>NW_026988482.1:32522500-37322500 GCF_030222135.1 Aotus nancymaae
ATTCATGAAACCACTGCTACAATCAAAACGGTGAACATATCCATCACCCTAGAAAGTTTCCAGGCCAAGCACAGTAGCTCACACCTATAATCTCAACACTTTGGGAGGCCAAGGAGGGAGGATTGCTTAAGCTTGGGAGTTCGAGACCAGCCTGGACAACATGGTGAAACCCCCGTCTCTATAAATAATACAAAAATTAGTTGGGTATGTGGCGCATGTCTATAGGCCCAGCTACTCCGGAGACTAAGGCTAGAGGATCACTTGCACCCAGGAGACTGAGGCTGCAGTCTGCCGTGATGGCACCACTGCACTCCAGCCTGGGTGACGGCAGGAGACTCTGTCTCTAAAAGAAAAAAGAAAGTTTCCTTATACTCCTTTGTAATCTCCTCCTTTTATATCTCTCTGCTTACCCCCTACATCTCCAGGCAAACACTGATCTGCTTTCCGTCACTATAGAGTAGGTGGCATTTTCTAGAATTTTATATAAAATGGAATCATACAGTATGCACTCTTTTTTTAAAACTGGCCTTGCCCCTCCACTTAGCATAATTATTCTGAGATTCGTCTGTGTCCGTGTCGTCGTGTGCATGGTAGGTAGTTCCCTTCCACTGCTCAGGTCGATTCCATCATCTAGGTGCACCACAGTTGGTTCATCAATTCACTGGTTAATGGACCTTTGGGTTGTTTCTAGATTTTGGCAATTATAAACAAAGCTGGTATGAACATTCAAGTACATATGCTTTAATTTCCCTTGGATCATTATCTAGAAGTGGAATGGTTGGATCATATAGTAGGTATATGTTTACCTTTTTTTTTTTTTTTGAGACGAAGTTTCACTCTTGTTGCCCAGGTTGGAATGCAAAGGTGTGATCTGGGCTCACTGCAACCTCTACCTCCTGGGTTCAAGTGATTCTCCTGCCTCAGCCTCCTACAGGCACCCACAACCACGCCCAGCTAATTTTTGTATTTTGTTTTGTTTATTGTTTATTTTTCTTTTTTTCCTTTTCTTCTCTTTTACTTTTTTTCTTGGTTTTTTTTTTTTTTTTTTTTTTTTTTGAGATGGAGCCTGACTCTGTTGCCTAGGCTGGAGTGCAATGGTGCAGTCTCGGCTCACTGCAATCTCTGCCTCCCAGGTTCAAGCAATTCTCCTGCCTCAGCCTCCCGAGTAGCTGGGATTACAGGCACGCACCACCCCACCCAGCTAATTTTTGTATTTTCAGTAGATACAGGGTTTCACCATGTTGGCCAGGTCTCAAACGCCTGACCTCGTGATCTGCTCATCTTGGCCTCCCAAAGTGCTGGGATTACAGGCATGAGCCACTGCGCCGGGCCAAATGTTTAACTTTTTAAGAAACTGTTTTCCTGGCCAGGCGGGGAGGCTCATGCCTGTAATCCCAGCACTTTGGGAGGCTAAGGTGGGAGGATTGCTTGAGTCCAGGAGTTAGAGACCAGCCTAGGCAACATAGCAAGATCCCGTCTCTATCAGTAAGAAAAAAATTAGGCTGGGCACAGTGGCTCATGCCTGTAATCTCAGCACTTTGGGAGGCCAGGGCAAGTGGATCACCTGAAGTCAGGAGTTCCAGACCAGCCTGGCCAACATGGTAAAACCCTGTCTCTACTAAAAATACAAAAATCAGCCGATCATGATGGTGAGTGCCTGTAATTTCTGCTACTTGGGAGGCTGACACAGGAGAATCACTTGAACCTGGGAGGTGGCAGTTGCAGTGAGCTGACATCACACCACTGCACTTCACCTTGGGTGACAAGAGTGAAACTCCATCTCAAAAAACAAAAACGAGAAAACTGGGACAGGTTAGGTGGCTCATACCTATAATCCCAGCTACTCAGGAGGCTGAGGTAGGAGAATCGCTTGAACCCGTGAGGCGGAGGTTGTAGTGAGCGCAGATCACACCACTGCAGTCTAGTCTGGGCAGCAGAGTGAAACCGTCTTGAAGAAAAAAAAAAGTAAAAGTTATTTTACCTCATCATGATTGCCTTGGCCCACTGCTATAAATCTTTCCAGAATTTTTTTCTTAACCATGTACAGAACTGGACTGAGACATATACAGGTGCCCTGGGCAGGCTAAGAAGTTGGCATCCCCTCAACCTGATATTTGTAAGATAGTCTTTCAAAATGTGTTTAGGCGGAATGTGGAGAAACCAATTTTCTGTTAATAAAAAATAACATTCCTCTTTTCAAAATAAAGGACTTATTACAGGCACAGAATGTAAGCTGGCCTTTTGGCTTATTTGGAATTGTCTTGGAATTGTAGTTGTCCAAGCCAGTCAGCCCCTCAGAGCTGTCTGAAAGGGGCATCGGATCAGGAGCTGTTCTAACAGATCGCTAGGTCTTGGGCCCAGCATGCAGCCCAGACCAAGGGCTATAAGCTGACATGACCAAAGTCCTGAGAGGCTCTGTAGCTGGACTCTAGTGCTGGGAAGAGGGTGTTTTCGTTTCCCCCAGGGGGTGCTACATGCTTCTGGTCGCCGGGGGTTACAGGTCTATTTCATGTGGAAACCTGAGTTACCTGGCACAGTGTTTTCATTTCTTTCAGTGCTGTTTTGGCTCCCCTCCCGGACTGGCTGGGAGGCTGCCCAGCTGAGGAGCAACTTAATCCATATGTACGTTAACATACATTAATCCATGCATTAGCATATATTAGTGCTTTTTCAAATTTTATTTTATTTAAAGATGGGGTTTCGCTGGGCGTGGTGGCTCACGCCTGTAATCCTAGCACTTTGGGAGGCCGAGGTGGGTGGATCACCTGAGGTCAGGAGTTCAAAACCAGCCTGGCCATCATGGTGAAACCCCATCTTTATATTTAAAAATAAATAAATAAATAAATAAATAAATAAGATGGGGCTTCATCCTGATGGCCAGGCTGGTCTTGAACTCCTGACCTCAGGTGATCCACCCACCACGGCCTCCCAAAGTGCTAGGATTACAGGCGTGAGCCACCACGCGCAGCCGCTTTTTTTTTTTTTTTTTCATTTACCGTCAGAGTCTCACGATGTTGCCCAGGTTAGTCTTAAACTTCTGGGCTCCAGTGATCCTCCTACCTCAGCCTCTCAGCTTCCCAAGTAGTTGTAGAGATGGGGGTCTTGCTATGTTGCTCAGGCTGATCTCAAACTCCTGGGCTGAAGCAATCCTCCTGCCTCAGCCTCCCAAAGTGCTGGATTGTAGGTGTGAGCCACCACACTTGGCTGTCAGTGCTTTTTAAATTGTTTTAACTTTACTTTTAATTTTTCTGAGGCAGGGTCTGGCTCTGTCACCCAGTCTGGAATGCAGTGGTGCCATCTCAGCTCACTGCAACCTCCATGTCCCATGCTCAAGCCATCCTCCCACCTTGGCCTCCCGAGTACCTGGGACTACAGGTGCATGCCGCCATGCCCAGCTAATTTTTGTACTTTGTGTAGAGATGAGATTTTGCTATGTTGTCCAGGCTGGCCTCAAACTGAGCTCAAACAATCTGCCCACCTCGACCTCCCAAAGTGTTGGGATTACAGGTGTGAACCACTGCGCCCAACTGCTATTTTTGTTTCTAACATGTGCACACAAATTCGATCATACAAATTCATGCTGGGCTGTAACTTGCTTCCTCCCTCCTCCCGCTTTACAATAAATGTTCGGATAAGCCTATATAGATCTATCAGACTCTTTTAAGAAGTACAGCTGAGTGCAGGGATTCATCCTGTAATCTCGGCACTTTGGCACTTTGGGAGGCCAAGGTGGGGGGATCACTTGAACTCAGGAGGTGGAGACCAGCCTGGGTGACATAACAAGACTCCATCTCTACAAAAAAAAAAAAAAAAAAAATTCTTTAAAAGTGCCCAAGTAGTCCATCTGATGGATGTACTGTAATACAGCTCCTCTCAAACTTGAATGCACACACGAATCACCTTATGGGTCTTGTTAAACTGCAGCTCCTGATTCAGTGGGTCTGGGTGGCACCTGAGATTCTGCACACTCCCAGGTGATGTCCAGGCTGCTAGTAGGACCACATTTTGAGAAGCAAAGCTATAGTGCATGTTATCAACCCACTAGTGAGGGACATTTAGCTTGCTGTAAACAGTGCTGCAATAAACTTCCTTGAAGATACATTTTGGAGCACTAGAGAATAGGTTTTGGAGTCAGAAAGCAAGAGTGGCTGGCCGTGGTGGCTCACGCCTGTAATCCCAGCACTTGGAGAGGCCGAGGACGGCAGATCACTTGAGGCCAGGAGTTCCAGACCATCCTGGCCAACATGATGAAACCCTGTATTTACCAAAAATACAAAAATTAGCCTTGTGTTGTGGCGGGTGCCTGTAATCCCAGCTACTTGGGAGGCTGAGGCAGGAGAATTGCTTGAACTCATGAGGTGGAGGTTGCAGTAAGCCAAGATTGCATTACTGCACTCCAGCCTGGGCAACAGAGAGACCCTGTCCCTCTACCCCCAAAAAAGAAAGAAAGCAAGCAAAAGGTTGAGTTCTGATGCTGACACTGTCCGATCTTGAGCAAGTCACCTCACCTTTCTGAGCTGCCTGTGTGAGTCCCCACTGCATAGCAATTCTGTGAGTGGCCACAAACGCCTCCACTCTTTCAGATAATAGGGATAAGGATAAACACTCTGTCCTTGAGCGCTCTGAGAACAATACTGCTAAGCCTGGCTGGCGGAGGAGTAGATGAGATAAGGATGGAAAAAGGGCTTCGTCAGCGTAAAGCCTTCAGCGAGATGCCTTCCACCTAGAAGGCAGACAGGCTTTCCTAGGTGAGCAGTGGCTAGATGTTTGCTTTAGTGGGAAAGTGCCCTGTGGCATCTGTCTGCAGTTAAAACAAAATAAAACAGATTCACACATAAATCTTCTAAAGTGAAAGCCAGACTGGGTGGAGGAAGAGAGCCCAGTCATTTGGAAATTGCATGTGTGTGATTCTAGCGAGACTGGGGTGGGGTGTGAGGCATGCTCTGGCCGGGCTTCCACCTTGGGCTGGAAAGGGTCAGTGGGAGGAAGTCGAGGCCCTTAGCAGGCCCTGTCTCCCCACCTCTGCTGGCGAACAACACGCAGATGTGGAGTGAAGGGTGACCGCCGCCTTCATTCTTTTACCTTAGCAAGGTAAGCTGTGCTTTGGGCGTTTAGGGCTGTGGGTTCTGAGGGAGTGAAGAGATCTCTAAAACCCAGAGCTGGCTCCTGGAGCTGGTTAGACTAGGGTTCAAATTCAGATTCTGACACTTAATACCTACAGGAGTTTGCATAGGTCACTTTCTCTTTGAGCCCCAATTTCCCTACTTGTGATATGGGAAAGATAATGTTAGTACAGTGATTCTTTATCCAGTTTCACTTTCCATGTTTCAGTTTGCTATAGCTAATTACGATATTAAAAAACATGGAAAATTCCAGAAAGAATTAATGTTTTAGCTTGCACACCGTTCTGAGTAGCATGATAAAATCTCACCCTGTCCCACCCTGTCCTGCCTGGGATCTGAATCATCCCTTTGTCCAGTCTGTACACATGCTGTCTACACCACCTGCTCACAGTCCTCTCAGTTATCAGATTTTTTTTTTTTTTTTTTTTTTTGTGGTAGAAATGGGGTTTCTCCGTGTTGGTCAGGCTGGTCTCAAACTCCCGACCTCAGATGATCCGCCCACCTCAGCCTCCCAAAAAGCTGGGATTACAGGTGTGAGCCACCATGCCCAGACTCAGTTATCAGATTTTAAAAGCTTGGGAGATACAGGATTCAGCACTGTGGGCAGCCTCATGCATTCACTGGAGGTCTTAGAACATGTGAGTCACAGATAAGGAAGGCTTGCTTTATCATGCTCATAGTATTCTTGAGATTTAAAACAGGGTGTGATGACTCATGTCTGTAATCCCAACACACTGGCGGGCAGAGGCAAGCAAATCACTTGAGTCCAGGAGTTTGGGACCAGCCTGAGTAACATGGCAAGACCCCTATCTCTACAAAAAATTCAAAAATTCAGGCGTGGTGGTGGTGTGCACCTGTGGTCCCAGCTACTAACGAGGTTGAAGCAGGAGGATCGCTTAAGCCTGGGAGCTCGAGGCTGCAGTGAGCTGTGATTACATCATTGCAATCCACCTTGGTGACAGACTGAGACCCTGTCTCAAAAAAAAAAAAAAGGAAGAAAGAAAAGAAAAACTATAACCCATGTTAAGATGCTTAGTGTGGCGTTTCTTACAGCTGTGAGGATCAAAGGAGAGACTACAGATACAGTGGCCTAGCTCACTATGTGAATAAACCGGCAGTAGAGAATGGCTCCCATGAACATTGCTCTGCCCCTTCTGAACCCCACCTTGGCCACTGGTTTAATAGTGGGAGGGTTGGGGTGAAGGCCTGTGCTGCCTTTTTTGAGTCAGAGTCTCACTGTGTTGCCCAGGCTGGTCTCCAACTTCTGGGCTCAAGAAATCCTTCCACCTCAGCCTCCTGAATTGTTGGGATTGCAGGCATCAGCCCCTGGTCTGACTCCTGTGCCTTCATTTTTTTTTTTTTTTTTTTTTTTTTTTTTTGAGACGGAGTCTTGCTCTGTTGCTGGGCTGGAGTGCAATGGCATGATCTCCACTCACTGCAACCTCCACCTCCTGGATTCAAGCTCTTCTCCTGCCTCCTGAGTAGCTGGGATTACAGGTGTCCGCCACCATGCCCAACTAATTTTTTTTTTTTAAGTAGAGACAGGGGTTTCACCATGTTGGCTAGGCTGGTCTTGAACTCCTGACCTCATGATCTGCCTGCCTTGCCTCCCAAAGTGCTGGGATTACAGGTGTGAGCCACCGGGCCCAGCCTCCTGTGCCTTCTTCAAGCAGCCTGCCTGCCAGCAGCCCCTGCCTTATCTCAGGACAAGGCTGGCTGGTGGTGCCATTTTGAATTTGGAACTGCAAAATGCCATTGTCTTTTGCCACCCCATGGGGGAAGGCCTGCTCTCCCAGCACTCCTCCTCTTCTTCCCATCAGCACCCTACCCAGATGGTCTCAGGACCTTCACAGCCAGACTGGGGCTGGAGGGTGAGCCCACCCACTTCTCTAGGGAGCTGTTGAGAAACCAGCTCCTCCTTCCTCTCAGGGAGGAAGCAGAGGAAATATGCTTCTTTATATTTTGCTTCTCTTTCTTGCCGGCAGGGTGTGGATGTTGGTGTAAAATTACAACTGAGAAGGACCCCGCCCTGGGGTGAGGACTCTCGAGGCCCCACCCTGGGGAGGACATGAATTCATTTTGCAAGTCCTGGTTCTCCATTTCTATTCCCTTTGGAAAGCGGGCTTCTAAATCTGAAACCTTCAGCCTGCATTCTTTGGATGTTCAGTCATAAAGGTGCAGTGATGATCATGATAATAGCAGTATCGGCTCCCTCAGTAGATACTTATTTGCAAATGCTATGCACACAGTTTCTCATTTATCAGAAACTCCTGGAAGATATGTTAACAATGTCGGTTACATGCAAGGAAACAAACTCTGGGCAGCTCCAGGTCCCTGCAGTTAGTCATGATTGTCGCCGGGGGCCTTTTGTAGTATCCAGGCTCTGCCACTCTGTGACCTTAGGCATGTGACTACTCCTTTCAGCCTCAGTTGCCTTACCTGTAAGGTGGGAATAAAAACACACCTCCTAGGGTTCTTGTGAAGATTAAATGAGATAACGTCAGTACTCCAGAAATAGAAGCTTCTATTACTATAAGCACTACTACTTTTACTATTACGAATATCCTGACATGAATATAATGACTACAATAGTGGACCCCAGGACGCCGAGAAACCACAGAATGAAGGTTCACTTGGGACCCCTCTCACAGAGCTGGGAATCCTGAATTGTGCAGGTGGGTTTCACATATAGAAATGGAGGTCGAAGCATTAGGAAAAATAGGTAATGCATGCTGGGCTTAATACCTAGGTGACGGGTTGATAGATGCAGCAAACCATCATGGTACCTGTTTACCTATGTAACAAACCGGCACATCCTGCACATATACCCAGGAACTTAAAATAAAAATAAATAATAAATAAATAAATAGGCCAGGTGCGATGGCTCACACCTGTAATCCCAGCACTTTGGGAGGCCGAGGCAGGTGGATCACCTGAGGTCAGGAGTTCAAGACCAGTCTGACCAACATGGCAAAACCCCGTCTCTACTAAAAATACAAAATTAGCTGGGTGTAGTGGCGCCTGCCTATAATCCCAGCTACTCAGGAGGCTGAGGCAGGAGAATTGCTTGAACCAGGAAGGCAGAGGTGGCGGTGAGCTGAGATTGCACCATTGCACTCCAGCCTGGGCAACAAGTGAAACTCCATTTCAAAAAAAAAGAAAAAAAAAAGTTAAAATAAATAAATAAATAAAAGAAAGAAATAAATGGAGATCCCAAGGTGAGGATCTTGGTGAGAGCACTGTGGGTCGCTAACTTATTCACTGGTTTATTTCAACATCAAACCTATCTCTACTTCTGCACTGTCCAACAGGAAAGCCACCAGTGGCCAAAGGTGGCTGTTGAGCGCTTGAAATGTGCCAGTCTAAGCTGAGATGTTTTGTAAGTACAGAGTACACATTGCATTTCAAAGACAGTACCCAAACAAAAATATAAAAATACTTTAAAATATCGATTGCATGTTGAAATGATAACATTTTAGATCTTCTGGGTAGGGCGATCAACTTGTTCAGGTTTGTCGGGAACTTCCCTGGTTTAAGTGCTGATAGGGCTGCAGCCCAGGAAACGCCTTAGTCCTGGGCAAACCTGGACATTGTGTCACCCTACTATTGGGTTAAGTATATAATTGCAATTAATTTTACCTGTTTCTTTTTACTTTTTGAATGGCACTTAGAGGGGAGCCTTGGCACATTAGCGGCTGTTGGGTGGAGTTGGTCACATTCCCTCATCTCACCTAGCAGGGAGGAGGGCCCTCGGAGTCACACTGGCTGATAAGTTTTGATGGATGAGTGTGAGTGGAGGAAAGTATGAGGAACTGAGGCCTTGGTGGTGGGGAAGGAAGAGGTTACCAACTCTGCCTGGAGTGAATCTGCTGCTCAGAGGGCCTGTCATATGGACAAAACCATGTCCCAGGCCAGGGAAGAGCATGGGGGCCCTCAGGCAAAATACAGCCTTTGGAGTTAGACCCCAGGTTCAAGCCTAGTTTTGTCTAGTCTTTACCAGCTGACCAGTAGCAAATCTTACCAATTAATCACTAATGATGGGAACAAGCGTTCAAATACAGTCACATGTACATAATGACATTTCTGCAAACAACAGACAGCATAGCACATTACTTTTGTGTTTTTGGTGATGCTGGTGTAATCAAACCTTCTGTGCTGCAGTCCTGTAAAAATATAGCACAGGCCAGGCACGGTGGCTCATGCCTGTAATTCCAGCACTTTGGGAGGCCAAGGTGGGGTGATCACCTGAGTCAGGAGTTCAAGACCAGCCTGGCCAACATGGTGAAACCCTGTCTCTATAAAAATACAAAATATTAGCCAGGCATGATGGCGGGTGCCTATAATCCCAGCTACTTGGGAGGCTGAGGCAGGAGAATTGCTTGAACCCAGGAGGCAGAGGTTGCAGTGAGCCGAGATTGTGCCACTGCACTCCAGCCTGGGAGACAAAGTCTTGCTTTGTCTCAAAAAAAAAAAAAAAAAAAAAAATATATATATATATATATATAAAATATATATATCTAGCACATACAATTATGTACAGTATATAATATTTGATAATAAACAAGTATGTTACTGGTTTATGTATTTACCACACCATACTTTTCATTGTTAGAGTATACTCCTACTTATAAAAAAAAAAGTTGGCCAGTTGTGGTGGCTCACGCCTGTAATCCCACACTTTGGGAGGCCAAGGCGGGCGGATCACCTGAGGTCAGGAGTTCGAGACCAGCCTGACCAATATGGTGAAACCCTGTTTTTACTAAAAATACAAAAATTATACGGTTGTGGTAACTGGCGCCTGTAGTCCCAGCCACTTGGGAGGCTGAGACAGGAGAATTGCTTGAACTCAGGAGGTGGACATTGCGATGAGCCGAGAAAGTGCCACTGCACTCCAGCCTGGGTGACAGACCGAGACTCCGTCTCAAAAAAAAAAAAAAAAAGAGTTAACTATAAAACAGTCATAGGCAGTCCTCCAGGAGGTGTTCCAGAAGAAGGCTTTGTGATAGGAGATGACAGTTCCCTGTGTAGTACTGCCCTTAAAGATCTTCCAGTGAGACAAGATGTGGAGATGGAAGACAGTGATATTGATGATCCTGACCCTTTGTAGGACTAGGCAAACGTGTTTTTTTTTTTTTTTTTTTTTTTTATTTGAGACGGAGTTTCGCTCTTGTTACCCAGGCTGGAGTGCAATGGCGCGATCTCGGCTCATCGCAACCTCCGCCTCCTGGGTTCAGGCAATTCTCCTGCCTCAGCCTCCTGAGTAGCTGGGATTACAGGCACGTGCCACCCCCAGCTAATTTTTGTATTTTTAGTAGAGACGGGGTTTCACGATGTTGACCAGGATGGTCTCGATCTCTTGACCTCGTGATCCACCCGCCTCGGCCTCCCAAAGGGCTGGGATTACAGGCTTGAGCCACCGAGCCTGGCCTTTTTAGGTTTTAACAAGGAAGTTTGAAAGGTAAAATAAATAAATAAATAAGTTTAAAAAATTTTTATTATTGACCTCCTTGGGGTCAGGTGATCCTACTACTTCAGCCTCCAGAGTAGCTGGGTCTATAGGCACATGCCACCATGCCTGCCTAATTTTTGTATTTTTTGTAGAGACTGGGTTTTGCCATGTTTCCCAGGCTGGTCTCAAGCTCCTGGGCTCAAGCAACCCTCCAGCCTCAGCCTCCCAAAGTGCTGGGACTACAGGCATGAGCCACCACGCCCAGCCAATAAAAAGTTTTAAACCCAGAAAAAAGCTTACAGAATATGGATTTAAATAAATAAAATCCTTTTTTTTTTTTTAATAGAGATGGGGTGTCACCATGTTGGCCAGGCTGGTCTCGAACTCCTGACCTCGTGATCCACCCACCTCAGCCTCCTAAAGTGCTGGTATTACAGGTATGAGCCACTGCACCTTACCGTGCTTATGTTTTAAGCTGTTATTACAAGAGCCAAAGAGTCAAAGTATTTTTTAAAATTCTAAAATAAAAGAATTATAGTAAGCTGAGGTTAATTTCTTATTGAAGAGGAAAAATTTTAAAAATAAACTTAGTGGGCCAGGAGTGGTGGCTCATGCCTGTAATCTCAGCACTTTGGGAGGCTGAGGCAGGCAGACCATGAGGTCAGGAGTTCGAGACCATCCTGGCCAACATAGTGAAACCCTGTCTCTACTAAAAATACAAAAAAATTAGCTGGGCATGGTGGTGCACGTCTGTAGTCCCAGCTACTCGGGAGGCTGAGGCAGGAGAATCACTTGTACCCAGGTGGCAGAGGCTGCAGTGAGCTGAGATTGCACCACTGCACCTCAACCTGGCGACAGAGTGAGACTCCATCTCAAAAAAAAAAAGTAAAAAATAAACTTATTGTAGCCTAAGTGTAGTGCACAGTAATGTCCTAGGGCCTTCACATTCACTTACCACTCACTCACTGACTCATCAGAGCAAATTCCAGTGCTGTAAGCTCCATTCATGGCAAGTGTCCATACAGGTGGACCATTTTTATCTTTTATTTAATTAATTTATTTAGGGTTTTTTTTTATTATTTGAGACGGAGTTTCGCTGTTGTTACCCAGACTGGAGTGCAATGGCACGATCTCAGCTCACTGCAACCTCCGCCTCCTGGGCTCAAGCAGTTCTCCTGCCTCAGCTTCCTGAGTAGCTGGGACTACAGGCGCGTACCACCATGCCCAGTTAATTTTTGTATTTTTAGTAGAGATGGGGTTTCACCTTGTTGACCAGGATGGTCTCGATCTCTTGACCTCGTGATCCACCCGCCTCGGCCTCCCAAAGTGCTGGAATTATAGGCGTGAGCCACCTCGCCCGGCCTTATTTAGTTAGTTTTTGAGACGCTGTCTTGCTCTGTCTCACAGACTGGGGTGCAGTTGTGTGATCTCGGTTCACCGTAACCTCCGCCTCCTGGGTTCAAGCGATTCTCCTACCTCAGCCTTCCGAGTACCTGGGATTACAGGTACCGGCCACCACGCCTGGCTAATTTTTGTATTTTTAGTAGAGACAGGGTTTCACCACTTTGGCCATGCTGTTCTTGAACTCCTGATCTGAACTGATTCACCTGCCTTGGTCTCCCAAAGTGCTGGGATTACAGGTGTGAGCCACCATACCTGGCCCAATCTTATCTTTTTTACCATATTTTTGTTATACCTTTTCTTGTTTTTTTATTTTTATTTTTATTTTTTTTTAAGACAAAGTCTTGCAGGCCGGGCGCGGTGGCTCACACCTGTAATCTTAGCACTTTGGGAGGCCGAGGTGGGTGGATCACCTGAGGTCAGGAGTTCAAGACCAGCCTGGCCATCTTGGTGAAACCCCATCTTAAAAAAAAAAAAAAAAGACAAAGTCTCACACTGTCGCCTGGGCTGGAGTGCAATGGTACAATCTTGGCTCACTGCAACCCCGCCTCCCAGGTTCATGCGATTCTCCTGCCCCAGCCTCCTGCAGCTGGGATTATAGGTGCATATCACCATGTCTGGCTATTTTCTTTTTTTTTTTTGTATTTTTAGTAGAGATGGGGTTTTACTGTGTTGGCCAGACTGGTCTCGAACTCTTGACCTAGTGATTCACCCGCCTTGGCCTCCAAAGTGCTGTGATTACAGGTGTGAGCTACCAGGCCCAGTCCTATTATACCTTTTTAATATTTAGATTCACAAATACTTATCGTAACAACTGCCTAGGTACCAATATAGTAACTTGCTGTACAGGTTTGTAGCCTAGGGGCCACAGGTGACCCCTTCTATCCTGGATGTGTGGTAGCCTGTACCATCTAGGTCTGTGGGAGCACACTCTCTGGTGTTCCTACCATGACAAAGTCCTCTAGCATTCCCATTCTTAAGCAACACATAAGTGTAGTTATTGAGTCCCCACTGTGAGCCAGGGCCAGGTCATATGTTCTCTCCCCCAGGCTGTTGTGACCATTTTCAGTGAGTCAGTCCATCTGTCTGAACAAAGCACTTTGGCATTGATTGTATGCAAATAACCTGTTACAGAATGGTTCTACCCATAAATTGGCTGGCCTCTCTCGGGCAACCCCCAAGGTGGCCAGCCCTTGCCCTGGGTCCTACTCAACCCTTCTTCCTCAGAAGCTTGACTGCCCTCAACTCCTCCCCCAAATTGGGTTAGGAGCCCCTTCTCTGGTACCAGGGCACCCTGTGCCTCTCTTACAGACTTGCATTATGGTTCTAACTGTGCTGTGTGTTCTGGGCAAGCTGCTCAATCACACAGTTACATTTTTTTTTTTTTTTCTTGAGAAGGAGTCTCGCTCTGTTGCCCAGGCTGGAGTGCAGTGGCATGATCTTGGCTCACTGCAACCTCCACCTCCTGGGTTCAAGCGATTCTCCTCCCTCAGCCTCCTGAGTAGCTGGGACTACAGGCGCACGCCACCATGCCCAGCTAATTTTTTATATTTTTTAGTAGAGATGGGGATTCACCATATTGCCCAGGCTGGTCTCGAACTCCTGACCTCGTGATCTGCCCACCTTGGCCTCCCAAAGTGCTAGGATTACAGGCGTGAGCAACTGCACTCGGCTCACAATGTTACTTTTATCCAATACAGCCAATAGCAAGGAAATTGCTTAGCACTGTGCTTGGCACAGAGGAACAGCAGGTGCTCATTCAACGCTTGCTGTTGTAATTATTCAGGCTTTTGTCAACAGACAGCTGGCCTGAGTCTTTGCCACATCCCAGAACCTAGCACAGAACCTGGATGAGAACAGAGTAGGTGCTCAATGTATGCTGTGGTAGGCAGAATAACAGCCCCCAGAGATATTGACATCTTAACTCCCAGGACCTGTGAATGTTCCCTTAAATGGCAAAGAGGAGTTAAGGTTGCAAACAAGATTAGGGTTGTTAATCAGCTGATTTTAAAACAGGACAAACCAGCTGGTCCAATGTAATCTTAACAGTCCTTAAAAGAGTCAGGTTTGGGGAGGTTGAGGCTACAGGGAGCAGAGATTGAGTGACAGTACTCCAGTTTGGGAGATGTAGTGAGATCTTGTCTCAAAAAAAAAGAAAAAAAAAAAAAAGAAAAAAGAAAAAGGCCAGGTGCTCATATCTATAATCCCAGCCCTGGGCCTGGCATGGTGGCTCACGCCTGTAATCCAAGCACTTTGGAGGCCAAGGCGGGTGGATCACCTGAGGTCGGGAGTTCAAGACCAGCCTGGCCAACATGGTGAAACCCCATCTCTACTAAAAATATAATTATTAGCCAGGTGTGGTGGCAGGTGCCTGTAATCGCAGCTACTCAGGAGGCTGAGACAGGAGAATCGCTTGAATCTGGGAGGCAGAGGTTTCGGTGAGCAGAGATTGCACCACCGCACTCTAGCCTGGGTGACAGAGCGAGACTCCATCGCAAAAAAAAAAAAAAGCGTCAGAAGAAGATGTGTCTATGGAGAGAGGACTGAGAGATTACCTGATATTGCAGTTTTTCTTTTTTATTTTCTTGAGACAGTCTCAATCTGTCGCTCGGGCTGGAGTGCAATGGCACGATCTCTGCATACTGCAACCTCCGCCTCCCGGGTTCAACGGATTCTCCTGTCTCAGCCTCTTGAGTAGCTGGGATTACAGGTAAGTGCCACCACGTTCAGCTAACTTTTGAATTTTTAGTAGAGACAGGTTTTCACCATGTTGGCCAGGCTGGTCTCCAACTCCTGACATCAGGTGATCCACTCAACTTGGCCTCCCAAAGTGCTGGGATTACAGGCATGAGCCACTGTGCCTGGTCCATTGCAGGCTTTCACAGAGGAAAGGGGCAGGAGCAAAGGAACCAGGCAGCTTCTGGAAGTTGGAAAAGGCAAGGAAACAGATTGTTCCCTACAGCCTCCAGAAGGGAATGCATCCTGCCGACACCTTGGTTTTAGCTCAGCGAGACCCGTGTGGGCCATCGAACCTACAGAACTAAAGGATAATACATTTGTGCGAGTGTGTTTCAAAGACACTTGTTACAGCAGTAGTTGGAAACTAATACACGCAGCAAGCATTACTGTTCATTTTTATCACCACTACTGAGCTGTTGGTGATGGTGGATTTATTTACACATTTCTCTCCCATTAGGCTGTGAACCCCTTGAGGTTGTGCAGTACTTTTGTCTTATTTATGTCACTGATTGGCAGGCTAGCGGAAGAATGCCAGGTACACAGGTGGAGCTCAATAAAATCCCTTAGTGAATTTTATTGAATCTATAGCTGGATGAAGACCTCCGCCCCGCGCGCCCCTCCCGTAGGTCCCACTGCGGCCCGACACAGTCTGTCCGGCTCCCAGACCCCGCGGGTCCCCCCACCCCGGGGCTGACCGGATGATTTAGGAAGCCGTACGTCCGGCTGGGGTGGTGGGCTTCGAGTGCTCGTCCCAGGGCGTCGTGGGGCGCAGTGCCCGCGGCAGGCTGCAGAGGGCGAGCGTGGCCCAGAAGCTCCCGCGGGAGGGTCGGGACGGGGCGGGGCTTGAGGGCGGGGCGGCTCAGCGCGCAGGCGCGAGGCCAGGCGCCTCGCGCGGCCAGGGGCGGGCGGCCGCAGAGCAGCACCGGCCGCGGCTTCGGTAGCAGCAAGTTCGAACCCCGCTCCCGCTCCGCTTCGGTTCTCGCTCCTCTGGCCCTTGGGCCTCCAAACACCAGTCCCCGGCAGCTCGTTGCGCATTGCACTCTCCCCGCCACCAGGATGCCGGTAACCGAGAAGGATCTGGCGGAGGACGCGCCGTGGAAGAAGATCCAGCAGAACACGTTCACACGCTGGTGCAACGAGCACCTCAAGTGCGTGAACAAACGCATCGGCAACCTGCAGACCGACCTGAGCGACGGGCTGCGGCTTATCGCGCTGCTCGAGGTGCTCAGCCAGAAGCGCATGTACCGCAAGTACCATCAGCGGCCCACCTTTCGCCAGATGCAGCTCGAGAACGTGTCCGTGGCGCTCGAGTTCCTGGACCGGGAGAACATCAAGCTCGTGTCCATCGGTGAGTTCTCTGGCCGGGCCCAGGCGCCGACTGTGGTGCCGACCCGCCCCCGCACGTGCACCCCTGCGGAAGGCGAGGGTTTCCCGCAGCGCGCCCCCACCTCGGAGACTAGGGGGAGTCGGACCCGGGGGTGGGATATAGGGGGCCTAGACCCCCTCTCCGGTGCCCTCCCCTGAGCTGGGACCTGGTGTGATCGCTCCCCATCGTGCTCCCCAGCAGTGCATCTTTGGTTGGCTAAGGGTTGAGGGTTTGGGCTGGGGTTGCAGGAGGGAAGGTGGAGATATGGCATTTCTCTGCACCTGGGGGCCCCTGTGGGAGCTAGGGGACTAGAAACCCTTGTTCGCCGTTCCCGGGGGCGGGGCCCTAGGGTTAGATGCTACCCGGAGCGCTCGCCTGGCTGCGCCCAGGTTGGTGCGCTCTTCGGCAACTGAATGGGCGTTGGCTTGGAGGCCAGGCAGGGAGACTTGGGGAGGAACCGTTCTTTGCTCCTGGGGCTTCCCCACCCAGGTGGAGACTAGGACCTGGTACCTTCCCCTGCCGTCGCCGGAATGGGTGTGGGCCCCGAGACTGCAAGGGGAGGCGCGGGTGCGTGTCCTCGCTCCCTCTGCTCTCGGCTTAGCTCTGGCCGCGCACCGCAGGTTTAGCCTACTCCTTGCTGCCAAAGTTGTAATTTAGGGATGGTGGTGGTAACAGTGATCGCTGTCTTGTAGGGAGCCCAACTAGCGTCCTCTGTGCGCCATCAGCCTTCTAAGTTACTTCTGTCCTTACACATCCTGAGAGCTGGGGTGAGGCTAGACCCATTTTACAGATAAGGGGGTCCAGAGGGTTAACTGACTTGTCCAAGGTCAGCAAGTAGGGCCCCGCTGAGAACTGAAGGAAGTGGGCGACAGTTAGAAGGAGGCTTTGTTTTCCTCTCCCCTTCCAAACCCACCCCAGGGTCTTCCTGAGAGGAGGGAGGGAGTTGGTGTCTCTTGCTGGGTTGGGCTTGCTGGGCTGGGGGGCGAAGAATGAGGATGAGGTCTTCTTTGTGGTCTGTGATAGTTGGGGGCTTCCAGGAGGGCCACAAGGCTGCTGAGAGTGTGGGCTGTGACAGTAGGGGCAAGGAGTTTGTGGTATGTGTGTGTGCATGTGGGCGTGTGTGCAGAGAATGTGTGTGCACACACACAGTGTGTATATGCAAAGAGAGTTTGCATATACACGAAATGGGTGTGCAGAGTATGTTTATATGCAGATAATGTGTATCTGCCTATGTGTGTGGGGGGCGGGATGTGGAAGGGGGAGGGTCCTGGATCTGGGTCTCTTCCTAAGGAGAACCAGGGACTGGCCCTGGCCTGTGACTTGGGTCTCTTCCTGAGGAAACCAGGTCACTATAGCGACCCTAGTGACAGGAAGAAAGGGAGATAGGTGTGGCTGCCGGGACTTTCTCCAGTGGAAAAGGGATTCCCTCTAGGCTGAGCCTCCCCCAGGCCTCAGGGCCTCACCCTTCCCTTCCCCCACACCTGTCCTGGCAGGTAGGGTTGCTTCCTGTTTCCTGGGCCCAGGCGCCTCTCCACCCAGCTGATCTCCAGCAGCCCTCTCCCTCCCCAAGGGTAGCTTTCCTGCAGAGGAATCTACACTGCACGCTGTTGTCTTCCTTCTGGGGTCCATCTCCTGTACTGCAGAGGGAGAACCTCAGAATCTCCTGGAATTCTTTACCATTCAGAAACCAGCCTCCCCTCTGAAGAATCCCAAGGCCCAGCTGGGCTCAACTTGGATCTGTTCTTTGTTTTAAAAATGTGTATTTATTTAATTAACTGAATAAAGAAACTTAAAGTAAACCAGAAGTATCCAGATATGACATGAAATCTCTAAAACAACACCAAAACCAAAGCAAACCACAGCACCAGCAAATCATGGACTGCCTGATCTACCCACTGTTTACAGACGCAGCCGCTGCTTCCAGCACTGTCTCTCATCAGTGCCCGGGGCTGTGGGTCTCATTCTAGATTTTGTCTGGTCGCTTACATTTTTTTACTTGGTCCTCCTGATTTCCCCCCTCCCCCACAGATGGAGTCTTGCTCTGGTTGCCGAGGCTGGAGTGCAGTGGCACCATCTCGGCTCACCGCAACCTCCGCCTCCTGGGTTCAAGCGATTCTCCTGCCTCAGCCTCCTGAGTAGCTGGGATTACAGGCACATGCCACCATGCCCAGCTAATTTTTGTATTCTTAGTAGAGATGGAGTTTCACCATGTTGGCCAGGCTGGTCTTGAACTCTTGACCTCGTGATCCGCCTGCTTCGACCTCCCAAAGTGCTAGGATTACAGGCATGAGCCACCCTGCCGGGGTCAGCCCTTTTGATTTTTATTCCTGAATCCACCCAGGCCCTAGCTACTCCCATTGTCCTAACCTTCCAGGGTTAGTTAGCTCCCGTTCCTCTGTGCTGGGCCTGTGGGCTGTTGGCAGCGTCTTCCTTTTCCTACCACAACTTACATTGTATTTTTTTCCTTTTTAATGATTTCTTGGATCATATTCCCCAAAGTGACATTCCTGGGTTAAAGGGTGTGACCACATTTATAACTTGTGTCATTGGCTGCCTAATTGCTTTCCCGAGAGATCTTGCAACAAACAGGTTTTCCACCCTCTGGAGACCACAGGGAACCTTGGCAAGTGCCAGGACTGCTGTGGGGATAAAGCAGGAGGCTTCTTCCCTCAGCTGCGAGGCTGCTGTGGGTAATGGTCCTTCAAGGCAAAGTTACCTCCAGCTTGGACTAAGGCTCGTATATTCACTGCTTAGGTTGTATTGCATTGTGCTGACAATGACACTAGCTTCAATTTGGGGGCACCTACTAGGTGTTAAGTGTGTTTTATTCACCCCATTGAATCTTCATGCTAATCATTGATTGATAGCAATTGCTGCCTTTCTTCTAATGATCTGCGTCTATAAGTCACTGGGAGAGTTCAGGGCTTAGTTCTGGCCTGGCCATGTGGTGCTTAGAAAATGGTTCCTGTTAATTAAATAAGGTGCTGTCTAATAATTGTCTGAAAAGTCATGCCAGGGCTGGACACTATGGCTCATGCCTGTAATCCCAGCACTTTGAGAGGCCAAGGCAGGTGGATCACCTGAGGTTAGGAGTTCGAGATCAGCCTGGACAACATGGTGAAACCCCATCTCTACTAAAAACAGAAAAATTAGCCAGGCATGGTGGTTCGTGCCTGTAATCCCAGCTACTCAGGAGGCTGAGGCAGGAGAATCTCTTAAACTGGGGAGGTGGAGGTTGCAGTGAGCCAAGATCTTTGTGCAACCGCACTCCAGCCTGGGAGACAGAGCCGAAGTGCCGGAATGGTTTGCACATTGAAGGGACAGTCAGAATCAGGGGAGAACAGCTTGGTTGGCTAATGGTGATCCTACTCTTGCTGCTCTTAGTATTATTATCCTTATTTAAAGATGGGAAACAGGAGTGAAGTAACCTAGCTAGTAATTGGTGTCTGGAACCCAGGTCTGCCCAGCTATTAAATTGGAGCCTTTTCTGACTTGGCTTCCAGTTTCAGAGATGAGTAAAGTACAGCTTTTCTCTCCACATCAGAGGGTCCCTGTAACACTAGGTTTGCAAGTCTTAGGTGTTAGGGTGGTGGCTGGATACCCACACTCTGAACCTCTGGCCTTGGTCAAATTAGGGATTTCAGGGCCTTCCATGATTGGCAGGATTAATCCTCCAGGCTGAGATGAGGGTCTCGCTAGTTGAGAGTCAGTCGGGAGTTGAATGGGGTCTGTCTGTCTCCTGTGTTGGCCTCACTTTTTTTTTTTTTTTTTTTTTTTTGGTTGGTTGGTTTAGATTTCCTGCTACCCAATGGATGATATTTTACTGTTTTATACCATGTCAGGGAAGGTATCATTGAATGAATACGGGGTTTTGTATGCTTTGGATAAGGCCAGACAACTGGGGAGTCATTAGAATTGTGTACATGTGTCCAGCTCTGAGATAGGTGGTGGTTCAGCAGCTGCCAGGACTCCACCTTCTCTGCCTCAAATTCACTGAAAGGCAACCCTGGCTGTTTATTCACATTTGTGGTTCATTGTAAGGTAGGCCGCTAGGCGCCATCCAAAAGCTGAAAATTTCCTTACGTTTCTTATTCTGTTGTGGGCAGGTCATAGTGAAGCCTCAGCGTCTTTAATTCCAGCTGTTTGCCAGGAGTTGGCAGTTTTATTTACTTGTTTTTCCAAAAAACTTTCTGACATGGGGCAGGCCAGCCAGCTGGGAGGAAAAGGGGTCTCTCAGCCCAAGAATGAGGATCAAGGCCTAGAAGTCTGGGTGGTGTGTTTTGTTTTGGGCCTTTAGAGAAAGGAATTATTTCCTTTTCAGAGGATGTGGTCTGACCCTAAAGTTTACTTCACTGACTTGCACCAGGCCAGTGCCAGAGCAGACAGGGCGCATGTTCCTAAGACTTTGGGTCACTGGGCAGTTTCCAGGGTGGTGGGTCACTGGTGCATTCGCTCCTTTTCCTTCCTCTCTCTTTTGTGCTACTACTACCAAAATAATTTCCAAATAACTTTAAGTTCTGCTCTTTCTTGCACGTCTAGCAGATGCCAGCGTGTCTTTTGGGCAGTACAGAGAGTGCTTAAAAAGTAGCAAAGTTGGCCGGGCGTGGTGGCTCATGCCTGTAATCCCAGCACTTTGGGAGGCTGAGGCGGGCGGATCATGAGGTCAAGAGATCGACACCACCCTGGCCAACATGGTAAAACCCCGTCTCTACTAAAAAAATACAAAAATTAGCTGGGCATGGTGGCGTGCGCCTGTAGTCCCAGCTACTCGGGAGACTGAGACAGGAGAATTGCTTGAACTCCAGCCTGGCACCTGGCGACAAAGCAAGACTTGGTCTCAAAAAAAAAAAAAAAAGGTAGCAAAGTAGCATGCTTTGTCAGAATTATTAATAACAAGTTCGTAGCACGTTAGCATGCAATGTGGCTTGTGTAGTAGTTAAGAGCAAGGATTCTTGGTTCAAATCCCACTTGTCACTAAGTAGCTATTAAGAAATGTCTGTGCCTTGGTTTTCTTATCACTAAAATGGGGATAATAACTACCTTAAAAGGTTGCTATAGAGATTAAACAAGTTAATAATTTTTAAAGTGCTTGGCACAGTTTATGTTACATAGTAAGTGCTGTGAGTGCCTGTTAATTAAATAAGGCAGTGTCTACTAATCTTAAAAGTCATGCTGGAAAGGTTTGCACACTGAAAGGGCATTTAAAATCAGCGCGCTCTGGGGAGAACAGCTTGGTTGGCTATGGTTGAGCCTACTTGCTAAAATATGGCTGTGGACTGCCTAGAGGGTGCCGCCTCCTTGGAAGGGGCTGCCCCCTGGTATGTTATGGCTGCCTCCAGGGCCCGTTCACACCAGCTTTGTTTCCAAGCTGGACAGGGAGCTCCAGGCGGTTGGTCATTCCAACCTCCCACCCCGTTCAGGAATCTCTGAGCCAAATCACTTCCAGATGGTGGTTGGGCCTCTGTGGTGCTCTCCCAGCAATGGCGGAGCCAGCATGCCAGTCGGCAGCCGCCTTCGTTCTTGGAGAGTCTGTGCTAAAGGAGGGCTTTGATTTGGAGCCAAAGTGTGTCTCTCGGGTCCTGGTTTTGTGCTGTGAGGCGGGTGCCATGGAGCGGGCTGCTGGCTTAGTTGAGAATGGCTGCCCTGCTCCTTGGGGGAGCAGATGCTCAGGGCCTGGAGCCTTTAGGTCCTGCCTTCAGCGGCTCCATAGTCAGGGTGCCAGTCACCCTGCTTTTTCTATAAACGGCCTCCAGGTAGCACATCCTAGGCTAAACTAGATGGAGCCTAGTGATTCAGGGCCTCGGTCTGAAGGTAGGCTGTCTGGATTCTAATCCGCACTCTGCTTGCTACCAGCTAAGAAACTCTAGTCCACTGCTTTAACCTTTCTGTGCCTGTTTCCCCATTTATAAAATGGATGAGCAGGCCGGGTGCGGTAGCTCACGCCTATAATCCCAGCACTTTACGAGGCTGAGCCTGGCATATCACCTGAGGGTGGGAGTTCGAGACCAGCCTGACAAACATGGCAAAACTCAGTTTCTACTAAAAATACAAAATTAGCTGGGTGTGGTGGCACATGCCTGTAATCCCAGCTACTTGGGAGGCTGAGGCAGGAGAATTACTTGAATCTGGGAGGCAGAGGTTGCAGTGAGCCAAGATTGTGCCATTGCATTCCAGCCCGGGCAACAAGGGTGAAACTCTGTCTCAAAAAAAAAAAATGGAGGAGCAAAATAGTTGCTATCTTAGAGTTACATCTGATCAGGTTAAGTTGTAGCACAGTGTTGTCGTTATCACTATTAATACTGTGCTTTTGGACCCAAGTCCAGGACTTTGCCTTGTCTTCTGTATGTTCTCTTGCCAGTCCAGATATTTTTGGAATCCTATTGCTGTCATCTGGGGTGTGTTAGCTGTTCCCTTTCCCCAAGTTTGGAACCTCTGATGAACATGTCTCCCAAGATCCTTTCTTTCTTCCTTTCCTCATTCAAGAAATATATGAAAGGCCATCTCTGAACCAGGCTCTGTGCTGGGTGCTAGGAGCACAGGAATGAGAGGATCTTGTCCTTTACTTGCCTCAGACACTACTCAGAGGAGAAGAGACAAGCAAACAGAGGAGAGGAGAAGAGCCCTGCAGAAGAGAGCTGCTCAAACCTTCAGGCATGTGCTCATCACCTGGGGGCTTTGTTGAAAATGCAGGTCTGATTGAGTAGGTGCTGGAGTGGAGGCTGGGATTCTACGCTTCCAACCAGCTTCAGATCCTGCTCTCTGTGGACCACGCTGTGAGTAACAAGGATCTAGATCCTCAGCCCTCTGAAGAGGATGAACATCTACCCCCAGGCTGGGTTGGGTGATCTAGAAGGTTCTCTGGAGGAAGGGACCTTTCAGCTAAGACCTAAAGAATGACTAGAATTAGGCAGGTGAACAGACATTTAGCCCAGGAGTAGAAGAGTGTGTCAGTTTAGAGGTCTTGATGCTCAGGTTAGGGGGGCAGTGGAGAGGTGGCAGGGCTGACTCACCAAGGGCTTTCTGAGACTGGAGACTGCCTATGGGGTGTGCTCCTTGAGTTTGTCTATTTATTTATTTTTTTTGAGATGGAGTTTTGCTCTTGTTGCCAAGGCTGGAGTGCAGTGCGGTGGCATGATCTTGGCTCACTGCAGCCTCCACCTCCCGGGTTCAAGCGATTCTCCTACCTCAGCCTCCCAAGTAGCTGGGATTACAGGCATGCGCCACCACACCTGGCTAATTTTGTATTTTTAGTAGATACGGGGTTTCACCATGTTGGTCAGGCTGGTCTTTAACTCCTGACCTCAGGTGATCCACCTGCCTTGGCCTCTCAAAGTGCTGGGATTACAGATGTGAGCCACTGCACCCGGTACCTTGAGTTTAGTGTAGGGTAGTGAACCAGCCAAAAGGTGCCATCTACCCCAGGAGTCTCTCAACTGTTGCTCCAGTCATTCCTATTAGCTGAAAATTTTGTATGTGCCTCTTCCTCATATATATATATATATATATATATATATATATATATATATATATATAAGCTATAAATATATTCTACTGTCAGTCTGTATATTAAATGTTAGTAAAGCTTAGTTTCTTTTTAGATGACAAATCCAAATATAAAATCTGTTTTTTTCCTGGCTCTAAGGGATTATCTTCTGTGCCCTTGGGTGCATACACCTCATTTGGAGGCTCCTATGAAGGCTTGTGTTTCTACATTGAGTTATTTTCTTTTTTCCATATTCTTGTTATTCTATTTTAATTTTCATCTTTGAGTATTCTAAATTAAGGAGCTGGATCTGTAATTATAACCCCTTCCCCCAACAATAAGTTTAACTAAATGAAAACATTCAATGGAATGAGCCATTTTAATCTTAATGGGTGCTATTTCCTGCTTTTATAATGATTACAATTGCCTTTCATGACATTCTACTGGAAGCCATCTTATATGACTGTGGTAAATCTAGTTATTCATTAAACAGGCTCAGTAATCCAATCCCTAAATTGGCTCAGGTTATTGTATAATAAACAATAATACTTTTCCTCAGGAGCTTCAGAAGTGATCTTGTATTTTTAAGGTGCCTAGCTCACTTTGGATGGGAAACTGAGTCCATGTACCAGGAAGAGAGCTTCTTGGGGAAAATGATTAGAAAACCAAATGGCTCTCTTTATGACTAAAGTGGTGAACCAGTAGGTGAGAGTAGGTTTAGATGGTATAGAGGATGGAACTACTGGGTATTTCAATCAGGCACATTTAGTATTAGGATTTAGAATTCGGGGTAGAGGAGGACAAAGAAAAATACTGAGCTATGTGTGAAGCTGCTGCCCTCTAACAGCCTTAGAGCAGCTGCCTTAACTGTGTTCATTTGATAAACTGTAGGTCGTTGTCGTAACTATTCTGCAAACTGTTTATTTATAAAAACAATTTGATGGGATTTTATTTCTGCCCATTGTTTGAGTATTGCATTTACCAAAGAACAGTTTTGGCCAGACCCCATGCAGTAGAATGTCCTTGGCCAAAAATTTTCTTGTACTATAAGCAAAGAAGCAGTTTGGTTTTTCACTTAGTCAAGACTGCCTATCAGACTGAGTTACTGTGACAGAGCGGCTGTCTCCCTCTCCCCATTATTAAAACCTGGCTTTTCTAAGCAGCGCATGTAGAAAGCTTGGCAAGGAGGACCTTTGTCCTCCTACATGTTATTTCTTGACTCTTGTTGGTACCAAGAATACATACAAATGATGCTGGCTGTGTACTGAATGTTGAGGATATTCATCCTCTAATATACCATCTAGTATTTCTCATACCTGCCGTCTGTTGACCATTGGCCTGTCTTACTTATATTACTTCCAATCCTCATGAACTCTGCAGAGCTAGTGGCTTTACATCTGTGAGAAAAGAAAAGAACCTTTATCGGAGGAAGGTGAGTCCTTTTAAAGTGAGCTATGCATTCATTTATTTATTTTGTTTTTTTGAGACAGAGTTTTGCTTTGTCACCAGGCTGGAGTTCAGCGGCACAATCTTGGCTCACTGCAACCTCCGCCTCTGGGGTTCAAGTGATTCTCATGCCACAGCCTCCTGATTAGCTGGGATTAAAGGCGCCCACCACCCTGCCAGGCTAATTTTTGTATTTGTATTTTATTTTTACTATTTATTTTGAGATGGGGTCTCACTCGGTTGCCTGGGCTGGAGTGCAGTGGTTTGGTCTCAGCTCATTGCAACCTCTGCCTCTCCATTTCAAGTGATTCTCCTGCCTCAGCCTCTCCAGTAGCTGGGATTACAGGTGCCCACCACCACGCCCAGCTAATTTTTTGTATTTTTAGTAGAGATAGAGTTTCAGCATGTTGGCCAGGCTAGTCTCGAACTCCTGACTTCAACTGATCTATCTGCCTTGGTCTCCCAAAGTGCTGGGATTACAGGTGTGAGCCACTGTGCCCTCCCTATGTATTCATTTCTTGAAATCACTTGTTGGCTAGTTGTGGTGATGCATGCCTGTCTTGTAATCCCAGCACTCTGGAAGGCCGAGGCTGGAGGATCTATTGAGGCCAGGAGTTTGAGACCAGCCTGGGTGAGATTGCAATCTCTACAAAAAAAATTAAAAAATTAGCAGGCGATGATGAACAGAGCACAGGGCTGAGCCTCACCTCAGAAGAAAAAAAAAAAAAAAAAATTAGCTGGATGCAGTGGTACAACCCTGCATAGTATAGCTACTTGAGAGGGTCAGGTGGGAGGATAGATTGAGGCCAGGAGTTCGAGTCTGCAGTGAACTATGATTGCCCCACTGCACTCTAGCCTGGGCGACAGAGTGAGACCCGTTTCTAAAATGAAGAAATTGCTATTGTGACAATTAGCTATAAATTAATGTCATAATGCTGCACACAATACTATAATCCACACCCTACAGTTGAATGATGGATGGCCAACCACTAATAAATGCTATTTCTGTAATCCATTGAGAAATCTGGACAAACAACTTTGTATCAGTCCACTCCCTGTCCCCTTTTTTGCTTTTAAAAACCTGCTTGTAGCAAAGGCCAAACAGAGCTCATATCCAAGGTTACTTGGGTCTGAGTCTTTCAGGCAGCTGTCTTCACTTTGGCTCATGTAAACTCTTTAATTGTTTAAATTTTGAGTCTCAGCCTCTTTCTTTCTCTCCCTCCCTCGAGATGGAGTCTTGCTCTGTTTCTCAGACTGCAGTACAGTGGTGCCATCTCAACTCATTGCTGGAGTGCAATGTCGTGGTCCCGGCTCACTGCATCTTCCACCTCCCGGGTTCAAGCAATTGTCCTGCCTCAGTGTCTTGAGTAGCTGGGATTACAGACGCACGCCACCACACCTGGCTAAGTTTTGTATTTTTAGTAAAGACGGGGTTTCGCCATGTTGGCCAGGCTGGTGTCGAACTCCTGACCTCGTGATCGGCCCATCTTGGTCTCCCAAAATGCTGGGATTACAGGCATGAGCTACCGCACCTGGCCTCAGCCTTGTTCTTTTAGGTTTACATCTATTTCCATTTTACAGATGAGAAAACTGAGGCACAGCTGTGCCTCACTTTACAGGTCAGGCTTCTTGCCTGCCTGCATCATGCAGTAAAGTACTTTTGTATCAAAGTTGGGTTTGACACTCTGTACAGGAAAATAGATATATTGTAGTGAGAGGGTGTGGAAGAGACTGTTTTCTGCTTCCGTGGATTTTTAGTTCTTGTTTTGCTTTGCTCCAAACTTTACTCATTTGCGTTTGATTGATGTGAAATTGAAATTTCCTTCTGGAAAACTTTTTGGGGGCTACCTGCCTTATCTTTTCCCACACCATGGAGCTCTGCCTGGGACCTTTTCCACAGTTTTTGGGGACATTGCTCTAGTTCTTTCCCTGCCTTTGGTTTCCAGGGGGCAGTAATGTCACCGAGGGTGTGGACAGTAGGGACAAGCTGAAGATTGCTTTTAGGGGAGGTGGGCAGGGCTTTTCTTAGTGAGGTCTGGAAACCAGAGGTGAGGAAAGAGGTGCCCCTCGACCTTTTCCTGGCTGCAGGGGTCACAGCACACACCACATCACCACAGGACATGTGTGTGGGGGTGTTATTGAGAGCCAGTTATGCCAGGAGATCCTTGGTGACAGCGGGTATAGCCGCAGCTGTGCTGTGTCAGAAATGAGCTCACCCAGGCTTGGCGCGGTGGCTCACGCCTGTTATCCCAGCACTTTGGGAGGCTGAGGTGGGTGGATCACAAGGTCAGGAGTTCGAGACCATCCTGGCCAACATAGTGAAACCCCATCTCTACTAAAAATACAAAAATTAGCCTGATGTGGTGGTATATGCCTGTAATCCCAGCTACTTAGGAGGCTGAGGCAGGAGAATTGCTTGAACCCTTGAGGTGGAGGTTGCAGTGAGCTGGGACCATGACATTGCACTCCAGACTGGGTGACAGAGTGAGACTCCATCTCAAAAAAAAAAAAAAATCAGCTCACCCACAGCCTTTCCTTCTGCTACCTTGTTTAACTGGTGGGAGGGTGTGCTGGTTTGTGTTTGCTGGTGAGCCCAGCAACTGAACCCTTCTTTCCAGGCCTGGCACCCAGACTTTATCAGTTCCATAGCCCTGGCACAAGTGGGCAGGCTGCTTCCAATCCAAGCAGGCGGCTTTCTGCTTATCTGCAGGTAGCCTCTTGGACAGACCCCTTGCTGTGCGCCGCAGCACAAAGCTGTGTGAGCCAGAGCTGAGCTTGTGATCCCCACGGGCTTCTCCCGAGGCGCACCTCTCCTGAGAGAGAGAAAGCTGGTCTGTCCGGCCCATTCTGGGCTCAGCCTCCCCAGCCGTTGCAGGGCTGGCTTGCTGAAAGGTCTGGGTGTTAACACAACACTCCTGTTCTCTTTCTCTGAAGGCCCTTTATGCTGGCATGAATTCCTTTTCTCATAGAGATCTGAAAGCGCTTTTGACTAAATGGGTCACCTTTCTGAGTATTTTCATAAGGCTGGTCAGCCTTTACCATGCCAGACAACTTTTCTGGAATTTCCTTTCCAGAAAAAAAAAAAAAATGGCTACTAAAGAGGTTGAAGTTACTTGGAACGCAGGGTGGAATTTTGGCATTCGAGCTATAGGGAAACGGGTGGGGATTTGTGGTAGGCACTATGTAAATTTACCACGGCCCATAAATTCAGACTTTAAGATGAAAAATGGCAAGCGGCAGTCAGCTTTCCTTCGACAGACAGGAGCGGTGCTCCCTTCCGCTGAGTGTGACTGAGGGAGAGGCGGGCCTCCTAGGGAGGCCGGGGCAGGAAAGGTTTCTTGGTGGCTAAAATAAGATTTCTCAGTTTCCCTCATGTACCAAGAAAATAAGTTCTTATCATGCTTGTACCGTACTTCTTGTGTGTATCACCCTGATTTCCCTGCACCTCCCTGAAATGGTTTATTGGATTCCAGGGACACAAGAATGATTTGGCATCTACAGCTTATTGTGGGAGCAGGAGCTACTTGGTGCTTCCTGCCCAAGAACAAATTGATGGTTCCCTTGGTGTGGGGTAAAGCAGGCCAGAGTATGGGACCAGGCCCTGTCTCTGAGGGGACCGGAGGTGCAAGGCCTTGGAGCTGAGACCCTAAAAGGCCTTTGTGAGTCTGTAGTTCTATCAACTGAGCAGAGTTCATGGTTCTGTTTACAAGATTCCCTCTCAGCAGAGGCAGGGGTGCGTGCTGGAGGACTGACCATGTGCTGCTGCTGGGATGGGACCCTGGTGGAACTTCCAACCATCCGGGGACAGAACCCGGAACGTGTTCTGAGCAAGGTGCCTTGGCAGAGCTTGGCTTGAAAGCACCTGGGCAGTGGCTTGTCACATTCCTGATCTCTACCAAAGGAGGCAAGCTGGCACCTGGGGGATGGCTCTCTAGTCAGGGCGTCCTTTACTGGAAGTGATCCAGGTGTCACGTTACATGCACCTCTTACCTAATTGTCTCCCCTTTTCCCAGGACACTCATGGGGAGTCAAACCCAAGGTTGGGGGACATGAGGTCCTCTCCCGGACACCTAACACCCTGTTTCTTTTCTTTTCTTTTCTTTTCTTTTTTAGAGACAGAGTCATGCTCTGTCACCCAGGCTAGAGTGCAGTGGTGCCATCACAGCTTACAGCAGCCTTGACCTCCTCGGCTCAAGCGATCTTCCCACCTCAGCCCCTCCCCAGTAGCCAGAATTCCAGGCACACACACCAAAACACTTGGCTAATTTTGTATTTTTTTGTAGAGATTGGGTTTTGCTGTGTTGCCCAGGCTGGTCTTGAACTCCTGGGCTCAAGCGATCTGCCTGCCTCAACCTCCCAAAGTGTGGGGATTACAGGCATGATCCACTGTGCTTGGCCACACTGCCCTCTTACTGAGCCATACTGGTGTTCTAGATTGCCTTCTTACTCTCCCACAGATCATCACTGCTCAAGGAGCAGGCGCTGTGTCTCTTGTTCACCTCTGTGGCTCTGAGCTTGGCCCTTAATAGGAATTTAATAAATAACTTGTTAAATAAACAGTCTCCAGCATAATAGGTTGAGTATTAAGTCTGGTACATTGACTTATTTGCTATGTGTTTGCTTTCGGAACATGCAAAACAGTGGTTCTTTGCTGCCTTTAGTGAAGTAGGAGTTATAGGTAGTAGACAGCTGGCTCTGGGGTCCCAGTAGAACACTTCGCTTTTGGACTGTGATGCTGAACTTAAAGAACAAAGCACTTCGTGTTCGTTCTCTGGATATCTGTGAGTTGCTTCAACAAGGCCTTAGAGAACAAGGCCTTTTCCAGCTTGTCAGGTGAAGTTCAGAAAATGAATTTAATAGGAAATTACCGAAAGTCGTGCTTGTTTTGGCAGCACACATACTAACATTGGAACGATACAGAGAAGATTAGTGTGGCCCCCGCGCAAGGATGACACACAAATTCGTGAAGTTTTCCATATTTTTTTTTAAACAAAAATATAAAATTAAAATTAAAAAAAGAATTAAAGAAAGGAGATTACTGAAAGTCACAATCATAGTAAGTTTCATTAGTATAGTGAATATAGAAAGAACATGTCTTAAGTACCAGGTATTGCGATAAATGCTTCTTACTAATAGCCATATGAAACATCCTTGCAATTCTGAGAAGTAGTTATTGTTACAACTCCTGTTATGCAGATGAGAAAACTGAGGCATGCCCAGATTGGCCAGTAAGTGTGTGGTTATTACTCAGATCCTTGTCTGAGATGTTAATCCTCCTGTCTTACTGCTTTTCCAAGGAAAGCCATCAGCTTAGCATGTCTTTGAAATTTACTTCTTTTTGAAGCGATGTCTCGTTTTGTTACCCAGGCTGCTGTCTCAGCTCACTACAACCTCCAGCTCCTGGGTTCAAGTGATTCTCCTGCCTCAGCCTCCCGAGTAGCTGGGACTACAGGCACGTGCCACTATGCTTGGCTAATTCTTATATATATATGTATTTTTTTTTTTTTGAGACCAAGTCTCTCTCTGTCACCCAGGCTGGAGTACAGTGGCATGATCTTGGCTCACTGCAACCTCTGCCTCCCGGGTTCAAGCGATTCTCCTGCCTCAGCCTCCCGAGTAGCTGGGATCACAGGTACATGCCACCATGCCCAGCTCATTTTTGTATTTTTAGTAGAGACAAGGTTTCACCATGTTAGCCAGGATGGTCTTGATCTGACCTCATGATCCACTTGCCTTGACCTCCCAAAGTGCTGGGATAACAGGCGTGAGCCACTGCACTTGGCCCTAATTTTTGTATTTTTGCGGAGACAGGGTTTTGCCATGATGGCCAGGCTTGTCTTGAATTCCTGACTTCAACTGATCCGCATGCCTCGGCCTTCCAAAGTGCTGGGATTACAGGAGTGAGCTACCCTGCCTGGCCTGAAATTCACTTCCATTAAGTTTTTTTTGAACATTAAAAAGTTACATGTGTAGTTCTTACTCTGCAAAAAATTGCAAGAACACAGAAAAATGTAAAGAAAAAACATCACCTGTGACTAATTTTAGTGAATCTTTTTCTACTTTTAGGGAATTTTGCTTACAGCTGTCTTTTAATCAGAATAGGGAAGAAGAAGATTCCTTTCTCAGGAAGAAAAGCGACTGCGGACTGGAAATGCTTTCTGAAATTATTTTGGTCATCCTGATGGTTATAACGAGATTCATCCTCAATTGAGTTATTGCTGAGCTTTGGCCAGCCTTAAAAGGAAAGGTCTTATTTGAGTCTCATTGTGGTTTGCAAGTCTCCCTTGGTCTAGAAATATGTTTGGTCAGTCACGGAGTGGAGGTGTTCAGCCACTTGCTGTCTCTTTCTCTCTCTCTTTTTTTTGAGACGGAGTTTCGCTCTTGTCGTCCAGTGCAATGGCATGATGTCAGCTCACCGCAACCTCCGCCTCCTGGGTTCAAGCGATTTTCCTGCCTCACCCTCCCAAGTAGCTAGGAATACAGACATGCACCACCATGGCTGGCTAATTTTGTATTTTCAGTAGAGACAGGGTTTTGCCATGTTGGCCAGGCTGGTCTTGAACTCCTGACCTCAGGTGATACACTCGCCTTGGCCTCCCAAAGTGCTGGGATTACAGGCATGAGCCACCACGCCCAGCCCCACTTTCTGTCTCTTAAAAGTTTTTAGGGCCCACTTTTATTGGGACTGCCAGGGTCTCTTAATAATAGTTATTATACTTGGTAACTATTGTGACCTTGTCTCATGGGCAGCCCAGCATAGAAACTCGCTCAGCTCCATTAGCTGTTTAAACATGTTTCAGATGTGAGCCTGACACAATGTAGTTGGACAGCTTGCTTCACCCTTAACTGCCTGGGAACTTTGAGAAGTCTGAAAATTATATGTAGCCCTCAGGTCTTCATGGTATTGCTTTTTGGAGGCAGCACTTTCCCAGTAGCCTGCAGGACACCAGGCCCATGGAGCCATCCTGTCTCAGCCAAGAGGCAAAGGAGATGGAATGGAAACCACTTCTGGATACAGATCCAGCCACTTGCGGAGTGCTCAAGAGCATGGGTCAGATAGACCCTGCTGCTTTCTAGCTGGAAGACTAGGGGAAAGTTGTTTGACCTCTCTGAGTTCGTGTCCCAGGCTATAGCAGTATCCCCTTCCTAGTGTTGTTGAAGATAAAATGATGTAATCCTGATAAATCACTTGGCCCAGTCCTTGGAGGTGGTGGTGGGGGCTGGCGTAAGTGCCTCATGAATGGTGGTCATCATACTCCCCCACCTCCTTTCTCTCTTCTTTCTCCTTTCCCATCTTTCACACTCCTAATTCCTGGACCTGGGGGTGGTCTCTCCAGACTGGAGAAAGAAGCGACCTAATTATCTAGGAAGGTGAAAGGTTGTTGGGAATACTCCCAGAAATTGGTCAAAGATGCCTCCTTCTACCTAAAAGACTCTTTTTAGAAGAAGCAGCAACCTGGGTTTTTGGATAACTGTTGAGTAGGAACCATCATGAGTGGCATTTTTGCATTTCTGGTCTTCTGGCCAAACCTCCTTTTTTTTTTTTTATTTAAGGAAGCTCCATTGCCTTCCCTCACTCTTTCTTTTGCCTCCTGTAATGTTCTTCACTTCCATTTCTTTCTTTTTTTTTTTTTCTTTCTTTTTTTGAGACTGGATCTCATTCTGTGGCACAAGCTTGATTGCAGTGGCACAATCACAGCTCATTGCAGCCTTGACCTCCAGGGCTCAGATGATCCTCCCATCTCAGCCTCCCATCTCAGCCTCCGGAGTACCTGGGACTATAGGTGCACACCACCACATCCAGCTAACTTTTGAATTTTTTGTAGAGACAGGGTTTTGCCATGTCTCCCAGGCTGGTCTTGAACTCTGAGATTACAGGCGTTGAGCTTCCATACCTGGCCTTCTCTCCCATTTTTTTTCTTTCCTGGTTTTACCTTTCCCAGAGCACCCTCTTGGAAAGACACTCTCCCAGCAGCAGCAGTAATCTGCTGGTCCTGTGTTTGCTCCTGGTCCTGAGTCTTGGCTTTGCTCCTTTGTAGCTAGCTGACTGACCCTAGGGACCTGCTTCCCCCCAGGAGCCTGTTGTCCATGGGCCGAATGTGGTCCTAAAATGCTCTGTCTTACAGGGGCCAGGCATTGTGGCTCATGCCTGTAATCCAGCACTTTAGGAGGTGGAGGCAGGCAGATCACTTGAGGCCAGGAGTTTGAGACTGGCCTGGCCAACATGGCAAAATGCTGTTTCTACTAAAAATACAAAAATTAGCCAGGCTTGGTGGTGGGTGCCTGTAATTCCAGCTACTCGGAAGGCTGAGGCAGGAGAATTGCTTGAACCTAGGAGGCGGAGGTTGCAGTAAGCTGAGATCATGCCACTGGACTCCAGCCTGGGCAACAGAGCGAGACTCTGTCTCAAACAAACAAAAATACTCTGCCTTACAGAGTTCTTAGGTATAAAAGAGAATGTGCATCTAAACCTCTTGGCACTGTGCGTGGCTCATAGTAAGTGCTCAGTAAACATCAGCTGCTGTTATTGTGGTGTTAGCATCAGCGTTGTTGCTGTGAGAGCCTGCACTTCCTACTTAGCCTTGGAAAAATCAGTCTTCACGTTAATGCCATGGGCTACTGCTTCTCTTTTCAGGGCTTTGTGGAGGAGGGTGGAGCTGGAGAGACACGTGGGAGTCTGTCAGGGTTACATCCCCTGCCATGGGAATGAGGCCGTGCTGACTGCCTTGTGTGCTTTCAACCTGGAGTAAAGGGCGGCTGTGCCAGCGGCTCCCATCCCCCAGGAGTCTGGCTCATCCCTGCCTTGGCCCTGGGCACCACTTTCCCTCCTAGCTCTTTGGCATCTGGGGTCATGGTGGGGCTGCCTGCCATCTGTCAAAATTTTTGCTGCCCTGGGTGTGGTGTTAAACCCCCGCACTGTCCAACCTGGTGTCATGGAGCTGGCGACAATATTTTTACAGTGGTTAGTGCTTGGAAACTGGACTTCTGGGTTATGCCCTGTACAAACAGCATTGAAGTCGCTGGGCTGGGGTGACAGAGGAGGCTGTCAATAGGGAATTCTGTGGCTCCTGGGACGGGAATAAACATGGGAGGTTGGGGGCCAGTATTCTCAGTTCTTTTGAGGAGCTGGCGAGTCTTTGCCCTGATGGGTAGAAGGAATCTGTCGTGTTGCATGAACCGTGTACTTCTCCCAGTTGCTTCTTGGACACCAGCTGCCTGCTGTTCATAACTGGGCCAAATTCCTAATACTGCAGCGCTACCAAATGCCAGTTTTAGGCCATCTCTGGTGTAGTCGGGGAACGCCCAACACCTTTCCCGAAGGTAGAATTTGTGTGGGTTTTACTTCACTGAGTGACTAATGCAGATCTTTTGTTTTAATAATGGGAAGAAATTCGTCAGCCTGGGTACTTTTTCCATGTGATGGGGCAAAAATTTAAAGCATTGAACAATGGCTTAGTAGTTTCTCCAGCTACTAAAGGTGACCATTATCAATCCAATCAGCTGGTGTTAACCCACTCCCATTCTGGAGACCTGTTTCTGGTTCTGGGACTTGCTGGTAGGACATGCTGGATTTCGTAAGATTGCAGGTCCCAGGCAGATGTCTGGACTCAGATTCTGGCTTTTTTTTTCAGACAGAGTCTCCCTCCATCGCCCCAGCTGGAGTGCAGTGGCGTGATCTTGGCTCACTGCAACCTCCGCCTCCCAGGTTCAAGGGATTCTCCTGCCTCAGCCTCCCCAGTAGCTGGAATTACAGGCGTGCACCACGACACCCAGCTAACTCTTTTTTTGCTTTGTTTTGACATGAAGTCCCACTCTGTCACCTAGGCTGAAGTGCAGTGGCATGATCTTGGCTCACTGCAATTTCCTCCTCTTGGGTTCAAGTGATTCTCTTGCTTCAGCCTCCTGAGTAGCTGGGATTACAGGCGTGTACCACCACGCTTAGCTAATATTTGTATTTTTAGTAGAGACAGGGTTTCACCATGTTGGCCAGGTTGGTCTCAAACCTCTGACCTCAGGTGATTCACCTGCCTCAGCCTCCCAAAGTGTTAGGATTACAGGCATGAGCCACCATGCCCGGTCCCAGCTAACTTTTATATTTTTAGTATCGACGGGGTTTCACCATGTTGGCCAGGTTGGTTTTGAACTCCTGGCCTCAATTGATCAGCCCACCTTGGCCTCCCAAAGTGCTGAGATTACAGGCCTGAGCCACCGTGCCTGGCCCAGACCCTGGCTCTTACTCCTGGGTCTAACTCTACCATCACTGGGGCCCTCTGTTTGAACCTCTTCCCCCATCTATAAAACGGGAGAACTAGACTAGGTCTGTGTTCCCCAAGATTCAATCATTCATAAAGGAACCACCTTTACTATTTTGCCATATCCCATGGCTGTCTCTATTTCATTTTTCACTTAATATTATTTTCCCCTGCAGTTGACTCACTTGTAAAACAAATGTATTTGAAAAGGAGACTTTGTGTCACTATAATAATGGAAAAACAGTGTCACTAGGTAAATGGAAGGTAACCATAAATAAACCCCAAACAGTTATTAAATTCCAGCCAGCACCGTTGCCTGTTCACAGCATGAGGCATACTCTCTTTCGGTTAAAAAGGGAAATTAGCAAGAGATGGAGAGGTGTTGAAGGTAACGTAGCACCACGTTGAGCCTTTTCCTTGATCTGCTCAGAAGGATTGAGAAAGAACTGGAAAGAGAATAACGTCTTTCTGTGATGCAAAGCGCCTGACTGTGACCAAGAGCCCAGAGTAGTAATGTATAGATGCTTTGTTCAGATACTCCTACAGCCGTTACCAAGTGCCAGGGTGTAGAGGGGCTAGGAATATAGAGGGGATTAGGACCTGGTCACTGACCTCCGGTTGCTTGTGGTCTAGTAGTGGGGAGGTGATCATAGGAGAATATTGAATATAAATGAAGATCCGAGCGGGCTACAGGGGTTTAATAGGAAAATCACAGGCCTAAGTTCTGTCATGTATATGGGGGTCTACATATAAGAGTTGTTCAGAATTTTATTTATTTAAATTTTCCATGAAATGTACAAAAAATCTATTTCAGTCTAGAATGACTCTAGAGAAGCTCTAAATATATTAAAGTTGTATTGGCCGGGTATAGTTGTTCATGCCTGTAATCCCAGCACTTTGGGAGGCTGAGGCAGGAGGATCACTTGAGGCTAGGAGTTTGAGACCAGCCTGGGCAACATGGGAGACCCCATCTTCTTGCCCAGGCTGGAGAGTAATGGCATGATCTCGACTCACTGCAACCTCCACCTCCCAGGTTCAAGCAATTCTCCTGCCTCAGCCTCCCAAGCAGCTGGGATTACAGGCATATGCCACCACATCCAGCTAATTTTGTATTTTTTTTTAGTAGAGATGGGATTTCACTATGTTGGTCAGGCTGGTCTTGAATTCCTGACCTCAGGTGATCCACCCACCTTAGCCTCCAGAAGTGCTGGGATTACAGGCATGAGCCACTGCACCCTGCCAAAAAATTTTAATAAACTAGCTGGGTATGGTGGTGTATGCCTGTAATCCTAGCTACTTGGGAGGCTGCAGCAGGAGGATCCCTTGAACCCAGGAATTCCAAGCTGCAGTGAACTGTAATCAGGTCACTGCACTGAAGCCTGAGTGACAGAGTGAGGCCTTGTCTCTTCAAATAAATTTGTATAATTATTTGTTTTTTTATGGTGTTATGACAGTGATTCATCTTAACCCTTTATGTGGCAATAACTAACTTTTTCTTTCCCTAAAAGCTAATTTGAGTTTTAGGTTCTCTTGGAGTCCATGACAATTATAAGTAGAAAAGATGAAACAAAATGGCCTGAAATACTCTTTGCAACACTCATACTTCCCCCCTCAGATGAGCATGTCCTATACTCTCTACAAAGCAAGCTAAACACCAGAATTGAGTCTCTGAAAAGCCTCATACTGTTAATCTCTGGGAATGAATGGTGTTCTTTGAAATAATGGGATATGAGGTTCAGTCTGATTTTTCGGTTCTTCTGGTAGCTTAGGGCATCCCTTTCCTCTGTTGAGTTTCTGGGAGAAGGGAAGTTGTGATTAAGAATAAGAATTTGGGAGTCAGGCAGCCCTGGGATTGAATCTGGAATTGACTGAGTGACAGGCTTTTTCTGAGTGACTGAGTGACTGAGGCTGAGTGATAGCCTCAGTCCTCACTGCTCTCATCTATAAACTGGGAATGATCATAGTTTCTACCTGAAAGAGTGGGTGTGAAGATTTAAGGAGCTAAATTGTATAGTGCTTGACACATGGGAAGAAGTCAGGATGTGCTAATGGGTAATCCTACACTTCCCTAATGGGAAGGGCCAGGTTTATATTACTCTAGGCTGGTAGTGAGCAGGGCAAAGGGGATGTCAGGTTTGGGGCTTGGTTAGAACATGCTGATGGCACTAGGACCCTCAGAATAGATAAAGAGTTTGAGACAAATGGCACAATGAGCCCTGAGACATTGTGTATGGGGTGAATAAGATAGCAAGACTAGCCTTCAAGGAGGGAGGTGGGACAGTTAGAGTCCTTTCAGCTGCAAGGAACTGAAAATTGCTCCCAGCTACTCAGGAGGCTGAGGTGGGAGGATTGCTTGAGCCTGGGCATGGAGGTTGCAGTGAGGTTGTGGTGAGCTATGATTGCCCCACTGCACCCCATCCTGGGCAACAGAGTGAGACCCTATCTCAAAAACAAACACAACAAAATCTCATGGACCCCATAAATATAGATACCTACTCTGTATCCACAAAAGTTAGAAAAAGCAAATTGCAGAGATATTCGTATGCTATGTATGATACTGTTTAAAGTTTTACATATGTCATCAAAATACAGATAAGCTTTAGGGGAATGATCATTACCAAACTTTCGGATAATGGTTTCTAGAGGTGGCCAGAGAGGGAGACACATTCATGAAGAGGTGTGAAGAGGCTTTCAACTCTTTGTAGTGTTTTATTTCTTCAGTCCCATGGTGGTTATATGATTCTCCATGCCCCCATCCTTGTTTTGTGTGTTTGTCTGGAATGTTTCTCTTACAAAAAGTGTGTGTGCTTTTTTTTTTTTTTTTTTTAAGAGTCTTGCCTATTGGTCAGGCTGGAGTGCTGTGACCTGATCATGGCTCACTGCAGCCTTCACTTCCCAGGCTCAAGTGATCCTCCCACCTCAGCCTCCCCAGTAGCTGGGACTATAGGCACGTGCCACCAAGCCTGGATAATTTTTCTATTTTTAGGGGGTTTTGCCATGTTGCTCAGGCTGGTCACTAACCCCTGGGTCCAAGCCATCCTCCCACCTTGGCCTCCCAAAGTGCTGGGAATATAGGCATGAGCCACTGCATCCCCCCCCCAAAAAAGTGTCATTTTATTTTATTTATTTATTTATTTTTGAGACAGAGTCTACTCTGTCGACAGGTGCCAGGCTGGAGTGCAGTGGTGTAATCTCAGCTCACTGCAACCTCCGCCTCCCGGGTTCAAGCAATTCTTCTGCCTCAGCCTCCCGAGTAGCTGGGACTATAGGCGCACGCCACCACGCCCAGCTAATTTTTGTATTTTTAGCAGAGACAGGGTTTCACCATATTGGCCAGGATGGTCTCGATCTCTTGACCTCGTGATCTACCCGCCTCGGCCTCCCAAAGTGCTGGGATTACAGGCTTGAGCCACTGAGCCCGGCTAAGTGTCATTTTAATGCTGATATACTGCATTACTAAGCTTGACCAGGAGAAGAAAAAAAAATACCTTGTGTTTATTATTTTGTTTGTTTGTTTGAGACAGGGTCTTGCTCTTTCTCTCAGGCTAGAGTGCAGCAGCATGAACATGGCTCATTGCAGCCTCCCCTTCCCAGGGTCAAGCCATCTTCCCACTTCAGCCTCCCAAGTAGCTGGGACTACAAAGTGCATGCCACCACACCTGGCTAATTTTTTTTTCTTTGTAATTTTGGTAGAGACAGGGTTGCCCAGGCTGGTCTTGAACTCCTGAACTCAATCAGTCCTCTCCTTAGCCTCCCAAAGTACTGGGATTACAAGTGTGAGCCACTGTGCCTGGCCTGTTTGTTTTAAAGACAAGTTTAGGCCCAGCTTATAAGAAAGAAAACAGACCATCCTTTAGGGTGTCAGGATGATATTTTGACAAAAGACATTCATGCTTAGCAGGATTTCTCTCCCCCCACCCTCACCCCAAGTGTTGAAACGCCTGAGCTAATTATCTTAGAATGTAAGGCCTCTTCTGTTGCTTGTGAACATGGCAGACTTGGGATTCTCAGACTGAGGGCTTCAGAAGCTTGCCTCTGGGAGCATCCAGTCAATAGCTTTTTGTCTGAGCAGAAGGAGATATTGCTCAAGGTACTATCTCAAGGGACTGCTGAATTAGTTGCATTGTCTCTAAAAGTAGGTAAAAGCCTAGAGTAGGGCCAGGTTCAACAGTGGAATGAGTGTTAAGAGAGAGTTGTATTCTAAGAACACCTTTGTACTGTGGCCAAATTCAAGCAGGTCCATTTTGTGGTTTGGTGGTCCCCATCTAGTGGGCTGTGGTCTGGTAGCCCAGGCACCTGAATATATGAGCTCAGATGGGTTTAATGTTTTAAAAACTGCTTTATTGCCTGGGTATGGTAGCTCATGCCTGTAATCTCAACATTTTGGGAAGCCAAGGCAGGAGGATATCTTGAGCCTGGGAGTTCAGGACCAGCCTGGGCAACATTGAGAGATCCCCATCTCTACCAAAAATAATAATAATAAAAAAATAGCTGAGCGTGGTGACGTGCACCTGTGGTCCCGGCTAGTCATCAGGCTGAGGTGGGAGGATTGCTTGAGCCTGGGAAGTCAAGGCTCTAGTGAGCCAAGATGGCACCACTGTACTCCAGCCTGCGCAATAGAGTGAGATGTTGTTTCCTCCCTGACCCCTGCTAAGAAAACCCCCAAAATATTGAGGTATAATTGCCATACAATAAAGAATACATTTTAGTAAGTTTATACACACACTCGTATGTACGCATGTACACTCACACATCAGGAAACCATCACCATAATCAAGACAGCGAACCTATCTATCCAGCCTCGGAAGTTCCCTTGTGCTGCTTTGTAATTTTTGCCTTTGATCTCTCCATGCCTTCCACCCCCATCCTCAAGGGAACACCAACCTGCTTTCTGTCATTATAAGTCAGTTTTTGACTTTTAGGCTTTACATAAATGGAATCATATAGTATGCACTCCTTTTTTTTTTTTCTTTTTTGGGACACAGTCTCACTCTGTTACCCAGGCTAGAGTGCAGTGGTGCAATCTCAGCTCACTGCAACCTCCAACTCATGGCAACCTCCACCTCCCGGATTCAAGTGATTCTCCTGCACTTTTTTTTTTTTTTCCCACCCTTGTCGCCCAGGCTGGAGTGCAATGGTGTGATCTTGGATTACTGTAACCTCTGCCTCCAGGATTCAAGTGATTCTCATGCCTCAGCCTCCTGAGTAGCTGGGATTACAGGTACCTACCACCACGCCTGGCTAATTTTTATATTTTTAATACAGACAGGGTTTCACCAGGTTGGCCAGGCTGGTCTTGAACTCCTGACCTCAAGTGATCCGCCCACCTCCACCTCACAGGCATAAGCCACCATGCCCAGTCTAAAGACACTATTTTAAAAGCTGGTTGGTGAAAGCAGCTAGGCTCTAGTCACTTTTTATTTATCCATCCTCCACCACAAAGCTTTTTATTCTTGCTGTCAACAGATTCTGTAACTAACTTACTTATAGGAAAAGGTCCCTACAGTGCTATCGCTTGGCTAACTAACTAATGGAGTGGTGGATGCATATTGACAACAAAGCACAATCTTGCTGAGCTGAATGAGCAGGTGAGCTAATCCTGCTACAGGCCAGAGACTGCTCAGTTGGTGCTTTACACCAAGTATCTCACTTCACTCTAACACTCCTCCATTTTACAAATGAGGAAACTGAGGCACTGAGAGGTTTAGTAACTCATGGCACAGCCAGGAAGCAGTAGAGAAAGACTGAATATAAATATATCCATTAGGATGTATATGGTTCCAAGTCATAGGAAACCTACCTAATCCTGGTTTATTGAAAAAGGGAGCTCATTGGCTCTCTAGTAACTGAAAAATCAAGGGGTGGGTAGGCAGGCAGTTGGACCTGGAAGTCTCCAGGGCATCAGAGAGCCTTGAGTCTGCTTCTCTGATTCTGTTGTCTCTGCACAGACAGGCAGTCCCAGCGTAGCAGTCCCAGGCCCCCAGCCTCACCCCACACCTCCTAGGGGAAGAAGGCAGACCCTGATCCAAGCAGTCCCAGGAAAGCCCTGAGGTTCACTGTGATTGGACCAGCCTGTGTCACCTGCTCATATCTCAGCCAGCCACTGGCAAGGCTGTTTGACTCTTGGGAATGGCTTAACCTAGATCAATCACATGTTCTCCCTGAAGCTGGGGACATGGCAGAGGATGGTGGAGTAGACCTCAAGGAGGTGTTTCACATGGCTTCCTGTGACACTAGGCTGCCTTTATTCTTTAGAAACCCCCTTCATTTGATGAAACCTTGGTGTCACAGGCTGTGTGACTTTGGGTAATCACCTTGTCCACATCTGTGAAGTGAGATTACCTCTTCACCTCACAGGCAGATCAAATAGGAAAACAAAAACAAGACCAAATCCAAAATATGTGTAAATTGTAGAATGCTTGAGGTTTCTTTTAAGCTATCTATATAATTAAAAGCTGTTACTTAGACTTGGATATGGAATAAAATCTGCCTTCAAATTTAAGTGGTATAATTTCCATCCCTCTTAAAATATCAGGTAACTTCATTTGTGTGCCTCAGTCTGTAGACTTGAGGGATTTCCATTTGAAGAGGGGGCAGAATGGTGGCTTAGTGATAGCCAGAGGTATCCCCACGCCCAACTTTTCTTAGGAGGAAGAGTTGAAAGAATGAATATGTGAGAAATAGGGGGTTTGATTGCCTTCCAGGGTCGGTGTTGAAGGAGAGGAAAATGTAGCTCAACCACAGTGACTCTCCCCAATTAAAAACTAAAAAAAGATCCGTGGTTATAGGGTTTGGACTTCTGACAAGCCAGCAACCTCAGTCATTGTGAGTGTGATTCCAGATTGGAAGGTTCTGCGAGGAGGAAAGTGGAAGCTTTGAGAATTCCTAGTTGGACGGAGTGCCTCTTGATCATGGCCCCAGCTAAAGGAGACCACTTTTTGCTAGATGGATCAGTTGGCCACGTGTGAAGTTTGGCCCAGTACAACATTCTCGGCCTGGGGCGGAAACATGGGAAAGATTTTTATTGGGATTAATTTTCTACAGAGATGCACTTTCGAAGGAGACCATCCTTTTCTCACTGGTGAGCTCACCCGGGCTCATTCCACAAAGCTTAATTGTTTTGGATCCATACATTTAAACTCCTTAATTAATTGTCTCAAGACTTAGGACAGATTTGCTTTTCTTTATAATGAATCCATGGCTATAAATGCTATGCCTCTGACTCAGATGAGAGGACCCTGGAACACAGAATGAGAAGGACGTGGACTTCAGGATACCTGGTTCTTTATTCTGACTGTGCTCTTCGTCAGCTCTGGGACTTTGGGCTCCAGTTTTGTAACCACCAAACGAGTTCACCGTGCCCGCTGCCTAGACAGAGCTGATTTATCAAGACAGAGGAATTGCAGTGGAGAAAGAGTAAGTCACGCAGAGCCAGCTGTGTGGGAGACTGGAGTTTTATTATTACTGAAATCAGTCTCCCGAGCATTTGGGATTGGAGTTTTGAAAGATAAGTTGGCAGGTAGGGGCTCAGGAAGTGGGGAGTGCTGATGGGTCAAGTTGGAGATAGAGTCATAGGGGGTCGAAGTGAGGTTTTCTTGCTGTCTTCTGTTCCTGGCTGGGATGGCAGAACTGGTTGAGCCAGATTACCAGTCTGGGAGGTGTCAGTTGATCCATGGAGTGCAGGGTCTGCAAAATGTCTCAAACACTGATCTTAGGTTTTACAATAGTGATGTTATCTCCAGAAGCAATTTGGGGAGATTCAGACTCTTTATAGCTTCTGACCCCTAAACCTTAATTTCTATCTTTTAGCTAATTTGTTAGTCCTACAAAGGCAGTCTGCTCCAAAGGCAAGAAGGGGTCTTTTTGGGAAAGGGCTATTATCAGTTTTGTTTCAGAGTGAAACCATAAACTAAATTCATTCCCAAGGTCAGTTTGGCCTATGCCCTGGAATGAACAAGGACAGCTTAAGGGTTAGAAGCAAGATGGAGTCAGTTAGGTCTGATCTCTTTCACTGTCATAATTTCCTGCTATAATGTTTTACAAAGGCGGTTTCTGTTTCTCATCTGTAAATGCTGGAGACTGAACCAGAATCAGGGTCAACAAATAGCACCTCTGCTATACTTTACTCTCTTCATGATACACATTGCTGGTCAGTTGATAAGACGTTCTTTCCCACTGGGCTCAGACTTGACATTATTTTTTGAGACAGAGTCTCACTCTGCCACCCTGGCTGGAGTGCAGTGGCTTGATCTCAGCTCACTGCAACCTCTGTCTCCAGAGTTTAAGTGATTCTCCTGCCTCAGCCTCCCGAGTAGCTGGGATTACTGGAATGTGCCACCATACCTGGCAGATTTTTGTATTTTTAGTAGAGAGGGGGTTTCGCCATGTTGGCCAGGCTGGTCTGGAACTCCTGACCTCTTATCTGCCTGCCTCGGCCTCCCAAAGTGCTGGGATTACAAGTGTGAGCCACTACACCCGGCTGACATTAGAGTCATTTTAGCCTCCAAAGCAAGTTGTCCTCAGTGGGCCTCTAGCATTGGCTTCAGCCTTTATGTCAGTCAGCTAAAGGTTCTCATTGTAATGAATGGGGAGGTTCCTTCTTCACCCTTGTGTCCCCCTGCCTCCCCTTGACCACTTGTTTTTTTCTTGTAGTTCAGGAACCAATTCAGATGATTTCCCTTGTGAAGCCCTCTCCAAATCCCCCAAGTAGAATTATTCATTCCTCCCACAGCACCGTGCACACCAATTAGAATCCTTGTAAAATGGCCATGATTGTGTTTATGACCCTGGCCCTCCACCAGACCAGCCTCTCTGCCCTCTGGCTTTTTTTTTTTTTTTTTTTTTTTTTTGAGACGGAGTTTCGCTCTTGATACCCAGGCTGGAGCGCAATGGCGCGATCTCGGCTCACCGCAATCTCCGCCTCCTGGGTTCAGGCAATTCTCCTGCCTCAGCCTCCTGAGTAGCTGGGATTACAGGCACGCGCCACCGTGCCCAGCTAGTTTTTTGTATTAGTAGAGACGGGGTTTCACCATGTTGACCAGGATGGTCTCGATCTCTTGACCTCGTGATCCACCCGCCTCGGCCTCCCAAAGTGCTGGGATTACAGGCTTGAGCCACCGCGCCCGGCCTGCCCTCTGGCTTTTTTAGATCACTGGCATGGTTTCTGCCTACTCCAGGTGCCAGTATTATTTTGTAAATTTTTTTTCTTTACATCTACTTATCTTTATACTACTTTACTCATAAAAGGAAACTAGAGAACATGATCATAAATGAAAAACCACAATCCCTTGCCAGAAAGAATAGGTAACTAGGCTTTGAAAAAATAACTTAGAGGAGATAGCATAAGAAAATATTTTAAAAAATGAATAAAATCAATGAAAATAACAGTGTTACGAAATTTTTGAAAAGTTTGTGGAAGACTCTGAGCCTGAGAACTGTTTTTATTTACTTTTTTAATGAGATGGAGTTTCGATCTTGTTGCCCAGGCTGGAGTGCAGTGGTGCAATCTCGGCTCGCTGCAACCTCTGCCTCCCGGGTTCAAATGATTCTCCTGTGGCAGCCTCCCAAGTAGCTGGGATTACAGGCACCCACCACCATGCCCAGCTAATTTTTGTATTTTTAGTAGAGATGGGGTTTTGCCATGTTGGCCAGGCTGGTCTCGAACTCCTGGCTTTAGGTGATCCACCCACTTCGGCCTCCCAAAGTGTGTGGATTACAGGCATGAGCCACCAATGCTTGACCTCTTCTTAATGTTAAAAAGAGAGATTTGTGTGAAAGCTGCTGATGTCTTTCTGGCACCAAGTCAAGACTGACTTAGTTCCTGTCAGAAACTGATGGTGAATTGGTGGATTTTTTTTTTCCCCCTGAGTTGGGGGTCTCGCTCTGTCACCCAGGTTGGAGTACAGCCACTGTAACCTCAAATTGCTGGGCTCAAGCGATCCTCCTGTCTCAGCCTCCCAAGTAGCTGGGACTACAGGCATGCTCCACTATGGCCAGCTAATGAAAAAAAACCTTTTAATTAATTAATTTATTTATTTTAGAGACAGGGTCTTACTGTGTTGCCCAGGCTGGTCTCAAATTCCTGGCCTCAAGTGATCCTCCTGCCTCAGCTTCCCAAAGCTCTGGGATTATGGGAGTGAGCCACTATGCCTGGCCGGATTTTAAAGTTCTGTCCATATACCTCCTTAGCTCTGGCAGTTACTACCTGCAGGCATCTGCTTTGTCTGCCCTGCCCCTTGTTAGGAAAGGCTGTGCTGACGGTCAGCTGGCACCCAGTGCATGGAAGAGAGAATTCTCTGTAGATGATGCTGAACAACATGGTACTGGAATCCCAACCTGTAGTGTCTTTATTTACTGTCAGAAGCAACAATTGGGCTGGGCGTGGTGGCTCATGTCTGTAATCCCAGCACTCTGGGAGGCTGACGGGTGGAAGGATTGCTTGAAGCTAGTTTTCTTTTTCTTTTTTTTAAAGACAAAAGTCTCTCTCTGTCACTCTAGCTGGAGTGCAGTGGCACGATCATAGCTCACTGCATCCTTGATCTCCTGGGCTCAAGGAATGAACCATTATGCCAGGAGTTCAACAGCAGCCTGGACAGCATAGTGAGACACTGCCTCTATTAAAAAAAAAAAAAAAAAAAAAGGAAGTATTGTGTAAGGATTATCAGAACTGTTGAATGGAAAATCAGACATTCGTGGGTTTGGTTTCTTAATTACTTCTTGTTGAATTGGAATTTGATAGGTTAAAAAAAAAGGATAGAAAAGTGATTCCACTCTTGAGCAAATTCTTAATGGAAAATGGTGTCTTGATTCTCTGTTCACTACAACTTATATCTAAGGGAAAGCCTAGTGATGCAGACATTTCATTTCATGGTGGGAAAACTGAGGCCCAGAGTTTCACAGCTGACCAGGGACTAGTCTGACTGGGGTGAACTAAGTCACCACCCCACTTTCCTTGTTTTCCCAGCTAGTGCATTTTCTACCAGACTTTGCTCTACTGTAATTCAAATTGCTGAGTAACAAACAAGAACCACAATGACTAGAAGGAACAGAACTAGCTTTTTTGCACTCTGAAAATGGAAACTTATTGAGGGTTCTTTTCTTCCCAAAGAATGCAGAAGTGCCCTGATTTGCTTTTGGAAGGACACCATTCACTTTATTGCCTCTTTTCAGTGTTGCCCAGAATGTCACCATGCTTTATTCATGGCTGGTGGGGAGAGTAGCACAAGTGTATGCTCCCAGCAAGGAGGAACTTCTTGTGCAGAGATGCGCAAAAGCAAGCCAGGGCAGGGCACTGTGGCTCACTCATGCCTGTAATCCCAGCACTTTGGGAGGCCGAGGTGGGCAGATCACCTGAGGTCAGGAGTTCGAGATCAGCCTGGCCAACATGATGAGACCCCATCTCTACTAAAAATACAAAAATTAGCCGGGCCTGGTGGCAGGCACCTGTAATTGCAGCTACTTGGGAGGCTGAGGCAGGAGAATTGCTTGAACCCAGGAGGTGGAGGTTGCAGTGAACTAAGAGTGCTCCATTGCACTCCAGCCTGGGCAACAAGAGCAAAACTCCATCTCAAATTAAAAAAAAAAAAAAGAAGCAAGCCTAATCTTTGGGGTGCTGTGATGGCAAATCTCCCAGCGCTGACTTCTCAGGCTCTCTTGCGGGATTAGTGTTTGTTGAATAATAAGCAATGCACCCTGACCGAGGGAGTGAAAGCAAACAGGACAGTAACTGAAACTGCAGGGGAGTGTGAGTAAACAGTTGCCTTCTACCCTCATGGGACTGGCCTCTGTCCAGCAACATGATAGCTGTTTGCGTCTTACTCTTATGGAACCATTGACCCTCTCATTAAGGTGGGGGAAGCTTTTGGCCCATGCCTGCAAGTCCTCACGGGAGTGGGTACCTGACAGGGTAGGGGGTAGGTCTGAGGACATGGTTTCTTTTTTTTGTTGTTGAGATAGAATCTTCCTCTTGTCACCCAGTCTGGAGTGCAGTGGTGCAATCTCAGCCTCCTGTATAGCTGGGACTATAGGCGCATACCACCATTTCTGGCTAAGTTTTGTATTTTTATTAGAGACTGGGTTTCACCATGTTGGCCAGGCTGGTCTTGAACTCCTGACCTCAGGTGATCAGGAGGCTGGCCTCAGCCTCCCAAAGTGCTGGGATTACAGGGGTGAGCCACCGCACCCAGCCAACATGGTTTCTTTAAAATATACTCCCCTCTCCATCCCATTCATATGTGGGAGCTGAACTGCATCTGAGGTTTTTTTCCTCTTCTTTTTCTCTAAATCTTTTCCTAAATCTTTATTGTATTTTTTTTTGGATCACAGAATGGATACATGTTTGTTAAAGTTTGATCATTATAGAAACTTAATAATTGACTATTACTTGAGTGCTAACCATAGTGAGTGAGTGCTTACTATGTACTAGGTGGCTTTTTATGCCTGTCACTTAATCCTTAAATGGGGTGTTAATCCCCATTTTGCAGCTGAGGAAACTGAGGCTGCATTTACGGTCACTCAGCTGGCAAGCAAGGGGCTGAGCCTGGAGCAGCAGCGGATCTGGGGAACTCCGCAGAACAGATTCCTGTGTGTTGTCTCTGTGGACACAAGGATTTAACTTGATTCTCTTTGCTTTCAGTATCACTTTACGATATTACAATGAGCTTGTAGTATTTATTTTCAGAAGAAAAGCCAGATTATTCTCATTTATAAGAGAAGCAGGCATGTGGGCAGGGATTTTCAGCGCTGCACCAGCCAGTGTGTGCATTGTCTCAGTGTGCTGGGTTAGTCTGTGAGCCGCAGGGAATGAGGTCAGGGCCTCTGGGCTTTCAGATATCAGCAGGCCTTCAGTGGTGGGGGGATTGTGGCTAGACTCAGAGGGCTCCTTGCTTTTTCTGAGTGACCCTCCCCACAGACCACCACCACCTGGGGCTAGCCCATGAGCTGTACATCAACCTTTTCATTCCTAACTTAATTTTTCAAAGAATAGGTAACTTACCCACCTCGATTGCAGTCACTGGGCAGGGAACGCGAACACTCCTGCCTTGAATCTGTGCCTTGAGCCAGTAGCCTTGACCCTGGGTAAAGCAGTTATGTGAGTGGGTCATCTGGGTCATGTTGTTGAAATTGCTTCAAGCCTACCTTCCAAATCCTTCCTGGAACCCTGGTTGGCTTTTCTTTGTGGACTTCCCTTAGGAGGGAAGCTTCCCGAACAGCTTGTCTTGACTATAGCCAGCTGGGTGGTCCCAGCCACACAATTTAACTGTCAAACAACCCAGAAGGGTTCCTCATCCAAGTGACCTCTTTGCTTTCTTTTTAGAGAGTTCTGAGATTCATTAGAGAGTTGAGAGATTTTTTTTTTTTTTTTTTTTGAGACGGAGTCTTGCTCTGTCACTCAGGCTGGGATGCAGTGATGAGATCTTGGCTCACTGAAACCTCTGCCTCCTGGGTTCAAGTGATTCTCCTGCCTCAGCCTCCTGAGTAGCTGGGATTATAGGCGCCGGCCACCACGCCCTGCTAATTTTTGTATTTTTAATAGAGACAGGGTTTTACCATGTTGGCCAAACTAGTCTCAAACTCCTGACCTCGTGATCCACCTGCCTCAGCCTCCCAAAGTGTTGGGATTACAGGTGTGAGCCACCACGTCCCGGCAGAATCTAGAGTTTAGCATTCTTGAGGTTCTTTCTGTGGTCGGTTTGGTGAACCATTTCGTTTGTGAAGTTTCTCAATTAACCCCATTCTTCCCCAACTTTGCATTCTCCGTGAAGCCACCTGTGTTTGGGTTTTCTGCAACGTAGGTTGAACAAGTCCTCTAGAATCCTGAACAGTTGGTAATTCATGCTGGCCTGGTTTTTCAAATTGGCCTGGAAATGTGGCTATAGTGGACTTGGCCTCCTCCTTGATGCAGGACAAACCTTAGATTTTATTAGTTCTGTTTGATTAGAGGATCTTAGTGGATTTTGTTGTTGTTATTTTTCTACCTTTTGGGAGCTTTAGTCTCTCTCTTTTTTTTTTTGAGATGGAGTTTCGCTCTTGTTACCCAGGCTGGAGTGCGATGGTGCGATCTCAGCTCACCGCAACCTCCGCCTCCTGGGTTCAAGCAATTCTCCTGCCTCAGCCTCCCGAGTAGCTGGGACTACAGGCATGCGCCACCATGCCCAGCTAATTTTTTGTAATTTTAGTAGAGACAGGGTTTCACCATGTTGACCAGGACGGTCTCGATCTCTTGACCTCGTGATCCACCTGCCTCGGCCTCCCAAAGTGCTGGGATTATAGGTGTGAGCCACTGCGCCCGGCCGGGAGCTTTAGTCTCTATAGTTTTTTTTTTCTTTTTAAGACAGGGTCTTACTCTGTCACCCAGGCTAGAGTGCAGTGGCATGATCAAAGCTCACTGCAGCCTCCACTTCCCTGGGCTCAGGTGATCCTGCCACCTTAGTTTCTTGAGTAGCTGGGACTACAAAGATATGCCACCATGCCTGGCTAATTTATTTCTACTTTTTTTTTTTTTTTGAGACAGAGTCTTCCTCTGTTGCTCAGGCTGGAACGCTGTGGCACGATCTCGGCTCACTGCAGCCTCTGCCTCCTGGGTTCAGGTGATTCTCCTGCCTCAGCCTCCAGACTAGCTGGGACTACAGGTGTGCACCACCACACCTGGCTAATTTTTTGTATTTTTAGTAGAGACGGGGTTTCACCATGTTGGCCAGGATGGTCTCGATCTCTTGACCTCGTGATCCACCTGCCTCAGCCTCCCAAAGTGCTGGAATTACAGGCATGAGCCTTTAATTTTTTAAGGCAGGGTCTCACTTATTTCTATTTTTTTAAGGCAGGGCCTCACTTTGTCACCTAGGTGAGAGTGTAGTGGCACAATCACAGCTCATAGCAGTCTCGACCTCCCAGACTCAAGGGATCCTCCCACCTCAGCCTCCCAAGTAGCTGGGACTATAGGCACGCATCACCACGCCCAGCTAATGTTTGCTTTTTCTTGGAGAGATGGGGTTTTGCCATGTTGCTCAGGCTGGTCTAGAACTTCCGGGCTCAAGTTATATTCCTTCCTTTGCCTCCCAAAGTGCTGGGATTACAACTATGAGCCATTGCCTGGCCTAGTCACTATAGATTTATCCCCTCTTTCATCTCATGCTACAAAAGCAGTTCCCATATTCTTACCTTACTTGTGATTTTCTACTGGGAATGTTTGTTTGTGATATTAGCAGGGTGCTGAGAGGGAATTAATCCCAGGAGGCCCAAGAGTGGGCCTTGTCATGCTGTTGACAACAATCATTTGACACCTGTAACTTACCTTCAATTCTTCTGATAGACTGGGGAGGAATTGGGAATTTTTTTTTGGAGTTTTGTCTGCATTATTGGGTTGTTTTGAGAAAATAAACCTTAAATTCTAGCTATGTAGACTGGATAAGTCATTTTGGTAATTTGGCATTCCTTTTTTTTTTTTTTTGAGACAGAGTCTCACTCTTGTCGCCCAGGGGCATGATCTCTGCAAACTCTGCCTCCCAAGTTCAAGCAATTCTTCTGCCTCAGCCTCCCAAGTAGTTGGGACTATAGGCGCATGCCACCGTGCCCAGCTAGTTTTTGTGTTTGTAGTAGAGACGGGGTTTCACCATGTTGGCCAGGATGGTCATTTGGCATTCTTTTGAGTAAAAGTGAGAGAAACTCACCTGAGCTAGCTTAGGTGAAAAAAATTCTTTGTCAGGAGAGTTTTGTGAATTTCTTTTTAGTGGCAAGTCATGGAAACCCCTTTGAAACTGCTTGAAGACGAAAGAGGGAGTTACTGAGACACATCCCAGAGCAGACTGCCCCCAAGCATTACTTGGTCCCAAGTCTGAAACGGGTCTTCAGGGTTTGATCCCTCTCCTCATCTCTAGTCTGCTTCATTCATTTTGGCTCTATATGGTGGCAGAGGGGCTTCTGGCATCTCTGGACCTTTAGGCCTCCCAGGTCCAAACCCAACCAGAAAACAGGGAGAGTGCTGAGTGCAAAATTCTTTCCTATAGCTCCCATACAAGTCCAGGATTTGCTATTAGACTCCTTGAATCATGTGTCCAGCTCTGAGCCAAGGCAATGCTTAGGAGGCTCCTGTCTCATGCACCCACCCCAGTACTGGGCGTCAGAAACAGTCAGTGATCCCCACAGTGAACCAGGGGTTCACAGACTTAAGTGCAGTCTTGCAGCGGGGACTCTGGAAGACTTGGAACCCAAAATCAGAAAGCCATGGTTTCTGTCTTCCTGGTGTCTGTTTTGTCCCCTTCCCTCTGTAGAGGAGTCCTGCTATCACTCCAGGCTGTTTATATTTCACTAGGTGTAGCCATAGGCAGAGACCTCAGGGAGAATCTGATTCAGCTTGGATTGAGTCAGGTTCCACTCCAGTCCAGTCAGTTGTGGACTGAGAGAGGATGAGGCTGGTCCCTTGAAGACAAATCTGGGTAGGTGGAGTCTGTGCTTAATGAAGTTGTGATGTCAGCTGATGGCCTAGAAGGGACTGGTAGGTGCCTCTCATTGTCTGGCTGGGGAGCATTCTCTTAAGTCCAAGATGATGATAAATAGTATTAGGCCGTGTGCAGCCAGCCACTCATGCCTGTATTCCCATCACTTTGGGAGGCCAAGGTGGGAGGATCACGTGAGACCAAAAGTTCAAGGCCAGCATGGGCAATGTAAAGAGACCCTGTCTCTAAAAAAAATAAAAATAAAAAAAATAAAAATAGCCAGGCATGATGGTGCACACCATTAGTCCCAGCTATTCAGGAGACTGAGGTGGGAGGATCGCTTGAGCCTGGCGAGTTGAGGCTGCAGCAAGCTGTGATCACACCACTGCACTCCAGCCTGGGTAACAGAGTGAGACTGTGTCTCAAAAAAAAAAAAAAAAGTTCAAATAAATAAATAATATCAAGGGCTTCTCTCCCAAGCTAGGAAAATATCAGATGAGGTTCCAGCCCAGCTACGTGGATGGCTACTTCCTGCCTGGAAGCGATGCCCAGATCAGCACCTTGGGAGCCCTGTGAGCTTGCCTCTGCTCCAGTGTGGGCCCTTCCTTCCTGCAGAGGAGACAGCACTGTCTGAGAGGCATGAATGAGAATTTCCTCCTTCTAGGCCCAAGTCAGCATGACTCGGGGATGGCTTTGACTGGAAAAACTGAATCAAAGAATGCGCTACAGCCAAGGATTTCCCCAAACGCTAATCAGTGCTGATTACTTCCAGTGTATTGCCTTTGGCTCTGCTGAGTTTTGTCCATTGTGGCTGCAACGTCTGGCTTCTGCTGCCCAGAATGCCCAGAACATGAGAAATGAGTTTGTAGGGATGAGCCTGGGTGAAGGGATGTGCCCCTTCACCATCCTGACCTCTACTAGGGTATTAAAAACCCTGATTACTAAATCCACAGGTCATGGGCTGGCTTTGCCTCCAGCATTAACACTTGCGGGTGGAGTTGGGGAATCATGATATTACTTGCCTAAATGGAATCCTAAAAGATTGGTGGGACAGCTTCATAAAAATCCTCATCATGATCAGTTTGAAAATGCATTTTCTTTCCCTCACATCTTTGTTTTTTGAACTGAGTTTCAGTGCTGAGTATGAGTTTGAGAGTCCCAAGATCATCCAAAGCAAGCTTGTCCAACCCGCAGACTGTGGGCCGCAGGCGACCCAGGACAGCTTTGAATCCGGCCCAACACAAATTCGTAAACTTTCTTAAAACATTATGAGATCCTTTTGCAATTTTTTTTTAAAGCTCATCAGCTATTGTTAGTGTTAGTGTATTTTATGTGCAGCCCAAGACAATTCTTATTCCAGTGTGGCCCAGAAAAGCCAAAAGATAGGACACCCCAATTTAAAGGAAGTAACTCAATTTTGTGAACCTGAAACTTGATCTTGGATGAACCAAATGAAAGTTTATGATTCTCTTAAGTTCATGAAAGTTCAATAACTGTGCTGTTTAAAATAGAGGTAAAAGACTTGAGTTGGGCCAGGAGTGGTAGCTCACGCCTATAATCCCAGCACTTTGGGAGGCTGAGGTAGGTGAATCACTTAAGGTCAGGAGTTTGAGACCAGCCTGGCCAACATGGTGAAACCTCGTCTCTACTAAAAATATAAAAATTAGCCAGGCGTGATAGTGTGTGCCTGTAGTCTTAGCTACTCAGGAGGCTGAGGCAGGAGAATCTCTTGAACCCTGGAGGTGGAGGTTGCAGTGAGCTGAGGTCGTGCCAGTGCACTGCAGCCTGGGCTACAGAGTGAGACTCCATCTCAAAAAAAAAAAAAAAAAAAAAAAAAAAAGACTTGAGTTGGTTCTAATAGAATACCTTGGAGAAGGTATATACCTCAAGATGCCTTCTGGTCCAGCCAGGTTTATAGATTGAAATATATTAATAGAAACTCAGAGAGGGACAGGCTCTGTTCAACGTAACACAATGAGTTGTGGTGGCTGGGCTAGAATCTGAGCCTCCTTGGTTCCAGGTCACAGGGACCAAAGGATTTGCTTGTCTTAGCCCTGCTTGTAACTACAATACTGCCTTCTGCTAAGAAGAATGAGAGCTTGCAGGCTAGAGAAATTTATAGAATTTTTTTTTCTTTTAAAAAACAGCTTTATTGAGATATAACTCCCATGCCATAAAATTCACCCCTTTAAAGTATACAATTTTTAGTATATTCACAGAATTGTGCAACCATCATTACTGTAATTTTAGAAGTTTTTTTTTTTTTTTTTTTGAGATGGAGTCTTACTCTGTCACCCAGGTTGGGGTGCAATGGCATGATCTTGGCTCACTGCAACCTCTCCTTCCCAGGCTCAAGTGATTCTCCTGCCTCAGCCTCCCGAGTAGCTGGGATTACAGGGACTGGCTACCACGCCCAACTAATTTTGGTATTTTTAGTAGAGATAGGGTTTCACTATGTTGGCCAGGGTGGTCTCAAACTCCTGACCTCAAGTGATCCACTCGCCTTGGCCTCCCAAAGTGTTGGGATTATAGGCATGAGCCACTGCGCCTGGCCAATTTTAGACTATTTTTATCCCCTCAGAAGAACTCCTGTACCCATTAGCAGTCACTCCCCATTTCCCTTCCCCAACCAGGCCCAATAAACCACTAATCTACTCTGTCTCTATGGGTTTGTCCATTCAGAACGTTTCATATGGTAAAATCATACATGTGTTATGGTGTTACTGACTTCCTTCACTTAGCAGAATGTTTTCAATGTTCAGCCATGTTATGTCCGTACTTTATTCTTTTTTATGGCCAAGTGATGGAATGTGTAGGATTAGAATTTTAAAATAAAGCCATAAAGCTTTCAGATTTATTTTTACTTTGCCTGGTGTGTTTTTTCCTGGAAAGCCAAAACGTTTTGACACCAAGGAGAAAAACTGGTTTCTGGAAGAAAGTGTGTTTTATTGCCAAGAAAATTAATGCATGCTAATTAATACAGATGCTCAAGACCCAGAGTTGTAGTGAACTTTTTTATCATATTTATTTTCCAGATGTTTGACATTTTAACAATTTTCATTTTAGCAATATGTTTCCTTCCCACTCCCAAATTTATTGAAAACCCCCAATCAACCCTATTTATTTATTTATTTATTTATTTATTTATTTATTTATTTTAGAGATGGGATCTCATTATGTTGTCCAGGCTAGTCTGGAAACTGTTACTCTTACAGATAGTACAAAAGAAGATTATAGCCACCGCTTATATAACTCTCTCCAGAGCCGCTAATTGTTAATGTTTTGCTGAATTTGCTTGCTCTATCACTTGCTCTAAAGATGCATGTCACTTATTTATTTATTTATTTATTTATGAGACAGAGTCTGGCTCTGTCGCCCAGGCTGGAGTGCAGTGGCATGATCTCGGCTCACTGCAGCCTCTGCCTCCTGGATTCAAGCAATTCTCCTGCCTCAACTTCCTGAATAGATGGGATTACAGGTGTGTGCCACCATGCCCAGCTAATTTTGTGTTTTTAGTAGAGATGGGGTTTCGCCATGTTGGCCAAGCTGGCCTTGAACTCCTGACCTCAAATGATCCTCCACCTCAGCCTCCCAAAGTGCTGGGATTACAGGCGAGAGCCACCGCACCTGGCCACATGCTTATTTTTCATTGAATCATTTGAAAGTACTCAGTGCACACCATGACCCTTCACCCCACATACTTCAACAGACATCTCTAAGTAAAAAGGACATTGTCCTAACCGCAGTGTGTCTGTATACCCAGGACATTCTCCTAACCACAGCGTCACTGCATACCCAGGAGGTTAGCACTTGATACAGTAATAACGTCTTGTGTAAAACTTCCCAAAATGTTCCCAAGTGTCCTTTATGGCAGTTTTTAAAAAATGGCATTTTTTAGATCCAGGAACCAATTAACGATTGATTACTCAATTGAATTTGTTTTCAGAGTCACATACTTGAACCTTTCCTTTAATCAAGAACAGCCCCCCTCTTTGACACATTTTTTGGTTTTTCATTACCTTGACATTTTTGAAGAAATCAGGCCTGTTTTCTTGTAGAACTGGTGCTTCCCAAGTATGCTTGGGAGGGTCTTGGAAAAATGCACATTCTGATTCAGGAGGACAGAGTGGAGCCTGAGAGTCTGCATTTCTAGCCAGCTTCCAGGTAATGCCAGTGCAGCTGGTCTTCGGCTGTACAATGTTCCACATTCTACATCTGTCTGTTTCCTTGTGATTAAATTCAAGTTGAATATTTTTGGCTAGGGCACTTCCTGAGGTCGTAGGTACTTCCCATTGCCTCACAGCAGAGGCACACCATCTCAGTTTGTCCTGTTGCTTCATGGTGCAAAAGCGTGGTCACCTACTTCCAGTGGTGCCTGCCTGCTCTCTGTTGAAACAGTACCTTTCTCCTAGTGTAATGATTAGGAAACCTGTGATTGTAATTGATAAGTCATCTTTGAGACTACATGAATATCCTGTTTCCCAGCAGCTTTTACTTACTGGTGAACTGTTTTGGGAAAAGTAATAGCATCTTACAGTTATAATCCCCTGCTGGTAACACATGCCTCTTACACAGTTAATTGTGCGTATGTGTATAATTTATATTTTTAAAATGTCACTAGTGACCGATTGATTCTCATTTGTGTTTTAAACATTGGCTTTTACAGCTTCCCAGTACATTTCACTCTGTATGTTTTAGGTAGAGCATTTGTTGTCCTGTGTAATGGTTTAGGAAATCCTATAAGCCAAATGAAGGGCTCAAGACTCATCTGTGTTCTCACCAAGGTTGCCGGAGAAAATACAGTTAAATTTGAATTTCAGATAGACAGTGAATCACTTTTTAGTATAAGTATGTTCCAAGTATGGCAGACAGCTCTCACACGTTACAGGTCATTGCATATTTGTTGTTTATCTAAATTCATATGTAACTGATGTCTTGTATTTTTATTTGCAAAATCTCCCAAGCCACGTCCCACTGCCTTCTCAGGGATGGCCACCATTTGTGTTTGCTGTGTGGTGGTGTTTGCAGCTGCGGGAAGGGCCTGGAGCAGGAGGGGACTGTAGTGGCATCTCCTTGCTGTAGCCTTGGGCACTGGGGTGGGGGCTAGATGAGTAATTAGCTGAATATGACCTCACCCATGAAGAATGTGCCCTTGCTAGGTATTAGCAGAGGTTTAGGCTCCAGGGAGCCATTGTCAGAAGCTTGTCAGTGATGTCATCAGCTGGAAGGGCCAGCTTTCAGGCCTCAGGAAAAGGCTTGAAAGCCAGGGCTCCAGTTTTGGTAATAAATGGGAATGGAGTTTCACAGGTAGGGTGTGGAGGAATTTATTATGACAGGAAGCCTAATGGAGCCTCCTGCCTGTGTGCAGCCCCCAGCCAGGTTTCTGAGTTCTGATGAACTACCAGAAGCTTCCACCACAGCCTGTGATTACACTGTTGGCCCAATGCCCTGGAAAAATTGGCTTGCTCTCAGGGAACACTCCAGGATCTGCAAAGGGGGTGTCAGGATTGTTATGCAGCTCCCCTTAAATTGGGGAGGAGGGAAGGCTGATGTGGAAATTGTTCATTAGACTGCTCAGGGTAGTGTGAGAAAACGTGTAATTTGTGGGCATCTACCCTTAGCTGCCCCTCTGATCTCACCCTCTACTGTGGGAGGGCCCTCTGGATTTAGATGCTCACAAAACGTTCTTTTACCGTGTTCATTGGAAGAAACAAACATGCTTTTAAAGTTTCTTTTTCTTTTTTTTTTTTGAGATGGACTCTCGCTCTGTTGCTCAGACGAGTACAGTGGTGCGATCTTGGCTCTGGTTCAAGCGATTCTCCTGCCTCAGCCTCCCAAGTAGCTGAGATTACAAGCATGCGCCACCATGCCCAGCTAATTTTTGTATTTTTAGTAGAGACAGGGTTTCAGCATGTTGGCCAGGCTAGTCTCAAACTCCTGACCTCAGATGATCTGCCCACCTTGGCCTCCCAAAGTGCTGAGATTATAGGTGTTAACCACAGCGCCCGGCCCTCTTTTTCATTTTTAAAGGGTGACTTGCTGTGCAGGAGTGGGCTCTCAGACTAGAATTAAATCAAGGGCTGAGTATGATAACTACAGCCATTTAATTTTATTTGAAGTCTCCCATAAAACGCTCTAGAAAAAATGTGTTCCAGGGGGTGGGTGGGCATTCCAATCATGGACTGGATTTTGCGATTCAGATTTCTCTGGGCCTGTTGGAGATTCCACTTAAGCAATTACCCAAGGCAGTTCTGCCCAGCTGACGTACTGACTGCCTGCAGTGAGGACTCCCAGGTGAGCAGCTGGGAGGTGCTGAGCTTGGTTCTGAAACCCTGGCCTCCATCCTACCTGACATTCTATATCAGATTAGCATTTGGAAGACCTTGAGTTTCCAGGTTGGCGCACTGGGTAGTTCCTGAAATGGGGTGGCCGAGACAGGTTCTCTGTGCCCCCTTTTCTTCCACAGCTTCCCCTGGGGCCCCTCTGCCCACTGGCATATGGTCCTGGGCAAATAGGCCTCTCCCAGGGTCTGTTTTGGCATCTGTGAAATGGGATAATCTTTGTTCCTATTGGGGGCGAAGCGCTGCTGCCGGGGTGCTCAGGTAACTCACTCTGTGAGTGGCTGATATTAACTGGGTAAGTGGCATTTTAGAGGAAATCTGTGTCATCAGAAGAGTTGGGCGTGATCGCACTTTTGCTTTTGAATATGCTTTGTCCCAGCCTGGCTATTCATCGTTTGGGACCCTCTGGGTCTCTCTGACCCCACTGTAAAACTAATATGCCATGGAGTAGCCCCAGGAACCAAGGGCAAGTCCTCTCCAATGAGTGATGGGCTTGCCTCTCACTTCTATAACACCCTTCTGCTTCCTTGTGTAAGATTTCACTATTAGTGGCTATTCTTCTTTACTGAAGAAAAAAGGAGACACGTGCCCCTTCCCATTCACCCTTCACCATTGCAGCATATTTATTCCAAGAGACTGGCAGAATCATCCCTTTCTTTGTTAGAATGTGGTTTTGTTGCCTTGAGACAAGTGGCCCGCATTCTGCACTGAAGGAGGCTTAGCTCAGTAGCCTGGGGCGCCTCCAGGTCTGAGCATGTATAGTGCTTCCTCTCCTTTCCCTTTCTTTGTTTCCCCTTTTCTGGTCTGCCTGGGTCCATCTGCATGTGCATAAAGGGTTGTCCTCTTGAGTAGTGATTTTGCTGTGATGTGATTCCTGTGAGGTCCAGTTGCTGACAGTGGTTCCAAAGGTAGAACCACCTGGAAAGCTTTAAAATTGATGATACCCCAGCCGCACTCCCCAAGAGATACCGATTTTGTTTTGTTTTGGGGAGGGGCAGTTGGTTTTTGTGTGTGTGTGTTTTGAAGCTTTTTGATATGTAGCCAGGATTTGAGACTGAAGTGATTTTTGTGAGTAACAGAAGTGTGGAGGCTTGAGAAGAAAGTTGGAAGAGCCTTGCCTGAGATGGGACCAAGGCCATGTGCCTGGCATCAGCTCACAGCAACCCTGACCTGTTGGAGAGCTGTGCTGTATGAATGGGGTCAGGAGAGAGACTCGCTTTATTTTATTTTATCTTATTTTATTTTATTTTTTAAGACGGGAGTTTCACTCTTGTCGACCAGGCTGGAGTGCAATGGCGCAATCTTGGCTCACTGCAACTTCCGACTCCCAGGTTCAAGTGATTCTCTTGCCTCAGCCTCCCGAGTAGCTGGGATAACAGGCACCTGTCACCGCACCCACCTAATTTTTGTATTTTTAGTAGAGATAGGGTTCACCATGTTGGCCAGGCTGGTCTCCAACTCCTGACCTCAGGCGATCTGCCTGCCTTGGCTTCCCAAAGTGCTGGGATTGCAGGGGTGAGCCATCACACCCAGCCTCGACTCGCTTTATTATATCCACACTTGGAATACAATTTGGATTGATTGCAGTGGGGTATTTTATAATTAGGAAAAATTGATCAGGAAAAAACACTCCATGTAGATTAGTACCACCATATGAGGTGACTAGCATGTCTTCAGATTAGGAACTTCTTCCAACAGGACTGACAGGGTCCAAAACTACTCTTGGATCCAGCTTTAAAATGGACCCAGCCCACTGTTGAGTCCGCTCTGAGGTCTTCTTTCTGTGGGTGGATTTGATTGTTAACAATGGCTGAGTCATTTGGCACCCAGCCCGGTGAGTAAGACAGCTGAGTAAGAGGGGAAACAGAACCTTTGGTCAGAAAATCTGGACTGACTGAATGGTCCGGTTTTCTTATCTGTTTAGAGAAGCCCCAGAAGCTGCAAAAATTGCAACTTCCAGACTTTAATGTGCAGTGGCCATGACACCGGTGTGGATGGCAGGTTGTCATCAGAGCGGTCAGGGCAGCAGCTTACAGCTTTACAGCTTGCGGGCTGGCTGATGGCCGAGGTGTGCGAACTGACCTGCCCCAAGTGACTTCAGTGCTGGGGCACAGCAGAGGAGAAGGTCCTAATGGTAGGGGTGGTATGTTCAGAGGATGTTAGGGAGCACAGCTGTGTGTAAAGGGCATGCCCTGCCCTGTCTGGAGATACAGCAGCTGGCACTGAAACCCCGTGGTCACCCTCATGTGTTACACTTCTGCCTGTGCCATCTAGTTTGTATGCCTCCTCCATTTTGTGTGTACATGGAGGTATTTTTCTCTGCTAGGCAACTGCTATTTATGCCTCTCAGTACTGTGCTTAGTGTGTTCTGTTCCTGCAAGGTATGGACATTTTCAGCCCATTTTACAGATGAGGAGGTTTTGAGAGGGTAAGATCATTCAGTGGTGGAATAGGATGCCAGCCCAGGTAGCCTGACCTCTCTGCTGTAGATCTGACATCCACCTGAGCTTTAGACTTGCCATCTGTGTCTAGGTTCTACCCCTTAACAAATGTGAAAAACAGATTTTTAGGTAAATATATTAATTTCAGAAAGACATTTATTATTATTTTTTGGAAAGTTAGAGATTCTATTAGGGCTCGGTTTATCCTCCTGACTCAGCTTCCTGAATAGCTGGAACTGCAGGCACATGCCACCATGCCTGGTTAATTTCTGTAGAATACATCATTGATTGCTGACAAATCACAGTCAATTGTTAAATAACTGAGTTAGTCATAGCCAAATCATTTTTAAAAACTTTGTGGAAAGTTTGCTGACCTCTTCTATAGATAGTAGGGTGCAGTAGAACGTGTTCAAGCCAGGAGTAACATGAATGATTGTACTTATGGCCTAAGAGGAAAACTCTGCTGGTGGTGGGTGGGCCATATTGGTGGAGAGAGCCATTTTCAGTGACTTCCAAGAGTCTGCCTGAGAGATGACTTGAGGCCTTGCCCTGGCAGGAATGGTTCCATTAATCTGGTTCATTTGACAGATGAGGAATTACAAATGGGAACTACAGTTTAAGATGAGATTCGGGTGGGGACACAGCCAAACTGTATCAGGGGTGCTATCAGACAGTGCTGCCGTGGCGTGCAGTTGGGAAAACTATGGCCTGTGGGCCAAATTTTGAAGTCTTTTTACCTTTGTTGTAAAAATTATTAATTGAAGCCAGAGTTGTTAACATAATATGTCTTGAACCCTTTGGCCTCTCTGAAGACTGTACTCTTTTTTTTCCACATAATAATATACATGGAGTTACAGAGGAAACCAATGATATTGAAATAAATATCAGAAATAAAAGTTTCAGATATAGCAATAAATGCACATCTGTATTAAAATGTGTAATAACAAGATCTAACAGTGAGTCTCATAACTGCTAGAATTTTCATGTAGCAGTGGCATAAAGGATATTTTGTGTTATCTAAAGCAGTGTCACATGACAGGAGGAGATCTGATTTCTTTGGTGACAAATACGGGTGCTGCTAATACACCTGTGTTTTATGGTCTTCGTTCTAATGGAAAGAAATGCTATTAATAAGTTTTATTTTTATTTATTTATTTTTTTGAGATGGAGCCTTGCTCTGTTGCCCAGGCTGGAGTGCAGTGGCATCATCTCGGCTCACCACAACCTCTGGGTTCAAGTGAGTCTTCTGCCTCAGCCTCCTGAGTAGCTGGGATTATAGGCACCCACCACCATGCCCGGCTAATTTTTGTATTTTTAGTAGAGATGCAATTTCACCATGTTGGCCAGGTTGGTCTCAAACTCCTGACCTCAAGTGATCTGCCCACCTCGACCTCCCAAAGTGCTGGGATTACAGGCGTGAGCCACCATATCTGGCCACTACTAATACGTTTTGGTTAGCTGTTACTAAAAACACAGATAGGACATTATTCCCATTCAAGTTCATGGACCCTTGCCTTCCTCCACCCCTTGCCCTTCGAGAGTCCATGTCTTAGACCATCCTAAGAAGATGTGAGGCAATTTAGGACAGTGGCTTGTCTTGCTAAATATCTCGGATATTCACAGTAGATTTTATGGGAAGTTCCACTTATGTCAGCTTTATGAGATAGTTTTTACAGATATCATAAAGCACAGTGCCAAAGGGAAGGAGAATGTGTCAGAGGAAGCTAGGTATTTTTTTTCCTTTCTTTTTTCCTCTAAGACGTCTTGTTATACCAATGGAGGCTGAATCTTGATGGATGGCTATGAAAGAGCCGAGAGTGTAAGGTGGGAAGGGGGCATTCCATGGAGAGGGGGCAGCCTGTGCCAAGATGTGGACGGACTTGCAGTTGGGTTATACCAGCAGCTGGAGCATTGGTGGTGGGCCATGCAGGGAACAGGGACAAACTGAGGAGACAGGCAGAGAACAGGCTTTGTGATTCCGCCAAGGAGTTTGGACTTTGTCCTGGATGCTGGGATGTTGTTTTTCTTGTTTTTTGTGTTTTAGACAGAGTCTTGCTCTGACACCCAGGCTAGAGTGCAGTGGTGCGATCTTGGCTCACTGCAGTCCCTGCCTCCTGGGTTCAAGCAGTTCTCCTGCCTCAGCCTCCTGAGTAGCTGGGACTGCAGGCGTCCACCACCATGCCCAGCTAATTTTTGTATTTTTAGTAAAGCCAGGATTTTGCCATGTTGGTCAGGCTGGTCTTGAACACCTGACCTCGTGATCTGCCTGCCTTGGCTTTCCAAAGTGCTGGGATTATAGGCGTGTACCACTGCTCCTGGCTGGATGCTAGGATGTTTTAAGACCTTAGGCCCTGAGCCAATCATATAAAATACAATGAAACACACCCACCTTTCACACTTTAAAAAAGGCGTGTATTGATGTAAAATAATTTGAAAGTTAAAAAAAAAGTTTTGTTTTTTCTTATATTGTGTTTTTAAAAATTATTTGGCTATGACTAACTCAGTTATTTTTTTGTTTGTTTGATTTTTTCTTTCTTTCTTTTTTTTTTTTTTTGAGACGGAGTCTCGCTCTGTTGCCCAGCCCAGGCTGGAGTGCAGTGTTGTGATCTCGGCTTACTGCAATCTCTGCCTCCCAGTTCAAGCGATTCTCCTGCCTCAGCCTCTTGAGTAGCTGGGACTACAGGTGTGCACCACCACACCTGGCTAATTTTTGTATTTTTAGTAGAGACAAGGTTTCACCATGTTGGCCAGGATGGTCTCGATCTCCTGACCTGGTGATCCACCTGCCTGGGTCTCCCAAAGTGGTGGGATTATAATACAGGTGTGAGCCACTGCGCCTGGTGACTAACTCAGTTATTTAACATTAACCATAATTTCTCAGCAACCAATGTGTACTTGGAAATTCTTGGGATGTGAGAAAACTAACCTATAACTCATTTTCTTCTTTCTTTGAGGCAGGGTCTCTCTGTTACCCAGGCTGGAGTGCAGTGGCATGAACAGGGCTCACTGCAGCCTTGAACTCCTGGGCTCAATCTATCCTCCCACCTCAGCCTCCTGAGTAGCTGGGACTACTGGCAGGTGCCACCATGCCCAGTTAATTTTTTTATTTTCTGTAGAAAATGCGGTCTCACTGTGTTGTCCAGGCTGGTCCTGAACTCCTGAGCTCAAGTGATCCACCCACTTTGGCCTCCCAACGTACTGGGATTATAGGTGTGCATGAGCCAACACACACCTGGCCTAGAACTTCCATAAATACCAAAGTTAGTAATTAGTGAAGATGATAGTTTGCAAGCATTGAATTATAGTTATATTAATTTCAGTTTCTTTCAACTTTCTTATGTTTTGTGCCCAATCTGTCCTGTCTGCCTCTATCCAGCTTTAAAAATGTTTTGTTGGTTCCTGAGAAGGAGCTGTGCCTGAGGGGTATGAGGTTGCCCTCTGGGTTTCGCTGGGGAGATTTGGGAAGAGTTTTGATCTGTAGGCTTAGATGGAGTGACCAGTAGAGGAGCCTGACATTAGCTGATGGCTGCTGGGTTAGGGAACACCCTAAGAGGCAGCTAGCAGGATTCAGGGAGAGTGGATTTGGGGGGAGAGAGTAGTCTAGGATGAGTCCAGTTGGGTTTTTATGGGTGATTTGGTAGTTGGTTAACTAAGTGGGTGGTCCCTCGGTAGTTATCGGTTGATTAGTGGTTGTTGGGTTAGGTTGGTTGGTTGATTGGTGGTTGTTTAGTTGGTGTGTAATTGGTTGGTTGGTTGGTGATTGGTTGTTGGTCATTGGCTGGTTGATTGGTTGGTGGATGGTCATTGGTTAGGTAGTAGATGGTAGTAGTTTCTTTTCTCCCCTTCCTCCCATTTCTTTTCTTCTTTCTACCTTGTGACAGGCACCTTGCTGAGTACTAGGATCATAGTGATGCTAAAGACAGGCCTGGGGCCTGTCCCTATGACACTTACATTATAGTTGATGGGATCTCAGATTTGTGTATAATACCACATGTAAGTTGAGTGGATTTTATTAGTACTCAAGTTTCATGGCTCATTGCTATTATTGTGCCTGTGAGAATTTTATCTTTAAGTAGCATTAGGGATGCTACTTGGATGTGTTTTAGTTACTACAGAAATAATTTTTACTAACTTACTAAGTTCTCTTCCTTCTCCTATGTAGGAAGTTTAGAGTGAAGTGGCAATTGGGTGGAGGTTCTGGAGGTTTCCCCCATTCACATAATTTTTTTTTTTTTGAGACGGAGTTTCGCTCTTGTTACCCAGGCTGGAGTGCAATGGCGCGATTTCGGCTCACTGCAACCTCCACCTCCTGGGTTCAGGCAATTCTCCTGCCTCAGCCTCCTGAGTAGCTGGGATTACAGGCACGCGCCACCATGCCCAGCTAATTTTTTGTATTTTTAGTAGAGACGGGGTTTCACCATGTTGACCAGGATGGTCTCGATCTCTTGACCTTGTGATCCACCCGCCTCGGCCTCCCAAAGTGCTGGGATTACAGGCGTGAGCCACCACGCCCAGCCCCATTCACATAATTTGATGTTCCAGTTGCCCACATCAGGACGACTCCCTCTCTTTCTACTGATGTAAGCAGTGGGCCAAATTATGGGACTCCATCCCTGCGTCTTCCTACTTGTCTAAATCTTCATCGCAGACAACATATTGCCATTAGAAGCTCTGAAGCAAACCTAGAAAGGAGAAGAGGCTGGTTTTGGCCCAAATTCCTCAAAATCATTGCCTGTTGTTTAAGAATTACTGTTTGCACTGGAACAATAAGATATTCCTTAATGTGGTTTTTAAGTGAATTTGTTGTCACCAGAATTTCGTAAACACTGTGACTGAGAATTGTGCAAAAGAGTGTGCTTCCCTTTAACATCCTTAATTAGGGACAGTGTTTTGAGAAACTGCTTTTTATTGTCGTTTATCTGCAAAACCTCTTGAATCCAAGCAAGATTCTTCTTTCTTGATCACTGCCACAGAAACAGTTGTAAATTAGAGAAAGCTCCAGTTCCTGATTTCCTGTCTTCCTTTTTTGTATGTGTTTATTGCCTATGTCTCATCCTCACTCCTGCCAGTTTTATAGAATGTAACCTCCCAGGCTCTGGGAATGTTGACTTGTTTGTAGAGAATCTGAAGAGCAGTTTAAGATGGACTTACCCAAACTATCTTCTGGAGAACATTAGTTTCTTTTGAGATAGAATTTTTAAACATCCCCTAATCTAATAGTGTTGGGAAATTCCCTGTGACACTGTAGCCCTCTCTTTGAGATTGTCAGTGTACATTGGCATGTTAAAGGCTCTGAGAAGTCCTGCAGCAGTTTAAAAATTGGTTAGTCTAGTGTGCCCCCAGTTGTTTGGCCACTGAAACCCCTTTTTCTGGAAAAAAAAAAAAAAGCTGACATCTGGTAGTCTTTTCTAAGAGGTGGTACTGAAGATGATACTCAAGTTACATATTTAAAAATTCTAACATGTGGCCAGGCACAGTGGCTCACACCTGTAATCACAGCACTTTGGGACGCTGAGGCGGGCAAATCACGAGGTCAGGAGTTCGAGACCAACATAGTGAAACCCTGTCTCTACTAAAAATACAAAAATTAGCTGGGCATGGTGGCACATGCCTGTAATCCGAGCTACTCAGGAGGCTAAGGCAGGAGAATCACTTGAACCTGGGAGGTGGAGGTTGCAGTGACCTGAGATTGCGCCACTGCACTCCAGCCTGGGGGACAGAATGAGACTCCATTTCTTTTTATTTATTTTTAAATCATTTTTCATTTTTTCTTTTCTTTCTTTCTTTTTTTTTTTTAATGCTGGCAAAACGATTACATCTGAGGAGACTCCATTAAAAAAAAAATTCTAACATGTATTTTTCATGTATTTATAAAATGCAACTAATGTATCAAACCTGTGATTTCCAGGACATAATTACTTAAGCTAAGGAAAAAGTAAAACATGAGTGAAGGAAAAACTCTAGTAAATGGGCCAAGTGATAAGAGGAGAGAGCCTTGTCTGTGAGTGTGGTCTAGGGGGATGCTGGGCAAATGCTTTTCAGAGCGAGGTTCAGGCAGAGCTGCTCTGAGATGCAGACACTGCAGCTGGTGATCTTGCTGATCTGGGAAGCAGCTTCTGACTCAGGCGCAGACTGTTTAGATGAAGAGAACCCTGACTGTGTACTGTGTCTGCAGCCACAGCAGCAGCTGGTGGATGGGGTGATGTCTTGGCTAGTCATCGTGTGTCGCTTGCCTGCCCTGCCCTTGGACACCGCGCCTCAGGAATGTTAGAATGTGTTCCCCCTTTAGCAGCAAAGCTGGCCTGCTGTGTACTTGGTCTGTTTATCTTACTGCCATGACCATTTATCATGGGCTAGAGTTCAGGGGCACAGTGATAAATCTCTTTTAGGAAGATGATGTAACCCTCAGCATTTTTCCCCTTTGGTTCTGAGTTTTTAAAGCCTTTGTAGCACCATCATGTCCTTGTTTGGGCATCTTCCTGTGAACTCCCGTTCGGGTCTCCAGGGCGAAATGGCCAACAGTGGATTCCAGAGTTGTGGCCTGGGCTCAAATTCCTGCCCTGCTGCTTATCAACTCTGTGACTTTGGGTTTAATTGACCTATTCATCATTTTTCTTTTCCTTTTTTTTTTTTTTTTTTGAGATGGAGTTTCACTCTTGTTGCCCAGGCTGGAGTACAAGGGCTTGATCTCAGCTCATCCCAACCTCTGCCTCCTGGGTTCAAGCAATTCTCCTGCCTCAGCCTCCCAAGCAGCTGGGATTACAGGCATGTACCACCATGCCCAGCTAATTTTTGTATTTTTAGTGATTCCTCCATGTTGGTCAGGCTGGTATTGAACTCCCAACCTCAGGTGATCTGTCCACCTCATTCTCCCAAAGTGCTGGGATTACAGGCGTGAGCCATGGTGCCCGGCCTTCATCATTTTTCTTAATCTGGAAAATGGAGCCAACAGTGGTTCCTCATGCTGGGAGGATTCAGGGTGGTAACTGCACGGGGTCAGGCCCTTGGGCTTCATCTCTCACTAGGAGGTCGGACCTCTGCATAATGGACAAGTTCTCTCTCTCTTTTTTTTTTTTTTGGGAGACAGATTCTCACTTTGTTGTCAGGCTGGAGTGCAGTGGTGCAATCTCTACTCACTACAACCTCTGCGTTCTGGGTTCAAGCGATTCTCCTGCCTCAGCCTCCCGAGTAGCTGGAACAGGTGTGTGCCACCATGCCCGGCTAATTTTTGTATTTTTAGTAGAGACGGGGTTCACCATGTTGGCCAGGCTGGTCTCTATCTCTTGACCTCGTGATCTGCTTACCTCAGTCTCCCAAAGTGCTGGGATTACAGGTGTGAGCCACTGCGCCCGGCCAACAAGCCCTCTTTAGGGTACAAGTGAATGGGGGCACAAGGGAGTTAGGAAGGTGGTTTTTTTTGCTTTTGTTTTTTTGGTGGCTTGAAAAACATGTCCAAGGCATGATTCTCCTACCTCAACCTCCTGAGTAGCTGGGATTACAGGCATGTGCCACCACGGCCAGCTAATTTTTGTGTTTTTAGTAGAGACTGGGTTTCGCCATGTTGGTCAGGCTGGTCTCAAACTCCTGACCTCAGGTGATCTGCCCACCTTGGCCTCCCAAAGTGGTAGGATTACAAACGTGAGCCACTGTGCCCAGCCAACCCAAAAATTAGCTGGGCGTGGTGGCTCACATCCAGGTACTTGGGAAGCTGAGGCAGGAGGATTGCTTGAGGTCAGTCTGGACAACAGAGTAAGACCTTATCAGAAAGAAAGAAAGAAAGAAAGAGAGAGAGACAGAGAGAGAGAAAAGAGAGAGAGAAGAGAGAAAGAAAGAAAAGAGAGAGAGAAAGAAAGAAAAGAAAGAAAGAAAGAAAAGAAAAGAAAAACATGCCCAAAGGCAACCAGATGACTCCATCTTCTTGCAATGTAATCTTCACCATCTACTCCTCTGGCAAGCTGTTTGGAAATGGCAAAGTCCATCTCCTGAGGCTGGGAGATTGCTTGTCCAGGATGGGTGTGTCTGGTGAGGAATGGAAGGCATTTGGATGGCCACTGAGAAAGCTGAGCCAAGGAGCATCAGAAAGACAATCAGGGAAACCCACAGAGTCTCCGGGTATTCCTTTGCTGATAGGTAACATTGCACCTGTGGTTTAAACAAACAGGTGAAAGGCCATCGCCCTACTACCCAGCTTCATCTCCATTCCTTGCTATTCCTCCCAGAAGCAACTGCATGGTCCGGGAACAGTGTTTTGTCTTGTCAAGAGGCATTCTGTACATAAATGAACTCAATTATATATGATTTCTGTAGTACCATATACTCAAATTTGAACCTGCCATACCTATTGCTTTCATCATTTGATAATACCTGTTGATTTTCCCACATTATACCTATAGATCCTGACAAGCAATTTTGTTAGGGTGAAGAGATCTTAATATGTGTATTACCATGTTTCTTTTTTTGGTGGTGTATGTCAAGATTAATTATAAAAGTAACATATGGGTAGGGTGTGGTGGCTCATTCCTGTAATCCCAGCACTTTGAGAGGCTGAGATGGGAGGATCGCTTGAGCCTGGGAGTTCAAGACCAGCCTGGGAAGCCTGGTGAAATCCTGTCTTTACAAAAAATACAAAAATTAGCCAGGCATGGTGGTGAGTGTTCTAGCTACTCAGGGCCTGAATGTCTCAGCTACTCGGGAGGCTGAGTTGGGAGCCTGATCCTGAGGTCAAGGTTGCAGTGAGCCATGATTGTACCACTGCACCTCAGCCTAGATGACAGAGTAAGACCCTGGCCCCCCCCTCCCAAAAAAATAAAGTAACATATGTAGTTTAAATTTTAAAAATTCATTTTTTTTTGGCTGGGTGTGGTTACTCACACCTGTAATCCCAGTACTTTGGGAAGCCGAGGGGGGCAGATCACCTGAGGTCAGGCGTTCAAGACCAGCCTGGCCAACACGGTGAAACCCCGTCTCTACTAAAAATACAAAAATTAGCTGAATGTGGTGGCTCGCACCTGTAATCTCAGCTACTCGGGAGGCTGAGGCAGGAGAGTCACTTGAACCTGGGAGGCAGAGATTACAGTGAGCCGATATCATACCACTACACTCCAGCCTGGGCGACAGAGTGAGATTCCATCTCAAAAAAAAAAAAAAAAAAAAAAAAAAAAATTTAAGCAATGCAGAATCAAGTAACAACAATAAAATGCAAACCCATCTTCAACCATCAGCTTCTTAGTTTTCTTCCTAGAAGGAGCCAGTGAGGACAGTTTGGTGTTTATGCTTCCAGGTTGTAGTAGTGCAATCATGCCTTTTGAAAAACAGGATTGTACAATTCATACTTCTCTGCAAATTATCCCCTCCCCTTAATACATCATAGAAGCCTGTCCATATTGGAACAAACAAACCTTTCTTACTCTTCACGGCCACCTGTTTTCCTCTTGCCTGAATGTAAAGTTTATTTAACCACTTACTGTCAGGGAGGCATTCGTTTTCAGTTCTCCCTCCACCCCGCCCCCCACAATTATCTTGTAATGAACTGTTTTAATGGCTAAAGATCACTTTAATATCAAAACCTCCCCTATCTCCCATTAGAAAAAAAAATCATGTTAGGGAACTTCAAATTGAATTTACGGACCTTGTGTTGAATTTTCTGTCAGCGGTGGCCCGGCCTGGCCCCTTCAGACTGCCGGGGAATCTGCAGGAGGAGTTGGGGTGGCCTGCAGACTGGAGCACACTGCCGGTTCATTCAGCAGCTCACTGAGCAGGAACATCTTGATTCTATCAGCCTTAATCCTGTGTCCCATAAGGGACCCAGCCCTTGTGGTCGTTAGCAGATGGAATGCTCATCTGTGCTAGAAGGCGCAATTCTAGGGCATCCTGCTCTGAAAAGTCTTGAACCAGAATTGAATGGCTTCAGTCCTTTTCACAATGCTAAAGGGGAGGCACCATTAGCTCCCAGACTTGTGTGTGTTATAATACTATAGTAGTAATAACAGTGGTTGTAGTAGCCCCCATGAATGTGAGGGGACAATCATCAGGCAGTGCTGCCTGCTTGCTTTACTCCATCGTGTCACCACAGCCTCAGCGAGGCAGCTACGACTCTCATTTTGCAGATGAGGAAACCAAGCACAGACCACAGGGAATCGATCCCCTTGTGGTCACATAGCTGATAAGTCACTGTGCTTGGGAGGTGAACCAGGCTTTTCTGATGCCCAAGCAGGACGTCTAAACTTCCAGCTGCACCATCACTGACTGACTCAATGCCTCTGACTTCTGGGTGACTTGGCCACCAGTCATTTCAGCCAGCTACTTGCCCTTTTTTTGAGTGTGTTCATCCCTGCCCCATGCTTCTTACTCTGGATGTTGGTGGCATGGAATTCCACCATAAGAAGGAGGTCAGTCCCTGGGCTGAGAGAGTTCTTTGCAGAGAGCTCTGTTGGGATTGGGTGGGACGTGTGTTTGGATTCCTCCTCACTTAATTGTGGGTTGAAAGGTCCAGATTTGGGGATATAAAGTTGAGCTATCTGCTGAGCTAAAGACGGGGCGCAGGAGGAACCATCCAGAAAGTGTCAGAATCGGTAAAGCAGGCAAAGTGTCCCCCTGTCTGTCCTCTGAGGGCCTCCTTTCTTGTGGCTTCCTCCCCTTTTTGCTGGTGATGGTCAGAGCCAGTGGTTATAAATTATTTGGAATTTCCCTCAGCTTGGTTCCTACTCAAGACTTTAAATTGGGAGTTTTGTTCCTTTTATGACTTATCAATCTTTGGGCAGACTGCCATCTCTGTAACAGGCTTATATGCGTTGTAACATGAGGTAAGTTACGGGGGAAAAGCGCAAGCGGATTTCTCCCCTTTCAAACCAGGGAAGCCACCTTGATCTGAGTTTGTAACAAAGCTCAAGTTTTACAAGTTTGCAATTGAAGAATCAATACCTATCCTGTTCATTATTATTAACTTTTTATTGTAAAAGGGGAAAAAACTCTCAGGAAACATAACCTAGTATGTCCCAGTAGAGGGACAAAAAGCCAAAAGTATATATTTTTTCCTTCCTTTAAAAGGTCTCGGCCAGGCATGGTGGCTCACACCTATAATCCCAGCACTTTGGGAGGCTGAGGCAGGTGGATCACGATGTCAGGAGTTCAAGACCAGTCTGACTAGCATGGTGAAACCCCATCTCTACTGAAAATACAAAAGTTAGCTGGGCATGGTGGTGCACGCCTGTAGTCCCAGCTCCGCAGGAGGCTGAGGCAGGAGAATTGCTTGAACTCGGTGAGTAGAGGTTGCAGTGAGCCGAGATTGCGCCACTGCACTCCAGCCCAGGGGACAGAGTGAGACTTTGTCTCCAAAAAAAAAAAAAGGCCTCCAATGTCTTGCCCTGTGGAGACACTGGTTTTCACTATAATAATGTTGTTATCTCTTTGTAGAATGATTTAAAGCCAATTTAACTTTCTTACCTAAAAGTATAATTGGTATTCAGCACAGAGCTGGGAGCTCAGTAGGCAGTTAGAAAATATACATACATTTTTTGAGACGGAGTTTTGCTCTTGTCACCCAGGCTGGAGTGCAGTGGTGCGATCTCAGCTCACTGCAACCTCCACCTCCCAGGTTCAAGCAATTCTCCTGCCTCAGCCTCCCAAGTAGCTGGGATTACAGGTACCCACCACCACACCCAGATAATTGTATTTTTAGTAGAGATGAGGTTTCACCATGTTGGCCTGGCTGGTCTCAAACTCCTGACTTCAGGTGATCCACCCGCCTTGGCCTCCCAAAGTGCTGGGATTATAGACGTGAGCCACTATGCCCAGCCAGCAGTTAGAAAATATTTATTGAATATGACAAAAGAAAAATAGAGCAAATTGGATTTTCAAGTACTACATGAGTAACTCTAATTACTGCTTTCTGGAAAACACGCAGGCTGATAGGTTTGGGTAAATAAGAGCAGAGCTGCATCTTCTCTCAAGTTCCCTGATTCTCTCAAGGAGTTAGCTGAGAATAGCCCTGTGCCAAGCAGTGAGGCATCCATAGGGGACCTCTTGAATGGAGGGACAGGCCACTATCATTAGAATCCTCAGTTCCAGCCAGGTGCAGTGGGTCACACCTATGATCCTAGCACTTTGAGAGGCCAAGGTGGGCAGATTGCTTTAGCTCAAGAGTTCGAGACCAGCCTGGGCAACATGGCAAAACCCTGCCTTCCCCTGCCACAAAGAAAAAAAAAAAAATTAGCCAGGAGTGGTTGCGTGTGGCAGTAGTCCTAGCTACTTAGGAGGCTGAGGTGGGAGGATTGCTTGAGCCTTGGAGGTTGATACTGCAGTGAGCTGTGATCATGCCACTGCACTCCAGCTTGGGTGACAGAGCAAGACCCTGGACCCTGTCTCAATTAAAAAAAAAAAAAACCCAGTTCTCAGGATGTAGTAGAGGCTGAGTCAATCACGGCTGACACAAGGGGACTGCACTGTCTGTGCCTCTTGTGCCCTGTGTTCATATGGTTCATACGTTGCCTGTCCACTATGTTTTTCCCCCGAGAGCCTTGGCAGCCTAGGCATCGTGGGAATGATTGGGACAGGTGGAAATTCAGAGGCCCTGCCCTGAGGGGGCAGAGAAGCCTGGCTTACCTCCTGAGCACAGCATGTGTGTGGATTACTTCTCTGCACTCAGTCTCATCTTGGAAATGGGAGTCATAACTGAACTCACCTCATCAAGCTGTTGTCAGATGATGTAGATTCACAGTAGTTGCAAGAGTAGGAATTTGGGCTTTGGGAAAAGAGAGAAGTGGGTTTCCATTTGGATTCCCCCTCTATGTCACTTTTGGCAATTGGCTTCACCTCTGTGGGTCTCTGTTATGTCATCTGTAAAATGGGATTAGCCCTAAAAGCCACCCTCGCAGGATCATTGTGAGGACTGCATAAGGTGATGCAGCGGCAGAGGACCTGGCCCAGGAGAGGGGCTGGAAGAGAACAAGCTGCTGCTGTATTTTGATTGCTGTGAATCTAAGAAGAGGCCTTTAGGAGTCTTTCCTAGGCATGGTTCCTCCTGCCTTCACCCATCACTCCTTTCCTCGAGGGATTCCCTGCAGGGGGCACAGCCCCACAGCGGGCCTGGCTGAGCTCACAGGAGCATGGGCTGTGAGGTTTCAGGTGAGGTGGCCTCACCACATGACAAACTGAGCTGGAGTGAAAAGGTCACGAGGACCTCCATTCACAGCCAGCATTTATTATTTCAGCTGGAAATGTTTGCCGAGCAGTTGTAGCTGGAAGCTATGAGCGAGGCACAGACCGCCATCAGGCTAAGGCCTCCAGAGCTCATACGGGATTTACCCTGAGCCTTTCAGGGGTTGGGTTCTGGGCTCTGGGCTCCTCCACTTCTGCTCATGCCCAGGCATCTTTGAGGGCGTTGAACTGTCAGCTGTCCAGGAGAACTGTGTGGCAGCAACAGAATGAGTCTGCATGGGGACCTGTTGCTTTGAGGTCTCAAACTTAGTTTAGAATGTATTGCTTTGACTATTTTGGAGTGCCTATCCTTTTTTCCTTGTTTAATCTTTCTTTTTTTTTTGAGACAGAGTTTTGCTTTTGTTGCCCAGGCTGGAGTGCAATGGCACAATCTTGGCTCATTGCAACCTCTGCCTCCCAGGTTCAAGCGATTATCCTGCCTCAGCCTCCTGAGTAGCTGGGATTACAGGTGCCCACCACCATGCCTGACTAATTTTTATATTTTTGGTAGAGACAGTGTTTAACCACGTTGGCCAGGCTGGTCTTGAACTCCTGACATCAGTTGATCTACCCGCCTTGGCCTTCCAAAGTGCTGGGATTACAGGCGTAAGCCACCGCACACGGCCCTTTCTTTTCCTTCTTTAATCTTTCTAACAAGAGGTTAGAATCCTCATTTTAACTTTTTTTTTTTTTTTTTTTTTTTTTTTGAGACGGAGTTTCGCTCTTGTTACCCAGACTGGAGCGCAATGGCGCGATCTCGGCTCACCGCAATCTCCGCTTCCTGGGTTCAGGCAATTCTCCTGCCTCAGCCTCCTGAGTAGCTGGGATTACAGGCACGCGCCACTGTGCCCAGCTAATTTTTTGTATTAGTAGAGACGGGGTTTCACCATGTTGACCAGGATGGTCTCGATCTCTTGACCTCGTGATCCACCCGCCTCGGCCTCCCAAAGTGCTGGGATTACAGGCGTGAGCCACCGCGCCCGGCCTCATTTTAACTTTTAAAGGGTTTCTCAAGGATAGAAATGGTAAGTGAGATGGGTCTGCTAACACAGTTACTATATCCTAGGCCCTTTAGCAGAGCCATGTCATTTATCATTTATTTAGTCCAGTGTGGCTTGTTGTTGGATATCAAGTAATTCTCAAAATTTCACCTTTTCAAAAGTGGCATTGAAAAGAAAGCCACTGGGTGATGAAAATGGAACTTTTAAATACAATGATGCCTGTTAACCAGAAAATAGAGTGTTTGGGATAATTTATGAAGCAGTACACCATCCTAGATTCTATGATCTGAAAGTTCACCAAACTCTCTATCCCAAAATAAAAATAAGGTATTTATGAAGTAATTCGTTCCAACTATTTCAGGCAAAAATTGTCCAGCAAGTGAGAGAGAACAGAAGGAATAGTTGGCGAAGTAGGGAATTTGAAGTCTGAGGTTATGCATAAGGAATGTGTTATGGGCCTATAGTAGAAATCTCAAATCGGGGATTAGGAAATGTTTACTCAATTCTGTTGCAGAGAAATCCTGGCCACCACTCCCCCATGCCATGCCCAGGGCAGGCATGGCTAATCTTCACCGCCTCCATTCTCCATGCCTTGTTCACGGAAGACGTTTCTAATGCATTTGAGCAGTCTTTTTTGGCTGAATCCAGATGTGGCCTCAGAGTCCTTCTCAACACAGTGTCCTAGCACCACTTGGCGCTCCTGATCTACTGTATCATCTCTTGAAAAGCTACTAACATAAAAAGACCTGCCAAATCAACTTTATATTAACTGAACCCTCGACACAGTGATGGATAAAAATGAATTCAAACGGCTTCTTTGTGATCTTTGAGTAGTTCATGAGCAAGAAAGAGAATCGGAAACCCAGCTAACTTCGGTCCTCTTGTCTACTTTTATTTTATTGTGGTTTATATTTTCTCTTACCAATTGAGATAAGCCCATGTGACTTCAGGTCTTCCAAAGCCCAGAACATCCCTTTGTTATAGTTCAATTACGCTAACAAAGAGTTTTCCTTAAAAACAATAACAGCCACAGCAAAAACAGTGTGGAAAGTATGTAAGAGTAAGGGTTTTTCAGTCTTCAGGTTCGCAGGGCATCTGATACCGGGACCCAGGTTCCTTCCCTCACCTTGCTGGGTCTCTCCTAGCACAGACCAAAGCCAGGTGACTGTGATGTCCAGGCCCCTGGTTGGCAGTTGGAAAGAGTGCCCAGAGCAGGCATGCCCACTGTTCAGGTCCTGAAGCCGTGGCTTATTTAATATCATTTGCTGCCCATTAGCAAGACAGGCATTATACCACTGACTTCCGGGCGAGGCTGAATGACCATCTAGATGGAAGCTGCATGCCTGGAAGGAAGAAGGGGACAAAGGATCTTCATGGCCAGAGATAGGCATCAGCTGTCAGGGCCCTGAGTCTGCCTCGTTGGCGTGCAGTCTTTTATTGGTTCAAGGCCCTGGAGAAAAGCCCTGAGCAGGAGGAGATAAGCCAGCTTGGTCCCCTTCATCCTACCCAGGGGCCTCTAGGGTGCCTGAGCCAAAGTGCACAGTTCATTGGCTGTGTGGTTGGAAGGGCTTTGGAACTTGAAAATGGGACCCTGGTCCTGAGCAGCTGACCAACATGGTCCTCCTTAACCTGGTCTCCGGGGAGATGGGTTGCATCTGGCTAGATTTTGACTGAGGAACTGAGGAGAGTTGTTAGCTGTGCCCTCTTTGGTTCAGAATGCCCTTTTGTTTGGACAGCTAAAGCCTACAATTCAGCCGTGGTTTGTTTGGGCTCAGAAAAAAGGCAAGGGCACCAGGGCTATCAGGGGGCACCGGGTCCTGTTGGCCTGGGGTCTGAATGCAGTTGATCTGAGCTCTTCAATATGGGGTGGCCTTGCAGCAGCCCTTGACAGGCCATTGCTGCTGTAGGCTCACCCAAGCAGCCAAGATGGACAAAATCTATTCTAGTTTTGCAGAGTTGGATATAGAAGAGGCATTAGCCAGGCCGGGAGAGGGGATGGGGAAGGAGTTCCAGGCCAGGTGAGCATGGGGCAAGGTAAACTGGGATGTTAAGGAGGGGCCAGTTTGTGATCAGCCTGGGCAACATGGTGGAAACCCTGTCTCTATAAAAAATTAAAAATTAAATTAGCCAGGTGGGTGGCATATGCCTGTAGTCCCAGCTACCCAGGAGGCTGAGGTGGAAGGATTGCTTGAGCCCAGGAGGCAGATGTTGCAGTGAGCAGAGATTGCACCATTGCACTCTAGCCTGGGTGACAGAGTGAGATACTGTCTTAAAAAAAAAAAAAAAAAAAAAAGGAGGGGCCAGACTCCTGACCCATATATGCTGCTCTTCCTTTTCAGGGAGGTCTGATAAATATCAGTAGCTCAATTCTTTAGGTGGTTGGTGCTGCTCTGAGGGTCTTGGGCCATGGTGATCTTCTAAACAACCCAGCTCAGATGTGTCATCCTCGTAGAGACCTCACATGCCCCAGGTTCGCTACAGTGTTAGGGGTCAGCCTCCCCTTGGAGCGGGAGAGCAGGAGCCTTGGAGGTGGTGGTCATGGCCCTCTTAATGAATTGCTTGGCTCAGAGAAGTGACAACTTAAACAGTTCAACTACCTGTTAATTCACAAAGTACTTCTTTTCATTTCTTGCTGCTTACACAGAACACTTGGAGTAAGGCTTGTGGATGTCTGGCCCTAGGGAAGAGTGTTTGGCACATAGCAGGTACTTAAGAATTAGGAAAATGAGGATGGAGGGGAGGGAGGGAACATTATTAAGCAGTCAACTGTGAGACAGGCATTGTGCTTGACTTTTTTCCTTTTTGTTGAGATGGAGTCTTGCTCTGTCACCCAGGCTAGAGTGCAGTGGCACGATCTTGGCTCACTGCAACCTCGCCTCCTGGGTTCAAGTGATGTTCATACCTCAGCCTCCTGAGTAGCTGGGATTACAGGTACCTGACACTACACCCTGCTAATTTTTAAATTAGCAGCCTGTTGGCCAGGCTGGTCTCGAACTCCTGACCTCAGGTGATCTGCCTGCCTCGGCCTCCCAAAGTGCTAGGATTACAGGCATGAGCCACCATGCCCAGCTGACTCTTGGCATTCTCTAACCCACCTACTCCTTACAACAGCCCTGGGAAGTAGCTGACTATGGCCATTTCTATTTGGTAGATGAGGAAAAGTAAGGTTCAGAGATAGATTGTTCAAATCAGCATATCTGGTCAAGCTGCTGGCTCCTGAGCCTGTTTGCAAGCACTCCACCACATGCCCTCTCCAGGTAGTAGAGATGAGGGGGCAGAGTGCCCAGTGCGTGGCATCCTGTTCCCCAGACGGCCAAGTCTTAGTGTAAGTGTGTGTGGTCTTGGTAGCTTGTCTCAAGCACACACCCCATCTCTCTCCTCTTTTTTTTTTTTTTTTTTTTTTGCGACAGAGTCTTACTCTGTTGCCCGGGCTGGAGTGCATGGTGTGATCATGGCTCACTGAAGCCTCAATCTCCTGGCTCAAGCTATCCTCCTGCCTCAACCGCTCGAGTAGTTGGTACTATAGGCATGTACCACCATACCTGATTAATTTTATTATTTGTAGAGACAGGGTCTCCCTGTGTTGCCTAGGCTCTGGTCTCGAACTCCTGGGCTCGAGCGATCCTCCCGTCTCAGCTTCCCATAGTGCTGGCATTACAGGCATGAACCACCAGGCCTGTCTGGTCAACCACACCCCTATCTCTCCTTGATTCTTTTTTTTTTTTTTTTTGAGACAGAGTCTTGCTCTGTTGCCCAGGCTGGAGTGCAGTGGCGTGATCTTGGCTCACTGCAATCTCTGCCTCCCAGGTTCAATCGATTCTCCTGCCTCAGCCACCCAAATAGCTGGGATTACAGGCGCACACCACCATGCCCAGCTAATTTTTGTATTTTTAGTAGAGATGGGGTTTTATCATGTTGGCCAGACTGATCTCAAACTCCTGACCTCGAGTGATCCTCCTGCCTTGGCCTCCCAGAATGCTGGGATTGTAGCCATGAGCCACCGCACCTGGCCTTTTTTTGATTCTTGCAGTCACTTTGTTGGCTGTTTCTGACCCAGCAGCTACTGCATTGTGGCCAAAGGATGATCTATTCCTTCCCCCGAGGGCAAAAATGTGGAAAAGTATCGGTCCATGCCTCTCCTCATGGGCCACCACCTCTGCCACCCTGGTTAATCAGTAACAGCCAAGAGAGAAGCTGCTGGAGCTGACCTCTGGGAACTCCCTGGATGGTTTAGTGCAGGAATGTAATAGGCATACACGTGGTTGCGTGGATCTAGGCCCTCCTGGTATGAGTAGAGAGGTAAAAGCCCATCATCTCCCATCCACAAAGAAGATGTTTTCAAGATGCTTCCGAAGATTGCCTAAAAATAGCTGGTTTCCACCCCCGTAAATGCATCCATTCCAGAATGCTCCTTCACTAGGACCAGAGAACCGATTTACAGAAGTGACATAAAAACATTCTATCCTAGAATTTGCAGTAGCTCAAATTAACCTTCTAGCTATTAAAAACAAAACAAAAACACCCACCCTGCTCACTTATAAGCAGCACTGAGTAATTTTAAGTAGTTCGAGAAAATGTGTGTGGTTTGAGGGTCAGGGTTGTCCAGAGCCAGGACCAGTTATGTGGGAATTGTGACTGACTGGATTTGGGGAGGAGAAACCCATGGCCCAATTCCAACCCACTGAAATCTAAGCAGATTCTAGGTGGTTGGGCAGGCCTGGTGGGTGGTGGTTTATTTTATTCCCTAAAGAGGCCCTTGAGCAACTCTTCACATGGAATCCTGCTGAAAGGCTTCTGGCTGATCTGACCTCCTCCTTTTAAAGTTCTGCTTGGGCTGGGCGTGGTGGCTCACACCTGTAATCCCAGCACTTTGGGAGGCTGAGGTGGGCGGATCATGAGGTCAAGAGATCGAGACAATCCTGGCCAACATGGTGAAACCCCATCTCTACTAAAAATACAAAAATTAGCCTGGCTTGGTGGCATGCGCCTGTAGTCCCAGCTACTCAGGAGGCTGAGGCAGAAAAATCGCTTGAACTCAGGAGAAGGAGGAGGTTGCAGTTAGCCGAGATTGCACCACTGTGCTCCAGCCTGGTGACAGAGCAAGACTCCAGCTCCAAAAAAAAAAAAAAATTCTGCTCCATGTTTTACCCTTGGTAAACATTGTAGAGCCTGTTGAGGCCCGAGAAGTCTCTCATCTGTGTGATGGTCAGATGTTGACCCCGTAATGTTGTGTAACATTTCATTTTCAAGGCATGGGGAGTCTCCTTTTTCGTGTGCATGGGAACCTGGAGGTCTTTGGGCAAGTTGCCATCTTTTGATTGTTCCAAGAGTTTGGTGAAGCGTTTGAACCTTCACCTGTCAAAATCAGTTTTGGAATGAGAACTGCTCTCTCTCCAGCTCCTTAGAATAGCAGAAGGAAGGTATCGTTTATCTCAATGAGACCATAATGAGGGCTTTCCCGTGTGGACACCCACCTTGAATTCAATTGGAAACAGAAGTTCTGGGCATTGTGTTTTTTATAAATTTGGCTCAGACTTCAACTGGGTCATATTTCCCCCAAAATCTTTTCGAAAAAGACTTGTGTCTCATTCCTTTAGACTAGCATATGTAAGCTGGGTTAAAATAGAACAAGCTGGTTTCATGTTAGATTTATGAATCAAATCTGCAAGTCTGCTTTTGAAAAGCATCTAACATGTAACTTGGGAAAGTTTGAGTTTTGCAGACTAATGCTTGTGGCTGGATGGGACTTCCTAGCTCCATCAAATCCCTCCTGGTGCAAGAGATCCATTATCCTGACAGTATACCCTTGATTGATTGATGGATTGATTGATTGTTCACCCTTTTGAAGATTGCTCTTCTCCCTTTAACTTAAATAAAGGAAATTAGCATGAGAACTGGTTTGATCTGGAATTTCTGATAATCAGTAGGTAGTAACTCTGTAATCAATAGCACTTCAAAAAGGCAACCAAATAACAGGATAGCTAATCCAAGAAAATCAGTCATGGTCAAGGACTTCCAGCTCAGGAAATGTCTGGTCCGGTGGGGTGAATTCCTTGGATAACCAAGTTCTGTGCAGGGCCCAGAGTTTTACGCAGACCATTGCTCCATGATTGACCACAAGACCTCAAAAGGCAGGCTGGCTTCATGGCCACATGACCTGTGTGCTCAGAAGGGCCCTGTGCTTGGTTTATTGCTCTACTGTTGTTATCTTGAAGTTGTTAATTATTTTTTTTTGGCAGTGGGGTGTTGCAATTTCAAACAACAGTCATTTATTATCTCACAGTTTCTGTGGGCCAGGAGTTCAGCCATGGCTTAAGACCAGGTCCTCTGTTCCGGATCTCACGAGACTACAAGGAAGGTTCCATCTGGGGTGTGTTTTCATCTGGATGCCTAACTAAGGAAAAATCCACTTCATTCAGATTCATTCAGGTTCATTAAGGGTGGTTTTTCTTTTCTTTTTTTTTTTTTTTGAGATGGAGTCTCACTCTGTTGCCAGGCTGGAGTGCAATGGCATTATCTCGGCTCACTGCAACCTCTGTCTCCCGGATTCAAGTGATTCTCCTGTTTCAGTCTCCCAAGTAGCTGGGACTACAGGCGTACACCACGCCTGGCTAATTTTAAACACACACACACACATATATATATATATATATATATATATATATATATATATATATATTTTTTTTTTTTAGTAGAGATAGGGTTTCACCATGTTGGCCAGGATGATCTCGATCTCCTGACCTTGTGATCCACCTGCCTCGGCCTCCCAAAGTGCTGGGATTACAGGCATGAGCCACTGCGCCCGGCCTGATTAAAGTTTTTAAAATAATCCATTTCTGTTTGATTGTCTCACTGAAGGCTTTTTACTAGCTGTTGGTTGAAGGCTAACCTCAGGTTTTAGAGGCTACACTCATATCTCTGCCACAGGGCCTCTGCATAGACAGTTCATGACACAGCTGCCTGTTTCCTCACAGCCAGCAGGAGAATCTGTCTCCTGTCTGCTAAAGTGGAGTTTCATGCATCATAATATGGTCATGGGAATAATAACCCATCACCTCTGCCACTGTTCGGTTGGTTAGAATAAAGGCACAGATGTTCCCCACACTGAGGAAGAACACATGATATAAAGGCTTTCAGTAAAGGAGATGACAAACAGAATGTGGAATGATCCAGACCAAGAGCATCAGCATTACCTATGAATTTATTGGAAATTCAAATTCTCCGGTTTCACCCCAGGCCTATTAAATTAGAAACTTCTAAGAGCGAGCCCAGCATTCTGTGGTTTAACAGGTCCTTCAGGTGATCCTGACACCTGCTAAATTTTGAGAACCACTGGTCTAGAGGCGGGCGGTCTTGCTCCCCTAGGAGTTAGGATTGATGTATCTTCTGGTAATACTGAGAAATGAGCTGAGAAATGGTTCCAAAATCAGGTTATACCCCCCAGGATTAACAGAACTTTTACTTGCAAAAGAGAGCAAAGAAGAGAAACTTAAAAAAGCAAGAGGCTGTGTGTGAAGCTAGATTCAAACAGTTAAAGACAGCAACGCACGGCAAAGGATGGGAACTTGAAGTGCGTAGTGAAAGCAATTCTCGAGCGAAATTACAAGAAAACACAGTGAATTTGTATCTGTTTCCTATATTTAGGGGCCTGACTTCCATGTTAGTGATACATTTGGGGAGTAGAAAGTGGATGTTGGTGTGAAGTTCTGAAGTTTTGGACGAGGAACCTGTATCTTCATTTTTCTCTGGGTCCCATGAATTATGTAGATAGTCCTGCTTCAGAGTTATTATTTATACAATTCATTACAGAGAAAGTCCTTGGGAACCTTAACTTTGAATGAGGATTGCTTGAATTAGTTTTTCTTACCAGCCAGTCCATGATACTCTTTCTTTTGTCCAGGTTAGATGATCGAGTTTTATTATGACTGAATCTGCAACTGCAAAATTGCTTCTGATGATTTCTCTCTGATGGTTTGGACATGACCTCTTAAACAGGGTCTTTGGTTGCAGGAAGCTGTAACAATAATCAGGTTAATTAAAAAAAAAAGAAAGCTCTCACCCTTTCAGTTTTGAGTGGCATGCCACGCACTCCTTATCAGCATGCGAGTATGCTTCTCGTGTGGTTGTGGTTAGGTTTCATTAAGTGTAATTTGGCACGTGTTCAACCAGTGTTCAGGTGGCTCTTGGTGGGTGGCTGGGGAGACACCAAGATGCAGATAGCTCAGTCACTCCCCAACAAGTGGTCTCAGTTCTGGAGTGAGGTAGGAGGCCAAGAACTTACACATAAGTGCTGTTGGGAATGAATGCCACCAGTTGTAGAATCTGGTGTCAGAAGGATGAGCCAGGGATTGTCCCACAGGAGGATGGGTGAAGGTCTTCCCATCGAAGGGATAGATAACACATGCAGAGGTCCAGGGGCTCAGCACAAGATATAGTCCAGGAACAAGGAGCTTTTGAGCCTGGAGTATGATGAATGGGGGTGGCAAGAGTGGAAAGCCGATTGGATGGGGGTTGTGTAGGGAGGTGCTGTATATTTAAGGAGTTGACTGTGTGCAGCGGGGACCCTGGTGAATTTGGAAGCACAGAGGTACCTGATGAGAAAGATGGTTCTGGGGTCATGTGAACAGTGATTCAGCTTCAAGGCTGTCAAAGACTCTTGAGAGAGGAGAGGAGGGGACGCATGTTTATTGGGAGGGTGTAGAAAAAGGGTTTGCCAAAAGATTTAGGTACAGATAGAATTGACACATTGTGGAGACTATACCAAGAGTTTAAGAGAAGTCCAAGACAGTGCTGATGTTTGTAGCTTGGAGTCCTGGTAGAATGGGAGCTGGCTACAGAGTATCTTTGGTGGAGAAGAAGTGTAGGGAAATGGAGAGAGAGAGAAAGTTGCTGGAGTGGGGGAGATGGATAGCTGAAGAGAAGGCAAAAGCAGGGGAGGTGGAAACAAACAGCAATGAGACTCCTGGAAGGTGCCGGCCAGGGACACGGCATGTTCTGTTAAGCAAGGGAAGGACTAGAAAGGGGCCATGATTTTCTGGTCACTTCTCCTCACAACAGAGATTTGCCCAATTGCATTAGTGTCATGGCTTCCTCTTCTGGATAACTGATGTGTCAGAACAGCAAACATGAAAGTGATTGATAACACCCAGCATTGGTGAGATTCGCAGGGATAACTAACTGGCTTCTTACATCTATAGATAGGAATGTAAACAGAAACAAACTTTTTATAGGGAAAAGATGTCTGGGACAAAAATGTATACCAATTGAATAATACAAATTCAGGCAGCAAACACATGCATGTACACACATACACATGCTCACACGCTCACACACACGCACACACGCACAATCTGGTGGACTGTATACTACCAGGTTAGCAGGTTGTTGCCTCTGTGATGCAGTCACTGGTTTTTGTTGTCTATATTTGTGAAATGATTTCTTTCAGTTTTTGAGGCAGGATCTTACTCTGTTGCCCAGGCTGGAGTGCAGTGGCATGATCTTGGCTCTCTGCAACTTTCACTTCCCAGGCTCAAGCGATCCTCCAACCTCAGCCTCCTGAGTAGCTGGGACTACAGGAGTGAGCCACTATGCCCGGTTAATTTTTTTTTTTTTTTTTTTTTTTTTTGTAGAGAGGGAGTTTCTCCATGTTGGCCAGCCTAGTCTTGAACTCCTGAGCTCGAAGCAATTCTCCTGCCTTGGCCGCCCAAAAGTGCTGGGATTACAGGAGTGAGCCATTGCACTCGGCCATTATTATGGAAAATTTTAAGCATACACAAAAGTAGAGACATTGGTGTCGTATGCGCTCATGAATCCATGATCCAGTGATACCTGTTAACGGCATTTTGGAATCATATTTCATCTGTTCTTGTCCTCAAGTGTTTTGAAGCAAATTTCAGCATTATATCCTTCACTCAGTATGGTTCCCTAAGAGGTGAAGGCTCCATTTACATTTTTTTTTTTTTTTTGAGATAGAATCTTGCTCTGTTGCCCAGGCTGAAGTGCAGTGTTGTGATCTCAGCTTACCACAACCTCCACCTCCCCCGGTTCAAGCGATTCTCCTGCCTCAGCCTCCCAAGTAGCTAGGACTACAGGCATGTGCCACCATGCCCAGCTAAATTTTGTATTTAGTAGAGACGGGGTTTCACTATGTTGGCCAAGCTGGTCTCGAATTCCTGACCTCATGATCTGCCTGCCTCAGCCTCCCAAAGTGCTGGGATTACAGTTGTGAGCCACTGTACCTGGACTTCCATTTACATTTTTATAAGGAGTATAATTTACACTTGTGTAACCCAAAGGAATGACCAAGCCTGTGACTCTCTCCCCAGATAGCAAAGCCATTGTGGATGGGAACCTGAAGCTGATCTTGGGTCTGGTGTGGACGTTGATCCTCCACTACTCCATCTCCATGCCTGTGTGGGAGGATGAAGGGGATGATGATGCCAAGAAGCAGACGCCAAAGCAGAGGCTGCTGGGGTGGATTCAGAACAAGATCCCCTACTTGCCCATCACCAACTTTAACCAGAACTGGCAAGACGGCAAAGCTCTGGGAGCCCTCGTTGACAGCTGTGCTCCAGGTAAGTGCCCAGGGCTGCCTAAACCATCTGTCTAGGATGGGGGCATGTGGGTCCCAAACATTCTGGTTTTCAATGGGAATGCTGTCTTTGCTTTGATTGGCGTATTTCTCCTGGGAATGCTATCTTTGCTTTGACTGGCGTATTTCTCCTGGGAATGCTATCTTTGCTTTGATTGGCGTATTTCTCCTGGGAATGCTCTCTTTGCTTTGATTGATCTATTTCTCCAGGTCTTAGCCCATTGTAAGACGGCTAAGGGAACTAAAACTGGCTCTGTTGACCCTTCCAAGGGCAGATCTTCTAGGTATATGCATAGGCATGGTTGAGCATTGAGTTGAGTCTTTTATCCAAATTCCAATGAAGGAGTTGGTGCTTAGAGGCAAGACTTGGGTTTAGCTTCCAGACTCCAAAATCCTGTGTCTTCCCACATTGGTGCTTAGTTTCTCATCAGCTTTAGAGAAACATTTGGTCCTATTTGGTGGCTTGGCATGAAAGTCTAAAAACTTCCATGGAGTGGAAAGTACCCATCTTTATTAACCACTGGTTTGACTATATATGGCATTCTCCCCCTTTTCTTTCTGCATTGCTGTGAAATGGCACTTGGTCAGGATCCAGCTGGAGCCTTTTCTACCCTTGATGGCTACTCATTTTTTAGTGGTTGAGTGTATATGAAGGTTGTAATTATCGTCAGTGGAGGGTTTAGGTTGATGGGTAGAGTTTGCTGGTACACACTCAGTAGAAAGACCAGAGACAGTGTTTATACACACCCCCTAAAGTTGATTTTAATTTTGTTAAAAAAAGGTATAAATCATATTTTCCATTTACTGTGTATTCTCTATTTACTGGGCACATTAGTAGTTAGTAAGTTAGTGGTTCTTGACATACTCAAAGCAGAACTAGCTAGTGTCCATTGAGTAGGGGGTACTGAAGGCCTCATTCTTCCTTGAGAGCCTATAAATTGGTGTCAACCAGGAAAAACTCAAAGTGCAGCAGTAATTGATTTCCTAGTGTCCTCTTCCTTACTTCCATTTAAGGACACATTTTAGGAAACCTCTTTCCAATGTAAACTTGGGAGTTTTTACTCTAGTCCTTTACCTCTTTTGCAGATAATTCTAGGTTTGTGCCTTTGAGCAAGTGAATTTTGAATCAGATAGGATGCTATTCTAGACTTTTTAGATATATCCAGGAATAGAGTTTAAAAAAAAAAAATCCCTCCTGCATAAAGGCACCAGGCTTTTTGCAAGCTTTGTTTATTTTCTAACACCACACCTTCAAGGAATGGATAATCCCCATCTTCATGCAAGAACACAGCACCAGGAGGAGAAGTCTCAGTAATGGAGGATAGTTTACGCCCTGGCACACTCATACCTTTCCCCCTATTGAATATATGATTCGCTGAGATTTTAGAAAGAAATCATTCTCTGAACTAAGAGAACAAATGGGGTTAGTTTAGGCACATGGTTTCCTTTAATCTCTTTGGTCAGCTAATGTTAAAAGCATCTTCTGTGTTCTGTTAACAGGTCTGTGCCCAGACTGGGAATCCTGGGACCCACAGAAGCCTGTAGATAACGCACGAGAAGCTATGCAGCAGGCAGATGACTGGCTGGGTGTCCCACAGGTATGCACAAGCATGCCACATCCTGTGAGGCTGCCCCCACCCACTAGCTTGTTCTGTCAGTCTGTGGATGCCTTTCTGCATCAGGCAGGCAGTGTGACCTTCTTGGCATTGAGACTTCAAAGAGCATTGCCTGTGATATTCTGTCATCTTCCTCAGTTTACCCATAATAGTAGGTTCTCATTGACTTAGGTGCTTATAGATCTTCATGGGTTGGTTTAATGTAGATCATCCAGAAATTTTCATGTCACTCTTTGTCACACGCTGGTAAATTTCTGGTATTTCTGCTCCAAATTTTTAAAGACTGTCTTTAAACTCTAGACTACAAATATGGGCCCAAACTATTAGGTTGAGCCATAAGAAATGGCTAGTATTTGACCATTTTTCAATCTACATTTTAAAAGGTAATTTTAATTCAATATCTTATGAAAAGTCACAGGACTTAAAACTTTTTTTTTTTTTGAGGTAGAGTCTTGCTCTGTTGCCCAGGCTGGGGTGCAGTGGTGCAATCTCAGCTCACTGCAACCTCTGCCTCCCAGGTTCAAGTGATTCTTCTGCCTCAACATCCTGAGTAGCTGGGATTACAGGCACGTGCCACCACGCCCAGCCAATTTTTGTGTTTTTAGTACAGACAGGGTTTCACCATGTTGGTCAGGCTGGTCTTGAACTCCTGACCTCATTCTCCGCCCGCCTCGGACTCCCAAAGTGCTGGGATTACAGGTATGAGCCACCGCACCTGGCCGACTTAAAACTTCTAAAAACCGGGCCTGGTTAGTACTTGGATGGGAGACCGCCTGGGAATACTGGGGTGCTGTAGGCTGTTAAATATAAAATATAATAAATAAATAAATAAACAAAACTTTTAAAAGCATGTAAGCCAGGACAATCCACTATTAATAGAAACTGTGGAAGAATCTCTATCACCCATAATCCTATCACAGGAATATAACAAGAGGACTCGGAAATCAATTAAGACCTGGATACCATCTACAGTAGTCACATTGCTGAGTTGAAGTCTGATCTTCCTAGCAGGGAGGAAAACCAGTGTTTTCTTTCCAGAAACTCTCCCTAACAGTTAGGCACCATAAATCCCATGTTCAAAGGCCAGCCAGGGAAGATTGCAGGGTAGCCAGTGCCATGGGATGGATGGCCTCGCTATAGGCTGCGTTGAAGTCTGAGTTCAGTGTATTTTGTAACAGGGTCCCTTGGAGGGTAGAACAACATGCCTGTTTCTTTGGTTTGGTTTTGGAGGCATGTCTCTTCTACATGGCCCATTCATTGCTTGGCTTGTCCACCCTCAGGAAGTGGTGTGGTATGTTTTTTATCTCCACTTAAACCTCAACCGTCTCCTTTAGATGTTCATGTGATGTTGGCGTGGGTGAAGTTGTTGAAGGAGCTGCCAGGAAGAAATGCCAAATCGACACGCATCCTACTTTTTATGGAATGTATTTATTGAAGGCAACTGTTCAAACCCAAGTAGCTATTTTGTTCCTGCAGGCCAATTGTCAGAATGTTTTCTGGTGCTTTTTATTACAGGGGGAGGGAAGTTGGACACATCTGTTGTTCATTGCAAATGGTTAACCTGCTCATGAGACAGAGCCTCTGTTCATCGAGGAAGTGTGATTTACCTCCTTAGCACCGTTACTGGAGGCAGGGAGGACTCTGCATGCTGTTTAGGGTTGGGTCAGGTGATGGAACTGAAACTGAGGTGGTGGCACCTTCAGGGAGGTCACCTGCCTAGAATGGCTCTAGTCTTGCTTCTAACCTGAATGTCACAGAAATTCACCCATTCCTTTTTTTTTTTTTTTAAAGACGAGTCTCACTCCTCTGTCACTCAGGCTGGAGTGCAGTTGTGTGATCTTGGCTCACTGTAACCTCTGCCTCCTTTGTTCAAGTGATCCTCCTGCCTCATGCTCCCGAGTAGCTGGGATTACAGGCATCCGCCACCATACTGGGCTAATTTTTGTATTTTTAGTACAGACAGGGTTTCACCATGTTGGTCAGGCTGGTCTCGAACTCCTGACCTCTCCTATTTTGGCTTCCTAAAGTGATGGGATTACAGGCGTTAGCCACTGCGCCCGGCCTTCCTACTTTTTTAATGGCTCCTAATATATTGAGATATGTATCTAATATTTACATGTTGTTTCTTTTTTATTTACCTTTTTTTATTAGTAGAGTTAATATAGATACAGAAAATGAATATTCGAGCAAAGGAAAAAGCCGGTTAACCTGTGCTCTTTTTTGTACCCTGCTTTAATCCCGTGTGTGCCTGTTTCTTCATTTTCCTGACTTGCTATAGCTTATCCTTTTATAATTTTTGGAAAGTTTGACCAGAGGAGTAAGTGAACTTTTAGGGGGCGGGGCAGATAATGAACCTTTGGAAATTACATGCAAAATTTTTTGGAGAGGGTTCCCCTAGCTTTCAAAGGAGTCTGCAGTTCCTTAAGAATGGTTACAAACACTGATCTTGGTGTGTTGGTTTAATGTAATTTCACTTAATTGAGAAGGCCGACTCGGTTTCTTAATATTTGTAGTGCTTGGTTTAAGAGGCATTTGCAAACATTTCAATGGTTGCAAAGTGATGTGTTCTGGGCATTCATCCACCATGTCATTATTCTAGGTCATTACTCCTGAAGAAATCATTCACCCAGATGTGGACGAGCACTCGGTTATGACTTACCTGTCCCAGTTCCCGAAAGCCAAGCTCAAGCCAGGGGCTCCTCTCAAGCCCAAACTCAACCCAAAAAAAGCCAGGGCCTATGGCAGAGGTGAGTGCTTGTCCTCTTGTGTTGTATTGCAGACGTGTCTTCTGGTGTTGGAGATGATTTCATGGCTTCAGGAGTGATGTTCTCAGAATCAAGAATATATGGGTGTAATCCTCAAAGATACCCCAGGCCTCCGTTATAACACATTTTATGACCGTTTTATTCTGCCTTGTTTTTCTAAGGCTTTAAGAAATGCTTCTGGTTAGATGGAATGGGGTGAGTTTGCTGCTTGGTGATTTTAGCACAGTAACCCATTGCTCCCATTTTTCAGAAGAGGAATTGGTCGGGGGCAGGGAATCAGGGGAGTCTGGTCTTGCCCCAGATCACCACAGTCAGTGATGGGGGTGGGTCTCTGGCTGCTGATTCATTTCTCCTGCTGTTAGGCTAAGGCTGCCTCAGATTTCCAGCCGAGTGGGAGCTATTGTTAACCCCTGGCAGACACTTCCTTGCTAAGACATCCTGTTTATGACGGCGAGGCAGCTGCAGGACACCGTTTTGCTTGGAACATTATAGGGGATAGAAGCCATTTCAAGGCATTTGATGTTGTGATTGGCACCTGACTTCAAGCACACTGAAGAGAGCAGTTACGTGACTGCAAAGTGTGGTTTCTGTTGGAGATCAACGTGGCCAGATACAACTTACTGCCTTTTCTATGGGGAGGGGAAGGAGTGCATTTCATTTCTCATTTTTCATAAATAAGAAAATATTGGCCAGACATGGTGGTTCACACCTGTAATCCCAGCACTTTGGGAGGCAGAGGCAGGTGGATCACCTGAGGTCAAGAGTTGGAGACCAGCCTGGCCAACATGGTGAAACCCCATGTCTGCTAAAAATACAAAAATTAGCTGGGCGTGGTGGCAGTCGCCTGTAATCCCAGCTACTCAGGAGGCTGAGACAGGAAAATCGTTTGAACACGGGAGGCAGAGGTTACAGTGAGCCAAGATCGTGCCACTGCACTCCAGCCTGGGCAACAGTGTGTGTGAGCCTCCGTCTTGAAAAAAAAAAAAAACAGAAAGAAAATGTTATCTCAGTAGGATAACAGTTATACACACAGTATTCTGTATATCTTTTCCCAGAATTGACAGTTGTTACCATTCTAGCTCAATAGTTTTCTCTTGTCCTTTTTGCATGTTTGCATGTGTTCGTGTGTATGAGTGCCGAATTATTTGAAAATAAGTTGCAAGCATGGTGACAGTTCTGTCCTCAATACATCACTAAGCTTCTCCTAAGAATAGGATATCCTCTTATATAACCACAATATTCCTTGTCACATGTAAGAAAATTAATAATAGTTTCATATAATCTAATATTCAGTTTGTGTTTGAATTTCCCTATTGTCCTGAGATTGTCTTTTATAGTTGTTGTTTTACAAACTAAGATCTGATTAAGGTTCACTTACTGTTTGTGTTTGTTATTTCTATTTAGACTATTTTCATGCTGAATAATTTCTCTGAACTTTTTTTTTAAAATGACATTGACTTTCTGAATAGATGAGGGCATGTGTCTTTTAGGATCTTCCTTCCTTACATATGTTCCCTTTGAATAAAGCATTTTTCTGCTTGGTATCAGCTTAGTCTTTTTTTTCTGTATGTGAGATAGAGTCTCACTCACTCTGTTGCCCAGGCTGGAGTGCAGTAGCATGATCTCAGCTCACTGCAACCTCCGCCTCCTGGTTTCAAGCAATTCTCCTGCCTCAGCCTCCTCAGTAGCTGGAATTACAAGCATGCATCACCATGCCCAGCTAATTTTTGCATTTTTAGTAGAGATGGGGTTTCACCATGTTGGCCAGGCTGGTCTCCAACTCCTGGGCCTCAGGTGATCTGCCCACCTCGGCCTCCCAGTCAGCTTATTCTTAAGATGACATATGGCTAGGACAGTGGTACTGAACACATACTGTTCTCACCTCAATGGCCAGGTCTTCTCATTGATGTTCTGGGCAGGATTGAGACAGCAGAGAGCCCTTACCATTTGAGGTTCTATTTGCAGTGGGGTGTGAAGTCTGTGACATCACTTGTGTTATGTAGGGACTAGGGACTTTGAAACCCTCCTCCCATTCACAGTCACTTGAAGACTGGCATGTCCTCACTTGCTTTAAAAGTGCTTTCTTTAAGGCATACCACAGGTGGTAGCTGGAATGAGGAATCTCTGACTTTAAAGATTATGCTTCCTTAATGGCAAAACAGTTGCACACAACCAAATAAATCCTTTGTCAACCAGATGGTCAAATGGACTGAATCTAATCAAGGCATAATATATGTTTGTAATAACCTTATCACTGGCTGTCCGGCTTCCCCATTGTTAATGTGAGACGGTTTCCTTTCACGGTGCTGTTTTCTAGAAAATGATCACTTGTTATGGTTCAGGAATGTGACTGGTCATTGCCATTTCCTTCATCTGCCTCTTAGTAAGTGTGATGCACTTGTGGAGGAAACACACTCTTTTTTTTAAAAAAAAATTATATATATGTGCTTTCTGCACTTTTTTAATTGTGGGAAAATGTCCATAACATAAAATTCACTATTGTAACCATTTTAAAATGTACAGTGCTGTGGCATTGAGTACATTTACATTGTTGTCCAACCATCACTGCTATCTATCTCCAGAACTTTTTCAACTTCCCAAACTGAAACTCCATATTCATTAAATAATAACGCCCCATTCTCCCCTCCCCTCTGCTCCTGATAATCTTTATAACCTCCCTGTCTCTATGAATTTGCCTATTCTAGGTACCTCCTAGAAGTGGAATCATATACTCTCTGTCTTTTTCCTCTGGCTTACTTCACTTGTCATGTTTTCAGGGTTTATCCATGTTGTTGCATGTATCAACATTTCATTTAAGGCTGAATAATATTCCTTTGTATGTATATATCACATTTTGTGTATCCATTCGTCTGCTGATCGGCATTTGGATTGCTGTAATCTTTTGGCTACTGTGAATAATGCTGCTAGGAAAACACGGGTGTACAAGTGTTGTTTGAGACCCTGCTTTCAATTCTTTTGGGGATATACACAGAAGTGGAATTGGTGGATCATATGGTAATCCTATTGTTTAACTTATTTTTAAGGAGGAAATAGCTTCACTCTGCTTTTTAAAGTAGGAAGTAGGAAGACAAATCGGTCATTTTAGGTGACAGGGTCACAAGGCACATGGGTGGGGCTGTGAGATATTATCCTTGTCATGTGGTGAGATGAAAGCCAGGCCCATTTTGCTCTTTGCTGTGTGACCACATTGCTTCATTTCTGCCACCTGACCCCAGGAAGAGAGACCATTTCATCTTCTAGTTTCTAAAAGACTTGAAAGTATTGTTTTCTTTTTTGTTTCCTGATTGTTTAATAGATGCCAGTTGCCAGCCAGTTAGCATGATTCGATTCCTTCACTGAGCCTCATCTTGCTTCTTTCCAGCGGGTTGAAAGGAGAGAGGGCTGGGGTGAGGTGGACCTCCAGCCACACACAGGTCTTCGTGGTGGGCTTCCTTGCAGGGTTAGGTATGTGAAAAGCATTCATCCATGAGCTAATCAGAAATCTTTATAAGAATCTCATTCTCTACGAAGCATTTACTGTCGAGCAACTCGTCTATCTGGGTAATCAGAGGGGCCCCAGTTATCTCCTTTCATGGTAAGCAAAGCTCTGCTGGAGTTTAGAGTGAGGGTGTGGTTCAGCCTCCTAACCAACCATGGTTAGCCACAGATGACCAACCCAAGCCCAGACTTTGACAAGCTGCAGAGAAAGTGGTTTATTAGGCTGCTGGAGTCAGATGAAGTGGGACTTTTAGTATTTTAGGTGCATGTTTATTTACTTATTTATTTTCGTTGTTGTTTTGAGATAGAATCCCGCTCTATCTCTCAGTGTGGAGTGCCGTGGTGCCATCATGGCTAACTGCAGGCTTGACCTTCTGGGCTCAAGTGAGTCTCCCACCTCAGCTTCCCTAGTAGCTGGGACCACAGGTGTGCACCACCATGCCCAGCTTGTTTTTAAAATATTTTAGTTTGAGACCAGCCTGGCCGTGTTGCCCAGGCTGGTCTCAAAATCCTGAGCTCAAGCAATGCCCCTGCCTTGGCCCCTCAAAGTGCTGGGATTACAGGCATGAGCCACCATGCTTGGCCATTAGGTGCATGTTTAAATCCATTTGTTTATATTAGTTACATAACCTGACTGTTACGTAAATCTTAAGCAAAAGAATAATATATGAAATAAAAATTGAAGCTCACTTCCCAACTGCCAATCTCATTCCTGCCTTCTAAGTCTGAGGTACTTATTTCTAGCCTTTTTTCTATGCTAAGTTGAACTGTATCTTTTTTGCTTTGCATTTCTTACTGAGCAGGGTGGGAAGACTACCTTTTAAAATTTATTTGTAATTTTAAATAATTTTCACCCTTCTTTTTAGGCAGAAAGATTATCTTATTATATAACAGTCTACTGCCATTTTTTCTTAAACTAAATTATTGGCACATGAATACAAATCCAGAGTATAGTAACAAATGACCTAGTGTTTTTAACAGATTGGTAGCAAGGAAAAGGAAGCCATGGAAAGACAGCCAGAGATTAAATGAGACTTAAGAGACTTAGCAACCATTTGTAATATGTAACCTTATTTGGATCCTATTCAAACTGACGGTTAAAACAAATCGTGATAAAGCAGCAGCTCACGGTGCTGTAAGAAATTCATGAAATTTATAAGATAATTGAAAATTTGAACAGTGAATATTTGACATTAAGGAATTATTTTTAAAAATATCTTATCGATGTTGTGGGTACTCTGTAAGTACCTTTTAAGAATACATAGTGATTGTTTATGGCTAAAAAATCTGAGATCTAGGATTTCTGTCAAAATAATACAGGAAGAGGGAGGAGGTGGGAGTGAAGGTGAAACAAGACCAGCTGTGAGTTGATATTGTTGAAGCTAGGGGGTGGGTATAGGAAGTCCTCTATGCACTTCTCTCCACATCTGTGTTAGTTTGGAATTCTTTTTTTTTTTTAAGACAGAGTGCAATGGTGGAATCTCAGCTCACTGCAACCTCCGCATCCCGGGTTCAAGTAATTCTCCTGCCTTAGCCTCCCAAGTAGCTGGGATTACAGGCATGCACTACCACGCCCCCCTAAGTTTGTATTTTTAGTAGAGATGGTGTTTCACCATGTTGGCCAGGCGAGTCTCAAAATCCTGACCTCAGGTGATCCACCTGCCTTGGCTTCCCAAACTGCTGGGATTACGGGCATGAGCTACTGTACCCAGTCTAGTTTGGAATTCTTTGTAATAAAAAGCTTTTTTAAAAAAGTAATATTTGAACTTCTGCTCCTGGGAAGATGGAATGGAAGGACTTTTCCTAATTCTTTCTGCTAACTACAACTAAAATCCCTGGGCAATATTTATAAGGAAAACACAGGGAGACTCTGAAAAAGGATGAGGCAGACCAACCAGGGATCTTGGGACTTGAGGAATGGCGCAGTACTGAGTTCCTGGGGTTTACTTTGCCTCATACATCCCAGACTTGGAGCCAAAGAAAGAAGCTGACAACCTAAAAATACCAGTGGGCACAAACACAGAAAGTGCCAACAAAAGCTGCCCTCTCCACCCAGAAGACCAGGAAAGGGCAGCCCAGTGAGGCAGAAAACTTCTAAACAATCACTGCTCTACTCCAGCTCCACACCGCAGAAAAAACTGCGTAGCTCCCCACTTATACCCACAAAGGTGAATGGGGAGCCTAGCCTTGTACCACAGTCTAGCAATAAGGAAGCCACTCCCTGTGAGGGTGTCAGTAGAGGCCATGGAGGAGCAGTAATGAGGCACTCCTGCTCCCTCTAGCCAGAACTTCCACCCCCATGCATTAGTAATGAGCCTCCCAATCTTGAGCATCAGTGGAGGTTGAAGGAGAACCTAGACTTCTTCCCCCATTGTTAGTAACAAGGCATGTACCCTTCTCTCCCCTGCCAGAGTGGTGTCATGAAAAGCCAGCTACAAAAGAACATTTACAGAAGACCCAGAGTCTCATCACATGATACCCCAGATACCAGTTTCAAACAAACAAACAAAAAAAACAATGACTTGTCATACCTAGGAAGATCTCAAACTGAATGAAAAAGACAGTTGATGCCAACACTGAGATGATAGAGATGTTAGAATTATATGACAAAAATTTTAAAGTAGTCATTAAAAAAGGCTTCCGTAGCCAGGTGTGGTGGATCATGCTTGTAGTCTCAGCACTTCGGGAGGCCAAGGTGGGCGGAACTCCTGACAGGTGACCAGCCTGACCAACACGATGAAACTCTGTCTCTACTAAAAATACAAAAAATTAGCCAGATGTGGTGGTGGGCACCTGTAATCCCAGCTACTTGGGAGGCTGATGCAGGAGAATTGCTTGAACATGGGAGGCGGAGGTTGCAATGAGCCGAGGTCATGACATTGCACTCCAGCCTGGGCAAGAGTGCAATTAAAAAAAAAAAAAAAAAAAAGAGGCTTCAGTAAGCAATTAAGAACAATCATGAAACAAACAAAAAAATCAAAAATCTCAACAAAGAAATAGAATGTCCCAGCAAAATAATAATAAAAATTTAGGCGATAAGAAGAACCAGATGGACATTTTAGAACCAGAAATTACAGTAACTGAAATAAAAACTCATTGGGTGAGTGCAATAGCAGGGTGGAAGGACAGAAAAAAGAATCCTTGAACTGGACGACAACTGGTTGTTTTGCTTTGAGATGGATTTTGCTCTTGTCGCCCAGGCTGGAGAACAATGGCGCGATCTTGGCTCACTGCAACCTCTGCCTCCTGGGTCCAAGAGTTTCTCCTGCCTCAGCCTCCCTAGTAACTGGGCTTACAGGTGCCCACCACCATGCCCGGCTAATTTTTGTATTTTCAGTAGAGACAGGGATTCACTGCATTGGCCTGGCTGGTCTCGAACTTCTGACCTTAGGTGATCCTCTCACCTCAGCCTCCCAAAGTGCTGGGATTATAGGCACCGGCCACTGCACCCAGCCTCTATAAGCCTTTTTCTGTGATTTAAAACTTTTAATTTCATTTTTGTACTTTTAAAACTTTTTTTTTTACTAAACACACACATTAGACTAGGCTTACACAGAGTCAGGGTCACCATTATCACTGTCTTCCACCTCCATATCCTATCCCACTGGTAGGTCTTCAGGGGCAGTAATGTGTGGAACTACTGTCTCCTGTAATAACAGTGCCTTCTGAAATACTTCCTGAAGGACCTGCTTGAGGCTGCTTTACAGTTAACGTTTTTTTAAAATAGAAGATGCACACTCTAAAATATAATGATAAAAAGTATAGTATGTTAAATACATAAACCAGTAGCATTGTCATTTATCAAGTATTGTGTATTGAATGTAGTTGTATGTGCTACATACGTTTCTGTGGCTGACAGCGCAGTGTGTTTGTTTATACCAGCATCACCACAAACACGTGAGTAATGCGATGCATTACTGCAACGTCAGTAGGCAACAGGAATTTTTTGGCTCCATTTATAATCTTATGGGACCATCATCATATGTGTGGACTATTTTTGACTGAAACTTCATTATGCAGCAAATGACTATATTAGCAAATAAAATTGATCTATATATAATGAAGAAGTACACATTATAACCAAGTGGGGTTTATTCCAGGGATGCAAGGCCTGGTTCACTATTAGAAAATCAGTCAACATGGGCCGGGCATGGTGGCTCATGACTGTAATCCCAGCACTGTCAGAGGCTGAGGTGGGCGGATCACCTGAGATTCGAGACCAGACTGACCAACATGAGAAACGCTGTCTCTACTAAAAATACAAAATTAGTTGAGTGTGGTGGCAGATGCCTGTAATCCCAGCTACTCAGGAGGCTGAGGCAGGAGAATCGCTTGAACTCGGTAGGTGGAGGTTGTGGTGAACCGAGATCGTGCCATTGCACTCCTGCCTGGGCAATGAGAACGAAACTGTATCTCAAAAAAAAAAAAAGAAAGAAAAAGAAAATAAAAGAAAATCAGACTAACAAAGAAAAATTACATGATCATATCAATTGATACAGAAAAGACATTTGACAAAACTCAACAGCCATCCATGATAAGAACTGAAAAAAAAAAAAAAAAAGAGAAATGGAGGAACTTTCTTAATTTAATATAGCGTGGCTACTACAAGAAACCTACAGCTAACATTATGACGAATAGACTGAATGTGTTTCCTAAGAGGAACAAGGCAAGGATGGCTGCTCTGGCCACTCCTATTCAACATAATGCTGGAAGTTTTAGCCAGTGCAGTCATGTAAGAAAAGGAAATAAAAGACATGCATATGGCAAAGTAAGAAATAATACTGTCTCTGTTTGCAGATGCAGATGATTGTCTATGTAGAAAATTCCAAAGAATCCATGGCGGGGAGAAAACCCAAATACTCGCCCTTGAATGAGTTTAGCAAGGTCACAGTATACAAAATCAATATGTAAAAGTCAATTATATTTCTATATAATTTAATGAACAAATGTATACAAAAGTTAAAAATAGTATATCCTGTTTATAATTGCTTTTAAAAAGCATAAATATATTAAAACATATATAGGACTTAAACGCTGAAAACTACAAAAACACTGATACATAAGAGATCTAAATAAATGGAGTGATATAATGTTTTCATGGATTGTAAAAGTCAAATAGTAAAGATACCTCCTCTCCTCAAATTGGCATTCAGGTCTGATGCAGTTGCTGTCAAAATCCCAGCAAAAGTTTTTGCAGATAGCAAGAAGATGATTATTTTAAAACATATATGGAAAGGCAAAGGAATTAAAGTGGCAAAAACAATTTTGAGAAAGAAGTACAACATGGAGGAATCAGCCTTCCTGCTTTCAAGGCTTACTGTGTAGCTACAGAAGTCAAGATTTTGTGGTATTGGTCAAGGATAGAAGTTATAGATCAATGAAACAGAATTGCAGGCCCACACAAATATGCACAACTGATTCTTGACAAAGGTGCAAAAGTAAGTCATTGGAGGAAAGAACCTTTTCGGCACGTGGTGGCAGAGAAATTGAACATCCATGGCAAAACAAAACTAAAGCAAACCCCAAACCAAAAAACAACAACAAAAAAAACCCATGTAACTATAAAGCTTTAGGAAAAAAACACAGAAGAAAATCTTTGAGATCTAGGACTAGGCAAATAGTTCTTAGACTTTACACCAAAAACATGATCCATTAAAAAACAAATAAGCTGGACTAAATCAAAATTAAAAACTTTTTAAAATTTTAAGAAGGATGGTCTGTTTCAAAGACTCAGCATGCTACATGGTGGTTAGCCTTTATGTGCTGTTGAGGGCTTACTTGCATCTAAGGGTGTACTCCTGGCTCACCCACTGTCCTGCAAGACAAGCTGTCTTAGCCCTCACCTTAAAAGCCACCCGGACACCATCTCAAATAGAACTTGAAATGTTGCTGAGACTGGTATCTGGGGGCTGGATTTTACCTTAAAAAACAATTTAAAACCTTTTGCAGTTAAGAGGATGAATAGACAGGCTAAAGACTGGGAGAAAAAGTTTGCAAACCATATGTCAAACAAAATACTAGTATCTAGAACATGTAAAGAACTCTCAAAACTCAGTAGTTAAAAAACAGACAAACATTTAACCAAACAACCCAATAAGAAAATGGGCAAAAGACATACACAGTTTCCTCTGAAGAGGACATCCGTTATCACAAAAAAGCTCTTAGAAATTTGTTCAGTATCATTAACTATGAGAAAAATGCAAATTAATCCTAGTACACACTATCAGAATGGCTAAAATAAAGAGTATTAATAGTGATAACACTAAATTCTGGAAAGGATGTAGAGAAACTGAATCTGGATCACTCATACATTGCTGGTGGGAATGTAAAATGGTGTAACTACTTTGGAACACTGTGTAGTAGTTTCTTAATAAAGAATTAGGCTGGGCACAGTGGCTCATTTCTGTAATACCAGTACCTTGCGAGGCTGAGGCTGGAGGATCACTTGAGCCCAGGAGTTTGAGACCAGCCTGGGCAACATAGGGAGCTTGCATCTCTACAAATAATTTTTAAAAATTATCCAGGTGTGGTGGTATGTACCTGTGGCCCCAGCTACTCAGGAGATTGAGGCAGGAGGATTGCCTGAGCCTGGGAGGTCGAGGTTGTAGTGAGCTGATTGCACCACTGCACTCCGGCCTGGGCTACAGAGTGAGACTTGGTCTCAAAACAAAAACAAAAACAAAACCTCAAAAAACAGTACATGCAGCTACCATATGGCCCAACAATTGCACTCCTTGGCATTTATCCCAGGGGAATGAAAACTTACTGTATAGGAGAGCCACTGTTTTTCCTTCTATATTCTCACAGCTAAAGAAGAAAACTTTTCTCATCATCTCCATTACTCCTCTCAATACTTCATTTCTGGTCACCAAAATCTATGGATTTTTTCCTCCCATACTGACCAATTCTATAATCAATTCCATTCAATTCTGACACTGTCTGCCTGAAGTTAGTGCAGACCCCACGAAGGGCTCAGTCCCTCAAAACTGCCCCCAACTTCAGGGGTCAGGTCAGAAGTGGTGAGTCCTCAGGCTACCCACAACTTCTGTCCAGCTTTGCTACAAATCAGAGGTTCCCATTACCCTTCCTCATGTTACACTATTTGCTAGAGTGGCTCACAGAACTCAAGGAAACACTTACCTTTAGCAGTTGTATAGTGAGGATATGATAGAGGAGACAGATGATCCACCAGGTGAAGAGGTCCATGGGGCAAAGTTTAGAGGGGTTTTGAACACAGGAGCGTCTGTTCCCATGAAGTTGGGGTGGGCCATCCTCTTGGCACATGGATGTATTCACCAACCCAGAAGCTCTCTAAGCCCCATACTTCAGGGATTTTTGTGGAGGCTAAGTCACGTAGGCATGATTGACATTGACGAAGACTACAGCTCCTCCCCTCTCCGTAGGATGGGGAGTGGGGCTGAAAGTTCTAAGCTTCTGACCATGACTTGTTCTTTTTGTTGATCAGCCCCATCCCGAAAGCTATCCTGGAGTCCACTAAGAGTTGCCTTATTAGAACAGAAGATGCTTTTGTCACCAAGGACATTCCAAGGGGTTTAGGAACTCTGGAACCTGGGGCAGAGACCTATATATATAATTTCTTACTATTTTATACTTATGTTCACATACATACACACACCCCCACACACCCCTATGTACAGACGTTTACAGCAGCTTTACTGGTAATAGACAACTAGAAACAACCCAGATGTTCTTCAATGGGTGAATGCTTAAATCATGGTACATATATACCACGGAGTATTAGATACTCAGCAATAAAAAGGAAAAAAAATCACTGATAAAAGCAAAAACCTGGGTGAACCTATAGAAAATTATGTATAGTGAAAAAGGCCAGTCCTAAAAGGTTAGATCGTTATGATTCCATTGATATGACTTTATCGAAATAATAAAATTAAAATGTGGAGAACAGATTAGTGGTTGTCAGGGCTGAAGAGAGAATTGGTAAGGTTATGCGAGGACAGCAGGAGGGCTCCCTGTCTATGCTAAAGGGAATGTTCTCTGTTTTGATCGTATCAATGTCAATACCCTGGTTGTGAGATTGAGTCATAGTTTTTTTACCGTGTTACCATTGGGGAAACTAGGTAAAGATCATTATTATTATTATTATTTTTTTTTGAGATGGAGTCTCGCTTTGTTGCCCAGGCTGGAGTGCAGTGGTGCGATCTCGGCTCACTGCAACCTCCACCTCCCAGGTTCAAGCGATTCTCCTGCCTCAGTCTCCTGAGTAGCTGGGACTATAAGCTCATGCCACCATGCCCAGCTAATTTTTTGTATTTTTAGTAGAGACGGGGTTTCACCATGTTAGCCAGGATGATCTCTATCTCCTGACCTTGTGATCCACCTGCTTCAGCCTCCCAAAGTGCTGCACTGTTTATTATACCTACAGGTAAAATCTGTCTTGACGAATTTGTTCAGTCATCTTAAAATAAAAAAGTTAATTTAAAAAATGGTTTAATGTAATTTTTTTAAATGTCAAGCAATACAATAAATGTTGTTTAATGAGAAATAAGTTTTCCTCCTCCCTACTGTGTTGCTTCCATCAAGGCAAGCCGTGCTGCTACTTACTAACCTGGTTATTTTCCACAATTCTGTATAGACTCCTGACTGAGGTTCTCTGAATATCAAAATTGGATATTGCTTCAATAACATGGACAAAATTAAGGCTTTCAACCTGTCTCATTGTCTTTGCCAAGGCAGTCTGTCCCCGTCTCCCACATGGGATCTGCAGGGCTGGGTCCCATCTGTCAGTTCCCTGAAAGACACAGTGGGTGATGGCTCATGCCACACCCTCGCCCAGCTTCTAACATGTCTGTGTAAACCTGTGGCAGGAATCGAGCCCACTGGAAACATGGTGAAGCAGCCCGCCAAGTTCACTGTGGACACCATCAGCGCTGGGCAAGGAGACGTGATGGTGTTTGTTGAGGACCCAGAAGGGAACAAAGAGGAGGTATGTTGGAGGGTGCTGCCTCTCCTTTCCAGCACCTCATGGAGCTTTTGGGGCTTGTAATGAGGCCAGGGACTGTGCCTCCATTTTCCTCATTACAGCTCACAACCAAAAGTGTTTTTTTAACCAAAAGGATACTGAGGCTTGTAGCTGTTTAAGTCACCTGCCCAAGAACGGAGCCTGGAAATCGAATTTAAATTGATTGCCAGGGACACAGTGTTTAATAAAATAAAGGATACTTTGGATTTAGCAAAGGTACCTTGTCAGTTGAGGTTTTATTTTTATTTTTATTTTTGAGATGGAATTTCGTTCTTCTTGCCCGGGCTGGAGTGCGATGGCACAATCTTGGCTCACGGCAACCTCCGCCTTCCGGGTTCAAGAGATTCTCCTGTCTCAGCCTCCCAAGTAGCTGGGATTACAGGTGTGCGCCACCACACCCGGCTAATTTTTGTTATTTTTAGTAGAGACAGGGTTTCACCACATTGGCCAGGCTGATCTCCAACTCCTGACCTCAGGTGATCTACCCGCCTCGGCCCCCAAAGTGCTGGGATTATAGGCGTGAGCCACCGCGCCCAGCCTCAGTTGAGGTTTTAGATACTGATGGCCAGGATAATAAGATAGTCTTGCCCTGTTCTCTTCCCACACTGGCCATTCTTTGGTTCCTCCCTCGGAGCCTTTGCACATGCTGTTCTCTCTGTCACTTATTTTCACAGGACCATATTTTTTTACTGGCATTTAGCATAATTTGCAATTCTGAGTTTACTGATGGACGGTCTGTTTCCCCCACTGGGGCAGGGATTGTGCCTGACTTACTCATGTTTTATTTTTAGTACCTAACACTGGGCTTGGCATTTCATAAGCTTTCAATGAACTATTGAGTGGATAAAGGTTTAAATTTCTTGCTTCGTCTTCTCTCTTACCTAGAGAGTGCCAGCCTGACGCTGGACACTGGAAAGTCCTGACTCTGTTATGCCTCAGCGCTGCGTGGTTTTGTTTCTGTGACTTCAGGCAGTGTCTCTCTTGGGGCGCTGTGCAGGGATAGAGGGACAGGAGTTAGCCAGAACCTTCAATGTTCCCAACCTGGTAGCTCCTGCAGAACCTCTGCTGACACAGCATGCTCCTTACTCATACCTGGTGCCTTTTCTAACTGTCACCCACCTTCCCTCCTAGGCACAAGTCACCCCTGACAGCGACAAGAACAAGACATACTCTGTGGAGTATCTTCCCAAGGTCACCGGGCTGCACAAAGTAAGATGAAGCACATGGCTGTGCCTTGGGCTGCTTTGGGGCTTGTTCCAATATATGGAGAAGAGAGATAGCCCAGGAAGAAGAGTGTTCTTCTTAAGTGAATTTCTGTTTTCCCTTTCTGATTATAAAAGGGTCTATGTGTATCATTGAAAATTGGAATCCTTAGGATTCCCTCAACTAACTAGGCTGAGTTGTTTGCAATGTTGTAAGACTTTTCTAACTCCATCTAGGTAGCTGATGGTTGCAGCTGTCTGTCTGGAGTGTAGAAGCTGTGGTCACCAAACTATAGATGGGCTCTTTGTCCTTGATTCTTTTTTTGGAGATAGGGTCTTGCTCTTTGCCCAGGCTGGAGTGAAGTGGTATGGTCTTGGCACACTGCAATCCCTGCTTCCTGGGCATAAGGGAGCCTCCCACCTCAGCCTCCTGAGTAGGTGGGATTACAGGCACCCATCACCATGTCCAGCTAATTTTTTGTATTTTTAGTAGAGACCAGGTTCCACCATGTTGCCTAGGCTGTTCTTGAACTCATGACCTCAGGGTGTCCTCCTGCATCCGCCTCCCAAAGTGCTGGGATTATAGACATGAGCCACTGCACCCTGCTGGCTCTTTGTCCTTCGTGCTTTCTTGAGTACTCCCCTTGGAGGTGCTCTGGAGGGACTGTCAGCTTGATGAAGCCTGAGGCTGGAGCAGTTCAGCCGAATAGAGTAGAGGGGAAATGGCCCTCTCAGCACCTGGAGAAATGATAGGGACTGAGGCCTCAGGCCTTTGTCTTGGCAATCTTTCAAGTTCTGTTTGAGATCCAGAAAGGTGGCCTTTCGGGCAAGGGCTAAAAGAGCCTGTTTTGCAGGAGTGTGGTGACCCAGGAGTACACTTTTCACTGGAAGAAAGCCCTCAACAGCATATAAAGGCCAATCCCATCACGTACCTGTCCAGACTTTGGGATATAGACCGTCCTCACCACCTTGCGCTTTAGTGAATTCACCTGGAACAATGGCTTTAGCTTTCTCTTAGACTCTTAGAATATGATGCATTTGGAATAAATACTCTTGAAGGGAGCATTTCTGATGTAATTAATTCATTCCAGTCAAGTATGGGTTCACATGAAACCCAACCCAATTACCCCTGAAAATTTTCAAAGATAAGAACAGTGTGACTCAAGTTTGAGATGGAACTCATTCTACTTTGTCCCAAATCCATGTATTTAAGAATGATCTTGGTCCCTTGAAAAAACAGTTTGGCTGTGGATTTGAAATCCTGGAACTGCACATTTTATTCTGAGGGAGAGTAGCCCATGCAGTCCCCTGAAAGGAGTCAATGTCCAGAGATTGAAATGTGTTTGTTTCCTAGTAGAGAGGCTAAGCATATCTAAGGTCAGCATTTTTATGTTGCTAAAGGTGTCATGTCCCAGACCCAGCTGTATGGCTGAAGGGGCCAGGTGGGTGTCTCATTCAGGCTGTTAAACTTGGTTCCATGCTCCTCATCCTAGACACCCTTGTGTGTGCCATCATGGGCGGGTAGGAGAGAGGTGATCATTAATGTATGTGGCTTGATGGCAGTCTTGCTGAGCACAGAGAAGTGATTATGTATTTCTCACCTATCTGTCACCTATAGGTCACAGTCCTCTTTGCAGGACAGCACATCTCCAAGAGCCCATTTGAAGTGAACGTTGACAAGGCCCAGGGAGATGCCAGTAAAGTCACTGCAAAGGGTCCAGGGTTGGAAGCTGCAGGGAACATCGCCAATAAGCCCACCTATTTTGACATCTACACGGCAGGTAATGTGCCTGTCCTCCATGGATCTGACCTTTGGGCTTTCTTCCAGAGGCTGAAATATAATCCTCAGGGACTTAAAGGCCTGACCTTTTGTCTTCTAAACCAAATAAACAATCACAAGGACAATTTTTTCAAATGTGCTATATTCTTAGATTTTTTGAAACCAGCTTTTCTTCTCTAAAATCCTCAGGCTTCACTTGACTAAGACATACGTCTTGAATTGTCAGCTTCTTTTTCATGTCAAAAATAGAAAATGCAGAAAAAGGAAACGTTCAACACTAAACCCCTCCACCCCTAGAAAATAGTTGTTAACATCTTGGTGTGGACCTCCCTGAGAGCCTGTCTGCCTCCTGTTTGCATTTTTTCATTTTTCTTTTCTTTTCTTTTCTTTTCTTTGAGACAGAGACTCGCTCTGTTGCCCAGGCTGGAGGGCAGTGGCGTGATCTCTGCTTACGGCAACCTCTGCCTCCTGGATTCAAGTGATTCTCATGCTTCAACCTCTCAAGTAGCTGGGATTACAGGCTTGTACTACCACACCCGCTAATTTTTGTATTTTTAAAGTAGAGATGGGGTTTTGCCATGTTGGCCAGGCTGATCTCGACCTCCTGACCTCAAGTGATCCACCTGCCTCGGCCTCCCAAAGTGCTGGTATTACAAGCGTGAACCACCACTCCGGCCCTGTTTACATTTGTACTCAGCAGCAGTGAACTTTCAGAGAGGGTGACCTGGGCTCATGGAATGCTTGCTTTCTCATAGGAGCTGGTGTGGGTGACATTGGTGTGGAGGTGGAAGATCCCCAGGGGAAGAACTCTGTGGAGTTGCTCGTGGAAGACAAAGGAAACCAGGTGTATCGATGTGTGTACAAACCCATGCAGCCTGGCCCCCATGTGGTCAAGGTCTTCTTTGCTGGGGACACCATCCCTAAGAGTCCCTTCGTTGTGCAGGTTGGAGAAGGTGGGTGCTGGGTGGCTGGCCACATCTGCTTCTTATGTTGGAAGCTGACTGCGCAGCTGGGCGGTGAGGCCAGGAAAACAGTCAGGGCCCAACACTGACCTTATGCCTATCCCTTTTCTGCCAGGGCTGCTTCAGCAGGAGGTGGCTTACTTTGTCTTCATATATTAATATTAATATCTTCTGTGAGCCACGCAGAGAACTAAATGCTTTGCTTATATTAACTCATTTACTCCTCCCCAAAACACATGTACAGGAGAGTCATTATCCTCTGTGAGGGAGGTGGGACTGAGGCAGTAGGAGGCTTTGGCATCATGACTGAAGTTAGCAGAAGTAACATGGGCCCTGCAGCCTCCATTGCTTGGCCTTTACTGGCCCGGGCCCTTACCATAAGTGCATCTAATCATTGCACCAGCCTGTGTGTTACAGGTGCTATTATTATCCCTAGCTTGCGGGTGGAGATGCTGAGGCTTAGATAGCATTCGTGGTCAGTACTATAAGGCATCAGTAGGGCTAGAACCACAGACTCTGTTGGCCTTACCCTTAACCACTCTGCTAAACTCCCTCTGGCGCCGGGAGTCTATGCATTTTTCTCAAATGTTAGACTCTTTCCCTCTGACTTTGTTGCCTTCCCGCTTTTTTTTTCTGTTTTGTTTTTCAACTGTACTACCTTTTCTAACTCACACTTGCCTTTCCCTGTTCTGTCCTCCGAATCTGCGTCTGCAGACATGGCTTCCTCTTCCGAATCCTACCTCTGGGCCAGCCTGGACACTGAAGCTGTTGGCTTCCTAGTTGAGACCGCTGGGCCAGGGGCCTCTTGCTTGGTAAGGGCTGGTTGGGTGGGACTTCCTTGCCAGTTCTTTGTGCTGCTTGTGAATATTAGCTGGGCCCATGCTCTGTGTGATTTTAGGAGACTCCTGTGCAGGTGTTATTATGACAGCTTGCCCAGCTGGAACCCAGACCCACTCTCTAATTGCCTTTAAACACATCTAGGGCTTTGCTAGATGGTGGTGCCCTTCAAACTCTTATATGAACTGAGCAGTTACCCTTTTGATGTTGAGACTGTTACACATGTTCATAATTTCCATGAGTGTGTGTGTGTGTGTGTGTGTGTCATAAGACACATTAAAATCCTCCGAGGAAGTTCTGTCATCGTATTGTGACTTACTTCTGGTATGAACAACTTTTCTCCCCTTGATAAAGAAAAAACAGGCAAAAAAAATTCTAACGTATTCCTAAGCAAAGCTCTTTTTTACATAAGAGACCATTTTGAATAGCTTTCCTAATTCTACTATTGTTTCCAAGCTTTCCTCACTCATGGACTGCCTTTTTCCTTTCTGGCCCATACATCCTATACTATTTAGCATTTAATTAATCAACTTTTTCTTTTAATTTACTAACATCCCCTCTCTCTCTATATATATATATTTTGGTGGGAGGTTGGGGTGGGAAGGATACAGGGTCTCACTCTGTCTCCCAAGCTGGAGTGCAGTGGTACCATTATGGCTCACTATAGCCTTGATCGCCTATGCTCAAATGATCCTCCCACCTCAGCCTCCTGAGTAGCTAAGACTGGAGGTAAGCAACACGATGCTTTTTTTTTTTGAGATGGTGCCTCACTCTCTTGCCCAGGTTGGAGTGCAGTTGTGTGATCTCAGCTCATTGCAGCCTCCACTTCCCGGGTTCAAGCCATTCATGCCTCAGCCACCTGAGTAGCTGGGACTACAGGTGTGCATCACTATGCCTAGCTAATTTTTTTTGTACTTTTAGTAGGCACAGGGTTTCACTTTGTTGGCCAGGCTGCTCTCAAACTCCTGACATCAAGTGATCCACCTGCCCTGGCCTTCCAAAGTGCTCGGTTTACAGACATGAGCCACCACACCTGGCCTAATTTTTTGCTTTTTATAGAGAGGAGGTCTCACTATGTTGCCCAGATGGGTCTTAAACTCCTGGGCTTAATCAATCTCCCTGGCTCAGCCTCCCAAAAATGCTGGGTTTACAGGTGTAAATGATTTTATAGTAAAAGAAACTTTATGTCACTTTCACAATGGAAAACCAAAGTCACTTGCCGTAAAATGCCACCATAAGCTTATATTCATCCATAAACCATCTAAAATCATCTCTAACTCCAAAGGTGTGTGTATGACTCTTTGGGAAGCAGTTGTTTGCCAAATAGCCAGCTAAGGCCGTTGCAGGAAGGAGGAGCCAGAGGAGGAATTACCTTCCATCTATGGAGTAAAGAGTCTCATCTTCTGGAGTCTGTGACCTTCCTGTATAGAGAGTTTTCAACTATGCAGTGTCAGACTTGGAAAGGAAAAGCCACTTAATAACGTGACATTTCCCCCACTTGTTTCCCGTTTCTGTTTACTGAAAATGTTGTCCATGCTGGGATTCATTCTAGGGCATAAAGGTGTCTTTTATCAACCTCCAGATACCATGGAATAGCCATGGAACATTAGTTCTGTGGACATTTCAAGCAAGGCATATTAGAAGCTATCTTTGTCCTTAACTTTTAGACTTACAACTTTAGGCTTTCAAGCTAGACCCGGAAATGAAATCAGCAGTGGTGTTTACTGCTAATTATTGCCTTTACAGCCACCCACATTCTGAAGGCCTTGTAATAGACGGCACTGAAAGATTGGTCTGCCTCGGCCGAGGTGGGGCTGAACTGGTCTCTTTCTGAGCTGTGTTGGTTGTTTTGCCTGGTTGTTCAGGCGGAAGACAACATTTAGACACTTAGAAATGGCTGACCCAGGGTTTGGAACCCAGACAGGCATTTTCAAGTACTACATTTTCCAAGAAGACTTGAAAAAGTCCAGTCTATCCAATTACTGGGCCCTTGAGTATGGCAGTGAGGTTTGAATAATGTCCAGGACTCAGCCCTAACTCCCTTTCACAAATGAAAGGTTAAATGCTGGTACCAGAAGCACAGCATGGATTCACTGTGCTCTCCTGTTTTCTTTGCCAAAGTCACTTTCCTCCAGTCCTTCTGTGGTGTGGCTAGACAAAGTTATGTTGTATCCGTATTTGCTAGCCTGGTGTGCTCCCTGAGTGGGACCCCTGGTCTTGGGCAACTACTGCATACTGTTTGTGCAAAGCAAATATTTTCTTGGCGGGTGGCTCCAGGTTACCTTGGCTTTCACGACTAACTAAAGAATGAAAGATTGAATTGATGTCAAAACTGTGCTTGCAGCCTGCAATCCAAATGCCTGCCGGGCCAGTGGCCGAGGCCTGCAGCCCAAAGGCGTCCGTATCCGGGAGACCGCAGACTTCAAGGTTGATACCAAAGCTGCAGGAAGTGGGGAGCTCAGCGTAACCGTGAAAGGTCCTAGTAAGTGTTCCTTTGTTTCTCTGTCTCAGGTGTGATTTTGGCTAACTTTGCAGCCATGGCATATGGATTTCATCCCACGGCCAGTTCTCCTCAATTTATCCCAGAAGGCTATGTCAAGGATTTGAGGCTATGTGGGCTTCTTGGGGAAGGGAGCAGGGATTGATTAGTAATGTCTGCCCTGGATGCGGGAGGTGAGGACAGTGGGTGGCTTGACAGCCTTACATTACATCAAGACTTCTAGGAGTAAAAAAAGCAGTGATGTAAAGGAGTTGGGGAAATGCTGCTGTTGGAACAACTAGAAGTGGCTCATTTTTTATTTTAAAAATCTAGGCTCAGAGAGGAAGACACTTGCTCAAGGTCATACAGCTTTTGTAAGCATCTGAGCTGGAATTCAAGCATAGTCTCCAAAGTCAGTGATTTTCCCACTGCAGTTACATTTTATAGAGTATGAAATTAAGTCAAGTACTTAATTACTATGATCAGTGCTTATAGAAGGAGAATTAAATTCCCCAGGATTAAGCTTTCTTTGTAGATAAATGCCATTTACAGAGGGGCAGGTTAAACTCTGCAGCCCATTCTTTCTTCCTCTTTTGGGGAAGGAGATAGCAGATGTGGGGATGGGTATCTTCCCTGTTCCCTTTTCCCTTGGAACAGAGAAGCATTTCAGCACTTCTAGTCTCAGGTGTAGCAGCCTGTGGTGGTTTTACTCCCACGCCTGTGGAATCTTGAGCTTCCTGGACCAGGATTACTCTTACCCTCTGTGTTCCCAACAGGCTGGGGCAGGAGTGTTCTGAGCTCCGGAAAGTTAATATTTGACTTCACAGCACCAGGCTTTGGGGCAGGCTGTGCCCTGAGGGCAGCCGAGGTTCTAGACTGCCCAGACCTGGAGTCAAGCTGCTTGGAGCCTGTCTTCCCTCCCAGATTATTGCAACAGGAGACAAGGAGGGGTGTGTGTGTGTGTGTGCCTGCATGCGTGTGTGTGTGTATGCATGTGTGTGTTCTCCTGACCTTGGATACTTGCTTGACTCAACGGTTTTCCTGGCCAAACCTCAGGACTCAACACAAAACAAGTTCCTGCCTGATGGCTGGGTTTGGAGTTTGCAGCGTCACATCTAAAACCTGTCCTCATGCAGATTGAGTCCAAGGGCTTTCTTGCTTTTGTTGTCCATCTTTAGTTGAAAAAGATACACTGGTACACTTAACCTAAAATTTATACCAAATATTTCTAAAGGTTTACTTCTTCCCTAGTTTTTGTGGGGGCCTGGGAAGGGTAGCTATGATTATTGGGAAATACTGAAATGTGACTGGATTTATCTTTACACAGGCCCAGGGAGTTCAGGACCTCAGGGCCCCTCGTAGCTAAGTGAGATTTATAAAGCCAGTTAGCTGGGAAATCCTCCATTTCTTCATACCTTGAAGCAGAGATGGCTGTGTTTTTAGCTTTGAAGTAATCTCCCAGGCTTGGTGGGGAGAGGTCCCATACTCTGGGGCAGCCCACTTGGTTTTTATATATGGTTTATGTTTTGTCAGTATGGCTGCCTCTCTGTACTTGTCCTTTTGATTCTCATTTTGAGCCTAGGATGGTGTTGGAAAGATTGTCTCCTTCTTTCCCACAGAGGGTCTGGAGGAGCTGGTGAAGCAGAAAGGCTTTCTGGATGGGGTCTACGCATTCGAGTATTACCCTAGCACCCCGGGGAGATACAGCATTGCCATCACATGGGGGGGACACCACATTCCAAAGAGGTAAGGCTCCCACTGCAGAGGCATCTTCTCTGGAGGGTGGTCGGCTCAGGGCAGACTCACGGGTGGTTGCTTCCTGGGCTGCAGGAGGGAAAGAGATCTGCTTTGTTGAAAACTTTTTTTTTTTCAGAGCAGCACAGACATTTGGCCTGTTCTCAAAAAGCAGCAGAAAGTTGCTGTGGTTTTAGCTGACTTGCTTTAAATCAAATGCTGGTGGTTGGGGGCTGGTGGGAGGCAGGGGAGGCAGAAGGAGCAGTCAGAGAGAGCAAATGGGCTGTGAGTCTAGATGCCCGCATATAAACTGAGATTCTCTTTTTCAATGACCTCCTTTGTTCTTGAATGCCACGGGGCAAAATCTGCTGTGGTTTACATTAAGACCTTCTACGTGAGTGCTGTCAGGGGCCAAGGGCCGCAGTCTGCAGCTTTGCCTTGTGGGCATGGACTTGCCCCTCTGCGTTCTGAGGTTTTCTAGCTCCCCTGGGGGCAACTTTAAACTCTGAATAAATTCAGTGTGCCTTGGGAAATATTTGGGCATTGCTGAGTTCTGAATACCTACCACACTTCTTTTTTTTAAGCCTTCCATGCCAAGGTTACAGCACATTCATTCATGTGTGAGATAAAGCCTATTCAACTGAGTTTTCTGGTTATAGCATAAGCAGGATATAGAGTGTGTGTGGACTCTCTCACTTTCCAGGTCATAGTCTGGGGAGGCCCGCACACAAAGGTAAAGGACCAGGAGGCTGGTACAAAGCAGCATGGCTTTAGTGCCAATCCAGTGGCCACCTGAGCTCCCAGAAGCAGTCACATGACATTATATTGTTGACATAACAGTAGGGCTTGGCTGGAGTCTGGGATGCCAGGTGAAAGGCTCAGGCAAGTGGAAAGAGCGTGCAAAGGAACTGCAGCTTATGGCGGTAGTGAGACCTTTCTTTACTCTTCTTTGATGCTGCTTCTATTCCTTTCCCTGTAGCCCCTTTGAAGTTCAAGTTGGCCCTGAAGCGGGTTTGCAGAAAGTCCGTGCTTGGGGCCCTGGGCTCCATGGTGGGATTGTCGGGCGGTCGGCAGACTTCGTGGTAGAATCCATTGGCTCTGAAGTGGGATCTCTGGGTAAGTGGATGCAGCTGATCAGCATCTTCTGGAAGGCTCGGGGTTACAGGGTTTCTGGGCTATGTCAGGGTGCATGCTGGGGCCTCGCCTAGCCTCAAAACCTTCAGCTTCCTGGCTTCCTGGCCACCCAAAGCCATCTCTGTGTGCTGCTGTCAGTTGCCTCTGACACCAGCATTCTTTCATTCAGGAGACCTCGAGGGCAGAAGCTTTATGTAGGTATGGCGTCTAAAACAATGCTTGGAACATAGTAAACGCTTAGCAAATACTGTTGACTGACCTTTAGTTAGATGAATGAGTGAATGAATTTTGCTGAAACTTGGATTTGGGAAATAAATATATTATTTGGAGCATTGCTGAAGTATATTTTAAATACATGTCTAATGTATATATGATCATTTTATATCAGGAGTCAGCCAGCTTTTTCTATAAAGGGCCAGATGGCAAATATTTTCCACTTGTGGGCCATTTGGTCTCTGTCACAGTTGTTTGACTCTGCCATTGTAGCCTGAAAGCAGCCATAGGAATGTGTAAACAAATGGGTGTGGCTATGTTCCATTAAAACTTTATTTGCAAAAGTAGGCAGTGGGCCAGATGTGGCCTTCAGACTGTAGTTTAGCAACCCCTGTTTTAGGTAATAGCAATAAACAAAAGAGAAAAATTAGAAATCACATTTAATTTTCCCTTCTAGAGAGATAATATTAATAGTCTTGTATATTCTTCTAGTCTAGAGATAATATTAAGCCTTTTGGTATGTCCTAGACTTTTTTCCTCTGTATATATGCATGCAAATATTGATTTGCTACAGAAAATATCTTGGACAAGTCTTTATAGCTTTATGTATAAATATAGGATATACCTTCATTTCCCTTGGCTTCCATGGAATTCCATTGTATGGCTATATCCATTGTCAGGCTCCCCAGTTATTGCCAGGGTTTTGCTATAAAAACAGTGCTGACTGTATATCCTTGGTAACTGCCTTCAGATAAAAGCCCAGAATTGGATTTGGTGGTGCTAAGAGTGGCTGTTGGTGTAAGGCTTTTGCCACATGTTGCAACATTGCCAATAGAAAGGTTTGCTGGTTGGATTTCTCCTGTTGGATGATAATAAAATACATATAGCATATTTAATGCTACACACACACAAACACACACACACACCCCTCAATCTATATATTGAGGTGTGTGTCGTAAAGACTCAATGGGCTTGGTTTTGGGAGAAAGGGACAGAAACAGATTTCAATCTCCTGGCCAACACTTGGCTTTTAGGGAGGCAGCCGGAATGAGTTGTTGTAACATAGAATAGGTGCTTTCCACCATATAACAAGGGGGAACCTTCCACCCCCTCCCCCTAGGGTTTGCCATTGAAGGCCCCTCCCAGGCAAAGATTGAGTACGACGACCAGAATGATGGATCATGTGACGTCAAATACTGGCCCAAGGAGCCTGGCGAATATGCCGTTCACATCATGTGTGATGACGAAGACATCAAGGACAGCCCATACATGGCCTTCATCCACCCAGCCACGGGAGACTACAACCCTGATCTGGTGAATCAGCTGTTGTGCTTCTCTCTTCTCGTCCCTGGCCCCTGGTTCCTCACCCACATGCCCGAAGTGACCTTAAGCAGCATGTTGAGAGGCGGCAGAGAGGAATCATTTGGATTTTAGGAAGGAAACAGGCCTGCATTTGTTTGTTTATGTGTTTGTTTTGAGACAGAGTCTCACTCTGTCACCCAGGCTGGGATGCAGTGGCGCCATCTCAGCTCACTGCAACCGCTGCCTCCAGGGTTCAAGCAGTTCTCATGCCTCAGCCTCCCAAGTAGCTGGAACTATAGGCATGCACCACCAAGACTGGCTAATTTTTGTATTTTTTAGTAGAGATGGGGTTTTGCCATCTCGGCCAGTTTGGTCTCAAACTCCCGGTCTCAAGTGATCTGCCTGCCTCGGCCTTTCAAAGTGCTGGGATTACAGGCATGAGCCACCATGCCTAGCCCAGGCCTGCATTTGAATCCTGGTAGTATTGCTTAGCACTTTTATAGTGTTGGGCAAGTAACTTACCTGTCTGACTCTTGGTATCTTCCTCTATAAGACAGGAATGATAGTAGTCTCTGCTTCTAGAGAGCTTCTAGGATGATTCAGGAGGTGGCATGCATAAAGACAGCCTTTAGCTCATGCCTGGCCCATGTAGAGGGCTCCATAAACTATTTTCTTGTAACTCCAGGGATCATATTTCAGCCTTGCCATTTTCGGTAGTTATTATCTCAAGATGCTTCGTAGATAAAGATTGTCTTTTTCCCTAGTTCCCTGTCTCTTAAGTTGGAGCAATGGTTCCAAGAGTTTCCTCTCAAACCCTTAGCAAGCTGATAAGCATTGAGTCTGAGCCAGCCTGGCTGACAGGGAGCGGCCCCACACACCACGTGTGCTACTCTGTTGGCTCACACTGGCAGCTGTCCATAGGCTGATGTCAGTCTGGGCTGGCAGCTACCCCTTTTTGGCCAAATGCTATTCCTTTGCCCTCTCGTGCAAATATTGTCCATGGTAAAGATTCTGAGTCTCCTCAAAGTGGGAACATTGAAACTAGGCATGACTGGAGGTCTCTGCCCCAATTGTTAGAAGTTCTCTAGGTCAATTCAGAATAAGGCAGGGAGCATGGGTTACTTTGGGCTTGGTTTTAGAGCAGGGGTATCCAATCTTTTGCCTTCCCTGGGCCACATTGGAAGAAGAAGAAAAATTGTCTTGGGCCACACATAAAATACACTAACAATAGCTGATGAACTTAAAAAAAAAGCAAAAAATTTTATAATGTTTTAAGAAAGTTTACAAATTTGTGTTGGGCCACATTCAGAACTGTCCTGTGCCTCATGTGGTCCTCGGGCCATGGATTGGACACCTGTTTAGAGAATTTTCTCCCTTATGAGGGAGGGACATTTGTTTTTAAGTTACAACCTACTTTAGCATTTTACTTCACATAACCATCCTCTTATGTGGATACTGTAAAACCAGACACAGATCATTTTGTTCTTCCCCCATCCCCTGGTTTATTTGTCTTCGTGTAGAGGTTTAGTTGAGGCATTACACAGAAAGAGACTCATTATCGGCCTTTGCTTCAGGTTCGAGCATATGGGCCAGGTTTGGAGAAGTCTGGATGCATTGTCAACAACCTGGCCGAGTTCACCGTGGATCCTAAGGATGCTGGAAAAGCTCCCTTAAAGATATTTGCTCAGGTAAATTTCAGGGGGGGGGCCACCTGTTCAGGTAATTGTCAGATCTGTCCGTGTAATAGCAAGTTGCTGAGTCCATCTGATCTTCAGTTTGCTCATCTGTACCTTGGAAATGATAAGATTGTCTTATGGGGTTATGTGAGGTTTCAATGAGACTACCATGTAGAGTACTGGGTTCGTAAAAAATCATCTTTCTGATTTATATTCTGTGGAAATGAGGCTTGTTTGTTTCAGGTTATTCTGTAATGTCTTTTTGGTGTGGCTAAAGCTACTGAGGCCATGGTGGGAGATTTGTAAACAAGGATTTAAAAAATACATTTATCTAATTTAATTGAATTTGGCCAAAGGACTTAAATGCAGGAATTGAAATTAAGAAGCATTGAGTGGCCATGGCTTTGTTTTGGGGCCACTTGCTCTTAATAAGTAAAAATTTAAATAAATGCTTGTCATATTTTGTCACTGGTTGTCATTGTGTTGTGAAAACATGGTACATTGTAATTGTTCCATGAAGTTTTGTTGTATAATCAAGTGGTGACTTGGGTGACTTGGGAGGCCACTGTGGCCCTGTTTGATGGAGACAATGTGAGGGCCACCTCTGGTCCTAGCCCTGGCTTTTTTGCAGGATGGGGAAGGCCAGCCCATTGACATCCAGATGAAGAGCCGGATGGACGGCACGTATGCGTGCTCATACACCCCAGTGAAGGCCATCAAGCACACCATCGCCGTGGTCTGGGGAGGCGTGAACATCCCACATAGCCCCTACAGGGTAGGTTGTAAGGCAGAATCCTGGCTATTGTATGGAAAAGCCTGGTCATACACCAGGACTGGGCTCCATGCCTGATGGTCAAGGCAGACATATGGAAAGAACCATCCATGGTAGGCCTTGAATGATGGAGTGAGCTGAAAGGCAGAGTGCTCCAGCCCACCCAGAAGAACTGTTTCTAACAATGTTATTTAATAGTATTTTACCGGGTCCAAGTGGAGGCAAACTTGATGACCTTCTCCATGTCTTCTCTAGGTCAACATTGGGCAAGGTAGCCATCCCCAGAAGGTCAAAGTGTTTGGGCCAGGTGTGGAGAGAAGTGGTCTGAAGGCAAATGAACCTACGCACTTCACAGTGGACTGTTCTGAGGCTGGGGAAGGTGAGAGAGGGCTTCATTCAACCCAGTGATCATTGCTTCTTGGGGAAGGGTGTTCTTTTCATAACATTTTGAGGTCAATTCCTTTTGAACTAGGAAGTAGTCCATCTGAGTAGGTAATCTCATTCATCTGTTGAGCCTCTGAGTCATTCCTTGATGATATCTTTGCTAATCCATCATCACTTTCCCCAAATCCTTACTCTTTCTCAGGTTTCTTACTAGAAACTTCCCAGTTGCTTCTTTGGGGTGTTAACCTGAGCTGGAAGAGATTGCACAGGACATGCTGTTTCTTGTAAGCTGGTGCTAATAAGCTGCTGTGTTCCAGGTGATGTCAGCGTTGGCATTAAGTGTGATGCCCGGGTGTTAAGCGAAGATGAGGAAGACGTGGATTTTGACATTATTCACAATGCCAATGATACGTTTACGGTCAAATATGTGCCTCCTGCCGCCGGGCGATACACTATCAAAGTTCTCTTTGCATCTCAGGTAGTTGTTGGGGCCTGGGAGGAAGTGGGTGGAGTGGGTTTGGATTCTCTTTAGTCGCTTAAGCGCATATCTCATCTACTTTTTGGTGTTTTATTTTACTATTAGTATTATTTTTGAGACAGAGTATCACTCTTTTGCTCAAGCTGGAGTGCAGTGGTGTGATCTTGACTCACTGCAACCTCTGCCTCCCAGGTTCAAGTAATCTCCCACCTCAGCCTCCCAAGTAGCTGGGGACTATAGGCTCACACTACCACGTCCTGCTAATTTTTTTTTTTTTTTTTTTTTTTGAGATGGAGTTTTGCTCTTGTTGCCCAGGCTGGAATACAATGGTGTGATCCTGGCTCACTGCAGCCTCTGCCTCCTGGGTTCAAGCGATTCTCCTGCCTCAGCCTCCCAAGTAGCTGGGATTACAGACATGTGCCACCATGCCTCGCTCATTTTTCTTATTTTTAGTAGAAATGGGCTTTCACCATGTTAGCCAGGCTGATCTCGCAGGCAGTCCACCCACCTTGGCCTCCCAAAGTGCTGGGATTATGGGCGTGAGCCACCGCATTTGTCCTCCTTTACGGTGTTTTAGTGACAGGGAAGATGTCTTGAGAACATCATTTTCTCTCTGGCTCCTTAAAACCAGGAAGGAAAGAAAGAAAAATACCCAGACTCAATTATTATCACTTCCTAACAAAAGTGAGGCAGTGTATGCAGTGATTAAAAGTGGGGGTCTGGAAAGCGACTAGTTTGTTATAAACTTTCATCAAGATTTTAGTTGAAATGCAATTAGCTTCCAGATATATTCTACTTAGATGCCTTTGAAGCAATGACTGTGGTCTCCACCCTTAAACTTTTATAGAGAGAGATGATTTGAAGTTTCAGGTGTGTAATAGTGAAGATAGGGTGAGCAGTATCCTAAAACAGAGAATTTTGAAATTCCAGAGATTAAAATTAACCTTACATAAAAATGGGAACCTTGGTAGAATGTTCTGTGCCTAAAGGTAGTGGTCCTGACACCATCCATTTGGCCTCTTCTGCTTTTGCTCTGACAATCTGCAACATTCTTTTTGAAGACTTACAATCATTCTTTCTCTGATCACTTCTTGCATTTCCTTTTGGCCTCCTGTAGAATTCCCCAAGAGCAAGAATGTGATCAGAGCCAGAATGATTGCAATTCTTCAGCTCTGAGCTGCCCTGGAGGACATTTCCTTCCCCCAGCCACATATGTTATTGTCCTTTTTGGTTTTATTATTGTTAGCATTTTTCATCCTAAGTACTCAACATTCGGTGTTAAAGGCTCAGAGTCCTCGGGTTTGTTTGTGATATGGGGGTCCTGACATTAGAGTGACCTTACCGATGCTAGGCCCTTTTAGCTTAGTTTACCCTTCTGTTTGCCTGTGGTAACAGAAGTCTGCTCACTGCTCCCTAAGTCAAAGTGATGTTAAGGTTCACCCTTTGTTCAGGGCACCCTGAGCTCTGGCTGTTGCTTCAGGGGCTTTCCTACTAAGACCGTGTCTCTGCTATAGGAAATCCCCGCCAGCCCTTTCAGAGTCAAAGTTGACCCTTCCCACGATGCCAGCAAAGTGAAGGCAGAAGGTCCTGGGCTCAGCAAAGCAGGTAAGATGGCACGTCAAGGTTGTTCTGGGTTTCTCTGCCGGCCAGTGGCACTGAGGAACTTATCTCCACCAGCACCCACACCAAGCTGGCAGGTGTCCCGTGCAGCTCTGATGCAGCAGCCACCAGACAGGGCTGGCTGTCATAATAGACCTGGTGCTGTTGAACCTGTCTGACAAGTCCTCAAAGTGAAACTACTCCAGCTGGTCTGTCTCCTCACTTCACAGTATATCTTTCCAGGTGTGGAAAACGGGAAACCAACCCACTTTACTGTCTACACCAAGGGGGCCGGGAAAGCCCCACTCAACGTGCAGTTCAACAGCCCCCTTCCTGGCGATGCAGTGAAGGATTTGGATATTATCGATAATTACGACTACTCCCACACCGTTAAATATACACCCACCCAACAGGTAGGGTCCTTCTCTGCTCTGTTCCCCTGTCCCCCAGCCAGGCCCCTTTCTATGCAGTCAAGTCAGTGGGTCACTGTGGACACCGTGGGGTGTGAGAGGTGCTCTGCCAAAGTGCTCCCTGATGAGAGGCAGCTCCTGGCATTTTGAACCCATCTGAGAGCACCGATAGGAAGCCTGATGGGTTCTATCAGGTGGGACTGCAGAATTCCCCAAGAGCAAGCAGGAAGCTGATCCCGTATCTCCACCTTTGGTTTTGGTTTTATCAGAGATATGCCTGGTTCTTGATATTCAGGCCCTAATACCTACCTTTCTCTTACACACAGGTGCACACATGTGCACACACACACATGCACACACACGTGGACTGCCTCGCAGCCTCACCAGCTGCCTTTCAGTCTTTTCATTAATTACCCACAGGGAAAGAGCTGCTATACCTTGGTGTTTCCTTCCTGGCCCTTTTAGGTTAGTTTCCCCTTTTTACGAGGTGTTGGAATGAGGTCTTTTCTCAAAGAGCCAGTTCAGCCTTTAATCCCTAAGGCGCAACACGCTATTTAGGGCAGCAAATTATTCCCCTTTACAAAATGCAGGATTTCACATGGGATCTTACCATCTAGGCTGGCTTACTCTGATTCTTTTAGGTCATAAGGCCTTAAAACTACCTCTCTGTACAAGTTAATGTTTATTTGTTTCAAAACATTTTAAAAAATTTTTATTGTGGTAAAATACACATAACATAAAATTTACCATCTTAACCATTTTTAAGTGTATATAGTTGATTAGTGTTAAGTACATTCATTATGTCGGGCACCACCATCCGTCTCCAAACTCTTTACATCTTGTAAAACTGAAACCCCGTACCCATTATATTTGTTTAAAATTTTGTTTTGCTTCATGTTCACACCTCTGGGGTCTGGGGTGCAGACGTCCTGACAGAAAAGTCTGGATTTTAATACTTAAGCCTAGTGTTCTAAGTGGTTTTTCCAAGCCTCTGAGATTCCTTTATTCTTAAGGGAAACAGTCCTGCTGTGTTTGAAATGCCATTTGTAGGGCAAGAAGGTTGACGCTTTCTGCAGAAACACTGCTCAAGAAGCCTTGCTCCCGCCCGGGTCCTCTCAGCGAGGAGCTGGCAAGAGTCAAGTGGGGAAGAAAGAAGGTTAGAGTGAGGAGCGGGGCATAGTGTAGCTGTCCACTGGCTTTGGGGGCTGCGCACTCTTGGAGATGGAATCCTTACTGTGAGAACGTCCCTGTAGTGGTGGGGGGGATTCCTGGGCAAAGGGACTATGTGTGTCGTGTTATAAATGTACCCCTTACATCCAGGCTTGCTGCTGTTTGTGCTTTCTTCTCCAAATTTTTATTTTTATTTATTTATTTTTTAGACAAAGTCTCACTCTGTTGGCCAAGCTGGAGTGCAGTGGCATGATCTGAGCTCACTGCAACCTCTGCCTCCCAAGTTCAAGCGATTCTCCTGCCTCAGCTACCCAAGTAGCTGGGATTATAGGTGCCCGCCACTACTACGCCTGGCTAATTTTTCTATTTTTGGTAGAGATGGGGTTTTGCCGTGTTGGCCAGGCTGGTCTTGAACTCTTGACCTCAAGTGATCCACCCACCTTGGCCTCCCAAAATGCTGGGATTACAGGTGTGAGCCACCATGCCCAACCTCCCAAATTTTTAAACTGCAAAATCTTCATAGTGCAAAATTTAGTTTCCTAACCATTTTTAATTACACAGTTCAGTGGTATTAGTTACATTCATATTGTTGGGCAGCCATCACCATCCATCTCTAGAACTTTTTTCATCTTGGAACATCGAAACTCTGTAGCCATCATACAGTAACTCTGTTTCCCTTATCCCTATCCCCTGCACATACCATTCTAGTTTTCTGTCTCTATGAGTTTTTTCTTCTGTGATTTGTTTTGTTTTGTTTGTTGTTTGTTTTGAGACAGGGTCTTGCTTTGTTGCCCAGGCTGGAGTGCGGTGGCATGATCGTGGCTCATTGCAGCTTCAACCTCCAGAGCTCAAGTGATCTGCCTCAGCCTCCCAAGTAGCTGGGACTACAGGCACACGCCACCACAGCCAGCTAATTTTTAATTTATTTATTTTTTTTGTAGAGACAGAAGTCTCACTATGTTACCCAAGCTGGTCTCAAACTCCTGAGCTCAAGTGACCTTCCTGTCTTGACCTCCCAAAGTGCTGGGATTGCAGGCGTGAAGCACTGCGCTCAGCCCTCGGGAGTTTGATCTACCTCTAAGTGCCTTGTATGAGTGGAATCATACAGTGTTTGTTTGTCTTTATGAAAATTCAAAAAATTTTTTTCTTTTATTTTTAGAGAGACAAGGTCTCTCTGTTGTCTAGTCTGGTCTCGAACTCCTGGGCTCAGGCAATCCTCCCACTTCAGGCTCCTAACATGCAGTTGTTACAGGTGTGAGCCACTGAGTCCAGCCTTAGTATTTGTCTTTTTGTGACTGATTTATTTTTCTTTGCATAATGTCATCCATGTTGTAGCATGTTTCAGAACTTCATTACTCTTTAAGGCTGGATTCCATTGTATGTATGTACGTTTTGCTTCTCTCTTCATCTGTGTTTTTTTTTTTTCTCCTTGAGATGGAGTCTTACTCTGTTCCCCAAGCTAGAGTGGTGCAATGTAGGCTCACTGCAACCTCTGTCTCCTGGGTTCAAGTGATTGTCCTGCCTCAGCCTACCAAGTAGCTGGGAATACAAGCACATCAGGCACGTGCCACCATACCTGGCTAATTTTTGTCTTTTTAGTAGAGATGTTGCACTATGTTGGCCAAGGTTTCTCCATGGGGTTTCACCATGTTGGCCAGGCTGGTCTCAAATTCCTGATCTCAGGTGATCCGCCTTCCTCTGCCTCTGAAAGTGCTGGGATTGCAGGCGTGAGCCACCGCGCCCGGCCTTCATCTGTTAAAGAACATTTGGGTTGCTTCTGTCTTTTGTCTGCTGTGAATAATGCTGGGTTTACAAACAGCTCTTTGAATCTCTGCATTTAGTTCTTTTGAGTATATACTCAGAAATGGAATTGCTGAATCATATGGTAAATCTCTTTAGTTTTTTGAGAAACTACTATACTGTATTCCACAGTGGCTGCACCATTTTATAGTCCTGCCACAGCATGCAAGCGTTCCGGTTTCTCCACATCCTTGCTAACATTTGTTTTTTTTCTGGGTTTTTTTTTTGGATAGTGGCTATCCTATTGAGTGTAAGATGGTGTCTTATTGTGATTTTGATTTGCATTTTCCTTTTTTTTTCTTTATTACAATTTTTTTTTTTCGAAGATGGGGTTTCACCATGTTGGTGAGTCTGGTCTTGAACTCCCAACCTCAGGTGATCTGCCTGCCTCAGCCTCCCAAAGTGCTGGAATTACAGGCATGAGCCACTGTGCCCAGCTTGCATTTTCCTAATGATTAGTGATGTTGATCATCTTTTCATGTGCTTATTGGTCATTCATATATTTTCTTTGGAGAAATATCTACTTGCCCATTTTTATATCAACCTTCTTAATTTTATGTTGAGTTTTAGGAATGCTCCATGTATTCTGGATATTAATTCCTTATCAGATACATGATTTACAAATATATTCTCTCACTCTGGGTTGCCTGTTAATAGTTCTTGGGTGCAGGTTATAAATGTGACTTCTTATCTCCAGAGACTTGCTTCTTCTTCCTGTGCTTAAAAAAAAAATCCAAACAAAACATTCATTATTAGTAATGATGAAACTAACACTTTTATAGATAGAACATCCTTTTCTCATCAGGCCACTCCATGGTAAGTAGGTAATTATTTTCCTGCTGATGGTTCTGAGTGCTGGTGGGAGCTTTACTACTGGGAGCACCAGCTTGACATCTTTTTTGTTGCCAATTCTCCACATTCCTTAGGAGAAGGCACCAGAAAGCCATAGCTATCTGTGTATGATGACTAGGATCACAAGGTCATAGCCTCTTCTAAAAACACTTTGTGACTTTTGTTTTATCCTATGTCTATATACCTTTTAGTGTTTTGGCTGAACCATTAGAAAGTCAGTTGCAGATATCAGGACAGGGCCAGGGTTTGACCTGCATCCTTGGAAAGGATGATGCAGAACCCAGTACCCCGGATGTCCCCTGCTGCTGGTTGAGGCAGAAGCGGAGATTAGGAGCCTAGGTCTGGTTTTGTCCCCTTTGAAGTGATGCTGGAGTGGGAGGCTCCTTACTTCAGGGTTACCCCAAGGTCATGTTCATCCAGTTCTCTGATAGTAGCAGACTTGAGAACTGCTGCCATGCTGAGTATCCACTTAGGGCTGTGTGTCCGGATGCTCCCGTGAAGCGTTCCAGGAGCCTGGTGGGCCTTGGTGTCGGTTGTTGCCTTCAGTGTGAATGACTTGCAGGGTGGCTCTAGGGTCCTTCTTATTGTTTGCTGTTTAGAGCTGGGTTTGTTGTTTCATTATTTGGGCAACTTGCAATACTGCCTATTTTTCTATGGCGAAGAAAACATTCAGTCTCTCCTTGGATTGTGAGTTTCCTTCCCACCCCCACCTCCAGCCTGGATTCATGGCTGAGTGAGTGAATAAATGACATGGTGCCTGGATTCACAGGCGGAGATGGCCTAAGAACGTTGTAATCTGGTAGAGGAGTGATGCTGACACCTCTCTATTTTCTGAAGAGCAGCTAAAAGCTCAAGATTGGGCTAAGGAAGTGTGCCCTTGGATGTGGTTAAGAGACCTGGGTCAGCCCAGAAAGCCACCCCCTGACACAGAGGAGGGAGCATACTTTGAGAGCTGCCACCCACAGGCACACCTTCTCATGGTGGTTTTAGGGAATAACAGGCTGGAAATCCCCAGAAGGCAGCAGCTTGGGCATGGGTGTGTCTTGGCCTGGGGTGGGCGCTTCCTCTACAGAACACAGGCCGTGCCACGTGGGGAGCCAAGGCCCCACCTGTGTAACCCAGGTCCCTGATTGCTGGTTTTGCTCCCTGACGCCTGCAGGCCTGCCACTCCAGCTCCCAGAACCCCTAAGTGACAGCTTGCAGGTGCTCGCCTACCTGGGGTGGATGAGTGATGTGGGTGGCGGTGGGTCCTGCGAGTCCCTGTGAGGATGCAAGGGTCAGAGCTCATTTTGCCTTAGAAGAGTGAACTTTTTGGGCTGAGGATTGAGGACCCACCCAGAGGTCAAAGACTCGATTTTCTAGAAAAGAAGTAAATTCCTGGAGGACTTTTTTTGTCTTCTCTTCTTTTGGCTATGGGTGGCCTCAAGCAGCTTAAATTTCTCACCCCAGTTTCCCCCAAGCAGAGTAGTTTGAGAAGCTGGTGGCAATGTCTCCATTACATGCTGTGCTGGGAGCCACTAGGAATGGGGACAACTCCACGTGCTACTCTGGCACCTTTAGGAGTCCCTGTGAGCTCACAGACCCTCACAGGGTATAACAGTCTCTACCTTGAAATGTTCTTGACATGGTGGCCCTCTGGAGGGCTCTGGAAGAGATGAGATGGCTTTCTCAGTCCCATCCTCTTCTGAGCTGTCTGGTCAATGTCTTGTGTATGTGTATTTTGAAGAATAAGATTCAGGTTTCAGAAGCACGTAGAGGAGAGTAAAACTGCCTCACAGCCGGTAAAGTCGTGGTGAAATGCACTGGCCATCACCACTCAGCCATCCCTCACTTAGCCCTGTTGGGGAATAAACACAGTCCATTCCTTAGCTGGGGCCTCAGGGGGCGCCTTAAAATGCTGTAGGCATTGTAGGTGTAAATCTCTGAGATTTTTTTTCCCTCCCTTTTCTTAGGTTATTTAAGGTAGAGTTCATTTCCTATCTGAGTTTTTGTTTTGTTTTTGACTGGTAACAAGAACATACTTTCTTTTATGGGATGGGTGGGCTTAACTGGAAGAGGATTTTTCTCTCTCTTTTTTAGCACTTCAGAGAAGTGGCCAGAAAACTTTATGCAGGCAAGGGATAAGGTATCTCCAAGACTTCTGGTTAGCCTGAGGTCTGCCTAGCGAGTCCCTGAGTTGTTAGGGGCTGTGGGGAAACGGAAGCTCGGGAAGAGCTGGCATGTTGGGAATGCCACGTTGGCTGAAATAGCGAGTCAGTCTTAAACAGTACAAGGAGGAGACCTTTCCTGCCCCTGGGCTGGCTCCCAGCTCTGTTGAATTTGACCTGTGCACATTTTACCAGAAATGCTGTACACACGAGACAGGGGGCCAGTTGGTTTTGTGTGCAGTGCTTAAAAATCCTGGAAAATTAATCCTCCCTTCATTGATGCAACCATTTTATTTTTTCTTGGCCTTTACCCTCTTCCTTATTACAAAAGGAATGTGGCAATATATACATAGGCCAAATGCTATATACCCTTTTAACACTTGATCAGCAACAGCTTTCAGCAGGCCCTGCATTCCAGCAAGGCTGCTGGATTCTGGCGGGGAACTCGTCTCTCCTCCCACTTTCGATTGAGGTGAAGGGATCTTGATCTATTGAGACAGCCATGAGCTTTCTTGGAGAGTCAGTTTGGAGAGGGGGAACTTGGCCAGCCGTGGAGAGAGGAAGCCAGCTATGTGACGGCCTGGAACCAGCCAGAGGAGACAAACGGCGCACACATGGCCATTCCATGTCACACGGCCACCCTGGAGGCTAGTGAGGGAGCCTGCCAAGCCCGCAAGCACCGTCTGCCTTCACACTTGCAACTTGATTTTCTTTCACATAGAAATGGAGGTTCAGATACTGTGTGGTGGTCTTAGCACAGGTCTAGGTGAACTCTTACAAATCCCTTTTTGCAGCCTGGGGGCCTAAAACTGACTCCCAGGACAGAAATGGTTCTGTTAGGTTAGAGGCCCCAGGCCCAGCTGCTGTACCTGTGGCTGGCATTGGGAATGCTGATGGGGAGGTGGTGTGGCAGAGCAGCTAGGACGCAGGTTTGGGGGCCATGGGGATGAGGCCTGGCTTTCACCTTACCAAGGTGTGTGACTTGGGGCACGTTCCTTTACCAGTCTGAGCCACAGTTTCCTCTCCTGAAAAAATCAGGGGACAGTAGGAATTACCCCTTAGGACGGTTTGGATCTTGAATTGAGGAAATACATAAAAGCACATAACACGGCACTTGATATGTAGAAAATGCTCATTAAGTTGCTTTGTTATTATTAGCTGCTCTTATTTGATGTGATTTTTCTGTTATTCTTGCCTTGTGGTCAAAAGCTGAAAGACATCAATCTAAGATACTTATGCATTGATTGGAATCAAGTCTCCTCTGTCTGTGGCAAGAGTGAGGGATCTGGAGGGGAGTTTAAATATCAAGTTAGCATGTTGGTACCCAAAGGTAAACTGGGTTTTCTCTATTGTTCCAGGGTAACATGCAGGTTCTGGTGACTTACGGTGGCGATCCCATCCCTAAAAGCCCTTTCACTGTGGGTGTTGCCGCACCGCTGGATCTGAGCAAGATAAAACTCAATGGGCTGGAAAACAGTAAGTGCCTGAATGGAGGGCAGGTGGGTTGTTGATGAGCACCCAACAGCGTGGCTGCTGGTTAGATTTTCTTCAAAAGATGGAATTCACAGAGAAGCAAATTCTACATTAAGAGACTTTGCAGTTACACAGACTTTGGTTTGAATTAGGGCTGTGCTGTGAAATAACTGTGACTGTGCTGCCCCTTAGCCTCACCGAGACTCAGCTTTCTCATTTGTACAGTTGGGGGGGTTGGCGGGGAGAGGTTTGAGAAGACCCTTGGGAATATTGTGAAAATTATATGAGCTAATGGTTCAGAGGCTGGCACGTAGTCAGCCCTCAGTAACTGCTGGCATTGCAGTAGGAAGTTTTCATTAAAAAGAATTTGGGCCACGTCGCTTTCTGATGAGTTTCTAACTGTGCCAGCTATCCTTGGCAACTGAATCCACAGTAAGATTGTGAGTCAAGCATAAAAGCCAACTCCCTGGCACTCAGAAGTCACTACCACCATGCCTCTGCCCCATCCCAACATTCCTTCACCTTGTTAGGGATTTTAGTAGTATAAGCTCATTTTGCTTTTCAGTTTTCTAATTTTTTTACTAGGGAAAATTTCAAGCATAGAAAAGGAAAGAGAATATTAAAACATGAACACTGATATACTTACCACTCAGCTTCAGATGTTCAGCACATCCTCATAAAACAATTTTTTATACAAGTGAAAATAAAGCCATTTTTCATCTAAAAAACATTATAGTTAAGGGGTAATTCCACTATGACCCTCACCTCTCCTGCTCACTAGGGTTAACCAAAGTTGTCAATTCAGTTTCCGTTCTTCCGGATCTCTCTGTGTCTATACATAGAGGTGTGCCCGTGGAAAACATTTGGCTATATTTACTTTGCATTAAAGTTAGCCTGCTATATAAACCTATGTCTTCAGCCTGCCTTCTGATAGTGCATCTCAGGAATCATTCACTCCTACATCTTTTCCGTTGGTGTTCACTGCTGAGTGCCCCAGACTGAATGCACCTCAGGGCTCACTTTCACCTGGTTTCAGGCTTACTGAGGCAGGGCCAAATGCATACCCCCAGGATGGGGCCTCCTGTGTCCACCTGTGGGGGTTTCTCCAGGGTACTGGCAGTGCCATCGGAGAGCATCTTCCTTTACTCATGACTCAAATGCACAACTTGCGACCAAGGCCAGCTCCCAGTTGCGGAGATCCAAAGTGAGAGCTTGCTGTTGGCTTTTGTGGCTGGGCTGCCAGCTCTGAGTGTGTGAACGTTCACTGCCCAGCCCTGTCACATGTCCCCTTGTCACTCCTTTCCCTGAGACATTGAGAGCTTTGACTCTAGAACAGGAAAAGCAGGATGCCAATTAGAAAGGCTTCTTTTCCTGTGGGAGGTAGCGATCTGGGACCTCCTTGCTTGTGGTTCGGCAGTGTCCGTCTTGCCAGGCCCTGTGTTGCTTCAGAGTCAAGGTTCTCTGGGTTGTGGTGGGGGCCCTGTGTTCCCAATGCTTTTGTTTTGGGTAAAGTCCTTTCCCTGTTTTTGTCTAATCTAATGCTTGGGTTTCCTGCAGCCTTGCTTTGCAGAGACCTTTTGGAAACCATCATGGCACAGTCAGTTCTCAGCACTTGCTTCGATGGCCTTGCATTTGGCAGCTCTGTGACTTTTGCTCTCTTGAAGGGGAGGGGTGCCTATAAGATGGGGTTGGCTGCCAAGAATTAGTAAATAAAGCATTGACTTATGGGGGTGTTTGAATATAAAGTTAACACCAAAAATAAGTAAACAAGAGAAGACAATGTCAGATTACAGCTTTCTGGTCAGCAAAGATTGTGGAGTCAGGTAAATTTCACTTTGAGTCCCAGCTTGGCAGCCTGCTGGATATGTCACCCTGGACAAGTTACTTAACCTCTCTGAGCATCAGTTTCCCCTTCTGTTAAAGCCAGTGGTTAATAATAAATACCACACAGGATTGTGGTGAAAATTAAGACAATGTACCGTATTTGTGCTTGGCATATAAAATACATTCAGTAAATAATATCTGTCATCCCTGTCGTCACTAATGGATTATTGTGCCTACAGGGGTTGTTACTGAGGCTGAGATGCTGATGATACTTACTCAGCTTTGCCGCTTGTCCTCTGCAGCAGCTGTTGCTTGTGGTAGAGACTGAGAAAAGTCCCGTGTCCAAATAACCCTTGCTTCTGTGCTCTGGATTGTTCCTGCTGCTGAAAATGCTCAGCTCTTCACCTCAGCTTGTGTTTCTTTTCCAGGGGTGGAAGTTGGGAAGGATCAGGAGTTCACCATTGATACCAGGGGAGCAGGAGGCCAGGGGAAGCTGGATGTGACAATCCTCAGCCCCTCTCGGAAGGTCGTGCCATGCCTAGTGACACCTGTGACGGGCCGGGAGAGCAGCACGGCCAAGTTCATCCCTCGGGAGGAGGGGCTCTACGCCGTAGACGTGACTTACGATGGACACCCTGTGCCCGGGAGCCCCTATGCAGTGGAGGCCTCACTGCCACCAGATCCCACCAAGGTCAGCTTTTGCTTTTGTCCCAGAACTCATTGTTGTCAAACATGACACCATAGTCCCTCTCTGCTTCTTCCTGGCAAAGAACTTTTGAAAATTGTTTTGTGATGAAAGTCTTTACAATTCATTGTGAAAAGTCCCCTGGGCAGGTGGGTCCACAACCCTGCTCCTCCTCTTAGTCTCTGACTACAGGACTTTGGTGAGGGGCGCCCTTTCCTGAGTCTTCTTTCTTCGCTTGTTAGCATAATCACAATCCTCACTACAAAACCAGCCTGTAAGGGGTAGGTGAGATAGCAAACGTTGAGGCCTCTGCCCAGCACCTGGCACACAGACAGAGCTCACCCTACAGAAGCTAGAATCATGTAATATAAAAATAAATTATTCTTGGCTGGGCATGGTAGCTCACGCCTGTAATCATTGCACTTAGGGAGACCAAGATGGATGGATTACCTGAGCTCAGGAGTTCGAGACCAACCTGACCAACATGGTGAAACCCCATCTCTGCTAAAAATACAAAGATTAGCTGCATGTGGTGGCGCATGCCTGTAATCCCAGCTACTTGGGAGGCTGAGACAGGAGAATCTCTTCAACCTGGTGGGCAGAGGTTGCAGTGAGCTGAGATCGCGCCATTGTACTCCAGTCTGGGCAACAGAGCAAGACTCTATCTCAAAAAAAAAAAAAAAAAGCTCATCATCATTTCTTCATAGTAACCATTTCTTCATAGTAATTCTGACTCAAGGGGTTTTGGAAGATTCAAGTGGTCTCAGTGGTATAAATCCTATGAAGTTATCTTATTTGTTGAATCAGAGGCGAAAGCCTCATTCCTCCCTCTTTTTTAGAAACAGTTTAGTTTTTTCTATTATGCAGAATTTGTTGAGCAAAGTGCAGCAGCCCAAGCCACAGCCAGGTCCACAAGAGCCCTTCCGTGCGCCCTCAACCTGGGATCTCACGTATGTTTGCTGGAATGGACATTATGTCTCCAAGTCCAGGCCTGTGATTTAGAAGGGTCAGGTGTGGCAGGAGAGAGGAGAGTCTTGGAGGACTCCTCCTGCTCCTGCTGCACAAGGACCACGCCTCTCTCCTGTGCCTTTTTGCTGGTGATTGAGTTCTGAGGCGTTTGCTGCATTGACTGTTGTGGCTGTAACTCGTGCATATGTGACACGTGAAGCCTCAAGAGAAGGGCTGCCTGGCTAAGATATACTTCTATGCTGATTACATGTATGGATGTTGAAAGCAGTGCTGGCTGAGCAGTGATCTCAGTGGAGTTTGACTTTTTTCTTTGCTCAAATAGGTGAAGGCCCACGGTCCCGGCCTCGAAGGTGGTCTCGTGGGCAAGCCTGCCGAGTTCACCATCGACACCAAAGGAGCTGGGACTGGAGGTCTGGGCCTAACGGTGGAAGGTCCATGCGAGGCCAAAATCGAGTGCTCTGACAATGGCGATGGGACCTGCTCCGTCTCTTATCTTCCCACAAAACCCGGGGAGTACTTCGTCAACATCCTCTTTGAAGAAGTCCACATACCTGGGTCTCCCTTCAAAGCTGACATTGAAATGCCTTTTGACCCCTCTAAAGTCGTGGCATCAGGGCCAGGTCTCGAGCATGGAAAGGTGGGTGAAGCTGGGCTTCTTAGCGTCGACTGCTCAGAAGCAGGGCCGGGGGCCCTGGGCCTGGAAGCCGTCTCAGACTCAGGAACAAAAGCCGAAGTCAGTATTCAGAACAACAAAGATGGCACCTACGCCGTAACCTACGTGCCCCTGACGGCCGGCATGTACACGCTGACCATGAAGTATGGTGGCGAACTTGTGCCACACTTCCCCACCCGTGTCAAGGTGGAGCCCGCCGTGGACACCAGCAGGATCAAAGTCTTTGGACCAGGAATAGAAGGGAAAGGTGGGTTTCCTTATAAAAAAAAAAAAAAAAAGACAAGCTGGGACTTAAGGGCTGCCTGAAATTTGGAGCTGCAAACTCAGCTACCTGCAGGGGCCAGGTGACGTATAAGGCGGTGCTCACCTGTGCCCTCTGGTTGGGGGGCCCTGGTGAAGGTTGAGCACATGGCATTTCTGGGGGCCGTGCTACTGACCAACCCCTGTTTTCTGTTTCTCCATGGGAAACAGGACCTAGCCTTGTCAGCAGAATTTCTAGTTTTTCGGGCAAAGCCAGAAAAACTCAACATGCAGCATGTTGGCATTTAATTGGAAAGAAGTTTAAAATGTGTTGGCTTACACCCGGATGTTACATGGCATGTTTATCTTCAACCTTTAACCTGTCCTGGAGCCGTTGGTGTGAGCAGTCGTATTATCACTTAGCCATGGCTACTCTGGAAGGGACTTCTTTCGGGAGGGAGGAGAGGGGTTAATATTCTTGATTTGAGAGTTAGAAAAACCAGCTTTCCACTGTTACTGAAATTAGACTTGATGTGTTCTGAAGGGGTTTGCTCCTGGGTCTGGGGTGCTGGCAGCAGTGTTAGCTGTGTGATTGCTCTGCAGATGTATTTCGGGAAGCGACCACTGACTTCACGGTTGATTCGCGGCCGCTGACCCAGGTTGGAGGTGACCACATCAAGGCCCACATTGCCAACCCCTCGGGGGCCTCCACCGAGTGCTTTGTCACAGACAATGCTGATGGGACCTACCAGGTGGAATACACACCCTTTGAGAAAGGTGAGCCGCCCTGTCCTCGGACTGGACCCTCATTCAGAGCTGTCCTTGGTCATTTCCTCCTGATGGCTGGTACTGACCCCTGACCCGTGTGCTAGGCCTGTCTCAGCACAGCCACATGCAGAGTGACAGAGTGGAAGTCAGCCTCCACAGCAGTCACCGGCCCACTCAGTGGCTGGCTTGCTGGCCTTGTGTAATAGGTGGACTGGGTAAGCAGGTTATGGGGTAATGTCATGGCATGTTGCTCATTTGTGCCAGTATTCTTTGCATAGGAATTTCTTTCTTCTTGAGTATTGGGAATTATAAAAAAAAAAATTCAATAAATAGAAAAGCATAAAGAAAAAAAATGCAAGTGCCACGTATCTCCACTACCTGGAGCTATGAAGCCTGCAATGTTCCGGTATAGATATTTTCAATCTTCTCATGGATGTGTGTTTCTTCTGTTTCATGGGTTTCTCTTTTTCTTTTCGTTAATGGCTGGATGGTGTTTTCCCAAATGAGGGTAGCCTGTTTAGGATGACCGACGAATATTTGCTTGGTTGGAGTGGAGTGGCTTATGTGACTGCAAATAGACAGTGTATATTATTTAAAAGTCATTTCATTTATTGTGGGTTTGTTTTGTTGTTTTTTTTTTTTGAAACGGAGTCTCACTCTGTCACCTAGGCTGGAGTGCAGTGGCATGATCAAGGCTTATTGCAGCCTTGACCTCCTAGGCTCAAATGATCCTCTTGTCTCATCCCCTGAGTAGCTGAAACTGCAGGCATGCATCACCATACCCAGCTAATTTTTGTATTTTTTGTAGAGACAGGGTCTCACCATGTTGCCCAGGCTGGTCTTGAACTCCTGGACTCAAGTGATCTGCCCACCTCGGCCTCCCAAAGTGCTGGGATTATAGGTGTGAGCCACCGTGCTTGGCCCCATTGCTGTGTTTTTAACCTCCTTTTCCAAATAACCTAGTATAGCATGCAGACTTGAATGTTAGATAAAACTCTGAAGTAGAGAATCATTTTTCACAAATAGGGGATTTATATGCAAATATGTGTTTCTGTTTGTTGTTTTGAACAGGTCTCCATGTAGTGGAGGTAACATATGATGACGTGCCTATCCCAAACAGTCCCTTCAAGGTGGCTGTCACTGAAGGCTGCCAGCCATCTAGGGTGCAAGCCCAAGGACCGGGATTGAAAGAAGCCTTTACCAATAAGCCCAATGTCTTCACTGTGGTTACCAGGTAGGTAAGACCCTACATTTGGTGTCTTCAATCTCACTTTTATGGCTAGATTCTACGTATGTGTCATGGTCTCCTATCTTTTGATAAGATGCATTTTTATATATTAAAATATATATTATATTTTATAATATATATTTCCTTTACATAGAAAGATCAAGTATACCTAAAAAAAACATACCAAAGTACTTGATAATGGTCATAAAACTATTTAGCAAACTAGGACTAAATCAAACTCTATAACTTGATAGTGTAAAAATTTGTAGCCAGCCTCACGTTTTTATTAAAATTGGTTATAAGGCATATGCCTGCATTGTACTTGCAGTCCTAGCCAGTGCAATTAGATAAGAAAAATAGGCTGGACCTGGTGGCTCACACCTGTAATCCCAGCACTTCTGGGATGATTGCTTGAGACCAGCAGTTCGTGACCAGCTTGGCCAACATGGCAAAACCCCATCCCTACAAGAAATATAAAAATTAGCCAGGCTTGGTAATGAATGCCTATAATCCCAGCCACTATTTGGGAGGCTGAGGCATGCAAATTGCTTGAACCCAAGAGGCATAGGTTGCAGTGAGCTGAGATCATGCCACTGCAATCCAGCCTGGGCGATGGAGTGAGACTGTCTCAAAAAATAAAAGAAAAGAAATGAAACATAAGCATCAAAAAGGAAGAATCAGAGTGTCTTTATTTATATTACACTAATGAGAAATTCTCTATGTGAGAGTTGTATCATAGTAATTGAGTTGGGGTGGCTACATGGGATAGTGTATAAAGGGAATTTGCATGAATTTTGGCAATAAGCAGACCAGCATAAATGATGCACATTTCACTTTCTTTTCCACCCTTTCCAGAGGGGCAGGAATTGGTGGGCTCGGCATAACTGTTGAGGGACCATCAGAGTCAAAGATAAATTGCAGAGACAACAAGGATGGCAGCTGCAGTGCTGAGTACATTCCTTTTGCTCCAGGGGATTATGATGTTAATATCACATATGGAGGAGCCCACATCCCTGGTAAGCGAGTCCTCAGAGAGGACCCCAAAGAGTAACTGATTTTGCAGGACCTAGTTCTTGATTCGGGGAAAGCTGGTTTCTTTACAAAGTTGAAAATCTCAGGCTGGGCACAGTGGCTCACGCCTGTAATCCCCAAACTTTGGGAGGCCAAGGCATGCAGATTGCTTGAGATCGGTAGTTTGAGACCAGCCCGGGCAACATGAAGAATCCCTGTCTTTACAAAATATACAAAAATTAGCTGGGTGTGGTGGTGTGTGCCTGTAATCCTAGCTACTTGGAGTAGGGGCTGAGACCGGAGGATGTCTGAGATGGGAGCCTGGGAGGCTGAGGCTGCAGTGAGCCGAGATTGCGCCACTGTACTCCAGCCTGGGTGACAGAGCAAGACCCTGTCTCAAAATAAAAAAGTAGAGTTGATCAAGATATGCAGATTCAAATTCTCATTTGTAATGTCTTTTGTATTTAGTTATGTAGTGTACACTCACTGTGAAACAGGGTCTCTCAACTTCTGCACTATGACCCTTTGGGCCAGATGATTCTCTGTGGTGTGGGGCTGTCCAGTGCATTGCAGAGTTTTGTCAGCATCCTTGGCTTGTACCTGCTAGATGCCCGTAGCTGACTTCTTCCCCGTTCTTATTTGTGGCAACCAAAAATGTCTCTATAGCTTGCCAAATGTCTTAAGGGACAAAGTCACTCCGGGTCGAACCACTGCTGTAAAGATTCAAACAATAAATAAATATATGACTTAAGTAGTGAAGGAACCGCCCCCATTTGTTTTGTGGGGAGGACTCTCCATAGGTTCTAGATCTCTTTACTCAAATGAAATGATTGTCACCCCCACACATTTCTATTTATTTATTATTTCACTAGCTTTTGGGATACAAGTTGTTTGTGGTTACATGGATAAATTCTAGAGTGGTGAATTCTGAGACCACCCCCTCATTTTTAAAAGGGCAGATGAGTCTGTGGTGTGGATGCAAGACTAAGGACTGGGGCTGTTCCTGAGCCACTTATGCCTTGTCTCAGGTGTGGTGAGAAGAGGGCAGAGCCCCACCCCAGGACCCCAGGAGCAGGAAGAGCCGCGTGGGGTCTTGTTCTTCTCTCTGGGTGATGCTGAAAGGGGAAGGGCAGGCTGAGGTGTCCGCTGCTGGGTTCTGGGTTGATTCCCAGGCAGCTGGGGTGTCCACTGACCACACACTTTCCTGATTCCATCCCTGCTCCCTGCTTACCACATGGAAATGTGCACACACACTCACGCTCACTCTCTTTCTCTCACATTGATCAGATAGCATTGACATTCTACTCAGATACTCATTTAAGCCTCGAGTCATTTAAAACGGGGTGTTTCTCCTCAAAGTTGTGCCTGTGGCTCATTCAATATAGATTTTTTAAATTCCCGTGATCGTTAGTCTAGGGAATTTCAGCTGTGGGTAAGACAATGTTCCTGCCCTCAGAGAGCTTACTGTTTAGGGCTTATACAACTAAAACTTGTGATGACTGCTATGAAGAACGAGAATGGGGCTCGGTGACAGAATTGAGAGCTACGGGCTCCTTTTGGAGTTTTGTAACACTTGGATTGAGAGAGAGTTGGGCACAGGGAATGGGTAGAAGGCACAGGAGGGGTGAGGTGGTGGCTCCGACCTGGCAGGCAACAGTGGAAATGAACATCTCCTGGTTTTTGCAGCAACGAAACTTTTTGAAAATTGGGAAAGGCTGGTGAATGCCATCAGCTTCCAAATCCCCCTTGCAGAAAGGGGTCAGAGTTTGGCCCCTGTGGCTGACCTGCGAGCTCAAAGCAAATAGCCATCTGTGTGCCTAGCAACAGAAAGACATTCCTTTGCGGTTTTTTCATCAGGTGTGGATGGTGCTTTTTTATGTTTCAGGCTCTCTGTTGTCTCCCAGAGCCTAATGCCAGCTTCTCTAGAACCCCAGAACTTTCCCAGGCGGAGACATTTAGTAAAGTGTTGGTTGGTTGCCTTAGCGTCAGGATTCTTAGCTAAGGCAACCCATGAAGGTACTGCTGGAAACATTCAACAACCTGTTAGCTTCTAATTTGCTTTCATGGTAATTCTGGGTGCTTAAATATTAGCCCAGTTTTTCCTGGCCTGGTTAAAAACCTGGAGGGAAGTTATTTTGAACAAAGTGTCCTGTCTTACCCATAATGGCGTATTGATTTCCTGTGGTAGGCCAGCTGTGGTCTGTTGGTGGTGGCCGCTCCCTAGCCCACTGGATTGACTGGGGTTCGCAGTGCATGAGGAAGAAGGGCTGCCGTGAGGGAATGGTGACATCTGTCTGGGCATGGAACAGGGGATTGGTGGAGAGTGCTTGAGGTCTGCCATCTTGGACAGTTTATCTTACCTGGGTTTGTTAGTTCTTGGCTGCTCTCATGCTGAGTTCAGACAACTTCTGGTGAAGGTTCTGACTTTCAGAGTGGCCTCAGAGATAGTCCCTTGCCGTCAGCTGTTGACATTGAAATCCTCAACTGTCACTGTCTAAAGTAAGGTACTCTTTTGTTCTTCTCACTCCAATATGGAGGCCTGTGCTTATTTACCAGGGTTAGCCATTTATTTCATGTAGCTAAAGACCTGGATGCCATTGAAACCCAGCTGTTAGAAAGTCAGGGACTCTGTTCTTTGTGTGTCTTGGCTATCTACCATCTCTAATTCTACAAAGTATAAACTCTCTGGGATGCAAAGCAGAGAGCCCTCAGCTTCCATGGCAGTCATTAACTTTGCCAGATACCATGGGGAGCACCAGGACTCCCATGCAAGGTGAAAGGTACATGCAACCCCTTGGTGATGGGCGTGGTAGCCTGAGCTGTGCTGTGGGTATGTTGGGTGCTGTTTCTGGGGAGGTCCCCTTCCACAGAGGAGTCTATGAGTGTCCTTGGCCTGGCCCTTGTTTCTCTGTTTAGCACTTCTCTAGCAAATCTCTGTTTCCTCTCCTCAACTCCTCCATGCTTCATCTTTAAAACTGACACCCTTAAGAAGTCAGAGGCCCTCAGGGTCCCCCAGGGGGTCAGCCATGCAGCAGGGGCTCAGCTTACACTCAGGAAGTCTGCAAGGCTTCACCAGGTGGTCGGGGACCGAGAAGGCTGAGTATGGTCAGAAGGTGTGAGCTGCATTGGAGGGAGAGGGGTCTGGGGGACACACAGGAGCCATTTGTGGGAGACAGGGCTGAATGGGAGCTGCAGGGCCTGCCCATATCTCTCCGGCTCTCCGTTCTGTTCTCCCACCTCTTGGCTTCTTCCTTCAGTTCCTCCAGCAGCCTGTCTCCCCCCTCACCTCCAGGGCCCTGCACGTGCTGAGGCCTCTGCTTGAAGCACCTCTCTGTCTGCTCCCTTTTGTGCAGCAGCTGAGATGTTACTGGAAAGCTTTCTCTGGTCTCCGGCAGATCAGGTTCATTGCTTCCTGAGTGTTCCACCTTGCACACCCCCAATATGTTATATAGGATGCTAGAGTGACTTGCTTGCCTCATCCTTCTCCTGCATTGTGTGGGTTCCTCAGGGGTGTTAACCACTCAGGATCCAGCACCAGACACAACATCTACACGTAGTAGGTGCTCTGTGTTAACAGTTGACAACAATGTGTGGGCACATGAGCATTGCACACAGCAAGGCAGGGGGAACTGACTGGGGCCTGCATGATGCCATTCTGGGTGTCTCCAATTCCCCCTTGTGCTCAGAATCTCATGACCTCTCTTCCAGGCAGCCCCTTCAGGGTTCCTGTGAAGGATGTTGTGGACCCCAGCAAGGTCAAGATTGCCGGCCCCGGGCTGGGCTCAGGCGTCCGAGCCCGTGTCCTGCAGTCCTTCACGGTGGACAGCAGCAAGGCTGGCCTGGCTCCGCTGGAAGTGAGGGTCCTGGGCCCACGAGGTAAGTAGGCACCCTGCCTTCCTGCAGACATTCATCTGCCCCAGACCGAGGCAGCCGTGACCCAGAGCAGATGCTTTGCTTTTGAATTTGCTCATGAGCTTAAAATTAAATTAAAAAAAAATTCCTGTGTTTCATGTTCTAGTTAAACAGTAGAAATTCCTGCTCACAAGTAGGCAGGCTTGTTATTTCTCCAGTGATCTGTCTTTCCCCCCATTTAATAATACTGCTGTAAATGTCTTAGATGAAGCAGCAGTATTTGGGGTCTCATATGTAATATGGTGGCGACTGTCTCATTATGCATTTCAGCATTTGTGAGGGGGTGGGTTGGTCTGGATGTAGCAGATGGTGGGGGTTGGAGGTGATAACTTGTTGAGATACATTGATGTCCATGTGGTACACACAAGAACCTCTGGGAATGCCAGGTACATGGTGCATGTGATATGTGGCTTTCTCATTGTCTTAATTCCCCAGAGAAAGAGGGTATCCTGGAGAATGGGCTTTGTTGGCAATTTGGCCTGCTCTGTTGGCAGCCTGGAACTTGGGTTTGGTAAGGCTAGTGGACCATGTGGGAACAAAGCCCTGAAGTACGTGAAACTTGCCTTTTTTGGTAAATGACCATGGTTCCTCCTCCAGCACTTAAAATGTGCCTTTCTCCTTCTTAGAAGACAGTGTGCCTCATTTCTTACATAATCTGGATTTTCCTCCCCAGTGTTATGTTCTTGGATATTCACAGAAGTGGCAAATGGGGGTTTCCCTCTTTGAAGAGGAGCCTTCTCCTTCATGGAGTTCAGCAGGAGGTTATGCCCTTTGAAGCTCAGGGCAGAAGTGGTTTAGGGGAAATGAGGTCATGGGGCTGGGACTGGATGCTGTGAAGTTACTGAGCTTCAGACCTTGCATGTGTTTGCGTGCATGTATGTGTCCCTGTGTATGCGTGAATGAGAGAGGGAGAAAAGAAAGAGAGAAGCTTTACTTGGATATCTGCCTCTATTATGAAGGACTCTCAAATAACAGCCTTTTGATTTTAGCTGATGAAATGGATTCCCAGTCATGGCGCAGCCCCTTGAAAGTCCTTTCAGAGTTCTTTAAAGGTGACCCGAAGGGTGACTTTAATGAGACAGGTTTGCATTTTCCCATAGCTGCTGAATTATATAACCCAAATGCTTCTTGCTGGCCTCACTTTAAAATTGGCTTGCACCTGCCTCATCTGCTTTGCTTAATGAGCATGCCATGCTTTGATCAACCTACCCTGGAGTTGACCCATCCTTGACTCGCATGTTGGGAGCTGGGATCTGGACTCTGCAACCCAATGCATGCCTTGATTATGTTTTAGTGTAATCTCTAATATCCTCCTTGATTATGTTTTAGCATAATCTCTAACATCCTCCTCTAACAGGCTTCACCTTGAGAGTCCCCTACCCCCGTGAGATTGTCACCCTTACCTGCCCTGTACCTATGCCCCAGCATACTGGTACCACAGTGGTCTTTGCCCAAAAGTGGCCACAAGTCTTGACTGACTAGCCCATTGGTTAATTTTTGCTCTTCAGAGTTCTGAACCCTTTGGCAGTATCTCAGCTGTAGAGTAAAATTGCTACATCCTAAAGCATGCCTAACCAGCTTGAAAGCTTATAGCGTGTCTGCAACACGCATCATCCACATACACCCTCCAGCAGCAAGCACAGGCAGTCTCCTTAATTATACTCTAGGGCAGACTGAGTATATGTAAGCCAACAAAAAGCTAAAGGTGCCTCTTGGGGTCATCTCTGCAACCATGAATTGGGGATCCTGTGATTTTTTTTTTCAGGCCTATGATTATGGCTGCTTGCCTTTGTGTTACTCATCAGTGGAAACCAATAGCTCTTGGGGATAGATGTGATCCTATTTCAAACTCAGCCAAGGGTGGAGTAAAGGTGAGGCCAGGCAGCTCCTTAAACCTCTCATCTCTGTCCTCAGGCCTGGTGGAGCCCGTCAATGTGGTGGACAATGGAGATGGCACACACACAGTAACCTACACCCCATCTCAGGAGGGACCTTACATGGTATCAGTTAAATATGCTGATGAAGAGATTCCTCGCAGGTAAGCTCCATCCATCCACCCATCCATTCCTCCATCAGTACATCCATCTGCCCATCCATCCATCCATCCATCCATCCATCCCTGCATCAGTCCATCCATCTACTCATCCATTCTTCCATCAGTCCTTCCACCTACTCTTCTGTTCCTCCATCAGTTCATCCATCCACCCATCCATTCCTCTATCAGTCTATCCATCCATCTACTCATCCATTCCTCCATCAGCCCATCTATCCACCCATCCATTTCTCCATCAGTCCATTCACCCATCTGTAGAGGCAGCAAGTATTACATAGAACCTGCACCACTTGTCAGCACACACTAGCCTTGATATTTGTGGCTGCCGCTCTCTCACTCCCCCAATTCCTTTTAGACATCTTTAGTTTAAAGGTGAGCTGAAATTAAGAAGCCAGAGATCCTAACCAGGTGTGGTGGCATTCGCCTGTAATCTCAGCTACTTGGGAGAATGAGATGGGAGGATTACTTGAGCCCAAGAGTTTGAGGCCAGCCTGGGCGACAGAGACCGTCCCCTGACATCTCTTAAAAAAAAAACTGTAGTAGTAGTAGTCAAGAATCATTGAAGAAATAAAGAATTTATTGGTTTATCAGAGGCTTCCTTTTGGTGAACCTGCAAGTAGTTTTCTGATTACGACAAGTCTTTACTTCAGGGTTTGGTTGATAATAGCATTTCCAGAAGGTTTTAAATAGAAACCTTGTTCCATGTTCATATTATTACCAAAAAATGTTACGTAAGCTCCTCACCTCTTAGAACAATCTCTAAGTGTTTTCTTTTCTTCTTTTTAAAAATCATGCCCCTTAAGATGAAAAACTTTGACCCATGTCCCCTAACACATATTTTATATAGAAATAAGCATGGCCGGGTGCAGTGGCTCATGCCTGTAATCCCAGCACTTTGAGAGGCCGAGGCGGGTGGATCATGAGGTCAACAGATCGAGACCATCCTGGCCAACATGGTGAAACCCCGTCTCTACTAAAAATACAAACAAATTAGCCGGGCGTGGTGGCACACACCTGTGGTCCTAGCTACTTGGGAGGCTGAGGCGGAAGAATCACTTGAACTCAGGAGGCGGAGGTTGCAGTGAGCCAAGATTGCGCCACTGCACTCCAGCCTGGTGACAGAGCAAGACTCCGTTTCAAAAAAAAAAAGAAATAAGCATATTAGCTCTATTTAGAAATATATAATTTATAAATTACATTTATATATTGCTTTACTAATATATTGTGTGCCATATAAAGCATACTAAATATAGAATAATTATAGATACAGAATATAGAATAAGATGAGATAAAAATATTAAAACTGAAGTTCCAGTATTCTCTTTCTACTTGGTGATCATCATCTTAGCATAACAAAAGTGGGCTGTGTTTAACTCTGTGTTTCCCAAACTAATTTGGGAGCCTCTTCCTCCTTAAGCCATTTATATCCCTTGGAACAGAGGTCCCCAACCCTTGGACCACGGACTGGTACACATCCATGGCATGTTAGGAATTGGGCCGCACAGTGATGGCTGAACGGGCATTACTGCCTGAGCTCCGCTCCTGTCAGATCAGCAGCGACATTACATTCTTATAGGAGTGAGAGCCCTATTATGAACTGAGCATGCAAGGGACCTAGGTTGGGCACTAACTAATGCCTGATGATCTGAGGTGGAACAGTTTCATCCCGAGAGCATTCCCCCACCATGCCCACTGGTCTTTCAGGAAACCAGTCCCTAGTGCCAAAAAGGTTGGGGACCGCTGCCTTGGAACTCGCTCAGGGCAAAACCAGTCTGTCATATAAAGGTTACTACCTCATGGTTGTAAATTTCCGCTGGACTTAGGCACCTTGACTAACTCACTGTCTTATCTGCTGTAGAAACCCCCTTTTCAATCCCATTCTTCTGTGTGAGAAAAGTCAGATGTAGCTGGGTTGACATGTATCCTTACTGACCGGGGTGTGTGTGTGTCTATCCAGTCCCTTCAAGGTCAAAGTCCTTCCCACATATGATGCCAGCAAAGTGACTGCCAGTGGCCCCGGCCTCAGTTCCTATGGTGTGCCTGCCAGTCTACCTGTGGACTTTGCCATCGATGCCAGAGATGCCGGGGAAGGCCTGCTTGCTGTCCAGATAACGGTAACTTGGAGTTATTTTCTGAGCCAAACCTTAATCTTAAGACTTAATTTCCTGGCCAGATTTAAGAACAAGTGTTTCAATAACCAGTTTCTGACTCAGTGCAAGTGTTTGTTAGATTTTCCCACCAAAGAGTCAGTAAATGTGCAGAAGAATAAGCGTGTTCACCTCAGAGATGTGAGGGTGTAGCTCCAAGAACCACTTTTTGGTGAATCTCCTATGTTTTGTTACTGCATCTATTCCTATGTTTTTATTTTTATTTTTTTTTAAAGATGGGGTTTTGCCATGTTTCCCAGTCTTGTCTTAACTCTCCTGGACTCAAGCAATCCTCCTGCCTCAGCCTCCCAAAGTGCTGGGATTACAGGCATGAGACACTGCGTATGTTTTTATTTTTAAATGTTTTAAATTATTCTTTGGATCAGTTAAGACTAGGTTATGCTACATATCACAGTAAACCATAAGAGTAGCTGAAATAAATGAGATTATTCTTTCTTGTTAAGAAAGCCCAGGTTAAGCCACCTGGGTGCCCTGCAGCTCATCGGAAGCCACAGGAAGCCGGCTCCATCTGTCTGCTCCTCTACCTAGCATGTGGCTTCTGTCCCTTAAGGTCTCCTCCCAGACCGTAAGGTTGCCAGTGCTCTGGCTATCACGTCCATGTGGCAGGCCAGAAGAAGGAAGAAAGAAGGGAAAAGGGTGTCCTCTCTGCTCAGTTGGCTCTCTTAAGCAGCCCTACCAAAAGTCCATCATAGACTTCCACTCCCTTCTGATTTATTGGGGGTTGGTCACAAGTCACATCACCTAGTGGCAAGGATGCTAGGAAGTGGAGTCCCGTCTTCTGGGAGCAGTGCACCTAGCTAAGAGTTCGGGTCCTGTTAATAAAGAGAAAAAGGAGACTGGATATGGTGGTGTGTGAGCAGGAACCTCTGCCTCCTCCCCTCCCTACATTTCAGAAGATTCTGAGCTAAAACGCTATTGGTTCACCAGACAACAAAATTACTGAAAATTGGCCATGTCCATCATGGTGTTAAAGGGATCTGTGACCCTCTACTCTCCCTACCAAAAAACAAAACAAAACTAGATTGTATTAAGCTATCAATTTTGTCTCTTCTCTCTAGAGGCACTAATTAATAAGGAAAATATGTCAAGGTTTTCCATGAATATTTTCTACATCTTGACAACATCCTAAATAGCATTTCTCTATGATCCACAGGACCAAGAGGGAAAACCCAAAAGAGCCATTGTCCATGACAATAAAGATGGCACATATGCTGTCACTTACATCCCGGACAAGACCGGACGCTATATGATTGGGGTCACCTACGGAGGTGACAACATCCCACTTTCTCCTTATCGCATCCGAGCCACACAGACGGGCGATGCCAGCAAGTGCCTGGCCACAGGTGAGTACAGGGCATCTCAAGGTCAGGACCACAGGGTTTGCAGTCAGAAAGCCGGGCTCTTGCCCCTCTCTGTGACTTACAACCTACATGATCCAGGCATGTTGCTCAACCTCACTGAACTTCAGTTTGACATAGATTGAAGCTCTTTTTTTTTGAGAACATTTAGATCCAAGAAGCTCTTCTAAGGAACAGAGACTGTTTTACAGGGTTATTGCACAGATTAGATGAGGTCAGGCATGAAAAATACTTGGCACAGTGACAGGTACCTGATAACTATTATTATATGCTTTTGAAGTAGGTACATTTGTTGAGAACCCAACTCTGATGGCGGCTCCCATGAAAAGCAGCAAATTTCTGCCTTTCATGAGTAGATAGTTTAGTTACTCAGGATTCATTCGGGAGCATTTCAGGTCAGCATTAGAGAAACACATTTAAGGATCTAGGTTTTTCTCAACATGCATGTGTAAACCTCTCAGGAATTCTCCATGAATATTTGAGCATCACAATTCTTTGGTTTCTTTCTTTTTTTTTCCCTCCTCCTTCCTTCAGTTTCTAAGACACAACTATTGAGTATCACACCTTACTTTTTTTTTTTGAGATGGAGTCTTGCTCTGTTGCCCAGGCTGGAGTGCAGTGGCACAGTCTTGGCTCACTACAGCCTCAGCCTCCTGAGTAGCTGGGACCACAGGTGCCTGCCACCATGCCCGGCTAATTTTTGTATTTTTAGTGGAGACGGGGTTTCACTATATTGGCCAGGCTGGTCTCGAACTCCTGACCTCAAGTGATCTACCCTCCTTGGCCTCCCAAAGTGCTGGGATTACAGATGTGAGCCACTGTGCCTGGCCAAGTATTTTCAGTTTTTAAGAACAGCCCTTGGGCAGTTCAGTGCTGCTGCTCAAGCAGATTTTAACCCATGAATCCCCATCTCTAAAATGAGACAGATTTACTTCTCTTTAAATAAGAAGACTAAACACAGGACCACCCTGGATGTGTTCTGTTTCTCTCGTAGCCCATTTTCTTTGAATGGAGAAAATCTAGGCTTTCAGGGCAAGGTTGTAAATTTTGGCTCACCCGTGGCAAAAATTGAGAAATTTTGGAATGCCGGCCAATGCACCACCTCCTAGGTCTATGCAGCTATCAGTAACAACCAGATCGTCTTTACTAATCGATAGCATGTTAATGTTGGATGGGGACTTCCCCATTGCCTTCCAGGCCTTATTTCCTACCCCAGCTCAGGCAGAGTCCTGAGCTGCATACTTGCCTTTTGGCCACACCTCTTGATCTGTCATTCAGGGCCTTCCACAGATTGACTCCAGTCTTTTCTTCCACTACTCCCTGAACAAACTGTTCTTGCCACTCTCCCTGTTACTCCTACACACTTGGCTCATATTTGCCAATGTGCTTTTAGTTCATGGCTTTTCTGCATTTACTGATGTATGGATCCTGTGCCAAGGGGCGCCAGAAGTCAGAGAGAGACTGGTCATGGGGGAGAGGTTGCAAGTCTCTCTTAGCTAACAGCACCCATCCTTCAGGATTCAGCCATGTTTCCTTTCTTTAGGAAGCCCTTTGTCAGTGCGGCAACCCTGGGATATAAATTCTTAGAGTCTTTGCCTCGATATACTGCTGGACACTTCCCTGAGGAGTTTGTTATTTTTTCTGTAACTTAGTTTCTCTTCAGCCTTTCCACTGCAATTGGAACTGTCATTCTTGGTGCCCAGCCCTGTTAGACTGTGAGCATCTTGAGAGCAGGGACTGTGTCTTGGCCACCTTTATGTGTACCTGGCACTTAAGAAAATGCCCAATATGTTTGCTGTTCAAAGTTGACCTTCATCCATACCTTTAAATCTTGGCAAACCAGGGTTGACCTTTAGTCAACACTCAGCTTACAGATCCTCCTTATTTACTAAGTGATGGATGAGGTAATCCTGTGAGCAACACCTGATCTGGGGGAATCTTTGGGATATCCCTCTGAATGGCAGCAGTCAAAGGCCTAACATTCACAGGAACAGACAGTGTGGATGGGTGTGATTTGTTCTTGGGGCTCCAGGACATGTGTCCATGGCTGATGCATCCATTCTCTTCCCCTGAACTCTTCTCCAGGTCCTGGAATCGCCTCCACTGTGAAAACTGGCGAAGAAGTAGGCTTTGTGGTTGATGCCAAGACTGCCGGGAAGGGGAAAGTGACCTGCACGGTTCTGACCCCAGATGGCACTGAGGCCGAGGCCGATGTCATTGAGAATGAAGATGGAACCTATGACATCTTCTACACAGCTGCCAAGCCGGGCACCTATGTGATCTATGTGCGCTTTGGTGGTGTTGATATTCCCAACAGCCCCTTCACTGTCATGGTAAGGAAAATTCCTTCTCCAGAGCATGCTGTTATTGGTGGAAACTATAACAGCTGCTGTTTGTTGAACCCTGATTCGTATATCCTCGCCCACTTTTTTTTCCCTTTGGAAAAAATTTCGTTAAGCAGTCGTGACCTTGTAGAGTCCCAGAGTAATCTCTAGAAACTCAGAGACCCTTTGACTCTAAGATTTTTAGAGAATCTTACTGGCCACCAAGGTGTCTATCATAATAAGGGACTAAGCCCAGGCATTTTGAAAGATAACTTCTCAGAAAAACACACCTTTACAAAAATGTTTCTACATCAAACATTACAGGTTTTTAACCTGCTAGCTCTGCCTTCTTCCATCTTCATGGCCTTTCTCCATGGCTGGAGGAGAGAGCTTCCTGATGCTGTTTTATTTGGAGACTTGATGCTGATATCCCAGGACTCAAAGTACCTCCACTTGTGTTTTGGAAAGATTCACACTTTCTGTTTGAGGGGGAAATACCTTGTCTTTTGCAGCTAGGAACATCTGGAATAAAAGGAGGGAATTATGCAAACACCTGGGTTAGTGAAAGACCAAGGTCTTTCATTTTCAATTCTAAGTGACTGATAGATCTTCCTCTGATTATTTATCTTTATTATTGCATAATAGGTCTTCCTCTGAATATTTTTCAACCAGGAAAGGGGTTAGAAACCTTAGGAGTATTACCTCACTTAACCCTCAAAACCAAGCACTGTTGGCTTTTTTACAGATGAGGCGTGCTTGGTCTAGACAGACACCAAGTGCCCTGCTGTCATCCTCGCTGGTGTCCTTTGATGCTGCGGTCAGCAGCCGCACTTGACCACAGGGTTCTTAGGCCCTTAATGACCTGGCCTTGTGCACAGCCTACAAAGCACCTTCTAATTATTTCATTTTGTGCAGCCATGGAGAGGTGCATGCAGACTCCATTCCAAACAGAAGCTCGAGGACTTTCTTCCAAACAGTCTATACTCTGTCGTAGCTTTGTTCCCTTCCATAGACGTTTGTTTATCTGTAAACAGCGCGCCAGAGATCTGGAGGCTCTTTTATGTCTCAAGTATGTAAACACTTGTCAACTTTTGACATTCTTCATTAAAGAGTGTTTTTCTCCTGTAGGAAGAAAGAAATACAGCTGGGAAGTTGATGTCCTTATTCACAGAGAAGGGTACCAGTTATAGTTTTCAGAATCTGTTTTTAGCCCATAGTGGGTTTTATCTGGTTGGTTAGAATTGGGTAGGAGGGAGGAGCAGCCAACCACCGGGCAGTGCTCATGGGTGTGCTGGTGCAGTAAGTTGGGGGTAAGAGAAGATCATATTGGGAAGGTCTAAGTGAGAAAGTCAGAGTACCTTCTCTTGTAGCTAGGAACTTAAGAACCCTTTTTGCAGAAGTGGAGGCTTCCAAACTCAATAAGAGTAGTGTCTTCTAGCCCTCGAATATGCACAAAGCAAGAATTCTTTGTGTTTACTCACTGCCCCCTGACCGCTGCTGAAGGCAGAAAGGGACGATCACCCACAGGACCTGGTTGGGTCTTTATTCTCTCATTCCAGGGAGAGAACCTTACCTATATGGACTGACCGTTCATTGACTTTGGTTGGGTGAATTCCCTGCTTCCCCTAAAGGACACCAACACTCAGCACTGCAGTCATAGCAAGTGTCTCAAGACCCACAGAGTGGTTTAACCAAATATACTATACACACACAGCACATGGAGTCATGGACAAATGGTGAGAAGTCCTGGACCAAAGGCCGTAGCTTAGCCATTGAAAGATCTTTCTTCTGACGGATGTGTCCCTGCATAGCCCCCGCAGGCAGAGGACAGGGCTGTTCCAAATGTAGCTCAAAAAGCTGCCTTTGCCTTTCTGCAGATCCCAAGATACACACAAAGCAGTTAGCGTGGGCACATAGGCCTTCCTCTGTAGGGGAGGCCTTCCAATTCTTGTTTTTCTTGTGGCAGAAGAGGGTGTTGAGAGGGGTTCCCTTGCCATGCCATTGGTTCTGTTGAATCAGGGGCATTAAATTTTTTTTTTTTTTTTTTTTGAGCTAGAATCCTACTCTGTCGTCCAGGCTGGAGTGTAGTGGTGCGATCTCGGCTCACTGCAACCTCTACCTCCTGGGTTCAAGTGATTCTCCTGCCTCAGCTTCCCGAGCAGCTGGGGTTATAGGAACCTGCCACCATGCCTGGCTAATTTTTGTATACTTAGTAGAGATAGGGTTTCACCATGTTGGCCAGGCTGGTAACTCCTGACCTCCAGTAATCCACCTGTCTCGGCCTTCCAAAGTGCTGGGATTGCCGACGTGAGCCACTGCGTCCAGCCTGAAGCATTAAATCTAAGATCTGTTAAAAATGAATTTATAAACAACTTTAAAAACATTAACTGCTGAGCATGGTGGCTTACACCTGAAATCCCAGCACTTGGGAGGCTGAGGTGTGAGGATTGCTGGAACCCAGGAGTTTAAGACCACCCTGGGCAACACAGTGAGACCCCATCTCTTAAAAAAAAAAAAAAAAAAAAAAACAGCCTGGTGTGGTTGTGCGTGCCTGTAGTCCCAACTACTCAGGAGGCTGAGGTGGGAGAATCCCCTGAGCCCAGGTTGAGGCTGTAGTAAGCTGTGATTGCGCCACTGCACTCCAGCCTGGATGACAGAGCAAAACTCTGCCTCAAAAAAAAAAAAAATTAATTAATCACAGTAGACATTTATCAAATAAAAAGAGACCTTTTTCCTGATTCTGTGCTGCAGAGATGCCTCGTGTTAGTTTTTACCTGCTTACATTTCACACACCTCAATTTCATGCCTGGGGTCACACCATACATACTGCTATTGCTTCAATATGCCATAGATACTCTGACATATTGATTCATTGGACTCAACTGCTGTGTGCCACTGGACAGACTCACCAGAAGTTACTTGACCAAACTCCTTCCAGATGGACATTAGGTTGCTTTAGTTTTTCACAACCACAGACGGCACCAGTCAAGGTCCTTATACACATCGCTTACCTATGGAGCCTCCTGCCAGCGTAGGTCTGCGTGCTAGAAGTGGGGTTGTGGGCTCCCAGGGCATGTGCATCTGACAGTTAAAGAGAGGACACCAACTTGCCTTCCAAAAGGGCAGTAAGAAAATGTCCTTCACTAGAGTGAGCAGCTCACTGTGGTTCAAGATGGGGCTGTGGGGGAAGCAGCTCTGTGGCAGTAGAGTCTACTGAGTGTATCCTTCCAGTATGGTTCCCAACTAACCTCCATTTGCCACTGACCAGGCCACAGATGGGGAAGTCACAGCCGTGGAGGAGGCACCGGTAAATGCATGTCCCCCTGGATTCAGGCCCTGGGTACAATTTTGGTTTTTTCCTTTTTGCGTTTCTGTGTTTACTCAGCCTTCATTTCAGAAAAGCTGCCATCTGCTTCTGGGATTGCTTAAGCCCTGTGGGTGTCCTGGTCATTGGTGTGCCCCTCACTGATCTGCCCATCACAATGATCCCTGCTTTTTCTGTCGTAAGATCACCTTCGCGTCACCATCCGTGCTCCATCAATCGTCAGCCGTCGTGTCTGTGATCACTCTGGGTGCAGTTTGTCTCTCCGTGTTTAAAGAGAAAGACGGACAGCTGTCTGCGGCCCGCCTGCTGCCTCTCAAAGCCGCCACTTGCACATTCAGTTTCTGTTTAAGGGGAAAGCCACCCACTGCTACTCTCTGCCACTTAAAATGCACCTTCTTTTCCAGGCCACAAGCAACTAAACCTTTCCAGATGGAGCCTATTGGGACTCATAGACATTGCTGTCTCTCACTTTTCCATTTTCCTGTGGGCGCTGCTGGGAATTTTACAAACAGACTCCCAAGTGATTGCTAACAATTGGTCAGCGTGACTTCTCCAGTCCCTCAGGTTCTACCCTGGGCTGGAGTCACTTAGACAAAGCCCATACCACAACGGGCAGCCACATTCCCAAATCCTGGCCTCACTGGTTTGCAGAATTCCCAACAGCTCTGCCCCATGTAGCTTCACCAGCTCCTGCTGTTGTCTGCTTTACCCAGTGACCACTGCCTTCTGTTTTTAGGTAACTGAAGAGGCCTATGTCCCAGTGAGTGATATGAACGGCCTGGGATTTAAGCCTTTTGACCTGGTCATTCCGTTTGCCGTCAGGAAAGGAGAAATCACTGGTAAGCACTTGCCACGAAGGCCGTCTCATTCTCACTTGCTCTCATGAGCTTCCCAGAATGGTGCCAGGGAGGTGTGTCCACTGTCCCCCAGACCCCGGGCTCCTTAACCCAGGGTCACGGGTTCTTGGTCTCGGGTGTTGGGCCATAAGCTCCTGAAACTACAGAACATGCCATGTGTGTGTTTCTCTGAAGAAGTGGCTCACTGACAGCTCAAATTACTTTCTTGAGCAGGCGCATGATTCTCTCTAGGTGAAGAACTGCTGTGTTTAGACACCTCATGACTGTCGGGTTCCTGTTTGCCCTTTCTTCCAGCCTTCTCTTATTTGACTTTTCCAGATGTGACTTTGACACTGAGTCTGTCATACAAGAGTTCCTTTCTCCCCTCAGCTTATTTTCAATGCCTGCTTCTCTTTGGTTTGATGTTCTACCGAGTCTGCTGATATCATGCTTTCAAGTCCTTTCTGAACTTGATTTTGCCAGTTGTAGAAAACTGTTTACTCAGGAGTTGCCTGCTGTATTTTGTGAAGCCAAATGGAACTGAAAAAAAAAAAAAAAGCAAATGGTCTCCTCTCTCATTTTGGGAACTGAATGAGGCAGCAATGAATATTCTTGGGTCTGGAAACCTTTATTTTGAATACACCTGTGCCCTGGGCTCAGCTTCTCCAGGGCAGGTCGCTGGTGGGGTCATTGCCCTTCTCCCTGTGCTCCATAGGGGAGGTCCACATGCCTTCTGGGAAGACGGCCACACCTGAGATTGTGGACAACAAGGACGGCACGGTCACTGTCAGATACGCCCCCACCGAGGTCGGGCTCCACGAGATGCACATCAAATACATGGGCAGCCACATCCCTGGTAAGTTGAGCTCAGCAGGCCCAGCAGGGTTCCACCATTCGAGGCATCTGAGCAGCCTGCAGATAGACGCTCCTCAGCCACTGTGCAGGTAGCGGCTCTCGGCAACAGGCTGGGGAATGCAGCGTCGGCACCCCTGTGAAACCAAACAGCCTGGGACCCCAGCAGTTCCAGCTGATTTCTAAAAGGGATGATGTGGCTCAGCATCTTGGGTCACAGCGCCAGCCTTTGGGTCTGTGGTTGTTTATCTTTGTCACTGTGCAGAGTGTGGCCAGAGGTCAAGCTGGGAGAAAAATGTCAGGCATGGTGAGGGACTTTCCAGCCTGGCCTGCAGAGCCCTGTGTGGCCTGGGAGCTTGGGGCGGGGTCAGAGGCGGAGGAAGAGGACAGGGGAAGCCAGCTCAGGTTGCATGGGCCACCAGCCAGCACAGTGTTGCACTTTCACTCTTTCTTTTTGTAGTCGTTTAAAGATTTGTTTTTTAGTTTAATATTTTGAGTATGTAACACATTCTCATGGTTCAAAAGTAAAAATGATAGGGAGAAATGTTTCCTTCCCACTCATATCCTCCATCTTTTTTTATGTTCAACTTCAGAGTTTTAAGGTTTTATTTTATTTTTGTAGAGATAGGGTCTCACTATGTTGCCCAGGTTGGTCTTGAACTCCTGTCCTCTAGCAGACCTCCTGCTTTGATCTCCTAAACTGTTGGGATAACAGGCATGAGCCGCCATCCCTGGCCAATTTCAGTGGTTTTTTTTGTTTTTTTTGAGGCAGAGTCTCGCTCTGTCCCCCAGGCTGGAGTGCAAGTGGCGCGATCTCAGCTCACTGCAACCTCCGCCTACTGAGTTCAAGTGATTCTTCTGCCTCAGCCTCCCGAGTAACTGGGATTACAGGCATGTGCCACCATACCTGGCTAATTTTTCTGATTTTAGTAGAGATGGGGTTTCACCACATCGATCAGGCTGGTCTCAAACTCCTAACCTTGTGATCCCCCCACCTCAGCCTTCCAAAGTGCTGGGATTACAGGCATCAGCCGCTACGCCCGGCAATTTCAGAGTATTTTTAAGACTCTCCGTGCAAATGGAAATGCAGATGTGTAAGAGAGTATCATCCCAGCCTTCCCTCATGTGGACGAACCATTACGTATTTGTCCACTTCCCTATTGGAGGGCGTTTTGATTCTTCTGCCCTTGCCGTCCCCAGCCTTGCTGCAGCAAATCGATTTTTCTCCTAGTCACCTCATACTCACGAAGGTGTATCTGTGAGATTTAGTTACCAGAGGAGGCACTGCTGGGGCCCCAGTGCAGGCATCTATGATTGTGACAGTTCTTGCCAAATTGCCCTTCAGAGGGGCTGTCGTAATTCATATATCCACCAGCCATGGAGGAGAGCACCTTCTTTTCCACAAATTTGCCAGTAGAATATGCTGTCGAATTGTTGGATCTTTGCCAGTCTGATGGTTGGAAAAAAACAGAGTCTCAGCGTTGCTTTATTTGCACTTCTCTTGTGAATGAGACTGCACAACTTTCCATATGTCTATTTGTATTTCTTTCTCTGTGAACTGAACGTCTGGATCCACAGCCTGTTTTTCTATTTGGTTACTGGTCTTTGTCTTATAGTTTCTAAGAGCAATTTAAACATTGGAGAGATAAGCCCTTTGTGATAGGAGTCGCAAATATTTCTCTTAGATTGGCATTTTCTTTAGTTGTGTGTGCATAATATTTGTTTAAAGCAAAAATGTATTGCCTGTTTCTATATAAATTTTCTAAACCAGCAGATGGAGAGAGAGGAAAAAATGTCTTTCTCACATCTGCCATACACTTCCACTGCTGGTGTGAGTTGTGCATCTTTTCAGATGTTTCTCTCTGGATCTACAAACATGCATACAATTTTGTTCTATTTTGTTTTTAAAGGAATAGCATAATGGTATTCATAGTTTATAGCAACTTGCTCTTTTTTTTTTTGGAGATGGAGTCTCACTCTGTTGCCCATGCTAAAGTGCAGTGGTGCAATCTTAGCTCACTGCAGCCTCCACCTCCCAGGTTCAAGCAATCCTCCTGCCTCAGTGCCTAGTAGCTGGGACTACAGGCATGTGCCACCATGCCTGGCTGATTTTTGTATTTTTAGTAGAGACAGGGTTTTGCCATATTGGCCAGGCTGGTCTCGAACTCCTGACCTCAGGTGAGCCGCTGCACCCAGCCACTTATTTTCTTTTTAATGCGTCATATTATGGATAATTTCTCAAGTTAGTAAACACAGGTTTTCCTCACTGGCCCATGAGTGGATCCACATTTATTTAACTGGTCCTCATGTGTACCTGAACACTGCAGAAATGAAAGTGCTGACATGGGGCTAGGAGTTGGGGTGGGTGGGGAAGACCACTGTGGGGTTGACTCCTTGCATTTTGAGTGGCATGGGCAAATGACCTTCCAAAAGCCCTTTCCACTTACCTTCCCTCTGGCCATGGGTCCTTTCACCACCCAGTGCAGAAGTTTCTTCCTTATTTGTCAGGTTGAGCTGGATTACCTTACCTTAGCCCCCTCCCTCGTTTGGAGCAGCCTCCAGGATTGTTTTTCTTACATTGTGATTGAAGGAATAATACTGCATAGACCCTCTCTGGTATCCTAGGATAGGGTTGTGGGTACACCTGCATGCATCTGTTTCTGTCTCTGCCTCTGCTTAGGAGGTGCCAAACCTGTGGACAGGTGAGTGTTAAGATGCTGGTTGTCCGAGGTCTTCATTTACCCCTTAATGAGCACCAGTTTTGTTTGTGTCCTTTGTAACCCAGAGAGCCCACTCCAGTTCTACGTGAACTACCCCAACAGTGGAAGCGTTTCTGCATATGGTCCAGGCCTCGTGTATGGAGTGGCCAACAAAACTGCCACCTTCACCATCGTCACGGAGGATGCAGGAGAAGGTACCGTGTGGTTTATGTGTTTATAAGCCTCCAACCTTCCATTCGGAGGGTGAGGTGTACAGGGTTCCAGGGCGGCTTTTAAAAATGAGACAATTGAATGGTAGTATTTGTCTTGTCTTTTTTCTCGTATAAATCTGTTTCTTCTGTAGAGCTGCTTTGTTTTCTACCCAGACCAGACATTTTTGAAGTCCTTTGTGTTCTAATTGAAATCAGATTCATGCTATGAAATACTTTATGTGACTTGTCTGGAATTTAAGTATGTTTTGGTTGGTGATGTTTTTGTTCTTTTTGCACATGTATCCACAAGACCACGTGACTTACTGAGTGGCTCTTTTTGATAAAGCTCTGTGCCCATCCCTGAGGTATTCATGGAGACTCCCAAATCTGTGGTTCTAATGGGATTTCCATGATGGCAACCAGTGCCCGATGGGCAGGGATGATCCACCTCTGCCCCCCAGCGCCCACCATCTCCTATGTGTAATTGACGTGCCGGGCTTCTTCCCTTTCTCATCCCATGCATCCTGAGAGTAGAGAGAGCGCCAGGGTTTCTTGCAGTGAAGAACTCAGACATTTGGGATTTCTTCTCCATGGATGTTTTTACTACGTAGACTGCTTTGTTCTGACATATGCCCCTTTGCCCACAGCTCACGTGGAGTGCATCAGTCTATTGTCCTCAGAATCAAGGCTGCCCTGGATGAGTTGTTACAAAGATACTCTTAAGGAAACTCCCTAACACCCCTTCATCCCTGTTCCCACTTGTAGGTGGTCTGGACTTGGCTATTGAGGGCCCCTCAAAAGCAGAAATCAGCTGCATTGACAATAAAGATGGGACATGCACAGTAACCTACCTGCCCACTCTGCCAGGCGACTACAGCATTCTGGTCAAATACAATGACAAGCACATCCCCGGCAGCCCCTTCACAGCCAAGATCACAGGTAGGGTTGTCTGGATTGTGTGGGCTTCCTAATGAGAAATATGGCTGCCCCTGACTGCTACCCTCATTATCAGACCACAGGCAGCAGGCTAGACATCTCTTTGAGTTTAGGTTTCATGGAGACTCATTGAGGAGGAGCAGGGGATGTAAGTCCAATTTTGGGCTGGCTAAATTCTTTCCTTGCTGATAATCCAGGAAAAAGCAAGAGCTAGTATTTGGAGCACACTGTTACCGTGCCAGTGTGACTATAGTGTGCAAAGAGAAAGCTCTCAGATGGAGTATTCAGATCATACTTACTACAATAGTGCATGAGCTCAGAGATGCCTTTTTGCATCACTACTAGAAAAATTTTCTGCTATCCCTTTTTCAGATGGTAAAACTGAGGCTTTGCAGAGCAGTGGTGTAGCCAAGTTTGCCTATGGGTGAAGAGATCCAGGTTATCAAATTCTAAAGCCCATGCTCCTCACCTTGCTGTGTTCAGGTTATGCTTTCACTGGGTTATAAGGATGATGCACAAGGCAGGGTCCCTGTCCCCACAGTGTTTAGACCTGCCTGTGAAGCAGCCGGTGGTACTATGTGGAATGTGGTTGTTGTTTACCTGAGAAATGCCCACGGCCATGCCAGGCAGGCACGAGGTACCTTCAACTACCAAAGATTCCTATATTTTATTTTATTTTTGAGATAAAGTCTTGTTCTGTCACTCAGGCTAGAGTTTAGTGGCATGATCTCAGCTCACTGCAACCTCCACCTCCTGGGTTCAAGTGATTCTCCTGCTTTAGCCTCCCGAATAGCTGGGATTACAGTCGCCCTCCACCACACCCAGCTCATTTTTGCATTTTTAATAGAGATGAAGTTTCACCATGTTGGTCAGGCTGGTCTTAAACTTCTGACCTCAAGTGATCCGTCTGCCTCAGCCTCTCAAAGTGTTGGGATTATGCCCCTGGCCCAAAGATTTCTTTAAAAGTTGGTCCGTGGGGACGCAGGTCTCCGGGTCCTGCCAGCACTTTGTCTTTGCTGCAAGCAGGCATGAATCCCATCACTCTTCATTGGTTGGGTCTACTCCATGTCCAAGGCCCATTTTTTTCACTCAACTTTGTGTAATTAGTTCTTGCCTGTTCATCTGTGAACGGCATATGGCTTGGCAGCTCTGGGAAGCCGGGGTGACCACATGTAACGGGAGTCCTTTTGGGGGGTTGTTTGTTTCCCAGATGACAGCAGGCGGTGCTCCCAGGTGAAGTTGGGCTCGGCCGCTGACTTCCTGCTTGACATCAGTGAGACTGACCTCAGCAGCCTGACGGCCAGCATTAAGGCGCCATCTGGCCGAGATGAACCCTGTCTCCTGAAGAGGCTGCCCAACAACCACATTGGTGAGCTAGGCTACCCTTCCTGGCTGGAATCAGGACATCTTGGGTGGGAAACAGGGACTCCTGCAGTCCTTTCCTGGGAAATTGGTAGCACAATGGAGTGTGATATGGTAAACCTGCTGGGTCACACGCATGATAAACGTCCAAGTGTGTTTCCGTATGTTGATATCAACACTTTGAGACACTCTGGGTTGTTTGATGTCAGGAAAAGGGTCATATTTCTATTTTTGAGAGTGTGTCTCTCTCCTGCTTCCTCTCTGCCATCCCCGTTACAAACCCCAATCTGTGCTCTGGTCCAGGCATCTCCTTCATCCCCCGGGAAGTGGGTGAACACCTGGTTAGCATCAAGAAAAATGGCAACCATGTGGCTAACAGCCCCGTGTCCATAATGGTGGTCCAGTCCGAGATTGGTGACGCCCGTCGAGCCAAAGTCTATGGCCGTGGCCTGTCAGAAGGCCGGACTTTCGAGATGTCTGACTTCATCGTGGACACAAGGGATGCAGGTCTGTGGTCCCAGGGGAGAGGCCCAGAACTTGTGGGAACTGACTTCTTTTGCTGAGTCGGCTTCATCTTTTCATCCTACCAACTCCTTTTCCTTTCTGAGCATCCTTCAAGCTGTAGGTCCTTCTCCCTGCATTGTCATTTACGCCTCATGACCACGGGTGAAATGAGATTGTCTTTGTTTTTTTTTTGTTTTTTTTTTTGAGACGGAGTTTCGCTCTTGATACCCAGGCTGGAGTGCAATGGCGCGATCTCAGCTCACCGCAACCTCCACCTCCTGGGTTCAGGCAATTCTTCTGCCTCAGCCTCCTGAGTAGCTGGGATTACAGGCACGCGCCACCGTGCCCAGCTAATTTTTTGTATTAGTAGAGACGGGGTTTCACCATGTTGACCAGGATGGTCTCGATCTCTTGACCTTGTGATCCACCCGCCTCGGCCTCCCAAAGTGCTGGGATTACAGGCTTGAGCCACCGCGCCCGGCCTGTCTTTGTTTTTTAGATGATGAAACTGAGGCTTGCAAGGTTTAGAGTCCTCTCTGCACTAGGATCTGAACCCAGAGCCATGACACCTCGAAGACCCCTGTTTTCCCATCTGATCTTCCACCCTTGTTCTCAGCTTTCCAGGGTCCAGACAAAGGATGTTGGGTCGGCTGGCCAAGACCACGGTCATCTGAGCAGAGCTTTTGTGGAAATGAGGCATCTCTTTCCATTCTCTCTTGGAGATGGTTTGAGTTAGATTGCATCTTTCCCAAGCTTGTCACACCCCAATGCCTCCAGTCATCTGCTTTCTTGAGGGATGGCCACACTGGTGACTTCTAGACAAATTCTAGCCCAGAGGAGAGGGCTGGAGAATTTCTGGTCTTGGTTGGAAGATACTCCCTGTTAAACCGTTCAGTCTACTGACCTAGTTGAGGCAACCAGGGATTGTTTAAAAATTCAGAATCTCAGGTCTGGCTGGGGATAAACCCCCGAGGTGGTATGTGCCATTCTTGGAGACATGAGGGCAGAATGTCCTCCGCAACTGTTTGTACAGGACACATTCTCTATGGGATATTAGTAAATACCCTTGAGGAAAGGGTTCTCTGGTCAAAACCAGGTTCAGCAGGTTATTTCACTACAGGACTTCTCAGGGCCCTTAACCTACTCATCCCCCTCTGGGCTCTACAAACAAGGCCACCATTTACTTTCCTTCTGCTATGTAGAAATAGATGGAGCCTTAAGGATCAGATGTCCTTTTTCCATTCATCTGGCTCCCCCTTCCTGAGAAGGCTGTCAGAACAGCTTGGGGCTGCTGTGTTGCAGGTTATGGTGGCATATCCTTGGCAGTGGAAGGCCCCAGCAAGGTGGACATCCAGACAGAGGACCTGGAAGACGGCACCTGCAAAGTCTCCTACTTCCCCACCGTGCCTGGAGTTTATATCGTCTCCACCAAATTCGCTGACGAGCATGTGCCTGGTATGTGCGTTCCATTCCCCTCCAGGTGGGATGCCTGGGTTTTCTGTAAATGCCGTGCCTTGGCCTCTGGGCTGTTCACAGGAGCCTTCTTGGGTCTTGCAGGGAGCCCATTTACTGTGAAGATCAGCGGGGAGGGAAGAGTCAAAGAGAGCATCACCCGCACCAGTCGGGCCCCATCTGTGGCCACTGTCGGGAGCATTTGTGACCTGAACCTGAAAATCCCAGGTGGGTGTTGGGGACTAGTGGGGTGGGGAAGCCTTGGCTCCAGCCCTCAGGGCAGCGGGTGCCTTTGGGAACCAAGTTCAGGCATGGCCCAGAACATAGTATCTAAGTCGGCTGTGCTGACATCTTCATTTCACTTCATTTCATTATTTTCTTCTATGTTTATTTTCACAGAGACTTGTCCAAGAAAAATAAATCTGTTTACCTCGCTACCTTTTTCCTGTTCCAAATAAATATAGCTTTATTGTGGCACATGGGGGAAACATAGATAAGCTTTTAGATTTTTATATTTACTGTCTGTCAAATAGAATCATGTCAGTGAAAGAACGGGCCCTGCTGATGCCAGTGTCTGGAAGTATTTAAGAGGTGGCAGCCCAGCGGCGTCCTTCTAGTATTTCTCTTTCATTCCTGAAATTAGAACGAAGGCTGGGCTGCAGATCTAGCTGGGCCCCATCTAGCCCTTTGGCGGTGAATTGTTCCTCATGGGCCCCAATTAGCCAGTCAACAGGCCACACAGTCTGGCTGAAATGTGGCCCAAGGTCTTTCTATAAAAAGAAAAAATCCTTCTAGAGAGAAGCCACTGGGAGTGAAAGTTTTGAGGCTCCTCTGCCCAGAAGTTGACATGTCCTGTCAAATTCTACAGAGAAGGGAAATCTAAATCATCTTCAGATGGAGCTTGTGTTGTGAGCTCTGGAGAGGGGGCCGTCTTTCTACACTGCGTCCCCATCCTTCCTAACATGTCACTCAGCTGTTGACTCTGCCTTCTTGGCTTTAGATAACAGGTTCTTTTTGTGTAGTCACATCAATGTCAGGTCACATCAGAATGTGGTAAAAGCCTCATTACTGTACAGTTGAGACACGATCACTTAACAAGAGCTATACTGGGCCAGGCACAGTGGCTCACGCCTGTAATCTCAGCACTTTGGGAGGCCGAGGCGGGCAGATCACCTGAGGCAGGAGTTCAAGACCAGCCTGGCCAACATGGTGAAACCCATTTCTACAAAAATTAGCTGGGCATGATGGTGGGTGCCTGTAATCCCATCTACTCAAGAGACTGAGGTGGAAGAATCACTTGAACTCGGGAGGCGGAGGTTGCAGTGAGCCAAGATTGTGCCATTGCACTCTAGCCCGGGTGACAGAGCGAGACTCCATTTCAAAAAAAAAAAATTAGACATCCACCTTATCTCTTTCATGACCCTGAAAAAATGCCATTTCATTCTGTTGAATGATATTAAACTGTTGGTGATATTAAAAAAGAGATTCCTTTTCATGTCTAGATGCATCAACTGTCATTTCACATAGACTCATCTCTGCCTCAGCCCCCATCATCAGGGCTGCTCTGACATCCACCACCCTGTGCTCAAGCTGTGGGCCGGATGCCCAGGAGTGGGCTGGGCTGGTGCATTTCAGACACTGCCACGCCTTGGCAGACTGCCCTCCACATTTCTCCATATTCCCCCACCAGCCCTGGTGCTGTCTTTCCTTCTCACTTTGGCCAACTTGATGGAAAAATATGGCATCCAGTGTTCAGTTTCACAGCTTTGATGGCTAGTGATGTGTACTGTGTTTTCATTTGCTTTTACATTTCTCATTTTGCAAAATATCTGTTCCGTTCTCTTTGCTTATTTGTTTCTTGAGGAACTAGCAAGTGCCTGCGCAGTATGGACATTTTCCCTTTCTCTTAAGTCTCTTCCAGCTCTTGGCCATTTTGTTATTCTTTTAGTTACTTAGTACCAGATGACTCTGGGTGAGGCTCGATTTTCCCCTCATTACCCAAATGATCCTTGCGGAGATCCCCTCCTCTTAGAATGGAGGATGGCTCACTAACTTCAGAAGTCCTCCAGACCCAGGTTTTGCGGGGCATCTTTGTCAGTTTGGGCAAAATAACTTGAACTAGGTGGCAACCAACAGAACTGTATCCCTCACAGTTGTGGAGGCTGGAAGTCCAAAATCAGGGGCCCGCGTGGCCAGATCGTGGTGAGGACCCTCTTCCAGGATGCAGACCGACAGCATTCCCTGTATCCACACACGGTGGAGAGTGGAGGGAGCAAGCTGTCTGGACTCTTATAAGGCCACTGATCCCGTCACAGGGGGCTCCACTTTCATGACCCCATCTAATCCTAATTGCCTCCCCAAGGCCCTGCCTCTTAATCCCATCACATTGGTGGGGTAGGATTTCAATATTTGAATTTTGGAGGGGCAAGGACATTCAGTTCATAACATGAGTGACCCTCTTTTCAACCTCCCTTCCCTTTTCTGTCCTCAGGGGTCAGAGTCATGAGCTGCTCTGCCCAGATCCTGTGGGGCTGGAGGGTGCAGTTTCATACTGGCTCTAGGTGATGGCAGTGCTCCGTGCCCCGCATGCGGCCACCTGGCCTCACCATGGCAGTGCAGGCACAGTCGTTGGCATGACATGAGCAGCTCACATAGAGTGATGTGGTCTTGTGTCCTAGTGCTGGTGACCCAAGGCATTGCTTTTCTGAAAGTGTGGCCCCTGGTCTTCGGTTTGCTCAAAGCTTTGCTCACGCATGGTTTCCCTTTGCCATTGGGACTGACATATATTCACCTTTTTCTCTAACTTTGTCTTGTTGCCTAAAAGAAATGGCAAAGCTTCTTGACAGTAAGGGATGACGGCTCTTATTTACCTACTGTGGAAAGGAGCGCGTGTATGCATGATGGATGACCGTGTCACCTTTGGCAAGAAGTCTCAGTGCCCCTAGCATGGGTGGCCTGAAGGGCCCTGCCTGCTCCATGCTGGCCACAGGAGGGCAGGCACCCAGCCTGAAGGGAAGGAAGTCTGGGCACCCCTCGTCCACTGGGCTGCACACACCTTGCTCTCGGCTGCTTGCCCTGCATGTCCTGCCTTGCCTCAGGCCCTTACCCTAACCCTCTTCTCTCTCCCAACCTCCCTCCCTCTTTCAGAAATCAACAGCAGTGATATGTCGGCCCATGTTACCAGCCCCTCTGGCCGTGTGACGGAGGCAGAGATTGTGCCCATGGGGAAGAACTCGCACTGCGTCCGGTTTGTGCCCCAGGAGATGGGCGTTCACACGGTCAGCGTCAAGTACCGTGGGCAGCATGTCACTGGCAGCCCCTTCCAGTTCACCGTGGGGCCACTTGGTGAAGGAGGTGCCCACAAGGTGCGGGCAGGAGGGCCCGGCCTGGAGAGAGGAGAAGCGGGAGTCCCAGGTGAGCATTCCTGGCAGCTCTTTCACTGGGGAAGAATATGAGTTGAGCCCAGACAGTGTGAGCACCCACATACTTTTTTGCCCTGTTCTAAAGAGAAGACTTCTGATAGGTGGCGTTAAGGGGCATTCTTTAAAACAAGGCATCTGTGACTAAGTCTGGCACACTTTATGACTAAGCTTTGCTCACCTACGTAAAGCTAAACAGGCTTCTCATTGGGAGCCTTCTTGGAGCCTGTAACTTCTTAGTGTGCATCTGAGTCTCTCACTGGGGAGCAGAGTAATACTGTTTCCAGAGCATCTTGCAGGGCTGATGTTCTGTGAAACACACTAGAAAGCTACAAAACTGACTCAGCATTCTTTTCTATGGTTGCTGGTGGGAAGCTGTGTGGGTAAAAAAATGGAACATTCTCATCTTTTTCTGGCTTGGTTAAGGTGTATTCATTTTTAAATTTTTTTATTTGATACTCTTTTTTTCTTTTTTTGTTTGTTAGAAATGGGGGTCCCGCTATCTTGCTCAGGCTGGTCTTGAACTCCTGGGCTCACGTGATCCTCCCGCCTTGGCCTCCCAAAGTGCTGGGATTACAGGCGTAAGCCACTGCATCGGACTAGTTAAGATGCATTTAGAGGACTCCAGATGTCTTACGAATTTGGTTATCGCTAGTGATGCTTTGGAAACTTCATCGATTGACCTTGCTTGGGTTCTGAGAAAGAGGAAGCAGCTTGCAACAAACTAAACCTAGCACTGCAAATTTGAGCAAGAATGGAAGAGGGGCATGTGTTCTGCAGGGCTTACTCGCTAACCAGGTGTCTCTTTGCTCTCAGCTGAGTTCAGCATTTGGACCCGGGAAGCAGGTGCTGGAGGCCTCTCTATCGCTGTTGAGGGCCCCAGTAAGGCCGAGATTACATTTGATGACCATAAAAATGGGTCGTGCGGTGTGTCTTATATTGCCCAAGAGCCTGGTATGTATTCAGGGGTCACAAGAGGACATTTTCCTTGTTTAAACATGGTTAGGTTGCAAGGAACAGAAATTCATCAAATTTACTGAAGTCAGTGAGGAATTTATGTGTATGGGCACATGGGAGAGCCTTCTAGAAATCCAGTTGCAAGATACACGGCCTGACCTCCAAAGGGTGGGAACGCTTGCTCTGGTTGTCTCTTGCCTTTCTCCATTAGCCTCTCTGCTTCGTGCTTTCATTCAATGGCTTCATTCTTTCCAGCCGCTATCTGCCTACCCATGGCTACCCTGGCTGGCTTCCCCAGAAGAGTGGCCTTGGCATCTGAGCTCCCTCAAGCAGGAGTTCTTAACCTTTTGTGTGCCATTGACTCTTGCCATCTGGCAAAGCCTATGGGGACTGTTCTTGGGATAATGTTTTAAAACACATAAAATGAAATATGTCACACACTATAAAGGAAATTAATGATATTAAAATAGTTACCAAAATCTTACAAGAACAGATATGCAACACAGAAACATGCATATCTTCGTTAATACATTAAATCATAAGATTTGGTGCCAGTATATTAGCTGTCATCAAGATAATAAGTGAAAATGATACGTCAAAGTATCTGTAAAACTGTAAGATGACATAAAAACATCTTTTTTTTTTTTTTTTGAGATGGAGTCTCCTTCTGTCGGCCAGGTTGGAATGTAGTGGTGTGATCTCAACTCACTGCAACTTCTGCCTCCCAGGCTCAAGTGATTCTCCTGCCTCAGCCTCCCAAGTAGCTGGGATTACAGGCATGTGCCACCACTCCCAGCTAATTTTTGTATTTTTAGTAGAGACAGGATTTTACCATGTTGGCCAGGCTGGTCTTAAACTCCAGACCTCAAGTAATAAGCCTGCCTCGGCCTCCCAAAATGCTGGGATTATAGGCGTGAGGCACCACACTCAGCCAACATCTATGATTTTTAATGGTGATATAAGTCACATGTACTTAAAACATGCTGTTATTCCTTATCAACATTTCTGAAGAAATGAAACGGTAAATTTCAGTCATAGGTTAGTGAAAATTAAAATCTAGTTTTTTTCCCATTCAAGTCCGTGGATCTCCTGAATTCAATACACAGGCCATTTGAGGACCCTGTGGGCCCCCGGTTAAGAGTCTTTGGCCTTGCCCACTAAGGAAATCATATCGGCCCAGCCTCAGCCAGACAGCTCCTCTCAACCAATCAGCTGTGGACATTGAGGAGGGCTGGGTCTCTCCCAAGACATTTTAGCCCTTGGTGAGAAGCAAGAGGCCACTCTGGGTCCAGAGTCTCTGACGTGATGGGACTTTTCTGTCCTCATAGGTAACTACGAGGTGTCCATCAAGTTCAATGATGAGCACATCCCAGAAAGCCCCTACCTGGTGCCGGTCATCGCGCCCTCCGACGACGCCCGCCGCCTCACTGTTATGAGCCTTCAGGTGAGACGCAAGGAAGCATCCATCTCCTTGGCCACAGGCCAACCAGTGAGACCCCTGGGCTCCTGAGGCCGCTTCAATGCCCACTTAGGTGCTGAGGCCCCTATATGCATTTTGACCACAGATGTCACCTAGTCATTGGGGGGCTTTCCCGTGACAGAGTCAACTTCCCATACACTTAGGGCAGATGACACTTGGAGCAAGCAAAAACAGAGCCACAGTCAACAACACACCTTAACGTTTGGGGACAAGTTTGTTTTTAAAGGTTTATTTAAGAGAAACAAAGGAAGCCTGTTAATAATTGGTTAAGGGATAACAAGGGCTTTCAAAACAAAACGGAAACAGAAATAACAGTGCAGTGACATTTCAGCCTGCTGTTGTTGGCTGCCTTTCCTCAAGAAAGCCAATTGCAATTTATTTTATTATGACTTATTTATAATAAGTGTGCAGGGAACTATATTAAGAGCTTTATCAGTGTTACTTCAGTAAATTGTTGCAATAGCCTGACAAGTAGGTTCTTTGGATCCCATTTTGATGATGGAAAAACAGAGGTGCAAGGAGGTTTCGTCCACTGGGAACCAGCTAGCATGAGGCAGCGCAGGGGCTGCGTGACTCCAGAGCCTGTGCTTTTTTTTGTTTGGTTTTGGTTTTTGTTGTTGTTGTTGAGATGGTGTCTCGCTCTGTCGTCCAGGCTGGACTGCAGTGGCATGATCTTGGGTCAGTGAAACCTCTGCCTCCCGGGTTCAAGTGATCCTTCTGCCTTAGCCTCCTGAGTAGCTGAGACTCCACACACGTGCCATCCCACCCAGCTAATTTTTGTATTTTTTGTAGAGATGGGGTTTCACCATGTTGGCCAGGCTGGTCTAGAACTCCTGACCTCAGGTGATCAGCCCTCCTCGGCCTCCAAGTGCTGGGATTACAGGTATGAGCCATTGTGCCTGACCAGAACCTGTGCCCTTAACTGCGGCCTCTTTAACTGCCACCTGACACTGTGGCACATGGTTTCATAGTCCATCCCATTAGGATACCAGGAGAGGCAACACTTCTCATCCTAAACAGGTCACTTAATTCAAGCTTGCACTAGCACCTTCAGCCAAACTAAGAACCAGCATGGACGCCTCTGGGTTTTTGCCCAGGACAGTGAAAAATAATTAGGTATCTGAACTGGGAGTAGCAATTAAGTTGTGAAATAATAACAAAACCCCAAAATATGATTTCTGGGTAAGAGTTTCTAAATAGCCTTAAGCCTGCCCCCAGTTCTTGAAAATATTGGATTGATTTAAAATCCAATCTGATGCCTAAGATTTATGATATCATTGGCTCTAGTTCCATAGGCATGGTTTACATTTGAGATTCTAATCGTACTCTGAGGGGAATTGGGATCCCTCCAGTCGTTCCAAACATTAGTCTTTCATTTCGGGATGCAAACAGAACCCAAACCAGACTCACAGTCCACACATTGAAGCGGCCTCCTCCAGGGAATACCAAGGGTCCTAACTGGTGACTGTGGTGTAGATGTTTTTCTTGTGTTTCATTTAAAGGCTTCTTAGCAGAAGTGTCTTTTGTGGCCGACTTAACTAAAACCTACGGAGGGAGATAAACCCAGCACTTTTTGAGGGCAGGAGCTGGCCTCATGCATCTCGAAGATTTCTTTCCGATCTTCCGAGGCGTTTATCTCCCTCTTGAGGATTTAGCGGCATCCGGATTCAGGTAATGTAAATGATTCTGTCTAAAAGGAGCTGGCTTGGAAAAATCCTCTCCAGGAAACTTTTCTGAAGAGTCCTCTCGTCATAGCTGGGTCATAAATGTTTCAGTAAGTGCACAGCAGGCTGTTTCTCAAGCTTTTGTAACCAGCTGCTGCGCCGGGAGGGGCGTGTTTGTCAGCATCGCCCCCTGTTCTTCCTGGGTCATTTGATGCCGAGTGATATGTAAATTATTGATCAGAGATTTTTGCGGAGGCCCACGCAGCAACATCTGGTGCTGGTTAGCAAAGAGAGGCATGTATCATTTTGTCTTGCTTTTGAGACTTTTTAGAAAATTGGGGTAGGCTGGCACTGGGGGTGGAGGTGGGATGGGAGTGATTTGGTTATCAAAGACTCTTAATTCTGCGTTCCATCCTCCCTCCTCAGTCTATATAGCCCCAGGGCAGCACAGTCCAATAGCAGGTTCTGCAGTGATTGAGATGTTCCACGTCTACACTGTGCAGCTTGATAGCCACTAACCACACGTGACTATCGAACATCTGAAATGTGGCCAGAGGAACCAAGGAGCTGAATTTTTAAGTTTTATTTAAGTGCATTAAATTTAAATATATGTATATATGGCCACATGTGGCTGGTGACTACTAAATTAGACAGTGTAGCTTTAGGGCCTTACCATGAAGATGTGGTTCTTGGGTCAGTTCTTGGACCTCAGCATCACTTGGGAACTTCAGTCCCAGACCCACTGGATCAGAATCTGCTTTTTTTTTGTTTTGTTTTTTTGAGATGGAGTCTCGCACTGTCACCCAGGCTGTAGTGCAGTGGTGTGATCTCGGCTCACTGCAATCTCTGCCTCCTGGGTTCAGGCAATTCTCCTGCCTCAGCCTCCTGAGTAGCTGGGACTACAGGTGTGTGCCATCATGCCCACCTACTTTTTTTGTATTCTTAGTAGAGATGGGGTTTCACCACATTGGTCAGGATGGTTTCAATCTCCTGACCTCGTGATCCACCTGCCTCGGACTCCCAAAGTGCTGGGATTACAGGCATGAGCCACCACACCAGGCCATCCATCTGGGGATCTTATTAAAATGCAGATTCTGAGGCCAACTACAGTGGCTCATGCCAGTAATCTCAGCACTTTGGGAAGCCAAGGTGGGCAGATCATGAGGTCAGGAGATTGAGACCGTCCTGGCTAACACAGTGAAACCTTGTCTCTACTAAATATTCAAAAAATTAGCTGGGCGTGATGGTGTGCACCTGTAATCCCAACTATTTGAGAGGCTGAGGCAGGAGAATCACTTGAACCCAGGAGGCAGAGATTGTGGTGAACCGAGATCGTGCCATTGCACTCTAGCCTGGGCAAAATGAGTGAAACACCGTCTCAAAAATAAAAATAAAAAAGATACCCAGATGGTTTGCTTGCACATTAAGTGTGAGCCGTGCTGCTTTAGAGTTATTGCCTGAGGAATGGCTGTCCAACCAAGTTTAAATCAAAATTGCTGACTTGTAAAATATTGCTGTTTGGAATTGGCCAGTCTTAAAATACCTCAAATGTTGTTGCTCAGCTTTGTTCTTAACCATCTGAACTTCTGATCCCCTCCTCCCAGAAGAGGAGATAGTTTCCAAGACAAAGTATCTTGGAAACTGATCTGGGGAAAAGCAAAAGCTGTGCCTTTCTATGGCATCTTGTGGGGATACGACCTCTAAATGCATATTAATATTTAATAATAAGCTGATGTTTTCTAACCTCCCTGTGTGTGGGGCGGGCCCTGTGCTGAATGTTTTGCATGGACAGCTTCATTTGATCTTTATAGTAGCCCTCCAGATAGATCATTATTATGACCGTTTTACAGATGAGGAAACCGAGACTTGAAGAGGTTTGGCAACCTGGTTATATAGCTAGGAAACAGTGGGAAATCCAGATCCAGCTGATTCTTAACTGCTATGCAGTACTGCCTCCTTTGCACACATAGTCCTTTATAATAGGTTCCTCCAGGTCTGCCTTTGAGATAACAAACATCATAACATAAAACTGTGTTCATGTTCATAAGTGCGTGACTTTGTTAGCTGCCGGTATCCTCCTAAAAGAGGATACTTTTTTGGTCTAGAACATACTGGGTTTTCTGGCCTGCACAGGTGTTATTTTGAATGCTGAGATGATAGCCGTTTTGACTGGGATGTCTCAAGTATCCAAACCCGAAATCATCTCTTCCAGGCTGAATCAAGATGGTTTGCATAGGAGGCCATGAAGATGCATGTCTCTGCTATCTTATATTTTATGTTAAAAATGTGGAATGGCTCACCTGCTCGTTTGTTGTCGTGTTATATAGAAAACCATTCTGGGCCTATTTGCATGAGAACTGTCACCTGGAGTTTTGGGTAGGGTCAGTGTGTGCCACTGAGCAGGAATCCCGAGGGCCATAACCTGTCTAATGTATTAAATTCTCAGGAATCGGGATTAAAAGTTAACCAGCCAGCATCCTTTGCTATAAGGTTGAATGGCGCAAAAGGGAAGATTGATGCAAAGGTGCACAGCCCCTCTGGAGCCGTGGAGGAGTGCCATGTGTCTGAGCTGGAGCCAGGTGAGCAGGAGGCCTGGTTGGGGGTCCCAGCACCAGCACTTTGCAGCAGAATGTTCCTGTAAATGTGCGTCCCGAAGGATTGTTCAATTTCATTACTGCCAGTGAGCCTCTGAATTCCCTTTGCTGTTGCCAGACATTGTTTATAAATTAGGGTTTAGACATTTGCCAGAGATAGGCAGACCCTTTACCCTAGGAGAGAATGCTCATTCTTTCTTTCTTTTTTAAACAAATGCTGGGCTGGGTGCAGTGCCTTAACCTGGGAGATCAAGGCTGCAGTGAGCTATGATCGTGTCACTGCACTCCAACCTGGGTGACAGAGCGAGACCCTGTCTCAAACACACACACACACACACACACACACACCACAAAAACAAATGCTGCTTTATTTTCTGTTAGTTTTTCAAATTCCTTTTGGAGGACATTCATCATGATTTTTCTCTCATATCCTAACAACATCTTATAGATTTTTATTATATTGTCGACCTTATGACATGAGTAAGCACACTTTGATCTCACTTTAAGGGAAAGGTAGGTTAATGTTCTGTAAATTTAAAAAAGGAAATCTGGGTCTCTAGGCCCTAATGTCCTAAGATTTTTCTTGCTTTGTGCCTTGGTATATGGAATTCTCTGATTTAATCAACTTTAAAGAGAGTGCTACTGGTGAACATTTATTAAGGGTCAGAAACTTGAAGGAAGGTATAAGGCTGAGGAATATATTATTTCTGCTCAAAGTTTAATGAAGGTCTGGCCAAAAAAACAGATAATGACCCCAAATGATCGCCAATACCACAGGAGAACTGAAAAGCAAATGGTGAAGATGGTTAGAGCAGGACAGAGAAATAGTTTCTGCCTCGGTGAGTTCAGGAGGGCTTCTCAGAGGAGGTGACATTTAATGTAGGCCTTGATGTATGAGAGGGAGAGACCTATGATCAGTGCCTTATAGGGCATTTGTTTTATGCCTGGCTATATTTATATAGTGTAGTTAGAAATCTAGGATCTGACCAGGCATGGTGGCTCATACCTGTAATCCTAGCACTTCAGGAGGCTGAGCTAGGAGGATCACTGGAGCCCAGGAGTTCAGGACCAGCCTGGGCAACATAGCGAGACCCCTTCTCTACAAAATAAAGTAAAAAATTGAGCCAGGCATGGTAGCACGCACCTGTAGTCCCAGCTACTTGAGGGGGATGAGGTGGGAGGATCGCTTATGTCCAGGAGGTTGAGACTGCCGTGAGCTGTGTTCATGCCACTGCACTCCAGCCTGGGTAACACAGCAAGACCCTGTCTCTAAAAGAAAGAAAAAGAAATGTAGGATCTGTGTGAACATTTAGATCTATTTTTCCCAGTAGGCAGAAAGGGCAGTGGGGAGCTTCAGGAGGAACAAGTGTGAGGGATGGGTTAGATCCCGGTTTTAGTCTGAAAGGCCAAGTGGCGAGCTGGTGCTCCCAGAGTGGTCCATTAGAAAAAGCAGCAGCATTGGAAATGGAGAGGAGGGACTTGAAGCCAGACAGATATGGTGGCCATAGAGAGCGAGAGAGAGAGTCCCTTCCAAAACGTTCCATGTAGCTTAGTGATTGGGTCAGAAGTTGATAGTGCAGTTATCAAAACTAGGGCCACCGAGCCAGAGGGTGGATAAGGATTGGTCAGGGCTTTAAATGGTTTAATTCTTTTATTTTGAGGGAATTTGAAGGATCCTCGATACCCAAATGGAGATGCTTACTAGATCACTGTGAGGTTCAGTGGCCTCAGCCCCAACAGTCCCTCACTGGGTACCCTCCCTCTTCTCTTAAAGCCAGTGTGCTTCAGGGGAAGCTGGCTCCACCCCAGGCAGGATTTGAAGCCCTACAAATATATGCAATCATCAGTGTGACACAGTTACTATTGATTGGAAATTATAGAATACCCAACTCAAGCCAACTCACACCATAAAGGGGCGAAATACGTGTGTAACTAGAAACTTCAAGATCCTGGCTGGGTGCGGTGGCTCGTGCCTGTAATCCCAACACTTTGGGAAACCAAGGTGGGCGGATCATGAGGTCAGGAGTTCGAGACCAGCCTGGCCAATGCAGTGAAACCCCGTTTTTCCTAAAAATACAAAAATTAGCTGGGAGTGTTGGCAGGCACCTGTAATCCCAGCTCTTGGGAGGCTGAGGCAGGAGAATCGCTGAGATCACGCCATTGTCTGTCTCAAGAAAAAAAAAAAAAAAAAAAGCACATTGGCTTTAAGGGAGGTGGGTGGGGACCCAGCTAGGGGACTGTTGGGGGATGTTCGGTGCCAAAGGATGTAGCATGGACAGCTCCATGGAGATGCACCTCTGTGGAGAGCCCCAGAGGGAAGGAGAAGAGCTTTGGGGAACATCAAGTCTGAAGGGAATGAAGAGTACTAGGAGCCAGGGGGAGACTGAGAGACTAGACTACCTGGAATGGTGGGAGGAGAACAGGCTCTCTGCATCCCGCGTGGAAGGCTTCAAGGAGGAGGTGGTGGTCAGGTGGTACACAATGGGTGGATGTTCTAGGTGCCCACTTCAATTAACAGATGATATTGCTACACGCTGTGACCCAAGTGCACAGCCAAAAACCTGCCCCGGGGGGCAGTTCCTAGCTCTGAGCTTAATGAAGGAGCATTAATACCAATTGGAACAATTTTTTTCCAGTTCAAATGGCCAAATAGAGAAACGTAGAAGAAGTGAGGTTTTCTTTTTTCCCTTCATATATATTCTTTTTTATTTCTTGTTATACTTTCCCAAAACAGAGACATTCAACAGTAGCGAGAATGGCCATCTCCCAGCATTTTTTAAAACCACACCCCGCCATGGGTGAACAAAGTAAAGAGTAGTCGCCTGGAGTTCAGCTGAGTAAGCCACTGTGGAGCCTTAAGTGGTGAGGGCTTCCAGTTTCAGAGTGCTGTGTCTTCAACTTGTATCATCAGTTTAGTGGAAAAACAGAGTTTAATTTTGGTGAAATGAGATTCATCTCGTGACAGGACTAGTAACAGCATTCACTGAATTTCACATTCAAAAAGTGAGGTTTTTAAAGAAAGGAAGTGTTCTTCTGAGGCAGGGGCCGGAGTCTTGTCCTGTGTTTATAGGATTTGCGATATGGATGCCTTTCCTTTGGGGCTGATGAGGGATACACAGGGGAGGTTCGTCTGCTTCTGAAATCCAGGGTGCTGAGTGCCAGGCTCCCAGTAAAACTCTTGGTTTTTAATGGGCCATCTCAGGTTAGCCCCCCTCCTTTGTCATCACCGAACTTGGTGGCGTCCATTTGCCTGATTTCACACTGTGCCTTTCCTCATTCTCCTAGATAAGTATGCTGTTCGCTTCATCCCTCATGAGAATGGTGTCCACACCATCGATGTCAAGTTCAATGGGAGCCACGTGGTTGGAAGCCCCTTCAAAGTGCGTGTTGGGGAGCCCGGACAAGCGGGGAACCCTGCCCTGGTGTCTGCCTACGGCGCAGGACTCGAAGGGGGCGCCACAGGTAACCCACTCCTCTGCTTCTTGAAGCCTTAACTGAGCCAGCTCCAGGGACCAAGCCAGATGGAAATCCTCAAGCCCCGTGGAAGCTTTTCACACGCATTCCCCATGGAAACTGGGATCGTGCACACTTTGGAGGCACTTGCTGTCCAAAGCTGTTTCGGGAGTTGTGGTTTGACCCGCGATAAATCCAGAGTGAGAGCTTGATGGCCGTGTTATCACACCTCATTACTGTTAGTTGTGGTTCAGATTTCTTGTCTGCCAAGTTTCTTGACTTTCAGGACAGGATGCTGATAGTCAGGGAACACAGCACAGTGTCATAATTTTGAGGGTTTCTTTGCCTGCAGAGAATTCATGATGTGTCCAAGGGGGCTCCTACCATCTGTTCTTTCCCGTTGCCCGGGCTCCCAGAAATGCTCCCCTCCCAGCCTATCTCCTCCTCTTTTTTACTCTCGGATCTTAATGGAGGAGGAGACAAGACTGAAATGGTCAAAGAATTCTGGAGCTTTTTGGACCCATCACAGTTTATTTTATTCTTTGCCACAGATGAGACATGTTTGATTGTGAAAAATACAGGCAGTGCAGAAGTAAATAAAGTGGAACTCACTGCATCTTCTCTGCCTCCTCCCCCACCTGAGTCCAGAAGCAAACAGCTCCGGGGAGGGAGGACCTTCACCCTGTCTGTCATCTCCTTGTCCGCTTTCATTATTGGTTGCCGGGTTGGTTAGCTAATTGGTTCATTAGACAAGCAGACACAGAGTTTTGCTTTTGTCTTACAGAAGGAATCGGAGTGTATCTGCTGTGGCGCAGCTTGTGATTTGCTTTGATATCTTAAAGGTCTTTCAGATCTTCCCCTCCTTTTCCTGGCTGTAGTGAGGATTCCTGCTGTGAATCACAGTTATTTGAACAGGTGGCATCGGGTGGTGTGCAGTGAGTGCGTCACTGTTACGGAGGCTGCCAGGATCGGAAGCTGGTCCTTAGTCCCTGCAGGGAAAGTCCACAGTGTGGACTCACTGGGGCAAGTTTGCATTTGGTGTAACTTTGGACCCTCTCGGGGAAGCAGCCTGTCCTGGTTTCTTGAGTCTCTTGTGTGTGCACCCCCACCCCACATAAGGAGAGTGGGATGGAGCAGACTTGCCTCCCAGGGGCGAGGGAAGAGTGGCTGCATGGTTGCCTGGCACCCAGCCCCAGGAGCGAGTGTCCTGTGTGGCCAAGGGGCCCTCTCCAGGTGCAGGAGTGACTGGTGGGCTGGCAGGCTGCCCGGGACTCTGGCCAAAGCAGTGGCCTCAGCAAAGCCACCCACAGGGGTGGCATGAGTGCTGCCAGACTCCCCAGGCGAATCCAGTCTGGCTCCACCCCGAACTCTGGGCCGGCGGCTTGGCTTTTGTGAAAGGCGTGGTATCATTTTACCCTAAGTGATGTCCATTTTACAGATGAGAAAAGTGAGATGCAGAGGTTGAGACACTCCCCAAACAAACACTCCCCCAAAAAACAGTCAGTTGGGAGGAGGCAGAACCAGGAATCAATCCACGTCCCTGACCTCAGAGCCTATGTCCTGAACCCCAAAGCTTGGCCACCTCTCTAAGTGGCTGGCTCACCCAGAGGCAGTGACTGCATCCCAGCCCACTTGGGGGGTGTTCTAAAGCAGGACTCCTGCCCTCCCAGCTGCTCAGGAGTGGTTTCCAGGCAGCAGTGCTCACATTTGGGCTCTGAGCAGCTACTCACCTTTGAGGGCTCAGGTGGGGTCCTCCTGGCACTTGGAGTGTGCGGCAGGCTTCAGTCCAGGCCCCACAGCAGCTGCTGGGTCTCCCACGCTGGCCAGGACGCATCTCGCCCTCCTGCTGGCTCGCGCCGCCATGCCTGGGCCCTCTCCTACTTCCTTTTGGCTGTTCGCATACCTTTTTGGGAGCTTGAGTTTCAGCTTGGGTTTTCTGCAAGTGCTGGACACTGCTGAGAGAAGGAGCTGCTCTTACAGGGAAGCCCCCAGCCAGGAGGGGAGAGGGACAGAACCGGCCTGCTTCAAACCCTGTGTAAATATTGCTCTTGTCACAGGGAAGGCGTCTTGTTTTTCCAGCCCTCCCGCTCGCAAGCCTTTCCCTAAATATCCATCCTGAGATTACACAGCTGCAGTGTGCATGAAATGAAAAGGTATCTGCTCGGCCGCCAGAGCTGCTAGTATCTTGACCTTCCCAACAAAGCAAACCTCCCTCTGTTTTTATGGGGCGAGTTTGCTGTATCTCTTGGCTCAAGTTTTAAATGGTCCATTCTGTCGATTTTGGAGTAGGGGAATGTGGAGAATTTGAGGCGGGAGCTTGCTGGAGGAGGCTTGAGAGGCTGGGAGACAGACCAGGGGGCTCCGGGTTCTTTGGAGCTGCTGAGCAATTTTCCTAATGAAGTGATCCAGGAACCCCAGTGTGCTCGGAGTAGACCAGAAGGGCTGCCTTCCCTCTTTCTAGCCCCTTATCTGTCTTGAAGAACAAGCAGTGCTGTGTTTAACATGCATTAAACTCCCGGGAACTGAGCTGGACGTATTTGAGGGGTTGGGGGAAGACCATCATGCCGAGATGTTTTGTGGTGTCCAATAGAGATTATAGCTGGAGGTGGTGGTAAGAGACTTCTGCATGTGGGTTTTCTTCTTCCATCTTCTCTCAGGCAAGTGCTTTAGCTCCAGTTTGGACAGACTTTATGTTTAAATCCCAGTTCTGCTGGTCCCCAGCTGTGTGACTCCAGAGGAGTTATCAGACTTCACTGTGCCTCTGTTTCCTTTCCTGTAAAGGAGGAATAATAAGGGGACTCACCTAACAGCTTGTTCAGTGCCGTAGAGGAGGCAACAGCCGAGCAGTAGCTCCCGTCCCATAACCCCCGATTTCTCTTTTCCCAGCTCATGCCTTTTTGGGCCCTCACAGTCAAGACGAACTGATTTTTGTCTGATCAAGATATTGCATTAAGGCCAAATGGGTGCGGTGGCTCACGCCTGTAATCCAAGCACTTCAGGAGGCCAAGGCAGGAGGATTGCTTGAGGCCAGGAGTTTGAGACCAGCCTGGGTGACACAGTAAGACTCCATCTCTACAAAAAAAATTATTTTTTAAAGATGCACTTAGGAATAAAGCAGCTTGTTAAAGCATGGTGGAACATTCCCCTGCAGCCAGATCATTTCAACTTCACTTAATTCAAAAATACCTTTTTGGCCTGGCGTGGTGGCTCACACCTATAATCCCAACACTTTGGGAGGTAGAGGTGGGAGGATCACTTGAGCCTAGGTGTTTGAGACTAACCCAGGCAACACAGCAAAACAAAACAAAACAAAAATTTAATTAGCCAGGCATGGTGGTGCATGCCTTAAGTCCCAGCCACTTGGAGGCTAAAGCAGGAGGATGGATGGCTTGAGCCTGGAAGATTGAGGCTACGGTGAGCTGTGATCATGCCACTGTACTCCAGCCTGGGCAACAGAGGACCTTATCTCAAAAAATAATAATAATGAGGCCAGGTGTGTTGGCTCATGCTTGTAATCCCAGCATTAGCTCAAGGTGGGTGGATCTCTTGAGGGCAGGAGTTCGAGACCAGCCTGGCCAACATGGAGAAACCCTGTCTCTACTAAAAAATACAAAAATTCACTGGGTATGGTGGCAGGTACCTGTAATCCCAGCTACTCGGGAGGCCAAGGCAGGAGATTTGCTTGAACCTGGAAGGCAGAGGTTGCAGTGAGCCAAGATCATGACACTTCACTCCAGCCTGGGCAACAGAGCGAGACTCCATCTCAATAATCAATCAGTAAATAAAATATCTTTCTTTATCGTCACCTTATAGCTGCTTCCTGGATGGACACACTGTCTCCTTGCTGCTCACCACTCGCCTTCCCTATGCAGCCCCCGCCTCACAGCTGCTGCTTGAGGGGCTTCTTGGCTGCACAGATTAGATATCGTGACGAGGTTGAGATAATGAGGGGAGAGTGGAGCGACTTTGGAACATGGGACAGGAGCCTTAGGAGCTTCCAGGAACAGCTGGGTTGTGTTTGAGGGTTGCACGATAGCAGCTCTTTTGTTTTATTGATATCCAGAACAATAATTCTTTCTCTGGACTAGGAGCTATAATTAAACCAAAATATTTCCCAGCTGGGGCAGTGTCTAGGGCTCTGGCAGAAGCACAGCCCTGCGTGGGGATGCTATGCCAGGCATACCCCATAGAGGGCATTGTAGCGGGCATGCACGGGGCCTGATGACTGCAGGAGGCTCTCCCTGGGCCAGCTAAGGTGTCTCGGGGCTGCAGTTAGGGCATCTGAGGCAGCCCCACTGTCCACCCAGGGGTCAAGAGTTGGGCCTGGCACCATGGTTCATGCAGACATGGTTCAAATCCAGCTCTACCACTTTCTAGTTGTGTAGCATGACTGGCCCCCTCCCTGAGCCACAGTCATTTGTGAAGCGGGAATCACGGAAAGGATTCCATACCACATGCATAAATGGTGCTGTGCACAGGACCTGGAGCCCGCATGGGGCACACGTGCCCTGTCAGCGGGAGCTGCCGTTTTGTTCTTGTGCTTGTTGCTGGAATTTGTGGCAAAGTGGGTGGGCTGGCAGGTCACAGTGGCTGCACCCAGTCTGCAGCATGGTGCCTGGGGTGAGGGGCTAAGGAGGAATGGCGGAGACGCTTGGCTCCCCTGGCTTCTCCGAGTCTACCCAGAGAAGAAAGGAAGGTCAGAGGGGCCCACGCCTCCCCCACACCCTGGAGGGAGAGCTGGACTCTGGTGGCTGAAGCAGCACTTCAGGCTCACAGTGTGACACAGGCTGCTCGCCCTCAGCCGCAATGGCTCATGCCCAGAGGACAGAACAGGGTGTCCAGGCTGTTGGTGTTTGTGGGCAAAATATCAGCCATGCTCTTCCTCCCTTGGCCTCAGAAAGGGAGCTCCCACCCCATAGGGCCTGAGTTTCTCTCTGCCAGAAGTTCAGAGCTAGTTCTGGTGGGTTCCCTTGCCACCAGGGTGAGCCCTCTGTGAGGAGACCTGTGTGTGTCCCTCACCACGGCCTCAGTGCTCCCAGGAAAGCCCTCCAAGCCATCAACACGGCATTCTCTCTTCCTTTCTCCCAGGTATCCAGTCGGAATTCTTCATCAACACCACCCGAGCAGGTCCAGGGACATTGTCCGTCACCATCGAAGGTCCATCCAAGGTTAAAATGGATTGCCAGGAAACGTCCGAAGGGTACAAAGTCATGTACACCCCCATGGCTCCTGGTAACTACCTGATCAGCGTCAAATACGGTGGGCCCAACCACATCGTGGGCAGTCCCTTCAAGGCCAAGGTGACAGGTAACGATCGACCAGCTTTGGAGTTACTCTCTCTTCCTGGGGAGCTGGTTTTGCCAGATCAATCATAGTGGAAACTGTGCATGGTTTTAGATGTGTTAAAGCTACTTTGAACTTTGAATGTCAGTAAAAGTATGAGATGTCAGAGGGCGGTGTTTGAAGCTTGCGAAAGTCCGCAGAGTGGAGCCGTGCAGGGGTTGAGAGAGCATGTTAGGTGGTTTTCTGTCTCTAACAGAAGAAAACATACTGAAATCTTACGTATTTGTTTAGATCAGGGCCCGAAAAATCCCGTCATTTCTAATTTTCACTTTTAAAATAATCAAAAGGTTTTATTATACTTATAAAAATGTGTCTCCTCCAAAACACTAGAAAAAAATACCAAACTATGAAACCCACCTCACAGCCACCACCCAAGGTAACTAAGCACCATGAACACGCGGTAAATCCCTTGCACGCGTCATGATTCACTGTTATGTAAAGTATGGAGGTTCATTGCAGAAAAATTAGAAAATTCAGATAGGAAAATCCTTACTCATGCACAGAATCATTTTTTGGGTTTTTGTTTGTTTGTTTTTTGTTTTTGTTTTTTTTGAGATGGAGTTTTGCTCTTGTCCAGGCTGGAGTACAATTGCATGATCTCGGCTCACCAAGCCTCCACCTCCCGGGTTCAAGCGATTCTCCTGCCTCAGCCTCATGAGTAGCTGGGATTACAGGCGTGCGCCACCACGCCCAGCTAATTTTGTATTTTTAGTTGAGATAGGGTTTCTCCATGTTGGTCAGGCTCGTCTTGAACTCCCAATCTCAGATGATCCACCCACCTCGGGCTCTCAAAGTGCTGGGATTACAGGCGTGAGCCACTGTGCCTGGCCCATTTTTTGATATTTCATTATATGTCATCCCAAACTTTTATACTGCTTATACATAGACTATTTTATGTAAATAGAAAGATGTGAATTTCACAGACACATCTCTGTGGGGGGATGATTGGGGGGGTTCTAGGTCTTGTCAGCCAAGGCCGGACTCATCCATTTGCCCAGAAAGCCAGATCCTAGTTGTATGCGGGTGGCACCCTGGGGGTTTAGAAGACATTATGGGTGTGACATACGGGTGTGGTGGCTTTTGTATCCAGGTGTTGGGGTGCGGGGGCTCTCCTGGGGCTCCTGTGTAGGGTACTTGCCTGTCCTCTGGCTGAGAGACCCCTCTTGATCTGGCTATTCATGCCTGTCCCCCTCCCTCTTATGTCTTAGGCCAGCGTCTGGTCAGCCCTGGCTCAGCCAACGAGACCTCATCCATCCTGGTGGAGTCAGTGACCAGGTCTTCTACGGAGACCTGCTATAGCGCCATTCCCAAGGCATCCTCGGACGCCAGCAAGGTGACCTCTAAGGGGGCAGGGCTCTCGAAGGCTTTTGTGGGCCAGAAGAGTTCCTTCCTGGTGGACTGCAGCAAAGCTGGTAGGTGCCTGGGCCTGCTCAAGGGTGGAGTGGGGCAGGGGCAGGCTGGGCACCCTGGGTACGCTGGCCTTCCTTGCTGAGGTTTCCTATAGTGCGCACCCCCATGTAACCCAGCCATTTGCAAGTAACTATGTTCATGACCCTGTTCTCCTGCACTTAATTTTTTTTAATTGCACTTTAGGCTCTGGGGTACATGTGTAGATCATGCAGGGTTGTTGCATAGGTACTTACACGGCAAGATGGTTTGCTGCCTCCATCCCCTGTCACCTATATCTGGCATTTCTCCCCATGTTATCCCTCCCCAACCACCCCACCCCCCGCTGTCCCTCCCCTAGCCCCCCTCAACAGACCCCAGTGTATGATGCTTCTCTCCCTGTGTCCATGTGTTCTCATTGTTCAACATCCACCTATGAGTGAGAACATGTGGTGTTTGATTTTCTGTTCTTGTGTCAGTTTGCTGAGAATGATGGTTTCCAGATTCATCCATGTCCCTACAAAGGACACGAACTCATTGTTTTTTATGGCTGCATAGTATTCCATGGTGTATTTGTGCCACATTTTCCTTATCCAGTGTATCATTGATGGGCATTTGGGTTGGTTCCAGGTTTTGCTATTGTAAACAGTGCCGCAATGAACATACATGTGCATGTGTCTTTATAATAGAACGATTTATACTCCTTTGGGTATATACCGAGTAATGGAATTGAACTCCAGATGGATTGCAGACTTAAACATAAGACCTAACACCATTAAAACCCTAGAAGAAAATGTAGGCAAAATCATTCAGGACGTAGGCATAGGCAAGGACTTTATGACTAAAACACCAAAAGCATTGGCAACAAAAGCCGAAATAGACAAATGGGACCTAATTAAACTCTAGAGCTTCTGAACAGCAAAAGAAACTATCATTAGAGTGAACTGGCAACCAACAGAATGGGAAAAAAAATTTGCAGTCTACCCATCTGACAAAGGGCTAATATCCAGAATCTACAAAGAACTAAAACAGATTTACAAGAAAAAAACAAACAAACCCATTCAAAAGTGGGCAAAGGATATGAACAGACACTTTTCAAAAGAAGACATATATGAGGCCAAAAAACTTATGAAAAATGCACTTAATATTTTTTTTTTTTTTTTTTTTTTTTTGAGGCGGAGTTTCGCTCTTGATACCCAGGCTGGAGTGCAATGGCGCGATCTCGGCTCACCGCAACCTCCGCCTCCTGGGTTCAGGCAATTCTCCTGCCTCAGCCTCCTGAGTAGCTGGGATTACAGGCACGCGCCACCGTGCCCAGCTAATTTTTTGTATTAGTAGAGACGGGGTTTCACCATGTTGACCAGGATGGTCTCGATCTCTTGACCTCGTGATCCACCCGCCTCGGCCTCCCAAAGTGCTGGGATTACAGGCTTGAGCCACCGCGCCCGGCCTAAAAATGCACTTAATATTTTTAATGATTTTTTTTTAATTTTGCCTTTTGAACTTAGGTATTTATTTGGGTTTCAAGGGCCGGTTGCCTGGGTTCTGGCATCCAGTACACCTGGGCTGGGGACCTGGTACCGCCACTTCATTCATTCATTGTTTGTTCATAAAACTTATGTAGCCATGTGACCGTGGAAAGTTATTAAATCTCTTTCCAAAAGTCAGTTTCCTCTTCTCGGAAATACCTTCCTTAAGGTGCTTGTGAGAGTAAACAAGAAGATTCTCATAGCGAATACTTAGAATAGTCCTTACTGTGTGCTAGGGCTTGGCAGCCATAACTCCTTCAACCTCACAGCTAGCTTGTGAGGTACACGCTATTGTCATTCCATTTACAGATGGGAAAGCTAAGATAGGGAGAGATGAAATTCTAGTCCAAGGTCACTCAGGTAGCACGTGGCAGGGCAGGGATTTGAACCCACACCATCAGGCTCTGTGAGCCTCTGCTTGTAATTGCCATGCTCTCCCACCTCTCGGGGGCCCCAGCATTATCACGGAAGCGCCTTACCTTTGGCTCTCATACCTCCTCCTCTTCCTGGGCCTGTCCTGATGCACCCGGATGGAGTAACCACTTTCTTTTGCCTCCTAGGCTCCAACATGCTGCTGATCGGGGTCCATGGGCCCACCACCCCCTGCGAGGAGGTCTCCATGAAGCATGTAGGCAACCAGCAATACAATGTCACATACGTCGTCAAGGAGAGGGGCGATTACGTGCTGGCTGTGAAGTGGGGGGAGGAACACATCCCTGGCAGCCCTTTCCATGTCACAGTGCCTTAAATCAGTTTTCTCAAATCCTGGGGAGAGTCTGTGTTTGCTTTTGTCGCTTGTTTGTAATTCATTTTATACCAAGTCCTCCAGCCTGTTCGTGGGGCTGAAACCCCATCCCTAAAACATTGCTGTTCTAAAGTGCCTTCAGAAATAAGTCCTAGACTGGACTCTTGAGGGACGTGTTGGGGAATCTTAAGAAATGCAAGCTTGTTCAGTGGGCTGAGAAGATCCCGAGCACACTAGGTGCAAACCAGAACTCTTGGTGGAACAGACCACTCACTGCAGCAGACAAACCAGGAAGACGATGAGACTGATGTTTCAGAAAAACAAAACTGGCTAGCCTGAGCTGCTGGTTCACTCTTCAGCATTTATGAAACAAGGCTGGGGGAACGTGGGCAGAGAAAAGGGGGAGACCAAGTTTGAGTTCATTTAGCGAAGGAGATGACTTAAAACCAGCTTACTGTCTTCCAGTGCCCGTGTTCATGTATTTGGCTATTAGATCACTGGCACTGCTTTGCCGCTGCTCACTGCCAACACCCCTGCTCTGTGGCCTTCTTACACTTCTCAGAGGGCAGAGTGGATATGGTGGCAGCCGGGCCCACGTGGCTCCCAAGTACCTGTCCCCTCGCCCTGATGATTATTTCTTGCAGAGTCACCACACGTGACCATCCCGGCAGCCACGGTTTTGCTTTAGTTATCCAAGTCTGTTTCAGTCCCTTCCTTGGTCTGAAGAAATTCTGCAGTGGTGAGCAGTTCCCCCCTTGCCAAAGATCCCTTTTAACCAACACTAGCCCTTGTTTTTAACACACGCTCCAGCCCTTCATCGGCCTAGGGAGTCTTACCAAAATGTTTAAAGTGACCTCAGGAGGGCCGTGTATTAGCGCCCTCACCCCAAGGCCCGTCCCATGACATAACACTCCACACCCGCCCCAGCCAGCTTTGTGGGTCACTTTTTCTGGAAAATAATGATCTGTACAGACAGGAAAAAATGAAACTCCTGCCGATCTTTGGCCTGAAAGCCGGGAATGGTGAGGGGCGAGAAGGGCAGCAGCTCATCAGTGGTCTTTTCACCATTTGGCAGAAACAGCGAGAGCTGCGTAGCTGACAGCGGCTGTCTACCTGGCCGTGGCCACGTGCCACCTGAGGCTGTTTGGGAAGCAGTAGCAGGTGCAGAAATCTAGAAATGAGATGTAGGGAATTTTGCCTGCCCTCCTGCAGACCTGAGCTGGCTTTGGAATGAGGTTAAAGTGGCATGGACATTGCCTGAGCCCAATGTGTATTGTGTTCTGGGCAGGCGGACCGCTAGGGTTTGCTGCTTAGTCCTGAGGAGGTGGCCACGGTTGTGGCGAGTGCTGGGGGTAAAAGCCCACCTACAGAAACTGGAGCCGCCCGAAGCCTGATGTGAAGGGACCACAGGTGTTTTAAGCTGGGACACGGAAACCGAACTGGAATCAAATGCCGACTGTAAATTGTATCTTATAACTTATTAAATAAAACATTTGCTCCGTAAAGTTCCTGGGTGTTCTTAGATGGTGTCATTTCAGAATAAATTGTTTAATCCTAGGAGTTAAACACCACCTGGGTACACAGCGAGACCCAGCCTCTACAAAAAATTAGATGGTATGGTGCATGCCTGTGGTCACAGCTGCTCAGGACTGGGAGGCAGGAGGATCACTTGAGCCTGAGAGGTCAAGGCTGCAGTGAGCTGTGTTTGTACCCCTGCACTCTAGTCTGGGCAACAGAGCAAGACAGTGTCTCTCCCCCCGTCCCCTGCTCCACATACACACACATCGTTGGAGCTCCAGACCAGCTCTCCCAATCCCTGGCTTAAGGGGCACAGACTAGCAATTTGTTTTGACAGTGAATTTGGCCTCTTTTTCGGGGGGAGGGAGTAAACACGAAGCTGTCACCTGTTACCTCGCTGTGCTTATCATCGCTGTCTTCCCCTCCCTTCGCCTCTGTTTCTCCTTTTTTGTTTTTTTTTCCTTTTTTGAGATGGAGTCTCGCTCTGTTGCCCAGGCGGGAGTGCAGTGGGGGGATGTTTGCTCACTGCAATGCCTGCCTCCTGGGTTCAAGCAATTCTGCCTCAGCCTGCCAAGTAGCTGGGACTACAGGTGTGCTCCACCACACCTGGCTAATTTTTGTCTTTTTAGTAGAGATGTAGTTTTGCCATGTTGGCCAGGCTGGTCTTGAACTCCTGACCTCAAGTGATCCGCCCTGCTTCGGTCTCCCAGAGTGCTGGGATTACAGGCGTCGGCCACTGCCCCTGGTCTTTCTCCTTTTTCTAGAAAAGCCTCTGATAACTGAATGCTTAGGAGATACCTAGCACCTCTCCTCCTCCTTCTCACTGGGGTGCTTGTTTGCAGATGCAAAGTTCACTTGGGAGCATACCCTGGGCCCCTGCCTTTTTGAGCCCAGAGTGGGAGCTCTACTCTCTGGTCATACCACTGTGGAAGCAGGAGCCGCCAGATAGGTCCTGGCAGGTACCATGGTGATGGAAAATTGCTGCTCTGCCCCCAGCCCTCCAGATGGGGGTTGCAGGTGGAGAGAAAAGCAGGGAAGGGAGCCTAGATTCTTCTGACACCTGGCTGTCAATTGGGGTCAATTGTTTGCCTCTTAGAGGAGGCAGGAGAATGGAGGAAAGATCCTCTCCTCCTGGAGGCAGCAGCCTTATCTGTGGCCTGTGCCAGGAAGCACTGCTTCCTGGACTCCCATCTGAGAAGGTTCATGGACTTTGGGATTCTGCAGTGGCGAGCAGTTCCCTACTTGCCAAAGAGTCCATTCAAGCTCTGCCCTGTGGGGTCTGGCCAGGCCACAGTGTGATGCTGGTTTGCACACAGAGGAGCACAGGGCACAGCCATTGATTTCTCCACGTGAAGCCTGGCAGCTTTCCGTTGGGGGAGGCAACATTTATAAGTTAACAGCATGGGCTTTGGTGTCCGGCACTCCAGAGCTTCAGTGCTGGCTCCGACGTTCATTGGCTGTGTGGCCCTGAGGAAGTCACCTTGCCTCACCTCTCTGGGTGGTCGTGAGGATCAGAAGAGAGCCCACAGGGCGCTGTAAGGAACAATTCCCTGCCTGGGTCTCAGCCACTGCTGTCTGTGACCAACACCTGCTGAAGTGATGATCCTTGCACAAGGCTGACCCCTGGCGGCTTGTTGGCATCTGGGGCTACACCTGGTGGTCTGCATGGGGCGATGCTGACATTACCCTGGGGTAAATTTCCCCACTAGAAGCCACTGCCTCCTGTTACATCAAGACATCTGGGGTCAGATGCACCTCTTTACTGGTCAATGGCTAGGACCACAGGGTAACCATTACCTGGACCTGGGCTTGGCTGCTTATGGAAACCAGCTGTTTGTGCAAACACCTTGAAAACTGAAACTTGACCCGGGACAGGCCAGGTGCCAGGTCCTTTCCGACTTTTGTGTTTTCTTTCCGACTTTTACTGTTGACTTTGCCTCTTTCCTACCAGGAGCGGATGGGGTTGATGGAGGTGAAGCAGACAGCAGCTGCCTTGTAGAGGTCCCCAGTCCCTGCCCCCTTTGAAGCACAGAAGCCCGCTTCTTCCTCATCGCACTTCCCTTTGCAACCCAGGGAGGCACTCACCAGGATGCTGCCAAGGAGACATTTTATTAACATGTCTGTTTCCAAGGCGCTTATTAGCACTTGGGACCCTTGACCACATGTCTAGTTTTGGGACTTCAAAGGGGCCTTGGAAGCCACATTTTGATGAGTTTGATGTAAAATGAGTAGGGCATTTAGGGATTTAGTTTCCCTTGAAAGTTGCACAGACTTAAAAATTAGCAGAATAGGCCAGGCGTGGTGGCTCATGCCTGTAATCCCAGCACTTTGGGAGGCCGAGGCGGGCAGATCACTTGAGGTCAGGGGTTTGAGGCCAGCCTGACCAACATGGTGAAATACCATCTCTACTAAAAAATACAAAAATTAGCTGGGTGTGGTGGCAGGCACCTGTAATCCCAGCTACTCCGGAGGCTGAGGGAGGAGAATCACTTGAACCTGGGAGGCAGAGGGTGCAGTGAGCCGAGATCATGCTACTGCACTCCATTCAGCCTGGGCAACAGAGTGAGAGTCCCTTAAAAAAAAAAAAATAGCAGAATAAAGGTTAACGGCAAAATGAGTGCTTGATCCTTGTCAACTTGCCAAGATTATATTAAAAATATTGATTAGCCTCAGTTCTCGGCCCTGTGGAAGTAGGATAGAGGAAAGGGATGGAGTGTTTCCAAATGGCCATGAAATTGGAGAGGAAAGGGGCTGTATAATACATATATTTCACGAATGAAAACCCCCGGAAATGAGTATCTTATGTAGATATTTTTTTTTCCTTTTCACAACAGCAAATCATAATTTGAGGGAGTAAAAATGTCACATTGGGGGAAGTAAGGGCTCAAGCAAGCCTGGATGCAGTTTTTTTTTTTTTTTCCTGGCTTTGTCCTAAGGATGCTGCCTAAATGGATGGTGGGAGGAATCTTTCTAAACAAAGAGATCCTTCTCTGCTTTGTGATAAGGCTTTTGTCTGAGCTCCTAAGCCCACAGGGACCGGCTCATGGGCATGGAATTTAGGAAGACCCACTCCACACCCCTCACACCCTTTTTCTCTTCCTCAAGAGTTCTCAAGAGCAGGCAGGAAATGGAGAATTTATGAGCCTGACTCATGGCACCGATCCACGTACCCAAGGGTGTTTCGTATTTTGGACTTGCTTATCTCCCCAGGACAAAGTACAAAGATGAAAGAATCTGCAAGCCTTTTATTGCCCACATTTCTCCCTCTGCCCTGACTGCCTTGCCAAGGTACTAGTACACCTCTGCCTGTCAGGGGCTGCCCTCCCTTTCCAGGAAGTGAATGTGCTTAGGGCAAAGCTGGTGCTGAACCCTGACTGGGTGTATTCAGAGAAGAAAACCTCAGTGGAGGCTCCAAGTCCTGGAAATGCCAGCTTCAGGCCCAGCTACAAGCAGCTGGCTCCATACCTGCAGAAAATCCTTGTGTAGAAGCAGATTCAGTGAGCAGCGGGTCATATGCTGCAGGTTCAAACCTGATTCCAAGCCCAGCGCTGCTGCTTACCAACTGAGACACTTCAAGCGATCATCTTCTCTGTGCCTCACTGCTCTCATCTGTAAAATGGGGAAGTAATGAGAAACTTCCCTTCTAAAATCAGATGAACTCCAGAAAGACACCTCCCCCTGCCCCCTCCCCCTCAGCATATCCATTCGCCAACTGGCCTGGGCAAACCTTCCCCAGCCCAAAGCTCTTAAGAGAGGGACTGCCTGAGTGTTAGAGATTTGGCTCCCCAAGGGAGACTGGAAGGAGCACCCCAGCTAGGGAAAGGGAGGCTTATGGAGAAACCATTAAGCGTGGTGGTTCTCAGTTTGGGCTGGGGATTCTAATTCTAGCCCTGCCATGAGTTCTAGCAGGCAAGTCACTTATCCTTCACAGAAAACTGTGCCTCAGTTTACTTTCCAATGAAATGGGGTAACAGGACCCACCCCCATAGAGTGTTCTGAGAACTCACTGACAAAATACACATAAAGAGCATTTCAGGTCAGGCGTGGTGGCTCGCTCCTGCAATCCCAGCACTTTGGGAGGCTGAGGCGGGTGGATCACGAGGTCAAGAGTTCAAGAGCAGCCTGGCCAACATGGTGAAACCCCGTTTCTACTAAAAATATAAAAAATAGCTGGGTGTGATGGTATGCACCTGTAATCCCAGATGGGAGGCTGAGGAAGGAGCATTGCTTGAATCCAGGAGGTAGAGGTTGTGGTGAGTCAAGATCACACCACTGTTCTCCAGCCTGGGTGACAGAGCAAGACTCCATCTCAAAAAAAAAAAACAAAAAAAAAACCATTTGACAGTGTCCAGCACATGAGAAGTGTTCACGAAATTACAATTATTGGTATAAGAGAATCCTAGGAAAGCCGTGCAGTGTTGCGGACGGAGTCAGGCTGGGCATTAGGGCTGGGTGGGATGGGTAGAAGTGGGTGGGGTGGGGTGGGGTGGGCCAACCACAGAACTCTGTCTGAGGTGGGATGTTGGTGGCCTCAGGGAGTGGCCAGAAAGGTGGGAGGGGAAAGGGTGAGTCACGTGCACCCAGGAGGGCTCCAGCCCACATGCCAGCCTGTTCTTGTCCTCTGGTTTCAGAGCTTCACCCTTTCCCCTTAGCGCAGGCCTAGGCCAGTGCCGGGCCTGAGGGCTGCCCCCACTCCATCCCAGGGGTTCTTAGATGGAAGGTGTTTAAATGAATTAATAAACTAAGAGTAAGAAAATTATCATCGCAAGTAACACTAATGCTAGGCACTGAGTCTTATTATCACAGTTTTTACAGGAAAGTTTGTCAAAGCTCAGAAAGGTTCAGTGACTGGCCGGGTGCAGTGGCTCACACCTGTAATCCCAGAACTTTGGGAGGCTGAGGCAGGTGGATCACTTGAGGTCAGGAGTTCAAGATCAGCTTAGCCAACATAATGAAACCCCACCTCTACTAAAAATACAAAAATTAGCTGGGTGTGGTGATGGGCGCCTGTAGTCCCAGCTACTTAAGAGGCTGAGACAGGAAAATCGCTTTAACCCGGGAGGCAGAGGTTGCCGTGAGCCGAGATAGCACCACTGCCCTCCAGCCTGGGTGACAGAGCGAGACTCCATCTCAAAAAAAAAAAAAAAAAAAAGAGAAAGGAAAGAAAAAGAGAGAAGAAAGGAAGGAAGGGAGGGAAGGAGGGAGGGAGGGAGAAAGGAAGGAAGGAAAAATTAGCCGAGCGTGGTGGCAGGCGCCTGTAATCCCAGCTACTCCGGAAGCTGAGACACGAGGGTTGCTTGAACCCAGGAAGCAGAGGTTGCAGTGAGCTGAGATGGTGCCACCGCACTCCAGCCAGGGCGACAGAGCAAGACTTAAAAAAAAAAATATATATATATATATATATATATATATATATAGGTTCGGTGACTGGCCCAAGGGCACACAGGTAACAAGGGTCAAGGCTGTGTTAAAACCCGGTAAACCTGTCTAGGAAAGTGAAGTTGTGCATGGCTCCAGACCCAGGGAACAGAAGCCAAAGGCGGCGCTCCTAGCGGCCCGTCGGCCTCGCTGGGCCTTTGGGAGGCTCTCTGCACCGCCCCAGCCCGGTTCCCTCCCGTGTACACTGTGGGCCTCGGGGGCGGGGAAAGACAGCCGCCCGCGTTGTTGTCGCCGCAGCGACCGCCAGGGGTCGCCTTGGACACGCGAACTGCGTCCCCGAGGGGAGTCTCTGCGTTGGGGAAGGCGCGGACCCACCCACCTCTCCCCCGAGCACCCGGACTTCGCAGTTTCAAGGGTGGGGCAGAGAGGCTGTCTGGAGTTCTAGCAGCAGACCCCGACCCGCCACCGGTTGACCCCAGGGTCCCGCCACCCCCAAACCCACAACTCCTGACTTTCCTCCCTTCACCCCTCGCCCCCACTCGTCCCCCGCCACAGAGCCAATATGGGGTGCGCCTGGACGTCATTTTCCTGAGCACATTTCCCGGGCACCTACTGTGTGCCAGGCTCGGCCACAGAGATACCCTGGAGGAGCAGACGCGGCATTGAGTCACAGGGAAGGGGGGAAGCAGCTTCCCGCGGCCAGGGCGTTTGGTCGTTTGTCCACTTGCAGCCCGGGACACACAGTAGGTCCTTCGCAAGGAGAGACTGACTAACTGCTGCTTAGCTCCTGTGCAGGGAGCCTGCATGCGAAAGTGCATCAGTCACTGCTGTGCGTTCCCTGGGGAGGCAGCTCAGGTCCTGCTGTTCCACTTAACCGGAGTTTCTTCCCCAAATTTCCCAAACTCCCTCACAGCCCATTTGACACGTGGAAAGACTGAGGCTCAGAGGGCAGTCTATATACAGCCATGGCCTTTCTGCCTTACTGGGGGGTCCCAGGCTGCAACGCTCTTCCCCTGCGCTTTGCCTGACTAACTCATGTTCATAGTTCAGGTCTCAGTCAAAGGACACCTCTTCCAGGAGGCCTTCCCTGACCCACTCACTGCAACCTGGCTAAGCGTCTGCCTCTCCTTCTAAAGGGTGAAACCCTGAGAGCAGGAAGTACCTGGGCTCTGTCTTTCCTCATCTACATTTCGAGCCTGGCTCAGTGCCTGGCACAGGGTCAGAAGCTAATGATGTTTATGAGAATACACCCAGCAGAATGGAAGGCAAGAGGCCCCAGCGCACTGTGGGTAGCCTCCTTCTCCCTGGTCAGGGAGGCAGAAGGTGTGAGGATCCAGGAGGCTGACTTTGTGGTACCACTGAGGCATCGGGTGAATCTTCCCCTGTCCTGCCTTGCCTGTGCCTCTCTCAAGGGCTCATCCCACTTCCTGGGAGAATGTTGTGTCTGTAACACAAGGACATGGGTTTGGAGTTAATCCCAGAGATTCCTCAGTTTACTCATTTGGGAAAGTGACGCAAGACAGCCTGTTTGCAAATCACCGTGTGGATTAAGTGACGTAACAGTAAAGTCCCCAGCCTGGGGCCTGGCATGGAGTAGGTACACACCAGCAGAGGCACACCAGCCACGGTGCCCTGGGGCAGTCACGTGGTTTCTCCAAGCCTCCTTGCCCCACGTGGAAAGGAGGCGTGAGAGCCTACTAATGGGGAGGGTGGTTTAAGGCACACAGAGCACAGCTTAGCACCTGGCACCTCGTGGGCACACTTCCTCCAAGCCGGACACTGTCTCAAGTGTTTGATATGCTGGTCTAATGTCATTCTCCCAATACTAAGGGTGGTTCCCGCTCCCACCCTGCTGCACGGACGAGGCCCCTCCGCTAGCAAGGGACGGAGCTGCGTGTGGGAGGAGCTGGACTCTAGAGGTGCCCTGGCAAGCCTCTCAGCTGCACGTCCAGCACTCCCCCAGGCCAGGGAAGACGGGGCCTCTTTTTGGACCCCCTTTGGATGCCTGGCACATAGTAGGTGTACATCGGGGTTTGCTGAATGGAATAGAGGCTGCAGCACCCCGTGCACCACCCCAGGGCCCTGTGGATATGAAGGTAAAGGCCTGGGCCCGTCCCTTGGGGGAAGGATAGGCAGGCACCCTGGGTGGGTTGTGGCCAGGCTCAGGCTCTGCACCCTTCCCCAGCCTGGTCTGTTCTTCTGCCTATGGGACCCCACAAGTCCCCTAGAACAGCCCGGCCTCTCCTCTCTGTCAGGGCCTTGGCAACCCAGCTTTCATCGGCTGCATGTATCCTTGGAGATGAGGCGCTGGGAGCCCAAACACAGGCCATAGAGCTGTAGGAAGAATGCTTCTGGTTCTTCGCTACCCCACATCTCCCTGCCCCTGCCACGAGGGAGCTGTGGACCTCCCAGAACCAGGCCTGCTAGAAGGAGCACATCCAAAAGGAGGCTGCCACCCGAGTAGCCTGGAAGATCAACTGTGGCCACAAGTACCTAAGAGAGGGGACTGTGTCCAGGAAGCAGCTCCAGCAGGCCCCATCCAGGTCAGCCTCGGCAGCAGGCCCGGTGCCTGCCACCAGCTCCCATGATAGCAAGGAGGTACAGGTTGGATGGCCAGAGACCAGGGGGGCCCAGAACCAGCTGTCCAGGGGAGTGGGTGTCCAGGAGTCCCCACCCAGGGGAGACAAGAGTCTGGGAGGCCTGAAAAGCAACTCAGGGGCCAGGAGGCCAGACCAGGCCAGAGGGCTTAGAAATGGGGCAGGTCTCCCCAGGAACCCTGCAGCTGCTCTTCTAAGGCATCTCCCACGATGGCCAAGGCCAGGCCCTGTATCTCCAGGCACAGCATCAGCTGAAGCCCGAGGAGAAGTCCCAGTGCCCAATCATGTCATCCTAGGAGTACAACTGGCATGTGGGTAAGGGCCACCACCAGGCAGGCCTGGTCTCTCTCCCAGCCTCATCCTTCACTGTCCCTCACCCCTGGCTCATGGAACTGGATCACCTTCCCCTAAGCACATGGACCCTGGGGATGTGCTTAGGCACCTTCCTTTGCATGCTCTGCTCTCTCCACTTGGGATGCTCCTCCTCCTGCCCCACCCTGATAAAATTTCACACATCACCTCCTCTGGGAAATCTTCCGAGAAGCCTCCAAGAAGACTAGTTGTGCCCGCCTTCATTCTTCTGCAGGTTCTCGAGTCCACAGAAGCACAGGATGCACGGAATCACCATTCCTTGTATATTCATCTGGTCTGGGAAGTCTTTGGGTTCCAAGACTTCTTAGTTAACATTATTCATGTCCTCCCAGCTCCCAGCCCGGGGCTGGTACTTGACTGTGGAATGAATGAGCAAATGAATGAACATGGACTAGGGATGAGAATTTGATTTGGAATTGGGGGTACGAGTTCAAATCTGGTTCCACCACTTCTGAGTTGTGTGATCTCAGGCAAGAACCTCAATTTCTCTGGGCCTCAATTTTCACATCTGAAAAATGGGGATAACCTAGTATGTGTCTTCTTGTGCCATGGGGTTTCGGGGAAGTCAAGAGGGAAAGCACTTGGAACAGGAACTGTCCTCACAAACCCTCTGTGAGGTAGGATCCAACTGTGATCCCATCATTCAGAACAGAGACGGAGATCTGGAGGTACAGAGTCCCAGCTCTACCCGGAAATGAGTCACTGAGAAAACACACATGGAATTGGACTCAGTTTAATTAGGAGACTTGGGTTTGATTTCTGGCTCATTCATTCAGTCAGTCAATCATTTAACAAATGCTTATTGAGCACCTAATATGTGTCAGACACACTTTTTGTCCCTGGGCATACAACAGAGAACAAGACAGGCACGATCCCTGTCCTCACAAAGGTAGACAACGAACAGGTAAATGACGTATGTCAGGCAGCGGTCCACATTACTGCAGAGCAGCACTTTTCCGTCTTATGCATGAGGATCAGCTGGGGTCTTGGCAAAATGCGGGCTCTGACTGGGGGCAGGGAGAGGGCAGTGACAGGGGAAATTCTGCATTTCTAACAAGCTCCCATATGGTGCTGATGCTGCTGGTTCGTGGACTTGAGGTCAAGGGTATAGGAGGAGGTAAGTTAAAAGAAGGAGATGGCTGGGAATGGTGGCTCATGCCTGTAATCCCAGTGCTTTGGGAGGCCAAGGCAGGAGGATCGCTTAAGTCCAGGACTTTGAGACCAGCCCAAGCAACATAGTAAGATCCTATCTCTACAACAACAACAAAAAAAAAATTAAAAATTAACCAGGTATGGTTGTGTGCACCTGTAGTCCCAGCTACTTGGGAAGCTGAGGTGGAAGAATCGCTTGAACCGGGAGGTGGAGGTTGCAGTGAACTGAGATTGTGCCACTGCACTCCAGCCTGGGTGACAGAGTGAGGGTCCGTGTCAAAAAATAAATAAATTCAATAAATAAATAGTCTTTTGAGAGGAAGAGTTCATTCCATACCACTTCCCTTCTGACAGCTAAACCTTGGTTACTCATATTATCTTGATGTGCCTCCCTCCTTCTCTCAGAAACAGTTATCATGCAGTATCTCAGACACGTCGAATGATTGTCCATGGACGCATCTGATGTTGGTGCCAACAGCATCTGATTGCTTAGAAGGCCTCGGGCAGGTAGGGAATTCAAATAGTCATCCCTGCACACTGCTCTTCCAAAACCAAGATGCTCATGGGCAGGTCTTGTTCAACCAGGACATTGTGGTACCCTTCCCTCCTTACCTGGACAAAAGGGCAGTTCCTCAGGCTGGACAGAGAAAGTACTGGGCAAACGAATCACTCTTCCCGGGTCTCTAGTGGTCAGCCTCTGAGCTGAACCGTCACAGAGGAGCTAGACCACTTAAAACTGCAAATGCAACTATCGTGTGTGGCTTTCCCTTGGCAATCTTGGAAACATCAGTGAGAATCAATGTGGGAATGGATTCCCCGGAGACTCACACAGCAGCCTTGCACAACAGAGCTGCTGCACAAACACCTGCCAGGTTCAACCAAACACCAAATAGTCCCCAGCTTCTCTGGAGTTATTTGATTGAATGCAGCACATATTGACCCAGCAGCTCCTGCAAGCCCAGCCTAGGCTGAGCTCCTGGGGAATGAGGGGGTCAGATCTTGGCGCTCACAGGACATAGTGAGAAGGGTTGTATGGGGGACAGTGGACAGCTTTGGTGCACAGAGGAGCCTTCCTGAGGGAGGTCTCTGTCATTTCTGTCATTGAAACAATGCTCAGAAAGACCTTAGCACAGTGTCTGGCTCTATACGTCTAATTTTATTATTAATAATAATTCTATCAGCAGCAAGTCTTCAAGCTGCTTAGAAAAGGACCATCTGCCACTGGGACAGTCTTTTTCAACTGGGATTCTTCGAATAAATTGAACCCTCCAGAAAATGGCGCCAGTGACTTCTCAGGCCCCCCAGGAATGACACCATTCTATAGGCATGGGAAAGAAGCTGATTCATTACAAACAGAGGCTGTCCCCGGATGTTAGGGCTTAATTCTTTCTGGAAAGCCAGTTAAGAAAGGCTGGTGGGGAATTTATTTAGGTATTTAATGAATACCTGTATGATACCTGCAGGCATTGTTCTAAGCCCTACACTGTCCAATTCGGTAGTCATAATCCAACACACGCCCACTGAGCATTTGAAAAGAGTCTCATCCAAACTGCAATGCACTGTAAGTATGAAACACACACTGAATTTCGAAGATTTAGTATAATGAATGCAAAATTTCTCATTAATAATTTTTATATTGAATTATCTGTTGAAATGCCCATACTTGGGTAGATTGGGCTAAATCAGAGGTTGACAAACTTTGCCTATCAAGGACTGGATAGTATTTTCAGCTTTGTGGACCACCTGTTCTCAATTATGCAACTCCTCAACTCTGCCATTGCAGTGCAAAAGCAGCACAGACAATACCAAAACAAAAGGGCGTGGCTGTGTTCTGATAAAACTTTATTTAAAAAAAACAGATTGTAGAAGATGGCTGATCACTAGCAGCTCGGGCTCATAGTTCCCAGTGAAAGCGCAGAGAATGAGAGGATGCCTCACTTTCAGACGAATATTTGTTGCTCACGGACCAGGAGATTCCCAGTGGAGGAGCCCCACGGGTCGCCAGAGCGACTCTTGTGGCCGGCGCAGCGGTTTTGCTGGCGCCTTAGCGTGGCAGTTCTAGGTGCAGAGTCCGGAGATTCCCGGGCAGAAAAGCACCATCAATCTTAACACTGCTGTTTTGGCCGGCGCAGTGGATTGCTTAGATTTCAGCGCTGGGAATCAACAAGTGACGTCCGCTCAGAGACCTAGTTAGAAAGTCGGTAATTACAAAGATGATAGACGGATAAATATATAATGAAGGGAAGAAACCAGCGTAAAAAGGCGGAGAATACTCAAAATCAGAATGCCTCTCCCTCTACAGGGGATCGCAATTCCTCATCAGTAACGGAACAAGGCTTAATAGATTACGAGTGTGTTCCAATAACAGAAGCAGGTTTCAAAACGTGGGTGATAAGAAACTTCTGTGAATTAAAAGAACTTGTTCTAAACCAATGCAAAGAAACTAAGAACCTTGAAAAAAGGTTTGACGAAATGTTAACGAGAATGGACAATTTAGAGAGGAATATAAGTGAATTGATGGAGCTGAAAAACACAACACGAGAACTTCGCGAAGCATGCACAAGTTTAAACAGTCGAATTGATCAAGTAGAAGGAAGGATATCAGAAGTCGAGGACCAGCTCAGTGAAATGAAACGAGAAGACAAGATTGGAGAAAAAAGGATGAAAAGGAATGAGCAAAGTCTCCAGGAAATATGGGACTATGTGAAAAGACCTAATTTACGTTTGATAGGTGTACCTGAATGTGACGAAGAGAAGAAATCCAAGTTGGAAAATACTCTTCAGGATATCATTCAGGAAAACTTTCCCAATCTAGCAAGGCAGGGTAATATTCAACTCCAGGTAATACAGAGAACACCACAAAGATATTCTTCAAGAAGACCAACCCCAAGGCACATAATTGCCAGATTTATTAGGGTTGAAATGAAGGAGAAAATACTAAAGGCAGCCAGAGAGAAAGGTCAGGTTACCCATAAAGGGAAATCTATCAGACTTACAGCAGATCTCTCAGCAGAAACCCTGCAAGCCAGAAAAGAGTGGGGACCAATATTTAATATCCTTAAAGAAAAGAACTTTCAACCCAGAATTTCATATCCAGCCAAACTAAGCTTTATAATCGAAGCTTTTGTGAACAAACTAGTACTTAGAGAGTTCACCACCACCAGACCTGCTTTACAAGAGCTTCTGAAAGAAGCACTATACATATAAAGGAACAACCAATATCAGCCTTTCCAAAAATATATCAATAAGCAAAGAGCATTAACACAATGAAAAATTTACACTAACTAATGGGCAAAACAGCCAGCTAGCATCAAATGCCAGTATTAAACTTATATATATTCTAATTGGATAAAAAGCCAAAACCCATCGGTAAGCTGCATCCAGACCCATCTCACATGCAACGATACACAAAGACTCAAAACAAAGAGAAGGAGGAAGATTTATCAACCAATCAGAGAGTAAAAATAAATAAACAAAAAGCAGGAGATGCAATTCTCGCCTCTGATAAAGTAGACTTTAAAGCAACAAAGAGCAAAAGAGGCAAAGAAGGACATTATATAATGGCAAAAGGATCAATGTAACAAGAAGAGCTAATGATTTTATAGATCAACGAGACAGAAAATTAACAAGGACATTCAGGACTTGAACTCAGACCCAGAACAAGTAAACTTAATAAACATTTGTAGAACTCTTCACTTCAAATACACAAAACATACATTACCACCTCACACCTATTCCAAAAGTGACTACATAATTGGAAGTAAATCGCTCCTCAGTAATCGCATAGCATTTCATGGGTTTGAATGAAATATTGGTTGGCTGCTTGTTTGTTATTTTCTTCCCTTATTCCTTCCTGTCTACATCAAGTATAATTATTGGTATAAAAGAGGTTTTCAATACCCATTACTAAACTGCATTCTAGCCTGGGCAAGAAAGCAATACTCCCATTCTCTCTCTTTCTTTCTCTTCCTTTTTCTTCCTCTTCTTCATTTTTTTTCTTTCTTTCTTTAAAAAAAAAAAAAAAAAAAAACAGATTGTAGGCCAGATTTCACCCACAGGCTGTATAGTTTGCTGATTTCTGGGTTAAATAAAATATTAAATATATTAAAGTTAATTTCACTTGTTTCTTTTACTTCTTAAAATATGGCTACCAGAAAATTTCAGATTACATTTTGGCTTATATTATATTCCTATTGGACCAGACTGGTGTAAGCGCTTTACAAATATTAACTCTGGGGGATGATGCTTTTACTCTGGGAGGTGTAGGGGTGGTGTGCGTGTGTGTGTATGTGTGTAGGGTGAGATGCGTGGATTCCAATGACAGTCTAGAGCGGGTGTGGAGTTGGCTTGCTGGCCTGGCTCCCCCACTGTTGAGTGTGGAGCCCGAGTGCAGGCTGGCTTGCGGTCGCTTCCTGCAGGTATCTGGACCTGTCTGAGCCCTTTCTCTTTTCTAGAGTTCACCTCTGGATTAAAGGTAAGTTCCCTAAAGGGCCACCGGGTGGTGCTGTCGGACCACATGCCATGATGGCTGGCCCACTGGAAACCCAAGCTCTCCTCCTGGCCCTGCCATAGGCTGTGTGGCTTTGGACCTCAGTTTCCTCACCTGTAAACAGGATTAGATTAGACTGGAGAGAACACGAACTTTGAAGGCAGGGATTTGAATTCTGGCTCCACCTGGGGCCCTATTGTGACTTTAATGGGCCTTAGGCACCTTTGTCTTTATAGATCCTTTCCCCCATAAAATATATTAAAAATTATGTTTTACGACTATTGGTATAAAGACAAACATGCTATTATGATGTTAATATTTTTCTTCATCCCCAAAGTTCATGTTTTTCTTTCTGATTCTGAAAGAAATTAACACATTTCCATGGGTCCTAGGCACGGTGCCTTCTGTGCCTAATGGGTGAGTCACCTGGGTTCACTACTCCCCAGCTGTGTGACCTTAGGCAAATGTTTAACTTCTCTGGGTCTCATTTTCCTCTACTATAAAATGGAGATGACATCAGACTCCACCTTAGGGCTGCGGTTGGAATTCAGTGAGATGGCCGGAGCCGCAGAGAAGCCCTTAGCAAATGGCAGCCGTTACTTATTATTACCTTTATGCACATTTGCAGCTCTAGCCTCTCTGTAACTGTGAAAATATCTCAGCAGTGAAAATCTCAAAGTAAATATAACTCGGAAAAATAAAACTCCCAGAGTGTTTGGTGTATAGAGTTTCCAAGAGCATAGAGGAGCAGCAGGAGGAGTTTCTGCAAATGATCGACCTCCTCCCACCTGCCATCGGAGAACGGATGTGAGGTAGGGCCATGGGCTGGTACCACCCAGCCAGAAGCTGAGCGGGCTGGGGAATATGTGCCAGGCAGGGAGACCCTTGGGAAAGGGCTGAGTGTGTAGTTTGTGCGTGAGTGTGTGTGTGTAGTGTGTGCGTGTGCACACTACACACACACCCCTGCATCCATAGATTGTTTCCTTAAATTCCCTTATTTTGACTTAATTTCAGTAGCTTCCTTGAATCCTAAAGATTGATGCCACTGTTGCCAGGGTCTTGGGGACCGTGGGGACCTACTCCTCCTTTGAAATATGACCCAGGTGCAAGTGACGTGGGAATGCTGGCTCCGTCAGGGTTATTCAGGTGGAAGCCTGCCCTGATCAGGAGACTCAGCAGCTGATGTGAGTGTGGGCCTCTCTGAGCCGCCCTGCTCCCCACCCTCACACCTGCCCTGGCCGGTGCCTTTCCTCTTTCCAAGAGGGACAAGAGATGTGGCTCCCAGTTTGTCGCCATTTCCTGGTTTGGCAGCTACTCTTTATACTTGCCCGCTCCAGCCCAAGGGGGAGATAGGAGCAGGGTTGCTGAATTGCAGGAGCTCCCTCCACGCCCCCCCAGCCCCAGCAGGGTCAGGGTGAAGGTCACTGGGGGAGGGTTTTTGGATCGGTGGCAGGAAAAGGGTGTTGACAAGGAAGAGGATGTCACAAAGACTGGAATCGGGGCGTCTCCGTCCTCAGGCTTACTTGCCAAAATATTTGTCATGGTGAATGACAAATAAATGGAATCCTGGCATGATCCGTGTGTGGCAAAAATTAATTAACCATAACCAAACTGGAGCAACTCAAGTGATTCTCCTGCCTCAGCCTTCCGAGTAGCTGGGACTACAGGCATGCAACATCACGCATGGCTAATTTTTTACTTTTTATTCAGACGGGGTCTTGCCATGCTTCCCAGGCTGGTCTCAAATTCCTGGGTTCAAGTGATCCTCCCACCTCAGCCTCCCAAAATGCTGGGATTACAGGTATAAGCCACCGCGCCCAGCCAAGCTTTAGGCTAAACTAAAAGAGTGCCTATGACCAGGGGACACCCCTCTTCCCCAAAAGGCCGCCAGAGTTCCTTGCCCAGGCCAGGCCAGGCGACCCACAGGAACAGGAGGATGTGTGCAGCTCCATTAGGCTGTGGGCAGTGAGACGTGCTCTGCGCTGTGCTTTCTTGTCTGGCAGAATTTGGCCGGAATAAGAGCTGGCAGATGCCTGTGACTCCAGTCACCTGCTCCTGGACAGGAGTGGAGGGCTGTCTTGTTAGGGGGGAAGCTTCAGGGTGTCAGGACCAAGTGAAAGCCGTGGACAGACTCGTTTAGTGTCTGGCCTTCCTTCCCATTCCTCCCCCCGCCAGCACGGAGCCCCAAACCCCAGCAGCTGGGGCCATTGTCCCAGCCATGCCGGCTGTCGGAGCTTGCGGTACTTTGGGGCAGAAGGATGAGCCTCTCCCTCCAGAATAAGCCCATTTATGACTCGCTTGACCTTTTTTTTTTTTTTTTGACAGTCCCACTCTGTTTCCCAGGCTGGAGTGCAATGGCACAATCTCAGCTCACTGCAACCTCCGCCTCCAGGTTTCAAGCAATTCTTGTGCCTCAGCCTCCCAGTAACTAGGACTACAGGAGCATGCCACCATGCCCGCTTAATTTTTTATATTTTTAGTAGAGACAGGGTTTCGCCATGTTGCCCAGACTGTCTTGAACTCCTGAGCTCAGGCAATCCGCCCACCTTGGCCTCCCAAAGTGCTAGGATTACAGGTGTGAGCCACTGTGCCTGACCTTCTTGACCATTTTGGAACTTGGAAACTGGCAAGTTTCCTGAGACGGTGAGTCCTGGCTCAGAAAAAGGGTGCTAGATGTGTTAACAGCCTTGCCATCACTCCCCCACCCCGCCGATTCCAGTGAGACCTCTGAGGTTAATTGGACATTTGGGGAAGACGGTTTCCCCTGCTTAATCAGGGCCCTGTAGATTTTATTCTCCAAGTCAGATGTTACATAATTTTAAGCGTCAGACTTGTGGTCTTTTTCTCCTACATAAAAAGTCACATCATCCCTAATATATTAAAAGAAAAAAACGAGGAGTGGAGCCGTGCATATGGTGTGCTATGTTTTGTATTTTTAAGGTCACATATGGTGCTCATTTGTGTGCAGACTCTCTGGAAGAACACATGAGCTGGGAAGAGGGGCTGTTTCTAAGACAGGAAATTCGGGGATGGGGTCAGGGCACGGCATTCCTTTTCCCTGCTTCTTCTTCTGTGCTGCTCGCACACTTAGCCCTGTTCATGTACGACTTGAACAAAGAAACCTCAGGGAAACAAAGCAAAGAAAACAAAAATGGGCACCTTGGATACAGGCTGAATGGTACTGTGTTGCTGGACTCCGATGAGCATCCTTGGTTGCAGAAAGATAAAACCCTCAAGTCCCAGCCAGCCCACTAGGTGTTTGTCACACTGGGGCCCCAAAGACCCCCAACACTGGCCCTGGTGACCAATGCAATGTGGTGGGTGTTGCAATAGAGGTAGGGTACACATGGGGGCTAGAGGCACTTGGCCAGGGCTCTGGGACAGGGCAGGGCATGGGGGACCTAAGCCAAGGGAGAGCATGGGGTGTGCAGGACGGAGGACATCCTCTTGGAGCAAGGGTTCAGGGTGGGACCCTCACAGAAGGTGCGGATGGCGCAATACGCCAGATAACCATCATGGTGTCCAAGACTGAGCTCTCTCTGATGGTGATGGGAGCCCCTGAAGGATGTATGGGCAGGGAGTGGAACTGAGAGTGGGCTGTGGTCAGATTAGTATTTCAGAGGATGACACTGATTGTTCCTGGGCTGGCTGAGTTGGAAGAGGACAATTCAAAGGCGGAGAAACCAGATAGGAGTGGCTTTTACCCTTCAACCCTGTGAGACATGGTGGTGGCCTGACTTCAGACAGGAGGGGGCAGATTCTTAAAACAGTTAATTGCCCAAATCACAGGTGGCAGCTGGGGACTTGGTGTTTCTGGTCATTGCGTATGGAACAGGACCTCTCATGAGGACTGAAAGCGGACGCTCTTCCTCCTCCTGCAGCCTCTGGTGTGACAGGGCTGACGGGGCAGTGACAGTGGATGGGGCTCTGGCTCAGGGCATGAAGACCATCATTTTGGACTACAAATGCCCCTGGTTCCCTTTTGGACAATTCAGGGGACGTATGAGACCAAGAGAGACATAACAGATTCTCCTTTCAATTTAGCTCAAGTTAGAATAAATTCAGGTCAAAACACAGAAGCAGCTAGACCAGTCTTGTTACCTAAGTGCAGGGAGCAGTTCACATCTGTTAGAGAAACATTTTATTTAGAGGCAAGAAACAGTTAAAAGATGACGCCGTTGGATCTAGGAGTGTTTGCTCTTTGTCTTCTTCCTTGGAGTGATAGATTTTTTGCTGTTGGTGAAGGCCCTTGAAGACTGTAGTTTAAATTCAACTGGAAAGTGGTCGCTGACATCCAGGGCCTGTAAGGAGAAAAGGGAGATAGATTTGGAAATTAGGAGATGCCTGGGGGATGCTTTCATCAGTGATGAGCAAATTCAGAACCAGGGAGGAGAGATGAAATGCCGGACGTCACCCCACAGAACACATACTGGTGCGCGTCAGTCCAGGATCAGCTCCATCCGAAATCAATATCAAATCACAGAATCATAGGCATTGAGACTCAAGGAATAGTGACCCATGTTGTGTCTTCAGTGGTGACCACAAAGGATGACATCATCCCATCGTGTGTGTGTGCATGTGTGTGTGTGTGTGTGTGTGTGTGTGGCAGAATCTCATTCTGTTGCCCAGCCTGGAGTGCAGTGGTGTGATCTTGGCTCACTGCAACCTCCGCTTCCCAGACTAAAGTGATCTTCCCACCTTAGCCTCCCAAGTAGCTGGGACCATAGGCAAGCACCACCACGCCTGGCCAATTTTTTATAGAGATGGGGTCTGGCCGTGTTGCCCAGGCTAATCCATTTTTCCCAGATAGTGACGTAGAAAGACAAGACGGCAGCCTTACCTCCTCTTCAGACAGCTTGTAAGCTTTCTGGAAGTCAAAAACGCTGGCTGACTTGGGAACAACAGAACTGACAATTTCTTGTCCTCTAAGCACAATCCTGGAGCAAGGGGAGGGAAAACGGTTGTGTTAATTCACCCTGTGGATTACTGAGATCAAGCCAAGGTCTGTGTCTGCTGTGGAATTGACTGAGCAGCCTGGCCCTTTTATGTGGTGCTCAAAGTCCAGACCTGATTTTAGCCTGTGACCCTGAAGGACAGTGCCTGCGACTTTGAAATAGGATCAGTCCCTGCCATGGTTCTGTGGACACCAGGACACTGTCTCCCAGTGTGGCAATGTCCCTGGTGGAGTAGGAGAAGATTTTATATGACACACGCACACCACCCTATACAACAGTGACTTGCGTACTGAGAACGCTGTTCCCTTTCCAATTATTTTTCACTTTTTCTGATTTGATCATGGAGAAATTCAGGGAGGTGCTGATTTTTCTTTAATACCTCCCTAAGCTCCTGTGTTGACAGAGAGTAGGCTGCCATCTCCGAGCATTCTGTAGGCAAGAGAATGAAGGCAGAATTTAACAACGTGTGATTTTCATCAGACTTAATTTTTAACGTGACCTTCGATTTATGGTAAATGATACTTCTTTCTTACTCATGTTAGTATTATGAAATTTCTTTAAAAATTTATTTCAGGGCCGGGCATGGTGGCTCACGCCTGTAATCTCAGCACTTTGGGAGGCCGAGGCGGGTGGATCAAGAGGTCAAGAGATCGAGACCATCCTGGTCAACATGGTGAAACCCCGTCTCTACTAAAAATAAAAAAAATTAGCTGGGCATGGTGGCGCATGCCTGTAATCCCAGCTACTCAGGAGGCTGAGGCAGAAGAATTGCCTGAACCCAGGAGGCAGAGGTTGCGGTGAGCCGAGATCGCGCCATTGCACTCCAGCCTGGGTAACAAGAGCGAAACTCCGTCTCAAAAAAAAAAAATTATTTCAGTATGAAATTAAGGGATTTAATGAAAAATACTGAGGAAAATCACAGTATGTGTGCTTTGCAGTAATGACAAAAAGTGAGAATGAGGTAGTCTAAGGAGTTTTGGAAACAGACTAACACTCCCGAGTTGAGTGATGCAGTTGGGGTCCACGTGGTCCTGAGTGACTTACCGAGGAATGGCAAGGTGAGTCAAACTGCCATTTCCTGAGTGCCCACTGCCTTTCCCATTCCAATCGACAGTTTTGGTGTCTGTATTTGCTAATACCACCGCCAAGGCTTTTTTCTTTCTTTTTCTTTTTTTTGAGATGGAATCTCGTTCTGTCACCCAGGTTGGAGTGCAGTGGTATGCTCTCAGCTGACTGCAACCTTCGCCTCCAGAGTTCAAGTGATTCTCCTATCTCAGCCTCCCAAGTAGCTGGAATTACAGGTGTGTGCCACCATGCCTGGTTAATTTTTCTATTTTCAATAGAGACAGGGTTTCACCATGTTGGTCAGTCTGGTCTTGAACTCCTGACCTTAGGTGATCTGCCAGCCTCAGCCACCCAAAGTTGCTGGGATTACAGGTGTGAACCACCCTGCCCGGCCTACGGCTAACTTCTAATTCAACCCAAATGTAAATTCTTCACATCAGGTTAGAGATTTGTGAAAGCTTTCTGTAAGACTCAGAGAGCCAAGAACGACGTGTTTAAGGCTCCTCTGTTTCTGACTTCTTTTAGGGATGTGCCGGACCTGGTCAGTGTTCATGTGAAGTTTTCCCAGGCTGGTCCAGGGCACGGCCAGGTCCTGGCGTGTCTGCATGTTCCCCCAGCACTCAGCACATGAGAGGTGTTCAGTAAGTATGTGAACATGGAGCGAAGACTGGAATTGAGACCATCTTGCCTAGCTCCATTTTTAAAACATCATTTTTATGACTTCTTATTTTCTCAATTTATTTTATTTAGTTTTACTTTTGATTTTATTGTATTGAGACAGGTCTCACTAGGTTACCCAGGCTGGAGTGCAGTGGCTATTCCTAGGCGTGTGATCATGTTGCTCTAAAGCCTTGAACCCCTGGACTCAAGTGATCCTCCTGCCTCAGCCTCCCAAGTAGCTGGGATTACAGCATATGCCACCACACCTGGCCTATGACTTTTTAAAAGCCACAAGAGGCTAGACATGGTGGCTCACACCTGTAATCCAAGCACTTTGGGAGGCCAAGGCGGGCAGATCATCTGAGGTCAGGAGTTCAAGATTAGCCTGGCCAACATGGCGAAACCCCGTCTCTACTAAAAGTACAAAAAAATTATCCAGGCATGGTGGTGTGTGCCTGTAATCCCAGATACTCAGGAGGCTGAGGCAGGAGAGTCGCTTGAACCCGGGAAGTTGCAGTAAGCTGTACCACTGCACTCCAGCCTGGGCGACAGAGCAGAACTCTGTCTGAAGAACAAAAGCCCCAAGAGTTACACATGTTGTTATGAAAAACAAGTTCAGAGCATCAAAATAAGAAATTAGTCTTCAAAATGTTGCATGTGATCCCACCATCCATGGGCATTCATGTGTATAAAATCAGGATCCTTTTAGTACACATCTTTTTCTAAACTATTCTGCCTCCCACCTGATCTCCTGTGGCCATGTTGCCTTATGATTCTTCTGTATCATTTTCAATCACTTCCCACTCATTGGCCAGGGGAGAGAAATGGCGCTGGAGAAGCGACTTGACCTACCCAAGGGCACACAACTGGCATGTGCGTGTGACTGAGTGGCCATCGACCCAGTTTTGCTGGAAGTCCTTCAAAATAGGGGGCGGGGATGGTCTGGGCACTGAGTCCCCTGTAACTCCCCACCTTGGGTTTCCACTTTGCAAAGTGATGACTTTTGCAAAGGAAACACCAGCCCCAAAAGCTCCAAGAGGAACAAAGGAGGTCATGGGATGGAAATGAAAGCTAGACCTCAGGACTTGAGAAGTGAAAATGAGGGGCCCAGCAGCTCTCTTGCAGATGGCCGTCTCACACTTCCTCGTGGAGGGCTGCACTCTGGGAACTGTGGCCACCACCTGGGACCAGGCTCCGAGGGGTTTCCCCGCCTGTGGCCCCTATGATGGAAGATCACTGACATTCACACGCCTCCCGCCACTGTTCCCATTGAAGGAGCAAAGATGAAAGCTGTTTGAAAATCAGCTTTAAAAAGCACAGGGAATGCTATGACTTCAATGTACGCATTTGCATTTAGGAATACGTAGCTGAAGCTTTAAACGTATAAATAATGTTGCACTAAATGGTCTCATTTTTAGAGTTGTTTCCTGAGGAAATCACAAATACTTGCACACAATGCACATACAGGATATTCATTTTAGCGGTATTTATAACAGCAAACCCTTGGCAATAGCCTAATGCCTAATGATGGGGATTGGATGAATAAATTGTGGCAAGTCTTTGTGATGGAACAATTAACAGCCCGTGCATGTGATGAGCACTTGCCATATGCCAGGCGTTGTGCTAGCAGTCTGACATGTTATTTCATCTACTCCACGTCGGAGCTTCATGAGTGAGGCACTATGATAATTTCCATTTTACAGGTAAGGAAATGGAGACACAGAGCGCTGTCTCTTGGCCACAGACATATGAAGTGGTGGTGTCAGGACTTAAATCCAGGTCTGTATGACACCGAAGCCAGTGCTTACCTCTGCTAAGCTACCGTGCCCAGGGCTATCACTACGGTCCTGCGGTGCATACACTGCATGTGGTACCCAGTAGAGGCGGCTGAAATTTAATTGACTTAATTAAATTGAAATTTAATTTAATAATAATAAGCTCTCTAAGCAGTGTGCTTTTTTAATTTTTATTTTTAAATTTTTGAGACAAGGTCTCAACTGTTACCCAGGCTGGAGTGCAGTGGTACAATCTCGGCTCACTGCAGCCTTCACCTCCTGGGCTCAAGCAATCTTCCCACCTCAGCCTCCTGAGTGGCGGGGACTATAGGTGTGTGCCACCATGCCTGACTGATTTTTGTATTTTTTTGTAGAGAAGGTGTTTTGCCATCTTGCCCAGGCTGGTCTCAAACTCCTGTACTCAAGCAATCCACCCATCAAGACTTCCCAAAGTGCTAGGACTACAGGTGTAAGCCATGGCGCCCAGCCACGTTGCGCCTTTTCTAGTGCATGCCATGCACTGTGGCGAGCCGGCAGCATCCTGCAGGGGCCTCCTACCTGTCATACGCACAGTTGGTGCTCTTCTTCACCGTGGTGTCCTCTTGGTCCCCAATCAACCACACAAACATGGGGTCGGTCCTCAGGCGGATGTTCTTCCAGGCCTTCTTGGGGACGTAGCTGCAGCCGGCATTGAAGTCACCCATGAAAATGAAATTCTAAAAGACAAGATTTGGAATGGTCACCTGGTGGGTACTGCTGCAGAATGCTTTCACCCAGGACTCCAGCAAAGACTCCGCCTCCAGGCCCAGTAAACAACAGGGTCTGTCGTGGGCTGAATCCTGTCTACCCGCTGCCCCTGCCCCGGCCAAATTCCTATGTTGAAGTACTAACCCCCGGCACCTTAGAACGCAACTGTATTTGGAGCTAGAACCTCTAAAGAGAGAATTAAGGTAAAATGGGGCCATATGGGTGGGCTCTAATCCAAAATGACTGGCGTTCTTATAAAAAGGGGAGATTAGGACACAGAAAAACGGAGCGAAGACCGTGTAAAGACCCTGGAAGAAGACGACCATCTACAAGCAAGGAGAGAGGGCCCCAAAGGAAACCTCACTGCCAGCTCACCTTGATCTGGGACTTCTGGCCTCCAGAACGGTGAGGAACTCACTTTATCGTTTGAGCTACCCAATCTTTGGTACGGCACTTGGTTTTGGCCGCTCTAGCAAATGAATACAGGATTTTTAAAGATTTCTTTTCGCTGTTTAAAATTGAGTCACAGTTTTGATGAGTCAATGACAGGCGAGTGCGTACCAGGCAGGCTGTTGGTAACGGGAAGGAGGAGGTTTGCTGTTCTTAGTTACCACATTTCTGTAATTCAGCATGCAGTTAGGTGGGGATTTAAAGAATTCGGTGAATCTATTCCCTTACGTTTTTCGTCTCCGGCTCAAACTACTGCAGGGTATAAACATATGAGTGAATCGACGCCGTTTGTTACCAAGCAGCAAAAGTGAATTTGGGTGGTGTATTGACAGCCTGGGCATCACTCTTTCTCTCCTATTGTTTTGAAGTTGGAAACTTATTTCTGTGAAAATTCAGTCCCTTGAGGAAGTGGGAGGTATCTTCAGGGGAGGGGACCATTGAGTGAGCTGTCCACCCCCACCCAAGGCCACCAACAGAAACTTTCTATCTTGGAAATATTTTTCCCTGTCTGGCTCTTGAAGCAGAATCGTCAACATTCCATAATCCAGAGGAAGTGCCAGATTTCCTTGTTTGTGTTATTGTTTGGTGGAGCATTGCTGACTTTAGAGTTTTCTTCAAGAACATTTTATTTTGACCTTGGTGATCACGATTTTCCCTGAGATTGATGGGTTCAGCTGAGGACGGTTGTCTTCCTTAACCTCAGTGATCACCAGCTTCTGCTAATACAGACATGATTTGCTGAGCGTTCGCTATGTGCCGGGCCTAGCGTTAGGTGTCTTTAAATTTACACCTCATAGCAATAAACAATAGGAGGTAGAAGGGCCCACCGACTTCTGTCGAAACAGGATTGAGAGGTTCAGTGACCTGCTCTAGGCCACAGGACAGGGATGTTCAAGTGGTGAAGTCAAGAATCGCACCCCAGTCTGCTTCACTGAGGCAGTTTCCCCTCTTCTTCACTTTTAAGGGACTGATGCCTTCCCACAGCCCAACACTCATGGATGCTCAATACATTTTTGTTGAATAAGTGAATGATTTCATAATTTTTGGAAAGAATGAATCTTGCTTTTGACCTATTTATTATTAAGCAATGAAATACACCCTGGTCTTTTCCACGCCCAGCTCTGATGGACTATGTTCACACTTTTATTTGATTCATTTTGCACTTTGAGCAGCAGAACTCAGGAGGAGGAAGGGGGATCCCAGGAGTCACATTCCGAAAGGAGAAAAGAGAAATACAGAAGAAGAACCTTGGGGGCACTTCCGTATTTGCCAAGAGCTTTCACAGACCCTCACAGCCACAAGTGGTGCATCTCTCTCTTCCAGAAGTGGAAAGAGCGGAGCCTATAGGGATGGCAAATGTGTGCCCCTTCCATGAAAACAGCACCCCAAGTTTCTTTGGGAGACCACCCATCCATCCTCCACCTCAAATGATGAGTTTGGGGTGGAGCTGAGGTGGACACAGATTTAGCCAATCAGAGTATCTCAACCCCTGATCACAATGATTGGTTCAGGGATGAACATATGATTCAGTCAGAGCCAATGAGACTCAATCCCAGAGTATTTGTTGCATTGTGGGAAAGAAAATGTATTAGTTGGTCTGGAGGCTGCTGGTGGCCATCTTGCCATCCCATGGGTGAAGGCAACCTGAAAATGGAGCCACACAGAGGAAAGGGGGACCAGGAGATGGAAAGGAAGAGATAAATCAAGCCCTGATTACCTTGTCTGAGCCCTGGATCCAGCTATGCCTGAACTACTCCTGGACGTTTCAATTACACAAATCAAACAATTGCTCCTTCTTTTCATCAGCCATGTTAAGATTCTGTCGCTTGCTGCTGAAACAATCCTGACCTGTCTATGCCTCACGCTTCTCAATTGCAAAGTGGGAATGAGAAAGGTACTGTAGCTACCTCAAGGGATTATTGGGAGGATTACATAAACTTGTCCATGTCAAGCTTCAGCACAGTACTTGGCACTAGCTATTCACTCAGTAAATGTTGGCATCTGTTATTAATGGGAAAGTGTGGAAATTCACAAGGCCCATATGCAGGGTACCCAGGCAGATTTAGCAAGAGGGATACTTAGGGCTGAAGAAAGGCCTTAAAGGAGGCTGTAAGTGGTGGTGGCCTGCACATGCCCTGCCCCTCTCACTCCCTGGAGAGGTACTCATCCCACTCAGGGACCAGAGCCTGCCCCTGCTAGATGGGAAAACGGCTGACACAGTGGTCGTCACCTCTGCCTTCCAGCGGTGTTTCATGTCCATGTAGACATCAACCAACTCATCGATCTCTTTAACGGACGTCTCTGGAGTGGTGTGCAGGGGGACAATCACGAAGTCTTTGACAACTGAGGAACAGGAAAGAGGCAGAGGTCACACACTTCCCCTGTCAAGGTCTCACAAACACTGCTGGAGGGAAATAGGCTCTCCCCTCCAGAAGGCACGGGCTGCATTGTCTGGGTCCTCAGTTCCCAGAGGGTCCAGCCAGTGGTGGAGATTTTAATTGATCTTGAGGTCATTAGGCTGCCTATTTTCAGTACATGAAAGACTCATTTCTCCCACTTACCCTTCATGGCTAAGAGAAAGCTGCTAGACTGTGTTCCATGCTGCATTGTGGGTGCTTTTATTTTCCTATTTGTGTGTGTGTGTGGCAAATCTGTATTTTCTTCTGTTTCTGATGTATTTTATCCCTCTTCTTTCTTTTTTAATTGACAGGTAAAAATTGTATATATTTATGGTTGTATTTTCTACCTTTTTTTTAAGGTTTTCTTTTTTTTTTAAGACAAAATTTCGCTCTTGTTGTCTAGGCTAGAGTGCAATGATGCAATCTCAGCTCAACAAAACCTCTGCCTCCCAGGTTCAAGTGATTCTCCTGCCTCAGCCTCCAGAGCAGCTGGGATTACAGGCATGCACCATCACGCCCAGCTAATTTTTTTTTTTCTTTTTAAATAGAGCTGGGGTTTCTTTTTTTTTTTTTTTTTTTTTTTTTCGAGACGGAGTTTCGCTCTTGTTACCCAGGCTGCAGTGCAATGGCGCGATCTCGGCTCACTGCAACCTCCGCCTCCTGGGTTCAAGCAATTCTCCTGCCTCAGCCTCCCGAGTAACTGGAACTACAGGCACGCGCCACCATGCTCAGCTAATTTTTCAAAAAGAAAAAAAAAATTTCCAAAAAGCCATTTAAAAATTAGCATGATATTCACAAAGGACTTTTGTGCAGTGTCTGAAAACCTTCCCCCACCATTGGAGGACCAAGAAAGCCTGAGTGTGGCAATGTGGGTGAGCCTCAGAAGCCGTGCCTGGACCACCTGCTAACAGCAGCTGTCACCTTCTGATCACCTCCTCCTGGGACTTCCCCTCATTCTCAGCCTGGATCCCCCTCTTACCTCAAGAGGCAAGGGCTGTGGGATGGTCACTGTTCAAGTCACACAGAGAGGAGCCAGGACTGAGCCCAGCAGGCTGCCTCCAGGGCCCCACGTGCCCTCATCACTGGCTCTCCTCCTCAGGCCTCCCCTGCACTCCCCCATCCTCTTTTGGTCCCCCTAAACACTCCAGCCTCCTTCCCACTTCCCCCTTGTTCATTGTGCCCTCCACCTGGAATGCCCTTTCTCCAGCCCTCTGTATGGCTGGCTTCTTCAGGGCACAGCCTGGTGTCACCTCCTCTGTCTTATCTGGTGCCCTCAACAGAGCCTGGCACATTGTAGGTACTGAAAAAACATTTGATCCTTGACTCCATCAAGCATTGCATAGTGGTTAACATGGACTCGGGGCAGGCAGATGGCTTGAGCTCAGAGGCTCAAGAACAGCCTAGGCAACATGGCAAGACCTCATCTCTACAAAAAATTTAAAAGTTATCTGAGTGTAGTGGTGCGTGTCTGTAGTCTGAGGTACTTGGGAGGCTGAGGTGGGAAGATTGCTTGAGCCCAGAAGGCAGAGGTTACAGTAAGCCAAGATCATGCCACTGCATTCCAGACTGGATGACAGAGCAAGGCCCTGTCTTGAAAACAGAAAACAAAAAACAAAAAAACTTGAGCTCCTGAGGTGGTGACCTGAGTTACAACCCTGGCCTGTCTGTTTCAGTAGCTGGGTGACTCCACGCCTTTGTAAACCTCAGTTTCCTGAAATGTAAAGTGGAGATAATCCACTCCCTACCTTGTAGTCATTGCAAGGATTACGGGAGGCTGGCACTGAATCAGGGGCCAGTACAAGTACTGTCATTAGAGTTGACGGAGCAATCCATTTGGATTTTCTTTCCCCCTGCAGCCTGTGGAGGAGACTGCGATGCAGCGACTGGAGGGAGAGCAAGCCTGTAGGATAGGGGTTCCCCTAACCCATAACTTGGAATTTTTTTTTTTTTTTTTTTGAGACAGAGTTTCACTCTTGTTACCCAGGCTGGAGTGCAATGGCTTGATCTCGGCTCACCGCAACCTCCGCCTCCTGGGTTCAAGCAATTCTCCTGCCTCAGCCTCCCGAGTAGCTGGGACTACAGGCATGCGCCACCATGCCCAGCTAATTTTTGTATTTTTAGTAGAGACGGGGTTTCACCATGTTGACCAGGATGGTCTCCATCCCTTGACCTCGTGATCCACCCGCCTCGGCCTCCCAAAGTGCTGGGATTATAGGCGTGAGCCACTGCGCTTGGCCTTTTTTCTTTCTTTTTTTTTTTTTTTTTGAGATAGAGTCTTGCTCTGTCACCAGGCGCCAGGCTGGAGTGCAGTGGTGTGATCTCGGCTCACTGCAACCTCTGCCTCCCTGGTTCAAGTAATTCTCCTGCCTTAGCCTCCTGAGTAGCTAGGATTACAGGTGTGTGCCACCACACCCAGCTAATTTTTGTATTTTCAGTAGAGATGGGGTTTTACCATGTTGGTCAGGCTGGTCTCAAACTCTTGACCTCAGGTGATCCACCCTCCTTGGCCTCCCAAAGTGCTGGGATTACAGGCATGAGCCACTGTGCCCGGCAAGGATTTTTAAAAAGGAAGGAGGGGCTCGAGCTGTTGCTGTTAAGATGGGAACCGGCACGATCTCCATTTAAAAAAAAATAAAATAAAATAAAAAGGAAGGAACAGTTGTACTTGACAGGGCCAAGGAATTGCAGAAAATAATTTCCATGAGCCTAAATGCTCCAAAGAGAGTGGAGCTACCATTGATTCCAGGAAGTGGGTTCCAGGCTGGGGAGGTCTTGAGTCATGGCATTCTGAGAAGCAAGCCTGGTGCCGTCACACTGAAATGCATCGTCTACATTGAGGTATCAGAAGCGATGCACAGTTGCATCCAGCCTAATGCCTCCCTAATGGGCTGCATAAACCTGAACTCACGAACAAGGCTGCTGTGCATTCACGGGGCATTGGGGAGGTCCCAGACAGAGGGGCCTGCGGGTCTTACCAGTGTAGGGTGACTGGAACCAGACCACAAAGGGTTCTCTGGAAAACACATCTGTGTCTCCATTCTGATAGTCATGGTACTGATAGCTCCTCTTCACAGACACCAGCTTTTCCCTAAAAGAAAGAAAAGGAAGTCCTCCCAGCTGAGTCAGCCCTTTTCTTACTCTTTTCACGAAGCAGAAACGTAGGGTCCCACAGTTTTCTTAGAATCCAGAGCAGGCGCAAGCACGGGATCGTTTGCTTGAGAACAAGGCTGAGTCAATTCTCCTCAACAGCCAGGTAGCTGTTGAGAAGCTGGGAGCTGAAGCCGTACTAATTATCTGGGGCACCCACAAGTTAATGTTCAGACTTAAGAAATTACTAGTAAGGCCGGGTGCAGTGGCTCACACCTATAATCCCAGCACTTTGGGAGGCCGAGGCAGGTGGATCATGAGGTCAGGAGTTCGAGACCAGCCTGGCCAACATGATGAAACCTGTCTCTAATAAAAATACAAAAATTAGCTGGGCATGGTGGCAGGCACCTTTAATCCCAGCTAGTGAGGAGGCTGAGGCAGGAGAATCGTTTGAACCTGGAGGAGGAGGTTGCGGTGAGCTGAGACTTCGTCTCAAAAAGAAAAAAAAAAAAAGAAATTACTAGTAAGAAGAAGAAAAGAATATGAAGTTCAGGAATTAGCTGTGCTGGGCACCTCAGGGTTCCTGCCCTGGGCCAGGACTTGACTATGAAGAATAAAGAACTCCTAGCCCGGCAACCATTGAGCCAACCAACAAGTGAGGTGTTAGGAGACCCTGTGTGTTTTCAGCTTGAAGAGTTAATACTTTGCATAAACCCCCAGTTTTGTCAGCAATTATTTTAATCAACATTGAGAATTAGTTAGAGATCAAAATTTGGTTTTGAAGAAAAGACGTGCATTTTGATTCAATTCACGATTTATTAGTGGCCGTGTTCCAGGGAGCATAGATGATACTTACTTGTAGAGAAAGGCATATTGCTCTTTATATGTGTTTCTTCCAAGCCGAGAGCTAATCACATAGTTGTACCTCATGCCTCTCCTCGAGTTTCTAGAAAACAAAGATTTCACACTGCCTCTTAAGGAATAAACATTCCCTTACTGTACGTGTTCCCCTCTTTCTGATCTGCCTCCATACACCCGATGGCATTATGTGGAAGAACCGCTGTTCATCATAACCTTTGAGTCCAGTAAGGACGGCCACCGTTGATTGACTGGAATGTGGCATCTGCCAGGATCTTTATAGCCATTATTCCTTGCCTTATGAGGACAGTCTTATCATTAGCCCCTTTTTATGGTTTGCAAGTGCAAAGCTGGGATTTGAACCCAGATCCAACTCACCCCCAAACCCACATGCTTTGGCCTGAACCTATGGGAGGCCATTGAGACCCTAGAAGACGATTTGGGCCAGAATTAGCCCCTGCCCCCACTCGTGCCCATGGCTGCAGCTGCAGCTCATGCTTTCTGGTGGAATAAACTTCATCAGGTCACCTGTCTGTGTCCACGAACCACCCCAAGCATTTATCATGAGCAGGAATATTCTCTCCTCTGAAAACCACCAGGCATTTTCTCACGAGCCTTGGGACCATGATTTCAACTCACTTGTTTATATCCGCGTGCTGGGGATACAGCCATGGCCTTGCCCCTCACCTACACCAGGGGAACCAGGCTCTGTGTGTTTGCTAAACCTGCTGATAACTCCACTCTGGGTAGCGCCTAACACAGTTTCACTCTATCTGCTCAGAGAAAGATCTAGGGCATGTCTAAAGCTGCAGTAGAGTCTCAGGTTCAGTTGGAAAAAAAGCAGAGGGGGTGTTTAGGGGCCAACTAAGACCTTACGGAAATTCCTGAGACTTCAGGTGCATTATTCTAAGGTGGACCCAGCCCCTGGGGCCCCTGGAGTGTGGACAGTATGTTCTGCCAGGCTTCCCCTTTGGGGAGGCTGGCCCTGGTTTGGACCTAGCCTGCCAAGTCCTGAGTTAGCAAACTGTTTGTGCTGACTCAGCTGCAAAGTGACTAAGGCCCATCCTGGCTTGTGGGGGATAAGGGGACAAACAGGCTTGGCTCTGCCTGGAGTCCATGACAGTCTAGACAGGTTGGGGAGTGCCAAGACCACTGGTGTGAAAAGACTCGCCCCACACTGGCTGTGGTGGAGATGCCTGGAGCTCACCTGTTCCCTCAGTCTCCCACAAACCTGACTAGGGCCACTCCAAGGAAGGCTGAGGTGACAAAGGATAGAGCACTGGCTATGAGATCAGACACGATGCAAGGTCAAAGGTGGGCTTGGCCACTTACTGGCTGGGTGACTCAGGCAGGTCCCTCTCCTCAGTTCCCCCACTAAAAGGGAAGCCCTTCGGCAGATTGACATGGATTCTTGCCTGTTTCTACAGTTGTCCTCACATTCCTTCCCTATGATGGGTAAGCCCTGAGGCTGGGGGGTGACAGCACCAGGATCTACCACCTCGCCCTTGTCCAACACTCAGACATGGCATTTGTTCAAAATTCCCTATTAAGTGTGTCTTGCTGAGATGGCCAGGTGCAGTGGCTCACACCTGTAATCCTAGCACTGTGGGAGGCTGAGGCGGGCAGATCATTTGAGGTAGGAGTTCAAGACCAGCCTGGGCAACATGGCAAAACCTCGACTCTATGAAACATACAAAAATTAGCCAGGCATAGTGGTGCATGACTGTAAATCCAGCTACTTGGGAGGCTGAGGCAGGAGAATTGCTTGAACCTGGGAGGTGGAGGCTGCAGTGAGCCAAGATCTTGCCACTGCACTCCACTCTGGGCGACAGAGTGAGACTCTGTCTCAAAAAAAATAAAAGTACTAAAATAAAAAGCAAGTGGCCCCCATTCCTTCACTAGCCCCCTTCACCACAGCTCTCTGATCACACCCCGCAGAAGTAACCACTATTAACAGTTTGGAGAGGATCCTTCCAGTCTTTCATCTTCTATGCACATGGAAACACAAATAGACCCTTGTTCATGTAACATGATGACTCAAATGGACTATTTTACCTACAATTCTCAACTTGCTTTTTTTCAACATATTGCAGCCATTATTCTATGCTTGGATATTTAGCTCTAAGTTATTCTGTAGCAAGCATGATTTTTTTTTTAAGAGACAGTCTTGCTCTGTGGCCCAGGCTGGAGTGCAGTGGGGTGATCATGGCTCACTGTAGCCTAAACCTCATGGGCTCGAGCAGTCCTCCCACCTCAGCCTTCCAGGTAGGTGAGACTACAGGCATGCTAGGCACACACCACCATGCCTGGCCACCAGCATGATTTTTAACAGCTGCATAATATTCCAGTGTGTGAGCATGTCATAATTTTACTGATCTTTCTTCTATTGTTGGTTAATCTTTTCTCTTTTTTCCAACATCTTCTTCATAATTGTACTTTTTAGGTCAGACTTGTCTGCTTTTTTTCATTTATTTCTTCCAGACCCCTCATCTATTTCCCCTATTCTGTTTTATCATCATGAAATCAGCTGATTGAATGTTCTCAGGACCATGGCTAAGGGAGCTGGAATTGTGGGCGGCACTGGCTGTGTGAACTGGTGGTCAAGTGTGAGATCTCACATGACTTTCAGTTCCTGGGGGCTTTCAGATGCCCTTGCACTTGACCTTGAGCCCTAGAGGGCCCATCCTTCCCCATGTTACCCATTCAGCTTCTCCGTCAGCATGGGGCAGATCCTGTTGTTGCTGTCCTTGATTTCCATCACGAGTATGATGTCACAGCGTTTGATGACCTGCAAGAAAGAGAATTTGCAGGGGTTTGAGGTCATTTACTGTAGATGGATAAAACCTTTTATTGGAGACTTACTGTGTTTAAGTATTGCATTGCATGCTTATTAAAATAATTTCTTCTCTGAACTGAATGAAGGACTCCCTGAGGCAGGTCCTTTTTTATGTACGTTTTAAAGAGGAGCCTGAGGCTCAGAGAAAGTTGAGTGAATTACACTCCCAGTCACCCTGCTAGAAAGTGGCCAAGGCGGAATTTGAACCTATGCAATTCAAGCCTAGAGCCTGTGGTCATGACCTCCCCACAATATCCTGCCTCTTGGCTTTGCTTGAATAATTACGATAATAATAAGAAATATTGATTGAGCCCTTAGTAAGGCAAGGTAACAGACTGGATTAGAAATAAAGAGGTATCATTATAATGATAATAATCATCAAAGCTGACATTTACTCCAAACCTACTTCAAGCCTCACAACAACCCTATGCGATCACTATGCTTATTAGCCCATTAAACACCAGCAGAAAGCAAGCTCAGAGTGGTTGAGTGACTAGCTTAAAGTTACACAGCCAGATTAGGTGGTAGATCCAGGATTTGAACTCAGGCCTGTGTGACTACAAAGCCCACCATAGTGAACTGTTAAAATACAGTTCCTGCTCTTGAAGACGCATAGTCCAGCAAGAGAGACAAATGCAAACAGCTAGCTATAATGTGAGGGGGAAAAATCCTGCGCTAAATAAAGGTCACAAGTTATAGAAGTGTTGAGGAATAATTAAGAGCTTCTATTGGGAGGATTGGGAAGGGCTCCAAGGTGGAGGTGACATTTGAATGGGCCCTGAAAGATGAGAAGGCACTCAGAGAGAAAGGAATACAGGAGAGGCTCCTTCAAGGTAAGCAACAGCCTGGAGGCCAGGGTGCAGACCAAGCCCACAGCGCTTTGTGAACGCAGGGGCCTTTCCGTGTATGGGATCCTGATGGGCTCAATGTCACAAGATTTGTTGGTCAAGGACAAGGCATCCCCAAGGTTAATTTCTTTTGTTGAGACAGGGTCTTGTTCTGTCACCCAGGCTGGTGTGCAGCTGTGTGATCATAACTTACTGCAGCCTCAATCTCCTGGCCTCAAGTGATCCTTCCACCTCGGCCTCCCAAAGTGCTGGAAGTACAGGCATAAGCCACCGTGCCTGGCCCCCAAGGTTAATTATGTCCTCTTACATAGCCTCCAAAGACCTGGAGTAGGAGGGTTACGCCAGTGGTCCTCTATTTCCAGAGCACACGTTCCAGTATCGTCTTCAGAAGGACCGAGTGGGGAGAGACCAGCACTCACCTGTCCGGGTGCCTCTGTGACTGGGGGTTCAGCCTTTAGGAGGGTGCCTTAGGCGGGAGGTCCATCTGTGTAGTGACTGAGGAGTAGAACAATGTCCTAAGGCTGGAGCCTTCCATGGACAGCTTGAACTCCATGGCATCAGCCACGCAGGGCTCTCCTGTGAGCTGGAAGCTGCTGGCCAAGTCAGCCTGCCGATTTAGTCACTGTGACTGCCACCCCTTTCTAGAAGGCATTTTCGAATATATATACCCTTTGACCCAGTTTTCCCACTTTGAAGAATGTTGTCCTGCAGGGCAAGCTGGCTAAAGCCTGTAATCCCAACCCTTTGGGAGGCCAAGGCAGGCAGATATCCTGGGGTCAGGAGTTTGAAACCAGCCTGGCCAACACAGTGAAACCCTATCTCTACTAAAAATACAAAAATCAGTCAGGCACGGTGGCGCACACTTGTAATTCCAGCTACTCAGGAGGCTTAGGCAGGAGAATCACTTGAATGGGGGGAACAGAGGTTGCAGTGAGCCGAGATTGCAGCACTGCACTCCAGCCTGGGTGACAGAGTGAGAGTCCATTTAAAAAATAATAATAATAATGTCTTTCATTGTAAGGAAATAAGAAATATCCACTATTTCTCTGCACCTCAGGTTCCTCATCTATAAATTGGGATGATAATATCAGTCCCTCACAGGGTTGCTAGAGGATTAAGTGGGTACCAGTGCCAGCCATCTAGGAGACATGTAACAAATTATTATTACCTGTACAGATCAAAGAGAAAGATATACTGCAACAAAAAATTGGAAACAACCTAGGTATTGCCAAACAGAAAATCATTCAATGAATTATGTTGCAAACACAGGATAAGGCATTATATAGCACTAAAGCCATGTTTTAAAAGAATATGAACATCATGGGAAATATTTATAATAGAAAGCAGATACAAAACTGATGCCAGAGGACGGTGTCCATGCTTCAGACCGATGCACTCACACATGCCTGCAAGAAAGTTACCCAAATGCCAAGAACTATTACCTTCGAGTCACAGGATAATGAATAATTTCTTTTCTTCTGTACAGGTTTCTATGTTTTAACAATAGTCTCCAATGACCATTTTCATTTTAATAATCATTGTTTAATTTATACAAAATAAAATTTAAAAATTAGACCTTAATAATTAAAATTGCAGTCTGATTTAAAAAAGAAAACTGCTTGATGAGGAAGGAATCGTCGGGGGTAATGACCAACATTTATTGGGACATGGCAGGTGCATTTCCAACTAACTTATTTAACATGAGTGCAATGAGTTGTCTTATATAACATGCTTAATACAGTGCCTGGCACACAGGAATGGCTTCATGAGAGTTACCGCTTATCACTGACTCATCAATTTTCGTGGTAACTCTTTAATGCCAGTCCTCAATACCAGTGTAGTTGGGTACTCTGAGGCTCCATAAGTTTTAGTAATTTGAACACAGAGTGAATATGGGCCAACAAGTTATCTACACTACAGAGCACCTTCTTGACCACTATATTTATTTATTTATTTTTGAGATGGAGTCTCGCTCTGTTGCCTGGGCTGGAGTGCAGTGATGCGATCTCGGCTCAACGCAATCTCGGCCTCCTGGGTTCAAGCAATTCTCCTGCCTCAGCCTCCCAAGTAGCTGGAACTACAGGTGCCTGCACTACCGTGCCCAACTAATTTTTGTATTTTTAGTAGAGACAGCGTTTTGCCATGTTGGCCAGGGCTGGTCTCGAACTCCTGACCTCAGGTGATCCATCCGCCTCGGCCTCCTAAAGTGCTGGGATTACAGGCATGAGCCACCATGCCCAGCAAAATATTCCATTTTCAAATCTCTCTTGACACATGTTCTCCCTGCTCAAATTTCAGACCAGGAAAAATACACTTGCCCTCATTCCATCTCCTCAAGAGAGCCCCAGGGAAGGAACCTTCCAGAGCTGAGACCTGAAACACTGATGTTTCCCTGACTAAGGCCAAATTCCTGACTCTGTTCACAGGAAGGGAAGAGGAATTTCTGCGTTGTGCACGCCCAGTGTTGAGAGAATCCATCAAGGTGTGTTATAAGTGGCCCTGGGGAGAGGGGAAGAGATGGTCTGGAGGGGTCTTGAAGTATCCAGGGCTGGCCAGGCACGGTGGCTCACGCCTGTAACCCCAGTGCTTTGGCAGGCTGAGGCAGGAGGAGCTTGAGTTCAGGACTTTGAAACCAGCCTGGTAACAAGTGAGACCCCATCTCTACAATCTTTTTTTTAAAACAACTTTTTTTTTCTTAAATTAGCCAGCGTGGTGGTATGCTCCTGTAGTTCCAGCTACTCAGGAGGCTGAGATGGGAGAATTGCTTGAGCCCAGGGGGTCAAGGCGACAGTGAACAGTGATTGCACCACTGCACTCTAGTCTGGGCAACAGAGCAAGAACTTGTCGAAAAAAAGGAAGAGAGGGAGAAAGAGAGGGAAGAAGAGAGGGAGGGAGGGAGGGAGGGAGGGGAAGAGAGAGAGAGGAAAGAAAGAAAAGAGAAAGAAAGAAAGAAGGAAAGAAAGAAAAATGAAAGAAGGAAAGAAAGAAAGAAGGAAGGAAGGAAAATAAAGAGAAAGAGGAAGGAAGAAGGAAAGAAGATAGAAAAATTAAGAGAAAAAGAAAGAGAAAGAATGAAAGGAAGGAAGAAAAAGAAAAAGAAGAAAGAAGAAATTAATTAATAAATAAATGAGGGAAGAAAAGAAAGCAGGAAAAGAAAGATCTGAGGCAGAGGGTGGCTTGTGAAACCCTGTTTCAAGCCTCTAAGCAGGGAGCAGCTCAGCATGGTGGGAAGAGCCTGGGCTCCAATCCTCCCTCTGCCACTTACGTGCTTCACAACTATTTGGACAACTCACTTCACCTCTCTGAGTTCCATTTGCCTCCTCTGCAAAATGCGCACAATAATCATAGTGGCTGGGAGGCTGAACTGGATACTGCCCATTAAGGGCCTGGCACATAGCATGCACTGCTGAAATGATAATTGCCCTCTGCTGTAAACTCCGTGAACAGGGAGGCAATGCCTCCCACAGCCACTGCCACATCCTCAGAGCCTTGATGTGTCTGACACAAGGTCTAGCTTCAATGAGCCTTTGCTGGATGAACAAGCTCCATTCTTTAAGGTCATACTAGAGAACACACGGACAGAGGAGACTCGGCCAGGCAGGGGTCAGCATCTGGTCGGCTGCCCATGGTATGCGGGGGCCGCCCCAAGATGGAGAAGGCAGGCCTCCCTCCCTCTCCAGCCTCCCCAGTGCAGGTCGGAATGATGGCAGCATGACGCTGCTGAGTCTCTGAAGTGATAAATCCGGGATGGAAGAGTGGAGAAGGCATCCCAGCTTCTATGGCTAGGCTGCAGAGGGGTGTTTGACCCCAGCTCTTCCCCTTCCTGGCTATGGAAACCTGGATAAGGGGTTACTCTCAGCCTCGGTTTTCTCAGTTATGAAGTGGGGGCAACACCACCTAAGTCACAGTATTAAATAAGAACATAGGATTCCTGGCCTATAGGAGGTGCTTAGTCAATGGGTGCTGGAGATAATCCTATTCTGAATGCCGGGCGTTCTTGGGTGACTGTGAGTGCCCTGTTGGGTGGCTCTTGCAGTGTTTTGGGGATGGCTTCTTGGTAGGGTGGGGAGGGTGGGGCAGCCTTGACAAGGACTTTGGACACGCCCTGCAGGACATGGCTGCTCGGGGGAGATGCAGAGTTCGAGCCCCTGTGATGGGCTGCATCAGTGAGGAAGGTGATGGGAACTCAGTGGCTGCCCAGGCTCCACGGGCCGTGCGTGAAGTGGGGAGCATCATCTCCTTGCATGTCAGGGTTTCCCAATGAACAACCTTGTCATGGTTCCCACAGGCTTGGCATTGCTATCCTGGTTAAACGACACCATCTAGAAGGCCTTGGGTACCTCCCAAAGGGTAGGGCCACCCATATCTAAGAGGCTCATCCAAGTAAGAACAGAGCCTGCCAGTCCTCACTCCAATCCTCCTTCCCAATGAGAGCAACAGCAGCGGCTCTGGCTCATGAATACCCGCCTTGTTGCAGGCGCTGCTGGGTGCCTCAGGCACCCTGAGTTCTCTTCACCAGCTGGTGCTACAGGTGGCAGTGGGGCGTGGGCGCCGTTTTACTGCAAGGAGCTGGTGGTTCAGGGAGGTGCAGGGACTCCCGAGCCCACAAGTCTGGCAGGTGGGATCTGAACCCAGGGCTCCTGGCCTCCCCCACCACACCATAGTGCCCCAGGTTTCCTAAGGTGATAAGTACCCCTCCAGAGTCCTGGGGAAGGGTTAAGTTGCCAGCATCAACAATAAACTAACCTGTAGGATAAAGGGAGTCAACTGACTCCACAGAAAGCAAACGGTGTCCCCAGACATTGGGTATATCACCCAAGGAAAGTGTAAGTGAAGGTGGAAGGAGCGGGGGAGTAGAGGAGAGGGAGAGAGGAAGGAAGGAGGAGAAGAAGGAAGAAAGGGAAAGAGGGGGAGGGATAGTGAGGATGGGAGAGAGAAGGAAGGGAAAGAGAAAGAAAAAAGGAAGAACAAAAAAGAAAGAAGAAAAAGAAAGAGAAAGAAGGAAAGAAAGAAGGAAAGAGAAAAAGAAAAAGAGAGAGAAAGGAGCTGGACTTTGCTGGTGAAAGGACCAGCTGTACAAGGTTACTTCATCTTTCTTTGTTCACCGCCTCTGCCTGGGGAGTAATAGTCCCTCTTCATAAAGATTATGAAATGAAGTCATGTGCTTATAGTGCCTGATATAGGCATTCAATAAATGGCAATAAAAAGCATAACAGCCAACCCTTACCTGGAATGTATAATAAGCCAGATACTACATTAAGTGCTTTCCACTTGCCAACTCCTGCAGTCCCCCCAGCCATCCTGGAGGATTGTGATCAGCCCTGTTTTCAGATGATGGCAGGAGGCACAGAGAGTTGAAGTGCTTATTGTTCCAAACCAGGTGCTACTTTCCCCCTAAGGGCTAATTTTAAATTCCTTGCTGTCTCTTAAAGTCTGAAGACAGGAGAGAGGGCGTGAGGGGTGTCTGGGATCCTCGTCCCAGGAAAGGGGCTCACCTTCACAATGACATCCATGGCATTCTGGTCTTCCTGCTTGCTTTCTCCAAAGGACCTCACATTGAAGGAGCAGATCTTCAGAGCCAGGGCGCTGTGGATGGAGAGGAGGAGGAGCAGCAGTGGGGCCAGCTCCCATGACATCCTGGCACTGCTGTGGCTTCGAGACTGTGAGAAGACAGCAGTGCTTGGAATGCAGGATTCTGGCCACCTCCACAGGCTCCACTGACTTATAAAGCCTGAGATAACAGGAATTACTGGATTTCTCATGCAACTTTCAGTTCTCTGAGGAACTGAAGATCATGGGTTTTAATCCCCAAGGAAATACAGATACGTTGGGCTAGCCTTTTAGGAGCCCTTATGTTCGTCACCCTGGTGCGGAAATTGGCATGCCTCATTTAAGCGCCATCCTCCACAAAGTCACTCATATCCCAACAGGGAGCCAGCTCTGACATCTAGTCATCGGGCCTGCGGTTGCATGCCGTGTGCCTCTTCCTGACAGTGGATGAACTCGGAAGTGGTCCACCCTAGAGGGCACCTGGGGTGACGGAACCTTCTGCTGGGGGACAATGAGGCAGGAGGCATGGGAAATTCTGCTGGATTTTCTCTAAATCACTGGGATTTGGCGGCCCACTGTCCTCGGACACACCCAGACTGTGACTCTAATTGCCCTGGTGGTGTAAAGTAAGGTCAAGTGTAGTTTAAATTACTTAATTTTGTAGGCGGTTTTACTGTACAAATTCTAGTAGCGTGTTGCCAGAGAAAGCAACGGGGATCTGATCGAATGGATGAGGAAAATTTCCCTTGACTTTGAGAGCAAATAGCCTGTGAAACCCATGGAGAGACCCATGGTCCAAGCTGATATTGATTTAATGTTGGCGAGAATTGTGTGACCATGGGAGGAAAAGGTCTTGTAAGAACTGTAGGATTTCAGCTCAAGCAAAATGATTTTTAGAGATTTAGGCAGGAAACTATGAAGATCTATCTGTAAAGCAAAAAGAAAAAAAGCAAAATCCAATCAAGGTATATTAACGGACTTTGGCAAAGATAATTCTTCTGTGAAAAGGGTAAGGAATGAGAATAACTCAAAGTCAGCATCATGATCTCCAGAACACCCCCTCTCAAGGTGATGGATCTGTGGCCATAGCCTCAGAGAAAATTATATATATATATATATATATATATATATATATATATTCCCAACATGCATCAGGCTAAGTCTGATGTCAGGCTAAGTCTGATGTCAGGCTAAGTCTCATCAGTCAAAGTCCTGACTAAGCATGCCAAGAATTCTAGAAGATAACCCCAAATAGTACATGGAAGGAAATGGTTTCCTGAGTTCGTGCTGCAATGAATCTCCCTGTTGTCTAAGACCTCAGACCTGGTTGAATCTCTGGTAAAAAGTAGCTCTGGGCTGGGCGCAGTGCCTCACTTTAGAAGGCTGAGGTGGGTGGATCACTTGAGGTCAGGAGTTCGAGACCAGCCTAGCCAACATGGTGAAACTCTGTCTCTACTAAAAATACAAAAATTAGCCAGGCGTGGTGGCGCATGTCTGTAATTCCAGCTACTTGGGAGGCTGAGGCAAGAGAATGGCTTGAACTTGTGAGGTGGAGGTTGCAGTGAGCCGAGACTGTACCACTGTACTCCAGCCTGAGTTACAGAGGGAGATTCTGTCTCAAGAAAAAGTAGCTCTAGGGAATGGTTAATTGTCTTTCTTGGTGAATGGGCATCTTCCAACTAGAAAAAGATTTAGAATTAAGTGTAGAAATGTTTAAGAGACTCAGAGCCATGGTATAATGTTCTTGTGTGTTTCAAGATGAAATATGTGGTATTTTATGGACTTAGAGCTTCTTGGCCTACTAAAGAGAAAATCTTGTAACTGTCTTATAAAATGTGCAGTTGGTAGGGTTTGATTCAGATTCATGACTTTACATGGAAACCTTAGTCTGAATACAGTTATTTATAAGCACTTTGGGTTAGCAGTGTTTTGCTTATTTAATTTATTAGGATTCAAATGATTTAGTATTTTTTAAAGGTAGCTTTTTTGTTAGTTCAGACAACTGAAGAACTTTTAAAAGGAAATAGGGTATATTAAATAAACTTTAAAATGTTTATAAATCAGCTGCAAACCCCTTGTAAGTAATTATTCAGGTGTGTTGGGTTTAGGGTTGGAAGATTTAACAAATAAAAATATAGAACTGAAGGTAGTTTGAATTTGGAGTAGTTCTTATTTAATTGGGAAACCTGTATTTTATCTGGAAATCCTAGCTGGATTTATAAAAATAGTGAGAACTTTTGTGAGCTGAACTTAAAAGCATGGCATTTTCTTTTTTTTCTTTTAACACATTTTTTTCATTTTTAATTTTTGGTATATATATTTATGGAGGCATGGCATATTCTAAGATAGTAATCATTCCATCAAAGTCCAAGAAATCAAAAACAAGGTGATGTGTAGAATAAAGTCAACTTATCTGTTTTTTCATTTCCAGCTTTGACAATTTGAATATTAACTTGAAAAAAATAAAGTAAACCAATATATAGTGGTTTCTACATACAGAAACTGGCCTTGAGGAATTAAAAGATTCACATGAACAAATTGAAGAGATGGACCCTATTCTCTAATTAGCACATTCACTGCATGAAATTTGACTTTTTTTTTTTTTTTTTCTGAGATGGAGTTTTACTCTTGTTGCCCAGGCTGGAGTGCAATGGTGCAATCTTGGCTCACCGCAACCTCCGCCTCCTGGGTTCAAGCAATTCTTCTGCCTCAGCCTCCTGAGTAGCTGGGATTACAGGCATGAGCTGCCATGCCTGGCTAACTTTTTTGTATTGTTTTAGTAGAGACTGGGTTTCTTCATGTTGGTCAGGCTGGTCTCGAACTCCTGACCTCAGATGATCCGCCTGCCTCAGCCTCCCAAAGTGTTGGGATTACAGGTGTGAGCCACCGTGCCTGGCTGAAATTGGACTTTTAAAAAAAATCCCTGGACTCTGGAAGGAAAATTCTATGCCAAATTTAACTGAGTCCAAATAGATGCAGGTGCCGTGTTAGGGCTTCCTGTGTTTGATCTCACTCCATATCTCCCAAGCCCTTCCTATGGCTACATTATGTTAGAAATGAGCAAACAGGCTTGTGCCCAAGGATACAAAATTTAGTATGTGGCAAAGCTGAGATTCGAGCCCAGTCACTCTGACTCCAGATTAACCTTCTCGCCTACTGACTGAACCAGGCATTCTAAAACCTTAGTATGGAACACTGCGGGGTGCAGGGTGGGATGCAGGGCAGGAGGTGAAAGCAGGGCTTCCGCTTTTTACTCTAGACACTTGTGTATGGTTTGATTTTTTTTTTTTTTTTTTTTTTTTTTTTTACATAACATGTACTTCTTTAGTAATTAGAGAAGAAGAAAAAAGTGCTAAGAGTTTTTCGTTCTTTTAAGCAGGTTAAGAAATGCACATGCAAACAAGGTTTCTGTCTTTGTGTGCCACTGAGTCAAGGGAAGCTTTCGCCTACCTCCAAGAGTCATTGACCCTACCTCCAGAAAGTTCACTCCAACCTCTCCATGTAGTACTGGAGGACCCAGGAAAGGCAGAAACCCTCTGTCTCATCCTTCCATTGGTTTCTCTTGCTGGGAATTGGGAATTTTGAGGCAGCCCTCCTGGATGCCGAGAGCCCAGAAGAAAAAGCAGACAGTTGCCTAATGCCTGCTGACAGCCCAGGGGTCTCCATCCTCAGGAGGAAGTTTCCTGCTGCATATACTTGCAAATACCAGTCTGCAAGATGCACCTGGAAGGAAGGATAAATATGTGTCACTCTTTCTTGGAGATTTGTAATGCACATTAGCATATTAAATGTTTTGAAAAGTCCTGTAATTGTAAAAAGCCGCTTAACTATGTTGAAACAGGGTGTCACAGATTTGCTGTCTGTGGAGCCCTTTTCTTCATAGAATTTCTTCATAGACTATCTTGAGCAACATCCACTCTTGGGAATACTGTCCTTGATTGTGTAGTGACAATCAGATCCCCTCACAGTCTCAAGCTCTTGTCCTGGTCAGTAAGTCCCCGCTGAAGAGCTCCATGCGTGTCACATAGATGGGCTGAAATGAGGATCAGGAATTCAGACACATGGCCCCCAACAGTCACCGACAACGGGCCTTGATGGGACAGGAGTCAGTGGAGGAGACAGATACGTTGCGCAAAGTCTACCTTGGAATTTGAGAAAAGTGAGATATGGAGATTTCAGGAGAAACAAAAGTGTCACAGGCTGAGTCACCCAAAAGCAGCAAGAAGAAACATGAAGCCTGCAGGACAGTTCCCACTCCTGGCAGAGGACAAGCCTCATGATCCAAACAGGTGTTTCCAGTGACTGATCCTGGTCTTTGTCCAAAAATGAATAAGCATTAAGTTTGCAACATATGCAAAATGCTCCATCATCACGTTTCGCAACCAGCTTAGAGTTTGCGGGGAGGAAGGTGCGTGAGTTAAGGCTGTGTAACTGACAAACCTCACCTTTGCAGGCTTGTTTCCAGATGATGACACACACTCTGGGTTTCAGCCTTACACACCATCCTCCACACAGCACTGTGCCGGACCTCGAGAGTCACTTTCTGAAGGGCAGGCCTGCTCTGATTAAAATCCTTCTAGTGTCCTTAATTTGTCAAAGACCAATCTCCTTAATGTGGCCTCTACTTGCCCACATTTTCCAGGTCATAATGCTCTACTCCCCTCTTACTCCCCCACTGGTCTCCCCTCCCCATGCCTGGCTTTCAGTTCCCCGCTCAGCGCCTTGGCACGGCTGTTCACTCTGCTTACAATGCTCTTCCTTCCTCCGGCCTCAGGGTTCAGCTTAACTGTCACACCCTCAGAGAAGCCCTCCTGGCCTCCTGACCCCATCAGAGTCTTCCCTCTTCTTCTCTCTCGGGGTGCCCAGGTCTGTCACTTCATAGCATGCATTATAATGTCTTATTCTCTCTGAGCTTGTGTGTTTCCTTGTCTACTGTTGTCTCCCCAGTAGGCAGCTGCATAGAAGCAGGGGTACCTCTGTGTGTCTGTGCCGTCTGGAACAGGACTGTCAAGTTGCAGTTGCTCAGTAAGTTGTTGCTGAATGCGATGTATGATACTCTAATGGACTCCAGAGACCAAGTTCTTTTTTTTTTTTTTTTTTTTGAGACAGCGTCTCATTCTGTCACTCAGCCTGGAGTGCAGTGGCGCTATCTCAGCTCACTGCAGCCTTGATCTCCCAGGCTCAAGTAATCTAATCTTCCTACTTCTTCTTCCCAAGTAGCTGGGACCACAGGTGTTGCCATCATGCCAGGCTAATTTTTGTATTATTATTATTTTTTAATAGAGACAGGATTCCACCATGTGGCTCCGCTGGTCTTGAATTCCTGGGCTCAAGTGATCCTCCCACCTTGGCCTCCCAAAGTGTTGGGATTACAGGCATGAGCCACCATGTCTGGCCTAGAGATGGTGTTCTTGATCACAGTGTGGGTGCTGTACCAAGGGAACTCAGCTTCCCTGGGAACTATGGGAGCCTTCGGCCATAGAGACAAAAGGTGATAACAACCACAACCACAACAATATCTGCCTTTCATGAAGCACCAAGTGCTAAGTCCTCATATAACTTTCTGACTCGGGAGCATAGCATAGAGCAGGCTCCTCAGCCTTGGCACTATCGACATTTGGGGCCAGATAATACTTTGTTGTGGGGACCATCCTGTGTGTTATTGGACATTTAGCAGCATCCCCTGCCTCTACCCACTAGATGCCAATAGCATCCCCCAGTTGTGACAACCAAAAATTTTGACAGATGTTGCCAAACATCACCGGGGGCATGGGGATCATCTCATGTCAGGAATGCTGATGACCTTAAAGCATATACACTTTCACTTACTGGCTGTTCAGCCTTGGAAAAATAACCAAACTTCTCTGTGCCCTTTTCCTCACCTTTAACATGGGGATAATAGTATCTCTTACATGGTAGGGCTGTGAAAATTTAGAGAGGTTATAACTAAAGGGCAGACTCAGCATGGTGCCTGGCCCTTAGGGGTACTCAGTTGGAGTGATACTCTGTCTTCAGAATAAACTGTGCAAAGGAGCAATTGCTATCCTCATTTTACAGATGAAGAAATTGAGACTTGGAGACAAAGAAGTTGGTCTCCAGTTGCTGGCTGTGAAGTGACATCAAAAGCAGGCATTTGACTGGGCACAGTGGCTCACATCTGTAATCCCAGCACCCTGGGAGGCCGAGGCGGGCATATCACTTGAGCCCAGGAGTTCAAGAACAGCCTGAGAAACAGTGACACCTTTTCTCTACTAAATATAGAAAAATTAGCTGGGCATGGTGGTATATATCTCTGGCTTCAGCTACCCCGGAGGATGATGTGGGAGGATCACTTGAGCCCAGGATTTAGAGGCTACAGTGAGTTATGATTGCGCCACTCTACTCCAGTCTTTCAGTCTGGGTGACTGGGTAAAACCCTGCCTCAAAAAATAAAAATCAGGCATTTACGTTCTCAGGATTAATTCCTTTTGCTAGTGTCTTTCTTTATAGGTACAAAAGGGCCTAATTGCAAACCCTGAGCTGGTGGTGATACGACTGATGGATTAGATCTGTCAAGGCAGGACTAGGGCAAGGCGAATGAGACACTAGCCTCAGGCACAAAATTTAAGGAGTTGCCAAATAACTCAGTAATCAAGCTAAATAACATTCAATGCAGTATTTTGAAAAATCAAAAATTAATGCAGAAAAATCCATGATGAACAAAGTGTCAAAGACATGATCCATCCCTGTGTCATTAACCTCACCCCAATCCTACCCTTGGGATTTGCAGATCTGTGAAACCACAGTTAGTGGGCACAGCTGGCAGCCAAAGCCTGTCGGTGCCAATTCAAAGGATGACATGGGAGAAAACAACGCCCTCTTCTGTCTGACAATAAGCACTGCTCCTCTTCTGGGGGGTGAGTTCATCTTTGCCCCTGAAGGCAGCATCTCAGTGCTGGAAGTCGTTTCGGAGACCACAGTGCTTTTCTCCTTGATCCCTTCATGAGATATGTAGGTAAAAAGGTTGCAGGCAGGTCAAACAATGCCGTAGGAGCCCCTGCCTCATCGCTTGCCACTGGCTGCGGCACTGCCCTGGATCCTTCGCAAACCACCTATGCAAACACACCAGGACTTGTCACCACATGGGTGGCAGATCTGAAGCAGCCTGTAACTATCAAGTTGGCCTTTCCAGGCTGACCACAAGGGGGCATGGTAAGGACACAGGACCAGGAGGCAGAGGGCTTCTCATAGCTGCTGACGTGGGAACCAGCAGGGAGCTGGCTGCTGGCCAAACTGCACAGTTTCTTATTCTTCCATTAATGGTTTTGTCACTTCCTAGCTTCCTCTTATTTATGTATGCTTTACTTTTTATTTTGAAATAATTTCAAATGTGCATAAAAGCTGCAGAAATAGCACAAAGAACTCTTAAATACCCTCAACCCACATTTACCAAGGCACATTTTGCCACATTTGCTTTGCCACTACTTTTCAATATTTACATATTATTGCTATTATTTTTAAGATGGAGGCTCGCTCTGTTGCCCAGGCTGGAGTGCAGTGGCGCCATCTCGGCTCACTGCAACCTCTGCCTCCCGGGTTCAAGCAGTTCTCCTGCCTCAGCCTCCCGAGTAGCTAGGATTACAGGTGCATGCCACCATGCCCAGCTAAGTTTTGTATTTTTAGTAGAAATGGTGCTTCACCATGTCGGCCAGACTGGTTTCCAACTCTTGACCTCAAGTGATCTGCCTGCCTTGGCCTCCCAAACTACTGGGATTACAGACGTGAGCCACTGTATCCAGCCTACATATTAATTTTTTTCTTAACTGTTCAAGAGTTAAGTTGGAGACATTGCAACCCTGTACCCTTAAATACTTTAGGGTGTATCTATCAAAGACATGTACATGTTCTTACATAACCCTAGACAGTTATCAAATCAGAAGTTTTAGCGATCATACAACATTATTACCTAATCTAAAACAAAGGAGAAACAGGAAGTCTAAATAAAGAAGGGGCATAGGCTGTGAGCTGGGACGTGCCTGTGAAGGCATCCAGCACAGATACCTTGGTTAAAGTTCAAGGACATAGAATGTACTACATGCCTGTGAGCATGTCTAATAGCTACATAGGATAGAGCTTAACAAAGAGTTATTAGCAGAAAGCAAGAAGGCTTTAAAGAAAGTCTTTAATACAAACTATTATTTCTAACATTTATTATTATTATTCTTTAACAAGAAGGGAAACTTTGAAGAGGAAGTTTTTACTTTCCACAGCTGGTTTGATCTTCCATCCAGACCATTCACACTTTCTCCACATCAGCAATAAGGCTGTTTTGCTTTCTTATCTTTCTGTGTGTTTTGTGTGTTCACTGGAGTAGCACTTTCAATTTGCTTCAAGAACTTTTCCTGACCGGGCGCGGTGGCTCACACCTGTAATCCCAGCACTTTGGGGGGCCGAGGTGGGCGGATCATGAGGTCAGGAGATTGAGACCATCCTGGCTAACACGGTGAAACTTCGTCTCTACTAAAAATACAAAAAATTAACTGGGCGTGGTGGCACGTGCCTGTAGTCCCAGCTACTTGGGAGGCTGAGGCAGAAGAATCGCTTGAACCCGGGAGGCGAAGGTTGCAGTGAGCCGAGAGCACACCATAGCTGCCATAGACAGTGATTCCTCTGACGGATCTGAGCAGTCAATTGAAACTCTCCTAGAAAGGATTCAGCATTTCTAGATGCCATTAAGAACATTTGTGATTCAGGGGAGGAAGTAAAAATATTTACATCGATAGGATTTGGAAGAAGTTAATTCCAACCTTCAGGCATTACTTTGAGGGATTCAAGACTTCAGTGGAAAAAGTCACTACAGATGTGATATAAATAGTAAAAGAACTAGAAATGGAGTCTGAGGATGTGACTGAATTGCTGCAACCTCATGATAAAACTTGAACAGACAAGGAGTTGCTTCTTACAGAGGAGCAAAGGAAGTGGTTTCTTTAGATGAAATCTGCTTCTGGTAAAGACGCTGTGAACATTGTTGAAATGACAACAAAGGATTTAGAGTATCCCATAAACTTAGCTGATAATGCAGTGTTGGAGAGGATTGACTCCAAGTTCAAAAGAAGTTCTATTGTGGACAAGATGCCATCAAACAGCATTACGTGCTGTAGAGAAATTTTTATGAAAGAGTCAATCGATGTGGCAAACTTCATTGTTGTTTTCTTTGAAGAAACTGCTGCTGCCACTCCAACTACCACTCTGATCCATCAGCAGCCATCAACATCAAGGCAAGCCCCCCCATCAGCAAAAAGATTATGACTCACCGAAGCCTCAGACGATCATTAGCCTTTTTTAGCCATAAAGTATGTTTAATTAAGGTAAGTACCTTGTATTTTAGACATAATGCTTTTGCACACTTGATAGACTACAGTACAGTAGATATAACTTTTTTAAAATATAGTCTTGCTCTGCGGCCCAGGCTGGAGTGCAGTGGCATGCTCACAGCTCATGGCAGCCTTCACTCCCTAGGCTCAAGCGAGCCTTCCACCTCAGCCTCTCTAGCAGCAGGGAGTACAGGCGTGCATCACTATGCCTGGCTAATTTTTGTATTTTTTGTAGAGTCAGTGTTTTGCCATGTTGCCCGGGCTGGTCTCGAACTCCTGGGCTCAAGTGATCCTCCCACCTTGGCCTCCCAAAGGCGTGAGCCACTGTGTCCAGCTGACATAACTTTTATATGCACTGAGAAACCAAAAAACTTGCAATACTCACTTTATTGCAGTGGCATGGAGCTGAGGCTGCAATATCTCCAAGGTGTGTCTGTAATAGTGGCTGTGAGTTCTGAGCTGTAGTAGACCCATATTATACATCTTTACATGGACTCGGTCCTTTAAACCTCACAACTACTTGACTACTATTATTCTCCTTGTTTTACAGATGAGGAAACTGAGCCTCAGAGAGGGCAAGTCACCTCTCCAGGTCTCACATCACATCTGGTAAGAGGCACAGCCAGGACTATTTGACCCCAAAGTGTGAGCATCTGATCAGTCTTCTATAGCATTTCTTCTCTGGCACATAACAGTGACAAAGCCCTGCCACTATTCCACTGAGAACAATCCACGTCCCTGCCCTCCAGATTCCCAGCAAATGGAAATGTTTTCTCCCCATGTTCTGAAAGCCCCTGCATGTCCCATGCATAAGGAGCCTGAGGGCCTGGGGGACACCTGGCTGTGAGCAGAGGCCCCCAGGAGACCATCTGGCGTTCTTTGGGAGCAGGCTTCCCTCCTGAGTCATATGCATGAGGCATGACCTATAAATGTATCTATAAGTCTATCTAAAACCACACCAGTTCTAAAGACAGGGTTTGCAGTGCAGGTATGAGCCAATATCAATCCTTAACCACACAGTGACTCATGAATGAATTTCCAGGCAGAAATCTCATTCCCAGGAAGGGATTTCCCCCTCCAGAGGCAGAGCCTACTCCAACTTCATTCCAGAACCAGATTTAGATGCAGTCCAAGGTCACTCCTAGCACACAACCTTAAAAAATCAGCCCTGGGCCAGGCATGGTGGCTCACACCTATAATCCCAGCACTTTGGGAGGCTGAGGTGGGTGGATCACTGGAGGTCAGGAGTTTGAGACCAGCCTGGCCAACATGGTGAAACCCCATCTCTACTAAAAATACAAAAATCAGCCAGGTATGGTGGTGTGCACCTGTAGTCCCAGCTACTTGGGAGGCTGAGGCAGGAGAATCACTTGAACCTAGGAGATGGAGGTTGCAGTGAGCTGAGATCTCACCACTGCACTCCAGCCTGGGCGAAAAGAGTAAGATTTTGTCTCAAAACAAACAAACAAACAAACAAACACATCAGCCCTGGAGATTTGTTGAAACAAGCAGCTCCTGGCCTGGGACTTAAGATCATTCTGTGCTGTGGGTGTTGTTTTTGTAGAGACGGGATCTCCCTTTGCTGCCCAGGCTGGTCTTAAACTTCTGGGCTCAAGTGATCCTTCTGCCTCAGCCTCCCAAAATGCTCAGATTACAGGCATGAGGCATGGCACCTAACCTGCACTGTGGGTTTTGGGATTTGTTATTCACTCATTTAACAATTTACCCTTGTTAAATGAGTGTGGAGGGGGATACAAAGATGAATAAGACAGCTCCTGCCCTTGAGGGCTCAGAATTGAATAATTAGTTGGACTTGCCTTTGGCTTCGCTGAGTTTTCTGTGCCTCTGAGCTATCATTCTATGTCCAGTGACCACAAAACTGTCATGATTTTGAATTATCAGTGTAAATCTTGGACTCAAACCATCTCAAGCTCCACTGGCCATCAGTTATTCTGGACTATTACGATGTCTCTGGCTGAAGTGTTTGGGAGGGCAACTGACCATGCTGATTCCCCCAAACCTTAGTCAGGTTCTCAGGATGCTGAGCTTTCAGTGCTAAATCAGAACAAGTCCTGAGCAAATCAGGATGAATTGGTCATCCCAGTGCTGGGAACGGGGCAGCAGGAGGGGAACAGGTGGGTGGGAAGGAATTATAATAACTAAAACTTATTTTGTTTAGTAATGTGGTAATACTTAGAACAAATTTATGCGGTAAGTACTATAATAGCCCTATTTTATACAGGTATAAACCGGGACACAGAGAGAGGGAACAACTTGTCCCAAGTGACCATTCTGTAAATGGCAGAGACAGGCCCGATAGCCGATCCTGCGTTCCCAGCCATTACTCTGCACTGCCTTAGAGGCTCATGTGTAAAAATGCAGTGCAGATCAAGTCTTGAGACTGTGTTTGAAGTGAATTCTCGGAGATTGGAAGCAGATTCCTCTGGAAGCAGAAGTATCTGCGGAAGCTTTGTTTCCATGGAGACCCAATCATACCCAACCACGCTGTGTTCAAATGTAGTCACAACAGTGGGGAGCAGCCATCACTGAAGCATTGCTTTTTCTTTTTTTTCAGCTGGAGTTTTGTGCTCTCACCCAGGCCGCAGCGCAGTGGCATGATCTGCAAACTGTAAGTCTCGCTCAAAGTCCTAGGAGATGCTCATTAAGTCCCAGGTGATATCGTGAATTTAGATGATTCCCTACTTACCAGTTGCTAGCTATGTGACTTTGGGCACCTCTTAGCTGTTTCCTCGTGGTTAAATGGTGTAAGAAATAGCATGCACACTCAATGGCAGTGGTGAAGATGAAGACAAATGGAATTAACACAAAAAAAAGCCAGGTCCAGAGCAGGCAATGAAGAAACACGTGCCAGCTGCGCGTTGCCATCAGCCCAGCCTATGTCTTTAAATGAGAACAAGCCCTTTGAGAACTAACACGAAGGCTTCCAGCTTTGCCTGCCCCATCTCTCTCTACTCTGTTCCAATCTCCATCCCACTTCTGACTTGTGGGCCTGTTCCCAGCCATTTTTGTGCTACTGGGAAGAGATAAGCAAACAGGAATCTCCTGTTTCTTCCCCCACTGTGTACCTCGTACTGCCAGTCCATACAACCCCAACCTAGACACTAGGACACTGCCTGACGGGTAACCAGACTTTGATTCATCCGTACAAATGGGTAACCCAGCTCCCCACATGACTTCAGCAGCTCAGAGAAGAGATGGGAACAGACGAGGATGTGTTGTCCTTCTGACAGACAAGGTGAGTGAGAAAGCATCATGATGTGCATGCATCTTTGAAAGTTTCATTCAGATGTTCAAGTTCAAGTGGCTATATGGTGGGGTACTTAAAGGCCCCAGGAGAAATCAGGGGCCTGATTGATACAGATGCTGAAATTAAGCCTGAAATTCAGCAAGACGTCTTGGAGAAATGTGTGTGTGTTTCCTTTTTTTTTTTGAGTCAGAGTCAGGCTCTTGTTGCCCAGGCTGGAGTGCAGTGGTGCAATCTCAGCTCACTGCAACCTTCGCCTCCCAGGTTCAAGTGATTCACCTGCCTCAGCCTCCCAAGTAGCTGGGACTACAGGCACACACCACTACACCCAGCTAATTTTTGTATTTTTAGTAGAGACGGGGTTTCGGCATGTTGGCCAGGATGGTCTCAATCTCTTGACTTCGTGATCTGCCCACCTCGGCCTCCCAAAGTGCTGGGATTACAGGCATGCGCTACCACACCCAGACGAAATTTGTGTTTTCTTAGCAAGAAAAACTAGGCCCTATGTTCCCACACATGTGCAAACACTCGCTGGCAATTGTCGCCCATTGATTCCCCACCTGGATTTAGGGTCTTCACAATCTCTTCCACAACTGACCTTCAATTATTCAAAGGTAGTTTTCAGGCCCTGTGAGGATGGGGTGAGCTCAAAAAATGTTTGGTGTATAAACAGCAATGATGCTGAGAGCAGCAGTGTGCCCAGTGCCTCTGTGCCAGGTGCAGTGCTAACTTTTAAAGACGTTGTTCAGCTCCTTCTTCTCTGAAGCCCTGTGAGGCTGATATTATTATCAATTCCTCCTCTTCATCTTCTATTTATAGATGAAGAAACTGAGGTTTATTTTATTTAATTTTCGAGATAGAGTTGTGCTCTTTTTGCCCAGGCTGAGTGCAATGGTGCAATCTGGGCTCACTACAACCTCTGCCTCCCGGGTTCAAGTGCTTCTCCTGCCTCAGCCTCCTGAGTAGCTGGGACTACAGGTTCCTGCCACCACGCCCAGCTAATCTTGTATTTTAGCAGAGATGGGGTTTCACCATGTTGGCCAGGCTGGTCTCAAACTCCTGACCTCAGGTGATCCACCCACCTTGGTCTTCCAAAGAACTGGGATTACAGGAAAGAGCCACTGCTCCCCGCTGAAACTGAAGTTTAGATAGTCAAATATCTAAGAAGTGGTAGAACTGGACTTTATGATTCAGAGCCCACCATCTTCACCTGAGATATGCTCAAGTGAGTGGAATGTGTGGAGTTGGCGTCTCTGCCTCAGTCCTGGCACTTGTTGTTTTACGGCCGGCCCAGTGGCCATTACTCCCAACGTGGCACTCAATCCCCATTTCCTTGGGGTGCTGTGTCTCCCCTAATCTCAACCCATGTGGGTCATGTGAAGTAGGAAAGAATTTCTTAAGACATAAAAAACACTAAACATAAAGGATAATTTGACTAAATTAAAACTAATGTCTGTTTATCCAAAACTACTAAAGTGAAAAGTTAAGCCACAAACTGGGAGAAGATATTTGCCACATGTATTAACTACAGACCATTGAGACACGGACGATTAGAAATATGGGAAATTGACATGAACAGGTTTTTCACAGACATGGAAACAAATACATGCTTGAAAAGTTGCTCAACCCCATTAGCAATCATGGACACGAAGATTAAGATTGCAATGAATTCCATTTCACACCTACTAGATTAGAAATCTGGATTGTGCTTAGTGTTTGTGAGGATGACTCCAAGATTCTAAAGAAACCCTCCTGGATTTTCTCCCAGGAGTTTAAAGTTTTGCTTTTTAAATTAAAGTCTTTAATCTATCTTGAATTGATTGGGGAAGGAGTGAGTCATTAAATTCCATATTTTTCTGTATGAATAATCAATTGTACTAGCACCTTTTGCCAAATTGTCCCTTCTTTCCCCAATGATCAGAAATGTCACCTTGCTGGTGTGATTCCATCCTGTGCGGCTGCTCTTTTGAGCAGTGGTCATTTATCTCTGTCCACCTTTTCTCCCATCTAAGTGCGTGCTGCCACGGGATGGAAGATTCAATGGACATGGACATGAGCCCCCTGAGGCCCCAGACTACCTTTTCAGTTGTGAACTAAAGGCTGACAAAGATTATCACTTTCAGATGGATAATGATGAAAATGAGTACCAATCATCTTTAAAAACGGTCAATTTAGGGGCTGGTGCAAAATATGAATTGCAGATTGTTGAAGCAGATGCAATGAATTATGAAGGCAGTCCAATTAAAGTAACACTGGCAGCTTTGAAAATGTCTGTACAGCCAACGGTTCCCCTTGGGGGCTTTGAAATAACACCACCAGTGGTCTTACCATTGAAGCGTGGTTCAGGGCCAGAGCATATTAGTGGACAGTACTTAGTTGTGGAGTACTTAGTGGACAGTACTTAGTGGACAGTACTTAGCTGTGGAGGAAGATGCAGAGTCAGAAGATGAAGAGGAAGATGTGAAACTCTGAAGTATATCTGGAAAGTGGTCTGCCCCTGGAGGTGGTAGCAAGTTTCCACAGAAAAAAGTAAAACTTGCTGCTGATGAAGAAGATAATGATGATGATGATGATGATTTTGATGATGAGGAAACTGAAGAAAAAGCACCAGTGAAGAAATCTATATGAGATACTCCAGCCAAAAATGCACAAAAGTCAAATAAGAATAGAAAAGACTCAAAACTATCGTCAACACCAATATCAAAAGGACAAGAATCCTTCAAAACACAAGAAAAAAACTCCTAAAACACCAAAAGGACCTATTTCTGTAGAAGATATTAAAGAAAAAATGCAAGCCAGTATACAAAAAGGTGGTTCTCTTCCCAAAGTGGAAGCCAAGTTCATCAATTATGTGAAGAATTGCTTCCGGATACTGACCAGGAGGCTGTTCAAGATCTCTGGCAGTGGAGGAAGTCTCTTTAAGAAAATAGTTCAAATAATTTGTTAAAAATTTTCCGTCTTATTTCATTTCTGTAACAGTTGATATCTGGCTGTCCTTTTTATAATGCAGAGTGAGAACTTTCCCTATTGTGTTTCATAAAGGTTGTCCAGATTCCATTGCCAAGAATGTGTTGTCCAAAATGCCTATGGTTTTTAAAGATGGAACTCCACCCTTTGCTTGGTTTTAAGTATGTATGGAATGTTATGATAGAACGTAGTGGTAGCGGCGGTCAGACATGGAAATGGTGGGGAGACAAAAATATACATGTGAAATAAAACTCCATATTTTAATTAAAATTAAAAAAAGTCACCTCTGTCACAAATGAAGTACGCATGGATCTATTTCTGTGATTTCTGTTCTGTTCCAGTGTTTTTAGAAGTCCGGTTAGCTTCTTTTTATTCTTTATGGGGAATGTTTTGGCTTTTTTTGGATCTTTGCTCTTCCATAGGAGTCAGGATCAACTCCTCATCTTCCTTGAAAAGCCCTGTAGAGATTTTGATGGCAACAGTCCTGTTTTCTGACTTCAAAAGAAACTGTTCTAATTTTTTACAGTTAGGAATGATATTTGCTATGGAATTTGGTAGATGCCTTTTTTAAGGAAGTTCTCTCTGTTCTTAGTTTGCTGTGAGTTGTTACCATGAGGGATTGTTGGATTTTATAAAAGCATTAAAAAAATTTTTTGCAACTATTCAGATAATCTTATAGTTCTCTTTTAATATGTTAATGTGGTTACTACAGGAATACATTTCCTTTTCTTTCTTTCTCTTTTTTTTTTTGGCAGGGACTCACTCTGTCAGCTAGGCTGGAGTGCGGTGTTAATCATAGCTCACTGCAGCCTTGAACACCCAGGTTCAAGCAATTCTACCGTCTCAGCCTCCCGAGTAGCTGGGACTACAGGTGCATACCATCACACCCAACTAATTTTTTAGTTTCTTGTAGAGACAGGATCTTTTTATGTTGCCCAGACTGGTCTCGAACTAATGGGCTCAAGTGATCTGCCCGCGTCAGCCTCCAAAGAGCTGAGATTACAACCATGTGCCACTTCGCCCAAGCCAGGAATAAATTTTCTGATGTTAAATGATCCCAGCATTCCTGGGGTAAATCCAACTTGGTTATGATGTATAATCCTTTTATATATTGTTGGATTCAATTTACTAATTTTTTTTTTTTTTTTTTTGAGACAAGAGTCTCACTCTGTCACCAGGCTCCAGGCTGGAGTGCAGTGGCACAATCCCGGCTCACTGCAACCGCCGCCTCCCGGGTTCAAGCAATTCTCCTGCCTCAGCCTCCCAAGTAGCTGGGACTACAGGCGTGCAACCACCACGCCCAGCTAATTTTTGTATTTTTAGTAGAGACGGAGTTTCACCATGTTGGCCAGGATGGTCTCGATCTCTTGACCTTGTGATCCACCCGCCTTGGCCTCCCAAAGTGCTGGGATTACAGGCTTGAGCCACCGCGCCCGGCCTCAATTTACTAATATTTTATTTAGGATTTTAACTTCCATGACTTTGAGTGGTTTATGAGTGACACTGCTCGTCTTGTTTTGATATCTTGTTTGTATTGAGATCACAGGTGAGCTGGGATGTGTTCTCTCTTTCCATTTTCCCGAAGAGCTATAAGGGAGTGAAATGATCTAGTCCCTGAAAGTTTAGCAGAACTTATTTCTAGGGCCATCTGGGCTTGATATTTTTCTTTGGTTAAAAATTTCATCAGGCCAGGTGCAGTGACTCACGCCTGTAATCCCAGCACTTTGGGAGGTCAAGGCAGGAGGATCATTTGAGGCCAGGAATTCGAGACCAGTTTGGCAACATAATGAGACCCTGTCTCTACAAAAAACTTTAAAAATTAGCTGGGTGTGGGGGGAGGCTGAGGCAGGAGGATCATTTGAGGCCAGGAGTTTGAGGCTTCAGTGAGTCAGTGGCTGAGGTCACGCCACTGCATTCCAGCTTGGGCAACAGAGTGAGACCCTAACTCAAAAATTAAAAATTATTGATTTCTTTCACAATTCCAGGCCTTATATTTTCTGTAGTTTAAAACTGACATATTTTGCTAAGGAACTGACTTTTTTTTTTTTTTTTTTTTTTTGAGACAGAGTTTCTCTCTTGTTGCTCAGGCTGGAGTGCAGTGGCACGACCTCGGCTCACTGCTACCTCCACCTCCTGGGTTCCAGCGATTCTCCTGCCTCAGCCTCCTGAGCAGCTGAGATTACAGGCGCCTGCCACCACACCCGGCTAATTTTTGTATTTTTAATAGAGACAGGGTTTTGCCATGTTGGTCAGGTTGGTCTCAAACTCCTGGCCTCAGATAATCCACCTGCCTCGGCCCCCCAAGTGCTGAGATTATAGGTGTGAGCCACGGCACCTGGCCAGGAATTGAATTTTTAATCATTATGTAGCCATCCTCTCCAACCTTCATAAAGCTTTCTGTAGTCTACATTATCTAATATTAATATAGCTACACTAACTTTCTTTGGGATAATATGTGTTAGGTATATCATTTTCCACTCTTTCAACCTTTCCAAATTCCTATGTCTTTGGAATGTCTCTTGAAACAGCATCTCTTGAATTTTTTAAGTGCAATTTGACAATTACTGACTTTAAACTGATGAGTTTAGTTTTCTTGCACTGTGTTTATTGATATATCTGAACTTATTTTTACTATCTTTTACTTTTTTATACATGTCTTTGGGGTTGATTGGTATTTGTTTTCTTATTGGGTTTTACCATTTCCTTCTACTGATTTGAAAGTTATATATCTTATTTACATTATTTTAGCAACTACCATTGACTTTTTTTTCTGTGATGAATTCTCGCTCTGTCGTCTGGGCTGGAGTGCAGTGGTGAGATCTCGGCTCACTGCAAACTCCGCATCCCGGGTTCCATCAATTCTCCTGCCTCAGCCTCTGGAGTACTGGGACCATTGACAGGCGTCACCACACCTGGCTAATTTTGTACTTTTGGTAGAGATGGGGTTTCACCATGTTGGCCAGGCTGACCTCAAATGATCTACCCACCTCAGCCTCCCGAAGTGCTGGGATTACAAGCGTGAGCCTCCTCGCCTGGCCCCCATAACTACCATTGACATTTTGCCACATGTATTTGACAAAGACTAAAGTTAAATCTTCATCCCCTTCCCATACAAATGCAAAGTCGCTCAGAACGCTAACTCCAGTCACCTCTTTCCTAATTTACTTTTTCCCAGTGTTTTAATTCTGTCCTAAACTCACAAATTATATATTACTGTTCCATCATTTTTTTGTGTACTGACAATTTTATTTAACTCTATTATACTTACTAATTTTTCCACTCCTGCCATCTCTTCTTAATGGGATAATTTTTCTTTTTTCTGAAGTACATCTTAGAAGTGCAAGCCGGGTGTGGAGGCCCAGGCCTGTAGTGCCAGCTCCTGGACAGGCTGAGGCGGGAGGACGGCTCCTTGAGCCCAGGGATTCGAGGCTGCTGTGAGCTATGATTGTGCCACTGCACTCTCGCCCGGTAACATATTATAGTACGGGGCCCATCTCTTGGGTGAAAAAAAAGGTCAGTTAGTCAAATTCTCCTAGTTTTTATTTGTATTTCACCCTCATTATTAAAATGCTGGGTATCCAGTTCTCAGGTCTTTGAAGGTATTATTTCACTATCTTTTGGTTTCTATTGTTGCCATTGGGAAATCTGGTGACAATCCAATTTCTTCTTTTGTGAGTAATCTGCCTTTAAAAAAAAAAACAAAACTCTCTAGCTGGTTATAAGATCGTTTCTTTGTTTTTAATGTTCTGCAGTTTCACTACAACGTTTCTTATTATTTACCCTGCTTCAGAGATACCGTGCTTCCTGCCTGGATGTAGTGGCTCATGCCTGTAATTCTAGCACTTTGGGAGGCCGAGGCAGTTGCTTGGGCTGAAGAGTTGGAGACCAACCTGGGTAACATGGCAAGACCCAGTCTTTACAAAAAAAATTAGCTGGGTGTGGTGGCGTACGCCCGTATTCCCAGCTACTCAGGAGACCGAGATGGGAGGATCGCTTGAGCTTAGGAAGTCAAGGCTGCAATTAGTCATGATTGCACCACTGCACTCCAGCCTGGGTGAGAGAGAGAGAGAGAGAGAGAGAGAGAGAGAGAGAGAGAGTTGTCCGACAAAGTTCTAATATCCAGAATCTACAAGGAACTCAAATTAGCAAGAGAAAATAAACAATTTCATCAAAAAGTGGGCTAAGGACAAGAATAGACAATTCTCAAAAGAAGATATACAAATGGCCAATGGATATATGAAAAAATGCTCAGTATCACTAATGATGAGGGAAACGCAAATCAAAACCACCATGTGATACCACGTTACTCCTGCAAGAATGACCATAATAAAAAAATAATAAATGTTGGTAGGTTGTGGTGAAAAGGGCACACCTGTACATTGCTGGTGGGAATGTAAACTAGTACAACCACTATGGAAAACAGTGTGGAGATTCCTTAAGGAACCAAAAGTAGATCTACCATTTAATCCACCAATCCCACTACTGGGTATCTACCCAGAGGAAAAGAAGTCATTATACGAAAAACATACTTGCATGAGCATGTTTGTAGCAGCACAATTCGCAATTGCAAAAATATGGAACCAGCCCAAATGCCCATCAGTTAACGAGTGGATAAAGAAATTGTGGCCAGGCATGGTGGCTCACATCTGTAATCCCAGCACTTTGGGAGGCCGAGGTGGGCTGATCACAAGGTCAGGAGATCAAGACCAGCCTGGCCAACATGGTAAAACCCTGTCTCTACTGAAAAATTAAAAAATTAGCTGGGCATGGTGGCATGCACCTGTAGTCCCAGCTACTTGGGAGGCTGAGGCAGGAGAATTGCTTGAACTCGGGAGGCAAAGGTTGCAGTGAGCCAAGATCATGCCACTGTACTCCAGCCCGGCGAGAGTGAGACTCTGGCTCAAAAAAATTGTGGTATATATATATATATATTCCATATATATATACCACAAATTAGCAAGAGAAAACAGACAATTGTTTTCTCTTGCTCATTTCTCTTCTAATAAATTAAAGAAATTAATGCAAATTAAAGAAAGACATACAGACATTTCTTTATATACAAGGAAACGTGGGGACTCTAAATTGGTTGTTTGCTCTTACTGCTGACCTTCTTTCTCTCTCCCTTTCTCTTTCTGTCTCATTGTGACTCGTTTCTTTGTGTGTTCGGTGATATTAGTTTTTACTTTATTGTTAAGAATATATTTGTATATAAGCATAACACATAAAGAAAATTGCACATAAGTATATAAATTGATAAATTTGCACAAGTGAATACACTTGTATAACTACCATGCAGCTAAAGATATAGAATAATGCCGGGCGCGGTGGCTCACGCCTGTAATCCCAGCACTTTGGGAGGCCAAGGCGGGTGGATCACGAGGTCAAGAAATCGAGACCATCCTGGTCAACATGGTGAAACCCTGTCTCTACTAAAAATACAAAAAATTAGCTGGGCATGGTGGTGCGTGCCTGTAATCACAGCTACTCAGGAGGCTGAGACAGGAGAATTGCCTGAACCCAGGAGGCGGATGTTGCCGTGAGCCGAGATCACGCCATTGCACTCCAGCCTGGGTAACAAGAGCGAAACTCCGTCTCAAAAAAAAAAAAAAATAGATATAGAATAATTACTGGCACCTCAGACACCTGCCTCATTCCCCCTTCCAGTCATTGCCCCCTCAAAGACAACCACTATTCTAATTTTTAACATCTTAGAGTAGTTGTTCCTGTTTTTGAACTTTATTGAGTGAGTTCACACAGTGTCTGCTCTTTTGTATCTGGCTTCTTTCTGTAAGCTCATATGTGGCGAACTATGATCTATGAGAATCCTGGCTGCTTTGCAGAGGGCATCCTTCTTTGTACATGCTTGTAGTGAAGGCACGCCGCCATCTGGCACTGCCATAGCTCATATGAGGGTCCCTGCTAAACATGGAACTCTCAGGTTCAGCTCTTCAAAGTTACAGCTGGCCAAGTTTAGTCTCCCAGTATTGTTTATGGGTATGACATACACATTTGTTCTCAGGACAACACTGCATTTCACACTTATTTGTTGCTCACTGCCCCCCGCTCTTATTTTGATACATGTCAGCCCAACAACATATGAAAAAGTCCATTTTATTCAGAATAGAGATGTTTTGAGAAGGGTACATCTGGTCTACCATATGCTGAGATACAATTTGGATTTTACAAGCTTAAAAGTGGGATAGTTAAATTTCACCATAATGTTTTCGGCATTTCCAAATTATTGAAACAGTTTTGAATCTCAATTTTCTTCCTATCTTTGTTTAATTTAAAATTTAATGAGAAGTCTGAATTTGTGTTCACCTCAATTTTTAAAAGGTTTTCAAGTAGAGAACTAGAGCATTTGATTAGAAAAAAATTGCTTCCAGGTAGGACATGGTGGCTCAGGCCTGTAATCCCAGCACTTTGGGAAGCTGAGGGAGGAGGAGGGCTTGAGGCCAACAGTTCAAGAACAGCTTGTGGTAACATGAAAGATGAAAGAAAGAAAGAGAGAGAGAGAGGAAAGAAAGAAAGAAGGAAAGAAAGAAAGAAAGGAAGGAAGGAAAAGAAAGAAAGAAAAGAGAAGGAGGGAGGAAGGAGGGAAGGAAGAGGAAGGAGGGAAGGAAGAAGGAGGGAAGGAAGAAGGGAGGGAGGAAGGAGGGAAAGTAGAAGGGAGGGAGGGAGGGAGGGAAAAAGGAGGTAAGGGAGGGAGGGAGAAGAAAGAGAGGAAGGAAGGGAGGAGAGAGACAGAAAGAAAGGAGGAGAGAGAGACAGAAAGAAGGAAAGAAAGAAAAAAGGAGAGAGAAAAGAAAGAAAGGAGGAGAAAGAGGAGGAGGAGGAGGGAGGGAGGGAGGACTGCTTCCAGTCTCATTTTGTCAGATTAAACAAAATTGGGCCACTATTGTTTAACCCTTTATGATTTTTCAAACTGTGATATTTCAAGGTCTAGATCACTTCATCTTCTCTATAAACAGATTACAAAATGCTTTGTTCAAAGCCTACTAAAGTCAAGGTTCTGTATGCAATTTGCTGCAAGTCTCCAAGTCTGATTATGCTAGTAACTGTGAAAAATTATTTCTTTGGTGTGATTATGCACAGTGAACCCAAATGAGCCCTTGTACTCAACTCTTTCATTTTGGTTTAATAATCAGGGGCAGAACTTTGCTAAAAATCAACACCATACCTTTCGGTCTTGAGATCTGCATATCAGTCTTTCTCCTTTATTTGAAATGGGACTCTCACCCATTAAAATCATCTAGCATAATTTCTCCAAGATCAATGAATATGTTTCTTGAGATCACATCTAACTATCCTTTTAATATCTTGGGAAGTAATTTATCTTAATCTGGTAATTTGAACTAATTTAAACTTTTGTGTACTCTTTCTCCATCTTTTCTTCCTATTCTGAGCTCAGTTTCCCTCTTTGTGATTTTTTTTTTTTTTTTTTCTGGGAGGGAGTCTTACCCTTGTTGCCCAGACTGGAGTGCAACGGCACCACCGTGGCTCACCAAAACCTCCGCCTCCCGAGTTCAAGCGATTCTCCTGCCTCAGCCTCCCGAGTAGCTGGGATTACAGGGATGTGCCACCAAGCCCGGCTAATTTTGTATTTTTAGTAGAGTTGGGGTTTCTCCATGTTGGTCAGGCTGGTCTTGAACTCCCGACCTCGGGGATCCGCCCGCCTCAGTCTCCCAAAGTGCTGGGATTACAGGCGTGAGCCACAGCACCCAGCCCCCTCTTTGTGATATTTTAACCTGATCAAAATTTTCTCCATGATTAAGATGAAGTAAAATAGGAAACTGGTAGTTTGGCTTTCCCTCTGCCATCTGTTAACATTCCATATGCTCCGTTCCTTTTGCACTCATCTTTTTGACCCAAATTTGGATTTACATTAACCTTTTTCTGTCTTTAGCAGTTGCGTCCCAACCATTCTGGGTGTTATTATCGCTCACCTCTTATCAAAGGTCCAGGTTAATCTTTTGGAAATTTTCCATCACCTTCTGTCTTAGTCCATTTTATGTTACAATAAAGGAATATCTGAGATTGGGTGATTTATAAAGAAATAATGTTAGGCTGGGCATGGTGGCTCAAGTCTGTAATCTCAACACTTCTGGAGGCTGAGGCAGGAGGATCACCTGAGGTCAGGAATTCAAGACCAGCCTGGCCAACATGGTGAAACCCTGTCTCTACTAAAAATGCAAAAATTAGCTGGGTGTGGTGGCGCGTGACTGAAATCTCAGCTACTTGGGAGGCTGAGACAGGAGCATTGCTTGAACCTAGGAGGTGGAGGTTGCAGTAAGCAGATATCACACCACTGCACTCCAGCCTGGGCAACGGAGCAAGACTCCGTCTCAAAAAAACAAAAAAAAAAAAGAAAGAAAGAAAGAAAGAAAGAAGGTTTATTTGGCTCACAATTCTGCTGGCTGGAAGGATCAAGACTGGCCATCTGGTGAGGGCCTCAGGATGCTTCCTCTCATAGTGGAAATGGAAGCAGAGTCTGCATGTGCAGAGATCACATGGTAGAAGAGGAAGCGAGAGAGAGAGAGAGAGAGAGACAGAGAGAGAGACAGAGAGAAGAGAGAGACAGAGACAGAGAGGAGAGAGAGAGAGAGACAGAGAGAGAGACAGAGAGAAGAGAGAGACAGAGACAGAGAGAAGAGAGAGAGAGACAGAGAGACAGAGAGAAGAGAGAGAGAGAGGAGAGAGAGAGCCAGAGAGAGAGGAGGTGCCAGGCTCTTTTTACATAACAACCAGCTCCCATGGAAAATAATAGAGTGAGAACTCACTTACTCCCCACCCCTCCCTGCCAGAGGGCATTAATCTTTTCACAAGGGATCTGTCCCCTGACCCAAGAGCCTTCCATTAGGCTCCACCTCCAATACTGGGGATCAAATTTCTACATAAGAGTTGGTGAGAATCAACAAACCATATTCAAACTACAGCATTTTCCCACTTCTCTTCTGGTGCTTGGCAAGCCTGAGCTTATCAGAGTGCTGCCTGTACAGTGACACTGCTCTCTCAAAGTCCTCCCTTTCCTCCTCCTCCAGGACACTCTCTGGCCTAGTGCTATGCTCAACTGGTATTTTCAATGAATGAATCAATACAGTAAGAATGGCAATTCTAGAACTTCCTGCTTAGTGAGTCCTTTCTATGATCATATACTACATATGACATGTGTTGACATACGTTGGCTTGTTGTCTTATGATGTGTTCTTATTACTTAACTCTTGCATGGATATTCTTTTTTCCAGTATATATAATTTAGAATGTTCTCCTTAAAGGAAGGAGTAAAATTGTAGCTTCCACAGCTTGAGTCCTAGGTGTAAGTAAATGCTTGATAAACATTTCGTTCACAAATAAATGAATATGCAATATTTTGAGGCATTTGGAAAGAAGTTTTTTTAGCCTAAAAATGTTATTATTTTATAAAATGCTGGGTACAAGTCTTTCAGGTGAGATTTTGTTGTATCTTTCTTATTTAATTCCATTACGTGTCATGGCAGCAGGTGGCTGAATGGTTAGAATATAGATTTTGTGCTTAGACATATAACTTTGTTTGAATTCCTGTAGTATCACTGACTAGTTGTGTGATCTTGGTGATATGGTTTGGATGTGTGTCCCCTCCAAATCTCATTCTGAAATGTGATTCCCAGTGTTGGGGGTGGGCCTAATGAGGTGTTTGGGTCATGAAGGCAGGTCCCTCGTGAAAAGATTAATACCCTCTGGCGGGGAGGGGTGGTGGGTGAGTGAGTTCTCCCTCTATTATATTTTCCAGGAGAGCTGGTTGTTAAAATCAGCCTGGTAGGTGATTGGATCCTGGGGGTAGATTCCTCATGAATGGCTTAGAACTATCCCCTTGGTGATGAGTGAGTTCTCAGTCTGGCAGCTCACATGTGATCTGGTTGTTTAAAAGAGCATGCTGCCTCCTTCCTTGCTCCCTTTCGCTCTCACTCTCTCTTGCTCCTGCTCCCTCTTGCTCCCACTGTCTCGCCTGGTGACATGCTGGCTCCGCTTCACCTTCCACTGTGATTGTAAGCTTCCTGAGGCCCTCACCAGAAGCAGATGCTGGCACTATGTACAGCCTGCAGAACTGTGAGCCAATGAAACCTCCTTTCTTTATAAATTACCCAGTCTCAGTTGTTTCTTTACAGCAATGCAAAAACGGACTAAGAGGCCAATGTGGGGAAACCCCATCTCTACTAAAAATACAAAAATTAGCTGGGCATGGTGGCAAACGCCTGTAATCCCAGCTACTCGGGAGGCTGAGGCAGGAGAGTTGCTTGAACCCGGGGAAGCAGAGGTTGCAGTAAGCCATGATCATGCCACTGCACTCCAGCTGGGCAACAGAGTGAGTGAGACTCTGTCTCAGCACACACACACACACACACACACACACACACACACACACACACACACAAAAACAGACTAAGATATTTGAGTAGGTTATTGAACACATTTGGGTAGATTTGAGGCTCAGAAATTCTCTGAGCCTCAAAATTTCCCTCATTTGTAAAATAGGGCTAGTAACAGAGTTGCTGGGGGGATTCCATGAGATAATACATGCAAAGCACTGAGCGCAAGGTGAGGAACACAGGAAAAGCTCTACACGTGGGAGCTAATTAACATTTGCCTGTTCTGTGCTAGTCATCATGCTTTTCCCTGGGGAGGTGGAAATGGAAAAGGACTTCACAGCTCCATCGAGTTGAGAGTTGCCTAAATAAATAAAATATATCCTCATGTATAATGTGCTACAGGGGTGTAGACGATGAAAAAATTAATTTTGCCTGGATAGTCAGGTCAGGTAAGGCTGCTGCGAGGCACTGATACTGGAGTTCCAGATGGGGCAGAGGGCTCACTGGTTGGCTCAGAGTTGCCACACAGCAAACGCCTGGGGAATGGATGGTACGAATGACTCATAAGCTCAGGGGTGCTGCCCAGCTGGTGTCTTCATACACATGGTATCCTGTGTTTTTCGCTTTTCTTTTGTACACATTTCCATGTGCTGACATGGCTTCTGTGTGATTCCATCATAGCTTGTGTGTGATTCCCTGATTAAATAGCTTCTAATATCTTATTATTATAAATAGATTCGAAGTCCTTGAGGGCAAGAAGTGTGTCTCTGTTCATCCAGACAGCACCTAGTATGTAATAGGTTCCCAGTAATGTTGGATATATAAATGAATGAGTGAACTCCTTTGACTGCTGGCCCTGCCATGTGCTGGCTGTGGGATCTTGAGCGAGTCCGTTAACCTCTCTGCACCTCTGTGTGTCTGTAAAGTGGGTTAGTATATCTCACAGGTGGGTATATTTCACGATGTGTCGTGAGGACTAAGTGATTTGATGCCCTGTGGCTGAAGGTAGTAAGTGCGCATTAAACAGTGGCACCCTTCAGCTCTGACAGCTGTGCTGCCACATCCAGGAGTCTGTTAGAGGCTTCACGGCAGAGTGAAGCCTGGAGCGTTCTGCTGCAACTGCTGGCAGAGGAGACATTTCAAAACTCTTTCTTAATGCTAGGGTGAGACCTGCCCACTGATAAGAAGTTTCTATTTGGGACATTCTCTGGAAAGTACCAGGCCCCTGGGACGGCTCCCTGGCCTCTCACCTATGCCTGCTTCCTCAGTGACTACACTCAGGGGCATCACTGACTCAGGGAGTGGCTGGAGGTGAGTTCCCTCATCTCCTCTTCACTCCTTCACTGTAAAACTGGAGCTAATAAGGCTTCCTTCCAGTCAGTCATCCAGTGGAGAAAAGTCACTCAGAATGTGACTCCCACATGGGGCTCAAAAAGGTGTTTTCTAAATATAAAACTCTGAGAAAAAAAAACCCTCCAGATATAGAACTTCCAAACCCTTGGAGACCCCCAGGGTCATGGGCTATGAGTTAAATAAAAAACCCACCAAACTGATGAACTCTCCATTTTTGAGGTTTCGGAGAAGGAAAATTAAAAGACTAAAGAGCAATTATTTTCAACTTCAGACCAGGTAAAGTGTACTGACGGCTTCTAGGCTGGGACCGTCCAGGAAGTCATTCATCAGTTTCATTCACCCGCTGGACTTCTGTTTTGGTGAATGTTCCTGAGCCCAAGATGCCAATCCAATAGCTGGCCAGTAGTGACTGAAGGGCATTTAATCCCCACATTTCGTGCTGCCTCTGTGGACCTGCTCTGGGGATGTTGGTGGACTGCTGGCTTGGAAAGGTTCTTCCGCTATGAGGAGAGAGAAAACCAGAGAGGTAGGACTGGGCAGCCCACCCTTTGGGACTAAATTGCCACTGAAACTCTGGGGCCATTCCCTGAAGTGAGTCACATTCCCTTGAAGTCTGAGTGATAAGGCAGCCAGCAATTTAAAGGACAATGCTCCAGCCCCAAGCCAGGGGGACTGTCCCAAAGCCAGCCCAAGACAAGGGGACTGTCTGAAACTTCGGATGAATTCCAGCTGCCCTGCAGTGCAGGGTTTACAGGCATGGGGCTCACTCATGGCTTCAGAGATGCCCCTTTGCCACATCTCTGGGACTTCTTGACCGTGTCCTATTTTTAAAACCCAGGACCTGCCCCAATCAGCCAGGCTCTACCAGCGTGGAGGCCTTGGCAGGCTGAGGCCCAAAGGCTGCCTTTGTGGGGGATTTAAATGGCCAAGAGAATCCTGCTGGGCCCTGGCCCCTCAGTATCTGGAGTGGCAGGCAGACAAGCAGGCCAAGGACTCACTGCGGCAGGAAGACCTGGGTGCCACGGCCCCTAACAGGTGTCAGTAAGTATCTGTTAAATGAACGAATACATGCTTTGATGGAAGAAGCCCACAGTGCAGTGTGAGCCCAAAGGGGGCTTATTGAAGGCTTCCTGGAGGAAGAGGCAGCTAAACTAAGACACAGAAAACAGGGAGGACTAGCCTGGGTTTAACTCCCTAAAAGAAACGACCATAGCTGGGGTTTAACCAGAGGTGGCCGAAGGCCTTTCCGGATATCCATTTCCCCTGTATAGCTTTGGAATCAGACGATCCTGAGTTAGAATTCCCAGTTCTGTCCTTACCGGGTGACGTCCTACAAAACCTGACGCTGGCAACTGTCTCCAAACACCCGAGAGCCAGGGCGGGAGCACTAGCGCCTACTGTGTTCCCCCATTTCTCCCATTTCCTGGACTATCCAGGGCAAGCCCCGCACCTCCCTGAGCCTCGGTATCTTCTGAGAAAAGAAGCCGACCCCAGTGCCTACCTCATAGGATTACGCGAGACAACAGATGTAAAGCAGTGTTGCCTTGCCTGCCTGAGAACCCCTGCCTGTCCCTTTCTCTCTGATGCCTTTCGGGGCAGAGATCCAGAGATCCTGCCTGAGTCACTTTGGCGGGTGTGATGTCCAGCCGCGCCAGGCACACAGTAGGTGTTCAGTAAGTGAAACAGTGCCAGGAGGACTTCAGGCCGGGGTTGTGGAACTGTGGGTGGCTCCGCGGGCTCAGAGGCCCTCCCCGCGCCCCGCCCCACTGTGCGCTCGCCAGCGGGGCGGGGGAGGGACCGGGCGCTCGGGCTCCGCCCCCAGGAACACAGTAGGCGCTGATGCTTCCGCCCTGGCTCTCGGGTACTTGGGGAGAGTTGCCGGCTGCCTGCATCTGGTTGTACAGGACGCTAATTTTACCCTCCGGGTTTAACGCGGTGAGCCCGCGCGCGGAGGAGCTGGGGATAAGCGCCCCAGAACCCCCAAACCAAGCGCGTCCGCCTGGGAACTGCGCGAGGCACTGGGTGCGGGCGGGGCCGGCTTTTCTGTCGGAGGACGCCGGTCGGCACGCCGCGCCTTTAAGGAGTCCAGCCAGACCAGGCTCCGGAGCTGGGAGCGGCGCGGGTAGAGCGCGGCGGCGGGTCCGAGCCCGGGGCTAGGGACCGAGGGCCGGGGTCCGGGTCCGGCGGCGGAACCCAGGCGGCTGAGGCCGGTCAGGTGAGCGGGGGCGGACGGGCGGGGGTTACCCCGACGGGGATGAGGCTCCCCGGTGGCCCCGTGACCTTCCCCGGTTGCCTCCAGCCAGCAGCGCACCGGGTGGAAGGAGTCAGGGACCTGCACCTGGCTTTCCACTCCGCTCCCCGCGCGGGCGCTGTCCCCACCTCCTGCTGCCTGGATAGGTTTGAGATGCTCGAACCCCGGCGCCCCACTTCCCAGGTCCAGGCTGCCAGCCTGTGGAAGCCGGGGGATAGAGTGAGGACGGGTCGGGACCTGCACCCTCGTTCTACTCCGCCTCCCCACCCCCTGCGCCCACTCCATCCCTTAGGCACCCCTCGCAGTGCCGAGAGGATCTGGGGGCTCCTGCATCCCCGTTTCCTCCCTGTCCTGGAGAAAGACTGCAGCTCGCCCTCCCAGACAGTCTCTTGCTCCGTGTCACGCGCCGCCTCCGCGTCGCCCCCAAGATCTCTCTCCGCTAAGACTCTCCTCCCCCAGCAGCCTTTCAGCTCCTCTTTCCTCAGCCTGCCCGGGCTCCTGCGCCCTTGCGCCCCCTCCCAGTCGAAACCCTTGAGTCTGAATGCTGTCCAGCCCGGTACCCGCCGGCAACCTGAGGTCCCCGCCTGCGGTGACACGGGATTCCTGGCTGCCTTAGAAATGCGGATTGTGTAACGCCGGCTGCAGGGCAGTGCACGTGCAGGGTTTGCGCCCCTGAGCCCACAGCGAGGCCCGGTGACCCAGTGAGGGGCATGGTGGGTGTGGGGGAGGAAGAGGGTGCCAGAGGGTCTAGATATTGTGCATGCAGGAAATATGTATTTTGAGCCCCTTTTGTTCACCAGGAGCTGGGTGGTTAAGAAGAGGAAAGGTCTTAGTTCAGCTGAGACCTGGAGGCCAGCATTTGTCTCACCATGCTCCTCCCCCAACCCCCCCCCCTTGCTGTCCCCACTTCCCCACTCAGAAATCCCTGGTGGCTCCACCTGGCTAGGAGTTTAAAATAGTTTATAATGAATAATTGCTGACATTGAATAAGCCAATCTTGTGTGCCAGGCACTGTCCTAAGCCCCTTAAAAGAATTATCTGCGATGCTTCCCCCAACAGCCCGTTGAGGTAGGTACCACCGCTGTGCCCACTTCTGAGAGCAGGAATATGAGGCTTCCAGAGGTGGTCCCTTCCCAGGACAGGAAGTGAGTCTGACCTCAGAACACCCCCACCCCTGCGAACCACTAGACTTTTTACCCAATTTCAACAAATTCTTATCAAGAACATTGTTATAGGAAATTACAAATAAGAGAAATTAATCACTGTGTTTTTAGCACCAACTTATTTTTCTAAAATTAGGTTCTTAGACCAGGAAGGGCCTCTCAGCTTCTGGTAATAGCACTACCCACTTTAGAGAGTAGTGGCAATATTTAGATAAAATAATGCACAGGGCTCAGCATGTGGTAAGCACTCAGAAAGTAGCAGCTATTATTATGAAGAGTGGTAGTTGACCACTACCTTGAATTTCTGGAAAAAAATCATTGATAAATGGCTCACACTGACTCTGCAGAAGTTAAGCATTTTTTGTGCTCAGAAAGGCCTATGAGACTTTCTTAAACTCTATTTCAATCTTTTTATTATTTTTATATTTTGCCTTGATTTCAACATATTCTGTGGCTTTCTTCAACTCTAAATTATCCGTTGTCTTTGTAGTTAGAGACAGAATTGCCCTTCTGTTGTTTTAGCTTTTAAAATATATGATCTTTGAGTTCCGTGAGCATCTGCAAACCTAGAGTAAAAGATGGGAATGCAGTTTGTGCCACTGGAAGTAATTCTGAAACTTGATATGAGAAAAAACTTGTCCTTGGAGGTGATCCTCGTTTGCAGTATGTGTTGGATGAGGTCTATCCTGGGAGCAAGAGGTTAGACTCAGAGATTATCATTGGGTTTGGAGGGAAGAAAACCAAGCATGACTGTTTTTGCTGGATGTGGTGGGCTGACACCTCAAAGTGGCCAGCACTTTGAGATGCCAAGGCAGGAGGATCACCTGAGCCCAGGAGTTCAAGACCAGCCTGGGCAACATGGCAAAACCACATCTCTATCAAAAAAAAAAATTAGCTGAGAGCAGTGGTGTGCACCTGTAGTCCCAGCTACTTGGGAGGCTGAGGTGGGAGAACTGCTTGAGCCTGGGAGGTTGAGGCTGCAGTGAGCTGAGATTGTGCCACTGCACTCCAACCTAGGTGACAAAGTAAGACTCAGTCTCAAAAAATAAAAAATAAAAATAAATAAATGATGAGTGTTTATCCTAGTAGGCTAGCAGGCAGCTAAGAGTGGAAATCAGCTTCACTATGTCATATTCTTTAAAAAAATTTTTTTTAGAGATGAAGTATCACTGTTTCCTACCCAGGCTGGCCTGGAACTCCTGGGCTCAAGTGATTCTCCCACCTCAGCCTCCCAAGTGCTGGAAGTACAGGTGTGCACCACCACACCTGGGATACTCTTTATGAAATTCCTGGTTATTTTGGTGATTAATTATTACCGTGATGAGTGTTCAAAAGAAAAGGGGTAGGGATGTCCCCCTCAAAGCTAAGTGTTTGGAAGATGCCAGGAAGCTAGTTCTGCAAGTTGAAAAAAAATTCATTTAAAAATTTCTTCTAATTGAGTCTTAATTTGTTTTTTTTTTTTTTAAAGACAGGGTCTCACTCTTGCCTAGGCTGGACTGCAGTGGAGCAGTCATAGCTCACTGTAACTCTTAACTCCTGGGCACAAGCAATCCTGCTACCTCAGCCTCCTAAGTAACTGGGACGACAGGTGTGCACCACCAAACCTGGCTAATTTTTAAATTTTGTTTTTGGTGGTAGTTGTCACAACTTATAGGTAACATCGAGTAGAGGCCAAGGATGCTGCTAAGTGTCCTACAATGGACAGGACAGTGCCATGACAAAGAATTATATGGCCTCCGGTGTCACTTGTGCCACAGTTAAGAAACTGATCCAGACATGATTTTTACATTAAAGTCCCTTCTGACCTTGCATGTAGTTGCCTCTTCCAAGAAGATCGAGATATTCTTCTAAACCGGACCCTCAGAAACCCTCTGGATCCTATTTGACGCTTCCCAACCCTAGAGACCACCAAGGGTGTTGCTGCATGTGGTTGAGTGGGTGTGGGGTCTGTCATGAGCTTCTGTGCAGCTCTCTGCTGCTGTATCAAGGAAACTGCTGATTCAGGGGAGCAGGACAGCACTCAGGAGGTGTGGGCAGAGATTCTCACCCTGCTGCAGGTTGGGATCCTCTTCTTTTTAAGCAATAACCTAAATTAACAGCAGTCTTTGCTCTTAGGCATTTTTCCAGAAGCTGTGGCTGTTTGGCTATTGGCATTGGATGTTTGCCTTGTGGTATACCCAGAAAAGGATTTAAACCTTACACGTGATGAAGTCTGAGGATGGGACTGAGCTATGGTCTGGATTCTGAGAGTATAAAGATGGCAATGCAGACCCTGCCCAGAGACTACTCAAGCATCTCCACAGACCTGAGCAGTGGCCATGCAGGGTGGTGGAGGTGTGACAGGGCTGCCTAACTGCCTGTGAAGTCAGGCAAGATCCCAGCAGTGCAGAGTCACTGCTTAGTATCTGCCTGTCACTACTTTGAACAGTTACCTTGAATCATCTCATCTCATCCCCACACCGAGGTAGAATTCTAAGAGGTTAGGTCACTTGCTACAGTCACATGGCAAGCATGTAACCAGAACAGAGTCCCAATGGTCAGTGGCAGAGCTGAGATTTGAACCCAGGTTGTTGAACTGCGAAACTGAACTGTCAAAGGATCATTTACAGAAGGGAGCAGTGCTTTAATAGCCAAGACTTTTAGGATGGGCTGGAGCTCACCAGGCAAGAGGGAGAATAGGTGTGCCGAGGAGAGGGGAGCAGGTATCCTGGCGGTGTGGGAGAGCACGGCATGCTGGGGGTTGCAGATCATTATGGGAAGGGGTGGAGGGCAGGTGCTAGGGAGTGATAGAGGAAGAGGACTCTTGAGAGATGGGCAGGCACCAAATCCTAAGTGGCCTTCAACATCATGCTGAGGGCCACTGCCAGCCACTGGTGAATTAGCAGAGAGGAAGAAGAAGCTGTGTGACATTGAGCAGCTTGCTTAACTTCTCTAGGACCCAGCTTCCCATCCGAACTACCACCTCTAAAACTATACTGCCCTGATGAATGTTTCTTTCATTGGTGGCCATGTGAGCAGAGTGAAGGGATGACCTGCATTGGCAGTGGTGGGACACCCCACCAGTTGATTGATGACTTCTCCCCCTAAGGCTGTGTGATGGGTGCGGGGCCTTGTGTCTTCTCAGTCTGAACAGTTGGTTCTGTTTCGACTTCCCAGCTTATCATTTGTCATTGACCAAGTGCCCAGCAAGGACAAGCAACAGTGGGTGCTAAGTATTGTGACAGAGGCAAAGATGTGGTCAGACTTGTTTTTGAGGAACTTGCAGCCTAGTGGAGGGTCCAGCCAGTGTTCTCATAGCAAGATACAAATCACAAGTGTCTTGAAAGGGAAGTATTCATACCAAATACTCTGGGGCATGGAGGATGAAACAGAGGTTACTGGGGTATTGAGGAAAGGCTAAGTGAAGGAGATAACTTCTAGCCCTGCCAGAAAGATTTTTTTACGGAGAACTGGGGGGAGGCAGAGGATGTCTTACAGGTAGAGAAAGTGGAGAAAATAGAGAAAAAAACAGAAAGCCAGTGCAGGTATAGTCATGAGAGAGTCAGATTATTAAGTATACCTAGTATCTGATTCTCCAGTTTCCAGATTGTGGATGGGAAGCAGAAGTTTTGTTTTCTTTCTTTTTTTTGCACAGAGTTTTGCTCTGTCACCCAGGCTGGAGCGCAGTGGTGCGAACTCAGCTCCCTGCAACTTCTGCCTCCCGAGTTCAAGGGATTCTTGTGCCTCAGCCTCCTTTGTAGCTAGGACTACAGGAGTGCGCCACCACACCTGGCTAATTTTTTTGTATTTTTAGTTAGAGACAGGGTTTCACCATGTTAACCAGGCTGGTCTCGAGCCTCAAGTGATCCGCCTGCCTTGGCCTCGCAAAGTGCTGGGATTACAGACGTGAGCCACTGCACCTGGCTGGGAAGCAGAAGTTTTCATAACAGGAAAATATTCATTAATGGGTTTGCCATGTGCAAAATTAAGTCCTACTTCATCGTCCCTCCCTCTGTTTTCAACCCTGGCGGTTAGCCAGGCTCCAGGAGCATCCATATTTTAGCTCTGGGTCTCTCCCTGGTGGTCAGATGTTTTGCAAATATGAGACAAACAATGGAAAGTAAAATTGCAACTCTTAAGAGAGGCAATATCTGATGAAATCAAAGCCAGCAATGTTGAAGAACTGCTTAAATGATGTGTCAAAGCAATAGTAGGATCTGGCAATGTGAGATCTGTCAACAGTTGATGAAGAGAAAGGATGAACGCTCCTTCAGGGGAGAGACTTGAACGTCAAAGAATTGAGAGGCCCTCGAGAAATCAGTGAAGCCAAAAGATATTTTTGCAAACATGGCTTCTTTATGATAGCACAGTAATGACCAAATGTTGATTGGAAGGATTTGCCATACTGTAAAACAATCTACATGAGATGAAGTCTTTGTTCTAAGAATTGACACAGGGCTGAGCATGGTGGCTCGCACCTGTAATCGCAGCACTTTGGGAAGTCAAGGCAGAAGGGTTGCTTGAGGCCAGGGGTTTGAGAACAGCCTGGGCTACATGGAGAGACCCCATCTCTACAAAAAATGAAAACTTAGCTGAGCGTGGTGGTGCATATCTGTGGTCCCAGCTACTCAGGAGGCTGAGGTGGAAGGATCACTTGGGCCCAGGAAGTTGAGGCTGCACTGTGCCACTACAGTCTAGCCTGGGCAACAGAGCAAGACCCTGTTTCAAGAAAAAAAGGCACAAAAGTGTAATTATAGCCTAAATTTTGCTTAGCCTAAAATTTGCTTAAAACTTACTATTGCTTTTAAAATGGATTTGATTTTTTTTATTTATTTGGGTAAAGCACTAAACAAAACTGTATTTTACTCTTAACAATGAAATTCTGAGTGTGGCTTTACCACATATCCTTTTTTCTGGTGCTTATCTTTTTGAGGTCTCTGGGGAGGAGATTCCGGCTAGAAAGAACACGGGCATGAGCTCACGAGAGTCCTGAATGCTGGGGTCCTAGACTTTGTGCTGGGAGTAGGAAATCTGGTCCTGCTAAAGCTCGCCAGTGTTTATTAGCAGGGCTTTTTTTTGTTTGTTTAACATCAACTTTGTTCCTGCCGTTAGGAAGTACCGTAGACCAACTTCACCTCCTTTTTGTTATTGTTGTTGTTGTTGTCGTTTTTTGGAGATGGAGTCTCTGTCACCCAGGCTGGAGAGCAATGGCATGATCTCGGCTCATTGCAACCTCCGCCTCCCAGGTTCAAGTGATTCTTCTGTCTTAATCTCCCGAGTAGCTGAGATTACAGGCGCCTGCCACCATACCTGGCTAATTTTGTATTTTTAGTAGAGATGGGATTTCACCACATTGGCCAGGCTGGTCTCGAACTCCTGACCTGAGGTAATCCGCCCACCTCAGCTTCCCAAAGTGCTGATATTACAGGCATAAGCCACTGCGCCTGGCCACTTCACCTCCTTTAGAAAGGCAAAACCCCGAGCTGGGCATGGTGGCTAACACCTGTAATCCCAGCACTTTGGGAGGCCAAGGCGGGTGGATCACTTGAGGATCACTTGAGGCCAGGAGTTCAAGACCAGCTTGGCCAACATGGCAAAATCCTGACTCTACTAAAAACACAAAAATTAGCCGGTGTGGGGATTCACGTCTGTAATCCCAGCTACTTGGGGAGGCTGAAGCAGGAGAATTGCTTGAACTCTGGAGGCAGAGGTTGCAATGAGCTGAGATTGTGCCACTGCACTCTAGCCTGGGCGACAGAGAGAGACTCTGTTTCAAAAAAAAAAAAACCATCTTTGATCTACCTGCTTTTCCTCTTTTTTTTTTTTTTCTTTTGAGATGGAGTTTTGCTCTTGTTGCCCAGGCTGGAATGCAGTGGCGTGATCTCGGCTCACCTCAGCCTCTGCCTCCCAGGCTCAAGCAATTTTACTGCCTCAGACTCCCAAGTATCTGAGATTGCCGGCATGTGCCACCACACTCAGCTAATTTTGTATTTTTAGTAGAGATGAGGTTTCTCCATGTTGGTCAGACTGGTCTCGAACTCCCGACCTCAAGTGATCCGCCCGCCTCAGCCTCCGAAAGTGCGGGGATTACAGGTGTGAGCCACTGCGCCCAGCCTATTTCCTCTTATCTAAAAGTGCAAGTTTGGGCAACGGAGAATCTTTTGGGTGCTGAGGTTCTGTTTTTGCCCCCTGCTATATGGCACACCAATAGAGGGCTATTTTAATTCCTATCGGTCATGTGGCAAATAGTCACTTACATGATGCTCTTTCTAGCACTTTACCTTTGAGGGGTGACCTGGCTGATGACAGTATGTGTATTCATGCTAATTCAGTGAGAAATGTTCAAAGCCTATTGTGGTCTCCACTAGTGCCTGAAGACTAGGCTTCTTGAAGGTAAAGAGTCAAGTGGCTTTTGGTTCCTGTTACATCCAGCAGGAGACTGGCTTATAATCCTGTAGGGTTGTCTCATTTTAAACATGTTCAAACAGGCAGTTATTCCAGGCTATCGCCACAGCCCACATCTTGACCAGAGGCTGATGTTGCTGGGTGAGGTCAGAGCATGTGTGACATGTTTCATCGCCTTGCTTCTTGGTCAGTGTGATTTGTTAAAAGCTGTACCACAGGATGCACAACCCCTCTGCCTTCCAGCTTAGCCTCGGACTGATCTGCCTGCCTGTCCCTCCTCTGGCTGTCACTTCTCTAGAGGATCAGGTAGCGAGGCTTTCTGGTTCTCTCTGATCCTTCACCCACAAGACCAGCCTGGCTGGGCTGTATTCTCTTTCCCACAGTGCCGCCCAGGTGGCCAAAGCAGGGAGGGGACTGTGGGCTGGGCTGGTTCTTCAACAAGAACCCCCATGAGGAACTAGTTGTCTGAACTTTGGTGCAAACCAGGAGAGAGCAAACCATCTAATCAGTACCTCTCCCAGAACCACAAAGGAGATAAGAATGTATAGTTCATGGATGGTCATGTGGTTCTAGATTAGAATGATAAGAACGTTTATCATTTAGTAAATTCCTATTTTCTATCTTAGAGTACTGGACTTGGAGTCTTAAGGACGAAAGTTCCTGCTGTGGAGGCATAACCTTTGGACAGTCACGTGGGCAGTAGTCCCCAGTCATTGAATGTTAATAGAGTGGGCTGCTAGGCTGCCTAGAGTGTGTGGAGATGGAGGGAGTTTCATCTTCCATCCTTCCAGCATTCACATTTGTATTCTTTCCCCTTATAATGGGAAGCAGTTAATGTTTGGTGGCTGTCTCTAGTGGGTATTTTTTTTGTTGTTTAGATGGAGTCTTGCTCTGACTCCCAGGCCAGAGTGCAGTGGCACCATCTCGGCTCACTGCAACCCCCGCCTCCCAGGTTCAAGTGATTCTCCTGCCTCAGTCTCCTGAGTAGCTGGGATTACAAGGCATGAGCCACCATGCCCAGCTAATTTTTGTATTTTTTTTAGTAGAGATGGGGTTTCACCATGTTGATCAGGCTGGTCTTGAACTCCTGACCTCATGATCTGCCCTCTTCGGACTCCCAAGGTGCTGGGATTACAAGCATGAGTCACCACGCCTGGCCTTTTTTTTTTTTTTTTTTTTTTTTCCAGACATAGTCTTACTCTGTCACCCAGGCTGGAGTGCAGTGGCATGATCTTGGTTCACTGCAACCTCTACCTCCCGGGTTCAAGCGATTCTAGCTGGGACTACAGGCATGCACCACCATAGCTAATTTTTGTATTTTTCGTAGAGATGGGGTCTTGCTATATTGCCCAGGCTTGTCTCAAACTCCTGGGCCCAAAGTGATCCTCCTGCCTCGGCCTTCCAAGGTGCTGGGATTATAGGTGTGAATCACAGTGCCTGGCCTCTTGAACTAGTGTAGAGTCCAGGACAGGCCAGTAGAACTTTTGTGGTAAGGGAAATGTTTATATTTCTACTGTCCTGTATGATAATCACAAACTACAGGTGGCTATTGAACATTTGAAGTGTGGCTAGTGCAGCTGAGGACCCAAATTTTTAATTTTATTTAATTTCAATTTAATTTTAAGCAGCTCTATGTGACTAGTGTTAAAATACGTGCTGAATGAAGAGACCCTCACCCCTCCCCCCAACCAAACAGGCTTTGTGTGAGCACCATAGCTGTTTATTCACCTGGGTGCAGGCGGGCTGAGGCTGAAAAGGGCGTCGGCAAAGGGTGGTTGGATAGGAGTTGGTTTTATAGGTTTGGGGTGGGTAGTTTTTTGCAAGCTGGGAGTAGGGGGTCATAGGGTATGGAGTCAAGGTTGGTTACAAAGTCCAATGGCCTTATCAATTAGGGCAAGAATAAGGAACAGAGTTTGGCTCTGTCACCCAGGCTGGAGTACAATGACTGTCTTGGTTCACTGTAACCTCCACCTCCCAGGTTCAAGCGATTCTCATGCCTCAGCCTCCTGAGTTGCTGGGACTACAGGCGCACACCGCCACGCCTGGCTAATTTTTGTATTTTTAGTAGAGTTGGGGTTTCACCCTATTGGCCAGGCTGGTCTTGAACTCCTGGCCTCAAGTGATCCTCCCGCCTTGGCCTCCCAAAGTGCTGGGATTACAGACATGAGCCACAGTGCCCAGCCTATATTGTAGTTTTTAATTAAATATGCGCATGGTAGCACTTCAAAAGGGAGAAAAGGTATCAGGGAAAAGTCTCCCTCTAATCTTTGTCCCCAGCCCTGCAGTTTCCCTTCCAGTGCTAACCATAACCGTAGCCAATTTCTTTTGTGTCCCTTCAGAAGGATTTCACACATACGTAAGCATAACAAATATATTTTCTCTCTCACTCTCTGTTTTTCAGTGTTAGAGGTATTACTCTTATTCTTCTGTTCCATGCTTTTTTGAGTTAATGTACCTTGGAAGTTGTTACCCATAGTGACAAATAGGACTGTCTCATCATATAAAGGATTTATATTTAACTTCTATTTATATTTAATGGCCATATATGTTTCTTTGTAAAGCTATACCATCATTTACTTAACTATAAGTTTACTCTATGTGAGCATGTGAGTTATTTCCAATTGTTTGTCATTATGAATACTATTGTAATACTCTAACACAAACATTTTCACACCTAATCAGGCATAAAATAGATAAAGTCCTAGAAGAAGAGAAGGTCATTAGGTCAAGGATATGTGCATTTTACACAGCCACAGATTCTGCCAAATTGCCATCTGTAGAGTTTGCTGATGAGAATGCAAATTGGTACATCATATGAGAGCATCTATTTTTCCGTAGCCTCAGCAGCACCGTCTGTATTAAACTTCTTATTCTTTGCCAGTATGATAAAGAAAGATCACCATCACCCTGTAGATTTAATTTGCATGTCTCTTATTATAAATGAGATTGAGCCTCTTTTTATATAGTTAAGAGTCATTTGTATTTCCTTCCTGGTAAATTATCTGTTCAGATCGTTTGCTCATTTTTCTATTAGGTTTTGTTGTTGGTGGTCTTGATTTGTAGGAAAGCTTTATACATTAAGGAAATTACTATGTTTCCTCTGATACGTATTTACAAATTTTATTCTTATTTATGGTCTCTCTTTCCACGTGGACATTTAAACACTTTTTAATGCAATTAATAATCCTTTTGTTATGGCCTCTGGATATTAGACATTACTTAGAAAGCCCTTTTCTATGGAGATACTTTAAAAATAGAATTCTCATGTTTTTTCTTAGAACTTAATGGTTTTTGTTTTTGTTTTTGAGACAGAGTCTCTGTTGCCCAGGCTGGAGTGCCGTGGCACAATCTCGGCTCACTGCAACCTCCGCCTCCCGGGTTCAAGCCATTCTCCTGCCTCAGCTTCCTGAGCAGCTGAGACTATAGGCGCCCACCGCTAAGCCCAGCGAATTTTTGTATTTTTAGTAGAGATGGGGTTTCACTATGTTGGCCAGGCTAGTCTTGAACCCCTGACCTTGTGATCTGCCTGCCTCGACGTCCCAAAGTGCTGGGATTATAGGTGTGAGCCACTGCGCCGAGCTGATGGTTTTATTTTTTATACTTAACACTTTGATTCATCTGAAACAATTGAGGGGTTTTGCTGATTTCATTTCCTTTGCTCGTCTCATTCTCTTGCTGCTGAGCAGTTGTAGCGCCTCCCTGCTTCTGCCCAGCTGCAGTTTTGGAGCTGTGCAGCCCCCTGACTGTACCAGTGCTATCCCTCTGGTAACAGTATTATCCTCACTTGCCCGTTGGTTGCTGCCCTGCTTCCATTCCTTTCTGAACAGTTTAGGTATGCCCTAATCGTGATGGAGGAGAGCTTTAACTATCGAGCAGCACATTCCAGGCTTGGCTACTCACCAGATTTCTTTGAGCTCCTTCAATCCTTTATAATCCTGACTTGTTATCTGAGATGCCTGCCCTTTGTGCACGTTTGCCTAATTGCCTTATTGGGGGAGGTGACCTGAACAGGAGGCGTCCCATAAAGCCACAAGCTATTTGTACTTTGTGCTGAGGAAGAGAGTGCTCCACCTTCATTGAAGCTGGCAGTCTGGCCGGCTGTTAGTACCTCATTCATATTCCCTAGTATAAGTAAATGCTTTGTCATTTTATTTTGTGTGATTCCAGAATCTCATTTTCAGCTCCTGCCAGAGCCAGTGGCAGTTGGGAAAGAAGGCTGTGCTCTTTGAAGAGTGAGTATGGATTTTTACCACCATAGATTCCCCACAAAAGGCCGCCTTTAATGAGACTGGGACTGCTGTTGTAAGCCCAGCAGGCCAAACTGTGCTGCCTGATTTCTCTGATCAGGTCTAGTGGGAAGGGATTTGGCACGTGAAGGTTTTCAAAGCTCTGATGCACACCCTAAAAGCCCCCTACAAATAGTTCTGAAAGAATATGTGGGGAACCTGGCTCTGAATTTGAAGGGGGTCTGGAAGGCCTGCACTCATGGGCCCTGATGTTTTCTTGGGAAGGGGACACTTGTCCCAGCCTTGAAGGCAGAGAAGAGCTCATCAGGCAGCCAAGACGTGGGAGTGTTCCACGCCAAGGGGTCGGCAGGAAGGAAGACACAATGAAGCTGTATGGGGCTTGCCTGGGGGCTGGGAACTGCTTATTTGGAGTGCAGGCAAAGACTGGGAGTCAGGACTGGGAAGCTGAGCTGGGATCACATCGGGTGGTCAGAGTTCACATTTTATTTGGCGGACATGAGACCAGCACAGCCTAATCCCTGGTGTGAATTCAGGAGATTCCTGTGGCAGCTGGTGGTGGGAGGACTATATGGAGCATGAAAGAACAGCATTTACAGAAATAAAAGGGAGAGGAAAGGAGGACCTGGAGCCAGTGTGGTGTCTGAGAGGAGCTGTGGTCTGACTCATACAAAGTTCCACACCTGGTGATAGTTTTTCTTCTTACCTTACATTCCTCGTAAATGTTGAACCCAACTGGCCTAAGGGATTGGTGTTTAGGGGTGTAAGTCCCCTAAAGCTGTGCTGTCTAATATGGTAGTGCTTGTCCACATGTACCTGTTGAGCACTTGAAATGTGGCTGGTGTGACTGAAGAATCGAGGTTTGAATTTTCTTTGGCTTTTATTAATTTACATTTAAATTGCCATATATCTGGCAGTGTAGTTTGTTTAGATTTGGACAAGTTGATTCCAGTGCTGGTACCTCTTTACCTTTGCCTAATAGAAGTGGTGAGCAAGTAGGACAATGAAAGATGCATTGGCATCTAGGAGGTTAGACTGATGCAGTTACTGTCGGCAGAAGTAGGTCGGCTGGGCGCAGTGGCTCACGCCTGTAATCCCAGCACTTTGGGAGGCCAAGGTGTGCAGATCACCTGCAGTCAGGAGTTCGAGACCAGCCTAATGTGGTGAAACCCCATGTATACTAAAAATACAAAAATTAGCTAGGCATAGTGGCAGACACCTGTAATCCCAGCTACTTGGGAGGCCAAGTCAGGAGATTGCTTGAACCCAGGAGGCGGAGGTTGCAGTGAGCTGAGACTGTGCCATTGCACCCCAGCCTGGGTGACAGAGCAAGACTCCATCTCAAAAAAAGAAAAGAAAAGAAAAAAAAAAAGAAATCAGTAAGTCAGGAGAAGCAAGGAGAGATGTGTCTATGAGATTCTATGGAAGTGTTTTACATTGTTTATTCTTGGATTTTACCTTATACCCTTAAGATTAAGATATCGGAACTCAAGATCCCACCTTTCAAAATCAGTGAGAGCATTAAAAGAAAATTGTAAGATGTGCCTTACTTCTAACCCCAGATTAAACTTCATTTCCTTGATGCAATGTTTATCTGGATCCACTGACATGTCCCCTATCCAGTGAATCTTTGCCACTGTGTTCAGACATAAGAGCTCCCAAATGCACAGCTTGTGTGTTAACCAGTGGCAGAGGACCCTGAGCCTGGGATGTGAGAGTGTGTTCTCCCTGGTGCCATCGTGGCCAGCTCTCCTTCCTGGCATTGTCTGCTTCACATTGTGCCACAGGGCCACTGATCACTGTCTTTAACCCTCGGATGCCTCACTTGACACGATAAATAGATAAAATGTTTTGTTTTTCAGTTTATTCAGTCAGGCGATAAACATGATCAAGCACCAAGTCTTTGCCAGGTGATGTTTTAGATTCTGGAAGCTCGAATAGGGAAGAAGATGCTTGTGGGGGCAAGCCAAATCCTACTCTTTAATTGCCTGTCATAATTCCAGAAATGTTTAAATAACCAAAGTAAAAAAGAACAGACGTGACTATTTGAATGTTCTCATTAAATAGATGAGGAAGCCAAGGTCTCCCAGCTGATGTGTGGAAGAGCCAGGTTGGAGAGGGCCAGCTGCCACACTGGTGCCTCAGCCTGGTGCCGTCTATCGCACGAGTTTGCCTCTCAGTGGCAGCCATTCATGTGTAACCATCACGATTTTTGCTAGATTCATGTATCACCTACTGAGCATTTTTCTTTAAATTGACTTTTTTTCCCGCTTCTTTTTTTTGAGATAATCTCCCTCTGTTGTGTAGGCTGGAATGCAGTGGCGCATTCTCAGCTCACTGAAACCTCAGCCTCCCAGGCTCAAGTGATCTTCCCACCTCAGCCTCCTGAGTAGCTGGAACTACAGGCGCATGCCACCACGCTGGCTAATTTTTGTATTTTTTGTAAAGATGGCGTCTCTCCATGTTGCCCAGGCTCGTCTCAAACTCCTCTGCTCAAGCAATCCACCCACCTCAGCCTCCCAAAGTGCTGGGATTACGGGCATGAGCCACCGTGCCCAGCCTAGAGGGCCGTTTAACACTACCACACTGAGAGTTTCTCTTTGACCCAAGTAGGACTGAAAAGGACTGCAAAGGGATGACTTTCCTAGTATATATGTCAGTGTTATCTAATGCTGTGTGACCCTGAAACATTCTTTAGTATTCCTGCTTGCTAAATTCATCTTGCAAACTCTCAGCTGTATGGGTCCCATGCTTTGGGAAACTCAAGTTACACTTCTTAGTTGAGCTCTGATTCTTGGCCATTGGCAGTTCCTGGTTCTTAATGCTTCAGTTTTTCTGCTTCCAGCCTCTCCCCTAGGTACATAGAGTATTCTAGAAATAAACACCAGTATGGCAGGGGAGCTGTCTTTTTAAAGGAAAGCTGAAGCAAGACCTTTGTAAAATGAAGGATGTTGTAGAGATAGGAATAAATTGCCTACTCTTTATCTGTACAGAAAACTCAGAATTGTGGTTTCTTCAATTAAGGTCTGGATTTATTTGACCTTGTCAGGGAGAGTGTGCAGGGTTTTCTGCAATAAGTCCAAACATTGCTAAATTGATCATGTTCTACAGAAGCTCCTTATGGAAGACTATTCTGCTGTTAAACAGAAGATGGAGCCAGGTGAAACCTTTGCTGAGACTGTGGCATCATGGCAGGCACTGACAGAGCAGAGAGGGTTTTTTTTGTTTTGTTTTGTTTTTAATGATCATGCCTTCATTTTGGGGCTGTCATCTCCAGTGTCAGAGTCTATGATATTATATGGCTTTGGGCATAAACTGTTCTAATTCCTAGTCCAAAGGATTCCCTGCTGCTCAGTAATATTCACAGTGGCCCTCAGCAGTTTTAAAAGACTATATGATGTGGAAAAGTCTTCTCAAAGCTGACAGTTCCCATCTTTGTCAACTCATTCACAACCCATGGTGTTCAAACAGATCTGTACAAATTCTGTTCAGTCTACAATTAACTTGCTTACCCCTTGTTGGTGATGCCTTTTAGCAGGGTAAATTGTAGCCAGTAGCCAGTGTTGAATAGGTGAATCATTCAGGGATTTAAGTGTGCTGGGAAAATTGTTTACAGTGACTAAGAAACTGAGAGGGCAGTTGCATCAGAGACAGACAGTGCTTATGCCCTGGGAAGGTGGCAGGTTTCATCACTGTAGACTCAGGACTGCACTCAGAATATGTGTATATAATGAAAAGAATCATCTAACCCACCTATGGATGCATCTGTCTCCTTCTTTAGGCTGGGAAGTACTTGCTAGGCAAAACCACTTGAAGATGGAGAGCTTGTATCTTCATGGAGAAATTAGGGATGATAAATGTAGATACCTAACAGCAAAGAGGTTGCAGAGACTGAGGAAAGCCCATTTGAAAAATATAAAAAATAGACAAAGTCGAGCTTGGTGCAAAGGCTTGGAGTTAGAAACCTGTTTTGTAATCATGACTACCAGCTGGGTGACCTTGGGCAAATTATTTAGCCTCTCAGAGCCTTGGTTTCCTCAGCCTATAAAACAGGATGAAACACCTGCCTTTCCTATGTGACAGGGCTGGTGTGCTATATCAAGGGTTGGCAAATTACAGCCCACAGGCCAAATTTGGCCTACACCCTATTTCTGTGAAGTTTTATTGGAACATAGTCATACCCATTCCTTACGTATCTTCAATGGCTGCTCTCGTCCAGTGGCAGATTGAGCAGCTGTAATAGAGATTCTGTGGCCCACAGTGCTGAAACAGTCACTGTCTGGCCCATTACAGAAAAAGCGTGCTGACCCTTGTGCTCAGTGGATGTGAGGTTATGCTGTGCTGCCATGAACTTGTTATAAAATTGAATTGAGTATCAGTTGATAGAAGCATATGGGAGAGATCGCTCCATTTCCCAGGAAATGTAAGGAAAGCCATGATTTGTTAGATGTTAACGCTTTTTCTTGAAGAAATCTGTATTACATTTGGTGAATCCTGCACACTTAGCACAGATGGCTGGGAATCGAGGCAGAGGGCCACACCTGGCTTACAGGTCCTTCCAGGTGTTTTCTGTATTGGGAAGAATGATGGGACTTGAAATATATATTTATTATGTATTTTATTATATATTTATATTTGTATATTTTATGATATATATGTGTACATATATACATATATATGTGTATACACATACACACACACATAAAATAGAGATGAGGTCTTGTGATGTTGCCCAGGCTGGTCTTGAATGCCTGACCTCAAGTGATCCTTCCACCTCTGCCTCCCAAAGTGTTGAGATGACAGGCATGAGCCACAGCACCCAGCCTGAAGTAGTTTTCATTCTGTGCTAGAATGAACTGTATTGCAAGCCCATAAGACAGGGCAGGGCAGGACTTCTGATTCATCTGGGATTCTAGTGCATCTATTATGTGTCAGGTTGTAGTTTTGGTGCTGGGGACACCCAGTCCTCATTCTCATGCATCCCACATTCTAGTCTTCAGATGTGTAAGTCTTTAGGAGGACATCAGAAAGTACACTGAAAGCTACCTTTTTGGCTTATTCCCCCCCAACTTTTTATCATGTATTTGTTTTTTGAATTGGTGATTGTCGGTGTCGCCCTACATTTGGGTGCCACTGTCAGGGTCACTACCTGCGGGGGTCTGTCTTGCAGACTTTGACTCAGCGACGGATGAATAAAGTAGACTGACACACAGATATTATGCTTTGCTAGTTTGGCTGAGGGTCTGTGTGGCTTCTTACAGACTCCTTAGAGAGTGCTATAAACAGTTGTGACTACTAGCCCTCCCCAGCCAGTGAAACTTGCATTTATTTAGTAAAGTTTAATTGACAAAGGCTTGAGTCAGCACTACTAGAGTGAAGATTAAAGCACAGGTTCTGATGCATAAATCAAACACTATTAGAGGGTATATCCTTGGTCAGCTTCCTCTTGAGAGGACCATCTGACTTAAAGGTTAGTTTTAAGACTACGTGAGTAAACAAGTTAGTTAAGTAAACTCTTTCACATACTTAAGCTATTTGTTTTACTTATTAACTAAATGTAAAGGGGATTTCGGCTCCATTTAGCCAAAACTTCTACTGAAACTATGAAAAAAACTTTTAGGCATTCTAAAAGGGTTTGAGACTATATTCTGTAACTTTGTCTACTGTTTTTCCCTTAATATTTTTTGATACTACCTTGAGTGAATTCACACAGGTTATATATTTACATAACAACTTAAAAGTTTTAAAAAGTGAAAAACAAGTTTCCTGTCTATTCCTGACACCTAGCTATCTAATTCCCCACCTTACATGGAATCACTGTTACTGGTTTCTCATATCCATGTGTACATGTACATGTTCATTGATTTCTTTAAAAGTCTCTGTCTTTTGTTTTTTTATTTAAAGAGGGTTCTCACTCTGTTGCCTAGGCTGAAGTACAGTGGGGCAATCATAGCTTACTACAGATTCAAACTCCTAGGCTTGAGTGATCCTCCTGCCTTAGTCTCCCAAAGTGCTGGATCACAGGCATGAGCTACGACGCCCAACCTGTCCTTTTTTATTTTTAAAAATTGCAAGCCTACAGAAAGATTGAAAGGATAATATCATGTAACCTTCACCTGGATTCCCCAGTGGTTAGCATTTTACCATATCTGCTTTATTTCTCTTTCCTTTCTTCCCACCAACACAAACACATGCATATTACTTTTTCTTTCACAAATGTTTTAAAGTAAGTAGCAGATAACCTTATACTTTACCCCTTACAACTTCACCAGACATCTCCTAAGAGGGAAGATACTCTCCTGCATACATACATAACCACATTCTCATCATCATGCTCAAGAATTGCATCACTGATACAATGTTGTTGTCTAATACCCAGTCCTCATTCAGATTTCCACATTTGTGCCAACAATGTCCTTAATAGTGTTTTTTATAAATCCAGGCTCCTCTGAAAATTCCTTATTACTTTTAGTTGTCACGTCTATTTGTTTTTTTGTTTGTTTTTTAAAGCATTTGCCTGCTTTGCTTTTCTCCTGATCTTTTTTTTAATTTTAATTTTAATTTTAATTTTTTATTTTATTTTTCATTTTTATTTTTAAGCCTACAGCACCCAGTATTCCCAAGCGGTTTCCCATCCAAGTGCTAACCAGGCCCGACCCTGCTTAGCTTCCAAGATTAGTCGAGATTGGGCGCGTTCAGGGTGGCATGGCCATAGACTCCTCCTGATCTTTACCTTCATTCTGGAAACTTCACTTTTCTTGTCCCCTTTGCTTCTTTGCCTCTTTTGCCTTGAGACAGAGTTCTAATATCATCATTCTCTTTGGCCCCTGCAGGTGTCAGCCAGTCTGAAAGAGCAGGATGGATCTTGATGTGGTTAACATGTTTGTGATTGCGGGCGGGACACTGGCCATCCCAATCCTGGCATTCGTAGCCTCATTTCTCCTGTGGCCTTCAGCGCTGATAAGAATCTATTATTGGTAAGCCAGTTTTATAATTGATGTTTTCAAGAGTATCATAATATCTGCTTGTTCTTTTTGTGGTTGTTGTCCAACATTTTATTAGGAAATAGTTCAGACATACAGAAAAGTTAAAAGATACTCATCTTCTTTTGAATTTTGGGACTGTTCTTGAAGAATATTACCAGATCAGATCAGTTATTTCATTTTTTTTTTTTTTTTTTTTTTTTGAGAAAGAGTTGTGCTCTGTTGCCCAGGCTGTAGTGCAGTGGGATGATCTCGGCTCACTGCAACCTCCACCTCCTGGGTTCAATCATTTCTCCTGCCTCAGCTTCCTGAGTAGCTGGGATTTTACAGGTGTGTGCCACCATGCCCAGCTAGTTTTTTGTATTTTTAGTAGAGATGGAGTTTTGCCATGTTGGCTAGGCTGGTCTTGAACTCCTGGCCTCAAGTGATCCTCCCACCTCAACCTCTCAAAGTACTGGAATTGCAAGCATGAGCCATCATGCCTAACCCTTTCAGGTTTCTGATAGCATGTTTCCCCACCCACATTCCCAAAGTCAGTGATTCTATCTTCAAGCAAGGATTGTACATTTTTATGGGAACTGCTTTGGTGTCTTCTTGATCATTGGATTCTTCTTTTTTTTTTTTTTTGAGACATAGTCTCCCTCTGTCATCCAGGCTGGAGTGCAGTGGCATGATCTTGACTCACTGAAACCTCCACCTCCTGGGTTCAAGTGATTCTCCTGCCTCAGCCTCCTGAGTAGGTGGGACTACAGGCATGTGCCACCATGCCTGGCTAATTTTTGTATTTTTAGTAGAGACAGGCTTTTGCCATGTTGGCCAAGCTGGTCTCGAACTCCTGACCTCAAGTGATCCTCCCAAAGTGCTAGGATTATAAGCGTGAGCCATCATGCCTGGACTTGATCATTGGGTTCTGACCCTGTGATGTCCTGACAGGTGCAGCAATGTCACTGCAAAATGAAAGGAAAGAGCAGAACCATTGAGATGGCATGTGTAGGACAGAATGCTTTTAGAGTTGTTCTAGAAGTATTCATTAGTAAAGAAGTAACAGAAAGGAAAAGAAGTTCCCAGAATATGTCATTCTTGGACCATTGTTATTATTCTTGCCCTATCTGGATACCACCTGTCCTTTTCTTTTGTATTTCCTTTAGAGTGAGCCATCTTTTAAAAAAAATCCTTAAATCAATTGCTTAAAAAGTGATATAATTATCACTCTCTTAAGTGGAAAGCTTGCCATAGATAAAATTAATATCAAAAAGTAAAGATAAACAAAATGACAAACAATCTTGTTAAATTGTAGCCTAGACACAGTCTCCTTTTACTTTGTTACAAAGCATGAGCAGTGTGAAAGATGTAGCAGCTCTGAGTTGAGCCTTTCTCCTTGTTGGAACCAGAAGGTTAACAGTCAAAAAGAAAGTGACTTTCTCATGATGTGCTTCATTGCCTTTTCATGCCACTGTCTAGTTATCAAATGAAATCGCCCTTCCCACCCCCATGGTGTACATCCCCTGATGAAGGGAGCACCGAAATAGACCTGGCTTCTCTCTATGCCATAGGTAAGCCCATTAAGATCTAACTGGGACTTTGGGAAGTCGGAACTCACTTCTGTACATAGAAGAGTGCAGGGAGGGTGTTACGGCCTTTGTCTGCCCTCCTTTCTGGCTCCCTTTTGTTTCACTTGAGTGTGGAATTTTCCGCCTGCCAGCCAGGCTCTGATCCTTGAAAGGAAACTAATTGAATGGAAGGGAGTTTTTCATCTTTCACTCTTGCTCTCTGGGGGCGGGGTGGAGAGTTGTGACCCCTTCCCAGAATCACCCGGGACCCACCTTCTGCATTGAGAAAGTGAAACTCACTCTGAAGCTGAAACGCCCTTGCCCCTGCAGTGCTGGTAGCAGGATTATGTGCTTTGTGGGTTAAGGCTCCTGGATGGCCCCTGACATGGAGAGGCCAGAGTTGCGTGCCCCTTCTCGTGGTCTTGCCAAGGCATCATAGACTGCCACACAGAAATACCGTTTTTATTAACCATATGAAATTGAAGCAGAGAATGCAATTCACTGATGTGGCTCGTAACCATGGATATGGCTGTATACAGAGGTGTGATTATGTAAAGGCTAATTCCACCCACCTCCTGTGGAAACCAGCCCCAGTGCTGCATGGTCCCCCAGCAGTTCCCTGGGCTTTCAGAGTCAGGTGTCAGGGTAATGTTGATGTTTGATTTTTAATGTGAAAAATAAGTTGATAGCAAATAATTTGCTTTTTTAATTAAGTTAAAATCCATGTAACATAAAAGTTACCATTTAAAAGTGTACAATTCAAGGCTGGGCATGGTGGCTTACACCTGTAATCCCAGCACTTTGGGAGGCTGACCCCAGCAGATCACTTGAGGCCAGGAGTTCCAGGCCAGCCTGCCCAACATGGCAAAAGCTTGTCTCTACTAAAAATAAAAAAAATTAGCTGGGCATGGTGGCATGTGCCTGTAATTTCAGCTACTTGGGAGGCTGAGGCAGGAGAATCCCTTGAACCCGGGAAGCGGAGGTTGCAGTGAGCTGAGATCGTGCCACTGCACTCCAGCCTCGGCAACAGAGTGAGACTCTGTCTAAATAAATAAATAAATGAAATATAAATAAATAAATAAAGTGTATAATTCAGTGGTTTTAATATATTCAGAGTGTTGTACAACCATTACCATGATCTAATTTCAAATACTTCCACCTCCCCAAATGAGTCCCCGTACCTAGTAGCCATTACTCCCAGTTTCTCCCTCTCTTTATCTTCAGGCAGCCACTCGTCTACTATTGTCTCTTTAGATGTGCCTTTCCGGACATTTCACATAAATGGTACTATACAATGTGTGACTTTTGTGTCTGGTTTCTCTCGTTTAGCATAATGTTTTCAAGATTCATCCATGTTGTAGCATGCATCACTTTTTCACTTTTTGTTGTGGTTGAATAATATTTCATTGTGTGTATATAGATATTTTGTTTATCTATTCATCTGTGATGGACACTTGGGTTGTTGCCACCTTTTGGCTATTATGAATAATGCTGCGTAGCAAATAATTCACTTTTATTAACAAATAATGCCACAAAAAACCCAGAGAGGCCCCACAGCACAGAGCATTCAGACCCTCTTTAATTGGCAGTTTGGATGCATGGGGTCTTAAAGCCTGTCACCCAGCTCAGAGCCGTGGCTGAAAGACAAACACAATGCTCTATTTTGTGAACTCAGGCACACAGGCCAAGAAGAAAACCCAGCTGGTTGGGGAAGATGAAAATCCTAGAAAACCTTTCAAATCATGCCAGGTGGCATTGTGACACGGGGGATTATGATTTTAGTAATAAAACCCATGATGCCATTGCAGAGAGCTGTCAGCAGTCCTGTGAGGCACTTCCTCCACATCACCGAAATGCACAGACTGTTTCTTCCAAATAGCCTCACCGCAAGTGACATTTACATGATGGTTGTCATAGGATGAGCAGCATCACCATGAGTCACTCGTATCCCTTAACCACAGCGACTCCTCCAAAGGCCTTCATTTGCTTGGCTGCCAGTGATGACCACCAGTGGGTTGACCTCGCAGACCTAGGTGGGTCAGGTTAATTTGCAGGATTGCTACACAAACAGGAACAGCAGGCAGTAGAGGTAGCTTGGCACCTAGTCCCTGTTCCCCGCTGCCCTGCCATATGAGCGTAAGGGTTTGGTGAAGTCATCACATTGTGCAAGCTCCTGGAGTTCCCTCTGGGATCGTCTCAGCTCCTCAGGGAACAAGAACAGGTGTCCCCAGTAGGCCACAGCAAGTCTTCAGAGCAGCTCTCTCTGGGTCTAAGTGTCCCTGGAGCATGGCCAGCACACTTCCACAGCACTGTGGACTATGGCTGCTCCTGCAGGAGGTACCAAATGCTTCAACGTGAGTCAACAGAGAGCCACAACCGGGGATGCTGTGGCCACTTACGGATGACATCAGGTCTGATTTTCATTGTGTAATGAAAATATCAGGACTTTTCACAAAATGAAAAAGACTGAGATTTTCTAAGATTTTTGTTTTCCCAAAAAAACTCATTGTAAAATCAAGGTAAGAAATCATAGCAAACAGTTCACTTCTATAAATATAATAAAGAAAAGGGGATAAGAATCAGAAAAGAAGAAATAAAACTGGCATTGTTTGCAGATGACACATTTGTGTACGTAAAAAGTACAAAAAAATCTATAAATAATTTGTTGGAATTAATAAGTGAATTTAGAGCTGGGTGCTGTGGCTCATGCCTGTAATCCCAGCACTTTGGGAGGCAGAGGTGGGCAATTGCTTGAGTCCAGGAGTTCGAGACCAACCTAGGCTGCTCACTGCAACCTCTGCCTCCCTGGCTCAAGTGATCCTTCCACCTCAGCTTCCAGAGTAACTGGGGCTACAGGTGTATGCCACCTTACCAGCTAATTTTTGCAGTTTTTTGTAGAGACAGGCTGAAGTCCTAGGCTCAAGCATTCCACCCACCTCAGCCTCCCAAAGTGTTGGGATTACAGCTGTGAGCCACCATGTCCAGCCTGGTTTGTTTCTTTTCATTGTGGTAAAATATACATAACTTTTAAAAAATGGAAAATAAGTGTTGGTGAGGATGTGGAGTGATTGGAAGCCCCTGTGCATTGCCGTTGGGAATATAAAATAGTGTAACTGCTATGCACAAGTTTATTGGCTTCTCAGAAAGTTAAACATTTAACATATGATCCAGCAATTCCACTCTGAGTATCAATCCCAAAGAATTGCAAGCCGGGTATCAGTGTGCACACCAATGTCCATAGCAGTATTCTTTATAATAGCTAAAAGATGGAAATAACCGAAATGTCCAACAGACAAGTGGATAAACAAAATGTGGTACATACACACAATAAAATATGATTCAGCCTTAAAAAGGAATGACACTCTGATGCATGCTATTAATACAACATGGATGACCCTTGAGAACAGCTGTGCTAAGTAAAACTAACCAGACACAAAAGGACAAATTTTGTATGATTCCACTTTTACCCAGAATAGACAAACTCATAGAGAAATAGAATAGAAGTTGCTAGGGGACTGGGGGAAGGGAAGATGAGGAGTTAATATTTAATGGGTACAAAGTTTCTATTTGGGATGATGAAAAGTTCTAGAAATGGATAGTGGGGATGGTTTTACAATGTTGTGAATGCACAAATGTGGTTGATTGTACACTTAAAATGGTTAACATGGTAAATGTTATGTTATGTCTATTTTACCACAGTATAAAAAGAATCTATAAGTACTTTTCTTCAGAGGTTCCTGTTAACTAGAAAAAGAGACTTACGGAATGAAGACTGTGGAGTCCAGGAGCCTTTATCAAAGAGGAACCCCGGGGAGGTCCTTTTTGGGGCTTTTCTGTTTAGGTCAATGGAGCCTTCAATGACTTCTGTCCCTGAAAGAGGAGCAATTTGGCTCTTGTACTGAGATTGTAAAAGATCTTGCTCTTGAGACATCTATTCATCCCACCTTAATTCTTCTCTTTGTTTCTGTTCTGTAAGATTCTGCTTTTGTGAATTAGAGGTAATCTGTTCTCTATTTTCTATTATCATTAAACCAAAGAAATTGTTTTTTCCATCTGTGCCATTAGTCTTTTAGAATTTTTCAGCTGACCTGGTGTCTTAGAGTCATCTTCCTACTCTTTCCTTGAGGGGATCATTTGAAAATATTCGTTCTCTGGGTCCACCTGTAATCCCAGCACTTTGAAAGGCCGAGGTCTGCGGATCATCTGAGGTCAGGAGCTCAAGACCGGTATGGCCAACATGGTGAAACCCTGTCTCTACTGAAAAAATACAAAAATTAGCTGGGCATGGTGGCATGTACCTATAATCCCAGCTACTTAGGAGGTTGAGGCAGGAGAATTGCTTGAACCCGGGAGGCGGAGGTTACAGTGAGCTGAGATGGTGCCACTGCACTCCAGCCTGGGCAACAAGAGTGAAACTCCGTCTCAAAAAAAAAAAAAATTAGTTCTTCAGCTCCTTGTTTCTGGAGCCTAGATAAAGTTGTCCAGTGGATGTACCAATTTAATGAAAAATATCGAGTGGTACCAAAGAGCTCCATGTGGTAATGAAGAAGCCCTCAATTCCTGAGTCTGGCAGTCTGGCCACCTTCCAACCCTGTGTCTCTTCACTCTGGTTCAAGTCATACTTGGCTCTGCCCCAGGCCCTTGCCTCTGCTGTCTCGACCTCCTGGCACCCCTTTTCCAGCCTCCAGCTGATATATGTTGAGTATCCAGTAGTCTGCTGAAGTTTCATCTTTTCCACTAGGTCTTTCCAGCTCTTCCGTGATCTTGCACTGTACTTTTATAGAGAATTTGATGATTATAAAAACGTAACCTTGGCTGGGCGTGGTGGCTCATGTCTATAACCCCAGCATTTTGGGAGGCCAGGTGGGCGGATCACGAGGTCAGGAGATTGAGATCATCCTGACCAACACAATGAAACACTATCTCTACTGAAATACAAAAAATTAGCTGGATGTGGTGGCACGTGCCTGTAGTCCTACCTACTTGAGAGGCTGAGGCAGGGGAATCACTTGAACCCAGGAGGTAGAGGTTGCAGTGAGCTGAGATCCTGCCACTGCACTCCAGCCTGGCAACAGAATCAGACTCCATCTCAAAAACAAAACCAAACCAAACAAAAATGTAACCCATTTGACCCCCACTCCGGGTACCAAAAATAATAAATAAAAAATTATTTTAAAATAAAAAGGTAACACAAAGAAAATGTAAATTACCCATAATCCCTGGAATAATTTTCTTCAGTGCTGCTTTTGTTCTTCCTGCCTCTCTCCCTGACCACCTCATCTGTGTATACTTAACAGGTTTTTTTTTTTTTTAGAGAATTGGAATCCATAGTATTTTAAAAAATTGGGTCCTGTTTTTTCATTTGACATCATGTCATAAATGTTTTCCCGTGTTATTTAATATTCTTTGAAAACTGAGTTTTAAATAATAGCAAAATATGACATTGCCTAGCTATATGGTAGTTTATCTAACATACTTCCTGTTTATGGACGCTACGGTTAGTACTGATTTTTTTTTTCATTTAAATAACACATAACACTGGCTGGAACAGCTTTAAAATACTTTTTTTCAAGGTTTCTGCTTATTTCCTTGAGACAGATTATTCTTGGAACTATAATTACTGGGTCAACAAGGGGCATGAGATGAGGTTTCAAAGATTCTTGATATTTTATGCCAGATTGCTTTCAGAAAGGCTGAATATAACTGGTTATATATAAACACACACGCACACAGGCCACATACAGTGGCTCAGTGGCAGAATCACTTGAGTTTGAGACCCAGCCTGGGCAACACAGGGAGACACGGTCTCTACCAAAAAAATTTAAAAATTAGCCAGGCAAGGTATATGCACCTGTAATTTTAGCTTTTCAGGAGGCTGAGGTGGGAGGATCAGTTGAGCCCAGGAGGACAGGGCTGTAGTGAACCATGATTATGTCACTACACTCCAGCCTGGGTGACAGAGTAAGAGCCCGTCTCAACAAAAAACCCCACCACTTTTCTAATTTAGAAGCTCATAGAGGGTATTAATATTTTTAATAAATTTTTTATTAAAAAATGTTGGGGGCTACATAGTATATGTATATGGGGTACCTAAGATGTTTTGATACAGGTATGTCATGTGAAATGAGCACATCATAGAGAATAGGGTATCTGTCTCTGTAAGCGTTTATCCTTTGAGTTACAACCAATCCAGTTACATGCTTTAAGTTATTTTAAAATATACAACTTAATTATTATTGACTATAGTCACCCTATTGTGCTATCAATAGTAGGTCTTACTCATTCTTTCTATTTTTTTTTGTACCCATTAACCATCCCCACTTCTCTTCTACCCCCAGCCACTCATCTCAGCCTCTGGTAACCATCCTTCTAATCTCTATGCCCATGATCTCCATTGTTTTGATTTTTACATCCCATAAATAAGTGAGAACATGTGATGTTTTTCTTTCTGTACCTGGCTTATTTCACTTAACATAATGATCTCCAGTTCCATCCATGTTGGTGCAGTATTCATATTTTTAATTACTAGTGAACTTGAACATGTTTTCTATGTTTGTTAGTCATTAATATCTTTTCTACGCTGAGGTACCTTTTCATTTATTTTGCCTAGTGTTGAATTAGGGTTTTAGCATGGTTGAGATCAATTTTTATTTATTAAGGATATCAATCTATAGCTGTCATGTTCATTGCAAAATTTTCCCCTAATTTTTCCTTTTAATTTTTGGCAAATGATATATTTGGAAGAACAAAATCATCTTTACATAATGCTAATAACTATAATGTATTGAATACTTACCATGTCCTGGGCATTGAACAAAACTTTGTACATGGATTACCTCATTTAATCTTTGCTATATTCTTAGTGGAATGCAGCATTTCCTCATATTATGAGATTACGTAGTGTCTTATTCCATTTTGTGTTGCTGCAGCAGAATACCACAGACTAGGTAATTTATGAAGAAAAGAAATTTCTTTGCTTTATGGTTTTGGAGGTTGGGAAGTCCAAGGGAATGGTGCCAGTATCTGGCAAGGGCCTTCCTGCTGTGTCATCCCGTGGTAGAAGGTAGAACAGGAGACTATAAGAGTGAGCCAGAGGTAAGAGGGTGCCAGACTCACTTTTACCAGGAACCCACTCCCTCAATAATGGCATTAATCTATTTATGAAGGCAGAGCTGTCAGGACCTAATTACCTCTTAACAGTCCCACCTCACGATGGCAGTCAAATTTCAACATGAGTTTTGGAGGGAACACTCAAAGCCAGTAAATAATGAGCTGGGATGTGAATGGATGAACAAAGTCATGTTATGATGTTTTGATTAGAATTTTGAAATATACTTGCCTTGTTGTAAGAAGAGCTTTTAAACTAGCCAGTGCTATTATGTTCTTTTTTTTTTTTTTAATGTTCTTTACATTTTGAGTAGGCAGTGCAGTAATTACAAAAGTTTCAAAAGAAACTGGCCGGGTGCGGTTTAACTGGCTGGATACCTGTAACCTCAGCACTTTGGGAAGCCAAAGCAGGCATATCACTTGAGGCCGGGAGTTCGAGACTAGCCTGGCCAACATGGTGAAACCCCATCTCTACTAAAAAAATACATAAAGTAGCGGGTTGTGGTGGTGCGTGCCTGTAATTCCAGCTTCTCAGGAGGCTGAGACAGGAGAATTGCTTAAACCTGGGAGGCAGTGAGCCGAGCTCGTGCCACCGTGCTCCAGCCTGGGTGACAGAGTGAGACTCCATTTCAGAAAAAAAAAGAAACCCAGTAAAAGTCTGCCTTCCATCTCTATTCCCTGTCCACCTATTTCTCATCTTATTCCCTACCTCCACTCCAGATATTCATCTTAATAGTATCTTGTGGCTGGACACAGTGGCTCATGCCTGTAATCCCAGCACTTTGGGAGGCCAATGCAGGCAGATCACTTGAGACCAGGAGTTTGAGACCGGCCTGGCCAACACGGTGAAACCCCATCTTTACTAAAAATACAGGAATTAGCCAGGCATGGTGGTGTGTGCCTGTAATCCCAGAAACTCAGCAGGCTGAGGCACAAGAATTGCTTGAACCCTGGAGGTGGAGGTTGCAGTGAGCCAAGATTGCCCCAGCCTGGGTCACAGAATGAGACTCTATCTCAAAAAAAAAAAAAAACCACGCCAGTTAGAATGGTGATCATTAAAAAATCTGGAGACAACAGATGCTGGAGAGGATGTGGAGAAATAGGAACACTTTTACACTGTTGGTGAGAGTGTAAACTAGTTCAACCATTGTGGAAGACAGTGTGGCGATTCCTCCAGGACCTAGAAATAGAAATTCCATTTGACCCAGCAATCCCATTACTGGGTATATATCTAAAGGATTATAAATTGTTCTACTATAAGGACACATGCACACGAATATTCATTGCATCACAGTTTACAATATCAAAGACCTGGAACCAACCCAAATGCCCATCGATGATAGACTGGACAGGGAAAATGTGGCACATAAACACCATGGAATACTATGCAGCCATCAAAAATGATGAGTTCGTGTCCTTTGTAGGGACATGGGTGAACCTGGAAACCATCATTCTCAACAAACTGACACAAGAACAGAAAATCAAACACTGCATGTTCTCACTCATAGGCGGGTGTTGAACAATGAGAACACATGGACACAGGGAGGGGAGCATCACACACTGGGGTCTGTTGAGGGGAAATAGGGGAGGGACAGCGGGGGGTGGGGAGCTGGGGAGAGATAGCACGGGGAGAAATGCCAGATACAGGTGAAGGGGAGGAAGGCAGCAAATCACACTGCCATGTGTGTACCTATGCAACAATCTTGCATGTTCTTCACACGTACCCCCAAACCTAAAATGCAATTAAAAAAAAAAATTTGGCCACCTCAGCCCACAATTAAATCTCACTCAGACAAGGAAAAACAACAACAATAAAAAATCCAACCAACCAACCAACCAAATCTTATGTATGCTCCCACGGTTTTTGTATGGAGATAAAAGTAAATATGAGTATGTATCCTCTCTCCCTCTCTGCTTATTTTATACAAAGAGTTAAGACCAGTCAGTTTAGGTTATTTGCTTTTGCAAGACTTGGCTACTTCTTAGTGTAAAGTAGCTTACAAAGTGCATCGCTGATTGAATTAATTATCTCTCATCTTGGAGGGATTCACCATGCAGAGGGTTCAATTTGTTTAGATGGTAATTTCATATTGAAATCGATTTGAGGCCAAAGTCCAGCACTGCCAAGTCTTATGTAACTAGCAGAAGCTGAGCTTTCAACCAGCTGCCATATGTTATAAGGAACAAAGCCAGAGGACCAGTGCAGATGGTTCTCAAGAAATAAGTTAACACTCTCAAAATCTCTAGAAAGACATAGTGTCAAAAGGTTATTATGTGTGGCATGCTTCTTAAGAAAACACCACATTTCCCATCGTAGAGTGATTAGTAAAGCATATACCAAAATAGTTCATTTAAGGCGTTCTCTGGAATGGTCTGGCTTCATGTTCCCTGAGGGTGAAGCTCTGGCGACTGATAGAGGACAAGGGCTGGAGAAGTGTTTGTGTTTCCACTAAGTAAGACTTACAGAGAGCACCTGTGCCTTGCTTGAAGCCACTCATCCAGAGCTTACTGATTGTGCTTTGTCTCCACCAGGTACTGGCGGAGGACATTGGGCATGCAAGTCCGCTATGTTCACCATGAAGACTATCAGTTCTGTTATTCCTTCCGGGGCAGGCCTGGCCACAAACCCTCCATCCTCATGCTCCACGGATTCTCTGCACACAAGGATATGTGGCTCAGTGTGGTCAAGGTGCAATTCTAGATTCTTCTCTCTTATAAGAAAAGGGAGTTGGGTGTGGTGGCTCATGCCTGTAATCCCAGCACTTTGGGAGGCTAAGGCAGGAGGATTACTTGAGTTCAGGAGTTTGAAACCAGCCTGGACAACATAGAGAAACCCTGTCTCTACAAAAAATAAAAAAATTAGCCAAGTGTGGTGGTGCAGACCTGTAGTGCCAGCTACTCAGGAGGCTGAGGTGGAAAGATTGCTTGAACCTGGGGGGTCAAGGCTTCAGTGAGCCATGATTGTGCCCCTGCACTTAGCCTGGACAACAGAATAAGACTCTGTCTCAAAAAAAAAAGAAAAGGAAGAGGAAAAAAAGGGTTTCCACTAGGATATGATGTCATCAACAGTGGTGGAAAGCAAAGGGAACTTAGAACTGTGATGGTTCAAGTCGTATGAGAACTAATGCAGTATGGCCTGGCACAGTGCCTCACACCTGTAATCCCAGCACTTTGGGAGGCCAAGGTGGGCAGATCACTTGAGACCAGGAGTTTGGGACCAGGCTGGGCAACATAGGGAGACTCTGTCTCTACAAAAAAATACAAAAAATTTAGCCAGGCATGGTGGCATGCACCTGTAATCTCAGCCACTTGGGAGGCTGAGATGGAAGAATCACCTGAGCCTGGGAAGTCAAGGCTGCAGTGAGCCAAAATCATGCTACTGTACTCCAGCCTGGGAGACAGGAGTGAGACCCTGTCTCATAAACAAACAACAACAACGAAAAGCTAATGCAATATGTTACTCTTTCTTTTGTCAGAAAAAAATGTATTGTGTTGAATATTATATATAAAACCTATGGCTTAGAAATCTTTTCACCTCATGGGTATTTCTCTGGGGAGGTTTCTGACACAGCTGTATCTCAGAACCGCTGTGATGATCAGAGTTGGCAGAGTTGGCCTTTTAAAGAGTCATCTGTTTTTTTGTACTCCAGGTTTCTTCACTTCCTTCCCCTCCATCTTCTTCCTTCACTCCTTCTTTGCCTTTCCTTCCCACTCCCTCTTCTGCACCCGTTTTTTTCTTCTCCTTTGCCATTTAGAGAAACAGTCTTGATCTGGCAGCTTTCTGGAAGAGTTCTCCAAGTCACTTTTTGTCTTGGTTTACTTGGGTGTGGCAACTTGCTGCCCTTGGTAAGCGTGATCAGCTGTGAAGGTTGAGGCTGGCAGAAGTCTTGAGCAGAAAGCATCCCTGGCTCCCACCTCAGGCAAGACCATACCTGAGGGATCCCAAGTATCATCTCCACCAGGAGGAAAGGACTCACACAGCCTCTAGTTACTTGTGTTCTTATTTCCAAATTCCACTATGAGGACAGTCGTCTTCATGCCTCGATGAACCCCTTACTTTCTGTCCCCTCCTCAGATAAGCATCTTTCTTCTAACTGGATGTTATGTTTCTCAGTTTCCTGGTTAAAAGTGGTACATATCTAAATGGAAGAAGGTGTTTTAGGATAAGAATAATTTTGGGAATTAGACTTTAATGTAAAAAGAAACCAAACAAACCAGAATTGGTGTGATCAGACGTGATTCTTGGGGAAAACGTTGCTTCTGTTGGCTCTGGAGCCGGCCGGGATATGGGAGAACAGAACCATCCTTTCCAATTCCAAGTCAGCAGCTGCATGGCTGGAGTAAGTGTGGAAGGGGTGGGGTGAAAGGAGGAGGTAGTACATGTCAACTGGTGTGAAGAAACAGCAAGAGACTTAAGCCTGCTGCCCCGACTTTGTCTCCTTTTTACAGGCATCTCCTGAGCCTGCTTCTGTCTATGTATTAGTCTTTGGGGGCCTCTGCTCCCAATGAAGATACTGGCAATGCTTATTCACATTACCGGGGTAAAACACTTAGTGGCCAGCCACTTACAGTGGGACACCAAGGCAGGCAGGCAGATCATGAGGTCAGGAGTTTGAGACCAGCCTGGCCAACATAGTGAAACATCATCTCTACTAAAAATGCAAAAAAATAAAAAAATTAGCCAGATGTGGTGATGTGCATCTATAATACCAGCTTCTTGGGAGGCTGAGGCAGGAGAATCACATGAACCTGGGAGGCAGAGGTTTCAGTGAGCCAAGATCATGCCATTGTACTCTAGCCCAGGTGACAATGCAAGATTCCATCTCAAAAAAACAAACAAAAACAAAAAAAAAACACTGAGTGTCCAATACTCAAACATCCCCAGGGATGGCTGTCCAGGTCACTTAGTACATGGGGCAACCTCCCAAGAAAATGGGCAGACATGTTTGGCATACCACATACTGACTCTTTGGGTCTGTGTGTCCTCAGTTCCTTCCAAAGAACCTGCACTTGATCTGCGTGGACATGCCAGGACATGAGGGCACTACCCGCTCCTCCCTGGATGACCTGTCCATAGATGGGCAAGTCAAGAGGATACACCAGGTAAGCAGAAGGCTCCACCAAAGATTGCCCAGACTGTCTCAGCCACCATTGCATGTCCAAGACTGGAGAGCAGGGAAGAGAGTCCCATGCTACCTCCTGACCCGTCTCTGGTACAGTGTGTCTACAAGTGATTGAAGCCAAATGGCAACCTGATAATCTCCAGTTGGCAATGGAGGGCCAGGGCCTATTACAGACTGTTCAACTCTAAGCCTATTGGCAGTTGTTTGTAACGAAATGCAATCTGAGCATTTTCTCAACTCTTTGGAAAGGGGTTTAGAATTTCTTAAAACCAGTTCCCTCCCTAGGGATCTATTTTTCTGTTTACCAGCTACATGATAACAGTAATAGCCCCTCTGCCTAGCTGGGGAGGGTGTTCTTCACATTATAACCTGCTTTAGTATCTATTGCTAGCACCTATTTTAGAATCGAGCTCTAGCCTTCTCTGGCTGGGCCTTCAAGGTCATAGGAATTTATGAACCATTTCAGAATGCGGTAGCCCATAAGTTTCAGGCTGACCTTAAGTACTTTCCCCAAATGAGGATATTTAATATCTGCTTCCTCCATTAAACTGTTCTTTAAATTAGGCCAGGAACTTTGTCTTTTTGGCTCTTTGCTGTGTTTTCAACATCTAATCATAGTTTCCTATACATAATAGATAGCCAATAAATATTTTTTAGATGGGTGAATAGTTGGGTGGATGGCTGATTGGATGATTGGATGGATAGATGGATGGATGGTTGGATGGATGGATGGATGGCTGAATAAATAAATGGATGGTCAGATGGACGAGAAGAGCTTTAAATTAGGGCAGAAGCCCTCTAAGTACAGCCCATGGACTATGTTTAGCTTGTACCTATTTTTGTAAACTAAATTTTATTGGAACACAGCCACACTGATTCATTTATTTAATACATACTGACTTTGACTGCTTTTGTCTGCAACACCAGAGTTGAATAGTTGCAACAGATTATATGGTTCTCAAAGAAGAAAATATTTACTCTCTGGACCTTTATAGAAAATTTAATCAGCATGGGCAATATGGTGAAACCTCATCTAAAAAAAAAAAATTAGCCAGATGTGGTGGTACATGCCTGTAGTTCTAGCTACTCAGGAGGCTGAGCTGGGAGGATCTCCTGAGCCCCAGAGGTGAAGGCTGCAGTGAACCTTGGTGATCACGCCACTGCACTACAGCCTGGGCAACAGAGTGAGACCCTGTCTCAGAAAAAGAAAAGAAAGAAAAGTTTGCTGACTCATTAATTAGCGGAATCCCTGTTGATTTTGTATTTATAAATGACCTCTCAATCTATTGTGCCAGATAAAGAGAAGTCTGTACATGCCGCAGTGCTCATCTTAGATCCAGTAGAGTTTCAGACTCTCTTTAAACAGTAGTCATTTTCAGTTTTCCATAGGAAGTCCAGGGGGCTTCTATGCTGTAATCACCATTGTCATTGTCTATAGCTGTATAACCAAGCCACTTTCTCATTTCCCTTCCTAGTTCGTAGAATGCCTCAAGCTGAACAAAAAACCTTTCCACCTGATAGGCACCTCCATGGGTGGCCACGTGGCTGGGGTGTACGCTGCCTACTACCCATCAGATGTCTCCAGCCTGTGTCTTGTGTGTCCTGCTGGTAAGTTATGAGGCTGAAACATCCCTCCCCAGGGATGAATCCCTGAAGAAACAGGTAGCTAGTCATAGCAACTCTGCTATGACTATTTTTTAGAATCATCTTTTTGATGTATGCTTGAGAGATATGCAGTGTTTTATTGATAACTCTAACCAACCAATAGTTAGATAATCATAATCATAACGAGACTGATTTTGAAAATATAGAACCAGCCTTGTTCCACCAAGATTTTGAGGTGGGGCCAGGCATAGTGGCTCACGCCTGTAATGCCAGCACTTTGGGAGGCTGAGGCGGGCAGATCACGAGGTTAAGAGATCAAGACCATCTTGGCCTACATGGTGAAACCCTGTCTCTACTAAAAATACAAAAATGAGCTGGGCGTGGTGGTGCATGCCTGTAATCCCAGCTACTCGGGAGGCTGTGGTGGAAGAATCGCTTGAACCCAGGAGGTGGAGGTTGCAGTGAGATCGATTACAGACATGAGCCACTGCACCCAGCCTCTCTCTCCCTCTCCCTTTGGTGCTTTATTAGGGTGTTATTTACACATACATAGTAAATTGTCCAAATTTAAATGCGCACCTCAGCCTGGAGTGACAGAGCAAGACTCCGTCACAAAAAAAAAAAAAAAACAAAAAGTCAAACTTTAGTTTCTCTGTTGTTATATGTAAGTATGTCAACATGAACTGAAACATATTCTCAGATATTACCATTTGAAGTTGGATTTTTAAATTTATTTTTCTTCCATAAGTCTTTAAACTTGTGTTTATGATATATAATAGATAAAAATCGTATTTTTTCCTCTTTCTCCTCTATCTCCCTCTTTTTTTTTTTTGAGACAGAGTCTTACTCTGTTGCCCAGACTGGACTGCAGTGGTGCAATCATGGCTCACTGCAGCCTTGACCTCCTGAGTTCAAGCAATTCTTGTGCCTCAGCCACCCACCCAAGTAGCTGAGATTACAGGCATGTACCACCATGCCCAGCTAATTTTTTGTATTTTTAGTAGAGGTGGGGTTTTACAATGTTGGCCAGGTAAACTTGAATTCTGTTGGCCAGGATCCTGTTGGTAGGAATCACTTGAACTCTTGGCCTCAAGTGATCTGCCCACCTCCACCTCCCAAAGTGCTGGGATTACAGGTGTGAGCCACCATACCCAGCCTCTCTCTCCCTCTCCCTTTGGTGCTTTATTGGGGTATTATTTACATAGTAAATTATCCAAATTTAAATGTGCATCTCAGTGACTTTTTATGTAGTTACCATCCAGGTCAAGATATTATGCCCATTTTATAAATGGGAACATTGAGGCACAAAGAAATTCATTAATGCCAAAACCACAATAGGATCAAGAGTCCAGACTGCCTGACTCCAGAACGCAAACTGTGATGTTTGGAAGTCCTTGCATATTTACTGCCTCCTTTATATGACTCATATCCTCTGCTTCCTCTGTATGATTCAACTAGAATCCAGCCATGAGTTGAACATTTAGTGACTTTTACTGAAACTTAACTAAATTGACTTTTAAAATCCTTCTGCTGCTCTGAAAGCTAATCAGTTTTGAAATGTTAAGGACATTGAAATTGAAGACAAGCCACCAAAGGGTCTTCTCCTCTCTTTTTTTCAAGTACCATATCTGAAATTATTTGATCTTATAATAATAAGTTTGAGAATTCAAGGAACAGCATCTATGGAAGGTTTTTAGATTTTAAATCATTTATGGGAAGTAAAATCTAACTGGCTTTTTCAAGTATAGGTTTGTTTGCTCAGAGAAAACGTTTACATCTGAATTGTAGTTGGAAATTTAAAATTAAGTTTATATGTGAAAATGAAAAAGTAGAAATAAACTCAGGATTATATTCTACCAAGGGTTTTAAAATAAACTTTCCAAAAATTTTGAAATAACTTTAAATTTAAAGAAAAATTGCAGAGATGGTATAGAGAGCCCCATGTAATCTTTACTCAGTTTCCCCATTGTTAATAGCTCACATTACTACAGTAAATTTGTTACAACTAAGAAACCAGCATTGATATATTACTGTTAACTGAACTCCAGGCTTTATTTGGATTTCATTTAGTTTTTCAACTAATGTCCTTCTTCTGTTCTGGGATCCAGTCCAGGAAACTACGTGACATTTAACCTAGGGTTAGTTTTAAAAAGAGAAGAAATAGATAATGTCATCTGCTTTATGGCACCATGAAAGCCATACATCATACCTGTGTTAGATTTCAAGGGTTTGCTGTACATAGATTTATAAAGTGTGGATTTCTGCATCACAACCAATATTATTGATGCTATTGCCTTTCTTTGTAAAATCTAGCTCTTTGCTAGATTTTGCTGGGTGAGATAGCTCACACCTGTAATCCCAACACTTTGGGAGGCTAAGAGAGGAGGACTGCTTGAAGCTAGGTGTTCAAGACCAGCCTGGGGGAGACCCCATCTCTCCAAAAATATAAAATTAAAAAAAAAATCTAACATGTACACATATGTTTATTTAGCACTGCTTACAATAGCAAAGACTTGGAACCAACCCAGATGCCCATCAATGATAGACTGGATAAAGAAAATGTGGCACGTATACACCATGGAATACTATGCAGCCATTTAAAAAAATGAGTTCATGTCCTTTGCAGGGACATGGTTGAGGCTGGAAGCCATCATCCTCAGCAAACTAACACAGGAACAGAAAACCAAACACTACATGTTCCCACTCATAAGTGGGAGCTGAACAATGAGAACACATGGACACAGGGAGGGGAACATCACACACTGGCACCTGTCAGGGGTGGGGGTCAAGGGGAGGGAAAGCATTAGGACAAATACCTAATGCATGTGGGGCCTAAAACCTAGATGACAGTTTGATAGGTACAGCAAACCACCATAGCACATGTATACCTATGTAACAAACCTGCACCTTCTGCATGTGTATCCCAGAACTTAAAGTGAAGAAAAAATCTAATCATTTGGCTAAGCTAAATGCCTAGAACCTTGCTTCATGCTGGAAGTGAAAATGAGTTTTGCCCTCTTGCATACTTCTCTGGACTCTGGTGTCATGCCCTGAGGTGATGGGAGATAATGAACCATCTCAAAGACAATCCTTCTCAACAGTGGCCTAGTGCTCTCCTAGAGGAAGAGTGACTCTGGAGAAGGCAGCAGGGTTGCTGCCCTGAAGCAAGGAACAGCTTGGAAGACTCCCAGTTCCCCTGTGTTTTGTCATTGACCACAAATAAGAAAGTACCACCTGAGTCCAGGCCAAGGGAAGGAGTAGTCCCCCCCAGCCCTGTGTTTTCTTCCGGTCATGTATTTCCTCACATTTCCCATCAACAATCAGATGTGCTCAGGCAAGTTGTCTTCAAGGCTAATCCTTCTTAAATTCTATTGTACATATGAATCCCCTGGCAACTTGTGAGAATGCAAATTCTGGTTCAAGAGGCTCAGGGAGGGGCAACATCTGCATTTCTTGCAGGCTTTCAATGCTCCTGGTCCACGGACCACAGTGTGAGTAACCAGTTCCTGAAATATGTGGAAGGATTTGTTTGTGTGTTTCTCGGTGTGGTTTTGATTTGAGCAAGGGTGGCAGTACCAACAAAAAAGATATTTACTCATGAAAGAAACCTGAAATATATTAACTCAGGGCTTCTACTGGAAGTTCCCTATCTAAAATGGGGTTGGTAAGAAGGTGGATGTATTGTCAAACCATTTGGGTTTGAATCTCACAGGCCTGCAATACTCAACTGATAATCAGTTCATACAACGGCTCAAAGAACTGCAGGACTCTGCCGCCGTGGAGAAGATTCCCTTGATCCCGTCCACCCCAGAAGAGATGAGCGAAATGCTTCAGCTCTGCTCCTATGTCCGCTTCAAGGTGCCCCAGCAGGTAACGTGGCTGCAGCAGTGACACAGCCACCCTCCCCAGAGGCTTGGGGGCGAGTGCCAGCTTCCTCCACATATTCCCTCCTTCACCTACTCATTGACTCCTCCTCGTCCTCTTCTGTGTATATTCAGAAGTGTCTCTGCAGTCCCTGTGACATGCCAGGCGCTATGCTGGCACAGTGGTCAATAAAGACAAGAAGCTCCCTGGGCAGACACGGTCCAGTGTGGGAGGTAGACAATGACAAGGAAACAATTACCAGTGGTCATGAGTTTTATAGAGGAAATGAAGATGGTGGAGTGATTGAATAGGAAGGCAGGGGTGGCTTTGATAAGCCTCTTTGAGAAACAGCATAGACAGAGGTGGAAAAACATGTATATTCAAGATGAAGGAGGCTGGGATGGCTGGAGCCCCAAGAATAAGAGAATGGTTGAGATGGAGTTAGAAAGGGAGGCAGGGGCTAATTCAGAGATACTCAATTGAAAAAAAAATCTTAGGACCTCTTTACACTCTTAAAAATTATTGAGGAACCCAAAGGGTTTTTATTTATGGGGGTTACATTTACTATTAATATTTACCATATTAGAAATGAAAACTCATGCCAGGTGTGGTGGTTCATGCCTATAATCCCAGCACTTTGGGAGGCCAAGATGGCAGGATCGTTTGAGGCTAGGAGTTCAAGACCAGCCTGGTCAATGTAGCAAGACTCCATCTCTGTTTAAATACCAATAAAATAAATGAAAACTCAGAAGATTTTAAAATGCAATGAATGTATAAGCACTCATTCCAGTAGCCAGGAGCAAGGACATCATCCCACATTATATAGGCTCTGAAAAACAGTGTACTTTTGAGAGAATCCAAATGAAGAGGCAAGCAACATTGAGTATTAGGAAAGTAGTTTGACCTCCTGGACTCCCAGGAGCCACTTTGAAAAATGTTGCACTAGATCCTGTAAGACCTTATAGGTTATGGAAAGGAGCCAGGGGTTTTTCTAAGTATAATCCCCCACTGAGGGATTGTAGGAGAGCACAAATAGAACAAAGGAACCCATCTGGGAAGTGTTGTGCCTTGGAGACGATGGTGGTGTAGACTAGGGTTGCAGCAATGGAGACGAGATTTGAGGAAGGACAGGATGTACAGGCAAACTGGAAATGGGGGCTGGGGAAAGGGGAGGAGTCACAGGTGACTTCCAGCACTTGAGGTCCTGGATGGATGAAAGTAGTATTTTCCTGGCTGGGCATGATGACTCACACCTGTATTCTCAGCACCTTGGGAGGCCAAGGCAGGTGGATTGTGTGAGTGCAGGAGTTCGAGACCAGCCTGGGCAATGTAGCAACACCTCATCTCTACAAAAAATTTTTTAAAAATTAGCCAAGTGTGGTGGCACACACTTGTAGTTTCAGCTACTCAGGAGGCTGAGGCGAGAGGATCACCTGAACCCAGGAGGTGGAGGCTGCAGTGAGCCAAGATCATGCCACTGTACTCCATCCTGGGCGACAGAGTGAGAACCTATCTCAAAAAAACAAAAATAAACACAGAGATAGTATATTCTGAGGAGGGCAAGGGCAGGTTTGGGGAGTATGCCAAGGGCTCCATTTTTCATGTGTTAAGTTCAGGTTGCCTGTGAGGCCTCCCAAGTGCAGAGGCCAAGGTGTAGCTGAGGGAATTCTGGCCTGAAGCTGTATGTACGTTGTTGCCATCAGCAGACACTAATACTGAAGGTCGTGGGTCTGAATGAGGTCATCTAGGGAGATGGTGTGAAGAACCAAGAGAGGAGAGTTCAAAGCTGAGGCTTCATGACCCCAAATTACTTCCCTCTGTTGTAGGAGCTGGACCCTGCCTGGAGATGGATGGGTCCTCCTAGGACTTGAGAAAATGGGTTCTATTCGGAAGTTGTGAACATGACTCAATTAATAGATGTGGCCTGTCCCTCGGGAAACACCCAGAATCATTCTATGGCCTGTTCCAGCCCTGAAATCCTTTTTCAGCTCTGAAGTTGCACTCCTCTCTCCCAGTACTGATCTCTTCCCAGAATAGAGTGGCCAAATGGTGTTTTAGAAAACGCCATGTTTTGAGTTGTCAGGGATATGAAAACACCAAGAGAAAAATAAATGGCAGCTCCAAAAGCCTTTCCTTCGTAGGAGAGAAGGAGCACCCGCACACTCAGCCCACCATGTCTTATTGTGTTGTGATTGTCTGTCTACACATCTGTGGCCTCCACTAGGGACTTTGTCTTAATTGGCTGTTCTGTCCCCAGACTTTAGCACAGTGCTTGCATGAAGTAGGTGCTAGGTATAGATTGGATGAGCGGATGCCTGGATAATACAGTGATGGAAAATGGATGGGTGGGTAGTTGCAGGATAGATTTTTGCATGAATTGATTCATGTGCCAGTGCACAGATGATTTAGGTATGCAGGATGGAGAGATGGCTGAATGGTTGGATGCATGGATGGGAGGATCTCTGGATAATGCAGAGATGGAGGTTGGATGGATTGGTGTATGCAGGAGAGATAGATAGACAAATGCATATGTGGTTCAGGATGGATGGGTGGATTGAGCAGAGGTGGAGGATGGATGGATGCAAGATGAATAGATATGTGTGGGTACAGGGTGGATATCTGAACAAAGAAAATGTCTGATGCTGAGCACAGTGTTGTTATTCAACAAATTGTGATTGTTCTTATCTCCAGGCTGAATGAGTTAGAGTCTAGTGATGCTCCAGAGGTTGGCTTAGTCCATAGCAGCCATGGCTGGGTCTTCCTCACTTTCAGTCAGTGCACAGGACTCCTGAGAGAGTGCATTGAAGGGGTTCAGACCTGTTTCCAGGTAGAGGAGAGTAGGGGAGTACAGCCACTAATGTGAACCCTGTACTCTACCTCAGGAGTCCTGAGGTAGGAAGAATAGAAGGACTGTTTCTTCCAGCCACTGCTACCTCTTTGGGTCAGTAGCCCAGGTCCAGGAGATCTGGCCTGTCCACATGGGCTGCAGCCCTCAGCAGGAAAGGCAAAGGTGGTGTCAAATGATGAACAAAGGACTGTGGAACCCTCTCCAGAATCTTCTCAATAGTTTATTTCTTCATTGTTTAATAGACCTATCATCCCCAGTGGCTGAATTTTTTTTAATATAACTTGTTCTACGTTTGGATATTACTGGCTAATTTCTTTGTATTATGGTCATCCTCATTATGTCTTTCTTTCTTCTTTCTTTCTTTTTTTTTGGCTCTGTCACTCAGGCTGGAGTGCAGTGGTGTGATCTCAGCTCACTGCAACCTCCACCTCCTGGGTTCAAGTGATTGTCCTGCCTCAGCCTCCCCAGTAGATGGGATTACAGGCCTGCACCACCACATCTGGCTAGTTTTTGTCTTTTTAGTAGAGTTGGGAGTTTCGCCATGTTGACCAGGCTGGTCTCAAACTCCTGGCCTCAAGTTATCTGCCCACCTCAGCCCCCCAGAGGGCTGGGATTACAGGCATGAGTCACTGCGCCTGGCCCATCCTGATTATGTCTTAAGTGAAGTAGAGAATCTCTCAAGCTAAAGTTGCTGTCAGGCCATCTCAGGTGTCTTTAACATGCTGTAGGGTACCTCCAGTTTCACTATATTACCCAAGTTCCTTTATAATTAATTAAATAAATAAATAAGCTTCTTGGAAGCCTAACTCCCCATTAGACTGTGTGCTGCATCATGGGAACTCAGAAGGCCAGGCTCTAAAGACCTTGACAGTGCAATAAATTCCTGGACCTCATTCTCATTCATTGTCCCAGAGCTATGAGAGGCCTGAGCAAATGAGTCTTCTCTTGCTTTCTAACTCTGGGTTCTTTATCCTTAGATCCTGCAGGGCCTTGTTGACGTCCGCATCCCTCATAACAACTTCTACCGAAAGCGTAAGTAGCTCTGCTTTCAGCTTGGAGCTCTGTGGATGGATGGCTTTTATTTCTTAAATCTCTGACACTGTGAATGTCTCCGTGGGCCCCTGAAGAGAGGAAGTGGTGACCTGGACCCAGTGACTATCCCATGACCCTGCAGGGGTGCCAGAGGCACAGTCTAGCACATGCTCACTTTGTTTTCCTTTTCTGCAAGTGTTTTTGGAAATCGTCAGTGAGAAGTCCAGATACTCTCTCCATCAGAACATGGACAAGATCAAGGTCCCGACGCAGATCATCTGGGGAAAACAAGACCAGGTATGTAACACATGCCCATGGCGGTCTGTGCTTGTCACCAGGGCCTCAGGAAAAACATCCTTGAGGAAGAACAAGTGGTTATTTACGGAGTGAGCTGATAGCTGCTGTCAGGGAGAGGGGAAGGCACGTGTGTCGGTTGCCAGTGTTGACGGGGCAGAGTTCTGGGAGTTAAGAGCAACAACATTTGGTCTGGTAAAAGAAAAGGCAATATTAAATCATTTTCAAAAAATCATTTTTATCAAAGTCATGCAGTCACGTGGTATAAAAAAATCTTCAAAAAGCACCAAAAGGTTTATAATAATGAAAACTTGGTCTTTTTCACATCCCAAATCCGTTTCCATTAATATGAGGCAACTCTTACTGTCTTATATATATTTCTTAGATTTTTTTTTTTTTTTTTGAGACAGAGTCTTACTCTGTCGCCCAGGCTGGAGTGCAGTGGTGCAATTTCAGCTCACTGCAACCTCTGCCTCCCAGGATCAAGCGATCCTCCTGTCTCAGCCTCCTGAGTAGCTGGGATTACAGGTGCACACCACCACACCTGGCTAATTTTTGTATTTCTTTTTTTTAGTAGAGACAGGGTTTCACCATGTTGGCCAGGCTGGTCTTGAGCACCTGATCTCAGGTGATCCACCTGCCTCAGCCTCCCAAAATGCTAGGATTACAGGCATGAGCCACCATGCTTAGCCTAAATGTTTTAAGCTAGAAGTTGGCAGCTGTTTTCTGTAAAGGCCAGATGGTAAATATTTTCAGCTTTGTGGTCCAGTCTCTGTCATAACTGGACAGAGTTGAGTATCTCTGATGTTATACTACAAAAGCAGCAATAGGCAATATGGAAACAAATCGCATGGCTGTGTTCCAGTGAACCTTTATTTACAAAAACAGGCAGTGAGCCATTCTTTGCCTACTCTTATTCTCAGCACACATGTAGTGGATACATATGCATGCCTATACATATCTAAGCTTTCAAACATGCTAGATACACTGGCATCTAAGATGCATGCTTGAAAGCTTAGATATGTATAGGTATGCATATGTAAGATATATATATAAGATATATGTGTGTGTACATATATATTATTCATATATATATATATAAAAGAAGTATGTATCTTGGAAATCATTTCATATCAGCCCATACAGATCTATTCATTCTATTTTTTAAAATATTTTATCTTGAAATAATTTCAAACTTATAGAAAATTTGAAAGAAGGCCAGGCTTGGTGGCTCATGCCTATTATGCCAGAACTTTGGGAGGCTAAGGCAGGAGGATCGTTTGAGCCCAGTTTGAGACCAACCTGGGCAACACAGTGAGATCCCATCTCTATAAAAAATAAATTTTTTAAAAAGTAGCCAAGCATGGTGACACACACCTGTAGTCCCAGCTACTCTGGAGGGTGAGGCAGGCGGGTCACTTGAGTCCAGGACATGAGGTGGCAGTGAGCCATGATTGCTCCACTGCATTCCAGCCTGGGTCACAGGTCAGGATCCTATCTCAAAAAAAAAAAAAAAAAACAGTAGAGTATACCTGCATACCCTTTACCTAAGTCCATCAATTTTTAACTGGCAGGAGGTCACACTGTGGCCACAAAGACCCTCAAGTGCATGAGTGACCCAGGCAGGAGAGAATGGGGAGGAGCAGCCGGGCTGTGCCCATGGCATGTATGCAGAGTCACGGGTAATGGTGTTTCAGATCAGCCAGGCATGGCGAGGATTCACAGCGTGGGTTTGTAGATGTGGACAGGAGGGGATCTCATATGCTCTCTTCTGCAGCAACCAGGAACTGAAAGAAGCTTTGTTTGTCCCCTGGGCTATGCCAGCAGAGAGTCATTTGATCAGGAATCAGAGCCAGAGCAGTGAAGGCCTTTTGTTGTTCTAAAAACCTCAACGGTGATTTGGGGCTCTCAGGAGCCAACAGGGAGAGGTCGTAACCCATCTTCCTGTGGAGATGGTGCAGAAGCGAGAGCACTGGCCTTAGAGTCTGAAAGGCTATGTTCCAGCCCTGCTTTTGTCCTTGACCAGCCCATGACCTTGAGCCAGTAACTCAGCCCCTCTAAATTGAGGGTTTCTCTTCTAGTACTGGGGTTATTTTGAGGCTCAAATAAAATAATATGTATGAAAGTAATCTTCCAATTGGAAAAAAAATAAATGATTAGGTTAGCTGATAGATTAGATTGTTCATGTCCTTTGCCTCTGATGGTGGCCTCAATGCATGGTTCAGAATTTTTTTCCAGACTCAGAAGTCCATGTTGTTCCAGAAAAAGAGCCTGCTATAAATACAATCAGATCCTTCATGTGTTTTGTGGACCATCCCTGGGATAGAAGCCAAATGGCAGAGGCTTCAGGGAATCTTTTATTTCACGGCCTTTTGCCTCCCAAGCTCGCTGGCTCTTTTCCTGCTCTGTCACCAACATTTGGTGTCACAGCACCTGCCCCTACCAGGCCAAATTCAGCCTCCTTCTTCTTTGGACCCCTTTAGGCTGGCTGCTATACCACACAAGTGCAGGGGGAGCCATGTGCATCATCATCTATGTGAATGATGGATTTGGACAGTATACAACCCGTACAACCAAACATGGTAGCCCTTCCTCAGAGGGTTTCTGCATGCTTCAGTTCGTGCATCGCGCCTCTATGTTCAGTTCACCAAAGTAGGAGGGCCATCTAGAGACAGACAGGCTATTAGTCTTTATGTCCCTTCTCCCTGCCAGCACTGTGACTGGTATGCAGGAGACCCAGGGTCCACAGTGAGTGAGCAAACAAGTGAGAAATTGAGCAAACCAACTAGTGAAGGGATAAACTCACAACTGACTGCCTACACATTTAGCCAGTTAACAGGCATTTGTTGAGCACCTAGTATGTGCCTAACACTGTATTAGGCCCTGAGGATACAGTAGGGACCAAGACAGCCAGGATCCCTGCCCTCCAGCAGCTTCTCATCTACCTACCCCTATAGTGCATAGCAGGGCCGAGATGAGGCTGAGATCAGAGAGATGTGTCATGCAAGTGCAGGGTCGGATCCTATCTGTATTTGTAATTTTGATATTCTGTTCATCGTGTGTCTTTTGCATTAATGTTTTTTAACATACTGCACTAAAATATTTTTCTCTTGATTGAGGAGTTTTTTGGCACTCAAATTTTGTGCCTTATGACAGTGTCTCACTTGCCTCACTCTCATCTTGGCCCCAGTGTGAAACAATGTAGGAAAAAGTTTTGTTTTTTGTTTTTCTTGGTGGGGGGGGGGTTGTTTGTTTGTTTTGAGACCGGTTCTTGCTCTGTCTCCCAAGCTAGAATGCAGTGGTGCAATCATAGCTTACTGTAGTCTTAACCTCCTGAGCTCAAGTAATGCTTCCACCTCTGCCTCCCAAGCAGCTGGGACTATAGGCATGTGCCACTGTGCCCTGCTAAGTTTTTATTTTTTATAGAGATGAGGTCTTACTGTGTTGCCCAGGCTGGTCTCGAACTCCTGGGTTCAAGAGATCTTCCCACTTGGGCCTCCAAGAGTGCTGGGGATTATAGGTGGGAGCCACTACACCCAGCCCAGGACAAGTTTTTGACCATCTATATGAATATTCTATCCAGGAAATAGCTGATATGGTTCCCACGGATGTGCATATCTCATCAGGGGCTGTTCTGTAATTGTACTTACCTCTGGGTGGCCATAGGGAATGATGGATTTGTAATGCTAACCAGCAAACAGTGCCAAAGCCAGCAGCTCATATGGGTATTTTTGCCTGGGAGTTGTGGTTTCTGATCTCTCTACAGGAGAGACATTCATTTTGGCTGGGCATGGTGGTGCGTACCTGTCATCCCAGCTACCTGGGGGGCACTGAGGTGGGAGGATCACTTGAGCCCCGTGGGTGGAGGCTGAAGTGAGCCATGATGGCATCACCACACTCTAACCTAGGCAACAGAGCAAGAGCCGTCTCAAAAAAACAAAAAAAGACACTGATTTGGGAGTTTCTACTTGTTCATGCTTTTTTCACCTGTTGACTGCATCTGCGTTTCCTCTGGGTGTTTCCACAGTAGCTGGGTGTTATTCCTGCCCGGTGGGTTGCCATGGCAGCCTTAGCTGTGAGTGAGTGACAAGGCAGAGGTTTCCAATTCCTTGGCTGGAATTAGCTGTTAAGCTCCCCATTAGCTGTTCCATTTCCTGGTCCAGTGATGTCCTGCAGTGCTCCATTCCTTGACTGAGGCATCCTCTTGCCTTAACTCCCCAGTGGGCAGAAAATCTTGGTTTTAATGATTTGAGTTGGTGAGAATAGAGCAAAGACACAGAAGGCGCTTGAGTTTGTTTGGGCTTTTGCTTTTGCAGTTAAGGATGGGGAGGAGGGGCCCTCTTGTCCGGGATGAATTGAAGGTAAAAGCGACTAAGAGAAGGGGAGTGACTGCAGATCCACTTCCGAGGGCGGATGCTGGGGAAAAAGACGGAGGTGGATTGGCATAGTAGCTGGGACCCAGAGGAAAATGAAAGAAAATGAGTTGTTCAAAAAGAGTCAGCCCTGGAAAAGTTCTGACTTTCATGTTGGAAAAGCATTCCCCATTATCCACAGATGTCAGGGCTGGGAAATACACAGCTCCAGGGATCCCCAGAGGACCTTCAAAGATATACCCCCAGCCAGGTGTGGCAGCTCTCGCCTAAAATCTCAGCACTTTGGGAGGCCGAGGCAGGTGGATCACCTGAGGTCAGGAGTTTGAGACCAGCCTGGCCAACATGGCGAAACCCCATCTCTACAAAAATTAGCCAGGCAAGGTGGCAGGCACCTACAATCCCAGCTACTGGGGAGGTTGAGGCAGGAGAATTGGCTGAACCTGGGGGGTGGAGGTTGCAGTGAGCTGAGACCACATCACTTCATTCCAGCCTGGACAAAAGAGTGAAACTCCTCAAAAAAAAAAAAAAGGGAGATACCCCCAGCTTGTGATAATTAGCTTTCCCTTCTTGCATCTTCCTCATGTTCACCTCCCACAGCTTGGGATCCCCTAACCAGCCACAGAGCCAGCCTGATCAAGTCACTCGCCTTAACACTCCCCATGGTCCCTGTGTGGCTGTAGGAACAGCGCCCTCTTCTCTGCCTCTTCTCTCCCCACTGCCCATGTGCTCGGTGTCTCAGCTGTCATGCTTCTTGATGGCTGCTGCACTCGCCATGACCTCCCCGACCCCATGCCATTCCCGTGTCCATGAATGCCCCCTCCTGTCCCCTCTCTTCTCTCCTGGGACTCAGGAACAAGGTCTTCCATCGACCTTGCCCCTCCCCTGTGCCTCTGGCTTCCCCACCGTACCATAACCTCCTCCAGGGCAGGGAATGTATGTTTTCTACCTCAGTATTACTGACAGCACCCCAGCTCCTGGCACAGAGTTGCAGAATGAAATAGGAAGCATCATGGTCACTTTCATTCAGAGAGCCACAAGCCCCAACACCAAAGGGACTTGGTCCTGAAATTCACATCCTCCTGCCCCGCTGACCCCTCCAGGCCTTGGTGGAAGTTCTGTCCATGGAGTGCACATGTGGGTGTCTGAATCTTTGTGTATCATCCAGCTCCCTCTCTTGCCCGGCAGGTGCTGGATGTGTCTGGGGCAGACATGTTGGCCAAGTCAATTGCCAATTGCCAGGTGGAGCTTCTGGAAAACTGTGGGCACTCGGTAGTGATGGAGAGACCCAGGAAGACAGCCAAGCTCATCGTCGACTTTTTAGCTTCTGTGCACAACACAGACAACAACAAGAAGCTGGACTGAGGCCCTGACTGCAGCCTGTATTCAGCACACAGCACCCGCTCCCATCCCCCAAATCTGACGCAGCCACCACTCTCAGGGATCCTGCCCCACATGTGGTTGGAGCGCCAGTGACCCTGAGGAAGCCAGTCCCTTATCCCTGGTATCCACGGTTCCCCAGAGCTTTGGGGACCATGAGAAAACCTCCAAGATCTTTTTCACAAAATAGAAGAAACTCATATGGAACAAAAGAAGAAACCCCAGCCATGAAATCTATCATGAAGTCTTCAAGTTCATGTTACTGACAAGCTTGTGCAAAGTAGCCAGTTGGACCATAATGAAATCGAGGACATTTTCTTTGCGACATTCCTTATAGACGGAGACCCAAGATATTTTTGTTGCTTCAGGTGTATTCCCTTGCATGGGCAGTGGCTTTTATAGGAGCATTAGTCCTCATTCACCAAACCCTGTCGTTTAGGTTGAATTTAAGTTTTACATAGAGACCCATGTATGACTGCAGCCCATTGGCTGCAAGACCAGGGAGGAAAGTGGCAAGCGGAAGAAAATGTTTACATGCATGAAGGGGCATTGTTCCAGCCCTCGGAGCGGCCGGAGCAACAGAGTACATGGGTGCATGGTTCGTTCAGCACCCATGAAGTCAGATATGTTCGGAGTGAACCCACAACAGTCGCAGAATAAACACCTAGCAGGGTAGGTTTCCTAGGAATAATTTATTATTTAAAAAAATAGGACTAATAAAGCAATAATGTTTGAGACATCTGTCTAAGTAATCAGACTCAGGTTCCACACACAAGCAACAGCTCGTGGGCCTCTTTTCTATTTCGGTGTGCTACTGAGAACCCCTGGATGTAAAATACTAGTTTGTTAATGAATTCTGTGAATTCTGTGAACAGTAATGTGATTGAAAATAAGTCTAAGCAGCTGTAAAAGTGACCACAATGACATGAAATAAATTTAATAAGTTTAGATCAGCAACATGCAGGTGGTTTCTATTTGTGAACTCCTAATTAGGTGCAATGTTGGCAGAGTGTCTGTTAACTTTAAAATGTGTTTTTTAAAGTAAGCTTTAAAAAACACATTTTAAAGTTAACAGAAGGCTTGTTCGACACGCTTTGGAAGTCTTTGCATGGATGATTTATTAGTTTTAAGGAATCATGTTTGCAATTTTTATTCAGTTGGAATTGTATATTTAAGGCCAGGTACAGTGGCTCACGCCTGTAATCCCAGCACTTTGAGAGGCCGAGGTGGGTGGATTGCTTGAGGCCAGGAGTTCGAGACCAGCCTTGCCAACATGGCAAAACCTTATCTCTACTAAAAATAGAAAAATTAGCTGGGCATGGTGGCACACACCTGTAATCCCAGCTACCTGGGAACCTGAGGCATGAGAATCACTTGAACCCAGGAGGTGGAGGTTGCAGTGAGCCAGTCCAGCCTAGGCAACAAGTGTGAAACTCCATCTCAAAAAAAAAAAAAAAAAAATCATTGACTGAAATTGTATATCAAAAGCAAAAAGCAAGAGTCATCAAACTATTCTTTTTGACTCTTCTGTGGCATTTAGGAGCCCTAAACTCCCCAGGAGAGAAGCTTCATTTTTTCCAACTTTTTTTTTTTTTTACAGAAAATCTACAGCCAGGTCATTCTGGGAACAAAGTGAGATAAACTTTATAGTTTAAATTGGAATTCAGGACAGTGTTTGAATATTTTAGTTTACCAGAAAAGAATGGAACTTAGCGCTTAAAAACAAGAAGAAGATATGAAGATGTGACATCAAGCTGGGATGCAGCTAAAGCAGGGCTCAGAGGGAAATTTATAGACTTCAATATGCGTATTAGAAGAGAAGAGGCTAGGTGGAGTGGCTCACACCTGTAGTTCCAACACCTTGGGAAGCCAAGGCAGGAAGATTGCTTGAGCCCAGGAGTTTGAGACCAGCCTAGGCAACATGGCAAGACCCCATCTCTTAAAAAAAAAAAAAAGAAAGAAAAATCAATAAATTAAGCATCTATCTCAAGAAACAAGAAAAGAAATAATATCAAAGCCAGAGAAAAATAGAGGGAAGTAATACAGATGAAAACAAAAATCAATGGAGTAAAAAAGAAAGTAGATATTAGACATTTTATTTGTTCCAATTTCCTATATTCACCGAGGATTCTGAGTATGGTGGGAGAGGGAGTCAGTGTTGGTGGGCCTAGCTGTTGAGAGATGGTTTCCTCAGGATCACTGAAGAAGCCCGAGACCTGGGATAGTACCTCAGATCAGAAACCGTAGTGGATATAGGAGTTCTGCTCTGGGTTGAATACCAGCTAAAGATGACATCAAAAGCAGTCTCTGAACTGTGCCCACCATGGGGTCATTCAGGCAGGGTGTGTGCCGTTTATCCCAGCCTGGAAGGACAGTAGGCAGGTTCCGCAGCTGGACACAGCTTCCATCTCCTCTGCTGGCACCAGAAAGCATTGACTACAAGCTGTGAGCAGAGAGGATGAAAGAGTCATTTTTAACTATAAGGTGGGTTTTCAGGTTCTCGATTCACACTGCAATTCTGGCCATACCCGGAAGACCCTGTGCCTCACTTCCTGCCTCTGTGACTATAGCAAGCCTGCTGGTTACTGCCAGCTCTGAGTCTCCTGTGCCACACACCCCTGGCCCCTATGGTGTGTGCCTTTGATGATGGTAGGTTGGGAAGAAGAAAGGACTCATTCATCACCCCCCTCCCTGGAAGACTGCGAGGAACTTCTGAAATGACAGTGGAAAGGCCTGGAAATCACAGCTGCAGCTGGGCTCTCATCCCGCTGGCTGGAGCTGGGGCATTCTGGGCTGCTGTGAGCCGACCCTCCTGGTGAGGTGTTGAAGAGGGACAGGCAGCAGTTAGTCTGCCTGCAGACTGCCAGCAGTCAGTCTGAGCTGTGTGTTACCTGGACATAGGTAACACTAGGAGTGATTGATGTAACAAATGCATCGAACTGATGGGCTGCCTGTGTAAGTTTGTATTGTCCATTTGAGCCCCAGTGCGTATTCCCCATCCTAGGGAACCTTACTTGTTGCTTTGCCCACAGGAAATTCTCGGGCCAGGCTGGAGGACTACACCTTGTAACTATGTGCCAGGGGCTATTCTGAGTCTTTTTACGCAGCCCTGTACGTGTGACACCATGCCAGTTTTACAGCAGAGGGACCGAGGCATGGAGTGGTGAGGTATCTTGCCCAAGGTCACACAACTTACGAGGAGAGGGAAGCCTCTCGGTGTATAACTGAAGGTAACTTGTAAAGACAGTGCTTTTACCTATTCAGGCAGGAGCTCTCCCGCCTATCTTACCAGTCTGCCTGGGGCCCCATTGGCTCACCCAGACCAGGCCAGTATGTGGCAGCTTCAGCCGTAGATTGCTGGAACCACACGTCCTGGCTTGAGCCCCCGTTGAAGAAGGTGACCCAGTTGTTGGTTCATCATAGTTAAGGACTTCCAACTGCCCAGCCTCCTGCCGCACAGGAAACAGAACTCACCTGGATTCCCACATCATTCTGCTAAGGACACAGCCAGCGACGGCTTGCCCTCCCCACTCCAGCCTCTTTAATAACCACGACTGGTGAAGGGCTCACTCACCTTGCTGATCCCCTCTTCTGCCCCCGTACTCTGGAAATGAGTGTTGTTTGTCCCCAGCAATATTCTGCTTTGAGAGAAGTCTCAGCTCAGTTTCACTGTCTCTCTGGGGTCTGGCATGGAAAGCAGTTGAGAAATGTGGACTGGCCGGGCATGGTGGCTCACGCCTATAATCCCAGCACTTTGGGAGGCTGAGGCGGGTGGCTCACCTGAGGTCAGGAGTTTGAGACCAGCCTGCTCAACATGACAAAACCCTTTCATTACTAAAAATACAAAAAATTAGCCAGGCATGGTGGTGTACACCTGTAGTTCCAGCTACTCGAGAGGCTGAGGCATGAGAATGACTTGATCTTGGGAGGTGGAGGCTGCAGTGAGCCAGGATTGTGCCACTGCACTCCAGCCTGGGCGGCACAGCAAGACTCTGTCTCAAAAGAAAAAAAAATAATGTGACCTGCTCCTAGCTGCAGCTTCAGAAGCCAGCCCTGAGGCTCTGCTGGGGTCTGTCCAGGCGTCCTTTAAAGGGATTGCTTACTGGCCAGGGGCTATACCTGCCTTCAGACACATTTTAGGCCTAATATTTATACATAAATGCTGAACTTAGGCCCCCTCATTTACTTTCCAAGCCCTAGATATTGGTGGGTTGCTTAGGTAACTGACATTGTTCCAAAATGGTGGCTGCAGACTTTAACACGTGCAGGCCCCAGCCTTCTGCTTTGGAGGAGCCATCACCTTTCACCTCTTCCAGCATCACTCCTTTAACCACAGACTGGACCTTCTCATCAGCCTTTTCTCCCTCCCTAACCCCAAATTGGGTGCTGTTCTTACAATTTCTCCCTTTCCTGAAAGAAAAAAGTAGAGCATTTTTTTTTGAGGGGTGGGGCTCATCACAGATAGGGCAGGGGAGATATCCTCAAATTACCTGCCAAGGCCAGGACCAGCAGGTGATAGTCCTGGGTCTGGCTCTTCTGGTGTCCCCAGCTACCCCAGGGCTCTGGGGTCCAGTGTCTGCTCCCTGGGGCTGGTACCAACCAGGGTGTGGACTTGGGGTTGCCTGTACTGGCAGTGGGAGGAGAGTCTTGTGACCATCATCAGCCTAGTCAGGCAGAGGGAGAGGATGTGGACAAGTGACTGCTAGGGTCACCTTTCAGCAGCAGGACAGTCCCTCTCTCTTGGCTCCTGGAGGAACCTTCCCTTCATTGGTTTCTGGATCTTTGGTCTTTAAATCTTCAAGGCAATGAACAGGAATCTGAGGCCACACCTAGGAGGCCAGGAGCTGCAGCAGGGGATGGAAGAAGGAAGGGTTCGTAGGGGCAGTAAGCAGGTGACAGTTCCAGTGAGCAAAGGCCAAAGCTAGCTGGGTTGGGGGGGCAGGTGACTTCCTGAAGGACAACTGGAAAGGTGGCTGCTGAGACAACCCTTCCCCAAAGCTCTCAGGCCAGACATGATTCGAATTCAGAAGCGTTCCGACCTGCAAAGGTATCACAGTGTATATACCATGTATCATGTGATGCCCTCTGCAGGGTTTGGGGCCACTACACATGACAAATAAATGCATTCGTATTTCCGCCATGCAATGTATGTCTAGCCACAGTAAGTGGGACAAAAGCTGTAAGCCTCACCTTAGTTCAGATTAAGCATTGGTGCTAGATGAAGATATTTGGTTTCCAGGATTTTCTTTGTTGTTGTTGTTGTTGTTGTTGTTGTTTCAGGATTGCAGATAAGGGATTGGGAGCCTGCTTTCCAGGTCTTGTCTCTTGCCTTAGGGGTGGGCTTAGGAAGCATTTTTTTTCTTTACTCTTGGAAGGAGGAGCAGTATACAGCTAGGTGTGGTCCACAGCTCCCTCTTGTGGCCTATGTAAGTAGCAGGTCCTGATTTCAGTGTTACAAAATGATGCTCTAATTATTAGTGTTAACAAAAATGATGCTCTGTCGCCTTAAAATAAATCAAACAGAAAAGATTTCTTTAAAAAGGAGAGTCTCCTATACCCTCTGCATGGCCTCACCTTTCCCATCAGTCAGTCCCTTGGGATTTCTGTGCATTTGCACCCATACATATGGGTAAGCAGTGTGAAACTGGTTGGTTTTGTGGATTTTTTTAATGTAACACAAATGGGGCTATGCTGGACATTACTGTTGCCCACTTCTCCTCCTGCTCTTTTCCCTGGAGCTCTTCTAGGTCCAAACCCACAGAGCCCCCAGGTTCCTATAACAGGGATGCAGAGTCCTCCAGAGAAAGCGGGGTGCGAATCATTTTGTAGGGAACTCTTTGAACCCCCAGGAGAAGAACTCTGAATTTGAAGAAAGGATTTAAGACCCCTCCAGAAACAAGCTGCTTAATTACAGGGTGGTTATCCCCTCCCCAGATTCTCTCTTCCTGGGGCCCTGGAGCAACAGTCTTTTAGGAGAGAGGCTTCTAAGATCACTTCCAAAGAAAGTTTCCTCCATCATTTAAATACAGTTAAGAAATGCTGGGTGAGACAGAGTTAAACAGCTTGGCTCCAGCTATAACCCCCAGACAAGCAGGGGAATGACCGAGGGAGAAAAGACGTCCTTCAGCAGCTGCTGGCAGAGGTGTGGGTGCTGGGGCAGGGGACCAGGCTGTCTCGCTGCTCCCTGGGTGATGGGGGTGGTTTGGACTTGGTAAGAGCTTCCAGTCTTTTTTACCATTGTCTGGTGCACTGCCACCAGAGTTCCTGCCCGAAAGGGGTGTGCTTATGTCCTCCCCAGGTCCCCTTTACTAACTGCTGCATCCACCCTCCACCTGCTGTGTTAGCTGCCATGTTGAACAGCCCTCGGATGACTGGAGATGCCTGCGAGGCTATGCCTATTCTCTCACGTCCAAGTGTTGCCATATAAAATACGGGATGCCCCATGAAGTGTTAACTTCAGATAAACAACAAATTCATTTTTAGTATAAAGATGTCCCACTCATTATTTATCTGAAGCTCAAATTTAACTGGGCATTCTGTATTGTCGCTGGTTTTTGCAGAGAGAAAAACAGATAGGTGTGGTCCACAGCTCCCTCTTGTGCCTAGCTATGTAAGTAGCAGGTCCTGATTGTTATTTGGTAATTATTAGTGTTACCAAAATGATGCTGTCACTTTAAAAGAAATCGAACAGTCGCCGGGTGCGGTGGCTCACGCCTGTAATCCCAGCACTTTGGGAGGCTGAGGTGGGTGGATCACAAGGTCAAAAGATTGAGACCATCCTGGTCAACATGGTGAAACCCTGTCTCTACTAAAAATACAAAAAATTAGCTGGGCATGGTGGCACGTGCCTGTAATCCCAGCTACTCAGGAGGCTGAGGCAGGAGAATTGCCTGAACCCAGGAGGCGGAGGTTGCGGTGAGCCGAGATCGTGCCATTGCACTCCAGCCTGGGTAACAAGAGCGAAACTCAGTCTCAAAAGAAAGAAAGAAAGAAAGAAGGAAATCAAACAGTCAGGCAAGGTGGCTCACACCTGCAATCCCAGCACTTTGGGAGGCCGAGGTGGGCGGATCACCTAAGGTCAGGAGTTCGAGACCAGCCTGACCAACTTGGAGAAACCTCATCTCTACTAAAAATACAAAATTAGCCGGGCATGGTGGCACATCCCTGTAATCCCAGCTACTCGGGAGGCTGAGGCAGGGGAATCACTTGAATTCAAGAGGCAGAGGTTGCGGTGAGCCGAGATCACGCCATTGCACTCCAGCCTGGGCAACAAGAGTGAAACTCCATCTCTCTCTCACATACACACACAAAAAAATCAAACAAAAAGACTGCTTAAAAAATGAGAGTCTCTAACACCCTCTGCACAGCTCCACCCTTCCCCCCTCAGTCAGTCCACTGGGATTTCTGTGCATTTGCACACATTTGTATGGGTAAGAACTCCTGGGCTCAAGCAGTCCTCCTGCCTCAGCCTCCAAAAGCACTGTGATTACAGACATGAGCCACCGTGCCTGGCTTATCCTGTATTTTTATTTGCTAAATATGGCAACCCTATAGTTGGCAGCCAATGACAGGAGGAATATGAAGCCTTGGCCCCCTCGCCTCAAAACTTGGAAGCTTCTTTGGTATCATTTATGCTCCAGGACTCCCCATGGGATCCAGCTGAGGCGACACTTAGCTGAATCTGTTACCGAAACACTAGGGCTTGCGTCTAGGTCCTGCCACTCACCGAAGAGAAAGCTAATCACTGAAACAATGAATACTGCCAGGGAAGAAGGCTTTCTGTGGGTGCTGCTGCTGTGGACATCAGAGATCAGTCTTAAATCCATCTCCCTGACTAAAATTAGGAGTTTATACAGCAGAAATATAACCACATGCAGGAAAACAGGAATCAGAGAAGGATAAGGAAGGGGAGTTGGTCAACAGGAAGCAGGTTCTGGGATAGGCAATCGTGAAGGGTGAAAGATCTGGCCTCTCATTGTCCAAATGCAGTGATCTTGTGAGTTTCAGCTCCTTGATACTATATGGGAGGCCTCATGGTTGGTTTCCTGAGAAAGGAACTCAGATAAGACAAATGTAGCTTTCTCAAATTTTAAGACTGAGAGAGTCAATTTCTACATTTACTCAAAAGAAGCCATAAGTATCAGTTCTATGTAATGATTGGACCGGTTTCAAATCCACATCTTTGCTTGCCTTCTTCTCCTGCCCTATCCTGCTTCCCTCCTCCTTTACAGATTTCACTTGGGGGCTATCTCTCAATAAATCACTTCCATGAGGGTCCCTCTCTCAGGCTTGGCTTCTAGGGATTCTCAAGCACTGCCTGCTTTTCAGAGTTTCTTGTTTGGAGATGACGCCTGAGTTGCCTCAAAGGAGCAGCTCTCAGCCTCGTCTTCCACATGGGAGGGATGGAATACAACTTTTTAGGTTCTGGAGCCTCTTACCACCTTAGATAAATGACTTGGCTTCATTTTCTTCATCTGTGAAAAGTGGTAATAATAGTGACATTGCATGATTGATGGAATAATGTGAGCAGGTTATCTGGTACTTGGCAAACCTCCCTAAACTATGTGATCTTGTTCTCTAAATGGAAACAATGGCTACAGTTCCGTAGGTTTTAACGTCTGATCATTTTCACTTCCTTTGTCCTATCTCCACAATCTGCTGACATAAGGGGATATGTTTTCCATGAAATCAATGGAGAACAGGGGGACTGAAATATCACTTGGACCCCTCTCTCTTGCCTTTTCTTCCCCAAGTTGGGAGAGCTCCTCAACTTTAGCAAAATCCATTTGGCACCAGTAAGCAAGGCAGGGAGGGGAGCCATACAGCAGAGGGGAAGTGTGGACCTAACTCCTTCTTGGCTGCGTACCTTTCAGGAACATAAAATACAGACCTGCCGCAACAACTTTGCTCTGAAACACAGAGGGTGCCTGAAATGGTCCTCTTAAGAGCCAGCTGGCTCCACCCAATGCAGTACAGTGTAACTTTCATAAAGACTGAGCAGCTAGCCTGGGCAACGTAGCAAGATCTCCTCTCTAAAAATAAAAATTAAAAAAAATTAGCTGGGGGCCGGACGTGGTGGCTCACACCTGTAATCCCAGTACTTTGGGAGGCCGAGACGGGTGGATCACGAGGTCAAGAGATAGAGACCATCTGGCCAACATGGTGAAACCCCGTCTCTCCTAAAAGTACAAAAAATTAGCCAGGCATGGTGGTGCGTGCCTGTAGTCCTAGCTGCTTGGGAGGCTGAGGCAGGAGAATTGCTTGAAACTGGAAAACGGAAGTTGCAGTGAGCCAGGATCACGTCACTGCACTCTAGCCTGGCGATAGAGCAAGACTCTGTCTAAAAAAAAAAAAAAAAAAAAAAAAAGGTGGTTATGGTGACACATGCCTGTAGTCTCAGCTCCTCTGGAGGCTAAGGCAGGAGGATCACTTGAGCCCAGGAGTTCGGGGCAGCAGTGACCTATATTTGCACCACTGTACTCCAGCCTGGACCACAGAATAAGACCCTGTCTCTAAAAAAGGTAAAAAAGATTGAGGCAGTCTTGTGTGTTTTGATTTAGAGCAATGTGTAGATATAGCGTCAAGAGGGAAAAGCCCTCATATCATATTTCTCAGGGGACACTTAAGAAACTCATACCAGTGGTTGCTCCTGGAGAGGGGAGGGGCTGACAGGGGAAGAGGTGGAAGGGAGACTCACTTTTTAATATTTATCCCTTTATGTCATTTGAAATATATGCTGTAAGCCTACGGTACCTATTCAAAGAATAAAATTTAGGCACGGTGAGGTGGCTTATACCTGTAATCCCAGCATTTTGGGAGGCCAACCTGGAAGGATCTCTTGAGCCTGGGAATTCAAGACCAGCCTGAGCAACACGGTGAGACCCTGTTTCAACAAAAAAATTAAAAACTAGCTAGGCATGATGGCATGTGCCTGTAGTCCCAGCGACTTGGGAGGCTGAGGCAGGAGGATCGGTTGAACCTGGGAGGTTGAGGCTACAGTGAGCCAAGATCACATCATTGTATTACCATCTGGGTGACAGTGAGACACTGTTCAAAAAAAATGTTTTTTAGCCGGGCGCGGTGGCTCATGCCTGTAATCCCAGCACTTTGGGAGGCCGAGGCGGGTGGATCACGAGGTCAAGAGATGGAGACCATCCTGGTCAACATGGTGAAACCCCGTCTCTACTAAAAATACAAAAAATTAGCTGGGCATGGTGGTGTGTGCTTGTAATCCCAGCTACTCAGGAGGCTGAGGCAGGAGAATTGCCTGAACCCAGGAGGCAGAGGTTGCGGTGAGCTGAGATCGCACCATTGCACTCCAGCCTGGGTAACAAGAGCGAAACTCCATCTCAGAAAAAAAAAAAATGTTTTTAAATAAAATTTAGTTGAAAAACAAATTTGTTTTTTTGAGACAGAGCCTTACTGTGTCATCTAGGCTGGAGTGCAGTGGCTTGATCTTGGCTCACTGCAACCTCTTCCTCCTGGGCTCAAGCAATTCTCCTGCCTCAACCTCCCAAGTACCTGGGATTACAGGTGTGCACCACCACACCCAGCTATTTTTTGTATTTTTAGTAGAGATGGGATTTCACCATGTTGGCCAGGCTAGTCTTGAACTTCTGACCTCAAGTGTTCTGCCTTCCTCGGCCTCCTAAAGTGCTAGGATTACAGGCCTGAGCCACCACACCCGGCCAAAAAGCAGAAGTTTTTTTTCTTTATCATTCAAAGGTATCTCTTTTATACTCCACTCTGAATTAATGAGACAGCATGAGAGAATTCAGGCAACTGGGAAGGCACTTCATTTTCAGGGTTTGTTGCAGCAGGGTGAAAATTATCTGTTGTTCCTTGAAGTTGAGAATGCAGGAGCGGCTCTGGATTTCCTGAGCTGCCTGGCAGGATACGTTTCCCAGGCAGCTGGCTTACAGGAACCCTCTCCTATTACGGAGGGTTTCCTGGGATGCCAGACATTTTATACCATCGACTCTTTTCTGCTCAACTCTGTGAGGCAGATGCTGATAGTCTCTCCATGTGACAGATGAGGGAGCTGGGTAAGTGGCAGAGGATGCGTTTGAAGCAAGTTTTGGCAGCTTCTGAAATCAAGCTGCTTTGGGAGAGAAAATGCCAGGGTCTGTGGGTTCTGTGTTTGCTTTCTCCACCTCTTCCCACATTTGGAACAAGCCCTGTCTCCTCTGAGAGAAGGAAAAAGGGAAGTAGGAACCACAGAACTGGAGAGCATAGCCATGGCCAAGGACTGAAGCTTTGGGACACAACACAATGGGATTTTGAGAAAAGAATTGAGGAAGGAGATCTCTGCTGACTCAACTGTCCTGTGCAAGGCAACCCTTTGCCCCTCAACCAAGGCAGAACCAGCACATCCATTTACCAACGAATGTGTTCAATAAACAGATGTTGGGTCACCACTGGGTGCCAGGAACTAGGATGCAGTGGTGAGCAACACAGACAAGGCCACATCCTTGTGGGGCTTACACTAAAGGTTCCCTTCCCACTGCAGTTCCTAAATTGGTGATAATACAGTGCAGTGTGGAGAGCACTGGCTAGAATCAGACAGCCCATGCCACCGCTTGTAACTGTAATCTTGAGCAAATAACTTTGCCTGTCTGTGCTTTGGTTTCTTTTTTGTTTTAGGCAGAGTCTCATTCTGTTGCCCAGGCTGGAGTGCAGTGGTGTGATCTCGGCTCACTGCAACTTCTGCCTCCCGGGTTCAAGTGATTCTCCTGCTTCAGCCTCCCAAGTAGCTGGAACTACGGGTGTGCGCCACCACACCCGGCTAATTTTTGTACTTTTAGTAAAGACTGGGTTTCGCCATGTTGGCCTGGCTGGTCTCGAACTCCTGGCCTCAAGTGATTTGCCTACCTTGGCCTCCCAAAGGGCTGGAATTATAGGTGTAAGTCATAGCGCTTAGCCTGTGCCTCAGTTTCCACCTCTAAAATGGCAATGATCATAGTAATAGCCATCTCAGGATTGTGTGAGGGTTACATGAGATAATATGTGTAAAATAGTTTGCACAGTGCCTGGCACAAAGTAAGTCTTTATGGGTCTTTTCAGGTCGACCTAGATAGGACACTTACTATGTGCTGGGAGTCATAAGGGACAATGAGAGCAGGTCCTGTCTTTGGGGAGTGCTTGACATAGGAGATACTGAGAAGAGGAGATGCTAGGTATAAATTTGCAGGTTGGGCACAGTGGCTCAAACCTGTAATCCCAGCACTTTGGGAGGCCGAGGTGGGTGGATTGCCTGAGGTCAGGAGTTCAAGATCAGCTTGGCCAACATGGCGAAACCCTATCTCTACTAAAAATACAAAAATTAGCTGGGGTGGTGGCGGACGCTGTAATCCCAACTACTCGGGAGGCTGAGGCAGGAGAATCACTTGAACCTGGGGGGCAGAGGTTGCGGTGAGCCAAGATCACGTCACTGCACTCCAGCCTGGGCGACAGAGTGCGTCTCAATAAATACATTATAATATAATATAATTTTAAAAATAAATTTGTAGAATGAGTCGGGCGCGGTTGCTCACGTCTGTAATCCCAGCACTTTGGGCAGGCGAGGCGAGCAGATCACTTGAGGCCAGGAGTTCGAGACCAGCCTAGCCAACATGGTGAAACCCACTCTCTACTAAAAATACAAAACTTAGCCGGGTATGGTGGCTCCTATCTGTAGTCCCAGCTACTCCGCTCCAGTGCACTCCAGCTTGGGCGACAGAATGAAACTGTCTCAAAAAGCCAACAAAACAATTGTTCAATGAATGAATGAATGAATGAACTTTCAATGAATGAATGAATGAACCTTTCAGACTATGAAGCACAGTCCAGGGCAAAATAAACACGCCCTAAGCAGCACCCTAAGCAAACTGCATACACCGCTTTCCCGGAGTGGACACCAGAGGGCGCCGAGCTCGGCCCCTCTCAGCTCCGGATCAGGATTCGCCCCTGGGTCCTTAGGAAGACGCCGCGCGGTGTCGTCATATCCGCCGGGGCGTCACGCACGGCGGGGCGGGGCGAGGAGAGCCAAACGTAAAGACACCATGAGTTTCCCGGGCCTAGCTCTTTCTGCTGCCGGTGAGCCCCAGGCTTTGGTGGGTGCTTACGGGGAATAGGAGACTGGGCAGGCGTCAGTCTAGTCCGACGGAGACTGGGTAGGTAGAAGCCCTCCAGAGAGCGGTTGTTGTCCGGGAGCCGTCTCTGTCGGCCCAGCCGGCAACGCATGCGCGGGGCGGGCGGCGCGGCCTTGGCTGCCTTCGGTCCCGGGTGTCGAAGGCCTCCGTACGGCGCCGCGTAGGGTCTCGACCGCAGAGGGTGGCTGCTAGGCCCGGGCGGGACCTCGAAATCGTGTCCTGTGCGCGCTTCATGCGCCCGGCGCGAGGTGAGCGCTGAGTGGTGGTTGTTGAAAAAAATTGAAAGCTGTCCAAGTGCTCAACAGTAGGGAAATTGAGCTTTTTAAAGTGATTGATTGATTTAGTCCAAAAACTGTACGTTGCACCCCTATTGTGCACGTCCCTTGTTTTAGGGCCAACAGCAGTGAACTAGACAGCAAGATTCTGGAAGTCGACTTTCTGTTGTGGTGGGGGAGGGAAGTACATATAAAGATAAACGAGTTACATAATTGTCGTAGAAAAAGGCTATGAAGAAGAAAGGGACGGGGCATGGAGGTGGGGTGTGGTGTTAGCCCGGAAGGGCACTGGACCAATGAGCCAGGTGGCTCCCTGGAGGAAGAGCATTCCCAGCGTGGGGAAAAGCTAGATCCGAGGCCCAGGGGCGGGAGCGAGACTGGCGCGTGAGAAAGGGCTAGGCTAGGCCTGTGTGGTGGTGGGGATTGAGTGGAGGGAGAATGGCAGGGCGTGAGGTCAGAGCCGTGGAGGGAGCAGCCGTGTGGATCAGGCAGCGCCTTGCAGGCTGCTCTAAGGACTTTGGCCTTACTGTGGATAAAACGGTAACCACATCAAGGTTTTGAGCAGAGGAAAGATGTAGCTTGAGTAGATGTTAATAGACTCACTGGCTGCCGTAGAGGTGGAGAGTAGGGGGAATCAGTTTAGGAGCATCCGTGCAGCCTCTATAAAAGACTGACTTTAGGCCGGGTGCGGTGGCTCACGCCTGTAATCCCAGCACGTCAGAAGCCCGAGGCCGGCGGATCACTTGAAGCTAGGAGTTCGAGACCAGCCTGAGCCAACATGGTGAAACCCCATTACAGAAGTTAGCTGAACATAGTGACGTACGCCTGTAATCGAAGCTACTCGGGAGGCTGAGGCATGAGAATTGCTTCACCTCAAGAGCAGAGGTTTCAGTGACCCGAGATGGCATCACTGTACTCGAGCCTGGGCGACAGAGTGAGATTCCACCTCAAAACAAACAAACAAAAAGCCTGACTTTATCCCAGCACTTTGGGAGGCCAAGGCGGGTGGATCACGAGGTCAGAAGTTCAAGACCAACATGGCTAACTTGGTGAAACCTTGTCTCTACTGACAATACAAAAATTAGCTGGGCATAGTGGCACACACCTGTAATCCCAGCTACTCAGGAGGCTGAGGCAGGAGAATCGTTTGAACCTGGGAGGCAGAGGTTGCAGTGAGCCGTGATTGCACCATTGCACTCCAGCCTGGGCGACAGAGTGAGACTCCATCTCAAAACAAACAAACAAACAAAACTACTTTAAAGATTACGATGACAGTGACTTCGTGAGCCCACATCTGTGGAGACCCCGGTGAATATATTTAATACCAGTCTGTACAGAAGGGTTTCCCAGGCATCTTCTCCTTTAATCTCAGAACAGCCTGCAGAGGACAATGCTGTCATTTTAATTGCAAAAAAATATGTAACAAAATTTATCATAAGTGGCATTAAGTATATTCACAACACTGTGTAGCCATCACCACTATCCATCTCATGAATGTTCCATAAGTCTTCATTTTACTGGCATCTAAGCCCCTGGCCTAATTTCACTCCTCTACTTTAGGCGGCCAGCTCCATCAAAGCAGTTAGTAACACTAAAAAACACTTAGGTGCCAAGCAATGAGAGAAACAGATGAGGTTTCTGTTCTCCCTGCCCTACTCAGGGGACACTCTAGTGACTGGGAAAGAAGCATCAGATAACTATTACTGCTGTCCTGAAACCAAGGATTCTTTAGAATATATAGGCCTACCACTATCACTTTTCCCTCATTTGAATACCTACTTTTTATCATAGTATAATAGTGGTTTTGGTTTGTTAGTTTGTTTTGGAGACGGTCATGCTCTGTCACCCAGGCTGGAGTGCAGTGGTACAATCACAGTGCAGTGTGGCCTTAACCTTTCAGACTCAAGCTGTCTTCCCACCTCAGTCCCTGGAGTAGCTGGGACTACAGGCACACACTACCATGCCTGGCTAATTAAAAAAAGTTTTTTAGAGACAGAGTCTCTTTTCCCAGGCTGGTCTCAAACTCCTGGCCCCCTAAACTGTTGGGATCATAGGCATGAGCACCACTCCAGGCCCCAAAATATTAATATTTGTTGAATGGATTGGTAGATGTAGCTCCTTGATCCTGACTTCTTTTCTCCAGAGGTTGTCATCTGGGAGTGGTTAGAACTCTATCTAATCCAGAATGGTTTTGGAAATGCTGGTCCATGGCTCTCTGACCTTGGATCAGTCCCTTTCCTTGACTGGGCCTCAGTTTCCTGGTCCCTGTAGTGAGTGATCCATATATTAAACAAATAGACAATGTTAAGAGACTGTATAGCATGAGGACTTAATTTAGAGCAGGGTGTCAGAAAAGACCTCCATGAAGAGGTGACTTTTTTTTTTTTTTTTTTTGAGACGGAGTTTCGCTCTTGTTACCCAGGCTGGAGTGCAATGGTGTGATCTCGGCTCACCGCAACCTCTGCCTCCTGGGTTCAGGCAATTCTTCCTGCCTCTGCCTCCTGAGTAGCTGGGATTACAGGCACATGCCACCATGCCCAGCTAATTTTTTGTACTTTTAGTAGAGACGGGGTTTCACCATGTTGACCAGGATGGTCTCGATCTCTTGACCTCGTGATCCACCCGCCTCGGCCTCCCAAAGTGCTGGGATTACAGGCGTGAGCCACCGCACCCGGCATGAAGAGGTGACATTTAAACTGAAAGTTGAAAGGTGAGTAGGGCCCGTCCATGGGGAGAGCAAGGTTGGTGTGGAGCCAAGGAGAGGAACAGTCTATAGAGAGATCAGCATGTTGTACCTTCTTGAAAGTTCAGACCTTTTAGAAGCTGCATTGAGTGCCCATTCCAGGAATTCCTCTTCTCAAGCCCTGTGCTGTTTATGCTCTGTCTTTCGTGGATGGTCCTGCACAGACCTGGCTTTTGGACTGAAAGCACACAGACCCAGGATGGGAGGAGATGGCAGAACGGCCACCCCTCATTTTTCTGTTTGTGTTCTGTGTTGACGGACAGTAAACGAGAAGAGGACCTTCAAGTCTTAGATTTTACTCCTTTAAGCCTTTTCTTTTCCTTTGGATTAAGAGGCATCATAACAGAGGTCTTGAGCAGGCTCAGGAGTGGTTGGAATCCCTGGGTACCCTTCGGCAGATGTTACCTATGTTTACTAAACCTGTGTTCTCTTCTCGAAAGTGGGAATAATATCTCTTACCTCAGAAGCATTTTGAAGACAGAAGCTAAGGCATGTGAAATGTTTATTAGCACAGAGCTGGGTGCTCAGTAAGAAAAATTGTTAGCCAAAATTATGTTACTAGGTTTTAAATAAGAGTACAGTGATTTGGCATATACAGAATATAAAAACTTGTATTCATATGGGTAACCTTAGTTTGACCAGAATTAGATGAGTTCTGTGATCAGAAGTCTTAAAAACCAAACAGGATGCCAGGCGCGATGGCTCGTGCCTATAATCCCAGCACTTTGGGAGGCTGAGGTGGCCAGATCACAAGGTCAGGAGTTCGAGACCAGCCTGACCAATATGGTGAAATCCTGTCGACTAAAAATACAAAAAAATTAGTTGGGTATTGTGGCACATGCCTGTAATCCCAGCTACTCGGGAGGCTGAGCCAGGAGAATTGCTTGAACCTTGAAGGCAGAGGTTGCAGTGAGCCAAGATCGCACCATTGCACTCCAGCCTGGGTAATGAGTGAAACTCCGTCTCAAAAAAAAAAAAAACAGGAAGGTGATGTGTGGTGGCTCACACTTGTAATCCCAGCACTTTGGGAGGCCGAGGTGGGCAGATTGCTTGAGCCCAGGGGTTCGAGACCAGCCTGGGCGACATAGTGAAACCCTGTCTCTACAAAAAAGAGAAAAATTCTCTGGATGTAGTGGCATGCATCTATAGTCCCCGCTACTCAGGAGTCTGAGGCTGTAGGATCACCTGAGCCTGGAGAGCCTGAGGTCGAGGCTGCAGTGAACTGTGATTGCACCACTGCACTCCAGCCTAGGTGACAGGGTGAGACCCTGCTTCAAAAAGAAAAAAAAACCAAATAGGCCAAATTCTCATCACAACTGAAAAATAGCATGTGCATTGGTCATTTCTAGCCCGTTTGACTTACTGTAGGTGTGATCAGCACTGGAAAAGATGCCTGCCCCGGCTGCCACATATGAAAGAGTAGTTTACAAAAACCCTTCTGAGCACCACTACATGAAAGTCTGCCTGTAAGTTTAGTTTCCTAAGTTCTATTTTAGATTACTTTCTAACATGAATCCCAACAGAGTGAAATTTAATATGATGTCTTTTTTTTCATGGTTTTTTTAAGAGAATTTCAAGATTGTGGAGTTGGACTGAATGCTGCGCAGTTCAAACAGCTTCTTATTTCAGCCGTGAAGGACCTGTTTGGTGAGGTATGGAATCACTTGGTAGATTGAACATGCCAAAGATCTTTGTAAGAAATTCAGAAAGAATGCTTTTCAAACATTAAAAAAAAATTTTTTAATTGTACAACTCTGCATTTTTAAATTTTTTATTCATTTATTGTAACAAACACATTTATATTTCTTTTTCTTCCTCTTCATCCTCTCTACCCTCATCCTTCCCAGCCTCTGGTAATCATCAGTCTTTCTATCCTCATGAGATCTACCTTATTAGTTCTCACATGAGTGAGAACATGTCTTTCTGTGCATGGCTTACTTAACAAAATGCCCTTCAGTTCTATTCATATTGCTGCAAATGACAGGATTTCATTCTTTTTTATGGCTGAATAATATTCCATTGTAATATATACCACATTTTCTTTATCCATTTATCCATTGATTGGCACTTAAGTTGATTCTATATTTTGGCTATTGTGAATAGTACTGCAATAAATATGAGAGTGCACATGCCTTTTTGATATTAATTTCCTTTCACTTGGCTGTATGCTCAATAGTAGACTTGCTGGATTAAATGATATTCTATTTTTAGTTCTGTTTTCTTTTTGTTTTTTTTTGTGTTCAAGATGAGGTCTTGCTGTGATTCCCAGGCTGGAGTACAGTGGCATAGTCATAGCTCACTGCAGCCTCAGCCGCCCAAGCTCAAGTGATTCTCCCACCTCAGCATCCCAAATAGCTGGGACCACAGGCATGTGCCACCATGCCCAGCCAATTTTTTTTACTTGTAGAGATGAGGTCTCACTATGTTGCCCAGGCTCCTGGCCTCAAGCAGACCTCCTGTCTTGTCCTCGCGAAGTGTTGAGATTACAAACGTGAGCCATCACAACTGACCTATTTTTAGTTTTTTGGGAAACCTCCATACTCTTCTCTATAGTGGTTGTACATTTACATTCCAACCACTAGTATATGAAGGTTCCCCTAGAGATTATTTTAAAATTGTGTTTGAAGTTGCAGAAGTAGCCTTTGAGAAGTGATGAATTTTGATAGGTTTATTCTATTATGCCTTCTATTTGACAAGGAACATGTTAGACAGATGTTTGTTCTAGCACAGTGCTACTCAAAGTGTGGCCTAGACTGGCAACCTGCAAACTCTGACCATCTTGAAGAGATGAGGAATTTACAGCAGAACCAGTGCACTATCACTTTTAATGAGAAAGTCTCCTTATGGGCCGGGCATTGTGGCACATGCCTGTAATCTCAGTACTTTGGGAGGCTTTGGCGGGCAAATCACTTCAGGTCAGGAGTTTTAGACTAGCCTGGCCAACATGGTGAAACCCGCTTCTCTACTAAAAACATAAACATTAGCTGGGTGGTGGTGCACACCTGTAGTCCCAGCTACTTGGAAGGCTGAGGCATGAGAATTGCTTGAACTCGGAAGGTGGAGGTTGCAGTGAGCTGAGATGGCACCACTGCATTCCAGCCTGGGCATCAGAGCAAGACTCCATCACAAAAAAAACAAAAAGTTAAAAAAAAGAGGCTCCTTATGAAAAAAAGATGAACTGAACTAAACACTGTGATTAATTATACTATTGGTTTACATTCTGATTCAACTCCCTATTTTGTCATAGGCCCACACTTTAAGCAGATTTGTCTTAGCATTCCCTTGAGAACAGAAGTACAGTTTTGGAAGCTGAGAGAAGACAGAGGATGCTCAGGAAATTATTTTCTGATACATCTGTCAATCAAATCAAATGTTATCTGTCAAATCAAAATATGCTAAGTACCTCATCAAAATTCCAGCATCAAAATATGTTCTAATATTTTGCAAAAGACTCTTAAGAGAGTGAAAATGGCAGGCATGGTTGCTCACAGCTATAATCCCACCACTTTGAGAGGCCAAGTGGATGGATCACTTGAGCCCAGGAGTTCCAGACCAGCCTGGATATCTGGTGAAACCTCATCTGTACAAAAAATTTAAAAAATTGAGCTGGGCATGGTGGTGTTGCACCTATAGTCCCAGCTAGTCAGGAGGCTGGGGTGGGACGACTGCTTGAGCCCAGGAGCTCAAGATTGCAGTGAGCCGTGATCACAGCACTGTGAGGGAAAAAAAGGATGAAAAGATGAGTTACACACTGGGGGAAAATAATTGTAAACCACATATCCAACAAAGGACTAGTGTCTAGAATATATAAATGACTTTTGGCCTGGTGCAGTGGCTCAGGCCTGTAATCCCAACACTTTGGGAGGCTAAGGCAGGAAGATTGCTTAAGGCCAGGAGTTCGAGGCTGTGGTGAACTATGATTGCACCACTGCACTGCAGCCTAGATAACAGAGCAAGACCCTGTCTCAAAAAAAAATAATAATAAATAATAATAATAATAATAGGCAGGGTGTGGTGGTTCACGCCTGTAATCCCAGCACTTTGGGAGGATGAAGTGGGTAGATCACCTAAGATCAGGAGTTTGAGACCGGCCTGGCCAACATGGCAAAAGTCCATCTTTTTTTTTCTTTTTTCAGGTGCCAAGTTCATTTCCGTAGCACAGAGCAAAACCCTGTCTCTACTAAAACTATAACAATTAGCAGAGTGTGGTGGCACATGCCTGTAATCCCAGCTACTCGGGAGGCTGAGGCAGGAGAAGTGCATGAACCTGGGAGATGGAGGATGCAGTGAGCCAAGATTGCATCACTGCACTCCAGCCAGGGTGACAGAGTGAGACTCTTTCTGAAAATAATAATAATAAAGAAGTATCAAAACTCAATAGTAAGAAACCAAATAATCTAATTAGAAAATGGGTAGAAACATTAACAGACATTTCACTAAAGAGGATGTATGGTTGGCAAGCACATGGAAAGATGTTTAGCCATTAGGGAACTGCACATTAATGACACAATGAGATACCACTATGTACCTAGCAGAATGACTGAAATAAAAAATAACAACAACACTAAATGCTAGCAACAATGCGAAGAAACTGGATCACTCATACGCTACAATGGGTATGTAAAATGGTGCAGCCATTCTGGAACATAGTTTGGCAGTATCTTTAGCAAACTAAACATGTATCTGCCATAGAACTCAGCACTAGCATTCCTGGGCATCTATTCCAGAGGAATGAAAACTTAGGTTCACACAAAAGCCTGTACATTGTACATGAATATTCATAGCAGCTTTAATAACAATGAAACTGAAAATAGCCCATATATCCTTTAATGGGTGAATAAACTATGGTGCATTCCTGTTATGGAATATACTCAGCAACGAAAAGGAATGACCTATTGATAGACATAACATGGATGAATCTCCAGAGAATTATGCTGAGTGAAAAAAAAGCCTATGTAATGTAACAAAACATTACATACTGGGTGCTTCCATTTATAGAAGACCCTTGAAATAAAATAATTATATAATCTGGAGAAAGGTTAGTGGTTGTTGAGGTGAGGAGTAGGGGAAGAAGGGTGGATGTGGCTGTAAAGGGTAGAATAGGGAGTCTTATGGTGGTACAATTCTTTATCGTGATTGTGGTGGTAGTTACGTGAAGCTACCTATGTGGGAAAATTACATATAGCTACACACAGGTATAAATATGAGTACATGCATAATTGGTGAAATCTCAACCTCTGGATTTTATCAATACCAGTTTTCTAGTTTTGCTACTGTACTATAGTTATGCAAGATGTTGACATTGTGGGAGGCTGGATGAAGAGTGCATGGAACCTCCCTGTACATTTCTTTGCGATCTCTTATGAATCTGTAATTTTTTTAAATACAAAATTAAAAAATCCCTGTGTGTACCTGTATGTCAGGTAGAAAACTTTGTTCCTGGGATTTATATAGCTGCGAACAAACAGACATGGCCTCTGCCGCATGGACTGATGGTCTTGGTTCTTGTAGTAGGAAAACATGTGAGGCAATTAGTGACAAGAATGAAGAGAATTATGAAAGAGGAAGTATGGTGTCCTGTACAAGAAAGAATATAGCAAGCTGACTTTGTCTCATCTTAAAGATCAGTCAAGGAACAATTTAAATGAAGGCTCAAATGATGAGGGACTGATTATCAGCCATATGAAGAGGTATAGGCAGAACATTCTAGGCAGGGGGAGCTGTAATCAAATAGGCAACTCAAAGCACCAGCACCATTAAATAAAATACAGCTCTTGTGGAGAATAAAAGCTCAAAACTCAGTGTTTGTCAAAACTTGACAAGCATTCAAGAATAATGGTGATAACAGCCTGCTAATAGTATTATTCCATATGCAGGTTGATGCCGCCTTGCCTTTGGACATCCTACACTATGAAGAGAAGACCTTGTCAGCCATCTTGAGAATATGTAGCAGGTATGACAGAGAGTGGGACATTTGTAATATAACAAGGCAGAGAGACCAATGGAGAATTAGAGCAAAAATTCTTTCTTCTGAGAATGAGAAGAATATTGTCATTGTGAACTCTGAGCAGCTTTTGGGAATTTAAACTGGGGTGAATATGAACATTCATCCACCAGAAACTTGTACTCTAGAGAGAGCAAAACTTATGCTTTGGTTACAGTTATAGTTTCCCATTGATGGTTATAGTTGCAAAGTCACAAGTGAATATTTCAGAAACCTTAGTTGAGGTTCATTTTGTTTTCTGCCTATGATATACTATGTATTTTCTTGATCTTTCTGCAGTGGTCTTGTCAAATTGTGGAGCTCTTTGACCTTGTTAGGATCCTATAAAGGCAAAAAATGTGCTTTCCGGGTGATTCAGGTAAAGACTATTCCCTCACATATTCCAAACAAGACTGATGATGGCTCAATCGCTTCTTAATATACATAGCTCATTTTTGTGCTTGCATAAATGTAATATGGTTAACATGATCTAAGTAGGGGAAAATAAAGGACTTGATTGTTTTCAAAAATGTGAGACACAGCAGTTAAAATTTTAAAGTCTGTGGGAGATTGTTCTGGGATAAAAGTTGCTACTCTGTGGTTAAGTCTTATTTTTCATCTAACACTTAATGCTTTGGGTATTATATATTGGTATGCTCCTTTTGAGCTATGACTACTTGTTATCGAAGGCTTCGTCTTGGGATGCTCTTTAAAATGCTCCTGCATTCACTTTGTTTATCCTGTAAAACTGGACATGTTTCCACATTGCCCTGTGCTTCAGTGCAGTTTCTCCCGATGCTTTAACCTTTTTCTTTCTCTTGTAGGTTTCTCCATTTCTCCTGGCATTATCTGGTAATAGTAGGGAACTAGTATTGGATTGAAGGAATAGTCTTCTATTTTGGAAACATTCCTCCACTCTCAGATTTATTTTTTGGTGCCTGCATGTTTGAAGACTGAAGCAGGCTAAAAGCTCTTGATGAAATTTGAGGGTGCTGAAGATGTTCCCACTAATTTCCAGCCATCACCTTTGCTGGGGTGGGCTTCGGAGGAGAGTCTGCCTGAACCTCCCGGTGCTGACCCTGCAGCACTTTCAGCATATGCACATCAGAGTTGGAGACCGTGCTGAACTTAGGAGGGCCTTCACACAGACAGATGTGGCTACCTTCTCAGAGTTAACAGGGGATGTCAATCCTTTACATCTAAATGAAGACTTTGCAAAACACACCAAGTTTGGAAATACAATTGTACATGGAGTTTTGATCAATGGACTTATCTCAGCTCTCCTGGGAACTAAAATGCCAGGGCCAGGCTGTGTATTTCTTTCCCAGGAAATTAGCTTTCCAGCACCTTTATACATTGGAGAAGTTGTTTTAGCTTCTGCAGAAGTGAAAAAGCTAAAGCGGTTCATTGCTATTATTGCAGTGTCATGTTCAGTAGTAGAAAGTAAAAAGACTGTTATGGAAGGCTGGGTTAAAGTTATGGTTCCAGAAGCTCCTAAATCCTGAAATACGTGTTTAAAGATGCAACCTCAAACACCAGTGCTGTTATTAAAGAGCCTTTGGGGAAATGGATTGCTGCTCTTCATCAAAGAATGGTTGATAGGCCCAGAAGCCCATCCTAGTTAGGGGAAGGGAGCAGATAGAGGGCTGTTCAAATGCCCACTTTCCAGTTTGGCCTTATGCAAGAGTGTATGCAGGAATTCTCTGCCTGTTTTTTTTTTAATTCAAGAAATAGGCTAGGCACAGTGACTCATAACTGTAATCCTAGCAGTTTGGGAGGCTGAGGCAGACGGATCACTTGAGGTCAGCAGTCCAAGACCAGGCTGGCCAACGTGGGGAGACCTCATCTCTACAAAAAGAAAATGTAAAAATTAGCAGTGCTTGGTGGCTTGGGCCTGTAGTCCCAGCTACTCAGGAGGCTGAGGTGGGAGAATTGCTTGGGCCCAAGAGCTGGAGTTTACAATGAGAAGCTGAGATCGCACCTCTGCACTGCAGCCTGGGTGACAGAGCAAGACCCTGTCTCAAAAAAAAAAAGTATTGGGAAGTTTATTTATATAAAGACTCTACTGTAAAGTCAGGCGTGGTGGTGCACGCTTATAATCCCAGCACTTTGAGAGGCCGTGGCAGGCGAATCACTTGAAGTCAGAAGCTCAAGACCAGCCTGGTCAACATTTGAAGCCCTATTTCCACTAAAGATAGAAAAATTAGCTGTGTGTGGTGGCGGGCACCTGTAATCCCAGCTACCTGGGAGGCTGAGGCAGGAAAATCGTTTGAACCTGGGAGGTTGCAGTGAGCTGAAATCATACCACTGAACTTCAGCCTGGGTGATAGAGCAAAACTCCATCTCAAAAGAAAAAGATTCTACTTGTAGGAATTCAGACCTAGATAGATTTGCATTTGGATAACAAAACCCTTCCTATATCTGTGTAGAAGCAGCTTCTCACTGAATTTCAACTGCGTATCACTTAATTACTTAAGACAAAAATAGAAGTTGGGTCATCTTTGAACACCTACCTTTTATCAGTGAATATTCTTAGACCCTGCTCTTCAGTAGTTACTGAGTCAAGAGTTTATTGTAATTTGTTATTTACACCAAGGTGGCATCTTGCTCTGCCTTCAGTGAGACTTGCATTTCAGGGGAGGGGCGTATGTGCACCCTTGGTCTCAGTTATGTAAACTGCCTGATCTGTAAAACACTGGTAACACCTGCCACGTGGGATAGTTGGGGGAGATAATGGATGGAGTTAAGCACAGGGCCCAGCCTGTCAGCAGCAGCTACTATTACTGTTACCCATTTCCCCTGCAATGGAGGTGAGAGGTTTTCCTGAGTTTGAAGCTGACTGGCCCACAGTTAAAACCGTCTTTCAGGGTGTCAACCAACCTCTACTAGTGTTCTTAAGTGCAGTTTCTGTTTTAAAAGTTAAGATTATTCCTTGAAAATGTGGATCTACCTCTCATTATATAAATAATATGTGCTTATTTAAAAAAAAAAACTATTAAGACCATGGATGCCAAATTCTTAAAAGACTCTGGGGGTGGGTTTTTGAAAGGGAAACGTGCCTAACATGTTAGTACTATATGGCCATCCCAATACAGCCAATACTTTTGTTTTCCATTTTAAAATAACATCGAGACATGATTCACATACCATAAAATTCACCTTTTTAAAGTGTACAGATCAGTATATCCACAAAGTTGTACAGCCATCACCAAAGCAATTTTTCATATCATTCTCACCCCCAAAAGAAACCCCCATTAGCAGTCAATCCATTTCTCTCCTCCAGTCCTAGGGAATCACCAGGCTCCTTTCTGTGTATGGATTTCCCTGTTTTGGACATTTCATATAAGTTCATACAATATGTGGTCCTTTAGAACTGGCTTCTTTGATACAGCATGTTTTCAGGGTTCATATTACAGCGTGTATGAGTACATCATTCTATTTTATGGCTGAATAATATTCCATTGTATTCACCCATCCATCAATTGATATTTGTATTATTCCTGGTTTTTGGCTAAGAATGATGCTATGAACATTATAGAAGAGGTTTTTGGGCCAGGCGCAGTGGCTTACGCCTGTAATCCCAGCCCTTTGGGAGTCCACGGCGGGCGTATCATGAGGTCAGGAGATCGAGACCATCCTGGCCGTGGTGAAACCCCGTCTCTACTAAAATGCAAAAAATTAGCTGGGTGTGATGGCACACACCTGTAGTCCCAGCTACTCAGGAGGCTGAAGCAGGGGAATCCCTTGAATCCGTAGATGGGAGGTTGCAGTGAGCCAAGATCATGCCACTGCACTCCAGCCTGGCGAAAGAGCAAGATTCCATCTAAAAAAAAAAAAAGTTGCACGTTTTCAATTCTCTGGAGGAGTGGAATTGCTGGGTCATGTTACTTTAAAGAATTGTCAAATTGTTCTTCAGATTACTATTGGGTGTGAGGTGGTATCTCATTGTAGTTATGATTTCCATTTCTCTAGTGTCAGCCAACACATTCAAGACAATCTATGACAGAATTTTTTATTTTAATTTTTACCAAGAGAGCTGCTTAACAGACAACTAGAAAGAATTATTCTAGTCGCTAGAGGGCAGTGTTGTGTACAAAGTTAGTACTTTTAAAACTGGGAAGGTAAGACCAAAATCAATGTGAAGAGCAAGGATACCGTTTTCATGAGTTTCAGAATACACAGCATATGCAGGCTGAGATCCACCTAAAGAAGACTTACTTGTAGGTGAATCACTAGACATGCTGAAAATGTGTTCAAATAGCAAAACAAAATAGGGATCATGAGGTACAAATATATGGACTTGAGGCCAAGACTGCTTGCTCCTGCAGAACTCATTCCTTGCGATTTAGCAGCAGTCTTAAAATTGGGTCCATAACTAGATTGGGAAGTGATCATTGATACTGATAGCCACCATTTTTTCAATGCCTGATAAGTTGATTTTCTACATTAATCCTTGAAACAACTTTGTGAAGTTAATGTTACCCTGTTTGTAAGTCGGATAACTGTGTGACTTGCCCAAGGTTGTACAGTGAATAAGCAGTACAGCTGGGATTCAAACTTCGGCCTGCTTGGCTCCAAAGCCTTTCCTTTTTCCATCACTCTGTGGGTCTTAGGTTCCTATTAGAGGCCAAGGGGAAAATTATCCTTTGCCCTCTGAAGGTTCATTGAAAAATCAACAGAGAAAAGGCATACAAATATATTAACTTGCATGTCGGGGAGAACCACAGAGTGATTACCCCCCAAGCCCCCACCCAATAGGCTTTAGAAGCTTAAATACCACCTTAAGGTTACAGAAAATGTGGGCTCCGATCACAGCAAAACAGGTTCTGGGAGCAAGAGAAGAGGAAGCCTGACTAGCAAAAGTGGTCTTGTTATGTAAATGAAGCCCCACAGGTGGCAGCCCTCAGAAGAATAGATGGTAAATGTTTCAGACCTTTTTTTTTCTTTTTGAGACAGTTTCACTCTTACTGCCCAGGCTGGATTACAATTCCATGGTCTCGGCTCAAGCAGTTCTGCCTCAGCCTCCCAAGTAGGTGGGATTACAGGCGCCAGCCACCATGCCCGGCTGATTTTTGTATTTTTAGTAGAGACGGGATTTCACCATGTTGCCCAGGCTGGTCTCAATCAGGTGATCCGCTGAACTCCCAAAGTGCTGGGATTACAGGCATGAGCCACCGCGCCTGGCAGGTTTCACCAAGATCCAGACAAGGAAAGGCCTGGCTGCATCAAGCAGATTCTCTGCAAATGCAAGTTTCCCCCATAAAAGACAGCTTTGCAGGGCTACTTCTGTTGGCTCTATGAACAGCCATCTCAAAATATGACAAATTATTTTGGTGTGAAAATTTTTTTCTTCATTCACATTGCTGGAACTGGAGCACTGTCAGTTTCTATAACAGCATCTTATATGGCATTAAAGTAATTGGAATAATTCTATAGCAATCTTTTTGCTTTCTGAACGTTCTAGATCTTATTCTCTGCTAGAGTTGTAGCATTTTCCTAATACCATTAGTTGAAAGTCTTTCACTCATGCATATCACCTACCCTTTTTCTAAGATTCTTTGTTTTCACTGCAGAAATGCTTAAGGGTTAGCCTAAAGATGAGAAGTATAGGTTGGGGAAGGGATGTCAGATCTGAATGATAGTTGATTTACACTGTGTAACTTTTAAAAGTAGCTTTTCAGTGTAAGCATATCCACTGTTTTTTTTGTTTGTTTTCTGAGATGGAGTCTCACTCTGTCTGGCAGGCTGGAGTTGCAGTGGTACAGTCACTGCAGCCCCTCCTGGGCTTAGACAATTCTCCTGCCTCAGCCTTCTGTATAGCAGGGACTACAGGTGCATAACACCATGTCTGGCTTATTTTTTTATTTTTTGCAGGGATGAGGTCTCACTTTGTTGCCCAAGCTAGACTCAAACTCCTGGGCTCAAGCAATCCTCCCACCTTGACTTCCCAAGGTGCTGGGATTATAGGCATCAGCCACTGTGCTCGGCCTTCATGTTCACTTTTTAAAAATGTATTCAATTTTTGTAGAGATGGGGGGTCTGACTGTGTTGCCCAGGCTGGTCTCAAACTCCTGGTCTCAAACGATACTCCTGCCTTGGCCTCCCAAAGTGCTGGAATGAGCCTCTGCATACAGATTTCCACATTTTTATATTCCCTAAGAGTCATGGTCTTTGAAATGTATAAATCAATAAAAGTTGGAACAGAGAAGTCGACAAGAAGTTATCAGTACTTCTCTTTAAATAATAACTTGTTGTTTTTATCCAGAGCCAAGATTCTCAAACCACTCATGCTTTGTTAAAGCTGGCTATAAGGACAACTGGTTGCTTGGCTTCTCATTCCGAGTCTATACAAACTGCTCAAAAGAATGACTCTTTCAATGAAAGCTTGAGTGACCCTCAAATTAGGAAATCCTCTCCCAGATAATTGAGAAGTGGCCTTGACTGTACCAGGTCACATTTGGAAGTGAGTACAAAAGTCATGACTAAAATAGGCCAAGTTAAGACTGGGCACAGTGGCTCACGCCTATAATCCCAGCACTTTGGGAGGCCGAGGTAGGCAGATCACAAGGTCAGGAGTTTGAGACCAGCCTGGCCAACATAGTGAAACCCTGTCTCTACTGAAAATACAAAAATTAGCCGGGCATGGTGGTGAAAGCCTGTAGTACCAGCTACTCGGGAGGCTGAGGCAGGAGAATCGCTTGAACCTGGGAGGTGGAGGTTGCAGTGAGCCAAGATCATGCCACTGCACTCCAGCCTGAGCAACAGAACCACAACAACAGCGAGACTCTGTCTTAAAAAATAAAACAGGCCAAGTTGTCCTAGCACTTTCTATATAGGGGCATTATACGACTGCAAATTATGTGACGTTTAATCGTCACAGAAAGAGATACCATTTTAAGCACTTTTAACCTAATGTACTGGAAAATTGCTTAATGGATTTTTATATTCTATTAGAAACATTTCCATACTGGTGAAATGCCACTCATTTCTTTTTCTGAACAGCAAATCTTGAGTAGCAATGGGAAGAAAGCCTGGCAACAGACACCGTTTGTCTTGTGGACCTGATGTGCATATTCACCTAGAAAAAGAAGAAATTGCTAAATGCACACTGATACCTCTTAGGTAACCACAGGTTTTCATTTTGTGCTGAATTATTAGTCATTTTTCCTTTATGATTTTAGAGTATGATTCAGAGACCAATTTATTCCCAAAGAAAATTGCTATTACATCCATTAAGTTTTTATATTAAAACATTTTCTACCAAGGGATGACTGTCACTGAGCAACTGTGCCAATGTGAATGCCTCATGTGTCAGCATAGCTTATTACCTAGCTCTGTCTGAGCAGGATGGGAGTGATGCCGAATTAGTCTTGGTCCACAAGTATCTCGAGGGTCTCAGATGTTTCACCTCCTTTGTTCTTATCTTTGCTTTTATTTAGGCTTACTGACACAGCAGAGAAGTGAATTCTCAGCATCTTCAGAGAAATTGTGGGTTAGAGTAGAATCACCAGCTAGAAGAAACCATTTAAATTCAAAATCATAAGGAACCCAGAACCAATGTTAACGCTACATAAATACAACAAGACTAATCGGAGGCCCCACAGTTCATTCCTAAGGTGGTTCTTAGCTATAAGGCAATTCAAATGACCTTAAAAACCCTGGGCAAAAGTCCCCTGTGATGAGGTGGAAAATAACACGCAAAGGAAATAATGACTGTGGCTTGAGTTTTGTTGTCTTAGATCCAGTTCATGAATATTTAAAGAAATAAAAGCATTTTGAGTTGGGAGGCCATGCTGCTTAGGAAACACTGAGTTTTTCACAAGCTTCTGATTTGATTTCATAGAGTAGTTGCCAAGCTTAGGAGCATCCTCACTAAAACTCATTATCTTCAGTCAATCTGGGCAAACATCAAGTTGTTAGACAACCTGTGGGCCATCTAAACATTTGGCAACAGTGGGAAATATATATATATATATTTGCTAGCCCTGAGTAGTTGTGTGTGTGGCAAAAGCTGAGAAAGCTGAGGGTCCCTCATTCCTCTTTAGCTTTAGGCAGCCTGAGACTATAGAAACAAAATTGATTTAATTCAGATCAGCTCCAGCCTTGTCCCCAGGTTTGGCCTGAGCCATTTCTTTCCCTCCCTCTCTCCCTCCCTCCCTCTCTTTCTCTCTCTCTCTTTCTTTCTTTCTTTCTTTCTCTCTCTCATCCAGGCTGGAGTGCAGTGGTGGGATCACAGCTCATTGCAGCCTCGACCTCCCTGTGCTTGTGTGATCCTCCTACCTCAGCGTCCTGAGTAGCTGGGATCACAGGCACGTGCCACCATGCCCAGCTAATTTTTTGACTTTTTGTAGAGATAGGAATCTCACTAGGTTGCCTAGGCTGGTCTCAAACCCCTGGGCTCAAGCGATCTGCCTGTCTTGGCCTCCCAAAGTGCTGGGATTATCGTCATGAGCCACCATGCCCAGCCAGGTCTTAACCATTTCAAACGCCAAATGGATATTGAGGCTGTCCTGGGGTTTGAAATCTGGTTCCCTGTGGATCATGAATCCAGTTTAAGTCCAGTATCCTCAGAGAATCACTGACAAGACACTGATTTGGGTAGATAAAAATAAATCATGAGGCTCACCACAATATTTATTTTAAGGGGCTCACTTCCCAGAAGAATTCGAAGAGAAAGGGAAAGGGTAGACTGAAAGTTTGTCTCTGGCTTCACTCCATCAAATACCTGATTTCTCACTTTCAGTTTCCTTTCCTTAGTAAGGAAAACTAGACAACATTGTTATTTCATGACCTTTGCAACTCCGACTTTCAATTCTAATTCCTTTTCTGTTCTCTTCCGTTCCAGGGAGGAAAGTATTTTAATTCCTTTCCATAGAACAACTTTTCTCTCCCTGTATGGTTCATTTGCTGATTTCCTTAATTTTTAATTTTTATTTTTTTTATAGACAGAGTCTTGCTGGGTTGCCCAGGCTGGAGGGCAGTTGTACAATCACCGGTCACTGCCACCTCAAATTGCCAGGCTCAAGATATCCTCCCACCTCAGCCTTCTGAGTAGCTAGGTCTACAGGCATGCACTATGCACCACCACACCTGGCTAATTTTTTAAAACGTTGTAGAGACAGGGTCTTACTATGTTACCCTGGGTGGTCTTGAATTCCTGGCCTCAAGCCATCCTGCCATCTCAGTCTCTCAAGGTGCTAGGATTACTGTGACAATATTTTCTACCCTCCTTAAAAATTGGACAAAAAGGAGTTTGCTTCTTTTCCATTTTGTCCTCTACAGGACCTGCAATATCGAAAGTTTTTAAGTACCACTTACTGACTTTGAAAAAAATCACTACTGTAATCATTTGTCAAAAACACACGCATGGAGATTGTTATCTACCAATCGTATAATCTTAAAAGTAATCTAATTTGTAAAAGTATGCAAAATGCATTCCTCAGAGCATGTGAAATTGCTTGTAAGGTATGAACCATGGACAAATTGATTTCTCTTACAAAAGCATTTGGATTGTGTGTTTGCACAGATTACAGAGAAAATGGAGCTAACTCCCAGCTGGCCAGATTCAGAGAAGCCTTCTTCCTGTTACTCTTCTAACTTATGGAACCAGTTGTCAGAGCACTGGACCCCAGTTGTCTAACATTTTTTCCCCTTAATCATAAAAGTTACATGCAGAAAAGCATACAGAATAAAGCATCGTGATTCTGCTTCTTAGAGGCCCACCGTTATTTATTTATTTATTTGTTTGTTTGTTTGTTTGTTTATTTATGATGGAGTCTCCCTCTGTCGCCAGGCTGGAGTGCAGTGGCTCAATCTCAGCTCACTGCAACCTCAGCCTCTCAGTTTCAAGCAATTCTCCTGCCTCAGCCTCTGGAGTAGCTGGGACTACAGGCATGTGCCACCATGCCCAGCTAATTTTTGTATTTTTAGTAGAGACAGGGTTTCACCATGTTGGCCAGGATGGTCTTGATCTCTTGACCTCATGATCTGCCCACCTCGGCCTCCCAAAATGCTAGGATTACAGGCGTGAGTCACTGCCCCCAGTCTATTTATTTATTTTTGAGATCGAGTCTCATTCTGTCACCCAGGCTAGAGTGCAGTGGCACAATCTCGGCTCACTGCAACCTCCACTTCTTGGGTTTAAGTGATTATCCTGCCTCAACCTCCCGAGTAGCTGGTATTACGGGTGTGAGTCACCATGCTCTGGCTAATTTTTCTCTAAAAGGAGAGACAGAGTTTTACCATGTTGTCCAGGCTGGCCTCAGACTCCTGACCCCAAGTGATCTTTCCACCTCAGCCTCTCAAAGTGCTGGGATTACAGGTGTGAGCCTCTGTACTCAGCCCATATTTTGATATATTTCCTTCTGGCGTTTGTCCTATAGATATATTGGGATTATACAGATGCTAAATTGCTTACTGTTAAGAGCATTTCTCAAGATCATCAAATATTCTTTAATTATGTGACTATTTTTATTTATATATTTTTTGAGACAGGTTTTGCTCTGTTGCCCAGGCTGGAATGCAATGATGCAGTCTTGGCTCACTGCAGCCTCAACCTTCTGGTTTCAAGTGATCCTCCCACCTCAGCCTCCTGAGTACCTGGGACTACAGGCATGCACCACTTAGCCTGGCCTGATTTTTAATATTGCAAAAAATTCACGATTGTACCAAGATTTGTCCAAAACTCAATTGTTAGACATTTATCCTTGCATGCTATTTTTTGCTCTGATCTCTGATTATTCTTAGGATATTCTTAGGATACCTTCCTAGACGCAGAAATACTTGGTCATAGGATAAGAACATTTTTAAAGCCTTTAATACGTATTTGTTTTAGCGCCTAGTACCAGGCCTATTACATAGTAGGTGCTTGGCAAATAATTGTTGAATGAATATATGAATGCCCTCCAGAAAGGTCGGGCCAATTTATAATCCCACCAGCAGTAAGAGAAAAGAGCCTTGTCTTGGTCAGTCCATATCACGATAAGATTATAGCTGGATTTTGGTTTCTATGACTCTGGCAGTGAAATAATCAATTTGCCTTAAACAAAGAAATGAAAGTAAAAAGTTGAATCCTCCCTAAATGACATATGGTTTTGCTTTAATAGACTGCTGCTTTTAAATACAGTGAGACAAAAATGGAATGGAGGGAGAGTTCTGATTATTTTAGGGCTGAATCATGAAGTTCTATGATTCCTTCTTCACATCTAGCTCGCTTTATTGGATCTTGGCCCCCAAGGCCAATCTGTCATGGCCACTTGACTCCATGGAGCAATCCCATTAAGCTTGAGATCTGGAGAAGCGACTCTTTATATATGATGTGGACCTTTCCTGTGATGTCAAATTTTGGTGGTGGTGGTGGGATTGCCAAGAAACTTTGTTTCCTTATCTGAAATGTAGAAATTTAGTGAAGGCAAATTTAAGAATTAGGAACCTTCCATTCTGTGAACTGTAGGGGAAGGAGGAAACTAATATTGACTTTGTTTTTCTAGAGACAGAGTCTTGATCTGTTGCCTAAGCTGGATTTAAGTGGCATGATCATGGCTCACTGCACCTTCAACCTCCTGTGCTCAAAAAATTCTCCCACCTAAGCCTCTCGAGTAGTTGGGACCACAGGTGTAAGCCATCATGCCCAGTTATTTTTAAATTTTTTTTGTAGAGATGGGCTCTCACCATGTTGCCCAGGCTGAACTCCTTGGTTCAAGCCATCCACTCTCCTCAGCATCCCAAAGTGCTGGAATTACAAAGGCGAGCCATCACACCTGACCACTGTTTGAGGTTTTTGTTCGTTTGTTTGTTTGTTTTGTGTTTGTTTGTTTTTAAGGTGGAGTCTCACTCTGTCACCTAGGCTGGAGTGGAGTGGTACGATCTTGGCTCACTGCAACCTCTGCCTTCCGGGTTCAAGCAATTCTCCTGCCTCAGCCTTCTGAGTATCTAGGTCTACCGGGGCGTGCCACCAAGCCCAACTAATTTTTGTATTTTTAGTAGAGGGGGTTTTTGCCATGTTGGCTGGGCTAGTCTCAAACTCCTGACCTCAGGTGATCCACCTGCCTTGGCACTCCCAAAGTACTGGGATTACAAGAGTGAGCAGTGGCACCTGACTACTGTTTGAGTTTTTATTATGCGCCAAGTCCCTTCCCAGTCTACTGCATTCCTTGTATTAACCTTTTCATACAAATAACATTATTTCCACTTTGCAGATTGGGGAGCTGGGACTCAGAGAGGTTGGGTAACTTATTCAAGATCACACAGCTGGTAAATACCAGAGCCACAGAGATGATGGTCATCCTATTCTAAACTTAACTCTTCACTATCCTGGAATGCTGCCCTAGGAGAGGGCAGTGTGGGTGAAACTTCTATGTGTATATGGGGGGATGAGGTGGTACCAGGATTATGGCTTTGGGTTCAGGCAGACTGTGGGCTGATTTAGGACTGAGATCCCAAGGTTCTCCGGCTTGGCTCTTGGTTTGAAGTTCTTCGAGTCCATATGGTGGGATCAAAAACTCCCAAGTCTAAGGGATGTGGCTGAGCAAGCAGTGGGAGCCAAGAGTAGAGGCTAGGGGTCTCTGAACCATTTTATAGGGTCTCCAGTTCTTAGAGCTTGGGTCTGAGTGTTCTGGGTTCCAAGGCCTCCAATTATGGGGTCCAGCTCTTAGGTGTTCAGGTCTGAAGAGCCGGTTTAAGAGTCCCTGTGAAGTCTCAATCTGAAGGGCTTGTTTCAGAAAGCCTCTGGGTCTGCAGGGCTCAGACTGGAGGTCCCATCCTGAAGGCCCTTTTTCTGAGTTTTAGGGTTCTTGGGTCTGGAGGGATGAGAGAGGTCCAGTTCTGAGGGTTTCAAGTTCAAGACGTATAGTCCCAGAAAAGCCCAGTTCTGAGAGGCCTGGTTTGGAAATCTCTCCGTGAAGATTCCTGGATCCCAGGGCTCAGGACCAGGCGTCTCTGGATCTGAGGATCCTGGTAGTGATGGCTTAGGGTGGTGTTCCCAGGTCCGATGCCCGGAGTTAAGGGCACCGAGTCTGCGGTGCGGCTGCGAGGAGCTGGGAGGTGTAGGCCCTTGGCAGCCGCAAGGCGGATGCGCGGGCCTGCGGGCGGCAGTGCTGGCGGCTCTCGCAGCGTCTCCGCTGGGTCGGCGCTAGGACTCCGCGGCGGCGGCGGAGGCGGGGAGGGCGGCGCTAGGACCCCACGGGCCCGGCAGCGCGTGGGGCGGCGCGTGTTGACAGCGGCGGCGTTGGAGCCGGGCGGGCGGCGGGAGTCGGCGCTTTGGGTTCCTGCCTCGCGTCCCTGGGCGGCGGCGGCGGCGGGGCGTCCCGGGATGGCCTTCATGGAGAAGCCACCAGCCGGCAAGGTGCTGCTGGACGACACGGTGCCGTTGACAGCAGCCATCGAGGCGAGCCAGAGCCTGCAGTCCCACACGGTGCGCGGCCCTGCGGGCGGGCAGGCGGGCGGCGTGGGGCGGCCTCGGGCCACGAAGAGGCTGCGGGCTGCAGGGCGCTGGCCGGACAGGGTCGTCGGACGGGGACCGGGCCACAGGGTGGGCGGCCCTGGCCGGGAAGGCTGTGGCGCGCCGCTGGGTCTGGGTCAGGGCCCCCAGGGCCCAGGCGAACGCAGAGGCCCGGAGGGGCAGAGGATGGGGACCGCAGCCCCCGGCGCCGCGGGGTGGAAGGAGCTCGGCGGCCACCTGGAAAGCGCCTCCGAGTTGGGGGGCGGGAGGTGCGGGAGCCCTGGGCTCACCTTGGGCGGGGGGAGCGGGAACTAGACTGCCCAGGACTATCCACTTCTGCCCGCCTCCAGCCTTTTCCTTTTTGAGGCCGCGGAGTTTCCTTCTGGCAGCAGAGGGTCTGGGCGATGGGAATGAGGGTGTGCCGGGCCAAATGGAAGTGTGACTTCAGAGCCTACTTGTTGGGACAGCAGAGTGCAAGTGGCTGGGGTCTGCAGCCCAGTTTCCTGGTCAGCTGCTTGGCCCTGGCCCCGGGAAGTAGTGGGGGCGGCAGCCAGCGGGGACTGCTGAAGCAGGTGTATGAATGTGCTTCTCTAACTTGCTCTTTAGTGGGCAATGGCAGCATTCATTTGAGTTTAAAATCCACTCGAGTAGCATAAAGGAGTAATAGGTCCTCATAGTAAACACAGACAGAGTTCATTTCTGCTATGTATACTGTCTTTTATGGGGCTTTAAAACCGTGGTTGTTTTCATTTGCTTGTACCTTTTTTTGAAAGGTACACTATGTATTATAATTTACAAGCAATAAATCCAGGAACCAACAAGAAACCTGGAGCTACCAGCCAGTGGGACTTTTTTGGAGAAGTGATGAATTGGGAGAGAGATTCCTTCAATTGTGATGTTTTGTCAGGCCACCGAATCAGTTTCAGGCTCAGAGGCTTGTTTGTTTATCGTAGCAGTGTGTTTGGGGGATCATCATCTGGAGGCTAAAGCCCACAATAGCCTTCTGTTTCTCTTTTCGTTCAAGCTCTTCTGGTGACTTCAAAGAGACCTTTCATTCTGTTGTATTAAAGTGAGACTTTTTTGAACCTCGGTTTCCTCTTCTGACAGCCATGCTTTGTAGGGCTTGAATTGTTCGAAGCATTCACTTCCAGTTAACAAAATGATTATCTTTTTTAAAAATGTGATTTATTTCACTCTGTGTATCTTTAGTCGTATTCTATAGACACGCGAGAAGGCACATATAGGACTCCCTTGCTATCATTTGCGCCTAAAAGGAGTATGGCTTAAGGCTTGAAATTTAGGATAGGGAGTCAAGAGTAATTCAACTATGAAATTTGATTTTTGACTTGACTATTGGCAAGTAAGTCTTATAAGCTTTCAGGAAATAGAGTCAAGTCTTTCAGGTTTATTTTGCATTAAAAGTAAAGAGATAGATGTTTATAAATACTCACAAATTACTTTCTCTAGGAAGAATTCCATGCTTTCTACAGCCCCAGCCCATGTGCCTTCCCACACCTTAATCTTGATTAGTTTGTCCTGTAATTACTTCTTTACTTTTTCTCTCCACCAGGCTACAAGAGGGACACTTCTTTCTCACTCTTGGGTCTCATTCCCTGGTTTTTGATAGGATTTCAAATGTGCTTATTGAATGATTGAATAATTGAACTTCAACCTTACCATGCCTCTTTTTCTGTTTGTGTAAACTGGTAATTATGAAAATTGAAAAAATAACTTAGAGATCATTGCTTTAAGTGGTGAAAGATGTAATAGGATTCTGTTTTTATTGTGGATCTTTTCTGTGTGTGTGTGTGTGTGTGTGTGTGTGTGTGTGTGTGTGTGTAAACAGTGTCTCACCATGTTGTCCAGGGTCCAGCCTGGTCTGGAATGCCTAGGATCATGCCATCCTCCCACCTCAGCCCCACAAGGTGCTGGTATACAGACATGAGCCACCACACTTGGCCCCTGCAGATCTTTTCTTTAAAAAATAAAACAATTGAGGGTAGAAAATGGCAGTTCTTACAGTGATGACTGAATACGAAAGACAATGACTCACAGGAGACCCACAGAGGCAGATGTGGTGGAGTAAAAAACTGTAGCATTGTCTTGCATAATTTTTTGACTGTTCTGTGTTCTTGTCATTTTAGCTGTAAAGTTTAACTGAGAAATGTTGCGTCAGCCCTGAACTTTATTGAGAAAATCATATGCTGATGCAAACTTTTTGGACTATTAGTGTCTTATGAGTAAGTCTTTTTTAAAACAGGAACTGTTGGAAATTATTCTGGAAAGAAGTAGTTGCTAAGAGTGGTATGTAGAAGAGAAAGGCACTGTTTTTTCTTGGGAAGATTGAAGATGGCTTTCCAGCTTGGTAGCTGAAGGGAGATGATGTTCCAAAAGTCAGAGCTCTACTCTCCCTTTGAAATGCTGACTCGCTAGGAAGTTGCTCATTGGCTGTAGACAGAAACTTACGGAGATAGAGACAGCCTTGGGGTTGGAAGAGGCACGACCTTAATACAGGTTTGGGCTGGTACTTGCTAGTCATGTGATATAAGCTGGGCGAGTCACCTAAACCTTTTTGAAGTTTAGTTTTGTCATCTGTAAATGAGAGTAATAAATGCCTGCCCTGACTGCCTCCCAAGGTTGTTAGGAAGATTAAATGAAATCATCTTGATGAAGTATTTGTAAAGTGCATTCCTTCCTCCTTCCATCTCTTCACTCCCTGACAACGTTTGTGCAAAGGGTTAAACACATTAGAGGGCATTATTGCAAGTAAGCTCATTTCTGTCCATAGTTCCTTTCATTTATCAAGGTCGTTTAGCCTTGGGAAACATATATATATATTATACACACACACACATATATATAATATATGTATTATATATATATAATATATGTATGAAATATATGTTTATGTATATATAACTATATATAATATATATAACATATTTATAACATATATTTATATATATATATGTTTCCCAAGGCTAAACCACCTTGATAAATGAAAAAAATATGTATATATATATACATATATATACATATTTTTTAATAGCGTTGAGATTTTTGCTGTGTTGCCCAGACTGATCTTGAACTCCTGGCCTCAAGTGATCCTCCAACCTTGGCCTCCCAAAGAGTTGTGATTATAGGCATGAGCCACTGCACCCAGCTGGGAGACAATCTATAACAGAAAATGATTTCGGATTTATGAACTTGGTAGGGAAAAATTCTGTGGTTTGGAAACTTGAGTCACCAGAAGGATGAGGGGAATACAAGGTCACCACCAGAAAGGCACATTTGGATGAGCAGCTGGCAGAAAGGACGTGTGTTGGTAGGTGATTCTGTGCTTTGCTGTGGTTTGATTTTATTTTTATTTTTATGGAGCAAAATGAATTTGGTTTTAAGAGCTAGACCAGCCCTCTGCTGCAAGGAAATGAAGCTTCTATAAAATCAGAAAGGCTAATATTTAGGGGGAAGATGCTTTCAGGTTGAGTTTGGAGGAAGAAGGAGGATTTTCCAAACAAAAGGAATTCTGGTGAAAAGCCACACAGGTGAGTTGTGAGAAAATTTGAGAGGAACAAGAGAGGACAAGGGAAATACAAGTTCTTGGCTACATAAAAGCAAAAACTTTTTCAAGTCAGTAGACTAAAAAAATGCTTACCTAGCTGAAATAGAACCAGAGGAAACAGTTTTGGAAAGTGTTGTTATCAAATGTGCAGATCCAATTTTTGCTGGTGGGTAGGCTGTGTGTGACAGCTTTTCGTCTCGGTTTTCTCCTTTTTAAATATTTTTCTTTGGGGTTCATCTGGATCAGGGACTATTTATCTTCCATTTGGACATTTTGTTTTTGAGAAACAGATAATTATAGTGACAGTTAAGGCATAACAGAGAACATTCTTAAAAACCTGTGGAAAAGATAATATTACATGTTAAAATCTTTACTGAAAATGGATCTCTCCTTGAACGTTTGATGTTTGGAAACTACATTCCTGCATGGCCTATTTATTCAGCTATACTCATTCATTCAACAAAAATATATTAAGTGCCTACTATGTGCCAGGCACATGCTAGAGATGGAATGGCGAACCAGACAGCTCCTGCATTCGTGGAGCTTTTGTTCTGTTGGATTTGGAGATCTTTTTTAATTTTTTTTTTTTTTTGAGACAGGGTCTTGCTCTGTCACCCAGGCTAGAGTGCAGGATCACAGCTCATGGCAGTCTCAATTTCCTGGCTCAAGTAATCCTCCTGCCTGAGCTTCCTGAGTAGCTGGGATTACAGGCATGCGCCACCATACCTTTCTAATTCTTTGATTTTTAGTAGAGATGGGGTCTCGCTATGTTGTCCAGATTGGTCTCAAACTCCTAAGCTCAAGTGATCCCCCTGCCTCGGCCTCCCAGAATGCTGGGATTACAGGCATGAGCCACTGCACCCAGCCTCAACTAGGATCTTTACCTTCATAAAACAGATGGTTTTAGAGGTTTGGTTTTCTGAGCTTTAGCTTCTTAATCAATGACCCTTTTTATAGACTTTTAAACTCTATTTATTCATCACCAGAATAACTATTCAAATGTAATGCCAAATTAGGAGACATTATTGCCTTCAGATCCTGAAATCTTAAGGTAATCCAGTACTCAATATCAGAATTTGAATTTCCTCTTAGAATGCTCTTTGGAAGTTTCTTTAGAATTCCAAGTTATACTGAATACTTAAAAAAAATTTCTTTAGGGCAGGTGTGGTGGCTCATGCCTGTAATCCCAGCACTTTGGGAGGCTGAGGCAGGTGGATCATCTGAGATCAGAAGTTCGAGACCAGCCTGGCCAACATGGTGAAACCCTGTCTCTACTAAAAATACAAAAATTAGCCAGGTGTGGTGGTACATGCCTTTAGTCCCAGCTAGTTGGGAGGCTGAGGCAGGAGAATCTCTTGAACCTGGGAGGCAGCAGTTGCAGTGAGCCAAGATTGCGCCATTGCACTCCAACCTGGGCGACAGAGCAATACTGTATTTCAAAAAAAAGAAAAAATTCTTTAAAGATGTTTGTATTAGACAGACTGTGTGATAGTTAACTTGCAGCAGTTCCACACATTATAATAAGATACAAGAGCAGTTATTTGCTGGGCATCTATTCCATGTGGTTATGTATTTTTCCCCACTTGTCCTGGAAATCTGAGATGGATGCAGTCAGAAAACCTTGAATCGAAAGCTTTTAGGTACTGGCAATTAGTTCATTTAGAGATTGTAAGTTGTCTCTTTCTATTGAAGAAGTTGTTTTTTGCTGTTCTTGTTTATTTATTTATTTATTTTTGAGATGGAGTCTTACTCTGTTGTCCACGCTGGAGTGCAATGGTGCGATCTCAGCTCACTGCAACTCTGCCTCCTGGGTTCAAGTAATTCTCCTGCCTCACCTCTCGAGTAGCTGGGATTACAGGCACCAGCCACCACACCAAATACAATTTTTGTATTTTTAGTAGAGACAGGATTTTACCATGTTGGCCGGGCTGGTCTTGAACTCCTGACATCAAGTGATCTGCCCACCTTGACCTCCCAAATTGCTGGGATTACAGGCGTGCCTGGCCAAGAATTGTTTTTTTGTTTTTTTTTTGCAACCTCATTTATGGGCTGATGATACTCAATCCCTGTTTGAGAATTATCCCATGAGAAAGGTTTCTCATAATAGGAATATAAATCCAAGCACCTGACTATAATTACTAGTAAGAAATCTAAGATTCGGGGGCTGAGGTTTATTTTATGTGAAAAGGTAGTTACATGTTTTGCTTCCCTAGGGAATGTGGAAAGAACCACCCATGTATACTTAGTTTCCATATGGATTGTGATTTCAAGATTGTTCAATATATAGATTTTTTTTTAAGACCGGGTCTCACTCTGTTACCGAGGCTGGAGTGCAGTGGAGCAATCGTGGCTCACTGTAGCCTTTACCTCTCCAGCTCAAAGGATCCTTCTGCCTTAGCCTCCTGAGTAGCTGGAACTTCAAGCACACATCACAACACCTGGGTAATTTTTAAGTTTTCTATAGAGACAGGGCCTCTCTGTGTTGCCCAGGCTGGTCTCAAACTCTTGGCCTTGAGTGATCCTCACACCTTTGCCTCCCAAAGTGCTGGGATTACAAGTGTACTGTACACAGCCTAAATTATTGATTGAAAGTTTAAATGGGTTATTTGGAGCAAGTAAAATAAACCCTCTGTTCCTCACTGCAGGTCGGGTAGTGGTTTCCTTTCAGGCCGCTAGAGGTTTTGGGGTAGCTTCATGGGAAACGAAGCTCCTTTATGTTCCAACTTTTGGTATCCTGAGAAAGAGGGAAATGGACCCCGTTTTAGAAGTCATAAGAGCTTAAGTGTTTGGGATGTCAGAGGGGGAGTAATAGAGTTTTTCCTTTGTTTTTTTCCTTAAACTAGAAGTCATTCTTATCAGTGCCTTCCTTTGCAAACACCAAGGATGTAGAGGAGGAAGTTAAAGTTGACTCCTCTTCAGAATAGATGACAATGGCCCTTCTTTGTGGTTTGAAACTTTTGATTTAGGAATAAGGAACAAGTGCTTTGTCTTGGGTAAACTTGGACCTCAGGAGGAGGAGAGTTTCTTCAGATTAACCATTTAGTCTCCAGCTCACCTTGCTGACAACCACATTTGAAGTAAGTAACCATTTTTAGCTGAAGTTAAAATACCAAGTGTTTTAAGCCAGGTGTAGTGGCTCATGCCTGAAATCCCAGCACTTTGGGAGACCAAGACGGGCAGGTCACTTGAGGTCAGGAGTTTGAGACCAGCCTGGCCAACATGTTAAAATCCCATTTCTACTAGGAGTACAAAAATTAGCTGGGAGTGGTAGTGTACGCCTGTAATCCCAGTTACTAGAGAGTCTGAGGCAGCATAATTGCTTAAACCCAGGGGACAGAGGTTGCAGTGAGCCAAGATCACACCACTGCATTGCAGCCTGGACAACAGAGGTAGACTCCATCTCAAAAAAAAAAAAAAAACTTTATATAATTCACATACCATATGAGTCACTCATTTAAAGCATACAATTCAATGGCTGTTGGTATATTTACAGAATTGTGTATTGATCATCACAATCAATCTTAGAACATTTTCTTTCTTTTTTTTTTTGTGAGATGGAATCTCACTCTGTTGCCCAGGCTAGAGTGCAGTGGTGCGATCTTGGCTCACTGCAACCTTTGCCTCCTGGGTTCAAGTGATTTTCCTGCCTCAGCCTCCCGAGTAGCTGGGACTACAGGCACCCGTCACCGTGCCTGGCTAATTTTTGTATTTTTAGTAGAGATGGGGTCACCATGTTGGCCAGGCTGGTCTTGAACTCCTGACCTCAGGTGATCTGCCTGCCTTGGCTTCCCAAAGTGCTAAGATACAGGCGTGAGCCACCACACCCTGCTAGAACATTTTCAATACCCCAAAAAGAAGCCTTAGTCATCGCCCTGTTTTATAACTCAGAATATGTTACGTTTTTCTTTTTAAACCTTCAAGGCTACTAAACTAATTTAATATAAACACCTCTTTACCAAACTCCAAGAAACAACCAAGTTGTTCTATTGTTATTGGAATTGTTTCAGAATATATTCTAAGCACAAGCTCTTCCGGCCCAACTTCTTTAAGGATCTCATCAGAGGGACTGTTTCTTTATCGATAAACACCCATGCACCTGTCTTTGTGACCTCTTAGAACCTCACTGACCTGAAGCCCATTCTTAGGCTCTAGATCTTAGGGTAAGAATCACTGTTGGAAAAACTTTTTTAGGCCAGGCATGGTGGCTCATGCCTGTAATCCTAGCACTTTGAGAGACTGAGATGGATGACTGGCTTGAGGCCAGGAGTTGAAGACCAGCTTGGCCAACATAGTAAAACCCCATCTCTACTAAAAATACAAAGATTAGCCAGACAAGGTGGTGCGTGCCTGTGGTCCCGGGCTACTTGGGAAGCTGAGGCCTGAGAATCCCTTGAACCTGGGAGGCAGAGGTTGCAGTGAGCCGAGATCATGCCAATGCACTCTAGCCTGGGCGACAGAGTGAGACTGTCTCAAAAAAAAAAAAAAAAGAGGCCGGGCGTGATGGTTCACGCCTGTAATCCCAGCACTTTTGGAGGCTGAGGCGGATGGATCACGAGGTCAAGTGATCGAGACCATCCTGGTGAACATGGTGAAACCCCATCTCTACTAAAAATACAAAAAATTAGCTGGGCATGGTGCGCGTGCCTGTAATCCCAGCTACTCAGGAGGCTGAGGCAGGAGAATTGCCTGAACCCAGGAGGTGGAGGTTGCGGTGAGCCAAGATCGCACCATTGCACTCCAGTCTGGGTAACAAGGGCGAAACTCTGTCTCAAAAAAAAAGAAAGAAAGAAAGAAAGAAAACCTTTTTAAAATTATAAACTTAGAGTATTACTTATTTTAGTTGGTGTTAGTTGGTGAAACGTGTGCATCTGAAAAATGTACTATAATACCATCTATGTCCTACTTTAAGCAAATCCTGTATTTAGAACAATAGATGAACTGTGTCCTGTGAGTTTGAAAACAAATTGCTTTGGGTTGCAGCCTGCCTAGTGCGTTTCAGTGTGTGCACTGATGACTTTTATTAGACAGTGGCATGGGGAAGGGCAGAGGGCTCTGTGCTGGAGAGCAGGGTTCTGGAGCACTAGTCATGGCTCTGCCTGCTGTCACAGCACCTCTTTATAATATTTCAACAAGGCTGCTCACATTTCTTTGATGTGTTCATCAGAAATAGGTCATTTCTCCTCATTAATTCAGTTGAGGCTTTTTTGCTGGACTGAGGGAAGTGAATGGAGTGTTGGTGTGGGAGAATCCTGGATCTCAGAATGTCTAAGAGCCACCTGTAATGGTGAAAAGGGAAAGCAACGTTGTTCATTCATTGCCTTCCTTTTGAGCCTGCCCTTCCCCCAGGTAACAAGTGATTCCTGGGCAGAGACTCATTGCACTTTAGTCCTGCTCACGTTCCTCTTTGCAGAAGTAGAGGGACATGAAGCCAGAAAGAAGTGGGTCTGTTCACACCAGACCTCTAGCATCAGGCCAGCACCACAGCACCCTGCCTGGTCCACGAGAGCACAGGGAATGGCAGAGTGTCACATTGCCATGCTGTAGGCATCTATGCATGTGACCATGTAGCCCACCATATTCATCAGCAGCCTGGCACTGGTTTATTCCACAGGTGCTTCTCAAGCTCTCGCTCTTTGATGGGCATTGTGGTCTCTAGGAATGCAGTGGTGAGCAGTCCCTGGTCTAGGGGGTCTCATGATGTTGAGGGTGGACAGGAGGGTCTGTGCATAGAGGACTCACCCCTGCTTTTTCCCACTCTGTGGATGGTAAGGGGCATGGGCAGCTTGTTCTGCCTCTTTGAGGCTTGTTTTGTTTTTTAACTCTAAATCCAGAATTTATGTATTGCTACGTTGATTCAGTTTTAAACTAACCAGTCTCTGGCACACAGATAGTAAGCATGCAGCAAGCATTTGCTGAATAAGTGAATTTGAGAATGAATTGGAGGTGAAGCTCAGGAAACCCTTCTTCTGTACTGCTACCGACCATCATACCTGCCAAGCGGGATGCTGGGTACTTTTACTTCTTGCCGGCCAAGCTGGATGTAATTTTCCTTCTTCTGAAATTCCCATAGAGTATATCTGCCCCAAAGGTACATTCATTTATACATCTATTACTTCTTACTACCCTGTTTTCTGTTTATAACCCCCCTCCTCCAATCCCACACAGGTAAAACTGGCTTAATGACCTTGGACAAATTGCTGCTTGATTTCTCCAGCCTCAGTTTCTTCATCTGTAAAGTGAGGATAGAAAGAGTATGTTAGGACTGCTGTGAGGAATAACTGAACTCATCCACATGGATCATTCAGAACAGAGCCCAGCACTTGTGTCAGCTGTTTTGCCGTTTCTTACTGTTGTATTTGCCAGAGCACTCAAGTACTGCCTAGTGCTTTTTTGGCATTCAAATGCATGTTTTGAATGGGAAAAGGAAAATTATTTATTTAAAGGTTTGTCTCACTGTCAACTGTGATTACTCTGCTAATAAGTGGCAAAAAACATCAGTGATACCTCAAAGAGCAGCTTTTCCCCTGTTTTTTCCTTTTTACCCTGGAGTAACACTTTTTGACAGCCATGCTTGGGAGATCCAGCACAGGGCCTCCTTACCAGGCTGCAGAGTTGGCTATTGGTGTTCAATGGTGACAAAAAAGACAAGTGGTTGGCCGGCCGCAGTGGCTCATGCCTGTAATCCCAGCACTTTGGCAGGCCAAGGTGGGCAGATCACCTGAGGCAAGGAGTTTGAGAATAGCCTGGCCAACATGGCAAAACCCTGTCTCTAATAAAAATACAAAAAAAATTTAGTTAGGTGTGGTGGCGGGCACCTGTAATCCCAGCTACTCAGGAGGCAGAGGCAGAAAATCGCTTGAACTTGGGAGGCAGAGGCTGCAGTGAGTCGAGATCGCACCATTGCACTCCAGCCTGGGCAACAAGTGAAAAACTCTGTCTCAAAAAAAAAAGACAAGTGGGCAGGCCATGGGGCTTAGCCTTGAGCTCCTGGAGGCCAGATCTGAAGGGAGGCAGCCCCTAGCATGCCAGCTCTTCCTCTCCCAGCTTTTGTTAATCACTAGAGGGGTTCCAACATCAGTACACAGACATTTGATCTCAGGAACATTAACAGATACTTATAGAGTCTTCTGGGTGCCAGGCACTGTGCTGCCTATTAAGATAAAAAGGTGAATGAAGCAGGGAGCTGACATCCTAGTGATGGATATAGCAGCCACAAAAGCAAAAATGAAGCAAAGTACCAAAGGGCTCCTCTGCCTGGGAGAGCAGTATGTAGGGGAGAGACTGGTCAGGTCCTCCCTAAGGCTTAGGGAACTTGGAGTGGTTAACAGAGGAGCCAGCATTTCAGAGGAATCGTTCTAAATCAGCACGGCTCAGCCTTTTTTAACTTGCAAACGCCTTTCATAGTTATAGTGACTGGTACAAACTCTCTCTAGAAGTGATTTTAAATAGAAAAAAAATTTATTTAGATTAGTATATTACTAAAAATTTTATTGCTTGGGATCTAAATTATATATATTTTTAAATTGTGATAAGAGGAATACAACTTAAGGCCCTGAGAAACAGCATCCTCAGACAACTTGTAGAATTACCATTTTTTGATGATTCTCACTTGTATTTCTCACTAACTTCTCACTAACATGTGTTTTGTCATTGGCATTGCTTGAGCCTACATTTAGCCACTGGTTTATTATGGATGTAAATGAAATCATATATGACTAAGAGCAAAGTCAATTAAAATACTGTGTAATGGTAAAAACTGTGATAAACCAACTGAGTTATGAACACACTTACGATTTCTACAACTCATCCCATGCTTCCTGTGTGCCTATTTGGAAGCTTCTACTCTATTCTAGGTTAAAGGGAAAAATATTTATGTTATTATTTTATTGATATTTAAGTTATTATTTTTAAGAAGTAGAAATAGAAGCCTAATAGCCTTTAACACATAAATCCTGAAACACCTTCTGGCCTCTTGTTGTTCATTCTCTTCCAAACTGTTCGTAACCCACCATAAGGATCTTAGTTTAAAAATCTGAAGAATGATTCTTCTCTGAGGCCAAGGTTACATTTGTAGACTTCAGGAGTTCATTAGTTCATTCAGCAGATACTGCTGTGAGTATGCTGTGTGTTCCTGGCATGTCCTAGGCACTTGAGGTACAGGTCTAAGCAAGACAGACTTGGTTCCTGCCTTCATCTGTTTATTCATTCCATCTGGGTTTATTTGGGAAGATTCTGGTGTGGCGTAAAAGACAGAAAAGGAAGACTAGAGCCAATTGTGGGGCCTCTTGGATTCCAGATTAAGGAATCTGAACAACAGTGAGGGGATTTGAGTGGATGTGTGGCTCATAAAAGTGGCAGTTTAGGAAGCTTAATTTGCTGTCTGTGTACAAGGTGCAGTAAAAAGGGTGAAGGAAGACGAGAAGAGAGTCAAGGGTGATAATGGAACAGTGAAGTTAGAGAGGCCGCAGGTCAGGTCTATGGCAGGGAGAGGGCAGGAAGAGTCTGCCAAGTAGAGGCCACAAGGAAAACAGAGGCACCAAGAAATGATTAGAGAAGTAGTACAAGGTAGATGCAGGGTAGCTGGCTTTCCCAGGAAGATGATGAGTCTAAGTTTGGTTTTAGATATCTTGAGTAATACTGAAAAGGGAGTGTTACTTGTCATAATAGCTGACATTGTTTAAGCATTCACTATGTGCCAAGCCAAGTGCTTTATAGTAATTCTATAATTCTTTCTTTCTTTTCTTTTTTCTTTCTTTCTTTTTTTTTTTTTGAGACAGTCTCTCTCTGTCATCCAGGCTGGAGTGCAGTGGTGTGATCTTGGCTCACTGTAGCCTCAACCTTCTGGGCTCAAGCGATCCTCTCACCTCAGCCTCCTGAGTAGCTAGGTCCACAGGCTCGCACCACCACACCTGGCTAAGTCTGTTTTTTTTTTTTTGGAAGGAGAGGTGGGCGGAGTCACCTAGGCAGGAGTGCAGTGATGCGATCTTGGCTCACCGCAACCTCCACCTGCCAGGTTCAAGCCATTCTCCTGCCTTAGCTTCCCAAGTCAATGGGACTACAGGCATGTGCCATCACACCTGGCTAATTTTTGTATTTTTAGTAGAGACGGGGTTTTGCCATGTTGGCCAGGCTGGTCTTGAACTCCTGATCTCAAGTGATTTGCCTGTCTTGGCTTCCCAAAGTGCTGGGATTACAGGTGTGAGCCACCGTGCCCTGCCATGTTCATGTTTTATAAAGATGAGGTCTCACTGTGTTGCACAGGCTGGTCTGGAACTTCTGTGCTCAAGGGATTAGATATTTCTTTCTCCCTCTGTTTCTCTCTTTCTGGTCAACTTTGTTGAAATACATTTACATACAATGAAATTCACCAATTTTAAGTATACAATTTGATAAATCTTGACAAATACACACACACACACACACACACACACACACTTTCATCACTCCAATTATTTCCTTGGTGCCCCTTTGCAGTCCCTGCCCTCCCTCTGGTCCCTGGCAACTACTCATCTGCTTTATCTTACTATTGTTTCATCATTTCTATTAATAGAATGTCATTGATAAGTGGAATCTTATACGACATAGTGTTTTTTTTTTTTTTGGTCTGGCTTCTTTTGCTTAGCATAAATCTTTGAAATTCTTCTATGATGTTATATGTTTCTTTTTATTACTGAGTAGTATTCCATTGTTTGGATTTAGCATTACTTTGTTATCTATTCACCAGTTGGTAGATATTTGGGTTATTTCCAGTTTGGGGCTATTATGAGTAGAGCTGCCACGAATATTTGGGTAAAATCTTTGTGTAGATATATATTTTCATTTCTCCTGAGTGAATACCTAGGAATGGAATTGCTGAGTGATAGGCTAAATGTATGTTTTAACTTTGTAAGAAATTGCCAAACTTTTCTAGATTTTTGTTTTACCTTCACGATACTTCTGAATTGTATTTGTTATTATCTCAATTTTTTTACTTGAAGAAAATGAGGTGCAAAGAGGGTAAGAATGAAGGTTTGTATGAGGCTAGTGAACTTTGTTTTGTTTTTCTGAGATGGAGTCTTGCTTTGTCACTCAGGCTGGAGTGCAGTGGTGCGATCTCAGCTCACTGCAACCTCCACCTCCTGGATTCAGGTGATTCTCTTGCCTCAGCCTCCTGAATGCTGGGACTACAGGTTCATGTGACCACACCCAGCTAATTTTTATGTTTTTTTTAGTAGGGATGGGGTTTTGCTCTGTTGGCCAGGTTGGTTTTGAACTCCTGGCCTCAAGTCATCTGCCTGCCTCTGCTTTCCAAAGTGCTGGGATTACAAGTGTGAGCCACCAGGCCCAGCTGACTAGTGAACTTTGAATGAAAGAAATAAGAGTTGGCAGCCATCCCTGAGCTGATCTGTTGTCAGGGACTGCAGAGTGGTAACCTGATTGATGGCTCCACTAAGCATTGGTTAGAAGAGGGCAAGCTAGTGATCCCCTTCTGAACCACAGAACCAGATAAAGATTTCGGTGACCGTTTTCTCAGTTCTTCCATTCTGGCTGTGTAGGGATGGAGTTAATTCATTACATACAATGGAGATAGGGCAGTGCTGTCCAATGGAAATACAATGCTAGCCACTTATGTAACTTTACATTTTCTAGTAGCCACATTAAAAAAGTATAAAGAAACAAGTAAAAATAATTTAAATAATATATTTAACCCGATATATCCAAAACATTATACTTTCAACATGCAATCATTATAAAAATTATTACTTTGCTTGGTGCAGTGACTAATGCCTGTAGTGTCAGCACTTTGGCAGGCTGAGGAGGGAGGATCTCTTGAGGCCAGGAGATTGAGACCAGCCTAAGCAACTTAGCAAGACCTAGTCTCTACAAAAGTTAAAAAAAAAAAAGGTATGGTGGCACACACCTGTAGTCTCAGCTACTCAGGAGGTTGAGGTAGAAAAATCCCTTGAGCCCAGGAGGTTGAGGCTGCAGTGAGCTACGATTGCACCACTGCACTCCAGCCTAGGTAACAGAGTGAGACTCTATCTGTATTTTTTTAAATTAATATATTTTACATTCCTCTTGTCATAAAAGTATTTGAAATCTGATGTGTATTTTACAATTACAGCATATCTGAATTGGGGCTAGCTGCATATCAGTTACTCAGTGGCCACGAAATGCTTGTAGCTACTATACTGGACAGCACAGATACAGACATTAAAAGTAATATCTGCCAGGTATGGTAGCTCATGCCTGTAGTCCCAGTTACTAGGGAAGCTGAGGTGGGAGGATCACTTGAGCCTAGGAGTTCAAGGTTACAGTGAGCTATGATCGCACCACTGCACTCCAGCCTGGGCAACAGAGCCAGACCCCATCTCCAAAAGAAATTAAAAATAAAATCCCAAATATATTGTTATGGAAAGAGATCCATGTTATATTAAGTGGGAGAAAAGGCAAGTTATAACACACTTTTTAGTATGCTTTCATTTTCATAAATATCTTTTTTTTTTGAGACGGAGTCTTATAAATATCTTTTCTTTTTTTTTTGAGACGGAGTTTCGCTCTTGTTACCCAGGCTGGAGTGCAATGACGTGATCTCGGCTCACCGCAACCTCCGCCTCCTGGGTTCAGGCAATTCTCCTGCCTCAGCCTCCTGAGTAGCTGGGATTACAGGCACGCGCCACCATGCCCAGCTAATTTTTTGTATTTTTAGTAGAGACGAGGTTTCACCATGTTCACCAGGATGGTCTCAATCTCTTGACCTCGTGATCCACCCGCCTCGGCCTCTCAAAGTGCTGGGATTACAGGCGTGAGCCACCGCTCCCAGCCCCATATCTTTTTTTTTTTTTGAGATGGAGTCGTACTTGGTCACCCAGGCTGGAGTACAGTGAGATCTCAGTTCACTGCGTAACCTCCGCCTCCCAGGTTCAAGCAATTCTTCTGCCTCAGCCTCCCAAGTAGCTGGGATTACAGGTGCCTGCAACCATGCCTGTCTGATTTTTGTATTTTTAGTAGAGACAGGGTTTTACCATGTTGGCCAGGCTGGTCTCAAACTCCTGACCTCAGATGATTCACCAGCCTCAGACTCCCAAAGTGCTGGGATTACAGGCGTGAGCCACAGCACCTGGCCACATTTTCATAAATATCTATGTTTATACCTGCAAATAAACAGTCTGTAACTGCACACTATCCAGTATTCTAGCCACTAGACTAATAAAATTAGGCTAAAATTTCAGTCCGCTTGTCACCCTATCCACATTCCAAGAGCTCAGTAGTCCCTTGTGCATAGAGGCTACCATATTGGATATCAAGCCTTAGGTCACTGCTGTCTTCGAACTGCTGAACTAGTTGAGAAAGACTGAGCTTAGTGGATAGGACCTGCTAGCCCTGCAGCCATTGGGATTTTACAACCATTGATGCCCAGAGCCTCTGTGTTTTTTAAGAGTAAACACACTGGAAGGAAGCTCATTGAGGTGCAACCGTTGTTAGTACCTTGGGGAGTTTAACGGCACAGTGTGGAAGCAAAACAGCTTCGTGGAGGACCTTGTTCCGTTTTTGTACAACTGAAATTAACTGCCATTCAAATTGCTGAGGACCATGTAAACCTGATGTCCACTTTAGGCATGTTCTTATAAAAATGTTCCTTTCTGCTGCTTCTTAACTGCCTAATGTACATGATGGGGCTTGCTGAACATTCAGGAGAAAAAATAGTTTCTTTTTTGTACACAACTTCTAGGTGGTGCTGAGATTACAGTCAGCTCCAGCGGTTTGTGTCCATAGGCTGCAAAGTGTAGGGGTATTAAAACCAGGTGGTTGTGGTGTTCTGAGAGCTCTATTGCTATAGTAACTTGTTCTCCAGGCCCAGGTTCTTGTCCTTACTCTGCCTTTCACCCTCTCAGCTTCCCCCTGACTTAATAGACTTGTTCTGGCTGCCCAGCTGCACTCTGTTCATCAAAATGAGACTTTGGAGCATGTGAAAGCATTGTGTCCAAGGGCATAGAGGTAGGAATCGCTGTGCCCCTGGGTCAGACCAGCCTGGGGCAGAGTCTGTTCTCATCACTTACTAGTTGTGTACCCTTGTTTAAGGCTTCTACCCTCTCTGAGCCTCAGGGTTCTTGTTGTATAAGAGATGTGGTGAGGCCTCCCTCCAAACATCGCTGGGAGATGGAATAAACTGAGGGCTGGAAGGCAGAGAGTAAGTGCCCCATAAGCAGAGCAGTTATACCTCCCGCTCTGAGGATGTGTGTCTGCAGGGCATGTATACCGTGGTCAATTCCACAGTTGGTTTTGAAATTGGAGCTAGTGTCTCAGGATGAAACAGCAACATTCTAAGACTAGGTAGGATAGATTTATGTGTAGTCAACTCTTCGTTATTCTTAGTGATGGTGACCATTATTAAAACCAGTCGGGACTTCTAGATTGACTTCACCCCATTATTTGAAGCTTCTCTTCCACTAAATGCTTTACCAGCCCAGTTACAAATAGAAGAATTCATTTACTTTACTTGTATCTTCTGTTTTCCCAGTCTCCCCAGCACAGAGAGTACTGATGAGTAGTAAAATGACCAAAAGGTCCCTCGTCAAAGGAAAAAAGGTGATTGACTGCATTTATCATTGATAACATACCAAGCTCTTATCTAAGCTCAGATAATCTCAATCCTTATCTCTCAGAATTCCTTATTTAATTTGATTTATTTTATTTTTCCAAAAAAGGTTCTTACTCTGTCACCCAGGCTGGAGTGCAGTGGTGCAATCACAGCTCACTGCAGCTTCCATCTCTCTGGGCTTAAGGGATCCACCCGCCTCAGCCACCCAAGTAACTGAGACTAAAGATGTATGCCTCCTAAAGTGCTGGGATTACGGGTGTGAACCACCGCGCCTGGCCAGGATTTCTTATTTTAAAGTAGCATGTTTTAAATTACATGTGTAGCAAGCTGAGAAACTTTTCAAAAAATTGTTTCTCCTGATTGTAAAAATAATTTATGCTCATTGAGGATAACCTGAAAAACATAGGGAAAAAAATAGCCAAAAATGGGCATAGAATCTAGGACAACAGAGGCTGGAGTCATGGATTCCTTAGAAATTAGAGACTGATACAATTGTTTCTCGTATTCAGAGGGAATGGCTGCTTTTTGTTTTTTCCTGAGCGTTTTCTTCACAGTGCTGCCACCGTCCTGTGCTTGCTGATTAGAGCTGTGATACATTTACCTGCAGACACTTTTTTCTTCGCTATTTTCTTAGCAGGGAAGAAAATGAACAGTTACAAAGCTGGCTGTTGTGCTGGCTGCTCTCAATATGCTGTCTTATTTCATACTCACCAGGACTCTGTTGGGAAGGTTATGATTTTGCAGATGAGGAAACTGAAGCACAGACAAGTTAGGCTGCAAAGCTAGTAAGTGGTTGTTGGGCTTTGTTCTGGATCTCTGTGACTGGAAAGCGTGTGCCCTCTCCTGCTGGGGACTGTGGCTGTGCTATGGAGGAGGAATGGCACATTGTGGCTGATCATTACACAGTGACCAGCCCCTCTTTCAGGTTCCAGAAGGGCTCGCAGGTGGCCTGTCTTTGAGGCAATGGACAATGGGGAAGGTAGAGGAGACTTGGCCCAGGAGGGAGCGCTTCAGTCTCCAGTGGGTACTCAGGTCAGTGCCCGGGAAGGGCGTGAGGGATGAGGAGCTGGCCACCTCAGATACCAGGGCCCACAGAAAACCATCATATCCAGCAGATCAGCGTTTCTGTGTTACTGTCTTTTCTAGCCTGCTGAACTTGTAGTGGGTAGTTCTCTGAGATTATGTTCACTTCATCCATTTGTACAGTTTGAGGGCATTGTAAGGATTACTGAACAAGTGAAGGTTATATTTTGTTTTTAATGGCTATTTAATTGAGCTTCAGATTTTTAAAGTTTTTTTTTTTTTTTTTTTTTTTTGCTTTGATGTAAGATAGAATTACTGGGTTTCCATTTTAGCAAATTATGTAATTTGTGTGGGCGTCATTTAAGGGTCATTGTACTATAGAATGCTGCAGGAAGTGGCTATTTAAAAAGCCATATCCATTCTGTAGTCATGTTTGAGGTCAAAAGGATTTTGGAGTGCTTCTTTGTGGTGTTTTTCCTCTCTGGAACATCAGCTGTCTTTGAAGTCAGTATGGAGACCAGCTCTCCTGGTAGGAGGGCAGGAGACCATCCCACAGCGCAGAGTGTAGACTTCAAAAGGCCCGGAGAAGGGAGAAGAGAAGCATGTATGATCATGGTGCCCATTTCACTGCAGGGATCAAAGCGTGTTTGCAACGTGTGCTTCGTCTCTTCTGTGAACACAAAGTAGAAACTGGGGAATTTGTTTTGCTAAAGTTAAAGCACACAATTCTATGAATTAGATTTTTAAATAAAATTTATTTCACACAGCTGAAAAGATGTGTTTGGCTTCATTCACCTGCCAAAATTTAGGTTAAGATGGAGATGATTCTTCAGATGCCTTTAAAAACCCTTAATGTTTTCATTAGTTTTGGGGCAGTTTTTGCATATTATTGGGTTGCACAACAATTGAAATAAAACAAAGGTAGGTTCTAGCACTGAAAATCTGCAGATGAAATTACAATAAATAATGACTACTTAGCAGAGCAAGGAGTAATCACTAATTTTAAGTTAAATATCAAGGACTGTAAGCAGCCAGGCAGGTGGCCAGTGAGCTAAGCAGAAGCCTGCAAGCTGAATTCTATGAGAATTTCCTCAGAAACCTTGCTGTCCTCTAAGATGATGTGGACTGCTGCCTGTGGCTGCAGCTGTTGTGCTGTGTGACACTGATTTTGAATAGGTAGAACAGCGAAGAGAGGGGAGTAAGTAAGGATATTTAGGATATAATTAGTCTGACTAGGGTTTGCATGGGAAGAAAGGGTTAGGACAGTTCGGTCAGTTGTAGAAGAATGTAGAAGCTAGGCTAAGGCATTTAGATTTATCCTATGGGCCTGTGGGAGCCATGGAAGGTCCCAGAGCAGAGAAGTAGCATGGTGGTAGATTCCAGTCAGGTCACTTGTTTTCAGCATTCTTTTCAGGCCTTCCTGTGAAGAGAAAGTGCCAGGGGAGAAGTGGGTTTGAGAGTGAACCCAGAGGGGTGATGTGGCTGGTGGGCACTGGTGACAAACAGGCCTGCCTCCTCTCCCAGATCCACCACTTTCTAGTCAAGGCATCTCTCCTTCCCCAGACCCACCCCTTAGTCAAGGCATCTATCCTTCAGAGACTCATTTCCTCCATCTGAGGGAAATGGTTCTTTCTTGCTCCTCTTAAAGAGCACTGGCAGATAGTGTGAGTGGTGCCTATGGGAGCCACCACTACAGAGCCCAGTATGAGGGATTTCTAGAGGCTCAGGTTAGATACAAACCACAGCCCCAAAAGACAGAAGAGCTGGGTCCTTAAGAGGAGGTGGGGAGGTATGGGTGAGGAGTGGAGGAGATTATGAGGTTTGGTTAGTGGTTGCTTCATCTGTTTCCTTCCACCCATGCAAGGGGTTTTATTTCTGTGGTGTGGAGCTGCTTCCGAATTTTTTTTTTGAAACGGAGTCTCTCACTCTATCATAGGCTGGAGTGCAGTGGTGCGATCTCAGCTTACTGCAACCTCTGCCCTCCCAGGTTCAAGCGATTCTTCTGCCTCACACTCCCCAGTATCTGGGATTATAAGTGTACCACCACGACCAGACAATTTTTGTAATTTTAGTAGAGGCAGGGTTTTACCATGTTGGTCAGACTGGTCTTGAACTCCTGATCTCAGATGATCTTCCTTGGCCTCCCAAAATACTGGAATTACAGGTGTGAGCCACCACACCTGGCCTCCAGTCACTTTACGAAGTTTTAGAACAATGGTTCTCACCCCTGACTGCAAGTTAGTATCAACTGAGGAAGATTTAAGACCTGCTGGCCAGGCACGGTGGCTCATGCCTGTAATCCCAACACTTTGGGACACGAGAGGCGGGTGGGATCACCTGAGGTCAGGAATTCAAGACCATCCTGGCCAACATGATAAAACCCTGTCTCTACTAAAATTACAAAACTTAGCCGAGCATGGTGGTGCGCGCCTGTAGTCTCAGCTACTCAGGAGGCTAGGGCACAAGAACTGCTTGAACCTGGGAGACAGAGGCAGAGGTTACAGTGAGCTGAGATTGTGCCACTGTACTCCAGCCTGGGTAACAAAGTGAGACTGTCTCAAAGAAAAAGAAAAGAAGAGAGAGAGGAAAAAACCAAAGACCTGTTAATGCCTGTGCCCAGGCCAGACAAATTAAATCAGAATCTGTGAGGGCACAAGCGTAGGTATCTTTTCATTTTTGTTTTTGTTTTTGTTTTTGAGACAGAGTTTCACTCTTGTTGCTCAGGCTGGAGTGCAATGGCGCGATCTCGGTTCACCGCAACCTCCGCCTCCTGGGTTCAAGTGATTCTCTTACCTCAGCCTCCCGAGTAGCTGGGATTACAGGCATGCAACTCCACACCTGGCTAATTGTGTATTTTTAGTAGAGATGGGGTTTCTCTATGTTGGTCAGGCTGGTCTTGAACTCCTGACCTCAGGTGATCCGCCCGCCTCGGCCTCCCAAAGTGCTGGGATTACAAGCGTGAGCCACTGCACCTGGCCTGTAGGTATCTTTTCAAATTCTCTAGGTGATTCTAGAATGCAGCAGGGTTGAGACCCTCTGCCTTAGAGGTAGAGAGATGGGAACACTGACAGGTATCTGCAAAACATTTCTGAACAGCTGCTGGTGTCTTTTTCTGTACTTTTAAGTTTCATGGCACATCTGATAGCTGTGCCAAAAGGGAAGAGAGAATTACTTGGGCTAGGCTGGTTTGAAGTTTACATGAGTTTTGGCTTGAGCTCCTTAATACGTTTATTTCAAAGTAATCTGTATTTGTAGCCTTACTAAAGTAATTTGAGGCCAGACATGTTCAATGTAAGTTTTCCTACTTAGTTTTCCTAAAATTTCACCAAACCAAGGTACCTTTGAGTACCTGCTACTGTGCAGTGAAATCCCACGTACCCTTTCAGAAATTCAGGAAAACAAGTTGCCAGTAGGGATACTTAATTGGAAAATGGCTAATTCCTATCACTAGGTGATAGGAATGTTTTTACCTCCATCAATTCTAAAGTTGTGGAAATGACAGCTCCTACCTCTGCACCCTCAGGTAAGAGTCAATGGGTCTACATCATTAGGGTGAACCAGCTCAGTCCATGGACTAACAAGGACTCTCATCTTTCCAAGTTGCAGAAAGAGCCTGGCCTCAGGACTTCCCCGGGTTGCCAGCTATGTCTGGCAGGTTGGAGGGTCTTGGGAGTCAGCAGGACTTGGTTTCCAGTTCCCAGCCAGCTGCATCCTAGCTGTGCGACCTCACTCTATCTCGTTGACCTGAGATTTACCACTTAGGGTGGCTGTGAGGATTAATGAGAAGTATTGGGCTAGGGGCTTAGCAAAATTCCCAGCACATGGTCAGTGCTCATTTTAAGTTAATTCTCTCTTTTCCTCCCTCACTTAAGTCAGAAATCATGTGGTCCTAGGGCAAGTGCATTTCCAGTTTGAAAAACTTCAGCACGAGGCCTCAGTGACTTGCCAGAATGCCTACATGCTAGGGCTGGACACAGCAGCCTCCCTGGTGTGCCAACATAGAGTTGTGTCAAGAGGAGGGGCAGAAAGGAGCGGGCCCTTTGGGGAAGTAGCAGCACATGGCAGGGTTTGGTGGCAGGCTGAAATCCATCTGACTCAGGGCTGCTCTGCAGGGCTGTTAGCTCTCCTTTCCATGCCTGATGGACCTTGGTGGTTTATCTTCTCTTTTATACACTCTATTGATCCTGTTCCACATCAGAGAGGGCAGTAAAGATGGGAATGATTCACTCGAGGATCCCAGGCTGCTGACTCCAGCTCGGGAGGTGGAGGCCTGACTTCAAATGTTGAATTTCTGTTGGTCTCCAGGGCTTTCTTTTCTTTGCTTTAATAAGAGCTGCAGCCTGGTTGCAAGCAGTAGACAGCTGTGGGTTTTTTTCTTTTTCTTTTTAGTTCACAGCATTGGAAATTTGAGGTGGAAACATTTCTCTTTTGATTAGGCTGGATGATGTATCAAACAATGTAGAAAAATTCAAATGTTTTTATAGTTAGGGACTAACTTGCCCCATTGAAATGGAATAGAAATATTCCTGAGCAAAATCACCTTATATTGCTTCCCATTTCTTTTTTTTTTTTTAGAAAGAAAGAAAAAAAGAATGAAGAAGAGGAAGAAAAAGGAAGAGAAAGAGAGAGAGAGAATGGGAGTATTGCTTTCTTGCCCAGGCTAGAATGCAATTTAGTAATGGGTATTGAAAACCACTTTTACGGCCGGGCGCGGTGGCTCAAGCCTGTAATCCCAGCACTTTGGGAGGCCGAGGCGGGTGGATCACGAGGTCAAGAGATCGAGACCATCCTGGTCAACATGGTGAAACCCCGTCTCTACTAATACAAAAAAAAAAAAAATTAGCTGGGCATGGTGGCGCGTGCCTGTAATCCCAGCTACTCAGGAGGCTGAGGCAGGAGAATTGCCTGAACCCAGGAGGCGGAGGTTGCGGTGAGCCGAGATCGCGCCATTGCACTCCAGCCTGGGTAACGAGTGAAACTTCGTCTCAAAAAAAAAAAAGAAAACCACTTTTATACCAATAATTATACTTAATGATGTTGACAGGAAGGAATAAGAGAAGAAAATAACAAACAAGCAGCCAACCAATCTTTCATTTAAACCTATGAAATACTATGCGATTACTGAGGAGTGATTTACTTCCAATTATGTAGTCACTTTTAGAATAGGTGTGAGGTGGTAATGTATGTTTTGTGTATTTGAAGTGGAGAGTTCTGTAAATGTTTATTAAGTTTACTTGTTCCGGGTCTGAGTTCAAGTCCTGGATGTCCTTGTTAATTTTCTGTCTGTTTGATCTATAGAATCTTTAGCTCTTCTTGTTACATTGATCCTTTTGCCATTATGTCCATTTCTTTTTTATCTGTAATTACATGGCAGATGGGCTTGGGGGCCGCACGGGAGCCTTGATTTTATTTTTTTATTTTTATAGGTTTTTTTGGTTCTTTAACAACTATGTCTGGTCAATTTTGTTGGTCTCTTTTTAAAATTTTGTTTTTAATTAACAAATAATTGTATATTTGCAATATAGTGTGATGTTATACATATGTAGTTGTACCACTTAATGACAGGGATACATCTTGAGAAATTGTTAGGAATTTTATCATTGTGTGAACATCATGGAGTGTACTTACACAAGCCTAGGTGGTATAGCCTACTCCATACCCAGGCTAGATGGTAGAGCCTATTTCTCCCAGGCTACAAACCTGTACAATATATTACTCTACTGAGTACTGTAGGCAACTGCAACATGATAGTAAGTATTTGTATATCTTAACATAGAAAAGGTACAGTATAAAAAAATTAAAAGACAACCAGGCACAGTGGCTCGCGCCAGTAATCCTAGCACTCAGGAGGTTAAGGCAAGAGGATTGTTTCACGCCAGGAGTTTAATTCCAGCCTCACCAACAGAGTGAGATCTCGTCTCTCTAAAAAAAAGTAAAATAAAAAAAATGGTCTACCTGTATAGGGCACTTATTATTAATGGAGCTTGCAGGACTGGAAGTTGCTCTGGGTGAGTCAGTGAGTAAGCGGTGAGTGAATATGAAGGCCTAGGACATTACTGGGCATGACTATAGACTTTATAAATGCTGTACACTTAGGCTATGTTAAATTTATTTAAAATGTTTTTCTTTTTTTTATGTCCTTTTTCTTTTTTTTTTTGAGACGGAGTTTCGCTCTCGTTACCCAGGCTGGAGTGCAATGGCGCGATCTCGGCTCACCGCAACCTCCGCCTCCTGGGTTCAGGCAATTCTCCTGCCTCAGCTTCCTGAGTAGCTGGGATTACAGGCACGCGCCACCATGCCCAGCTAATTTTTTTGTATTAGTAGAGACGGGTTTTCACAATGTTGACCAGGATGGTCTCGATCTCTTGACCTCGTGATCCACCCGCCTCGGCCTCCCAAAGTGCTGGGATTACAGGCTTGAGCCACCGTGCCCGGCCTTTTTATGTCCTTTTTCTATAAGGAATATTTTTAAAACGTATTTTTTAAAACTTTTTATTTGTACTCTTTAAACTTTTTTTTATTAAAATCTAAGACATAAACACACATAGTAGCCTAGTCCTACACAGTGTCAAGATCATCAGTATGACCATCTTCCACCTCCACATCCTGTCCCACTGAAAGGTCTTTAGGGGAATAACACTCATGGAGGTCTTCTATGATAGCAATGGCTTCTGAATACCTCGAAGGAGCTGTCTGAGGCTATTTTACAGTTACCTTTTTTTCTAAGTAGAAGGAGTATACTCTGAAATAACTATTAAAAGCAGTAGGTTTATTTACACCAGCATACTACAAACACTTGACTAATGCATTGTGCTATAAAGTTAAGACATCTGTGATGTCACTAGGTGATAGGAATGTTTTTAGCTCCATTATAATCTTATTGGACCTTGGCCGGGCACCATGGCTCATGCCTGTAATCCTAGCACTTTGGGAGGCAAACATTGGTGGATCACTTTGAGGTAAGGAGTTCCTGGTCAGCCTGACAAACATGGTGAAACCCCATCTCTACTAAAAATACAAAAATTAGGCAGACTTGGTGGAAGGCACCTGTAATCCCAGCTACTTTGAGGCAGGAGAATTGTATGAACTCAGGAGGCAGAGGTTGCAGTGAGCCAAGATCATGCCACTGCACTCTAGCCTGGGTGACAGAGTGAGACTCCATCTTAAAAAAAAGAAAAAACCTAATCTTATTGGACCATGATCATATTTACTTGTGGTCTGTTCTGACCAAAATGTCCTTATGCAGTGCATGACTATATATACACTTTGTAGAATAATTGAATCAAGCTAATGAACATATCATCACCTCATGTAGTTATCATTTCTTTGTGGTGAGAACATTTAAAATCCACTCTTTTAGCCATTTTGAAATATGCATTATTATTGACCAAAATCACCATGCTGTGCCATAGATCACCACAACATATTCTGCCGGTCTTACTTGAAACCTTCGACCAACATCATCTCTTTCTTGGTCCACTCCCACTCCCATCCTGTGGTAACCACCTTCCTACTCTGCTTCTGGGGGCTCATTCTTAATGTTTCTTTACAGAGGAAACACAAAGGATGGTGCCTTGGGGCTGCCAGTAACTAAGCGCACCCTGTTGGTAGCCATGCACGTGTTGCATGTGGGTTCCAGTGGGTGTGGCCGAGAGCAGATGGCAGCAGAAGTAACTCCCACTCCATCCTGCATCCCAAGCCTCCATGGACTGGTGTGACCTGTTCTACTCATCTGATCCCCAGTTTCTCAACCTCGGTACTTTGACATTTGGGCTCAAGTAGTTCTTTGTTGTGGGGATCTCCTGTGCATTACAGGACATTTAGCAGCATTCCTGTCCGATACCTACTAGGTAGCACTCCTGTCCCCTGTGACAACCTAAAATGTTTTCAGGCATTGCCAGTTGTCTGTGGGAACAGAATCACCCCCCCTCTCCTTTTAAGAACACTGACCTAAACATAGAGTGTCTTGGCAGAGACATTAACTAGAATATCATTTTGGGATGTCACAGCCTGACATCAGGATGCAGGCATTGTCTTGTAGCTACTGCTTTCCATATGCCAAATGCTTTCCCCAAACATTATCATGTGTTTTATAGCCAAGTTTATTTTTTAAAATCTAAATTATATCTTTACACAGGAAAGGAATGGAACTCAGTACCTTTTTTGTCAGAATGCACTTTTCTGTTGAGAATCATTTCCCCTGCATGAACAAAGCACAGTTTTGGAATGTGATAGGTGCTTAATCCATGCTCACAATTGGCAGCAACATCTTTGTAAAAACACATGTTCAAACTTTAAACTCAAAGTTGTGTACTTTATATGTGTTTATATAAAGGAGACAGCAAATGTGTACTTAGTACCTTCTAGGTGCCCAACACTGAGCTGGAATTTTAAACATTAAAATTATTCCTCTGATACATGAAGCAATGGATGCTCAAAGTGATTTTTGTGACTTAACATTTTTTTCCCTCTAGACATCAAAAAAACTTGTTTATGTGTAGTTGTTTGGAGTTACCCAATTATACATGCTAATTTACATTTCTATAAGAATGTAAAAGCCCAGAAAATCTGTCAGTAAAACAATCTTTAGATGACAAGAACATTTAAAAGCTGAAGGACTGATCCCCAAATGTAAGACTGTCAGATGTTTTTAGCATTTTATCTTTATGTATTCAGAAATAATTGCATTAGCATATTGCTTAAGTTTCGTGAGGCTGGCCACGGTAGCTCATGGCTGTAATCCCAGCACTTTGGGAGGCTGAGATAGAATTGCTGGAGGCCAGGAGTTTGAGACCAGCCTGAGCAACATAGTGAGACCTTGTTTCTACAAAAAAAAGTTAAAAATTAGCTGGAGGTGGTGGAGCGCACCTGTAATCCCAGCCACTCAGGAAGCTGAGGTGGGAGGACTGCTTGAGCCCAGGAGGTCGAGGCTGCAGTGAGCCATGGTCATGCCATTGTACTCTGGCCTGGGTGACAGAGCAACACCTTATCTCTAAAAAAAAAAAGAGAGAGAGAGAGAGTTATGTCACACTGTACAAATCAGTTTTGAAATGTTGTATATCCCCATATAAAACCATGCCAGGTCCATAATAATTGAGCAAATATTGTTGAACGTTGAATGTGCCATCCTTAACATAATCCAGAAGAGACAAAAGTTACTGCTTATTTGGAATTTATCAGCCTTTGCTAAATAAACAGCATATAAATGAATAATAGTGTAATAAGATCAATTTTAAAATGTAGTTACCAGGTTAACATCTCATTTGGCTTTATTTTCTAAATAACCTATTTAAATCAATGGAATTAATTCAGTAGAAAGGATTTGTTGAGTAGTGACTGTGAGTAATGCCTACATTATACCACTCAAAGTTAGTAAAACAGGCTGGGTGTGGTGACTCACACCTGTAATCCCAGCACTTTGGGAGGCCAAAGTGGGCAGATCACTTGAGTCCAGAAGTTCTAGACCAGCCTGGGAAACATAGTGAAACTCCATCTCTACAAAAAATACAAAATTAGCTGGGAGTGGTGGTGCATGCCTGTGGTCCTAGCTACTCAGGAGGCTGAGGCAGGAGGATTGCTTGAACCCAGGAGGTGAAGGTTGCAGTGAGCCGAGATTGTACCATTGCACTCCAACCTAGGCAACAAAGTGAGACCCTGACTGAAAAACAACAACAACAAACAGTTAATAAAACAATTCTGAGCATTTGAGGAAAACGTAATAACATGCTTTGTGATTTAATTTATACTTTCATCATAACTTCCTGTGTGTATAAGCCGGAGGCTGCTCTAGGTCTGTATTTCTTGCTTACTTAGTAAGAATTACCTGGGGAGGCTATTAAAACTTCTCATTTTGGCCAGGCGTGGTGACTCACACCTGTAATTCTAGCTACTTTGGGAGGCTAAGGCAGTGGATCACCTGAGGTCAGGAGTTCGAGACCAGCCTGGCCGACATGGTGAAACCCTGTCTCTACTAAAAATACAAAAATTAGCTGGATGTGTTAGCATGCGCCTGTAATTCCAGCTACTCGGGAGACTGAGGCAGGAGAATCACATGAGCCTGTGAGGCAGAGGTTGCAGTGAGCCAAGATCGCGCCATTGCCCTCTAGCCTGGGCAACAAGAGCAAAACTCTTGTCTCAAACAGAACAGAACAAAACAAAAAACCTTCTCATTTCTAGGTTTCTCTTCTAGAGATTCTGATTCAGCATGTCTGGTGTGAGACCTGGAAGAGTGTGTGTGTGTGTGTGTGTGTGTGTGTGTGTGTGTATGAATGACAGGGTCTTGTTCTGTCAACCAGACTGGAGGGCAGTGGCATGATCATGGCCCACTGCAGCCTCAACCTCCTGGGCTTAAGCGATCCTCTTACCCCAGCTTTCTGATAGCTGAGACTACAGGGGTCTACTATCATGCTCAGCTGATTTTAAAAAATTTTTTGTGGAGAAAGGGTCTCTTACTATGTTGCCCTGTCTGGTCTGGAACTCCTGGGCTCAAGCAATCCACCTGCCTTATCCTCTTAAAGCCTCTGGCTGGGCGACTTTTATCATTTGGCAGGTTCAGGAAGTCACTGGATTTGGTTTCTTTGTGAAATGCCATTGGTGCATTTCCCATCTTTTCACTTATTTTCTTAATGATGGCCTTTTATAGCTATGCATATAAAATGTAAACTTTGAACACTAAAAATTATGAATCTTAGTCTTCACACTGCTAGCACACCTAGTTTTGAATGCTTGCATTTTGCTAATTTTTTTAATGAAACTTTTTATTTGAGGTAATTGAAGATTTACATGCAGTTATAAAAAGTAATGCAGAGAGGCTGAGGGCGGTGGCTCACGCCTGTAATCCCAGCACTTTGGGAGGCCAAGGCAGGTAGATCACCAGAGGTCAGGAGTTCAAAACCAGCCTGGCCAACATGGTGAAACCTTGTCTTTACTAAAAATACAAAAAAATTAGCCAAGCATGGTGGCAGGCACCCATTATCCTAGCTCCTCAGGAGGCTGAGGCACGAGAATCGCTTGAACCTGGGAGGTGGAGGTTGCAGTGAGCCGAGATTGTGCCACTGCACTCCAGCCTGGGCAACAGAGCAAGACTGCCTCAAAAAAATAAAAAAAAAATGCAGAGAGATCCCATATACCCTGTACTCAGTTTCCTCCAATGGTAACATCTTGCAAAACTATAATACAATATTATAACCAGGATATCGACAGTGATACAGTAATGATAGGGAACACTTCCATTAATAGGAGTATTCCTCACTTTGCCCTTCTGTAGCCATACCGCTTCCCTCCCATGCCCATCTCACTATTCCCGCCTTAACTCCAGGTAACCATTAATCTGTTCTCCATCTCTATAATTTTGTCACTTTAAGAATGTTATATAAATAGAATTGTCCAGTATATAACCTTTCGAGATTGTTTTTTTCCACTCAGCATGATTCTCTGGAGATCCATCCAAGTTATTGTGTATATTAATAGTTCAATTCTTTTTTTGGTTGAGTAGTATTCCATGATATGGATATAGCAGAATTTAACCACCTATTGAAGGACATCTGTCTTGTTTCCATTTTGAGGCTGTTCCTAATAAAGCTGCTATGAACATTCATGCATAAATTCTTATGTGAATATGAGTTTTCATTTCTTTGGAATAAATGCCTACAAGTGCAGTTGCTGAGTTGTATGGTAGTTGCATATATAGTTTTTAAAGAAACTTCCAAACTGTTCTGGAATGGCTGTACCATTTTATAGTCTCATTTGCAATGTGTGAGTGATCCAGTTTTTCTGTATCCTAGCCAGCATTTGGTGTTATTACCGTTTTTTATTTAAGCCATTCTGATAGGTGTATAGTGGCCTTAATTTGCATTTCCCTGAGGGCTAGTAATGTTGAATATATTTTCATGTATGCCATCTGTATATCCTCTTCAGTGAAATATGTTCTTAACATTTGCCCATTTTCTAATTGGTTGGTTTTTATTTTTAATGTTTGTTCTTTCATAGAAAAATGTTTTTAATTTTGATGAAGTTCAGTTTTCCCTTACATAGATCATGCTTTTGCTGTCAAGAACTTGTTGCCTAAACCTGGATCCCAGATTTTTCTCTTATGTTTTTTCTAAAAGTCTTACAGTTTTACATTTAAGTACATAATTCATTTTGGGTTACTTTTTGTATTATGCATGAATCTTAGGTTGAGGTTCATTTCACTGCTGAGTGTCCAGTTGCTCTGGCACCATTTGTTGTAAAGGCTATCATTCCTTTATTGAATTGCACTTTAATCAAAAATTTAGGCATTCTTATATGGAATTATTTCTGGGTTCTCTGTTCTGTTCCAGTGACATATATGTTTATGCCTCTACCAACACTACACAGTCTTGATTACTGTATTGATATAATAAGTTTTGAAATCAAGTAGACATTCCTTGCACTTCATTTTTTTAATCTAGAGGCAGGGTCTTACTCTGTTGCCCATGCTGGAGTGCCGTGGCGCGATCTTGGCTCACTGCAGCTTCAGCCTCCCAAGCTCAAGCACTTTTCCTGCCTCAGCTTCCTTGAGTAGCTGGGACTACAAGTGCACACCATCATGCCCGGCTAATTAATTTTTTTATTTTTTGTAGCGATAGAGTTTCACCATGTTGCCCAGGTTGGTTGAACTCCTGAGCTCAGGTGATCCTTCTGTCTTGGCCTCCCAAAATGTTGGATTTATGGTCATGAGCCACTGACTTGGCCCCATCTACATTTTAGAATAATCTTGCCTATATTTAGAAAAAAATCGGAGAAAGATCCAAGATGGCTGATCACTAGCAGCTCGGGATTGTAGCTCTCAGTGAAAGTGCAGAAAACGAGAGGATGCCACACTTTCAGATGAATTTTTGTTGCTTATGGACCAGGAGATTCCCAGCGGAGGAGCCTCACGGGTTGCCAGCGCGACTCTTGTGGCCGGCGCGGCAGTTCTTGGTGCAGAGTGAGTGGAACTGGGTCCCCTTTTGGCCGATGTTGTTTGGAACTCCGGGAAGACAGAGTCGCCTATTCAGCTGATTGAAGAACGGACACAAGAAGGGAGCTAGACTGGAGATTCCTGGGCAGAAAAGCACCATCAATCTTAACACCGCTGTTTTGGCCGGTGCAGTGGATTGCTCGGATTTCGGCGCTGGGAATCAAGTGGGACGTCCACTCAGAGACCTAATTTGAAAGTCGGTAATCACAAAGACGACAGATGGATAAATTTACAATGATGGGAAGAAACCAGCGTAAAAAGGCTGAGGATACCCAAAATCAGAATGCTTCTCCCTCTACAGGGGATCACAGTTCCTCATCAGCAACGGAACAAGGCCTGATGGAGAACGAGTGCATTCTATTAACAGAAGTAGGCTTCAGAAGGTGGATGATAAGAAACTTCTGTGAATTAAAAGAACTTGTTCTAACCCAATGCAAAAAAACTAAGAACTTTGAAAAAAGGTTTGACGAAATCCTAACGAGAATAGACAAGTTAGAGAGGAGTATAAGTGAATTAATGGAGCTGAAAAACACAACACGAGAACTTCGCGAAGTATGCACAAGTTTTAACCGTCGAATTGATCAAGCAGAAGAAAGGATATCAGAGTTCAAAGACCAACTTAATGAAATAAAACGAGGAGTCAAGATTGGAGAAAAAAGGATAAAAAGGAATGAGCAAAGTCTCCAAGAAATATGGGACTATGTGAAAAGACCTAATCTACGTTTGATAGGTGTACCTGAATGTGACGAAGAGAATGAATCCAAGCTGGAAAATACTCTTCAGGATATTATTCAGGAAAACTTTCCCAACCTAGTAAGGCAGGACAATATTCAACTCCAGGTAATACAGAGAACATCACATAGGTATTCCTCAAGAAGACCAACCCCAAGGCACGTAATCGTCAGATTCATTAGGGTTGAAATGAAGGAGAAAATACTAAGAGCAGCCAGAGAGAAAGGTCAGGTTACCCACAAAGGGAAGCCTATCAGACTTATAGCAGATCTTTCAGCAGAAACCCTACAAGCCAGAAAAGAGTTGGGGGCAATATTCAACATCCTTAAAGAAAAGAACTTTCAACCCAGAATTTCATATCCAGCCAAACTAAGCTTCACAAACAAAGGAAAAATAAAATGTTTTGCGAACAAGCAAGTACTTAGAGATTTCACCATCACCAGGCCTGCTTTACAAGAGCTTCTGAAAGAAGCACTACACATATAAAGGAACAACCAGTATCAGCCTTTCCAAAAATATATCAAAAAGCAAACAGCATTAACATAATGAAGAACTTACATCAACTAATGGGCAAAACAGCCAGCTAGCATCAAATGGCAGTATTAAACTCATATGTATTATTAACTGGATAAAAAGCCAAAACCCATCGGTATGCTGTATCCAGACCCATCTCACATGCAATGATACACGAAGACTCAAAACAAAGGGACGGAGGAAGATTCACCAACCAAACAGAGAGCAAAAATAAATAAATAAATAAAAAGCAGGAGTTGCAATTCTCACCTCTGATAAAATAGACTTTAAAGCAACAAAGATCAAAAGAGGCAAAGAAGGACATTCACCCAATACAGGAGCACCCAGATACATAAGCAATATTAGACTGATCAACGAGATAGAAAATTAACAAGGACATCCAGGACTTGAACTCAGACCCAGAACAAGTAAACTTAATAAACATTTATAGAACTCTCCACTTCAAATACACAAAACACACATTCTTCCATATCACACCTATTCCAAAAGTGACTTAAGTAAATCACTCCTCAATAATTGCGTAGCATTTCATAGGTTTACATGAAATATTGGTTGGCTGCTTGTTTGTTATTTTCTTCCCTTATTCCTTCCTGTCTCCATTGTTAAGCACAATTATTGGCATAAAAGAGGTTTTCAATTCCCATTTTTAGACTGCGTTCTAGCCTGGGTAATAAAGCAATACTCCCATTCTCTCTCCCTCTTTCTCTTCCTTTTTCTTCCTCTTGTTCATTCTTTTTTTTTCTTTCTCTCTTTCTTCCTTTTTTTTTCTTCTAAAAAAAAAAAGAAAAAATCTTCCTGGGATTTTAATAGGATTTGTTATAAACATGTATATCAATTTAGGGATAATTGAAGTCTTCATTTCTTTTTTTAAATTTAGAGCTTTGATTTCTTTCATCAGTGATTTTAGTTTTTGACATATAAGTACTATGCATGTTTTAGATTTTCCCCGTTATTTTTTTTTTGAGTAATTATAAATGGTATTGTATTTCTAATTTGTACCTATATATGTTCGTTGCTAGTATATTGATATTTGTATATTTGTATTCTATGGCCTTGAACTCAATTAATTAATTAATTAATTAATGACAGGGTGTCTCTTGTTTGCCAAGGCTGGAGTGCGGGTGCCAACACAGCTCACTGTAGCCATGACCTGGGCTCAAGTATTCCTTCTGCCTCCTGAGTAGCTGGGACTACAAGCATGTGCCACCATGCCAGCTAATTTGTTTTATTTTTGTAGACACGAGGTCTTGCTGTGTTGCCTGGGCTAGTCTTAAACTCCTGGGCTCAAGCAGTCCTCCCACCTCTACCTCCCAAAGTGCTGGGATTATAGGCATGAACCACTGAGTCCAGCCTATGAATTTATTAATTCCAGTTTTTTTGTAGATCCCTTGGAATTTTCTACATAGACTATCATGTCATCTACAAATAGGAACAGTTTTATTTCTTCCTTTTGATCTATATGCCTTTTATTTCTTTTCCTATTTTTATTACACTGGCTAGATCTTCTAGTAGTTTGTTGAGCAGGAGAACACACTGCCTTGCCTTGTTCCTGATCTTAGGGGAAATTATTGAGTCATGCACCATTAAGTATGTCAGCTGTGAGTTTTTTGTAGAACCTTTTCATCAACTTAAGAAAGTGCCCTCTATTCCTATTTTTCTAAAAATTTTTATCATGAGAGGATGTTAAGTTTTGTCAGATGCTTTTTCTGAATCATTCAATATGATCATGTGATTTTTCTGATTAGCCTGTTAATATGGTGGGTTACATTGATCAGTTTCCAAATAGTGAACCAGCCTTGAGTCCCAAGAATAAGCCCCACTTGGTCATGGTATATAATTCTTTTTATAAATTGCTGAATTCAGTTTGCTAGTATTTTGGTAAAGATTTTTGAACCTATGTTTGTGAATGATATTGCTCTGTAGTTTTCTTTTTTTTGCACTGTCTTTGGTTTTGATGTCTGGGTAATACTGGCTTCATCAAGTGAATTGGAAAGTGTTCCTTCCTCTTCTGTGCTTTAGAAGAATTTGTACAGGATTGGTGTTGATTCTTTTTTTTTTTTTTTTTTGAGAACAGGATCTCGCTATATTGCCCAGGCAGGTCTCGAATTCCTGGGCTCAAGCTCTCGTCTCACCTCTGCCTCCCTAAGAGCTGGGATTACAGGCGTGAGCCACAGGGCCCAGTGGTGTTGAGTCTTCTTAACACACTTAGTAGAATTCTCCAGTGAATCCACTGGGCCTTGATATTTACTTGGGGGGAGTTTTTTAGTTATGAATTTAATCATAAATAGTTATAAATTTCAAATTATGTATTTTATATTGGGCGAGTTGTTGTACTTAGTGTTTCTGAGGAAGTGGTCCATTTCATCTAAGTTGTCAAATTTATATATGTAGAATCATTCATAGCATTCCCTTATCCAGTTGGTATCTGCACAGTCTGTAGTGGTATCCTAATTCATTCTTGATATTAGTAATTTGTGTCTTATCTCTTTTTTTGTCAATTTTGTCCACTTTTTATCAATTTTATTGCTCTTTTCAAATAATGCACTTTTTATTTCTTGATTTTTCTCTATTTCTTTGTTTTCAATTTTATTGATTTCTGCTCTTTATTTTCTTTCTTCTGCTTGTTTTGAGTTTATTACACTTTTCATTTTCTAGGTTCTTGAGGTGGAGGTTTAGGTTATTGATTTGATAGTTCTTCTCTTTTCTAATATAACTATTTAATGCTTAAATTTCCTTCCCAGTGCTTCATTAGCTGACATGTCCCACAAATTTTGATATGCTGTATTTTCTTTCAGTTCAATGTATATATTTTTAAATTTCCCTTGAGATTTTGTCTTTAAACCATGGATTATTTAGAAATGTGTTGTTTAGTTTCCAACTCTTTGTGGAGATTTTCTTGTTACCAATCTTACTGTTTTCTAGTTTGTATGATTTTGGTTCTTTTAAATTTTTTGAGATTTTGGCTCAGGATATGATCTGTATTGGTTTATGATATGCATGGTGCCTTGGAAAGAATCTGTGTTCTGCTATTACTGGATGGAGTGCTCTATAACTGCTAATTAAATCCTGTTGGCTGAGGGTATTGTTAAGTTCTTCTATATCCTAACTGGTGTTCTATTTAGTTGTTCTATCAATTCTTGACAGAGGAGTATTGAAGTCTTCAACTATAACTGTGGATTTGTCTCTCTTCTTTCAGTTACATCAGTTTTTTGCCTCATGTATTTTACAGCTCTCTTGTTTGATGCATATACATTTAGGATTGCTATGTCTTCCTGGTATATTACCTTTTTGTTTTTATGTAATGTCCCTCTCTGTCTCTAGTAATTTTCCTTGCTCTGAAGTCTACTTTATCTGATTTTTTAAACTTATTTTTGATTCCCTGATTTGGGGGTTTTATAACTGAGGCTCTTTTTCCCTTCTTTTTTTAAGGAATATATCATTCGGGTGCAAAGAGGAATTTCTGTGGAAAACAGCTGGCAGGTAAGCGTTTTTTTTTTTTTTTTTTTGGTCAATTAGAAAAATACTTAAATGCCTGACTAAAACCCTGACTTGGGGCATCTAAAAATCTGGAAAAATCATAACATGCATAAATATAAATCATGTTTCTTTTAGCTATAAACCTTTAACTTTAAGACAAGTATGATAAGAGTCTTTGCTGTCTCCAGTTCTTTGGTTAAATTGTATATGATTGATATTACCATGGAGGGTATCTAGGAATTTGTTCCCGGCTCAACCCAGAGCAAACAGTATATGTGAATTACTTGTTTTGTTTCTAGAAATTCAAACCTCCTCCCCTGCAGCTATGGTTTGAGTTCAGTCTACCAGGTAGAAAGGTGATATTGAGTCCTGGCTATTATGCAGTTTGGTTCACTATATTTTATGGATCTCAGGTTCACTCACGGGCAGCTTCTGGTGCTAGCTCCCTCACTGTCTCTACGGGAGGGTCTTCTTGGGGACCCAGGCTCTGCTATCTTCAGTGGTGGCCTCAGAGAGAAAAGAATTCCTAGACAGATTGAGAGGTCCTTCCCATCCAAGTTGACTTACAGAGGGTGGCTGAATTCTGCATAGGGGTCCTTTCTTTCCTGTTTTAGTAATTATAATTACCACCTCCACCTCTCCCAACACTTCCTCTCTCCCAAAAATCTTACCTTCTCCTTCACAGCCCAGCTCAAACCTTAACCTCCTACCTTTAGCAGCCTCTTACCACAGTGGTCCACACTTGGTCTTTTCTTTGCCTGAAATTTCAAACTGCTTTTTGTTTGAATAATTATTATATTTAACATCTATTGAGCATGTATTAAGTGTTTAGAACTGGTTTAAGCACATTAATTCACTTAACCTTTTAAAAGTCCTGTGTGGGCCAGGCACGGTGGCTCACGCCTATAATCCCAGCACTTTGGGAGGCCGAGGCGGGTGGGTCACAAGGTCAAGAGATCATCCTGGTCAACATGGTAAAACCTCGTCTCTACTAAAAAAAATACAAAAATTAGCTGGGCATGGTGGCGCTTGCCTGTAGTCCTAGCTACTCGGGAGGCTGAGGCAGGAGAATTGCTTGAACCCAGGAGGCGGAGGTTGCGGTGAGCTGAGATCACGCCATTGCACTCCAGCCTGGGTAACAAGAGTGAAACTCCATCTCAAAAAAAGTCCTGTGTGGTAATATTGTCCTCATTTTACATTTGTGAGGTAAGTAACTTGTCTGAGGTCACAGTTAGATCATTGGCAGAACCGAGTTGGAACTTGTTCATTCTCTGTGGTTAACCACTCCACAATCTTTTGCTTCTTGGCTCTTATCAGGGATGACCTTATATTTAATTTTTTGATGTATATCTGGCAAACAGGGCCAACAACAGTGTCCTACCAGAAAGATCAACCCTTGGTGCAGTTTTCTAGATCCATTGCATTAGAAACCCAGGGGTACTTACCAAAAATGTAGACTCTTGGGCCCCATCCTAGATGGGTGGGGTTGTAGGGGCGGAGAGGTGTGATACCTTTCTTCACCCACCATGAAGGTTGTGGCCAACACTCCTATAACAAAAGACAAATTAACAAGGGAAAAACATAAATTTATTTAATCAAAGTTTTATGTGTTATGGGAGCTTTCAGAAATGAAGACCCAAAGACTCAGGGAAAACTGTCCATTTTTGTGCTTGATTTGATGAAGAATGGATAACCATGTAGAATGTGATTGAACAGTTTACTTTTTTATTTTTATTTTTGAGATAGGGTTTTGCTCTGTCGCCCAGACTGAAGTGCAGTGGTGGCATCATGGCTCACTGCAGCCTTGCCCTCCTGGACTCAAGTGATCCTCCCCCTTCACCTGAGTAGCTGGGACTACAGGCAGGTACTACTATGCCCAACTAATTTTTTTGTATTTTTTATGGAGACGGGGTTTTGACATGTTGCCAAGGCTGGTCTTGAACTCCTGAGCTTAAGCAATGCGCCCACCTTGGCCTCCCAAAGTGCTGGCATTGTAGGCATGAGCCACCGTGCCTGGCCTTGTCTGTTCTTCTGTTTTTTAATTTTTTTTTTTTGGAGAAACAGGGTCTTGCTATGTTGCCCAGACTGGTCTTTAACTTCTAGGCTCAAGGGATCCTCCTGCTTTGGCCTCCCAAAGTGCTGGGATTGTAGGTGTGACCCATTGTGCCTGGCCCTGTCTGTTGTCTTCTCTGTCTGTGTAGCCTTCCCTCCTCCTGGGTATGGGGCAGGACCCTTTTAGAATGAGAGTCCTCAAGGGAGAAGAGAGCGAGCAGCCTTTCTAGGTTTTATGGCTTACTTTGTGAGAGGTAGAGGGGCTAGGCTAGGGACAAGGAGGGCAGAAGACCAGAAAGAACTCATTTGGGCCATGTGCGGTTTATCACGCCTGTAATCCCAGCACTTTAGGAGGCCAAGGCGGGCGGATCACCCAAGGTCAGGAGTTTGAGACAAGCCTGACCAACATGGAGGTATCCTGTCTTTATTAAAAATACAAAATTAGCTGGGCATGGTGGTGCATGCCTGTAATCCTAGTACTTGGGAGGCTGAGCCAGGAAAATCCCTTGAATCTGGGAGGCAGAAGTTGTAGTTAGCCGAGGTCGTGCCATTGCACTCCAGCCTGGGCAAAAGAGCAAAAACTCTGTCTCAAAAAACAAACAAACAAACAAACAAAAAATAGTCATTTGTGAGACCTTCTTTTTTTTCCTGGAGACAAAGTCCTCATTCTGTTGCCCAGGCTAGAATGCAGTGGAGCAGTCTCTGCTCACTGCAATCTCTGCCTCCCAGGCTTAAGCAAATCTAGTGCCTCTATTTCCCAAGTAGCTGAAACTACAGGTGCAGGCCATCACATCCAGCTAATTTTTGTATGTTTAGTAGAGATGGATTTTGCCATGTTGGCCAAGCTGGTCTCAAACTCCTGGTCTCAGGTGATCCACCCGCCTTGGCCTCCCAAAGTGCTGGAATTACAGGCATTAGCCACTGCACCTGGCCCATTTCTGAGGCCTTCTAATCTCCTTTAGTTCAAAGTACTTAGCATGCCAAAGTACTGTACTTTGGGGTATCATTTTCTGAGCCCCAATAGGGTTCCAGGTGATTTCCAGGTAATACTTTTCTGCACATTAACATTTGAAAATCACCAATAAAGGTTAAAATCAAACTATTAAAAGCAAAATTATTTTATTGATCAGGCCTGAAGAGCTAGTAGAATTTGACTATAGCCTATTCAATGGCATCAATCCATATTACTGAGAAAGAATGTGTAGACGAGGGAAGGTGGACTATCTGTTAAGAGGGGGAACCCTGGTGAATCAGGGTGAGGTGTGGCAGCTCTGCCTGTAGTGCAGTCCAGTGTCCAGGGTGGTGGGAGCTCACTTGTGGGAAGTTTGATCCAGGACAAAGGTGAAATGGCCTCAGAACTGTACCATTTCCTCTTGCATTGATTCCATGCTCCTAAAACTTTCGAATCATTCATCTTTCTAGGTGCCTGGTTAGTAAGAAAGACATTTGAAGGGCTGTTTGCCCTGAAAACAAATATTCTCACTTATCTCTTGGCATCTTGTGAATTTGGCAGGCATTAACCAGTTTTCCATGACCCAGCCAACGCTTGGCACTGCTGAGTCTGTTTTCTGGGCTTGTCAGGTTAAACAGTTAACCACCAGGTATAAGCCCTACTACCTTTAGCACAAGTGCCTGAGCTCTAGAGTGCCAATATTACTAATACTAATACATATTAAATAAAGAAATGAAAAGAGATAGTTTTTGCTGAATCAAAACACTACTGTCTTTTCTCTTACAGATTGTTAGAAGATACAGTGACTTTGATTTGCTTAACAACAGCTTACAGGTAAATGTTTTGAAATTCTAATTACACACATTGATTACTTGGGGTGTCTAAAAAACTAGTTGGAAATGGCAACACCAGAAACAAGAAATTAGCACATTTCCCTGGCAAAGAAAATAAATTCCTACTTTACACAAATAATGTGTGGCTCTAAAAATAAACTTTTGGGAATCAACATGTGATTTATAATTAACAGTCACCTTGCAAACAAGTACAATGTGCCAGACTTATCCTTACCAGTCATAGGAGGCTGATGTAATACCTCCTTTTCACAGATGAGGAATGATTACGTGGATTGCTAGCATTGTTCATTTAGATGGAGCTGGGACTCTGACTCTTAGGCTACGTAGTCAGCTCTGCAGATCAATATTCAGCAGTAACTGTAGAGACTCAGCCTTTTTCTGTTTAACTTTTTTCTCCTAAATATGTATTTAGAAATCCCTTTAAATGTTCCTAACTTGAGGGCCATAATGGGAAGAAGCATGAGCTGCAAGGCCTTTGTCTAGAAACACAGCCAGTATTGGTAATGTGGAAGGGTCCGAGAGGGACTTTGGCACCTTAGGCAGTCCTGGCAATACCAGCCATGTCTTCACCTGGCAGGCTGGTCTTCAAGTGCCTTGGATTACTGAAGACTATTGCACTCGTGTGTGGCATACCTCAGATTCGATTGGGAACATAAAACTCTTTAAACCTGTGTAAGAGTGCTTGGCTTATGAGGTAAAGGACTCAGCCAGGAGGGAAAGGACTACTCCCGTCACTGGTGAGATAGCCATTATCGCTCATTCTGAGTGACTTCTGATCTTGCACACAAAGGTCAGCAGGACCGTGGACTAGGAGGAAGAATAATACTTCTTTTCCTTCAGAAGGCCACATTTTGTTGATCAGACTTCAGAAAATAAGCACTTTGGAAGGCCGAGGTGAAGCATTCCTCACCTGAGGTCAGGAGTTGGAGACCAGCCTGGCCAACATGGCGAAACCCTATCTCTACTAAAAATGCAAACCTTAGTTGGGTGTGGTGGCACTCGCCTGTAATCCCAGCTACTCAGGAGGCTGAGGCAGGAGAACCGCTTGAACCCGGGAGACAGAGGTTGCAGTGAGCTGATATTGTGTGACATTGCATACCAGCCTGGGTGACAGAGCGAGACTCTGTCTCAAAAAAAAAAAAGGAAATAAGCATTTGTAGAGCCCAAACTTTAACCTTATTTATAACACTGCTGAAAGCATGAATGCCTTATTTTCCTTTTGAAGGAAGTGGCCCTAGTATCTGCAGACATTTATGTAATTGCCATACTTGTCATGCATTTGACACATACTATCTTTTTGTATTTTAATTTTAGTATGACCCATTTGAGTCTTCAGATAGAATATTGGCAGAGATCAAATTCTCATCGATGGGTTTAATTGGTTTTATTTATGGAGTTTAATAGCATCTTCTTTGCACTCAGCCAAGAGCTGGGCCTACAGTGACATTGTAGATGAGGCATCAATGTGCAGTTTATTCCAGAAGTGGATTTTCTCCTCAAGCCATCCTGTCCCCCATGCACTGGCCCATGTGACATTTCCACAGTGGTGTAAGCATTTGGGAATTAACACTGGCCTGCTAAGTATGTCTGCCTTTATGCTCAGGTGAACCTTTGCTTGTGTATAAAGGGGTAATGATCTTTATACAATATCATTCAGCCAGGCTGAGTAAGAATTGTGGGAGAAATTGAAATTGCCGGCTGGGTGCAGTGGCTCACGCCTGTAATCCCAGTACTTTGGGAGGCCGACACGGGTGGATCACGAGGTCAAGAGATTGAGATCATCCTGGCCAACATGGTGAAACCCTGTCTCTATTAAAAATACAAAAATCAGCCGGGCATGGTGACGGGCACCTGTAGTCCCAGCTCCTCTGGAGGCTAAGGCAGGAGACTCACTTGAACCCGGGAGGCAGAGGTTGCAGTGAGCCAAGATCATGCCACTGCACTCCAGCCTGGTGACAGAGTAAGACTCTGTCTCAAAAAAATAAATAAATAAATAAATAAATAAATAAATAAAATAAACTGAAATTGCCTAGAATTAGCCTCTGAGAATAGAGGGTGGGGAGGAGAGTTTTATCTCTCATTTGCTTATACTTTGGGGTAGTAAGGCTTACTCTCCATGACTCTTTGCTTATGGCCTTTTTAACATAGTGGATTTTATTTTTGCTTCAGTGTAATTTTATCTTTTGAAATGAGTACTTTTCAGTGTGCATCTTATTTCAAATGCAAATATCCCCATATATTGATGTTGGCTTGTGTTAGGCAGAATATGGCCAGACATCATTTTGGTGGGAGGTTTTGCTGGATTCAAGTAAACAAACAGAAGAAAGTACATACAGCTTTTTGGCAATGAAATAATTTCAAAACAATCTCCATAAAACAGACTGAAAAGACTAAAACCTCAGAATAAAACTGTGACCATGATTTTCAGTGTCCAGTTACCCTTTTGACAGATAAATGACTTCCTGCTGAAGAAAGATAAAATATACATATTCAGAGTTATCTGAGTCCAACAAGAACATGTCTAAGTGAAAAAAAGCAGAATGCAAAATTATACATCCCATATAATATAATTACATGATGTATTTGGAAAGCAGGATTGCAGGTAAACATGCCAATAATGGTGATTCCCAGGTGGCAGAATTATAGGTTATGTCTTTTTTTTTTTTTTTTTAATGTTCTGTACTTTCCAAGTTCTCCACAAACAAGCACATGTAGGCTATGTAAGAAGAAAAACAGAAAAAAGCTGCATTTTCCAACCTTATTTTTTTTTTTGAGGTAGAGTCTTGCTGTGTCACCCAGACTGGAATGCAGTGGCATGATCTTGGCTCACTGCAACCTCTGCCTCCCGGGTTCAAGTGATTCTCCTGCCTTAGCCTCCTAAATAGCTGAGATTACAGGCATGTGCCACCATACCAGCTAATTTTGTATTTTTAGTAGAGACGGGGGTTTCACCATGTTGACCAGGCTGCCAGACTTTTTATAGTGAGCATATTTTGCGAAACAATGAAGAAAAATCACCACGTTATTTTAAATGCACCGTCAAATTAGCAGCTATCTAGGGAGACACCACACAACGAAGAGAAAGAAGCAGCCTGTTGAAATGTTGGGAACTGGGCAGAGAGAGATGGAACTGTCTCTGTCCCTTAGACTTGAGAAGGAACCCATTGCCCCTTCCAGTGTTGAGATCTTGAGTCTATCATTTCTTCTCTCTGGTCTCACTTTTGCCGCTGAAATAAACGGGTTGAACTAGATGACCTTTTTTTTTTTTTTGAGACGGAGTCTTACTCTGTCGCACAGGCTAGAGCACAGTGCTGCAGTTTCGGCTCACTGCAACCTCTGCCTCCTGGGTTTTAAGCAATTCTCCTGCCGCAGCCTTCTGAGTAGCTGGGATTACAGGCACCCGCCACTGCACCTGGCTAATTTTTATATTTTTAGTAGAGACTGGGTTTCACCATCTTGGCCAGGCTGGTCTCAAACTCTTGACCTTATGATCCACCCGCCTCGGCCTCCCAAAGTGCTGGGATTACAGGAGTGAGCCACCACGCCCGGCCAAACTAGATGACTTCTAAGGTCTCTTATAGCTCAAATATTTTGTAATTAGAATTTTACTGCCCACTGTTGACCTTGGAGAGACTTGACTGTAATCCGGGGACAGCGGGGGATTGAGACAAATTGAGCATCTGTTGAGAGCTTAGAACTCCCTAGTCTATTGACTGGAATATGGTTGAAGGTAATTTGCAGATCATTAAGATCTGATGTTGGAAGTAAGGAGCAATGAACAGATTGAGTTTGAAAGTTTTTCCTCCAGATAAAAGCTAGTTTTCTTGAAACTGTGATATAGTTTGTCATATAATTTTCGGCTTTAGATCCCAATTTGAGAATCTTGCACTGCTTTCCATTTTCCTTTTTTTTTTTCTTTGAGACAGAGTCTCACTCTGTCACCCAGGCTAGAGTGCAGTGAGTCGAGATTGCGCTCACTGCAACCTCCGCCTCCTGGGTTCAGGCGATTCTCCTGCCTCAGCCTCCTGGATAGCTGGAATTATAGGCACCCACCATTGAGCTGGGCTAATTTTTTTTTTTTTAATCTTCAGTAGAGACGGAGTTTCACAGTGTTGGCCAGGTTGGTCTTGAATGCCTGACCTCAGGTGATCCACCCGCTTTGGCCTCCCAAAATGCTGGGATTACAGACGTGAGCCATGGCACCCAGTCTCCCCCTTTCATTTTCATTCCGCAGTTGTACATGGAACTCTGGAGATTACTCTGCTGGCTGTCTTGTTCTCTTTTTCTTCTATAAGGAACTCAAGAAGGGAATCCATATGGCATGTTAAAGAGGAAGGTAGTGAACTTGAGATGATGAGGCATCCTGGCTTGAAGTCATCAGTGTGGAGGTGTCTAGGAAATCAGTAGCTTAGAGACTTTATTATTCTATGTGTAGTATTCTTTTTCCCTCCCTTCTAATTAGCCATTGGAGTTTGAAATTTTATATTCTATAATTGGTAAGCAGTTTAGAAATTCTAGGAGAAGGCTGAAAGAGAAATTAAGTGTCTCTTGAACAATCTTTTTTAAGAGGTGGGGTTTTAATATAACTTACAGGTTGCATAGTTTGAGTACCTTTAGGAATACTTTTTTGTGAGATCTTAAACATACGGCTGGAAAACTACCTCTGGTCTGTCTGATATAGCAGTGCCATTATAATTGCAGCTGTTGGCAAAAGAGCTCTTTGTTTCACCTGATAGTTTGGAAGAACTGATGGGATGTCTGGGCGGAGCAATACATTTAAAAAGGTGAAATGACGCTTGACAAAATGGATTGGTTGAAGCTTGGAAGCCACAAAGTTCAAAACAGATACTTTATGAAATTCATTCTTACATCCCCACAATGAAACAAAAGGAGCCAGAATATTGGGATTTGAATCTAATGATGTCAGATGTGACTCCTTTCTGAGTGATGTAGATTCAGCAGGGGCTACTGCTGTGTGGTAGTGCAGGCGAATCTGTCGATACTGGGTAATGGTATTTTTAAAATCCTTGCTGCATATACAATCAGTTTGATAAACAAAAGAAATTTCTTTCTTTAATTGAAAAAAAGTAGTAAATGAACATTGTAAACATTTCACAGTAGAGAAATAAAAATTAATGAGCCAACCTGCTCCTAGAGATGGTTATTGCTAAGCAGTTGCTGTGAGTCCTCCCAGACATTTTTTGTGCCTGTGTAACCATATCCCAGGCTAAAACAGCAGATTCTCAGATAACATTGTTTTGTTCAACATTGTTTGGTTGTTATGTTGATGAGAAAAAAATCTATCCATGACCAAGGCTACTGTCTGAATGGAGTTTGCACGTATTTCTCTGGGTACTCCAGTTTCTTCCCACATCCCACAGACATACACATTAGGTAAATGGGCGTATGTGCATAGTCCCCGTGTGAGTGTAAGTGTGTGTGACTGCACCCTGAGATGGGGTGGGCTCCAGCCACCTGAGACCCTAAACTGAAACATTGTATAAATAATTATCTTGTTAAATTGGCAAAATCTCACCAATGCTAAGCATCATAATTGCCTTTTAAGTAATTTTCCATTTCTTCTGGATTCATTAATGAGTTACATTTTAATATCTACATAATTGCTTTAAGTAATGAATGTTAAGTGCAAAAATACACCAAGTTAACAACAGTTACCCTCCAAAATAATAATCATTATCTTGTTTTCATTAATCTTTCTTAAATTATATATAGGTTATAAGATATACTTATTTCAGTGTTTAATATTAGACAACTTTAGGTCTTTAGAAGTTTGCTGATATTTTTGTGAACAGAAATGTGCCGTAGGAAGTTAATTCTTGTCTATATAAATTAGCCTGGCTGGGCGTGGTAGCTCATGCCTGTAATCCCAGCACTTTGGTAGGCCGAGGTGGGTGGATCACTTGAGGTCAGGAGTTTGAGACCAGCCTGGCTAACATGGTAAAACCCCATCTCTACTGAAAAATTAGCTGGGCATGGTGGCAGGCACCTGTAATCCTAGTTACTCGGGAGGCTGAGGCAGGAGAGCTGCTTGAACCTTGAAGGTGAAGGTTTCAGTGAGCCGAGATTGTGCCATTGCACTCCAGCCTGGCGACAAGAGTGAAACTGTGTCTCCTAAATAAATAAATAAGCAAGCAAACCTATGGTAAAATTGATCTTGTTATTCATTTTGCTTTAAGTCCCAGTTTATAAGAACCTATTGACAACATTAAGTGATGACTTACAACACACACACATAAATGAGATGATATTCTGCAACTTCATAAAATAGTTTCAGGAGAGATACATCAGTTGTGTTTTAGGTAATATATTACCCTTTATTTATTTTTTTGAGACAGAGTCTCACTCCGTTACCCAGGCTGGAGTCCAGTGGCACCATCATGGCTCATTGTAGCCTCTGCCTCCTGGGTTCAAGCGATTCTCATGCCTCAGCCTCCTTAGTAGCAATTACAGTTGCATACCACCATGCCTGGCTAGTTTTTGTATTTTTAGTAGAGATAGGGTTTTGCTATGTTAGTTAGGGTGGTATCTTACTCCTGACACCAAGTGATCCACCTGCCTCAGTCTCCCAAAGTGCTGGGATTACAGGTGTGAGCCACTGTGCCTGGCCTACCCTTGATTTAATTCATTATGTGCCTGAACAAAAAAATAAAGTGATTGGCTTGGATGTGCAATCACTAAGTGATGTTTCTTTCTTCATACCTTTGCATTTTATTCAGCTAAAAAAGAAACTGCTATTAGATAATGCCTAACTGTATAAATGAGGCAAATGACATAAAATTTAATTATCTTATTTGGAAATGAATTATGCTGTGATAGAAAATTTACTTTGTGTATGCTCTGACATATTTTCATAATTATGCTTGAGAAATTGGCAATTTAGAATTTTCCACCAACCTTTTCATCTTGTCCAGTATCAAGTTCAAGGTCTTCGTTTGGCTGCATCATTGTTGTTTGAAAAATACAGAATGGAACAATTTCAGTTAGGTTGCCCAATTTAATGGTTTAGATTACATCCTTTTCTGAATTAAAAATGCCCTTCTCTTTAGACCTTATCTTCGATCAATACACACGCCACTGGACTGCTCTAATATAAGCATAAGTCTAGAATAGCACTACTCTTTGAAAGTGACTTTGCTCATTAAATTAAAATGCCAGTCTGATGCTTTGCTTTTTTTGTTTAAAAAATGAGCTCATAGTCCCAGCTACTTGAGAGGTAGGCTGAGGTGGGAGGATTATTTGCAACCAGGAGTTCCGTACATAGTGAGACCTCTCTCTCTCTAAAAAAAAAAAAGAGAAAGAAGACATTAAAAGTTTTAAATAATGTAGAAAATGATAGTAGATTGAGTACCTGTATTTACTTTTCCTCCTTCCCCAAACCACTCTAGAATAACAGTGAGTTGTTTATACATACATATACGCCCTCTCAAGAACAAACAGAACAGGAGAAGAAAAAACCACAATAAAACACTTTTTAAAAAAATTTTATTTTATTTTATATATTTTTTATGAGACAGAGTCTCGCTCTGTTGCCCAGGTTGGAGTGCAATGGCATGATCTTGGCTCACTGGAACCTCCGCCTCCCTGGTTCAAGTGATTCTCCCTGCCTTAGTCTCCTGAATAGCTGGGATTACAGGCACCCACCATCACACCAGGCTCAATTTTGTATTTTTAGTAGAGACAGGGTTTTGACATATCAGCTAAGCTGGTCTCGAACTCTTGACCTCAGGTAATCAGCCCGCCTCGGCCTCCCAAAGTGCTGGGATTACAGGTGTGAGCCGCTGCACCCGGCCCACAACAAAACACTTCAAGCTGAAAATCCAGTGGGTGAGAGCTAATTGATTAAGCAGATGTAGGAAGACAGAATTCTGAGGTGGGAAGCAGATAATCTCATTGGGTCTCAGTTTACATCACAGAACCCCTGGAAGGTGCCAGCATTGGTAGTACCAAGTGCTGCCCCCAGAGTAGTGTGATGGTCAAGCTAGAATCAGGAGTTGCAAGTCTGTTTAAGAAGCAGTCAGATCCCCAATTCTTCCACGTCCGTGCAACTTATGCCTGCCCTCCTCTTTCTAGCAAAAAACTAGAAATTTATTTTCTGGAGACAGTCAAACAGTCTTTAGGCTGGGAATGCAGGCACAGTTGAAAACATGTACATACGGCTGGGCACAGTGGCTCATGCCTGTAATCCCAGCACTTTGGGAGGCCAAGGTGGGTGGATCATAAGGTGAGGTGATCGAGACCAGCCTAGCCAAACACCGTCTCTACTAAAAATACAAAAATTAGCTGGGCATGGTGGCACGTGCCTGTAATCCCAGCCACTTGGGAGGCTGAGGCAGGAGAATCACTTGAACCAGGGAGTTGGAGGTTGTAGTGAGCTGAGATCATGCCACTGCACTCCAGCCTGGCGACAGAGCGAGACTCCATCTCAAACAAAGAAAAAAAGAAAACATGTACATGCTATACATGAGGACCCCTCTCTCTCCCTAGCGTCCTTCTTTCTCTCTGCTTCCAGAATTCTGGCAGTCAAGCCTTAGACTTTTCAGGCAGGAGATTGGAAGATTGTTTTGGGAGGAATCTGTTCAGCCTAAGAGGAAAGAGCTAAAGGTTTGTCCAGTGAAACAGCTGCATAGGGTCATCTGGTAAAATAAAGCCCACAGTAGATAAACCCCAGGCATTCACCCAGAGGTTCCAGTCAACTTTTGGTACTCCACTCTTGAATATGAGCTGATAACTAAAGGTCACCAAACTCCTCCAGGACGATGTTTTGTTTCTTATTTAAATGTTTTTATTGGATTTGGACTTCATTTTTTTTTTTTTTTTAAGACAGAGTCTTGCTCTTGTCCCACAGGCTGGAGTGCAGTGGGGCAATCTCGGCTCACTGCAACCTCTGCCTCCCAGGTTCAAGCGATTCTTCTGCTTCAGCCTCTCAAGTAGCTGAGATTACAGGTGCCTGCCACCCCACGCCCAGCTAATTTTTGTATTTTTAGTAGAGACTGGGTTTCACCATGTTGGCCTGGCTTGTCTTGCACTCCTGACCTCTGGTGATTCGCCTACCTTGACCTCCCAAAGTGCTCGATTACAGGCATGAGCCACCATGCCCAACCTTGGACTTAATTTTTTAAGGAGTGTTTAGATATAACTAGTCTGATCAATATTAGTTTATATATTTTTGGTAGCCCTTTATTATTATTATTATTTTCTTTTTTTTTGAGACAGAGTCTTGCTCTGTTGCCTAGGCTGGAGTACAGTGGTGCAATCTTGGCTCACTGTAGCCTCTGCCTCCCAGGTTTAAGCTGAGGCCTCCTGCCTCAGCTTCCCAAGTAGCTGGGATTACAGGTGCCCACCACCATGCCCAGCTAATTTTTGTATTGTTAGTAGAGACAGGTTTCACCATGTTGCCCAGGCTGGTTTTGAACTCCTGACCTCACGTTATCCTCCCACCTCAGCCTCCATAGTGCTGGGATTACAGGTGTGAGCCACTGCTCCCAGGTAGCCCTTTATTTTATACCTAAGGACTAGTTTACTGTTTCTCCGTGTTCAGTACTTAGCTCTGGTTAGAAATTTGCCACATTGTTCTTCTTCTGTTTCTGAAGCATTAGGGTTTCACCTGCTTGGTTTAAGTTGCTTCTTAATTTTCCTTGTGGATATGTTTTGTGGACTCTCTGTTTTTTCTAAACTTCACTGCTCACATCCCACAACATTGTCTTCCCATAATTCTGGCAGAAAGGAGACCTGGGATACCTCTGAAGTGTAGCCCTTAAATCCCAGTTCCTGTTCATACCTGACTCCCACCAAGAGAGACTTTTAAAAGGAACCACTGGCTCACTGCAGCCTCCGCCTCCCAGGTTCAAGTGATTCTCTTGCCTCAGCCTCCCAAGTAGCTGGGATTACAGGCGCCCACCACCATGGAAAAAAGGAACCATCAGGAAGCAGCAAGTATGCAGTGAGAAGAATGCTTTACGCACTTCAGAAAGATTATCTTTTGTCTTCTCAGAGAGATAGGAAATGATATTACATTCAAGGTGCTATTAAGGAAAAAAAGAATAGAAAAGAGTACTTACAAATAAAAAATAAGAGTAGACAACTATTTAGAAGTGTTGAAAGATAAAGGAAATACTCTTTAAAAAAAGAAAAGCGAAATACAAAAATTAGTGGGGTGGAGTGGCGCACAGTTCCACAGGAGGCTGAGGTGATAGCATTGCTTGAGCTCAGGAGGTTGAGGCTGCAGTGAGTGGTGCTCATGCCACTGTACTCCAGCCTGGGTGACAGGGTGAGAGCCTGTCTCAAAAACAAAACAAAAGCAGAAAATAAAAAAGATAAAATTAGAGGAATAGTCCAGGAAGTCCAACATTGAAAAAGAAGAGTTTCAGTAAAAGAAAGCAGAAGCATGAAGGGGAAGAAATAATGACCTAACAATACAATGAACTACCAAAGAACTTAAGGAGATTAGTTTTTAGTTTGAAAGGACTGAGTGTCAGCCTGAAGGATGAAAATGGACACATGTAAGTCACAAACCAAACTGAGGTCATAGAAAAGATCCTGAAAGCTTCTGGAAAAACAACAACAACAATAAACAATGGATAAACAATCTGTATGATTAGCTGTGTGTGGTGGCGTGCACCTGTAGTCCCAGCTACTTGTGAGGCTGGGGCAGGAGGATCTCTTGAGCTCAGGAATTCAAGGTGACAGTGGGCTAGGATCATGCCACCATACTCCAGCCTGGGTGACAAAGTGTAGACCCTGTCTCAAAAAAAAAAAAAAAAAAAAAAAGAGGCATCAATATACTTGAACCTTTAACAGCAGCACTAAACTAGAAGACAACCAAATATTCAAAATCCTGAAGAAAGGCCAGCACGGTGGCTCACTCTTGTAATCCCAGCACTTTGGGAGGTTGAGGCAGTCAGATCATGAGGTCAGGAGTTCTAGACCAGCCTGCTCAGCATGGTAAAATCCCATCTCTACTAAAAAGGTGGAGGTTGCAGTGAGCTAAGATCGTGCCACTGTACTCCAGCCTGGGCAACAGAGGGAGACTCCATCTCAAAATAAATAAATAAATAAAAATAAATTTAAAAAATTAAAATTCTGAAGAAAAATGTATTCCCAACTTAAAATTCCACATCAACACTAGCTATAAATCAAGTGTAAGGGGAGGATAAATATCCTTATATGCAAGGTTTCAAAAAATGTGTCTCTTGCTCTCCTTTTTAAAGCTGACAGTGGGTACATGCTACCAAAAGCAAGGGAATATGTACAAAAAAGGAAGATGGGGATACAGAATGGCGTTTCTCAAGACAAAGGCAAAAGGATCTCTAGGATGAGGAGGAAGGGAGGTCCCAGGATGCTGTCTTTGCAGCAGTGTAGGGACCGCCACTCCTGCTTGGAGCAGGTTGGTGGGCTCTGGAAGGTACTCTCCAAGAAGACAAAACTAATGCCTCTGTGTAACTGAGTGTGTTGAGAGAAGCCTTGCATTAAGATTTTTGAGTTGAATAGAAAGCCCCCCCCAAAAAAAAAGACCATACGTTGCTGTAAAGGAAAATTAAGCATGGCTCTAGCTCATTTGTGAATGTTATTTACCTAAGGTAAATGTGAATATTGTACCAAATAAAATTATAATATAATGATGTCAGGAAGATTAGGGACAAGATGTGTGTGAGATGAGGTCAGGATTGTGAAAGAGAACTTATTACTCATCTTCCATAATGAGAAATCTGTAGATAATGCCTAAAAATGAAAAATCAAGCCATGACAGTGTGAGCATTCCCCATTGTCAAAAGAACAGCTGAGAGACTCAAATGTGGCTGCCTTAGGGGAGTAGAGAATGGCCGTGTCACCTGGTGGCAGGGGTGAGGGGTGTCATGGGACTGCCAGTAATAATTTAAGAAAGTGAGTTACTCTTGAAATTATGTTTTTATGCAATTTTAGTAAAAATAAAAACATATTTTTAAAAAAAGTTCTAAACTTACTATACTTAGCTGGGCACAGTGGCTCACACCTGTAATCCCAGCACTTTAGGAGGCCGAAGCTGGTGGATCACTTGAGGTCAGGAGTTTGAGACCATCCTGACCAATATGGTAAAACCCCATGTCTCCTAAAAATACAAAAATTAGCTGGGTGGGGTGGCACATGCCTGTAGTCCCAGCTACTTGGGAGGCTGAGGTAGGAGAATTGCTTGAAGCCAGGAGGTGGAGGTCTCAGTGAGCCGAGATCATGCCACTGCACTCCAGCCTAGGTGACAGAGTGAGATTGCATCTTAAAAATAAAATAAAATAAAATAGCTATGCTTAATACAGTATTTTATCCATTCTAAAAGCAGTTTTTTTGTAATTTTTATATCACTGAAATTAGGATGCATTTTTTTTTTTTTTTTTTTGAGACGGAGTTTCGCCCTTGTTACCCAGGCTGGAGTGCAATGGCGCGATCTCGGCTCACCGCAACCTCCGCCTCCTGGTTTCAGGCAATTCTCCTGCCTCAGCCTCCTGAGTAGCTGAGATTACAGGCACACGCCACCATGCCCAGCTAATTTTTTGTATTTTTAGTAGAGACGGGGTTTCACCATGTTGGTCAGGCTGGTCTTGAACTGCTGACTTCAAGTGATCCACCCACCTCGGCCTCCCAGAGTGCTGGGATTACAGGCGTGAGCCACCGCGCCCGGCGGATGCATCTTAAAATCTATGTTGTCTTAGGTTTAATGAAATATGACAGGTCAAGATATTTGTATTGATTCTTATTTGTGGATGACATGAGTGTAACCTTTTTTTTTTTTTTTTTTTTTTTTTTTAAGATTGCAGGCCTAAGTCTACCTCTTCCTCCCAAAAAATTGATTGGTAACATGGATCGTGAATTCATAGCCGAGAGGCAGAAAGGTCTTCAGAACTATCTCAATGTGATCACCACAAATCATATATTGTCTAATTGTGAGCTAGTTAAGAAGTTTTTAGATCCAAACAACTATTCTGCAAACTACACTGGTAAGCGATGGAATCTGTGAGCTATGGTCACATGGCTAAAGAGGCCCTTGCTGTCCCTTGCTGGAGATAACATATGTGGGAAAAACTCTTTCTTAAAATGGGGATGTGTACACATTTGTTATAGCGTATTATGAATTTACTAAGATTTTCTTCATTGTAGTTTACTATAGATGTATAGGAAGAAAATAATTTACTTCCAAAATGTTTGTAAAGTCTGCAAAGAAAAATATGGAGGAGAAATTGTCGTATGTACTTATACTCTTGTCTTTATTGTCTTCCCTGACAGAACAGAGAGTAAATAATCCACAATAGGCTGGGCACCGTGGCTCTCGCCTGTAATCCCAGCACTTTGGGAGGCTGAGGCGGGTGGATCACTTGAGTCAGCAGTTCAAGACCAGCCTGACCAACATGGTGAAACCCCGTCTCTACTAAAAATACAAAAATTAGCCGGGCATGGTGGCACATGCCTGTAATCCCAGCTACTATAGGGCTAAGGCAGGAGAATTGCTTGAACACGGGAGGTGGAAGTTGCAGTGAGCTGAGATAGTGCCACTGCACTCTAGCCTAGGCGACAGAATGAGACTCCATCTTAAAAAAAAATTTCACACTAATGTATACAGTAATTTTTATATTAATTTTGACCTCTAATCAATACCTTGTATATATAATAATCTTAATTTGATTTGTATTTGGCTGTTTTTGTATTTACAATATGTTTTGTGTTTGTTTTTTTCTGGGAATTTAAACACAGCAGTGATTCAGAAGGATCCTTTCTATGTCTTTCTATTTGCTTCCTGAGACCCACTCAGTGCAAAGCATAGGAGATTGTTCTCTTCCAAATCTTTTCTGGTTCAGGGCAGCTGCCAAGGGACTGTGGTGGAAAGGGCTTCTCTTCCAATACCGATTACACTCAAAGCTGGCGTCAATAACCTTAGCCTGATGTCGGCAGAATGAGAAACTAAACATTTAATACATTCTTGTGTCACTTTGAAGAGAACAATAGAAACTATTGTTTCACCTGATTTGTTAAAGACAAACCATGCTTCAGAGACCAAGTGGAACTATGGATATTGTTAATTTCCTTGCTAAGAGAATACATCATATCAGATAATTGAGTCCTTAAAACATTGTTTTTGAAGTAATTAGAGAGAGGCACTTTTATTCCTATTTCATTTTTATTTATTTATTCACATGCATTCATTTACCAAAATATTCCTATTTCAGAGAGGCGAAACAGATGTCTACTTGGCAGGCACCAAGTTTTCTCCATAGTAGAATCACCTGGGGAGCATTAAAAAATTCTCATGCCCAGGCTGCATGCCGATTAAATCAGAGTCTCTGTGGGTGGAGCTTGTAGTCTGTAAAGCTTCCCGAGTGATTCCAATATGGAGCCAAGTTTGAAAACCACAGCCCTTGAGGCTTGTGACTCACAGTGTGGTTCTCTGACCAGCAGAATTGGCATCACTGGGAGCTTGTTGAAGGTGCAGAATTCAGTCCTTAACCAGGATCTGATTTTAACAAGGTCTCCAGGTGATTTGCATGCACATTAAAGCATAAGCCTTGCTCTAGAATGTACCTACCATTTTCTAACCGAAGTGCTGTGCAGGGCTAAGGAAAATGCCTTTCTGGAGTGTAACCAAGAGAAGGAAAGTTTATTTCAAACTCACACTTACTGTAAGTTACCAAATGGAGCATTGAGTTGTTACAAGGATTCCATTCTTCCCTCCACTTGCTTTTTTGTTCACATAAGAGAAAAGATAGCACAGATAGGACTGAGGCTCTAGGGACAGCTTGAATTCTGTCAAAGTAGCATCTTTTGTGGCTTTCATTTCTCATTGTTTCACCTTGTTCCCCAAACTGTCAGACAGCAGGCCATCTGGATTGACTTGTCAAATCAGCCCTAATCCAGACCCACTCAGTGGTTTATCTGCTGCAAGTGGTTCATTCCCTGCAAGTGGCTGCTAATGTTCTCCTAGGGGCAAGCATCAAGGTGTAGTGCACGTGTGCTGGGCAGTGGGGATGCTGGCACAAACACATGTGCTCCTTGCTCTCAGGGAGCTGGCACCAGAAGTACATTGAGTCTCATGGGGTCAGAGCTAAAAGGGATCTTAGAGCAGATATATCATGTGTAAGATCCCTCTCTTTTCATAAATGAGTTCAACTAAGGCCCCCAGAGAGGGAGGGCCCTACCCAGGATTGCACATTCGTGTGACTTTAGTCTGGTCTGAGTGTTTAAGTTAAATGCTGTGTGGCTCCTGGAAGGTTGTCTATTCTGACAGTTGTCAGTTCTCCACTTTTTCTGTACCTCCCCACATGCTGTTACTGTCTTTGACCTCCACTCCCTGACCTCCACCCCCCAGCCTCCATCATGGTAGAGGGTCAGGAGTCCAGAGCAGATGTGGGCAGGGGTATAAAAAGACCACCAGAAACTCCTGCCAGAACCTGCAGTGGCCGCTATTCAGAAGGCACGATCCCATAAACAATAGGTGATGGATGCTGTTTTCAGAGAGATGGTGATTTATTTTCCCCTTTGAATGAAATGTCAGAATTTGTCTAGCCTCGAGGCTGACATACCAGCCACTTCAGGAAAGGGAAGTACAGGCCTCCACCTCTATGCCAGCTTGACAGGACCATTCCCGAGATTCATAGCATGGCCCACAGTTCTCTGAGCACACCCTGCACACCTCCCACCTTGTGGCACTTCTCTAAGCAGGGCCAGTTTTCCCTGGTTTGTTTTTTGAGCAAAGGTCTCACTCTGTTGTCCAGGCTGGAGTGCAGTGGCACGATCTCAGCTCTGCACAGCCATGACCTTATGGATTCAAGTGATCCTAGCACCCTGGCCTCCTGAGTAGCTGGGATTACAGGTGCACACCACCATGCCCAGCTGATTTTTTAATTGTTTGTAGAAAGGCAGTTTCACTGTGTTGCCTTGGTTGGTCTTGAACTCTTGTGCTCAAATGATCTGCACGCCTTGGCCTCTCACAGTGTTGGGCCTGGCCCACTGTTCCATTTTAATGTGGATAATGTCTCCACCTCTTCTCATTTTCCACATGGTCTTCAGTCATCATCCAGCTTCATTTCAGCAGGATTTGAGTACTGTGTTCAAGTCGTGGCCAGAATCAGCAGAGCACTTTTCCTGTTCCTTGCTGTGACGGAGGTTGAGGGTGCCTTGTTGGAGGGGGACTGTGATGGCATTCTGCTCCGAGGGGATGGCTAACCAGGAGCTCTCAGGACATTGGCAGCTTCCTTCTCTCTTTCCTGAGTCCCCAGCCTGGGACTGCTGGGCCTTTCTTTCTTTTCCAGGTTTTCTCCAGAAGAGCCTATCCTCAGAAAGGAAATGTAGGTCCTTGGTCTTCTGTGAGGGAGTTGTGAGAGGTGTTCATTGGAACTAAAAAGTCTAATTGAGGGCTAGCTGTTGTGCAAGGAAAACAGGTATCTCTTGGTCCTGAGGAGTTTGTGTTGAGAATCTCTCTCAGACACACATATACCCCTTACAGTATTCATCTTTTTAACAAGCTACTTCTATCATTTAAAAGCCTCACTGCACTGTAGCCATCTTCCTGCCTCAATCCTCATACCCTCTTGAAGTAATGGGGTTTTAATTTCCAGGCAAAAGTCATTTGGACCAGAAATCAAGAGGCCTGTATCCTTGTCCTAGCGTTGTCATTAGTAGTGTTTCTTCTCTGTGGGCCCACATCCTGACCTGTAAAACAAGAGGTTGAGAAAGGGGAATGGACCAGGGAGTGCTGAAGTTCCCTTTGAGGCCTAAAGCCCCAGGAATCCCTTGAATAGGTAGGACAGTAGTAGACTCCAGGATATAAACAGGGAGGGAGACGGGAAAGAGGACTATGTTTAGAACAACAGTAGGATATTTGGTGAGGTTGCAGGCCTCTCTGCAGTGCAACCTGCTGTAGTGGACTAGGGGTCTGGACCCCAGCTCCAGTCCTAGAGGAGTCAGTGTTTGTCCCCTGCTGTCACTCCATGGGGCTGGAATTGAGGAATTCAATGACTGCTCACAGTGCGGGCGCCTGGAACAACTGAGCTCTGTGGGAAGTGCAGGATGGGCTTGAAGGCTGTGCTCTCCATTTCCTGTCTCCAGCCTGTTTATCAGCACTTTCAGAGCATGCAGTTTTTCCATATGTGGCAGTCAGTTCCTGTGTCAGAACTAGAGGGCAGATGCCTTCCTTCTCATGGATTTCGTGTTCTAATGGGAGAGAGGTTCCACATCTGTTGAACATGCATTGAACCCTTGGTTCCTGCTTCATCAAATACTTATTGAGCATCTACTCTGTGCCAGGTGCTATGTATACAGCAAGGAGGAAAGAATAATTCCCCCACTTCCTACTCCAGGAAGTTACGCAGGGAGATTGGCAGGTGATGGCTGTGGCAGAGTAAATGCTAGGCAGCACCTTGGGGAAGGGGGCGAGGCATGGATGATCCACACCTAAAGATGAAGGAAGGCTTTCCAGAAGAGGTCAGTCCTACACAGAGACCTGAGGGATGAGTAGACGTTAGCCAGGCTGAGAGGCAGTGGCCAATGCTCTGGGCAGAGCAGCTTGAGAAGATATATCCTGGCATTACCTAGATATACAGCCAGAGCATACAGTCTCTGTGGAAGAGAGTAGCACTGAAATAGGACATTCAGTGGGTAATCCCATGAGAGAGGGACACATATAGCACTGGGAGTGTACAGAGGAGAGAAGGAAGCAGGGAGGGAGAAAGTCCTGGCTAAGGGAGCAGAACATCTGGGCTGAGTCTGGGCCAGATGAAGAACGCTGAGGAAATGGGGCAGGCCAGTCTTTAGGGGCCATGGTAAGCAAATCTCAGAGTGCAGAGAAACCCCACACACTGTGGGAGATAAAGCCAGAAAGGTAGGTTAAAGCCAGAGGTTGCTTGAACCCTAGATATGTATAAGCTTGGTCTTGATTTGGCAAGGAAGTGGGGAACCAGTAAAGGCTTCTAAGCAGAGGAGTAGATGTTTAGGATTGAAATGTGTTGTCCGAGTCTGGGGAAGGAGAGGATTAATATTAGGCACATGGTAGTCATGCAGTTTATTTGACAGTAAATCACAGTTCAGTGGGAATAAATTGTCCTTTCTCCAATTCCCTGACCCCTAAGTGAAAAAAGCTATTTCCCAGTCCTCAGTTTATCAGTAAGAAATCTAGTATGTTCCATTTATTCACAACTATTTCCTCCATTCCTAAAACAAGATATGGCACATAGTAGCATACAGTAAATATTGCTGAATGATTTTGTGGAGAGTTACATGTCACTGTCAGTCTTTTAGAATGACATTGTATACATTAGAGAATTATTTTTCATGCTCCTTCATAAAGTTGATGTGAATGATTTTCACTTTATTTCCTTTTAAGTTTCTTTATGTTCAAGTTACTTTGGAAATACTAAAACCACTTTATATTAACATGAATTATAAACGAGGTACAAGGTTCCCAGTGTTGATAATGGAAGTCTGTGTGTTTCTGCTGCACGCAGCTATTCCAGATGGTTTGTCACACGCTGGTGTAGTTAGAACAAATGTGAATGGAGCCAGTTTTGTATTTGGTCATCACATGTTTTCTTCTGAGTAGATGCCATTGACACTTTACATATTGAGTCAGTAAACAAATAGCTAAACAAATAGCTAGTAAATTGTTTTCTTCCCTGAATCTCTTAACTCAAAATGTACTATAAAATATATCCAAATGATGTTGTTTGCCAAGCTCTTGACATGTGAATTCCAAACAAGGTCATTTTGACATATGGAGAGCATTTCTGCTGAATCCTTCATGCCTCACTAGTCTGCCTGGAATGTAATTAATGCTAGGCAGAAGTGAAATTCCACAGTGCATTTGGAGGATTGCTGTTTGCTTTCAAGGATCTGGAGTGGCTTCATTTACTCACTTCAGTGAGGGGAAATGGCAAATTATAGATGTTGCTTTTTACAGGAAATGTAAAAGCACAGCTATTTTGAAAATTTCTTAACGCAGTGAACTTTAAAGAACTTCCTTTTCTCATTGTGTTCTTAAAAGGGGGAAACATTTTCATGATAAATGAACACAAAAAGAAAGCCACTGAGTGCCTCTTTTTCCCCGGTAAACAGGCACTCGGTGACTTTCCACAATAGAACCATGTTGTTGCTGTACACTGGCTTTTATTTCTAGTATATATTTAAGGGTAATCACTTTTTTTGTTGATGAAAGCTGTAATTCCAGATGGGATAAATAGTACTTGGAGCAACATTAAATTCTGTCCCAAGCTGACCTTAGAACATGTTTTGAGTTTTGGGCTTGGGTTGTGGTCTGGTACATACATTGAATTCTTGGCTTAAACCAGCTAGGTTACATATTTTAGATTTTCCAGTTTTGAAATATATACATTTTCACATTATTAATAACTTTTAAAATAAACTTTACATTTTGGAATAATATTGGATTTACATAGAAATTGCACTGGGCTGGGTGCAGTGGTTCATTCCTGTATTCCCAGCACTTTGGAAGGTCGAGATGGGCGGCTCTCTTGAGCCCAAGAATTTGAGACCAGTCTGTACCTCATCTCTAAACAAACAAACAAACAAACAAACCAAAAACACACACCAGAAATTAGCCAGGGCTAGTGGCGCATGCTTGTAGTCCCAACTATTCAGGAGGCTGAGGTGGAAGGAGCACTTGAGCCCAGGAGGCTGAGGTTGCAGTGAGCCGTGATTGTGCCACTGCATTCCAACCTGGGCAACAGAGTGAGACCCTATCTCAAAAAACAAAAAACTAAACAAAAGAATTTGCAGTGATAGTACAGAAAATTTCCATATGCTGCTCACCCAGTTTCTCCTAATTTTTATTTATTTATTTTTTTGAGATGGAGTCTTGCTTCATTGCCAGGCTTGAACGCAGTGGCAGGATCTCGGCTCACTGCAACCTCTGCCTCCCAAGTTCAAGCGATTCTCCTGCCTCAGCCTCCCGAATAGTTGGTACTACAGGTGCACACCACCACGCCCAGCTAATTTTTGTACTTTTAGTAAAGACAAGGTTTCACCATATTGGCCAGGATGGTCTCCATCTCTTGACCTCATGATCTGCCCCCCTCAACCTCCCAAAGTGCTGGGATTACAGGTGTGAGCCACCACGCCCAGCCTCTCCTAATGTTAATATCTTATATAACCATGGTATATTTATCAAAGCTAGAAATGAATATTAACTTTTAATACTTAATGAACCTTGGTTAAAGCCCCATCAAAGGATTTGGATGGTAATAACTTTCAGAACCACCATTCCTGCTTCATCTGTCTTTTCCACTAAATCTAAACTGAAGTGCTATTTTCCTACTATTTCCATGAATAATTTCTTTATTTACCCTTTCTTTTTAAGTTACATTTTTAAGTTAATGTTACATTAACTATGGGCTTTATTCAGATTTTACCACTTTTTCTGCTAATGTACTTTTTCTATTCCATGGTTCAATCTAGAATCCCACATTGCATTTAGTTTGTGTTTTTTTTCTTTCTTTTAATTTTTTTGGTAATGAAGATTTTTAAAAGGTCATAGACTATAAGGATTTCATTTACAAGAACAGCATCTTCAGCATATGGCCCTTTGCTGATATGTCTGACTAATGAGTTTCTAAAATGTCTTTGCAGAGATTGCCTTACAACAGGTTTCCATGTTCTTCCGATCAGAACCAAAGTGGGAGGTGGTGGAACCTTTGAAAGACATAGGTGAGACACTGGCATGCTCATTCTCTTAAAAAGGCAGATCACAGAACTGGATCCTTAGTCATGCTTTCTGATTCGTATCCCAAGAACATGCTTAAATGCAGGTGACTTCTTTTTCTTTTTGCTTTGTGACTGCTTGAGAATACAGTTCTTAACTTTTAATACTTAATGAACCTTGGTTAAAGCCCCATCAAAGGATTTGGATGGTAATAACTTTCAGAACCACCATTCCTTCTTCATCTATCTTTTTCACTAAATCTAAACTGAACTGCTGTTTTCCTGCTACTTCTGGGAATAATTTCTTTATTTATATTTACTCTTTCTTTTTAAGTACACCCTTTACTATGTCAACATCATCAAATGGTTCTTTTGCTTGTGCCTATGAAGCTGCAAATCATATTGCCAAACTTAATTTTTCTTGATTATTTAGTCACTGAAACATATCAATTGTTGCAAAAATTATGCAGCTCTAAGCACGTTTTTGCTTTTATGGCAGGTTGGAGAATAAGGAAGAAATATTTCTTGATGAAGATTAAAAATCAGCCAAAGGAACGGCTAGTGTTAAGCTGGGTAAGCTAGCTTTTTGCTTCGGTGTCATTTCAGTGACTTTAGATGGTTAATGAAAGGAGATTTGACAAGAGAATTACAAAATTGTACTGTGCTCTTAAGCGATGATGTAAAGGCTTCCTTGGTCCATTTAAAAGAATAGTCATTTTAAGTCATTTTCCTGTGCATTTGGTTGTGTAAATGCAATTATATTTGGTCAATTAGTAAACATTTGGAAAGAAATAGGAACAGCTTGAAATAACTCTCTGGAATCTATTTAGGGTTTACAGTTTTGGAGAGTACTTCCAAAAAAAAAAAAAAAAAAAACTTGGGCATTATGTTATCTCTTTGAGAGTTTTAGTGATACATTTGGTTAATGGAGTTAGGTAAGATTACAGTTAAGTTTGTTTTTTTTTTTTTAAACGGAGTCTCATTCTGTCGCCCAGGCTGGAATGGAGTGCAGTGGTGTGATCTTGGCTCATTGCAGCCTTCGCCTTTCAGGTTCAAGTGATTCTCTTGTCTCAGCCTTCCAATTAGCTGGGATTACATGGGCCTGCCACCACGCCCAGCTAACTTTTTTGTATTTTTAGTAGAGATGGGATTTCACCACGTTGGTCGGGCTGGTCTTGAACTCCTGACTTCAGGTGATCCACCCACCTTGGCCTTCCAAAGTGCTGGGATTACAGGCATGAGCCACCTTGCCCGACAAGTCTGGTATTTTTACACACTGCTTCTCTAGAAAGGTCTTGAGGCAGCTAGATTTAGTGTGGTTTTCATCTTTGGTTTCCAGTCATATATTGGGACAAATAAAATTAAAGGGAAAGACAAGGAATTTTTCTTTTGGTGACCAAAGCAGTACCCTGCTATTCCCTTCCATGTTTTCAGGCTGACCTTGGCCCGGACAAGTATTTGTCAGATAAAGATTTTCAGTGTCTAATCAAACTTCTGCCTTCCTGTTTGGTGAGTATACATCTTTCTATTATTGTCAGTGCTGATGACAGAGTCACAGTGGTTTTTTGTGGGTAAACATGGACAGAAGAGCTGAAAAAGAGAATGGGGAGGTCAAGTGGATTTCAGTTCAGACTGAAATTGTGTGGGGCCAAGCGCATAGATCATAGGCCATTTGAAATAGCATTTATGACATCTGCACAACCCATGAAACATGGTCATTTAAATATAGACTTTGTATTTTAAATAAAGATCAGAGTAGGGAAGCAGCCACTTCTCTCAGCCTCTTGTTCTTGGTGAGGATTTTTATATCAGTGGAACTGAAAGATACTCTTTCTAGCTTGAGAAAACAGAACTAATAAGGATTTAGATAAGCTGGGTCAAGAAAAGGCAAAATAGCCATTTTTCTATCTGAGTTACTACCCTCACAGGCCAACCAGCTGACCTTTAGGAGTACATGGTATTATTTATGCTACTACACAGCTCTAATCTAGGGCCTTCAGTTCAAAGAACCACATAGATATATTTCAAAATATGTGCAGAATGTCTTCAGCAAAGACTAATCTGGCCAGAAAATTGAGTTAACATTGACATTCTTTATCTTGTCTGCATTAAGATGTCACTGGAATGAGTCACTAGCGAGCTGAACCCAATTACGCTGATTTGTGCACTTGGCTTGGCAAGTTTGTTTTTGGCCAGATAGTGTCTTGTCAAACTGGCAAAACCAACCTATTAATGAGGTGCGATCTGAGGCCAAAAAGACGCTTTGGTCTTAAAGCTTGATTGGTTGTGTGATGCAGGCTGTCAGGACCCAGTTTTAAATTTCCTTTTTTTTTTTTTCCAAAATGGAGTCTCACTCTCACCCAGGCTGGAGTGCAGTGGCATGATCTCGGCTCACTGCAACCTCCACCTCCTGGGTTCAAGCAATTCTCCTGACTCAGCCTCCTGAATAGCTGGGATTACAGGAGGGTACCACCACACTTGTCTAATTTTTATATTTTTAGTAGACACTGCGTTTTACCATGTTGGTCAAGCTGGTCTCAAACTCCTGGCCTCGCAATCCGCCTGCCTTGGCCTCCAAAGTGCTGGGATTACAGGCATGAGCCACCTCACCAGCCCTAAATTTCTTTTAATAGATGTGCTTCTTTAAATAAATATCGCACATATAAATGGTGCATATAAGTTGTAGCAAAGTCAGAAGACAGAATAAGCAAACATAAGAAAATAAAACTCACCTGTAATCCCAATCAACCAGAAGTATAGTGAACCAAAATGTTCAGTTGTTACTGTTTAAGAATTTTTATGATTTAAAAAAGGAAAGTTTATTTATAAAATATATTTATAATTTATGTTTACAAATTTATTTTAAAAATCAAGTTTTAAGATACCATATATATAAAATTCATAAATATATATATTTATATAAATTATATATATATAGTGTCTTAAAACCTAATTTTTTTTCATTATTGGTGTACCATGAGCATCTTTAGTTGTCAGTAAATACAGTATAGCATCATTACCTTGGGCTGTATACAATTAAAATTGGCTATACCTTAGTTTACTCAATCTTCTGTTGACATTTAGATCAACTCCAGCTTTTTGCTCTTATTTTTTTAAAAAGAAAAAAGCCATAGTGAACAATTTTTGCTAAACACTATACCCATCTTTAATTTCTTAAGATAAATACCTATAATTAATTGTGAGATTACATATTCTGTTCTTTATCAGGCCCAGTAGCATTTTAGCATTTAATGTGATTTTTTTTGTTTTTTTGTTTGTTTGAGATGGAGTCTCTATCTGTCACCCAGGCTGGAGTGCAGTGGCATGATCTCAGCTCACTGAACCTCTGCCTCCTGGGTTCAAGTGATTCTCCTGCCTCAGCCTCCTTAGTAGCTGGGACTACAGGTGCATGCCACCACACCCAGGTCATTTTTGTATTTTTAGTTTAGACTAGGTTTCACCATGTTGGCCAGGATAGTCTCGATCTCTCGACCTCAGGTGATCTGCCTGCCTTGGCCTCCCAAAGTGCTGGGATTACAGGGTGAGTCACACTGTGCCTGGCCTAATGTGATTTTCTAACTCTATTATTCCTTCTGTATTTATTTATTAGTTGGCATCCTACCCTAAAGAGCTTCTCTTCTCCCTTTTAAAAAAAATTTATATGAGTATGTACTCAATATACTTTTATTCTACCCATTGTGTTTCTTTTTCAGGTGTTGAAAATATTCTATAATTAGATTGTATGATGGTTGTATAACTGTGAATATGTTGAAAATCATTGAATTGTACCATTTAAATGGGTGAATAGTAATGGCATGTGAATTATATCTCAATAAAGCTACTAAAAAGTCAGCAGCAACCATTCTGATGGGATGTTCAGGAGAACTTCATGATCAATTACTATATTTTCCTGAGTACACCTTTCCACCCCGCCAACCTACTGCATGCCAGCCTCAAAATTCCTGCATAGCTCAGCTCCCATGGGTTTAAATTTTCATGATACTCCTTTGAGCTAATGAGCATTGTAATACCTGTCTGGAGCCAGTTTGTTTCATGTAACCAGAATTCCAGGGAAAAAGAGCACTTTCCTTTCACTCATTAAATAATTTGTCTTTTTTCCACCCCAATTGGTTAATGTCAGTGTCCCCATCTGAGGAGGACACTGTGAATCATTATACTGCAAACTTCTATAGAAGGGTAGGGAGATTCATGCTAGCTCCTGTGGAAAAGGACTGAGATTCCGGAAGATGGTACTTTTGCCTGTTTTCTGTCTGTTATACTTCTTGGCTTGGCACCTAAACAGCAGTGCAGAATGTTAGGGTAAGCCGTGAGCAAAGACACATTATCCTAGTCCCCACTTGGCTGTTCTGAGATTTGACTGTGTTCTTTACTGACTTACAGCGACCAGATATTAACACCATTATCTTCCAAATTTGAACATTTTCTCTCTTCCACCACACTTCTGCCTGAGCTAAGAGAGTACACACACCAAAGAGGACCCCTTCACTTGTAGAGTTTACCACATCCATCACCTGTTTCCTGTTTTCTTTTGTTCCTACAGTTTATGTCCCTTCTCCATCTGAAGAAGGAGGGACTAGCTGGTCATTGAATAACTAGCTGGTCATTGAAAATGCCATGTGTTCAGGGAATATGACCACATTCCTGTGCAACTAAGCCACCACAGTGGTACTTGACTCTGCATAACCAGATCCTGGATTTAAAAGTACCTAGATCCTGATGCAAATCAATGTGAATGTCTTTTTTTGTTTTGACAGCACCCTTACATCTATCGGGTTACCTTTGCCACAGCTAATGAATCCTCAGCATTGCTAATTAGGATGTTTAACGAAAAGGGAACTTTGAAGGATCTGATCTACAAGGTACTTGTGCAAGCTCATGGTCATAAGGAAGTTCTCAGGTTCCTTTAGAACGTATTATTGATACTTAGTCTCTAAGACTCCAGAGGCTAGGCCCTGAGGATTTGATGTTAGTTTTGTTGTTATTTGGAATTTTATTTTTACTCATGCAATAAGAACTCAATTTGACTAAAGAGCATTCCTATTCCCACATGAGGAAAGGTTGAACGTTTAATAATTATGTCTATTACATTGCAAGCTGCTCTCTTAGGTCAGTTTTTAAGTTTGTGTTTTGCACTTAACAAAGCAGTACTGTAGATTGGAACAATATGCCAGACGTTGGGGTCTGCTAAGGGCAAGACCAGGCACATCTTCACTGGGCTAGAGAAGGGATGGAACCTGGGTCAGCCACTTTCTTCTATCAACTACACAGACTGTTATATTTTAAAAACTCACATCCTGCAGCTGGCCATCTCTGGCACCCCTAGCCTCTGTAGAATCCTGCCTGGTCAGGGAGTCTGTGTGCAGATCTTGGCCCCGCTGCTGCTTTCTTATGTGTTCTTTGTTCTTTTCCAAAGGCAAAACCAAAAGACCCATTTCTAAAGAAGTACTGCAACCCTAAGAAGATTCAGGGCCTGGAACTCCAACAAATAAAAACATATGGACGGCAAATATTAGAGGTAAGAGGTACTTTAGTTTTAAGTTGCATTCAGATGTCATCCAAAATTGCATTATTCATCTTGAAAACTTCTTAAGTAATATCCAGAATCACTTAAGTTGTCTGATTGCTTATAAACTGATTGCAGTGTCATATTTTGCCTCAACAAGCAATATCTGAGGCTAAGGCAACAGTCACTTAGGTCTACAAAATTCTTAAAGCTTTAGCTCTTCTTGCAATTTAGTGTCTGAATTTTAAGAACTTTACTGTGTGGACACCAACTTTTATATTATCTTTGGTTGCTCTTTATCCCTGTGCCAAGATTTTTGATTTTGTTATGTCATATACATAGCCATACGGCTTCCTTACAGAGGTATAACCAGCAGTGAAAAGCCTTTCTTACATTACCCTCCAGGCCAGTATTTGCCAAGCTTCTGGGATTATGCAACCCTATCAGTAATAAACAATGTAATATCCCAATGTTATGGCTGTTTAACTATAAATTATATATGTAATACACACATACATATATGTGTGTATGTGTATATATATATTTTACTTTTTCGGATGGAGGCAGCATACTAGTAATATATTTTGTATAAGTTGAAAAAGAATAATATTTTTTAAAAACAACAACTAGGAAGAGAAGTTGTAATACTTTCTTTCAGCCCTTAGTGAATTGCTCTGGGCACCCCACTTGGCTATCACTGCTCTAGCTCATGAGGGCATTGCAGGGTTATATCTAAGCATCTCTATTACTGGGTAAGCCACTGATTATTTACATGGCAGCTGAAAGATTTGCTTCTTTTTCTGGGAGCCTGTTGTGTGTTCCTATTAATAAACAGCTAAATATATTTGGAGGAGAGACTGAACGAGAGATGTTTTCTAGTTCAGCCCCTTTTTCTGAATTACTGGCAGAATCACTGATAAGATAGCTTCACTCATCTATGCAGGAGGATCAAGACTTTGCCCTGAAGAGAGCTGGCCTATTGGAATCAGAAAGTGCTTAAAGCAGAGCCTTTTGGCATTGGAGTTATTAATTCCAAGCATATATAGGCTGCTTCTCTATCGTTTTGGGGAAAGAAAGAACTGGTGTTGTGTCTCATAGCCTCAAAGCTGGAAAGCATTCAGTTTCACTCCCTTTTCCAAACAAATGGGTAGAGGTGGCATTTTTCTTCAGGAATCTTCCCAGTGACCTATTTGGTTTTGTTTCAAAATATATTGACGTAAAAACAAAGTTTAACTTGTCTTATATCTGAATGAGTTGGGGGAAAATGTAACTTACCTATATGCTTTCATAGGTACTGAAGTTTCTTCATGACAAGGGATTCCCTTATGGGCATCTTCATGCCTCCAATGTGATGCTCGATGGGGACACTTGCCGGCTGCTAGACCTTGAGAATTCCTTATTGGGCCTGCCTTCCTTCTACCGATCTTATTTTTCACAATTCAGGAAAATCAATGTAAGTTGCTAAAGTAATGAAGTAGCAGGCTCATTTTTAGGTATCAGGTATCCCATGATCTGCTCATGTAGGAAATATGTACCAAGGTACAGTTGGGGCAGGCCTTGCCTATCAGCGCCATTTGTCCCTTGGAGCATTGCTGTATCTCCAGGAGGCTGAGTTGAAATGGCTGGTGGGGTAAGGAGGGAGATAGACTGACTGATTGGAAAACTGTAGAGGGTCAGACTGAGACCTTTGGGATACCTCATGAGGTTACAAAAGGCTTTGGAGTTGCATTTATACTACCAATTAGGAGCGGGGCTATCCCTGGCCTTTGTTTCTCAGAGGAGGTTTGGGGCAGGAGTGTGGTGGTCCATAAAGCCAAAGTGAAGGGTGAACACGCTGTTGCTCTCTTTCTTTCACAGACATTGGAAAGTGTGGATGTCCACTGCTTTGGCCACTTACTGTATGAAATGACTTACGGACGACCTCCAGACTCGGTGCCTGTGGACTCCTTCCCTCCAGCCCCATCCATGGCTGTGGGTCAGTATGGGGTTGGGAAGGGTCTTCCGGGCCCTGGTAGTATGCAGAGCCACTCATCCCCTTTCCAGAGTCCAGGAAAGACCCAGAGGAAGTTGCTGTCTTCTACAGCCAGAAATTTTTACCCAATTTAAAAGTAGATAAAATTTGAGTAGTTTACTTAAATACACTTAGGCGAAAATTCAGGTGGCTTGTCCATTTGTCAGGCTATCTGAAGTTTCTGGGAACTTTTTGTAAAATGCTTTAGAATTTTGGAAGCAGGAGGATGTAAAGAGAAGTATGGCCTGCATGAGTGTGATGCAGAAGCCAGAACCAGGCAATGTAAAGCCAGTCTGGAGGGGACTCAGACAGGCATCAGAAGTCAGATCAAGGCTGGAGTGAGACTTGCAAGAAACAAAAGAGGCCAGACACTGTGGCTCACGCCTGTAATCCCAGCACTTTGAGAGGCTGAGGTAGGTAGATCACATGAGGTCAGGAGTTCAAGACCCACCTGGCCAACATAATGAAACTCTGTCTCTACTAAAAATACAAAAATTAGCAGGGGTGTGGAGGTGCATGCCTGTAATCCCAGCTTTCTGGTGGCTGAGGTACGAGAATTGCTTGAACCCGCCTCTTGGGAGGTAGAGGTTGCAGTGAGCGGAGATAGCGCCACTGCACTCCAGCCTGGGCGACAGAGTGAGACTCTACCTCAAAAAAAAAAAAAAAAAAAAAAAGAAGAAGAAGAAGAAGAAGAAACAAGAAAGCCAAAGCCATAGGTCGGAAACCTAGTAGATAAGAGCCTAGCAGGCCCAGACGTAGGGCAGGCAGGCAGGAATGCAGACACCCAGACAAATTGGATCCAGGAGCTCTTACAGAATTACCTGAGGGGGCTGAGGCGAGCTGGAGGACAAGTGAGAGCATCTTTAGGAAGAAGGGATGCAGGAACTAGTGCAGACCATCCAGGACCCTTTCATCCCCTCCACAGCTAGGCCAGAACTCATGGCTGGAGCAGAGAGAGGAGAGGGCAGGGTAGCTCTTGGACCCCTATGCCTTGGAGATAATGTAAGTCTCCCCTTCACCAAGTGTTACTGTATCACATGAGGCAATTCAAGAGAACAGGCCTGGGACTGTGTATTTTGTTGAATGTGAACCACTGACACTGAACAGTGACCTGTGGGTAGAAAAATCTGGCTGCTCCTGTTAGTAGCATCCAAGGTGTTGGTTGATGAGATACCAACAATTGGCATTTTGTGCACTGGTTTTGATGAAAAGCATGCAAGCAGCAAAATGTCTTTCAAGTTCAGAATTTTACTTCTGTGTAGTGTTTACTTCTCTTTCAAGAGAACAAACACTTTTATGAATGATATCTTGAATCCTTCCTCCAATTATCTTTGAAATATATTTAGCATTCTGTCAGCATGTAGTTTCTAAACCATTTCTTTTGAGTCATTGGTAACGCCAGTGTTGCCAGCATTCCCCTACCCCACGTATGCCATCTGTCTGTGTGTGAAGAGTTTTGACACTGTCCTGATCAGCCCGCAGACAGTTATTGCAAAGTGGTGTCAAACTTTTCATCAGCAAGTGGATTTGCCAGCGTGTTCTGTGGAACTAAAATGTGTATCTGTTCATTTCAAGTGGCCGTGTTGGAGTCTACGCTGTCTTGTGAAGCCTGTAAAAATGGCATGCCTACCGTCTCCCGGCTCTTACAGATGCCGTAAGTCAATCATATGCATTGGTTGTAATCTTGATAACCATGTTGAACACCAGACCACTGTGTCCAAGCACCTGATACTGTAGTGAAGACTCTTGCGGTCCCTGCAGGGTTGGCCTGGCCTGCTTGCTGATGGCCACCTGTAGCATGATGTCCTGACCCTTTGTTTGTGACCTTGCTGCTATCTTGGTCTGCTGGCTGTCCTTTAACATCTGTGTCATTTTCATGTGTGTCTCCTCATTCAACGTTAGTATTGTGTGTACGTACATTAGCACTGAGTGTGTGTATGTGTCACAGCCCCCAGCTAGGAAACACTGAAGGAGGGCCCTCTCAAGTGGCTCTTTTCTGACCCTGCATCAGCACACCAGTTGGCCCCCAGCTGTACATAGTTCACAAGTCACAGGGCCTTGAAGGGTCTGCCTTCCAGGAGGAAGGCAACTTGTTTCTGGGCCCCCATGCTTTTGCTTGTGAATTTACTCACTGGGGACTGTTTATTAAACTGTAGCATGTACCAGGCACTGTGCTAGGGTCTTGAAGCTCAGAAGACATTTTCTTTGAAACTGGGTTATGAATAGATAACCAGGACAAGTGAAACAGTGCTTTGGGGCCTTTCCTTCAGGTGCATTTTCTGTTCCTTCGTGGAAAGTCAGCAGAGTGGTTAAGAAGGGTTTGCCTGGGGTCAGACAGACCTGTGGGTGGATCCCAGCTTCACCACTTCTTCCTGGATGACCTTGGACAAGTTTCCTAACCTCTGGAAGTAGAGTTTTGTGAACTGTGAAATGGGAATGATAATAACAGTTCCTACCTCAGAAGACAGTTGGGAGGATTTAATAAGGCGATTCCTAGTAGGGACCAGGCACTTCATAAGTGCTCATTAAATGTTAGTTATGCTTTCTGTTGAATCAGCTGACCTTTTTTGAACATCATACACCATGCAGTATATCTGGTGCTTTGTCTGCATCAGCTTATTGTATAACAGAGATACACTAGAAACAATATGGAAAAACAAGGCAGGGGATGGCTTGAAGTACACACAGCCAGAGTACAGAGAGGTAGAGATAACTTCAGGTTCCTGGTTCATTCTTTCCACAAGTGTTTATAAAGGGCCTTCTGGAGGCCAGCTGCCATCCTAGGCACTGTGATGAACAAAGGAAACTGAGCCCCTGCCCCATGGATGTGACATTCTAATGTTCCACCGACACTAAAGTGTCTGTTGCCAAACCAACCACCATTAATAATAATATGGGCCGGGCGGTGGCTCATGCCTATAATCCCAGCACTTTGGGAGGCTGAGGTGGGCGGATCACTTGAGGTCAAGAGTTCAAGACCACCCTGGCCAATGTGGGGAAACCCTGTGTCTATTAAGAAAATATAAAGAATTAGCAGGTGTGGTGGCACACTCCTGTAATTCAGCTACTCAGGTTACTGAGGCAGAAGAATCACTTGAACCCGGGAGGTAGAGGTTGCAGTGAGCCAAGATCTCACCACTGCATTACAGCCTGGGTGACAGAGCAAGACTCCATCCCAAAACAAAACAAACAATGTGAATATGGAAAAATAGACCCAGTTTGGAAAACAACTTTCACATAAACTTTTCTAGCAAAATGCACTTGTACTTAGGAAATAGCCCGTATGCAGGTTGATTTACTTGAATTTGCATTTACACTCCCCATTCCAAAGCTCTCACATCTTTCTCGCAGTCAAGTCTTTCTACCCTGTGGGCTTCAGCCTTGAGAAGAGTACTTGGACAGGTGTGAACCATATTCAATTAAAACGTGTCCTCTGGAAGTAAACAGATATGTGGCTGAGGGACAGACAGGGCTCTGAGGAGCCCTGTGGGAAAAGCTAATCCTGTCATTTCTACTTGTGATGAAGTTCCTGTCTTTAAAAAGGAGTAATATAGCTGGGCACAGTGGCTCACACCTCTAATCCCAGCAGTTTCGGGGGCTGAGGTGAGCGGATCACTTGAGCTCAGGGGTTCAAGACCAGCCTATCCAACATGACAAAATCCCATTTCTACAAAAATTACAACAACAAAATTAGCTAGGCCTGGTGGTGTGCACCATGTAATAATCCCAGCAACTCGGAAGGCTGAGGTGGCAGAATCACTTGAACCTGGGAATTTGAGGTTTCAGTGAACCTTGAGCATGCCACTGCACTCCAGCCTAGATGACAGAGAGACTCTGTCTCAAAAATAAAACAAAATGGTGGTGCAGGATATTCAGCCAGGTATAGTTGTACGTGCTTGTAGTTCCAGCTACTCAGGAGGCCAAGATGAGAGGATTGATTGAGCCCAGGACTTCCAGGGCAACTGGGACAACATAATGAGACTCCATCTTTTTAAAAAGTAGGGGAGGGGCAGGAGGCATATTCAAGGAAATACTTAGAGCTGTTTGGGTGCTACCCAAGCAACCATTTCTATCCTCTGACTTGTTTTAGCCCGAGTTCAGAATTGTTCATACTATTATTTTCCCTCCCTCCCTTCCTTTCTTTCTTCCTTTTCTCTTCTCTTCTTTTTCTTTTCTTTCTTTTTGAGACGGTCTTGCTGTGTTACGAAGGCTGGTCTTGAATTCCTGAGCTCAAAGGATCCTCCCACTGCTAGCTCTGGAGTAACTGGGACTATAGGCTTGTGCCACTGTGCCCAGTTCATGCTACTGTTTTTCTCTTCTCTTCTCTTCTCTCTTCTCTTCTTTCTCTTTCTTTTCGAGATAGAATCTTGCTGTGTCACCCAGGTGGAGTGTAGTGGTGCAGTCTTGGCAACCTCCACCTTCTGGATTCAAGTGATTCTCCTGCCTCAGCCTCCTGAGTAGCTGGGAGTACAGGTGCTTACCACTACGCCCAGCCAGTTTTTGTGTTTTTAATAGAGACAGGGGTTTCACCATGTTGGCCATCCCGAACTTCTGACCTCAGGCAGTCCACCCGCTTCAGCCTCCCGAAGTGTTGGGATTATAGGCATGAGCCACTGCACCCAGCTCATGCTATTGTTGTTAATAATATACTTTTTTTTTTGGTCACATGGGTAATTTTAAAATCATTTTTTATTATTTTTATTTTTAACTTTTAGGTTTGGGTGTACATGCGAGTTTGTTACACAGGTAAACATGTGTCATGGGGGTTTGTTGTACATATTTCATCACCCAGCTGTTAAGCTCAGTACACAGTAGTTATTATTTCTGTCCTTTCTGCATCCTCTCTGCTCAAGTAGACCCCAATGTCTGTTGTTTACTTCTTTGTAATAACACACCTTTTTTTTTTTGAGATGGAGTCTTGCTCTGTTGCCCAGGCTGGAGTGCAGTGGTGTAATCTCAGCTCACTGTAGCCTCCACCTCCTGGGTTTCAGGGATTCTTCTGCCTTACTCTCCCAAGTAGCTGGGACTACAGGCATGCACCACCATGCCCGGCTGTTTTTGTATTTTTAGTTCATATGGGATTTCACCGCATTCCCCAGGCTGGTCTCAAACTTCTGACCTCAAGTGATCCGCCTGCCTTGGCCTGGCAAATTGCTGGGATTACAGACATGAGCCACTGCGCCCGGCCAGTAACATGTTCTTGAAGAGAGAATTGATTTACTCCAAAAACTACCAGTTTTAAAAATGGAGCATGAGAAATACTTAGAAGAAAATTACTTTCTGTGCTGGGAATACATTTTGATTTTGCTAGAAAAAGAAAAATAAAATTACTTTCCTGTTAGATTCCAATCAGGACAATTCCTTTCTATTTACTTGAACATTTTTATGTTACTGAACTCTAGAATAAATTTTATCCTCTTCTGAGGCAAGAAAAATAGTAGAAAACTAACTTGTCTATTTAGAAATATCTACTCCATATATTATTTGTGATATTTTTACAGATTAGCATTCGTAAAAGTAATTTCCTAAAAAATGCAATATTGCCCATAGTGGGGAAACCCCCTCTAGTACACAGCTGGCCCAGATACCCTAGTAACACAGTGGGAAGGGGGTCACACTGGGTCATGTGCAAACCCCTTTGCATTTGTTAATGAACATGGAATGGTGGATTGGGGGTGGGGCCAGGGGATGTGCAGGGAAGGGAGACCTCATGGACTAAAGGTGTCTTAATCTGCTTTAATCCTAGTCTGAGAGTACACCTGGTTCAAGAAAGATTTTTGTTTGTTTGTTTTCTTACAGATTATTCAGCGATGTTTTACTAACCACTTCTGAAAAACCACAGTTTAAGGTAAAAACAATTATATCGTTCTTTGGTTTGTGACATAACTAAGTTGACTTGGAAAGTTAACTGTATTTTTAGCCAAAAAAAGAAAAGGTATATAATAGGGAAAATTTTGAAATAATCTAAATATTCTACAATTAGGGGCTAGTTTAATAATTTATAATACGTCTATTTGACAGTCTAAAAGTGAAATTGATAAAGACGTTGCAGTAATATGGAAAATGATTTAGATTTATGTTTAGGTATAAAAAAAAAAGAAGATAATGTGTAAAACAACTTATCCATCTAGAAACAAGACTGGAAGGAGGTCTTCTCCTGGGAAGCAGTGGTGTTATGTATCATGAAAAGAGAATGGACTTTGGAACTCAAAACACCAGAATGATATCTTACTTTGTTCTTGGAATACTAGGTGTTATCTACAGCAGGGTTTTTCAGCCATGGTATTTGACGTTTTGGGCCAGATGATTCTTTGTTGTGGGGGCTGCCTGTGCATGGTAGGATGTGAAGCAGCATCCCCGACCTCACCACTAGATGCCAACAATACTCCTTTCCCCCTCTCCCCAACGGTGACAACCAAAAATGCCTCCAGACTCTCCTGGGGGCGGGGGGTGGGGGTGTACAGAATTGCTCCCAGTTGAGAGCTACTGACCTATGGACAAGCACTTAATCTTTGGGTCTGCATGTACTCATGTGTGAAATCAGTGAGTAATGCATGTGTGTTGTCATTAGACAACTGAGATCATCTACAGAAACTCCTTGTTCAGGCCATGGCTCTTGGCAGTGCTCACTGTGAGTGCGATTTGGGTGGGAGGACGAAAGGTAATTCTAGCTCTCCTGTCTGTATTCCAAATGAAATACTATTAGGAGGAAAATCAATTAAAAACAAACAAAAGAAGGAAAACCAAGGCAGGGTTAGAAGATTGTGTCAGTGAGAGAGGTGCTTTCCTCTGTTCTGTTTTGCCCATTAGAGGAATTCTGACAATAATAGCTTCTTTGGATCTGAAGTAGGAGAGAAAAAACATTTAAATTAATCTCTTCTTCACTGAAACATCTTAGGAAATTTCTTCAGCCTTGTCAATAAATACATTCTCCTCCAACCCTGACAGTCCAGGCTTTAGGATTCAGGGATTAGTATTAGACCTCGCTCTTCCCCTAAGCCAGAGAGCCTAAGCGGCAAAGATAGTATGATTTTAAAATCCCGCTTGAATTTCTTGTATGTACACTGACTTTCTGGAAAAATATACAGGAGACTGGTAAAGTTGGTTTCCTCTGTGGAAGTAGGTGAGGGACTTTTCACTGCGTATGTGCCCTTTTATACCTTTTGGATTTTAAACCATGTGATTGTATTACCTACTTACAGCTTTTTTTTAATTTGAAATTTTTACAGAATAGTAAAGACAAAAAGTTCAACATGATCTGAGTGTTTTATTTTCCAGGCCTGGACTCCTCATGGTTTAAAAAGTGAATAAATTAAGAAATGACCCAGGTGTGGTGCGTGGTGGGTCACACCTACAATCCCAACACTTTGGAAGGCTGAGGCAGGTGGATCATTTGAGGTCAGGAGTTCCAGATCAGCCTGGCCAACATGGCAAAACCTCATTGCTACTAAAAATACAAAAATTAGCTGGGCTTGGTGCCTATAGTCCCATCTACTTGGTAGGCTGAAGCAGAAGAATTGCTTGGACCCAGGAGGCAGAGGTTGCAGTGAGCTGAGATCACACCACTATACTCAAGCCTGGGTGACAGAATGAGACTCTGTTTCAAAAAAAAAAAGAAATGATAGGTTCAGAAGCAGACTGGGCTGTTGTTAGGAATGTCTCCCAACGGGGAAAGCTGGGAAAGCTTCATCTTGTAAAATTCAGAACATAAATCTTTCACAAAGAAAAAAGCTCCGAAGTTATAAAATAATAACTGCTTGAATTGGTATATGTTCCAATAAGTTTTATATAATTAAAAAAAATTTTTTTTGAGATGAAGTCTTGCTATTGTTGCCCAGGCTGGAGTACAATGGCACAATCTCAGCTCACTGCAACCTTTGCCTCCCAGGTTCAAGTGATTCTCCTGCCTCAGCCTCCCGAGCAGCTGGGATTACAAGCATGTGCTACCACACTCCGCTAATTTTTGTACAGTTAGTAGAAACGGGGTTTCATCATGTTGTTCAGGTTGATGTTGAACTCCTGACCTCAGGTGATCCACCCACCTGATCCCAAAGTACTGGGATTACAGGCTTGAGCCACCGAGCCTGGCCAATTTTTAAAATTTTTGGTTAAAAATTTTTTTTTTTTTGAGATACGGTCTCACTTTGTTGCCAGGCTGGAGTGCAGTGGCGCAGTGATGGGGCTCAGTGCAGCCTCAATCTCCTGGGCTCAGGCAATCCTCCTGCCTCAGCCTCCTGAGTATCTGGGACCACAGGTGCATGCCACCACACCCTGCTAATTTTTAAATTTTTTGTAGGCACAGGGTTTCACTATTTTGCCCAGGCTAGTCTTGAACTCTTGGCCCCAAGTGGCCTCCAAAAGTGCTGGGATTACAGGTGTGAGCGACTGTGCCTGACCTAATTTTTAAATTTTTAATTGTGATAAAACATACAATATAAAATTTACCCTCTGAACCATTTTTAAGTGTACAGTTTAGTGATGTTAACTGTCTTCACACTGTTGTGTAACAGATCTCTAGAACTTGCAACCTGAAACTCTATATCCAGAGAATAATAATTCCCCATTTCTCCCTCTCCACAGCTCCTGGCAATCACTATTCTACTTTGTTTCTATGATCTTGACTACTCTAGAAGTCTTATATAAGTATTTATCCTTTTATGAATAATTTATTTCACTTAGCATAATGTCCTCAAGGTTCATCTATGTTGTAGCATGTGATAAGATTTCCTTCTTTTTTTAAGGCTGAATAATATGCCATTGAAAGTATATGCCACACTTTATTCATTCATCTGTGACGAGCATTTGAGTTGCTTTTACCTCTCGTCTGTTATGAATAATGCCACAGTGAACATGGGTATGCAAATATCTCTTTGAGATCCTGCTTTTGATTCTTTTGGATATATACCCAGAAGGAGAATTGCTAGATCATATGGTAGTTCCATTTTATAGTATTCTGAGGCACCTCCATACTGTTTTCCATAGCAGCTGTACTACTCGACATTTCCACCAGCAGTGTACAAGGGTTTCAGTTCCTCCACATTCTCACCAACACTTATTTTATTTTTTTAATAGTGGCTGTCCTAATGGGTGTGAGGTGATACCTCATTGTGGTTTTGATTGACAGTTCTCTAATGATTAGAGATATTGAGTGCCTTTTCATATGCTTGTTGGTCATTTGTACATTTTCTTTAGAGAAATGTCTATTTAGGTCTTTTGCCCTTTTTTAATTGGGTTACTTATATTTTGTTGTTGAATTGTTAGAGTTCCTTTATATATTCTGGATACTAATCCCTTCTCAGACCTATGATTTGCAAATATTATGTCCCATTCCTTGAGTTGTCTTTTTACTCCGTTATTCTTTGTTGCACCAATGTTTTATTTATTTATTTATTTTTCTTTTTTTTTCTTTTGGAGACAGGGTCTTGCTCTGTTCCTAGGCTGGGAGTGCAGTGGCGCAATCTCAGCTTATTGCAACCTCCACCGCCCAGGTTCAAGCGATTCTCCTGTCTCAGCCTCCTAAGTGGATTACAGGCATGCACCACCATACCTGGCTAATTTTTTTATCTTTAGTAGATATAGGGTTTTGCCATATTGGCCACGCTGGTCTTGAGCTCCTCACTTCAAGTGATCCACCCACCTCAGCCTCCCAAAAGTGCTGGGATTACAGGTGTGAGTCATTGTGCCCAGCTGCACCAAAGTTTTAAATTTTGATGAAGTTTAATTATTTTTTCTTTTATTGCCTGTGCCTTTGGTGTCATATGCGAGAAATCACTGTCAAATCCAATGTCATGAAGCTTTTCCCCTGTGCCTTTTCTTTAGGAGTTTTATCGTTTTAGGTCTTATGTTTAGGTCTTGAATCCATTTTAATTTCTGTATATGATGTAAGGTGAGGGTCCAGCTTCATTCTTTTGTATGTGGATAACCAGTTTTCCCAGCACTATTATTGGATATACTGTCCTTTTCCCCCATTGTGTGTTCTTGGAACTCTTGTCAAAGATTATTTGACCATATCCACAAGGGTTTATTTCTGGGCTCTCCTCTTTTCCATTGGTCTATGTATCTGCCTCCACATCAGTACCACACTGTTTTTGTTGTTGTTGAGACAGAGTCTCGTTCTGTCTCCCAGGCTGGAGTGCAGTGGCACGATCTCGGCTCACTGCAACCTCTGCCTCCCAGGTTCAAGCAATTCTCCTGCCTCACCCTCCCGAGTAACTGGGACTACAGGCGCATGCCACCACAACTAGCTAATTTTTTGTATTTTTAGTAGAGAAGGGGTTTCACCGTGTTAGCTAGGATGGTGTTGATCTCCTGACCTCGTGATCTGCCCGCCTCGGCCTCCCAAAGTGCTGGGATTACAGGCATGAGCCACCTCGCCCAGCCCACACTGTTTTAATTACTGTAGCTATGTAATAGGTTTCAAAATCAGGAAATGTGAGGCCTCCAACTTTGTTTTTCTTTTTCAGATTGTTTTGGCAGTTTAGAGCCCTTGAGAATTACTTGAATTACTTGAAACACATCATGTTTATTTATGTTTTAGTTTTATGTGTTCATTGCTAAAAAATGCTAGAGAGGTGACTTTGATAGGGATACCAAAAGTGCCTGGGGTAGGCTTTGAATGGACAGCTGTAACTGATTTTATTCCAAATAACTCTTGATAACTAACTGCTTCTTCATTGGCTTCAGAGCTTGGGAATATCTCCAGCTACATTTTTCAATGAATGATATACTTTCTCTTCTTTCAGATCCCTACAAAGTTAAAAGAGGCATTGAGAATTGCCAAAGAATGTATAGAAAAGAGACTAATTGAAGAACAGAAACAGGTAAATTGATAACGGTTCCTCCCTGCCTTCTTTTAGTGTCCCCATCCTCTGCCATGGTTTTTATAGTGGTTGACATTTGACTGTTCACGCCACAAATATTTTAAGCATACTTACTCTCAGCCAGCCTTTAGGCTAAAAGCTGCCCTGTAGAGCTGAATACTTCACCGTCCTGCCCCCAAGGAGCCCAGTGGATGTGGGAAACAAGCATGTCTAGGATGAGTAGTCTGGCTTGAGGATCAGGGCATGCCAGGTGGTGGTAGCTGAGGACATGCATGGTCCATGCTCTCTCACCACCTTCTTCTTCTGTGAAAGAGGGAAAGGCAGGAAGGCATTCGGGGCATGAGAAAGGTCCTCTTCCTCTGGCATACTCTTCTACCAGGCATCCAGACCTGCCCCAGGAAGTAGATAACCTGAGCAAGGAAATATTTTTTTTATCCCAATAAAATATGGTTTGGCAAAACATTCTGGAGAAGATTTTCATTAGGAAGCTGCCTGATATGGGATATGCTTACACCTTATGGTCTCTTAAAGATTCACCAGCATCGAAGACTGACAAGAGCTCAGTCCCACCATGGATCTGAGGAGGAAAGAAAAAAAAGAAAGATTTTAGCTCGAAAGGTAAGCATGGTGTCTCTCTGCATTCCTTCTATGAGTTCTTGAATACATGTGAATAAAGTTCTAGTTTAATGGTGCCCATTTAATGACAGATACTGTGCTATATCTCCTTGAAAGCTAAGACTATTTCAAGATGACTGGGGTGCAGCTTTAAAAAAAAAAAAAGAGCTATAGAAGAATCAGCAGAGAAAGGGCCCATGTAGTTTCCTGGCTTGCTGGGATGATTATGGCATAATGTAATTGGAGGAAACAGTTGGCCTGAGATAGTAAAGTCAGCATTTTTGGTTTTATTTCCCCCTTTAGTTTTGGCTGTGGCTTCTTCACTGTTTTAAATCATGGGGCTGAATGTGACCTTGTCTGTAGCTAGTTTAATAGTATGCCTGGAAAATATTTTTATTCTAACTCCAGCTTCACTGTATTTATTCTTTGCTTTCCTCTCCCCCTCCCACTTTTCTTTTATTCTTAAAGAAGTCAAAACGATCTGCTCTTGAAAGTAGTGAAGAGCATTCAGCGAAGTACAACAACTCCAATAATTCAGGTAACTGATTAGAGTTGGTAACGGGGCCCAGGACCCAGAGATCAGGATCAGGAGTCTCTAGTTGGTCAAGAGGTCTTGAGTTCTGCTGGCCAGAAACTGGGCAATGTAGTAATGACTACAGAGAACAAAATAACTCTGTCTCTAATGAAGGATTGCAACAACATTCATAGGCTCACAGCACTCAAGTGCTAGAAGGGACTTCTGAGGTAATTGGATAGTTCACCTTCTTCACTGATGGCAGAACTTGATCAACTAAAGACAGACACAGGAGCATTAGCCATGGAAGGAAAACAGACCTGACTTAAAATGCAAGGCCTCCCATTTTTTAGTAGAGCCTGCATGAACAGAAATGACTTTAAATCCTGCCCGCTTCTCTGGACCCCACATGGTGGGAGGATGCGCCCTCCTGTGTGCATTGAGGAAAGGACTCAACAGTGTGTGGGAAATGGCAACAAACTGAGATGGTACAAAGAGTTGGCATTCGTTGCTGCCACTCCCAGCTGCCCCTCACCCAGCTCTGCTGGTTTTGGGCCATAATGTCCCATCTTTGGAAATCAGAGCCAGATCCCTGGGGGCCTTCTGGTTTTTCTAGTTTGTGACTGTGAAGTAGAGCCCACATAGAGAAGGGAAGGTTTCACCCTAACCCAAGCAGTTTTGGCTTAGCCCTGGAGGGCCATGGGAATACCTGCTTATACTTTTAGGCAGAGGAAGGACAGAGTAGAGAGAGGGAATTTGAAGATGCAAAAGGGACAGTAACTGGGGGCAGAGGGCACTGGGGCTACAAAGCCAAGGGTTAGCATTCAAAGTACCAGCTATTGGTCTGAGCTTTGAGGAAACCCATGCATCTCTTCCTAGAGGTAGGATATGGAGACAGAGATGTTTAAAGAAGAAGGGAGGAAATTGGGGGTATTCACAGGTCATGCCTCAGTCTTTTCAGTGAAGTCAGGGAGGAGAATGTCTGCCTGCGGTGGGAGGAGAAACTGGGACTTGTACAAGATGATTAGGCTGCAGTCCTGAGGGCTTAATGAGCCACAGCTGGAGAATGCAAGGGGGCGTGGCCAGAGCTGGAGATTGGAAGCACTGAAGAGAGAAAGTCCATAGACTCCAGCAGGAGAGTGAGAGTCACATTGACACTACTGCAGAGTCCAGTTTGGAGAAGGCTCAGGGAGAGCTGCAAAGGAGAGGTAGGAGGGGAAGTCCCAATAAGGACCAGTGCAGGCTCCTCTGGGGTGAATGCTGTGGTGGCCGGTGGGTAATTTCAGAGTTGGAAGCCTATTTTCTCCATGGTTGATGGGAGGGACATGGACCAGTCATGGTCATCCTTAGGCTGAGACTCATGTCTCCAACCAGCAGTCATTCTGTCCAGTAGCTAGTTTTTTATAGAGCAGAGAAAGCCTAACAGTGTACTCTCTACCTTCTAAGACCCTTCCTGCCTGCAAAGCTGTGTCACGTGCAGCCAGGTGAGACTCAAGGGCATCAGGACACCCCAGTGCCCTCAGGGGTTTAGGAAAATGAAGTAGCAATTAATGGATAAATACAGACAATTCCCAAACTCTACTGGAATCAAGCGGCCAAGCTTCTCCCCATTAAAATCCATTAGCACTACAAACAGTATGAAGAGAGCATGCATTGATTTTTACCTCCTTTTTCAGTAAAAGACCCTCATATTTTATAGGGAACTGAGGCAATATTGCAAATAGAAAAGTATTAAGCTGGAGGGGGGTGTGGTTTGATCAGGATATTTCTCATCATGGCCAGTGTCCATGAGGCACCAACATGTCCTGTGGGTGAGTGAAGTGAGGGCTGGAGGCTTAACTACACCAGCTCTGGTGGCTTCTCCGGCATGTAATGATAGCCCTCCCTTTGTGTGTGTGTGCCTATCAGCCCAGAAAGCACCTGAGTAGGGAGATTTGGTTAAACTCTCCATAGGATCTCTGTGGGGAGGAGGGGCGTTCTGTGTCCACAGAAAGACTTATGTCGGAGCCTCTGCTGATTGAGCTACTTCCATGTCAGCTCAGGAGGGAGTAATGGGGAGATGCTGAGAACTTGGGAATATTTGAAAAGGTTACTAGATCCAGAAAAAGCATACAACAGGTGGGATTTTGCACATTGTTTTAGTGTGAAGAAGGATATTTACTGAGTCTAGATAAAAAAAGGCCTGTGAAATCCATGAACTAAATAGGCTGACCCTATCTAGTTGACTCTACCTGCTGATGAAATGGAACTTCTGCAGAACGCATTACTGGGTGGACGCTGTAGGGAGCTCTCCCTTCCTTTAGAGGCCCCAGCAGGCTGCTCTGCACCTCTCTGTCCCCTGTACCACTTGTGGCCTCTGTCATTTGTCATTACCCAGAAGTGGAGGTTGGGTCAGGAAGAGATACTGCAGCCAATTGCATAAGCTGTTTATTGTGCAAAGTTTCAAACCAGGCAGGCTGTGGGGAGCAGTGGGAGGCAAGAAGGTTTTAGTGGCTTGGGGAAGGAGATGGACCCTGCACCGGAGTAAAAGCCTATCATCATTGGGTCCAGTCTCTGAGTTTTTTGTCCCTCATCATCTTGTTTCACAAGATTCACACACTAAGCCAAGTGTAGATGCTCAGACAAAAATGGGTCCCAGCCTGGGCCAAATGCCAAATGTCTTTTGTTGGTCCCCATGAGGGTTTCTCTGTGTTTTATCTCAGCAGGATCTGGGGCCAGCTCACCTCTCACGTCCCCGTCATCGCCAACTCCACCCTCTACATCAGGTTAGTGATGGAGTAAAGTGACGTGCCACCTTCCTCTCTGCAAACAGGAAGAGTGGGCTGTGCCTCTTCCTGCCTTGGCCCAACAATTTCAGGCATTAGATAGTAGCAGCCTTCTCAAGAGAGGTCAGTAGGAGTGCAAATTAGCAGTGTCATTTGGGAGAACTGAGGGGCTAGATTTCCAAGCTCTGCTTTCACAGGAAATGGACCGGTTTCAGGGCCACTAGCCACCCCTGGCTCCAGCTTGCTGTCTTTGTTGAAAAGCTCCATGCAGAGCTCCAGGGATCGGAGCCTGTCTTGGTATATGCTCAGCTAAACAACACAAATGCACTGTGGCCCAAGGGTCCCGTCCTGCCAGGCCTCTCTCATCTGGGAGCCTGTTCATAGGGTCAGCTTTGTCACAGCACAACTGGTGAGATACCTGGATGCAGGAGTGAAAGAATCACTGCATTTCTGATTTTCTGGCAACAATTTGACTCTGTTTTGCTCTGTAATGTATTTAATTATCTGAATATTTTTCTGTTACTAGCCTTTGTTTCACCTTTGTAAATTAGATACAAGTTTTGATTGAAAAATGTAAAAACATTTAATCTTGGAGACTGCTTATAAAAATAATCCCTGATTTTGTGGAGTAGCCCCATAATACTATCTTTCTTTTATTTTTGAACCAAGATCTCTCTCTTAAAGTCTTTTGCAAGCCCAGTAAAAACAATTGGGACACCAGTATCTCCTTTTGCTTCTTAAATGAACCACATGTTCTAGATGTGCAAGGAGCTGCTTCTGCCACTCAGGGCTTACCGGCTGTGCTTGGAAGGGTTCCTACAGCTGTGTGAAGGGAGAGTCATTGGCAGGGGATTGGTATATGAGTTGATCCTATAATCATTAATATCTAACACGGCACCCAGGAGCTGCCAAGAGCATTCCTCATCTCCACTCACATGCTTCTAACTGACCCTCCTAAGAAAACGAGCAGGCAAACGCAAGGGACTAGTGTGAATGACTTACTTCTGGCTGAGGGTGGTTATTGGTGCCCTTAGTGCTGAATGTTCTAGGGCCAGGGCCTGCTTTGAATAGCAAAGTACCTGGTGCATGGGAGGATATTCTTGTCCTTATCTTACTTTGTCAGCAGATTTCCCAAGAAAGCCCCCAGATGTTGATCAAGACAGAAAATAAGCTTTTTTATCTTTTGTGGAGATAACCTGTTCAGCCTAATCAGAAATGTCTGGTGATCTACTGCCCGGACTATATTGACCCATTTCCTAGTATATAGGATATTAATTTAACACTACTTGGGCATATTAAGAAGTTTGGAGAAAATTAATAGTGAGAATCCATAAACTGCCTTTAGCAAGCAAGGCACTGGAGGCGGCTGTGTAAGGGTTCAGAGCCCCTCCCTATGTGGTTAGATCTGCTGCCCCTGTTCGGTTGACTGCCAATTCTTATCTCTAAATGTCTTTGGGAATTTATAATCTATTTGGACTTTTGGGGGAATTCTCTAATTTACCTGTGTTTAAATGGGCACTGTCTCATCCAGGAGCAAGTTTGTATGAGATAAGATAACTTTTAGAATGAGGGAAAAAAAGAGGAGTCTTGTGTAATTAGAATCAATGTTGGGAAAACCTGGTGGTGAGTGGGAGGGGCATTCCTGTGAACTTGATAGCACGCAACCTGAAGGAGAGTCTTGAGGATTTAGAAGGAAAACGTATGTGAGGCCACAGCACAATGCCTGGCAGAGTGAGAGTGCCTGGCAGAGATGAGAGGTTCCCAGCAAATATTGGCTTCTCCTTTATCTCCTTTTATGTTTTGTTGATGAAATGGACTCAGCCTGCACTCTGACCTCTGCTGGGCATTTCCTGTAATGCATCTCATGAAAATGGTAACTAATATTTAGCATTTGCCTGGCAACCTAGCATTTCAGGCCTTAAGCACTTCAACCCAAGGGAGTTTATTCATTCAAGATGTAGTCAGGATGCATTTACTGAGAGCCTATGGTTTGCTAAGGAGGACTGCGCTTGGCCCTGGGTTACAGAAATGGATAGACAAGGACCTAGCTTTCATGGAGTCACATTTCCAGTGCCTCTCAGAAGCTCCAAAATGATAGACACTGTTTAGGAAAAACTCACACTCAGAAGTGTTTTTTTCTGTTCTGTCACTCAACAATAATCAACACAGACAAACTTATGTGACCGAACATCAGGAGGTCGGGGAGTGGTTCTCTCCACCACCAAGTAAGCAATCAGCAAGCAAGCAGCTGGGTGTTCTCCAACTCAATTCTGACACTATCTACCTGGAGATTGCATCACACCCCACAGGTTGGGGCTCAGTCCCCAAAACTACCTGCTCTTTCTGACACTATTTGCAAGGATGGGAGTCCAGAACTTTTGATGTACCAGCTTCAAGTAGAAGTTCCCACATCCCCCTCTTTAGTTTCCATTAATTTGCTGGAGCAGCTCACAGAACTCAGGGAAACATGTTTACCGGTTTATTATAAAGGATGTTACAAAGGATACAGATGAAGATGCATAGGGCAAGGTTTGGGGGAAGGAGCTTCCATACCTTCCCTGGGCACATCACCCTTCAGGAACCTTTGCATGTTCAACTATCAGGAAGCTCTCCAAACCCTGCCCTCTTGGGCCTTTTATGGAGGCGTCATCAGATAGGCATGATTGACAACCATATAGAAATGTTATAGAACCCAACTGGGGTCCGTTCACCCAGTACAATAAAACCAGATACCCACACTGAGGCTGTTGCAGTGATAGAAAGGAAGGCATTTATTGCAGAGTGCTAGGCAAGGAGGACCAGGCAGCAAAATGCTCAAAATCTGACCTTCCAGATGCCTTACAGGCAAGGATTTTTAAAAGTGGGGTAAATTTCAGGAAAACAGAAGCTAAAGGTAAAATTATAAGTCAGTACGCTGAGGTTGTGCATTGGTTTAAGCCTAACAGGGTGGGACATCTTGGGGATAGGGGGTACTCACAAGTAGATTCACAGATCTGACTTGCAGTTGATTAAGGAAGAGAAGCTTTAAGAATTTTGGGGTCAGTAGAAAAATGTTAACTTGCTAAGGGGAGTGACTTTCTCCAAGCTTCTCAGGAAGAAACTTAGAACAAAGGACCAATAATAGGTACAGTTTAGTCTTCTTTTCCTCCTCCTCTGGGGTCTTTGTGGTGAGGGTCTTCAGTGGGGGTCTAAGCCTTTGAAAGACAATCAGCGACATGTGTTAAGATGTTATCTTTGGTTTCTGCAGGGCAAGGGAACATCTCTGGAGCTTTAACTTCCTTGGCTATTGTTCTTAAGCTACTTATTACCTTCTTGTTTACCAAGTTACTTAATTACTTAATTACCTCTAGGGCTTGCTGGATGCCTGGAATTTTTCTTAAAGGAACATTTGGATTTTCCTTTATTTCCATGCTTTGAGGTTTGCAGGTCCCTAAAAGTTGAGGGATGTCCCAGTTCCATCTCAGTGTTATTGTAAAAAAAAAAAAAAAGTATGATCTGAGTACTCAATGTTTAGCTAAAAATTTAAAAATTAAAAAAAAAAGGAAAAGAAAGAGTATGATCTAAACCCAGCAAGGCCTGTTTTTTGAGATTCTGCTTGGCCTCTCTGTGCAGCATTCCTTCCTCCAGGGTGCGGGGCTTGTATAGGAGATGCTTGGTAAATTTTTGATATACATAGGCTTGCTCTGCCTTCAAGGCCTCTGCTGAGTGAGGGCAGGACTCTGAGCCTAGGGGTGACACCATTTTTGTTTTTGAGACAGTCTTGCTCTGTCACCCCGGCTGGAGTGCAGTGGTGCGATCTCGGCTCACTGCAACCTCTGCCTCCCGGGTTCAAGCGATTTTTGTGCCTCAACTTCCGAGTAGCTGGGATTACAGGTGCTTACCACTGTGACCAGCTAATTTTTTTTTGTATTTTTGGTAGAGATGGGGTTTCACCATGTTGGCGAGGCTGGTCTCAAACTCCTGACCTCAAGTGATCTGCCCGCTTCGGCCTCCTGAGGTGCTGGGATTGCAAGTATGAGCCACTGTGCCTGGCCAGGATGGCAACTTTTGGCTGGCCGGCCCCTGCTTAGGCTATTCTTCCTTGTAGAACTGGAGGCCGGCCTTCTCCTGGGCTCAAGTGATCCTCCTGCCTCAGCCTCCTGAGAGGCTGGGACTATAGGTGTGCACCACCACATCCAGCCGATTTTTTAAATTTTTTGTAGAGACAGGGGTCTCACCATATTGCCCAGGCTGGTCTCAAACTCCTGGGCACAAGCACTCCTCTCACTTACGCCTTCCAAATTGCTGGGATTATAGATGTGAGCCATAGCGCCTGGCCTCACAGTTCTTTCTAATCAAGCACACCCTAAATCTTAAATCCGCTGTGGACTCTGGCCTTTGGCAGATTGCTCAGCAATGGATCAGCAGCAATAGATCAGGTTAGGTAAGCTGAATTCAGCAGCAGTGCCTTTCTTCCCGAAATCATCAGTTTTAAGCACATTTATGGCAGCTAAAGGTGGTCTTAATCTCAGTTTCTAAGTAAAGGGGTCTTACCTTTATGAGCCGTTTCCAGCAATTGTGTAAGGGCTGGGGCCCCTCCCTTTTCTTACTGCAGCTTCTTCTCTGGGAGCCCTTTCTTCAGGTCCTTACCAAGTTGATGGGAGAAATATCCTCTCCCTAAGTCTGCTGGCAGTTCCATCAGGTGGAGTGGGATTCTCTACTACTCTTTTGCTGAGACTGCTATTTTTTCAGTAAGAACATTCCTAGCACTGTCTTTTCTGCAAAAGGTTGTTTTCTGCCTCAGGAAGGTCACTGTTTCAAGAACTTTAAAACTCTTTGTCCTGGCTTATTTCATGATAAACTAGTGTTTATATTCTATTTCTAGAACTGATTAGTTTAAAAGGTCCCAATTTATACACACACACACACACACACACACCCCCACACACACCAGTATACCCTCCCACCCTCCTTTGGGAGCAGACAGGCCTGTTGCCTTGCTTTCTGTTTTTTTGAGACAGGGTCTCTCTCTGTCACCTAGGCTGGAGTGCCAGGTGACAATCACAGCTCACTGTAGCCTTAACCTCCCACCTCAGCCTCCCAAGTAGGACTACAGGTGTGTGCCACTGTGCTTGGTTAATTTTTGTATTTTTTGTAGAGATGGATTTTGCCATGTTGCCCAGGCTGGTCTTGAGCTCCTGGGCTCAAGTGATCTACCCACCTTGGCCTTCCATAATGGTAGGATTACAGGCATGAGCCACTTACGCTCAGCCCTTTTTTTTTTTTAAAAAAAGTGAGTTTTTAAAAGAGTATTTCAGGAAAGCTAAGTAAGCAGAGGACCCTAAATTGTTACTTAAAATAATTATATCTATTTGGAGCACTTATTTTGTGCCAGGCACTGTTGATTTATAGTCATTTGTTTCAGTTAACCATCGTGAATACCTTCCTATCCAGTGTGAGTGGACTCCAGCTTAGCTCCATTTTACAGATGAAGAAACTGACCCTCTAGTGGGTTAAGAGACTTTGACCATGGTCACACAAGTTAGCGGGGTGCTAGAGCCAGGAGTCTAACTTGTTCATTATTCATTTACACCATTGATTTATTGAGTGCCTGCTTTCTTCAGAATGCACCGCAGGGCCCATGCTCTTCAATGATGTGGTTGGCTGGTGTGAAAAGAACCCTGAATGTCGAGTCAGTAAATCAGGGCTGGAGTCCTAGCCTCTGCCACATTCCCACTATGACCTTGGACAAATAATTTCCATTCTTTGAAGCTGTCTTTTAAAAGAAGTCCCGCTCTTTATGGCGTACATGGTGGGGCTTTCTAAGCAGTAAAGTACTATCAAGTATAAACTATGAATGCCCTACAATCAGATAATTCTAGTTATTCTTGCCTGTAGTTTATATTTTAAGCAATAATCTTGAGGTGAGAAAGCTGGCAGTTTGTAGAAAACCCAGTTTTCAAGAATGAATAGAGAGAAAGGGAAGTTTCAAATCTGAAGAGGAAGAGATGTGAGGGCCAGGAGTTCCCCTTGGTCCTCCGAAATTTTGCTGAAAATTCAACTGGCCAAACAGATTAATAAGATAAAAGGCATACAAGTTTATTTAATGTGTATACACAGGAGCCTTCAGAATGAAGACCCAAAGGTACAGGGAAAATTGTCCATTTTTATGCTTAGGTTCAACAAAGTATGGACAGCTGTGTAGAAATATGATTGGAGGAAAGGCTTTGATCTAATGCTAATAATAGGCTGAGTGGGAAAACCCAGCAAGGCTGTCTAGATTCTTCTCGGCCTCTCGGAGCAGCATTCCTTCCTTCTGGGTATGGGCAGGACCTTCTCTGGAATAGGGGGCTTACGATCTACAGTCAGACAAGGTAGGTCAGGTGATTTCTTTTCTTTTTTGAGATGGAGTTTCACTCTTGTTGCAGAGGCTGTAGTGCCCAGGCTGGAGGCACGATCTTGGCTCACTGCAGCCTCTGCTCCCGGGTTCAAGCAATTCTCCTGCCTTAGCCTCCCGAGTAGGGATTATAGGTACCTGCCACCACACCTGGCTACTTTTTTGTATTTTTAGTAGAGATAGGGTTTCTCCATGTTGGCCAGGCTGGTCTCAAACTCCTGGCCTCAGGTGATCCGCTTGCCTCAGCCTCTTAAAGTGCTGGGATTACAGGTGTGAGCCATCACGCCCAGCCAGGTGATTTCTTTATGGCAGTTTTTACACAGAAAGGTGGAGGGAGAGTAATATTTTTAGGTATGATGGCTGGCTTTGGGGAAAAGGGGTTCTGTTTCTATAACCCACCTTGGAGAAGGAGGGATCCTAGTTTCTCTGGCTAGCCTTGGGGGACAATAAGACTGAGAAGACTGGAGGGCAAGAGAAGGTCAAAGAAAAACTTTTGCTCTGAGGCTGCTGCTGAGGTCTTCATTTTGGGGTATTGTTTTCTGAGCCCCAACAGAGAGAAAACAGCTGTCTGGGCACAGAGAGTGACAGAACTCTTAACAGGAAGAAGGGTTAATAATAATAATAAAAGACTTAAGGCAGAAAAGAAGAGAGAATGTTAGAGCTTCCAGATCAAAGTCTGAAACCCGTTCTAGGCTCAGAATTGCTGTCAGGTGGTAAGAATTGCCCCCTCATCTGTGTTTCCTTCCAAGCTGTCCAGACGTGAGTGGTCAGCCTGCCCAGCTCCATCCCATGGGGCCTTGTTTCCCAGTTTCCCAGCCTCTTTCCAGGAGAAGGCCTTGGGGCAGAGTTGGTTTGTTAGGAACTCTGAGATTTACCAAAGGATAATCCTTCACATTTAGCTGGGGATCTAGTCAGTTTAAAAGAAGACAAGAAAAACATTTACCTTGCTTTCCTTTTTTTTTGAGACGGAGTTTCGCTCTTGTTACCCAGGCTGGAGTGCAATGGTGCGATCTCGGCTCACCGCAACCTCCGCCTCCTGGGTTCAAGCGATTCCCTTGCCTCAGCCTCCCGAGTAGCTGGGACTACAGGTGCCTGCCACCACACCCGGCTAATTTTTTGTATTTTAGTAGAGATGGGGTTTCACCATGTTGGCCAGGATGGTCTTGATCTCCTGACTGGGTGAGCCACCGTGCCAGGCCACTTTCCTTTTTAAAATGACTTTATAGCCTTAAGTTCACTACCCAATTCAGACTCTAGAGAGGGGCCCATGTGCTCCCACCTTGAGGATGCCTGCCCAGGAACTCTGGCCCTAGGCCTGCTCACGTTCCTCCCAACTTGAAAGAGACAAGTCTATTGTAGACTGTAGAAGGCTTGCTTGGAAAAAGGTGGTGGGTTTTCATTTTTCTCCCCTCTTGGTCAACCTTGTTCAATAATAGAACTAAGTACACTCCTCATGTCCAGTCTGCTCTTCAGAGGTAAAACCTTCATGGCTCTTCTGAAGGGAGTGTTGTGCTTGTAAATAAAAATAGCACCTAACTGGCTCAGAGGACAAAGAACATGAAGAAGAAAGCAACTCATTAGTTGGATCAAAAAACGACTCACTGGTTATTCTATAAATACATTTGCCATGTTTTAAAAGGCTCACAATCATGTTTCCAAACCAGTGCCTTTTGTAGTTAATTTGAGTATATCCTAGTTTTGAAGTGAGAATAATCAGTTTGTGATTCAGACTAATATTTTACTGTCTGTTACTATTTGTTTAAATGACACTAAAATCTGAATAATGACTTGTGTCCCCTCTTTCTCTTTCTCTCTTTGCTGTTTTCAGTAGAGCATGCACCATTTTGAACGTGAATTTTCGGTAAAGTAAACTATGCTGATTTCTCTAACTTTAAAGATGCTCTGTTTCTGTGTGTGAAATAGGATCCAAAGTGTCTCGATCACTGAAGTGATGAACAAGTGGGAAAGCAGATTTGAGACTATTTCTTTATCTGAATATTTAAATGAAATACAGCATCTTTAAAAAGTACCCAGTGACTTCATCTATATTCATTTCATTTTCATCATGACCTTCAAAATCTTCATTTTCATTCTGATTTCAGTTTTAAAATAAAGCTCTAAAGCATGGCATTTTGGTATATTTTAATTTTGGAAACCGTAACTCTCAAAGTCCTATTGCTGCAAAAATGTTGGTTCCTAGTTCTTCTGATGAAGAGGAAAGAGTGTTAGGCAGTTGAGTTCCTGGTTACAGGGAGACAACTTACTGGCTTTTTAACTGATGGTAGGGAAAAACAGTTCTTTTGTAAGCATCCTTTATGATTCTCGATCTGTGACATGAGTACAGCCTCCTCACCTGCCTGAGGCCAAAGGAGAAGGTGGTTCTCCTGAGAGCTGGGGGCTGCCTGCTTCCTTCTTTCCTGAGGGTGGCTGGATAGTCTGGTGTTACCCTAGTGTGGTCTCATGGCCACTTGTCCTCCCCTCCTGTATGTGACCACAGAGGAACTCGGAATTACAGAGACCTGTAGATTACCCACTGCTGGCCTAAGAGTCAGAGGGGTACTCCTTTCCATGAGGCTGTTGAGGGTGTTTCTGGCCTGGCATTCCTCCCTAGATCTGACCTATGCACTTGCTGCAGCAATCACTGCCCTCTGCCTGGGCCTTTGCTGGACTGCCAGGTTCCCATGTGGCTTGGTGGAAAGGATTTTGGAGAGAGTGGAGTAAGTAGTTGGCTCTCAGGGATTTTGTCTAAGAGAAAGTGAGATGGGAGAAATCAGGACTGACCTAATCATAACAGAAGGTAAGCTGCTTGGAGCATCCCCCATCCTGGACACAAATTCAAGTATCATCAGTTTAACATGGAATCAGTCTGCTCTTGTATGTGGCCTGGAGATATGGGTATTGGAGGCCTCTTGGCAAGAGGGACTCATTCGCATTTTAGGTGTGGAGAGAGCACAGGCAGCAGGCAGCTGTTCCCAGGTTTGTCACAGGCCAGATGGTCAACTTTCATTTGGCCCTGTTGCCCCTGTCCCCTCTTAACCTCCATTGTTAGCCATGTGTTGTAGCTGAAGCCCCAGTGGACCTTTCAGGAAGCTTGTGGACCATGGAAAGGGCCAAAAGGAAAAGCCAAAAACAATCAATGGGGTGGACTGAGTGAGACTGAGTCCCAGGCATGTGTTGAAGTGAGAATAATGTGTTGAAGTGAGATGTCCCAGGCATCCCTCCTCATTTTCACCGTCTGACTCCCAGACCTCCTCTCCCCTGTTCCAAACTGACAAGTTGGGTTTGGCCTCCTTTGCCCTGGTTGTACCTAAGAGCCACCATGGTTGTTGCAGGCCCAGTGAGGAAAAGCAGACCTGCTGGGACATCAAGCCCCACTGGACTGCTCGGGACCGCTGGGGCCACATCAGGGAGATCCTGCTGCCTGTCCTTTCGTTCCATTCGTTTTACATGCACAGGTTTCCCTGGAGCCCTTTGGACAGCGTATTTATTTATTTACACCACCTACATTTTCAAAGAGACTCGTTTAAAGTGACAAGTTTCAGCCTTTACTTGGACAGTGGGAAATGCACGTATTGAGCCCCACCCCAACTCCCAAACTCTGCGGTGGTGCATTTGCACTTCTAATTTTAAGGGCCCGGTAACAAGGCCAAAACCAAGGGTTGGTTCTCTGTGAGACCAAGCAGTTTTGTTCTGTGCCAAGATGGCAGCCCCTACCCCTGAGCCCAGCCCTGAGGCCCATCTCCAGCCTCCCAGAATCCTTGCCCGGAGGGCTGGTCCGTCTCTAGATGGCCAGTGCTGCGCCTTTAGTCGAACTCCCAAGTATTACTCCCTCGCCTACTGCTGCAGCCGAGAGCCTGTCTTTAACTGTGCAGTGATTCTTCTGCCAGGAGTCAAAGCACAAACCTGGGAGGCAGAAACCCTGGAGCTCCTTCTGTTACACACTGGGCCCTGATATCAAGTCCAGATTCCGCTGCCCTTTTCTGACCATTGGGTGGGAGGGTTCTGGGGAAGGGCATTGGCACCTACTCACTCCCAAGTGGCAGAGCTCTCCTCCGGGCCCCCTTGGTGCTGCAGTCGAGACTGAATTCCAAAAGCCTTCATCAGAGGTCTCCCTTCCTTCTGGTATTTCACTGGTCACTCTCCAGAAGTCGTCTTCAGAGGAATGCTTATCACACATGCTTATTTTCTTGTTGTCCCTCCTCAACAGTCACTTCAGGTTTAAAGTCCTTCTTATCTTTGTAACCCTGTGACATAAAGCCAGGAACATTTTCCCACAATTCACCCTAGCATAAAGCATAACAGAATTTCATTCATCAGTTGTTACTGTGTAGAACCAATGAACATATTGGTCATTTGTCTGTATTTAACCTTTATTTGTATTGCTATATTTGAGCATTGCAAGATTGCAGAGCATGAGCGTGTGTATTTGTGTGATTCTTTAATTTCAGCTGCCTTGGGTTTGGGTAAAAGATGTAAAGACAGGTAAGTGATTTTCTATCAATTGTGAGACTTTAACTGTTTCCTGTCATCACACTTGGTGAAAAGGAGGTACTTGAGTATTGTATTGGTGATTCTGAGCCAGCATCCATATAAACTTAAGTAGGGTAGCTTTACTCAGTAGCAGTGTAGGGGAAACCATCTGGCAGAATGTCTCCCTGGGGTAGCCTTGTTAGGGACAGAGGCAGCGTCTGACAGGTGGAGTCTGAGAGAGCTGCAGGGTCACAGGAGACAGGGCACCTAACTGTGGCACAGGAACATTCTTTAAGGCAAGGCTTTTTCTGTACTCAGTGTTTATTCTGTCCTGAGAGAACAATCCATTCAGTGATTCCAAAATATAAAATTCAAGTTGCAGATGTCCACGTGCCTGGAAGCTGAGGGAAGTTTTAGACACCTGCCCAGTTTCCCTCTCCTTGCCCACTGGGGCACAGCATGACATTCCAGTTTCTCCTGATGCATTGGCAAAGGGGGCCATGATGGAAAGAACAGTACTTGAGAGATTTCTCTGTAAGAACACTACTGCTGGAGAGAGACCCTTCTGCCTCCTGCTTTGCATTGCTAACAGTTATTAGCATTTTGTATTTCCTTAATGCAACCTATTAAGAAATTATTATTCAAGACAGACTCCTCTAGGAAATGCATAACCCAGGAGGCACTGTGTTCCTTGCTGAGAATCCTGAGTGGCTTGTCATTTTATATAAAATCACATCCTTCAAATACTGTGTGTGTTGCAGCAGCTGAAGAACTGTTCATCTCTCATGAGTAACTGACATTCAGAAAGCCCAGCTCCATCATGCAGATGTCTGTCTTTAATTGCTAGCTCAGAAGTAGACAGAGCTTCCTGGGACCTGGCTGAAGTAACTGATGGATGGAACTCTTCTTTGGGGACCATTACTAATGTTTGCAAATGGGGTCAGAGCCTCATCTATGCAGAGAATGCCACCATATATGGTTTCATGTAATCTGTAATATTTGTTCCAACAGCCTTTAACATGACTATTGTTTGAGGGAAATGGCAACTTTTAATTCCCCTTTGATGCTTCTAGCTTTGTTGAGTATCTTAAGAACACATACAGTACTAGGCATCTTGGTACCTCTGAGGAAAACGTGTGGACTCTCACCAAAGTCCATTCTGCTCAAGACTGAGCAGTAGCATGTGTGCAGGGCAGCTGCAGAGGTGAATACTGACTGTCCCCTTTTTCCTCCACAGGGATATCTGCATTACCTCCACCTCCTCCACCTCTACCACCACCAGCAGCTCCCTTGCCTCCTGCGAGCACAGAGGTACCTGCCCAGCTCTCGCCCCAGGCTGTGAATGGTGTGAGCCGAGGGGCCTTGCTCAGCTCCATCCAGAATTTCCAAAAAGGAACTTTGAGGAAAGCCGAAACCTGTGATCACAGTGCTCCTAAGATCGGCTGAAGCTTCCTGTTTACACTTGGAGGGGAAAGTTCTTTTTTATTCCTATTCACCCCTACCCGACAAACTACCCTCTTCCTGGGATAATAATTGCTGAGCCAGTACAGCCACAAACAGTACTGTTTTGCAGATGCTCATGTAAGAAGCTTTTCAAGAGGGAACTATTCATTAAGTAGAATAAAGTTAGGCTGGCATTTCTCCCTGAAGAAATATTTTGCTCCTTTATTAACCCTTTTGTAAAGGAGTCTTGTTTATCCTCTAATGGGCATGCTTTTGGGGCAGCAGCATATTGAAGTATTTTCACCAACAAAAGGAAATGGACAGAAAAACAGTGACAACATTCAATCACAGCAGGAAATGGCCTTTGTGTTGCAACCCCTTCTACCCCATCAGACAGCTCCTAGAAACATTTGTCTCATAGTTCATTTCTCTAAAGCATTTTCTGATTCTTAGATAACTCCAATTTTTGCTACCTTTATCTTAGACATTAACACTATAGCCCAAAGTATAGTTACACTGCTGAGTCAGAAAGCAACTGAGTTCTTCGTTTTCCCCTCAAATACAATGGGGAATGTTCACAACATTGTCTTAAGTTCTAACAGGAATACCATTGTGGTTATAGAACTCAGGTCTGCTAAAGCAACTACTCTAGACCCATAGTTCTTTTTAGTGAGAATATTGAAACAGACAAAAATATTAACATCAGAAAAAGCTCTTGCCAATTAGAGGATCTTCTTAATCCTCAGCAATTAAGTCAAGTTTGGGGTTTGAGGGAGGCAGGTCATTATTACAACAGAAGTAAATTTGGCATCTATAGAAATCAATTATGATTTTTGAACAATTTATCTAAATATATCAATATATCACCTTTTTAGTGTTATCATTTATTAGAAAGATCCTTTATCCTGATTTGCTTAAACCTTTAAATAAATTGCACTTTAAAGGATTATAAATAATCTATTTAAAAATTCAAGTACACACATCAGTGTTGGTTACTATGCAGAGAATGTCATTGTGTATACTTTCATGTAATCTGTGATAAATGTCAGCTGTATTTTTTATTAAAATAAACTATGTCAAGAAAACGTGTCTGTAGCTTGACGAGATATTTCAAATGAGAACTTTTTGTAGAATCTGTTGTTAACAAAGAATAGATTCACACTGTCTAAAGTTTCCTTCCTGGCTATCCTGTCTCTATTCTTTTGTGTCTCATTTTTCTTCTAAGAACAATCCTGTCTTGCTACTTAAATTATGTACCACCTATATGCTTCTGAAACTAATTTAAACCCATTTTTTCTATCTCAGCTTCTAAAGAGGGTTGTATTTGACAGAATATCTGACTTTTGGCAATGGGAAAAACAAACACCTGATATAAACTTTGCCATAATTTTAAAGAGAACGCTATTAGAATTAGGCCTTTGAAGAGCCTGTGGATAAGTTCCTGTTCCAAGTGTGATGCAGCCTAGCTGATTAGTTCCTGATAGACGCTTCTGAGGCCTGAGTCCTTCTGAAGTCAGTTTTGCTGTTTTGGATAGTTCAGATATTTGAATACAAACAGTTAATGATCTTGTACAGTATCAGCTTATTTCCCACATGACACTAATTCCTTTTGTTATTTTTAAGAGAGGGTTTCGCTCTGTCAGTCACCCAGGCTGGAGTGCAGTAATGCAATCACAGCTCACTGCAGCCTTGACCTCCCAGAACTCCAGCAATCCTCCTACAGGCACACCACCAGATACCTGTTTTTTGTGTTTTTTTTTTTGTCGGCAGGGTTTTTGCCATGTTGCCTCAAGTTGGTCTCAAACTCCTGGGCTGAAGCAATCCCTCTTGCCTCAGCCATTCAAAGTGCTGGAATTATAGGCATGAGCCCTTGGTGGCCCTAATTTCTGAACAGAATTTCAAGTTTTTGACCCACATTGATTTTTTTCTTTGTAGAGATGATGGATTTCACCACATTGCCCAGGCTGGTCTTGAACTCCTACACTCAAGGAATCCACCTGCATCAGCCTCCCAAAGTGCTAAGATTATACGCATAAGCCACCACACCCAGCCAATTTTTTTTTTTTTTTTAAGATGGGAGTCTTGCTCTGTCGCCCAGGCTAAAGTGCAGTGGTGTCATCTCAGCTTACTGCAAGCTTTGCCTCCTAGGTTCAAGCGATTCATCTGTCTCAGCCTCCTGAGTAGCTGGGACTACAGGCACATCCTACCATGCCCTGCAATTAATTTTTTGTATTTTTAGTAGACAAGGGGTTTCACCATTTAGCCAGGATGGTCTCCATCTCCTGACCTCATGATCCACCTGCCTCAGCCTCCCAGAATGCTGGGACTACAGGCTTGAGCCACCACGCCCGGCCCAGCCAATTATTTTAGTATAAAAATACAATTAGTCATGGCTGGGTGTGATGGCTGGCTCATGCCTGTATCTATCTCAGCACTTTGGGAGGCTGAGGCAGCTGGATCACCTGAGGTCAGGAGTTCAAGACCAGCCTGTCCAACATGGTGAAACCCCACTCAACTAAAAATACCAAAATTAGCTGGATGTGGTGGCTAATTTCCCACTTCTGAGGCTGAGGCAGGAGAATCGCTTAAACCTGGGAGGCGGAGGTTGCAGTGAGCCGAGATTGTACCACTGACTCCAGCTTGGGAGACAGAGCCAGACCCTGTCTCAAAAACAAGCAAACAATTAGTCATAGTTAGGAATTCCTTTATTCCTTATCAAAACAAACAGTAAAGTAGATTATATGCTTTAATTTTATACATATGGATATATCTTTCATCAGGACTCTGCCACATCCATACTTTGTCCTTATAGTGAGAGAAGGTAAAATGTTACACAATTTTATTCAAAGAACATGGCAGCTATAACAGACAAAAGGAAGCATGGCGTCTAGGCCAGGAGAGTGGAGAGTTTTCCATACATAAACATGTTTAAACCTCCCTGTACAAAAACACCTGCCGTTGCTTTAGAGATTGTTTTTCTTTATGAGGAGTAGTAAAGTCTTGAATCCAGGTGCAGTGCCGGCCAGGTATTTCAAATAAATTTCAAAGACTTGATATTCAAGTCCAAACTAAATATTTAATGTTTTCTTTATTGCAAATATGATGTCTTTGACCTGAGGTATAGAGTTGTCTTCTAGAATCTTTGCATAAGGCATAGGGACGTCAGCACCAGTGACACGAACAGCAGGAGCATCCAGGAAATTGAATGCAGGACCTAGGAGAAGGAAGGCTCAACTGAGAGAGAGTAAATGCCAGCTGGGCACTACCACCTTGGCACAGAGGTGTGGCTGACCAGGAAGGGAAAACATTAGGAATCCTAATTATGGGGAACTGCTTTCTGGATTTGCTTTTAAAGTATTTACCTGAGGAGAAATGCCAAACTTACAAGTTCAAAGTTCAAGTCATTTGGCCACCCCTAGCTTTCAATCTCTTTATCCTTTACATACATATATCGTGTATTCAGGTACACGATGTTCAGTTTCTTAGAAATACCTTCCATGATCCTGGCACAGATTTCAGCTCCTACTCCAAACTGTGGCCAGCCTCCTTCCACAGTTACAAGATGATTTGTCTTCATGACACTGGCTTCTATGGTTTCCATGTCCATTGGTCTGATGGTACGCATATTTATCACCTAAACAGGTAATATAATAAACTTCACAGAGTGACCGCAGCACAAATAGAGCCTTATCCCCATAATACCATTTCCTTTTTTGTTTCCTGTTAATCTTTGGATCTAGGAAAATCTAATCTGCCTATGAATAGGTACATGAATGTATAAACAGTAAAAGGAAGAATTTTAATTAAAACAAAGATTTGTATGTGTACTACAAGCAGCTCTGTGCAGTTATAGGATTCATTTACCCTCCTCCACTTTATTTTTTTGAGACAGAGTTTTGCTCTTGTTGCCCAGGCTGGAGTGCAGTGGCGTTATCTCGGCTCACTGCCACCTCCACCTTCCGGGTTCAAGCCATTCTCCTGCCTCAGCCTCCTGAATAGCTGGGATTACAGGCACACACGACCACATCTGGCTAATTTTTGTGTTTTTAGGAAAGATGGGGTTTCACCATGTTGGCCAAGCTGGTCAAACTCCTCATCTCAGGTGATCTACCACGCCCAGCCAAACCTATTCACTTTAAATTCCTTCATCAAAATGAGTAACAGTTAACATCTGAGTGCCTATTATGTACCAAGCACTACACTAAGTATAATTCTCACAACTGCCCTATGACAGGACAGTATTTCTATTAGTGTTTCTTCTGATGAAACAGATTTGGAGTATATAACTCGTGCAGGTATAACTAGCACATGGTAGGTTTCTAAAAGATCCAGAACCTCAGAAGGGTGAGGTGGGAGCATCACTTGAGCCCAGGAGTTCAAGGTTACAGTGAACCATGATCCAGCTGCTACACTCCAGCCTGGGCAACAAAACCAAACCCTGTCTCTGTCTCTTTCTCTCTCTCGGGGTGTGTATCACTGAGAACCAGGAGAGGTTCAGAGAGCTCCCAACCCTGTTTCTCAAAAAAAAGATCCAGAACCTAAGTGACCTGAATGGTAAAAAGTATGTGATATGCAGGCAGGTTCCCAGCTTTAAGCAGAGACAGAAATGAGTGACAAAGCAAGGTTTTACATCTAATTAACCTGTTACAGAACTCAAAGTCCTATTTCTGAGTCTTAAATCTAAAAGGAGCCTTTCTAATTCTTTGAAAACAAGTAAATGTGGGGTAGGGCACAGTGGCTCATGCCTGTAATCCTAGCACTTTGGGAAGCTGAGGTGGGCAATCACGAGGTCAGGAGTTCGAGACCAGCCTGAAGAACATAGTGAAACCCCGTCTATACTAAAAAGTACAAAAATTAGCCAGCGTGCGTGGTGGCATGTACCTGTAATCCCAGCTACTCAGGAGGCTGAGGCAGGAGAATCGCTTGAACCTGAGAGGCGGAGGTTGCAGTAGGCTAAGATCGTGCCACTATACTCCAGGATGGGCGACAGTCTCAAAAAAAAAACAAAACCAAATGTCCACTCACCTCACATTCAACTCCTTCTTTAGATAGCACTGCTGCAGCTTCTAAGCAGTGGCCCACAGGTCGCGAATGGGAAACCACAGTTATATGTGTTCCTGAAAACAGAGTGGTCACAGATCAGAGATCGGGGAGGAAACTAAAGATGCTACACCACTCTGCAGCCAGCTGTGGCTCTTGTTCATTCATAAAGTCTTCAACTCAACTTCACTCCAGTGAGCTGAGGAGTGTGGCAGCCTTCCTAGAAATAAAACACAAACCTCTTGGACTGAAATCTAGAAAAGCACAAATGAATGAGAAATTGGGGCATCACACATTCTTGAATTTATCCTATAATTTTTTAGTCAAAGTAAATGGCATTAACTTCCAGATTAAATTTTACCAAAATTGACGGGCTGGATTAAAAATACTGTTTAAATATATATCTTAGTTCTCTTACCTTGCCTTTCTATTTTGGCTTTTCCAATAGGAACTAGAAAATCTTTTGACTGCGCTTCCGAAGGAAATTCAAAAGGAACCCCATACATCAATTCATTCTCTAGCACCACCACTGAAAAATATAAATATTTAAACAAAAGTAACTAATCACATCCAGAATGTCTAAAACTGTATAGAAAGCAGTGTCATTCATCTTGTAAGAAGTTTCACTGTGTTGATTAGCCTTATTTCTACCACGACTGGCAGCCTTGAGGACAGTTTAGGTACTTTGTAACTACAAACTAATTTGTAGTTTGGTCAATATAATTTTATATATTGAGGTTAAACCAGTGTTGTGGGTGTGCAGTAAATGTCTCCTTTACCCAGCTGGCACCCTTATAGTCAGAAGTAGGAAAAGCAAGCCCATTCTTTACTATCTTTACTATATAAATTATTAACATTTTATATGATACATCTAAGCCTGACTAAAAGCCTTTAATGGTCTCCTCTGTGCAAATATATCATTTTAGCTTTTCAATTTTCAAAAGAAAACAAAGGGTCCCTGTGCTGACCTGGATTGTTATCCCGAATGGCTGATTTAATAAGTCCTTTAGCATCCTCTGAATTCCAGGGACTGACCACCTTTAAGCCTGGGCAGTGCCCATACCATGCAGCAAAGCACTGTGAGTGCTGGGCAGCTACACCTGCTGAGGCACCATTGGGCCCCCTGAAGACTATAGGCACAGACTGAAGGCCACCGGACATGTAGTAGGTCTTGGCAGCTGAGTTTATAACCTGGTCAATGGCTTGCATGGAGAAATTGAAGGTCATAAATTCACAAATGGGCCGCAACCCAGCCTGTAAAATAAAATATGTGTATGTTAAAAAGACTAGAAATAGCAATAAAGAGTGGCAAACAATCACTCCAAGTCTTCTAACATTCAAATGATGTTTTTTAATTTTTATTCTCTATAGACAGGGTCTCACTGTCACCCAGGCTGGACTGCAGTGGCGCAGTCATAGCTTACTGCAGCCTCTAACTCCTAAGGTCAAGTAATCCTCCTGCCTCAGCCTCCCAAGTAGCTGGGACTACAGGCAAGCACTACTACATCTACCTACTTGGTGTTTTTTTTGTTTTTTTTTCCCAAATGATGTTTTTAAAAGGTGATGTTAAATCTCTTTGGGGCTGGGCACGGTGGCTCACACCTGTAATCCGAGCACTTTGGGAGGCCGAGGCAGGCGGATCACTTGAAGCTAGGAGTTCGAGACCAGCCTGGCCAACATGGTGAAACCCCAGCTCTACTAAAAACACAAAAATCAGCTGGTCATAGTGGCACAGCCTGAAATCCCAGCTACTAGGGAGGCTGAGGCAGGAGAATCGCTTGAACCTGGGAGCCAGATGGGCAACAGAGTGAGACTCCTCAAAAAAAAAAAAGAAAAAAGAAAAAAAGAAATCTCTTTATTACATACCATTGCTGCACCTACAGCAATTCCAGCAAAGCCCATCTACAAAGTAAAACACAAATATAAGTGAAAATCCATAAAAATTAGGCCAATGAACACTAGCAGACATGCCCCTCAAGGGTCAGCTCCCCGCTGGATGGCTTACCTCTGATATGGGAGTGTCAATAATCCTCTTGTCTCCATATTTCTTCCATAGCCCTCGACTAACCTACAATTAAGAGTTGATCCCTTAAGTGTATCTGGGGGTAACAATGACCTCAATTTTGCATAACTTTCATATATTTTAGTTACCTTGTATGCCCCATCGTACTGGGCAACTTCTTCTCCAAGGAGAAATACCTTCTCATCTCTTTCCAGCTCCTCATCCATGCCCTGATTTATAGCATCACGAACTGTCACCTGTCGCAGGTATGCAAAAACAGTCAATAAGCTTCAGAATTGTTGAGGACTCAACTAAGATTTTCTTCCTTTCTATTTACCTGGGGTGCCCACAGCATACAATATAAAAACACTAGAACAGGCTTCTCTTTAAAAACTCAAAGAATTCTCGCCGGGCGAGATGGCTCATGCCTGTAATCTCAGCACTTTGGGAGGCCAAGGCGGGCAGATCATGAGGTCAAGAGATCGAGACCATCCTGGCCAAGGTGGTGAAACCCTGTCTCTACTAAAAGAACAAAAATTAGCTGGGCGTGGTGGTGCGCGCCCACAGCCCCAGTACTCGGGAGGCTGAGGCAGGAGAATTGCTTGAACCTGGGAGGCGGAGGTTACAGTGAGCCGAGATCGTGCCACTGCACTCCAGCCTGGCACCTGGTGACAGAGCAAGACTCTGTCTCAAAAAAAAAAAGAAAAAAAAAAAAACAATTCTAAAAGTCACATTTCTATCCCACATAGTTGGTCTTTGACTGTATGTATTAATGTACTGATCACTCACTAGGTGCCAAGCACTGCCACTTTGCATCCAGAATGTAGGAGTTGCTACTTTAATACAAAGAATGGTAAAATCTAGTTAAAAAAAGGAAGGAGGGGAGAATTACCATACAATCCATCAATTCCACTTCTACTTACATACCCAAAGGAACTGAAAGCAGGGATTCAAGCATATACTTGCACATCAATGTTCACAGCGGCATTATTCACTAGACAAAACAAGGCTTGCACGGTGGCTCACACCTGTAATCCCAGCATTTTGAGAGGCCAAGGCGGGTGGATCACCTGAGGTCAGGAGTTGGAGACCAGTCTGGCCAACATGGTGAAACCCTGTCCCTACTAAAAATATAAAAATCAGCCGGGTATGGTGGTGGGAGCCTGTAATCAGCTACTCAGGAGGCTGAGGTAGAATTGCTTGAACCCAGGAGGCGGAGGTTGCACTGAGCTGAGATCGTGCAAATGTACTCCAGCCTGGGCGACAAGAGCAAAACTTTGTCTCAAAAAAAAAAAAAAGAAAGAAAAAAATAGAAAATATTGGGTTGGACTAGGTGACTCATGCCTGTAATCCCAGCACTTCGGGAGGCTAAGGCAGGCAGATCACTTGAGGCCAGGAGTTCAAGACCAGTCTGGGCAATATGGTGAGACCCTGTCTCTCAGCTACTCAGCAATCTGAGTCCCAAGAATCCCTTGAACCCATGAGGTGAGGTTGCAGTGACACTCCATCCAGCTTGGGTGACACAGCAAGACTGTCTTAAAAAAAATATATATATATATATATATATGTATATATAAACTCACACACACACATACATACATACATACACATTATATTCAGCCTTAGGAATCAAACTCTGACGCATGCTACAACATGGATGAACCTTGAGGACATTACGCTGAGATAAGGCAGACAGAAAAAACCAGATGATTCCATTTATATGAAGTTCTAGAATAGGCAGCCTCATACAGAGAGAAAAGTACAATAGGGGTTACCAGAGGTTTGGGGAAGGGAAATGAGTTATGTAATGGATAGATTCTGTTTGGGATGATTAAAAAGTTCTGGAAATGGATGGTGGTGATGGTTGTACAACATGGTGAATGCACTTAATGCCACTGAATTATACACTTCTAAAAAGTATATTTTAAGTTAGGTCTATTTTACTGCAATTTAAAGGAAAAAAACATGGAGTGAGGGAGGAAACGCCTAGTCTTAGTTTTCTCCCACTGCTCAGCCAGCTGTGAGGGGGTGACTCGCCGGTGTGATAAGTGTCAGGCGGCGAAAGAGGCAGCAGGAGCTCCACCGAGGGTGCAGGCTCCGCAAACCCAAGGCCCACGGCGCCGGCCGGCTACGGCGCAGGCGCGACTCCGGCCTCCTTCCCGGAAGAAGGGGGTCCCTCCCCGCCCTCGTCCGACAAGAGACACCCGCCTGTTACCTGCAGCGCAGCCGGGGCGGTCCTGTGAAAGCGCCTCTTCAGCAGCCCGGAGACCTGGCAGGGAGAGAAGATGATGAAGGGCCACAGGGTGGGCCAGGGGTCGCCCGGGGATACAGGTTGTGCGCTGCTGCCTACCTGGCGAAGGGGTCTCCACACCAAGCCAGACACCGCCGCCATCTTAGTCGTGTCCTCTATCCGCTACCAAACGACAACATAGAGAAGCCGACAGACGTGAGAAGGCCCCGCCTCCCCGGCACAGGCCAATGGCAAGGCGCGGCGCCTACGTGCCCGGCCCACCCGCCCACCGGGTGAGGGGCCGCGGGGCCGGGCCGAGGGGGAGTGTGGGTGGCGCTGCCCCTCTTCCTGGAGCCGCCTCAAATCAACTTTATTGACAGCAGACGGTGGCCGACACGCTGGGTGCACGCTGGGCACACGTGCCTGGTCGGTGTTACTTGAAGCGTGGGGACTAGAAGTCAGATACTGAGGAGCATGATCTCTGGAAGCTGGAGATACCTTAAGAGTGAGGCCGACCTGCTGTGGGTGCTGGAATCCTTTGGGCACCAAGAAGCGCTTACACACTCTCTAGTGATGGGGAACTTACCACTTCATGAGTGAGCCTAGTCTTCCCTGGACAGTGCTGTCTGTTGATTTCGTATAATGCAGACCATAGCTTTCATTCATTGCACTAAGCACCTAGTGTGAGCTGAGCATTGTGATATGTGCTGTATAGCTCATTCTCACAGTACCCCACTTGGGTAATTAGTGTACTATTATCTCCGTTTTGAAGATGGGTAAATTGAAGCAGAAGTTGATTAAATGAGCCAATATTTTAATTTAGGACTGTCTGACTCCAAAGCATGATCTTTTCCCACTGCTTCCTAAAGCAGAAGTTGGGGTCCTGCTTGAGGGAAGGTTACAACTTTAGAGAAGGCCCTATGGGGCGGTGCCAAACACTTGACGATAGGGACAGCCTCTAGAAGCTCATTAGTCTTAGTTTGGCCCTTGGGGGTCAGATGGGACAATCGGGGACTCAGTCTCCACCCATCCCCAAGACATTCCAAACATTCCCTTCTGTGGATCACAGCTGCAGGCTGCCAAATTAGGAATTTGCAACTTCCAAATTAGGGTTTTGTGAGCTGTGATGAGGAGTCTGGGTTTAATCTAAGGGCTCTGAGCCCAGTGCAGTAATGCGTCTCGTGCCATCCCTAGATGATCCGTAGGTTGCTGAGTGGGAATGGGAGTGGGTGGAGGCAAAGGCAGAGCAGGGGGATGCTGGGATGTCTGTGGCAGCGACAGAGCTGGACTAGGAGGCAACTTCCAGATGAAGAGGGGAGGGACCGTTTTGAGATCTATTTGAGCTAGAATCAATAGGAATGCTGTAAGTGCAAGGGAAGAGCTGAGGAAGATTTTGGATTTTTGTCGTTGTCGTTGTTGGATGGATGGATGCGATGGGGCAAGGGAGGAGCCTGGGGCGGTGCAAGTGGGAGGAGCTGGGGAAGTAAGAGTCTATTTTTTTTTTTTTTTTTTTTTTAAGATGGAATCTCTCTCTGTTGCCCAGGCAGTGCAGTGGCAACCTCAGCTCACTGCGACCTTTGCCTCCCAGGTTCAAACTATTCTCCTGCTTTAGCCTCCCGAGTAGCTTTGGATCACAGGCACCTGCCACCATGCCCGACTTTTTTTTTTTTTTTTATAAAGATGGGGTTTCACCATGTTGGTCATGCTGGTCTTTTTTTTTTGGAGAGAGGGAGGGAAAGAGGGAGAGAGGGAGGAAGAGAAAAAGAGAAGAAAGAAAGAAAGAGAAAGGGGGAGAGAGAACAGGAGTCTTGCTCTATTGCCCAGGCTGGAATGCAATCTAAAAATAGGTATTAAAAACCTCTTTTATGCCGATAATTGTGCTTAACAGCAAAGACAGGAAGGAATAAGGGAAGAAAATAACAAACAGCCAACCAATATTTCATTTAAGTCTGTGAAATGCTATGCAAATGCTGAAGAGTGATTTACTTCCAATTATGTGGTCGCTTTCAAAATAGGTGTAATGTGATACTGAGAAAAATGTATGTTCTTTGGACCTGGGGTGAAGAATTATATATATTTTACTTGTTCCAGGTCTGAGTTCAAATCATAGATGTCCCTGTTAATTTTCTATCTCGTTGATCCGTCGAATATTAACAATGTGGTGTCAAAGTCTCCCGCTATTATTGTGCGGGAGTCTAAGTCTCTTTATAAGTCATTAAGAACTTGTCTTATGTATCTGGGTGTTCCTATATTGGGTGCATATACATTTATGATCATTGACTCCTGTTGTTGCATTGATCCTTTTACCATTATGTAATGTCCTTCTTTGTTTCTTTTAGTCTTTGTTACTATTAAAGTCTATTTTATCAGAGACAAAAATTACAACTCCTGTTTTTTTTTTTTTTTTTTTGCTCTCCATTTGATTGGTTCGTCTTCCACCAACCCTTTGTTTTAAGTCTTAGTATGTCCTTGCTTATGAGATGGATCTGGATACAGCGTACCAATGGGTTTTGACTTTTTATTCAATTTGCCTGTCTGTGTCATTGATTGGGGCATTTAATCCATTTGAATTTAGGATTAATATTGATATTTGTGAGTTTAATATTGTCGTTTAATGCTAGCTGGCTATTTTTCCCATTAGTTGATATAGATTCTTTATTATGGAGATACTCTTTACGTTTTGGTAAGTTTTTGGGATGACTGATACTGGTTGTTCCTTTCTGTGTATAGTGCTTCTTTCAGAAGCTCTTGTAAAGCAGGCCTGGTGGTGATGAAATCTCGCAAAAAAGTCTTGCTTATTTGCGAAAAATTTTATTTTTCCTTCATTTATGAAGCTTAGTTTGGCTGGATATGAGATTCTGGGTTGAAAATTCTTCTCTTTGAGGATATTGAATATTGACCCCCACTCTCTTATAGTTTGTAGGGTTTCTGCTGAGAGATCTGCTGTGAGTCTGATAGGCTTCCCTTTATGGGTAACCTGACCTTTCTCTCTAGCTGCCCTTAGAATTTTCTCCTTTATTTCAACTCTGGTGAATCTAATGATTATGTGTCTTGGGGTTGCTCTACTTGAGGAATATCTTTGTGGTGTTCTCTGTATTACCTGGAGTTGAGTATTGTCCTGCCTTACTAGGTTAGGAAAGTTTTCCTGAATAATGTCCTGAAGAATATTTTCCAGCTTGGATTCATTCTCTTCATGACATTCAGGTACACCTATCAAATGTAAATTAGGTCTTTTCACATAGTCCCATATTTCTTGGAGACTTTGCTCATTCCTTTATACTCTTTCTTCTCTAATCTTGTCTTCTCGTTTCATTTCGTTAAGTTGGTCTTCGACCTCCGATATCCTTTCTTCTGCTTGATCAATTCGACGTTAAAACCTGTGCATACTTTGCAGAGTTCTCGTATTGTATTCTTCAGTTCCATTAATTCACTTATATTCCTCTCTAAATTGTCTATTCTCGTTAGGATTTCATCAAACCTTTTCTCAAGGTTCTTAGTTTCTTTACATTGGGCTAGAACATGTTCTTTTAACTCACTGAAGATTCTTATTATCCACATTTCGAAGCCTAATTCTGTTAATGGAACGCACTCGTTCTCCATCAGGCCTTGTTCCCTTGTTGATGAGGAACTGTGATCCCCTGTAGAGGGAGAGGCATTCTGATTTTGGGTATTCTCAGCCTTTTTACGCCGGTTTCTTTCCGTCATTGTAAATTTATCCACCTGTCGTCTTTGTAATTACCGACTTTCAAATTAGGTCTCTGAGTGGACGTCCAACTTGTTGATTCCCAGTGCTGAAATCTGAGCAACCCACTGCGCCGGCTAAAACAGCAGCGTAAAGATTCATGGTGCTTTTCTGCCTGGGAATCTCCGGTCTGGCTTCCTTCTTGAGTCCCTTTTTCAATCAGCTGAATAGGCAACTCTGCCTTCCCAGAGCTCCAAATGTCGACCAAAAGGGGACCCAGTCCCGTTTACTCCACACCAGGAACCACCACACTGGGGCGCCGGCAAAACGGCCTTGCCAGCCACAAGAGTCACGCTGGTGACCTGTGGGGCTCCTCCACTGGGAATCTCCTGGTCCGTGAGCAACAAAAATTCGTCTAAAAGTGTGGCATCCTCTCGTTCTCTGCGCTTTCACTGGGAGCTACAATCCTGAGCTGTTAGTAATCGGCCATCTTGGATCTCTCTCTGGTCATGCTGGTCTTGAACTCCCGACCTCAGGTGATCCACCCACCTTGGCCTCCAAAGTGCTTGGATTACAGGCATGAGCCACCATGCCCGGCCTCTATTTTTTTTTTATTTTTATTTTTAGTTTACCATGTTGGCCAGGCTGGTGTTGAACTCTTGACCTTAAGTGATCCAACAGCCTCACCCTCCCAAAGTGCTGGGACTGCAGCCATGAGCCACTGTAACCAGCCTTTATTCTTTAGATGACAGGGACATATATACCCAGGTTGGCTGGAGCCTAGGGGCTAGTCAGGGCTAGAGATAGAAATTTGGGGACAGCTGCATAGAGATGACCTTTTCTCTCTGGGACTCTGTCTCATTTGTAAAATGGACAGATGGTATCTTCAAGGTATGGAATCAACACCTTCTGAGTCTCCCTTACCTGCCACCATCATCTAGTCCCATCAGTCCCTGCCAGGAAGCCTCAGGAATGCCCAGCACTTCCCAGACTGCCACAGTATCCCTGAGAAACTCCTGAACTTGAGATGTCAGCCCCCAAAAATTCCTGGGTGGTGCTCAGAATGAAAATGTGAATCAGTCCTTTCCACCTCCCCACCACCTAGCACCAAAAGATTTCAGGATCAGATTTGCCAAGCAAAAGGAGATGTTATAGGAAAGGAGTCCCGATCCAGATCCCAAAGAGGGTTTTTGGATGTGACACAAGAAAGAATCTGGGGCAAGTCTACAGTGCAAAGCAAAAGCGAGTTTATTAAGAAAGTAAAGGAATAAAAGAATGACTACTCCACAGACAGAGCAGCCTCAAGGGCCGCTGGTTGCCCATTCGTACGGTTATTTCTTGATTATATGCTAAAAAAAAGGGGTGGATTATTCATGCCTCCCCTTTTTAGACCATATAGGGTAACTTCCTGTTGTTTCCATGGTATTTTTAAACTGTCATGGCACTGGTGGGAGTGTAGCAGGGAGGATGACCAGAGGTCACTCTCATCGCTATCTTGGTTTTGGTGGGTTTTGGCTGGCTTCTTTCCTGCAACCTGTTCTATCAGCAAGGTCTGTATGACCTGTATCTTGTGTTGATCTCCTGTCTCATCCTGTGACTGAGAATGCCTTAACTGTCTGGGAATGCAGCCCAGTAGGTCTCAGCCTCATTTTACCTGGCTCCTATTCAAGATGGAGTTTCTCTGGTTCATATGCCTCCAACAGAGACATCAAGATGAAGGAATGATAGCCCAAAGAAAAGCCAGAATCTGGACTGTGGTCCAAACAAAGGACATTATTCTTGAGCTGTATTTAATAGAGAGATCCAGAAAAGCCAGGAACACTGAGTCTGTGTAGCTAGTCTGGCCAGCTCAGTCAGGAAGGCAATGTGAGTCACAGGCCCCAGCTGAGAATGTTCTTTTCAAATAATGACTGTGGACATTTAGAAGTATCTTCATTAGTACATATGCCTTCCTTTCAAACTCCAACTGGTCAGTTTGGAAAGGGTGGGTGGAATTTTCTGTTTAAAAGTTGTTAAAGAAGAAAGTCAAACTCTGTAAAATATTTAAAGAAGTTTATTCTGAGCCTCATAGTTTAGTGACCTTGGCCCATGACACAGCCTCAGGGGGTCCTGAGAACATGGGTTCAAGGTAGTTGGGTTACAGTTTGGTTTTATACATTTTAGGGAGACAGACATTACAGGCAAAGACATAAATCAACACATGTAAGGTATACATTGGTTGAGCCAGGAAAGTGGGACCTCTCCAAGTATGGGATGGGATGCTTCCAGGTTATACATGGATGCAAAGATTTTCTGATTGGCAGTTGGTTGAGTTAAGCTTTGCCTGAAGAGTTGAAGTCACCCTAAAAAATAAGAGGGGTTATGGAAGCCAAGGTTTTTATTACATGGATGAAGCTTCTAAGTAGCAGACTTCAGAGTAAATAAATGGTAAATGTCTCTTATCAGACCTTAAAAGGTGTCAGATTTTATTTTTTTCTTGAGATGGAGTCTTACTCTGTTGCCAGGCTGGAATGCAATGGCGCAATCTCAGCTCACTGCAACCTCCACCCTCCAGGTTCAAGCGATTCTCCTGCCTCAGCCTCCCGAGCAGCTGAGATTACAGGTGCCTGCCACCACACGTGGCTAATTTTTCATATTTTTAGTAGAAATGGGGTTTCACTATGCTGGCCATGCTGGTCTCAAACTCCTGAACTCGTGATCTGCCCGCCTCACCTCCGGCAAGTGCTGGGAATACAGGTGTGAGCCACCATGCCCGGCCACAGACTCTTAAATTTCTCCTGGATCAGGGAAAGACCTGGAAAAGGAAGGGGATTCTCTACAGAATGAAAACTTCCCCAAGACATGGCTTTGCAGGGACATTCCAAATGTGTCAAAGAAATATATTTTAGGGTAAAATACTTGTATTTCCTTTAGACCCTGTTTCTGTCATGTGATGCTATAACAGTGTCAAGTTTGACTTTGGTATCTTATTGCTATGAAGAGTCTGTTTTGTCAGTCTTAAGATCTCTATTTTAATGTTAATGCTGGTCAGTTGGACCTAAACTCCAAAGGGAGGAGAGTATACTGAGGCTTATCTGATCTCCTTTCCCATCAAGTGGCCTGAACTTGTTTTTTAGGTTGTCTTGGGGATCCCCTTGGCCAAGGGGGTGAGAGTCCATTCAGTTGATTGGGGGGGGCTTAGAATTTTATTTTTAGTTTACAGAGTAAAAAACACAAAAGGTCGGGCTGGGCGCGGTGGCTCACGCCTGTAATCCCAGCACTTTGGGAGGCCGAGGCAGGTGGATCACGAGGTCAAGAGATCGAGACCATCCTGGTCAACAAGATGAAACCCCATCTCTACTAAAGATACAAAAAATTAGCTGGGCATGGTGGCGCGTGCCTGTAATCCCAGCTACTCAGGAGGCTGAGGCAGGAGAATTGCCTGAACCTAGGAGGCGGAGGTTGCGGTGAGCCGAGATCGCGCCATTACACTTCAGCCTGGGTAACAAGAGCGAAACTCCTTCTCAAAAAAAAAAACACAAAAGGTCAAAGTGGTGAATCTTAAATCCATAATCTTTTCAAAATGACTGTATATTTCTATACTCAATAGATTTTCCTAAAAGAGATTTCAAGGTGTAAATTGGCCAACTAGGCTTCCCTCAGAACTAAATCTTTGCAGGATTACAGGGAATAATTTTACTTAAGAACACTTTGTCAGTTGTCAGAAAGTCCTTCATTCAAGGTTTTGGGCTGGGTGCTGTGACTCATGCCTGTAATCCCAGCACTTTGGGAGGCCAAGGCGGGAGGATGGCTTGAGGCCAGGAGTTCAAGACCAGCCTGGGCAACAGAGAGCTAGTCTCTATTAAAAACAATAAGATCTTCTGTGTACCTTTACCCAATTATATAGCTGTAGTTGTCGAAACCAAAAGTAATTGACATTGGTACAACTGTACTATTAACTCCAGGAGAGACTTTATTCAGATTTCATCAGTTTGTGTGTTTGTGTGTGTGTGTGTTTGTGTGTGTGTGTGTGTGTAGTACTATAGTTTTATCACATTTACATTTTCATGTAGCTACCACCACAATCAGAATATGGAATTGTCCCTTGTCACAAAGAAACTCCCTTGTTACCTCACAGTCACATCTTCCCCAACTCCTAACTCCTGGGTACCACTGATCTGTTCTCAAGTACTATACTTAGTTATTTCAAGAACATTACATAAATAGAATCATACAATATGTAGCTCTTTGAGATTTCCTCTTGTCATCAGCTAAGTGCCCTTGAGATCCATTCAAATTGTGTATCAAATTTTGTTCCTTTTTTTTTTTTTTTTGTGAGACAGAGTTTTGCTCTGTTGGCCAGGCTGGAGTGCAGTAGCACCATCTTGGCTCACTGTAATCTCTGCCTCCCAGGTTCAAGCAGTTCTCCTGCCTCAGCCTCCCGAGTAGCTAGGACTATAGCCGAGGGCCACCACGCCTGGCTAATTTTTGTATTTTTAGTAGAGATGGGGTTTCACCATGTTGGCCAGGCTGGTCTCAAACTCCTGACCTCAAGTGATCCACCTGCCTTGGCCTCCCAAAGTTCTGAGATTACAGGCGTGAGCCACCAGGTCTGGCCAAATTTTCTTCCTTTATATTGCTAAATAGTTGTATGATGGTATCAGTTTACCCTTTCACCCACTGAAGGACATTTGGGCTGTCTCCAGTTTCAACTTTTATCAATAAAGCTGTTATCAACATTGGTTGTTGGAAAACAGCCTGCTGTATGGCAAGAGTAACACCATCTTGAAGCGAAACTGCCATGATGACTGATGTCTGATGTCTGCATACCAAGGTGTTCCCATTCCCACAAGGTCAACAAACAATGCCTGTCGCATCTAACTCTTCATACAGAAACAATACTTGTACATAGATAACCCCTCATTAAAGATGCTTATTTAACTTCCCCAGTGGTCCCTAGTTGTTTCCCAAGAGGGTCTGAGACATGACCAGCTGCACATGTTTTACCAACAACAGCTTGCTAATTAAAGAATATTTTCTGGAAAGCAGGTGGGCGTGGCCACCCACCGTCTCTTGGCTGCCAGAGACTTCACTTCTGTTTGCAAGTCCATATTAAATGTTTCCTTCTGAGAAACTGGATTTTTTCACCCTCTGTCTCTAGCCTCTCAGCTCCCTTTGCCTTTGGGGGTTTACACAGACCTGCTCACCACAGAACATTGGTTTACAGGTTTAGGGGTGAGCATAAGTTTTCATTTCTGCAGGAAATCGTAGATTGTATGGTAGTTGTATGATTGTATGGTATGTGTATGTGTAAATTTTCAGAATCTGCCAAACTGTTTTTCCAGAGTGGCTGTGTGATATAATGTTATATCCCAATGTATGAGATATCTGGATCCTTTCCAGCACTTGGTAATGTTATTATTATTATTTGAGACGGGATTTTACTATGTTACCTAGGCTGGAGTGCAGTGGCATAATCACAGATCATTGTAGCCTTGCAGTCTGGGCTTAAGTGATCCTCCCACCTCAGCTTCCCAAATAGCTGAGACCACAGGTATGCGCCACCACACCTGGCTAATTTTATTTTTATTTTTGTAGAGACAGGGGTCTTGTCATGTTGCCTGGGCTGGTCTCAAACTCCTGGCCTCAAATGATCCTTGCACCTTTGCCCTCAATATGTCTTTTGACCATATTCTAACTAGATTGTGTTTTTAAAATTGTGATAAAATGTGCATAACATAACATTCACCGTTTTAGTTGTGTAGTTCTGTGGCATTAAGTATATTCACACTGTTTAGCTACACCACCATCCATCTCCAGAACTGTTTTATCTTCTCCAGCTAAAATTCTATCAGGAAACAATAACTCTTCATTCTCCCCTCCCTCCACCTCCTGGCAATCACCATTCTGCTCTCTGTCTCTGTGAATTTGACTAAGTACCTCATGTAAGTGGCATCATCCAATATTTGTCTTTTTTGTGTCTGGCTGATTTCACTTGGCATGTCAAGGTTCACCCACGTTGTAGCACATGTTAGAATTTCATTTCTTTCTAAGGCTGTATAGTATTCCATTTATGCCTACACCACATTTTGCTGATCCGTTTGCCTGTTGATGGACATTTTGGTTGCCCCCACCTTCTGGATTTGTGAATAATGCTGCTGTAAATATTGGTCTACAAATATCTGTCTGAATGCCTGCTTTTATTTCTTTTTTTTTGAGACAGAGTTTCACTCTTGTTACCCAGGCTGGAGTGCAATGGTGCAATCTCGGCTCACTGCAACCTCCGCCTCCTGGGTTCAGGCAATTCTCCTGCCTCAGCCTCCTGAGTAGCTGGGATTAAAGGCATGAGCCACCGTGCCCAGCTAATTTTTTTGTATTTTTAGTAGAGACGGGGTTTCACCTTGTTGATCAGGATGGTCTCGATCTCTTGACCTTGTGATCCACTCCCGCCTCGGCCTCCCAAAGTGCTGGGATTACAGGCGTGAGCCACCACGCCCGGCCTGCTTTTACTTCTTTTGTGTATATAAGGATACCTTGGAGATACTGCAGGTATGATTCTGCATCGCTACAATAACACAAATATTCCAATGAAGCGGGTCACACAAATTGTTTTGTTTCCCAGTACATATAAAAGTTATGTTTACACTATATTGTAGTCTATTAATTTACAATAGCATTATGTCTAAAAATGTGGATACTTTTTAAAATTTTTATTTATTTATTTATTTATTTATTTAGAGATGGGATTTCTCCATGTTGGTCAGGCTGGTCTTGAACTCCCAACCTCAGGTGATCTGCCCACGTTGGCCTCCCAAAGTGCTGGTATTACAGGCAAGAGCCACTGTGCCCAGCCAAAAATGTGCATACCTTAATTTAAAAATACCTTATTACTTAAAAATGCTAACCATTACCTGAGCCTTCAGTGAGTTGTAATCATTTTGCTGGTGGAGGTCCTGGCCTTGATGTGGATGGCTGCTGATGGATCAGGGTGATGGTTGCTGAAGGTTGGGGTGGTTGTGGCAGTTTCTTAAAATAAGACAAAAGTGAAGTTTGCCACGTCAATTGACTCTTCTTTTCACAAAGGTTTCTCTGTAGCGGATGATGCCATTTGATAGCATTTTACCGGCAACAGAACTTCTTTCAAAATTGATCAATCCCCTCCAACATGTCACTGCTTTATCAACTAAGTTTATGTAATATTCTAAATCCTTTGTGGTCATTTGTTTTTTTAAAGTAATTTTTTTTTCACCTGGGTGCAGGTGGGCTAAGGCCGAAAAGGGCATCAGCCAATTTTATTCTTTCAAAAATTTTTTAGTAGAGATGACATCTTACTATGTTGTCCAGGCCTGTTTTGAACTCCTGGGCTCAAGTGATCCACCTGCCTTGGCCTCGCAAAGTGCTGGGATTATAGATGAGCCATTGTGCCCAGCCCTTTGTTGTCATTTCAACAATGTTCACAATCATCTACATCAGGAGTAGATTCCATTTCAACAAACCACTTTCTTTGCTCATCCATAAGAAGCAACTCCTCATCTGTTAAAGTTGGATCATGAGACTGCAACAATTCAGTCACATCTTCAGGTTCCACTTCTAATTCTAGTTCTCTTGCCATTCCCACATCTGTAGTTCCTTTCTCCACTGAAGTCTTGAATCCCTCAAAGTCATCCATGAGGGTTAGAATCAACTTCTTCCAAACTTCTGTTCATGTTAATATTTTGACCTCCTCCTATGAATCACAAAGGTTTTTAGTGACATCCAGACTGAATTCTTTCTGAAAGATTTTCAATTTACTTTACAAGATCCATCAGAGGAATCGTTATCTCTGGCAGCTATAGCCTTATGAAGTGCATTTCTTTTTTTTTTTTGAGTCTCATTCTGTCACCCTGGCTGGAGTACAGTTGCATGATCACAGCTCACTGCACTATCAACCTCCTGGGCTCAAGCAGTCCTCCAGCCTGAGCTTCCTCAGGTGCATGCCACCTCAGGACCACAGGCATGCACCACAACACCTGGCTAATTTTTAAATGTTTTGTAGAGATGGGGTCTTACCATATTGCCCAGGCTGGTCTCGAACTCCTGGGTCCAAGCAATCCTCCTGCCTCGGCCTTCCAAAGTGCTGGGATTATAGTCATGAGCCATCTCACCCTGCATGAAGTGTATTTTTTTTTTTTTTTGAGATGAAGTCTCACTCTGTCGCCCAGACTGGAGTGCAGTGGCGCGCTCTCAGCTCACTGCAACCTCCCCTTCTCGGGTTCAAGCAATTCTCCTGCCTCAGCCTCCCAAGTAGCTGGGATTACAGGTGCACACCTCCATGCCCAGCTAATTTTTGTATTTTTAAGTAGAGACAGGGTTTCACCATGTTTGTCAGGCTGATCTCAAACCCCTGACCTCGTGATCCACCTGCCTCAGCCTCCCAAAGTGCTGGGATTACAGGCGTGAGCCACCATGCCCAGCTGTATTTCTTAAATAATAAAACTTGAAAGTCAAAATTACTTCCTGAATGGCTGCACAATAGCTGTTGTGTTAGCAGGCATGAGAATAACATGTTAATTTCTTTGTACATCTTACACATCTCCTTGGGTGATCATGTGTACTGTAAATGAGCACTAATCTTTTGAAAGGGATCTTTTTTCTGAGCAGTAGGTCTCAACAGTAGGCTTAAGATATTCAGTAAACCATGCTTTAAATAGATGTGCTATCATCCAGGCTTTGTTTTTCTGTTTATTAGATCACAGGCAGAGTGGAATTATTTTTAAGGGCTCTAGGATTTTAGGAATGGTAAATGAGCATTGGCTTCAACTGAAAGTCACCAGCAGCATTAGCCCCTAACAATGGAGTCAGCCTGGGCTGGACATGGTGGCTAATGCCTGTAATCCCAGCACTTTGGTAGGCTGAGGCAGGAGGATTGCTTGAATCCAGATGAGACCAGCCTGGGCAATGTACAGAGACACTGTTTCTACAAAAAAAATTTTTTTTAATTAGCTGGGCATGGTGGCATGCAATTGTGGTCCCAGCTACTTAAGAGGCTGAGGCAGGAGGATCACTTGAGCCCAGGGGATCAATGCTGCAGTGAGCCACCATGACTGTGCCACTGCACTCCAGCCTGGGCAACAGAGTGAGACCCTGTCTTCAACAACAACAACAACAACAACAGAGTCAGCCTGTCCTTTGAAGCTTCAAAGCCAAGCATTGACTTTTCCTCTCTAGCTATGACAGTCCTAGATAGCATCTTCTTTCCAACAGAAGGCTGTTTCATCTACATGGGAAATCTATTGTTTGGTGTAGCCACCTTCATCAGTGATCTTAATAGATCTTCTGGAGAACTTGCTGCAGCTTCTCCATCAGCACTTGCTGCTTCACCTTCAACTGTTATGTCATGGAGACAGCTTTTTTCCTTAAATCTCATGAACCAATCTCTGCTAGCTTTCCCCACTTTTCTTCTGCAGCTTCCTCACTCTCTGAGCCTTCATGGAATTGAAGAATTCTTCTGGATTAGGCTTTGGCTGAAGAGAAAATTGTGGCTGGTTTGATCTATCCAGACCACTCAAACTTTCTCCACATTAGCAAAAGACTATTTTTGCTTTCTTCTCATTTGTGTGTTTACTGGAGTAGTACTTTTAATTTCCTTCAAGAACTTTCTCTTTCATTCAAACTTGGCTGTTTGGTGCAAGGGACCTATCTTTCACCCTATCTTGGCTTTTGACATGCTTTCCTTACTAAATTATTTCTAGGTTTTGATTTAAAATGAGAGATGTGTGACTCTTCCTTTCACTTGAACACTTTCAAGACTATTTCAGGGTTAGTACTTGGCCTAGTTTGTTTGTTCACCTCCCCTCTCCCCTCCCCTCCCCTCACCCCTCCCCTCCCCTCCCCTCACCCCTTCCCTCCCCTCCCCTCACCCCTTCCCTCCCCTCCCCTCCCTCCTCCCCTCCCCTCCCTTCCCTTCCCTTTTTCTTTTTCTTTTTCTTTTTTTTTGACAGGGCCTTACTTTGTTGCCAAGACTGGAGTGCAGTAGCACAATCATGGCCCACTGTGGCCTTGGCCTCCTAGGCTCAAGTGATCCTCCCACCTCGGCCTCCCAAAGTGCTGGAATTACAGGTGTGAGCCACTGCACCCTGCCTAATTTCAATATTGTTTTGTCTCAAGGAATAGAAAGGCCTAAGGAAAGGGAGAGCGATGGGGTGGACTGGTTGAGGTGACTTGTCAGTGGAACAGTCACAACACATACAATAAAAAGCTTTCAATTTCTCCAAATCCTCAACAACACTGATTATTTTCTATTTTGTTGCTTTGTGTGTTTTTAATTTTTAAAATTTATTTATTTATTTTTTGAGATAGAGTCTTGCTCTGTTCCCCAGGCTGGAGTGCAATGGTGTGATCTTGGCTCACTGAAGCCTCCACTTCCCAGGTTCAAGAGAGTCTCATGCCTCAGCCGCACAAGTAGCTAGGACCACAGGCATGTGCTATCATGCCTGGCTAATTTTTGTATTTTTAGTAGAGGCAGGGTTTTGCTATGTTGGCCAGGTTGGTCTCGAACTCCTGTCCTCAAGTGATCCATCTGCCTTGGCCTCCCAAACTGCTGGGATTATACATGTGTTTTTTTAGATAATAACCATGCCTGGCCATGTGTGTGTGTTTTTTTAGATAATAACCATCTTAGTGTGTTTGCAGTGATATCTCATTGTAATTTTTGATTTTTATTTCCCTAATGGTTAGTGAAATTGAGTATTTTTTCACGTGCTTATTGGCCATTTGCATATCTTCCTTGGAGAAATGTATATCCAATTCTTTGTTCATTTTTAAATAGGGTTTTTTTTCCCTGCTGTGAATTGTAGAAGTTATATATATATATATATATATATATATATATATATATATATAAAATATATTAATCGTTTATCAGATATAATTATTTTCTCTTATTCCTTGGCTTGCATTTTTACTCCTTTGTTGCACAAATTTTTAAGTTTTGGTAAAGTCCAATTTAACTATTTTTTTTTGTTTTATCGCCTGTGCTTTTGGTGTCATATGTGATAAATTATTGTCGAGTTAGATGTCATGGAGCTGCTCCTGTATGTTGTCTTCCCAGGGTTTTATAGTATTAGCTCTTATATTTAGGTCTATGATACATTTTGAGTTGATTTTTGTATATATAGTTGGCCCTTGAACTTGAAGGATCAGGGTCACTGATCCTCCTCGCGTGTCATCTTTGACTCCCCCAAAGTTTAACTACAAAAAGCTTGCTGTTGACTAGAAATTTTACAACAACACAGTCAGTTAACACATTTTGTATGTTTTATATATTATGTAATATGTTCTTTTTTTTTTCGAGATGGAGTCTCATTCAGTTCCCCAGGCTGGAGTGCAGTGGCATGATCTTGGCTCACTGCAACCTCCGCCTCCCAGGTTCAAGCGGTTCTCCTGCCTTAGCCTCCCAAGTAGCTGGGATTACAGGCATGTGCCACCGCACCTGCCTAATTTTTGTATTTTTAGTAGGGATGGGGTTTCTCCATATTGGTTAGGCTGGTCTCAAACTCCCAACCTCAGGTTATCCACCTCCTCGGCCTTCCAAAGTGCTAGGATTACAGGTGTGAGCAGGCCTGGCCTATATTCTTTTTTTTTTTTTTTTTTTTTTTGATACGGGGTCTCCTGTGTTGCCCAGGCTGGAGTGCAGTGGCTATTCACAGGCATGATCCCACTACTGATCAGCACTGGAGTTTTGACCTGCTCCGTTTCCGACCTGGGCCGGTTCACCCCTCCTTAGGCAACCTGGTGGTCACCATATTGATGCCGAACTTAGTATGGACACCCGATCGGCATAGCTCACTACAGCCCAGAACTCCTGGGCTCAAGCAATCCTCCCACCTCAGCCACCCGAGTAGCTGGGACTACAGGCATGTGCCACCATGCCCGGCCCTGTATTCTTAATAAATTTACTGCACCTGGCCTATATTCTTAATGAAGTAAACTAGTGTAAAGAAAATGTTATTTAAAAAGTCGTAAGGAAGAGAAAATACATTCACTGTTCATTAAGTGGAAGTGGGTCATCACAAAAGTCTTCATCCTCTTCATCTTCCTGTTGAGTAGGCTGAGGAGGAAGAGGAAGGGTTGATCTTGCTGTCTCAGGAGTGGCAGAGGCAGAAGAGGTGGAGGAGGTGGAAGGGGAGGCAGGAGAAGTGGGCACACTCAGTGAAACTACAGAAATACAATAGAATTTATTTCTGACTTCTTTGCTTTTTCATTTCTTTAAAAATATTTCTGTATGGTACCAATCCCTCTTCTATCATTTGCTGTAGTTTCAGTGCTTATATCATGGAAGGGTCCATGTAAAAGAAGGAAAAAGCAGTCATGAATAATGAGAACCCTTCTGCCAGACTGTCTAATGTTAATTTCTTTTCTAGTAATGATTCTTTTATGTCTCCTTCCTCATGATCTGGCACTGGTTCAGAAGCAGTCATCTCCACCAAGTCGTCTTCTATTAACTCCTCTGATGTGGTGTCTGTTAGCTTTTTGTTTTCTCCAAGATCTATATCTTGAAACTCTCCACCCCACACACTCCCCACCTTTTTTGTTTTGGGCTTGGTGGCGTTCACGCCTTTTAATTTTTATTTAATTAACTTGTTTATTTATTTATTTTGGCTTTCACAGGTTTTTCTGTAACAACGATGGCATGTTCAATGGTGTGATCCTTCCTGACTTTCACGATAGTCTCTCTATCTGGGTTCTCTTCCATAGCACTGACAATCCTTTCCATAGACTGTTGTGTGTAATGAGCCTTGCAGGTCCTTATCACCCCTGATCTAGAGGCTGAATTAGAGACCTCAGGTTTAGGGGCAAGTAGACAACTTCAGCACCTTCAGTGTTGAACTCATGGGGTTCTGGGTGGTCAGGGACATTGTCCAATATTAAGAGAACTTTAAAAGGCAGTCTCTTACCATCAAGTTACTTACTGAGTTCAGGGACAAAGCACTGATGAGACCAATCCAGAAAAAGGGTTCTCATTGTCCAGGCCTTATTGTTGTACAAACAAAAGACCAGCAGCTGGTGGTCTTTTCCCTTCAAGGCTCAGAGGTTAGCAGCTTTACAGATGAGGGCAATCATGATCATAAACCTGACTGCATTTGCACAAAGCAGTAGAGTTAGCCTGTCCCTTCCTACCTTAATTCCTGGAGCTCCCTTCTCTTCCTTATTAACAAACGCTTTTTGTGGCATTTTATTTATTTATTTTTATTTATTGCATTTTAGGCTTTGGGGTACATGTGAAGAACATGCAAGATTGTTGCATAGGTACACACATGGCAGTGTGATTTGCTGCCTTCCTCCCCATCACCTATATCTGGCATTTCTCCCCATGCTATCTCTCCCCAACTCCCCACCCCCCGCTGTCCCTCCCTTATTTTCCCCCAACAGACCCCAGTGTGTGATGCTCCCCACCCTGTGTCCATGTGTTCTCATTGTTCAACACCGGCCTATAAGTGAGACCATACGGTGTTTGATTTTCTGTTCTTGTGTCAGTTTGCTGAGAATGATGGTTTCCAAGTTCATCCATGTCCCTACAAAGGACACGACCTCATCATTTTTGATGGCTGCATAATATTCCATGGTGTATATATGTGTGGCATTTTATTTTCCAGAACAGGGCACTTTCATCTGCATGAAAATCTGCTCAGGCAGATATCCTTTCTCCTCAATTCTTTTATTTTGAGACGGAGTCACACTGTTACCCAGGCTGGAGTGGAGTGGTGCCATCTGGGCGCACTGCAACCTCTGCCTCCCAGGTTCAAACAATTCTTGTGCCTCAGCCTCCCAAGTAGCTGGGATAACAGGCATCTGCCACATGTCCTGCTAATTTCTTGTCTTTTTAGTAGAGATGGGGTTTCACCATGTTGGCCAGGCTGGTCTTGACCTCAGGTGATCTGTCCATCTCTGTCTCCCAAAGTGCTGGGATTACAGGCATGAGCCACCATGCCCAGCCTCAGTGAGTTTCTTAATGGTATCTAGGAGCTTATCTGCTGCATCTTGGTCAGCAGAAGCTGCTTCTCCTCTTATCTTGACTTTCTCTTTTTCTATTTTGGAGACAGGATCTCACTCTGTTGCCTACGCTAGAGTGAAGTGGTACAATCACAGCTCACTGCAGCCTCTAATTCCTCAAACAGTCCTCCCACCTTGGCCTCCCAAAGTGCTCAGATAACAGGTGTAAGCTACTATGCCTGGCCTTATCCTTTTTGATGCTATTGAAAATAAAATTGTTTTTGTAATGTTCATTTTAGATTGTCTATTATCAATGTATAGAAATACAACTGATTTTTGTGTGTTGATTTTGTAACCTGCAACTTTGCTAAATTTGTTCATTAGTTCTAACAAAATCACTTCTTGGCCTTTTGGCTAAAATCAAGTATAGTTCTAATAGGTGTATGTGTTTGTGTGTGTGTGTAATCTTTAGGGTTTTCTGCATATAAGATCTTGTCATGTTAGGAAAAAAGGCAGTTTACTCCATTTCCAATTTAGATGCATTTTTTTTTTTTTTTTTTTTTTTTGCCCAATTGCTTTGGGCAAGGACTTCCAATTGCTTTGGGCCAGGACTTCCAATACTATGTTGAATAAAAGTGGCAAACGCTGCCATTTTGCTCTATTGCTAGGCTAGAGTGCAGTGGTGCCGTCTTGACTCACTGCAACCTCTCACTTTTGGGCTTAAGCAATCCTCCCACCTCAGCCTTCCAAGTAGCTAGGATCAGGCACACGCCACATGTCTGGCTAATTTTTGTATATTTCCTGGAGATGGAGTTTCGTCATGTTGCCCTGGCTGGTCTCAGACTCCTGAACTCAAGCAATCTGCCCACCTCAGCCTCCCAAAGGACTGAGATTACAGACATGAACCACTGCATCCAGTCTAACTTTTAAGGAATTGTCAAACTGTTTTCTGGCTCAGCTACGCAATTTTATATTCACCCCAACAATGTATGAAAGTTCCAGTTGCTCCACATCCTCATTAGTATTTGGTATTATCATGTGTTTGCTTTTGGTTTTTGCCTCTTTAGTAGGTGTGTAGTGATATCTCGTGGTGGTTTGATTTGTGCTTCACTAATGGCTAATGATATTGAGCATCTCTTATTGTGCTTATTGGCCATTTGTATATCATCTTTGGAGAAATGTCTGTTCAAATCTTTTGCCCATTTTTACATCAGTTATTTGTTTTCTTACAGCTTCTTACAATTGATATTTATCTGTCTATTCTGGATACAAGTTCTATGTTGAATATGCGATTTGCAAATATTTTCTCCCAGTGTGAGATGTCTTTTCATTCTTTTAACAGTGCCTTTTGCAAAGAAAAAAGTTTAAATTTTGATGAAACTCAATTTATCACATTTTTCTTTTATTAATTATGTATTAGTGTTGTATCTACAAACTCCTTGCTTACTGTCAGGTTGCAAAGTTTTTCTTTTATGTTTTTTTCTAAAGTTTTATAGTTTTGCATTTAGATCTGTAGTCCACTTTGAGTTAATTTTTGTTTAAGGTGTGAGGTTTAGATCCAAGTTTTTTTGGCATCTGGTTGTCCAATTGTTTCAACATCATTTGGTGAAATGATGATCTTTTTTTCATTGAATTGCCTTTGGACCCTTGTCAAAAATCAATTGGCCATTTTGAGTGGATCTGTTTTTGGACTCTGTATTCTGATCCATTGATCTGTGTGTTTGTCCCTTCTTCAATATTACTCAGTTCTGGATTACTGTAGTTATATAGTAAGTAATTTTAAAACTCAGGTAGTATGAGTCTTCCAAACTTGCTCTTTTTTTTTCCCCCATTCTGTTGCCCAAGCTGGAGTGCAGTGGCATGATCTCAGCTCACTGCAACCTCTGCCTCCCAGGTTCAAGCGCCTCAGCCGCCCAAGTAGCTGGGATTACAGGTGTGTACCACCATGCTCAGCTAATTTTTGTAGTTTTAGTACAGATGGAGTTTCACTATGTTGGCCAGGCTGGTCTCAAACTCCTGGCCTCAAGTGATCTGCCCGCCTCGGCCTCCCAAACTGCTGGGATTACAGGTTGAGCTGCCATACCTGGCCTGCTCTTCTTTTTCAAAATTGTTTTAGAATCTAAAAACAAAAAACAAAAAACAAAAAAAAACTTAATAGAATTTCTATTGGAAGAGTGTTAAATTTACAGAACATTTTAGGGAGAACTGACATCCTAACTATACTGAATCTTTTTTTTTTTTTGAGGGAGGGTCGGGGTCCCCGGGACAGCCTCCTGGACCGGGGCCCCCAAGCGGCCCCTATACTGAATCTTACCATCACAAGTGCAGCCTGTTTCTCAATTTGCTTAGGTGTTCTTTGATTTCTTTCATCAGTGTTTTATAGTTTTCAGTATATCAATCCTGCACATATTTTATTAGATTTATGCCTTTTTTTTTTTTTTTGAGACAAAGTTTCGCTCTTGTTGCCCAGGCTGGAGTGCAATGGCACGATCTTGGCTCACTGCAACCTCTGTCTCCCGGGTTCAAGCAATTCTCCTGCTTCAGCCTCCCGAGTAGCTGGGATTACAGACATGTGCCACCAAGCCCAGCTAATTTTGTATTTTTAGTAGAGACAGGATTTCTCTATGTTGGTCAGACTGGTTCTGAACTCCTGCCTGCCTTGGCCTCCCAAAGTGCTGTGATTACAGGCGTTAGCCACCACACCCGGCCAGTATTTTGTTTTTTTAAGGCATTGTCAATGCTGTTTTAAAAATTTTTCAGTTGAATTCAGATCAGAATTCAGTTACTGCTAGTGTGTAGAAATACAACTGATTTTCACATGTTGACATTATGTCCTGCAACCATGCTGAACTCATTTATTAGTTTTAGGAGTTTTTTGTACGTTCTGTGGAATCATCTGCATAGACGATTATGTTGTCTGTGAAAGACAATTTCTTTTCTTCTAAAATGCATGTTTCTTGTTTGTTTTTCTTGTCTCATTGATGATCTTCTAGTACAATATTGAATAGGAGTGGTGAGAATGAATATCGTTGCTTTTTCCTGATTTCAGAGGGAAAGTGTTCAGTCTTTCAAGATTAAGTATGATGTTTGTTTTTGTTTTTTTTGTAGATACCTTTATTCAGACTAAGGAAGCTCTTTTCTGTTCCTAGTTTGCTGAGTCCTTTTACCAGAATGACCACTGAATTTTTTGAGATGCTTTGTCTACATCAATTTATTTGACTGATTTTTTCTTTAGTTTTTTTTTCTTTAGATTGCTAACATAATGGATTATATTAATTGATTTCAAATATTGAACCATTCTTGAATTCTTGATATAAACCTTGCTTGGTCGTGGTAAGATACACACACATGCATGTATATTGCTGGACTTAATTTGCTAATATTTTGTTGAGATTCGTCTATGTTCAGGAAAGATCATTGGTTTGTAGTTTCCTTGTTTTGTCTGATTTTGGTATCAGGGTAATGTTGGCCTCACAAAATGAATTGGGAAGTATTCTCTCCTCTTCTATTTTCTGGAGGAGATTGTGTAGAATTGGTGTTATTTCTTCTTTAAATGTTTTATAGAATTTGTAAGTGAAACTATCTGGAGACGTCTTCTTCAGGGGCTTTTAACTACAAATTCAAGTTATTTACCACATAGAGAACTATTCAGAGTATCTGTTTGTTCTTGGGAAAATTGAGGTCATTTATATCTTTCAAGGAATTGGTCCATTTCATCTAAGTTACCAAGTTTTTATGCCTTGATTTGTCATAATACTCACTTGTGAGCCTTTCAAAGTGTTGAGGAGGGAGTCTGTAGTGATATTCCTTCTTTCATTCCTGAATTTAGCAGTTTCTGTCTTTTCTCTCTATTTCTTTGTCAGTCTGGCTAGATAACATTGATATTTTTAATTTTAGCAGATAACCTAGAAGGTGAAGTTCAGGTCAGAAATTTCAACCGGCCTTGTGTGAGCTGTGGTTCCAAGTAAAGTTTTCAAAGTGTTTTCAGAGCTATTCAGATCAGTCCCACCTGTGCGCCCCCTAGTGTGGCCAAACTATAACTGGCCTTTACTAAATTGAGGTCGGTCATTCAGGGACCTGGGCAGAGAGCTACCTGCAACAGAGTTGACAAAGCCTGTGGTATTCTGTTTGGGGTGAGCTCCACACATGCAAGCATGGGGTGAACCCGGAGTTCATACACAACTATTTGTGATGTCTTTCTTGATCTTCCCCGTCTCCGAGATCTTCCCATTACTTTCTGATCACATTGGCTGCAACTACAGATCCTTTCAGAAGGCACAGAGCAGCTAAAGACTCTGAAAAACAAATTGTAGCTAGTGGATTGGGGGAAAAGATCAGAAAAAGCTCTGACCGGGCATGGTGGCTCATGTCTGTAATCCCAGCACTTTGGGAGGCCAAGGCAGGTGGATCATTTGAGGTGAGGAGTTCGAGACCAGCCTGGCCAACATGGCGAAACCCCTGTCTCTACTAAAAATACGAAAATTAGCTGGGTTAGCCGGGCGTCGTGGTGAGTGCACAGTTATTCCAGCTACTTGGGAGGCTAAGCCAGGAGAATTGCTTGAATCCAGGAGGCAGAGGCTGCAGTGAGCCGAGACTGTATCACCGCACTCCATAGTGAAACAACATCTCCAAAAAAAAAAAAAAAAAAAAAATTCCATCAAAGTGGTGGAGAGTTTGCATTTTTTTTCCCTTTGGTATTGCCCAGCCTGGACTCAAAGTTAGCTGCTGTAAACTCAGAAACATGCAATAGGTGCAGACAGGAGATGGGAAGCATTCTAGGAGAAGCCTTCTCTTTCTCATCTGGGGGGAATGTGTGTGTGTGTGTGTGTCCTTGCACTTGCTAGGCAGAGGAGGAGAGAATCCCATTTTGGTTTTTGCTTTCTTTTTTCTATTCTCCTCTGTCACTGCCAGCAGGCAATACCTTGGAGTTGGTGGCAGCAGCGAGTGGGCAGGCACTTAACATTGAGGAGAAATATTTGTCACTAACCAGAGGAGCTGTGGTCCAAGAGCGCGTGCATGGCGGAGTGGGTAATCCCCATTGCCTTTTTCTCTCTGTGTCCTCTGTTGGTTCCAGATGCACTTCTGTGAGGGAAAGTGTGCACCAGAACAGGGAGGCTAAAGCCCCACTGTAGCCTGAATTTTGCCCCCTCCCCACACAGCCAAATTTATATGGTTGAAATGGAAACAAATTCAATTTGGTTGCTAGCATCACATTCATATGGTAATAGAGAAGATGTGTTTATCTGCCCTGGAGTCAGACCCTGGACTTTGTCTTGGATATTAGCCTTGAAAACACACATATGCTCTGTGCTTTGTATTTTCATTACAAATACATCTCAGAGGACACTTCAGCATCAGTAGATTTCACTCATTCATCGTCACAGCTTTATAGTATTCCAGAGTCTGGCTGCATTATAATTCATTTAACTGATGTTCTGGTTTTTTTCTGAGATGGAGTCTCACTGTGCGACCCAAGCTGGAGTGCAGTGGCATGATCTCAGTTCACTGCAACTTCCGCCTCCTGGGTTCAAACAATTCTGTCTGCCTCAGCCTCTCAAGTAGCTGGGATTACAGATGCCCACCACCATGCCCGGCTAATTTTTGTATTTTTAGTTGAGACAGGGTTTCACCATGTTGGCCAGGCTGGTCTTGAACTCCTGACCTCAGGTGATCCGCCTGCCTCAGCCTCCCAAAGTGCTGGGATTACAGCCGTGAGCCACCACTCTTGGCCCTGATGTCCTATTAATTATCATTCTGGTTGCTTCTAGTCTTTACTATTACAAACATGGTGCAATAAGATGACTTGTCCATATGTTTTCACATGCATACAAATATCTGTGAACAATTTCTAGAAGAAGAATATCAAGGTCAAAGTAACTACTGCATATGCATTTTAAATTGTGTTCAATATTGTCACATTGCCTTGAAAATTTGCCCTCCCATAAGCAATACCCGAGAGTGCCTATTTCTCCACACCCTTGCCAATGTATTTCACGTGCACGTGTCCCCACTTTGAATTACCTCCATTACATTTCCATTGGTGGAACAGGCATCCCACTTCTGCCACTTATTAGCTGTGTGACTTTGAGCTCATTGCTTGTGACTCTTAAGGGAATAACAGTGCCCATCTCATAGGGCTATATGAGGGCTCAGTGAGTTAATGTTTGTAATGCTCACTCGGTGTCTGCCCACAGCCAGTTCTGTATAAATGTCAATTGATTAATTAATTTTAAAACATGAATTAAGGTCTCCTAAGAGGAACTCATCAAAAAAGCAAAACTCAAATCAGGGGGAAATGTCTGCTTTGTAGAGGCGTTTAGGTAATCAGGTTAAATTTGATAACATATTTCAAGTATTTTAAGTCAGGTGCAGTGGCTCATGCCTGTAATTCCAACTACTTGGGAGGTAGAGGTGGGAGGATTGTTTGAGTCCAGGAGTTTGAGCACAGCCTGGGCAACATAATAAGACCTCCCCCTCTCTTAAAAAAAAATAATAAAGCGTTTTGCACAGTGACTGGCACACAGTGAATGCTCAGCAAATGCTCTTATTTTTGTTGGGGTTTCCTTGGTTGTCTTTGTGGGCCCTTCCACAGCAAGTAGCTGTAAATTGTTACGCAAGTCTGATGCATCTGGGGCTGCTGTGACCCTGCAGGAGGGAAATCTTCTCCTCTAGGAACAGTCACACTTGGGCAGAGTCAGGCCCCGTGGAGCAGCCTTCTGGTGGTGGAGAAGGCGCACATGGCTTATAGGGACTTGCTCTCCCTGGTGCCCAGTGTGGTAGCAACAGAACCAAGGCAATGGAAAAATAGGGCATCTGAGGGGCAGAGAAGTTCCCTAGTTCTCTCTCCCCAAGGACTGGAGTAAGTCTCTAGGTTTATAGGCAGTTGCCAGAAAGATTAATCAATTAATCTTTAATAAATTAATTAATTTGATTAAATTAACCTTATAATTTATAATAATTTTAATAAATTATTTAATAAATTAATATTTAATAAAATTAATTTCAAATAAATAATCATTGGATGTAGCTAATAGAGCAGGTGGTGACTCAACTGGTTTACTTTGAAAAATAAGCAATGGGGCTTATGGTCCTGGCTGGGTGGAGGGTGAGTCTGGCCAAACAGAATTCAGTATGTGGTAAAAACCAAGTAGTTAGAGATGCTAACTAGATCTGTAAACATATGTATATCTCATATTACATGTACTATATTGTGGATGTTAGTATGTGCATATACATATATTATGTTGTTATTTATAATAAGAAATATATTTTGGTCTTTGACCCAGTTCCTGGCACAGAGCTCTGAAAACCCATGTAATTTCCTAAGCGATAGAAGTGCTAGGTGTATCTTTTGTTCTAATATTTGGTCTTTGACCCCCGTTTGTTACACAGAGCTCCCCATCCCTTGGAGTTTCCTGGGTGGTAGGGGCATCTTTTGTCCTAATGAGGTGACTCTTGCTGGGTTGCTGGATGGGATCCAGTTATTAGAAAGACCAAGCCATGATCAGAAGTTTGGAGCTTTTAGCTGCACTCCCCATCCTCTGGGAAGATTGAGTTAATAATTGATCATGCCCATATGATGATGCCTTTATAAAAATGTGGACTTTGGAGAGCTTCCAGGTTGCTGAGTGTGTGTGGAGGTGCTGGGGCATGGGTCACCCAACACTTTGCCCTATGTACCTCTTCATCTGGCTGTTCATCTCCATCCTTTGTAGTATCCTTTATAATAAACAGGTAAACATAGTGTTTTCTGAGTTCTGAAAGCCACACTAGCAAAGTATCAAACCTGAGGAGGGGAACCCCGATTTGTGGTTGGTTGGTCAGATGTACAAGTGACAACCTGGGACTTGCAACCAGCATCCGAAGTGGGAGCAATCTTGTGGGACTGAGCCCTTAACCTGTGGGGTTTGTACTAACTCTAGTTGGTATCAAAATTGAATCAATTGTAGGATACCCAATTGGTGTCTGCCAGAGAATCGATGTGTGGGAAAAAACTCACACATCTGGTGTCAGAAGTAAAGTACTGAGGGGTGAGTATAGAAAGAAAAAAGAGTTGCTTTTTCCTATGATACATATACATACGTGTGATAGCATATGTAATATACATATATACATGCGTATAGAGAACAAGAAAGGGAGACATAGCATAGAATCTCTGCTTTTTTTTTTTTTTTTTGAGATGGAGTTTTGCTCTTGTTGCCCAGACTGGAGTGTAATGGCGTAATCTTGGCTCACTGCAACCTCCACCTCCTGGGCTCAAGTGATTCTTCTGCTTTAGCCTCCTGAGTAGCTGGGATTACAAGCACTAACCACCATGCCTGGCTGATTTTGTATTTTTAGTACAGATGGTATTTCTCCATGTTGGTCAGGCTGGTCTTGAACTCCCGACCTCAGGTGAGCCACCTGCCTCAGCTTCCCAAAGTGCTGGGATTACAGGCATGAGGCACCGCAACTAGCCGAATCTCTACTTATTTTTTTTCAAGCCATATATTGAATTATATTGCATATAATGTTATGTGATGAAACATATATACATGTTAACACATGTATAGTGTATATTAATATATGCATATTATATCGCATGTATATATTATATGATATATATTTAGATATGTAGTTAGCATCTCTACTTGGTTTTTACCACATAGTTACATTTTATATTTTATATATTTTGTTTATTTTATTTTTTGAGACGGAGTCTCACTCTGTCATCTAGGCTGGAGTGCAGTGGCGCAATCTCGGCTCACTGCAACCTCTGCCACCTGGGTTCAAGCAATTCTCCTGCCTCAGCCTCCCGAGTAGCTGGGATTATAGGCACCTGCCTCCGCGTCTGGCTAATTTTTTTTTTTTTTTTTTTTTAAAGACGGGGTTTCACCATGTTGGTCAGGCTGGTCTTGAACTCCTGACCTCAGGTGATCCACCAGCCTTGGCCTCCAAAGTGCTTGGATTACAGGCGTGAGCCACCACGCCTGGCCAATTTTTGTATTTTTAGTAGACACGGGGTTTCACCATCTTGGCCAGGCTAATCTTGACTTCCTGACCTTGTGATCCGCCGGCCTTGGCCTCCCAAATTGCTGGGATTACAGGCGTGAGCCACTGCGCCTAGCCTTATTTTATATTATTTTAATATTTTGTATTTAGGTATTCTGACATCAGAAAATTGCCAAACCTATTACAAGATAGGCCATGAGAAAGGGTGGCTATTTGTAGGCATGAAGCCATTTTCTCGGAGCAGCCGGGAAAGGGTTAAGTGTCATGGCCGCCTAAGCCTCCTCCAGCTCAGTGGTGGGCCTGTAACTGTGGTCTGGAGGTCCTGCCGCTTTCCTGCAGGGCGTGATGATCCCTTTTACTCTGCGCCTGCCGGGAGCCATAGAGAAGTTGAGAGAGGTGTGGAAAAGGGAAAAGAGGATTGGCTTGGGAAAAGACTCAGATGAAATCAAAGATGCTGAGTTTACTGTGGGACCTACGAGTGAGTGAAGGGAAATCTGAGCATGACCACAGCATTTCTTGAGCAGGTACTCTGTGCTTGGCGCTGCGCCAGGTATTTTTTGTCCATCTCTTCATTTAATTTAACCCTCCCTCACAACTCCTCTCAGACATGGTTATTATCATTATTAAGAAATTTATTTGGATACATGACATATACACAGTACACAGTTGAAAGGATCCAAAGACTTTACCGTGAAAGGTGAGTCTAAGAGAAGTCAGGCAAACTAATATAGAGATAAAACAAATACAAACACGCTAAGTACGGTGAAATCTAGGTGCTGAGTATGCGAGAATTTATTGCACTATTCTCTCAACTTTTCTGTTTGAACGTTTTTCATAATAAAAGTTGAGGGGAGGGAAAAGTGAGTTCCCCTCCTATCCCCATCTCCTTTATGCAGTTCCCCTCCCGGGAGGCCAGCACCCATGCTAGTTTCCTGCTCATACTGATACTCAGTTTATATGGGCGAGCATGCATGCATACACACGCAGGCACACACGTCGGTTTATTTGGTTACTTCTGATATCTTATTGATAGAATTTAATTTTTGAAAGCTTTAGAAGCGTAGCTTTTTAGGAAAGGGACTTCCTAAAGGTGAATCCCCACATTGTTCCCCAAGGGAAGGTGACTATTTTGTTGCCCAGGCTCACCCCTAGAGGGCGCCCTCTTCGCTTTACTGGCGGCTGCTAGGGCAGAAGGTGTACAAACCGCGGTCAGGGCTGTTGCCACGTGACTCATGAGATGCGCAGCTTTCCAAAATCATTCACACTTATGTTTTCTGGCCATAGCCACATTTCTTGTGGGTTGTAATACTCAGACACACAACCCACAGTTTGGCTTTGCAGAGGCAAAAGCTGACAGAGGGACACATTGCCCAGAAAGCTTCGCCCACACACTGTACTGTGAACTTCTAGAGGATGAATAAAACACCCATTTCCAGGCACCAAAGAGACACTCCTGAGTGTCCCAAACATTTTGATGCTGATTATTTGACTAGATTTAAAAACATTATTTTGACTAAAGGAAAGCCCTTTTATTAAATACATTAGAACTGACTTATAACATTGGTGTTAATGTCTCTCTGAACGATTATGCCAGACTTTTCTTATGTTTAGTTCTTATATTTAGGGAGACAAAATGTCACCATATGATCTCTGGGTCTGTGTAAAAAGGAACTATATTATAATAGTGGGCATGTTCCTTTTTAAAAGTAATTAAATCAATGCCAATAGATAAATGACTAGTTTAACCAGTCATTTCATTGTTTTCATTTTTGAGATGGAGTCTCACTCTGTCACCCAGGCTGGAGTGCAGTGGCATGATCTCAGCTCACTGCAATCTCTGCCTCCTGGGTTCAAGTGATTCTCCTGCCTCAGTCTCCTGAGTAGCTGGGGCTACAGCCGAGCACCACCATGCCTGGCTAATTTTTGTATTTTTAGTAGAGACAGGGTTTCCCCATGTTGGCCAGGCTGGTCTTGAACTCTTGACTTTGTGATCTACCCACCTTGGCCTCCCAAAGTGCTGGGATTATAGGTGTGAGCCACGATGCCTGACCTATATTTAAAAAAATTATTTTGAGATAGGTCTAACTCTTTCCCCTAGGCTGGAGTGCAGTGGCAAATTTTGGCTGACTGCAGCCTTGACCTTCTCGGCTCAATTGATCCTCCCACCTCAGCCTCCCAAGTAGCTGGGGCCACAGGTATGTGCCACACTCCTGGCTAATCTTTTCTTTCTTTCTTTCTTTCTTTTTTTTTTTTTTTGTAGATACAGGGGTCTTGCCATGTTGCCCAGGCTGGTCTCTAACTCCTGGGCTCAAGCGATTCACCTGCCTTGGCCTCCGAAAATGCTGAGAGTACAGGTGTGAGCCACTGTGCCCAGCCAGAAATGCTATTTTACTAATGTTGAATATGTATAGTAACTTGAAATAGACTATTATTCCATTTTCATGCTGCTATGAGACATATCTAAGACTGGGTAATTTATAAGAAAAAAAGGTTTAATTCACTCACAGTTCCACAGGGCTAGAGAGGCCTCAGGAAACTTATAATCATGGTGGCAGGTGAAAGATGTGAATGCTGAGCAAAGGGGCAAGCCCCTTATAAAACCATCAGATCCCGTGAGAACTCACTCACTATCACGAGAACAGCATGCGGGTAGCTGCCTCTCATTCAATTATCTCCACCTGGTCCCTCCCACAACATGTGAGGATTATGGGAACTACAATTCAAAATGAGATTTGTGTGGGGACACAGCCAAACCATATTATTACTATTTTTTGCCATTTAAATATTATAAAACATTTTAATTATATATATATATTTTGAGACAGGGTCTCACTCTATTGCCCAGGCTGGAATGCAGTGGTGTGATGTTGGCTCACTGCAACCTCTGCCTCCCAGGCTCAAGCAATTTTCCTGCCTCAGCCTCCCAAGTAGCTGGGACTACAGATGCACGTGACCATGCCTGGCTAACATTTGTATTTTTTGTACAGACGAGGTCTCCCTATGTTGCCCAGGCTAGTCTCAAACTTCTGGGCTCAAGTGATCTGCCTGCCTTGACCTCCCAGAGTGCTTGAGTTACTGGCATGAGCCAGTACTTTCTTTTCTTTCTTTCTCTCTTTCTCTTTCTTTCTCTCTCTCTCTTTCCTTTTTCTTTCTCTTTCTTTCTTTCTTTCCCTCCCTCCCTCCCTCTGTCCCTCCCTTCCTTCCTTCCTTCTCTCTCTTTCTTCCCTCCCTGCCATTTACAATGTAGATATAAAGATCTATTTTCAGAATTTTAAGGCTCTTTGAAAAAATGTATATATTGGCTTAAAACACAGCATAAATATAACAACATAGCGTAGCCGTTAAGAAAATCAGTTTTATACCGGATGTGGTGTCTCACTCCTGTAATCCCAGCACTTTGGGAGGCCATGGCAGGTGGATCACGAGGTCAGGAGTTCAAGACCAGCCTGGCCAAGATGGTAAAACCCTGTCTCTACTAAAAATACAAAAATTAGCCAGGCATGGTGGTGGGTGCCTGTAATCCCAGTTATTTGGGAGGCTGAGGCAGAAAATTGCTTGAACCCTGGAAGCGGAGGTTTCGCTGAGCCAAGATCGCATCACTGCCCTTCAGCCTGGGCAACAGAGTGAGACTCCATCTCAAAAAAAAAAAAAGAAAATCAGTTTTGCTACTTGGAGGAATTTGTTCTGCAAGCCAATTTGTTCTCTGATTCAATTATCTCCACTGCACTCCAGCCTGGGAGACAGAGCAAGACTCTGTATAAAAAAAATAATAATAGAAAAGAAAAAAATAATTTGTATATGTTAGATGAAGCAAAAAAGAGAGATCAAAGCTAACCTTTTGTTGGAAAGCTGCAACGTGTTGCACAGGCCACCTGGTTGTACCCTTGGCCTCTGTCCCTAGCTTGTTCTCTGTCCCAAGGCTCCCTAGGAAACCTCAGCTCTTTCTGGAATGTTCTACTCCCACGTTCTCAATAATAAAAGCATTTAAGGTTCACAGCAATTTCAGAACCATCCCATGGAGGAATCATTGTACTACCCACCCGTAGTCCCCCAATTCTGAGCCTCACATTAAAATGATTTTTAAATTCATCTGTCACCCTCCCCTGCCACCCCCTAGGGCTTTACTTGTTAGAGCACGGGGGTGAGGTCAACACTTACCTGCGTTAGGAATGTAAGCTCCAGGGTCATGCTACCTTTTCTCTTGTTCTTGGGCAAATGACAACTCCTAAACCTGAGTTTCCTCACTTACACATTTGAGGTGATAGATAACAGTGCCTGCCAACAAGTTCATTCAGTTACTCCGCAGATAGTTATAGAGCATCTACGATGGGCCAGCTGAGGATACAGTGGGGAAGAAAGACAAGGCCCTGCTCTCAGGAAGTGCCACGAAAAGAGAAGACAGAAGCACACAGCTCAGCCCAGTCTTCAGCACGTGGCCAGCCTTTAAAAAATGTTAGTTGCTTTCATTTTTTATTTAATTAAATTAATTTATTTATTTGAGATGGAGTTTTGCTCTTGTTGCCTAGGCTGGAGTGCAATGGTGCAATTTTGACTCACTGCAACCTCCACCTCCTGGGTTCAAGTGATTCTGCTTCAGCCTCCTGAGTAGCTGGGATTACAGGCATGGACCACCACGTCAGGCTAATTTTGTATTTTTATAAAGTAGAGACGGGGTTTCTTCATGTTGATCAGGCTGGTCTCGATCTCTCAACCTCAGGTGATCTGCCTGGCTCGGCTTCCCAATTTATTTTTATTATATATATTTTTTTTATTGAGATGGAGTCTTAGTTTGTCACTCAGGCTGGGGTGCAGTGGTACAATCTCGGCTCACTGTAACCTCCGCCTCCTGGGTTCAAGTGATCCTCCTGCTTCAGCATTCCCAGTAGGTGGGATTACATGTGTGCATCAAACCGACCAGCTAATTTTTGTATTTTTAGTAGAGATGGGGTTTCACCATGTTGGCCAGGCTGGTCTCGAACTCCTGACCTCAAGTGATCTGCCTACTTTGGCCTCCCAAATGCTGGGATTATAGGCATGAAACACCTCATCCGGCCTGCTTTTATTATAAATATAGTCACACACAATACTTATTTTTGGACTGAAATGGAATATGAACCCAGTAGCACACATTTGGCCTAGAATATTCTTAGTCATTATCATCAGACATTAATTATGGTTAGCTGCTAAGAGCTGTGCTGGTCTCATGCCATGAAAGTCAGTTCAATTGCTCACCAATAGCACTCATTTAATGTTTCAAATCTAGGATTATTTTCTGAATTTAATATCTTGAACATCAGACTCAGTAAGGGTCTCTTGCTATAAACCTACAACTTTGGCCGGGTGCGGTGGCTCACACCTGTAATACCAGCACTTTGGGAGGCCGAGGCGGGCGGATCACAAGGTCAAGAGATCAAGACCATCCTGGCCAACATGGTGAAACCCTGTCTCTACTAAAAATACAAAAAAATTAGCCGGGCGTGGTGGCATGCACCTGTGGTCCCAGCTACTCAGGAGGCTGGGGCGGAAGAATCGCTTGAACCCAGGAGGTGGAGGTTGCAGTGAGCCAAGAGTGCGCCACTGCACTCCAGCCTGGCGATAGACCAAGACTCCATCTCAAACTAAAATAAAATAAAAAACCTACAACTTTGATGTAAACTTACAAAGAAGTATCTTACAGTTTGTTTGAAGGTTGATATATTATCCAAAGACTCCCACACGATAAAGAACAATTTCATTGTTTAGAAAAGACAATACATTTCATAAATAATCAGAAATTCGAAATTTAGCAGGGGAAAAACCCCTTAGAGGAAGTTAATTTTTTTAATCTTAAAAATGCCTAAAAGGTGGCTAAAAAGAAGAATAGGGCAGCTGAATAAATGCAAAAACTCTCAAAACAGGTCTGATTAAAGGCAAACTGTTCATTATGCAAATTGGTCAACAGGTGAACTGGTCACTGGGCAAATTTATCATTAGACGACCTGCCTCTGGGGCTGGGTGCAGTGGCTCATGCGTGTAATCCCAGCACTTTGGGAGACCTAAGTGGGCAGATCACCTGAGGTTGGGAGTTCGAGACCAGCCTGACCAACATGGTGAAATCCCATCTCTACTAAAAATACAAAATTAGCCAGGTGTGGTGGCGCATGCCTGTAATCCCAGCTACTTAGGAGGCTGAGACAGGAGAATCGCTTGAACCCAGGAGGCAGAGGTTGTAATCAATGAGCTGAGATTGCACCACTGCACTCCAGCCTGGGCAGTAAGAGCCAAATTCTGTCTCAAAAAAAAAAAAAAAAAGACTTGGCTCTGGTTACAGTAGTCTGTGACAGAACCAATGTGGTGGCCGTGGGCAGTTTGGACATGTTGGGAAGGAAAAACAAATTTTTCTTCAACCTTCATAAGTTCTTGTTAGAACAGAGCCCTGTAACAAAAGACAGATTAACCAGAGAAAAGTAAAGCAAACAGGAGTTTATGAATGTATATCTATGTTAGAGGAACCCCTGCTTACCAGGCCTCTAGTTTAGTAACACATGACCAGAGTGACTCTCTGGAAGTATGTAACTGGGCACTCACAAGACACTTAAAAGGTTAATATTTAGGACCTGAAAATAGCCACATTCTAAGCTGACCACCAATTATAATTACCGAATATTTGTGGCCCTACAGAGCAGCTCCCACCAAGCCTGCAGAACGTCCAGATGTCCTAAGCATGGAGCCCATGTACTTAAAGATAACGATAATGAGCCAGCTTTGATTGAAGGATTAATGGACACTGACAACACTAATAGCCACTACCTTTAGCAAGCACATCTGCACATTTCAAGTTTAATTACAACTCCTCATAGCTTCTTATAAGTAGAGATGCTAACCAAGGATGGCATGTTCTTCCTCCTGCTTTCTGAGGATGCTCTACTTGACTCTGTAGCAGGTTTCCAATAAATTTGCTTCTTTCACTGTAGTCTGTGGCTCTCCTTGAATTATTTCCTGCACAAGATCCAAGAACCTGTTCTTGGGGTCTGGATTATGACCCTCTTTTCTGGCAATATATACACATGGGGAATACCCAGGGAATGAGTCGTTCTCTAAGAATTCCAGCTTATATAGCACCTCCAACAAAGAACAAGAGAAGTGAGTCTCTAGGGGCAGCAACTTGTGGGAAGGCAAGTAATTGGCAGATAAAGGCCAGTGAGTGAAGCTTGTTCATGTCGATTGCTCTGGTGCCATCTCCAGGTCTATGAAGGTCTCAAGTTGTCTTCAGTGATTGACCTTTGTCTTTTTTTTTGAGACTGAGTCTCTCTTTGTCACCCAGGCTGGGGTGCAGTGGCACGATCTCGGCTTACTGCAACCTCCGCCTCCTGGGTTCAAGTGATTCTCCTGCCTCAGCCTCCCAAGTAGCTGGGATTACAGGTACCTGTGACCACGCCCAGCTAATTTTTCATATTTTTAGTAGAGACAGAGTTTCACCATATTGGCCAGGCTGGTCTCAAACTCCTGACCTCAGGTGATCCACCCGCCTCAGCCTCCCAAAGTGCTGGGATTACAGGTATGAGCCATGGCACCTGGCCTCAGCCTTTGTCCTTCTTAGTAGAAGTGGGTAAAGGATACCTTTTGTCTTCGTAAATCTATGTCCCTCTTTTAGGCAGTTAGAGGAAGGGCAGAGAGCTTTCCTGCATCTGCATCTTCTCAATTGCCTTTAGCTCAATAGTGCTTATAACAAACAGGTGTATTTAATGGGGCGTATTCTGATCTCCCACAGACATTGCCGGTGTAATGTCCTGATGGCAGGGTGTGGGTCACATCTCTACTCTCAGGAGGTGGGGAGAGGGAATCTGGAGCCTCCTCAATTTCTATAGAGGAGGTTGGGGCCGTGCCGACCACCATGACCCATACAACCACAGATGGAAGTTCCTTGGAAGTAACCAGCACACATTCATTACAGTGAGTGAACAGACCAGAGCAGGTAGCGTGGACCTCAGCCGCAGCTCATGGACCATCCAGGGCTGGAACATTGCAGAGATTCCCTAACCTCTCCTAAGCCTGAGTTTACTCATGCAGAAAATGCCAGAGTGGACTTGGAGGGTAGCTACAGGCCCTGTGAGCGCTGAGATTTTCTGAGACGTTGCGGCTGTCCATGCCCCTCCCCTGTCTTGACCTTTCCAACAGACTGGAGGCTAGAATGAAGATAAGGAGTACCATTTTTGTTAGGCACTTGGAGACGGCCCAGACTTTGCTATAGCAAAGGTTAATGTTCTGTCATCTCAAAGATCCATTTCCCCAGGCTCTCGGAATGTAAATGTTAAGGTGATGAAAATAGTGAAGTCTAGGTTCTGGCTCATTGACTCAGAGCCGCTCACCCCTCACCGTGCAACCCTGGAGCACAGGGCCTCCTCTGTGGCCTGAACCTTCATAAACTTGGGTTTAGGCTGTCAGCACTGATTTAAAGAGATTTGCTTTGTTCCGTTTGCTTCTGGGAAAGAACTGACATTCACAGCAGGGTTTGGGGGTTAAGAGTGAAACCTGAGCTGGCTTCTTCCCCCCCTGGGGGTGCAGAGTGAGTCAGATGTTTGCACAGAAGGCTGCGGTGTCAAATCCACAAATTCGCAGGCCTTATGCCTTTACCACTTCAAACCGGAAAGGTGTTGCAGCATAACAGTTTTAATTGCTAAACCCCAGCTGCAAACCCAAATCTCTGGATTTAATAAGAATTGGGTGTGAAAGACTGTGAACAGTGGCAGTTTTCTGCCAGGTGGGTTTATTTGTTCCTTCACTCCCTCATTTGCTTCCTCGCTGGTGCCCAAGCCCACACCAAAGGCCTCTGGCCCATCTGCCTGCGTGCCCTCCTCCTGGAGATGGGCCTATGATCTCGCCTGTAGCTTTACCTTCTTTCCTACTCCTGGTTGAGATTTGTGGACCTTTGTATCCACCGTGGTCTCCTTAGAACAAGTAACTGGAAATTCTTCATACCAGCTATAGCTGGTAGGACTCTCAGGCCACAACTCAAGTAGACAAAAAATAAAGTTTTCTTTTCTAGAACTTGACTCTGAGTCCAGGTTTTTGCTGTGCCAGCCTGGTATAAAACCTCTAACCAGCTGGGCTCGATGGCTCACACCTGTAATCCCAGCACTTTGGGAGGCCAAGGCGGGTGGATCACGAGGTCAGGAGTTCGAAAGTCTGACCAACATGGAGAAACCCCGTCTCTACTAAAAATACAAAATCATCCGAGCACGGTCGTGCATGCCTGTGGTCCCAGCTACTCAGGAAGCTGATACAGGAGAATTGCTTGAACCTGGGAGGTGGAGGTTGCAATGAGCCAAGATCGCACCATTGCACTCTAGCCTGGGCGACAGAGTAAGACTCCCTCTCAAAAAAAAAAAAAAAAAAAACCCCTCTAACTGTGTGGTCTTTCCTGGGTACATACCCACTTCCCCAGGAACATATATATATTGAGTTTCCCACAGTCCTGGGGGGTGGAAGTAAGGCCATGACTAGGGAGGGAAATGAATCTGGCTCTGGGTCATTGGTCCACATAGTTGGTCAAGGGATCTGTTGGTCCTGCTAAGTGGCCCCTTTGGCTTCAGGAGGAGCCACTTAGCAGGCCCCTCTGCTGCTTTCCTGCCATCCTGGGGCCCTTTCTGAAGTTACTGTAACAGCTGATTGCATCACCTTCCACAGGCTTCCAGACTCCGGACAGTATTCCCAGAGTCAGCTCCCTTCTGAATTGGGAAAAAGAGAGAAAGGAAAATACAAGACCCAAGCGTGTGGATTATCACCCTGCAGCATGATCTAGGCCCACCGCCAGCTCACGCTTTCACTCCAGCTCTGCATTTCCAGGTGGGAGATAGATTATAGACATCTACTTTTTCAAAAGGAGTAATAGAAGGATAAAAAGTAGTATTCTCTAACATCTGTAGACACAAACTGGACCTGGCACAGTAGCCTTTTGAACTAAGTACTATTATTATTTCCATTTCACAGATCAGAAAACTAAGGCTCAGTGAGATAAGAAGCTTTCTCAAGGTCACACTGCAGTGTTGGAAGAGCTGGAATTTTAATCCCAGTCTTCCTGACTCTAGACTCCAGGAACTTATTTATAAGCAGTGCTCAACTGTATTTTAGAAACTTAAAAAATGCTGGACCAATAATCCCGAGAGGGGATTTTTTTTTTTTTTTTTCTTTGTAGAGTCTTGCTGTCTGTCGCCCAGGCTGGCTGGAGTGCAGTGGCAGGATCTCGGCTCACTGTAACCTCTGCCTCCCAGGTTCAAGCGATTCTTCTGCCTCAGCCTCCCAAGTAGCTGGCACTACAGGCATGTACCACCATGCCCAGCTAATTTTTATATTTTTAGTAGAGATGGAGTTTCACCATGTTGGCCAGCCTGGTCTTGAAATCCTGACCTCAAGGGATCTGCCTGCCTCAGCCTCCCAAAGTTCTGGGATTACATGCAGGAGTCACTGACCCTGACCTGTGAGGGGATCTTTAAACTACATTTTTATGATTGTTCTCATCTTGTCCTGGAGTTTGTGCTATAGTCTGGCCCCTCTCTCCGTGGGGCTAGAAAACACAGCGCCCAGCTACCCTGGCTGCCAGGCTCATGTTATGAGCTCCATAAATACTTGGTGACTGGTTGATTGTACATCTCACATGTGATTTTGCATTTTCACATACTTTCGTGTCTGGTTTAGATGTGCCAGAAAAAGTGAGAGGTTGCTGGTGGTGTTGTTTTCTCTAAAAAAATAGAAGAAGTCCTAGTTCTGCTTTAAAAACAAAAATTGTCTACTGATATTCCTTCAACTCTTTCTTCATTTTGGCTTCCCAGTTAGTTCCCAATCTAATTCACTCAGGGCGAAACACCCTGCAGGGGTCTGACAAGACAGACAGACCTGGGTTTTAAATTCCAGCTTGGATGCTTGCTGTTTGTGTGACCTGAGCTGGTCACACACCTCCATGAGCTTCTGTTTCCTCCTCCATAAAACAGGGGCAATAAAGCAATCAACTTTAGGGATACTGTGAATGTATGCAGTAGGTGCTCAATGGCTAGTTTCTTTCTCTGATAATTAAATCAACCTCATCCAAGTATTTCATCGGTTTGAACTTTAAACTAAAGGTCCTGCAAATGCTTTAAGAATGCCATCCCTTTGGATGGATTTAGGAATTCACGTTCACCAATACAGCTGAAAGCTGATGTATCAGTAAGATGTTTGCAGTTTCAAGGAAGAGAAAATACTGACCCAAACTGGCATGAACATTAAGAAAAGACATTATTCAAAGGCGTGAAGGTTGATTCGTTGGCTCAATGGTGGCAGTTTAGGCTCAGTCTTGAACTCCTGGACCCGAGACCCTCCTGCCTCAGCCTCCCAAAACGCTGGGATTACAGGCGTGAGCCGCTGCTCCCGGCCTGACCCAGGCTTTTCCATCTCTTTTTCAGTTTCCTCTAGAGTAGGCTGTATATGCTCTTGGCCACAGGGTAGCTGGAGCCACAGGTGAACACGTGGGGTCTAGACACGGCAACCTACAGAGCTAGAACAGGGGCCTTTATTTCAGTGCCCCCGTCTCAGGAGTCAGGAATTCCTTCCCAGAAACCTCCCATCAGATATATCCTCAGGTTTTATTTATTTATTTATTTATTTATTTATTTATTTTTTTTTTTTGCTCCCCACCCCTCCCTCTATCCTCAGGTTTTAATGGGCAGGACTGGGTCACATGCTAGAGTCTAATGGGACCACTAAGAAGGAATAAAACCAATTTGGATTTATCTCTGAGCTGGGGATGAAGCAACCATTTTCTAAGTCATGTTGGGAAGGATTGCTTCTTGAACAAAATCCAGGTTCTGTCAGCAGAGAAAAATAGGGAGGATTGTTTCGATTGCCTCCTCTTCATCCCGTGAGTGAAGGAGGGATTCCTAGCTAGGGTTATGGGGGTGAGCGAACACTACACTGGCCAGGTGAGATTGACAGCAGCTTACTTACAGCCCAGGGCAGGGGAACACAGGACCATACGGGGGTTGTGCCCAGGAACAGAGTGAACTGTCAGGGGCTGTGGGAGGCAGGCCTCATAGTTTCAAGAGGGTGAAGTGCTGTTTAATCCCTACAGGAGGAAGTGATTGGCTTTTGGAGTAATTCTGTGGGTTGGTAGGAAGTGAAACTTGCTACTCAGTGAAAAGCAGGAACTGTGCCTAGTCCCTCAAATAAGGAAGGTTATTTGGCCAGGGGACCATATATCTACAGGAGCATAGTGGGGAGGGGACTTGTTGTTAGGTCATTTGAGGCCCTTTCATTTTGCCAGATGTCAAGACAGCACATAATATTGAACTTTAACTTTAGGCCTTACAACACAGGCAGGGACGGATGTGGGCTACATATGCATAACCTCCCTTCCTGCTTTCCTTTATTCATCTATCCATCCATCCATCCATTCATCCATCCATCCATCCATCCACCTATTTATTCTGTAGACATGCTACAAATGATTGATTGAGACAGCCTAAACATTCTGACTACATCTCTTGTTTTCCATGAGTCCAGTTCATAGTTATTTGTGGGTAGTCAACATTGGAATCAGCCCTTCTGACCTGTGACCAACTCTCCGCCCTTTTCAACTCTGTACTAGTCCGTAGGTCAGCTCTCCCTAGCATATGCTTTTCTCTGTTATGCTTCTGATTTTGCTGGAACCATCGCTTTCTTCTTTGCCTGTCTAAATTCTACCCTTCATTGAGTCAAATACCTCATCATCCATACATACTTTCACTTACTTTCCTGAATTCTGAATCTTCTTGTCAGTCCAAAGCCTTTGTGGCAGCTGCTGTATGCAAACGCGTAACCATGCACTAGTGTGTCACTGCATCCCCTGGGGATTGTTCTTTACTGTGATTTACTCTGATTTCTCATTTTATTGGTATGCTTTCTCTCCAACCTCATCATGAGCTCTCTGAGGGCCAGTGCTCTGTCCTGCACAGCCCTGCACCCCCTTCTTTGCATGGGAGTGGGGAAGGGACAGCACAGCAACTTCTCATACTCCTAAATGTCCATGGACATTTCCTGACTTAATTTGAATCATCAAATTCCTTTTAAGAACATTTTAAATGTAAATACAAAAAGCAGTTTGAGTAGAATCTCTAAATCAACATTTATCTAGCATCTAGCCCATAGTAGCCACACAATAAAAAGGTGTTGAAATGATGAATAAAACACCTCAATGGCCATAAACATCTGTTGTTGTTGCTGTTGTTTTTCTTTTTCTTTTCTTTTTCTTTTTTTTTGAGACGTAGTTTCACTCCTGTTGCCCAGGCTGGAGTGCGATGGCACAATCTCAGCTCATTGCAACCTCCACCTCCCCAGTTCAAGCAATTCTCCTGTCTCAGCCTCCTGAGTAGCTGGGATTACAGACATGCGCCACCATGCCCGGCTAATTTTGTATTTTTAGTAGATACAGGGTTTTTCCATGTTGGTCAGACTGGTCTCCAACTCCCGACCTCAGGTGATCCACCCTCCCTCGGCCTCCTACCATGCTCAGCCTGTTTTTTTTTTTTTTTTTATTTGAGACTAAGTCTCGCTCTTTCACCCAGGTTGGTGTGCTGTGGTGCCATCTCGGCTCACTGAAACCTCCGCCTCCTGGGTTCAAGCAATTCTTCTGCCTCAGCCTCCCAAGTGCTGGGGTTACAGGCATACACTACCACGCCCAGCTAATTTTTGTATTTTTAGTAGAGACGGGGTTTTACCTTGTTGGCCAGGCTGGTCTTGAACTTCTGACCTCAAGTGATTCACCACTTAGCCTCCCAAAGTGCTGGGATTACAGATGTGAGCCACTGCGCCTGGCCCTTGTTATTTATTTTTTAAAGGCTAAATATTGATGGATATGCGGAATTTCAGGGCTCACAGAAACTATTTCTCTCTCTTAATCTAAGCTACTATTTTATTGGCTTCACTCCTTTGCATACAACTTTATAATTTTTTTGTCTATGTTATTATTAATGTTTTTTAAAAATTGATTAATTTTTAAACCCAGTCCAGATCTAAGCAATAGTATGTGTGGCATCATTGGCATCATGTGCTAGTTATTTTCATATATCTAATTAAAAATACACAGTTAAGAGAGCAAATAGTTATCTCTATACCACCCAAAGTTCTTTCTTTTTTAAACATGATAGGTAATGGTTGTATATATATATTTGGGGCTACGTGTGATATTTTGGTACATGTAAACAATGTGGAATGTTCAAATGAGGGTAATTGGAATATCCTTCACCTCAAGCACTTATCTTTTCTTTGTGTTGGGAACATTTTAATTCTTCTCTTCTAGCTATTTTTTATAATAAATTCTTGTTAACTATAATTTCCCTACTGTACTATCAAACACTAGAATGTATTCCTTCCATCTAACTGTATTTTTGTATCCATCAATCAACCTGTCTTCATCCCCGCTACCCTCCCAACCTCTGTTAATCACCATTCTACTCTTCACCTCCATGAGATCCACGTTTTTAGCTCCCACATATGAATATGAATATGTGGTATTTGTCTTTCTGTGCCTGGCTTATATGAACATAATGATCTTGTCCAGTTCCATCCATGTTGCTGCAAGTGACAGGATTTCATTCTTTTTTTGTGGTTGAAGAATATTTCATGGTGTATATATACTGCATTTTCTTTATCCATTCATCCACTGGTGGACACACAGGTTGATTCCATATCTTGGCTGTTGTAAATAGTGTTGCAATAAACATAGGAGTTCAGATATCTCTGATATACTGACTTCCTTTCTTTCGGGTACATACCCTGCAATGGGATTGCTAGATCATATGATAGTTCTATTTGTAGTTTTTGAGCAACTTCCACACTGTTCTCCATAGTGGCTGTACTAATTTACTTTCCCACTAACAGTGTACAAATGTTCCCCCTTTCTCGCATCCTTGCCAGCATTTGTTATTTTTTGTTTTTTATGATGATAGATATTTTAACTGGGATGAGGTCATATTTTATTGTGATTTTGATTTGCATTTCCCTGATGATTAATGATGTCAAGCATTTTCTCATGTGTCTGTTGGCCATTTGTATGTCTTCTTTTGAGAAATGTCTACTTATGTATTTTGCCCATTTTTATTTGATTGTTTATTTGTTTGTTTGCTTTTCAGTTGTTTGAGTCCCTTACATATTCTGGTTATTAATCCCTTGTTGGATGGTGATATGGTTTGGCTGTGTCCCCACCCAAATCTCAGCTTGGATTGTATCTCCCAGGATTCCCACATGTTGTGGGAGTGACCCAGGAGGAAATAATCACGGGGGCCGGTTTTTCCCGTGCTATTCTCGTGATCGTAAGTAAGTTTCACAAGATCTGATGGGTTTATCAGGGGTTTCTGCCTTTGCTTCTTCCTCACTTTCTCTTGCCACCACCATGTAAGAAGAGCCTTTTGCTTCCTGCCATGATTCTGGGGCCTCCCCAGCCATGTGGAACTGTAAGTCCAATTAAACCTTTTTTGTTCCCCGTTTCGGGTATGTCTTTATCAGCAGCATGAAAATGGACTAGTACAGATGGTATCTCAGTCTGTATAGTGTTGCTGTAAAGGAATACCTGAAGCTGGGTTGTTTATAAAGAAAAGAGGTTTATTTGGCTCATGGTTCTGCAGGCTGTACAAAAAGTGTGACACCAGCAACTGTTTCTGATGAGGGCTTCAGGCTGCTTCCACCCATGACAGAAGCAAAAGGGAGCTGGCATTGCTGGAGAGAGGAAGCAAAAGAGAGGGGAGACAGGTGCCAGGCTCCTTCCAAACAACCAGCTCCCACAGGAGCTAATAGAGAACACACTCCTTACTGTGAGGTCAACACCAAGCCATTCATCAGCGATCTGCCCCCATAACCCATTGGAAGTGGACCCTCCAATTAGGCCCCACCGCCAACACTGAGGGTCAATTTCAACATGAGGTTTTGAGGGTCAAATATCCAAACTGTAGCAGATGGATAGTTTGCAAATATTTTCTCCTATTCTGAAGGTTGTCTCTTCACTTTGTTAATTGTTTGCTTTTGTTACCTGTGCTTTTGAGATCTTACTCAAAAAATCTTTGTTCAGACCACTGTTCTGTAGTGTTTCCCCAATGTTTCCTTCTTGTATTTTCACAGTTGTAGACCTTACATTTAAGTCTTTAATCCATTTTGAGTTGATTTTTGTATATGATAAAAGATGGGGATCTAGTTTTATTTTTCTGTATATGAATATCCAGTTTTCTCAGGACCGTTTATTAAAGAGACTGCCCTATCCCCAATGTATGTTCTTGGTACCTCTGTGGAAATCAGTTGGCTGTAAATGCATGGATTTATTTCTGAGTTCTCGATTTTGTTCCACTGGTCTATGTATCTGTTTTTCTGCCAGTGGAATGCTGTTTTGGTTACTACAGCTTTGTAGTATAATTTGAAATCAGGTAGTGTGATACTTCCAACTTTGTTCTTTTTGCTTAGGATTGCTGTAGCTATTTGGGGTCTTCTGTGGTTCCACATTATTTTAGAATTCTTTTTTATTTCTTCCTTTTTTTATTTTTTATTTTTGAGTTGGAGTCTTGCTCTATTGCCCAGGCTGGTGTGCAGTGGCATGACCAAGGCTTGCTGCAACCTCCACCTTCTGGTTTCAAGTCATTCTCCTGCTTCAGCCTCCCAAGTAGCTGGGACTACAGGCAGATGCCACCATGCCCAGCTAATTTTTTTGTATTTTTAGTAAAGACAGGGTTTCATCATGTTGGCCAGGCTGGATTTGAACTCCTGAACTCAGGTGATCCACCCTCTTCTGCCTCCCAAAGTTGTAGGATTACAGGAGTGAGCCACCACGCCTGGCCTAGGATTCTTTTTTCTAATTCTGTGAAGAATGTCGTTATTTTGATAGACATTGCATTGAATCTGTAGATCACTTTGGGGAGTATAGACATTTTAATAATATTAATGTTTCCAATTCATGAACATGGGATATCTTTCCATTTTTTGTGTCCTCTTAAATTTCTTTCATCACTGTTATATAGTTTTCTTTGTACAGATCTTCCTTTTCTTTGGAGACAGCGTCTCATTCCAGCACCCAGGCTGGAGTGCAGTCGTGTGATCATGACTTACTGCAGCCTTGACCTCCTGGGCACAGGTGATCCTCCTACCTCAGTCTCCCAAGTAGCTGGGACTTCAGGTGCACGACACCATGCCTGGCTAATTTTTTGTACTTTTTGTAGAGATGGGGTTTCACCATGTTGCCCAGGCTGGTCTCAAACTTCTGGAGACACAAGTGATCTGCCCACCTTGGCCTCCCAAACTGCTGTGACTATAGGCATGAGCTGCCATGCCTGGCCCCACTTCTTTGCTTAAATTTATTCCTAGGTATTTTATATTCTTTGTAGCTATTATAAATAAAATTGCTTTCTTGATTTCTTTTTCAGATTGATCATTGTTAGCATATAGAAGCACTGGAGATTTTTGTATGTTGAGTTTGTATTCTGCAATTTTATTAAATTCATTGATCAGTTCTAAGGGTTTTTTGGTGGAGTCTTTAGACTTTTGTAAATATAAGTTCATGTTATTTGCAAACAAGGGTTATTTGACTTTTTCCTTTTCAATTTAAATGTCCTTGATGTATTTCTCTTGCTTAATTGCTATGCTTAGGACTTCTAGTATTATGTTGAATAAAAGTGGTGAAAGTGGGTATCCTTGTCTTTTTCCAGATCTTAGTGGAAAGCTTTTAATTTTTCCCTGTTCAGTATTATAATAGCTGTAGGCTTGTCATATATTCCCTTTATTGCGTTGAGGTATGTTCCTTCTATACCCAATTTGTTGAGGGTTTTTATCATGAAGGGATATTGACTTTTATCTGTTTTTTTCAGTGTCTATGGAAATGCTAATATGGTTTTTGTCCTTGATTCTGTTGATGTAGGTATCATGTTTATTGATTTGCATATGCTAAACCATCCTTGCATCCCTGGGGTGAATCCCACTCGATTGTGGTGAATAATCTTTTTCATGCATTGTTGAATTCTGTTTGCTAGTATTTTGTTGAGGACCTAAAGTTGTTTCATGTGTCACACTTGGAAGACTCTAATCTGGCAATGTTCATATTTATATATTTTATGATTAAAAAACTAGTTATAACACAAAAGATTATTATTGTTTGTCTCCTATTGTATGCTTCCACTTATTTAAAAATTTTAGTAAAGGCAAAACTCTAGGGACAGAAAACAGATCAATGGTTGTCTGTGGCTGAGGATGGGAGTAAGGCTTGACTATCAAAAGGGACTGACTTTGAATAAGAGAACTTTTTGGAGCAAAGGAAAAATTCTAAAGCTGGATGGTGGTCTGGCATGGTGACTCATGCCTGTCATTCCAGCACTTTGGGAGGCTGAGGTGGGCGGATCACCTGACGTCAGGAGTTCGAGACCAGCCTGGCCAACATGGTGAAGCCCTGTCTCTACTAAAAATACAAAAATTTGCTGGGCATGCTGGTGGGTGCCTGTAATCCCAACTACTCAGGAGGCTGAGGCAGGAGAATTGCTTGAACCCAGGAGGGAGAGGTTGCAATAAGCCGAGATTGGGCCATTGCATTCCAGCCTGGGCAACAAGGACAAAACTCTGTCTCAACAAACAAACAAAAAAACAAACACAAACAAACAAGTGAATGGTGGTGATGGTTGCACAATTGCATAAATTTAGAAAAAAGTCACCAAACTGTTTATTTACAATGAATAGATTTTATGGCTTGCAAATTATATCTCAAAGAGGAAGAAGGAGGAAGAGGAGAAAAGAAAAAAAAATAAAGAAAAGATTAGCCAGGAAGGGATATGAGGGGGCTCCTGGAGTACTGGTGCTGTTCTGTGTCTTTATCTGCATGTTGGTTACAAGGGTATGTTTACTTTGTGAAAATTCATTAAACTGTTTTTGCTTTGTGCATATTTCTATATGGACGTTATACCCCAGTAACAAAATTAAACTTAGAAAGAATTCATTCAAAATGGGGATACTGTTTCTTCCCAGTTGTTACTTAAGTATTTAATGATATTTAAAGTTATTACTTTCCTGTTTATTGCTTTGTATAATTACATCACTCTGGCAACTTAGTTTTACAATGTTAGTTTAGGTTTTGCATGTCTTAATTCAGAAAGGGTTATAAAAAGATCTATTTAATTATTCACACAAGTGCTATAAGAACGTCAGTCAATGGAAGTCATTGTTCCTTAATTATTCATAGCAATTATCAAGGTGGACAATCTTCAACTTGTAACCAAAATAAATGGATGTTTTAAGAAGTCTTGTTGGAACAATCAAATCATCAGTCTCAAATCGTCCCTTCTCTCTCAGCCCAGTTCTCCTGCTGCCTGCCAGGGTTTCACTTCTATATTTATCTCTTCAAATCAGCAGTACAGCAATTAGTTATTAAAATAAGAGCTACCAATTTATTGTGTGCCGACTTCATGCCAGGCACTGCATTATCAGAATTTTTCATACTTTAATTGTTTCGTTTTAGCATCATAACAACCCTGCAAAGGAGTTGTTTATTCCATTTGACAGTTGAGGAAACTGAGGCTGAGAGGCTTTTGAATGGGTCCTAGCCCTGGTTGCTGGTAAGTGACAGAGCCAGAGAGCAAGCTGGTGTCCCACCAAGTCATCTTGGGACCTGATGTCAGTAACAGGAAATGAGTGACATGTGTAAGGCAATTCTGAATCCCAAAACATGGCTCTTCATGCAGTTGCTATAGTTACTGCTCGACATGATGCTCTGTCTCTCTCTTTATTTTTATTTTTATTTTTGCTGAGATGACAATGGATCCACTGTTAGCCTTTGAGGTGTTGAGCCCCCCAGCGCCGCACCGCCTCAAAACCCTAGGGGCATTTTATTTTTAATAGATGGGGTCTCCTATGTTGCCCAGGCTGGAGTGCAGTGGCTAATCACAGGCGCGATCCCACTACTGATCAGCATGGGAATTTTGACCTTCTCCATTTCTGACCTGGGCCAGTTCACCCCTCCATAGGCAACCTGTTGGTCTCCCGCTCCCGGGAGGTCACCATATTGATGCCCAACTAAGTGCCGACACCCGATTGGCATAGCGCACTGCAGCCCAGAACTCCTCGGCTCAAGCGATCCTCCCACCTCAGCCTCCCGAGTAGCTGGGACTACAGGCACACGCCACCGCACCCTGCCCTAGGGGCATTTTAATAGGGTTAAAATAGCGGCGTTCTTGCCTTGTAATCATACTTTCATTTCAGAAGCTCCTAGAACATTCACAGACCTTGTTTTATGGAGGTTTACAAATATTATTAATTGCATATTATATACAACATAGGAGCTCTATAAAGGTAACTATATGGAGGAAAAAACCCTTTTTCTTTCTATAGCAAAAGACAGATTAACAAGAGAAAAACTTACGCATTTATATAATATAAGTTTTGTGTGATGTGGGGGACTTCATAAGGAGCTAAAGAAGGGCTTATGACTAGTTTCAGGGGAAGGTCAAAGAGTCCTTCCTGCACCTGCTGTTTCTCAAATTCTTTCAGCTTAAAAATATCCAGTACACTGAGTTGCCACGATTTGGGGGAACATGTCCTGATCCCCATCATAACCATGTTTCAGACAGAGTCACGCAGAACTCCTTAACAAGGCAATCTATTTGAGGTGGGGGGTAGTGGGTCGGTGCCCCCTCATTGGGTTGAGTTGAGGGTAGGCATCCAGGCAGGAGAAAAGTGTGGAAGGAGAGGCCCTAGGACCTGGAGAGACCTAGCTTGGGAGGGATGGACAGAAAAGGCAGGAGCGAGGCTTTGCAAGTGATTACGCTCTGGCTAAACAGCTAAACACATGCAGAGGAAACGGCTTGGATTAGGAACGGGGCGAGAGGACAAACCAAGACCTGAAATGTGTTACTGACAAGTGTTTGGGGGCATGGAGTTGAGAGGGTGAGACTTCAGAATCTGGAGTTGTTTTATGAGCCTTTTTCACACCAGCCGGTGATGCTACAGCCGGGCAGCTTTATTCTCATTTGACATAAAAGGGGTCTCAAAGCCAGTAAACTTTTCAGAGGTGGCACTCTGAGGCAGTCCTGGGGCTGAAGACAAGAGCCAGAGCTTCTGATTCCTGGGCTCCTTTAACATCCATTGTCTATAATTACAGAGTCGTAATGGTGAAGAGGATGGTGACATCCAAGGACAACCACAGGGCCTCTCTCCTGACACTGGTGAGAACCAGATTCCTTTCCCTGGTTCTGTAGCTCCCAGCAGAGTTTTGGAAGCTGATTAAAGAGAAGGTTGGAAATAACAGGCAATTAGAAACCTTATTAAAAAAAGGAAAAACACTCTCATCAAACTTGCCAAAGCGTCTTCATGGCTGGACGTGGAGGAGGCATTGGAAACTGCTGGCTGCAAGGGTCACTTGTGCCAGAGGGTGTCCTGGAAGCTGAGGCAAGTGTGGAGAGGGACTGGGGCCAGTTCCCAGGGACAGGGAGTGCGAGGGGGCTGTTTAGGAATTTATTTCCCAGTTGATGCACCCGGTGAGTAAAAAGCTAAGGGAGGCTGTGTACAAGTTCTGAGAAAACCACAGCTGGTGAAACCGGTGGCACAAGGGACACATGTGCGCGCACACACACACACACACACACACGCGCACGAGACAGAGCCCACCACCAAGAGAGGCTGAGTGGAGTGCATTTCCCCATTGGCCAGCTTTGACTGCTCAGAATATGCCACAACGGGTAGTTGGGAGGAGATCAGCAGAGATGTGGGCTCACTGTGTTAGGTTCCTCACCGCCTGCAGTTCCTAGGGAGCACCCCCAGCATGTCAGCGCTTGAGGGAGGTAATGTGAATGGCCATGTGTGGGCTGAGTGCAGGTTTGGCCCCAGGTCACCTGCTTGGACTCCGATAGCAGTTGAGCAGCCCCCTGCTTTGGGGGTGCCTCCCTGCCCAGTGCACCCTCACAGCTCTCCTCTGTCCAGGGCTGAAGCATGAACTCCCACCTCGTTCCCTCACAGGGCCTCCCATTTTATTTTACTTAATGAATTGGTTAATTAATTATTTTATTTTTTGAGATGGGGCCTTGCTCTGTCTCCCAGGCTGGAATGCATTGGCACAGCTCACTGCAGCATCATCTGCCTCAAACAATCCTCCCACCTCATCCTCCTAAGTAGCTGGGACTATAGGCACACATCACTACGCCCTGCTAATTTTCGTATTTTTTTATGGGGATGGGGGACTCAGTATGTTGCTCAGGCTGGTCTTGAACTCACAGACTCAAGTAATCCATTCTCCCGCCTTGGACTCCCAAAGTTCTGGGTTTACAGGTGTGAGCCACTGCTCTTGCCTAGGGCCTCCCATTTTAAAGCTCGAGGTTGTTTTGGAAAACCTTCTAAAGGGACACAGACTGGTTTGTTTTTGCATTCCTGCTCCAGAATAATCTGAAAGTTCTCAGAGGCTGGAGCTGAGGGAAGAAGGGCTCTACCTGACAGAGGCAAGGCAGGACGTGGAGGGAGATGGAAGGCGAGCTCCACGTTGCAAGCAGTCAGTCAAGAGCTCCAGCCTGCTCTTGCTCCTCGGGCGGTGTTTCGCTTCGTAGTTCTTTTTTCCATCCTGTTTACCCTTTTCTCTTCATTGCTGTTTCTTTTATCTTCTTTCTAAACCTGACTGACCACCTCCTGAAGGTCAAGTTTGTCCCAGGTGAAGAGAGATTCCGAATGAAGTCTGAGATACAGTTTTCTGTATCAGGAGATCACAGTCCAGTTGGTATGGACTATTTTAAAACAGAGGGAGTGTTTATGTGGTCAGCAGGGGCCAGGAGGGGGCTGGTTTGGGACCCCTGGGTTGGGGGTGAGCAGACCTAAAGTAGAGGTGGAGGCCAGGAAGACTTCTCAAAGGAGAGGCGAGTAGTGCTGGTTCCTGATACGGTTTCCAGAGAAAATACTGGATGCTTGCATCTAATACAATATTTGGGACATACTTATACTAAATATTTATTCATTGTTTATTTGAAATTCAAATGTAACAGAGCATCCTGTATTTTCATTTGCTAAATCTGGCAAACCAAGTTGCTGATGAATAAACAAGAGTTAGCTGAGTGAATCAGGGAAAGAAAGGGAAGGGCATGGCTGAGAGGGAACAGCATGAGTGAACATCTGGAGGTCAGAGATCCTGTAATTCATCTAAGGAAAGGAACATTGTCCAGGTGCTGGAGTATGGAGTGCAAGGGCGCAGGAGGCAGTGCAGAGAACGCACCGAACTGTCACATAGCTGTTGAGTATGTGCTAAGTGCTAGGTACCAGGTGAAGTTCTAGGGTGCAGTTATGAGCCAATGGGACACAGCCTCTGCCCTCAGGAAGCTCACAGTCCAGCTGAGAAGCAGGGAGGTGGAGAGAGGGAAGGACAGGCACTGTGGAGGTTTTAGCTGGGGGAACTCAGCCTTGCTGGGAGGTCAGGGAAGACCTCCCTGATGAGGTGACAGTATGCTAAGGAGGAGGAGACAGGCATGCTAAGGGGTGGGGAAAGAGAGATCTAGGTCAAGGGAACAGCACGTGGAAGGCCTTGAAGTGAAAAGATGAGCAGTGGGTCCCAGGACCTGAAATGTGGCCAGAGAGGCTGAGCCCAGAGAGTGAGAAGAGGGGAGAGGGAAGGACCAGTGGGCAGGGGCCAGACCACACTGGAGGGAGTTTGAACTGGATCCTGAAGGCAGTGGGTGCCACAGAAGGAGTGTGAAGCAGGCAGGGTGACACACAGCTTCGTGTTCTTAGAGCTGACTCATGCTGGAGAGAGGAGGACAGATGGGCAGTATAGGGGCAGAGGGAATGGGGAACACCAGGAGGAGGGGCTGCTGCAGGTGCCCGGGATGGACACATTGGTGGCTTGGTCTCGCTTGAAGGTGTTGGAGATGAAGAGGGAGAAGGAGAGATGGATCCAGGCTGCACTGAGGGGGAAGACTTGGCAGGGCTGGGTTCTCTGGCACTGGGAAGTGAGGGGGAGGGAGGAGCAGGCATGACTCAAAGCTTCTGGTCTGGGCAGATGGGAGGATGGAGGCGCCATTTGCCGAGCTGAGCTGGGGACTTGGGAGGTTTGGGGGTGGTGCGGAGAGTTCAGGTTTGTACATGCTGAGGGTGCGGAAGCTGTTGGTGGACCCGGGGTCGATGGGCTGTGGGAGGAGGAAACAGGGAAGCCGGCAGAGCCACGTTCCACTCTCTCCTCCCACCCTTAGCCATGTAGCCTGGATCAATAACTTCACCTCTCTGTGCCTTCCCGGTCTTATCTGTCCCGTGGCGGGGGGTATTCTGCCCCGAGAGCTGTCATGAGGGTGTGGCCGCAGCCTCCTGGTTCCCGCCTTGTGGTGCCCTCCCACACGGTAGTGTGGTTGATCTGTGGGACCATAATAACACGTGTGTCGCTTCTGAGGCTGGGTTATAAAAGACATTGTGGCTTCTACCTTGCTCTCTCTTGGTCACTTGCTCTGGGGGATGTCAGCTGTCATGTTGTCAGGAGAGACTCTCATGATGAGGAATGAATGCCTCGTGCTGAATGCCACGTGAGTGAGTTTGGGAGCGAAGTCTCCAGGCTTCAGATGACTGCAGCCCCTACTGCCTTCGGGACTGCAAGCTCCTGTCAGACCCTGAGCTGCTTCCAAGTTCCTGACCCACAGAAACTGAGAGGATAGAACTTGGAAGTTTAAGAGCCCACCATTTGGGATTATTTGTTATGTGGCAAAGGGTAACTGATACATAAGGTAAAAGCCTTGCACAGAGTTGGGGCTATAGAATAGGTGAGATCTAAGCTCTGGATTCAGGAGAAAGGGCTGGGCTGGAGTCACAGGTTTGGAAGCCTTTGGCTCAGACACAGTAATGGAATTGATGGAGGTGGCTGAGCCAGTCCATGGAGAGGGGCACATGGAGAGGAGGGGAAGGTGTTGGACAGAAACTTGGGCATAAGTGTCTGGGGTAAAGCAAGAGGAGCATCTCTGTAAGACTAAGAGAAGGAGCTACAGAAGAAGGAGGGGTCCAGGGAGCTCCCACTGAAGGAGAAAGGTTTTCCTGACAAGTAGGAGGTGAGGTCCACTAGGCAGTGAGAGTTGGGAGAGGAAGGAGGGAGAGAGGGAGGGGACTCAGAACTCCAGACTTCATTCCTACAGATCAGTTTTGTCAACTGCTGGTCCTCCTTTGCCCTCCCAGCACTGTACTGGGCTTGGTTCCTTCCTGTAACAGGTGTAGCTCTGATAATAAACCTCCCCCTCCAGGCCAGCCTAGCCTAGGGCAGACCAGGATCAGTCTCTTTACCACAGGAACCTGGATACTTGGTGGCCACCTGGAAAAGAAAGGTGCAGAGGGCTAGGGGCAGCTGTAAGCCAGAAGCCAGCCTTCCCTTGCAGGCTTGCAACCCTGAGCAATATGGGGCAAAAGGTAACTGATATAGAGGGTAAAAGCACCTGGCACAGTGCCTTGCACAGAGTTGGGGCTATAGAATAGGTGAGATCTGTAGCTCTGGATTCAGGAGAAAGGGCTGGGCTGGAGTCACGGGTTTGGAAGCCTTCAGCTCAGACACAGTAATGGAATTGATGGAGGTGGCTGAGCCAGTCCATAGAGTGGGGCACATGGAGAAGAGGGGATGGTGTTGGACAGAAACAGCTTCCAATGTAAACCCTTTCCACCCCCAATCCCCGAAACCAACAGATCCAGATGGTTTGCAGGAGATGCCTATGGAACATGAAACTACAGAAAATCCCAATCTAGTGAATAGACACTCAGGTATGTTATGAGGCTCTTGGAACTTTGATAGCAAAGCCAGATGAAGAAAGAATAAGAATGGAAAATAATAGCGTATCTCAGTCATTCATATGGACATGAAGACCCTAAATAAAATATTAGCAAATAGAATCTAGCAGTATATTGAAAAAGTAATACATCATGACGTGTGAAATTCCTTGAATAAAAATATATTGACAAAAAATATATCATCAAGCTGAGTTTATCCTGGGAATACATGGATGGCTTAATATCATAAGATATAATAATATATCTTATTTAATATAATATAATACGATCCATGAAATTCATTACATTGCAATGGGGGAATCTCACATTGATAAAATTCAGCACCCATTCATAGTAAAGAAGAATAGTGCTTCCTAACCCTCATAAAGACTGTCTATCAAAAAATCCACAACGAACACTGCAGTTAACAGTGATATGTTAGAAGCAGTCAAAACCAGGATAGAAGTGACCATACCATCACTGCTCTTCAACATTGTGTGGGAGAATTTAATCACCACAGTGTAGCAAGAAAAAGGAAAAAAGGACAGGAAGATACCGCACTGTCATGACTTACAGACTCTATGATTATTTGCACAGCGAATTCAAGAGAACCTACAAACTTAATAGAATTGAAAAAGAGTTCAATTTTGCTGGCTATAAGATTACATAAAAACCAACTGCATTTCAATAGCCATCTGTCAATTATAAAATAAAAATTTGAAAGTACAATTAACAATAGTTCTAAAAATTGTAAGATAGGAAGGACTAAGTCTGACAAAAACACCAAAAGAATTAATCCATCAGTTTTTATTTGGTGGATAGAAGCCCTGAGAGGGGAAATGACTCTTTCAAGGACACTCAGTAAGTCAGAGACAATTCTGGATTTTCAGTGGCACCAAATTCTGGAAATCTGAGTATTGGGTAATTTTGGTATTGTCTTCCTATTTAAACAAACAAACAAACAAACAAACAAAAAACCAACAAAACCTAGAGTGCAGAGGGGCGGGGTGGGGTGCAAAAAAAAGAAAAACCAAAACTCACTGTATTTTTCTGATTATAAATTCAATACTCATGTGTTCTGATTATAAATTCAATATGCATGAAAATTCGGAAGAACACTAAGAAGCAATGTCATTAACATTCCCATACTATTATCTTGAACATGATGATCAACGGTTTGATATATTTCCTTCAAAATTTTTGTCTGTGTATATTTATGTTTTAAAAAATAAAATCAGGATTATATCATGTATACTAGTTTGTGTATTGATCATTTTCACACACATTTCCCTGTATTCTCACCTACTCTTTGTGAAGTTGATCATGTAGCACTCAGTTATGTTGATGAAGCATATGTCATTTATTTAACCTATCAATTTGAGCTTTTGGAGAAAAATCAAGTATCAAATATGACTGTGATGATGCTGCTGATACAATTTCAGTCCCAGAGCCAGCTCACACACATGCAGATGTGAAACCCAAGTGAGTTTCTAAGGCCAGTGGTTATTCTGGTGGAGAAGCGGAAACAGCAAACCCACCATCAGGGAACTGGCTTCACCGGAAGGGGACAGCGATCTGGCTAGCAGGAAGCGAATGAGACTTGGAACAAATGGACGCATGGAGACCAATGAGCCCTGAGGCCTTAGGAGCTGCCCATCCTCTGCAGCCTTGGTCTCCTTCCTGGTGAAGTGGGGACAATACCAGCGCCGGCCTCGTCTAGCGCGGAGCTCCTCCAGGCCCCAGAGCCTTTGCACAGGTCGTTTTGTCTGCTGAGGTGGCTCTGCCCTCCTCTCCACTTGGCTGCCCATATTGCTGAGCCTCTGGGCCCAGCTGTTCTTTGCTGTTCTGCCCTCCAAGCCAGATGGGTGGCCCTGGAGGCTTGCTCACAGCCCTCATCGCAGGGTGGTCTCCTCAATGCAGGGCAGGCAGAAGGGGCTCTGGCCGCAGGTCCGGGTCCAGGTCTTCCTTGGCGACTGCGTTTGAAGCAGAGGCCCCCTTCCCTTCTGCTCCATCAAATCCTCTAATCACTCCCCTTCCAACACTTCTGATCATAACCTGTCATTATTTTGTCTACTAGCTGTTTCCTTGAGTCTTGTCTGTCTTGTCCTTCCATTAGGACCCGCCTCCGTCTTGGTGGGCGCTATATCTCCTAAACCCCCAGGCCTGAGATATAGTGGGGCCCCATACAAGTTCGTGAAATGATTGAGGAGAAACAGCTGTGCAGACACCAGCCCTAAGGACGCAGTGGGCCTGGGGCTGGGCGGACCCCAGGCTGTGGGCGGAGGCTGGACGTAGGGGTGGGGTTTCGGGGCGGAGCCTAGGGCCCCGGACTGGGGCTTCGGGGCGGGGCTTTGGGGCTGCGGTGGTGTGGTCTTAACCGCGCGGCTCCGGCTGCGCTCGCTGAGTTCCCCAGGCCGCCGGTCCCTTTAGCTTCCCGCCCGCGCCGCCGTTAGGGGGCGCCTGCGCTCGTGGCGCCGCGGCTCTGCTGGGAAGGCGCCGCCCGCGCCGGGCAGCTGGAGCCGCAACTCCGGGCGCGGGCTCAGTCGTCCCTTCTGCCGCCGCCGCCGCCACCGCCGTCGCCGGGCGCGGGCTTGCTCGTCCCCGCGCTCGCGCTGTCCGGCCGCGGGCAGCTCCCGGCCCGGCCGACGCCGCCGCGCAGTGAGTGGGGCTGGCGCTGGGCTTGCGGGGCCGGGGCTTGGGAGGGCCAGGTTTCCGGAGATGCCTGAGCCGAGCGGAGAGGGGAGCGGGGCTGAGGAGGATCTGGCCGGGGAAGCCTGGAACCGGGCGGCGGTGGAGCCGCGCTGAGGGGACCGCGCGTCCAGAGGCTGGCACGAGCCCGCGGCGGAGGTGCCCGCGGTCGGGCCTGGGCGGGGGTTCCGGGGCCCGCCCGGCGGGGACGCGCAATTTAGGCGCGCCCCTCGTCCGGGCCCGGAGCATCGCCCGCCCTACCCCTGGTGGGGTCGGGTTGCGGGGGCTTTGCTGGCGGGGCAGCAGCGAAGCGCAGCCCAGACGGGGACATTCGGAGTGTGCTCGCAAATGATTGATTTTGGGAGATGGCGCTTATTAGCCACCAATTGCCCTAGTTTAAAGCGTGAGGCAGGGCTCAAAACCCTGCCTGTGGGATTTTCTGCCCTGAAGAGACACTCAGATTGCAGCTGAGTTCTTTATGCTTAGATTTGTGTGTATGGTGGCATTTTTAATGCTTGATGTCAGATGTGATGAATGACCGTGGTAATGGGGAGCCCCTGCAGCACCTGCTGGACTGACAGCGGTGGAGGCTGTGTCTGGGGGTGGGACGGGGAAATGAAACGTGACAGAGATCCTGTTTGGATATTCTGCTGAAGTTATCATGTTTCTGTTCAAGTATACCAGTTCTAGAACAAGTTGATGGATCCAATTTTAGGACTTTGTGATAAAGGAGGTTTGGGTGGCAAAGTGGCCTGGGATGACCTGGCTCGGCTAAGCAGATTTGGAGTAGCCCAAGTATCTCTCCATATCCCCCTGGCATGTTCTTTTTTTCCACTGTCACAAATGCCCTATTACTTGAATCATCCTGGGTTAGGAAAGAAGCTTGGGGACAGCATGTGACACAGTCCTGAGCCCAAGATTGAGATGTTTTCAAATGAACAAATGTGTACCTAGGAAAAGGAAAATGTTTTTGTCAGCAGGGTTGGTAGGTTGAGAGAATTTTCTCTTTGGCCGAAAACCATCAGTCCATACTGATACTTGATTTTGTGCTTTGCCTTAGATATGAAGGATGCAGTGGTCAGGGTAGTCATGGATGCTATTCCTAAGTTTTGTGATTTGAATTTTCATAAATCATATTTTAACCCAAGTATCACTACTTAAAGGACTCTTAGGGTGAACCCTATGAATCCTTCAGTGTGTTTGGATTTTGATGTTTGGGTCCATTTAAAATGGAGTACATGTATTTATTTGGATTCAGCTTTACGTTGGAGATAATCCTGAGTCATGCTTTAAAGAAGTTCCTTCTGAGATCTAGAACTCAGATGTCTGGTGATCTCTGGAAAAGCTAGACACTCCCCTTTACCTGTATGTACTTCTCCCTTCTGGAGCTCTGGGAAAAGGAGCACCTAGGGAGATTTGAAGCAAATTAAGAGGCTGCCTCCTCCATATTTGCCCTGTCTCCAGGCCAGTGCTCTAAATTACTTGTGTTCACACTCAGGTTTCTCATGTTAACATAGAAATTTTGTTTATGCTGCTGCCACTAGTGTTTTCATATTTGTTTAATACTTGCCAATTTACAGATGGTTTTACATTCATGATTTCACTTATTTCCTCCATTTCCCCAAAGGAGAAGTTGGGCATAAAGAATGATTTTCTTAGGGTCTCATAATCAGTAATGGAGCAGAATTCGACCTCCCAGGGAACTGTTCTTTTCTTTGTATTGATATGTTACTCTTAGAGGCCAATTTTTGCCTTTCTTTTGTGCCTAAATGGTGTAATTACTTTTGAGAAGGTGGTATTATCCTGTTTTTTCTTGTGGAAACTGAGAGTTAAAAGGAGTGTTATGATTTTGTGACTATCTATGACAGTTTTTTTTCATATTAGGTCACTTTTCAACCTATAGCTCCTCTCTTTTAGACCACATGGTTGAGAGGGGAGAAAGAGAAAATGATTACTTTTCCTGCAGTCATATGGTTAAGGATAATCTAATACCGTAATCACATTATCCTTGTATGCCTGGCTACTTGTGCTGGCCTGTGTGTGAATGTTAACCCCAAAGACTCCTTTAGATGTCGCTGAACTAGTTACTATAAAAAGTATTTCACTTTCAAACTCCCACATTTCGAGAAGAGCAAAACTCAGTACAAAGGCAATTTTGAAGGTAAGTATAGAAAGAGGAAGTTTATTGAGTCTTTTCTGAATGCCAGACGCAAAAAGGTTTCAGTAGAAAAGCATTTTAAAGGGCTGCCTGGAAACTCTGGGAAGGTAGTAGTTGGAGGTTTTTATTATTCATTGAAGTTTGGAGGTTTATATTGCAACATGTAAGTTGTTACATAGGATTAGGACTTTTGCCCTGGAGAATTCTTAGTCTATAGCAGAAATGATAAACCCAGAATATTTTTGTTAAGTTAGTTCATCATAACCTTTAAGCCTGTAATTGCAGTTTTACAGTGGTAGGGAGAATTGCATTTAAGGGTTCTTAGGTTACTTTTTAAGCTATTAACTTATTGAATTATGCATTCTTCAGATATGCTACTTTAGAAAATTAATACTTTCTTTTAAGGCTTCTATAAATTCTTCAGTATGTGTTTTCTTAAGCTTAATTACCTGCTAACATGACACCGTCAGAATTTATACATTAGTCGCGATAACTTTTGAAGCTTAAACATGGGTGAATTTTCAGCACTGCTTTATATTCTTTGGGGAATGGTCGGTGGTGTTTTCACAAGAATTTTATTTGCATCAAAGGTTAAATCTTTTCAGGTGAACTGATTTTACAGCGTCAGAGACTTCTTTGAACTTTGTAGCTGTTTGTGCTTGGTTGCATTTGCTGTCTTTCAAAACCATCATTAGTTTTAGTAAGGAAAGTCACTGTAAAGGAAAGTTTTTTCATTTTTCATTTGTTACCACTTCTGGCAGATTTTCTGAAATATTAGATATTTCTTTGCCTTCATCTAGTAAAACAGGTCTGTTTGATGCCCATTTCAAGATCTTCCTTCTGCTGCCTATCTTGTGGTCATTTAACTTCTCATTAGCCCTCCACTGGAGACTGTGCCAGAAGGGAGAGAAGATGAAAAGCAAATGAATCATTTTCTAATTGTTAGCAGCTCTGGAAAATGATTTAGTAGAAGAGATTGAAACCATTCTGGAAATTCTTTGGGATTATGTTATATTTCATTCATCTGCATCATTTCAGAGATGTTCCTAATGGTCATCAATTCAGAATTCAGAAGCTGATTATTATCCAGCTATTGAATAATAGCTTTGTGCCTTTTAAAAAATTTGTTTCTTGCTGTATTTAAGTATCTCTACAGAAGATATTTAGAAGCAGGTAGAGATAAAATTTAAACTAATCAATACTATTTTTGCCCTTTGAACTCTTTAATGAACAATTTGATTTCTTTAGACAGTTTAGTCATTGTTATTGGAAATAACTAATAGTGACTTTGCTTCAGTTTATTTTGATGTATCTTATATACAAGTATAGGAAGGCTTTTGGGTACTTTTTAAGAAGTGTGGGCTCTAGATTCCCATAATTGCTTTCCTGATTTATTAAGCGTGAGGTTTCATTACATCTTTGTACCAGAACTTTTGCTTTTGCTGTGGATCAGATTCAGGGACATCATCTAATTTTCTTTTCTTTTTCTTTCTTTTTTTTTTTTTTTTTTAATAACTGCTCAAGAAGTTACCTTGTTTTGATTTAGCAGTAAAAAAGAAAAAAAAGATTAATAGTAGACAGACTTTTCATTAACAGCTGTAACATTGATGTATGCTTTTTTTCTTGTCTTTGGTCTTCTGTTTCTCATTTAATCATTTGGATATTCATGGATTGGAGTTCTTTATTTCTGAGACAGAGTCTCGCTCTGTCACCCAGCTTGGGTGGTGCAATCTCGGCTCACTACAACCTCTGCCCACTACAACCTCCACCTCCCAAGTGATTCTTCTGCCTCAACCTCCTGAGTAGTTGGGACTACAGGCGCATGCCACCACACCCAGCTAATTTTTGTATTTTTAATAGAAATGGGGTTTCTCCATGTTGGTCAGGCTCGTCTTGAACTCCTGACCTCGTGATCCACCGGCATCCGGCCTCCCAAGTGCTGGGATTACAGACGTGAGCCACTGTGCCCGGCCCTGGATTGGAGTTCTTTATGTCACTGCAGACAGAGGATGGCAGCCATTTTTCACACTAATTGAATGGGTTCCTGTCTTTTTTTGTGGAGGGGTTGCTCAGGAGAATTTTTACAAACCCATGTGTCTGTTTAGTTAGGCTGTTACTGTAAAATTTGTAAATAAAACCCTACTGGGTGGATAGGGTTAATAGATGGCTATTAGAGAGTTTAAAGTTAATCTTTTTCAATTTCTTGTCTCTTGGATTTTGTTTTTTCAATTTCTACCCTAGGAGGGGATTTATGGAAAAATCTAGACTAAGAGTCAGAACATGCAAGTTCTTATCGAGTTACTTCCCAGCTGTGATGCCTTCAGCTAGTCACTTAATCTGCCCTGTTTCTCTGTTTTGCATCTCTAAGATGAGGATAGTAATCTATGCTCGCCTACTGGTGTCAGGAATGTTGTAGGGGAAAGAAAGTCTTTCATACCCCTGTCTATTAAATTGTTTCTTCATTCTAGAATCCCTTAGGTTGTCCAGATTTTCTTTCAAGGATTCAACTGAGTGAACTCTTCCCAGAAGTCCTCCATTTTCCCATTTGGAATCTCGCTTTTCCCCTCTCATGGGCCTCTGCTGGTCCATCTGTTATATGGCACTTTGAGTTCTGTTCTGTACTTCAGTCATTGCATGTTGCCTTCCATTATAGATGGAAAGCTCCATGAGGGCAAAGACTGTACTTTTCCTATTTCTGTGTGTCCATGTTGCACATAGGCACCCCCTCCACCCCAGAGGTGATCCGCAATAATTGTTGGCTGAATGAATTATTATTGAGGCTGTCAGGAATGAATACTTTGGATGATGAGAAAATGCCAAAGATGAGCCTCTTACCAGAACTTTTGGATGAGTGGCCTTTTAAATTGCTCAGTTACTAATCTGTTGTTATCAGTAACTGAATCAGATCCTGGCAAGACAAATTGGCAAAGCCTGTTTCTTGGTTCTGTTTACTTCGGATACTATTTGTGAAGCAAGTCAGAGGAATGAAAGACTGCCATAACAATCTTGAATTTGACATTTGTTCCATTTCTTGCCCCATAGCATGTGGAGGCCTATCTATATCCAACTGCTCTGTGTAAAGAATAAAAACTGATTGCCCAGAGCCTGGTCCACATTTTAGTTTGTGTGCTTTGAAGAATTTGCAAGGTAGAGAAATAGATGCTTCAGGCTCTGATTTCAGCCCATGCTGTGCTATGCAAATGTTCTCTACATGCCTGAGTGACCTTTTGAGAAAGAGCCTTTGTGATCTTCTGTAACCAGGGCTTGTTCTGGGAATTCTGTGCCAGATTCCTCTAAAAGTGGGAAAAGTGGATCTGTTCAAGGACCACATAAAAAAAAAACTGCTTTTCCTGGATGAATACCGATAAGTCCATGTTTCTTACCATCTCTTGCCAGAGCTTTTGAAATTTGTTCTGCAGTTTGTTTTGCAGGTTGATTTGGGATTGAAGTGTGTGAGAGGGAATTGACTAAGGCAGTACAGTAGCTGGGAAACTGTTTGTTTAAGTGCTTTTGAGTTGTAGGTAAAAATAAATTCACATTGGCATCATTAGTATCTGAGCATTTCTCAGCCAGTCTTAAGGCTGGCTCTCCATGAGTGCTGGCTGATTGACTCTCATCTATATTGATAAGGTTCTCTTTGCCCCAAATTGTGCTCTTAACAGTTTGGCATTTAAATTGCTATTTGTTTTAATTATTGTACAAAGAGAAATACATTATTATTTAAAAACATCATATTTCTTAATATTATAATACACTATTCTGATGTATTTCTCTTGGAAAGGGATGCTGGTATCCTGGGAGGTTTATGATTTTGAAGCTTTTACTCAGATGATTGGTTTGTATATAGCTGGAATGCTGATGAGGAGAGGTTTCCCCTTCTCCCTTTTTCTTAAATGACCTCTTTGGTGAGGACCATTATAGTTTTGTACCAGGATAAGGTTGTAGAGTTAATCATAATGTTCTCTTATATAAATTCTAAAAATTGATTTTCCAAGAAGAGAGGTAGAATTTGAATGACCGGGTTACTTCCTAGACTATTCCTCCTACTCTTAAGTACAGGAAAGTTCTTTCTCTGAAAATCTTCAGTCTGTTAGTTCCAGATGGGTTCTCTGTGGTAAGAATACAGGACACGTAGAAGGCCCTAAGGGAATGCTTTCTTTCCCAGATCTTTGCCCTGTAGTAGGTTTCAGCTGAGCAAAGATGAGTAGTTTTTCTGGTGTTTGGCCTCCTTTGTTGGGTGGAAAAAACCTTTCTTCTCTATTTTCATAGTCATATATGCTATCGTATGTCTGTTTTTCTCCTCTTGAAGTTTTCCTGAAACCTGGGCTCCTGAAGACGCAGCACTGGAGCAGATGGATAATGGAGACTGGGGCTATATGGTGAGTGGTTCTTGGAGATGTGTTTTAAAGGCTGGGGAATTATTTTTCTGTGTCTTTTTACCCTTATGTATTTTTAGGTATAATATATCTTATAAGAAAAGAAAATTGTGAATTTGTGTAACCTCTCTGCCCCCTTTTACTTAGTTTAGATGTATTTTTGGGGCATTTTTGTCTTGTGTGGGTTTCTTTTTTTTTTTTTTTTTGAGGCAGAGTCTTGCTCTGTCGCCTAGCCTGGAGTTCAGTGGGGCAATCTCGGCTCACTGCAGTCTCAGCCTCCTCGGTTCAAGCGATTCTCCTGGCTCAGCCTCCCACGTAGCTGGGACTACAGGTGCGTGCCACCACATCTGGCTAATTTTTGTATTTTTTATTAGAGATGGGGTTTCACTATGTTGGCCAAAACGATCTTGATCTCCTGACCTCATGATCCACCTGCCTCGGCCTCCCAAAGTGCTGGGATTATAGGCGTGAGCCACCACGCCTGGCCTTGTGTGTTTTTTAAAATTTTTTATGTGGAGTTTCACTCTGTTGCCCAGGCTGAGGTACAGTGGCGTGATCTTGGCTCACTGCAACCTTCTCCCAAGTTCAAGTGATTCTCCTGCCTCAGCCTCCCGAGTAGCTGGGATTACCAGCGTGTGCCACCACATCCAGCTGATTTTTGTATTTTCAGTAGAGATGGGGTTTCACCATTTTGGCCAGGCTGGTCTTGAACTCCTGACCTCAAACCATCCTCCCACCTTTATTTGGTGTTTTAATGGAAGCAAACTCAAAATTGATTCTCCAAATACTTTTTATAATCACTGGAGAGATAACGTGATTTTTTATTTTTTAAAGTATGTTCCTCTGAAAACGCTCCATGAATGGTGACTACAAAAGCATCTAGTGAATAATGATATGAGGATATTTTGTTGTGGTTTGGGAGTGCCTCCTTTCCCACATGCATTTTTTGTGTGTGTGCATATGTCTCCCTATTTTTCTATTCCTTTGATGTAAGGTATATTTTACTTGCCTAGTACTTGAAGTCCTTTCTCTCTCTCTCTCTCTCTTTTTTGACAGGGTCTTGTTCTTTTGCCCAGGCTGGAGCGCAGTGACGCTATCTCGGCTCATCACTTTACAAGCTCAGGTGATTGTCCCACCTCAGCCTCCCGAGTAGCTGAGACTACAGGTGTTCACCACCATGCGTAGCTCATAGTTTGTATTTTTTGTAGAGACGGGGTTTTGTCATGTTGCCCAGGCTGGTCAGGAACTCCTGGGCTCAAGTGATCTACCCTCCATGGCCTCCCGAAGTGCTGGGATTATAGGTGTGAACCACCACACCTGGTCTATTTTTTTTTCTTTTTTTTGAGATGGCGTCTTGCTCTGTCACATAGGCTGGAGTACAGTGGCACAGTGTTGGCTCACTGCAACCTCTGCCTCCTGGGTTCAAGCAATTCTTCTGCCTCAGCCTCCTGAGTAACTGGGATTACGGGGTGTGCCACCATGCCCAGCTAATTTTTGTAGCTTTAGTAGAGACGTGGTTTCGCCATATTGGCCAGGCTGGTTTCAAACTCCTGACCTTGTGATCTGCCCACCTTGGCCTCCCAAAGTGCTGGGATTACAGGCATGAACCACAGCCTTTTTCTTAAATAATATTTCTAAAACTGAAGGTTTGTTTTTTAAGAGAAGCTTGCTTCTCAAAAATTAAAGGGCAGATTGCAACATTAATGCTACAAAAGTGAATACACTATCAGATTATGAAATGTTATGGCTGCTGTTAGCCTTTGGGTATGTGATGCTTTTGTGGCTAGGTTGTATTGACTAAACTGTCTGTTTTAACTTAGCATTTGAAACTATCACTTCCATGAAAAAGTTACCAAGATTAGGTCTGCACAATTTTTAATTTAATTTAATTAATTTATTATTATTTTTTTGAGATAGAATCTCTCTGTGTTACCCAGGCTGAAATGAAGTGGTGTGATCTTGGCTCACTGCAGCCTCTGCCTCCCGGGTTCAAGTGATTCTCATATCTCAGCCTCCCAAGTAGCTAGGACTACGCATGCACCACCATGCCCAGCTAATTTTTTTTTTTTTTGTATTTTAGTAGAGATGGGGTTTTGCCGTGTTGCTGAGGCTGGTCTTGAACTGCTGAGCTCAGGCTATCTGCCTACCTTGGCCTTGTAAAGTACTAGATTACAGGCATGAACCGCTGCACCCCGCCCAAATTTTTATTTTAAAAACAAATTTCATAGTTTGTTTCTTTTGTTTGGGGGGGGGAACCCAAAAATATGTCTATATTATTAGATCATTTTAATTCTATCTTATGTTAAATTCAGAAGAATGCAAGCCTTTAAAAACAAGTCAGAAAAAAAAAGTATATTTTAACTTGGCTTTTTCCTTCCCATAATATATTCTGACCTGAAAACTCTATAGATAATGGGCCTGAAATGATGTGACTCTGGAAGTCATGCCCTGTATTCTTAGAGTAAGTCTTCAAAGAATTGGATTTATCCTTTATTTTATTTTTTTATTGAAAGCAAATGTCAGATTTTTTCATCTGGGTGGGTTTATTGCTGGAAGTAAAGTCATTTTGCATTAGAGGATTACTAAATAGATTATAGCCTGAAAGAATCTTAGGCTTTGCTCAGTATCACTTATTTATTTATTTATTTTTTGAGACAGAGTCTTGCTGTGTTGCCAGGCTAGAGTTTGCAGTGGCGCAATCTTGGCTCACTGCAACCTCCGCCTCCCCGGTTCAAGTGATTCTCCTGCCTCAGCCTCCCGAGTACCTGGGACTACAGGCGTACGCCACCACCCCCAGGCAATTTTTTGTATTTTTAGTAGAGACAGAGTTTCATCATGTTGGCCAGGATGGTCTTGATCTCTTGACCTCGTGATCTGCCCGCCTTAGCCTCCCAAAGTGCTGGGATTACAGGTGTGAGCCACCATGCCCGGCCTCACTTATTTTCTTAAATTGTCAAAGTTAGTATTTAAATATTTCAGATGACTGATCATTTCTTTAAAAATTTCAGATGACTGACCCAGTCACGTTAAATGTAGGTGGACACTTGTATACAACGTCTCTCACCACATTGACGCGTTACCCGGATTCCATGCTTGGAGCTATGTTTGGGGGGGACTTCCCCACAGCTCGAGACCCTCAAGGCAATTACTTTATTGATCGAGATGGACCTCTTTTCCGATATGTCCTCAACTTCTTAAGAACTTCAGAGTTGACCTTACCATTGGATTTTAAGGAATTTGATCTGCTTCGGAAAGAAGCAGATTTTTACCAGATTGAGCCCTTGATTCAGTGTCTCAATGATCCTAAGCCTTTGTATCCCATGGATACTTTTGAGGAAGTTGTGGAGCTGTCTAGTACTCGGAAGCTTTCTAAGTACTCCAACCCAGTGGCTGTCATCATAACCCAACTAACCATCACCACCAAGGTCCATTCCTTACTAGAAGGCATCTCAAATTATTTTACCAAGTGGAATAAGCATATGATGGACACCAGAGACTGCCAGGTTTCCTTTACTTTTGGACCCTGTGATTACCACCAGGAAGTTTCTCTTAGGGTCCACCTGATGGAATACATTACAAAACAAGGTTTCACGATCCGAAACACCCGGGTGCATCACATGAGTGAGCGGGCCAATGAAAACACAGTGGAGCACAACTGGACTTTCTGTAGGCTAGCCCGGAAGACAGATGACTGATCTCCGACCCTGCCACAGGTTCCTGGAAATAGACTCTCCAGGAAATGGAAGATACGGATTTTTCTTTTTTTAATCACAGTGTGAAATTTTTTTTTCTTTTAAATATTTGTATTTATTTGAAAGCAGTGAGGACTAGAAGGAAGTTTTGTGCTTTCGCAGACTCCTCCATGTTTTCTTCCCTTCCCCTTGAGTATGCATGTGCCTGTTCAGAGTCTCCAGATACCTTTTTTATAAAAAGAAGTCTGAAAATCATTATGGTCTATAATCTACCCTTAACAGAGCTTTTTTTATTACAGTGCTAAAATGATTTCTGATAAAATGGTCCCTAACTCAACTAGAAGGCTAAACATACAAGAATGAAAGAATAAGTAGAGTACTCATGATGCCTTTGAGAAAAATCAAAAGATCATGTAGGGTGACCTAGTTTCCAAACCAATAAGTAGTATTGTAATATTAAAGGAAAACTGTTCCAATCATTTAAAAGTACTTATTAAGTACTGCTTTTTACAGTTATGACAACTGTTTCTTTCTATGCATATAAATCAAGGAACCAAATATCTGTAGCCATGGAAATGTCTGACTAGAAATATTTATATTGAATTCTGAATACAAAATGTCCCTGTGGTAGAAATCTTACTCTTTATGCCTGGTGCAGTATAATTCTCAAGTGTACTGTCTACCAGAAAAAAAAAACTAATAAAAAATGAAATATGAAAGTTAAGTTTGTATTTATTGATTATTATCACTTAAGGGGGGGAATCATATTCCTTGTCTAAAAACTGCCTATAGCACATTAGTATTTGATTTGAGAGGACACAGTGGGACCTTAGGTTGCAGTTTATAGGAACTCTGTTGCGTCATTGAAGTAAGGATGGATGGAATTATTAATTTTGACTAAAAGGGCACATGTTTGAACAGTGAACATACAGTTTTTCACATTTTTAAAAATGGAATTTATGTTGAAGATTACAGATTTTTCTTTAATTGCCCACAGTTCTATGACCATTATTTCAGTTTTGTGCTAAGCACAGGGACAAAATGACTCTAGCTCTTTATGCTCATGTTTTATGGTAACTCACAAATGTATTTTGTTATCAAAGTTAAGATTATTTCTGAAGAGAAGAAACAAACTGCAGTGAATGAAGGACCTAGAACACCTGGAGAAATACACCTACTTTTATTTATTTCACGGTAGTCTTATTTTGCATGGATCATTTGCTTCTATTTCTTGAAAGTAACTCATGGGAAGGATCATTTTAATTATACTGAGACTTCCTAGTTTGTTAGACCACCATATTAAAGGAAGTCATGTAATTTATTCCCTATTTTCTTGGGGAAGAGTGGAGCTCTGAGGCTGTGTGCCCTGAGGCAGGCAGGCCACTCCTTTTCTCTTTCTCTCTTTGAGAATATTCTGAGGTTCTTTCTCTGCAAGGAAGATGACGACACTTCCTTATGTCTATTTTTACCCATGTCTCTGAAAATTTATTTTAAAATTTGACAAATGACCAATATCCAGAAATCTATAATTACCCTATTTTCACCATCTTCAAACTAAGATCCCTTGATTTTTTTTTTTTTTTTTTGGACTCATCTGAATTTAATAATAATTTTGGGGGTGCTTTGTCCTGGGGCTAATTTTAGGACAAGTTCTCTTTTCAGAAAGAGAAACACTAGGTATGACTAGTATCCCTTTTGCATATAATCACTTTGTGAGGTGGCAGATAGTTCTAGGTTAGGAGTTCCCAAGCTCTAGTCTACTTTGAACACTCTTCAGACCTTAGTAGGAAGTTAGCCCTTTTCTAAGAACAAAGTGGGTGCCCAGGAACAAATTCAGGTATGTTTGGTCAAGATAGGCCTGCTCAAAGCAATGCAAATGGCAACTAAAAGGGACAGCCAAGGTTGTCACATAGTGATCAAGATGCTCCGTCTACCAGTTACATAGATAGAAAAGTTCACTTTCATGCAGTTGGTTCAGTCCTTTGGGGTTAAAGGCAGATAAATAGTGTCTTCCTTACTGAACAGGCCTGTTAAGTGAATACCTTGGAAGCTGGCTTTTGCTTTCCTTTCATTTCAGTTAGCATCAGGAACTCACTGTTACAGATCTTTGGGCTCTAGACCTCATTGGGCTAGATCTTTCCCAATTCTGTCTTCAGAAGAGTCTGTTACTAAGAAATGCTTAAGCGTCCATTTTTTTAGGTGACTGAGAAAAGCAGGAAAATTAGTGTTCACAGTAAGAAAATACTGTCATTGTGCTTCCACGTGTTCAGAGTACCCCCTTTCCAGAATGAGTTATTCAGCTGTGTGGGAATGGCTCTTGTTCATCCAGCTTTGGCAAGGGGATATTACCTGGAGGGGCCACAACGTACTCCTCCACGACACGATGGGAGTTTTGTAGTAATTCATCAGCACAGTTGCCTTCTACTACATTGCCGGATCTCAGGTATAGACATCTGTCCTCCAGGACCGACTCCATGGGCTCCACCCCGGCAGTGTCCACGGCGTGTAGCTGGTCGGGGAAGGCAATGGCTTTCTCCAGCCGCGCTACTGCCTCCCGGCCGCTGAAGTCCACAAGTGCTAGACGCTCCAGGTGCTCGATCACCTCGGCCATGATTCGGCCACTGCCCTTAGGATCTGTCTTAGAGGTGAAGCCCCGGGGCCCGCCCAGCAGGGCCCGAAGGCCCAGCCACAATGCCCGCACCCACATTTCTTCCTTCCTTGGCCCCTGTAGTGCAGATCCTTTGATGTTATTGACAGGTTGCTGTGGTTTCAGTAAATCAATATATGAGTACAAATTTATCATTTTGGAAAATTATCTTGTATTTAAAATTGATTGATAGTTACCTTAAAAAAAAAAGGCCCAACCAGTTATGTGTTGTTGAGCTTGCTGAGGTCAATATGAAATAAAATGATTTGGGTTGAAAACAGGTGTGGAAATAGGAATAATGCTAGTTCCCAGTTTTAATTTTAATTTTAATTTATTTATTTTTGAGATGGAGTCTCATTCTTGTTGCCCAGGCTGCAGTGCAATGGTGCCACTTGGCTCACTGCAATTGCCTCCCAGTTTCAAGTGATTCTCCTGCTGCAGCCTCCTGAGTAGCTGGGATTACCAGCATGTAACAGCATGCCTAGCTAATTTTTGTATTTTTAGTAGAGATGGGGTTTCACCATGTTTGCCAGCCTAGTCTTGAACTCTTTTTTTTTTTTTTCAATGCCACTAATATCCCAATGGGTCTTGAACTCTTGACCTCAGGTGATCCACCTGCCCTGGCCTCCCAAAGTGCTGGGACTACAGGCGTGAGCCACCGTACCCAACCCAAGATTTTAAAAGTTAAAAACTTATCAGGCCTCTTCCTTGTCCTGCTTACTGGAGATGTTTGCTTTTGGTAAATTTTCTCAAATTTACTAATTATTAACAATAAAATGATTGTTTATATGAGTAAATTAGGAAAACTAGCCAGCTGAGATTTTTTTTTTTTTTTTTTTTTTTTGCCGTTTTATTTGTCTAATGACATTTAGAGTGTTTTGTCTAGTTGGGTAATTGAAAATGATATGAAAAATGTAGCTTGATTACATTTGGGTAATTTGAGACAGTTATGTCTTTTAATGAAATTTTAAATCATTTTCACTGTGGAAGAGTTGATTTTTAAAAGTTGATACTTAGTTGCATTCTTAGAGCTGTATTTTATTTAGATTACAGCAAGTATAATCACTTAGGAGGATTGTGTGTGTGTATGTATGTGTGTCCCTTTAAACCCAAGGATACATGTCTGCTAAAGAACACAGTGACAACTAATGAGCCTATTGGCTTTTGCCAGATCTAAAGCAAAATCCTGGTATTTAACCAAATAGATGCTGTAAATGGATAGTGGTACTGTTTTTTACTGTGGGAAATTTCTTTTTCTTTTTTGAGACAGGTTCTTACTCTGTTGCCCAGGCTGGAATGCAGTGGTGTGATCATGGCTTTCTGCAACCTCAAACTCCTGGGCTCAAGCAATCAGCCTCCCAATAGCTGGCACCACAGGCATGTACCCCCATGCCTAATTTTTTATTATTATTTTTGTAGAGATGGCATCTCTCTCTGTTGCTCAGGCTGGTCTTGAACGTCTAGGCTCAAGTGATCCTCCCATCTTGACCTCCCAATGTGTTGGGATTACAGGCATGACCCATTGTACCCCACTGGAAATTTCAAACACATTCAGAGGTAGAGAGAATAGTGTAATGAAGACCCATGTACCTGCCCGTTGACCAGCTTCAACAACTATTCACTTTGCCTTTTTTCTCCTATAGATTATTTCAAAGTAAATCACAGATATTATTTCACATCAGATATTATTTCACATATATCACTTCAGACTGTATCTAAAAGATAATGACTAAAACATAAATATCTAATTTAAAATTTTAATTTTGCATATATGCCATAGTACCATCATCACATAATTGTGCTGGTTGCTTCTTGAATACTGTTGGTTATTTCATAGCTTGGATCTCCAACTTTGTAATAGTGGTCTTATATATTCCTCATAGGCAGGGTTCTCCTGTTTGTACAAAGAAACACGTTATTAAGACAGTGCATTTCTGCCAGGATTAATGACTTTTTCTTTCAAATTAAGTCTTTAGCTTCAAAAAGTAACATTACATAAGATTCTTAATTTTAAAAATTATTTCTAAAACTCATTTTGTGTGAACATATGGAGAAACATTTTTTCCAAAGGGCATCCTTCCTTTTCTCATGCAGATTTTAAATTGTGGATGCAGGTGGCCAATTAAAAACACAGCTTATCACTTGCTTTTGGAATTTAATACAAATAAAAGGCTTGACTCTTTGAGGCTCTCTGAAATTGAACATTAATCGCAAAGCAAGGAACCAGATAGTGGGATCACATAAGCAGTATTCTAGGTCTGACTAGGTTATCCTCATTATGCTGTAATTCAGTGTCTTGATTCTTTGTTTCTTAGTTCTAGTCTCATCTTTTATAATATTTACTTTGTGTGTATGTGTGTGTGCCTGTCTACATTAAAACTGTAAGCTCCTTGAACACTGGGCTTATGACTTTTTTTTTTTTTTTTGAGACTAGGGTATGGCTCTGTTGCCCAGGCTGGAGTGCAGTGGTGCGGGGATCTTGGCTCACTGCAACCTCTGCCTCCCAGCTTCAAGCAATTCTCGTGTCTCAGCCTCCTGAGTAGCTGGGATTACAGGTGTACACCATCACACCTGGCTAATTTTTGTATTTTTAATAGAGACAGTTTGGCCAGGTTGGTCTCAAACGCCTGACCTCAAGTGAGCCACCTGCCTCAGCCTCCCAAAGTGCTGGGATTACAGGTGTGAGCCACTGCATTCAGCCTAGGTTTATGACTCTTGTTCTGCAGTGTATCTTCAGTATCTAGAATAGTTTCTGGCATAAACATGTACTTAGTAAATATTTGTTGAATTATTGAATGAATGAATCAGTAGATGTATTAAATGCATCTTGGACAAATTTTTACAATAGAATAATTGGGGAAAAACAAGATTTTTGTTTTGAAATTATCCCCAATGATTACTCCCTTAAACCAAGAAAGCATATCATCCTCTCCAGGGATAAAGCTCATCAGTGCCCCAGATAGAAGAGAGCCTCTCATTTGATTGTAAGATGTTTACCTTAGCATAGAACTTTTCTTTTGGTAGAAAAATGTCAGTGAAATTTATTCCTGTTTGTACTTTTGTGTTTACAGGGCATGTTTCAACACAGCTGCTCTTTTATTTAAAATATATGCCGGGTGTGGTGGCTCATGCCTATAATCCTAGCACACTTTGAGAGGCTGAGGCAGGTGGATCATTTGAGGTCAGGAGTTCGAGATCAGCCTGGCCAACATGGTGAAAGCCCGTCTCTACTAATAAAAAATACAAAAATTAGCTGGATGTGATGGTACGTGCCTGTAATCCCAGCTACTCAGGAGGTTGAGGCAGGAGAATTGCTTGAACCTGGGAGGCCAAGGTTGCAGTGAGCCGTGATTGTGCCACTGCACTTCAGTCTGGGTGACAGAGCAAGACTCCATCTCAAAAAAAAATAAAATGTATACATAAAATATCTGTAGTGTGCCTTTATTAGTGCAAATGAGGAAAGCATCTCTTATTGCAGGTTCAACATTAAGGCATTATATCTTAAGGGTAGGGTTAAAAATTATCCACAGGAGATTAGAAAAATACATTTTAAAAGTACTATTTTGGTGATCTCTAAAGGAGCCGGAAATGTAAGATCATGTGGCTATATGTCAGCAGGCAGCCTCGTGTCATTTTAACTAACTGGAAACAGTTCACTAAGATCATTTGTAACTTCACATTCCCAAATTGTCACGTGTGAAAGATCCAGTGCTATACCTGTCACCTGTTTAGGAAGGTAATATAAGCTAAGATGACAAGAGTCTGTGGCACTACGTATGCAGCAGGTTCCTTCTTCTCGCTGCATAGGTCATAAAACCGTGTTCATTTATTCCATAAACGTAGAGTGTCTACTCCGTGATAAATCCTGGCATTGAACGGTGAAGACACCGTTGTTGTTCAAGGTCAAGTGGAAGGAGATAGAAGTGAATGGGATGACGTGCATCAATGTTTTCCCAAATGTGTTGAGCCTCTGGGTCAGTCATTCCTCTCGTTTACATAAACATGCTCTCATGTACTATCCAGATTAAAGTCTTTAAAAATAATATTAAAACCAAACTAAAACACAAGAAAGCCCCCGCCATTCTCTCTAGAGAAGCCAGAATGTTTCCTGTGCTGCCAGTAAAACAGGTTTGAGCTATATCTGTCAGCATTTCTGACAGGTGTTATAGCAGGGCGGGTTTTTCTCTGGAGCACCAAAGGGCATACATTTATCTTTAGACCATGGGAGCTAGTCTGGAGTGGGAGGAGTGCTGTATTTTTATGCCAAGATTTAAATGTTAGAAAGTAGATCTAATCATTAGAAAAAGTAACACACTGGAAGTAGGTTAACTACTAAAGCTGTGAATGTATACCTTCCTTAGGTAAATTGTTTCTATTTCCTTGAGTTAAAAGGATGTCTTTCTGGGGACAAGGAGTGACCAAGATGGGTTGGTTGTGTTGTAACTTCAGATAATCATGTTAAATTAAGCTATGTGGTATGACAGGCTGCAAATTGTTAAGAGCAAGTCTAACACCATGCTAAGTGTGAATGAAAGCTTGAGACTTGCCAATTTGATGTGGCGTTAAGACACCTTTTCTGAAATTGGACCAAAGAGGTAAGAAAGGAAGCTTCACCAGCTGAATAATATATTTGCACTATAAAATTTAAAATAATCTGTTGTGTACCTATAGACTTTGTTTTGATCATCTGTGTAAAATCTGCTATTAAATAATTGGTTCCTCATATTCTAAATACAGGGTTTATTTCTTCACTCCTGTTAAACATATTCATTGACATTTGCAACTTTTCCCAAAGAGGCTCATCAGCAGAGAGCTGTGAGCATACCCTGGCCCTAGAGTGTTGGGACCTTATGAGTCCTCCCTGTCTTCTCGCTGTTAATGATGTAGAGTTCTGGTGTGCTCTCCTAGGATGGCTGGGGATTTTTTTGGCATGACCCTTGTAATTGTCACTTATATGGCTTTCCTGGGCTACTGATGTCAGTGCAACTGCTTTTTTGCTCCTTGAATTGTATTCCTTAGAGTGAAGAGGAGAGGGTATCATCTCTAGCAGGCAATCAGGTCTGAGAGAGACATTCCTCAAGCTTCCGATCACTTGCGAATACCCCCTTTTATCTACACAAAACTGAAAGTTAAAAGGCTGAAAATAAGGTAGTTAAATCACCGCAGTGATTTATCTCCTTCTTTTTGTTACTTAAAAGCCAGTTTACTACTCTGTGTGTATGCCCTTGGGTCTGTCAAGCCATGATTTAGCACGTCGGCCTTCCTCTTAATTCCCTTTACCAAGTTCTGAGCAGTGCATTTTGCTGATTATAGCCTAGGCTCAGAGTTCCTGCCAGGCCATACCACCACTCCGGGTTTCTTTTATGTGTTCTCTAAAAATATTTTAGACAGACATGCTACGCCAAGTGATTTCCAACCTAATGGGAATCAGTTAAAATGGGAAAACATAAAGGTGTATTCACTGCCTGTTCTCTGCTTTCTTATGTAATTTATAATTCCACTCAACTACCTGAGTATTGGTTGGTGACTTCTGAGCCCACTGGAACAGGCGTTCATAGACATTTCCATCATAACAGCCAAGCGCTGAATTTAAACACTCATCGGTGAAGTCAAAAGCATCAGTTAACAGGATGGCATCCTTCCTGGGAGAGGAAACAAGAGTTTGTGAGTGTTTCAGATTGCTCTTATGAATCAAACTAGTCTTGGATGGTGAATAACAATATCTAATTAAAGGTTGTGTGATTATTTGATTTTCAAACAATTCAGCATTTAAAAAAGTTTTTAAATCAGTTATATATATATATGCATAGTATAATGAGTCAAAGAGTTCCTTAAGGCTTGTTTAAAAAAACGCTGTCTGATTTCCACTTCTTTCTCCCCAGAGGCGATTTCAATCTTTTAGATGATATTTCAGTATTTATCTGAATGTCGAAATATCTTGTTTATATTGCTGCTTCTTGATGGTTCAGTTTTAGATAGTATTTGTTGATTCTTCATTCAAAAGGTAAGGATTTATATTTATCACCCTTCTCTTCACTCCTACCTCCCCCTGTTCCCACTCTTCCCCCTCCTGGCTTCCCGGCCTGCCAATATAGTTATAATTTTGGCCAGACCAATATTCATTATTGACATTATCATGACTGTGCGTCATTAAAGCATTGGAGGTAACTTGGATACTGTATCCAATTTAATCCTTTCTTGATGATCCCCATCACATTTGAGCCCTATTGCTAATTGAATGTCCCCCTGCCCCCTTGTGGTCTCACTTCATTCCTTATCCAGCTGAAATTCCATGCTTTATTACTCTCTCAAAAATATATTCGACAGGTTGGGTGCGATGGCTCACACCTGTAATGCCAGCATTTTGGGAGGCCCAGGTGGATGGATCAGCTGAGGTCAGGCGTTGGAGACCAGCCTGGCCAACATGGCAAAACCCTGTCTACTAAAAATACAAAAATTAGCTAGGTGTGGTGGCTAATTTTTCAGCTGTAGTTTCAGCTACTGGGAAGGCTGAGGTGGGAGAATCGCTTGAACTTGGGAGGCAGAGGTTGCAGTGAGCCAAGATTGTGTCACTGCATTCCAGCTTGGGCAACAGAGCAAGACTCCCTCTCAAAAAAAAAAAAAAAAAAAAAAAAAAATACACACACACACACACACACTCACAACAGTTTTTCTTGCTTTGTCATACCTGTTTAGCAAAATGCATACTTCTTTGTCTTTAATTTTCCACCCACTTTGTGCCACCACTTTTGTAGCTATACATGGCTGGAAAAACCAATCATAACTGGGGTAATAAGGGCTCAGGTGGGCCCAGTTGCAGCTCAGCAATCGTATTACATTGCTATATTTACTCATTGTTCACTTACTCTTTCCTTCTCCTAGATGGTTATTTCATACCATCTCTTTGATCCTCAGATCGACACTGTCCACCTTTGCCATCTCTCTTGCCTGAATGGCTTTGCATCCTATTTCACTGATGAAGTGGAAAAGTAAGAGAATCTGTATAAGTTCCCACCTTTGCATTTATATGTACAGTACCTTCTCTCTTAGTACAGGTTAGCTGTCCAGGCTCCCAGCTTAGGCCTCAGTCCCTCCTTGTCTACTAGATGTCTTTTCCTCTTGCCTACTGGAGAACAAAATTCTCCTGCCTTTCCCCTATAACATCAAAATTCCCCTCTCAGAGGTGAATGGTTAGTGGAAATGCCCTTCTTTTGTTTTTACTATAGGCCTGGCTGGTTGCTGTCAAAATGGGCATGCTCATGAAACCTGGGAAAGTGGTACTAGTCCTGGCTGTATGCTATTCCGGACGCAAAGCCATCATTGTGAAGAGCATTGATGACGGCACCTGAGTCCATTCTTACAGTCAGGCTTTGGTAGCTGGAACTGACTGCTAGCCTCACAAATTGACAGCTGCCATAGGCAAGAAGATCTCCAAGAGGTCCAAGATCAAGTCTTTTTCAAAAGCTTACAACTGCAGTCACCTCATGCCCACAAGGTACTCTGTGGATATCCTCTTGGACAAACTGTCAACAACAAGGATCTCTTCAAAGACCTTGCTCTTAAACACAAAGCCTGACGGGAGGCCAAGATCAAGTTCAAAGAGAGGTACAATTAAAAAAAATCCCCTCTCTACTGGATCATTTCCTTCAGTATACAAACAGAAAGTCATTTCTGCCATCTTAAACACAAGCTTTTGACTCTATTTCCTTCTCCATCATCTTGGCTCCCCTTTAGGACAAACCTCCCTGAAAGTGTTATGCCTGTTTATTCTCTCGTGAACTAGATCAATTCATGTAAAAACATGACTTCATGACTCCACAGAAATAGCTCTTGTCATTGTTACTTCCTTACTATCTTTTGAGGGTCTGACGACTCAGTACTTGGACCTCTTCTCTTCATGCACTCCTTGTGATAGTCCTCCTCATGGCTTTAAATATCAACCACATGCCAATGACTTCCAAATTCATTCCTCCAGTGTCCCCTGCTTACCAACATCTGTACTTGGATTTCTGACAGGCTCTTCAAATGTAATGTGTCTGAACCCAAACTCCTGGTTGGCCAGATCTTTCCTGTCCATCCTGCCCAAACCTGGCCCTCCTGTAGTCTTCCCCATTTATGGTAAATGGCAGCTTTGTTCTTCTGACCAAAAACCTTGATTCCTCTCCTTTCTTACCCTACATCTAATTTGTCAGCAAATCCTGTTCTGCCTTCAAGATATATTCAACCTTCAACCACTTCCTACCACCTCCATCACTATCACTGGTCCAATCCACTACCATCATTCACTTGGATTATTGCATTAGCCATTCAGCTGATCTCCCTGCTTTTCACTCTTAGTTCTTTTTTTGTTTGTTTGTTTTTGTTTTGAGATGGAGTCTCACTCTGTTGCCAGGCTGGAGTGCAGTGGTGCAATCTTGACTTACTACAACCTCCACGTCCTGGGTTCAAGAGATTCTCCTGCTTCAGCCTCCCAGGTAGCTGGGACTACAGGCGTGTGCCACCACATCTGGCTAATTTTTTTGTATTTTTAGTAGAGAAGAGGTTTCACCACATTGGCCAGGATGGTCTCAATCTCTTGACCTTGTCATCTGCCCACCGGGGCCTCCCAAAGTGCTGGGATTACAGGCGTGAGCCACCGCGCCTGGCCTCACTCTTAGTTCTTAATATGGCAGCTGGAGAGGGCCTTTAAAAATATTCATAAGATTCTTTCAGGTTGTATCTATCCAATACTCAAAACCCTCCCATTCTATCCCGTGCTCAAAACCTTCACATTGTAAGTCTTTGCAAGGATCTACCTTATCCTCTCTTCCTACCCCCACTGTACTCCCTTAACTCTCTGCCCTCTGCCCTCATTTTCCACCGCAGTCATGCCATTCTTGCCCCTGTGACCTCTTCTGTGTTCTCTGGATGGATATGCCAAGCACACTCTGACCTCCAACATTTGTACCATCATGCACTGCATAATGATGATGTTTTGGTCAATGATGGACCGTGTATATGATGGTGGTCCCATGACATTATGATAGAGCTGAAAAATTCCTGTTGCTTAGTGATTTATGTTAGAATTGCCTACGATATTGAGTATAGCCACATGCTTTGCAGGGGTCAGCCTACGAGCAATAGGCTATACCATTTAGGCTTGGGTAAGTACACTCTGTGATGTTCACACGATGGCAGAGTCACCTGAAGACACATTTCTCAGAACGGATCCTCCCATCGTTAAGTGAAGTATGACTGTATGATGTTCTGCCTGTAATGCTCTTTCCCTAGCAGCCACAACAGCTTCTCCTTACCTTCTCCCCAGGTTTCTCCTTAACTGTGACCCTCTCAGGGAGGCCTTCTCTAGCCTATTTAAAACTGCAGCTCCCCCTCCCCTCAACTGACCTCCAGCATTCTTTCCCCCGCTTCCTGCTACCCTTTGCTTCATAGCAGGTATTACCATTTCACATGGTATACAGTGTGACTTATTTTATGCATATGTGTGCCTGTCTCCTCTCCTCTAGTCTGTAGGTATCTGTGATCCTTTTTAACCTGAAACTCATATCCTTCATTTGAGGAATGTTTTCTTGAATTGTTTTATTAATGATTTGCTTCCTTCTGTTTTCTCTGTCTTCTTTCTAGACCTGTTCTTCAGATGATGAACAGCTAAGATTGGTCCTCTTACTTTTTAAAAGTCCTATTTTTTTGTGTTTTTCTTTCTTTCTGTGAGATTTCTGCAACTTTATCTTCCAGTGTTTATATTGAGTTTTGATTTCCACTATCATTTTTTAATTTCAAGGAGCTCTTTTTTTAGGTTCTCTGAATATTAGTTTTAAATAATGGCATTTAGGTTTTTATTTTGTGGTTGCAATATCTTCTCTTAACTCTGAGATATCACTGTTTTTTTTTTTTTTAAGTTTTCTTCTCCCTGTGGATTCTCTGGTGTCCTCTGAATTGCCTTGTTTTGCTTGATTTGGTCTCCATTTTTTATGTTAGGGGCATTCTTCAGGTGTCTGGTGATCCCTGAGTGTCTGATCACAGCTAAGAGTAAGACATTAACTAGCTGATTACAAACCTGTGGCTATGCTTGCTAATGTGGGGTTCACTATGGAGTGAATTGGGTAGACCATTGGGAGACTCTGATGCCAGTGTCTTTAGCTCCTTCTCCTTGGGTTGGTCAGATTCTCCAGAGAAGAATCATCTTATCATCTTCTTGCAGGGTACTAGTCTGGCTGGCAGTTTCTTAGGAACCAGTGGGAAAAAAGGTCTGGGGAGGGAGGTGTCAGCATTTGGCCTATAAAGACCCCTGTCTTCTGAAGGTTAGTCTTATTATCAACTATGCCTGATGCTCCCTAGTCCACAGACCCTCCGTTTACCCTTCTGCCAGGGCAGAGTCAAGGAAAGTCTTAAAATTATTCACAATGGCCAGGTGTGGTAGCTTATGCATGTAATCCCAGAACTTTGGGAGGCTGAGGTAGGAGGATCCCTTGAGCTCAGGAGTTTAGGACCAGTCTGGACAACATAGGGAGACCCCATCTTTAAAAACAAAAACAAAGCTCCTAAATAAATACTCACAGATGAGGAGGGGACCTGGGGATTCAGCTCCTTCTGAAATAGACTTTTAACCCCTCCTGTCATTCTTACCCTCACCCCCACTGCCAGAGGTACACAGTGCTGCTAGTTCCTGGGGTTCTTTGGTGTAACTTGTCTGCTAAATCACTAGTCTGCCAAGTATGTCCATCTATTCTCCAGCTTTCATGTTTTCTCTCCTGTTCTCTTTCTCTTTGTGGGTGTGTGCCTTTTAAAAAATTTCAGTCCATTCACTGATGTTTCAGTAGGGTTTCAGGAAAGAACAAAAGTGAATGCGTATGTTTAATCTGCTATCTTTACCTGGAAGTCTCCCAACTGAGGTTTTAGGACCACTTAAACAACTAAAAACTGTTTGGGTCAGTTAACATTACAGAGAGCTGGTTCTTGGCATCCTTAGAATACTATGCCACCCTTCATTTTTCATCTCAGAAATCTTAGGGAGATAGTGACTAATCAAGGCAGGGAACTGTGACCCCGAATAATGATATGCATAGAATCTGTTATGTACCTAATTACCCTGCAGTAGTAAGGTTACTTAGGAACCATCATGTAAGTAAATCCATTTCTGGGTTTGATGCATGAGTAAGTTGGCAGTTTGCATCAGGGCTGTCTATCTTGTCTTGAATTGTAAGTTTCTGGAGCCAAGGCAAGCACTTAGAAATGCTGTTTGCAAATTAAAAAAACATGCTTATAGGGTATTAAGGTGATCTTTTGCATCATCATTGTTAACCAGAGCTCGAACATTATTTTCATGTACTTTTAAATACCGAGGGTTTCAGAAAGATAGACACCCTTGGGCTTGAACTGTGCAGTACTTAATTATGCTCTTAATAGTTTTCACCACTGGATTCCTTGTATTAGGGAAAGTTTAATACCTGGGACATAATTGTATCAAATGTATTTTTTGACAGTTTTTGATGCTTTAACTGAACAAACTTTTTTTTTTTGAGATGGAGTCTCACTCTTGTCACCAAGACTGGAGTGCAGTGGTGCAGTCTCGGCTCACTGCAACCTCTGCTTCCTGGGTTAAAGTGATTCTCCTGCCTCAGCCTCCCAAGTAGCTGGGATTACAGGTGCCTGCAACCACACCTGGCTAATTTTTGTATTTTTAGTAGAGACGGGGTTTCAACCATCTTGGCCAGGCTGGTCTCAAACTCTTGACCTCAGATGATTCACCTGCCTTGGCCTCCCAAAATGTTGGGATTACAGGTGTGAGCCACCGTGCCTAGCCTGAACAAACATTTTTTTAACCACCAGCTATGTGTCACATGCTATGAGTAGTCATAAAGGGCATGTAACACATTGCATATTGTTAGAAATAAAAGGAATTTGGTCTAGTTTTTAAAAAACCTGTCTTAAAAATCTTATTTTTAAAATTACAAATCTTATTTTCTTTATATATATGTGTGTGTGTTTGTGTGTATATGTATATATTTAAATTTTAGAGATGGTGTCTCACTGTGGTACCCAAGCTAGTCTTGAACTCTTTGCCTCAAGTGATCCTCCCACCTTGGCCTCCCAAAGTGCTGGGGTTACAGGTGTGAGCCACTGCTCCCAGCCTCTTTTTTCTTTTTATTAGTCTTGTTTATATGAGAATTATTGGAAATTCTAGGAGTCAACCCTCACCCCATGCAATAGGCATCATATTTTCTGCCTAGTGAGGTCTCAAGAAGGTTATATTCTCAAGTTAGTCCATTTTTTTAATCTTACAGACACTGGTAAATAATTTGCAATGTTTTCTTTTCTTTCCTTTTTTTTTTGAGACTTTGTTGCTCAGGCTGGAGTGCAGTGGTGGGATCATAGCTCACTACAACCTCAACCTCCTGGGATCAATCAATCCTCCTACCTCAGCCTCCCGAGTAGCTGAGACTACAGGTGTGTGCCACAATGCTCGATTCATTTTTTTGTAGAGATGGAGTTTCTCCATGTTGCTCAGGCTTTTTATTTTTCTTTATTGTTTTTATTTCTATTTTTTCTAGAACCCTGATCAGGTTGGGCTTTGGTTTTGAGATGTTTTTACAGCAATCATTTAGATTATAGAATAACAGTGTGAAGGCACTGCATTAGTATTTCATGACCCTACATAGCACTGCATTCATGCTGCATTTAAAAACTTTGTGTTATTATTTTACAAATCAATATATGAATTACAGAGTTTTTAAAAAATTTCATCTTGAAGCTGAGGGAGGATAAGGTAAGTTTACTAATTTTGGTAAGAATTTGCTTAAGCACATTCAACAAAAAGACAAGGATGTGTTTGAAGTAAGTAAGACCTCAACCTTAATTTTAACATACAGGTTAAGAGTGCATGCTCAGGGGCCAGACCTGAAATTGTAACCGGCTCCTCCTCTGGCTGATTGTGTGACACTGGGCAACTTAACTCCCATCAGCCTGAATTTCCTTTCCAATAAAATGAGGAGATTAATAGTACTCATTTCAAAGGGCTATAAGGATTAAATGAGATGTATGTAAGTTAAAGAGCACTTATGAGGGACAGGGCCTGTCACATAAGTGCTCTTTAAGGGTTAACTATGGCTGGGAGTGATGGTTCACACCTGAATCCCAGCACTTTGGGAGGCTGAGGCAGGTGGATCACTTGAGGTCAGGAGTTTAAGACCAGCCTGGCCACCATGGTGAAACCCCGCCTCTAAAAAAGAAAAACAAAAAAACCCAAAAGAACCCTGCCTGTAATCCCAGCTACTCGGGAGGCTGAGGCAGGAGAATCACTTGAACCAGGAGGCAGAGGTTGCAGTGAGCTGAGATCATACTACTGCACTTCAGCCCGGACAACAGGGCAAGACCCTGTCTCAAAAAAAAAAAAAAAAAAAAGGCTAGCCATGATTGAGACTATTATCATTAGCACATTAGCACATATCATTCATATGTAGCATGCTTTGTGTTATTCATTTTCCTTAGATACTGTTCCTATTTCCTTGACAATGTTGAAGAGTTCAATTGAGGTAGCTAATTTATTCTTAAGTATTTTTATTATTTATCACTTTTCCCATTGTTTCTTTCATTAATTCATAATGCTTTATGTTGGTGTAATGATAATAGGGTGTAAACCTCTCCATGGCTGTTGCTGCTCTGCCCATTAGCAAGGGTTTGGAGTTGGTAGTGACCTGTGAACAAGGGTGTAGGGTTATTCTCTGAAGGCCAACATGGTTTGAAGCCTCAGCCACTCACCGGATCAGGCAGAGCAGGTCCAGGTAGGCTGTTCTTGCCATGTCCACTTGGGCACCAGACAGGAAGGAATCATGGAGAAAGTCACCCGAGTTAGTCAAGATTCCATGTATGGCATGGAGGTCACAGAGACGCTTGAGCACCTGCTGAATCGCTGGTTCATTTTCTAGTTTCTCCAGAGCTTCTGCAAAACCCTTCACAGTGACATAGTAGCAGTGTGCCTACAAACACACAAAGAGACGTTCTCCTGATTTCTGATTTTCTACTCTAGAAGTCATCCTGTAAGCTTGGCCAGATGGCTGGAATAAACTTGAGGCAGGCATGTGCTTCCCAGCAGGCTGATGAGCCGCTGCCTTTTTTCCTAGCTCACTCCGGGTCTGATCGAGCCTTTTTGATGGCATGTATATGTTCGTGTGTGTGTGTGTTGGGGGGCTGGTGGACTTTGAAACATGGCTCTTGTTTTCTTCATTTTGCTTGGAGCAGTTTCAAGTAGGTTGGAAAGTGGAGAGAAAGAATACAGGCGTATTGGAGGCTGGCCTGGGGAAGGTGGAGGACAGCACCACTGTTCTTAAGAAAATAGGTATTTTAAACCCAGTGCAGTGGCTCACACCTGTAATCTCAGCACTTTGGGAGGCCAAGGTGGGTGGATCACCTGAGGTCAGGAGTTCAAGATGAGCCTGACCAACATGGTGAAACCCTGTCTCTACTAAAAATACAAAAATTAGCCCAGCATGGTGGTGCATGCCTATAATCCCAGCTACTTGGGAGGCTGAGGCAGGAGAGTCATTTGAACCCAGGAGGCGGAGGTTGCAGTGAACCAAAATTGGGTCATTGCACTTCAGCTTGGGAAACAAGAGTGAAACTCCATCTCAAAAAAAACAATAGCTATTTGTTGTCTGCCATGTTCAAGTCAGTGATGTATGTATGTGCACACGTGTGTGCACTGTGGGGTGAGAAAATAAGAGTTCAAGATGTATATGAAATTTATTCCAGCTAGAGTATAAACTTCTTAAGGTAAGCAGTGCTGTTATTTAGCGCATATGTAATGGTCTGGGTGTGTCAGTTGTTAAGATAATACTTTAATACCAGTTGGCAAGTGTCCACTGCCATCGACCCTGTGAGAGCTCCTTCTGCCAGATGGACTCCTTCCCGAAGACCCCCTCCTTCTCTCCACAGCCCAGCAACTAAAGGATTAATGCTTGACCCAGCAGAAGGCCTTCAGGACCTTGCTTCCCCTAGGCCTGAAGTCCAGTTGATCGGTTGGTGCCTTGTCCTATGGGTTGTTAATATTTTGAATAGTCCCCATCTCGTCAAGACAAGCACATGTAATTATTTTGTCAGGTAGGATATATGAGCTCCTCAAGGGAGAGCGAGGAAGAGAGGGAGTGTAAAGCAGTGCTTCTCAATTTTACTTTTCATTTTTGAGATGGAATCTCACTCTGTCACCCAGGCTGAATTACAGTGTTGTGATCTCGGCTCACTGCAACCTCTGCCCCGCTGGGCTCAAGCAATTCTCCCATCTCAGCCTCCCAAGTAGTTGGGGCCACAGGCACATACCACCATGCCAGGCTATATTTTTTTTGTATTTTTAGTAGAGACAAGGGTCTTGCCATGTTGCCCACACTGGTCTTGGACTCCTGAGCTCAAGTGATCCTCCTTCCTTGGCTTCCCAAAGTGCTGGGATTACAGGCGTGAGCCTCTGGGCCCAGCCAGCTTCTCAGTTGTTTGTGTGCATATAGATCACCTGGGGATCTTGTCAAAATGCAGATTCCAAGGCAGGGGCTAAGACTGTACATTTCTTTTTTTTGAGACGGAGTTTCGTTCTTGTTGTCCGGGCTGGAATGCAATGGTGCGATCTTGGCTCACTGCAACCTCCGCCTCCTGAGTTCAAATGATTCTCCTGTCTCAGCCTCCTGAGTGGCTGGGATGACAGGCATCTACCACCACACCCTGATAATTTTGTATTTTTTACTAGAGAGGGGTTTCTCCATGTTGGTCAGGCTGGTCTTGAACTCCTGACCTCAGGTGATCTGCCCGCCTCAGCCTCCCAAACTGCTGGGATTACAAGCATGAGCCACCGCGCCTGGCCTAAGACTGTGCATTTCTAATGAGGTCTCCTGTGATGCCCGTACTGCTGTAGTGATTTTCAGTGGCAAGACTTAGAGTGTTTTGGGGGGTTCGGCTGGATACTGTGGCTCACACCTGTAATCCCAGCACTTTGGGAAGCTGAGGTGGGTGGATCACTTGAGGTCAGGAATTCAAGACCAGCCTGGCCAACATGGCGAAACCCTGCCTCTACAAAAATACAAAAATTAGCCAGGTGTGTTGGTGCATACCTGTAATTCTGGCTACTTGGGAGGCTGAGGCACAAGAATCGCTTGTGCCTGGGAGGTAGAGGTTGCAGTGAGTTGAGATGGTGCCACTGCACTCCAGCCTGGGTGACAGAGTGAGACCCTGTCTTAAAAAAAAGAGCATCTTGGGGTTTCAAAGGAGTTCACCCAAGGGGACATGAATTGGGGGAAAGGTCATTCCAGGCAGGGGGAACATTTTGTGCAAAAGGCTGTACTTTCAGGAAGCTGCAGGCAATTTAATGAGGCTGAAGTGTGGGGGTATAATGAGGTGATGATGGGGAACTATGGAGGTTAGGGTGGACCCATACCTGGGGCCCAGGTCAGTGAAGGGGCTGTGAATGATAGAGTCTGGATTTGTTCTGTGGGACCGGGAGTCTTCAGCAGGACAGTGACCCGATTTGTTTTCTCACTTGGAAAGAACCTGTGTTTCCTAGGGGGCTCTCACACAGGTGCTGACAACTCCACTTTGCCATGCAGACATGGTGTGCTGACAGCCTGCTGAGCTTGCAGCATTTGGCTGTGGGAGGTGAGCAGATGTGCTACGTTGCCTCTGCTGGCTCCATTAGCCTTTGCTGCTCAGACTGGGTTCAGCTTGGCAGAACTGCAGACTCACGCTCCTTTTCCTGTCCTAACCCGAGAGCCTCATCCTCAAATGCTCAAGGCTCTGAGTTGAGGGGTGGAGTGATGGAGAGCTGCCCAAGGGTCTGGGCCTCCGCCTTAAAAAGCAGGATGAGGATCAGAGACAGAGGTGACCTCTACGCTTTGGGGAAGAGCTGAGCCAAACCTTGGCCCCATGCTCTGAGCACAGTGAACATTATTTACATTGTGTGTGTTGGTTTAAATCTTGCCTCCTGTCTAATTTGGGTGTAGGGGTGTGATATATAGCACTTACATGCTAGCTGCCTCTCTTAAATTTTACATGTATTAACTCATTTAATCATCATCAGAATCCTACAAAGTAAGTACTGTTATTAGTTCCATCTTGCAGACAAAGAGACAGAGGCTCTGAGAGATTAAGTTTTTTGCCCAAGGTGATGGCTAGAAAGCGGTGGCAGTGAGATCCACACCAGGGCTGTATTCCTAACCCTGTGTGGCCAAAGCCACAGGAGAGCGGCTGGATTATAATGAGGCCAGCATTTGTTCCGGTCGTCCTGGGGACTGACATCTCTTCTGGTCAGTCTGAATTATAGGATCAGAGCCTGTCAGAGTCTAAAGGGCTCTTCCATGCCCCTTTGTTTACAGACAGGGAAGTTAAAGCCCAGAGAAGGAAGGGGTGCTTGAGGTCACACAGAGCTGGGACCAGAATTTAGCCTGTGGCTCCCCCTTGTCTACTTTTCTGTCAATATCATCCCCCCTTCCCCCAAGTTGCGGTTATCTCTACCTGCACATTTATGGTTTCCAGATGGGGCCCAGTTGGGTGCTGAAGCTTTCTGTAGACTAGATAACCCCACAAAGCACAGAGTACAGAAAGCCCTATCCATTATGACCTTGGAGAATTAGCTGGGGCACCACCTCTCCAGGAAACTGTCAGGGATGTGTTCTTCCCCCGCAGGCTGGCTGGCTGCCACCCTCCGTCCCCCCTGAGTTTGTTGCTCACCTCCGTCACTCATCACACCCTTGGTGGTGTGGGAAGGGAAAGCAACTGGACTCAGCCATTTCCTACCTCTGGGACCTAACTCCTGAGTTCTCTTTCCTCACCCTTGACGTGGAGATGATGTCAGTCTCCCTCCCAGGTTGTGTGGATTAAATGAAGTAACCCTGGCAAGCAGCATCTGGTCCATTTGAAGGCAGGCCATACGTTTCACGGAAAATGGATGAGTTGATAATGGGAGACTGTGGTTCCTGTTTTGGTGATCCAGTGAAGGCACAAAGCCTTGGCTAACCCTCTGTGTTGACAGGACAGTTAGCACAGCAGGGGATGCCCTTGCTGTGCGCTGAGCAGAACTGAGGACTGCAGTTAATACCGGCACCTGCGGTGTGGTGGAGGTGGTGGTTCACGTGGTGATGCTCACGCCCAGCCTGCCCCACCAGCCCTGTCCCATGAGGGCGTCTGCAGCCCTTCAGGGCTCTCCTGTTCCAAGGCTGCCATTTTCTGGGTCTGAGGCCTGAGGTCTTTAGTTTTCCAGTTATTGGCAGGGCCAGAGTCCCAGGTGCCTAAGCTAGAACTCGGGAGCTGTTCTTCCCTGTTTCCCACCCCAGCACTCTGAGGGCCGTCCCTGCCTTCTTTCGCCTGAGCATCTCTGATCTACCCACTTGTCTCCAGGCTCTCTGCCATGCTCATGGTCCGGACCACCCTCAGTCCTGGCCCAGACTTGTTCCCTTCTAACTGGCCTCTAGCCTCCCATCCATTCCTCCCCCTGCAGCCTGCGTGATTCTTCTAGAATGAAACTGATTACCCCACCTCCAAACAAACTCAGCACAGGCATTGCAATGAAAACAAACCCCCAACTTTTCACAGTAGTACAAAAGGTCAGAGGAGGCCTTGCCTGCCTCTCCTCCCCCTGTCTCAGACCCCCTCCTTAGGTCCTCCTTGGGAGATTTGCACTTCCTCCCAAGCACGCCAGGCTGCTTCTTGCTGCCTCCTTTGGCACACGCAGCTCCCTTTGCCTGGAAACTCTTCTCTCCGAAGCTGCTGCCCCACCGTTTGGCTAATTTCAGCTTATCCTTGAAGTCTTAGCCTATATGCCACTTTCTGACTCCTCCAGGTGGGCAGAAGGGTAGCTGCTCTGGGATTCCACAGCAGTCTGTATTTCCCTGCCATGGTGCTTCCTTGATTGTAGCTGTGTATGGGCAGTGGCTTCACTGTTGAGCACCCAGCTCAGTGCCTAGTGCAGAGTGGGTGCTCAAATATTTGCCGACTGACTGTGAATTATGCACAAACACAAAACAGAGTGGAAATTGAATCAGATATCCAAGGATTGCCTGTGGGGCTAAGGGGAGACTTGACCTGCTTTTCTATCTGGGAGGAAATATTTGAACAACCTGAAGCAAATCCAATAACACTGCCTCATTACCTTTTCCCGTAAGAGCTGCCAGCAAGATTGCTTTGGAGTTAAGTCCTTTAATTAAAATACCCTGGACTAAAGCCTTAGAAGTGAAATGAGGGCAGCCGCTGGCAGAGCAGAGTTTGGGAATAATGGCAGAACCTGGATTTTCCCAGCAGGGTAGCCTGCCTGGGAAACAAAAACGGATCCCTTTTAGCTTCAGCTGGCGGGAGCTCACCTTAGCAGCCTGGAGGTGTATGACAGTGGTCTGGTTCCAGGCCTCGTGCTGGTCAGCTCCGGATTGCGTCAGGGTCTGTAAATGGTGCACTGAGTCCTTTATCAGCCTGAAGGACAAAGAAAAAAAGGTTCAGCTTCCTGACTGAGTGGAAAAGACAACTGATGGGCTTCCTGTGGTTCCTCAGAAGTAGAAATAATGCCTATTTATTGACCACTTGTGTGCCATCAAGCTAAATGATTGATATTCACTATCTCTTTAACTCTTTTAAGGGCAGGTACCCCCCAGTTTGTAGTGGGGAAAACTGAGTCCCAGAGAGGTTAACTAATTTGTCTAGGGTCACACAGCTAATAAGGAGCAGAGCCAGGATTTTGACTTGTTCTTTTTTCTTTTTTTTTTTTTCTGAGTCAGAGTCTCACTCTGTCCCCCAGGCTGGAGTGCAGTGGTGGAATCTCGGCTTACTGCAACCTCTGTCTCCCGGGCTTAAGTAATTCTCCTGCCTCAGCCCCCTGAGTAGCTAGGATTACAGGTGCGCGCCACCATGCCCAGCTAATTTTTGTATTTTTAGTAGAGATAGGGTTTCACCATGTTGACCAGCTGGCCTCGAACTCCTGATCTCGTGATCTGCCTGCCTCAGCCTCCCAAAGTGCTGGGATTACAGGCGTGAGCCATCGTGCCGGCCTTGACTTAATCACCATGTTATAAAGCTTCAGAGCCATAGGCCAGGAGCTGTACCCTATTTCTAATGCAGATTCCAGCCTGACACCAGTATGTTCAGGCTTTTCTGTTGACTGACATCCTATGGCCTGAGCAAGGAGAATGGTTTTTCTGTAAAGGCCAGAGGGGCCTGTCGGTCACCTAGCCTGTTGTAGGTTCTACCCAAGGAACCTAAAAACAAAAACAGAAAACCAACCTTTGTCCTGCAAACCACTAAATTGGTCATTTGCCATTTTACTAACCTTTAATCCCTCTTATTTTTTCATTCCCTGCCCGTCCATCCATGACCCTTGGAATTTGTGTGTAAAGCAAACTGTTTATTAAGCAATGTTTTTTGCTTTGCCAGGGAATAGATAAGCAGAGGTCACATTGAGTTTCAAGCAAGGAGAACTATCATGACACTTTAATTACCTTGAGCAGCCTTATAGTCCCCTCCTCAAATCTCCCAATTGAAATGTTAGCTTGGTGAGGTCTGGGGTGTTTATTGGACCTATTTACTGATAGGTCCCTAATGCCTAGAACAGTGCATGCCATGTTATAGGCAGTTAATAAATATTTTTGGAATAAATAAATGAATGTTCCAAGTTGCTTGTGATCTTGAAATAACTATTAACCATCCTTGGGACCACAGGCTGGGCTATAAGGCCTCTGATTATATACTGAAAATATGTTTTTCCAGTTTGTTTTTGGTGTTTCATTTTTTTTTAATTAAATTTTTTTTTGTATTTTTAGTAGAAGTGGGGTTTCACCATGTTGCCCAAGCTGGTCTCAGACTCCTGAGCTCAAGCAATCCACCCGCCTTGACCTCCCAAAGTCCTGGAATTATGAGTGTAAGCCACCAGGCCCAGCCTGTTTTTGGTGTTTTAATTTGGGGCAGGGTTCAAAAGGTTTTCTTTTTAGGTAGTTAAATCTCTCCAGCTTTTCCATGGTGGTGTCGGTATTTGGTCAGGATCTCTTTTTATTTCCTGCCCCTGGCATATTTGGTCATTCCTAACAAACACATAGTAGGTAGTGAAGAATATTTGTTGAATGACAGAATGGATGGGTCCTTGGTTTTGTCCATGTTCCCTGGAGCCTCCTAGACCCTGGAAATAAATGAATTCTATCCCGTGGTGTAGTCATATTTTCAAAAATTATTTTTAGATTGTGGGATATTTCAAACATATGAGTATTGCTTTATTGGTATTTGCATATCAATACATTTGTAGTATTTACATATGGGTACATTTATTGTATTGCATATCACCATAGGACCCTAGAGATTTAAAAGATATCTCACTGGCCAGAGGTGTGATGTCCTTCTACTACTGTGACCAGGATGGGGAAGTAATGGGGGTCCATGGCTGATGGGGGGGACTTCTCCTCTCTCTGCGCATGGTGGCAGGAACTAAGAGGACCGGGGAGGCTAGGCACAGGGTGGTTTTTAGAACTGAATCCACGAATATCCAACCAACCAATCCCAAAGGCCCTAGTGTGGCATGGAGCCTGTCCCCAGGAGGGATGGCTGATTTCTCAGCACTGGCTTACCTTGCTGCCACGTGTGCCCAGGCCGTGGTGTAGAGCTCCGGGCAGAGGAAGTCGGCTGCCCTCTGGGCTGGACACCTGGCCAGGACAGGTGCGGTGAGATAGGCGACAGATGGAGGGAGAGATCTCTGTGGCGCGGAGCCAGGGGACATCTGAGTCTGCAGGTAGTTCTTCACCAGAAACCTGGGGGGTGGAAGGGGAGGCAGGGAGAGGGGAGAGACTCTGTGGGACAGCCCAGCACCCCTCACTCCCAGAGACAGGCACGCTCATGCCGGGTCCCAGCCTTCCCGTGGGAGAGCCCCATCACCCGGCCTCCGCCTGGTCTCCTGCCTGAGGGTTTCCCCTTGGGTCCTCCTGCCTCGAGGCCCTCAGTGAGGCACACCCCAGGACCTGTGGAGCTGGGCCTGACACTCTCAGATCCTGAACATAAACCCTTCTGTGATCTGAGCAAACAGAATTTTCCATCAGAACATTGCGATTTGGGGATTTATAATGACTTGTACAGTGACTGGGTAGAAATTAAAGTTTCTTAGCTGAAAAAAGAAGGATAGAGGCAAGAATGCTAACAGGAATAAGAGGATTATAGGTGACTCTCAGCTGCTGCTTTAGGCTAATCCAGTGGTTACGGGTCCTGGGCTCAGACAGCCCTGGATTCCCATGCAGCCCTGCCGAGACCTGTGTGATGCTGCAGAAGTAGCTCCACTTCCCAAGGCTCAGCTTCTCCAGTTCTAGGTGGGGAGGACAGTTCTCATCTGATGGGGGGTTATGAAGCGGAATGAGATGATATTTGTAGCGTGCTTGGCACAGTGCAGGGCCCAGAGTACATAATATGTGCTATTATATTCCTTTTGTAATTTGGAAAAAAACCAAGGGATGTTATATGTTTTTAAAAATCCAATAAATGTATTTCATATTTGCCAGTGAACTTCTTTCTCCTTGCATACGGAAGCATTTACCCTGTTTGGTCACCTGAGAACAGGTGAGCATGAGGTTCTGTCGGCCTCAAGGTCCCACAGACCTAAAAGGGATCAAAAGAAGCTACCTGTGTGGAGGAGGCTGACTTGGCAGTTGCTTCCTGCCTCTGGGGTTGGAGCCTCTGTGTGCAGGCTCTGCACCAAGCCTGCGCGATGCTGCAGTGAGCAAGGTGGGGGTAGTCCCTGCCCTCGGGGAGCTCTTAGTCTAGTTGGAGAGCAGAGCTAAAAAGGCAAACAAAAAAATGAGATGATGATAGACTGTGAAACTGCTCCAAAGGAAACAGGGCCATGTTGGGAGGAAAGGGAGCAAATGCAAAGGCCTTCTGGACAGAAAGAAGTGTGTGGCTGGCAGAAGTGAGCTGAGGTGGCCCGGCGCAGTGGCTCACGCCTGTAATCCCAGCACTTTGGGAGGCCGAGGCAGGCAGATCACAAGGTCAAGAGATCGAGACCATCCTGGCCAACATGGTGAAACCCCATCTCTTCTAAAAATACAAAAATTAGCCAGGCATGGTGGTATGTGCCTGTAATCCCAGCTACTCGGGAGGCTGAGGCAGGAGAATCACTTGAACCCAGGGAGTGGAGGTTGCAGTGAGCTGAGATTGTGCCACTGCACCCCAGACTGGGAGACAGAGTGAGACTCCAACTAAAAAAAAAAAAAAGGAAAAAAGAAGTGAGCAGAGGTAGGAGGTGGTGAGAGCAGGATGGACAGGGAGGCAGGGTTCAGGTCTCACGGTCCTTGCAGGCCATAGCATAGAATGTGGCATTTTCCTACAAGCACTGGGAAGCCGTTGAATTTCAAACCAGAGAAAGATGTGATCTTCCCTAGGCTCTGAAAAGATCCCTGTGGGTCCCTGTGGAGAAGCGGAGAAGGGCAGAAGCAAGAGACGAGGGAGGAGTCTGAGGCTGTGGTGAATGTGAGAGAGGATGGTGTCCTAGAAATGGGTAGCTTGGTCATATTGGGGGAATTAGACAGCTCCCAAATGGTGCTTCCCAAAGCCTGCTCCCTTTATGGGCATCAGATAGAACCCTCCACCCAGCAGTAGCTTGGTGGGTCCCCAAGGGCTTGGGCAAAGGCCTGGTAAGTCTGGATCTTACCTGGCCACCTGCAGGTAGAGCACTGTGTTCTCACCCTCATAGGTGCAAGAGGCAGACACTTTGGTGACCAGTGATGGCAGGCCACTCAGCTTGGAGTAGCCGTGTCCGCCACAGGCCCTGCGGCACATCTCAGCCCCCTGGGTGCAGAAGTCTGACATCATGGCTTTCATGCCCGTGCTCAGTGCATGGAGCTGTGAGAACATAGAGGGGTTGGGCAGTGTAAAGGGACCTTCACCATGGGAGCCAACCCTGTGCACCACTTACAGAACATCTACTGCATGCCCAGCTCAGCTCTGAAGCAAGAAGTGTTTCCTCTGCTCACAACTTTATGAATGAGAAGGTGGGGACTCAGGTTATATGACTCACCCAGAGGCACACAATTAGGCAATGTAGCTGTAGGGGCATAAGAGCAAAGGAGCTGGGCACAGTGGCTCACATCTGTAATCCCAGCACTTTGGGAGGCTGAGGCGGGTGGATCACGAGGTCGGGAGTTTGAGACCATCCTGGCCAACGTGGTGAAACTCCATCTCTACTAAAAATACAAAAATTAGTGGGGTGTGGTGGTATGTGTCTGTAATCCCAGCTACTTGGGAGGCTGAGGCAGGAGAATAGCTTGAACCTGGGAGTGCAGGGGTGCAGAGGTTGCAGTGAGCCAAGATTGTGCCACTGCACTCAGGCAAGACTCTGTCTCAAAAAAAAAAAAAAAAAAAAAAAAGAAGAGCAAAGGAAAACCTGGCCTGGCCAGTGTCTCCAGGATTGGGAAGAGGGTGCTGCCTGGAGTGAGCCCACAAGCCACCAGGAGTTATGAATTTTGCTGGAATGGGTTTTAGAAAGCTGGCCTGTGAGGATGGGTGTCCACGGTCAGCCCATTTATGGGTGGTAGGAGGGTGATAGGGTCTGAAATTCTTACGTAGAAATCCTAGCCCTCAAGGCAATGGTATTAGGGGGTGGGGCCTTCAGGAGGTGATTAGGTCAAGAGGGTGGAGCCTTCATGAATGGGATCAGTGCCCTCATGAAAGAGGCCACTTCTACCATATGAGGTCATAGCAAAAAGCCATCCATGAACCAAGAAGCAGGCCCTCACCTGACACCAAATGCGCTAGAGCCTCAACCTTGGACTTCCCAGCCTCCAGAATTGTGAGAAATAATTTTTTTTTTTTTAGACAGTCTCACTCTGTTGCTCAGGCTGGACTGGAGTGCAGTGGAACAGTCATAGCTCGCTGCATCCTCGAACTCCTGGGCTCAAGGAATCCTCCCACTGCAGCCTCCTAAGTAGTATTTGGGACTGCAGGTGTGTGCCACCACACCTGACTAATTTTTCAATTTTTTTGTGTGGAGATTGGTTCTCACCATCTTGCTGAGGCTGGTCTCAAGCAATCGCCCTGCCCTGGCCTCCTAAAGTGCTGAGATTACAGGTGTGAGCCACCATGCCTGGCCAGTTTCTGTTGTTTATAAACCACTGCTTTATGGTATTTTGTTACAGCAGCCCAACAGAGACAGAGGCTGGCAGGCAGCAGCCTGGTTTGAGATTTTGGTTCTTGAAGCCCCTACCTATCTTTGGAACTTTCAAGTCCTTGGGAGGAACGTTGTTTCCCTTGATCTCTGTGCCTCAATTGCAGTTGGAAGGGTTAACAGTGCTTATAGAGTGTGCTGCCTGGACAGACCGAATCTAACTGCCTATGTAAGGCCACAATGCTTTACCGGAGACCTGTGAACCAGATGTATTTAGGAATCAGAGTAACTTTCGAATTGTAGACAGGCAACTGGTGTTTAAGGTATATTATATATAATAGCCCCAGTGGGGTTTGGGGTAGCCTTAGTGATTAAACACATTAATAATTTGACTGCAAAATGTATTCACACTTAGACGGATTAATCAGGTCAGTTCAGGTCCAACTATGCCACCAAATGAGTTCCAAACAACTGTTTATCTGGGCTTTTTGGGTTTCAAATACACATCAGGGGTTGTGGACCTGTGTTCTCTATACTAGGTGTGAGTGTTTCCTCTTAGCATGCTTGTGGCTCTCTGGGGGCCAGTTGTGGGTAAATTTATTTATCAGGGTACTGTTCAGCCAGACGCCCTGGGATGCTAGAAGCTGGGAGAGGTGGGGGTGGGGAGTGCCCATGGGGATGGGGTTATGGCTGCTCCCCAGTGGGTGGAACAGTCTTAGCTGCTCCCCCTCGCCCCGCCAGCACGTGCCCCTCTGCAGACAGCAGGTACCTCAGGCAGGATGCTGAAGTCTCTGTTCAGAATGGCACTGTAGGAGTGCTGGAAGAACTCCAAGAGGCTGACCGCCAGGAAATGGAAGGCATAACTGATGGCCAGCTGAGGAAAGAGTTTCTGTTGCTGCGTCTGGTAGTCCAGGACCTTCGCCTCTTGGTCACTGAGGGGAAAAGAAGAGGAAGATTTACATCGCTACGTGCTGTATCCACCTTTCCCTATCTCTAACACCATAAAAGCCTTAAAAACAGACGGTTCCTTAGAACTCATTGCAAAACTTGACCTGAACTGACATGAGTCTATGGATGATCCTTTAAGAATCCCATCTAACGTGAACATCCACATATTTCACTGCAGAAATATTGACACGTTTGCTGGTGGTAATGCCCCTTGTTAAGGGAGGCTTACAGAATTCCGGCAACTACAAGGTATTATCCTAAAACCTGAAAAGTTCTGAATTCCAGCACATCCGGTCCCAAGATTTCAGGTGAAGAGCTGTGGCCCTGCACCCCTGACGATCTGAACCTGTGACCTTCCACTGCCCGTGTGCACTTGCCGTGTGCTGAGGACTATGTCAAACCTAAACAGTAACTCTTAGGTGTAAACTCGGGTCTGATGGAACCCCAAGGAAAGGAAAACCTGGTCTGGCCAGCGTCTCCAGGATTGGGAAGAGGGTGGGAGTGTGTCTGCCTTATCCACTGCCATGTCCTCAGTGCCCGAGACTGTGTCCAGCACTTAGGAGCTTGCAGTAACGGGATTGAAAGAGCATGTGATTACAAGAGGCCTCCTCTCTGGGCAGCAGCTGCTCACCTGATGCATCCTTCTTATAACCTCCCTGGGGACACTTCTGCAGCCCAGATAAATGGGCCATGGGCAGGACAGCAGCCACAGCCCCTTCTTCCCAGTGGCCCCATCCTCCAGAGAACACTCCCAGCCTGGATTCTGAAGCCCAGGCCAACCGAGGACGCTGTGGGCTTGCCAGAGGAAAGGACCCTGGGCTGAGGGCCTAGTGCACGTTACTGCATTTCACCCTCCACATCCCCCTGGAAGGACGCTTCTGACCGCCCCTTTCGTAGTTGAGGAAGTTGAGAGATGAAGTGAAGTGGCCGAGCTGAGTGTGCACAGAGGGTTCGGCCCTTGCTGTTCTGTGCTGTGGGGTGGAGGGAGTGGTAGCAACACAACCAATTGCAACAAAAGGGATCCAGACGTAGACATACCACAGTCAGATGCTGACAGCACAGCCAGGCAGAACGAGTTCAGCCACACACAGTCGATATGACATTGGGTTTTGCTAGGCTTGGCCTGACAGAATCAACTCAGCCAGCCAGAGTCTGACGCAGCCAGCAACTGGCTGGCCCAGACCCACCCAGCCCATCATAGCCACACAGCACACAGCTGGACTCAGACAGACACGGAGTCAGACAGACCTGGTACTACAGGACCAAAGACACAGTCACATAGAGCCCGAGGGGGCCAGGCACTGGGGACACAGGTTAGGCCGGTTGGTCAGTCCTGATAGAGGGAGCCAGAGAGGCTCCTCTGACATGGCCAGATGGGACCAGGCCTGTGCAGATTTTGTGTGTGTGTGTGTGTGTGTGTGTTGGTGGGGGCAGTGCCTGCCTCCAGCACTCTGGCTCTGGCAGAAGGGTGGGGTCGGGGAAGGCACTGTGGGACTGAGAGGCGATATGTCTGCGGTGGTCAGCCGCTGGGCACCCCTTGCCTGGGCCGGAGCTGGGATTGGCGGCGGATGACGGAGTAGCGCATGGCGATGACACAGGCCTTCTGCAGTAGAGGGAGGACCTCGCCCAGCAGCAGCTCCACCCGCACCACCACCATGGGAAGGTAGTTGCTCTGTGCTGTTCCGAGTTTGACGTAGGTGCCATCTGGCAAGACCTGTTGGAACAAGGACAGGCACAGGGTCTGAGCCCAGGCTCCCCAGGATTCCCCCCACTTCCCAGAGCTGTGGGGCTCCACACATGGAGGGCGTCTCACCCTCAACCCGCTCATGTGGAGTTGGAATGTTCAAATACCAGGCCACTTCCCCAGGTGCCCTGGTTCACAGCGCCTCTCCTGGGACACCCTGACCTCCCCACAATCCATAACTAAAAGGGTGATGGCTGGCAGAATTGGGACCTTCAGAACTCCTGCTGGCACTCTGGCTGGTGTGTATTCAGGCCTCACTGTGGGTAAATATGCAGATCACCTCAGCTCCGTCCTCTCCTGGGGCTGCCACCCAATGCCGTGATTGCTCCGTTGGCCCATGTGATGAGCATTTCTGCATGAGAAGTCTGAGGCTCTGTGGCCAAGATCATACTGCTCCTGAGCTGGGGTTTCACCCCAGTCTGTGGGATGTCAGAGCCTCTCTTGGGGGAGGGGGTTATGTGGCCCAAACTCAGCTCTATGGAGGACCTAGACCCAGCCTGGACAAAGCACAGGTCCCCTCTCCAGGAAGTACAAATCCCTGGCCTTCCCAGGCCCCTAACCTGTGCAAAGCGACTCAGCATGTTCTCCCTGGGGACCCGCACACGGTTCAGCTGCAGAAAGCCATTGTCCGTTTGATCAAAGTCCATCTTGGGCCCAATGTCCCCAACGATGATTCCTTGAAGGAGATGGAGATGAAGACACCTATCAGTTGAGGGAGTGCTTGCTATGTGCCAGGTATCACATACACATTCCAGCTCACAGTAGCCTGTGACACTGGGGTTATTGTACCCATTTTGCAGGCGAACAAGCTGAGGTCAGACAGATGCTGAATCAGATGCTCGAGGTCACCTAGCCAGTTAGCACCAAGTCTGTCCAACTGGACCCCTCCCTGCCTAAGGGAGACATGTCCCAGCTTCTCCTGTGGCCCTCTGGGGCCCCAGTCCAGGGAGGCCACACGGGGTCGCCTCCTGGCAGGAGTCCTTGAGGGAGCACTATGGGCTTACCTGGCAGCGGGGTGTGGTCCTTGAGACTCCGGATGGGCACAATAAAAGCGTGCATGCCCCGCCGGGCTCCTGAGCAGATCAGCTGGGCCTGGACCAGGGCGTGGGTGGCTGACCGTCCTACTGAGGGCAGAAAGAGGAGAGGCCCATCACAGGAATACCTATGCGTTGCTTTTCCCACCCAGCTTCCTGGGGCTGGGGTTTTGGACGGGTACCTCTGGGGCCCTGAAAAGTCAGTGATCACAGACAGGGGAAATTGCCCCCAAAGAACCAAGCAAACCTAGCAGCAACTTAGCAAAGGCACTGTGAAATGATCCACCTTTTTTTTTTGCCCCCCACCCCCCAACTATTAATGAATTGCTCTCATCAACTTTACAATAGTGAATATGGATAATTATCATTTATCAAAATCCAGGTGGCACTAGACCCTGTGATAGATGCTTTCCAGTTCTTGCAGGGGAGGGATGATGATGAGTCCCATTTTCCAGATAAGGAAACAGGCTCAGAGAGTAGAGTGACACACTGAAGTTCACTGGCCTGGAGGGGCAGAGCTGATTCATCTGTACCCTGGTCTGTCTGATCTTAAAGGCTGGTTTCTTTTGTCTTCATTTTTTGACAGTGGTCATTCATTTTCTATCTTGTTTTCTCTCATTTCTCTCTCTCTCTTGTTTTTTTTTTTTTTTTTTTTTGAGACAGTCTCATTCGGTGGCCCAGGCTGGAGTGCAGTGGTGTGATCTTGGCTCACGGCAACCTCTGCCTTCCAGGTTCAACCAATTCTCATGCCTCAGCCTCCTAAGTAGCTGGGATTACAGGTGTGCGCCATCATGCCTGGCTGATTTTTATAATTTTAGTAAAGACAGGGTTTCACCTTGTTGGCCAGGCTGGTCTCAAACTCCTGACCTCAAGTGATCCACCTGCGTCAGCCTCTCAAAATGCTGGGATTACAGGCGTGAGCCACCACTTCTGGCTCGTGTCTCTCTCTTATGTTTCTGGTCTCTGCCTGTCTCCCTCTCTCTGTGTCTTTCATCTCTGTTACTCTCCTGTTTTAGTTGGACTCCTCCTATTTGTTTTACTTTTTTCCACACAAGGTATGGGTTCCCAGGTGCCACAGATGTGTCTTCAGAAGTAAATTCTCAAGTTTGAAGAAGGAGAGAACCCCTTCTTGGGGCTTGGTAAATCACCGAGCCTCAGGGACGCTTGATGTGGCCGCCACCTGGTGGCCACGATGGGAGGTACGGCGTTGGTGGCCTGACTGGTGGTGGTGGTGGGCGTGAGCCTTCCTGGATGTCTGTGTGTGTGTGTGTGTGTGTGTATGTGTGAGTGTGAGGCCTTGTCTCTCATTTGTCGATTGCCTCCTCTACTTCAAAGTTCTTTTGGGACTTTCCAGCCACTCACTAATGAAATGATTAATATCCCACCAATTTTACAGAGTAAGAACATGAGGCTCAGGGAGGTGAACTGACTTGCCCAAGGTCAGCAGCTTAGAACAGAAAATCAATCTGAGGGTTGTTGGACCTCAAAGCCAGTGCTATTCTACCCTCAACATTGCTCTACTTGGGGAGAGATAAGGAAGGGAGGGTGGATGGATACTCACAATCTCCAGGCCACCATTTGGTGGCAGTCAGTGTGGGGCTGTGTATCACAAACTCCTGGGTGGCTGCGTCATAGGTGGCTTCAGTCTCCAGGCCCCGAAGGTATGTCCCTTAGGATCAAGGAGGGGTGTTAGACATTGGCCCGAGGTGAGGTTCTTACCTGGGAAGCTGCTTGTAGGTGGGCCTGAGCTCTTAGGCATCAGCAAAGTATGGAGTGGGGCTCAGCTCCCAGCTGTACTTACAGACAGTTCTCCCCTTTCATCTGCGGGTTGTGTGACAGACACAGAGTCCCCTCTAGCCAGTCTATGACAAGGGATGGTTGCTGATGTTTCCGGAAGGAATGACTTGCCCCACAGACAGCTCATACAATATGTGCAAATTAGAAGGCGGCACCCCTTCCTCAAGCCCCTTGACTGCCATCTGCTGGAATGTTTTCATAGGAAACATATGTCCCTCAGAGCATACGAACCTATGGCTACTGAGATGTGAATGGGCCCTCTGGAGTTTTGCAGTGCACAACCTACACACCACATGCAGCAGCCCTGGCTCACCATGTCCCAACTCGGTCTGAGCATATGTTCCGATGATCTGAATGTTTTTGCAGAGTGGCTCCCATTTGGCAATCTGCTCCTCTGTGCCCAGACTCCTGAGGGCTTTCAGGAAGACTCTGTGTATATTTAAGGCCACGTCTCCAGAAAGGGCTCTGTTGGGGAGAGATGCTGTAGTTGAGTAGCCTATTGGAGACAGGGGCCCAGGTACACACTGCCTGAGCAGAGTAAAGGAGATAAGGGACACCTCCATCCTGGTTTCTTAGTAAGTCTTTCCTTTGTTGGGAAAAATGGCTCATGGGGCTGGGGGATTTCCAGGTGATCCCAGGTATATCCCTCTCTAGTGGAGCTGCCCCAGGAGTGAGTACCTGTAAGCATAGCCTAATTCACGACCATCTGCCAACCAACCCAGGCGCTGTGCTATCAATCGGATGTGGAATGCCCTCCGCATGGCAGCCTTATAACGCTCATTCTGGGTCATGAAATAATCGTCCTTACGGCTAAACTCTGGATAACTGTGGATGATGCTCTCTACAGAGGACAGAGAACAGAGGGCTTAGGGACCTGGGGTGAGGTTTCTGGCACCTTCAAATCTTCTCACCCACTTGCCTCATGGATCTGGAAAGTAAATCAGACGTTATTGTTATTTTACAGATGACAAAACTGAGGACCAGTGGTGGGAAAGTGAATTGTCCAAGGTTACAAAGCTATGCAGTGGCAGAATTTTAGGACCAGAATCCAGGTTTTCTGCCGCCCAGGACTCTTCTATCCCTCAGGTGGGCTCAGGCAATGTTGGCATGTAAAGATTGTCTTTACAGTTCAAAGGAATGAATCTCTAACAGTGGAATTTCAAGGGCAAAATTTGTTATTTGGAGGCAGGACTGCTAATGAAGGACTCTTACCAGAGAAGCCTGGGGCATAAAGCAGATGTCCCATTCCCCAGCTTCCCCTTACCAACTTTCCTCCGGAGCGCAGTGTTCTGGGCACCTCCATCAAGGATGTTGGTGAGCCGTTCCACATCAAAGGACTGTATATGCCTCTCGCTCTCTATGTCAGGGTGCATTTGTCTGCTCCAGGTATCCCCCAATGATACTCGGTGCACTGGGCTGCCCATCCTATCCTGGATCTGTCTGGTGACTGAGGAGAGACACTTCCGACCCGGCTGCTTCGAGGGTCTGCTCTGAGCTTGGGCAGTGCAAAAAACCTGTGTGTGAGAGGAACTGCCTAGGGCTGGGTGTCAGCCAGGGCTGGTTGGTAGAAGAAAGACATCCCTAAGTACTTGAATGCCACTCCGCTTCCACACTCGCCCTGTGGACGCTGGCTGTGGAACAGGCACTGTGTGCAGGGTAGGCATGGTATGCAGTCATTGCTTGGTACCTGTTTGTTCAACACTTGTTAGCCAAGATTGGACAGGGCCTGACCCCAAAGACTGGGCTCTATCCACTGCAATTTGTGTTACCTGCATTGCCTTGGGCAGTCTTCACAAAGAGTCAGTGAAGGTTACACCTGAAGAAAACAATCCTGGAGAGGCTGAGTGGCCCCTAGCCACGCAGCTGGAGACGGCCAGGATTTGGATGGGGTCTCACCACAAAGCACACGCTTTGTCCACACTGCAGCTCCACTGCGGAGAATGACTGGGAGCACCTTGGTATCGTTCAGCTGCTTGTAAGTTCTAGGATAATTCAGCCCCGTTTCTATGAGCCCTGCAGGTGTTTTGTGGAACTGAGGGTGGAAGCCTGCTCCCTGCTTGTGAATGTTCCCCTAAAACCCCTGTGTCTTTCATAGCCAGGGCAGGCCCTGCCTCCTTCACAACAAAAGCTTGGCCTCTGAGAAGCCCCCATTCCTCCACAGTGAGGCAACCGCGAGGTGCAGTCCCTCCTACCTCGCAGGTCTCTTGAGTCTATCTGCTCTTGCTGTCTCCTTGGCTAGCACCCAGGCCACTGTCATCTCTTACTTGGCCTCAGTGTCCCTCTTGTCTGTTCTCCCAGCTGCCAGGTGAAGTCTTGCAAATCACATTGTTTTCCTCTCCGGCTTGGAGTCTGCTCCTCGGGGCCGCCGTTTGTGGAATGGAGTCCTTGCTGTGTCTACCCGCCTCCCACTCCGCTCGCCTCTCTCCTGTGGCAACTCACCGCCCTCATCGCGGGCCTCTACTCTCTTCCTACCCTTTGCCCCTGCTGCTCCCTCTCGGCAAGGTCCAGCTCCATGGCCCCTGGGTGTTCTTAGCGTTAGGAACAAGTTCTTATTTACTTACATGTTGCTCCTACAAGGCCTAGGAGGCCAGCTCTGCGCTTCCTAGCTTGCAGCAGGCGTTCTGTGCATCTTTCCCGCAGGCTGCCATGCTTTTCATCCCCTTCCTTCCTCACCTCAACCTGACAGATGCACTACTGTTATTACCATTTTATGGAGAGGACGTGGGCCTTGGAAAGGGAGGAGACTTTATAAGATCATGCAGCCACATGTAGCAAGTGAGATTCATACGCAGGCTTTCAAACCAATACCCCTAGCAGGCTGTGGGGGTGCTGGCAAGGAGCCCCCATCCTCTGCCCCCGGGAGTCCAGTGCGGCTCTTCTCTTCCCGCCTTACCTCTCCTTGCTCCGCTGCCCCTGCCTCCTTGCTGTTCTGAATGCCCCAGGCCTCCCTGCCACTGCCAGCTTTTGCTGGGGCTGCTCCCCCTGCCCAGAGCCCCGTTTCTTCAAATCTCTATGGCTCTTTGCATTGAGCCTCATTTAACCTGAAAGAGGCCACCCTCTTTAAAACCCCAAGCCCCCACCCGCAGCGTTCCCTGTCCTCACTCCGCTCTCCTTTTTCTCTTTTCAGTTACCCCCTTCTGACATTCGAGGTCATCTACTTATTTCACATGTTCTTGTTTACTTCCGTCTTCCCGCTACTAACACGGAAACTGCAAGAGGGCCGTGATCTTTGTCACTGTCACGCTGTAACCCTGACACTTAGTGCAGGGCCTGGTTTGCAGGAGGTGCCCAGTAAAGGAAGACTTGCCCAGGGTCCCTCGGAGCTGCGGACAAGGTCATCGCGAGGGCGCTGCGTCCTCGGGGCTCTCCCGGTCCGTCCCCGCCCCGCAGCCTGGCTCACCTGGCTCCCCTCTGTCCTGTGTCGGGTTGGCCTTTCCTCCTGACTGCAGGCCGCAGCCTCTGGCAGGCTTGCGGTCCTGCCCTTCTCTCCTCCCACAGAGGGGCTGGAACGCAGAAGCTGAGAGCCCTGTTTGGCCCGCGCTCCGCCTGTCTGGGCTTGCTGAGCTCGACTCTTTCCTCCCTCTCTTCCTGCATGGGTGTGACCTCCGCGCCAGGGGCTGGGGCTGCTCCGGAGGACTGCTGCGTGTGGAGCTCTTCCCTCTCAAAGCCAGGGATTCCTGTGTTACTACTTGTACCAAAAACTGTGTATACCCCAGCAGTGTTTCCAAAGTGATATCCCGGTCTTTGCTGATCTTTCATTGTGTGCCCTTTAGGGACTCAAGCTGTTAATATCACACGAGCTTAATAGGCTCCCTTCAGAAGGTCCTTACATGAAAGGGTTGCTCTGTAAGGTGTATGATTTTCCTCTCTCCCATGTTTCTGCTCTAACATGTAGCTTGTCTTATGCTTAGCATCCCCTGACATTCCGTAGACAAATATTTGTGGAGCATCCATCTGTAGTGTGTGGGATCCAGATGGGAGCCGGTCTTAGTGAGAGGGATGAGAGGCTTAGAGGTTCCCTCCCTGCATAACCACCTTGGAAAGTCAGATGCAGCTCCCCATTTTGCAGGTAAGGAAACAAGCTCAGGGAGGGGATGTCACTTTGTTCTGGTTTGCACTGTAAATAGATTACGTAACGCATTTGTGTAAGATTGGGAAAGAAATCAGGAGGCCAGTGGGAGATCAAGGCTCCTGTTCTGGCAGGACTTCTGAGCTGTGTTGACTGTGAGCAGGTGTCCTCCCTTTCTAGGCCTTGGCCTCCCCTATAATGTGAGGTATTTGCTCAATAAGGAACCTCACAGCACCCCATCATATCCCCAAGGTAGTGTCTAGCTTGTGTCTGCAGGAGGAGGCAGGATCTGTGGCCAAGCTTTGAGACTTATCACCTAATAGATCCTCCTGGAGCTGTGGGGCTCAGCTTCCTGGCAGTTCTCATTGCCATGGGCAGTGGTTTCAGGGAAGGTGGCCTTGGCCTCACTGTTTGGAGGTGAAAGTTCTCACTTCCAACTGGATTCGCCTCTGCCAAGGAGTTACGCTATCACCGACCATGGCAATGATTTAGTTTCTCTCTGCCATAGAGAAAGGCCTGGATCACAGGAGGTGCCCAGTGAAGAAAGCCTTGCTCAGTGGCCCGTGGAGCAAGGCTTTTTAATAATCTCTCTATGTTTAAATTGTTTTTTCATCCACTTTGAGGCTGACCCTGTTCTGTGTGTTTTGGATGTGATCATTTTGAGTTGTTGCACGTTCACTCTTGAATTCTCTAGCTTAAAAGGCTTTTAAAATTACAAAATATTTCAAACTTGCACAAAAGTGGAGAGAAAAATATACTGAATCCACACATGCCTAATACCCAGCACTAACAACGGTCACACATACCTCCTTGTTCTTTGTTTTTAACTTTTTATTTTGAAATAGCTTTAGACTTTCAGAAAAGTTACACAAAGTTCTTGCATATCCTTCACTCAGCTTCTTCTAAGGTACGATTATGAAACCAAGACATTAACACTGCTGCAATATTGTTAGCTAATCTTCAGAGCTTATTTGAGTGTGTCAGAAGTTCTCCAAGTTTAACCTCAGGTCCTGTGATTTTCTAGGAAGACTCACAGAACTTAGATACTGTTGTACTGAGCCAGGCACAGTGGCTCACGCCTGTAGTCCCAGTGCTTTGGGAGGCTGAGATGGGAGGATAGTTGAGGCCAGGAGTGTGAGACCAGCTTGGGCAACATAGCAAGACCCTGTCTCTACCAAAAAACATGTAAAAATTAGCCAGATGTGGTGGTGTGTGCCTGTAGTTCTACCTACTTGGGAGGATGAGGTGGAAGGATTGCTTGGGCCCAGGAGTTTGAGGCTGCAGTGAGCTGTGATGGAGCCACTGTACTCTAGCCTGGGTGACAGAGTGAGACCTTGCCTCTAGAACAAACAAGAAGAAACTGTAATACTCATGAGTACAGTTTATTACAGCAAAAGTTTACAGATTAAAATCAGTAGAAGAAAAAGGTACATAGTGTGACGTCTCGGAGCGAATGGACTGAGCTTCCAGGTGTCTTCCCCCAGTGGTGTTCTATGGACAGCACGTAATTCTCCCAGCAATGATGAGTATGATATGCATGAAGTACTGACAACCAGGGAAGCGCACTTTTGTGGCAGGAGAACAGCAGAGGGAACTGAAGGTTGGATAAAGGGCGGAATGAGTGAAAGCAGAAGCCAGGTGAAGGGCGAGTGAGCAAGAAGCAAGCAAAGAAGCAGAAGTTAAGCAGCCAAATCAAAAGTAAGATAAAAAAGTGAATAAAGAGACCTATGGCCAGCCAGATGCTGACCAAACTGGTAAGTGAGGGGAACAGCTCTCAGAGATGGGCATGCGCATTAGAGAGAAAAAGTATCCTTGACATCACCCCAGATGATAATCAGCTCATTAAAGCTCATGCATATGAACTGCATATCATGCATGTGGTTGAGATTATGGGACAGAGGTAACGCGCAAGTGCACAAGGGCCAAAGTAACTAAGCAACACACCTATCAATCAAAAGGCAGACACTGGCTAGAGATTAGGCAGCCTTGGGAAAAGAAGGGGGAAAAAAAACCACATAAAAAGACCACAAGTACATTAAACTGATGCTGATCTCATCTCGCAGAGTTCAGCCCACTCTCCCCACTTTGAGAGTATAATGCTGTGCTTAATAAATTTTGCTTCTGGCTTTGCTACTTGTGTGTGTCATGTCCAGTTTTTTTTTGTTGTTGTTTGTTTGTTTTTGAGACAGAGCCCAGGCTGGAGTGTAGTGGTGTGATCCTGACTCACTGCAACCTCTACCTCCTGGGTTCAAGTGATTTTCCTGCCTCAGCCTCCTGAGTAGCTGGGATTACAGGCATGTGCCACCATACCTGGCTAAATTTTGTATTTTTAGTAGAGACAGAGTTTCACCATGTTGGTCAGGCTGGTCTCGAACTCCTGACCTCAGGTGATCTGCCCGCCTCGGCCTCCCAAAGTGCTGGGATTACAGGCGTGAGCCACCGTGCCTGGCCCGGTCCAGTATTTTTGTTTGGGACACCAAGAGCCTGGAACTGCACGGCACCATCCGGTAACACCTTGGTGGTCAGAGTGCAGTCATCACAGAGCCATGGGATGCTGGTGTGGCTGCCCTTAGTTACTCAGTCTCCATCACCTCCAGATGTGAAACTGATAGAGTGTGGCCCGAGGACCCACTTGGAATCACATTATTAGTATAAACTGCCTGGCATGGACCAAGGGCCCAGATATACAAAGATTCTGTTTTCAGGCAGGATATTCCAAAGGCATAGAGGTTCTCTCTCAGGAGCTGTCAAGGACCAGTCCTTTCTTTGGACTATGCAGGGCTTGAAATATTGCTGAGTTAACGTTTTTCTGTATGTTGTTTTGCTAGTTTTCCCACTAATGTCCCTTTTCTGGTTTAGGATTGAATCCAGGATCTCACATTACATTTCGTTGTCCTATCTACATGAAATGCTATAGTTCCTCAGTCTTTCTTTGTCTCTTATAACCGTGATACTTTGAAGAATACTCAAGGTGTTTTGTAAAATGTCTTTCAATTTGAATTTGTCTGCTGTTTTCTTATGATTGGATTGAAATTAAGTTCTTGGTGTTTTCTTAATATTTGCTTTATCATGCCCTATGAACAGAAAGTTTTTTTTTTTGTCTATTGAAATGCATCCACTTGTCACATGATATTCTGTTTTGCTGATAGTTAGAAGTTTGATTCCTCATGGGTAGCATTAAAATGCTATTTTGCATTCTTTCTTTTTTATACTTTAAAAATATTTAACTTATTTATAATTGACAAATAAAGATAGTATATATTTATCGTGGACAATAAGGTGTTTTGAAATATGTATATGCATTATGGAATGGCTAAATCAAGCTAATTAACATACTCATTGCCTCGCACATTTGTTTTTTTGTGGCAAGAACCCTTAAAATCTACTCTTTTAGCAATATTCAAGTACATAATATATTAATCACAGTCACCATGTGGTACTTATGATATCATGTTATTGAAATCACCTTTGCAAAAATTATAACTGAGAAAATCATCATGATGAAAGAAATCTGACCTAACTGACTCCATCTTGCTTCTAACTTCCAAACTCTCCTTGTTCTTTCCTGGACATAGGCCGAACTGACTTTGGGAGGAACTGAGTTTATAGTTTAACTTTGAACAAAGACGATAACAGCCCTTTCCCAGAATAAACCCCCTTCTTGCCTGGGGACTAGACTGCCTTTGCAGGACTAACAACTAGTTACAAGATTAGGAATTATGGTTTAGGGGTCATGCAGCTGGACTCCTAAGCCTGTGTGTGTGTGTGTGTGTGTGTGTGTGTGTGTGTATTCTGACATTGTGTGCATATGTGGTTATTGTATCCTCTTGATGAATTGACCTATCACTTTATAATGATCTTTGTCTCTTTTTACAGTTTTTGACTTAAAGTCTATTTTATCAGATACAAGTATGACTTTCCCTGCACTCTTTTGGTTTCCATTAGCATGGAATGTCTTTTTCCACCCCTTTCACCCCTTCCACACTCTCAGAATGTGTGTATTTTTGTGTGCACGTGTGTGTGGCAGGGTCTCACTCTGCTGCCCCGGCTGGAGTGCAGTGGCACGAACTCGGCTCACTGAAACCTCCATCTCCCGGGCTCAAGTGATTCTCATGCCTCAGCATGAGATTACAGGTACCCAGCACCATGCCCTGCTAACTTTTGTATTTTTAGTAGAAATGGGGTTTTGCTACTGTTGGCCAGGCTGGTCTCGAGCTCCTGACTTCAAGTGATTTGCCCACTCAGCCTCCCAAAGTGCTGGGAGAGAGGTTGAGCCACTACACCCGGCCCTCTAGTGACCTTCCTTGTCTCTTTTTACATTCTTTGATTTGAAGTCTATTTTGTCTGATATAAGTATAGCGACTCCTGCTGTTTTTTGTTTTTCCTTTGTGTGGTATATCTTTTTCCATTTCTTCACTTTCAGTCTACGTGTGTCTTTAATGGTGAAGTGAGTTTCTTGTAGGCAGTATATAGTAGTTGGGTCTTGTTTTCTTAATCCATTTAGCCACTCTATGTCTTTTTATTGTTATTTATTTATTAAGATGGAGTTTCATTCTTGTTGCCTGGGCTGGACTGCCATGGTGCGGTCTCGGCTCACTGCAACCTCTGCCTCCTGGGTTCAAGTGATTCTCCTGCCTCAGCCTCCCAAGTAGCTGGGGTTATAGGCGTCCACACCATACCTGGCTAATTTTTGTATTGTTAGTAGATACAGGATTTCACTATGTTGACCAGGTTGGTCTCGAACTCCTGACCTTAGGTGATCCACCTGCCTTGGCCTCCCAAAGTGCTGAGATTACAGGCATGAGCCTCTGCACCTGGTCCTTCTCTATGTCTTTTAAAAATTAAATTAAAAAAAAATTTTTTAAGGCAGGGTCTCACTGTGATCCCCAGCTGGTCTTGAACTCCTGGGCTCAAGTGATCTGCTGGCCTCAGCCTCCCAAAGGGCTGGGATTACAGGTGTGAGCCACTGCAGCCAGCACTATGTCTTTTTCATTTTTAGAGCTGGGGTCTCTCTTGGTCGTCCAGCATGGTTTTGAACTCCTGGGCTCAAGCAGTCTTCCTACCTCAGCCTTCCAAGTAGCTGAGGCTACAGGTGCATACCACAGCACCTGGCTTCCATGTCTTTTAATTGGCAAATTCAGTCAATTTACATTGAATTTTATTAATAGGTAAGAATGTACTACTGCCAATTTGTTACTTATTTTCTGTTTTGTAACTCCTCTCTTTCTTTCTACTGCCTTACTTTGGGGTTAAGTCATTTTCTCTGAAAGTATGTTTTAATTTGTTGCCTTTTATTTTTAGTGTATCTATTAAAGATTTTTGCTTGTGGTGACTATGAGACTTACAAAACACATCCTGTAGATATAACAAGTTATTTTAAACAGATGACAATGTAACTTTGATCACAAAGAAAAGAAACAAAGAGAAACTAAAAAACTCTACACATTAACTCCATCTTCCCACGTTTTCCTTTTTGTCATTTCAAGTTACATGTTTTTGTATTGCCTATCTTTTAACAGGTTGCAGTAGTTATTATTTTAATAGATTTTTCTTTTAGTATTTACATCAGAGATATGAGTGGATTATACATCATAAATATATTAGTAAAGTATTCTGAATTCGTTTGCCTACAAACTTTTGCAGTGAGTTTTATACCTTCGAATTTTTATGTTTTGCACATTAGCATTCTTTTCTTTCAGATTAAAGAACTCCCTTTAGCATTTCTTGTAAGATGGGTCTAGTGGTGATGAATTTCCTCAGCTTTTGTTTGTCTGGGAAATACTTTTTTCTTTTTATAGATTAAGGGATCCAAGTGCACTTTAGTTACATGGATAATGGATATTTCATGGAGTTGGAAAGTCTGGACTTTTAGTGTACTCATTACCCTAATAGTGTACATTGTACTCAGTAGGTAATTTTTCACCCTCACCCCATCCCACCCTCCCACCTTTTGGAGTCTCCAATGTTCATTATTCTACTGTGTATGTCCATGTGCACCCATTGTTTAGCTCCCACTTACAAGTTAGAACACGCAGTATTTGACTTTTTAAGTAATTTCACTTATGATAACGGACTCCAGTTCCATCTGTGTTGCTGCAAAAAAAATTTCATTCTTTTTTATGGATAAGTAGTGTTCTGTTATATATATATATATATAGTGTAGTATAGATGCAAATAACTTATGATTAAGTCCTCAAAAACAAATTCAACAAAAACATATGTGTTTTAATATATATATGTTTTTGTGAAAAACATAAATACATCACATTTCCTTTATTTAATAATCTGTGGATGGATGCTTAGTTTGATTTTATGACTTAGCTATTGTGACGAATGCTGCAATAAACATAAAAATGCAGGTATGTTTTTAGTATAATGACTTCTTTTCCTTTGGGTAAATACCTAGTAGTGGGATTGCTGTATTGAATGGTAGTTTTATTGTTAGTTCTTTGAGGAATTTCCATACTGTTTTCTGTAGAGGTTGTACTAATTTACAGTCCAGCCAACAGTGTGCAAGTGTTCCCTTTTCTTTGCATCCTTGCCAACATCTGTTGATTTTTGACTTTTAAATAATAGCCATTCTGTCTGGTGTAAGATGGTGTCTCATTGTGGCTTTAATTTGTCTTACTCTGTTGATTAGTGATGTTCAGCACTTTTTTCATGTTTGTTGGCCACTTGTGTGTCTTCTTTTGAAAAATGTCTGTTCATGTCCTTTGCCCACTTTTTAATGGGATTGTTTGTTTTTTTCTTGTTGAGTTGATTGAGTTTCTTGTAGATTCTGTCTGTTAGCTCTTTGTTGGATATCATTTACAAATATATTTTTTCCCCATTCTGTAGGTTGTCTGTTTAGTCTGTCGTTTCTTTTGCTGTACAGAACTTTTTAGCTTAATTAAGTCCCATTTGTATATTTTTGTTTTTGTTGAGTTGGTTTTTAAGGACTTAGTCATAAATTCTTTGCCTAGGACAATGCCCAGAAGAGTTTTTCTCAAATTTTCTTGTAGGATTTTTATAGTTTCAGGTCTTATATTTAAATCTTTAATGTATCTTAAGTCTTTGTATACCATTTTTGTATATGGTAAGAGGTACAGGTCTAGCTTCATTCTTCTGCATATGGCTATCCAACTTTCCCAGCACCATTTATTGACTAGGGCATTCTTTCCCTACCGTATATTTTTGCCAACTTTGTTGAAGATCAGTTGTTTGTAGGTATGTGGTCTTATTTCTGGAGTGTCTTGTCTATTTTATAGACCCTTGTGTCTGTTTTTATACCAATACCATGCTATTTTGGTTACTATAGCCTTGCAGTATAATTTGAAGTCAAGTAATGTCCAGCTTTGTCTGTTTGCTTAGGATTGCCTTAGCTATTCAGGCTCTTTTTGGTTCCATATACATTTTAAGATTTTTAAAAATTACATGAAAAATGACATTGATAACTTCATAGGAATTGTGTGACTCTGTAGATTGCTGTGGGCAGTATGGCTATTTTAATGATATTGATTCTTTCAGTCCATGAGTATGGAATGCTTTTCCATTTGTGTCATCTATAATTCCTTTTATCAATATTTTGTAGTTCTTTTTATCGAGATCTTTCATTTCCTTTGTTGATGTATTTCTAGATATATTTTTTGTAGCTACTGTAAATGGAATTGAATTCTGAATTTGGTTCTCAGCTTGACTGTTAACGTATACAAATGCTAGTGATTTTTGTACATTGTTTTGTATCCTGAAACTTTATGAAATATGAGTCTTTCAAAGGAGTCTTTAGGGTTTTCTAGGGATAAGATTGTGTCAGCAAACAGAGATAATCTGACTTCCTCTTTTCCAGTTTGGATGCCTCTTATTTCTTTCTGTTGCATGATTACTCTGGCTAGGACTTCCAGTACTATGTTGAATAGGAGTGGTGCAAGTAGGTATCTTTACCTTGTTCCAGTTCTTAGCGGGAATGATTTCAACTTTTTTCCCATTCAGTATGAGGTTGGCTATGGATTTGTTGTATACAGCTTTTATTATTTTGAAGTATGTTCCTTTGATGCCTAGTTTGTTGAGTTTTTTTCCCCCGTATTAAAGGGATGCTGGCTTTTATGGAATGTTTTTTCTGCATCGATTGAGGTGATCACATAGTTTTAAATTCTATTTGTGTGGTGAATAACATTTCTGTATTTCTGTACGTCAAACCATCTTTGCATCCTCAGAATAAAACTCACTTGATTGTGGTGTATTATCTTTTCAAAGTGCTCTTAGATTCAGTTTGCTAGTATTTTGACAGGGATTTCTGTATCTATTTCATCAGGGATATTGGCCTGTAGTTTTCTTTTTTTGTGTGTGTGTGCGTCTTTACCTGGCGTTGGTATCAGGGTAATAGCAGCATTATATAATGGTTAGGGAGGATTTCCTCCTCCTCGATTTTTTGGAATAGTTTCAGTAGGATTGGTAGCAGATTTTTGTATGTTGGTAAAATTTGGCTGTGAAGCTATCTAGTCCTGGGTTTTTGTTTTTATTGGAGATTAGAAAACAATATTGACTTTACTACTCATTATTGGTCGGTTAAGGATTTCTGCTTCTTCCCGATTCAGCCTTGGGAAGTTGTATATTTCCAGGAATTTACCTACTTCCTTCAGTTTTTTTAGTTTGTGCATGTAGAGATGCTCATAGTAGTCTCTGATAGTCTTTTGTATTTCTTTTTTTTTTTTGAGATGGAGTCTCACTCTGTCGCCCAGGCTGGAGTGTAGTGGCTTGATCTTGGCTCACTGCAAGCTCTGCCTCCTGGGTTCATGCAATTCTCCTGCCTCAGCCTTTCCAGTAGCTGGGACTACAGGCGTGTGCCACCATGCCCAGCTAATTTTTTTTTTTTTTTTTTTTTAAGTGGAGACAGGGTTTCACCATGTTGGTCAGGCTGGTCTCAAACTCCTGACCTCAAGTGATCCACCCCCCTTGGCCTCCCAAGTGCTGGGATTACAGGCATGAGCCACCACGCCCGGCCTATATTTCTGTGACATCAGTTGTGACTCTACCTTTATCATTTTGGATTGTGTTTATTTGAATATTTTTCCCCCTTGTTTAATCTAGCTAGTGGCTTATCAATTTTGCTTATCTTTTCAATAAACCAAATTTTTGTTTCATCAATCCTTTGTATTTTTTTTAGTCTCAATATCAATTAGTTATGCTCTAATCTTTATTTCTTTTCTTCTGCTAGCTTTGGGTTTAGTTTGTTCTTGCTTTTCTAGTTATTGGTGATATGTTAGGTTGTTCATTTGAGATTGTTCTTTTTGAGGCAGGTGTTTAATGCTTTATACTTTCCTCTTAGTATTGCTTTTGTTGTATCTCAGAGGCTTTGATATGTCATGTCTCTATTTTCTCCTTGTCTCTCTGTCTCTGTCTCTCTCTCCCCCTCTCGACAGGGTCTCACTCTGGTTTCCCAGGCTGGAGTGCTAGGGATGAAATCTCGGCCCCCTGCAGCCTCAACCTCCTGGTCTCAGGTAATTCTCCCACCTCAGCCTCCTGAGCAGCTGGGACTACAGGCATGTGCCACCGTGCCCGGCTAATTTTTTGTATTTTTTGTAGAGATGGGGTTTTGCTGTGTTGCTCAGGCCAGTCTCAAACTCCTGTACTCAAGTAATGTGCCCACTTCAGTCTCCCAGAATGCTGGGATTACAGGTGTGATCCACTGCACATGGCCTCTACTTTCATTCATTAAAACATTTTGTGCTGGGCGTGTTGGCTCACACCTGTAATCCCAGAACTTTGGGAGGCCAAAGCGGGTGGATCACCTCAGGTCAGGAGTTAGAGACCAACCTGGGCAATATGGTGAAAACCCGTTTCTACTAAAAATACAAAAAATTAGCTGGGTGTAGTGGCAGGCATCTGTAATCTCAGCTACCCTGGAGGCTGAGGTAGAATAATCATTTGAACCTGTGAGGCAGAGGTTGCAGTGAGCCAAGATTGTGCCATTGCACTCTAGCCTGGACAATAAGAGTGAAACTCCATCTCAAACAGACAAACAAAGCATTTAAATTTCTGTCTTAATTTCATCATTTACCCAAAGATAGTTTCTATGTATTTGTACAGATTTGAGAGTTCCTTGGTATTGATTTCTAGTTTTATTCCATTGCAGTCCAAGAAGATATTTGATATATATTTTTTTTTTGTATTTGAGATTTGGTTTATGGCCAAGCATATGGTCTCTTTTGGAGAATATTCCATGTGCCAATGAGAAAAATGTATATTCTGCAATTTTTGGGTAGAATGTTCTGTAAATACCTATTAGATCCATTTGTTCTAGAGTCTAGTTTAAGTGCAGAGTTTCTTTATTGATTTTCTGCCTCAGTGATCTGTCTAGTGCTGTCAGTGGGGTGTTGAAGTCCCCTGCTATTATTGTATTGCTGCCCTTCTTATTTTTTAGGTCATAGTATTTGTTTTATGAATCTGGGTACTCCAGTGTTGGGTGCATATATATTTAGGATTGTTACATATTCTTGTTGAATTGATATTATATAAAAACTTTCTTTTTTTCTTTTTTTTTTTCTGTTGGTGATCTAAAGTCTGTTTTATTTGATATAACTATAGCCACATTGCTTGCCTTTGGCTTCTATCTGTGTGGAGTGTCTCTTACACTCCTTTCTTTTGAGTCTGTGAATGTCTTTACTTGTTAAGTGGGCTACTTTTAAGCAGCATATGGTTAGCTCTTGTTTATGTTTCTTAAAATGCATTCTGCCAGTCTATATTTTTTAAGTGGAGCATTTAGGCCATTTATAATGTTGATATGTGAGGATTTGTTTCTGTTATAATGTTAACTGTTACCTAGTTGGTTTGTATTCTCAATTGTGTAATTGTTTTTTAGGATCTGTGAGTTTTATACTTTTGTGTGCTTTTATGATGGAGAATATTGTCTTTTCATTTCATGTTTAAAACTCCTTTGAACATTTCTTGTAGGGCTGGTCAAGTGGTGGTGAATTTCCTTAGGGCTTGCTTGTCTGGAAAAGATTTTATTTTTCCTTCATTTAAAAAGCTCAGTTTAGCAGAATACAAAATGTGTGGCTGGCAGTTTTTTTCTTCTTTAAGACTAAAAATAGAACCCAGTATCTTCTGGCTTGTAAGTTTTCTACTGAGGAATCTTCTTAATCTGTTGAGATTGCCTTTATAAGTGATTAGATGCTTCTTTCTGTCTTGCTGCTTTTAGAATTTTTTTCTTCACATTGAGTTTGAATAGTCTGATACCTTGATGATGTTTGTCTTGCAAAGTATCTGCCGGGTATTCTCTAAACTTCTTACCTATGTGTGTCTACTTCTCTAGCAAGACCAAGGAAGTTTTTCTGAATTATTCCCTTTAATAGATTTTCCAAACTTTTTACTTTTTCTTCTTTCTCAGAAATTCCTATAACTTGTAGATTTGGTTACTTTACACACAATCTCATATTTCTCAAAGGCTTTATTCATTTTTAAGAATTATTTTTTCTTTATTTTTTTTTCTGGTCTGCAATGAGTGCATTTCATACAGGAACTGGACCTTCTTGGGGGAGTCAGTGAAGGCTTCCTGAGTTAATTTGACAGACCCATCTTCAAGCTTTGAAATTATGTCTTCTCTGTGGTCTAGTGTACTGTTAAAATATAGCTTTCAACTATATTTTGTATTTTCTTCAATGAATTTTTCATTTCCAGTTGTTTTATTTTTCACAGTTTTAAAAAATCTAATTCTGTACTAAAATTTTCATTCATATCTTGAATTGTCTTTCTGAATTTTTTGTGTTGGTTTTCAACTTTCTCTTGGATCTCATTGAGCATCCTTATCATCCATATTTTGAATTCTTCATCTGTCATTTTAGAATTTTTATTTTGGTTCAAATCCATTGCTAGAGAACTAGTGTGATCCTTTGGGGTGTTGAAACAGTCTGTTTTTTTCATTCTGCCAGAGTCCTTATGCTTACTTATTGTCAACTGGAGAGGCTGCCATTTCTTTTCTTTTCATTTTTTTTTTCTCTTTATGAGACAGTGTCTCACTCTCACCCTGGCTGGAGTGCAGTGGCATGATCATGGCTCACTGTGGCCTTGACCTTCTGGGCTCAAGTTATCTTCCCTCCTCAGCCTCTTGAGTAGCTGGAACTACAGGCACATGCCACTGTGCCTGCGTAATTTTAAAATTTTTTTTGGAGAGACCAGATCTCACTTTGCTGCCTAGGCTGACCTCAAACTCCGGGGCTCAAGCAGTTCTCCTACCTCTGCCTCCCAAAGTATTGGGATTATAGGCATGAGCCACTGCACCCAGTTTGTCATTTCTTATTTTTGAATTTACTTTTATTTGGATGAGACTCTTCCTGCCTCCTCCTTCGGTTGAGTGTGTGACTGTAATGTATGTTGTATATGGTCATGTGGCTTCAATTCTGGGTACTTTCAGGGGACAAGCTTCTTTATGTGTTTCTTGGTTATAGACAACTTTTCTTTGGTGGCTTTCTCAAATGCTGACTGTAGTAGCAGTGTATTGGGCATATGAACAGGGTTACTATCTTCTGCAGGACTGGGGTTGCAGAGGCCTCAGGAAGCTTATCTCATTCCCTCGCACTATGTCCTTCTGTCCACAGGTTTTTTTAATTTGGTTGTGTGGTTTAATCTCTAGATCAGTGTTGTCACTTACAGGTAAGAGGTGGTTTGCCCTTGGATACCCCAATGGTGATCAGAAGCACCTCCTCTAATGGGTGTCATGGAGGGAGATCCTGGTGAAATGTGCTAAGGTCTCTGTTAGGATTGGGGGTAGCAGAGGGGGCTTCATCAGCCCCATGTCCTGGGCATGCAGAAATGTGACCAGTTTCCCTATTACACCCTTGTCCTAGGGCTCATGATTTTCAGTTCATATAGACACTGTCTTTTATCTCCAGGCTGCAAGGCGGCTGAGGACCACAGAAAACCCCTATCCTATGGCAATCGCTGAAATGATCTTGGGGCGAAACCTCTTTCCTCAGAAAACAGACAGCTCTGTAGTTCATTTGTACTTCAATGCCGAAGTGTTGCCTCTCCACATAGGCAGACTGGGTTCTGCTCTTTGGGTAATCCCGGGCTGGTGAACACACTGTCAGTGGGAGTGCAGCTGCCCCTAAATAGCCCTGGAAAGGCTGTTCCCAGGCATTCCCATGCCGATCCCTGGCAGGAACAGCCACAGCTGCATTCACAGCAATGGTGGGGGAGGTAGAAGTGCTCCTTTCCATGTCTGTTCCCAGACACTGGTGCCACCTGCCCTCTGGGGGCAGAACTACACTCCTCTCCTACAGAGCCTGGCACCACACCGGCGTCTCCACTGGGAGGGACACAGTCACCTTCTGCTCATAGGCAGGGAGCTCTCGGGGAGAGGAGAGCACACAATCTGGTTTTCTTTGTCCCAGGGGACACTTTGGCAGGCTGCACTCTTCCTTCTGCTGGGGGCAGACTGCCCTGAGGGGTAGACCTTTGGGAATCTGGCAGCTCTCCATGGTCCTGTTGGTCCTTTGTGGTTGTTCTGAACAGATTCTGGGGAATGTTTGTGGGGGTCAGGGTTTAGTCATGCAGAGGCACAAGGGCTGAGGCACTCTGGACAGGATAGGGGCCCACAGCAGGTACACAGCCAGTCTGGCACCTGCTGCTGCGGCTCGTGAAGGGGAGGGGGAGCAAACCTTTCAAGCTGGCCATCCAGTGCTCTGCCCTCAAGAAATCCCCCAATTGCTCCCCACAAAGTGCTTGGTCTTGTGAGGGCAGGGGGCCTCTCTGACAATTTGGCAGTCATCAGTCTGCAATAGGAATAAGAGGAGGAAAAAAAAGCTACCTACCTACGCTTTCCATGGTACTCCAAGTTCCTCCAAGTTATTCAGGGGTCTATCTCTGCCAAACTCTTTCTTCCTTCCTTTTCCTATAGATCTGTGCCCTAGCTTCTTCTTGTGGGTTCTTCAACAGGTTGCAGTACTCCTCCCTCAGTGTTCCACTCAGGACATGATTATTCACCTGTACCTTTGGTTCTCTTTCTGAGGAGAACGGGTGTCTGATGCCTCTAGTCAACCATCTTGAAAACAGAAAACTGGAAAAAACTTTCTCTCTCCTTTATGTTCAAAGGAAAGATTGATCAACTTTTTTTTTTTCCCTTTAGTACTTTGAATATGTCATTCCACTTCCTCATGGCCTGTATGGTTTCTGCTAAAAAATCTGTTGCCAGGTGAATCAGAACTCCTTTATATGACATTTTCTTCTTTCCTCTTGCTGCTTTTCCTTCCTTGTCCTTGACCTTGAGAATTTTATTATTATACGCGTTGGGATACTCTTATTTGGGTTGAATCTATTTGATCATCTCTGACTTTCCTGTACCTAGATGTTTATACCTTTCTCTAGATTTGGAAAGTTTTCTGTTGTTATTTCTTTGAATAAATTTTCTACCCCTTGCTGTTTCTCAGCTCCCTCTTGAACACCACTGACTCTGAGATTTGCTTTTTTGAGATTGTTCTCTGTATCTTGCAGGAGTTCCTTGTTCCTTTTCATTCTTTTCTTTTCTAATTATGTATTTCCAATAGCCTGTCTTTGAACTCACTGATCTTTTTTTCTCTTCTCGATCCATTCTGATAATTAGAGCCTCTAATGCATTTTTCAGTTCAGCAACTGAAAAATGAAAGTAAAAAATTTCTGAATTCCAGAATTTAGTTCATTACTTTTTAAAAAAATTATTTAAATCACTTTGTTAATCCTTTGCTAGCAGAATTTCACAAAGTCCTTGATTCAATGACTGAGTGCAGCCCTCTGGAAGAATGCCCCGAAGATGATAAGCAGCACCAGTTCTTATATCTCTTGCCTGAATCACTGCATTTTTAGAAAGATGAGATCAATGATTGTGGGCCTTGCCTTTTCCTGTACATAAGATAATGTCTGACGGAATTAATAATTATGCTTCTGTAATCTATAACCAGATATACCCTCACACTTAAACTTTGATGAGACTTTGCTCTGATATTCTGAGCATGTTTGCTGTACCTTCTGAGCACACGCAGAATCTCCACCGCTTGGCTGCTTTGGAGCAGTCTAACAGAAACTCTCTGAAAGACTCTCCCCGGTTGTAATCCCCAGTAAGACTCCGAATAAAACAAACTTTAACTCTTTAATAAATAAATAATTCTCTTTGTCAAGTTTCTCTGATGAATTTCTTAATTGCTCTTCTGTATCATCTTGGAGTTTGTTCAATCTCCTTAGAATCGTTATTTTGAATTCTTGATTAAGAACGTACACACTGTGGTCTTGTCAGGTCAGTCACTGGCTTCTTGCTTTGTCCATTGTGGAGGTTACGTTTCTGTTTTTCCTATTGTTTCTTGTAAACATGTATCTATAGTTTCACATTGAAGGAGTAGTCATTTATTCCAGTCTTCTCTGTCTGGCTTATTTTGGTCTTTCTAGAATATGTTTGCTTAAAGGTTCTTTGCAGTTACCATGAGTCCCTTTAATCCTAGATCATTGCATTTTTTTTTTTTTTTTTTTTTTTTTTTTTTTTTTGTGCAGTAGATGGTGCCTTAAGCTAAGGTTTCTCCTGACTCTTGCAAATGTTCAGAGCACTACCCATCCTAAATGGGGGCTTCTCAAAAGCAATATCTCAGCTGTTGGGGAAGGCTGGCTAGGGGTTCATGCCCAGAAGACCTATGGTGTGTACCTCCTACAGCATGGTGCTGGTGAACAGCCACTCTGATTCACTGTCTCCTTTGGCTGAGACGAAGAGCAGTTTCATGGACTGGAGTTTTTAGTCTTACCTCTCCTTTTTGTTACTAGCTTCCTTTAGGGGTTTTTCTTCTTATGGGCACTTGGGATGCTGCTTGAAGCAGGAATGGTTTTTCTTCAAGGGAACCCAAGATGGTGGGGAAGCTGGCTGGCTGCCTCAATCTTACTTTTTCCAGTGTAGAAACTGTGAGTCAGGGAGAAAGTGTCATGGATAAAGAAGTTTGTTTCTCTTACTGTCTCCTCAGAGTTTTTCACTTTTCTGTGGCCCCAGGGGTTGTCTCAGCCTCTGATTTGAGTTCTGGGATGGTGTTGATAACATTTGTGTTGGAAATCTTTGTTGGTTTTCAGTGGAGGAGAGAGAAGTGCTTCCACTTTACCATTTTGATGAAGTTACTCTGTTTTATGTTTTTGATGTCATGATTTGCATCTTTTAATATTATGTAACTCTGTGTTAGTCAATTTTCACACTGCTATAGAGAACTACCTGAGACTGGGTAATTTGTTAAGAAAAGAGGTTTAACTGACTCACAGGTCTGCATGGCTGGGGAGGCAACTTACAATCATAGTGGAAGGTGAAGGAGAGGCAAGGCACATCTTACATGGTGGCGGGAGAGGGAGAGGGAGAGAGAGAGAGAGAGAGCGAGAGAGAGAGCAAGAGCGAGAGTGAGCAAAGGGGAAGTGCCATACTTTTAAACCATTAGATCTGGTGAGAACTCACTGTCATGAGAACAGCATGAGGGAAATTCACTTCCATGATCCAATCACTTCCCACCAGGTCCCTCCCCTGACACATGGGGATTACAATTTGACATGAGATTTGGGTGGGGACACAGAGTCATTCCACCCCAGGCCCCTCCCAAATCTCTTGTCCTTCTCACATTTCAAAACTAGTCATGCTTTCCCAACAGTCCCCCAAAGCCTTAAGTCATTCCAGCATTAATTCAAAATTTCAAGTCCAAAGTCTCATCTGAGACAAGGCAAGTCCCTTCTGCCTATGAGACTGTAAAATCAAAAACAGGTTAGTTATTGCCAAGATACAATGTTAATACAGGCATTGGGTAAATGCTCCCATTCCAAATGGGAGAAATTGGCTAAAATAAAGGGGTTACAGGCCTTATGCAAATCCAAAACCCAGCAGGGCAGTCATTAAATCTTAAAGCTTCAAAATAATCTCCTTTGACTCCTTGTCTCACGTCCAGGCCACACTGATGCAAAGGGTGGGCTTCCAAGGCCTTGGGCAGTTCTGCCCCTGTGGCTTTGCAGGGTACAGTTCCTGAGGGTGTTTCCATGGGCTGGCATTGAGTGTCTGTGGCTTTTCCGGGTGGATGGTGCAAGCTGTTGGTGGATCTACCATTCTGGGTTATGGAGTATGGTGGCTCTCTTTTCACAGCTTCACTAGGCAATGTTTCAGTGGGGACTCTGTGTGGGTGCTCCAGCCCCACATTTTCTCTCAGCACTGCCCTAGCAGAGGTTCCATGAGGGCTCTGCTCCTGCAGCAGACTTCTGTGTGGACATCCATTTATTTCCATACATTCTCTGAAATCTAGGTGGATGTTCCCAAAGCTCAATTCTCACCTTCTGCACACCCACAGGCCTAACATCATGTGGAAGGTGCCAACGCTTGGGGCTTGCATCCTCTGAAGTCACGGCCCAAGCTGTACCTCGGCCCCTTTTAGCTGTGGCTGGAGCTGGAGCAGCTGGGCTGCACAGAGCAGCAGGGGTCTGGCCATGATCCATGAAACCAATTTTCCCTCCTAGGCTTCCGGGCCTGTGATGGGAGGGGTTGCCATGATGGTCTCTGACATGCCCAGAAGACAGTTTCTCCATTGTCTTGGCTATTAACATTCAGCTTCTCTCTTATTTATTTATTTATTTATTTAGAGATGAAGTCTTGCTCTGTTGCCCAGGCTGGAGTGCAGTGACATGATTTTGATTCACTGCAACCTCAGTCCAAATTGCTGGGTTCAAGCAATTCTCCTGCCTCCCAAGTAGCAGAGGTTACATGCGCCCACCACCACACCCAGCTAATTTTTGTATTTTTAGTAGAGATGGAGTTTCACCATGTTGGCCAGGCTGGTCTCGAACTCCTGACCTCAGGCAATCCACCTGCCTTGGCCTCCAAAAGTTCTGGGATTACAGGTGTGAGCCACTGTGCCTGGTCTTAGCTTCTCTTTACTTATGGAAGTTTCTGTAGCTGGCTTTAATTTCTCCTCAGAAAATGGGTTTTTCTTTTCTACCACATGGTCACGCTGCAACTTTTTCAAACTTTGATGCTCTGCTTCCTTTTTAAACATAATTTTCAATTTCAGACCATCTCTTTGTGAACACATGGCTTTATGCTGTTAGAAACAGCCAGGTTAAATCTTCAATGCTTTGCTACTTAGATTTTTTTTTCCACCAGATACCCTAAATCATCTCTCTCAAGTTCAAAGTTTCGTAGATTTCTAAGGCAGGGGCAAAATGCTGCCAGTCTCTTTGCTAAAGCATAGCAAAAGAGTGACCTTTACTCCACTTCCCAATAAGTCCCTCATCTCCATCTGAGACCACCTCAGCCTGGACTTCATCGTCCATATCATTATCAGGATTTTTGTCAAAACCATTCAACAAGTCTCTAAATTTTCCCACATCCTCCTGTCTTCTTCTGAGCTCTCTAAACTGTTATGACCTCTGCCCATAATCCAGTTCCAAAGTCACTTCCACATTTTCAGGTGTCTTTATAGCAATGCCCCACTCTCCTGATACCAATTTTCTGAGTGGGGAAGCTGGCTATCTGACTCAATCTTACTTTTCCTAATGTAGAAACTGTGAATCAGGGAGAAATGTCTGTGCACAGTTATTTCAGACTGAGGGAAGGGTGTCATGGTTAGAGAAGTTTGTTTCTCTTGCTATCAGTTCAGAGTTTTTAACTTCTCTTGGCCCCAGGGATTGTCTCAGCCTCAGATTTGAGTTCTGAAATGTTGATGACACTGGCGTTGGATATTTGTTTTTGGTTTTCAGTGGAGGAGAGTGAAGTCAGACTTCTTCTACTTCATCGTTTTGGTGACAACGTTTCATTTTATGTGTTCAATGTCACAATTTGCATCTTTTTATATTATGTATCCCTTAACAAGTATTGTAGCTATAACTATTTTTAGTTTTGTCTTTTAAACTTTATACTAAAGTGCTTTAAATATAAATGGTTTAACAGTATTGGAGTACTCTGAATTTAACTACATACTTACTTTTACCAGTGATTTTTATCCTTTCCTATGTTTTCATGTTACTAATTAGCATTAGTTTCTTTCAGCTTGAAGAACTCATTTTAGCATTTATTTTAGCGCAGGTTTAGTGATGATAAAAAGCTTGTTTTTCTTGGAAAGTCTTTATCTCTCTTTCATTTCTGAAGGATAGCTTTACTAAGGAAAGTATTCCTGGTTGGCAGGTTTTTTTTCTTTGGCACTTTGAATATATCATCCCACTTTTTCCTGGCCTGTAAAGTTTTTGCTGAGAAATCTGCTGATAGCTTTATGGGCATTCCCTTGTAAGTGATACACGTATTTTCTCTAGCTGCTTTCAGGATTCTCTCTTTGTCTTTGATTTTTTACAATTTGACTATAATGTTTTGATGCAGTATTATCTGAATTGAACCTGATTGAAGACCTTTGAGCTTCCTGTACCTGGATATTTGTATCGTTTCCCATATTTGGGAAGTTTTCTATCATTATTTTTAAAAATAAACTTTCTTCCTTTTCTTTTTCTTTGCTCCTTCTGGTGCATCTATGATGGATATATTGGTTCATTTGATGGTAGCCCATATTTAATTTCATTTGGAATGTTTTCTGTGTATGGTATAAGGTATGCATCTAAATTAATTTTTAAATTTAATATTGTTATTCTCTTACAGAGACATCTAATATTTTTGTAGAAAAATTTATCTGCTAAGTGAATGAATAAATAGCAAGAATATTGTTACTTTTAGCACTTTATGTATTCACTTCTCATATTTGCTTGATTATATTTTGGAAATATCAATTCTGTGTCAGTGGTTCATTATTTCTGCCTCAACTTCCTATCATATAGTTTTATAGTTATCCTATTGTTATATGGTTTGAAATTTTAAAATTGAGTTGAGCTCATTATTTATTTGCATATTCTCTCTCTCTCTGATTTTTTCAATTTTTCCCCTTTTGGCATTCCTACCTAAGCAGGAAGCTTATTCTTCTAGATAAATTTCTGCAGTGGACCTCTATTGTTTTTGCCTGCTCAGCAACCCTCCTGCTTGTTTTGGTAAGTGAATCCTTCTTTCTTGTGAAGATGCCACATGCTTTGGGTGGCCTGTCTGTCTTCCTACCTCCCTGGAGACATATGGGTGGGCATGTGGCCATTCATAGTATCTCGCCTCCCTGGTGAAGAGTGATTGGCTCAGGAATGAACACGTGATCCAAACTGGGCCAATCATAGAGCTTTCTCTCTGAACACCCACCCCCAAATTGCTCCTAGGGCAATTTGGGACAGACTGTTGTGCTTGCTCAGTTGAAGGATGGGTTAGGGGCTACTAGTGTTACTTCATTAGGCAGAATGAGCTAGACTGTGCTGCACCCACACAGCACTCCCAGATCTGAGTGGCTAAGCACAAGTTTATTCCTCCCTCATGCCAAGCCCACTGCTGGCATGCTAAGCATCAGGACAGCTGTCCTCTGTGTGGTGAGTTAGCGAGCCAGGCTGTGGGACTCTATGCACCTCCATCGTAATGCTAAGCCTCCGCACTGGCCACCAAGGGGAAGAGGGAGACTTGAGGATGCCCTGGGGCTTCTCACTGCCTCAGCCCAGAAGTGACCCTCATCACACTCCTGCTCCTATTTCATTGACTAGAATGAGTCACAGGACACTGCCTAAGGACACAGGGGCTTAGAGGCAGAGTCTTCTCTGGAGAGGAGAACCAGATAGAGGAAGCCGTGACATATCCATGCCCTTGGCTTTTTTGGGTTTGAGGTTAGCAGATTCAAGCAGAAGAGAAATTCTCAGAAGTTGTTTTAAAATAGTAGTGAAAAGATTAGATAATATTGGGGGCACTCGGAGCTGGTATCAGAAGGTGTGGGCTGATAACTCCTCCCAAAAAATAATGACTGGGAGAAGGGCAGGGGGTCTTAAGGTGGGCCAGCCATTGGGGAGGGATGGATGCCAGACAAGTTTAGGGACTGAGAAGAATAAGTAGGTGGACGTAGGACCTGGAAGGGTCTGGTCAGCAAGAGACATGAGGGAGTGGAACTATCAGGGACAGGAAGATGATGATAATGAACTTTTCCTGAGTGCTGGCCCTGTGCCTGGTGCTTGCCAAGTACTTTATGCTTTTAACTAAGTCCTCCAACAACCTTTGAGGCTGGTACTCTTGGAAATCCTATGTGACAGATGAGGAACTCAGAGATGTTAAGTCACTTGTCCAGTGGTACCAGCTGGGGGAGTGGCAGAGCTGGATCCCTTACCTTTCCCAAGAATCTAAAGTTTGTGTGAATTTGTAGCCTGAGCTGTTAATAATAATTGTGCTGTGCCACTTTGTCAAGATATCCTTAAAAGAGAGAGGTGGGGAGAAGGAAGTGCCATCCCTTGAAATGTGTCTGGCTCTGCGCTAGGCATTTGGTGTTTATGTCCCGGAACCTGCTGGACATGTAACAGTCCTCAATACATGTCTCTCTCCTTCCCCAGCTTCCTGGGCTAAGGGCAGAAATGTGGACCCCTGCATCCCATTTGGCCACTGTCTTTTCTTTTCTTTTTCTTTCTTTCTTTCTTTTTCTTTTTTTTCAGATAGAGTCTCACTCTGTCACCCAGGCTGGAGTGCAGTGGCGCAATCTCAGCTCACTACAACCTCTGCCTCCTGGGTTCAGGTGATTCTCCTGCCTTAGCCTCCCGAGTAGCTAGGATTACAGGCACCCGCCACCACGCCCAGCTAATTTTTGTATTTTTAGTAGAGATGGGGTTTCACCATGTTGGGCAGTCTGATCTCAGGTGGTCCACCTGCCTTGGCCTCCCAAAGTGCTGGGATTACAGGTGTGAGTCACCGCGCCTGGCCAGCCACTGTCTCTTCTAAAAGCCATGAGTGAGACGGGGCTGGGTTCTTCTCCCAGAGGTCTACTCTGCCAGATTGGTAAAGGCAGGCAGCCTGCTGGCAGGGAAAGAGGAAGGGGGAAGGCTGTTTGGCCTCAGCATGCTTGCAGAATATTTCTGGTGACAGATGGGAAAGCTTGAGTGTGGGTGCTTTGCAAAACATCCTCCTGCAGCCTCCACCAGCAAGTGCTGCCAGGATAACAAAGCCAGGCAGATGTGGGTTCAGATAAAACAGGGGTAATGACAGTCTTGGGGGATTAAATGAGAGAATTCATATAAAGTGCAGAGCGCAGTTCCTGGTACAGGCACTTGATGTTCAATGATTGCAGCTCTCATTACCCTTGTCACAGATGTTTAAAACGGAAAATGAGGTTCAGCAAGTTGCCCAGGCTTGTGAGAAGTAAGTGGCAGAGCTGGGGCTTGAATCCAGGTCTGGGGCATAGAATTAGCTCTTTCCCCCACCCCACGTCCACAGCAGGACCAGAGCTGAGCCGCTCACCTGGGATGTCAGCAATATAGAATTCCATGAAGAATGTTCCTGCCTTTCCCATAAAAATGCTGTTTTGAAAACAGAACATTATGTAATTCATGTCCTTTCTCGGGCAGATTTGAGCTCTGATTCCTCTTGGCATTTTATGTTAAAAAGAAGTTTTTCTTTGCTGGCAAGCCTGCATGATTGCTAATAACAGTGTAGCAATATAATTTTTGCTACAGTGAGGAAAAGAATTTGTCCTCAATCATCATGAGTTCTTAGTTGGGATGGACCCCTATAACAAATGACGGATTGACAAGAAAAATTTAGCGAGTGTGCAATGCATATCACATGGGAGCAACTTCAATGAAAAGTAATTCAGAGCAGTGGCTTAGAACTCTGGCTTATGTAACATCGTCAACAAAGAACAATACATTTGTGGAGAAATGACAGGACAAAGGTTAGCAGTTTTAGGTATCCAAGGGCTGGAAACTTGCGAAGGTGAATATATGGGAGGCAACCACTGGAGTGAGGTTTCCTTACAGATTCCTCTGGTGCCATCTCTGAGCTGGTCAGAGTCTAGAATTGTTGGCCGGGCGTGGTGGATCATGCTTGTAATCCCAGCACTTTGAGAGGCTGAGGCGGGCGGATCACAAGGTCAGGAGTTCAAGACCAGCCTGGCCAACATATTGAAACCCTATCTACTAAAAATACAAAAAAAAATTGGCCAGGCGTGTTGGCAGGTACCTGTAATCTCAGCTACTCGGGAGGCTGAGGCAGGAGAATCGCTTGAACCCAGGAGGTGGAGGTTGCAGTGAGCCGAGATCGTGCCACTGCACTCTAGGCTGGGTGACAGAGCGAGACTCCGTCTCAATTAAAAAAAAAAAAGAGTCTAGAGTTGTCTCCAGTAAAGGTGAATTTATATCCTGTCTTTAGGCAGATAAGGGGGAGGGTGGAGAGCGCTTTTCCTGTGTTTGCTGCTTCTTAATTGCCTTCAACTGAAAAATAATTCGATGTCAAAGAGGATACTTTGGGGGGACATATCTTTGACAGCCACTATAGGTTGAGTTCTTACTATATTCCAGGTCGAGTGCTCATTGCTTTACAAACAAAGTCTCATTTAATTCGGAAAGCCCTGTAGAGTAAGTGCCTTGACACCTATTTTACAGCTTAGGAAACAGAAGCACGAAATTATAGCTCGTGGGTGGTGGAGATAGGGTTTGAAGCCACGTTTTGGAATTTTTCCGGGTTTTGTATTTTTTGGCCATGGGATCTTGTTTAAATGGAAATACATGGGATCTGTATTTAAATGGAGATATGTTTATCTAAAAACAGATAAACGTCGAGCTGCTCTAATTAAAGTTGAGAAAAGTGGTGATGAGGGCAAGGAGATTATAAATGGCTTGGTGTCACCCCCCACTTCCCCCATGAAGCAAAATTTGAAAATCATTGAATTGTTCTGCTTTCTATGACTCTTTCTATGTTTCTAGATAAAGATTGGATTTCCATTTCTGCCTTGCCTTTTGGGAAGCTCAGGGCTTCTTTGTTATACTCAGTCATGCTAACTCTCTTCAAATTGGGATTCTGGGCTAGGCGAGGTGGCTTTCGCCTGTGATCCCAGCACTTTGGGAGGCCGAGGTGGGCAGATCACTTGAGGTCAGGAGTTCAAGACCAGCCTGGCCAAAAGGTGAAACCCTGTCTGTACTAAACATACAAAAATTAGCTGGGCATGGTGGCACATGCCTGTAATCCCAGCTACTTGGCAGGCTGAGGCACGAGAATTGCTTGAACTTGGGAGGTGGAGGTTGCAGCTGCATTCCAGACTGGGCAACAGAGTGAGACTCTGTCTCAAAAAAAAAAAAAAAAAAAAAAAAAAACAAATTGGAGTTCTGGAATAATTTTCTCTTTCCCATCTCCCCATTACAAAGCTCATCTTTCACTCTGTGGTCACCCTTCAGTCAGGAACACTGGGCGGCACAGTGGCTCACGCCTGTAATCCTAGCACCTGGGGAGGCCCAAGCGGTTGGATCACCTGAGGTCAGGAGTTTGACACCAGCCTGGGCAACAGGGAGAAGCCCTGTCTCTACTCAAAATACAAAAACAAGCTGGGCATGGTGGCGGGCGCCTGTAATCCTAGCTACTTGGGAGGCTGAGGCAGGAGAATCATTTGAACCTGGGAAGTGGAGGTTGTAGTGAGCTGAGATCTTGCTACTGCACTCTGGCCTGGGCAATAGAGTGAGACTTCACTTCAAAAAAAAAAAAAAAGAAAAGAAAAGAAAAAAGAAAGAAAATAGGTTTCTGTTGTTTAAGCCACCTAGTGTACGGGATTCTGTTAAGGCAGCCTGAGCTGACCAGGACAGACAGACAGGAGGAGATTAAGGCAATTAGTTCCGTTCTTGTGAGTCCAGCAGGAGGGGGCACTGTAAGGCAAGACACTAGCAGGGGTGAGGTGGTTGCTGGTCGGTGGGTCTTTGGGGCACTGAAAAATTGTATCATGAAGTTACTTCTCAGCGATAGGTCCAGGCCTGCAAGGAATGCAAGGAATCCCACCACAGTGGTAGAGCCTGACCTCCTGTTTTTCTTCAGAAGGAGTCTCACTCTGTCACAGGCTGGAGTGCAGTAGTGTGATTTCTGCAGACTCTACCTCCCAGGGTCAAGTAATTCTCCTGTCTCAGCCACTGAGTAGCTGGGACTATAGGCATGTGCCACCATGCCCAACTAATTTTTGTATTTTTAGTAAAGACGGAGTTTCTCCATGTTGGCCGGGCTGGTCTTGAACTCCTGGCCTCAATGATCCACCCACCTCGGCCTCCCAATATACTGGGATTACAGGTGTGAGCCACCACATCTGGCCAATCCTGACCTATTCATTGGCCCCAGGGACTGGTTGAATGTGTGGGTGGAGGCGTCTGGGGCATCTGGAGATGTGGTCATAGACGCAAGTGGACATTCCTCACCCCAGAACGCAGGTAGGTCTGCATTGACCTGAGTCTGTTTTTATAGGCAGAAGCTAAATAGTTCAAGCTCAGACAGACAAATGGAAGATAAAGTAGGTCCCTGGATCCCATGGTGCGTGGTCAGGCTGGTGTAGGGGCCTCCAAGGAGCACTTTCCAGGAGCAAGGCCTGGCTGCAGTGGAAAGAATGAAGACTGCAGGCAGGTCGCTCTGGCTGCAAATCGCATCTCTCCCGGGGCATTGCCTTATGTCTTCCGGCAAGGCCCTTCACTTACCTGAGCCCAGGTGTCTTCATCTGCAGAGTGGGGAGGAAGACACCTGGTTGTCCTGGGTGCTGACATTGCTGGCCCTCTATAAATGCAGTGATCATTACTCACATCCATTCACAGCTTTCTGGGGCACCTATTTTCAGGGCCCTGGAAAAAGGTGAGCAGAATCAGACAGAGTCCCTCCCTCATAGGGTTTGGAGTCAGTGTAACCTCAGGTGTGGTGAGGCTGCCCGCCAAAGCTCCTGAGCTCTGAGGACTCCAGTGACACACAGGCTACAGGATCAGGGATGGAGGGTCCCTTCACGTCCTAAGGTCAGCCCTCTATCCCGGGTTTTGTGTTTAGTGCTGGTTTGCCATTGACAGGGGCATTCTGAAAAGCCAAACCAGGACCCGTGGTCTGGTGCGTGTGAGAGAGCGTGGTGCCGGCAAGGACAGGGGCTGTTGTCTTGGCTCCCCGTTTAGGGAAAGGTCTGAAGTCAAAGCTACTGCAGCAGCTTTTTGCTTCTCCACGGTCCAGGCTTGGGTGATGGCCTCATCATCAGCCTTCAGGGAAGAGCTGACTCTCTAGACACCCCTGTGGTGTGCAGGAGCCACGCAGCTCTGATGTGGGTCCTCCTGGCACGATGCCAGTGAGGCCAGGCCCAGATGTATTGATGAACGCCCAAGAGGGTAGAGGAGGGCTTCCGACCAAATAAACATCTGTAGGTCAGAGTGGAGACTGTGGAGAAAGGAGGTAGGTGGGGCCTTTTCTGGTTGTTATGGGCTGGGCTTGGGAAGAGGCTAGGTGTATTGCAGAGGGAGAAGGGGCTTCTCATTCATTCATTCAACAAATACTTTGTGAGCACTTTCTCTGGGCCCTGTGCACTAGGGATTCAGCAGTAAACAAGAGAGACAAGAATCTCTGCCCTCATGGAGCTGACATTATCATTAGGAAGGACACATGAGACAAATTAATAAAATATAGGAGGAAAAAGAAGGCAAGGCAGGCAGAGGAAGGCTGTAGAAGTTGAGATTTTAGATGGGGTGGCTAAAAGGGACCTCATTTAGAAGGAGCGTGATGAAAGGCCCGAAGAAAGTGAGGGGGCCGGGCGGTTCTCGGGGGGAAGGATACTCCTGGCTGGGGAAGAGCAGGTGGGAAGGCATGGAGATGGGGCGTGCCTGGAGAGGGTAGGAGGCCAGGCTGACTGGGGCTGTGTGGGCGAGGGGGAGAGCGCAGGAAGGAGGTCAGAGGCTAAGAGGGAGCTGGACTCGCAGGCCCACCTGGAATGCAGGAGACTCCACTGGGAGCTAGGGAGGGCTCCGTGCAGAGTCAAGTTCTGCCTTAGTCTGGAACAGGATGATTTTGGCTTCTCTGTTGAGAACAGGCTATAGGGACAAGGCCAGTAGGGGAGACCAGTTGGGAGAGGCCACTGCAGTCATCAGGATGAGGGGTCGGCACTGCATCTTTGCTCTCCACTGTGCCCCAGCCCGTGGCATGCTTCCTGGCACAGAGCAGGCACTCGACAAATATTTGTTGAATGATGTGTGCATTAGCGATGTTCGAGCACCAGTTTTCAGACTCATGCCCAGCAGGCTCTATGGGGAAGGTGGAGAAAAACAGATCCCAGGCACCGCAGTTGGGTATCCTGATCCAATAGGCTTCTGATGGGAAAGTTGAATCTGGAGTTTTAGCCTAGCCTGCAGGTAATTTTGGACAGGCAGGGACTGGCCTTCTGTGTCAGTTAGGGATAATTTTGGTTGCAAGTAACAGAGACTGACCAACAATGGTTTAAACAAAGAGGGATTTATTTTATTTACAAGAGGAGAAGGATGGCTGCTGGCATTGGCTTGGTGAAATAGTGATAGGGTCAATGACTCTGTGATTCTCTTGGCCTTTTTCTCATGGTAGCAAGGTGGCTGCTGTGGCTCCAGGCATCACACCCTCAATCGAGGCAGGAAGAAGAGGGCCAGGGAGGTGTTAGCCATGCCTATGTCTTTTACTGGAAAAGCATAAGCTTTCCCAGAAGACCCCGTAGACGTCCTCTTCCATTTCATTGGCCATAGCTGATCACATAGTCATCCTAAGCTGCAAAGGAAACTGGAACAGTGAGAATCTGGATTTATAGCCTCCACAGTTGGAGTGGCTGGAAAGATGGAGTTGGGAATCGAGGGTGTCTGCACGGCTGCCCTGGAGGGCGTGACGCTTGAGGTCCCATCTACTTCTGGGGCTTCATGGAATGATTTGTTGCCTCCAAGGAGCACTTCTGGGGACCACTGGGTGAAGCCCCAGGCATTCCCTTGGAGAGCCCTTGTCCATCTGGGACCCTCTGTCTTGCTTCTCTTCACATGTCTGAACAACACATGGACCCGAGGGCTGCTTCTTTGGGGAAGTGGTGATCTTCATTTTAGGGATTGTGCATCTTCAGCGTAACCCTCACCTGGCAGGCATTAAACAGCATAACCACATTCTCAGCACGCCAGTCACGTTCAGGAGCCTCTCGGAGCTTGACTTATACACACGCACACAGGCGGAATCTCTGCGTGTACAGCCCTGTGCTGGCAGCACACACAGGAAAAGCATGACTTCGGTCACCCTCAAATCACCCAGCTATGACTAAGACCAGGACAATCCCTTTCCTCCTGACAGTCCCACGTTTGCCTCCAGGAATCGAAGCACATGCGAGTGACTGCTCTTTGTGGCAGTTTTTGGGGTGTGAAAGGAGATGCTATTCCAGCACTGCTCTGTCACCTCAGATGACGGGTTTACGAAGCCAGAGGCAGGGATTTCAGGGGAAAAGAAACAGGCCTGGTTCATTCCCTAAATCTGTAAAAATGGGATAACACAAAGGTTAAAATATGTGAGTCTCACACAGGAAAGGCCTTCTGAAGAAGAAAAATGGATGATTTCATTGGAGTTGGCCCAGGTAGGCGCTGGGAGACTCAAAGGGGCCAGTCCATAAAGGTATCAGTGGGGTCTTTAAACCACTGTTTCTATTCCAGAAGCCTATTGGAAATTATTGTATATTTGCTTTCCAAAAGACTGTAGGAAAAAGTAAAAAAAAAAAAAAATCTTCTTTTTTTTTTGGCTAGAATTGCATCATAACAGTGCGGTCACACTGGTAAGAAATGCAGATTGGCAATCATGTACATCTCTGATTGAAACAACACTTACATAACCAACACAATTTGCTAGGCCAAAGTCTTCATGGGGAATCCCTGAGGGTGGGAGTCTGGGTGGGGTGGATAATGAAGAATCCCTGGGTTACAGAGGTGAGGTGGGGCCAGGTGTGTTTGAGAGTTGGGAATTCCTGGGGCATCAGTCGGGAGGTGTGGAGCAGCGATGGCTTCAGGGGTGATGTTTATTTATATTATTTATGTTTTTGAGATAGAGTCTCCCTCTGTCTCTCAGGCTGGAGTGCAGTGGCACAGTCTCGGCTCATGGCAACCTCCATCTCCCAGGTTCAAGTGATTCTCCTGCCTCAGCCTCCAGAGTAGCTGGGATTACAGGTGCCCACCACCACACCCGGCTAATTTTTGTATTTTTATTAGAGACGAGGTTTCACCACCTTGGCCAGGCTGGTCTCAAACTCCTGACCTCAGGTGATCCGCCCACCTCGGCCTCCCAAAGTGCTGGGATTACAGGCATGAGCCACCACGCCTGGCTGATATTTCTAATATACACCAGCCCTGGGCACTCTGGCCCTGCTGCTCACAGCAGGGTCCTCACACCAGCAGCCTCCACCTCACCTGGGAGCTTGTTAGAAATGCAGGATCTCAGCCCCCGCCCCAGATCTACTGAATTAGAAGCTGTATTTTAACAAGATCCCCAGTGATTTTTGTGCACTATCACGTTTGTGAAGCAGACTTCTAGGTGCAGGAAGGCGGCCACCCTGGCTAGGTGTGGTTAGAAGGCCTGGACTGGGTGCTGTGCGGAGGGGATGATGAATGCATGGGTGAGGGGAGAAGACCCTAAACAGCCATCTGTGTTAGCCCTCTCCCACGTGGCCGGGATGCCTGCAACAAGGCCACCTGCCGTCTGCCCTGCCCTTCTTCCCCTCAGTGGCTTTGGAGGCAGTTGCTCTTGAAGCTAACTTCTGCTAGCTGCAGGTAAAACTACAGGTGGGGGAGTTCTCTGAGACCTAGGAGCTGGGGTGCGCGGAGAAGCGGGGCCCCGGGGAGCCTCGGAGATTCCTGGTAGGAAGGCCTGGGCAGAACAGAAGGCTTGTCAAGCCAGAGGGTTGCCTCTTCCTCCTCAATTCTGCCAGAAAAACCTCCCGTGCAGGGCTCCGAATCCCCTGCAGGGAGGAGCACAGGTTTCCCTCTTGGAGCAGGAGGGCTTGGGTGCTTGGAAGGAAAAGCCTGGGAGCTTAGGGACCCCAGCCTCCCAGGGAGAGCCAGGCCCTCTGGGGTGACACATTTCTACAGAAGCAGGTGGAAACATCACAGATGTCCCAAGGCCTGGGGCCCAGGGCTGCCAGGTGCAGAAGGGCTGGAGGAGGGTGTCCAGGCCGGGGTGTGCGGTGGCCTGAGCCCCAGCAGCCAGCCCTACAGCGCTCTCTCTTCGCTGGTCAGTGTGGCAATTCTCCGCAGGTTTTCCCTCACTTTAATAAACTCGGGGGCGTGATCTTCTTCCTTCTCTGGTGGATTTTCCAGCTGAAGGAGGGAGAAGCAGAGGAGTGAGGTGGGTGGGGCTATGGGGATTCCTACTGTGAAAACCCATGGAGTTGGGACCGAGGGCCCACACAGTGGGGGAACAGAACCAGCCTGGGGATGGGCTTTGCTGCCAGCCTGGTAGCTGGGGCACAGAGCATGAGACTGCGTTCTCCTTGTGAAGTCTGGTTCTAATCACTCAGCTCCTCTGGGCCTCAGGTTCCCCATCTCTAAAGCGAGAATGACACCTGGCTCATCAGACAGTTATGAGAATGAAATCAGAATCAGCATGCAGGACACTGGGCCGGTGAGGAAGCTGAGGTTCAGAGAGGGGAAGCCACTTGCCCTAAGGACCCAGCAAAGCAAATGGCAGAGGGAGGACTCGGGCCAGGGGTGGACTCATAGTCCAGTGCTCTGTCTGCTGACCCTCTTCCTTCTCACTAGCTGTGGCCACAGCAGAGCTCCTCCCTGGGCCAGGGGATTGCCCTGGAGGATGCATTGTTCCCCACTGGGTGCCTGTCACCCACCTGGTTCAGCCTCTGCTGCCGTCTCATCAGCTCCTGCTCAAGGGGGCACTGCAGTCGCTTGGCCTCCAGCTCCTCCTTCTTCTTCTTGAGGAGCTGGTTCCGCCGTCGGTGCTCCAGGACACGCTGCAGCTCTGGCTTGCTGTCCACGCCAAGGCCCCTGGGGTGGGGAGGGAGGAGCGGTCAGGAGACCATCACCTTCCTGCCTCCCCCAGCCTCAGGGCTTCATCCTGCCCTGATGCCACCCTCCACTATTACCTTGTGCAATCCTCCCTGTAGCTTTGGAGGTGGACCCATTACTGTCCCATTTTACAGAGACAAAAACTGAGGCCTCTAGGGCTGAAGATACCAGTCCAAGTCACAGCTACAGATGGGCCAAATGAGGATCTGAACCCTGGTCTGTCTGACTGCAGAGACCAGGTTTTATGTTATTTCTGGTTATTTTCTCAGGATATGTTTCTAAAGGTAGAATTGCTGGGCCAGGCTCCTTTAAAAGATTTTAGGTACATAGGTCTACCTGTGCCTGAGAAACATTATCCAGTGTATCCCCCTGTGAACAGTGTACAGGAGCATCTGTTTCTCCCCACCATCACCAGCCAATCTTTTTATGTTTGAGAATCTGGTAGGCATGAAATAATATCTGGTTTTCATTTGTTTCTTTATTAGTCACGTGGGACAACATTTGATATGTTTACCAGCCATTTGCATTTCTTCTTTTGTGAATTAACTGTATTATTATTATTATTTTTACAGACAAGCACTCGCTCTGTTGCCCAGACTGGAGTGCAGTGGCACAATCATAGCTCACTGCAGCCTTCAACTCCTGGGATCAAGTGATCCTCCTGCCTTGGCCTCCCAAAGTGTTGGGATTACAGGTGTGAGCCACCACGTCTGGCTGTACTGTATTACTTTTGATTCATCTTTCTTTGTGGATTTTAAGAGATCTGAATATATTCATTTTTTTTCTGTATATGCGAGTTTTAAAAATAAAATTTATTTATATTGCAAATACTTTCTCTGGTTTATCTTTAAGCTTTTATTGTTGATTGTGGTGGTGTTTTTTGATATTAAAGGGATGAGCCTAAAAGCTATTCAGAGAAAATGCTTATATTATAATATTAATTGAAAACAAAAACAAAAGCCACTCAGTGTACAAAGTAACTGCGAGGATGTCGGTCACAGCTGAAAACAAGAATGCAATCATCACAACCGGCTCTAATACCACAGACGGCCAGCAGAGGGAGCTCTGAAAGCACTGCTGCGTTCACGCTGTTACTGGTGAGCAGGAGTATTTCCCGGTCCTCCGGAGGTAGGGGGCTCAGCCTTTCTCTCCTCCAGTTCACGTCCCAACAATTGCCCCATCCCAGCCCTGCCACCTCCCAGATGCCCCCTGGCCTGTCTCTGTCAATGCTCACCACGGCCTGCCACGGAAGAGCCAGCCACTATCCTGGGCCTCGGCAATATTCCTGCCCCCTTCGGTATTGTGAGCTCCCCCATCCCTACACCTCACCAGGAGGGCCCTTCTGAAGCGCGATCAGACCAGTGCCCCCGCTGTAGACCCTTCCTCAGTCCATCCTCTGCCCTGGCCGGCACCGCACAATCAATGCCCGAGGCACAGTGAGCAATTCCTGTTTCCTGCTTATTTGCATATGCGGTTCCCTCTGCCATCCGACACCCACCTCGCACCCTGGCTGACTCCAGTCCCCCTTCAGGTCATGGCTGAACAGCACTGCTCCTGTGAAGTCATTTTAGACCCCTCTCGGGTTCCTCCTCTGGGGTCTCAGGCCAATGCACCCATCCTACTGCCTGGCTGTGCACCTGTCCCTGTCTGTTAGGACAGGAACTGGGTCCCATTCATTCTTGCACCCCCAGGTCTGGACTCAGCGCCCAACACATAGTATGTACTCAGTAAATGTATCTGGAGTGTGGGTGTGAAACGGGTGGCTGGGCGAGAGAACAGGGCTTTTTGGGTCCCTTTGGTTCCCAGGGGCCCGCTGGGGATGGGGCCATTACAGGTTTTGCTGGTGATCGTGTAGGGCACACTCAGCCCTCCTCAGTCTCCAGAAGCCCCAGGGTGAGAGCCAACCCTGCTTTCCTCCAGGGGCACCTCCCCAAGTCCCACAGGACCAGGTGCTTGCCGTGCACGGGCCACAGGGCCTCATCCCCACCTTCTGTGGTTCATGAGCAGCTCCCTGTGCAGCTCCTGGTGACTCCGAGAGGCCTTCACGGGGTTCAGCAGCTTCTTGGGCTTGATGAGCTCTGGATTCCACTCTCTGTATTCTGGCCGGGCCATCAGGCCCCCGATGTCTGCCCGCTCCCTCTGGATCTCCGAGTACATGGAGGCTGTAGAAATGGACAGAGGAGTTGCTCAGAGCTGAGCCTCTCATCCCACCCTGCCCCGTGGGGCACAGTTGAAGGGCAAGGTTTTCATGTCAGATGGACTTGGGCCACCTGCTACTGTGCATACCTGGGCAAGCTACCTGACTTTCTGAGCCTTCGTTTCTTCACTTACAAAAATGGAAACCATGATGGAATGCATGCCCAGGGCTGTCAGAATTGGAGATGCAGTTTGCGATGTGTCTGGAGTATGGAAGTCAAGTGATAATGGGCCTCAAGATACAGGCTGACACATATGAACTTTTGGCCTGACTTTGCAAACCACAGTTTTCCCCCACTATACATGGAATTATGTTTGAGTTTCTGTTTTTCAATGAGCTTTAAGAGAAAAGGAAAAATACATTTAAAAAGACTCATATGTACTTGTTAAAAACAATTTGGATGAATGCAGTGATAAAAAGAAAGTATTACCCTTTATTGTCTAACTCTAGCACAGTTCCAAATTCTCGTGTGGAACTGTTCAGCTTTTCATTTTCTTCACATCAAAGAGGAGAGGACGAAGTTCAGAGACTGCTGTTCCTAATAGCAAAGGCATAGTTGTCAAACGTCTGGCCACTCAATGGCCCCACTTCTACCACAGCAGTTTCAAATCTGTCAGTTTACTTAAAATTCAGACACAAGGCCTCCCTCTTCTGCAAACTGGCTCCTTATCCTTGAAATGCCCGAGAGCAAGTACAGAGAGAGAGAGAGAGAGAGAGAGAGACAGACAGACAGACAGACAGACAGACACAGAGAGGAAAAGAGACTGATTAAAAAAAAAAAAAGGCCTCAAAGGTATAGACACTGCCTGGCCATGAGCTGCTTATAGTGATTTTAGTGAAAATGTAGACATTAGCTCTGCCCTCTTCATGAGTCCGGCTTTGCAGAGGTTGAGCTCCTAACATATGCCAGTTCCTGACAGTTGGCAGTGTCTGGTCTGGAATGCAGTAGGTGATCAATACACATTTGTTGGTAATTTTCTTCACACAACTTTCACACAATTTTCTTCAATACAACTTTCGAAGTGTTCTTTGGTCTTGGGGAACCCGTGCCCTGTGGCATGTGGTTTTCATGTGACCACTGGGAACATGTGTCCCCACTTGGAACACCAGGCATCAGTCCCCTCTCGAGGGCCACCATGTTGGTTGTGGACAGACTGATTTCTGCCCTCACACTAGGAAGGGGGTGAGAACCATTCCCTGCCCGAACGCAGTTTTGTGGATGAACGGGGATATGTGAAAACTTGGAAGCGGCAAACAGCTTGTTGGGGTCGGGAAATACAAACGAGGGGTTTGGCGGGGTGCACATTGCAAGGTGACAGGTTGGGAATGTAGGCGTCAAACGGGAGATTGTTCTTTGCAACGGTGGCCACCAGACCCGTGTTTGGCTTTTCTATGATGACCCCTGGCAGGCTGCTGTTAGGAGGAGCAAGTAAGACCACGTATGTAAAGGTGCTGTGTAACCTGGAGAAAGAGGTGGTTATTATAAGGTATTTTGGATGTAGCCAGATGAAGCGTCAGAGCACAGACATGTTAATTCACATTCTCAGGACCATTTCTAAAATGAGAATTCTAATTAACTTTTTTCTCATCTTTTTCATATGGCTGTTTGCTTTCAGGTTATATCCTTTCTAATTTTTTGGTCCTTAAAAAGGAATCATAACAGTATTTGTAGTTACTTTAAAATGAGCACTTGATATTTGCTCGTCCGTGGGATCAAGCTGTCTGGGTGCCAGTGCACTAGGACACCTGGATTCAGGTTGGAGCTTTGGGCTCTTCCCTCTTTTGCTGCCTACTCCTGTTGTCAAGTGTCGCCCATCCTTTGAGTAATTCTCAGCTATGCTCTTTCCTTCCTGTGATCTCGGCTCTCGTATTCAGCTCATGCCGTGCTTTAATAACTACTTTGGCTCCCTGGCTATTCACCTGCTCTTAGTCCCTCTATGCCCCCTAAATCTTCCAGAGCTGCTCGCTTTTCATCAGCCACACCATCCTTAAAAGAACTCACCGTCTGTTGCCAAAGCGATAAGGCAGGAAATAGAATAAGTTGGATAACTTTAGAAAAGGAGAAGGCAGCCTTAATATTTGCATGGATGTAGTGATATACCCAGAATTCCCGAAAGGATGAACAGAAAAGCATTTGGAATTGAGCGCGTTCGACAATTGTGGCCAGATACAAATTAAGTACACAACATCAAGAGCTTCTGTGTAATGGGAATGACCACTGAGAAAGTGCATAACTTAATAAAAATAGTCATGCATTCCACAAGTGTTCATGTTCCTGTGATTTTCCTGGCACTGTGGTAGACACTGGACACATAGAGGAGAACTGAACAAGCGAGGTCCCGGCGCTCACAGAACCCACACTCTGCTGGGGAGGCCGACAGTCAGCACACACGCAAGCCAATGAAAACAGAAGACCACAAACGGCTCCAGGCTCCCACAGGGACTAAGGAGGGACCCGCTGTCAGCCAGGTGCGGGGAGGGCCTCTCTGAGGAGGTGACGTGACGATCTGACAGTTAAGATGAGGAGGGAGGCCATTTGGGGCCTAGAGAACAGCATGTGTGACTCATGTACCTTGAACAAGCTGGGTCTGTTCGGGAACAAAAAGACACAGTGTGCTGGAGTGGTGTGAGCTGAGTGACGGGGAGGCGTCTGGAGTGAGGGTGGACGGGTGGGTTCAAGTCGGGGAAAGGCACGCCTGATTCACTTTTAAAAAGGTCATTCTGGCTGCTGTGCGGGGAAACTGTCAGAGGCCTTGGGATGTTTTATGACTTCGGTTTCCTTCACTTCCAGTGGGTGGTCTCTGTCTCTCTCTCCTGTTAAATTCCATGGAAAAAATCTCTAATTGGCCTGGCTGAGCCCTTCACCCCATACCTCAGTTGCCAGCCAGCCAGTGGGTTGGCTGCCCCAGGGCCAGGCAGTGGGGCTCAGTCACATAGGGTCGTCCTTGAAAGAGGGTCCCTGTTTGGTTTGACCTGTTGTCACTGTCTCAAAATTCCAAATGCAATTTGAACAAGTGACCCTCCTTTTTTATCTTGCACTGGGTCCTGTCAATTATGAAGCCAGTTCTGCACCCCAAGTCCCATCTTATGCCAGCTCTGGCTCAATGGTTTCCCCTAGGCCTTTTTTTAAAAAAAATTAATTAAATTAGTGGTGAGCTGTGGATGATAGTGTTTCCCTGAGGCCAGGCTGGTGTGGTGGGTGAACCCTGAAGGATGTGGCTGGTGCCTTAGCTCAGAGCTGCAGGAGAAAAACCATTGCCTTTGCCACTCAGGGTGCTGAGCCCCAGCAAACAACCCCTGTGAGATCCATGTATGCACCTACGAGGGGTGGGGTGGGCTTCTGGGGACCCCAGGACTTAGAAAGCTGAGCCAACCTTCCTGTTAATTTATTCAACCGAGGCCTCTGGGAGAAGAACCTCACACAGGTTCTGTTATAAAAGAGATTACTCAACAAAGCACAGGTGTGAGGCCAAGAAAATCCAGGCTGTCTTGGGCGGTCAGCTGGGCCTCCTAAGGCAGAGGCCTGGGGTTGTTCCCAAGGCTGCTGGGCATCCCAAGAGATCCAAGACTCTGGGCTCCATCAGGGGAGTGGCCATGGAGGGCCAAGAGAGGAAGTGGGCATGAGACAGGTCCTCTCTGGAAAGAAAAAGGTGAACACCCAGGAAAAGAGCTGGCAGGGAGAGGGAGGAGCAGGCCAACCAGGAAGGAGAAAGGTAAGTGGCTCGTTCATATTCTTCATGGCTGTTAAAGAAATGCAGGAGGAGGCAGATGGATAAGGAGGCTGGAGCCATTCGGACCTGGATTTGAATGTCAGCTCTGTCCCTGCCTCCCTGCCGTCTGGAGCTGGAGCCTGGAAACCACAGCCTTTAGACCAAATCCCACAGCCCTGAGACACACCATGCCCACTTATTCTCTATGGCGGTTTCCCAGTGAACAGCAGAGTTGAGATGGGACAGCTGCTTTTGAGCTGGTGTTTCCTCCTCTGCAAATTGGGCATTACTGTAGAATCCTCCTCTATGAAGTTGTGGCGTCATAAACGAGGTGATACTTGCAAGCTGCTTGGCCAATGCCTAGTACAGAGCTGAGCGCTTGGTGCTGGCTACTGGGGCTGCCACATACAGCAGGCCGGTTGTGCACGTCACAACACCAAGTCCTCAACTCCCATAGATTAAACTGGGAATGGTGCCCCTGGAATGGCAGTGTGACCACCCGGTCAGCTGCTATTAGCAATCACTATTAACAAATCCCATTCCTAGTCCTAGAGGGAGCCTTTTCATCGTCAGAAACCGCACTGGTTAAATCAGTGGATCTCAACTTGGCTGCATATTAGCATCACCACAGGAAGTTTCAAAAATTCCAAGGCCTGAGTCCCACCACAGGGATTCTGATTTAACTGGCTTGGGGACACTGCTTGGCCTTGGGGATTTTTTAAAACTCCCTAGGTGATTCCTAGAGTCAGCCAACTTTGTAAACCATGGAGTTAAAAAAAAACCCAAAACACAAACTTCTTTGCCTTGGCCTTGAGTGATCTCAGCTGACTGTAGCTGGCCTGGTTATTGTGAGCAGATCTGATTAAGGTCATAGTTCTTAGTGGCTGTGTGACCTTGGGCAGGTCTTTAACCTCTGGGACGCTCCTCTGTGGAATTGGGATGCTGTGAAGATCGGATGAGCTCAAGTGCTGGGCATGGGGTGGAGGCCACCAGTAGGTGAGAGCTAAATTGAGTGTCTTGCATGACTATAGGATGGGCAAATAATTCTCACTTAATATGCAGACTATGGGCCTGATGTTGTTTTTCCTGGGGTGGGGATAATAAGAAGTCCGAGGAGAGATTGGAAGCCCCTTGCTTGGTTCCTCCCTGGTTCCTCTGTGACCCAAGAGGCCCCACAGCTCCTTGCCAGAGGCTCCACAGGACATTGGCCCCATACCCAGCAAGGCTCAGCTGGGATCACTGCTGCTCCCAGGGTGAGCTCGCCAGGCCACTGGGGCATGCATGGCTAATGCAGGGTGGCAGCTTTGAAACCAAACACTGGTGCCCTCATCCACAGAAGAGAGTAAGGAGAGACAGAATGGGAGCTGCACTGATGGAGTCTTGGGGCCCTGTTCATCTTGACAACAGCCGTGGGACCCCGGACTGTCTAAGACCTTAATGTCCCTTCCACTTGCCTCTCCCCTGTCCTGGTAGTTCTGTTTCTGTCTTTGATGGCATCAGTTGTAACAAATGACACAGGAGCCAGTAAAGCAATGGTTAAAGCAGATGGTTTAGTGGAGACAGACTGGGTTTGAGTCATGATGGCAAATCTTTCCCAGCTGTGTTACCTTGGCCAAGTAGCTTAACCCCTCTGAGCCTCTATACAGCAAGGATAACGGCCTATTCATGGGCAGTTTGGAAGATGAAGTGATATAATGTGCACGATGGCTTAGCCCAGCACCTGGCAGAGTGATGCCCACTGAAGACAAACCATGGTACTTCTGTCCTGAAGAAACCTTGTGGCCACCACTCCAGATTTGATCTGGATCTCAAAATCACCCTCAGAGGCAGCCAGTGGTACCCCGTTTTGTAGATGAGAACGCCAAGGCTCAGAGAGGCCAAGCTACTTGTCTCAAGGTACATAGAGAGGAAGAAGCAAAGCCAGGACCTTTGGATTCCAAATTCAGTGCTCTTTCTGCTGCTCTACTGTCTTCAAGGTGCAAAATGTCTTTCAGTTGACAAAGCAGGGTTATGTCCTTTTCTTTCTCTGGATAGTCAAGAAACCCCAATGAAGAGGCTGTGTGAGCCCATTTTATAGATGAGAACATGGGGGCCTTCTAACTTGAGGACTCCTAGCCTATGTGAAATACAAACTCTCACTGGGGAGCCCCAGCCTGGCCCTAGCAGCTTTGGGCTTAAGCTAGAATCCACAGGCCTATCTGGCCTCAGGCTGGTCTCTGTTTAGGAGAGGACCAGCTGGTGGCCTTCCGTCTTCTGCCCCCACTTCCTCCTTCCTCATTACTGTTAAAGCTGCTGGGTTCAGAACACATTCAGAACCCTCTTGGTTCAGCATATAATGGGATGGCAGGGCAAAAAAAGAGGCTTTCAAAATAACGACTGGCAAAGAAAAAAGAGGCATTCAGTAAAAGTGACAAGCATGGTCACTGGGTTTCCTGATCCTTCTGGCTTTTTTCCTCTCCATGGGGAAAGTGCCTATTTGTATTTCACTGGCCAGCAGTCAAACAACAGTGTATCTGGGAGCCACCTCTAGATCTCCCAGCAGCCTCTGGTTGATGCCCAGAAGCCCCCAGCAGAGCTGCTTGTCCATTTGGATGCAATGACTCAAGGCTGACTTCCTGAACATTTTGCCTTGGGTCTGCTGTAATTTCCTACCTCGGGAGGAGAATGTTGGGTGGGCATTTAGGATTTTGAACCAATTGAATAGCAGAGTCCAGGGCTAGACATGGAGGGTCCTTAGCAAGGTTAGCGGACAGCGTTGTTCAGTTGATCTGGATCAAGCCCTCACAGACCTAGAATCCCTGCTGGCTCATTAGTGGCGTGATGCCAGCCACTTCACCTGGCAGATGCCTCTGCAGGGAAAATTCCAGTAGGTACTTACCACCAACAGAGCTAAGGGGGCCACTCAGGATCTAAGCCACCCAGAGACACAGGTGTGGGGGCTGCCTCAAAGCCTGAAGCCACCTGGGTTTGGTAGCAGTTTCACAAAGTGACATACCCAATCCTACAGCTCTTGATTTCTGGCCCAATCTCAGACTTGCCTTGTATTACAAAGTGCTAAAGCCAAATCCACCAGAAAGGCAGGCCCTTCACACATTAACCTACACACACTGTGTGCCGTGCACGGTGCTAAGCACCTAGCAGCCAGATCTCATGAAATATGAAATTCGGATGACAGACTGAGGAAGTGGGTACTGTCATTACCCTCTTTTTATAGTTGAGGAAACTGAGGTTCCAGGAAGTCATCTGATTTCCCCAAATCACACAACCAGTGAATGAAAGAGCTTGAATCTGAGCCAAGCTCTGATGCTGAAACCTGTGTTCTGTTGGTTGTGCTGAGAATTAATCCCCCATACTGTGTGATAATTGACTTAGGTGAGGCTATATCATGCATTAATTCAGATTCATCTAAGTTTGCAGCAGAAAAAGATCAACAAGAATTCAGGGCTGTGTCTGAGGGCTCTCTTCTTTGTCTCCTACCCTTTTCCAAAACCCAGGGTGCCAGGAGGTGTCTCCAGTATCATTTTACGGATGCAGGGACATAGCCCAGGTACCTAAACTCGAAGTACTCAGTTTCTCTGACAGCCCACTTCAGTGCACGGGGTCTGCCCTCCTTCCCTTCCACCTCCTCCCAAACAGCACCCCTCTCGACAGCAGGTGAAACAGAACAGAGATGGTCTTACTTCTCAGGTCGAGTCCTTGGGAAGGGAAGTCAGGAGCGTGTTGCTGGGCTCTTCACTCCACTGGGAAGTCCCGGACTAGCAAGGAGGGCTGCCTCTAGAGGGCGGTTCTTAAACCCCTGGGAACGGGAGGCAGCTGAAATGTGCCAACAAGTGAGACAGCCTTTGCATTCCTGTTTATTCTGGTATCAATAAAAAGGAACTGTTACTATAGTAACGGATATTTCACTTGGTGCACGGCCACTTCCACAATGCGGAACATCATGTCCAAGCCACACGCTTGAGAGGCACAAATAAATACCTATTTTGTCAGACTGATGAGGAATAAGAAACATGCCAAGTTTTGTTCTGAGCAAGGCGGCTCATGTAAAGGAATTTCCCTTGTTTCTTATGGGAGGGTCGGGCAAGAGTGGATTCCAGCACTTCCCCATGGGCGGGGAAGCCAAGCTTCCTGCTGCAGTGATGTGGATTCTTTAGGCGAAAATGGCTTTGGTGGGGGGAAAGGGTGGGGTGTAAAGGGAGGAGAAATTGCTTAGCATTGGGTCAGTTCTTGATTATCCATGAATGGGTCAGAAACTCCGTATACAGCGTTTTCCGGATACCCTGAAAGTCATTGGAACTTCACAGAGGAGCCAACAGAACAGTGTGGGAGAGTGGAGGCATCGTGTCTGGGTCTCATCAGGCTCGTGTGTCAGCCCTGGTTCCAGCACCAGCCCCTTCAGCAGCCACTCAGTGTCTCTGCGTCTTGGTTTCTGTGTTTGTCAAATGTGGAGCATACCAGGGTAGTTGAGAGGTGACATGGATGAGGTGACATTAGTGAAGCACACAGTCAAAGCTCAACATATAGGACTTTTCTGCAAGAGTGACCTGGACTCTGTGTCTCTCTTGGCACATTTTGAGAGCCCAGCATGGCACATTTTGCCTGGCGGAATATGTGTTCCATAAGAAGTGGCTTAATGAATGAATGTGCGAATGTGAAATATAAAAGTAGGCTGGCAGTGGTGGCTCACGCCTGTAATCCCAACACTTTGGGAGGCTGAGGTGGGTGGACCATTTGAGGTCAGAAGTTTGAGGCCAGCCTGGCCAACACGGTGAAACCCTGTCTCTACTAAAAATACAAAAATTAGCTGGGCATGGCGGCACACACCTGTAATTCCAGCTACTCGGGAGGCTGCGGCCAGAGCATTGCTTGAACTCGGGAGGCAGAGGTTGCAGTGAGCCAAGATCGGGCCACTGCACTCCAGCCTGGGTGTTAAGACACTGTCTCAAAAAACCCCCAAAAACCAAAAAAGAAACAAAAAAGGTAAACAATGTGTGTAGATCTTTTTGGCCCACCTGGGTGCTTGTAGATAATGGAGGCATTCTAATTTCAGAATCAGCTTTCACTTGAAAAGCCGGAAGTGTTTTCTGTTGTTCAGTATCATCCCAGACCCCAGTGAGGAAGCTGGGTCCACCAGTTAGACTGGGCCTCCACTCCAGCTTTGCTTTCTTGGTTGGCAGAGTGTGATGAGGCCTAGGACACATGTCACAGGTGCATGGAGGCATTAACAATGTAACCTTGTGTCTTCTTCGGCCTATATTATTTGTTCATTTAACAAACATTTATTTAGTTCCTACTGTGTTCCTGGCACTGTTCCAAGTGCTGGGGGTACCACGTGAATGACACAGGTAATATCCCTGCCGTCAGGGAACCTACCTTCCAGGGGGCACTCGGTAAAGAAGGAGACGCATAGGATGACGACAGGCAGTGAGGAACGCCGTGGTGAACGCAAGTCTGGGTGAGGTGAAAGGGAGTGGACACTGAGGGGTGATGTTTTAGGGTGGCTGAATCACAAGGGGGCAGTTGTGTGAAGTCTGTACCCATGGAAGAGCCTTTGGGGGATGGGAAGAGCCAGTGGGAAGGCCCAGGCTGGGTGGATCCTGGTGTGATGGAAAGGCAGGCTGGGCACTGTGTTGGGAGCGAGGGAGGTGGAAGTCAGGGATGGAGCAGGAGGGACAGGACAGGCATGTCCAGGGAGCCTTGGCCAAGCTGGCCATTCTGGAACCACTTAAACTTACAGGGCCTCAAATTCTCAGGTATAAAACAATTTTCTGGAAACAACGTGTGGTCCTTTTTGTTTCTTCTTCCCCAATTCTGCATTTCTTGAGGCATTTTGAATGGTAGCCCCCTCAGCCTCCCATCCTGCACTGCCTTAACTTCCCCAAACTCTGATGGTAGAAGAGGACAGCTAGATTCTTGTCAAACCACTCTTTGCTGACCCTGGTTCTTTACACACGTTGTCCTCCTCTGCAAAGAAGTATTTTGAGTATTTCCTAGGATCTATGGTGGCTCAGCTGAACCAATCCCAGTGCCTTCTTCTTCTACTTTTTTTTTTTTAAGTCTTGCTCTGTCATCCAGGCTGGAATGCAGTGGTGCAATCTTGGCTCACTGCAACCTCCACTAGAATTACGGGCACCTGCCACCACACCTGGCTAATTTTTGTACTTTTAGTAGAGACAGGCTTTCAGCATGTTGGTCAGACTGTTCTCAAACTCTTGACCTCAGGTGATCAGCCCATCTTGGCCTCCAAAAAGTGCTGGGATTATAGGTGTGAGCCACTGTACCTGGCCCCCAGTACTTTCTAACAGTTGGGGAGTAAGAAGGATCCTGGAACGGGGGAGCTTCTGACAGTTCCTGCTCATCCCTGGAGAAGACAGAAGCCCATCACCCAGTACACTCCAGAGGAACACGCACCTGACAGCCAGCGAGAACTGGGCAGGCATCCTCGGATGTTGGGCATCATTTTCCCCAGGGAAGTGGGGAGTCACTATACTTCTCCCACAAAAACTCTTCTCACAGTCCAACTTGTATACAAACCCATCAGACTGCTAGCCCCAGGGCAGGGACCTACCTATCTTCTTGTCCCAGTACTGAGAGGCTTGATAACTATTGTTAACCTGAAGACACCGAAAACCTTGATAGCGCTGAGCTTGTTACAGGACGGTCTTGCTGTGTGCCCACGTGTAGGTGCAACTATACATGAGATCAGAGGTCAACAACCGCCCTTTCCCAGGCCACACTCCATCAGTAAGAGACGATGCCACACCCCAGGATGAGATGCAGCCAATAAACATGTCTATGGATCGACCTGAAAAAGATGTCTCCTATGTACTTAATAAGAAATCATATGTAGTAGAATCTCTTGTTTTTCAAGATAAAAAAGTTGGTATATACAAAAAGAACCAGTGTGGAGGCAAATACACTAATGTGTTAGCAGAGGTCAACTCTAGATCAATGTATCTCAAATATTATTACTAGACGTCATTTGAAATAAGTGCTAAAAATGGAATTACTAGGACATGCTCTTGCATAGCTCCTCAGAACCTCTGAGGGAGGAACCTAAAAATCTGGATTTTTTTTTTGTTATTGTTGTTTTTTTGAGACAGGGTGTTACTCTGTCACCTAGGCTAAGTGCAGTGGTGCCATCTCAGCTCACTGCAGCCTTGACCTCCTGGCATCAAGCAAGCCTCCCACCTCAGTCTTCCAAGTAGCTGAGACTACAGGCATGTGCCACCATGCCTAGCTAATTTTTTGTTTTTTGAAGAAATGAGATCTCACTACATTTCCCATGCTGGTCTTGAACTCCTGGCCTCAAGTGTTCTTCCTGCTTCAGCCTCCCAAAATGGTAGGATCACAGGCATGAGCTGCCGTGGAATTTGGATTTTTAACATACTCCTCTGGGAGTTCATTTATATTAAAGAGTTTGAGGACCATTGTTCTATAGCGTAAAATTACAGGCCCTTGTTACTATATTTCTGTAATGTTTGTAGCTTAAAAAAAAAGGCCCAAGCATATATTGCTTTTGTTATCAGAAAAAGACTCTAAGAATTAAAAATGTGAGAAAGAGCAACCTTTCCCAACCAACTGTAGTTAGGAATCACATCTGGTTCGGTTATGTCCGTTTGAATGTGGGAAAACAGAGGCCCTCTCAACAAACCAGCCTTTGAGGCATTTACTCCAGGTAATTGCAGAATTCAAGCCCCAGTCGCTGCCTCCTGCCTCGTTCTGTGTAGCTTTCCCTGGAGGTCTTCCAATTCTTCTAAAAGGAAGGACTCTGGGAGGCCAGGGGCCTGGGGATCTGCATACTTGCTCAGCCCCCTGGTGATCCCGGGCATTGAAGGGGAAGCACAGAGGCTGGGCATACCCCTCCCTGTCTTCCCTCTGTCCCTTTATAACAGAGGAACCCAAAGGAAGGGGACAGGAAAGACCAGGGGAGGCAGTCCTGACAGGGAGCTGGAGAATTTTCCTGCATCTATGGTGGGCTGGGCTGCAGTGTGTGGAAAATAACCTCCCCAAAGAGCTTTTCATTCATTTTTGTCCCCTTTCTCCAAGCTGATGGGCACCTAGAACAGCTTATCTGGCCTGAAAACATCAAACAAGAAGTTTCCATGGCAACTTAAAACTTCCTCCTCAGCCCTGTATTCAGTTTAAATCTCCAAGGCCCCTTTTCAAGGCCTCAGTGGGGTTTCTGAACAGCCACCCACAAAACAGCCCTAGGATCAAACTGTGCCCCCCTGCCCCTCAAACATGCTCGGCTGAAAGGACTCGAGGGGAGAAGAAGCTGTACTGGCAGAAAGAATCTGTCATGGGATCCGTGGAGAGATTATAAAAGGAATGAGAGTCGCCTTTACAAGTTTGAACCTGGAAGAATTTACCCAGTCGAGGGATTTCAAGCGTGAAAACAGGAAAGTGTGAGGGGGTGGGGAAGAACTTAGAGTCTTGTTTCAAAAGCTGGCTCTCCACCCAGCTGCAATTAGGCATGGTTAATTTGGTCTCTTAGCTGCAGAAGGACCCTGGGGTGCCGCCACCCCCAGTACATTTTAATTCCCTTGTAGTCAGACAAGAAGCACAGTGAACCTACAGATGGGGAGAGGATGTGAGAGAGCGTGTGTGCTTGTGTGCCTGTGTGTGTGTGTGTGTGTGTGTGTGTGCGCGCGGGCGTGCACAGGAGAACCTGGGCAGACCATAGCTGTTGAATCAAGCAAATTCATGATTCCTGGCAGCATAGTTGCTAGATGTACCAAATACAAATGCTACACATCTAAGTTACATTTTAATTTCTAATGAGCACCAAGTAACTTTTTAGTATATTTCATGAAATATTTGGAACATGCTTACCCTAAAATGTGGTTTGTTGTTTCTCTGAGATTCAGATAGAACTGATTGCCCTGTATTTTATCTGGCAGCCCTACCTGGCGGAGGCAGGGATGGAGGCTGCGTCTTCCCCTCCGGCTGCAGAGGAGTATAGTTGCTGATGCCCACAGACACCTGGGGAGGTGCCCTTTGGTCCACAGGGCAGAGAGATGCTTTCTTCCCCTCCAGGAACATGACCTGAGCTCCAGCTAGGATGCAGGTAATGCCCCTCAGGTGGACTTGAACTACAGGACTGTATTGCCTTCCAGCCATGGCCAAACAGGAGTTATTCCACAGGGGTGACCCTTCCAGCGCTGGGATTAAGAGCATGGACTCTGGCACCAAACCAGACCCCAATTCTGGCTCTATTACTGGACAACTAGGTGACCTTCAACTCTCTGTATCCTCTTCCCTAAAATGGGACAGGTGCGTTTTTGAGGAACAAAGAAGATACGGTATGGAGAGCTCTTCACATAGTGCCTGCCGCTGTAAGTGGTAGCCATTATGTTAATAACTCGTTTTAAGAGCATTCAAGATTTTTTTTTTTTTTTTTTTTTTTTGAGATGGAGTCTCACTCTGTCGCCAGCTGGAGGGCAGTGACGTGATCTCGGCTCATTGCAACTTCTGCCTACCGAGTTCAAGTGATTCTCCTGCCTTAGCCTCCCAAGTAGCTGGAACTATAGGCATGTGCCACCACGTTATATTATTATTATTATTTGGAGACAGAGTCTTGCTCTGTTGTCCAGGTTGGAGTGCTGTGGCACAATCTTGGCTCACTGCAACCTCCGCCTCCCGGGTTCAAGTGATTCTCCCACCTCAGCCTTCTGAGTAGCTGAGATTATAGGTGCCGGCCATCATGTCCAGCTAATTTTGTATTTTTAGTAGAGGCAGGGTTTCACCATGTTGGCCAGGCTGGTCTCCAATGCCTGACCTCAAGGGATCTGCCCGCCTTGGCCTCCCAAAGAGCTTCTCCCTCTCTGCCTGCCCCGCCTCAGCCAGATTTGAAACCCTCCTCTAGGAAGGCGCCGCCAGTCCTGAAGTTTGGGCCAGTTCTTGTTTTGGGACTTGGAGAACTGTGGTTCCCATAACTGGGCGGAGGGGTCTCCCGGAGGCGGGGCCTAAGTGAGAGAGGCGAGCAGTTCCAGAGCGGGCCGGGCGGGCGCGGGGACAGGCACCGGGACAGGCACCGCCGCTGCAGACGCGGAGCTGGTTTGCCTCACGCTTTCGGCTCCAGGGGTCGGCGGGCAGGCTCACGGGTGGGGCGAGCTCCTCGTCCAAGGCAGAGGATAACTGGCCCGTGAGCCCAAGTCCCTTGACGCTTTGTAATCACCGACCCCCACCGGGCAGGGACCCCAGCACGAGATCGAGTTTCACCTCCTTCCAAACGTCTGTCTCTAAGGAGAGTCCGGAAGGAAATACCCCAAAAGCTTACCGAGGCTTTGCTTTTTCTCTTGCTCCCCTGATTCCTGTATTCTCCAAATTATTTGGACACTGGTCATGTATTGCATTAAATTCATTTTTCTAAATAAAAAGGCTTCCTATTGTTTTGAGTAGGAAAGCAACACGCGTTTACTGCAAACAAGCAAACAAAAAGATGGAAGAGAAAAAGCGTCTGCCACCCACCCCCTGAACCTTAACAAATAAAACCACCTGCTTTCCTTCCAAATCGCTGCATGGACACGTACAGAAAGGCGGTTGCTGTCGTAGCTCTGCCATTCCTTCCCTCCCCACCCTGTGTCACGCCCCGCTGGACAGCGGACCTCCCTCAGCCGCGCAGCCGGCTCCTGCTTCTTTACGCCCCATTGCCTGCTACTCGGGTCGTGCCCACTTTCCTCTCTCCTGGCCCAAACCTCCCGCGCCTACAGCCACCTTCGCGCACTTGTGTGTCTCTATTTAAGAGATCAGCCAGGAGATGGAACCCCGCAGGACTTCTGTAGTCGAGAAACTGTGTGCGCATGTTCTCACACATAGGAAGACAGCAATGTGTATCAAAGATCCCCAAAAGGATGAATGCAGGAAGAGGGAAGGAGAAAAGGAAGGGAAGAAAGGCAGAAAGGAGGAAGGAAGAAAGAAAAAAAAGAAAAGTAATTAAAAAGAATGACGGGAGGATCGCTTGAGCCCAGGAGTTAGAGATCAGCCTGGACAACACTAGGGAAACCTTTTCTCTACAAAAAAATAAAAAAAAGTTAGCCAGGTGTGGTGGCGCCCACCTGTGGTCCCAGCTACTGGGGAGGCTGAGGCAGGAGGATTGCTTGAGCCCAGGAGTTGGAGGCTGCAGGGAGCTATGGCACCACTGCACTCCAGCCTGGGAGAAAGAATGAGACCTTATCTCAAACAAACAAGCAAACAGAATGACGGAAGGTTAGGAAAGCAGCAGAGCAACGAAGCAGAGGCGCCCAGTGGCGGACCTGCCAGGGACTGAGGGCCGTGCGAGCCCTCCTCGCGCTCTTCCCGCGGCGAAGGTGGCGTTGCTCCCACTTACCTGACCTGAGGAGCACGGCTCTGTAGAGCCCGGTGGCATCGGAGGGCCCCCGGGTCCACTCGCCCAGCCTCTGCGCCATGCTCCCGCGCGTCCTACTGCGGAGCCAGCACTGCGGGCCGGGAGCGCAGGGCAGGAGCGTAGTTCTGAGCCCAAGCGCCTCCGCGACAGTGACGCGGCCCCAAGGCCCAAACCCCGCCGAGGGTCAGGTTACCGCGGCGGCGTGGGCGGGGGGGGGGGGGGCGTTGGGGGGGGCAGACGGAGGGAGAGACACCGCCGCCGGGGGAAGAAGGGGGACAGGAACCAGGGCAGGTGCCCGCGCCCAGGTAGCAGGCAGGGCGCAGGTGAGCGTCTGCAGTGAGGACTCCTAGCCCCAGCGTTCCAGAGCCAAGGCGAGAACACAGCGTCCTGATTTCAGCCTCGGTCTCCCACCTACTCTTCCCCGTTCTTTGGCCGCTGGCCTCGTTGATGCTACCAGCAGGTGTGGGGTTCTGAAGTGCCATACCTGGGATTAGGTCCCACGGCCACCATTTAACAGCTGTGTGACCCCACGATTTAGTTACCTAACCTCACAGAAACTCAGTTTCCTCATCTGTAAAATGGGGATAACCAGAGTACTTTCTTCATAGGGTTGTGAGGTTAATCAGCTGAGAGAAAGAGAGACAGAGAGACAGACAAGAGAGCGAGAGCGAGCGAGTGAGAGAGAGAGAGAGTAGCTCATAATGAGGCTGCTGGAGGTGTATGCTGGTACTTTAATACATGTCCCAAGTAGCATGGGGTGGGTGGCACTGAGAGGCAGGGTCTTCGCTGGGGGCTAGGGCGGAGGCCTGTGGAACTCCACAGGATTGCTTTCTCTGGCTTTGTGCAGTGTCTGTAACAATCAGAGGTGAGTGGGCCAATCAGGTCTAAAGGTGGGAGGTGCCAAGCTCACCGGAGGTTTTGGGAGATACAAGAAACTGGCAATTTTGAGGATCTATTCTGTGTCTGGTGATAAGTTTCTTCTAAAACAAAAACTCATGTTAATTGTGTGCTTCATGTTCTGTTTCATTTAATCTTCAGAATCATATGAAGCTGGGTCTATTAACATTGCAGATGAGAGAAAACTGAGGCTCAGAAGGGTGAAGCTATTTCTTTGAAGTCACACAGTGTGGGGCTGGGATATATGAATGCAGGTGGTCTGACTTCAGACCTTGGCCATCTGTTTCTCTGCCTCTCTGTTATCTCATTCACTCATCACAACAGCCCTGAAGGGTGGGTATTCCCTCTAGTTCACAGGTGAGGGCGTTGAGACTCAGGGAGGTGAGGTGGCTTGCCCATGTGTGCACAACCAAGACCCAACCCAGTTCTCAGCCCGCAAAACTTGTGCCCCTGAAATCCAGAGACTCCTGGAGCTGTCCAGGGTACTGGATGGCCTCTATTCGAGGCTGTGTCTAAAGGGGCCAGGGAATCTTGAACTGGGAGGTTGGGGTCTCAGCCACGCAGTACCACCTCCCTTTTGCCACCTGTTTCCAACGTTGGTACCAGCAGTGGTACCTCCAAGGCCAACTGTTGGCCAAGCTCTCTTTGGTTGGCCCATGGCCACTGCCCAGACCTATCCTCTGCTCTGACTCAGAGGCCCTGTACCTCTCTGCTCCCTAGACACGATCCAGTGTCCCGAAGACCCATCTGCCACACCTCAGACACCAGTCAGGGGCTCAAGGTGACACTTGATCTTTGGGGGCCTCACTGATTGGCCACACTGATCGTGTCTGTCGTCAACAGCCAGCATTCGGGAGTGCCAGGCATGATGCCAGCCGTTTGGCATTTACTATCTTATATCCTTTCTTCAGAAGATGAAATTATATCCAATTTACAGTTCATCTCATTTAATCCACTCGATAGGTCTTTGATCAGGCTATGGTTATGCCCCTTTTACAGCTGAGGAAATAGGCTCTTAAAAGAGGCTTAAGATCACATAATGCTCAAGATCACATAATGAGTTAGTAGTAGAGCCAGAATTTCAACCCAGATAGTGTCAGAACTTTTGCTGCAAGGGGGAAACCAAACCAACTGTTGAGCAAAGTGGGATTCTGGGAAATTGTGGCTACAGGATGTGCTTTTGTGGAGCATGCTGAAGGGATGGACTCTGGCCGCATCTAGGAGTTCTAGGTGGGTCTGACTTACCTGAGCCATTTAGTCTCTGCTTCTCATTTTCACTATGAAATCTGGCCTGAGGAGAGTATGTTTTCTGTAAAGAGAAAGAAAGTAGGTGGAGGTGAGGACCCTTGGTTCTTTGGCAGGGGGAGGGGTGATGAGATATTCACAATGTCTCTGAGTCTTTTGGGCACTGAAGGGACTGGCCAGGGTCAAAGTCCTCTCCAGAGAAAAAAATTACTATAGTCTCTGGAATGCATGTATGTGTGTGTGCCCACGTGCACGTTTATGAGACTCTCGCTCTTTTTTTAAAAAAAATAAACTTTATTATTTTTAAAAAAAGTTTTAGATTTAGGGAAAAGTTAGGGAGATAGTACAGAGTTCTCTTATACCCCACACCCAGTTGCCCTGTTAGTAACACCTTATATGTATGCAGCTGTACATGTTAGTTGTATGGTGCATTTGTTACAATTAATAGAGCATATTGATGCATTATTGCTAACTAAAGTCCATATTTTATTCAGATTTCCTGAGTTTTTACCTAATATCCCTTTTCTGTTTCAAGATACCTCCAGAATACCACATGACATTCAGTCTTCATGCCCCTCTGGCTGCCTTGGCTGTGACTGTTCTCAGGCTTTCTTTGTTTTGGATGACTTGCACAGTTTCAAAGAGCCCCGAGACCCATGTTCTTTTAGGTGGACCTCATGCCCAGGCCATTCCTTCAGCCTGGACTGCCTTCTCCCTACCTTCCTGGCAAAGTCCTCATTCTTCAAGGGCCAAGTCAGAAGGCTTCAGGGCTTGGTCCTCAGGGACAGTTCTTGGACATCTTCTCTTCTCTCTCTACATTCTCAGGGCTTTAAAGAGAACTCTAAGCCAACATTCCCCTAATGTATTATATATTTTCAATCTAGACCGTGTTTCTGAGCTTTGACCTTGTCCGATCAGCTACCTGACATTTCCACTTGAAAGTCTAATAGGCACCTGAAACTCACCATGGCCCAAACAGAACTCTGGACACCCCAAGCCTCCAACCTGTGCCTCTTCTGTCTCCCCCACCTCAGCACATGGCTCTGTTCTGACCCTGTTGCTCAGGCCAGGAGCCTGGGAGTCTTCCTTGCCCTGTCTTCCTGCACCTCCACAGTCGTCTGATCTTCCAGGCCTGGTGAGTCCACCTCTAGTAAATCTCTGGAGTCTATCCACTTCTCCCAGGCCTCCATGCTGCCACCCCAGCCTGGGAACCACTGAATGCCTGGGCACCAACAGTAACTTGCTCTCTGTATTAAGTCGGTTTTCACACTACTATAAAGATACTACCTGACACTGGGTAACTTATAAACAAAAGAGGTTTAATTGACTCACAGTTCCACATGGCTGGAGAGGCTCCAGGAAACTTACAGTAAGGCAAAAGGTGAAGGGGAAGCAAGGCGCATTTTACATGGCACAGAAGAGAGAGAGCGTGTGCTCAAGGAAGTGCCACACTTTAAAGCCATCAGCTCTTGTGAGAACTCACTCACTGTTGCGAGAACAGCAGGGGGGAAACTGCCCCCATGATCCAATCACCTCCCACGAGGTTCCTCCCTCAACATGTGGGGATTACAGTTTGAGATGAGATTTGAATGGTGACCCAGAGCCAAACCGTATCACTCCCCTTCAAGTCGTTTTCCACAGACTCCAGAGTGAGCTTTATTTTAAAGCATAACTCAGACCCGGATTCTGCCTTCCTTGGAACTCTTCTGTGTCTTCCCTTTGCACTGGGACTCAAACCCACATGCCTCCCCCAGGCCTACAAGACCTCTGCAGCCTGGCCTCTCCCTGCCAGCCTCTCAAATTCCCTCTGTTTGTTCCTTCAACTGTCCAAAGGCTTGGATGCGTCGGTGAACACAAAAAAGGTCCCTGTCCTTGTGGCGTTTCTGTTCACATTCTAGCGTGGGAGGTAGACAATAAGCATAATGAATAAGTAAGGTAGACAGTGAGGTAGGAGACCAGAGAGACTAGGGGAAAAAGGAAGCATAGAGAAGGGAAAGGCGGAGGCTGGTGGCAAGTGGGGACAACATGTGGTCATCAATAGATGCTCAGACGGGTCTCCATAGGAAGATGAGATGTGTGCACAGACTTGAAGGAAGCCAGGAGTTAGCCAAGAGGACATCCTGGGTCAGGGTCAGCGGTTAGTGCAAAGGTTCTGAGCTGGGGTGTACCTAGTGTATTCAGTAGCAGCAAGGAGGTCAGGGTGGCTGAAGTGGAGGGAACACAGGGGCAGTCGCATGACGGAAATTCCGGGACATAGAAAATCTTTTGTATTTTTAGTAGAGACAGGGTTTCACCATGTTGGTCAGGCTGTCTCGAACTCCTGACCTCATGATCTGCTGCCTTGGCCTCCCAAAGTGCTGGGATTACAGGCATGAGCCACTGCGACTGGCTGGGTCTGGCTTTTTTTACTTAGCTGTGTGTTTAAGATTCATCAGTGTGGCTGCTTGTGTCAAGAGTTCATTCCTCTTGGTTTCTGAATTAAATATTCCATTTGGAGGCTCTGTCGTAGTTTGGTGGTACATTCTCCTGTGAATGGACATTTGGGGGGTTTCCAGTTTTTGGCTATCACTCATAAAGCTGCTATGAATATCTTTCCATGAATTTTTGGGTCAGAGTGAGTGTTCGTTTCTATTGGGCAGATATCCAGCAGTAGACTTGCAGGGGCATAGGTAGGTGAGTGTTTAGCTAAAGTGGATACTGCCAACAATTTGTGTCACTTTGCATTGTACTTTTGACATCTTTACAACATAGATTTTTGGGGACACATTGAGGTCATTTCCATACACAATGCTTTGGATCGGCAGGGAGGAGGGAGGTGTTAGCAAAATTGCGTCGTAGATAAACACAGATGGGGCCAAATTCTGAACTTGGAAGAGATGAGTGTTGGACTTCAGGGTATTTGTCCTTGAAATCCGGAGTGAATCAGTTGGAGGTATGTCTCTAGGTGCCTTTATTTACACCTCCTTTAGACTGTAAACACAATGAGCATAGGAATTATAATTTACTTAGGGATGTGCTGCAATGCCTAGCACAGTTCTCAGCACATAGGTGCTTCGTAAATAAAAATTAATAAATTGTTACTTAATAATTGTAACAAACAGCTATCGATCAGATTCTAGTGCTAGGCACTGTGAATCTACTGATATGGTCTCATTTAAACCTCATGATAGTCCTCTGAGATTAGAGAAGAGTGAGGTTCTTGTTTTACCTGATGAGGAAGGAAGCTGAGGCCTTGGGCCGATTAAGATACACAGTTGGATGGAAATAAAAAACAAAAAAGACACACAGCTGGCAAGTGGCAGCTTTGTAAGTAGACTTGAGGCGGTCTGACTCAGGAGCCTTTGTGTGTGTGTGTGAGGTGGCAAGAGCCTGCACCCATTTTACAGAGGAGAAAACTGAGGCTCAGCGAGGTTAAGGAATGCTTCACCCTGGAGTCAGCTGGGGCAGCCTCCCCACCTGGCTCATTCTTAAAGGTTAAATATTTGTAATGCAGAGCCCTGGCTGCTGCCCTCCCCTACAGCCCCCGCTCTCTGGAGCCCACAGTCGCTGGATGTCTCAACGCTCACCCCGAGCCTCCGCCTCAGTGCTTCACTCTCACAAAGCCACCCTGTTATGAGGTGACACCTGCCACCTCTTTTTTCCATCCCCAGGGATGGAGAGAATCAGACCCGGCCATCCTTCCTTTAAAGTGCTGGGCACTGTTTGGAGCCAGCACCCAGCTCTGGGACATGTTCCTTTGCAGGGGTCCATTTACATCACATGGGTGTTGAGTTCTCAGCCCAGGTGCCGTAATGAGGGCACTGTTTTCCATCAAAGGAGGCCTCCATAATTCTGGTCTCCAGGGTCTTCTCACACCTTCGTTCATTCAGCCTCTTAGGTCTCAGAGGCCCAGAAAACTGCTCTCCTGGAACCCAAACTGAGAGCCTGAGTGGGAGCCGTTCACCCCACCCAGCAGGCAGAGGGGCAGTCTTTTTCTCCACACCTGGACTTGGTGGGTGGGTTGCTTCATTCCCCTTAAAATCTTGCAAAATAGTTCACACAAGTAATACATAAATCTACTGCTACTGTGAACATTCAGAACAACTCAGTTGCATACAGATTTTAAAAAGTAACATTTCTCCTCACTGTCCCAGCCATGCCCTAATCTCACCCGCTTCCCTGAGTCATCACTGGTTTTGATGCTGCATGTGTGGGTTTGGTCATTTTTCTGCAGCTTTGTTTTTAAACTCTGTGGTATGTCTTGGAGATATTTCTACGTCGGTATATATAGATCCACCTCACTCTTCCGATTTACTACTGTGTAAACCGCAGTGTGATGCCCCATAGTTGTTTTTTTAAACCATTCCGCTTTAGTTGGACATTTAGGTTGCTTCTAATTTTTCTTTTTCTTTTTCTTTTCTTTCTTTTCTTTTTTGAGACAGAGTTGTGGTCTTGTCGCCCAGGCTGGAGTGCAATGCTGTGATCTTGGCTCACTGTGGCCTCCGCCTACTGGGTTCAAGCAATTCTCCTGCCTCAGCCTCCTGTGTCGCTGGGATTACAGGCACACACCACCATGCCCAGCTAATTTTTGTATTTTTAATAGAGACGGGGTTTCACTATATTGGCCAGGCTGGTCTCGAATTCCTGTCCTCAAATGATCTGCCTGCCTCAGCCTCCCAAAGTGCTGGGATTACAGGAGTGAGCCACATGCCTGGCCTCAATTTTTCACTATTACGGATAATTCTGCTTCAAACACCCTTGTGCTTGCTGCCTTTCTGCCTACATAGGTGAATGTTTCTCTGGGGCAGACACTAGGAAGTGGAAATGCTAGACCCAGAAGTACATGTATCTTAAGTTTTAGCAGATGCTGCCAAATTATCTTCCAAAATCGCTGTACCATTTCCCATACCTGCCATCCATGCCTGAGATGATGGGATTGTCCACACCTTCAGTAAACCTGGATGTATGAATCTAGGTTTGTCTGCTGAAAACTAATCTCTAGTGTTAGAAGTCGGGGTAGTGGCTGCCCTTGTGGAGGGCAATAGTGGATGGGAAAGGGCAGAAGGGGCTTCCAGGGTGCTGTTGATATTCTGTTGCTTGATCTGAGTGGTGGTTACGCAGGTATTTTCAGTTTCTGCAAATGTGTTAAGTGGTATACTTAAAACAGGGGCACTGTTTTTTTTTTTTCCAAATGGAGTTCTGCTTTGTCGCCTAGGCTGCAATGCTGTGGTATGGTCTCGACTCACTGCAATCTTTGCCTCCGGGTTCAAGCGATGCTCCTGCCTCGTCCTCCTAAGTAACAGGGATTATAGGTGCGCACCACCACATCTGGCTAATTTTTGTATTTTTTGTAGAGATGGGGTTTCACCATGTTGGCCAGGCTAACCTCGAACTGCTGACCTCAGGTGATCTGCCCGCTTCAGCCTTCCAAAGTGCTGGGATTACAGACGTGAGCCACCACACCCGGCCCAGGTGCACCATTTAATATGTATGTTGTTCTTCAATAAAAAGTTCAATTTACCCCCGACCCCTGCAATTTAATGAGTGCTAGGACAACATCCTATGATTATTTCATTTTGGAGATTGAACCTCCTTTTGATATTTGGCCTTCTGGGTTCCTTCTTCTGGGTCTTGTGAGAGTGCTTTGCCTGACAGTGGAAACCCTTTTTTGGAAAGAGGAAAAAGGGCTTGACTGTTTTCTGAGCATCTACTGTATAGATACTCCTGAGTCCTCACAACAACCTTTCAGGGTAGGTACCATTTACCCCATTTTACAGACAAGGAAGTGAGGCCTCAGAGCGGACCTGCCCGAGGACATAAAATATCTGACTGCAGAGTCCTACCCTCCTCTCTATCCTTAAGTGACAGCTGCTCATGTGACGAGCTTTGGGCTACCCATGCAGCAGGCATGATCTGAACTAATCCCTGCAACAGCCCAGTGTGGTAGCTGTATCATCATCCCATTTTACAGATGAGAACAGTGAGGCTCAAAAAAGTTGAGTGACTTTTGCTCAGCTCCTCCAGTGATGGAGTAGGTTTGAGCCCAGGTCTGCCTGGCTCCAAAGCTGGGACAGGGAATAGAATGTTCTGCAAACATGGATAAATTCTCTGTCTTTCTGTTAACATGGTAGCCACTAGCCACATGCGGCTATTTAGCACTTGAGATGTGGCTGGTGCAACTGAGGAGCTGAAGTTTTAGTCTTATTTAATCGTAATTAATTAAAGTGGACTGCTTTGGCTGGTGCAGCTCTAAGGAGACAGGTCAGGAGGAGAAACGAAGCAGGGTGCAGGCAAAGAGGACAGAGCTGCCACCAGGTGTGAAGCCTCCAGCCCGCCATGAGCGACCCACTGAAGGACCCCTACAGGTCCCAACAAAGCCCTCACAGGTCTGCCTTCAGACACCAGAACCATACCCTGTGGAAAGAGCCAGCGTTTTGTAATCAGATGCAGCCTTACCAAGCCTCTTAACCTAAGACTCAGGTTCCTCGTGTATAAAATAAGTATCAAAATAGGGCAGGTTTTAATATTGAATGAGAGAATACACAGTGCCTGGCACATAACTGGTACTCAATAGGCTATTTAATAATCACATTGTTATTACCACAATTACTGTTATTGCTCATAGGCCATAGGCTCACTTTTAAACTTTTAAATAAACTTTTTCATTATATAATGAAAGCCATTTAAATTATTATTCATGGTTATTAAACAATGCAGATGGGTGTAAAGTGTAACCCCCAAATCTCCAAATACTTCAACCCCACATCCCCCTTCCAGAAAAAAACCGATGTAAGTAATTTCTTATGCATCTCTCCAGGAACTGTCTCTACTTCTATAAACATCTAGAATGATTCCGATCTATCCTTTAGAAAGTACAGATGGGCTCACACTAAATGTGCCAGGCCACACCTTGCTTTGTCACTTTACGGCACATCAAGGACGTGTTTCCACACTTGCACATTCAGACTCACCACGTTATCTACTGTTTGCACAATGTGTCGTAGCAGAGGTCATTGATAACTTATTTTAGGGCCCTAACTGATGGATATTTAAGTGGTTGCCATTTATTTTGCTGTTATGAACAAGGTTTCAATGAATACCCCACATGTGCCTTTCTGCACATGGGCAAGTGCACCCATCCAGAGGGTAAATTCTTACCATTGGGATTTCTGGGTCAATGGTTGGGGTATTTTTCACTGTGCTGGATCTTGATATATGTACAATTGCATATTAAATCTCTTAAGAGTACTGGGGTTTTTTTTTTTTTTTGGATGGAGTCTCACTCTTGTTGCCTTGGCTGGAGTGCAGTGGTGCCATCTTGGCTCACCGCAACCTCTGCCTCCCAGGTTCATGCGATTCTCCTTCCTGAGCCTCCCAAGTAGCTGGAATTACAGGCATGCATCACCATGCCCAGCTAATTTTTCATATTTTTAGTAGAGATGGGGTTTCTCCATATTGGTCAGGCTGGTCTCGAACTCCTAACCTCAGATGATCCACCTGCCTTGGCCTCCCAAATACTGGGATTACAGGCACAAGCTACCATGCCCTGCCCGAGTACTGGATTTTAAAGGAATATTCTGGGAAGTTCTTCTGAAAAGATTCTTCAAGTCATGCTAATAATCACCACTGGAATGTATTTGCTGGGTGTGTTTGGAATTTTTGCAAAAACTGATATTTTCTTTAAGCAGATCTGGTTTTCAAAGTCTTCGTGGTGTAAATGTGGATGGGGCCGGGAGACGGGACTTGGCGAGGGGACTTCTGGAGGTCGGGGAACTGGATCCCCACTAATCCCATCTCAGGCAGGCTGGAGCAGAGGGAGACAACTCTGCCTTCCTGGGCGGCCAATTCTGCATGAGATAGAGCTTTGAGAGCTTGTGAAATAACACACCAGGAAGCTACTGAGTCTGCGGCTCAGGGCAGGGAAGGGGAAAGAGAGAAGACACCCAGCAGGCTTTGCCAATGACTGGACAAGGGCACTTCTCAGCAGGTGAAATCCAAACAGTCCACACACGTAAGAAAGATGCTCGGCCTCCCCAGAAATCAAAGAAAACGCACAGTCAATCAACAATGGGGTATTATCTTTCACCTATCAGATTGGCAAAAATGAAAACATTACTAATAAGACCGAGTTTTGGAGAGGGCATGAGGAAACAGAGGCTCTGGTGACTCCTGGAGGGAGTGCTGATAGTACAGGCGTCCTGCAGGGAAATGTGCGTTGAAAGCCCTACAAACCAGGCCGATATCTGTGCTGTTCCGTTTCTAGGAATTTGTTTTAAGAAAATAATTGAACATATTTCACAGATATATAGCCAAGAATGTGCATTAACAAGCGTTGTTAAAAATAATAAAAAGATTGGCAATGTGGTAAGTGTTTAGCAATAGGGGATTGATTAAATTGTGCTATTTCACACAATGTGATGATCTGTGGCTAAGATGGATGTTTTAAACCTATGTTCACTAACGTGGAAGATATCCATAAAAATTAAGTGCAAAAAAATTACAGGATTGGTTTTTATTCTGTTGCACATGTAGAGTTACTTTACGTATTGAGTCTTACATATCTATATTTATCTATATATGGTATTACTTATATCAGCTAATGGTGAAACTGCAATGACTTTTGCACCAACCTAATATATACGTTTATTTGTGTAGATATGCATATATGTACATGTGTACATACATAGGTAAGTTATGTGCATTTACGTGGATAATGTTTGGAAGAATATGAACCAAAATGTCCTCCGTGATTATATTAAAGTGGTAGGGAATTTTATTCATCCATTAATGTATTCATTCACTTACATAGTTCTCTGTATTTCTCGAGGTTCATTTTTTCAATGAACCTGTATTACTTTTATAATTAGAGAAATGCTTTGTTATATTGGTTTAGGAAATAAAGGAAGTTGATAACTCTGCCTCAACTGTATGTATTAAGCAGTCTAAATGCAATTATTTCCCTATACCAAGACTGTCCCCAGCTCTTGTGCACACTGGAAGTCCCCTCTGAGCCCAGGCCTGTCTTTAGTTTTGATGAGAATAATGAGAAGGAGGACAATGATGCTCGTTTATTGAGCACCTACTATGTGTCCGGCACTGGCTGAGTACTCCATGTGCATTCTATCTTTGGATGCTCACTGTGGCCCAAGAGGTAGGTACTATCATGCCTGTAGATTTTCTAGAAGTAAAGCTTGAAATGGGGACTCGGTGAGGGAGAGTGCTCATGGGAAACCTTTAAAAGTGTAAGGGAGGAAAGCAGGATGGAGCAGGAGAAGAAGTTAAGCCAAGGTGTGGGCTCAGCTGAAGTCTGGCCTTGGCGGGATGCACTGGGGAGTCTGGAGTGTAAATGGCACCACAGCATCATCCCCCTATAGGCAAGGGGGCTGATCTTTTATACCTCCATATCTGTTGGTCATTGGCTATAGGACAATGGGCAAAGGTTAATCTGTAAGATGGGCTCAACCCCCACAGTATCTCTGGGTGAGGTGCTTCCCATCATCCATAGGCAATTGTCTGAGAAGGGTGCAGCTGGGAGCAGCGAGCGCTCACAGTAACTGGCGGGTGGGTGTGCTGGCTCAATAAAAGGGATCTAGGTGGAGCACCAACCTCCTGCATATAAGTGTCTCCATTTTACAGGTGGGGCTCACAGAGGTAAGTAACTTCCTCAAGGTTCCCCAACTAGTAACTGGGTTTTGAGCTCCTGCTGGAAGCCCATGCTCAGAGCCCTGAAGCTGGACTACTTCTATTTTCACCAAGAGGAAAGAGGTTGAGGCTGTGGGTAGAAGCCCTCCCAATAGCCCCTGCCCCACCACATGCCCCTCCACCTGCTGGCTGAGCTTCACATTAGCATGTCGGCTGATGAGCAGTTTCCACCTGGGCTTTTGAAGGAGGGAGCCACAAAAAGCCTTTGTGTTTCTGCAAAGGTCTCTGAAGGTTGTACTCTCAGTGGAGCTGGTTGCTAGGAGACGTTTCTCAAGAAAGATTCCTTTGGAAAATGAGCTCAGGCTCTGCCCACAACTTAACATTATTATACTTGGGAGAGTGACATCCCAACTTGTGCTCCCTCCAAAGCACTAAAAGGAGATCCAATTCCTTCTCCAACCAGTTCTTCCAGGCCCCAGCTCAGAGCATGTCCTGGGCTGATAACAGTTCCTGTGCCAGACAGACTCAGAATCCTGGAGAGAAAGGGCCCTTTGAGATGATCTGCCTGAACCCTCCATTGTATAAATGGAGAAACTGAGGCACAGAGCATTGAGGTACTCGCAGAGTGAGTTAGTGGCAGGGTCATAACTCTTCTCTCATTACTGCATGTGACAGCCTCCCCCACTCCCTGGGCCCCATAAGGTCAGTCAGCAGGACCTCAGGATGTGTGGACTGAGTGCATTTTCCTTTATTCATCCTTGTATTTCAAAGGTTTGGTGAATAAATTATTACTTTGCTCAAATGGAGATGAGCAGCTGGCCTTTGTTGGGCATCTACTCTGTGCCAAACACTGGACTAGGTGCTTCAGGGTCTTCGTCCGCTAACTCGGACCTCCAGACTGATAATGTCTTGGAATTACTTTCTTTTGGCTGCTTTTTTCTTGATTAAGCATCACATTTTCCTGTTTCTTTCTTTCTTTCTTTTTTTTTTTTTTTGAGACGGAGTTTTGCTCTTGTTGCCCAGGCTGGAGTACAATGGCGCGATCTCGGCTCATCGCAACCTCTGCCTCCTGGGTTCAGGCAATTCTCCTGCCTCAGCCTCCTGAGTAGCTGGGATTACAGGCATGCGCCACCATGCCCAGCTAATTTTTTGTATTTTTAGTAGAGACGGGGTTTCACCATGTTGACCAGGATGGTCTCGATCTCTTGACCTCGTGATCCACCCGCCTCGGCCTCCCTAAGTGCTGGGATTACAGGCGTGAGCCACTGCGCCCGGCCTTTCCTGTTTCTTTGTATGTCTAAACAATTTGGATTGTATACTGGGTGGTGGTGGTGGTGGTGGGGGGTGTGTGTGTGTGTGTGTGTGTGTGTGTGTGTGTGTGTGAGATGTGTTGTAGAGACTCTGGATTTTGTTATCTTTTTCTGAAGAGTGTTAAGTTTTTTTTTTAGCAGGAGGTACAATTATTAGGTGAGCCCTCTGAAGCTCCATGGGCTTGTTTTTGCACTCATGCAAAGTCCGGGTTCTTCCCCGAGTTTCTCTAACTTGGTAGGACTCACCTCCAAACTTTCTCCCCTGAAGGTCTTGGAGGATTTAGGTTTAGGCTTTGTTATGCAGATCTGGAGCGTCCCTTACACCAGAGTATAGTCCTCACACCTATGGCACAGCCTTCTGTTGTCTCAGCTTGATGTCTGGGATGAAGGTCTCTCCAATGTCTCCAGCCCCAGCTGACCTATAGTATCTCAGTTTACTCTCAACCCTATAGCAGCTGCTCTCTGGTAAATCTCAGTTAGTCTGACCCTGTGCCTGCGAACCTCAGAGCAAGAACTTGTGGGTCATGGGGGACCCTCACACAGATTTTGGGGCTCCCAGTCTATGCTGCTCCTTCCTCTCCAGTGCCCTGTCTTGCAGATTCCTTTTGCTTTAGTTGCTCTAAACCCTGAGCTCAGAGGAGGGACTGTCATATTCTGTTTGGGCTCCCTTGTCCTGTGCCATAGTTGGGAAATTGCCCCAGGATGAGAGTCCAGGTGATGAGGGGCTCGCCTTGTAAGCTTCCCTTCCTTCAGAGATCACAGTACCTATTGTCCACTGCCTGAGAACAGTTGTCTCTTATTTTGTCAAGTGATGAGTTGTTTTTAGTGGTAGTGCTAGTCTGGTACCAGGTCCTCTATCACGGCTGGAAATGGAAGTCCAACTTGTAGTGAGGCACCCTTACTCTCTCTACAATCTTGGAATGCTCACAAGGAACCTGAGAGAAAAGGCTTAAATCCTCATTGAACAAGGGAGGCAAAGTTTGGAGAGGTGCAGTGACTTCCCCAAAAGGCATAGTAGTAGACCCAAGAATCAGGTTTGCTGAACTTCACAGTTCATGCTTTCTCTTTGTGTGGACCCTGCTTTCAGTAGAAAAGCTAAAATCAAAACTAAATGTCACTGTCACTGTCACCAAGGCAGCAACATTTTCTGAGTTAATTTATGTATTTTCCTGCATCCCATCTCCATTGTATACCTTAATTCCTATTTCTGCCACTGACCCTCTGGTCTGGGAGGTCATCGCTCTTCGCATGGATGATTACGCAGTCATCTCTCTCTCTCTCTCTCTCTCTTCTTTGAGATGGCACCTCACTCCATTGCCCAGGCTGGAGTGCAGTGGTGTGATCTTGGCTCACTGCAGCCTCTGTCTCCTGGGCTTAAGTGATTCTCCTGCCTCAGCCCCTCAAATAGCTGGGATTACAGGTGCACACCATCATGCCCAGCTAATTTTTATATTTTTAGCAGAGACAGGGTTTCACCATGTTGGCCAGGCTGGTCTTGAACTCCTGACCTCAAGTCATCTGCCCTCCTCGGCCTCCCAAAGTGCTGGGATTACAGGCATGAGCCACCGTGCCCAGCCTATGCAGTCACCTCTTACAGAGCGTCCATTGTATTCTTCCCAGAACATTTTTGCTGTCTTACTCTCTCGCTCTGCTGCCTTCAGTGGCTCCCTATGATCCACAGTGGCACTTGGCAAGGTGTAGAATTGAGAGCTGCACCTTAGGGAATGCTATAGTCTGTAGCTCTCTTTTGGAGAATCACATCTGGATGTGTGAACACAAGAGGCTCTGCAGGAGAGAAACCTGTTTAAGTGGGCTTAATCCAGTCTGTTGGACCTGAAACTCTTGGCTCACCTAACACTTACTAAAGTCTTATAGAACGCACAAAATGTTGGACCACAGAGTACAGGCTAAACTTTTCTATCTGAATTCCAGCCTTTCTACATTTCAGTCTACTCTCAATTGCCTTTCTCGTGACTTTTTGTCAACAAACCAAGCCCCACCCCCAATTCCTATTTCTCCCTCCAGCCTTCACACTCTTCTAGTTTAAGAATGAGATAACCTTACAACTGCTGGGAGTTTCCATGAAGGGGGACTGGCCCAGGAATGAGGTCAACCAGAGAAAAGTGGAGCCATGAGAGAGGGACTATAGTTCCTGAGGACTTCATTTCAGGCCCAGGATCCATCCTTGCTCGATGCCATTACTCCTAGACTTTCACCTACAAGAGGCAAAAAGTTGTCTTTTCTAAAAAGCACTTGACTGAGGCATCTGTCCAGCCTCCTGGTAAGTTTTCTGAGATTGGGCACTATGTCCTGTCTTTCTGCTCCCTCTCTGGTTTTTACACAGCATGGTACCAAGGGTTGGGGGTCAAATGTCTCAAGCCACCGTCCCATGAGGGCCCCTTTCCTTGGTCCAGGATATGCCACGATGTTTGTAACATGGAGCTAACTTTGCAGTTGCCGGTCTAGAGTGGAGTTGTCTCCTGGAGGGTGAGGGTGAGGATGTTGGTGGGGGAAAGGGGAGCTGGCTGTGGTGGGAAGAGTGTGGGTGTGGGTGACAGACCCCTAGGTGGCCTCCATGACTCTCACCCCCTGTGCTGACACTTTGGTGTGGTCCTCTACCTCTCCAGAGTGGAGGGTGGATGGCAGCTATTTTAACAATAGAATATGGCAAAGGTGATGGTGTATCCCTCCCATGATCATGCTAGATGGATTTTTATATGTGTATGTATGCATGTATATGTGTGCATGTACATGTGACTCTGTCCTGCTAGCGTGGACTAACAAGAGAGTTTCCCTGCTGGCTCAGTGAAGTTAGCAGCTAGGTAAGGTGCCCCCCTGGCAAGGAGCTGTGGGCAGCCTCAAGAAACTGGGTGACCTCTAAGGACCTGAGGGCAGCCTCCAACAAGCAAGCAGAAAACCTCTGGGGCCTTCTGTTCTACAACTTCAAGGAAATAAATTCTGCCAACAACCTGAATGAGCATGGAAGTGAATGCTTCCTCAGTTGAGCCTCTGGATGAGAACACAGTTCAACTCATGTCTTGACTGCAGCCCTGTGAGAGTCTGAGAAGAGGACCCGGGTAAGCGGTGCCCAGACTCCTGCCAAGGGAAACTGTGATACATGTGTGTGGTTTTCAGCCACTGATTTTGTGGTCACTTGTTATGCAGCAATAGAAAACCAAACCAACAGACTTTGAAGGATGAAAGACTCGGGTTTGATTTCTGCCACTTACCAGTTGTGTGACCTTGCGTGAGTCACATCGCCTCTCTGAGCTCCAGTTTTCTCATCTACAAATGGGTGCAGACTTGGGAGAATTAGAGATAATGAATGTAAAGCACCTAATGTAAGGCCTGGCACACAGTAGGTGCTCAATAGCAGTTAAGAATTACCCTGATTTTTAATTTTCTTCATTCATTTTTCTAAATTTTCAATAATGATCATGAATTACCTTGATAAAAGGAAGGAACAATTTTGCTTAAAATAAGAAGGAAGTGAACTTGTCTAACGTCACATAGGTAGTCAGCAGTAGAGCCAGAGACCACCTAAGCCTCCTAGACCAGATCTTTTCCCAGAACAACTCCTTCCTTATCCAAGTAATAACAATAACAGCAACAGCAGCAATTACCCTAAGAGCCAGGCACCGCCCCGGACCAAACCTGCAAGGTGGTGTAGTTATCCCCATTTTACAGATGGAGAAGCTGGGGCTCAGAGAGGTTGAGCCACTTGCCCAAAGTCCCACAGCTGGAAAGTGGCAGAGCTGGGATTTGCCTTCTGGAACTGGAAGGAACCACCTAGAACCAAACCTGGCCTGGATTCTCCCTCCCCAAACCCCCTTGGAGGTGGCATGGGGGACACCCGGGCTTTCTGGAACAAGGCAAAGGCAAGAAAATCAGCAGTGAGACCTGGCCCAGATCCCATTACGCCGGGTCAGATCGCATTTCCCCCGTTCTGGCGCCATGAGCAGGGCAGAGGAGCGGGCAGGCAGCCACTTTCCTGGTTATTCAAGTAGAAAATTACAGGTGCCCAAAATAGCCTGGGCATTCTTTTATTAATGAATAAGCAGTGAGTCGGCAGACCTGGAATGGGGCTTTGCATGCATCTCTTTCCCCTGGTCACTTTTCTGAGATCTGCAGGGACCCATGGTTCTCAGAGGGGACTCTCTCAGGAGTTGGGGGAGGTGGCAGGACTGGGGTGGGAGCATTTTCAGGGCCTGGTCATGAGAAAAGGGACAGTGAGGCCTCATGGTTCAGGAGCTGGAAATGGCCCCAGTACTAAGGGACAGGGTTCTCAGCAGGTGCAGGTGAAGAGACTGCAGGCATAGGTCCATCCCAGCCACCCTCTTCTGGCTGTGTGGTCTTGGGCAAATGGCATAACCTGTCTGGGCCTTCATTTCTTTTTCTGTAAAATGAGGCAAGTCATAAACTTACAGAAAGATTTGTTTTCTCCTGACCATAAAATTGATACTTGCTTTTTGCAGACAATGTAGAAAGTAGAAAAAAATACAAAAGTGACCATGATATCGCCCCTCCTCACCCCATTGCCCCTCCCTCAATTAAGATAATTAGCGTTAGCGTTTGATATTTATTTTTCCAGTCTTCTTCTTATACCTATATGAAAAGATGACTGGTACAGCCTAGTGCTGAGCTGCTGTGCTCTGAAAACGGAGCCATCACTTGCAGTCAGCAAAGTTTAGTCAGTCAACACACATGGTGAGCACTGCCCTAGGCCCTTGGGCGGCATGCAGTCAGGTTTCCCCAACATCTCCCAAAGCCTCTTTCTGTTTTTTAAGCCCTCTGGCAATGCTTTCATCAAGCCCTCAGAGCCACCTAGGGGTTTGAGAAGTCGGGCAAGTCATTTTTTGGGTTCCTGACATGAATATGGGACTAAAGTTGGGGCCCCAAATCCCCCCATGAGGAGTGTCAGAGTGGAGATCTACACCAAGCAGATCTTCCTAGAGGGTCAGGGCAGGAGGCAGCTGTTCTCTCCTGGGGTTATTTCTTGGCTGGTTAAATGTAACTTACTTAGAATGACACTTGGCATACAGTGTGCAGGAGATGCCCGTTACTGACAAGGTGGCCAGCACATCATGATCATTGCTAGTCGCAGACAGGCCGCGTGAGGCTGTTCCCTTCTGGAGACTGATTTGTAATGAATCTGAGCAGACAGCAGCTGAATCACGTGCCGGATAGAAATGACAACAGCACCAATGACGACTACTTCTGCCTACCAGATACAGCACCACAGGTCAGGCAATGCGCTGAGTCATCTCATTACCCAAGTACAACCACCAGACTAAATGGGTGGCTAGTCCCCTTTCATAGATGAGAAAACTGAGGCTCAGAGATGGCAAGTAACTCTCCCAAGGCAAGTGGCATCCCAGGTTTGTCTCATGCAGGACCCTTTACGCCCATCCATGAGGCTCAGCCAGCAGGGATGAGGAAGGCCCTGCAGGGATGAAGGTCCTGCCCCTGGGGAGCTCGCTGTCGGTGGTAGAGTGCAAATTTGGAACTTGACCCTGAGCACCCTGGATTTGCTGAGGGGTAGAGGGAGAAGGCTGTGGGCTCGGGGTTCAGCTGCTTGGCGTAGATCTCCACTCCGACACTTTCTAGCTCTGTCACCCCCTTAACTTCTCCATACCTTAGTTTCCCATCTGAGAAATGGGGATCACAAAAGTGTTGCTGGGAAAATGAAATAACTTAAGCTGCTTGCACAGGTGATACATAGTAAGTGCTCAATAAATCAACCTGTTAAAAGCTTTAATCACTGATATTCCTAGAGGAATTCTCAAATTTCCAAGGGCCACCCTCTGCCACCTGAGTGGCTGGGTGGAGCAGTGGCTGGTTAACCTCAAGGAAACTCTGGCTGCTCTTTTGGCATGTGGAGTTGGCTGCTTCAGGCCAGGTAATGCTGCATTTGGTCTGGGCTGCTGCAGACATAAGCCCTGCAGTGATTTGGCTGTGTCCCCACCCAAATCTCATCTGGAATTGTAGTTCCCATAATCCACGTGGGAGAAGACCCCATGGGAGGTGATTGGATCATGGGAGCAGTTATCCCTATGCTGTTTTCATGATAGTGAGTGAGCTCGCATGAGATCTGATGGTTTTATGAGGGACTTTTCTCCCTTTGATCGGCACATTCCTTCCTGTCGCCCTGTGCCTTTCTTTCCCTTTGCCTTCTGCCATGATTGTAAGTTTTCTGAGGGTTCCCCAGCCCTGTGGAACTGTGAGTCAATTAAACTTTTTTTCTTTATAAATTGCCCAGCCTTGGGTATTTCTTCATAGCAGCATGAGAATGAACTAATACAAGCCTGAATGTGCAAGGAGGCCCTGCCCAGGGCCCCCCCCACATCAACTCCATCCCCTTCGCTCCCCACTCCCAGTCTAAGATTGGCAGAATCTTGAAAACTGGCCCTGTATTCCCAGAGAGAGTGTCATTATGAGCAAGTGAGGTGTCGCTGGTGTGGCATCAGCAGGATCAGCCCAGCCAGTATGATGCTTGCCCAACCTGGATGGCTCTTCCAATCAGGCAGGTACTGTTGATTTTCTGCAGCATCTGTTTATGGGCAGGTCCCTGATGGAAACTCAGCCCAGAGAGCCTTGACAAGTTGATTGAGAGAAGCTGGGGAAATGGTGCTTCAGGGATCGCTTCCTGGGTTCTGGGAACCCCATCCACTGCACTGGGCAGTGATGCCTGGGCAAGTGGGTGGCTCAGAGAGTGAGCTCTGACACGGCTGCCTGAGTCTGATTCCTGGATTCCCCATTGACCTGCTGTGTGGCCTTCGCAAGGCACCTGACTTCTCTGAGCCATTTCTCTTCTGTAAAATGGGGATAACAATAGTGCCGATTTCATGGGGTTGTAGAATGCTGCACGTAAAGTATTTGGATAGAGCTCTGCACATAGTAATTACTAACTAAATGCTAAACTATTATTTTTTGAAATGAAATTGTTTGTTGCCGAACTGCTCTATGTGAGAATGAAGACAGGGAGGAGACGAGTCACACACTGCAGGTTTTTTTTTCTTTCCAACAGGTTTTTAACTCTGGAAAACCAGCTTCCTTAAGGATTTGACAAGGCCATGTTCTCTCTCTCTTTTGAAAGTCTACACATTCTGATATACACACAGCATTTTGCATCCAACTTCATAGAAACTCACCCATGAACCTAAAAGTAAAAATCTATCCTAAAGAAAGAATAAAGGATTTGCACCAAATATAGCTACTAAGATGTGAAGGAATGAAAACAACTTAAATATCCAAAAATCAGGGATTAGTCAAAAAAACTGTGGAATGTTAGTATCAGTGGAACGCTATGCAACCATGAAAAATGTCTTGGGCTGGGCACAGTGACCCAGACCTGTAATCCCAGCACTTTGGGAGGCTGAGGGGGGCAGATCACTTGAGCCCAGGAGTTGGAGATAAGCCTGGGCAACATCGTGAGAACTCATCTCTACAGGAGATACAAAAGTAGCCGGGCCTGGTGGCACACACCTATAGTCTCAGCTACTTGGGAGGCTGAGGTGGGAGGATCACTTGAGCCAGAGAGGTTGAGGTTGAAGTGAGCTGTGATCACACCACTGTACTCCAGCCCTGGTGACAGAGACAGACCCTGTCTCAAAAAAAAAAAAAAAAAAAAAAAAAAGGACCCAGGTAACCAGGTAGAAGGGTGAAAATCTGCACAGATTCACACCACAGTGTCACAGTGGTTATATTTCTCATTTTTCTACAATAAGAATGTATTATTTGAGAAATGAAATATGAAAAGTTTGAAAAATGACAGAAGCTACGTTTACTTTTTAAAATAAAAAAAAATTGTGGAAAGTATTGGAAAATAAAGAGGAAAAAATCAAATCACCTATCATCCCCCGCTCCTGCCTGTTATCAGTCTTCTTTATGCACAGTTCAGAGTCACGTTTATTTTTATTGTACCAGCAGTCATGCGGGTGTCTTCCCTCCTAGGAAGCAACTCTAGTTGACTCTGCACTCCTGCCACGTGGGAATTGAGGGCGTGCAGGGAACAGTTTCTACTGCTGTCTTCCCCATTACCTCCTCCACTGGGGCTTCAGTTACCGCCTCTCTGGAAGGACGCGTCCTGCTGATGGTCGGCGGTTCCATATCGCCAGCCACGACTCTGCCCTGAAGTCCAGCCCAAGGGAGTCAACTGCCTGTTTTGCTGGATAACACCAACAAAAAAAGCAGCCATTTGTTGAGCTTACACTATGTGTCAAGGACTGTGCTCAGAAGATTCTATTATTGACCCATTTTACAGATAAGGAAGCTGAGGCTAAGGGAGGTCAAGGAGGTGAACAAGGTTACAGAGCTAGTGAGAAGGGGAGCAAGAGTCAAATTGTGGGTTGTATGACTTCACCGCTCAGGCTTCTCACACTGTGCTAGAGGTGACTTCAGTGAGCTGACATCAGCCCTCCCATGCCTAGCTCCTTGGCCTGGTTCCCCAGACTCCATCAACCTCTGACCCCTGTGTCCTCTCTCTTACAGCACTCACCCCTTGTCCTGGCCTGCCCAGCTCCTGCCTGCTGCTCTGGCCTTACCAAGTTGCTCTCAGTGCCCTGAGTGCCAGTAGGGCCTTTCTCCTCTGGCCTTTGTACAAGCAGATCTTTCTGCCTGGAACACTGTTGCTCTCCTCTTTGCCTGGCTCCTTCCTTCGGGACTCTGCATAGATGGCACCTCCTCCAGGAAGCCTTCCCTGATATTCCCCTCCCTGGGATTGGATACTCTAGGGCTATATCTCCTTGCGAGAGGTGAGTCTTGGGGAGGCTCAACCCTCCCAAGTGCTCAGCTGCCCACAGCTGCCGAGTCCTTGCCTTGGGATGGTGGAGACTGCTGGGCAGGAGGCAGAAGGCGGGAAGTCCAGCCCTTCTGGCCTGCCCACGGTCCATATGTTACACCTGCCTCAGACAGTCTTCCGTCTCCGGCTCCTTCAGGTGCCACAACTCCCTGGAGCCTGCTGTCCCTGGGAAGTGCCAGTGGGCTGGACCGGACCAGCATCAGTCGCCAGGGGAAGTCAATCTCTCTCTGGTGTTCCCCTGGCTGAGCCTGAATGGGAGCTCCCTGGAAAATCTGCCACTGAAACTTTCCGCTGACTCTGGCCTGGCTCTGGCTCCAAAGGAAGGAGAGCCCGTGGCCATTTCGGGGCTGAAAGGAGGTGTCAGTGGGATGTGGCTGAAAAGAATTTCTGTGCTGCCAGGTCCTGGCTGTCGGATTTTGGAGTCCTGCTTAGGGTTTTTGTTTTTGTTTTAAATCTATGTCATGAGCGAATTGGTCTGTAATTTACTTTTCTTTCATTGTCCTTGTTTAATTTCGATATTGGTTATTTTATTATTATAAAATAAAGTGGGAAGTGTTCCCTCATTTTCTATTATGTAGAAGGCTTTGTCTAAAACTAAACTGATGAATTTCTCTAAAGTTTAACAGAACTCACCAATGATTCAATTTCTCTCTCTCTCTTTTTTTTTTTGAGATGGAGTTTTGCTCTTACTGCTCAGGCTGGAGTGTAGTGATGTGATCTTGGCTCACTGCAACCTCTTCCTCCTGGGTTCAAGTGATACTCCTGACTCAGCCTCCTGAGTAGCTGGGATTACATGTGCTTGCCACCGTGCCCGGCTCATTTTTATATTTTTAGTAGAGATGGGGTTTTGCCATGTTGGTCAGGCTGGTCTTGAACTCCTGGCCTCAAATGATCCACCCACCTCAGCCTCCCAAAGTGCTGAGATTACAGGTATGAGACACTGCACCCAGCCAATTCAATTCCTTTAGCTGTTTTTGACTCACTCTGTTCCCCAGGCTGGTGGAGTGCAGTGGTGCTATCTTAGCTCACTGCAACCTCCACCTCCTGGGTTCAAGCGATGCTCCCACATCAGCCTCCTGAGTAGCAGGGATTACAAGGACACACTACCACATCTGGCTAATTTTTGTATTTTTAGTAGAGATGGGGTGTCACTATGTTGGCTAGGCTAGTTTTGAACTCCTGACCTCAAGTGATCCGCCCACCTTGCCCTTCCAAAGTGCTGAGATTATAGGCATAAGGTACCACGTCTGGCCCAAGCCAATTTTATTCAACAATATTTTCTAGATGTTTCTGAAAGCCAGCACATCATACTCTGTTATCTTTTTAAAGGAACCAACTTTTGGCCAACTTCAATGTCATGTATTTTTCTTCTTTGATTTTGGTGCTTATTTTAATTTGTCATTACTTTTACATTCTTTAGATTGGTTCTGTTATTCTGTTACCAACTTTGTAACTTTGACATTTAGCTCAGTAAATCTCAGTCTTGTTTTCTATGTGCATTTAAAACTATAACCTTCTCCTTAAGTACCATTTTAGCCGCTTCCTCCAAGTTTCAATATATGGTCTTTTCATTGTCATTTGAATCTAAAGATTTTCTTGTGCCCTTACAGAGCCAACTTGCTGATGGGGGAAAGCTAGATTTGAAACAGTTAATGAAATAACCAAAGAAGGTCATTTCAGACGGCGGCAAGCTCTGTGAAGCAACTGCGGGACTTGGGACAACATGGGGGATTTAACTGGAGGGAAGACAGAGAAGGCCGGGCACAGTGGCTCACACCTGTAATCCCAGCACTTTGGGAGGCTGAGGTATATGGATTACTTGAGCCCAGAAGTTGGAGACCAGCCTGTGCAGCATGGTGAGAGACTATGTCTGCAAAAAAATACAAAAATTAGTTGGGCATGGTAATATGTGCCTGTAATCCCAGCTACTCAGGAGGCTGAGGTAGGAGGATCACTTGAGGCCTGAAGGCAGAGGTTGCAATGAGCCAGGATCACACCACTGCACTCCAGCCTGGGTGACAGAGACAGAGAAGACCTGCCTCTGGGCTGAAGCCAGAAGTCAGTCGTGAGGAGACCTGGGTAAAGGTGCACAGGTGGAGGGAACAGTGGAGACGAAGGCTCTGAGCTGGGGGAGAGAAGGGCCTGTCAGAGACACCTGTGAAGCTCAGGGTGTCTGGAGTAGAGAGTCCAGAGCACGATGAGCTGGACCTGTGCATTTCCTTGTAACTGCTCTTGAAGGGTTTTGCCCGGGAGAAGAGAGGGTCAGATTCAGAATTAAAGTAGCTCATTCTGGCTCTGCTGTATGGGAACCCACTGCAGCTGGATAGGAGCTACAATGGACTTGAGGCCCCAGGAGAGCAGCTGGCAGAGGATGGATGGGTCTCAGCCAAAGGAATGTAGAACTTCAGGTGCCCGAGAAGAGTGTTCACCAAGTCCACAGGTCCAGGGGGCCAGGCGTCACTGTTATGGGCTGAATTGTGTCCCCCACAAGGAATGTTGAAGTCCTAGCCCCTACCGGTGAATGTGACTTTATTTCCAAATGTAGATTTGGAAAGCAGACATAATCAAGTTAAGACGTAATCAAGTCCTAAAGACCTCATCTTAACTTGATTGAATCTGACTGGTGTCCTTATAAGAAGAGAACACACACACACACACACACACACACACACACACACACACGATGACGGGGCAGAACACTGTGGATTGCAGGCAACACCAAAGGCTAAGAGAAGGGCACGGAACAGATGCCCCTAGCGCCTTCCGAGGAGCACGCCCTGCTGACAACCTGATTTCAGCTGCTAACCTCCAGGACTGTGCAAGAGTAATCTGTTGTTTTCCGCTACCCCGTTTCTGGACATTTGTTCTGGCCACCCCAGGAAACACGTGTCACTTCACAGGGCCTGCTCGTGATTGCAGAGTCATCATGGGACCTTCACAGACGCTGGCCGGTTCAGGGCCTTCAGGTCTCAATGGCAGCCTCTTCCTCAACGTGCACCACAGCATACATCCCAGAATGACCCCAAGCTGTTCCCAGAGCTCAGGTGGGTAGAGACAAATCTCCGGGTGGTCCCGCAAAAGGGCAGACACCACCTCGTTTATGGCTGAGTTCTGAGTTCCTGCACGTTCCGGATGTGACATTATCCCTATGGGACACCTCAGGCCCCGTCCTGAGTTTCCTGAGAAGCGGGATGTCACCTAGATGAAGCCAGGCTCTTCCAGCTTCCCCAGGGCAGCCTCTGTAATCTTAGATTTTAGATGAAAAAGAAAGTTCCAGCTCCTCGCCCTTTCTCTCCACCCCAGGCCCTGAGATCTGATCTCTCACTTACACAAAGCCCCTTGTTCATGTTGGTTTGGGAGACACAATGTTCTGAAAGCTGATCCCGGGGCCCAGGGAGGGAGCTGCGTTTTTGGGTTTCTGCCTGCAAGAAAGCCGGCTTTTGATTTGGTCCCTCCTGCCCCACCTCCAAAGCCTTTCAAGATAGAAATTAAATTCTCCTGAACTTTAGGCCTCTCTTTGGTGCTGCTCCCGGGGGACTGGAGCCACTGCCTGCTATTAACTCTGCCTTGCAAAAGGTGAAGATTTATTCTGGCTTGAGATGAACAGCTTCAATCCTGATGCTTGAAAAACAAGTCGAGAGAACGTGGGCTGTGGAGCCAGAAGTATTGGGGTTCAAGTCCCAGCTCTGACACTTGTTGGCTCTGTGAACTTGAGCCATGAACTCAACCTGCTTTGGTGAAATGGGGACACCGATACGTTTGTGGCTGGGTTTGTGGTGGGGATTCCATGGAAGTTCAATTATTAGAAGGCATTCTTATGTGTATGATCAGGAAGTGCCCATTTTACAGATGGGAAGGACCGAGTGAGGCTGAAGGGTGTAGGCCCAGGTTGGCTGTGCTGTGCGAGGTTTCCGCACGGCCTTGGCTGTTGGTGCACCTGTAGGAATCTGAGCACCAACCTGCTTTTGCACAGTGCGATCTTGTCTGAGCCCTTCGAGGCTGTGAAATGGGGAAAGCTACCCATGCCAGGCTGCTCAGAGAAGCCCGCGATGCTGCTCACATGAGGCCCTGGTTCTACACCTGGGGTCGAGTTGGCCCTACGAAGAATGACTATTGCTGCCCTCTCTTCTCCCCTGCCTCACTTTACTCCTAAACCAGTGAACAACACAGCTACCTTCCCTGCTTTGATGTGGAGCCCAGAGAGGGAGGCCATCTTGCCCAGGGTCCCTCATTCAGGGCCTCTGAGTCGAATATTTTATTTCTTATTCGTGCATGAGGAAGACTGGACTAGGAGGAGGTGGATTAATAGTTCATTTAAAAAGAATTAAAATGATTTCCTTCTCTCTACTATCTGGGAAATGAGATTTGGCCCTGAGGCCCGGAGGATGGGGGAAAGCAGCCATCTTGGCCCCCTGTGACCTCTTCCTCTCTTGAGGTCTTAGAACATCTGGGAGTGATGAAGGGCCCCGGTGGGCGCCTGGAGGGTGTTGGGGCAGGGGGCAAAGTCAGGGTGACAGGTTTGGAGTTTTTTCAATTCTGTTACTGGCGGACTTTCTCTTTGTGCCTTGCCTCTTGTGTCTTTGTCTCTGTGTCTTTGTGTCTCTCTGTCTTTCTCTTTCTCTCTCTTTCAACTCTATTTTGAATAATTAGCAAAAGAAAGAAGAGAAAAAAAAGAATGTTCTCCTTGATCAAAGAGTCTGAGGCAGAAACGTAGTTGTGATTTTTTTTTCTTTGAGACAAGATCTTATTCTGTCACCCAGGATGGAGTGCAGTGGTTCTGTCATAGCTCACTGTAGCCTCAACCTCCTGGGCTCAAGCAATCTTCCTGCTTCAGCCTCCTGAGTGGCTGGGACTACAGGTGTGCCACCACACCCGGCTAATTAAATTTTCTTTTTTTGTAGAGATGGGGTCTCACTATGTTGCCCAGGCTGGTCATAAACTCCTGGGCTCAACTCATCTCTTCAGCTATAAGGTCCAGAAAGGCACCCACCCCTCCTCAAAAGAAAATTGGAGTTTGTCATTTTTACCATGGTTGGGGAGGGCACTGGGAATCATTTAATCCAAACCTCTCTGTTCCCAGATGGGGACACTGAGACCCAAGGGGAAGAATGCATCCAGGCACGTCAAGAACTTGATCATTTAGTTCTGACACTGATGATATTAAAGTGGGTACTGTTTTTATCCCCATTTTACAGAGCAGGAAAGCAAAGCTTAAACATCACCCAGAGAGTGCCAGAGCCTCACTTGGCCCCAGGCCTCTTCTCCCTGAGTCTGGATACTTTCCGAACAACCTCGACTCTGAAGCTTGTGTCTCAGTTTCTTCATCTGCATTATGAGGTTTGCAGGGTGGTGGGGGGAACTGGAGCTCAGGATGCAATGTGCCTGGCCTGCCCAAGAGAGGGCTGCCTGGCTAGGCACAGCTCAGTGCAACCACTAGCCCTGCCACTTCCTTACTTATGACCTCTGAGCCTCAGTGTCTTGACCTGTAAAATGGGCATGAGAGTGTTAGCCCTTTCATGGGGCATTTGTGAGGATTATATGCCTAGCTCAGTGTCAGGTGAGGCAAGGTCTTGGGAATTGCACTGAGGCCCAGGCAAGTAATTACTGGACTTGGCATGAAGGGCAGAGCAGTTTTGAGTGGTGCCCATCCATGAAGTGGGCGCAGCAGCCTCTACTTTGCTGGGCTGTGGACATGCTGGAGGCACAGCATGAAAAAGCATTTAGGGCCAGGCACAGGGAAACACACCTGTAATCCCAGCACTTTGGGAGGCCGAGGTGGGTAGATCACTTGAAGGCAGGAGTTCAAGACCAGCCTGGCCAATGTGACGAAACCTCATCTCTACTAAAAATACAAAAAATTAGCTGGGTGTGGTGATGTGCACCTGTAATCCCAGCTACTCATGAGGCTGAAGCAGGAGAATCGCTTGAATCCGGGAGGCGGAGGTGTAGTGGGCTGAGATTGTGCCACTGCACTCTAGCTTGGGTGACAGAGCAAGACTCTGTACCCCTTCCCCCAAAAAAAGCATTTAGCATAGTGACTGATAATTGACATCCCTCCTCTTCCTTTTCATCATCTTCCCTCACACCTTGGGATGGAATATGTGTCAGTGCAATTGGAATTCAATTCACATTGTGGTCAGAGACTCACAAGAGCAGGTGGGGCAAGTCCTGAGGCCGGAACACAGGGAAGTGCTGGCAGTGGATAGAAGCCGGGAGGGGTTCCGGGCAGGCAGATGGAGGGAGCGAAGGTGGAGAGGCCAGAATGATCCTGGAGACCAGGGCCCAGTGGGGAGGCTGCTGGGCAGGAAGAGGGCTCTGCCTTTGTTTAGGGGGTACTTTTTCCTCACCCTCATGAGTTCCTGACACATTTCTCCTCTTGTCCTCCAGCCTCCCACTGTGGGTCCAGGAGTCCTTTGGGAACCCAGTTGTGGAGTCCCCACAGCACCCAGGAGTGAGGTGTGAGGCTCCACTGCCCTCAGAGAAGCCATCTGAGGCAGTGGGCAGAGTGGGGGTGATGGGCTGGCACGGGCTGCGAGGGCCTCCTGATGAGGTCCTGATGCATCACTGAGCTGGGCCCATCGAGCTGGAATCCTCTGCTGGGCTGGGTGGCCCCGAGCACCAGGCAGGACCATCCATCATTGGAGGGGAAAATTGCTCAGGGAGTCAGCAGGACACAGCCAGATGCGTGCCTCTGGGCTCCGTCAGAATGAACACGCCCTTTCAGGCCATTCATTAAATTTAGCCATAGCGCTTCTATTTTTTTCCCCTTTTGTTTCAGTCAAGGCAACTATCTTTTAATGAAGACAAATGCAAAGCGACGAGTGTCTTGGTAAACAACAGGCTCAGAGGACAGGACTCTTTCAGGGCCACGAAAAACCTGGATGGTGCTGGGTTTGGAGAAACGTTTTAGAGAACAAAAGCCAAGTGTAGAAGCCTCCAGGGGGCTGTGCTGCCGCCTCCTGCCCTGCGGAAGCTCCACCTGCAGCCTCTGGAGCAGCAGCAACAGGACCACGTGCTGTTCCCCACACACGCACTGGGCGCCGGGCACCTCGCCCCAGCCTACTGCGGAAGGCAAATCATCATGCCGTTTGACAGCTGAGGAAACTGAGGCTCAGAGGGGTTAAATGAGATGCCCCGACAGCGGCTCCAGGTGGGATATGCGCACAGCTGTTTCCACCTTCAGAAGCGCCAGCAGTGGGGTTTGCTGTTTGAGAGGCCAGCCTCTTAGGGCGGCCTGGGTCAAATGTTAACTCCACCCTGACTAGGTGGGTGACCTTGAGCCTCTTGCTTAACCTCTCCGTGCCTCTGGATTTCTGGGTGATGAAACTCTCCACATCCAAGAGCTGTTTGAAGATTGAATGAGTGAATTGGTGCAGAAGCAGCAGTGCATGCGAGTTGTGCTCGGAAACATTTTTTTTTAAGTAGCCCCTTTAAGGGTGGCACTACGATCGCAGCCTGGGGTGTTGGACTTGTGCAGGGGTAGCCTCTGGAAGCTTGTGGTTGTGTCCTCTCTCCTGGGGAGGGCACTGGCTGCTGCTGGTTGGCGTGGAGGACGGGGCGCCCACACTCTGTTGGTCTCTGTGAACTGGCTGGTGTCTGAGGCCCATGGAGGGTGCTTTTCTTGAACCCATTGCTGCCCCAGGACCTGTGGCCTTGCTGAGTAATGCTGGCTTAAAATGTGGCCCCCATCCAGACATCTGGCTTGCACTCATCTCTCCAGTATCAATGCATGCCCACCTGGTCAATTGTTGAAGCTTCTGGAATGTTCCAAACAGTGTTAGAGGCATTGCTTCCGTGTGTTAAAATACCTTCTTGCAAAAGCCCTGACAGTGGCCAGGGTACCCCCTTTGGTACCCTTGATAGTGGCAGATTTAAAAAAATGCCAAGTCCAAGGAAAGGTCAGGCCCTGCCTACGAAGAACAGAAGCAAAGATGTCTGTGTTTTGACTCCTGGCTCAGTGGTCCATCTGTCACACCCTCGACCCTTTCAGTGTTCTTCCATTCTCTCTGCCCACCCCACAGCTGGAGAGAACACCGTCTCTCCTCCATGGGGGCCGTGACAACGAAATGTCCAGCACCCACCCTCCTTTCCATTGAGCAGCAGCCATGCCATTAGGGGACGGATCTCCGACTCTAAGGGTGGGCTCTGGTTGGCCTCAACCAACCACGTGATCCCTTCCATCCTCTGCCAGTGTGGGCTTAGAATTCTAGGCAAAACCCATGCTCCTGACACTCCTCAGGGAACAAAGGTGACTTCATCTAAAAGCAAAGTCCAGACCTTGCCTAAGAGGAATAGACACAACAACGTTGTGTTTTCACTCTTGGCCCAGGGGTCATGTGCTCAGTCCTCTCTGCTTCAACTGTCACACACACTCCTGACTATTGTTTGCTTGCCTGTCAGTCTCTGCAATTGACAGGGACGGGCTCAAGGGCAGGGACTGTGTCTCCTCATCCTTGGCTCCAGCTCCACACAGACCCTGGCACAGGGCAGCAGGTGCCCGATCAACAGCCTTCTGTGGGAGGTTGAGGTGGGGGTCGATGAAGGTGCCGTGGACAGGGCTATGGACCAGGAAGGGTGGGATGGGCTGGCTTGTTTGGCATCAAGCAGAGTGGGGTCAAAATCCTCCCCAATAAAAATGAGAAATAAAAATAAAACTTTAACCCCCACAAGTGACTGAACGGACCCCCTCTTGACCAAGGGGACCCCAGAGAAAGCTTGAAAACTGAGTTTCTGGCCATGGCAGGATGGGAGGTCGCACGCTCCCTGTGGTGCCCTGTTCCTTGATAACCTCCATTAGACTTTCTTCCCTAAGAGCTAAACAGAAGCCGGCCTTTTCAAAAGACTCCATGCTGATTTGAACCAGCTGCCCCTCCCTTTTACGGTTTTGACACAAAAACCCACTAGCATTCTTTCTTGATAAGAGACCACCAATCATGGAACGGTTCTAACCAGTCTGCAGAGGATGCACAGTGAGGGTTTTCATGCCCCCTGCTTCACCTTTGACATCAGAGGGCTGAAAATTCCACCCTCCGATCACACTAAGGCCAGCACTTTTTTGTACACGGGGCCCATAAGCGGCATGAAGCTCAGCTGTGCGTACACACGTTTCTCCTTTCGTAAATACGCACGACTCCCCCCCACAGCTTACTGAATATGTATATTTGGCCACAGTGCTCAGCATACATTTCAATTCCCTTTGCCTCTTCCTCAAAGTGTCAGTTTCTGGCTTCTGGCCAGAGGCCATGTTTCCCGGCCTGTCGGAATGGCCGCCCTGCAGGCTGCAACACTTTATGAGAAATGAAGCTCTCCGTTCCAAATCACCACCACCACCCTGCTCTTTCCTGCACTAGCTGCATGACCCTGGCTAGGAAATGACTTCTTCCCTGAGTGTCTCAGCCTTGATGGAATAGGTCATCCCTAGTTGTCTGAAGATCAGAGTCCCCTGTTTATCGGGGACCCTCTGGGCGTCGGGTAGCGCGCTGCACTAAGCATTCACAGGCATCATCTTACTGAACCTCCCACAAAGCAGGTACCAGCCCCATTTTACAGACAAGAAGCTGAGGTCCAGCGGGGTTCAGGTCCTTGCCACAGTAGGTGGGTGGTGGAGCTGGGACGCCGCAGCCTGACCACGCCCCGGGGTGGGAGTACTGGGTTGTGGGTGGAGAGCAGTGAGCTCCCGTGCCACAATCCCACAATCCCACAATCCCCAGAGCTGGTGAATACATGCAGGCCCCTCCCCTCTTTGCCCCTACTGATCCGGGAGGTCTGATGGGCCCCGAGAAAGTGACTGTTTCCCAAACTCTCTCCTCCTCCCCACCCCACGATGCTGATGCAGGGGTTCAAGGAGTGCATTTCCAGAAACACTGCTCAGGCAGTGCTGTCTACAAACCTCCAGCTGAGAGCTCAGGCTTAGAGGGTGAGGGATAATAACATGAATCAAATTCTACTAACAAAGGAGCAGAGCCTCTACATAGTGCCAGGCAGTGTTCTAAACACTTTCATTCATATAATTTTCACAAAGATTTACCAAGGTAGTGATTATTATTGGCCCTATTTTACAGGTGAGGAAATGAGGTACAGAAAGCTTAAATAACTTGCCCATTGCCCTACAACTGGTAACAGCTGGTTAGCCAACTTTTAATAATCATCATAATAAGTTTAAGATCTTTCCCCTGTATCCACCTGCGTCAGACACTCTCCTGGGGTGTGGGGAAGGGGTACCCTGGGAGCTTTTACTCAGGGAAGTAGAGATGTGTGTGGCTAATACCAGGGAGCCAGAGAGATTCGGCTATCCCCAAGTCTGTCCTAGAGATGGAGAGATAGGATGCTGGTTTTGCCCTGAGCCTCCGCCAGCTTTCTAGCTGTACATCTTGGCTGTGAGTGCCAGGAGGAGGGTTGGTAGGCAGTGCCAGCTGAAGCTCCAGGGTAGGTGGGTCGGGGCTCCCACTTGCTAGGTCCAGTTTCCCTTCCCATGTCCAGGGCCCCAACAGGACACTTGGGGGCTCCTACCTTCTTCCCCTGGGCTGCTCCCATGGCACAAGGTGGGCACCAGGCCTGGGTGGGCTGCAGGGACCAGGCTGGGGTCCTTCCTGCTGGCGTGGATCTCAGGAGCCAGGGCCTGAGGGGCTCCCGGGGCCAGGGCCCCCTGTCCTCTTGCGGCTCATTCTCTCCGGCACAAAGGCGGCTTTCACAGCTGCTCCTAAGCCCAGAGCGCCTCAGACAGGCTTAGGGCGATTGATCCTGACAGAGGGGCCAGTGTCCCCAGGCGGCTCCCATGCCTTTCTTGGGTCCCTGCAGCTCCTCACCTCCCAGAACGCTGCCTCTCTCAGGAAGGGAAATTGAGGCAGCTGGGAAAGGGGGGAAGACGCAGGGCAGTCCTCTCATCACACACCGGTAGCTCAGGTGTGGCGGGTGACCTCTGGCTGGCCCCGTGGGCAGGACTTGGCCTTCTTGCCTTGCTAGGCACTGCTCAGCAGACAGGGCCAAACAGTGGAGGCCGGGGACTGGCTGAGGTGCAGAGCTCTGGGAGGGCTGCGTAGGGATGTCAGCTTTGGCTGGCCAGCCCCATTAATAATAGACCTTTGAAGACTCTTGGGGTCTGGGGCTCTCCCACAGCAGGAACTCTGAGAGCAGACGCCTGGGCAGCAGACTGCCTGGGAGGGCTGGAGGCCAGCTGGTCTGGACTCAGGCCAAGAAAATATCTGGAGGCCGGATTCCAGGTCTGGGGCCAAGTTCTTAAAGTGCCCCCGGCAGTCACCCTCCTCCTCATTTGCCAGCCCCTTCCTTCTCTGCGATGCCAGCTTGTAGCAGAGGTTAAGCCTGAAGAAACCTTGGGCTTGAACTGTGGCTCTGCCCCTGACAGCTGTGTGGCCTTGGGGCACGGTGTGGGTGTGTGTGTGTGTGTGTGTGTGTGTGTGTGAGACAAGCACTCCCACTGCACAGGGCTAAATGAAGTAAGGTGTGTGTGCAGCTGAAGCCATCATTTTGTGAAAGCATAAATCAGAACATGTCACTCCCTGCTTGTTTGTTTTTGAGATGGAGTCTCACTCTGTCGCCCAGGCTGGAGTGCAGTGGCATAATCTCGACTCACTGTAACCTCCGCCTCCCAGGTTTAAGTGATTCTCCTGCCTCAGCATCCCGAGTAGCTGGGATTACAGGTGTGCGCCACCAAGCCCAGCTGATTTTTGTATTTTTAGTAGAAACAGGGTTTTACCATATTGGCCAGGCTGGTCTTGAACTCCTGACCTCATGATCTGCCCGCCTTGGCCTCCCAAGGTGCTGGGATTGCAAGTGTGAGCCACTGTGTCTGGCCATCACTCCCTGTTTTATAATCTGTCGCTTCACCAAAGTGGGGTAACACATGCCCCCACTGCCTGGGGCTGTGAGGGTGAGCAGAGCATCTAGCGAACAATTCCTCAGAGAAGTTAGGTGCTGCCGTTAAGAACACAAATGATAAGTCCATTGCCCACTGGAAAGTCCCAGATAACCAGTTCACTAAGCACAACACCCTCCTTTCCCCAGAGGTGGGCGGGTCGGGAAAGCTTGCCACCCTTTCCTTTTCTCTAGCATGGTGCCTGGCACACGCACAGATGCCTCATGGAACTGCAGCTGGTGGAGGGTCAAGAATTAGGCTTTCTGTTCAGCCTTGCCAAGAGAACAAAATCTCCCAGGTCCACAAGGTCTGACAAATGGCCTTGCTGGAACCTCAGTTCCCTCTCCTCCCTCTCCCTGGCAGTTTCTGGGTCATAGCACCTTTCCCCTTCCCAGGGCCTTTGCACTTGCTACTCTCTCTGCGTGGGATGTTCCCTCCCCAACTTCCCCTCTGCTTCTCATATTTCATATTTTGATATTTGCATGATTCTCTCCTTTTTATCTTTCAGGCTCCTCAGAGAAGCTTTCTCTGACACCTTCTGCAAAGCAGTTCCCAGGCTCTCTGTTTATTATTTTGTCGTAGCACTCATCAACAAAGAAATGATATGACTTCTGTGTTGACTGTCTGTCTCCTCAGCCTGGAATGACAGTTCCACAAAGGCCAGAGCCTGGTCTGTCCTGCTCCTCAGTTTACCTCCTGGGTCTAGAGCAATATTAGTGGAAGAATACATGATGGAGGATTAAATGAAGTAGTCTAAGCTGATCGAGTGCTTAGCACAGTCCCAGCTCATCACAAGTGCTCACTGCATGGCACTTCTTAATACTGTTATTGAAGTTACCGTATTTCCTCTAATACCCATGACCCTTCCAAACACGTGGCTTCTTCCTTCTGCCCCTTCCCTTGGGTTCAGCCCCTGCCTCCCTCGGCTGCTCCACACTCATTTTCTCCCTGTTCCAATTGTGGCCTGATTGCAGTTTCGGACTTCCTGCAGAAAAGAGAAAGTCCACAAAATTGTAAAGGGAAATGACTCAATTGGCTGTCAGATGGAGCAGTAAAAATGCTCTAAGTCAATGCGGAAGATCAAACTCCTTTGGCAGCCATCCCATAATTATCCACCAGCTTGACTCTTGGTGGGGTGGGAGGAGAGAGAATGAATTTTACACATTTATTAATTTTTTTTCCATCTGCTTGGAGTCCTGCTGAAATATGGCTTAGTGCTGCGGTGACAGCCTGGCTGATTGGCTGATGGAGCCTGTGACTGGGCTCTGAAGCCCGGCCCCTGGCAGGATCACGGCCCGAAATGCAACCTTCAGGCCTCATGGCATGGGCAGGAGGGATGGGGTGGAGGCTCAGGGCCCAGCACTATGCCCGGCACAGAGGCAGTACTTGGAATATGTGAACAGATGATTTATGGAGTGACAGCTGGTGGTAAAGGACCAAGGAGCAGGTGTTCTAGACCCAGCTTTGTCCCATCTCACTGTGGGCTGGGGACATCACTCAGCCTCTCTTTCTCCATCTGCACAATGAGAGCAAACATCTGTTCCTTCTTGACCCACAAGCTAATAGAAGGAAGTAAGACTTACAAAGTGTGAGGGGGGCTTTGGGCTTTACAAAGAGGAGTTCTGAATCCCTCGAACCCGGTTCTTCTGCACCTCTTCCAAAGCAATGAAGGCAATTGTTGGAAATGCTAACTCCGAGGTTCTGTGCAATCTTCAAAAGGCTTCAGCGGCATTTAGGAGCAGGGGGAAGAGGGGAGGAAGGGAGGAGGGGAGGAAGGGAGGAGGGGAGGAGGGGAGGAGGGGGAGGAGGGTGGGGAGGAGAAGAGGAGGAGGACAGGAGAAATCCTGTTTACCTGAGAGGTTTAGGGCAAACATATCTGTTTCATGTAATGTTGGAGACAGACTGGAATTCCAGCCCTTATTCTGAGACTCCTTATCTATGTGACTTTGGACAAGTCACTTGACCTCTCTGAGCCTCATCTTCCTCCCGTGTAGAAGAAGATAACAATGGTTCCCATCCCGTGAATGTGGGGGCTACGAGGATGAAATGAGGTAACTCATGTAAAGCTCTGAGCAGAACATCTGGAAAACTGCAGTGCTCTGTAGAAGCGAGGTGCTGCATTTGCTACACTATGGGCAAGGCTGAAGATAAGTCCACTGTCCATTGGGAAGGCCCAGGTAATGAGTTCATTAGGCACAACAGCCTTTCCCAAGAGGTGGGTGGGTGGGCGAGGAGACCTTGCCACCCTTCCCTTTCTAGCTTGTGCCACCACCTACTGGCGAGGACCAGAATTACAGCTTCTGGAAAGCTCTCCCTGTGGCCCTACCCCTCATAGGCCTATCCTCACTCCTGGGTGGGTGGGAGGCACACTGGCAGGGAGTGGGGAGGCAAATCCAAGCCTCCAGTTCTGAGGCCACGATTAGCTTGCAGAGATTCCTGAAGGCTTGTCGACCTCAGTGAGAAAATGAGTCCCAAGTCTTATCCATTTCACGTTCTGGTGATCCCCGGGAGAGGCCCCTGGTCTGGGCCACCACCCTCTCTCTCTCCCTGGATGATACAGCAGCCTCCTCACTGGCCTCCCTTCCTCCACTCCTTCACACAGCAGCAAGGAATTTTCAAAATATGTAGATCTTGTCACCTTGCTCCCAGTGTGTCCCCTGCCCTGGGACAAAGTCCAAGCCCTCTACCCAGCTCACAAGGCCCCTCGGGCTCTCACCTCCCAGTCAGCCCTGTCACCCAGCCTCTGCCCCTTCCAAATCTTGTTCGTGCTATTCCCTGGCCTGACATGCTCTTCCTTCCCTTCTTTGCCTAGCGAGCTCCTACATGCTCCCAAGGGCTCAGCATGGGTGGTGCTTCCTCCAGGATGCCTTCCTGGATCCCCCAAGGCTGGGGCAAGGGTCCAGCAGTCTTTCCCCTTGCCAAACCATGTCCCCTCTGGATTTATATCTGCTAAACAGCAGGAATGGTGCTAGGTTTTCTTCACTGCAGTATCCCCAAGCCTATTGGGTTCCTGATACATAGCCAGTGAGTCATAACTGCTTGCTGAGTGATAAAAGTGACTTCCTTCTGATAAAGACCCAACTCTCTACAGCTTGAGCTGACCTGGGGGTCCCTATAGTGGCCACAATGTCCTTGCCACTTTTGTAACACCCACCTCTGGGGGCGCCTAGTGTGGCTGGCTCAAGAATGCAGTCAGTCTCCTTAGTGGGTTGTGGGGGTACAACAATGGCTACTTGAGCTTCTCTTCTGGCTTATTCTGGACATCTGAGGATGTGTCCCCTGAGGCCTATGCCTTGTCAAGGAGGGGGAGGCTGGAGGGGGGCATGATTGCTAATCTCCGCCTCGTGTTCCCTGGTGTGGAACAGCACGTGGCCTCTTCCATGGGCTCCACGTGGCAGTGGGAAGTGCAGCTCCCCCACTCTGAGCTCTTTCTCCTTGAGAACGGACCCCTTTTATGACAACAATTCCTGCAGACCTGGAGGTCTTATCTCCCATCCCAGTCCCATCCAGCTGGCTGTGCCCACCACCTCTCTTAGGATGGGTCCCCTAGGATCCCACTTTGGGATAGGGATTGTCACCCAGGGGATTTGTTAAGGACTGGCTCCTGGGCACACTGGTAAGGAAGTGGAGGTGCAGGATGGGGAAGGGGAAGGAGGCAAGCAAAAAGGGACACTTTCAGGCCAAGTCCCAGCTCCCGCCTGATCCCTCTGGGAATGTTGGAGTGTAAACTGCACCTCATGGTCATCACGCCCCAAGACAAGGAGCTGGCCTTTCACATTCCCGCAGCCTCCAGTCATCAGCTAAGGAGCATCCTGCGGTAGGGTACACGTTAAGAGCCTCCTAGTCTGTCTTCTTTGCACTTGTGCTCAAAGAAGGTATGAGTAGCCTAAGGGCAGTGCTCCAGAGAAGAGTTCAGACTGACCATTAGCAGCAAAATCTGGGAAAGGGACCTGGGACTCGTCCCTGCATTCTCTGATTGAGCCAGTTGACATGTTCTCAATCTTCTTTGAAATGTTGTGTAGTGCAGTTTCTGGAAAAGTCCATGTGTCTTCTCTTCAACCAGGCAGCCACCCCATGTCTTCTTAAAATAGTGGCCGCTGCCAAGAGCCCTCTTGGCTTCCTGAAGGCCTGTCGACCTCAGTGACAAGCCCTGTCCCTGGTCATGAGCTCCCTTTAGAAGTCTTTATTTGTTCTTTAAAAATTTTATAAGGTACTCTTGCTTGTTGTAAGGTGAAATTTCCAAGATCTCAAAGGTGTTTATGGTCATAATGAAAATTTCCTGCCACCTTCATTCCCAGAGCAGGTTTCTGGCCATGTTTCTCCAGGTAGTCTACTGATGTGGTTGGAAGTGGTTATTCAGGGCTGCCTGCAGGCTTCTCCTTTCATCCCTGAGGGTGAGTTGGGGTGGGGTGGGGCAGGGAGTGATGGAATTGACTGGATGTCTGGATGGGCCCCTTCTGACTTCATCAGGCAACCCTGAGCATGGCTCTCACCAGGATTTGGGCCTTGAATTTTTTTTTTTTGGAGATAGAGTCTTGCTCTGTCGCCCTGGCTGGAGTGCAGTGATGTATCTCGGCTCACCATAGCCTCTGCCTCCCAGTTTCAAGTGATTCTCTTGCCTCAGCATCCCCAGTAGCTGGGATTACAGGTGAGTGCCCAGCTAATTTTTGTATGTTGGCCAGGTTGGTCTTGAACTCCTAGCCTCAGGTGATCCACCCGCCTTGGCCTCCCAAAGTGCTGGGATTACAGGCATGAGCCACCGTACCTGGCCTGGACCTTGATTTTGATATCACTGCAACTGTAGCCCATGTCCCAGCTGCCGTGGCCCCTGGTGGAAGATTCCCACACACTGTCCTCTCTACCCCAGGCTATCTTGGCACATTTGAAGCTCTCCCAGGACTTGGGAGCTGCACGTCCCAGGCCACTCATCGGCATCTGTGCTTGGGCAGAGGGCTTCTTCTCCAGGAGGTGCAGTGTCCCCAGCACATGCTCTGGGAGGCTGAGTAGCAATGTTTTCTGCCCCCATGACCCCTTTTCAAGACTTAGTCTACAGCCTGGGAACTGGGCCCTTCTCAGAGACCTCAGGCAGGTCTTGGCACCATATCCCTTGGCCTTCCCATTTCAATGTGCTTCTGCAGCCTGCCAGCAGCTGGCATTGCCCTCTCTTGGCTGGGGACTTGCTGTGAAGCCACAGAGGGCCATTCTTCCCTAGGCAGGGCAGAGAAGAAGCACCTAGGAATTCACATCATCCCCAACATCAGAAGCCCTCAATAAACCACTGGTGGGAGTTGGTATGTAAATACCCCAGCTCCCTCACTCTGGGATGGAGTAACTCCAAGGTGCCGGGTTCTACCCTGATTCCTAGAGCTTCAGGCGGGAGTCAGCTCCAGTTTCCACTGGGATGGCTGGGTTGAAACCACACCCTTCACTGGCTGCCTTCCCCTCCTTCCCTTCCCATCTCTCTTCCCTACTTCCCTACTGGTGTTTCCCACAATCACCTCCCAAATATACTGGCTGCCCTTGAGTCCTTGCCTCAGGGTTCACTCCTGGGGAGGAGACGGCCCGGCTGCCTTCCCTGAAGCCCGAAGCACGAAGCCCGGCCCGGCTGCTCCTCCTTCCCCGAAGCCCGCGGCCTGGCCCGGCCCCGCTGCTCCTTCCTGCCGGGTTCAGACCCGCCTCCTCTCCCTCTCCTGCTCTGGACTTGCTCCAGCGCTCCTTCAGACAGCGGGTGATGACAGTACTCCTGGCGTCCTGTCCCCGGGCTCCCTCCGTTCCCGTCCATCTCACATGTCCTGCAGGAACCGAGGATTCTCTCAGGCCCACGGGAAATCCCAGAAACACAGCTCCCTCCCAGCTGCCTAAGGAGGAGCCTGAAGTTGTCATCACCCTGTCCAAACCCGTGGCCCACGCTGAGTCTGGAGCAGTTCAATCCCAGGGAGAAACATGGCCACTTGAGTGATCAGAAAGTTCACTGAAAACCAGCAAATATAAAATTTAATTGGGCTCAATTGTGGGCAGTCAGTCCTTCCTCAGACCGGCCGTCAGCAGTCCCGGACGAAAGCACTCTGTCCTCTCCACAGACAGCTGGTTCCGGAAGGACCCTCTGAGGCTGGTCTCCTAGGTGGGGTGTCCTGTGGGAGGGTTCTGCTTCCGAGGAGGGGAAACGCGACACGGCGCACAAGGACCGACAGACAGCGCCTTCCACGCGGCACCCTCTGCTCCTCCTCCTCGGCGCCTGCTGGGCTCTGACTCCTAAGTCAGGCAGGAGCTTCTTCAAGGCCCCAAGCACAAGAAGAGCCACAGTCACCCTAAAATGGCCTCGGGGGCACGCAGCCTTCCATCTCCAGCAGCTCTGGCCATCCCTCGTATTTGTTGGTGTTTGGGTTGTTCTTTAAGAACTGGAGAGAGAAGACAGAGAAATATAGACGGTGGGTGAGGCCCTTTAGAACCCACGCCCGCATGGAGAGCGCTCTAAACCTAAATGGGGGTGCGGGATGTTATTAACCCACTTCACAGATGGGGAAACTGAGGCTCAGAGCAGGGATGCAACTTGCTCAAGGTCTCAGAGATGGGATCAGAGCCCAGTTACTGCTATCACACCACAAAGGGTAACCAGTTGTTGGAATGATCTAGCCCCTCCTCCTAAATTCTCTGTGTCCCTCTAGGATACCTCAAATAACAGTAATACTAGCAACAATAAAAAGAAGACTCCTAGCACGTCTTGAGTGCTTGCTGTATGCCAGGAGCTGTTCTGCAGTGCCTTGTGTATTTAATCTGCACAGTGGTCCTAGGGAGTGTGCACTGTTTACATCCCATTCTCCAGATGGAGAAACTGAGGCACAGAGGGTCACCACCTGTAGTCACTGGCTGGTAAGTGGCAGAACCACAATGTAATATTAATTAATACTAATAATAAAGAGCAGGGTGCAGTGGCTCACACCTATCATCCCAGCACTTTGGGAGGCTAAGGAAGGAGGGTCACTTGAGGCCAGGATTTCAAGACCAGCCTGGGCAACACAGAGAGACTCTGTCTCTACAAACATAAAAAAATTAGCTGAGTGTGGTGTTGCATGCCTGTGGTCCCAGCTACTCAGGAGGCTGAGGCAGGAGGATCGCTTGAGCCCAGCAGGTTGAGGCTGCAGTGAGCCGAGATTGCACCATTGCACTCCAGCCTGGGTGACAGAGCGAGACCCTGTCTCAAAAAATATCCATACTAGTAATAAGTATATAAGAGAATAAAATCACTTAGGATTGTGTCTAAAATGCTCAGGATTAGTTTATGAAGAAAAAAATGTAAATGGCAAAATTTGCTGTTAGGGTCATCGTGGCTGACTCTCAGGAATTAAAAAAGAGATTCTAGACGCTGCCTGTCTAAAACCCAGTCTCCCAAGTATGGGGACAGCGAACAGATTGGCTTAGTCCCATCAGGGTGCTTGGTTCATTTTGGGGTGCTGGGTCCCAGCCAGCTGCTGGCTGACGGGTGCTGGTGGTGCCAGGCTCCCCGCACTCCTGCACTCCCGCACCTCCTCTGTCTGGCCGGTTCCCCTGGGTCTGGAGTCCACACTTTGGGGCAGAACACCACCATCTGCCTATGCAGTCTCAGGCCTCTTCCTAGGGCCCTGCCCCAGCACCCCCATGGGACATTTGGGACCCCCCCCACCCCGCCCCTGGCCTCCTGTGTTCTTCACTTCGTTCAGGTAATTTCTGGTTACCTGAATAATTCTCTTAGAAACACATGCATACAGACCAAGCCCACATTTTCTAGCTTAGAAATCCCCATTGCGGTGCCCTCCCTGGAGCTCAGCACACAGTTCCCCGCACCTGCTCGCTCCGGCACCTCTTGCCTGATGATGGCATCGGCCCCCTCCCCACCTCTGAGTTCCCTGCTGGTATTCTCCATGCCCAGCCAGGGAGGCTGAAGGGACAGGATAGGCATCCTGCCCCTTTCCCCGGCTCCCCTTCCCCATCACACAGCTTCCGTGTCTCCACTTCCTTCTCGTTCCTCCATGCCTCACTTACCCGTCATCCCTCTGTTCTCCTTTTCCCTTTTTGTTTTCTGGTACTTAACCATATACCTGGCTACTTTTATATGACCCACCTTTTGCAAAATGGCCAAGACAGCTTCTTGCCAGGGGCTGGCCAATCAGACCACCCTGACCTTTGGAGTGAATGACAACCAGGGGCCTCTCCCCAGACAGTCCCACTTTTAAGACCCTTGGTGGGTGACTGGGTGACTGTCCTTCCTACTACCACCCAGCTCCTTGTCCATCCTTCACAGGGCTGGGTTGTGGCCCAGAACCCACCTGCTCAAAGGGGCTTTTATCTCTGAGGTCTTTGGCTCCTATGAAGACCCAGCTGTCCCGGAAGCCCAGCTGTTTTGCGTAGGAACTCCCCAGGTTGGTGAAGAGTTTCCTGGCTTCATCACTCATTCTGCAGAGGACCAGAGAGGATCATCAGGGTGCAGGGATGGGTTGAGGGGGATTAGGTGGTGGGATTCCCATGGGGCAAGGTTCCCACTCTTCTTCCCATTCAGCATCTGCCCTGGCGGTGCCCAGAGAACGTGGCTGCACTCAAGAACGACAGGTTAGAGGGGTTCAAGACTTCCTCTCTAAAAGGGCCTCATGTGGGGCTGGAGATGTGTTAAAACAGTACCGCTCTGTTTACAAATACAATACATGTTCATCTGGAAGACATGGAGCATCGCAAAGAAGTAACTAAGAAATCCTGTCTCACCCTCCTTCCCTTGACCTGATCAGTGTATCTATTTGGATGCAGTGTTTTTCCCCTCACTTGCACTAGAGGGTGACCGTGTTTTCCACATCCTTAACTGCTTTCTGCCCATTGTTTTTGATGAGTCTATCTTCATCTGTGTATACATCATATCCTGTGTCACCATATATCACAGTTTCTGTAGCCAGTCAGCCATTATTACTGGACAGGGGGAGTGTTTCCAGTTTTTCACAGTGGTAATGGAGGCTGTGATGAACCTCCTAGAACATTTCTTTGCATCCTTGTTTGATAATTTCCTTAAGATAAGTTGCCAGAAAATGGCACTGGCAAGAGAGCAGAAGAGGACATGCAGGGTTTGGAGGTGTTCAGCTCACATCGCTGCGCGGCCCGGCAGGTAGAGTTTTCCACTTACTTGGTCCCCGGGTCGTCGTAGGAGGCCACCAGCACCAGTGCACCCTTTGGAATTTCTTTAAGGAATTTCTCCAGGTGCTTAACATCTGGGGAAGGAAGGAAAAGGCGGTGCTGGTGATTTAGGGGAAATGAGCCCTGTCATTCTCATGTTTGTCTATTGCCCTATGACGCAGGAGCCAGCTGGGTCCTGCAGACACTGGGCTGGGCTGAGAAGCCAGGAGGAGGAACATCCCGGGTGGAGCCCCCTGTAGCCCTTGTCCTAGGGGAGGGCAGAGTGAGCAGAGTGAGGGGGACTCACCCAGGTGATCTGGGGTGGCTTCTGGACACTGGAACTTAAAGGTTCCCCAGTGACTGCGACGTGCAGCTGAGGGTGAGCACCACCGGTAGAAGGGCCCTTGTGTGCCTACCCCTCAGGGGACCAAGTGCTGTCAACTCTCAGGTGCTCTGGGCCCTTTGCATACTCCAGACCCCATTCTACACTGGACAGTATCCAGATTATCTGTGCTGACTTTAGATGGTGTAGCACGTGGCCTCGAACAACTGAGATCCCTGGGAGAGAACTCGAATCTACGATTAATACAGCTCTCCAGCTGTGTCAAGGAGCAAGGCTCTGCGTGTGTCTTTAACGCCTCCCTAACTTGCCAAGCTCTCTATTTAACAGACAGCAGCTCTAGGCTTAGCACCTGGGGGAGGCATCAGCACCCAGCTCCCTGTGAAGAGGCTAATTTGTTTCCATTGTGATTATTTTTATGGTCACCTTTCCTGGGTAATGAGTGATAATGGCTTTCTACTTAAGACAGTGATATAGTTTCAAGATCTATTTACTTAGGTAAGAAAAAAAGTGACACAATTTAAAGGAAAATATGAATAAAGCAGATGTTATTCTAGATATGGTCCAACCTGAGGGGGCTGAAGTTTGGGAACAAACATCCTAGTGGTTAAAGCAGAGACTATATCTGTCAAATGAGGCTGAGTAATAGCCCTGCTCATAGTATGTTCATAAAGTGCAAATGTGACAATAACCTTGGGGATACAGTAAGCATACTCTAGTGGAACCAAAAATTATTAGCAGGATTGGCTGCATAATTTGCAGGGCCCAGTGCAGAATGAAAATCAGGGCCTTAAAATTATTAAGTATTTCAAGACATGATGGCAGAACATCAAGTCAAGTGTGAGATTCTTCCAAACATGGGTCCTATGTGACTGCCCTGTCTCCAGGTCACAGGCCCACACAGCTGGCCTTGATCATTCATATTCCAGTTTGGACCCCTAGGACCTTGGGGAAGAAGCCACTGCCCCAACTAAGGCCAGCTGCCAACCAGGTCAGTAACAGCGGTTTCCAGTCAACCACCACAGTCACTCTTCTAAAGAAATGGCCCTTGAGCTTTTATGAGGGAGGGAGCCCTTAAAGCACCGTTACTTTGTGTTGTTAGCAGATATTATGGTCTGGTGCTTGCCTGGATGGAGGGTGGGTATTTGGAAAAAATAAATCATGCCTCCTGCTAATGATCACCTCACTTTAAAAAGCCATCGTCTCCTGTTGTCTCCTGAAGGAAAGGGCCGCTTGCTCACAATGCTTCTGTTTCTGGATCCCCATCTGCCATGGCTACATCCAAGTTTATAACAAGGCATTTTAAATCTTGGTTTCGTCTTAAAATTTTTTTCCTTTTCATTCTGACAGATGATCTCCTTGCTCCCGAGACATCTGGATGGAATGAGGGAAGGGGGAAGGGAAGAGGAAGAGGAGGGAAGGGAGAGGACTAAACGAGCTTGCCTGGGTCCCCCGACTAGGCAGGCTGGACACCCTTCCATCAGTCACTTCAGGTTATCACCTAATCCTCACATCAGTTGTATGGAGTGGAGCCTATGGCTGCCTCTGTTACAGATGAAGAAACTGAGGCTCAAGAGGCGCCGCTTGCCTCAGGTCATGCCGTCGGAAGTCTCTGACTCTGGAGACCGGACCTTTATCATACAGCCGGCCCCAGGCCACGCTGAACATCAGCAGGACCCCGGGTAGGATGTCTGGTCCTCAGCCTGTGGCCTGTCCCCATCTCCTGCTACCCTGTCCCCAGCTCTATCCTGTACCAGGAGGGACCCTGCACACTGCATGTGGAAATGCCAGTGTGCCTGTCCAAGCTCCATCCACACCACCCTCCTGTCAAGCAACAGCCAGCCCCTGGTCACGCCTCCGTCCTGGGGAGTGTCTGAAGCCTGGGGGAGGGGCACACCTGGGAAGAGGCCTGCGTGGGCCCTGATACAGGCTCCAGGTCAGCACATCCCTGGCTCTGTGGACTCCTCACCCATGAGCTGGCCAGAGCTGGAGGAGGGCTGGGTGGGACCTTATGAAGCCCTGGGTCCAGGACAGGGTCCCAGCTGCCCATCTCTGAGAATGGCCCTGCAGATCATGTCCCCAGTGTTCCCCACCTCCCACCTTTCAGCCTCTTCCTTTGTTTGCAAAGCTGAGAGGGCTTCCTGCCTTTGGCTACCTGGTACCTCTCACCCCTCCTGGACTCATGTGTGTAGGTGGGTGTAGGCAAGGTGGGCTTTCCCTAGAGGTTGAGACAAGGGCAGAGGAATTCAGGAGAGAGAAAACCCAGCTGTTTGGCAGCAGCTTGGCCCCTTCTGCTCTGTGAGGGGCTCTCTGGGGTCTGTGGTCACACATGCTGTACATCCCAGGATGGCCGAGCACAGAGATGCCCTGTGGTCTCAGGGATACAAAAGGGAAATTGCGTCCACCTGGGCTCTGACACCCCCTCTGATGGAAACCAGTCCCTGCAGGGCCCAGGTCTATGCTGCCTGCTGCTTTGTCACTCCTTGTTGAGCCTCCTGTGTTGGAGGGAGGCGGGTAAGCAGCTGGGCAGCAAGAGTGGCAGACGGCCTGAAATTGATCCTGCTACATTTTGAAAGCTGTTGGGAATGCTGGGTCAGGGTTCCACCCCTGCCCATAAGCGGCTGGTTGGTGAGGAGGCTGCTGGTGGGAACTTAGATGCCCGGGATTTCAGCATAGCTAGGTCAGTGGCCTGTCTTGCCCAGCCATGCTAAAGGCAAGGAGGGCAGTGACTTGCTAAGGGGCAGTTGTGTGCACAGAGAAACTTGCAAAGCATGTGGGTGCAGAGAGAAGACAAGCGTCTGCCAAAAGATGCGGAGAGCTCAGAGTCTAAGGTCCAGAAAGGAGCCCCGTCCTGTCCTTGGGTCCACAAGAGATCCCTGTGACCTTGAAATAAAGTACCTTTACCTAGCAGAGCTTGAGTGTGTATGGCTGATGGGCCACACGCCCTCATCTATAGCACTGCAGTGACATCAACAATGGCATTGCTTTGCCTCAAGGTCCTCTCCAGCCTCCAGAGTTCACTTTGCCCTGAGGGCAGGCCAGAAGTGCATGCCAAGGAATTAGAGGCATGGGCACCCCGTCCCCTCGCTTCTCTGGGAGATCTCTGGGGCATGTATTCCACACTGCCTCCAGGGTTCCAAGTTTGATTAAATGGCTCAGTAACATAGTCTGCATTGGCTTCCTGCCTGTCCCTGTCTGCTCCCCACTCCCCTACCGACATTTCCTGAGTTCACCTCTTAAATAAGCATTGCTCTTGAATCCCTGTCTTAGGATCTGAGTCTGGGAGATCCCACCTGAGACGCCCAGAAGGAGTTTCGAAAGCAGCAGGAGACCCTCAATCCCCCACCGCACCTCTTTCTGGGTGCCTCCCGTGGAAATGAATACCAGGTACCTTGAGCCACCAGCTCCCTTGCCACATGAAGAGGCTCAGCCCTCTGCACTGCACCCCCCCCGTGACGTCAGTGTCAGCAGAGGCGCCTACCTCCAGAGTACATGTCAAATGCGCTCTGACTCAGCACCGCTCCCGTGGTTCCTAGGGGTTAAGAGGAGAACAATTATCCCCTGTAACATGTGTCCTTCTGCTGAAAATGGCTAATCTGTAGTCTAAGATCCAAAAACAGAATAAGAATCTAATGAAATCAGGTCCTACAGAGCGCATGCAGGACTCAAGTAGGTGCCCAGGGATGGGTGGGCTCATCTGAGAGGTTCAAGAACGTAATGGCTGAGGGTGTCTCTGGAATCGAATTGAGTCTACCCAGTCTGAGTCTGTGTTCTGTCCTGCCACTTCCTAACGCAGGACTTAGCATTTCGACCTCAATTTTTGCATCTATACAATGGGTTGTGAGAACAAAATGAGATACATTTAAAATATTAATAGTAGTCATACAAGATGAATTTTAGTTGCAAAATCAAAATCAAAATGACAATAGTCATCATTATTCCCACCTAAATAGAAAATCTACAACTGGAGTCCTCTAACTCTTGAAGGCAAAGGGATTTGTGTTGGGCTAAGCAGTTTTCAGTTTCGCAGGGTCCAGTAACCTGGATTGCGTTGGTGAGTTTTGTGGGAGGAGGCGGCAGAAGGCCAAGCCCTCCAGGGAACTGGGTCTTCTGGAGGATCGTTGTAGTTCGCGCTATCCGTCACTAGATGGCGGTGTTGTAGAGGGGATGGCAGCTCCGAGGCTTCCGGAGGAGGGTGGGGCCCGGGCCCGGGGAGTGGCGCTGTCCAGGCGGGCAGGCTCGCCTAGCAGCCCCTCCAGGATTCTAGGGAGCCACGGAGCGTCCACGGAACGCTTTATCTGGGGGCCGTGGAAGGAGTCTATGAACGCATGAAGCTGCTCTTATGATCGCGTGCGCTTGTGAGTGTTTCTGCAATTGGAGCGTGGTGGGAGTGGGGGTAGCAGCCAGCACAGCTTGAAGATCCTGAGGAATCTCTGTCCACTAAAGACTAAAGACTACTGGACCCTTAGCAATCCTTGTGTTGTTCTGGGTCATGCAGATGAGGACCCTGAGCCCCTGACGTGATTTGTTGGGCTTCCCCACAGCTGGCATACACAGCACGTATGATACAGTTGGTGCTGTATACATGGTTGAGACGTTTCTAGTCTAGGGAGGTAGTTCAGCTGAATGACTAAGACCTGGAGTTAACTCAATCCAGGTTCAAATGTAGGTGGTTTTCTAGGCTGTGAGACCTTGCTTAACCTTTTGTCTTTTTGAGACAGGGTCTTTCTGTTGCCCAGGCTGGAGTGCAGTGGTGTAAGCTTGGCTCACTACAGCCTCAACCTCTCAGGCTCAAGCGATCCTCCCACTTCCACCTCCTGAGTAGCTGGGACTACAGGTGTGCACCACCACACCCAGATAATTTTTAAAATTTTTTGTAGAGAAGGAGGCAGGTTGGGGGGTTCATCTTTACTCAGGCTGGTTTTGAACTCCTGAGCTCAAGCAATCCGCCCACCTCCGCCTCTCAAAGTGCTGGGATTACTGGCATGAGCCACTGCAAAGAGCCCAGCCTGCTTAACCTCTTTGGGCCTCGGTTTCTTACCTGGGAAATGGGGATATTGAGCATAGCTCCATCCTGGCACAGTGATGGGGTTAAGTGAACAAGCACAGTAAGTGCCCAATAAATGCTAGTGCTTATTGCCATTGATGGTCATTTTTATCCTTTTGGCTTTGTGAGAGGCAGGGAAAGAGGTCTAGTCTGGGGCCGTCTCACTGGAGAATATTTGAAAAGCTTTTCTCAGGTGGGGCCCATTTAGGGGAGACACTCAGCAGGTTTCATCCAGGTCAGCTGCAGCCTGAGCCACTTCCTTCCCACTTCCACTGTGGGGTGAGGGCAGATGGGTGGGAGTGTTGATGTAAGCTGAGGCTCCTACAGTCTTCTGGGGTCTCGCACAGACACAAAAGACCAGCCTGGGCATGCCCTCCCTGCAGGAGGGAGCTACCATCCCTGTAGCCACTTTGCTGAGGCTGGAGTGGAACAGGCCTGGGCCATCCTCAAAACTGCAGAGGGACAGCTCCACTCAGCCTTCCTGCTTCTCCCTGCCCCGGCCCTTCCCGGGCTCCTAGGAAGCTGGCCAGGGCAGTCCGCTGACTCCCGTCTGTTCAGGATAGCCCCATCACTGCTCCAGGCCTCAGCTTCTCCCCAATCCAGCAGGGTTTCTTGGCAGAGTGGGCAAAGGTTTCCTCTGGAGCAAAGCGCAGGGCCTTGGGGCTGGCAAGGCTGGGGCTCCTATCCTACTCTGTCCGTTCCTAAGTGTGCTTATGCGGTCCTGCCACACAGTAAACCAACAGGTTTCTTCCTGAGCATCCCTTACACCTCTTCCCCGAGCTGCCCTGACCTTGGTCCCAGAAGTGGCCCTTACAGCCAGGGAATGGCCCTTGTTTTCTAAGAACAGAGGCCGAGAGGAGGTCTTGACTGGGGCCACACCACCTGGTCCTTACCTGACCCTGTAAGTCCACTCCCTCCTGAAACGTATCCCTCCTTCAGGCTTGGCGGCCCTCTGGCCTCCTGTGCAAATGTGTGTCCTGCAGGAGATGCTGGGTTATCAAGGCCATGAATTCCCTTGTGGTCGCCCTGCCTCCAGCCCCGCTACTCCAAGCTGGAGGAAGGATTCTGGAATGCAGGGTTGGCCCCTCATGCCCTGCTCAAAGCTGTTCCATGGCTCACTACTGCTCTCGGCTTCCAGTCACACTTCTTAGCAGGGTTGCTAGCTCCTTATCCTCTGGCCTTCTGTTCTCCCCAGCCTCGCCTCTCCATGTTGCCCTGCAAACCTCTCTCCCTCCCTCTCCCTTCCTCCTCCCTGCACTGTGCTGCCTCTGCCTGGAAGGAGCCTTCCCTGGTTTTCTCCTGGCCAGCGCCTACAATCTTTCAGCCCTTAGCTGGCCATCGCTTACCACTGGAAGCCTCCTCTGAGCTACCCTGGGTCCGTCCCTTGCTCTGCATTCCCGTAGCTGTGCTTCTGGCTCCTATCAGAGAGGCTCACTACATTGAGATTGTTTGTGAGCTTCATAGATACCTACAGGGGTTGTGAAGCCAGGGCCTGTCTTTCTAGTTCACGGCTGACTCCAGTGTCCTGTACAGGGCCTGGCCCACAGTCGCTGCTGCCTGCATTCATTGAATGAATGAATGAATGAAAGTGTATACTCAGCACGCGATCTTGCACTGTCATTGGTTGTCCCCGCGTCCTCGTGTGTATTGGTTTGAGTGGGGTGGCTTTGAGGAGGGGGTCATGTTTCATTCATGTTCCATACCAGAACGGTGTCCTCCTGAGCTAAGAGCATGTGGCAGGCGCCTGGCTAGCACTGAGGTTCTACAGTGTTGCAGATCTTTGAGACCTTCTGTTCCCCCAGGCCAGCCACGCCCCCACCGTCCTGAGCTCTACCTGCCACGAAGTAGGAGCTCAGCCACTGTTGGTTGAATGAACATGCCGCTACCCCTACCCTCCCCAGCGCTGGGTGGGAACTGTTGCGGGGATGGATCTGCAACTCACCGTTAACCAGGGCGATGTTCAGGCCTCTGCCCACGTTGTTTTTCACAGGACTCATGATCCTGAAGACAACGAAGAAGAAATATGACACTCATTCCTGAGCGTGGAATGAACACTCTGCTGTCCCGACCAGGGAACTCAGAGAGGGCCCACAAAAGCAATGCAGAAGCATCGGGAAACACATAGAATAACTGGGGCCATCTGTTTTCTCTTGAAAACTAGTGGTGGGCTGGATTCTCTGAAGAGTTTCTCAAGGCGTGTCGGACCAGAACAGCCTTCTCAGAGAAAAGGCGAGGTTCCTGCCTGAGCCTCTGAGGTGTTGGAGGCGGGGCCAGCCCACCCCCAGGCTGTGAGGCCTGGCTGCTGGGAAGAGGCCGAACCCTGAAGGTTGCTGCCACCCTGGGGTGTCAGTCCCCATGTGGCTTATCTGGGAAGAGGCCGAACCCTGAAGGTTGCTGCCACCCTGGGGTGTCAGTCCCCATGTGGCTTATCTGTGTTCCTGCTGGCCCAGCATCCACACCCCTGTCTACAGGTGTGCCGCAGGAGAACTGTCTTTCTCTACACACAGGCCAGGTGGTTCCTGGGATTGACCTCTCTCTCCCAGGCTTGGACAAGCAGAGCATCCTATGTCCCCAGCTACAATTACTGGCTGATATGGTGTGGCTGTGTCCCCACCCAAATCTCATCTTGAATTCCCACATGTTGTGTGAGGGACCTGGTGGGAGGTAATTGAATCATGGGGGCAGGTCTTTCCCATGCTGTTCTTGTGGTAGTAAGTCTCATGAGATTTGATGGTTTTATAAAGAGGCGTTCCCCTGCACAAGTTCTCTCTTGCCTGCTGCCATCCATGTAAGATGTGACTTGCTCCTTCTTTGCCTTCCACCATGATTGTGAGGCTTCCCCAGCCACGTGGAACTGTGAGTCCACTAAATTCTTTTTCCTGTTTAAATTACCTAGTCTTGGGTCTTTATCAGCAGTGTGAAACCAGACTAATACACTGGGCTAGGCATGGTCATGTGAACCTGGCCAGTCAGTGAAACACAGGCTTGGGACTTTTGCAGGGATAATTTAGACAGGAAGGCTCTTTTCCCATTAGGGTGCTAGGCTGGGCTAATATGTCAAACCAGCTGGTGGTCTCTCTCCTTAACCACATGGAGAAATCCCTTGCAAGTAGAAAAGAAAGTAAAGCTGTTAGACAATGGATGGTAGAGCTAAAGATGGGGTGAGAGACAGCCCTGATGACATGGTTTGAATCCCTGGATCCAGCTGGTCCTGAAGCCTGCCTACCACCTCTGGTCTTTTAGGTATGTGAACCCATCAGTTCCTTGTTTTCCCTAAACAAATGGTGGTTAGGTTCAGAATCCTGGCTTAAACACCCATCTCTGAGTTCTTTCATAGGATGCACTTGGTGTCCTGGGGCCTTTACTATCTAAGTTGGGTGATGGGTACACAGCCTTTCTCCTGTACTGGGGTAGAAGCCCTGGTGCCTGCTATGTCTGGGTTTTTTGATGCCTGGGTCAGGATCTTGAACCTTCTTTGCAGGCATCTCCTTTCATGGGAAGCCCAGCAACTTGGCTGTTAGACCTGAGGTCAAATCCTGGCCCTGCCACTGGACAGGTGACCCTGTCTGCACCCCACTGCCCTCATCTTTACAATAGGGGTAATAGCCCCACCTCCCAGGATGTTGGGGGAGTGAATGAGAAATACTGTGAAGCACTTGGCAAGGTGCTGACAGATGCGGGAGCTGTTTGAATTATTGTTATTTGTGACTCACACACCCAGAGTAAAAGGGAAGCTGTGGGCTGGTCTCACAGGCCAGCTCCTGCAGCCTCAGAATTTTTTTAATGAATAAATAAAAGAATATAGTAAAATAAAATAAACATAGTTTCCCCTCAGGTACTTACATGTGGTTTTCAAAGCACATAGTAGGGCCCACGACGTTGGCAGCCCCGCTGCCGATTTTAAACGCAAAGTGGTTGGCTGGGCAGGGCTTGATAAGGCCACATTTGTGCTTCATGACTTCTGGGGAGGAAACAGACCAGCCTTGGTGGGCAGCAGCTCAGGAGGTGCTTGGGGGAGGAAGAAGGGAGGGCCAGGGCTAGGGCCAGGGAGCAGCTTGGAACGAAGCTCAGAGCCTCTTTCTCAGGGAGCCTTCGCTGACTGCAAAGTCTGGGAGATGTGCCTTTCTATGCTCCATGGTGCCCCCAACGGCCCCCACCAGAGCACACAGAACAAGCCCAGAATTAATTTTTGGGCTTCTCATCATAGCTCCAGCCCCAGCAGAGCACCCTGGGTAAATGTAAACAGAGTAAACCTGAGTCACCATGACGAAGGGACTCTCCTGAAAACCTCTCATTTGGGCCACGGCAGCCTTCTGAGTCCCCAGAGCCCCCTGTTGAGAACTCCCAGGGGCCCTGATGGGGTGGGTTGGAGCATATTTCTCTAGCCACGTTCCCTTGGGCAAGTCCTCAACCTCCTTGCACCTCATCTTTTCTGCAAAATGGAACGTCTGTGGTGCCTCCCCAACTGGGTTCTTGTGAGGAATACATGAGTGTGGTTTAATGCTCAGTACATGCTGGCTATTCTTCTTATCATTCATTCATGTATCGCTCATTTCCTGAGGATCTACTATGTGCCTGATGCTGGGACACAACAGAGAACAGGCAGGTGGTTCTGGTTCTCCCACTGGGAGCTTAGCACGGTGTTGGGAGCCCACTGGACACGCAGTAAATGACACCTCTGGTGATGTTGCCTGTTTCTAAGACCTGTATCTTCTCCATGCAGCCTTCACAGGGCAAACTGGGGACGTCCGTGACTAGGGGAGATGCTGGTGGGACCTCAAGATGTGGCTGGGCAGCTGAGCCCTCAACGTGCTCTTTGAGAGAGGGGACGACATCGCACTTGCAGCCTGGCACGTTCTAATTCATCCTAATGTGTGCTTTTTAGCACCAGCTGACAGTTTGGAAGGCAGCATTTGGGAGGATTGGGTAAACATGGATTTGGAGCATGCTTACCTGCAAAGGGAAAGCGGGGGTTGGGCAGCCTTTCCCTCCCCAGCCCCTATGCCAGGCGTCTGGCCAAGGTCTGCCAGCGTGTGCTTTGGAGCAAAGCTTCAGGCTCCTTAAGGAAGCTCGCACACGCCAAGGCCTTGCTGCATGCAGGGCACTGGGGCCAGGATCTTATGTTTATTGTCTTGTTGACTCATCCTGATAACTCCTGTGCCTGGCACATAGGAGGCACTGGATAGTCTTCATGCATAACATGTACAGCATTTGGGCCAGGATGTGCCTGAGGCTGGAAGGGACCATGTGGTTTCCAGGGCCCCCCCTGGTTTACTGGAGGGGCACAACCCACTGGTGCCAGGCTTGGCAAGCACCTTTGAATAGGTAAATGTGCCCTTTCCAGGAGCAAATGCAGCCCACACCAGGGAACCCTGCTGGCTTGGGTTCTCTCTGCTGAACAGGCAGCCCTGAGGATCTGAGAGGAAATGCCTGTCCCGGGCTCCCCCTTCCTCGTTTCAGCACATACACCTGATGGGTGGGACCACCTCAAACCACAACATTGTCATTCAGAGAGCGGGCAGGGGCAGAGGCATCTGTGAAGGACTGTTCAGGAGAGAGTGGGCATCTAAGCCTGTGGCTTAGGGGAGAGAGGGCTGGGCTGGGAGTGGACCAGCTCCCCTTCTCCTCCTTCTGGGCAGGATCCCTGTGAAGGGGCTCACCCCCACCTATGGGACTGGCTGAGGAGCAATGCTGGGGAAGGAAGCCAGGGCATGGCTCCTGGTCTCCTACAGCCTTGGGGCGCCACCTCCATCCACATGTGCCTTTCAGCCAGAGGGTCTCACCTATGCACGGAGATCATTCCCAGTCCTGGGGACCACTTCTGGAGTTTGCCCAGAGCCTAATCAGTTGCAGCTAAGTCTGATAAACCCGATGTCAACAGGCTGGTTTAAGCAGGCTTTTCTGGAATTGATTTTCTGACCATCTAGCCTTCATAGTCACGCTGCTAGATGAAGGGAGATGAGGCCAAGGGGGCCTCAGCCTCTGGGAGGCAGGAGGTTGCTCTCTGGGTTCTGGCTTAGAAGGCTGCTCCCATCAGCTGCCTCAGTCCCTGAGGCCTGACCCCCCTGGGAACCCTTGTGCTGTTGCTCAGGGCATGGAGCTGGTGTGCTACCAAGAGCACTGGGGCAGCAGTGCATTCAGGAAATAGGCTGCTCTTTCATTTATCTGCTCTGTGGCTTGGCAGGAATTGCTCCCTTTATGTTTGCCAACTGTGAAATCAGGGAGTTGGTTTAGATCAGGGTTGTCATACAGCTTTCCTCTTAAATGTCAATGTGGACCTCCTGTTAAAGACTTAACGATAAAGCTCTCACAGCTGCCTATGGGGTTGGAGGGAAAGAATGCTGGGATTGATTGGTGATGTCTGCCATGGGAGCAGACAGGGTGGAAGGCAGCATGTGTGCTTGAATTTGCCATCCCCCCAGCAGGTGATGTCTAAGTGTTTGATAGCAACAAGATGCTGTGACACTCTGTGTCCACTTCTGAACTGTGATCTTGGCCAAGAGATTTCGCTGGTTGGTGCCTTAGTTTCTTTACCTATAAAAGGGGCTAATTATAGCACCAACATAGGGTTGTATGTAGGATTGCATGGGATGCTTGTGATGTTCTGAATCCGGTGTCTGGCAAACAACAGGTACCCAATCATCATTACTGTTGCCATCATCATAGCTCTCCTTCTGCTTCCCTGTCCCTGACTCTCTAGTCAAGGCCTTCACTGGAGCGTTCTTGCCTCTAGGCCTTTGCAGAGAGGTCACCACCTACCCTGATCTGCCCATTGGAAGAGGGTGCCCCTCCTGGAACCCAGAGCCCTTTCTCCACTTCTCTTGGCAAGTCTGGCATTTCTACCCCAACAGACAATCAGCATCCACTTCTGTTTGTCTCTGGAGTTCCTGTAGTTCCTGACATGGTCTCTGGCACTTTGTTGCAGGAACCCTGAAACAAGTCTGGGGTCACTGCAATAGGGTTAGGGAGCACTGACCTGGCCCTTGGGCTCCCAGCTGTGTGGGGTTGTTAGAGAGGGGAGGCAGGTGCAGGGTGCTGTCCAGACTGCAGCAGGGGGACTGGAGAAGGGGCAGAGTTGAACTGTGTCCCTACAGTCCAAATGGCTGAGAGGAGGCCAACCCTGCCACAGGGCTTAGGGGTTTCAGAAGGCACCATTCGGCCATGGGAGGATAGGATCGGGAAGAATCTTGAAGCCCAGGTTTCTCTGGGACCTGCAGGGCTCAGAGCAGGGGCCCTGGGCCTTCTTGCCCTAGAACAAATGGGAGCAGGAGGTGCGTGGATGAGGTGGGGGGAGGTATGGAGCTGCACAGATACTTACGAGTCTCCATGGTGGATGAGGCTGCTGGAGAGAAGACAGAATCTGGTTAGAGGGAAAGCACTTCAGACACCCCTGCAGGATGGAGGTTGGGGGCTGGGGGCTGGGGAGTGGGAAGACGGGGGCTTTAAATTGGCACTATTGGAATGAACTAAAAGTCCTTTGCCACTGTCACCCCTCCACACACATATACATACATACAGCACACATATACACAGATACACACATGTACATGCATACACACACATACACATGCACACAGATATATGTGACACTCATGTATGCATACAGACACACATATGTGCACATGCAGACATGAGTATACTCACACATCTGGACCTGCAGACATACATACACGTGTGTGCATATATACACATACACATGTACAAGACACACACATGACTCACTCTTGGTTAAAAAGAAGCTAGGCTGTTTGAGACCCATTGGAGTTTATGCCATAGCTCCTCATATATGGCCTCATGAGACGTTTAACTTCCCTGGGCCTCAGTTTCCTTGATGGCACATGGAGACCATCACAGCCACCCTCACAGGGCTATGGATGGGGCCCAGTGAGATCACTCTGTGAGGGCCAAGCCCAGTGCCTGGCTCCTGGGCCCCAGTGAAGGGTAGAGTTGTGCTGCTGTGGGTGTTTGGCCCGTATTGGGGCATCTCTTTCCCGACCGCCTGCAGTGAGTACTCTCTGCACTGGCTCTAGGGCCCTTGGCCACTTCCTGACATCTTATTCCATGCCCTACTTGTTTCTGTGGTTCTACGTTGTATCTGCCACCATGCCAGCAGTGACGCCTGGAGGACAGGGCCTCCAGAGGAAGCAGAAATGCTAGGGAAAGAAGCTCTCCTTTTTTGGGGGAACCCCCAACACTTACATACTTTCCATTTGGTCCTCGGGGGCTGTCCATCCAGGAATGTTCCCACCCCTTGCCTCCAAGGCCCCAGGAGTGGCATGAGACCTAATCTAGGCCAATCACAGTATTACATTCCTCTGGAGACGACCCCTTCCCCACTGCCCTATGTTGATATAGAGCTGGGGGTGGAGAGAGGGAGAAAGAGAAAGAGCCAATGGAGAAGATAAGCATCAGGGAGGAGCCATCGTGCCTGCCTTAGAGAGAAAGCTGCCCATGGAACGAGCCCCTAACCTGCTGGAGTCAAGTAGCAACAGCAGAGGGATAGAGACAGGAGGCTGGCTCTGGGGCCAGTCTCCTTCGTGGGTGACTCCTGGATTCAGCCACACCTGAAGCCACGAGATGCCCATAGTGGACCATCAAGACATCATGTTTTGTTGAAACCAGTTAGAGTTGAGTTGGTCACTCTCATCTGAAAGAACCCTGCCTCACTTTCCAGGCACAGGGGTTCTTGATCTGGTTTCTGTGCCATGGATCCCTTTGGTGGTTTGGAAAAGCCCATGAACTCCCCTTGGAATAAAATTATTCTCAATTCGCTTGAGACACTTATCACTTTATACTCCAACAGACTGTTATTAAATGCATAAAGAAAAACAGATTGGAAACCAATTCTATATCAATACAATAGTAAAACCCAAAACCGAATTTGTGCTGTAGTAATATATGTGCTTCTGTATCAGTGCATTAAATAATAAAACAAGGGTATGTGCGCCCAGGTTAGGAACCTCTGAAGTAAATGAAAATTACCCCCTCAGTGCTGAGACACAAGTAGCTTTTACTGGCCGTCTTTCCCACTGGTTACATTTCTTGCCACTGTAAACATTTCTTGAGACTCTGCCTCATGTTAATGCACTTTCATTTTTCTACATGCTGTAATCAAGTCTGTTTGTTTCTCTGAGTCAGACCATCAGCAGGGCCATGTGTTCCTCATTTCAGGGTCCCCAGAGCCCAATACAGGGTTCAAAACCCAGTAGTCACTTGATGATGGTTGGTTGGAGGTGTTGACTTGCCAAACCCCAGGTAGTTGAGTTCTGAGAGATAAATGATTACTGGAGTCTCTTTTCAATAACTGCCCTCTCCCACCTCGGGCTGGGGCCCTCTTCTCTAGAGGACACCCCTGAGCCTCCTACATTGACCTGGGTCCCTCACGTCTGAAGCCACTAGTGCAGCCACGTTACTGTCTAGTTTGTAAAAGCAGTGACCTGGGTATGGGGACGTGGTGGCCACCAAGCATCTATATAAACCTATAAATCATCCCAACATGAGCTGCGGAACATGCGTGGCAAGAAGTGAACAAGGTAAGGGATCACAGACACTCCACTGTGGGGCCGTGTTCAAGATGGAGCAACTGGTTTACTTGCTGCCTCAGGAAGCTGTGAGAGGCCTGGGTCACTATAGATACTGATGCTTGTTATGATGTCAGTGGAGGTGGTTCTTGGTCTTCAAGGGAGTGAATCCAGAGGTATAAATCCCTTCCCTTCACTTCTTCCTTAGATCAGAAAGGATTTGAATCTGGGAGACCTGAGTTCCCATTCTTGTTCTAATATCTTCAAGAGGAACTTGGCTGAGTTTTTAAATCTCCCTGAGCTTCTGTTTTCTCAGCCCATACGTGAAACCACATCAAGGATTGTGCTTGAGTCCATTCCACAACCACACCATAGATCACTCTGTGGGGTATTTGTGCAGGTTAAAAGAGACTATGCATGTAAAACAGCTAGCATCCAGCATCCTTCCACCTGTCCATCCATCCATTCATTCATCTGTCCACCCATCCATCATCCATACACCCCCCTACCATCTACCCATCTAGCCATCCACCCATCCATCTACCCACTCATCCCTTCTCCACCTACCCACCCATCTACTCATCCAACCATCTATTTATCTATCCACCTACCCACGCAGCCATTCTTCAGTCATCCATTCATTTATCCATCTCTCCATCTACCCATCCATCCATCTACTCATTCCTCCATCCACCCATCCATCCACCCACCCATTTATCCATCCATTCATCTATTTTTTTTCCACTCATCGAATGTTTACTAGAGACACATCTGCTCTGTGCCAGGTGCTAGAGAGGTGGATGCACACAAAATAAAATCCTTGTCTTCAGGAAGCTTACATTCTAGGGGGTGGGGACAGGCAACAACCAACAAAACATAAAAACGATAATGACAGATAATGATGGCGTTCTGAAGGAAAAAGGCTGACATGAGAGAAGCTAAGCTAGCAGGAAGGGGTGCAACCTTAGCTGGGCAACCTTAGCTGAGCCTCAAAGGCTGAGAAGGAGCCAGGTGGGAGGGCGGGTGGTGGGTGGGGAGATCTGCATGAAGAAGTCCAGGGAGAGGGAGCAGCAGGTGCAGGTGAAGACACTCAATACATGATTTTCTTTCTTCCTTTCCTACCACCTCCCTTCCTTCTGTTCTTCCTCCCTCTGTCCTTCCTCCTTTCTTTCCTTCCTTCTTGTGGTCACCTCTCCAAAGTGGTCCTTGATGTGGGCACATGTGTTGCTCAGGGCCTTGCAATGCATCTCTGTTCCCCATGGACTCCACCCTTCCTGGAAGCCTGGGGATCCCCCCTCTCCCTGCAATGGCTGGGCTCCCAAAGGCAGGTGCACAGCTTGTCCTGGGTCACCTAGGGATGGAGGGAAGAATATGTCTTTGGCCCCCAGGTCTGTTCTGCAGTTCCTGCCCCCAGCAGTGAGCCCCACTCACCCAGCCAGCGCGGCAGACGGATGGTTTTCGTGCTGAAGCCCATGCAGTTTCGAATAATGATCCAAGTGGTGACTATGGCAATGATGAGGGCCAGGACGCGAAGCACACCTGCCAAGCGAGGGGTTGCTGCCAGCAGACCACAGAGCCAGAACATGTTGCAAGGCCACATGTGAGTCCTTCCCGGATCCCCATGCTGTGGGCTCAGACCACATCCATGCTGGGGACCAGACCATGGGACCATGTGGTAAGACCACGTGTGAATCTGTGCAGTGGTTAGATGGTGAGATTGTGCTGCCAGGTCATGTGGTAACATTCCCCCAAGTGGGTTTCTTGGGAGACAAAGTTAAAAATGTACCTGCCTGGGCTCCACTTAGCCCTCCAGAGAGAGAGAATGTCTAGGAATGAGACCAGCACTCTGGACCTTTCTCTAGTCCCTTAAAGGGAGGCCTGAGAACTGCAGTGGGAGGGCAGGACTCTCAGAGGGATCCCTGGAACAGGAGTCAGGAAGGCTGTGGCCAGTGCTCAGGGCAGCTGGCAGTGCTGTGTGACTCTGAGCAGGAGCTCAGACTCTCTGAGTTGGAGTCCCTCAGGCACAGAGCAGACATGGTAACGCCCTTGCCCCTGAGCTTCTTGGCAGGGATGCTGTAGTTGTCAAAAGTAGGCAGCCTCCAGGGTGGCTTGGGGGTGGGGCTGCCCCCCCACAGTTTCCATCAGTTCTCCTTCAAGGCCTCCACAAATAACCGCAATCTGGACTTGCTGTGCAACTTCCAGATAAGCCACAGCTCCCTGGCCCCTGCCCCACGGCCAGAATGCTTTCCGATTCCCTCATGTGATTATAGCTCCACACATGGGGATGAGCCATCTGGGGTTCCCTTTCCTTACAGGGACCAGAAAGTGAGCACCATTTCACATCCCTGCTGCTTTCTGAATCAGATCCACCCATCCTGCTCTGACCCTCGAGGCACAGGCCCAGCTGTGGCACCCCTCCCTCTGACCTTCCTGTCAGCATCTCCCCTGCTCCTCAGCCCGAATTCGCTCTAGAGCCTTGAACTAGTCTCTGACTATTTAGGTTGGGGAGAAGAGCCGCTGGGTCCTGTGGGGTGGGATGCAGCTCTGTGGGTATCCCTGGTCTTCAATGGCACAGCATGGCTCTGGGCACCCAGAATTCCTCTTGGGTATCAGCTCGTGTTCACACAGCACTCAATTTTGTGCCAGGCAGTGTGTGAGCAACTTTTGAATACATCATCTCTGTTCATTCTCTGAGTAATCCTATGTGCTGGATACTATTGATTATTCCCATTTTACAGATAAGGAAACTGAGAGGTAGTCACTTCCCCACTGTCACTTGGCTAGTAAGTGTCAAAAGTGGGGTTTGAACCCAGAGAAGTAAGCTGACTTCAAAACCCTGTGCCCCTGACTCCTTACAGCGGTTCTGGAATGTAAATGAGGCAGGTGCACTTCCTGTTTGCTGCCTCAGTTTCCCTATCTATACAAAGCGGGTACAGTATAAGGGTGTGGACTAGAAGGCCTTTGCCTTTCTTGTGCCCAGGCCTATGCTATAAAAATTCTAGAATAGCCCTCCTTGAGGTAAATATTTTGTCTTTAATTTCCAACCAGGCCAAGTGTTTCCAAGATGGGCACTCTCAATGATCCCAGCCAGGTGGGGTCGCTGTGCAAATGTTCCTCCTGCCCTTCAGCCTAGAGACAGGAAGTCACCTCTTCTACTCTTCCAGGCTCCCCCGGATTGCTTTCCTCCTGGAATTCTGGCCTAACCATTTGAGAACAGATACAGCCAAATCACTGTGAGCCCAGGATGGGTGGACACGGCTGACAGAAAAATGACTCCAAAAGCAATTTCAGAGCCTACCTGACACTCTCATCTTGTCCAGGTGAAGGGTGGCTTGGGGTCAGCTTTCACCTAAGGAGAGAAGAAAATCCAATTGGAAACTGGCATCAGGTCTGCAAGTGACCAAGCTTGAAGATGAGGGACAGGCACCTGTAACTGTGGAGAACATAATTCTTTCAGTTGGGTTCCTCACAACCTGCCATATGGACAGGAGGGCAATTTTCCTTCTTTTCTGTCTGCCTTCACCTCTCCTTCACTCTTGCCCCTGGAATTTTATATTCAATTCACCATGTTTTTTTGAAGTGCAGAGATAAGAAAGTAGAGGAAGGGGTAGTCTGTAAGCCACTGCCTTTTGGAAGATTTAATTTATTCACTTATCCATCTATCCATTTGTTCATCCATCTGTTCACCCATCCATCTGTCAGTTGATTTATCCATCCATCCATCCACCCAGCCATTCACCCATCCTCTATCCATTCATTTTGCCACTGATCTATCTATCCTCTATCTACCTGTCCATCTATCCTTCCATCCATCTATTTGGCCCTCCTTCCCTTCCTTCCTTCCTACCAGCCAGCCAAAAGATGTTGAGCTAGCTAGCTGCAGTGAAACCATCAGGGAGCAGAAGCCCAAGTGATCTTTGCTTATTGTGTGGAAATAAACAGTAATCAGAACTCACGTATTACAGGTGACTTTGTGCCAGGTGCCATCTATGCATTATCTCTTTAATCCTCACAACCCCCATGCTGGGGATAAGTAAGCAAGACCCACCATGGCTAAGCATGGGGTTATTCAGCTTGCAGGGGTAAGAGTCAGAATTTGGATGCAGGTTTCCAGCTGCTAATACTCCCTGACACCCCTCTTCCCTCGCCCCACTGGGGTCTCAATGCCAAGAATTTTTATCTCAGAGGAGGGTTGAAATCAAAGTTTCCTCCCTTATTCAGTTCTGGGCAGGGCAGGGTCATCCTTCTCTCTATCTCTCCCCTGTATCACCTTCCAGTTGCTGGGCAGTTACCAGTAATTTGCAGCTTTGAAACCCCCAGGAGGTCTGTGGAGACTTAGGGGACAGAAGGCAGGGTTGGATGTCTTTGGTCTCAGACTTCCCACACCAGTTCCAAGGCGGCAGGTAACCTTCTCTGACTGCAGTGACCTCTCCCACAATGCTTCCTGCCCCCTCTCCACCCCAGAATCTTCTTTATCCTAAAAATCCAACTCAACAGGCATGATCTCCAAAGTCCACCTGCTGAAGGCTCTGACCTGAGACAAGAGAGTGGGCTCACACCTGGCACAGCCCCCAACACCCTCTCCAAGCTTGGGCAAGTCTATTCGCCTCCTCGGCCCTCCCCGTATGTACACTGAGAGGTGCTCGGGCTGGACCAGTCCTTGATGTTTAAGCAACAATAACAGCAACAGCAACTGCAAAACCACATCTCTTGTGAATTGTAACAGTCCTCCCGCCGCCCCGATCCTACTCCTCTAGGGCCTACCAGTGAGAAAACCAAGCTGTCACCTGGCTCCACCCACAGAAAGATTGTGGAACTTTAACTTCCTGAAATTCAGATTACCAGCACTTTTTTTCCAGATAAAAAAAGTATATTGTGATCATGACTGTGCTTCGGATGTGACCTACAGTCCAGGAGCCTAAGTCCCAGATGAGACTCAAAGGACATTTGGGAGGAACCCCATGTTGGAGGAGCTAGGAGAGTCGGCGGCTGGACAGGATGGAAGGACAGGGACAGGGTCAGACAGATGGGGCTGGATGGACAGCCAGAGATGAATATTCACAGAGGCTGTGCACAGAGCCATTCCAGTCTGGGACAGAGATGAAGGGGCAGAGGGAGAGAGAGAGGGAGAAGAAGAGGGAGAGGGAGACAGAGAGAAGGAGAAGAGGGAGACAGAACAAGTACTTTTGATATGTGCACACACAGATTCAGAGAGAAACACTCAGAGACAGAGATAGGGACAGAGACAGAGGATATGGGACACACATCTGGGCAAGCGGCTAGCCTCTCGCTGTCCTGTCTGTGCTGAGCAGGAAATCTGGCTTCAGGGCAGTGGGGTGGAGAGGGGCAGGGGCCAGCGGCCAGTCCCAGATGGGCTGTGAGGGCTCCCCAGGCTGCTCTTCCTCTGGGCTGAGTCCCTGGCTGCTCACCCAGTACCTGCAGGGCTCCTTGGTGTCCTGAGTGTCCAATCTGCTTGTCCTGGCAGACTGTGGGTGCTCTGGAGCTGGGGCCCAGGACTGGCCTGCTGGGGTGGGGAGCGGGAAGGACACCCGGGACAGGTACACAGGGTGGAGCAAGAATCCTTCTGTAGCCACTCAAACCCAAAACAGTGTGTTTTCTCCTTCTTCCTGTTGGAGATTGTCCCAACCTGTTATTCAGGTTACAAAGTTGCCCAGCAAAGGAATGAAGAGAAAAGTTCTATTGACCTGGATGCTTACCTAGCCAGCGTGGGTAAGTCGGATTTGGGGTGGTGTGGCAGTGGAAGGGGAGGGGGCAGGACTGGGGACAAGGTGGGGTTGGTGGAGGCATGAATCACTGCAAGCCACCCCATTCCTCCCATTGTCTGTCCTCGTTGTCCTTGGACCTCTCCCTCTGCCCTGCCCTTCCCCATAGCTCCCTTCTCATTTCTGGCTGCAGGTCAGCCGTGTGCGTAAGCCCCAAGCCTCTCTTTTCAATGGCAGGCCTAAAATGCAGGGCATTGAGGAAGTGCTCGATGAGCATTTGGAAGCTGAATGAACTGAATTCTTGCATCATCTGGAAGGTTAGAATGATTAAACCACCAGATAGAGAAGGAAGTTGAAGTTCAGGAAGGGCAAGTAACTTGTCTAAGGCCACACAGCCAGTTGTGGAGTTCATTTCTGAAGCATTCTCTGAGTATCCCTGGGAAGATCGGGGGAGACATGGTTGTAAGCAAGACAAGCTCTGGAGCAGCCCAGGCCTCTGCACTTGCAAGTCCCTCTGTCTCAACACGGTTCTCCTACTTCTTTGTCTGGAGTACTCCTACTCATCCTTCAGGTCTCAGTGAAGAAATCACTTCTGGGAAGGCTTCCCTGACCCTTTGAGTCAACGTTCAACACCTACCTGGTCCTAGATGGGAGCACATCCATCATGGCAGCCCGCCCTGCCCACCCTGTCATAAAGGGCTGGCCAATCAGAGCTTTGCAAGTTCCCTGTGATTGGTTCAGGAGTCAGCATGTGGCCCAAGCGAGGCCAACCAGACTTTTCCCCAGAATTGATGTAAAGGAAACTGGGGAGAGAGAAACACTCTTCTCCCTGGAGGTGCTAAGCTAGATGCGGTAAGTCTGGGGCTACTGGGGTCCCGTCCTCAACCATTACGGTGCATTCCTCCTGTGGTAGACATGTCCTGCCAGCAGATGCAAACACAGGGGCAGAGCAGCTGGGGCAGTGCATGTGATCTTGGTCTTAAAATAATCAGGCAGTGAAAGGCTGTGGTATTGGGAAAAGAGGACAAATTTTTGATTCAGACAGACCTGAGTTAGCCACTTACTAGTTGCGTATTTTTTCGCACATCTCTCCAGCTTTGATTTCCTCCTTTGTGAAAGGAAGGTGATGCTATCTACCTGTCCTGGAAGGGATGCTGGGCAGTGAGGCCACCTGTCTGGAAAGGGTTTGCCTACCTGGCAGGGTCCACCCGTCTCTTCTTTGTTGACAGGCACCATTCACTCTGCTGCATCTCGCTAGCGCACCTCCAGGGCAGGATTCCTATACGGATGTTTGTTCTTTCTGCAGACCCAAAATGCTATCACAGTCTGCTGGTCTGTGACATTTCTTAAAGGCCCTACAGGAGCAGGGATGTCAGCTCTTCCTGTTGCCTGTGGCCCTCTGTACACAGGGCCTTTCATCTCAACCGTGACCTGTCCGAGAGCCAAGGTGGACAGAGAAAGGGAGGCTGTCTTTCCAAGCTGGGAGGGTGGAGCAGTGCACCCTGGTGGAGAAATAAGTGGCTTTTTTCTGCTTAAATCCTGGCTCCTGGCTCTTCCCTGGCATTCTGTGAATTTCTCTATGAAGGCACCTTGTTAGCCTTCACAGTCAGCCCTGATTTTGAGGCCAGCTTCCCCTCCAGGCAGTGGCTTTGGAAGGCCTTCTTTGTCCGCGGCCAGATGCTACCACCAAGGCACATAGTAGGTGTGCAGTAAATGTTGTTGGAAGGAAGGAAGTGGATTTCCATTTGGGAAAGAAAACTGGGAGGTAAAAACTAGATGCTTTTCCCTCTGTCTAAATGATTTCTTTTTTTTTTTAATCTCATTCTTAACATTTTTCTCCAAAGTAGAAGTCTGCCCAGAAGACATGCTCAGACTTTAGAACCTAACCAGCCTCTTCTGGAAATTCAGGTCCAGCTATTTTCTTCATTATCTGGGGAAATTCTGCAGACACAGTGTGGTCACCAGGAGAAGAGGGGTTCTATCTGTTCTTCTATGGGCTTCTTTCTGTTCCACTCATCTCTACCAGCAACGCTGCTTGAGCAAGGATTCATTGCAGAGTGAATTCTGTGCGCACGAGTGTGGAAGATGGAAACTCCACAGATGTAGTGACAGGGTCTGAGGGAGACAGACCCCCAAAAGAACAAGACAAGACTGAGGTAGAGAGACAAACAGAATGAAAAAGAAACAGAGACACTCAGAGACTGGAAGTGACTGGCATATTAACAGACACACAGGCACACATGTAGGCATGCATGTGCTTGAGCCAGGGCACTGCCATGCATCCTGCCCTGAACCAGGGGGTGTGCGACTCTGCCCAGACCAAGTTGCCCCTTGCTGTGAGTCACCCATCACCACCAAGAGCCATCCTGAACATCCATGATTGTGGCCCAGGCCTGTGTGAAGTAATCAAAGTAACCAGAGGTTCCCTTTCATCCTCTAAATGGTCCTTCTTGTAAACGCCCAGAACTTATGGGCAATTATTGATCATGTCACCAATACAGGGGGGGAGATAAACAGCGAATAAATCCATAAACAATAAGACTGGTGGTTTGAACAGTTTGTTCCAGTGACATTTATTTTGGAAGGAAATAAGCCCGTTATTCCCATTATGCCCTGTTTTAGTCTTATTTATTGGTGGTAATGGTTTTCTCCAGCTCTGGCCAATGGTAGAATTATTGGGCCATTCAGAGCTGCATGGCAGGAAATACAAAAAGATATGAAAAGGTGCAGGATTCTGAGGGGTTTTACTCCCCAAGTTCCTGGGATGCTTCCCAGAATAACACAACAAACGCCACATGCCAGATACTGCCCTGAGACTCTGACTTATTTTAACTCATTTAATCTTACAACAGCTCAATGAAGAAGTAGGGGAAACTGAGGCACAGGGTCACGTCTCATAGTTGGTGAAAGTCAAAGATAGAAAAGATTCCAGAAATAAACCCAGGTGATGTGTGTTAGGAGACCACATTCTTAACCACTTTGCGCAACTCAAGCACAACTTGCAAAGGATCAGATAGTAAGTATTTTGGGCTTGGCAGGCCATATGTTCTGTTACAACTACTCAACTCTGCCTTTGCAGGAGGAAAGCAGCCATAGACAATATATAAATGAATAAACGTGACTGTGTTCCAATAAAACCTTATTTATGAAAACATGTGGCCGGCTGCATTTGACGTGTGGGCTGTTGTTTGCCCACCTCTGCCCTAGATGTGGCCTCTTTTAGCTCCAGGTGGACCCGAGCCTCAGGTATTCCCTTTGCTGGGCTTCAGCCTGCCTGGCCTTGGCTCAGCGAAGGTGATGGATAGGGGAGGCTCCCATGGGATAAGAGTGAGTTTCTAAGAGTCTGTTCTTCCACGCCCATGGCTCTCACCCGCCAGTACCCTCCTTAGCGGGGTGGCTCCATGAGGTCTGCTCACTCGGCAGGGGTCAGCCACCTCTCCCCTGTCCTCAGATGGGTTTCAGGGAGACTTTCCTCCCATTCACCTGACAGATCATCCCCCGAAGGTGCCATGCTCAGTACCAGGCACCTGGGTCACCCTTATTAAGTGGCCGCTCCAGTCACATTTGCACGCTTAGACTTTGCAGAGGCCTCGTGTGGCCTGGGAATTGGGAGTCTGGATAACATGGTGCTAAGAGTGAGGGCTTTGGTGCCTATCTAGGTCCTGCCATGGGATTGTGGACACAGTCCTCTCTCAGCCTCAGCATCCTTTCACATGGCCATCACCATCTCTAATTAGTGAAGATTAAAGGCCAGAATGCACCCAAAACCCAGCGCCTGGCACAGAGGAAGTGTGCCGTAAGCAACAGTTGCTAATCAAGCCGGCTTTCTTGCGCTCTCCTTTGGAGACGCCCCTCGCACCCTCCATCACCCTTCTCAAAGAGGCAGAACAGGCTGAAGAAGAGGGTGTGCTCCACTTGGAAAATGGGTTCCTTCATGTCCCAGCAGAGCAGCTGGAAAGAGAGGAAGCCATCTGGACAGGCACACAGCCCTTTCCCTTCCCTTCAGTGTCTGAGGGGATGGGAGAAATCTCAGGATACTGGACATCTTCAGGTCTATTAGCCCCAGAGGCCAGCTTGTGACCGCCCCAGAATTTCTCTTCACTGAGATCCTGGGCGTGCATCTCCAGAGAGGGCTAACTGGATCAGGGTGGGGCTGCGTGGAGTATCTGGGTTCACCCTCTGGGCCTGCAGGTCTGCTGCTGGCCTGTCAGAATCAAGCATGAAGCATGAAGACATTCACCTCCCGCCCAGTGGGTAATTTATTTATTTCCGTCTGAGACAGCTGGGTCTTGACCTCTTTAATTAAGCAACATGGCGGCCTCCACAACGAAGTCAGCAGTGGCTTGGGAAGCCATTAGGGGATAAGTCTTGCCTAGGGAGGGATGGGATCAGGCGATCTCACTGAAGAAGTGATAATCTTAATAATAATCACAATAATAATTCTAATAAGTATTATTAGTATTCTGCCAGTATTAAGCCCTGTGTCTTTTCGTTTAATTTTTCCAACAATCTTATTGGCAGATTCTTTTTCTTAACTCCATTTACCAGTAAGGAAGAGCTTTAGAGAGGTAAGTGGCTGGTCTAGTGTCACATAAGTAGAATGACTTATGTGGTACTGCCATCTGTGACTTTGCTAGCTGTAGTTTAATGAAGTAGGGACGGTTGGAGTCGGGGGGTGGTGGACATCTGTTCCCCCTTCTTTTGCTGATCACCCCAATTTTCCTTTGGAAATCAACCCCTCCCTCCTATGCAGTTGGTGGGGGTGACCCCCTTCTCTGGCTCCAGGAGTGACCCTGTGGTCCTGGCCTAGCAGATGAGTGTGCTCTATCTCTGGATTGCAGAGATGGGGTCAGACGTGGGCAGATGGCCCAAGACAAGAAGACCAGGGCCTTCCTAGCCCTTTTTGTTTGTTTGTTTTTGAGATGGAACCTTGCCCTGTTTCCCAGGCTGGAGTGCAGTGGCCATCTCAGCTCACTGCAACCTCCGCCTCCTAGGTTCAAGTGATTCTCCTGTCTTAGTGTACCAAGTAGCTGGGACTACAGGCATCTGCTACCATGCCCAGCTAATTATTGTAGTTTTAGTAGGCACAGGGTTTCACCGTGTTGACCAGGCTTGTCTCAAACTCCTGAGCTCAAGTGATCTGCCTGCCTTGGGCTCCTGAAGTGCTGAGATTACGGGTGTGAGCCACCATGCCCAGTCTCCTCCCAGCACTTTTGAAGGACTTTCCAGGAGAAAGGAGCTGCCTTTCGGCTGGAGTGGCTGAGCTGAGATGATTCTGAACTGGAGATGTTATGTATATCTTTGGGACCACGTGAGGACAGGCTGTCTGAGCATAGAACAGCATGGAGAAAAGGCTACCAGAGACAGACACACAGAGCTAGGGGTGTCATTTGAGCCCCTACATCTGCCTTCTTGAAGTCAGAATTATCTCTGGACTTTTCTACCGTGTATATAAATACACGTCCTTTATTTGTTGGGCTCGTTTGAGTTGGTTTCTGTTATTTGCATACAGAAGACTCCTACCTGATACATGATTTTCCCATTTCAAACTACAGTTACATCTGCAAAAAAGATTTGGATTACATTCCCACCCTCCTGAGGTTTGGACACTTCAGTCCTCATGGGGCCTAAAGAATCAGGGCAACTCTTGGCTTTTTCTCTGTCTTCAGCAACAGCCTCCTTCCTGATGGCTTCCATACCAGACGTTTCACCAGAATATTCCTCCAACACAGAGCCAGTTGTACCTGCAGAGAGATCCAAGGCCTTGGCCTTGTGCCTGGCTCCCAGCCTCTCCCTGGCCCTGCTGGGTGATTCCCAGCTCCCAGCTCCATGCCCCAGCTCATGGGGCTTTCTCCACCAGGGCTGCCTTCACCTCTCCTCACTAGAGGAATCCCATTCTTTGTGGAACGTGGCCTCTTTATGAAGTCCCCCTTCTGCGGCCTGTGCAGGCCTGGATCACTCTCTCTGCAATGTGTGTGCATGTGGGAGGGGCAGCAGAGTGTGGTGGCCAGCAGCATGGATCCTGGAGCTGGGCATAAAACTTCTCTCTACCACTTATAGCCTTGCCACCGTAGGCAGGTTACCTCACCTCCTTAGGCCTCAGTAGTTCATCTGCAAAATGGGGATGAGAAAACCTCCCATGCAAAGTTATTGTATTTAAACCAGCTAATCCATGGACAGTGCTCAGCACCATTTTATAGACACAGTCAACCCTCCATATGCATTGCCCGTTATTGGGACTGCTGTTTGTCCTGATTAATAGAGCTTGTTCACCTCTCTTGTATAGTGCCATCCCTGACTCCCTTTACTCTCGATAGTTGATGTGACTAATTTATCCACTAGGCTTTGAACTTCCTGAGATAGTGTCTAATCATTTCTGAACGCCCAGTTCCATGCAGAGCGCCTGGCGTGTAGGAGGTGCACAGCGTGGACAACAGCACTGTTCTATATTGTGCACCTACTATGTGGCAAGCATCATGGTAGGTGCTTTGCACACATTGTCTTTTTCAAAATTCACAGTATCAAATCCCAAGGAATTTATTTAAGTCTGCATTCTTTTGAGGTATGGGAGGCTCAGATAAGCCCATAAGATAGGCAGCTTGCCTAAGATCACACGGCTGGGAAAGCGCGGAACTGGATTCAAATGCCAAAGCGGGGTTGCTCTCCCCACAACCTCTACATCTTTGTCTCCCCAGGCCATGCCCTTGGGGGAGCAAATCTCTGAGCTTCCAGAAGCAAGGAATTGGCACCAACTGTAGGAAGTGTCTGCCCCTCTCCAGGGTACCTGGCCTCTGGGACTGCAGGCTGGGTGGGGGCTGCCAGTCCCCCAGGTAGGCTGTTGGCTGCCCACCTGAAGTCATACCAGGCCTGCCAATATTAGACAGGTGGGTCTCCTCCAAGGAGGAGCGACTGCCCCAACACCAGAAAATGTTGGCAAATGATGACTTCAAGCATCCCCCACCCCAGGGAAGTGCCAGTGAGGAAGTTAGGGCCCTGGGCTCTGGAGGCTTCAACATTCCTATGGGAAGCAGCAGGGTCTGTGTGCAAACATGGAGTTGAACTCAGGAAGAGCTGTGCACACAATGGCCATAAGACAGAAGCCCCTAAACCTCCAGGTGCACGAGGGCAGACAGGCATATGTGCAGACTTGGGCAGATGCTGAGCAATGGCAGATTCCTCCCCAGCCTGCGCGGACCTGGGCATGACCACCTCACTGACCTCACCTCCCACTGCCAGCTACTATCCCTTACCTGCCTGAGCCATCCTGCCCTCCTCTTTCTTTCCTCCCATTCCCCCTTCTCAGAGATTCTCCACTGACCCAAACTTTCCCTCCCTTGCCCTTCACACCTGAAGGACCCAGCATTCCTTAGCAAACTTAATCTCCTGGGAGAAGTCTGCCCTGATTCCCAGGCTGTCTCCATGGCATATGTCAAAACTGTTTTGAAAATGACTATCTGTGCAAGTCTTTTCTTTCTGGTTAGAACCATGTATGATACCTCATCTTGTTAATCATTGTGTCTTGTTTACCTGACACGCGGAACTGCTCAATTAATGCTCACAGGATGAATCATCTGGAAGGACACTCCTATACTCAGGCCACCCACTTCCAGCCATGGACTTAGAATCCACTGCAGGGTAGAGTCAGTGTGACACAGTGGGCAGAAGCACACACTTTGTAGGCAGATTGCCCGGGCAAGTTATTAAATCTCTCAACGCCTTTGTTCTCCATCTGCAGCATGGGACTAATGGCGCTCTCCTTGTAGAGGTGATAGGAAGATTAAATGCGTTATTACATGGGGAGCACCTAGAACATCATACATGTTATTTTATGTACTTCAGTGATTATTATCATAGTTGCCTAGACAATGAGAACTACAGGGATTGATAGGGGATATTCAGACTCTCTCTCCCATTTTACAGATGAAGAAACCGAGTCTTAGTGACAGGGACCAGCTCATCATTACATAGCTAGAAAATCTCTCAGATCCATGCACCTTTGTCATAACTTTTCAGAACATTACCTTATGAGAAAAGTGAGATCTGGGGCCAAAGAACAACATTCCTTTCTTCTTTATTTATTTTTCAAGTATTTGTGTGGCTCATTGTTGATCATCAGAATGTTTTTCTGAATGAATTGACGAGTGAATGAAAGAATAAATGTCAAGAGACCCCTGTGCTTAAGGAAAAACCCTGCAGTGTGGGTTATCAAACCCCTGGCCGGCGTGCCCCACAACTCCTTGTACCTGTGGTAGACATAGCTAATCAATCACAGCAGGCTTTTGCCCTGAGCCCAAACCCAGCCCCAGAATCCTTCTTATCACAGGCTGATTTCAATTGATTAGGCTTGGCGCCTCAGATGAAATCTATTTGCCTTCCTGAGTCTGATCTCAGGAATCGCTTGGATTATGTGGTTTCCTTCTTTCTTTCCTTTCATCCTTATGTCTCAGGCTCTTTCACTCCTTATTTCCCCCTCTCCCCCCCTCCATTTTCCCCTCTCTCGATGGTGTGTACCTGGAGGCACAGCCCTTTCCATTCTGGGGGAGACGTACCCGAGGGCTCGAGGCTCCCACTTTGCTGCTTCGGTGGAGAAGGTGAGGTGGTTCAGCAGGTGCCGTGGGTCCCTGACCCAGCCGACCGCCACCCTGGGCCAGCTGCTAAGAGTCCTACTTCCCAGTTGCTGGAGGGATGGGACCTCTTAGGTGGCCCTCGTCTAGATGCAGCAGGCCCAGAGGGTGAGATGGGGTGTTGTGGGCCACCAGCGGGCCAGCTGCTCCCGCCCTGCTCAGGCTCTGTCCTCATTTGAGGAAGTTTGCCATCAACTCTCCCTGCCCTGTTAAACAATCTCACAAGGAAGGAGGAAGTTTGATCTAAGTGCTCACGGGGGAGGAAATGAGTCTAAAGTCTTGCCTGACTGAGGAGTGACCTAGAACCTGTCTGGGGCCTGGGGAGAAGGGCCATGCCTGTTCCCTTCCCCTAGAGCTATCCCAGCCTTGGCAAGGGAGGTTTGGATGGGGATTCAAGCAACTTAATCAGGAGTAAGATACCATAATCTGCCTTTGAAAACAGCCAAAGGACCTTACAAAAAACCCAACCCTGTGCTGACAACCTCCCCAGGCCCTGGGAGGTGGGGGGCTGGTAGAGGAGTAATTGCAGCTGCTGATCACCTGCTCTGAGGCTCTGGACTAGAGTTGGGGTGCTGGAGGAGCTGACTGGGAAGAGGGGAACCCAGGCAGGAAACTAGGTGACAGGAAAGAAGGAGGAGGTCAAAGGCCACTGCAAGATATTGAGCTTGGATGACAGAAAAGGGGGACCCCTTGGTCAAGAGCGAGGAAGATGGGGAAGAGAAAGTGGTTTGGGAAAAGTTCCTGGATTTGGGTTGGGGCACACTGAATTAGAGGTTAAAGCTGGAGGGGGTGGGGTGTGGAGAAAGGAAAAGAGGGAGAAAGGAAAGAAGGGCTGGTCAGTGGCAGACTTTTAGTGAAATGGTGAATGCAGCCTTTGTCTCCCTTCTCTCTCCTTAGGATCCAAGGTGCACTGAGAGGGGCTCAGCTTCCCCATCTCTCAATCCAGCACCCCGAGGCTTTATCACAAATCATGGTCTCCTTCCCAAATCTCTTCCCCTTAGGAGGAATTCTTGCCTCAGTCCTCGGCACATAGGATCCTGGCGACTTCCCCCCTTGTATGTTGACTCTGAGTGCTTCTGTAGGCTGTGTGGCCCCCTTGGAAGTAATATTCAGGGGCCTGGGGTCCAGCAGCTGGTCAGGAAATAAAGATGCATACCCAGGGAGCTGGTGCCAGGGAAGAGCAGGGAGTGGTCCCTGTGCAGTGAGGTGCCTGAGGTGGCCGCTTTCCTGCTGTTCTGCCTGCCCATCCCCAAGTAGGCACATGGGCCCCCTCTGGATATACCCCGGGGCCGGGCAGTGTTTTCCTGCAGCCTGACGGACTTTAACACTGGCCCTGTCCTCTGTCCCATCTCCTCGCCTCTTGCTGTCCCTTCCTCTGCCAGGACAGTTCTGCCCACGACTGGTGCCTGGGTCTTGTTCAGACCTGACCTGCTGCAATGCCACCTCCTCAGGGGGGCCCTCCTGACCCTCACTTCCAATGTCAATAAGCACACAAATGTAGGGGAGTAAAAATGGCTTTCTCTACCCTTCTAACTTCCTTGGCTGGCCAGGAATTAAACCAACAGCGGGGAGAATAACAGGAGAAAAGGTACAGACATTTATCACATGCATGGTGGCAACCCAGGAAAGAAAAGGGAATGCCCCAGACCGAGTGAAATTTAGAAGCTTGTATACCCTCTTCACAGGGGAGAGAGGGGTGGGGTGTTAGCACCGTAAGGGAGAGTAAATGATTTCTGGGAAAGAGGAGTGGGCCCTCAGAAGGACAGGTGACAACAGCCTGTAATTATAGACTGGACATAGAGTGTACCTTCAGACTCCTGTGAAACAAGCCAGTCCTCTCAGCTGAAGATTCCCTGGGAGGAGATTCATGGGTGCTGTGTTCCCTCTTGGAGAATCTGTCTTTAGACAGAAAAGGAAAACTCAGAAAGCCCCTGCCTGCAGTTGCTGATCCTCAAGTGACCTCAGTTCAAAGTCTCAAAGTGGCATATTTTGGGATGTCACTTCCCAAACTCCCTCACAAGCAAATCGTTTAAAATTGAGACGTTCTATGAAGAACCCATGAAAGTGAGTCCAGGAGAACTTTCCTCGGCAGGTGGTCGGGGAAAGCCTCTTTGAGGAGGGGCACTTTGAGGCGCTGCGTAACAAACAAACCTAGACCAGCGGCTTAACAACACAGGTGTGTATATAACAGCGCTGGAGGGCAGGAGCTTGATACGGGTCTCACTGGGCTGGAATCAGGGTATTTTGGCAGGCTTGCATTCATTTCTGGAGACTCCAGAGGAAAATCCATTTTTTGTCTTTTCTGGCGTCTAGAGACCACCTACATTCCTTGGCTCATGGCCCCTTCTCCATCTTCAAAGCCAGCAACGTTGGGTCTCCATGACAATTCTTCCTTCCTTACATCTCCCTCTTTTTTCTGCTTCCCTCTTCTACTTTTAAAGACCCAGTGATGACACTGGGTCGACTTGGATAATCCAGGTTACTCTCTCTATTTTTTTTTTTTTTTTTTGAGACGGAGTTTCGCTCTTGTTACCCAAGCTGGAGTGCAATGGCGCAATCTCAGCTCACCGCAACCTCCGCCTCCTGGGTTCAGGCAATTCTCCTGCCTCAGCCTCCTGAGTAGCTGGGATTACAGGCACGCGCCACCATGCCCAGCTAATTTTTTGTATTTTTAATAGAGACGGAGTTTCACCATGTTGACCAGGATGGTCTCGATCTCTTGACCTCGTGATCAACCCGCCTCGGCCTCCCAAAGTGCTGGGATTACAGTACTCTCCCTATTTTAAGGTCAGCTGATCGGCAACTCTAATTTCATTTGAGACCTTAATTCCCCTTTGCTCATATATATTCACATGCTCTGGGGATCAGGATGTAGACCTAATTCCATTAGGGGCCCAAGAGTCCACTAATCACAGGTGCAATTCTGTTTCATTTTCTTTATCGAACTTAACAGCCTGAAATGATATTTCCTGACTATTGTTTACTTGTCACCTGTCTTGCTCTACTGGAAAGCGGATCCCAAAAGGGCAGGGATCTTGCAGGTGCTGCTCATTAGAACAGTGCCTGGAACTCAGCAGGTGCTCAGCAAAGACTTACTGAATGAACAGATGGGTAATGGAGCATAAGCTCATTTCTGCATCAGAGTAAACATGGACAGCACTGGTCTGAGAGCCAGGAGCTGTGATTCCCAGCACCCTGTGAAGTTGTGTGACTTGTAAGCCTTCCTTCCCCATCTCTGCGTCCTAGGCATTCTCACCCCAGCCCTGGGAGGAAGGGAAGGCGCAGGGCAGTCACCCTGAGGTCTTCAGGTCTTGGAGGAGTTAATTGCTGTCATGAAGTCATGGCTTATTTCCTTCTAATGGCGAAGTCCAGCTGAAGAGCAGTCTGAGCAGGTATCCGAGGGACACTTGCCCCAGCGTACACTTGGACAGCAGTCAGTGGGGTCTGGCATTGGTGCTGGTTCCTGGGCATGCCACTCCCTGCCCCACCACCCCCTTCCTTCCCCACCACCTTCCACCACCACCCAGGCCATGACACAGGTGGAGAACGTGGGCCCTGGGTCATACAGGCCTGCTGTATGTCTTAACTCTGTTAACGACCAGTGAGGTCACCTTGGTGAGTAATTTCCCCTTCTGAAGCCTCCATTTTCTCTTCTATTAAGTAGGATAATCCCTGTATTACAGGGTGGTCAAGAGAATAAAGTAAGAGTATACGTTGGAAGGGCTTGGCTCATAGCAGATGCTCAGTAAATGTGCGTGTCATCATCATTACTTCTTATTGGTGTGATATCACCGTGAATTAGAATTTCCTGGTGAGAGAGGGCAGAATAGCTTCTCTTCTGTCTCAGAGGGCAACACAGAGAGAGTGGGTATCAGGGTCAACTCTAGATACAGGGCTTGGCAGGAGGTCTTGAAAATACAATAATTGGTGATTTGTCCTTTCCCTGGGGTGTTGGTGCCAATGGCTGCTGTGGTGGCAGGGAGGAGGTGGGAAGCGCCAACAGCCCTTTCATTGCCAGTGAACTTGGACACTGCCTCTGCTGCCAGCCAAGCTGTATATACGCTTAGGTAAGTTATTATAACACAAAAGTGTTGCAGGGAACTAACAACTCTCTGGGCCGGTGGCGCAGGGTAAAATAATTTACCAGGACAGTTGTAGGTAAAGACGGGCTGATTTATTGGAGACAGTAGGAAAATACGTTGCAAGGAGGCAGCGGGCAGCCTGCCTGAGAGAAGCCAGCTGCAAAGAGACAAAGGCTGGCTGGAGATTTTCTAGGATGGTGCTGACACGGTGTGCTGAAGAGGGCTGTGGCAGCACCACGACACGAAGGTTGCAGTGAGCTCACCTGCAGGTGTCTGGTGACAGCTGGGCGCAGGAGGATGGTGAGTTATTTATTTGCACAGGAGGGCTGCGTCCTGGACCACAAGGAAGCAGACTTGTAGCTCATCTGCTTTCCCCTTTTGCTTTCCCCAGTCTCACCAGCCTGACTCCCTTTCCCTTATCAGGACTCCACAAAAAGCTTATTTCTCATTTCTCTCATTTAGTTATAAAAATAATACGGTCCCATCATGAAAACTTTGGAAGAAAACAAATGCGTAAAGGAAACAAATCAGGCAAGTACAGTTTCCCTTGGGGCCAGCTGTTAGTGTCTTGGGTTATTTCCTTTCCCTGGTTATGTCGTACGGCTCTTCCCACGCATTCAGCTTGGTATCCTCCTCTTTTCACTGTGGTTACAGCTGGGGCATCTCTCTGGGTCATTAAAAACTTGTAGATGTGATTTCTTAATGGCTGCACATGATCACATGTCACAAAGCACCATCTCCACCTCCCCTCCTCAATTCCTGGGCGCTAGGTTTCTGGGTGTGTGTGTATTTACAAACACACTACAATGACTCTTTACAGGCATATCTTGTGACCTTTGTGCACCTCTTTTTCCTTCTTTTTAGAAATGGCCTCTAAATCGATAAAAATTTTAAAATGGGACCCATAATTCCAGTCTTGCCACCTCGCAAGGTTTTATGAGGCCTAAATGAGGAAACAGATATCAAGGTGCTTTGAAAACCACGGAGAAAAGAGCCACCCAAATGCAAGGCCAGATTTTGAGCACTACCTGTTTAAGACAGGAGTGTGTGTGTGTGTGTGTGTGTGTGTTCCTCAACAGTTGGGAGATAGATGAGGGTGGAACTAGGAATAATAGCCACACCAGCATTCAACATTTACAGAGCATTTACTACCTGCTGGGCACTCTATTAAACTAGACACATTCATGATCTTAATTCGTTCTAACAACCACATCGAGGGGGAGTACTGTTATTACCTAGAGCTTACAAATGGGGAAACTGAGGCACAGAGCAGTTAAGCAATTTGCTTGTGGGAACCCTGCTTTCAAGTGGGAAGTCATAGAGGGACATTCACACACACACACACACACACACACCCTTTCACACCCTTTCCCTGGCAGCTGCAGGCGTCAGCGATGAGGGCTCCAGAACTCTGCAGTAGAAGTTTCTCTGGAGCCCCAGAGCACCCAAGATCTCCAGCATTTCCTGAAATGATGTACTGCTCTTTACTGAGCGTAGTCTGGTGTTCCTGGCAGGCAGACAAACTAGTCTGAAGATTATTTCCCTAGAGCTGGGTAGTTTCTGAATGAGAATGCCTTGTTCAAAGGGAAAAGCCCAGAGGAGAAAAAGCCCACCCCCGGCAAGTCTGAGACAAAATGGCAGAACAGAGTCACTGTGTGTGTATGTGAGTGTGTGTGCCTGCGGGGTGTACCAAGTGTGGGTACCCTGAGATGTGTGTCTGGGTGTGTGTATGCATGTGTGTATACACAGGAGTACACAGATGTGAGTGCCTGTATAGGCTCTATAAGCTGTATTTGGCCTCCTGGGTGCCCAAAGACAGAAGAGTTGGCTCACCAATGGGATAAGTGACTGTTGCATTGATTTTTCTAGTTCGAATCTTTGAGAGAAACTAGACCAGGCCCTGGGCAGAGATTTCTTTACATTCTCTTCAGCATCAAATCGGCAGCATTTTTCACAGCTGCTACAGGCCTTGATTAAAGAAAGGAAGCCAGGTGTGCTCAGAAGCCGAGGGAGAAAGGTACAAAGCATGACTACACTAAGAGTACCAGCAAGAAGCGACCAACAATTTACAGTTTCCCTCGTCTTGGTAATTGACCAGATCCAATGTGGCCACATGTGCTTTGTGGTCTGATCGCTTTGTAATGAAATCAGTGCCTTGGCGTGAGAGATGAAGTTGAGTATAAAATACTAATTGAGTTAAAAATTTCCCTTGCAAGCATTAATAATTTATTCTTCCATTCATTTATTTTCTTTTTATTTGTTTATTTTTTATTATACTTTAAGTTCTGGGATACATGTGCAGAACGTGCAGGTTTGTTACATAGATATACACATACCATGGTGGTTTGCTACACCCATCAACCCATCATCTACATTAGGTATTTCTCCTAATGCTATCCCTCCCCTAGTCCCCCACCCTCTGATAGGCCCCAGTATGTGATGTTCCTCTCCCTGTATCCATGTGTCCTCATTGTTCAGTAGCCACTTATGAGTGAGAACATGTGGTGTTTGGTTTTCTGTTCCTGTCTTAGTTTGCTGAGAATGATGGTTTCTGGCTTCATCCATGTCCCTGCAAAGGACATAAACTCATCCATTTTTATGGCTGCATAGTATTCCATGGTGCATATGTGCCACATTTTCTTTATCCAGTCTATCATTGATGGGCATTTGGGTTGGTTCCAAGTCTTTCGTACTGTGAATAGTGCTGCAATAAACATACGTGTGCATGTGTCTTTATAGTAGAATAGTTTATAATCCCTTGGGTATATACCCTGTAATGGGATTGCTGGGTTGAATGGTATTTCTGGTTCTAGATGCTTAAGGAATCAACAGACTGTCTTCCACAATGGTTGAACTAATTTACACTCCTATCAATGGTGTAAAAGTGTTTCTATTTCTCCACATCCTCTCCAGCATCTGTTGTTTCCTGACTTTTTAATGATCGCCATTCTAACTGACGTGAGATGGTATCTCATTGTGGTTTTGATTTGCATTTATCTAATGACAAGTGATAATGAGCTTTTTTTCATATGTTTGTGGGCTGCATAAATGTCTTCTTTTGAGAAGTGTCTGTTCATGTCCTTCATCCACTTTTTGAGGTGGTTGTTGGTTTTTTTTCTTGTATATTTGTTTAAGTTCTTTGTAGATTCTGGGTATTAGCCCTTTGTCAGATGGATAGATTGCAAAAATGTTCTCCCATTCTGTATGTTGCCTGTTCACTCTGATGACAGTTTCTTTTGCTGTGCAGAAGCTCTTTAGATCCCATTTGTTAATTTTGGCTTTTGTTCCCATTGTTTTCGGTGTTTTAGTTATGAAGTCTTTGCCCATGCCTATGTCCTTAATGGTGTTGACCAGGTTTTCTTCTAAGGGTTTTATGCTTTTAGGTCTTATGTTTAAGTCTTTAATCCATCTTGAGTTAATTTTTATATAAGATGTAAGGAAGGGGTTTAGTTTCAGTTTTCTGCATATGGCTAGCCAGTTTTCCCAATATCACATATTAAACATGGAATCCTTTCCCCATTGCTTGTTTTTGTCAGGTTTGTCAAAGATCAGATGGTTGTAGATGTGTGGTATTATTCCTGAGGCCTCTATTCTGTTCCATTGGTCTATATATCTGTTTTGGCACACCAGTACCATGCTGTTTTGGTTACTGTAGCCTTATAGTATAGTTTAAAGTCAGGTAGCATAATGCCTCCAGCTTTGTTCTCTTTGCTTAGGATTGTCTTGGCTATACAGGCTCTTTTTTGCTTTCCTATGAAATTTAAAGTAGTTTTTTCTAATTCTGCGAAGAATGTCGACAGTAGCTTGATGGGGATAGCATTGAATCTATAAATTACTTTGGACAGAATGGCCATTTTCATGATATTGATTCTTCCTATCCATGAGCATGGAATGTTTTTCCATTTGTTTGTGTCCTCTCTTATTTCCTTGAGCAGTGGTTTGTAGTTCGCCTTGAAGAGTTCCTTCACATCCCTTGTAAGTTGTATTCCTAGGTACTTTTTTCTCTTGTAGCAATTGTGAATGGGAGTTCACTCATGATTTGGCTCTTTGTCTATTATTGGTGTATAGGAATGCTTGTGATTTTTGCACATTCATTTTGTATCCTGAGACTTTGCTGAAGTTTCATATCAGCTTAAAGAGATTTTGGGCTGAGACAATGGGGTTTTCTAAATATACAATCATGTCCTCTGCAAACAGAGACAATTGACTTCTTCTCTTCTTATTTGAATACCCTTTATTTCTTTCTCTTGCCTGATTGCTCTGGCCAGAACTTCCAATACTATGTTGAATAGGAGTGGTGAGAGAGGGCATCCTTGTCTTATGCCAGTTTTCAAAGAGAATGCTTCCAGTTTTTGTCCATCAGCATGATTTTGACTGTGTGTTTGTCATAAATAACTCTTATTATTTTGAGCTATGTTCCATCAATATCTAGTTTATTGAGAGTTTTTAGCATGGAGGGATGTTGCATTTTATTAAAGGCCTTTTCTGCAATTATTGAGGTAATCATGAGGTTTTTGTCATTGGTTCTGTTTATGTGATGGATTATGTTGATTGATTTGCGTATATTGAACCAGGCTTGCATCTGAGGGGTCATGGTGGATAAGCTTTTTGATGTGTGGCTCAATTCAGTTTGCCAGTATTTTATTGAGGATTTTCACATCGATGTTCATTGGGGATATTGGCCTAAAATTTTCTTTTTTTGTTGTGTCTCTAACAGGTTTTGGTCTCAGGATGATGCTGGCCTCATAAAATGAGTTAGGAAAGAGTCCTTTTTCTATTGTTTGGAATAGTTTCAGAAGGGATGGTACCAACTCCTCTTTGTACCTCTGGTAGAATTCAGCTGTGGACCCATCTGGTCCTGGGATTTTTTTGGTTGGTAGGCTATTAATTACTGCATCAATTTTAGAACTTGTTATTGGTCTATTCAGGGATTTGACTTCTTCCTGATTTAGTCTTGAGAGGGTGTATGTGTCCAGGAATTTATCCATTCCTTCTAGATTTTCTAGTTTATTTATGTAGGGGTGTTTATAGTATTCTCTGATGGTAGTTTGTATTTCTGCGGGATCAGTGGTGATATCCCCTTTATCATTTTTATTGTGTCTATTTGATTCTTCTCTCTTTCTTCTTTATTAGTCTGGCTAACAGTCTATCTATTTTGTTCATCTTTTCAAACAACCAGCTCCTGGATTTTTTGAAGGGTCTTTCGTGTCTCTATCTCCTTCAGTTCTGCTCTGATCTTAGTTATTTCATGTCTTCTGCTAGCCTTTGAATTTGTTTGCTCTCGCATCTCCAGTTTTTTAAATTGTGATGTTAGGGTGTTGATTTTAGATCTTTCCTTTCTCCCATGGGCATTTAGTGCTATAAATTTCCCTTTGAACACTGCTTTGGCTGTGTGCCAGAGATTCTGGTAGGTTGTGTCTTTGTTCTCATTGGTTTCAAAGAACTTATTCATTTCTGCTTTAATTTTCTTATTTACCCAGTGGTCATTCAGGAGCAGGTTGTTCAGTTTCCATGTAGTTGTGCAGTTTTGAGTGAGTTTCTTAATCCTGACTTCTAATTTGATTGCACTGTGATCTGAGAGACTGTTTGTTATGATTTCTGTTCTTTTGCATTTGCTGAGGAGTGCTTTATTCTCATTTATGTGGTTAATTTTAGAATAAGTGCAATATGGTACTGAGAAGAATGCATATTCTGTTGATTTGGGGTGGGGAGTTCTATAGGTGTCCATTAGGTCCACTTGGTCCAGAGCTGAGTTCAAGTCATGAATATCCTTGTTAATTTTCTGTCTTGTAGATCTGTCTGACAGTGGGGTGTTAAAGTCTCCCACTATTATTATGTGGGAGTCTAAACCTCTTTGTAGGTCTCTGAGAACTTGCTTTATGAATCTGGGTCCTCCTGTATTGGGTGCATATGTATTTAGAACAGTTAGCTCTTCTTGTTGCATTGATCCCTTTACCATTATGTAACGCCCTTCTTTGTCTTTTTTTATCTCTGTTGATTTAAAGTCTGTTTTATCAGAGACTAGGATTGCAATCCCTTCTTTTTTTTTTGCTTTCCATTTGCTTGGCAAATATTCCTTCATCCCTTTATTTTGAGCCTATGTGTGTCTTTGCACATGAGATGGGTCTCCTGAATATAGCACAACAATGGGTCTTGACTCTTTATTCAATTTGCCAGTCTGTGTCTTTTAATTGAGGCATTTAGCCCATTTACATTTAAGGTTAATATTGTTATGTGTGAATTTGATCCTGTCATTATGATGCTGCTGGTTATTTTGCCCATTATTTGATGCAGTTTCTTCACAGTGTCAATGGTCTTTATAATTTCGTATGTTTTTGCAGTGGCTGGTACTGGTTGTTCCTTTCCATGTTCAGTGCTTCCTTCAGGAGCTCTTGTAAGGCAGGCCTGGTGGTGACAAAATCTCTCAGCATTTGCTTGTCTGTAAAGTATTTTATTTCTCCTTCACTTGTGAATCTTAGTTTGACTGGATATGAAATTCTAGGTTGAAAATTCTTTTCTTTAAGAAAAGAATATTTGCCCCCACTCTCTTCTGGCTTATAGGATTTCTGCTGAGAGATCCACTGTTAGTCTGATGGGCTTCCCTTTGTGGGTAACCTGACCTTTCTTTCTGGCTGCCCTTAACATTTTTTCCTTTATTTCAATCTTGGTGAATCTGAGGATTATGTGTCTTGGGGTTGCCTTTCTTGAGGAATATCTTCATGGTGTTCTCTGTATTTCCTGAATTTGAATGTTGGCCTGTATTGGTTGGGAAAGTTCTCCTGGATGATATCCTGAAGCGTGTTTTCCAACTTGGTTTCATTCTCCTCATCACTTTCAGGTACACCAATCAGTCGCAGGTTTGGACTTTTCACTTAGTCCCATATTGCTTGGAGGTTTTGCTCGTTTCTTTCCTTTCTTTTTTCCTCCAATCTTGTCTTCACACTTTATTTCATTAAATTGATCTTCAATTTCTGATATCCTTTCTTCCACTTGACTGATTCAGCCATTGATTCTTGTGTATGCTTCACAAAGTTCTTGTGCTGTGTTTTTCAGCTCCATCAGGTCATTTATGTTCTTCTCTAAACTGGTTAGTTAGCAATTTCTCTAACCTTTTATCAAGATTCTTAGCTTCTTTGGATTGTGTTAGAAACATGCTCCTTTAGCTTGGAGGAGTTTGTTATTACCCACCTACTGAAACCTACTTCTGTCAATTCGTCAAACTCATTCTCTGTCCAGTTTTGTTCCCTTGCTGGTAAGGAGTTGTGTTCCTTTGGAGGAGAAGAGGTGTTCTGGTGTTTTGGAATTTTCAACTTTTTGGTGCTGATTTTTCCTCATCTTTGCGGATTTAGCTACCTTTTGTCTTTGATGTTGGTGAGCTTTGGATGGATTTTCTTGTGGACGTCCTTTTGGTTGACGTTGATTCTATTATTTTCTGTTCGTTTGTTCTCCTTCTAGCAGTTAGGCCCCTCTGCTGCAGGTATGCTGGAGTTTGCTAGAGGTCCACTCCAGATCCTGTTTGTCTGTATCCCCCATGGAGGCTGCAGAACAGTAAAGATTGCTGCCTGTTTCTTCTTCTGGAAGCTTCGGCCAGATGCCAGCCAGAGCTCTCCTGTATGAGGTGTCTGTTGACCCCTGCTGGGAGGTGTCGCCCAATCAGGAGTCATGGACAGCAGGGATCCACTTGAGGAGGCAGTCTGTCCCTTGGCAGAGTTCGAGTTCTGTGCTGGGATATCCGCTACTTTATTCAGATTCTGCAGGCAGGAATGTTTAAGTCGGCTGCAGCTGTGCCCACAGCTGCCTTTTACCCCAGGTGTTCTGTCCCAGGGAGATGGGAGTTTGATCTATAAGCCCCTGACTGGGTACCTCAGTTGGAAATGCTGCCTTTCTTTTAGAGATGCCCAGCTGAGACAGGAGGAATCTAGAGAGAGAGGCAGTCTGGCTACAGCTGGTTTGCCGAGCTGCGGTGGGCTCTGCCCAGATCCAATTTCCCTGCAGCTCTGTTTACACTGTGAGAAGAAAACCGCCTACTCAAGCCTCAGTAATGGCGGACGCCCCCTCCCTCCACCAAGCTCAAGCATCCCAGGTGGACTTCAGACTACTGCGCTAGCATTGAGAATTTCAAGCCAGTGGATCTTAGCTTGCTGAACTCTGTAGGGGTGGGATCCGCTGAGCTAGACCACTTGGCTCCCTGGCTTCAGCCCTCTTTCCAGGGGAGTGAATGGTTCTGTTTCGCTTGAGCTCCAGGTACCAGTGAGGTATGAAAACAAAACTCCTGCAGCTAGCTCAGTGTCTGCCCAAACGACCACACAGTTTTGTGCTTGAAACCGAGGACCCTGGTGGCATAGGCACTGGAGGGAAGCTCCTGGTCTGTGGGTTGTGAAGACTGTGGGAAAAGCATAGTATCTAGGTCGGAGTGCACAGTTCCTCAGGGCAGAGTCTCTCATGGCTTCCCTTGGCTAGGGGAGGAAGTTCCCCCACCCTTGTGCTTCCTGGGTGAGGTGATACCCCACTCTGCTTTGGCTCACCTTCCGTGTGATGCACCCTCTGTCTAACCAGTCCTAATGAGATAAGCCAGGTACTTCAGTTGGAAATGCAGAAATCACCCGACTTCTGCATTGATCTTTCTGGGAGCTGCATGCAGACTGGAGCTGTTCCTATTTGGCCATCTTGCCCAGGTTCCCCCATTCTCTCAATTTTAAGGTGAGCTGATTAGCAACTGTAATTCCGTCTTCAATTTTAATTCTCTTTTGTCATGTAACCATTTCATAATATTTGGAGTGGGAAAATTGTTTCAGATGTTTTAATAATTATGAAAGTAATACTTGTTCACGGTAAAATATTCAGAACAGTGCAGAGTTATATGAAATATCTATTTAAATGCTCATCTTTACCCACTCTTGAAGATGAACCACTGTTCATAATTTCTAAGTATTTTTCTAGAATTTTCTATGCATTCACAAGCATATATATGTGCTTCTCTCTTGTTCTTTGTCTTTCCCTTTCTGTTTTTCTCTGTTTCTCGCTCCCTTTTTCCTTGCTAGCCAAGCAGCCATTCATCAATTGGCATGAATTTTACTCTTTCCCATGGGTATAAGAAATGTCATATTTCTTTATTTTTCTAAATCAAGTTAAATTTCACTCCAAACCTCCACTTGTCAGAGTGGTGAGAACTTCAGCATCTACCATAATTTAACTTCAGTGCCAACCATAAATTCTGGAGTTCCTCTCATCCTTCCTAAGGCTGCCAAAAAAATGGGGGTGGGGGAGCAGCTTAGTGATGTTGGGGAAACGGGATTGATATCTCCTTTTCTTTCCACATAGTCACACATTTTAAAATAGTATCGCAGGAATGGTTCTGATGAAAACAATGTAAAGAAACAAACCCACATAGAGATGAAAGACTGCAGGAGATGCAGCAAACTGTCAACAACGGCTGTTTCCTGGAGGAGGAGTTATGGCGATTTTAACTTTCTCCCTTTTCTACAGTTAACAAATGTCACTTTGGAATCATCATAATAAAGTTCAGGATAAATACTCTGTGTGGCTTCTCCACCTGCCTTTCCTTTTGGTTGCATGTTTGCCCGGCTTCCCAGGGGCAAGCCCCCCTCTGGCATGGGCACAAGTTTAATAATGCTGGGAAATCCTCGGGATGTGAACCAGAGGCAGCTCCTCCTGCGTCATCACTGCTTTCCTAGGTTTAAGAAAGTGTCTGGGTGAGGCAAGGATTTAGAGATCCTCGAAGAAAGCCTTTATGGGCACCTCATAGCATTTCTTTTTATTGGGGTTCACAGTTGTTGTTCTTTTGTTCTAACAGGGAATACTTGCCTTCCCTGGCTTCCAGGCAGTTGGGCTGGCTGGAATATACCCTCTTTCCCTGGCTTCTACAGTGACTTAGGGGAGGCAGAGGCCAACCAAGGTGGGTGACCTGGAATTTCCCTCCCAGGAGCCAGGCTCTGAGTGGGTGGGCCAGCCAGGCATGTGGGCTGGTGCGTCTTCTCCCAGGGGCAGCCTGAGGGTGGGAGCAGCTCAGAGAACACAGACATTGAGCACATTTAGGGTCTGAAAGGGCACCTGGGAGTTTCCTTATGCAGGTTGTGTCCAGGCAGCTTTGGAGTGGGGCAGGGAAGGCTGATACTCTGGTTTAACCAAGCCTTATGGCATTCCTCTGTCCAGCTGTTCATCAACAAATACTTAATGAATACCTTTTCTGGGCCATAAATCAGGCTGGGTTCTGTGGATACGGTGAAAAGCCGGAGTAGACCCACTTCCTGACGCAGGTCGGGGCGGATGTCGTCAGAGCGACGCTGCCATTTGTTTCCTCTTGCCTGTGTTGCCTTTTTTTTTTTTTGGCTGTCACTCATGCTTAGAATATAGTAGGAGCTCAATAAAATGTGTGAAAAGAATGAAAAATGTGTTTCCTGCTAGATGGAGGAATCAGTCCATCCCTAAAGAAATCTGAAAATCAAATGAAATGAAGAATTGTATTTATGATTCTCACAGATCATCACGTCATCATCTCATCTTCATTATCATCATCGTCATCATGGCTATGGACGAGGCTGTTGGTTTCTTCATGTTTCCCTGTCACACTCACATTTCATCGTCACTAAGATGCCTGGGAGGAAGCCAGCGTCACCCATCACTTCAGCATGCATGTGGTCTGGTTGCCTGTGTTCAAATCCCGGCTCCTGCTCTGGGCAGCAGTGTGAGTTTGCTTGGGCAAGTCATTTCATTTCTCTGAGCTCCAGTGTCCTCTGTAGAATGAGGCTGTTAAGAGAGATGTCCCATTGGGTTGACGTGAGAATGAAATGAGAAGATGCATATCCAGTGTGCAGCAGGGGGCAGGGCTCGGGGGGGCTGCTTCCGCCTTTTCAACTGCTCTTTCCCTGTGCTCCCATTCACTTTACTGCCCTCCTCCTTTGCAAGAGGTCCTGACATGTGTGGAGGGCTTGCTGCCTCAGCGGTGGGTCCCCATCTTTAGGGCTGTGGAGGGTGCTGGAACAGGACTCACACAGGGAGCAGCAAAGGGAACACCATGACTGATACTGTTCTCCTTCCTCATCCAGACCCAAGGAGGCCCAGAGTTGGGCTGGCTGGTGACCAGACCAGGGACAGGGTGACGTCCAGGATCAGTGTCTTACTACACCCTCCCAACCTCACTGAGAGCAAAACCCAGGTCAGAAATCACCCCTTCAGACCCTTTCAGTGTGAGAAACCATACCCCTCCACTCCCCCAGGACTTTGTGGGTACCCTGAGGCTTGCTCTTAACCCACTGATTGTCCTCTATCTGTCTCCACCAGTGGTGGTCTGATAAATGTTTGTCAATGAACTCTCTAGAAAAAAAATGTATACATATCTGTACATACATAAGTGGGTTACGTTTTACTGATACCGAGGGTATGTAGCAAACACACATCTTAAAATTTAAATAATAATAAGATATGCAATACCCATTGTAAATTCCATGCAGCCAGTTGGCCTATAGCATACTTTCACTCATTTTTGCCAGCTTCTTGAATTAGCCAACCTGTAGTTGCAGTTAACTGTGATTTCACAAAAGTAGACTGTGAATACATAGTTGCTTAGTTTCCTATTTAGTGGAGAGGTCTCTCAGGTCATCAAATGAATGAGTGTAGTTCTGTCATGAACATTGGTTGATGTTTCCATTTAAATTAATGAATAAGATGAAAGTGAAACAATGAAGACACAGTCAAAACTCCACTCAATCGCAGTGACATGAATGACTTCTTTGCTGAATCAGATAACAATTTTTGAATACTGGAAGAATATTTCCTTTTTTTTTCCATTCACAATGTAATGCCCACAGACATACCTTAATGTTTAATCTGCATTATTAACATTTTCTCTAACCCTTTCTTAAGTCTAGGGTTTAGACAACCACAAAGCAAGAAATCAAGCTCAAACTTATAATGTTTGTCAATTTTCATGGTGTAAATGCACATGCTGTGACTAATTTCAAGCTACCCTTGTGAAATCACTAACGTGTAGCTGGGAAGACATGCACAGTAGCACACCACTATGTGATATTTCTTCCATACAGATACACTATATGTAAATAACTTCAAGAGCACAGGTAATAGTAAAAGGTAGAAAAATAATTGGGAGTGGATGGATTTTTAGTATTACTTTTTTTGATTTTTTTTGAGACCCAATCTCACTCTGTCACCAGGCTGGAGTGCAATGGTGTGATCACAGCTCACTGCAGCCTTGACTTCCCAGGCTCAAGTGATCCTCCCACCTTAACCTCCTGAGTGACTGGAACCACAGGCATGCACCACCACACCCAGAAAAATTTTTAAATTTTTTGTAGAGGTGGGGTCTCCATATGTTGACCAGGCTGGTCTTGAAATCCTGGGTTCAAGCGATCCTCCCACCTTGGCCTCCCAAAGTGCTGGGATTACAAGTATGAGCCACTGTGCTTGGCCGACCTTTGTTTTTAATATAATGTGTTTACTTGTAAGTTAAAATAATTTAACTTTTAATGATGAGTGTGTTTAGCAACTGGATCACAAGATTCCCAAAAATTTAACAATTGGCTCTTGCAAGCTGGTATGAACTGACTCCAGCACACCACTGAGGCTCTCCCCAGTCTGATTGAAACCTCCAGCTGGGCAGGTCTTTATCCTTCTCTGGTCACATGTTTAGTGCAGCACCTGCCACTCTGGTAGCCTTCCATAAATATGTGCTAATGAAGGAATGACTTATGTTACCTGTGTGCCATCTGTCCTCCTAGTCTTTAAGCTCCTTGAAAGAAGGACCAGGTTATAGTTATCTTTGAGTTCTTAGGACACCCAGGGCCTGGCACATAGTAGATGTTCAATAAGTTGATGAATGACCGAGTTTACACCCTATGGAGTATCTGAAATGCTTTGTCTGGGAGCAGAAGTGAATTGCAAGTGCCACAAGTAAGATGTTACAAAGGGTGGGACATGATGAATCAAAGGGTGGGCAAGTAATGCATCTCCGGTTGCTATTTCTGTCCCATTCTTCCCTGGGATCAGCTCATGTCACTGCCTGCATTAGTTATCTATTGCTGCCTAACAAATCACCACCCTCCTAATGGTTTAAAACAACACAGTCTTATTATCTCACAGCTTCTGTGGGCCAGGAGTCCAGGTGCACCTTAACTAGGCCTTCTGCTTGGTGCCTCACAAGGCTGCAATCAAAGCATTCATTTGGTGGCATTCTCATCTGGAGGCTTGACTGGGGAATAATTCACTCCCAAGTTCATTTGTGCTGTGGTGTGACTGAGGGTGTCACACATTCCTGTGGGTGTATGACTGAGGCCCTCGGATGTCTGCTCGCTGTTGGCTGGAGGTTGCTTCAGGTCCTGGAGGCAGTGACCCTAGTTCCCTGCTGTGGAGACTTCCTCAGCACTGCTGCTTACTTCACCAGGCCAGCAAAGATAATCTCTCTCCCCTCGGGAAGGGCGTAATCTCTCTTCTAAGGGCATTCACTGGATTAAGTCAGACCCACTGAGGATAATCTCTCTTTTGATGAACTCACAAACTGATTTGGGCCAGTCAGCAAAATCCCTTCATGTTTGCTATATTCTATTGGCTAGAAGGAAGTCACAGTTTCTACCCACACTCAGGGGAAGGGATTATACTGGATGTGAACACCAAGTGGCAGAGATCCCTGGAGGTCACCTGAGGGTCTTCTGGCCACACTGCTTTGTATCCCTGTCCCCACCCTACCACACAGTATATGTAGCTTTAGCTCTTGAGTTGAGTCAGCCAGTGACCCTGGCATTCTCTCACTTCAGGACATTTTCTCTTCCCCTTGTTGAGGTGGTTGATCTCTATAATTTTGGTATTTATCTCATGCTGATGTCGGATGTGGGAGGAGCCAAGCGGTTCTCTTGGTGCCAAGATGTTTGGTAAACCTACATCCTTTTGTACTTATGGAGCAGGTGCTGAGTGCCCTATGACATCAAGAGGCTTCAGAGAAAAAGAAGAAATCGCCAAAACAAACACCCCAAGCTTAGGAGTTAAGGTCAGAGTGCCAGGTAGACTCCTCCCCTTGATTTTACCTGGAGTGCCATGGTGATGAGAGGGGGTTTTGGAATGACGCAATGCAATGGGAAAGTGGGCTCACTGACTTACATGGATCTTTGAAGTGCACTCCAGTATCAGGAAGGCAGGGAATGTCCATCGTCTTATTTCCATGGGGCCACTGGGAAGGCCTCCTGGTATCAGTGAAATTGTCCATAACGTGAATTCAATTTGTTTGAATTTTTAAAATAGCAAAATGCTCCAACCTTAAGGAAGTCCAAACCTGAAAAGCAGGGTCCTGGTATCACTCACAACTACAAAACTGGGGAGTTTGCCTCTTCATCCATTTCCACAGTAAATACTTCTTGATCTCCAACTGTGTGGGAGGTATCCGCAATAGAATAGAAAACAAACTGACCTGGGGGGGGGTTCCCACTCCAGGAGGAAACCAACAAGGAATTATGCAACAAGAGTATTACCCAGTGTGAAAGAGCTTTGAAGGAGACCAGGTAAAAAAAGGAGAAAATCATATAGGGGGTGCTACTTTAGACGGCATAGTCTGGGGAAGTCTTTAAGAGGAGAGCCATTGAAGTTGAGACCTGAACAATGAGAAGACACCAACCGTTCTAGGAGGAGGGACTCCAGGAGTGTGCAGGTCCCAGAGCAGGAGAGTGGGTGGTGTGGTTGGGCACCACGAGTGAGGGGAGCAGGACCGCACGATGTAGAAATATTTAGAACATAGGATGGAGAGCATGCGATGGATTGGAAATGGAAGATGAGAGGAAAGTGAGTATCATGAATGACTCTTCGATTTTTACTTGAGAAACTGAGTGGAGCCAGGGACGGAGACCCTGCACATCCCCCCACAACCTTCCTGTGGTGTGAACCCTTGGTACACTGGTATCCCATAATTCACTGGGACACAGGCTCCCCACTTCTTCCACAAAAAGCCCCGGTTCACAGCGTTTGTTGATTCCATGCTGTAAATACTCACCACAGCCAACTTCAAACCGTAAATCCGTTCTCAAAAATCCTGAAGAGGTAGCAATCCGATCTTGTGAGCCAGCAGCTGGCAGCCAGAGCAAAACAAACCAGCACAGGGTCTCAGCACATCCTCTCCTGGGAGCGATTCACCAGGTGGTGGCTTTGCGGTCCCAGAGAGCTCCTTCTCTTCCTTGTCACCTCTCTGCCTCTGTTTCTTCTTATTTTCCTGCAGGCACCTCAGGTGGCAGCCGCAATGAAAAACATACTGTCTCACTGCTGACTGCTCTCAGGGAGCTGTTCCCTAGGTTTAACGACAATTGTCTAATTACGTCTTAGGAGCTCATTCCAGAAAAAGCTGGTAGACAAATTAGTGCAATTAACTGGTCTTTGTAAAGCATTTAAGAAAACTCAGACTGTCACAGAAGCCTTAATCTAGAGAGCATGTCGAGGGGAACCTGTTGTGAATGAAAAGAAGTGGGGAGGAACTGCAGCCCAGGACTCAGCAAAGAGTCTGGACCAAGCAGCCCTGTTCACGTGGATTCCCTTGGACAATGCTCTTTTAGAGTTCCAGCACTTTGGGAGGTTGAGGCAGGTGGATCACCTGAGGTTAGGAGTTCGAGACCAGCCTGACCAACAAGGAGAAACTCTGTCTCTACTAAAAATAGAAAATTAGCTGGGCATGGTGGCATACGCCTGTAATCCCAGCTACTTGGGAGGCTGAGTCAGGAGAATCACTTGAACCCGGGAGGTGGAGGTTGTGGTGAGCCAAGATCATGCCATTGCACTCCACCCTGGGCAACAAGAGAGAACTCCATCTCAAAAAAAAAAAAAAAAAGAACCTCAGCCTCAATGTGTTCCGTGTTAGACTCATCAGCACTTCCCTCGAAACAGCTTCTCTTAGGATTTTCCCATTCCCATGGAGGCCACTGCCATTATTCCAGGCTCTCAAGCTCACAACCTGGGAGGCAAATGTGACCCAGCCCTCTCTCTTGTCCCTTGCATTAAAATCAGTAGATTCTGATAGATTTCAAGTTGTGGCATTTCTCACACCTGCTTCTTTATAGTCATCCTCATCATCATGCTCAGGTCTTAGAGTCTCCAGCATCTGTCACCTGGTCTATCTCCCTGTCTAACCCATTCTTTGAGACAGAGCAGCCCAGACTCCCTTCCTGGCCTGCAGGGCCCTGGCAGGCACCCACGCTTCTGGCTTTATCTCATGCCACCAGCCCCCGGTGTTCTTGCTCCAGCCAGGAGAGGCATCCCCCTCCTCCAAGGTGCCATGTTCTCTTTTGCTTTTGTATTTTTGTTTTTTCCTGCAAGGAACATGTTTTCCTATTGGATTAGTTAGGATCAGGTAGGTTATCTGGTAGTAAAAAAATGCCCAAATCTCAGTGACTTAACACAGTATGGTTTGTGTCTCACTCTTGTGAGGTACAATGTGGATTGAGTGGGTCCTTCTCCAGGTGGCTACTTCTCCAGCCAAGGTCACTGCTGCAAAGGAAAAAAGGTTGGAGGAGGCACCTGGACCTTAACAGGATTAGCCTGGGAGCGGTACCTCTTTCACTCAGCCAGAATTGGTCATGTGGTCCTACTATAACTGTAGGGGAGGCTGGGTAATGTGGAGGAGCATGTGGAATGCTGGGTGGGCACTGCTGCTAGGTGCCATGTAGTTCCCCTCTTCTAACCCATCTTTCAGATCTCTGTGAGAAGTCATTTCCTCCAGGAAGTCCTCCCAGCCCCCAGCACTGGTTTCAAGTTTTCTCCTACGTGCGTTCTGTGCATACCCTCACCCTGAGCGGTCTGGCTGGCTGCTGGTCCCCTGCTCGTCCGGGGGCTCTGCGAAAGCAGGGACCAGGTTTGTCTCCTGCTCGAGGATGCCTCCCCTCAGTACTCATCATGGTGCCTGCCACACCACAGGGCCCAGTGAAGCCTCCTTGAGTGGATGGCCATTCCCTACCCTGGCCTTCAGGGCTCTCTAGCGTCTGGACAAACACCACTGCTTCTCCTTGCCCCTTCGCACCCAGTTGCTCTGGATTTTAGGCATTTTATGTATAGTACGATGGGAAGCTTTTGGACTTTTGGTGGGACAGCTCCAAATCTGATCACCAGTTTTGGTGTTTACTTGTTACAGGGCCCTAGGCAAGTTACTTTGCTGCATTGTGCCTCAGTTTCCTCATCTGTCAAGTGGATTCCATTAGACCTATTTAATTGTGCAGATTCAATGAAAAAATGCTCTTAAAATGCACTATTATAGAACATGGCAAATATCATACTTTGTTGATTCTCAAGTGCATTTTCTTTTCTTCACCTTTTAACATATCTGAAATTGGGAAGCATCTTACCCTAACTATTAAAAGAGCACAGTGTTATTGTTCAATTAGTAGTTTTTATGTTTTCTCAGTGGGATATAATTGTGTGTCTTATATTCCATGACATATGAATTAATAAGTGATCATTAATTACTATTATTTTGCCCATATAAATGACTTCCACCTCTGATGAATTTTAATTTGCAGACACTTCTCCTGCCCCTCCAACCTTTTTGATTGAAATGAATGTGAAAATTCAAGACCAGGATGCCTTCCTTTTCACACCTCATAAGGGAATAGGTCTTGTAAGTTTTGCCTATGTCTTCTCATCCAAGAGGCCCCTGTGCTCCTGTCTCATGCACATTTTCTCTCCTTCTTCTACCTGGGATATTCATAAAAATTACTTTACTAAAATTAATCTCATCTAATTTTTGAGTGCTGACGATGTGCCGGGCACTATGCTATGCCCTTACTTGTACATTTCATGAATCCCTACCACCTATGAGAAAAGCATTATTTCTAAGACGAGGAGACTGAGGCACAGAGAGGTTTGGTAACAGATGAAAAGACACACAGCCAGCAAATGGAGGACCTGGGATTAACTGGGCTCTTTCTGATGGGAGATCACACTAAACAGCCTCCGCTATATGTTTTGCTTTGCCTTTGGGGTGTTTATAACACAGGGAGCACCACACAGCAGGTGATCAAAATATCCTTGCTAGTGAATGGAAGAGGCCACTTGGTTAGGCACTTGGGTACTGTTAGCCATGTACTCAGTTCTTATTCTCCTGATGAATGCTGTATTACATTCCTCTGATCTTTGCCCCAAGAGAAAGATTCTATTGCTTTCTTTACAGTCCTTGCCTTTCCCAAAGCCATCCTGCTCAAACATTCCCACTGTTATCTTTTGAATAAGTCCCCGCCCACCGCTTGTGTATGATCACATCATATCTCAGCCACTCCGCTCTGTGCAACCCATCCAGCTGTCTCAGAAGCATCTCCGTGACAGCAGCTGGTGTTACTGGATGCTTGCCCAATAGCACAATAAAGGGAAGAGTACGCTGTGAGTTTCTGAAAATACCGAAACATACCATTCACGGCCCCCCACTGCAACATGTGCCCGTTGCTGCCTCTGAAAGTCAGACTGATGCAGCCCCCAGGACTGCTGAGAAGGTAGATTTTCTTATCTGTGACCTCTTGACATGCACATGTGAGCAAGCCATGAGCAGGGAGAAGGTGCTTACAGAGCTGGGGAGATGGTGCCAGATTATTTCCTTGGGTGGCAAGAGGACCATGTGGGGGTGTTGGTGCATTTGTTAAAATGTGGCCTCCAATGCCAAGTCTAATGGGGGCTCAAATGAAACCCAATCCCTTGCAAGTGGCTTTGGCTTAGTACAGATGAGGTCTTGGGGAAAAAGGAAATAGAGGGGATGAACACTGAAAAATATCTTTGCTGTGAATGATGGGAGCAAGGTGGTGAAGGTACCATAGGTGACAGTCCCAGGGCTTTAGGTCACACTGGGGCTGGAGCCCTGAATGATCTGTTGCCTGAACATGCTGTGGGATTCAGTCTGTGACTCCACTGGCCAAATCTCTGGGCCTGAGCAGAGGCAGCACTGAACTCACCTTCTCTTCTGCTAGGCCTTGCTTTCCTCACTTGCTTCTTGGTCTTCCCTAGCCATTTCCACAGGCAGGTTCTGTAGGGGAAAGGTAGCTGTGGTAGGTCCTTGGAGCAGTGTGTGTGTTTAGCGTTGACTGAGGCCTCCTGCTCTAGGCTGAGCCTCGTGAGTTCATAATTTAGGGCTCAAGAGGGAATGTGCCTCCTACTCTCTGTTCCTGATTCCCAGAGGTGTTCCTGTGGAAGCCAGACAAACTCTGGAAGATACAGAGAGAGTTGCTGGAGCTGCTGGGGAGGTGGGAGAGAATGGAGAGAATGAGATGGACTTTGGGTTCCTGCAAACTCTGACCTCCTATTTATCCATCTGTCAGTCAGTCCACCCACGGATGGCCTTTCATCAATCTGCTGTGGAGATGAGTGTTCCCTGCCTCCCCTTCCTTGCTGGGTGTTGCCTTTGACTACTCTGATTTGCCTCCTTTACGTTTGATACCATCCCTTTCTCCTATCCAAGGTAGGTTCTGTGGTTACCATTCCAGTTCTCAGAGCGTTTGTCATGTGCAATCTGGCAAAGAGTTAGAGAGATGGCTGGAGAAGAAAGGGAGAAAGAAATAGCTGGAAAGGCTGAGTTGAAATCAGATACAAAGGGCTGGAGGTGAGGATGGAGGTAGGAGAGAGGAAAAAATTCCTTGAGGTCAGTGGTGGAGGTTGGGGCAGCGTAGTGCAGAGAAGCTGCTGCTGGGTGTGACAAAATTAAGGAGAAGAACAGAGAGGACTCGAGGGATGTTAACTGGCTCCTTTTTCATGTTTCCTGAGAAACTCAAGTAAAAATTGGAATTCTTTTAAAGTTTTCTTTTAGAGAATGGACTACACTTATTTGAACATGGCTGCAGAGACTGGGCCAGGGAGGCCCCTGAATCTATCAGGGTTATAAAGCATTCATTGCCTCAACCATGCCAGACTCTGTGCTAAGGACTGAGGGAACAAATATGAGTAAGAGGTGATTTATGCCCTGGAGGAGCTCATGGAATGCAACGATTCTGTGAGGCTGTCATTCTAAGATTGTAATATTTCAGAATTCCATTCTGCTGAAATTCTCAACTCCAACACGTGGGCTGAGAAGTATACTTCCAGCACTTGAGTTGGGGTGGTGAGGGGCAGAATATCTTGGCAAAGACAGTCTGTGTCTCTTCTTCTTGATTCTCTTAGGAAGGGCCTGGTCTCTTGGTAGGTTCTAGGACCAAAGACCAGTTGCCTTTGGGAATGTCCCTATCTGCCAGCTTGGAAGACACATTTTTCTGAACAAAAAGCTTGGCGTGGTAGACTCATCGCCCTGGCTCCATTTCTGGTCTTTGTCCAGCTTTGTTCTCACTCTTGGCCACCCTCCTGCCTTTCTAAGCAAACTTGGGCACTAGAGTAGTGCTTCAAATGCGTTGCACAGGCCAACTGTGGCCTAAATCCCCGAAGAGAGCCATGTAGATTCATTGACTAGGCTCCATATTCAAAGTCTCTGTTGAAGGGTAATGGCTTGTTAGCTTAACCAAGCCAGGACCTTGATAAGCAATGTTGTTCAGTGGAAATACCGATTGAGGGAATATCCCAATCAGAAAGCTTATGCATATACAGCTCACCGCAGCCTCGGTCTTCTGGGCTCAGGTGATCCCTCCACCTCAGACTCCTGAGTAGCTAGGACTACAGGCACCCACCACCATGACTGGTATTTTTTGTAGGGACAGGTAAAGCGGGAAAATTGGTTCCAGAGGCAGGGAACATAAGGCTGATTTACGCTTCAGCTATAACAGGAAATATCCACTCCATAGCGGATACACCGAGTAAATGACTTTGTAACTTTACTTCATCCTCTTCATTTACATAGGGCGTACCCCAAGCAGAGGGTATTTAAACTCACAGCAACTCTGTAATGGGCCTCTCAAGCCCCTATGCTCAGGCCCTGCTCCCACACTGTGGAGTGTACTTTCATTTTCAATAAATCCCTTCATTCCTTCCTTGCTTTGTGCATTTTGTCCAATTATTTGTTCAAGGTGCCAAGAACCTGGACATCTTCCATTGTTAACATGGGGTTTTGCCATGTTGCCCAGGCTGGACTTCAACTCCTGGGTTTAAGTGATCCACCTGCCTTGACCTCCCAAAGTGCTAGGATTACAGGAGTGAGCCACTGTGCTGACCTCTTGTGAGTCTTTATTTCTTAGGGATCAGGAAAATTGGGTGAGATCTCAGCAGATGGGTAAACAGGACCTAATTGAATGAATATACCAATTATCTCTTTTTGCTTAACATTAGCTTCTTTTATTATTCTTTAACTGTCACTCATCCGTCAGTATCTTGGTTTACCTTTTTTCCTCTAATGTAGACAGTATAGACATGTGTATCCAACACTGGTTTGCTTTGGACTGCCATTCATCAGCATTGATGACCTCGGAATTTATAAGTGTCTTAGCCATTAATAGAAACAATAATAAAATAGCCAGCCATGATATCTGATTAGCACTTTGTGGTTGATATACTATCTTCATTTCCATCTCTGTGAGGCAGGAAGCACTGTAGCCTGGTGATTAGGAGGATAAGTATTTGGGAGAGAGACCTGGGACCAAATCTCAGCATGACTCCTGGCCAGTCACGGGATTCAGGGCATTATTTAACTTTCTCATCAGCATTTAGGGCTGGGGACTAAATAATCTATGTTTAGCCTATGCCTGGTGCATGGTTGATGATCAATATACAGCAACTTATTAGGATCAGTATTCCTGTTTTACAGATAAGGTATAGAAAAGAAGGACTTGCCCAAAGTTGTACACTTCCATTCCTGGGTTCTAGTCTTCATATGAGGCTGTCTGGCATTATTCCATAAGGACGGGCACCAGTGTATCCTGAAGCTTGAAGTATCTCCCCATAGAAGAAGTGAGCCCACACCAATGTACTGGGGATTACCTTTTCATGTTCCCCCAAAGGGATGAAATACAGTGTAGTGTGATGCATAGAGTTTGCCTCTTCCAGCCTCTGGGCAGTAGAGCATCACCCCCATCTCCTGCCTGGCTGATGACGGGGATCCTATCCTTTATACCATCGCTGGAAATGAGTCCTTTTGCCTCCAGTTCTACTTTTGCCAATGTGAACCCCGAAAATTTGAGACAGGTCTCAGTTAATTTAGAAAGTTTATTTTGCCAAGGTTCAATATAAGCGCCATGACACAGCCTCAGGAAGTCCTGAGGACATGTGCCCAAGGTGGTCAGGGTACAGCTTGGTTTTATACATTTTGGAGAGACATGACATCAATCAATATATGTAAGAAGTATATTGGTCTGTCCAGAAAGGCAAGGACAACTTGAAGCAAAGAGGGTCTTCCAAGTCACAGGTAGGTCAGAGACAAATGGTTGCCTTCATTTGAGTTTCTGATAAGCCTTTTCAAAGGAGGCAATCAGAATAAGTGTCCATCTCAGTGAGCAGAAGGGTGACTTTAAATAGAATGGCAGGCAAGTTTGCCCTGAGCAGCTCCCAGCTTGACTTTTCCCTTTAGCTTAGTAATTTTAAGGCCCCAAGATTTTCCTTTCACACAGAAACAAATGTTTGCGAGGTTGCTTTTCATAGAGCCGGACGGTTTTCAGGTTATAGGGAATAATGATTGCCAAATACATTTCTGTCCTAGTTTCCTTATGCCAAGCCTGCGTTTTATTGCTGGGTGTACTTTCTTCACATGGTCCACCTTTATCAGGAGTTGGGTTATTCAGATTTTCACAAGTACTTATCTTTCTGCCCTGGGTGCCAATGTGCACCTTTGTTTATGGAGCTGAAGCAGAACTAGGTAGGAGGGAATTAGAGATGTTTGGACAAGAGGTGGGTTTCATTGTGGCCGTTTTTTAAAAGGCTGAATACTTCCTGAGGAATGGGAGGCTTCAAAGGCCTGGTGTTCTGGCTAAAAACAGTAGGGAAACTTCCAGGCTTTTCTGTGGGCTGCTGAGAAAATGCCAATGCACTAAGCTACTCCTGTCACCTCTCTCCCTCCCTCTGCCCTTCACCATTGCAGGGATCCCACCCTGGGTCCAAGGTCTCTGATGCAAACTCATTTTATTGTATATTTGAGGGTCTGACCACCACTGATTTCTCCTCTCTAGCTAGGAAGATCCTAGACGGTGTCTTCTTCCTATAGAAGGCTGTTTCATCTACATTGAAAATCTGTTGTTTGGTGTACTCACCTTCGTCAGAGGCATGTGAACCAGAGAAACTCCATCTTAAACAGGAGCTGGGTAAAATGAAGCTGAGATCTACTGGGCTGCATTCCCAGACGGTTAAGGCATTCTAAGTCACAGGAAGAAATGGGAGGTCAGCACAAAATACAGGTCATAAAGACCTTGCTAATAAAACATCATTGCAGTAAAGAAGCCAGCCAAAACCCACCCAAACCAAAATGGCCACGAGAGTGACCTCTGATTGTCCTCACTGCTACACCCCCACCAGCGCCATGACAGTTTACAAATGCCAGGGCAACGTCAGGAAGTTACCCTATATGGTCCAGAAGGGGGAGGCATGAATAATCCACCCCTTGTTTAGCAGATCATTAAGAAATAACCATAAAAATGGGCAACCAGCAGCCCGTGGGCTGCTCTGTCTATGGAGTAGCCACTTTTTTATTCCTTTAATTTCTTTAATAAACTTGCTTTCACTTTGCACTGCGGACTCACCCTGATTTGGGGTCTGGATCAGGACCCCTTTTGTATGACATGTTTCTTTGTCCTGTAACATCTTCTTCAATAATCTCAACTAGATCTTCTAGACAACTCAGTGCATCTTCTTCGTCAGCACTTGTTCCTTCACCTTGTATTTTTACGTTATGGAGACAGCTTCTCTCCTTAAACCTCATGAATCAAACTTTGCTATATCCAACTTTTCTCCTGCAGTTTCCTCATCTGTCTCAGCCTTCATAGAATTGAAGAGTTAGGGCCTTGCTCTGGATTAGGTTTTGGCTTAGGGAATGTTTTGCATCCTTTGATCTTCTATCCGGACCCCTCAAACTTTCTCCTTATCAGCAATAAAGCTGTTTTGGTATCTTATCATTCCCGTTCACTAGAGTAGCACTTTCAATTTCCTTCAAGAACTTTTACTTTGCATCTACCACTTGCCTGCTGTTTGGCCCGAGGGGCCTAGCTTTTGGCCTGACTGGGCTTTTGATATGCCTTTCTCACTAAGTGTAATCATTCCTGGCTTTTGGTCAAAGGTGAGAAAAGCGCAACTCTTTTTTTCACTTTAACACTGAGAGTCCATTGTAGGGTTCTGAATTGGCCTCATTTCAATACTGCTGTGTCTCAGGGAATAGGGAGGCCTGAGGAGACGGAGAGAGATGGGTGAATAACTGGTTGGTGACACAGTCAGAACACACATATTTATGAGGTCTGCTGTCTGATATCTGCTCGGTTTGTGGTGTCCCAAACAATTGCAATAGTAACATCAAAGATGACGGATCACAGATCACCATAACAGATATAAGAGTAAGGAAAGAATTTTAAATATTGAGAGAATTACCAGAATGAGACACAGAGACACAGAGTGAATACATGCATTGGAACAATGGTGTTGACGGACTTGCTCGCCACAGTCTTGCCACAAAACCTCAGCAATAAAAAGAAAAAACGGGGGCTGCATGCAACAACTTGAATGGACCTCAAGAATATTACACTGAGTGAAACAAAAGCCATTCTCAAAGGCTATGCATACTTATAGTTATGTAACACTCTACAAATGATAGTAATATAGGAATGGAGTGCTTTGCGGGTTAGGAGTTGAGGAAGCTGGGACTGTAAAGGGAGAGGAGGAGGTACTTTCTTTGTGGTGACGGAGCCCTTCTGTATCCTGATTGTGGTGGTGATTGCACAAATCTGCACACGTGATAACATTTCATAATTCTATACACAAAAAGCCATGTCAAAAGTGATGGAACCCAAGTAAGAGTTCAGTAAGTAGTATACCATTGTGATTTTTTGTTTTTTTGAGATGGGGTCTCACTCTGTTGCCCAGGCTGAAGTATAGTGGTGTGAACACGGCTCACTGTAGCCTCGACCTTCCAGGTTCAAGTGATCCTTGCACCTCAGCCTCCTGAGTGGCTGGGACTACAGGCAAACACCACCACATCTGGCTGATTTTTAATTTTTTTGTAGAGACAGGGTCTCACTATGTTGCTCAAGCTGGTCTCAAACTCCTGGACACAAGTGATCCTCCCACCTTGGCCTCCCAAAGTGCTGGGATTACAGGCCTGAGCTACCATGCCTGGTCCACCATTGTGAATTTTTTGATAACATACTGTGGTTACATTAAATGTCATTTTTAGATGAAGCTGTATGAAGGGTATATGGGAACTCTCTATACTGTTTTTACAATTTCTTGTGAGTATTAAAAATTTTTTCAAAATAAACAGTAAAAACAAACAAACAAATAGGCCAGGCACAGTGGCTCACGTCTGTAATCCCAGTACTTTGGGAGGCCCAGGCATGCAGATCACGAGGTCAAGAGACCGAGGCCATCCTGGCCAACATGGTGAAACCCCCGTCTCTACTAAAAATACAAAAATTAGCTGGGCATGGTGGCACATGCCTGTAGTCACATCTACTTGGGAGGCTGAGGCAGGAGAATCCCTTGAACTGGGGAGGCAGAGGTTGCAGTGAGCTGAGATTATGCCAATGAGCTCTAGCCTAGCGACAAAGTGACAGTCCATCTCAAAGAACACCCCAAAAGCAAATAAAACTCCAAAACAAAACAAAACATGCCCCCTGCCCGCCCTGTCTTCTCACTCCTCAGCTTGAGCTCTGTTTCCTTTGCGTGATGCTCCTTATGTCATGCTGCAGTTTGCCGTCATGAAACCAGAGCTAAAAATAAGGAGAAACCAACATTTTGGCAAAAATAGTATTTCTCAAAGGGTGTCTCTTAAACACTAATTCAGCAGGATTTGTTAGGGAAGAATAAATATTCTGCGTCCAAGCACATTCAGGAAATCCTGGGTTAAACAGGTTTCCTTACTGAAAGACTCATATTGTGGATCTCTAAGAGGAGGCTAAAGAATACAGCAACTCCTTAGTTTTTTCAACATGGAATCTGTTGTTTTCGTCTCTGGATATCTTAAGAGACTAGAGATCCAGGTGCTTGGGAAACACTGAGCTAAACACATTCATCAGAGAAGAGAAAAGCAAGGAGCTGTGCATCAGTTTCACTTTGGAGTTGGGTGGTGGGCTTCAGGCTCTGGCTCTGCCTAGCCTTTTGTAATGTATTTAGTGTAATAACTTACAGGAGACATGCTGGAGAAAAAGAGGGTCAATATTCATGGTGTGAAAGGCCTGATTTTTATTTTTATGATTCTCCACTTTGAGCAGTGACTTTGGAGAGAGTTCTTCTTCCTTTTCTACTGCGTCTTTAGGGTTGGAGGCCCCATTCCCCATCTGACAGTGGGCCTGGATGGAGGGAGAATAATTGACAATCCACCCTGGGAGGTGAGCAGGAGATGATGGGCCTTTGGGGACACAGGTGGAGGTTCTTGAGGAAGAAGGTCCAAGAGGAACATTCTCTGATGGCTACAGGGTTGGCTGGCCATGCAGTGAACCCCAAGTTTCTAAGACATTTGCTCATGAGGAGTGAAACCCAGGGGTGGAGGAGACAATCTGAGTAGACTGAAGAAGCTATCCCAAATCTTATCTTTCTGTGGGCTTTTAATGGTTATAACATTTCTTGTGCATTAGTTACCTACTTTTGCATAGCAAATGACCTCTGAACGTAGTGGTTTAAAAGAGTGATGCATTTTGTTTTCTCACACAGTTTCTGTTAGTCAGGAACTTGGGAGTGATTTAGCTGAGCGGTTTTTGAGTTCTGGTCTCTCATGAGACTGCAGTCTTCTGGAGATTTGTTTGGGGCTAGAGGATCTGATTCCAAGATGGTTCACCCACATGGATCGTGCATTCATGCTGGCTGTTGGCCAAAAAACCCTCGGTTCCTCACCATGTGGACCTCAGGTAAAGCTGCTTGAGTGTTCTCACAACATGGCAGCTGGCCTCTTCCAGAGCAAGTGATCCAAGACAGAAAGAGCAAACTGGAAGCTGCAATGTCTTCTGTGGTGCAGTCGTAGAAGTCACACTTTATCATTTCTGCAATATCCTATTGGTTAAATAGATCAGCCCTGTTCATCTCTACTGAATGTGGGATGGAGGTTATATAACAGCATAAATTCCAGAATGAAAGACTCATGGGAGCCATCTTGAAAGTCTGCTACTACAAGTAACCTATAAAAGAAAGAAATTATTGAATGAATATCCTTAAGTGGGATGATATACATTCTTAAATGGCTAAAAGCACAACCATTTTTTAGAGACCCTATTAATCTTTTTGTTTTTTCCACAAGAAGGAGCATAATGCTAGGTCTCAGTTTGTTCATTTTTTCAACAAATATTTGTTGAGCACCTGTGTTGTACCGCCAGTTTGCTTAGGATCTTTGCACTGGGAGCCCTGTTAGAGAAACATACTGCAGGTGCACAGTCAGGAACCAGGCAGGCAAGACAAGGAAGAAGTACTGCCTTGCTTCATAATCGGATCTGAATATTTGTCATTCGTCCTAATAATTCTTTTAAGTAGGGGCCTCAAGTAATTGCGCTGGCCTGAACAGCACTTCTACCCTTTGTTTGTTGGTTGGATAATGACTTCATTTCATGTGCCCTAGTAAACCGATTGACTGTCCTCTCCCGCCGCTTTCTCTGATCATAATTCTTTCTGTTCCCATTTCATCCAGAGACGGGTGCCCTCCAAACCACACTCCCCACATTTATCAAAGCTAAATAGCTTCCTGATGCCTTCCTCCATATTTCTAAAAGCAAGTTCCTCTTACCTTACACAGAGACTAAGTTGAACAGGAAAACTTAATTAATACCCAATTTATCTTTTCCTTCAGGTTATTTATTTCTCAGTCAAAACTCTTGGTTGCCTGCAGGAAATGGATGCTGGCTATGTTAAGCGTAAGGGAATTTACTGGAAGGACACGAGAGTTCTCAGCATTGATAGGTGACTTGGAAACCGAGCTTAGGAGAGAGGTGCTTTTCTAGCACTAGGCACCAGTGTGCCACTGGGGCCATTGTGATAAGGCACCTTCAATTGATCTTGTCTGTCCTTGCTTCCTACCTATAATATTCAAAGTTTTGGGAAATAATGTCCAATTGTCTTGGCCAAGGCTTTTGGTTTCATAGGTGGGGAGGGAAGTAGCAAGACCTGACTCATTTTGTTAGCAACAACAACAAGAAAAACAAGAACAAAGACACAAAGAAAAAGAAAGAAAAAGAGCGAATGCTTTTACACGTTTACTAAGTGGCTCTTGCTGATTTGTTACCAAGCCATTCAAACTGAACCTTTCATTACCCAAGAAAGAGTCAATTACTTCATACTCCTCAGGATCCACACGAGGCTTGTATTTTGCATAAACAAGCCCCCCAAATTGGCAAACACTCACAGGAAGCGCTTCAACTGGATATTCTGTTAATTTACCAATAATCATCTTTGAATGCTATTTATTACAGAAAATTAGATGAACTTAGCATGAGCAGAAAAATATTGATTGCCGCCCTCTGAATTTTTAATATGAGTGTTTGATTTATAAATTAATCCTTCATTTTGTTAATTAGAGCAGAGAGGCAGTCTCCAAACCCAAGCTATGGTGAGCATTATTGTGATTTTCATCAGCAATTTTAGGTAATAATGTCTTACTAAAGTGAATTTCTTCTCTGGTTCAGGTTTTGTGTCTTGCTCTAGGAAGCAGCCTCATGCTTGCCAGGTTTGTGGTTATGTTTTTATAATCCTTTCTTCAGTCCTTTATTCTCAACCTACCTGCCCACTTTGGCTGGGTTTATTCCAAGTGTTTTTTCAGAGGGTTAACCTGGTTGACCTCTACTTTGCCCCAGGATCCTCTAACATTGTTCAGAAAAGTGTTGGGTTTTAGATGACTCAAAGGGCCTCTCATTGTCTAAATTTCTATCCCCAAGACCTAGACTCAGCTTGGTAAGCTTGGTAGTTTTCTGTAAAAAATTTAACTTGCTGAAAAAAAGAAACTAAAGGAAGAAATAGTCCCCTTATCTACCCCATACATACTTTTTTTTTCGATAGAAAAATGATTGCCAATGGTTGAAAGAGTGAGAAAGTGAACAGATCCTGTCTTAGTCTGTTTGGGCTTCTATAACAAAATACCGTAACTGGGGAGCTTATAAGCAATAGAAAATTATTCCTCACAGTTCTGGAGGCTGGGAAGTCCAAGGACAAGAGGCTGGCAGATTCAGTGTCTGATGAGACCATATTCTGGTTCTTAGATGGCACCTTCTTGCTGTGTCCTCATACGGTGGAAGAAATCAGAGGTCTTTCTTGGGCCTGTTTTGTAAGGGCGCTAATCCCATTCATGAGGGCTCTGCCCTAATTACCTAATTACTTCCAAAAGTACCCCCCACCCCGCCCCTGCTGCCACCCCCCTGGCCAATGCAATCACCTTGGTGGTTAGAATTCCAGAAAAACACATTCAGACCATAGCAAATGCTTTCAGTTTTTCAAAGATCTTCCACCATAAGTATCCTGCTTCATTTTGTAAATCACCCTGAGAAATGGAGAAAATATAGACTGGTTGATTCATGCTCAGGTCCTGGAGTTAAACAGTATCTTAGCTTTGCTATTAGCTAACTGTGTGATGTGAGGCAAGTTAATTTTCCTCTCTGATCCTCTGTTTCTTTATCAATAAAATAGGAACAATAAGATTCCTTATTTCATGTAGCTTACTTAGTGGTTGCCCTGTGCAGAGGGCAGGATCAACCTCTCCTAACCCCGAATTGGTTCAAATGTTGAAATGATGATGTCACAAGTGCACCAAAAGGGGAGGAAAATATTTTTTATTCAGTTCATGAGATTTTCTGGGAGGGGATGGGAGGCACCCAAGTTGGTTTGAAAATGGCTCAAAGTGGCCATGCCTTTGGTTTTTATTGTGGTTAGAAGATGGGGTTGTGGTTTGAGTTTCCACACTCACACGGGTTTGCACAGGCTGAATTTCCCCATTGGTGCCAAGGGAGGGAGTATTTGAGCTTTCTTATCAGCTTGCCCAGATATGGGGTAAAGGAAACGGGAATGGTGGAAGCATGAAAGCTGTCAGAGGTCAAACATAAAAAATGACATCCAACTCTTATAGAGTTACTATGAGAAAATATCTGCCTAAAGCACTTAGCTAAGTGTAGGGCTTTAGTAAGTACTTAACAAATTTTTAATGTCATGATTGACTTAATCTTTTTAAGAAGCTTTTGCATCTATGCCCTCATTTCCTCTATATATTAACCCAAGAAATAGAGAGATCTGATCAGAAGTAGATTTGGTATAATGCAAGCACCCAATGAATGGTAGCTGCTGGCATCACTATCACCATTTCCATCATTATCGTCAACTTTGTCATTATTGTCATCATCAAAATCACCACCACCACCACCACCATCATCACCAGCTTCATCATCATCAACATCATCAGAAACACATCACCACCACCATCACTTTTGACACAATCATCATGAGCATCACCAACATCATGACTGCCATCATTACCACCAGTGTCTCATTGTTATCGTGATCATCCCCACCATTGCCCTCATCACAACCTCCACCACCATCACCATCACTATCATAAGATTTCTCTTAGATTATCCACCTTTTTGGGTTAAAGAACTATATATTTTTTTGCATTGTGTTGGACTAAATAGAAAATTAGTTAAAAAGAGAAAAATAGGCTCATTTAACTGAAAAAATAAGGAATATAGTAGCAAGAAGTCCCAGGAGGGTGGTTTTCAAAGGCTCAAGGACATCTTTAAAGTCTTAGGTTCTTCTCTCTTTTCTGCACTCATTGCATTACCTGGTTCTTGGCTGGTTCATGAGATAACACAGCAGCATCAACATCCACACACAGGAATGTGTGTTTTGGTAGAAAAATGTGTTTTAGTAGAAAAGAGAACTATTTTTCCCTTGAGTTTCTTGTTATCAGCAAGTAGAATTTTTTGTTTTTGTTTTTAGACAGAATCTCGCTCTGTTACCTAGGCTGGAGTGCAGTGGCATGATCTCGGCTCACTGCAACCTCTGCCTCCTGGGTTCAAGCAATTCTTCTGCCTCAGCCTCCTGAGTAGCTGGGACTACAGGTGTGTGCCACCATGCCCAGCTAATTTTTGTATTTTTAGTAGAGACAGAGTTTCACCATATTGCCCAGGATGGTCTCGAACTGCTGACCTCATGATTCACCCTCCTCGGCCTCCCAAAGTGCTGGGATTACAGGTATGAGCCACCACACCTGGTTGCAAGTAGAATTTTTTACAGAAGTGTCTCCTCTTGCCTCCCACCTTAGCAGCTTCTCCTGATGTCTTACTGCCCAGAATAGTTTCATGTGGTCATGCATCAACTGATCACCGTCAAGAAGCATAATCCAATTTACCTGCTTGGGCTATGGATTGGGTCTGATTCTGGTGAAGTTGAAAGGGTATGCAGGTGAGTGCATGTCAATCCAGTAAGGAAGAAGTGGGGAATGATATTGTGTAGAAGTCAATGGAGTCGCTGTGCAGGGCTCTTTGACTGAGCTCCTATGCCAGTGAGACAGAAACTGGTGGAATCCTTCTAGACAGTGATGGTAGATGGTGGTCTTTGTTCACCAAGCATCATATTTTCAGATAGAAAAACTCACTCCAGTGAGTCTCCAGGGAAAAGGAAACTCATTGGTAGAATATTGGGATATGTCACAATCTCAGAGAGTGCAGGAACTAGGAGAGATATGAGGATGTCCTCCTCACAGTTTCCCATCAGTGTATCTCAGCTGTCAGACATCTGGACCCTGAGGAGATTCATCTTCTCAACTTCTCTCTGTCCATATGTTTCATTCTCCTCTCTCTGCCAACTACTGTTCTCTACTGCAGCCTGCTCAAGCCACACTAGCCCTGGCTGTCCGTTCATTATCTCAACAAAGCTGATTGCAGACTCTGAGGAGAGAGAATTTCACTGGCCTATCTTGAACTGATGTGGCCCACTACTGTCCATTCCTGCAGCAATTAGCAGAGACTGGAGTGTGGGTCATGTTCCCTTCAGGCCACCTTGCCCATTCATCGTGGACTGAACAAAAAAAAAAAAACTTCCTTTGAAACGGTGTTTGGGGAGTTTCCTTGGATGTGCTCTGGTAAGGAGGAAGTGACCATTAGAGGGAATGATGGGCCTCTCTACTATTGTTAGTGGCTAAATAAATACATTGAAATTGGCTCACAGCTGCAGTAGCCACACCTCACCTGAGGAACCTGTTGGCCACAATGGAGGCTCTGTCATATGGTAATGCCTAGACACTCACATGGATCTGTCTCAAAAAGGTGTTGCAATGAAAAAGAACACAGCCAACACCATCCAAAGTGCTTCTACAAATAACTCAGCTCCTTTATTTGTATTATTTTGAGGACTCTGATGATGACAGTTTTCACTGATATTTTGAAATCCTGTTTTATAAGCCTGTGCCGTTCATTCTTTCATGTTGGAAATGGGTTTGTAACGTTGGGAAAAATCCACACTGCGACAACGGATCACTCAGCAAGGTTAGTTTACTTCCTGCAGAAAGGGTGCAACTTGCTGGCAGTCTTGCCATGAGATCACACCTGAACAAGGAGACAGGGACATTTATAACTTTCACAACCTGATGCAATCGCCCTACTACTGTGTCGTTTCCATTGGCTGGAATGGGATCTCACATTCTATGCTTGACCTGATTGGCTAAAAAAATTGGAAATTTCCTGAATAGATGAGGGGAAAGAAGATGAGGAAGAAGACAAGGAAAAAGAGGAAGCTGGTCGGGAGAAGGTCAGGAGGGTTTCCAAAGAAGGAATGGCATGCACCAGGGTTTGGAGCTTGCCCAGTCCTGTTCAGACGTGCCAGAGTGAGTCAAGATAGCTGATTTAAGAAGCAGCTGATTTAGAGAATATATATACATGGGTATATGTTTATGCTAATAGTGGATAATAGCCATAGAGCAAGAGATTGTAACTCCTTATAAGGTAGTCTAAGATATAAACTTTGAAGAAAAACTTTCCCATCTCTCACATCTCATGACCCGGTTCCCTACACCTACCTCTCTCCACATACACAAAACCAAATCCTCCTTCAGCCTCCTCCCTGACTGCCTCCTGTTATCTTGCCTCCCTTTTCCTCTTCATTCTCCTATCGAAAAAGCCAGAGAACGCATCTGACTGGGCCACGCCCTCCTGGGAGAGTGGAGTCAGGAAATGGGTTGTGATCTTTAATTTTATGTGTCAACCTGGCTGCCCAGATAATTGTTCAAACATTATTCTGGATGTTTCTGTGATGGTGTCCTTTTGGATTAGATTTACATTTAAATTGGTGGACCTTAGGTAAAGCAGATTACCCTCCCTAATGTGGTTGGGCTTCATTTAGTCATTTGAAGGCTTTATGGAACAAAGACTGATTTCCCCTGATCAAAAAGGATTCTGCCAGCAGGATGCCTTTGGGCTCACTGCAGCTCTTCCCTGGGCCTCCAGTCTGCGGCCTACCCTGGAGATTTTAGGCTTACCAGGCCTCCACAACAACGTGAGCCAGTTTTTGAGTTTAAATCTCTCCCTCTATACACACATCCTGCTGCTTCTGCTTCTCTGGAGAGCCCTGACTAATATATGGCCTAAGCCTGATTCTCTTTTGTGGGCAGTGGGTGAGGAAAGTCTGGGAATATATCTACAGTTAATTTTAATGACATTGCAGGTGGAAAGATTCTAGAAATTGATTTTTGTTTTTTTCCTCTGCAGCTGCAGATCTTATTTTCTGCTTAGAGTGGATTCCTTCCTGGGCAGACATTAAGCATACAGCCAGCTGCACGGTGAACGAGAGACATTGTGTCCTTTCCTTTCTACTCATGTCCTGATCCCAGTGATAACCTCTGAGGCCCCAGTCAGTGGTTTTTTTTTTTTTTTTTTGATGATATTTCACTCTTTCGTTCGCCCAGGCTGGAGTGGTGCAATCTCAGCTCACTGCAACTTCCGCCCCCTGGGTTCAAGCGATTCTCCTGCCTCAGCCTCCGTGGTAGCTGGGATTACAGGTGTCCACCACCATGCCCAGCTAATTTTTGTATTTTTAGTAGAGACAGGGTTTTGCCATGTTGATCAGGCTGGTCTCAAACTCCTGGCCTCAGGTGATCCACCTGCCTTGGCCTTCCAAAGTGCTAGGATTACAGGCATGAGCCACCATGTCTGGCCCAATCAGTGGTTTTTAATAAAGGTGATTTTGCCCCCTTTGGGTACATTTGGAATGTCTGGAGACATTTTGATCACACCTGGGAAGTGGATGGGTGTTACCAGCATCTAGTGAGCAGAGGTCAGGGATGCTACTATACATCCTGGTACAGGACAAGCCCACTGCCACACCCTAATGAAGAATGATCTAGCTCAAAATGTCAGAGGCACTTGAACAGAGTGACTCCATCTTGAATAGGCACTTAGTAAAATGAGGCTGAGATCTGCTGGATTGTATCCTTAGGAGGTTATGCGTTCTTAGTTACAGGATGATAGGAGATCACAAGACACAGGTCACAAAGACTCCACTGATAAAACAGGATGCAATAAAGAAGACTGCCAAAACTCACCAAAACCAAGATGGCAGCAAAAGTGACCTCTGGTCATCCTCATGGCTCAATATACGCAAATTATAATGCATTGGCATGGCAAAAGACACTCTTACCAGCATCATGACAGTTTACAAATGCCATGGCAATGACCAGAAGTTACCCTATATGGTCTAAAAGGAAGAGGAACCCTCCATTCTGGGAAATCCCTGCCCCTTTCCTGGGAAACTCATGAATACTCCACCCCTTGTTTAGTATGTAATCAAGAAATAACCATAAAAATAGCCAACCAGCAGCTCTCAGGGCTGCTCTGTCTATGGAGTAGTCATTCTTTTATTCTTTTGCTTTCTTAATAAACTTTCTTTCACGCTACTCTGTGGACTTGCCCCCATTTCTTTCTTGCATGAAATCCAAGAACTCTCTCTTGGGGTCTGGATCAGGACCTCTTTCCGGTAACAAAAATGTCAATAGTGTCAAGGTTGAGAAACCCTAATTAAAGCAATTAACTAATATATAAAAATGACCTTCCTTTCAATCCTACCTTCCAAAAAATGCACACATACTCTCTCTTTCCTTCTCTTTCTCTTTCTAAGATCACTTTGTAAGCTGAGAGAATTATGACGGAGACTGGAGTGACAGCATAAAATCTGTCCCAGCATAAAATCTGTGAGATTTAAACATATATTATGAGATGCCTTATAAAACATACAGAATATGATTTGACAAGGCCCTTTGACAATACCCTCTTTTGCACAAAATTTTCAGGCAGTAATTCAATTTTGAGACTTTTCTCCTATTAAAATAGGTATGTGACACTGCCCAGGCCCTGGACTAAAGCACAGTCTTCAGCACTGGGCATTTTTTTTTCCTGGGTAATGAATTTTATTTCACCAAAAATAAGCATTAAAGAGCTTCTAAGGAGACATCATTGTGCTTATTGATTTTTTTTTTTGGCTTTGGAAAATGTGAACTGTTGCTGCATAATGATAATAATCATTAACTTTAGGTTTATTGTGGGGTTAATGAATTATTAGAGTACAGTGAAAAATTATTCTCCAGTAAATGTTGAATTTCATTTTTTCTGAAACTTCTCTCTCTTTTTCACATTTGGTGTTTTTGTCTTTTCCATGAAAGATGTGCAGATTTTAGATGAATGGGATTTGTCTGTGTTTTCTTTACCTGCTCTGACTCTTAAAAAAAAATCCCATGTTAATTATTAAGTTGCATCGGGGAAAAGAAATGATATTCAGTAGCTCTCCTATTCCATAATAAGAGAATCTTGGTGAACTGCTGGGGTCTGACCACAGACCCAGGCTTGCAGAATGGATGAATAACATATGCTGACACAGATATTTTGCCTATCAGTCTGGCTAAGGGTCCAATAAAGAGTTAGCAGCAGCAGCCCTGACCAGTTGGCACTCCAGGCATTAATTCAGTATAGATTTAATGACAGAGGCTTTGAGTCAACACACTTGTGGGTAATGATTAAAGGCCAGGTTCTGAGGTCTAAAGCAAACACTATTTGTGGGTAATAACATTGTTGACCCCCCAAGTAGAGAGCAGTCATGCACCCCTGGATGTTCAAAGATTGGTCTTAGGACCACATGAGTAAACAAGCTCTTTGGATAAACTCCCCCACATTCCTTTGTACCTACTCCTGCCTAATTGTCCTTGGGTAAGAACTGCTGCCTTCGGCCTCTTCTTTCCTGAGGGTTTTGCAAAAACCGTCTGGCCTTCCAAGAAGGTTTGTGTCTATTTTACAATTTTTCCCACCACACTGACTGAACCCCTACAGTGAACCTAGTGGATTACTCATTTTTGTGGGATTCATAAGCTTTAAAAATTGGCCGTTTTGGATTATAAGGCTTCAATCACCAAAGTCAATCCTTCTTTTATGGATTATTTATGACAATGGCAGGAAATAGATCTGTTGAACTGAAGGAACTATTTCAGAAGGGCATTCAACACCAGTCAGATCTCTCTATTACATAGGCAGCAGCTTCTGGGTGTGGGTCAAAGTTTTCAAAATGAGTTTGAGGGCATTCACAGCTTTCTGCATGGCTTCCCCCTCAACCCACTTCCTGCCCCTGCTCTGCTATCTGAGTTGTTATCATTGAATGCTTCTGCTAAAGAGTCAGGGGCCTGAAAATCAACTTCTAGGATAAAATAACCAACACTCATTCAACTATTGTTTACTGAGCACCTACTCTGGGTCAGGTCCAATGTGTAAAAATGAGGACACAGAAATACAACATGACCCTGGCCCCAAGGAGGTCACCATCTGTGTTTCTCAGAATCTGTACAGCTCTGACCTTTAGCCCAAGGCTGCTGAGATAACACAAAGGACTGCCTTGCCAGATAAGACTTGCAAGAATCAGATTTCATCTAGTATCAAACTCTACTGACAATTTTAAGCATATCAGTAATTGCGAGGCACAGGCAAAGCAGGGAGAGGCCCGGGATCCCCAGTGAACTTCCCCAGGCCCTCTCTTGCCACATTAGAATGCCCTCCATTAGCAAGTGAAATCTAATCCCAATGGCAGTGGGAGAAACAAAAGAATGCTCTTTTGATCATGGTGCATCTCCATTTGATATTTCAAAAATTACAAAGGTTACATGACATCTTCCAGGAAGACATGTCCCATAAATCCATAGATCCCACAATTATTTGCCCTGAGCAACCCAGACACACAGGTATACCGTGCCAAAAGCATTCCAAAGGTAAGAACTCTCCCTTAGTAAATACTATCTGTATGTTTTCCAGAAGGTCTGTCATTAGCATATTTAGAAGTCAATCTGATCAAGTACTTCCCTTTCTTTCCCAAAGCATTCCTTGTAGAGGGAGAGAATGGATTTCAGGCCTGCTGCTGGCTCTGTCCTTCCCAGGTGCCATAATTGACTAGCAATGCCTGCCATAGTTGGTTATGGAGGGGGTTGGAGGGTAGGACAGCAAGTGTGTGCCTCTAAGCAAGCCCGAGCAAACCTGATTGAGCAAAGAAGGTTGAGAGAGCAGTGAGTTGCTGAAGGTAACTCACTTTAAGGCCTTGAGAGACCAGTGAGTTGCTAAAGGTCATACCAGGGTGTGGCTAGAGAAAAGACTCAAACTCAGGACCCTGAACTCCAGGGCTTTTCACTGATATTCTTGCACATCATAATGATAACTAGAACAGACTCTGAAGTGAAAAAACCAGGTGTCCTTGACTTCTCACTAGCTGTGGTGTTGCCCAAGCTCTTAGCCTTTTACTAATTCAGAAGGGGAAAGGATATTATCAGTCCCTGTTTTTCCAGGACCTACTTTGAGCCAGATGCTGGGCTAAGTGCTTCATATCTAGTATCTCTGCAACTGGGATAAGTGCTTCATATCTAGTATCCCCGCAACTCTGTAGAGTGGGTCCTGTTGCCATTCTCATTTTACTGATAAGGAAACTGAGGCCGAGAGAGGTTAAGTAACTTACCCAAGGTCACATACCTTACATGTGCAGAGGGGATAGTAAAGGCCAGACACACTTTTTACTGGGGTGTATCAATCATGCACTTGCCTTGATTAGAGAGGTTGCCTTTACAAAAATGGCTTTATCAAGGGTACCAGCCATCATCTCTAGCCCATCTCCCTTCTTGTAGTAAACAGCATGAGTTTTTAAGTAGCTACTGTTCATTTCCCGTCCTGTGGATGGTGAAGTGCTGTTATAAGCATGGAGCAAGGTTTTTCAAACAAATTGAAGGGAAAAAATTTGAGGTGAAAGGAAGCTGTTGTGAATGGATTTTACCATCAAGACACCGTGTTGAAGCAATATTCATACCACTCTGCTAGCAAAGGTCCCTGTTTGCAGGATGACAATGGAAATGTATGGTGCCACTCCTTAGTGAGATCACATGGTGATGAAAGCAGCATGGAAAAATGAAACAAGCCCGGCCTCCAACTCTGTCAGGACACCTGTGACCTTAGCCAGTGCTTTTACCTGTCCCCTTTCTCCTCTCTAGGCCTCTCTTCCTCTGTTGGACAAGAGGGCCTCTGAGCAGCCAGCTCAGTCCTGCCAGCTGCCCCTGCTCTGCAGCTCAGTGTTTTCTCTATCTGTCCTCTGATACTATTTGACAGCATTTTGAGAACGGAGGCAGATGTCTTCTAAACATTATGAGAAGTGACTCTATCTTTTTGGAGTCTTGAACCCATTTGGGAATCTAGTGAAAACTACAGATCCTCTTCCCAGCAAAACGTACATATTTCCAAGCATTTGGCTCATATCTTTAAGAGATTCCTAGAACTCTCTCTTAATGCCCATGGATCTCAGGTTAAGAACCTCTGGTGTTGACTGACAATATATTTGTGGTTTGGAGATTAAGCACAACAATTTGGGAATGCAATGCACAGATAAAAAGGGAACAGTTTCCTGATTACAAGAATGTTCATTGTTTTGAGTTCCCGAGTTTTAGGGTAATTTGTTATATAGCAATAGATAACTACTACCCTCATAGGCTAATAACTTCTATGTGCAAAATACGATGTTAAAGCCCAGGAAGCATCACTGTACACCTCCTGAGAATAATCCTCAGCAGATTCAATGTTTTTAAGAAGCATGAAAGCATCTGCTACCTTTACCCCAGGCTAGGGGTAGCAGATGACCTTAAGTCTTACAGGAGCCTCGTGCCACCCAGCCATAGCCAATGCTAGGCCTCCCACTGGTATCTGAGATCTGACTTTTCATTTTCAGGTTCTGGCTTTGTTCTAAGGCCAAACACAATGGGAAAAGAAAGTTGACTGGCTTTCATTGCTAGGAATGATGAAATGGTCATCAGTTCATTTCCCTGGGGCAGATGTTCTATTGCCACTGAGAAGGGGTGACCTATGCTCACCCTGTGGATGTGACATGTTATTTCTCTCAGCTCCCTGGTGGGCCCGTGGGAGTCATGCCACAGGAGCCTGAGAGGCTGCGGTCTGGACAAATGGCTCTGGGCAAGCTGGCAGCTGTGATGAAGGGCAGGTGGTGCAAAGGTCGGGCATGCCAAGCTGGATAACCGTCAAAGTGCAAATCATCCCAGCAGGAAGACATAACGTCAGCCACCATAAAACATGCAGCCTGGAAACTGCCAGGGAAGCTTGAATGAGGGAGGATGCCTGAGGATAACAGCACAGGTAGGGGAAAACCTCTGTTAATTTCCAAAGCTTTTGGGTCCTAGGGGACCACACACTCACAAGGAGGAAGCCATTATTTACCTTATTGGTTGGATGCTGTCCTGTGAGTGGTAGAAAGGTCCAGTCCAAGGGAAGAATGTGAAGAAGGAAGGACACCGTGGATCACCTTCCTCTAGTATCTTACAGGGGTATCTTAAATTTCAACAGGGGACTCTTAGAGTTAGGGGAAAAAAAGTCAAGGTCAAAGAGAAATGAGCTACAAACGTTGTTGTCTGTTCATCAGTGTCTCTGCCCTTGGTTCCAGAAATTACCTTTCCCTCAGTGTTGTCCATGTATCAGGTAGGAAAAATGGAAGGATCAGTTAGAAATTCTGTTGTGCAGCATAAAAACGAAAACCTGATCACAGTGCTTTAGTCAATGGAACAAAGGCTCTGAACCATTATTTTTCTGCTGTGACCTTTTTTGACAGTCTGCAAAGCCTGAGGACTCCTTCTCAGACAATGTTTATATATGCATAAAATAAAGTATACAGAATGAAGACAGCAATCAATCATATTAAAACCATATTCATAATATTTGACCCAAACTTGAGATATAGTAGTATATGTGCTTTTCAATTAATGCATTAGTAACTAGGTCAAGAAGTGGGTCTAATAACCAACCACTGGCACTTCAAAATAGTGACAACTAACTGTAGGTGATAAATGGAGATATTGGCAACAACTGCAATCTTAGGAAAACATCTGTGATTTCTACTGACAAAGTGTATTAGACTAGTCAGGGTTCTCCAGAGAAACAATATCTATCTGTCTGTGTATGTCTCTATCTATGTATGTATCTATCTATCGAGATTTATTATGAGAATTGGCTCATGCAATCATGGGAGCCAAGAAGTCCCACAATCTGCCATCTGCAAGCTAAAGAACCTGCAGAGCTGGTGGTGTGATTCAGCCTGAGACTGAGGGCCTGAGAACCTGGGGGACCACTGGGGTCCAAAGGCTCAAGAACATGGACCTGTGATGACCATGAAATAAGGAGAACATGGGATATCCCAGCTCCAGAAGAGAGAGCAGTTTGGCCCTTCCTCTGCCTTTTTGTTCTGTGACTTCAACGGATTGGATGCTGCCTGCCACACTGGTGAGAGTGAAATTTCTTTTACTAACACCCTCACAGACACATCCAGAAATAATGTGTTACCAGCTACCTGGGTATCTCTTAACCCAGTCAAGTTGACATGTAACATCAACCATTACAAGTTCACCCCTTGTCAAGGTGGCACCCAGATGCATCTCCTTAAGCCATACTTAATCTCCAAATAACCAGGTGATAATTCTGCCTGACAGGATATGACTATCCTGCGTACAACTGAAAACATACTAATCCCTTCTTGGAAGAGTTATGTTTACTCTTCTAATGATGTCCCATAACTTAAATGTATGATGTACAATTAATAATTCTTAAATGCTGATAATAAAGTCAGCACATCTTATGTTACATGATAGGAGAATAAGAGAAGAAAGAAAATGAAGATATATGCTTAATATACATATACATAAACATAAATATATTAATAAAAAACAGAAAGAAATATTCATGACAATTACAGTCTTTGTTTCTATAACCAGTCACGTAGTTGTAGCTGGTCACATGGTTGTACCTTCTTCTACTACCTGTTCTATATGCCCTTTGCCCTCAGTAAACACCTTACCTGGTCGTGGTTCTTTATCTGGGGTGGGGTGATCCAATCCTTCATTCCTGAAGGGGATGAGCCACTTGTAGTCCTGTCTGGACTGGGTTGTTGTAGTTTTCCATTGACCTTAATCACAGGATATGGTAATACTAAGATACCCTAAGGATTCTCTTGTATTCCAGACATACTCTTCCTTACCTCCATGTAAAGTGGTAGTCTGAGTTCCCCTAGGTAGTCTGGATTAGTCACTCCAGCCAACACTATAACTCCCTTCTCTACCTGTTGACTCGGAGGCAAGAGAAGCCCTAAGTGACTGGGTGGCAGTCTTAACCTTCAGTTTAATGGGATTATTGTTGTGTCTCCTACTGGAAGCATTCTTCTCTCCGGAACTAAGACCTCTAAACCAGCACAGCACAAAGTTAAGGGAAGAGGAAGCAAAAATTTTGCTAGTGGGCAACTAGAGGTAGAGGTGAGTGGTGTCACTTCCATTTCCATTCCTTGATTCCTGGACCCATGAATTCTGACTACGAAAGAAACCATACCATATATTGGATGTTTATTCAGAGCATATATGGCCTTCTGGAGAACTTTGCCTCAGCTCTGTGGGTGTTACCTCCTAACTGGTGTTGTAATTGAGTCTTCAAAAGGTCATACCATTATTCTGTCAAGTCAGTTGCTTCAAGATGGTAAGAAACAAGGTAAGACAAGTGAACTCCATGAGCATGGGTTCATTGTTGCACTTCTTTGGCTGTGAAGTGAGTTTCTTGGCCAGAAGCAATGACATGGAATACAATGGTGGTGGATAAGGCATTCCCTAAACCCATGGATGGTAGTTTTGGTTGAAACATTGTGTGCAGGGAAGGCAAATTCATATCCAGGGTAAGTATGTATTCCAGTTAGGACAAAACACTGCCCCTTCCATGGTGGAAGTGGTCTAATGTAATCAACCTGCCACTAGGTGGCTGGCTGATCTGCCTGGGGAATGCTGGGCCATGTCAGGGGCTCAGTGATGGTCTCTGATTATGGCAGACTGGGCACTCAGCAGTGGCCATAGCTAGGTTGGCCTTGGTGAACAAAAGTCCATGCTGCTGACCCTGTACATAACCTCCATCCCTGCCACCATGGCCACTTTTTTCACAAGCCCATTGGGTGATGACAGGAGTGGCTGGGGGAAGAGGCTGAGTGGTATCCATGGAATGGTTCATCCTAGTCACTTGGCCATCAAAATCCTCCTCTCTTAATGTCACCCTTTGATGAGAATTCATGTGAGACACAAATATCTTCATGTCCTTTGCCTATTCAGAGAGGACTGTCCACCTACCTCTTCCCCTACATTTACTTGTTATCAAACATGTTCTTTGGAAGTCTCTGACCATTTGGCCAAACCATTGACTATAGCCCAGGAAACTGGTATATAATGGCATGTCTGGTCATTTCTCCTTCCAAGAAAAGGGCACAACCAGGTGCACTGCCAGAAGTGTTGCCCACTGGGATGATCTCCTGTGGGGATCACTCCCATGTGAGGCCCCTCGGAATTGGGTCTCACCATATGGTGAGCTTGAGTCCAGACACAGTTTCCCGTTGGAGGCAGTTGAGATCGGGGAAAGTTAAACTGAGATCAAAGGATATCTAAAAACAACTTTACTAGACGATGAGGTGATACCTATGTGGTCTGAGAAGACATTGTGTTTATTTTCTGTTTCTGCATTTTATGACTTTGTCTACCCATTTGCTGGGTCCTGTGCTTGTTCTTGTGACTGCTATTTGCATAGATAACAGGCTTACTGCCTCTCTGGTGCCTTGCATAGATAGTTAACTTTTTAACTTTAGCCTTCGCTGCTGTTTGCACAGTTAACAGGCTTACTGCCTCTCTGGTGCCTTGCATAGATAGTTAACTTTTTAACTTTAGCTTTCACTGCTGTTTGCATAGTTAACAGGCTTACTGCCTCTCTGGTGCCTTGCATAGATAGTTAACTTTTTAACTTTAGCTTTCCCCAACCTGATAATGAGACCCATCTGGACGACTTGATTGTATTGGATTATGTACCTGATTTTACTATTGTGTTATCTGCTGCCTAAGCTTGTATCCCAGGACTTGCTGTTCCCTTTGATGTATGAGATATTGGTGTCTGTTCCTGCAAACAAAGTAGGACAAAGATATATATACTAACTGTGTGCAAAATAAATTTGTCATTTGAGCAAATGGCTCGCTTGACCCTCCGGACCTCTCTATTCTTTCTCTCTTTTCTTCCAGCGCACTCCCCTATTCAGGTTGGAACCCTCTTGCTGGCCAAGAGTCCCCGGCAGATGTGCCGGCCGACCGGGAGCCCAGAATCTCCCTTCACCCTTGTGCTTTACAGTGATGTCCCAGAGAGGAACTGTAGTACTATAGTTGTCCACTTTCAGGTGGTGCCTTTATATTGTGCAGGACCATCTATAAACTAGGCCTGAGTTGTCAACTAATTAGGGGGACCTCTCCATGACACCATAGGTGCAGGTTGGGAGAGAGAAGGCCCTGTGGCAGGAGCGGGGACCATAGGCATTTGGGCCACTTCTTCATGTAACTTACTCGTGCCTTTAGGTTCTGCTTAAACTGGATCATGAGTACACCACTTTCATTTGGTGATGGAGTGCTGCTGTCATGCCCAACTCTATGGCTTGGTCAGTGATGTGGTTTGGCTGTGTCCTCACCCAAATCTCGTCTTGAATTGTAGTTCCCATAATCCCCATGTGTAATGGGATGGACCCAGGGTGGGAAGTGATTGGGTCATGGGTGAGGTTTCCCCCATGCTGTTCTTGTGATAGTGAGTGAGTTCTCATGGGATCTGATGGTTTTATAAGCATCAGGCATTTCCCCTGCTGGCAGTTCTCCCTTGTGTCACCTTGTGAAGAAGGTGCCTGCTTCCCCTTTGCTTTCTGCCATGATTGTAAGTTTCCTGAGGTCTCCCTAGCAATGCAGAACTGTGAGTCGATTAAACCTCTTTTTTTCAATAAATTATCCAGTCTCGGTCAGTTCTTTATAGCAGCGTGAGAATGGACTAATACAGTCAGATAATTTTTAACAGCCAGATCATGACAGGCAGCTCAGATCACATGGTGACATGGTGGCCTGTTCAAGTATTCAGTTTCTACTAAGGCCCAGTAGCAGGCCAAAGGTGGTCTCTCACAAGGTAAGTATCTGTGAATTATGGCAGGGCCTTGCTCCAAAACCCTAAAGGCCTGCACTATGATTCTCCTATGGGGGTCTGCTAAAGGCTACAAGCAGCATTCCTATCTGCCGCTGACATTTCAGGTACCATTGGGTCTGCCGGATCCTATGGCTCAGTTGGTAAAGAAGTTTGCCACTCCTTACTGGGGAGCCTCCTCTTGTTCTGGGCCTCACTCAAAGCTAGCAGCTTTTCAGGTCACTCAGAAAGGGGCCAGAGTACATACCCAAACGAGATATATGTTGCCTCTAAAATCCAAATAGGCCCAATAGGCATTGCACCTCCTTCTTGGTTGGAGGAGTGGCCAGATGAAACAACTTATCCTTTGCTTTAGACCTTCTAAAGTGCTCCACACCACTGGAACCCTAGAAATAAATTTCACTAAGGTTGAAGGCCCCTGAAATTTAGTCAGTTATCCTCCATCCTCTGACATGGAAATGCCTTATCAATCAGTTAAGAGTATTTGCTACTTGTGGGTCACTAAATCCAATGTGTAATGCCATCAATGTAATGAACCAGTGTGACACCTTGTGGAAGGAAAAGGCCATCAAGATGCCTGCAAACTAAATTATAACAGGGCTGGAGGGTTGATATATCCCTGAGGGTAGGACACTGAAGGTGTATTGCTGCCCTTGCCAAATGAAAGTAAATCATCACAAAACCACATGCATTGCTGATACTACCTTGGTCTGTTGTCCACACTCATAAAGCAGGGGAATGCTAAATCTCAGTCAGAGCTTTGTGAAAATGAAGATGTAAATCTCTTCCCCCTTAAGTTCATGAAACTAAATTGTGTTCAAGAATGCTTTGGGGTCTGTAGACAAAAGATGCTTGTTCTTCTCATGCCACATCCCCAGTTCTCACTAACCTGGCATTGTGGAAATGTTCTGGTCCAATTGGCCTGCTCTTGGTATGTTAAGGAAGATCTTGTTAGTTATATACTGATCTCTTCTCTCTGCAGGCCAGGAGACTCATTGCCTTGGAGGGAGGGCTCCTAGAACACAGGGCTCTGATCAGTTTTAGCATTCTTAGTAAGATGACAATACTGAAAGCCATGATTTCTGAAAAAATACTGTTTTGGACCAGATGTGGTGGCTCAAGCCTGTAATTCCAGCCCTTTGGGAGGCCAAGGCAGGAGGATCGCTTGGGCCTAAGAGTTTGAGACCAGAGTGGGCAATGTAGGGGAGATCTCATCTCCAAAAGAAAATAAAAAATTAGCCAGGTGTGGCGGCACACACCTGTAGTCCCAGCTACTTGGGAGGCTGAGGTAAGAGTACTGCTTGAGCTGGGGAGGTAGAGGCTTCAGTGAGCCATGATTGTGCCACTGTACTCCAGCCTGGGTGACAGAGTGAGATCCTGTCTCAATGAAAGAAAAATGCTGCTTTGTGACTCTTTCTTTAATGCAAGCTTACTTTGCCATGTGCTCCTTTATCTTGAGTGAGTAGTGTTCTAGTTTATCGAAGTTTTACTACATACACTGTTAACTCTGTGTTGGCGAGGGAGGGATGTAATTTGGGCACCAGCTTCAGTTCCTACCTGGCACATAGAAGATGCTTTGTAATAGCATGTATATGAATGAATGAATAAAATGCACGGACTTGTGTTAGCAAACAGTTAACTTTGCAGGCATAGGAGAGCCTGTGTTCTACCCAGATTTTTCAGCTACAGTTTTTTTGAGTGTCCTTTTGGGAAGTAGCTCTATCAGATAAGACAGAGTCTCACCTGGCTGGGGCTGGGCTTGATGAACCTGTTTTTACCCACCTCTCGAAATGTCATCATAATTCTGGTTTGTCAGCTTGTGTCTCCCAAGAAAAGGGGAAACCACTGTTTGGCTTCTCTCTTCCCGAAGAGCCAGCTCAGGCTTCCCTGTGTTACTGCTTTTGGGTAAGAGGCTGAAAGCACAGAGGTGAGGTTAAGACCATGGGCTTAGGAGCCAGACAGAACTGGCTGGAGTCCACATTCCAGTAGAGAGACCACTCAGCACTCTGTCCATGCAAACCGCTCTGGTTTTCCCCTGTCTTCAGACAAGCCAAACACAGGCCATCTCCAGGCCTTCATACTGGCTGTTATCTCTCCCTGGAATCCTCTTCCTGAGCTGCCAATCTGGTTAAATGTCTCCTCAGAGGGGCTTTTTCTGACCATGTCATCTCAGGTAGAGGCCACCCTCTCTGTAAGTTCCTCTCTAACCTATTCCCTGCTTCAAGCTCTTGAAGCACATTTCGTCTTGTGCTGCTGCCCACATGTTCACTGGATTCCCTACTAGAATGTAAGTGCTGTGAGGACAGGACCTTTGGCTGTCTTGTTCACTGCTCAGAGCAAGGCCTGGTAGAAAGCAGATACACAAAGCCTATTTGTTGAAATGAATGGAGAAATGAATAGAGTTGTTCAAGTTCTCTGAGTCTCAGTTTCCTCATCTCTCAAGTGTCTATAAACCTACCATAGTGAGTTGTCAAGATTAATTGAGATATGTATGGAAGTGAGGGCTCTTGATATAACATGGTGACTTCGAAGACCTTCTTGGCCACCTAATGCTCCCTGGGCCCTAAAAGTCAGTAGATATTTCCAGAACCTTATTAACTGCTCTGACTTTTGGTCTGCTGGGTGGAACAGGGAGAAGAAATGTTTTTGCAAACAATTAAATTGTTTAAAGGACAGTGCTGCCAGTTGCACATTATTATTTCAAAGCTGGTGCTTTGAGGAGTTTGGAAATAACCTTCTTGGAGGCATTCCCATAGCTAGGCATTACAGCTCGGACTATATAATCTCACTGTAAATGTGTCTTTCCTCTTTAAGCAGAAGTTCATTAAGTTTAACAGTGTCAAAGTACTCTCCATATTACATACAACTTAATTAGTGTACAAGATAATATGAAACAGCCCATTCACACTGAGAAATATATTTATACTTATCTTTCCTTGGCCTGTATTGATTTATCCCACAACATACAGAAATGTAAATTGCAAAGAAGTAGTTACTTGTTCCTATAAGAAAGGAAGAGATTGAGACCTGTGAGCCCACATCCTTGCTTGGGATGTGGCACTTGGGGAGGGTGGCAGGAGAGGAGAAGCACTTGGTAGAAATCCCATTTCCTCAAGAAAACCTTCCCAGCTTCAAGGCTAGGTTAGGTCCCCTATTTTTCTCTCCCAGAGCTTTTCTTTCAACACATGCATCCAGGGTGTTTATTTGTTTATCCTCTGTCTCTCCATTCACATGTGAATTCAAAGATGGCGGAAGTGGGATTGTCCCAGTCAATCTGTATGCCCAAGTCTAACACATTGTCTGGTGGACATGAGGTACTCAGTCACTATATAAATCTGTTTCAACACATGCTTACTAAGTCCTTATCTGGGCCAGGGATTCTGTACTCTGTGTGCATGTGTTGAGGCAGGGGTTATCAACAGTCACCAAAATCAGAGTTACTGACCTCATGAAGTTTACAGTCAAAATGAGGAGACAGACATTAATTTTTTTTTTAATTACAACCATGATAGGGTACTTAGTGCCATGAATATCTGCTCCAGGAGTCTGACCTAATCAGGAGGTCAGGGAAGTTTTCAACAGAGAAGTGATGTTTAAGCTGAGATCTGAAGGATGCAGGGGCATTAATAAGTGGAACAAGGAAGAGAGCAAGTGGCAGCAAAGACCCCAGGGTACAAGAGCCCAGGGTCAAGTAAGAGAACCCTAAAGACCAGTGTGGCTGGAGAGAGAGGGACCACGTGGTCCAGATGAATCTGGAGGGAGGGGGAGGACTTTATCCCACAGGACTTGGATGGCCATGATGCACAGCATCTAATGTGTGGGTTAAATGGGAAGAGATTTTCCCAGCAATTTCTCCCCTGGGGCCTCTATTCTTTTCTTAACACATTCTTTTTGAAGAACCAGGGGAGGAATCCAAAGTGGAGACCACCACGCTCTGGTCATGTTGTGGTTCATTATATTTTCCTAAGACTGTGGCAACACGAGCTCCCATCCTACAGGCCCTTCTGTAATGTGACCTGGCTACAGCTCCCTTGAGCCTGGGCTGGCCTGAACTGTAACCAAGAGGATATGGTGGAAGAGGAGCTGTATGACTTCTGGGACTAGTTCAGAAAAGGTCATGAGCTTTGTTTTTATTTACCTAGCTCACTTGGAACATTTGCTTTCTGGATGCTCCTCTTGGGAGCCAGATGCCTTCTGGGACAGGGTCAAGCCATGTAGAGAGGCCACACGTAGACCCTCTTGTCAATGGTCCCAGCGAAAGCCCAGCCTTCAGGTCACCCAAGCCCAGGCACCAGGCATGTGAGAAGTCTTCCAGTGATTCCAGCCACCAGATGGTCAGTCACCCCCACCCATTTGAGCCTTTCCAGCTGAGGCCCCAGATATCATGAAGCTGAGTTAAGCTGTCCACAGAACCCATGCATGTACTACTATGGTTGTGGTCTTACATTACTCAAGTTTGGGGTGGTTTGTTGTGCAGTGAGAGGTAACTGGGACACATGTTACCTCTGCCATGATAGGCAATTTTGCTCAGAGCAGCAGGGTGACAGCTGAGTCAGTTACAATCACCTGAATTATGGTCAGATTGGAATTCAGAGGTTCCATTAAAAGGACTCTAATTCTCCCTTGTGATGGAGTAGAAACCTGACAGATAACATCTCTCAACTCAAAAGCCCACTTCTCCCCTTCTACTCAGAGCCAAGACAAGATAGGAAATAAACAGGTCACTCTCATAGAGAGTTCTCGTTTGCCTCTCCCCACATGTGAAAGTTACACACTGACTGTGATTTTTCTGCCCGAGTCCTTATTTAATTGTTATTTTGGGATCAGTTGCTTTTGAAAGATCCCCCAGCTGATACAGACTGCTGGTATTTTGCCAAGAGAGATAAACAGTCTCAGCTTGCACTGCAGTTGGATTCAGTGTTAGCAAAATATAGCAGCTGCCTCCCAGCAGAACACTCTGTGCTGGAAATACCTGGGCGGTCTGATTCAAATTCATCAATCAAATCTTTACCTTGTCAATTTTGGTAACATGCAGCTGCCACATTCGTGAGCACACAATCAGGTTTCTCAAACAGTTGAAACCCCTGAAAACCACGCTGATCACCCATCCTGAGCAACCCATCCTGATCACCAGAAATACTCGTGATTATTCATTTCAATCAAAATATGGAAACAAAACCTGATGCTAAGCAAATGTTCACTTTTGTGCTCTTTAAAAAAAGTTACGAATTAAATTGAAATTACTCAGCACAATAATAAATGCTTACCAAGTGTTGTTATTTTTCACATCAGGTGGTAAAACTGTAACTGTGAATAAATTGCTTATAGTAAGATTTTTTTCCCCTTTTAATGCTGTAGCAGCAGATGGGATAATAAATATGCAACACTTTGTAACATTTGCAATTTCAGAGGGGTAGAAGTTCCCCCACCTTTCACACAGACAAAACGTACAGTCATCCAATATTATATTTTTTAATGGAAAAACTTAAGACATGTAATGTAAATATCATTTCACATTCAACAATTTTACTAGTTTTGCAACAGTTATAAGATGAAAGAACATGTAAGATGGTATTTATCTTCTCTTTACAAGAACATTATCTTCCTTTCTTGGGTGCTTTCTGACGTTGAAAATAAGAAGGATTCTTGGACCTTTACTAGAAACTAAGGGGGTGAGCATCAATAAGGAGCAATTTATTATACGATTCTCTTTGCTTCTGGCCAAGTGTAATGGTTAGGAGCAGGTTGTGGTGACAGGCAGAGCTCTGCTCCTCATTAGCTTGGTGGCCTTTGGCAGATCCCAATCTCTTTCTCGTCCCCAGTTTTTGCCTTTGTCAGGTGGGGTGTAAGTAGTAACCTTCCCCTTAGGGCTAGTAAGAGGATTAAATAATGCAAGTAATACCTGGCATGTGGCAATATTCAATGACCACTTGTTTTCATTATATTTAAGGTGATTGAGTGAGTGGCATAGGGCTTAATAAAAAGTGTTTTTTTATGGGAAAGGACAACCACAGTTAAAAATAGACCCGTGAATTCTAACAGAAGAGATAGATGCCTTAGGCTCACATTTTTTGTTCTAGCCTGTCTTGCATGGATAGAGGACATTCATTCGCTGGTCTCTGTTCTTGGGGAAGTAACGATAGATACGAATCCTTCATTCCAGGATGTTGAGGTTTAATCCCTTTGAAAGGAGGGTACTCCGTGCTGTGGAGGGGCCTGCGGAATTCTCAGGTTGGTTTGTGGGGGTCGAGCAAGTTCTTCCTTTCCCCTGCTGGGGCTGGCTCGAGGATGTGAAGCCTCTAGCACCACACCTGTTGGCCTAAAGGTGGTGAAGACAAACTGGACAATCACCATGGGGAAGAGACGTGCAAGGTGACTAAAAGCTTGGGAGCAGCAGCAGTTGGAATCTGGGGACTGGCCCCAGGAAGAAGCTAACAAATAGATGAGTGGAGCATTGCCAGGGGAGTCCCAGAAAGAGTTGAGCAATATTTCCATGGAGGCAGTCCCACGACCACAGCCAAGGAGGATTTAACAAGGGGATTTTTATTACTAGCAAGAAGTAAGGAGGACACTGGGGATAGTTCCCCAAAGCAGTGCCTTCACAAACAAAGGTGAAACGGCTTTTTTTGGGCTGGTTAGCTGAGTCGTGTGTGGAGGTGGAGTAAGGCAGCACAGTGCAGTCACCCATCGTGTTTCTTCAGATGTTGCATGTGTATAAAATGGGAAATTAACTCCTCCCTGGACGGGGTTTTTAGTATGTGAACAAGGAGAGTTCACAAAGTTCAGCTCCAACTAAAGCATCTCTGGATCCATCTGGTTTTTGTTTCTTTGGGGCTGAGCTTCTTTCTGGAACTTTTTGGAACAAGAAGAACTCAAGATGCAACAGTTACAAGTGAGTTCTCTTTCATGGTGTGTACCCTAAACCCTGGGACCCTGAGTTAAAAGAGTAGCACACCCCCTTGGCCAAAACAAAGGGATAGCTTTGTGATTCAAGCTAAGCTGGAAAAGAGAAGCCTTCTTTCATCTTGGGCCACTGTCTGGGAATGATGGAAGCTTAGCGCTGCCTGTTGGAGGAGACCTAGCTCACGAGACTAGGGGCTCAGGATTGGATCTGATCATTTCAATACTATTTGAGCCCCAGGATTCACTGGGTAAGGCATGTGACATATTCAGAGGAAGAACTATATAGAGTAAATCATTGGAATTTCTCCATAGATGGGATTTTTTGTTCCAACGGTGTATCACTGAGAACTAGGTAATGCAGAAATATACAACCCTCAAATCTAAGCTCAATACAATGGAAGTTTGTCTCTTGTCCACACACAATGCTGTCCTGGGCTGGCAGGGTCACTCTACTTATCATAATCTCTCAAGGACCCAGGCTGGCAGAATTACAGGTTTCCAAGCCAGAGGGAAGAGAGTGCTCTGGAGGACCTCTCACTGGAAAGTGAGAGACACGCTCAGCAGAAAAGTGACCCATCCCTTCCTCTCACTCCATCAGAAGAGTTGAAAACGACCCATCACTTCTACTCACACCACCAGAAGAGATGCCTTGGCTCCACCTTCCACAGGGGGCCAGGAGATGCAATCCTACAAAGTTCTCATTCTGTTGCTCCTCAGTCCATTTGGTTCCCTCTTCTGGGAATTTTCCTTTACCTTTCCTTGCCCACATCTGAAGTGAGCATTGGAGAATATGTCCTCCTTGAGGGCAGATCAGCTTTCTCAGCCTGCTTCCTGCCTGGGGAAAGGTGGAGGGCCCAGGTCGTTTTAAATTTTGAACAGTTGTAAACATTTTTAGTCCAGGCTCCTCCTGATTTCTCTGGCTATACAACTCTCTCAAAAACTTAATTGGTTTCTATCTATCTGATTCCGAGCAGCTTCCTGTGCCCACAATTACACTCAGTTTTTTCCTTTCCTTTCCTTTCTTTTTCCTTTTCTTTTCTTTTCAGACAGAATTTCGCTCTTGTTGCCCAGGCTGGAGTGCAATGGTGTGATCTCGGCTCACTGCAACCTCTGCATCCCGTATTCAAGTGATTCTCCTGCCTCATCCTCCGGAGTAGCTGGGATTACAGGTGCATGCCACCATGCCCAGCTAACTTTTTAATTTTCTTAGTAGAGATGGGGTTTCACCATTTTGGTCAGGATGGTCTCAAACTCCTGACGTCAGGTGAGCCACTGGCCTTAGCCTCCCCAAGTGCTGGGATTACAAGCATGAGCCACTGTGCCAGCCCTCTCAGTTCTTTTCCAGATATGCCTTGCTGTCTCTTGACTTGAAACTATTGGGTTTGATAGAAATGTTATGCTTTCATCTTCTTTTTCCCAGGATCATTTGCTTTTCCCCGTTCTGGGATCCAGGCTAATGGACAAGCCAGCATCTTGAACATTACAGTTACTACACAGAGGGGAAAATATTAAGTGGCAAAGTATGCCAGTTCTTAAATCTATCACCTGGAAGTGACACACGTCACTTCTGCTCACATTTTTTTGGCTAAAGCAAGTCACGTAGTCATACTTCACTTCAAGCGGGCAACAGAGTGCAGATAGCAGAATGTAGTTAGAGTGCATAGAAAGCTGCAATCTCTGTGGACAGATGAGTCACCGCAGCATGGTGTTGCATTTTGGTGAGCATGTGCGGCATAAACGGAAAGCAGAAAGTGAGATTAAACTGTAAAGGCCACTGACTATTCTGGTAAGTGGGCTAAGTCCAAAGTAGCATGTTATTATAATTAAATAATGTAATAATGTAATGGGCCTGCCTTGAAGGTTTCGCATAGGAAAATACCTTTGGCTGTCCCACTGTGGAAGAAATTGGAAGAGGATCAAAGTCCTCATATTAGAGAAACAACTGACTGAATGAATAGATTTCTGAAAGTTGGTTATTCCATAGGATTTATGCCAAAGACTAAAGAATTTTGATGTTTCTTTATGTTATCATGAAATTACCAATATCAACAATTAAAAATTACTGATGTGATTTTTTAATGGTTGTAGAGCTTTTAAGGTTTCCTACTAATTCTTGTATTAGCTTTGGTAAACTGTGTTGTCCCAGAAATTTAACCATTCTATCTAAAATTTCAAATGTACTTGAAATATATGTCATAAAGTTGTACAGTCTTCTCATTTTTTTTTTTCTTTTTTTGAGACGGAGTTTCGCTCTTGTTACCCAGGCTGGAGTGCAATGGCGCAATCTCGGCTCACCGCAACTTCCGCCTCCTGGGTTCAGGCAATTCTCCTGTCTCAGTCTCCCGAGTAGCTGGGACTACAGGCACACGCCACCGTGCCCAGCTAATTTTTGTATTTTTAGTAGAGACGGGGTTTCACCATGTTGACCAGGATGGTCTCGATCTCTTGACCTTGTGATCCACCCGCCTCGGCCTCCCAAAGTGCTAGGATTATAGGCGTGAGCCACCGCGCCCGGCCTCAGTCTTCTTATTTTTAAAATGTGTATAGGATTTTATGTGGTAATACTCACTCACTTTTTATTGTTGATATTGGTAACTTTTGCCTTCTCTATTTTTTTTGTCATGAATTGTCTTTTAATGATTCTTATAAATTTTTATGTTTCGTTTTTGACAATGAACTATTAGTGTTATCAATTTTTTTATAATGTATATTTGCTTTCTAATTTGTTAACTTATTTTTCTTTCCTATTTTTACAGTTTCTACTTCTCTGGTTAAGTTCCACATCCTGTTATCTAATGTTTTCACATATTATTCACAGTTAAATCTGAGGCCCAGTTCTGGTAACCCCAATATCTGTGCTTCTCCAGTCAGGACAGATTTGTTCTGTCTCTTTTTTCCTTTTGTTTATTGGTCATTTTGGCTTGTCTTCTGGTATGCATAGTATTTTTGGATTAAATTTTGGAAAAATTATAAAGGCTAATTTGAACCTTTATAATTCTGGATGGTGTTATCTTCCCACAAAAATGTAATGCCTACATTATACCTACTCAAAATTAGTAAACCAGGCCAGGTGCGGTGGCTCATGCCTGTAATCCCAGCACTTCGGGAGGCTGAGGCGGGCGGATCACCTGAGATCGGGAGTCCGAGACCAACCTGACCAACATGGAGAAACCCTGTCTCTACTACAAATACAAAATTAGCTGGGCGTGGTGGCGCATGCTTGTAATCCCGGCTACTCGGGAGTCTGAGGCAGGAGAATAGCTTGAACCTGGGAGGTGGAGGTTGTGGTGAGCTGAGATTGCACCAGTTGAAATCTTCTGTAAGGTTTTCAGCAGGTGACACAATATGTTGTCATTTTAAAGCTCATTCTGGCTGCTGTATTGAGGATTAGACAGAAGAAACAAGCTTTTGAAATCTATTGCATAGCATGATGGCTAGAGTTAATGTATATTTCAAAATTGCTGAGAGTAGATTTTAAATGTTTTCACCACAAAAACTGGTAAGTACTGTATGTGAGGTGATGAACATATTAATTAGCTTGATTTAATCATTCCATCACATATGCATATATCAAAATATCATGTTGGACTCTATAAATATGTAGAACTATTATCTGTCAATTAAAAATTAAACAAGAAAATGGATGGAGGCAGTGGTAGAAGCAGGCAGATGAGTTAGTAGGCTGTGCACTGAAACGATAAGAGATGATGGTGGTAGTGATCCTAGGTGATAAAGGCCGGGAGGGGGAGGGGAAAAGGCATCAGATTCTGAGTATATTGAGAATAGAACCAGTAGGATCTCCCGACTGTCTGAAAATGGAATGTGAGATAAAAGGAGGAATCAAAACTTCTTTCCAAGTTTCCTATCTCAGCAATCAGATGCATTTGCCATCAGTTGAGATAGGGGTGACTATGGCTAGAGAAAGACTGTGAATAAAGCTGGTTTGGTGAATTTTGAATGTTTACATTTAAAAAATTATTTTAGCTTCCCCAAGTGACAAACACATGTAACTGAGTTATTTATACAGTAACTACAGAATGTTTTTTTCAAAAGTAATTCATCATACACGGCAAGCAGTGTGGTTCAGTGATAACACAAGTTGAAAGGTGAATGACAACCATTTTCTCTGCCAGGGGATGCTGGGTATCCCTGCGAGTGTGTATCTAACTCTGCTTGGAGAAAACACAGATGCCGCTGTGGTCAAGAGGCTCAAAAGGCCCTCTTACCTCTGCCATGACAGGCCCTAATACAGGCCTTATTTGTTTATTGAATGGAACAACAACAGTAACAAAAAAGCCTTGTCATAGATGAAAAAGCTAGAGGCTTCTCAGGAGAAAAAAAATGACACTAATCTTAGAAAAGAGAATTTTCTGAAAGTTTCTTTTCGTGGATGTGGTTGTATCCCTCATCAGTTATAGCCTTCACTGTGTATGCAGTAGGGGAAACTAAAGGGCAGAAGGGGGCTTACGTTGACTCCCAAGACTCCAGAAAACAGTCTGTTCTTTTTATGAGTTGTGAAGCTGAAAGCTGAATCCTACACCACAATTCTTGATATTTTCACTCCTCTGAACACGTGAGTTTAACTCAAGATAAGAAATGCTTCGGGTCCTGTTAAACTTACACACTGTCTGTTGTGTTATGAATTGTAGGGCACATTTCAGAACAAGTGGAGGGCTGATTATAAATGATCCTCTAGTGCCAGCAAAAAGGTGGTAGCTGAGGATGCCAGGTTACTATAGAAACACCAGGGGAATGGGAAGAGTGAAAGGGTGCCATGTGGAGAAAAAATAGATTTCTGAAATAATACCTGCATGCCACATCTAATGTTTTCCTTTCATTAAATTCATATGTAATAGGAAGAAGGCTGCTAATACACAAAAATATCAATAACCTTGAAATGTATTTAGGCACATGTGAAGGTAAACTCTCATGGGCTTTTAAAATATATAGATTCTTTTTAAGTATACAGTACAGCAGATAAACAGAACAAAATATTTTTCAAGTTGAAATCGTGAAGCTAACACCCAAGGAGGAAGCAAGGCGCCATGATGAAAGCTCCATCTATTAATAAGCAATTTGGATTTTCGCCATCAATAGAACCATGGTTGGTCAATAGTGTCACTAAAGTTAAGTAATGAGGGTGACATCAGCTAGGTCTGATCTCTGCATCACCACTCAGGAGAATTCCTGAGACTGTTTGTGCCTCAGTTTCTTAATTTGTAGAGTTGTGAAGAGTAAATGAGAAAACATGTGCATACAGTTCAGTGCAATGCCTGGGAGCACAGTGAGAGCTCAATAAGTAGTTGTGCTGACAAAGATGGTGAAGACAATCATCAAGAGAGTCATTTTTACTCAGCGGTAAGAGGACAATTTCTGGGGCAGAATAAAGCATTCAGCAGAATCACGGACCAAGGTATACCCTAATGACTCATTAGGTCAAATAAAAAAACGGACAATTTCTCATTGATACAGAAACTAATGGTATTTGTCAAATTCAGCTCAGTAGAAATGCCACAGGAATACCATAAAATGTATTTTAAAAAACCATTGAGTTTTGCATAGAAACTTGAAGTAGTAATTGTTGTGATAAAGTTGTATATAGTGTTTACAGAATGTGATCAGGTGGCAGAGTGACAACCTGAACCTCAGTTGTCCAGGATAGATCAAGAGATGCTTTCAACGACCTTTATCATTTCATGTGGATGAAATTATAACTTTCAGAAAGCATTATGAGAAATTTATAGTGCACACTACTTTAGAGGCTGACATGTCCAGTATAATATATTTTAAAACTCAGTATTGAAAATGGAAATAAAACCGAATGGTGCTGGAATTAGTAGGAGAATTAAGAGAGTAAGAAGAAAAACTGCTTCTCGCTCTAACAGGTTTATAACACCCAACATGGCACGAGAGCCGTGGCAAAAACAGTTACTCAAGGGAATTGTAAATTTCCTTCGCTTCTCTATTTTCTTGCCAAAGGCAGAAAATATCTTGGAAAGAGATGGAAAACCACGGTTTCGAAGACACTGGTATGTCTTTGGTGAAATGTTCTATATCTATAATTTGTGATGAAGTTCAGGATAGACATTTGGAGAGGAATATTTGCAGGAGTTGGCTGACCTTCCGAGTAGAAAATAAACGCAAAGCTGAAGAGGATTATTTCTATAACTTCTTAACATAATCTTATCCAATCATTAGAAACACCTCATTAATTTTACCTATGGTGAAGAAAGCCAGTCTGAAATCGTATAAAATCTTGATTACAGACTCTGTTTAAACAAACATACCTTATTTCAAATACTCGTTATATACACTGAGGGAAAAAATGTATTAACAGATAAAGATGAGGTGTTTTGGAATAATCCTACACCATACCATGAAGAATAAAACTAAAAAAAAAAAACAAAAAACCTTTAACATACATGAGCTGCTTGGCCCAGAATCGATGATTTCTGAAATCCTTGTTTTAAAAAGGGGCTGTCGATTTGGGCTTGGGTTTTTATTTTACTCCGGAGTAGGACTCTGAACATTTGTAGTGGAATCAATTATTTTTACCATATGGGTCAGACCTGAAATATTACAAATGCTAAATAAATACAGCTTCAAAGAATTTCTGGAGTTATCTATTTTCTAACTACATGGCCCCAGGTGTTAATCTATAATCAGGGTTGCCCCTATTTCTCCAAATTCTCAGGAAATTGTTTTCTTTATGACCTTCGGCATTAAACTGTTAGTTCCATTTCTTTCAGAATAGTGAAAAAACATTTGTTTTAGCTTAGTCTTATAATAGGGTAAAATATGCAGCTCTAACTTAAATATACGAAAGTATGTGACATGGTTTTGCTCTGTGAACCCAGCCAAATCTCATGTTGAATAGTAATCCCCAGTGTTGGGGAAGGAACCTGGTGGGAGGTGATTGGGTCGTGGGGCAGATTTCCCTCATGCTGTTCTCACGATAGTGAATGAATTCTCACAGGATCTGGTTGTTTAAAACTGTGTAGCACATCCCCCTTCACTCTCTCTCTCTCTCCTGCTCTGCTGTGGTGAGACATGCTTGCTTCCCTTTCGACTTCTGCCATGATTATAAGTTTCATGAGGCCCCCAGCTGTGCTTCCTGTACATCCTGCAGAATGGTGAGTTACTTAAACCTCTTTTCTTCATGAATTACCCGGTCTCAGGCAGTTCTTTATAGCAGTGTGAGAATGGACTAATACAGTATGTATGTGCCCATACATAACTTCAGGAATGATGCTATAGCCATTGTTCATCACCAGAGTTCCAAACCTGAAAGTCCTTTTCTGACAGGCCCAGGCATAAATAATAATCATACCAGTGAACATTTACTGAGTGCTTACCATGTGCTAAGTGCTTTTGCTTGGGTGGTCCATCTGTCAGCATCTTGGCTGTCTCCAAGTTCTCCAGCTTGCTGGGATTAAATTATCTTTTAAGGTTTTAGAAAAAAACAAATTCATGGTCTCACCTCACAAATGGGTGCCATCCCTTCTCTGCTCTGCTCTGCAAAGCTCCCTGGGCAAGGGCCTATGGTCCTCCAAGTTCCCTCTGACTTGGTGATTGCCTACCTGTCTCTTGGCCTCCACTCTTCCTTTCCCTTTCCCCTCTTGCACTCTCTTTTCTGCACCACGTCACCTCACTGTGCATCCACTGTCTCCGTTCCTTCACAGCCCAAAGCACTTCTGATTCAAGGCTGTGTACAAAACAGACTTTACAAAAGGCTTACAACTTTGAGGAGCATTATTTAAGCAAGATTTTAAATTCCCAGTGCTCTACCAGAGTCTCATATTTAGAAGAATGCTATACATAATGGGAACTTGAAAGCCACAGGTCTACACCTTTGCTCAGATGGAAATAAATGGCATTTTTATGTGGAAGAAAAAAAGACCTGACTCACTAGGGGCTACTATAAATGGAAAGACTTCAAAACTTCCTAATAGTATTTAACTTAATAATACTAAGTCACAAAAATTTGTAAACTGATGGATCCTGGAAATAAAACACATACACACAGGCACACACATACTAATTCTGTCTAGACCAGTGGCTTCCATCATTTTCACATGGGCACTTAATCACTTAATAAACCTTCCTCCCTTTGTTAATTTGGAAGCTGAAACCTAGCTATCTTCATACAGCATATAATCTGACACCTGGGAAGGAGAATGAGTTTTGCTTAAAATGTATACGAGAGAGTGAAGAAAGCCAAACAAAACAAAACAGGTCATGTTTTCCATTCTAGTGATCATCAACCACATGGGGTTAAGGCAAGTTGTCAGAACGTTATTGGATTGCCCACGAATGAAATCCATCAAGTGATGGTCAGTTTGCTGTTTCAAACTGTCAAATGTCACTGCTACCATGTGCCTTTGGGAATTCCCAGACTGCTCATTCTGGTACCACAGGAAGTGAAGAAGAGCAATAAAGACAAGAAATAAGAATAGGACAAGCCAGAGGGTCTCAGCCTTGGCACACATTAGGACCACTTGGGGAGCTTTTAAACATCATGATGTCCAGGTCACAGCTCAGGCCAGAGGAGGTAGGAATCTCCCTGAATGGGAGGGACCCAGGCAACAGCATATCTTAGAGTCCCCAGATAATGCAATGTACAGTCAATGCTGACAGCCGCTATATTAGATTGAAAGCAACAACTAGCGAAACATGGAAAAGGTTATAAAAAATGTATTTAAAAATGCAAACAGTGATATCCCTTATAAAATAAAGCTATAAACATTACCAACGATAATTGTATCTGCTGACCACAGAAGATCATAACAGGAATCTCTGGACTTACTGCTTATCTGGACTTTCTGGCATCCATAGATTCTTACACTTAGCTAAAAAATGGAACCACCATTTTTTTAAAAAAACTTATATCAAATATCTTTTGATAATGGTGATGTTCTTGAGAAATACCTGAACTGAGAAGATTAAAATCTTTTGAAATAGGTGAATTGAAAAGATATTATGAGTATACTGTCCAGACCTAGATACCAAGATGAATTTTAGACCTATATGGACATCAAAAGTCAAAGAAAAGACAAGTATTGGAGGAAAAAAGTTATTATGCTTACTAAGATTAACCCACAATAAGATGCTATTAATATCAACTTCTTTGACCAAAAAAGTTTTAAAGGAAAAAGGAAGCTCTCTTCAATTGAGTTGGCTAAAAGATTTGTAAGTTTTCAGGGTTTGAAATGTCTGAATCATTTTTGCAAGTAAGGGTAAAAAACAAATGGTGAAATTTTGATTGATTTTCTTTGAGATAATCTTTGGTTTATGAAGCCATAAAGCAAAACTGGGGATGATTTTAATCCCATGATTAATCTCATGATTTATTTATAGATTATTGAAACAGCATCATTAATAAAAATTATACTTCAGACTGGTATACTATCAGAATAAACAATGAGAGTTTTTCCCTCCTGGAATTCTTAAGTCAAATAATCTCAGATAATTTTGCTTATTTCAATTTTTAAGGTCTCAAGAGCACCTCACGCCCATGGCTTTGGAAGCATTCACTACAGCACATTAGAGCTAATTTCTCCTGATCCACGTGTTAAAGTATTGACAATACTTATTACTATTAGGAGCAAGTTTATATGCTTAAATCTTGCCAGGTTCAGCATAAACACTGACAATGATAAGTTGGGTTGATGAAAACCAATCAATACCATTTCCTACACATCACTTCTGTAATGCCTCACAGAATTACAGGTGATTAACTGCAGAAGAATATGTCAGCAGTAAAAATTAGTGTTATCTGTGGCCCATGTTTATTGGTCATTTAATTCTAATAAGTCAAATTATTTTGACTTAATGTGATTCTAAATTATATTAAAACCACGCAAGCCAGAACCAAAATATTCATTAAGATGTAAGACTCCAATATTCATGATGAATGAACTTTCACTTAGATTTATCCTTTGTTATAAGTTAACCGTATTACCTACAGTTATAAGTTTATATAATTTAAAATATGAGAAAGAAAATTTCTCCAAGAGACCAAAACCTCATACTTAAGAAATGTTCAGGCTTCAGCATACCTTGTTTCGGATGAAAAGTGAGTCTAAAAAATCATCTTGTTACAGCCTGGTCATGGGTGTGTGGAATATCTGGGCAAAGCAAAAATACCAAAACCAAAAACAAAAAAGCAAAGAATCACACAAAATTCCACTAACTACCCCCATCCCACCACCAAATCTCTCTCTCTCTCATACACACACACACACACACACACACACACACACACACACACACACATTCTCTCTCTCACACACACACACACAGACACACTTTCTATCTCTCTCTCTCTCTCTCTCTCTCTCAACCAACTAACCAAACAAGCAAGCAAGCAAACAAACCGAGGATGGGGGACACATTTCTTGAGTTCTGGGGGGTCAGGGCTCCCAGCTCTGGAGGAGTGATCTACATCAGCATTTCTCAAAGGATATGGGTGGATAAAACCCTTGAGATATTCTACAGAAAAAGGGTTCTGTAGACAAATTCAAGAAGTGCCACTCATCCACTGGAGATTCCCTGTGCATGTTAGTCTCTTAAAGTCACTGAGAAATTCTCCAGTAAAGACAAATGACCATTTCCACTTGTCCAGTGTTTTCTAGCTTGGTTTGACCATGGACCTCTTCCCCACTCTCACTGCATTTATTTAGTGGGAGTTTTGTTTCTTGGAAAACATGTTGGGAAATGCTGATCCTTGAGGTATAAAGGCTGACAACTGAGGGAGGGAATGTGCATGAAGCAACAGAAATGCTCAGTGAGAACAGAAATCCCAGACTCCTGGAAGGGTGTCAGTGTCCTCAGGTGACCTCTGTTCAGAGTTTGTCATGTCCATCTCAGTCTATTATTTGCATTATTTTCTTAATTCCCACCTTGACAGGGCTTCTTAAACTGAATCTCACTCTTCTCAACTGTAAAATCAAAGCATTTAAATAAATGGTCTTGATTGTCCTTTCTAGGCCCAATTAGACGATTATATCTTAACTAGTATAATGGGAGAAAAAGAGAAAACAGGATTTGCTTGATAAGAATTCTCTTTATGCTAACATTTCTGGAATGCAAAATGAATGATGTATGAAATAGAAATTGTATGATAAAACCATATGTGAATAGGTGATAACAGGTGATTCTTTTTTTAAAAAAAATTTATTTAGGTTTTAAGTTCCAGGGTAATGTGCAGGAGGTGAATGTTTGTTACATAGGTAAACATGTGCCATGGTGGTTTATTGTACCTATCAACTCATCACCCGGGTATTAAGCCCAGCATGAATTGGCTATTCTTCCTGATGCTCTCCCTCCCCTCACCCCACCCCTGAATAGGCCCCAGTGTGTGCTGCTCCCTTTCCTGTGTCCATGTGTTCGCATTGTTCAGCTCCCACTTACAAGTATGGACATGCGGTGTTTAGTTTTCTGTTCCTGCATTGGTTTGCTGAGGATGATGGCTTCCAGCTCCATCGATATGCCTGCAAAGGGCATGATCTCCTTCCTTTTTATGGCTACATAGTATTCCATGGTGTATATGTACCAGTTTCTAACTGGTACATATACACCATGGAATACTATGTCCCATCACTGATGGGCATTTGGGTTGACTCCATGTCTTTGCTATTGTGAATAGTGCTGCAATGAACATATGTGTGCATGTATCCTTGTAATAGAATGGTATATATTCCTTTGGGTATATACTCAGTAATGGGATCGCTGGGCCAAATGGTATTTCTGGTTCTAGATCTCTGAGGAAGGTGATTCCTAATTTTCGTTCTTCTGGTCATTTTGATTGAAGTTTGAGAGTCACAGGGTGTAACCTGGAACAAACCAAGTTTTGATAGTGTACTTGCTGTCATTACACAGTTTTTAAAAAAGGGCAGTTCAGAAACTTCCAGCAGCAAGATCTTTAATTAAAACCAAGGGGCAATTTTAAAATTAGTTCTTTCAATTAATTGTGCTTGAGGTGTACATTCTGTGACTACACTATTTTTATTAAACACGTTTGCACTTCAAGAAGGATCAAGATGTTATTGAAACGACAGATTTAAATGAAACATCTAAAAATCAAAGAAATACAATAGGGAAAGTTTTTTTTTGGCAAAAGTGTCTTTGTACTATGCATATATCAGTATTTTCCTTTAATAAAAATTAATGGGAGATAGTAAGAACTTATAATTACCAGAGAAACTAAATCATTGATCTGATGCCATTATTGCTGACAGTTGTTTTTCCATAATTTCCACTAACCAGTCTCTGTAATTAAATGATAATTTAGAGATTGATGACTTAAAAGTCACTTGTAAGTTGCATCCTGATTTTATGAAACAAGGAACTGTTTGGATCAGCCCCCAAACTGATACAAAATTATCTTAAGATGTACTTCTGCAATGAATCAATCTATTTTTTTTTTTTAGTATCCATTTGCAATCGTTTTGGATAAAAATGTTTGGTACACACTTGATTAGAAAAGCAGAAATTAAAGTTAAAATGAAAAGTAATAATACAGGCTCTTCCCCACAGGTATATATGCCATTAAGCAAAGCTACTGCTCTCTCTTCATATCAGATTTAATCTATAGCAGTCGTCTCAACCTTGACTGCACGCTGGCATGGCTGGGGAGGTTTTAAAAATTTCTAATGCTCAGGCTACAGCTGAGATTAAGCAAGTCAGACTCTCTGGGTGTGGAACCTGGGCATCAGTATTTTTATTAACTTTCCAGAAGATTCTAATATGCAACAAAATTTGATAACCAGTGAACATTCCTAGTTAATGAATTTCCAAGTAAACTGATGGTAGCAATTTGATTTAAAATTGGCATTGGGAAGCACATCTATTTCTGTTTTTCAACTCTTCTGTAGAAATCTCAACAGAAATGAAGCTCTCTCTTTAAAACAGGAAAATAAAATGTAAAAAGGGGATAATAAGACCTTGTGGTAGACGCCTTAAGAATGTCTACTCAGATCACAAGGACCGAGTGGAATAACTGCTTTCCTCCTTCATCCAAAGAAGAGGGTCCTGGTGGTCCCTGGAACAAATGGGTGAATTAGAATCCCAACTCTGGGATTTTTGAATTGAAATTGGGAGTTAACATTTCTGAATGGTTGGGTATATGGGCATTGGAGTGGCTGAGGGCTCTGGCAGGTGGACTGAGTAGCTGAGAAATGCATGAGAAGAGAGAAGAGAAGACACAGAAGAGACAGAAGAGAGGAGTAGAGATGGCAAAATCAATCAGAGACAAGCGGCAGAGCCAATGCTTCTAACCTCCCAGGATAGACGTGTTGTTTTTGCCTGCCTGACATCCCCCGCCATTTTCTTAACAGCGCCCTCTTCTCCTTCAGGGACTATCTCACTCCGGTTCCATGTGGTCTTGGGAATAACTGATGAGTTAAGCCTGCCACCCTCTTGCTCCTTGAGCAGAGACCTGAGGCAGAAAAAGGCGGCGCTGTCAATTTGGTGGCCATCATCATGAGAAACTGTTGGTTGCTGCTATCAGGATCTCTGGGGCTGCTCTGATTCCTGTGCCTCCCAGAGCTTGATTATTCAGCAAGTCTTTGAATTCTGGGATCAAGAGTGTCTGTTGCTCGCAGCTTAAGAATCCCGACAGAGATTACTACAGTCTTCTAGGTCCCAGCCCAGATCTATTCAGAGGACTTACAGCATTCTGTTTTGGGGCATTTGAGGCACTCTTGTATCCTGTTTTTTGTCCTTCATCTAGCTCATGTTGTTTTTGATATTTATAACTACAAGTCTTCAAGAATACAAATTTTAATTGACTCCCTTATTTATGTAGATGGTCCTGAGACTATTTAAAGCAGAAACAAGGCCTTACAAGACTGTTCCAGTCTTTAAGGTCATAATCAAGATAACCCAACTCTTTTATCATTTTGCATGCTTTGGAAAGCCTAATTTATTCATTTTTGTTTTGTAAGTCTGAAGATCTTGGAGAGAAATTCATAATGAAGGTATATTTTGTGAATAACAGGATTAAAAGCTTATCAAACACAAATATGGATCTAAATAATGCATGATACTTGGAACAGGAGTCCAAATCTACTCCTGAAAAAAGAGCTCTTACTTCCCCTATCAAGTGGTATTAAATGAAATTATAGTGCCACCATTAAATCCAACTGTACACCAATAACATTTCATTTCCATGGTACTCTTCTTTATTAAAAAATCTTTATTAAATAACAAAATATGTCAGCTAATATAATAAGTACTTCCTTGAGCTCAATATTAATATTCCTGGCACACAATTCAAGGCTGTCTACCTGAATGCAGGAAGCACAAGACTTTTTCCTTGTGATCTAGCAAGGAGAGTTACACAGACATGAACTTAAAACCCAGAGAAAGCCTCTGGGATTTCTCCAGGCCCATGCCACAGGAGTGGTGAGCGGTGTGTGTGTGTGCAATGTGTGTGTGTGTGTGTGCAGTGTGTGTGTATGTGTGCAGTATGTATGTGTGTGCAATGTGTGTGTATGTGTGTGTGGTGGTGATGGGGGTATTTCAAAGAGGTGACTTCTTGTTAAATACGGATCTATGGAGCTACATGTGAACCTATTATTAGAATTCAGAGATAATTGGCAAAATTTTTTTTTTAAGAAAAATACAGTGCTAAGCAGCTTAAGTGATTAACAATGCTGTGATCTTTGGCAAACTCTGGGTGAACTATAATGAAATGGAAATAGTGGGGCCAGTGCCAATAAAATGTGATCATAAAGTTTGACCAGTTCACAATGTTTCCTTTTCTAAGAGTTGAAGAGAAGGAAAGTATCATATGGGAATATTCTGGAAAACAAAGTGGGGTGAATGAAAAGAAGCAGTTTAAAAGCTATTCTTCTAACCATCATATTTTATTTTTAATACAAATGTCATAAAATAAAAGGTACCCAGGCATCTTTTAAACAAAAATACATTTTCTGTATATCAAGCCATCATTTACAGATTAACACTGCAAAAAATTTGAATAACTCTTAATTTGTTTACATAAAATTATCTGAAACAAACAAAATTATATGTAGAATGAGAACAAATAAGAACCAATTCAAAGTCCTAAAATCTTGCCTCTGTATTAATTTCTTCAGTTTCAAAATCACACTCATCTATAGAAGGAATTATTTACAAAATGAATTCGTTTCTCTCAGTTACTGTTGATTCTGTGATCACCCAATACACAAGTTGTAGTGACTCCTTAAGAGACCCTGAACTGCTATCCTGCTCCAGCTGGGAGTGCCTGTTCTCTGCCCTGGAAGGAGGCATTATACCAACTCATAGTATTTCCCAGTTTGGGGGTCAAAGTAACAGTTCAGACAAGGGTCATACAACAAAGTCAGTACTTCCTCGTCCTCTTCTACACTGAGGTCTTCTTCACCTGTGGGGAAGGGGAACCACAGACATGTTAGCTGTTGGCTTGGCCTGGAATTCCTAAACAAGGGCAGTGAAGCAGGAATCACCATCTCTCCTGGGGGATTTTCTTTATGCAGGCAGAAGGTTTAGGCCGGAAGGGAGGAGCACTGTGGAAGTGGTGAGACTCTACACATGTGCTGTTAGGTGGAGAAGAAACACCAGTGACCAGAAGAACCAACTTCATGATAAAGGACAAGAAAAACTGAGTGTGAAGAACTGGCGGGAGGGGAAAGAAGAAAGGGAGAGGGCCAAAAGACTTGAGAGTTATGCTTATTAGAATTAGGAAGCTTGCCAGGATCCAAAACTAATTATCACAGTTCCAAACTTCTTCATGGGCCAGAACTGTACAAAATGCAAAACAGTGCAAACTAACTAATAAAGTAGAAAACTTGATCCCCATTCAATCATCCTAAAAAGGCTACCAAACGAATATGAATTAAAATAATAGAACTATCAGATACATAGAACAGACAATATACACAGAAAACAAATGTTAGGTAATTTGTAGTTTTATTAGTGGTGAGGGGAAGTCTGTTAAATTTTTTGGGGATATGAACATGGCTTGATGTTTTCTCTTGTGGCAGCCATTTAGATGGGTTGGACAGAGAGGACTCCTATTGTCTAAGTCATCATCAAGGTTTGCTGGCTTCTAATGGATGGCATAAAATGAAAAAAAAAAAAAAACTGTTTTAAAAAGCTGTTTCCTGAGCACCTTTTATGTGCCCAGTGTTGTGCTAAGTACTCACAAGTGAGTGCATTCTGAGTACTTCTGAAAATTCATGTAATGAGTTCAGAGGCTGAGAGGTCAAGACCTTCTCAGCCAGAGATCAGAGGGTAGGCACAGGGAGAAAGAGGTGAATAAGACAACAATCCTCTCTCTTCTTCACAATCAAGCACAGGCTATTAAAGACCAAACCCAAACCAAACCACGCCGTGAAGCTTTGGGCTATGTGCTCACCAGGTTGAGCTTCAGAAGAGTTTAGATGGTGGGCATGGTGCAGGCCTCACTCATAATAGAGGTTCAATAAAAATGGAATGTTTCTTGAAGGTGTGAATAAAAGCCAATGATCTTAAGTGTCACTGCCCAGAGGAAGGGAAGATGGTGCTGGTGGTCATGGTGTTTCATCTGACCCAGCCAAAATCAGACCAAGCTGGTGCCTGAACATTGTCAGGGCATTGATAAACTGGAGTTAAGTCCAAGGAAGTGGTGCCTAGATGGTGGAGTGGGGGTTTAAAACTGTACCACAGCCATTCCTCTGCCCATTCTTCCAACCATCCAAAAACACATTTAACATGATCCTTCCATGAGCGGGGCACCGAGCTAGGTGTTCAGGTCATGATGATACGAAACAATCCCTATTCTAATGGACTGTGTAGAGAAGCAGGTAAAATGTGAAACCAGCTGGTTCTTGTGAGTTGAGTGCAGTGCTAGCAGTCCTTAAGAGTGGAGTTCAACTGAGAAATGATCACATCTGCCTTGCTTGCTAATACCTCAACTGGTAGAGTCCTTGACAGTTTAGAAAGCATTCTCATGCAGCAGTTCATTTGGCCCTCATGACCCTGTGAAACAGGCAGGAATTATCATGCCCATCTTATAGATGAGGAAACCAGGCTTCACAAAGTTGAACAGCTCATCTGAGGTTGCTTGGTGAGTGACAGGCAGAGCTGGGCACAAACTCTCAGTTTCCAGACTGAGCTCAGTGTTCTTTCTACCAGTCAGAGAAGTACTTTGCACCAGTTTGTTCGGTTGGACCTTGATGTTTTTGCTAAAAGAGTGGTGTAACATGTTTAATTGGGAGTCATTACATTAAAGGAATTTAGACATAGAAAAGACTAATAAAAAATTTAAAGGTGTCCTACATTTTAATAAATCAGGTTTGGAAACAAAGAAATCTGAATTCTCATAGTTCAAAAATATTGTTAAAGATGAGAGAGTCCCTGGGGTAGGGGAGAGGCAAATAGTTCCACAAGCCCAAAGGAAATGAGCTTGTTAACTCTAGGAAGAAAGTTTGATGAGGTGACAGTAGCCCTTCTGGATTCAGGCATATGAAAGATCACACATGAGTGAGAAGTTAAGATCTAGGGTTCCAGGAGGAAGCAATAGGATCAACAGGTGGACCTAAGAGGAGCCATTTTCTTTTCTTCTTTTTTTTTTTTTTTTGGCTTAGCACAAGGAAAAATTTTCTAAGCATTTAGAGCTGACCAGCAAATGAAACAAGTACTCTGAAAAGCGTGAAGCAGAGAGTGGTGCAACCATCATACAGATTTTGTAGATGAACCCTGCTTAGGACAGGGGACCAGATCCAATGATCCCTGCAGTGTTTTAGATGAGCTTCTGTGACTCTGGGTGACAGCAGTTTATATCTTGGAAGTATGAAAGGACTTTGCTAAAAACCACATTAATGGTGGTAGCTGACCTGAACAACCTGCACAGTTTAAGAACAGGAACTCAGAGAAGGAAGGCTGCCTCTCCTTTATCTTCTGTTGTCTTCGGAGTCCCTGAGTACTCATTAAATGGTCATTCCATATTGAAAATGATCCCCTTTAGATCACTTTTGCACATCAAAGGAGAGTATGTACATCCTTTCCTTTCAGATAGTCAATCCATTATGCCTTTAAAGTTTGGAGTACTTGAAAGAAATGAAATTTAGTTTATCAATTAGTATCTGCTATGTGATTGAGCTGAGCACAATCCAGTTGTGAATGTGACACAAACACATGAAAAAACAGCTACTAAAGATTAATGAGGTGTTAACTGGAAGGCTCTACTGCTGACCGCTAAGTGCACTCAAGGGCTCTAGAATCCAGTCCACTGGGGGTGAATGGGAGCTCTGCTGCTTACTGCCTGAAAGCTGGCTACAGATCATTTCACCTTATTGGACCTTGGTTTCCTTGTCTACAAAATGGGAATAACAATGCCTATTTGGTAGGGTTTTGAGAAAGATGAAATTAGACACCGGTAATATGCATAGCACAGCACACATAGTAGTTGTTTAATAAATGATAGTTACTATTAGGGATGATAATCAAATCAATCATGAGCTATTGGTTATAACTTTCTTAGTAACTCAGGATGGAAGTACTGATATGGCTTAAAGTGTGAGGAAAAGGCTTCATAGAAGCAGGAAGGATGATGTTTAGACAATGAAGTCAGACAGACTCGAGTCCAAATCCCGTTTCTACCACATTACAGCTGTGGGATATTGGGAAATTCACTGCTCTGAGCTCCAGCTTCCTCATATGTAAAGTATGGATAATCATAGTACCTGTCATCATTCCTGTGAGGACTAAATAACACTCAGCACACACACAGTAAGTACTCAGTACTCAGTAAATGTTGTTATCACCATCTTCATGGAAAACAGGATATGTGAACCAGACACAAGAAGGGTTATGTGCATTTATACCTTCTTCCCTACCCCAAAACTGAGTCTGATAGTGTATTTGAAACATAGTGGATTTGAAAGAAATAGAAAGCCCTCCAATTAGTTTTACAGAGAACATTATGATAAATTCATCTTTAAATAAAACGACAGTTCTTATATCAAAAATCATGCATGTTTCCAAAAGTAAAGCTATTTTTTTCCATCAGGTGTAATGTTTAAATCACATATCATTGAGATAAATGATTATGAGTCAAACTCTCAGGGACCTGCCACTCGATTCAGTCTTAATCCATCAGCACATCATGGGGAACTCTGACCTCTGGCACTTAAGATTATATGCTATATAATTATTTAGTGTATTCTGTGCCTGTAGTTTCCAAAAAAATAAATTTTTAAGCTGGTGCTATTAAATGAAAAAACACAATATATTTACAATCAGTTGGGCATCTTTCAAGATGAAAACACCATTGTAATGGGCCATGGGTCTTCATCACCCATTTGCAAAGGGATCGAGGTAGATCCAATTCATTAGTAGAGGTTTTGCTACAAAATGTGTACAAACTGGAGCAATAACTGTGATATAAAAACATTCATTCCAATACATATCACTACAGAACGGGACCCTCACGCATTATAACCATGGGGACTAAGATAGGTTTTGTGGTTTTTTTTAGTACCAAAGCTTCAAATGGATGAATTTTAAAACTACCAACAATGACATTCATACAAAAATTGGGTGAGATTATGTATAATTTTATGTTGAAGTAAGTGCTTTAAACTTACATAAAAGGTTTTGTTTTCATTGTAACTTAATTTTCAAAGCCCAACCTACATCATTTTGTCATTATAGTCCCTATGTAATGAAATTATAATATCATTAAGCAATTACCACTATGATGTCAAGCATTGGGAAATGTTTTGAAAGGTAATTATCGTGCATGGGTATGGGGTAATTTTCAATAATGTTCTTGGATAGAGCTGAGTTTGTTTTTCCTCAAAATGCTAAATTGCTCTATTTAAAGATTGACTACAGAAACTCTAGAAGGACAAATTAACAAATAAAACCATTTTCTCCTACTAGACTAAGAGCATCTGGATAGGGGTCCAAATTACATTTTTACTCTTCTACACATAATAAAGCCATTTCTAGAGAAATAAAATTACCTTTCAGATAATAATCTATTTACAAACTTTCAGCCTCATCTGCTTTGAAACTGGCTAACGGCAATAACAGAAGAAAAACCAGTGAAGCCAGACCAAATGCAGCAATATAGGCTGCCCTTCTCTCAGTAGATCAGCTCGGGTAAATAATCCCTCCAGTTCACCTTATGAAAGTCAATTAATATAAATGTTTAATTATCTATATTTAATGCATTTTAACTGTAGATAATAGAAAACCTACACACCCAAGATAACTCTTCAAGTTTGAAAATAAATGATGCGGCACTAGTTTATCAGATTTAAAATCTCTGAATCAAGACATTGAACTTGATTTTCGATTTTCTGACACTGCCATCTACAATTTTTTTAAAGTTAATGTATTTTCTCTCCTATAGATCTTGAGAACTGATTGAATGTATTTTTATGTGCATACTAATACACTATTGTTTAAGCAATTCAACAGTGAGGGATCACCATTTGGAGCAGTCAGCCTTAGGATCAATGAAGATGACATTTTAGATAAGATTCTGCTGAGTTCTGGGTGCTTGCAAACTCTACCACCAACATATCTCATAGTAGGGCAAAATTAACTCACACTGAAGTCTGAGAAAGCCTACTGTCAACTGTTGAATATGGGTTCTCAGCAACATATGCCCTCAAATGGGAGAAAGATAAATGACCAACAATGGAATGAAAACGATGAAATGATACATTCTTCCAATAAGAGGGCTATATTGTTTTTGGAAGGTAAATAACATGGCATTATTATAGTTCAGGTGTCATTTGGGCAATAGGTACATTACCCTTTTGTAAAAACTGGTGGCTGTATTTCACCGGGAAAATGCCATTTTAGGGAACATGTTGAAGAATTTGGATGATTAATTAGGAATTATTACAGTTTCATTCCTTCCAGGTAGTCTCTACTTATAAATATGCAGTGATTCAGATGTGCAGTTGTAACTGTGTGGTTTACAACTCTGAACACACTTTCTTACACATGAAGGAAGGCACCTCTCCAAGGTACTGAGCTCGGAAGCCAGCAGAGCCCACAGTCTCTTAGGCGTCTGATTTTAAGCAAGGTATCAACATTGAGCTATGGGAAAATGCATCCCAATTCCAGCAAGGAAAACTGGGACCAGCCTTCTGGGTTGCACGTGGGGGATAGGTAGGTGGGGTGGTTCTGGAATAGGGGAGAGAGCCTCAGACACCTGCAATGTGTTTCACTCTACAGAGAGTTCACTTCTGGTGGCCCTGAAAAGAAGGAATCTCTTGATGCTAGTGAGGCACTGATATCCCCCCTCTCTAATCACTTCCTTCAGAGAAGACTCCCCCAGGACCCTGATAGCTATGTAAGAGAAAATACCACCCTATTCACAGGGGAAGGGGGCGGGGGCTCTGCATTCAAGAATGTTAGAAATACGATGAATCATTTTATAATCTGAGAGTTGAGGTGGGAGTCCTAGGTCTAAGAAGAGTACCAAGGTAAATACTATTTTATCCAGAAAGATTCAAGAAAAGACAACTTCCTAAATTAAAAATATTACAGTGGACATTTCGGTCATGTGGTTCTTATCCTAAATAGGGATTCTGTGGTCATATTGCAGTGTGGGATTTAAGGGTGTGGACCCTGGTCAGACAGGTCTGAGTCAGTGTCCTGATCCATACTCAGGGTCTGTGACCCAGGCTAGCCCATTACTTCATCTGTAAAGTGGGAACATAATATAACCCCACACTAGGCAGTGTTGGGAGGAGGTATGAAGTAATGCACAGAAAAATTCCATACAGTGCTGGGTACACAATGGTCCTTTATTAATGCTGGCTTATTGTTTTCATATAACCAATATTGCTGTTTTGGGGAAAGTCTCCTTTGCATCTGAAATAAATCTTCAAGGTACAAAAAAGATCAAAAGAATAGATCAAATCATTCTCCTATTTCCTAGGCACTGGGGGTACCATAGTTGTTCAGCAACTTTTAGACTCAGGGTATTAGGTAAGTGTCAAAGAACTATGTGGCAGTTAATAAGAGAGTAGTGAAAGAATTTCTGTTGGAGAAGAGTAGTCAAGCCAGATACCTTTCTCTCTGGTTAGCTGTGAGAAGCCATAAAATTTCTGTAAACTCTTTACTAGCAATTTGGATATTACATCTATAGCATCTGTTACCTATTTATATCTCATGGGAGATTAATCAGTGTCCATATGGGAATATTCTGTGTGGCTTTGCCATAAAAAAGGTATAAGAATATTATTTTTACAAGACTCAGGCAACTCCCAAACTCCTTCTGAATGCCTTTCTTACTCAAAATCTATGTAAACTATAAGAGAGGGCTACAGGCCTGAAGAGAGAGTCGTTATTATTCCATTTTGGAGCCGGTAAGCATGAATAATTTAAAAGTCATAACTGTAAAGGAACAAATGTCAAAAACAAATTGACAACTATTCTTTGAGCAAAGTATGGTTCATTTTCAAAAGGTCAGTTTAGTAGTTTTCTCAAATAAGTTCTGAAATCTTAACTTCCCATTTTCACATTTCACACAAGCTCCAGGAAAACACATTTTAGCAAGTGTTAAGGGCACCATGCTCATGGTAATTGATATTCAGCAAGTGTGTTATAGCCCAGGAGGAGTTGTGAAGAGCTGACCATTTCCCATCCAGTGGGATGTTAGAGATCTGAACGCAATGCTCTTCCTGCTGGCCGGCTGTGCTGGAAACTGGGCTGTTCATTTGAAGGTGGCATTCAAGCATGTGAGACATTCTGGCTGAGCAGAAACTGGCTGTGACACAAACTCCTACTGAATAAAACAGGGCCAGGAACCTCTGACTCAAGGGCCAGATAGAACTCCTGCATTTACTTTTGTATGGCTTGGTTTTCTAGAATAATATATGAGTCAGACTATCTTTCCCTGCTGTTGAAATGCAGTTATACTTCCAGTTGCACAAATGCATCTTGGCGTCTCCATCTCTGATAGAGGTATGATGGCTCAGCACACCACCGATCTGCTCTAAGTCCCAGTGTGACCATGTGGAAGATGGGACAATAATAGTATCCACATCTCATAGGCTATTGTGAGAATTCAAGTGCAGATGTAGGCCCAGAACACAGGAAGATGAAATATACACTAGCTATTATTATTTATATCATAGAAGTCCAAAGGTGGGCGATACTGTTCCCTGTGAATCAGTCCTCAGGCACCACATTCACACCCCAGTAAAACAGTTCTGTAGAAAGGGCACTGATGTTGGGGAAGCCTGGGCCCTAATCCCAGCTAGGGCTCTGATTGGGCATTTGATCTTGGTCAAGTCATTTACCTCTTTAGGCAAATTGAGGGGTTGGACCACGTTAGTGTTTTTAACTGGTTCATCAGAGCCCCAGGGCAGAACTTTGATCGCTTCCATACATGAGGATTCCATATGAGATTTCACTTGAAAGAAATGTTGTTACTGCTTATGAATAAAGTTTAAGAGCCACAGCGTAAGGTGATCTACAACTTTTTAATTGCAAAATGTATGGGTCAAAGTTCAATACTCTCATGGTTAAATTTTAGAGATATACCAAAAATACCAACAAAATTGGAATGAGGGGAAAACTGAAAGTCAGGTTTCAATAAATTGCTCTATGTTTTCCCCCTGAGCTTGTAATAAAAAAAGGACAAGTTAAAGAATATTTCCCTTCCTCCTTTCCTCCCTTTATTCCTTCTTGTCTCCTTTCTAATGAGAATACAGACAATCTAATATATGCCAGAACTTGTATAAGATACCAAGGATCCAGGAATGAGGAAACTGACAGTCTCCTAAAAACTCACAGCCTACTCAGGAGGAAAGGCAATAAACAAGTAGACAAATAAAGATTTACAAACTGTGAAAAGGCATGCAGAATATGTTAGAAGGTGAAGTGAGAGAACACAGTGAGTGGCAGACTGGGCTACTTAGGTAAGACTGTCTGGGAAGGCCTTTAAGATAAGCTACAAGCAAATACCCAGGCCCGGCAGTTCCATATCCAATGATCCTGCCCTACATTCAGCTGTTCACTCCCTTGGCCTTGCCCTGGATCTGGTCAACTGTGGCTACCAGTCATTTCTAACAAGCATGGGTGGGAGGCAGGGTGGGGAGCAGGCCCAGGGTTGACAGGTGACCAGACGTATCTCTTTCTTTTGTAAAGAACTTAGCCACTGAGCTCTTGAGATATTTTAATTTGCTTTTCCTGTAAATCAGAAACTCTTAATGGAAAAATAGCATTTCAATTCCTGGTTTTATACATTATTTTTTGAGTAGGTAATCTACTTACCTAGTTCAAAACTCACAAAGGATTAAAAATATAGTGGCTGGGCTCTGGGGCCAGGCTTCTTGGGTTCAAATCCTAACTTTGTGACTTAGTAGTTGTGAGACCTTGGGCAAGTCATTGGAGAACTTTGTGCCTCAGTTTCCTCAGCTGTAACACACACACACACAGTTTCCTCCTGGTGGTGGTGTGAGGGTTAAATGTAATGACTTGGTGTCTGGTATAAAGTAAGTGCTAAACGAATGGTGGCGTGCAACGAGAACCCAGGAAGGGTTCCAGACTGCTCACAACCATGCTTCCCTTCCCCTTCTGATGATATAAACTGGAAACTTGAGCCCATAATTTTTCTTTGACACTTTAGCAGAACAGATGGAAACACTATCTCAGCATAGTGGTAAGTACGGATTGTCTTATACTGCCTAAAATTATGCAATTAACATGCCATTAACCAAGTAGGAAACACTGTTTTTTGATGGTGTTAATTAACTACAAACCATCCAAGCATATCAGAACAGGGGAAGATGAGTAAATAGAAAATGCTAGTTTTTGGTGGAACTTATCAACTACACACCACACAAGCATATGAGAAAAGGGCAGGGGACAGCTGATAAAAATCTAGGGTGACAGGCAGAAGGGATGCTTGATCTGGCTATAACACTGGCCTGCACATTTCTACAACTCTCTGAATTTGCCCTCAATGTAAGTTCTGTTTACCTTCAACATAATTGAGCTCCAGCTGTCAGAACTGAGCTTGGCAATGGCGACTTTAGGACATCCTTCCAGCTGCTTCTTGCTAATATATATCTTGGGTGCCTTTGTTCAAGGACCAGGCTCTCAGTTCTTGTGGCTTATTTAGGACACCTAACATAACATATTATTTGTTCCCTCACAGCAAGGTCTCCTCCTGACAGCCAAGATTCTATTTTTCTGTCATAAGTAATTATAAATGCACACCTCTAAAAAGATTCCCAATTTGAGGGGCATAATCTATTTTAGATAGTAAATCACAGAGACATCTCCATCCCTTGGGCAGCCAAGACGTACAACTCAGATGTATGAGCTCTCACTCTGAATTCTCCATACCTGAAGAAAAATGTGATGCTCTACTTTTTTCCCTGGGGCAGTTAGGGAAAAAAAAAACTGGCCTTTTTGTTGGAGAAATTTATATTGGTTTCACTTCCACTTTTTTAAAGCTTCAGATACAGCATTTCCATCTTTAAAATTCAACCCAGAAAACTGTCTCAGAGAGTCCCACTCTGAGGTTATTTGTCACTCTAATTATGCACTTGAGATTACCCCATGCCTCTGCCATCTCAGCTCCTCAGTTTTCACCAGAGATTCTCTTGTGTTCCTCCACCACGTACACCTGACAGTCAAGTTTCCTGCTTACAACCAGAAACAAATGGTTCATCTTTATGGCTCATGCCAACAAAATGAACACCTGGCAAATTTTCATTCCTGGTTCTTTCTGATTTTTGTCTTACTAATACCTATTGTAGCTACGTGACAGCTTCTGCTTTAATGAAAAGGTTGTATCTCTTCATTCATGGAAACAGGTATCTGAGTAATGTTAAAATATTGCGTCTGCTGTATAATAATGCCAACAGCTGGTATTTGGTAGGCACTATTCTAAGTGCTTCATATATTGCATCTTATTGAATCTTCAATGCGGGGGCACTAACTATTATTCGTATTATTTTATAGATGTAGTAATCAAAATTCATAAAGGTCACACAGTGGGAATTGGTACTGCTGAAATTCAGATGAAGGTCAATTTGACATCCGAACCATATTCTTATACCTTAAACTATATTTTGTCCTGGAATTAACCTTTAGAAGAACAAGAGCAATTTCTCTCATCTTCTCTTTAGCTGTAAAGAACCCATTATTCTAAAAAATGAGGCTCAGGTTACCTCATTTAGGGTGTGTAAGACTAAGTGATCAACACTGAATAAAAACAGTGGCATCTCAAAGTGATAGATTCTCTCTACTTATAGTAAATTATTTTTATTTTCTTATGCATAGCATTTTTCATATTCCCACCTTGAGCACTCAAACTTTCAGAGGAATCTGGATGCTGCTCAGCCGGTTGTTGACTGGGAGGAACAATTGGTGGGCTCAACATATTTAACCAGTCCCTAAAAAGAAAACAAAGTGAACATGTCTGGAATTCCATATACCGACTTTATGTTTCCCATGGATTTTCAATTCCCTGGGGCTTTCACAAAGAAACATTTTTCCCTCCTTCATATCTCAGAAAGACAGATGTCCAGATATCAATATCCAGTTTTGTAAATTGGTTAATATGAAGTCAATCACTTAACTAGCCAGTTTGAGAAATACTTCAACTAAATAAATATTCCTCTCAAAAGTTCATTATTGTTGCTATTAAATTATAGCAGAGTTCTTTTCACATAAGAAAATATTTCAGTAACTCAGAGGAAGTGCAGCTGAGATGAAGCTCCTTATGAGCTTTGGGTAAGAAAGCCTGACAAAGTCACATGCCACATGTCATGGATGATCACATTCCACAAGGTGACTTGGAACTGAAGTCAGTCTTGGAGTTATCATGGGCCCCCACAGTGCTGAGAGTCCCTCAGCCTTAACTCGAGGCTTTCGAGCAGTGGAGGCAAAAGAAGGTGGAGTGTGAGGGCATTTCCCCATCTCTTTACTTTCCTTCCTACTGTACTCTTTCCCACTCTCCTGCTTCCTCTAGCAGATGCCTGGGGGTTATAATTCAAGCTGGCAACATCCAGAAGGCTTGAGTCACTGCATATTCTACTTCAAGCCCTTCTCATCTCTAAACTTACTGCTGAGATTCTTCAGCGGTAGGGAGCAGTTAGGAGAATGTAAAAGATTTTTCAATGTGAATTCTATTTCTTGCACTGCTATAAGTGCCCTGTATCATTTACCTTATTCTTCTCAATAGAAGCATGTCTTTGCAATTACATAATTTCCTTCTAAATTTCTGTATTTCCTGTGGTCTTAATCTACAATGGGAGACAGTCGTAACCAACAGCTAAGAGCACTGGCTCTGCAGGCCAATCCCAGCTCCATGCTTCCTATAGTAAGAACTTGGCCAAGTCACTTAGCATGGCTATGCTTTAATCCCAGCACTTTGGGAGGCCGAGGCAGGTGGATCATGAGGTCAAGAGATCGAGACCATCCTGGTCAACATGGTGAAACCCCGTCTCTACTAATACAAAAAATTAGCTGGGCATGGTGGCGCGTGCCTGTAATCCCAGCTACTCAGGAGGCTGAGGCAGGAGAATTGCCTGAACCCAGGAGGCGGAGGTTGCGGTGAGCCGAGATCGCGCCACTGCACTCCAGCCTGGGTAACAAGAGCGAAACTCCATCTCAAAAAAAAAAAAAAAAAGAAAAGAAAAGGAGATGATAACTGTGCTTCAGAGTTGAGTGTTAGGATTAAGTAGAAAAAAATGGAAGACAAACATTTGGAATGAGTTAGCACTCAATAAATTTCAGCTTTGACCTCTGCCATTTTCATTATCAATGAAGATCATGGTGTGGCCTTACCTACAATGATAAATAAACCAGGGTAGAAATTGGACTTTGTTGGAATTAAACCAGTAAAAGATGGTAGAACGGTTACCAGTCTATACAGCAGAGATTTTCCTTACAAACCATTCACTCTTCAAGCATAAAAAGCATAGTAATGTCAAAATCACTTATTTCCTACTTATAATATTGTATGATAACTTTCAGTCACAGCTCACCATAGCTATCACTAGATTATGGCTGGTGAAATAAGTAAGGTGAGCACGCTGTGTAATTGAGTTTCATAATAACACATTAAGGACACATCAGAAAGGATTTGTCAGATTTCCAAGCTAATGGGGCATTTTCTGATGAGCACTGTTTATTTAGTCTACTTAATTATAGCAGACCAAAAAATTCCTGCATTATAGAAAATTACAAGGTCATATATAAATTACCAGCCCTGTGACCTCATTACTCACTAAGGGTGATGAAGAGCAAGGATGAACAGGAGAAAATAATGTTATCACACGATGACACCCCCAGCTAATAATCAGAAATTCTATATAACCACAGTAGGAGCTATCCTGGTGGGAAAAGCGTAGGTGAGAGTTGTGTGAATGTTATGAAATGTAAGACATTCACTTCTTAGGTCAATAATTTAATCAGTGTTTTTCCTTTTCAGCAGTAGCTATGAAAAGTACAGGGTTCTTCTTTTTGTGATTAATAGAAAACTTGCAAGAAGAATACAAAGAACTACTGTATATCCTTCACCCAGCTTCCCCAATGTTAACATTTTATCATATTTGCTCTCTGTCTCTTAATCTATGTATCCACTGACCTATCTATACATCTATCTAAACAGGGGCCAGTAAACTATGGCCCATGGGTCAAGTCTGGCCCACTGCCTGTTTGTGTATAGCTTGCAAACTAAGAATGGTTTTTACATTTTTAAATGGTTAAAAAATTAAAATAATGTTTCATGACAGATGAAAATTATATAAAATTCAAAATTCAGTGCCCATAAATAAAAATTTATGGGAATACAGCCATGCTCGTTTGTTTATGTATTGTCTATGGCTGCTTATGTGCTGCCATGGCAGAGTTAAGTAATTTATTTTCTCTCCTTTACTGAAAACATCTGATGATCCCTGATCTGTAACTGCACTCACATTGGCTCCTCTAATACTAATCCAATACCACAGGTCCATTCTCATCTTTCTTCTTTCTGTATTTGTAACCCTCTTCTGACAGTGAGGAAACTGGCCCCCATTATCCACAAGATATTTACTTCCTGAATTATGGAAGATACTGAAAGTAGTGTCAGAATTGCCAAGGAAAACAAACAAGAAACACCCTAAACCTACTCTCTAAAGTTCTTGATTTGCTTACAGTTATTTTTCTTCTTTGGTCAAAACACCATATTCAAAACTGACTTGAGTTCTTTTGTTCCCCATCTTCAATGTGAGTATATTAGTCATTCGAAATACAATGAGAGTCATCTGCTTCCTTTTGTGTTACATTTTAGGATTTTTTTCTCCATTCTTGTTGATTTTTATTACTGTTGTTCTTGTTGTTGATTACATACATTAACAACCAAAATCAAAATTACAGAAGGGCACATTTGGGGCAAGAGTCACATCCTCCTGTCTCTTCCAATTTGTTCCCATCTCCTCATCACTTCTTCTCTATTCCTACCCACCCGTCTAGAGGTAATAAATTTCATTAGTTCTGGTATTGTCTTTCTGTGTTTCATTTTACAAAAACTGAATAGTTACATGTCTGTTTTTTATTCCCTTTCTTACTTATGCAAAAGGTAGCATCTTACAGTACTCTTTTGTACTTTTATCTTCTCAGCTTACAATATATCCTAGAAATCATTCCATACCTGTTCAGGGAGAGCTTCCTCATTCTTTTTTTAGAATGGCGTAATACTTCACCATATGGATGTACTATCATTTATTTCACCTTCTATGTTTGAGCATATTTTCAATGTTTTGCAATGATTGCAATTAACACTTCAATGAATAAGCTTGGGCATGTCTATTTTTGTATACTTAGAGGTACATTGTGAAAAGGTAAATTTCTAAAAATTTACCTGGAACAAAAAAAAAATCCTGGAACAAAAGGTAAATGCATACTTGACTTTGTTAGATATTGGCAAATTCCCTTCACAAGGATTGTACCTGTTTTCATTCTCACCAGCAATGTATGAGAATGCTGATTTCCCGAGAGCAACTTCAGTGGAATATGTTGTCAAATATTTTAATGCTTTCTGATCTGAGAGGTGAGAACTGACACTTTAAAGTAGGCTTGATTTGAATTTGTTCTCATTATGTGTGGAGTTGACTGTGTTTTCATATATTTAAGGGCATTTATGTAAATACATGTTGACATATATATGTATGCATGTGCCATATATATGTTTGTTCACATCTTTTGACCTTTCTTCTATCAGATTTTTTATCTTCCCCTCACTTTATAATTTGTCTTTGTTTATTGTGTTTTTTCTTTGTGCCATGCAAAAGATTTTATTTTTATGTAGGCAAAGGTATGAGCAATCTAAAAAAATTGCCTTTGTATTTTGGGTCATAGTTATAAAGCCTTTCCCTACAACCAAGTTCTGTAGAAATTCACCCATGTTTTCTTCGAGTTACATGTTCTTCTAGTACATGGCTTCATTTTTACAGTTAGATTTCTTGTCCATTTTGAGTTTACTCTGGTATATGGTGTGAGTTTATTCTGGTACAACATATGTCTAATTTTATCTTTTAAAAATAATTACAGAGTTCTTTTGACAAGTGATGATATTTTAACACATAATTAGAAGATTTTATACAATTAAGAAATTTTTAATCAAAGCATCTAACTCATTTGTTTAGCTTTTTACTAAGTAAGCATTTACAAAGTACAATGTAAAAAGAAAGGTTTTCATTTTAACTAAAATATAAACAACTCTGGGCCAAACAAAATCAACCAGGATTTTTCTTGCAGGACTTCTCAGAGCTTTTAAAACACTGTGAGTATCCCAAGAGGAGGCTAGAGTATGCAGTATCGCTCAAATTTATGTATCTAGAACTGGTAACATCTTTTGGGACCACAGAACACACCTTGAGAAATGATGCTCCAAGTTATACCATTTCCCCACTCTGGTAGCATTTTGTTTGTTTGTTTTGTTTTTCATTTTACTTTATATATGTTTAATAATTTTATTTTTTCAAGAGCATTCTTTTTTTGGTGACTTGATAGTAGCAGAAATGTGCAGTCCAGCATCTGTATCTTACATGTTTACATTTTTACATGTGATATTTAATGCTAACCCATTGTCTTGATCCTTGTTCAACTCCTTTAAACCTCCATACTTTCCCCTACGTAAGCAGCAAACATTCAAGGAATGGGGAGTTCTAGCTAAGGCTCCTTCACCACACACCAGTCTTAGCTTTAGTACTGAACCATTTCCCTGGTCTGCTTCTTACCCAGCTACCTGTGCTCCAGAATCTATTCTTGCTTGTTGTTCCACCATTTCCATAGTTGCCCCTTGGACTTGATACTCTGGTTGGTTTCTTCAGCTCTGACTATAATCCTTTTATGCCAAGGACTGACTCTATCTCCCTGTAATGAAAAGCCTCCAGTTCTTTTTGGTAGATTAACATCCTTTCAGTTGCTCTCTGAGCACATGCAGGAAGGAGCCTCCTCTTCCTCCTTCCTTTTGAGGACTCAGGTATGTCTCCCACTCTTACCCTCCTCTTGAAACTGGAGGAAGAGGGCTCCCAGGCACACCTGCACATGTTGAGTACCGCTGAAAGAAGAGGTGCTTTATTCAAGAGTCAAGACCATGGATTTGTATTAAATACACAGAAAAAAATACTGAACAGATGAAGAATAAATACAATCTTGTGAATTTTTATAATGACCAGATTGATTTAATACTAAAATCTTGGCCCTATATGAATACCACATTGTTTTCACTCAACCTGCATGCTAGACAGTAGACAGTACCTGAGTACGGCTGAATCAGATACCTTTAGAACTAAGGACGATGTCCTCAGTTAAGACAGACTATGGCTTCAGTTCCTTTGTCTAAAAATGAGATTGTGTTTACAAGAAAATTTTACATACATTTATTTTATTAATGTGATTCCTATAAATAAATGTATGTGAATGTACACATATATATGTCTACATATATATAGATAGCATTATATGAGAGCAAGTCAGCTTAATCATCTCTTTATATATACAGTAAGCATTTACTGAACTGCTGTGCCAGGCCTCAGGAATTTCAGGATAAATTATTCTTGGTTCCTTCCCTCAAAGAGTCATAGTCTGATGGAGGACACATTCTAGCCAGAAAGAAAAAAAAAAAGAACATGAGCTGTATCCATCCATTTGTTCCTGTGAAGGAATTTGCTTGCAATAGAGCTATCTACATCTTGCGTACATTTAAATAATTATTTGGGGTAGTCATTATTTCAGAAATCTAAAACATGGCAATAATTATTATATATCTTTCAATTACAACACTGAGCTACCTGCCATCATAAAGCTCTGGGTCAAAGGAGCCAGCCCAATAAAACATTTTCACTGGGGATCTTATATTAGGAATTTAATAATTTGCAGCAATGTCTATCCATACTTAATGATAATTATCATTTGCTATCAGTGTACATTTCTTATTCTCTGAAAGAGATTTAGATTTTAAAAAACTTTTATGGCCAGAGAACAGACTGGGTAGAGGACCAGGAGATACCTATTTTTGGGGACAATTCATAGATTCTTTTTAAAAGCTGGTGAAAACTGTTTCCAAAAAATATATACATAAATACAAAATTTTACTTCTAATTTCAGGAGGTCAGAGATAGTCTAAAGGCCATATATGAACCTCTGGGCTCCAAATAAAGAACTTCTGCATCATGGGATATCATGGAAATGGTATTTCAAGTAGTGAAAAATCCATGCTTGGAAAAGTTTTTCTGTAAAGGGCCAAACAAAAAATGTGTTAGCTCTATGAGCCATAAGGTCTCTGTCACAACTATTTAACTCTATGGTTGTGCTGTAAAAGCAGGCATAAACAATAGGTTTATGAATGGGCATGGCTGGATTCCAAGAGCCTTCTTTACAAAAACAGGCAGTGGGCAGGATTTGGGTCTACAGGCTGTAGTTCAATGACCTATGCCTTAGTGAAAGGAACTGTGAAGTAGACAATGCTTGAGGTTTTTATGAAAATTCCTGCTGATTTTTCTACTAAATAGCTTTGAATCCACCTTTCTCACCATCTCCCCTTCTACCACCAAGGTCTAAGCAACTATCTTGGCTTGTGTTATCTGTAGCAAATGCTGTTACCTGATCCCTTCATATTTACTCATCCTGGCTTCATTTTTCCTCTGTTCTTCATACTATAGCCAACATCACCTGACAGTATGTCCATCTCTCGTTTCAAACTCTCCAGTGTCATTGGGAAGCCATCATCCTCAGGAGAAAGACCAGAACCCTTATCTTAGCCTTTGAGGCTTTGCATAGACTAGTCTCTATGTATTTTTCCAACCTTATGTGGTGCAATGTTTCCTTTCACTCCGTGTGCTCTGGCCACCCTGGTCTTCTCTCAGTTCCTTGAGTGTGCTCACTACCATCACTGGGCCTTTGCCCAGGCTATGCCCCCTTGTCTAGACCATGCTTTCCTCCCCTCTTTCTACTGTCCCTTGGCCTGGTGAATTCATACCCAACTCTTGTATTTTGGCTCAAGCATCACACTCCTGGGAAATCTTCTGACATTCCCTCTTCAATATAGTTGAGTTCCTTTCACTCCTTCTCTTAGAGCAACTGTGATCTTCTCGCTAAGAGCTCTCATCTCAGCTCATAATTACAACCTCATTTGTTTGATCATTTGATGAATTTCACCCCCCTCATTAGACTCTAGTTCCTAGCAGAGGTCCTGGCAAAGAGTAGCTGCTCTCTCAATATTTACCAAAGTATGACTACCGAAAGAGTCTCTTTCTTAGCCAAGAATACTGAGTAGTACTTGGTATTGAAAGTTTCCAAAACAATAAATAACGCTATTGTAACCCAATCTGCATTCTTCTTCCATCTTGCTCTTTCTCTGCTTGTTAAAAGCATGCTATTGTTTCCTTACCATGTGCTCCATATACACACACAGTTTAGTGACACACACCTGCTTCTTCACAGCCAAGAAAGAAAAATTTAATTTTCTTTTTTTTTTTTTTTGAGACGGAGTTTTGCTCGTTACCCAGGCTGGAGTGCAATGGCGCGATCTCGGCTCACCGCAACCTCCGCCTCCTGGGTTCAGGCAATTCTCCTGCCTCAGCCTCCTGGGTAGCTGGGATTACAGGCACGCGCCACCATGCCCAGCTAATTTTTTGTATTTTTAGTAGAGACGGGGTTTCATCATGTTCACCAGAATGGTCTCGATCTCTTGACCTCGTGATCCACCTGCCTCGGCCTCCCAAAGTGCTGGGATTACAGGTTTGAGCCACCGCGCCCGGCCGAAAAATTTAATTTTCTACCTCAGGAAGCAGAATGTTGATTCAGAAACATATTTACTAGCTTAAAAAACTAAGAAAATATGTGTTCCTTTTTTAAAAAAACTAAAACATACAGATAGTGCTCTCAATAGCATTTCTTCATAGAATTCATCTCCCACTTCAAGAAGATCTTAAAATATAAGTTGGAAACTCTTTTGCACATCTCTTTTTTTTCTTATTTTTAAAACTTTTTGTAGAGACAGGGTTTTGCTATGTTTCCCAGCCTGGACTCTAACTCCTAGCTTCAAGTGATTCTCCCATCTCGGCCTCCCAAAGTGTTGGGATTATAGGTGTTGGCCACCATGCCCTCTTTCATGTATCTCTTAAGATGGACTTGAATAAGTATTAAGATGCTTGTTTGATTTCAGTTTGTTTTCATCAGAGATCTCTAACCAGATTCTCAGTGTTGAAGAATAACACCCATCTATGTTCTGAAACCCTTCTACAACATTCCCACCAACTAGGTATCTAATCTTAATTACTATCACAAACTGTGTACCTACTATTTCATCTTCGATAGTTTTGGCTGTTCAATAGTTTTTCCTCATGTTGAGGTAAAATCTTTTTTCATTTTTCTTGTACCAATTTCTCCTACCATTATCCCTTATGGCTAAGGAACAATTCTAATCTTATTTCAGGACACAGTAGGAGAGAGGTAAGGGACTGTTCAAGACCCCTTCCTCCTCCTTCTTCTTGGAATAGCCCCCTCTAACCACATGGCATTTTGAAGTAGACTGGTTCAGAGGTGGACACCCGACCTAATATGGGCCAATTGCTATGCTTCCCTGAACTTCTCAAACTGGATCTGAAAAAGAGAGAGTCTCACAATGAAGATGGGAGCTGAAAAAGAAAAATTCAGATGCCACTGGTGATCCCATTTCCTGTCACACGGAGGAAGCCAGTCTGAAGAGAGACTGGCAAACTCTTATAGTTAGAATAGTTCAGGGAAGGCTTTCTAGCAAAAGTCATGAAAGGGTTATTCCTGAAGGATGAAAATGAGGATGCAAGATAGTGAACACATGGAAGAATATTCTAGAAGGAACAGCATGAACTACAGTAGAAAGGTGTGAGAGAGACGTTGGGGTACTCCTAGCAACTGTAGCCAAGATGCTTGGCTGGAAAACAAAGGCATTCTGACCTTATTACAAAGGCTCTGGGGATCTACTGAACAATTTTAAGATAGAAGAATCTTGGATTTGCATTTGAGAAAGTTCACAGTGGCAGTGGTAGGAGACTGAATTAGTGGAGAATAAGAGAGGGACCAGGAAGGTCAGTTAGGCGCTTGTTGCTGTATAATTTAAGCAAAATAGAATAGTGTTATTTTGGAAATTTAGTACATAGGTGTTTGATAATACATATAAGAAACAAAGAACCTTTCCCTTAACAATATCTACTTCCCAGTGTGTCAAAATGAGTTTATATGGGGATCAGAACATGCTACCTCCAAATATGCCATATTAGCATATTGATTTTGAGCTAAAGATCATTGAGAAACAGTAGATGCAAGAAGAGCTCCCTCACCTTCTACTTTCTCCCTAAAAACAGGACATAAATTTCCCCTGAGAAGGACATTCTTCCTGTACCAGGAAAGAAGAACATTCTTATCACCAGAGATGGGGAGGTAACACTGATATGAATCTCTACTAGCAAATATTACTGAAATAACCCCTATATTCCATTAGTTTTTACCATACATTTCTTAATCACATCCCCACAGCTTACTGCCCCTAGCCCAAACCCCTTTTCCTATTGTCTTGTGACATCTCCACAATTTATCTCTCATTGTTATAATGGTATATAGTCTTCTGGGTCTAGCCCTTCTTTGAGTCTTAATTTCTTTTCTATGAAGACTTCCATGCACATGTAAAAATTAAAATATCAACATCAAGTAAAATTTACATGCTTTTCCCTTGTTAATTTTTCTCTTGTTAGTTTGATTCATGGAACCCAGCCACAGAACCTAAGAAAGTAGAGAAAGTCTTTCCTCTCCTTCACAGTGTACAGAAATTTCCTGAGAAGAGATCTTGTTTTTGTCATTCTGTGAGAGTGAAGATCTTAAGTGATGGCAGTTTGCCTGAAGAGTCTTACACTCTAATAAGGAATATTTTAGATTCTTTTTATGTGTCTCATGTACTATTTAAGTAAAATTTAGATAGTTATTGAATGTCTTTGTGCCCAACAGTTTGTTGGATATGTAAGGATACTGAACAAACACAAGTCATGGTCCCAGAAAAGTAGGTACATATGTGAATGTGCAGGTCAAAAGAAAAGAAATAAAAACGTCCCCAAAATACAGAAAAATGCTTGCACTTATATATAATTATAGAAATACAAATTAAAATAATGATATACTATTGATATATAGTAGCTTGGCAAAAGTTCTAATGTTTGATACAAGAGTATAAAATTAAGAAGATGGGACACTAGGAGCATATACTGCCTGAAGTGTAAACCAGTGAACAGTTTGTTAATATCTATCAAAATTATCTTTTGACTAAGTAATTCCACTGCTAGAAATTAACTGTAAACACATACTTGCCCAACCTTGTAAATATATGCAAATGAAGATGTTTATTACAGCACTGTATACAGTAACAAAGAGCTGAAAACCACTTAGATAAACATTCATTACCAGGGAACTGGCTGAATAAATTATGGTACATTGAAACAATGAAATAATATCTAGCAGCCAAAGTAGAATGTGGTCAATCTATCTGCATAAATTCAAAAAATTTAATAAAGTTGTAGAACAGTATAGTCTTATCCTTTTTATACAGAAAAAAATGCATAGAAAATATATTTTCTAATATATGCATAGAAAATTTCTGAAGAATGCCCAAGAAACTGTTAACCATAATCACATCTGGCAGTAGGAACGTAGGGTTGGGCGTGGGAGAAGTAAGACTTATTTTTTACTTCCTAGTTTTCTACCCTGGTTGAATTTTTTTTTAACTACTTTTTTTTTTTTTTTTAAAGCAGTCTCTCTCTTTTTAGGAGCTTCTAATTTTATGAGATCTATAAGAAAACCCTTCTGAAATACAGCTTCAAAATATCTTTAAAAAGTATTTTAGGTGTCAAGTGCTAATGAAACACAGGTGTTAGACTGGTCCCTTGACCAACTGACAAGGAGAGAGTAAAATGGAGTTTCTCCATACTAACTTGCATGGTTTAAATTGATCCTAACAGCTTTCACCATTAAAAATATGAATTCGGCCAGGCACAGTGTCTCGTGCCTGCAATCCCAGCACTTTGGGAGGCTGAGGCTGGAAGATCACTTTTGCCCAGGAGTTTGAGACCAGCATGGACAACATAGTGAGACCTCATCTCTACATGCCCCCTGCAAAAATAAATAAATAAAGAAAGAAAGAAAGAAAAAGAAAGTAGTCCCAGCTAATTGGGCTACTTGGGAGGCTACAGTGGGAGGATTGCTTGAGCCTGGAGGGTCGAGGCTACAGTGAGCCATCATTGTGCCACTGCACTCCAGCTTGGGTGACCCTGTCTCAAAATAAATAAATAAATAAATAAATAAAAAAGTCTACTTGGGAGGCTACAGCAGGAGGACTTCTTGAGCCTGGAGTGTTAAGGTCATAGTGAGCTATGATTGTGCCACTGCACTCCAGTTTGGGTGACAGAATGAGACTCTGTCTCAAAAATAAATAAATAAATAAAAAAGTAAACTCCAATGATGAAAGCCAAATATTTTGGGTCTTTACAAATATGTTTCTGGAAATTGTCAAGCTTTCATTTGCATAAACAACAGTTGCTTTATCTAATGCCATAGATATGACTAAAACAAGTAGGTGCTAACTTTTTATTTTATTTTTTAAACACATAATTCAAGAGGCTGATTTATTAAAAGAAAATGGTTCCTGGGCTGATATCTACAATGTCAGGTCTGTCTATTCAATGATATAACTTGACAAATAATGGTTATAATGGCAAAGTTGGAAGATGCTCTACAATAGAGGGGCAGCCTAGCTAAAATCTCAGAGGAAACTCATAGACATTTTCCATTTTAGGAGATCTATTTACATGAGTTTGTGGAAAGTTTGATATTATGTTTTTATTTTCATTTCAAATAATTTTTTTTTAGTTGCTGGAGGACAAAAGGTCTAAACCTCATGGAAAACTATATAGTGACTCACTTATCTTTCACCTTTGATTGGAGGGGAGTCATTTCAGGGGTGAAAATTCTCAAGGAAGTCAGTTTATCTGCTCACAAGAGAAAAACTAATCAAGCATTGTCTGATTAATTACAGACACTTGAAAAAAATGTTATCAAGGACTACAGCTGTAATCAATTTAATCAACATGCAAAGAGCCAATCTATGGTTTTCTTGATTAACAAAGCTGAATGTCAAACAGCAAAGTGTGACATTGTAATGCCACTAGCTAGAGCTACAAACTGAGCATTTTTCCTAAATATTCCAACTCAGGTCAGGATAAAGTGAATATTCTTTTAAACTTTATTTCTTATGATGAGGACCATGGGTATGAACATTTCAATTCTTCCCCTTGATATTCATTCCCATGTAGGAAAAATACATTTTATTTAAGTAGTAGAAATGGGTAGCAATTTCAGAATGCTTCCATAAAGGCACACACAAAAAAATCAACTACCTGGAAAGATCACACAATAAAACAGAAGCAGAAGAAAGTGATGTGAGATTTCTCAGTTTAGTGTCATTCTAGTTGGTTATGGAATTCATCAGGAAAAGACATGCCAGACATAAAGAGATAAAATGTCCTTATTAGATTTTTTAAGATGTGAATGTGAAATGCATCTATATAGTGTCTGATGAGAAAATCAGAAAATTCGATCTGCTTATTTTATTTGCATGAAGTCAATTTAAATGTCAAAATATCTAATACAAGATTGGTTTATTAATGGTGTGTTTCTCACTCTTAAAAATCATAGTTTTAGCTATAAAGTGATGGTTACTTTTGTGTAGCCAAACAGTCTGGAGTTTTATCTGTTAAAACAGCAATTCTCAATCTTTAAAGGGTAAAGATCCATTATTATTTTTTTTTGAAATTTAATAAAAGCACAAATAAATACTTATTTACTAACTAGTGTAAACCTAGAATATCCGAGACAGGTCTCAGTTAACTTAGAAGGTTTATTTTGCCAAGGTTGAGGACGTGCGCCCATGACACAGCCTCAGGAAGTCCTGAGGACATGTGCCCAAGGTGGTCGGGGCACAGCTTAGTTTTATACATTTTAGGGGAGACATGAGACATCAATCAATATAAGTAAGATGTATGTTGGTTCTGTCCAGAAAGGCGAGCGATGACAACCTGAAGCAAAGAGGGGGCTTTCAGATTACCGGTAGGTGAGACACACGTGGTTGAATTCTTTTGAGTTTCTAGTAAGCCTTTCCAAAGGAGACAATCAGAACATGCCTCTATCTCAGTGAATAGAGGGATGACTCTGAATAGAATGAGAGGCAGGTTTTCCCTTAGTGGTTTTCAGCTTGAATTTTCCTTAGTGATTTTGGGGCCCAACATATTTTCCTTTCACACTAGTTAGCAAGTATTTATTTGTTAACTACCTACCATAAATAGTTTCATTATGAAAGTATGTAAATAATTCACCTAAAAACAAATGGGAAGGAATTCAAGATGATCTTAATACTATTCATATTCACATGTTTTCTTTTTTTTTTTTTTTGAAAGAAAGAAAGAGAGAAAGAAAAAAAATGAAGAGGAGGAAGAAAAAGGAAGAGAAAGAGAGAGAGAGAATGGGACTATTGCTTTCTTGCCCAGGCTAGAATGCAGTTTAGTAATGGGTATTGAAAACCTCTTTTATACCAACAATTATACTTGATGTAGACAGGAAGGAATAAGGGAAGAAAATAACAAAGAAGCAGCCAACCAATATTTCATTTAAACCTATGAAATGCTATGTGATTACTGAGGAGTGATTTACTTCCAATTATGTAGTCACTTTTGGAATAGGTGTGAGGTGGTAATGTATGTTTTGTGTATTTGAAGTGGAGAGTTCTGTAAATGTTTATTAAGTTTACTTGTTCCGGGTCTGAGTTCAAGTCCTGAATGTCCTTGTTAATTTTCTGTCTCGTTGATCTATAAAATCGTTAGCTCTTCTTGTTACATTGATCCTTTTGCCATTATATAATGTCCTTCTTTGCCTCTTTTGCTCTTTGTTGCTTTAAAGTCTACTTTATCAGAGGCGAGAATTGCATCTCCTGCTTTTTGTTTATTTGTTTATTTTACTCTCTGATTGGTTGATAATCTTCCTCCTTCTCTTTGTTTTGAGTCTTTGTGTATCGTTGCATGTGAGATGGGTCTGGATGCAGCATACCGATGGGTTTTGGTTTTTTATCCAATTAGAATATATATATAGGTTTAATACTGGCATTTGATGCTAGCTGGCTGTTTTGCCCATTAATTAGTGTAAATTTTTCATTGTGTTAATGCTCTTTGCTTATTGATATATTTTTGGAAAGGCTGATATTGGTTGTTCCTCTATATGTATAGTGCTTCTTTCAGAAGCTCTTGTAAAGCAGGCCTGGTGGTGGTGAAGTCTCTAAGTACTTGTTTGTTCGCAAAAGATTTAATTTTTCCTTTGATTATAAAGCTTAGTTTGGCTGGATAGGAAATTCTGGGTTGGAAGTTCTTTTCTTTAAGGATGTTAAATATTGGTCCCCACTCTTTTCTGGCTTGTAGGGTTTCTGCTGAGAGATCTGCTGTAAGTCTGATAGGTTTCCCTTTATGGGTAACCTGACCTTTCTCTCTGGCTGCCCTTAGTATTTTCTCCTTCATTTCAACCCTAATAAATCTGGCGATTATGTGCCTTGGGGTTGGTCTTCTTGAAGAATATCTTTGTGGTGTTCTCTGTATTACCTGGAGTTGAATATTACCCTGCCTTGCTAGGTTGGGAAAGTTTTCCTGAATGATATCCTGAAGAGTATTTTCCAACTTGGATTCATTCTCTTCGTCACATTCAGGTACACCTATCAAACGTAAATTAGGTCTTTTCACATAGTCCCATATTTCCTGGAGACTTTGCTCATTCCTTTTTATCCTTTTTTCTCCATTCTTGTCTTCTCGTTTCATTTCACTGAGCTGGTCCTTGACTTCTGATATCTTGTCTTCTCGTTTCATTTCACTGAGCTGGTCCTCGACTTCTGATATCCTTTCTTCTGCTTGATCAATTCGACTGTTTAAACTTGTGCATGCTTCACGAAGTTCTTGTGTTGTGTTTTTCAGCTCCATCAATTCACTTATATTCTTCTCTAAATTGTCCATTCTCGTTAACATTTCGTCAAACCTTTTTTCAAAGTTCTTAGTTTTTTTGCATTGGGTTAGAACAAGTTCTTTTAATTCACAGAAGTTTCTTATCACCCACGTTTTGAAACCTGCTTCTGTTATTGGAACACACTCGTAATCTATTAAGCCTTGTTCCGTTACTGATGAGGAATTGCGATCCCCTGTAGAGGGAGAGGCATTCTGATTTTGAGTATTCTCTGCCTTTTTACGCTGGTTTCTTCCCTTCATTATATATTTATCCATCTGTCGTCTTTGTAATTACCGACTTTCTAACTAGGTCTCTGAGCTGACGTCCAACTTGTTGATTCCCAGTGCCGAAATCTGAGCAATCCACTGCGCCGGCCAAAATAGCGGTGTTAAGATTGATGCTGCTTTTCTGCCCGGGAATCTCCGGACTCTGCACCAAGAACTGGCGCACTAAGGCACCAGCAAAACCGCCACACCAGCCACAAGAGTCGCCCTGGCGACCCATGGGGCTCCTCTGCTGGGAATCTCCTAGTCTGTGAGCAACAAATATTCGTCTGAAAGTGTGGCGTCCTCTCGTTCTCTGCGCTTTCACTGGGAATTATGAGCCCGAGCTGCTAGTGATCAGCCATCTTGGATCTCTCCCAGTTCTATTCTTCACATATGTTTTCTTAAAGGGAAGTGGAAGGGAAATAGAAAGAGAAGAGTATACATGGTATATAGTAGTCACTCAATAAATACTTATGAACTGTTAAAGCCTACCCACTGGCAATATATTATGGCAACTATAATTCTGGTCAGTCTAACAGACTTTTCCTCTCCCTTTTCTGAGAACCTAGCACTTCTTTCCTATGGGCAACTCATTTCATGTGGTTTGAGGGGCTGTCTCCCTAAACTCCCAATATGGGGGTGAGCATGAGACCCAAGCTAGGCAAGAGTCCACTACTGGAATTTTGGTGGGTTTATAAGCAGTGAGCAAAATGCTGTGGGAGGCCAGAATATGCCACTCCCAAATATGCCTTTTTAGCTCAAGGATTGTTGAGCTGAGGACAATTATGAAGACACAGATGCAGGAAAGCTCTGTCTTTTCTCTATTTGCCTAAAAGCAGGACATAGATTTATAAAGATAAAAGGTATCTTGGTCCCTCTTTTACCAGGGAGAACAAAGGTTAACCACGGAAGACAATGTGAGGATCCTCGTTGGCCTGAAGATGGCACCAGAGGAATCGACATGAAAAAGCTTTACTTGTTGGCCTTTACCTGCCATTCATTTGCCTTCCTACAATTTTTTGCCCTTAGAGAATTAAATCATTTTCTTTTATCTTGTCACTTCTTTATAAATTTACTGTTCTTTGTTGAATAATATATAAGCTAGAATTCAAAGCCACTTCTTTGAGAACTACTCATTTCCCAGGTATCTCATATGTATTACATACATATTTGAAAAATACACACATATTTTTATATACATACAATATAATTAACTGTTTTTCTCTTGTTAATCTGCTTTATGTTACAGGGGTTCATTCCAACTAAGAACTTATGAAGATTGAGGAAAAAGCTATTTTTCCTCCCTTACAATGCAAACAGGAACTGTGTAGAGTCCCGGTTAGAAAAAAGGCAACAGAAAGAGCAGTAAAGGGATGGAAAGACAGTCCCTAGTTCATCACTTGAGGTCTGGGATTCAATCTTGCCTGCAGATCAATCCCTGGACTCTTTCACTGTAGGAGTGTGAAAGAAAAATAAATCTTGGGACCTCCAAATCACTAAGCGAAAGGGAAAAGCCAAGCTGAGAACTGTTTAGGGCAAACCTGCCTCCTATTCTATTCCTAAGAAAGATAGCTACTAAGATTAAAAAAAAAAAAAAAGCTACATACCTCCCTCACAGAGAAATTTCCTTGTGCATAAAAAACAGACAGAACTCAAAGTCATTCCTCTGTTCACTGACATAAATGCATATCTGATTGCCTCCTTTGGAAAGGTTACTCAGAAACTCAAAAGAATGCAACCATTTGTCTCTTACCTACCTATGACTTGGAAGCCCCCTTCTCGCTTTGAGTTGTCCTGCCTTTTGGGACGTAACCAACGTATATCTTACATGTATTGATTGAGGTCTCATGTCTCCCTAAAATGTATAAAACCAAGCTGTGCCCCAACCACCTTGGGCATATGTTGTCAGGACTTCCTGAGGCTGTGTTGCTGGAGTGCATCACTAACTTTGGCCAAATAAACTTCCTAAATTGACTAAGACCTGTTTCAGATATTTGGGGTTCACAGGAGCCTATAAATGTATGACTTGTAACTAATAGGGTCCTCACTCATGTCAATCAAAGTGTGCACATGTGAATGATATCTATTGAATATATTTTCTCAACAGAAAAATAAAGGTTAAAAAAACTGTATGAAGTTATATTTCTCAAGAAGTCCTTTAGAATCGCTACATTTCTATAGAACAGACTTAAATATTATCTTGTTTTGGGAGTCTGGATGGCTTCCTAATGTGGGGAAAACGTAAGTGGGAGAGCCCCACTGGTCCATAATCCTGCCATAGACTCCCATAATCCTAGCCACAGTCTCCCATAATCCTAGCCACAGTAGAGCCCGTTGACCCTTGAGGGCCCCAAGACTAAGACAGGGAGGTGTCTGGAGACTGCGTGAAGGCACGGCTGCAGAGAGACAGTTCATGTTCGATCCTACAAACACCAAGTCCTAAGGAGCTGCGCCATGGTGCCATTTTGAGAGCATTATCCTCACTGAACTGCTTCCCACTCTGCCACTGAGGCTGAGGTGGAAGCCACAGGTAGTAATCCCATATCCTGCCTCCAGCAGAGGTGTGACTGTGCATTTTCATGTGCCCCAAGGACAAATTCCACTGCTCATGACCTGGAATGCTGCTGCTACAGGTTTCCCAGCTGCCATCCTAATGGCTACTTCCAGAGAAAGCAACCCCGGCCTGCTCAATAGTAGGGCCAAAGTGCAGCTACAGCCACCTTGGCCTGAGCATTTCGCCAGTGGCCTGAGGATCACCTCGTCCTTGTTTACCACAGTCAAGTATCTGCATGCATCACTGCAGAGGGCCTGAGGGCAGATCTTCCCAGCCTGGCTTTACACCCCCTCACCCCACAACAGGTACCTGAGGAAACTGTCTAGAAGGCTGGGAGTCACCCAGCCCAGTCTATCACTAGAGGAACCTGGGTACTCCTCTTTGGGTATGAGGTGGGATGCTCTCTACCTGCTGCTACCACAATAGCTGGCACCCACCTCCACACCACCTGCAGATATGGAGACTGACTCCTGCCCAACTCCTTCAGCTACTGCCTGTGTGGACCACATGGGTCCCAGAGAGTTGTTCTACCACTGCTACTGCTACCACCTATGCCACAGCTGCTGCCCAGGAACTTGAGAAGCTGCACACCCACCTGATCCCCTGCTGCTATTTCTGGCACTCAAGTAAGCCACTTAGAAACCCAAGAATTGGCCTGCCTGGACCCACTAACATAGAATCCAGTGTATGCTGCCCTGGGGCCCAAGGACAGGCATGGTCAACCCACTGCTGCCACCATTAAGGTCTGGAGACTGGCTCACCTGGCATCCCAGTTTGCAGCAAAACTTCACTAAGGCTTCACTAATAAATACACCCTAAGCCACTGAGGAAATAATAGACAACACTGACACCATTTACAGCCAAAGACATCATTCAGAGACTACACTACTGCATGCACCCAGATTCAAAACCAAAGTGCCCTACCCAACCAACACCATAGATACATCATCAGGAAAAATTTCTCCTCAATAAAAGCACATTCAAAAAACTGGAAGAAGTGACAGTTACACCAGATATACAGATAATCAATGTTAGGATCCAGGAAACATAAAAAAGTAAAGAAATACGATGACTCCATAGGAACATAATAATTATTCAGCAATACATCCCAACCAAAAAGACATTCATAAAGTCCTGGAAACAGAATTTAAAATACTGATACTGTAGGAGTGTGAAAGAAAAATGATGCTCAGTGAGATACAAGATAATTCTGAAGAACAACACAAAAATATGAGAAAAACAATTCAGGTTATCAGTGAGAAATTTACCACAGAGACAGATATCATAAAAAGGAACCAAACACATATAGACTAAAAATAAAGGGATGGAAAAGGATATTCCAAACAAATGGAAACCAAAGGTGAGCAGTAGTAGCTATACTTATATCACATAGAATAGACTTTAAGTAAAACATTAAAAAGAGACAAACAAGGTCATTGTAACAATAAAAGGATCAATTCAGCTAGAGGATATAACCATCTAAACATATATGCACCCAACATCAGAGCACACAGATATATAAAGCAAATATTATCAGATCTGAAGTTCTGGAATGAAATAATTCATTGAATGAAACAGAAAATACATTTGAAACCATCAATGCACTAGATCAAGCAGAAGAAAGAATCTCAGAATCAAAAGGTAGCTATTTTGAAATAACCTAGTCTGACAAAAATAAAGACAAAAAGAATAAAAAATAAGGAGCAAAACATTCATGATTTATATGACACTATAAAGTGGCCAAATATTTGAATTTTGGGTGTACCAGAAGGTGAAGAGAAAATGAAAGGGTTAGAAAAATCTATTTAGCAAAATGATAACTGAAAAATTCCCAATTCTAGCAAGAGATGTAGACATCTAGATGCAAGTTCAGAGATCCCCAAACAGATATAATTTAAAAAGCTCTTCTCCCTGGCACATTATAGTCAAAACCATCAAAAATCAAAGACAAAGAGAGAATTGTAAAACCAGCAAGAGAAACGTATCTAGTCATTTATAAGGAAACCCCTATCAGACTAACAGTGTATTTCTCAGCAGAAAATTTACAGGCCAGGAGAGAATGGGATAATACATTTAAAGAGTTGAAAGATTTAAAAAACTGTCAGTCAAGGATACTATACACAGCAAAATATCCTTCATAAATGAAAGAGAAGTAAAATCTTTCTCAGACAAACAAAAGCTGAGAAATGAATTTGCCACCGGCCCTACAAGCAATACTTAAGGAAGTCTCACACCTGGAAGTGAAAGAACAATTTCTACTGTCATCAAAACACACAAAAATATAAAAAACACCAGTAGGGCAAACAAACAAATAAGATTAAAAAAATGTTATGATTACAGAATATCACCAAGCCACAATGGTAAATAGTAAGAGCAAAATAAAGGAACAAAGGATATGTAAAACAAGTGGAAATCAAATAACAAAATAACAGAAACAAGCCCACATGTCAGTAATAACCTTGAATGTGAATGAATTAATCTTTCCATTTAAAAGGAATAGACTGGCTGAATGAATAAAAAAACAAGATCCAACTATATGCTGCCCACAAGAATCTCATCTCACCTGTAAAGACACATATAGACTGAAAATAAAGAGATAAAAAAGGATATTCCACACAAATGGAAATGAAAAGTAAGCAGGATTAGCTGTGCTTATATCACACAGAACAGATTTTAAGTTAAAAAAACACTAAAAAGAGACAAATGAGGTTATTATGTAATGACAAAAGTAAGCTAGAGGACATAACGATCTAAACGCATATGCACCCAACATTAGAACACCTAGATATGTAATGCAAATATTACTAGATCTACAGGGAGAGATAGACTCCAATACAATAACAGTTGGGAATTTCAACACCTCACTGCCAGCATCAGTCAATAATTTAGACAGAAAATTAATAAACACTGGGTTTCAATTACAAATTAGACCAAATGAATCTAAGAGAAATTTACAGAACATTTCATTCAACAGCTACAAAATAGCTATTCTTCTCATCAGCACACACAACATTCTCCAGGATAGAATATATGTTAGGTCACAAAATAAGTGTCAATAATTTTTTAAACTTCAAAGTCTTATCAAGTAACTTCTCAGACAACAATAGAGTAAACCTAGGACTCAATAACAAGAGGAACTCTGGAAACTGTACAAATACATGGAAATTAAACAACATACTCTCGAATGACCACTGGGTCAAGGAAAAAATTATAGAGGAAATATAACATTTCTTGAAACAAACAAAATAAAAACAGTATACCAAAATACACTGTACCAAAATATGCTGGAATACAGCAAAAGTGGTGTTAAGAGAGAAGTTTACAGCAATGAACACCTATATCAAAAAAGTAGCAAATAAAATAAAAGTGATTTCAAATAAACAATCTAATGATACACTGTAAGGAACTACAAAAGAAAGGACAAACCAAACTTAAAATTAATGGAAAGAAATAATAAAGATCAGAGCAGAACTAAATGAACTAGACACTAAAAAATAATAAAAAGGATCAACAGAACAAAAAGTTGGTTTTTTGAAAAGATAAAATTGATAAACCACTTGCTAGAGTAACCAAGAATAAAGAGAATACCCAAATAAAACCAGGAATGAAACAGAATATATTATAACTGTTACCATGAAGATACAAAATATCATTAGAGACTATTATGAACAACTGTACACTAACAAACTAGAAAACCTAGAGGAAATGGATAGATTCCTAAACACACACAATCTATCAAGATTGAATTAAGAAGAAACAGAAACCTGAATGGAACGATAACAAGTTATGAGATTGAATCAGTAATAAAAAATCTACCCATGAAGAAAAGTCCAGTACCAGATGGCTTCACTGCCAAATTCCACCAAACTTTCAAAGGACATCAATTCTTCTTGAACTATCCCAAAAATTGGAAGAGGAGACAATTTTCCCTGACTCACCTGATACCAAAATCAGACAATGACACAACAAAGAAAAGAAAACTAGAGAGCAATATCCCTGATGCATATAGACACAAAAATTCTCAACTGAATAAGAGAAAACTGAATCCAACAGTATATCAAGAAAATTAATACAGCAAGACCAATGTGATTTATCCCAGGGATGTAAGGATGATTCAACATATGCAGATCAGTAAATGTGATGCCTCAGGTTAACAGAATGAAGAACAGATCTATGAAGAATGAAGGTTTAAAATAATCTCAATAGATGCAGAAATAGCATTTGATAAAATTCAACATCCTGTCTTGATAAAAACTCTCAACAAACTAGGCATAGAAATGATATACTTCAAAATAATAAAGGCCATATATGACAAACTCAGAGCTAACATCATACTGAATAGGGAAAAGCTGGAAGCCTTTCCCCTAACAACTGGAACAAGACAAGGATGCCCACTTTTACTACTCCTGTTCAACACAATACTGGAAGTCCTATCCAGAGTAATCAGGCAAAAGGAAAAAACAAAAGGCATCTAAATTGGAAAAGTATAAGTCAAATTTTTCATGTTTGCTGATGATATAATATCATATCTAGAAAAAACTAAAGACTCCCCAAAACTCTGAGATCTGATAAATCCAGTAAAGTTGAAGGATACAAAGTCAACATAAAAATATTAGTATTATTTTTATACACCAATAATGAATCAGCTAAGAAATAAATCAAGAAAGCAATTCTATTTGCAAGAGCTGCAAAAAATATCTGGGAATAAATTTAACCAAGGATGTGAAGAATTTCCATGAGGAAAACTACAAAACACTGATGAAAGAAATTGAAAAGGTCACAAACAAATAGAAAGACAGCTCATGATCATGGATTAGAACTAATATTATTAAAATGACTGTAATGCCAAAAGCAATCTACAGATTCAATAAAATCTCTATCGAAATATCAACATCATTTTTCACAAAAAGAAAAAAGAATCCTAATATTTGTATACAGTCACAAAAAAACCTGAATAGCAAAAGAAATTTTGAGCAAAAAGAACAAAGCTGTGAGGCATCACACTAACCTGACTTCAAAATATACTACAAGGCTATAGTAACCAAACAGCATGGTATTGGTATAAAAAGAGACACATAGGCCAATCGAACAGAATAGAGAATCCAGAAATAAATCCATATATTTAATAGCCAATTGATTTCCAACAAAGGTGCTAAGAACATACATTCAGGAAAGGACACCCTCTTCAATAAATGGTGCTGGGAAAATTGGATGTCCATATGCAGAAGAATAAAACTAGATGCCTATTTCTTATCATATACAAAAATCAACCCAGTATGGATTAAAGACTTACATCTAAGACCTGAAAATATAAAACTGGTAGAAGAAAACATAGGAAAAACACTTCAGGACACTGATATAGGCAAAAATGTTATGGCCAAGACCTCAAAAGCACAAACAAAAACAAAAACAAAAGCAGATAACTAGGACTATATTAAATAAAAAAGTTTCTGCATAGCAAAACAGAAGAAAAGCCAACCAACCAAACAAAAACAAGAGTGAAGAGACAACCTGATGAATGACAGAAAATAAAACTATGTGCAAACTACTCATCTGAAGATGGAATAATATCCAGAATATACAAAGAACTCAGCAAGAAGAAACCAAATAATCCCATTAAAACAGGTGCAAAAAACATGAATAGATATTTTGCAAAAGAAGACATACAAATGGCCAACAGGTATTTGAAAAAGTACTGAACATCAGTAATTGTCAGGGAACTGTAAATCAAAACCACAATGAGATATCATTTTACCCTAGTCAGAATGGCCATTATTATAAAGACAAAGAAAAAACAAAAACCTAAAACAAAAAACAGTTGATGGCAAAGATGTGGAGAAAGGGTATTCCTTATTTTTTCAACTTTTATTTTAGATTTAGGGGATACACATGCAGATTTTTAATGTCGGTATATTGTGTGATGCTGAGGTTTGGGGTATGAATGATCCCATTAAGCAGGTACTGAGCATAGTAGCCAATAGTTTTTTAAACCCTTGCCTCCTTCCCTCCATTCCATTTCTAGGGGTCCCCAGTTTCTATTGTTAACTTTTTTTTTTTTTTTGAGACAGGGTCTTGCTTTGTTGCCCAGGCTGAAGCATGGCAGCATGATCTTGTTGCCATCTTTATGTCCATGAGTATTCAGTGTTTAGTGCCCACTTATAAGTGAGAACATCGTGGTATTGGTTTTCTATTCCTGGGTTAATTTGCTTAGGATAATGACCTCCAGCTGCAACCATGTTGCTAAAAGGATATGATTTCATTCTTTTTTATAGCTGCACTGTGTTCCACTGTGTATATGTACCATATATTCCATGGTGTATATTCCACAGTACATATACATCATGAAAGACTACGGCAACAGTCGAAACTGGGGACTACTATAGGTGGAAGGGAGGGAGGCAAGGGTTAAAAAAACTATTGGGTACTATGCCCAGTACCTGTGTAATGGGATCATGCATACCCCAAACCTCAGCTTCACATAATATACCCATATAACAAACCTGCACATGTATCCTTTGAATCTAAAAAGTCATAAGAAGGAATAAAATAATTTTCTTTATTCAGTCCACTGTTTGTGGACACCTAGGTTGACTCCATGCATTTGCTATTGTGAATACTGCTGTGATGAACATGAGAATGCATGTGTCTTTCTGGTAGAAGGATTTGTTTTCTTTTGGATATATACCCAGTAATGGGATTGCTGGGTCAAACAGTAGTTCTAATTTCTTTGAGAAATGTTCAAACTGCTTTCCACAGTCGCTGAACTAATTTATATTCCAACCAAAAGTATATAAGCTTTCTGAAAAGATAACTCTTATAAACTGTTGGTAGTAATGTAAATTAGTACAGCCACTATGAAAAACAGTATGAGAGATTTCTCAAAAAGCTAAAAACAGAATTACCATTCAATCCAGCAATCCCACTACTGGGTATTTATCCAAAGGAAAAGAAGTCAGTATATCAAAGGGATACCAGTACTTACCTGTTTATTGCAGCACTATTCACAATAGCAAAGATATGGAATCAACCTAAGTGTCCATTAATGAATAAAAGGATAAAGAAAATACAGTATGCATACACAATATACTGTTGTTCTCTTTTATGGCTGAATACTATTATTCTCTTTGCAGCAACATGGATGGAACCAGAGGTCATTATGTTAAGTGAAATAATCCAGGCACAGAAAGACAAATACCACATGTTCTCACTCATATGTGAGAGTCTAAGAAATAGGTCTCACAGAGGTAGAGAGTAGAATAATAGATGTCAGAGGCTGGGAAGGCTGTGTGGGCGGAAGGGGGATGAAGACAGGTCCGTTAGTGGGTATAAACATACAATTAGATAGAAGGTATAAATTCTAAAGTTTGATAGCAGAGTAAGGTGACTATATTTAGCAAAAATGTATATGTCAAAGTAGCTAGAAGGGAGAACTTGAAATGACACCAACACACAGAAATGACAAATATTCAAGATGGATACCCCAAATATCCTGTCTTGGTCATTACACATTCTATACATGTAACAAAATATCACATGTACTCCATAAATATGTAAAATATTATGTATCAGTTTAAAATAGAAAAAAAAAAACCTATCACATGTACTCCATAAATATGTAAAATATTATGTATCAGTTTAAAATAGAAAAAAAAAACCTATCTTTTTACCCAATAGAAGAATACACATAGAATGAAGATGTCTCATCTCAGATAAACATGGCATCACTGAAGATGTAGGGGAAGTAACTGCCTCCCTCCCACAACAGGTTTGCTTCATATGAAGGAAACCAAAATATGTGCTCCCAAAATATGCCTCCTTGACCTAAAAATTGTTTTTGAGCCAAAGGCAATTAAGAAAAAGCAAGCAGGGTGCGGTGGCTCATGCCTGTAATCCTAGCACTTTGGGAGGCCGAGGCGGGCGGATCACCTGAGGTCTGGAGTTCGAGACCAGCCTGACCAACACAGAGAAACCCCGTCTCTACTAAAAATACAAAATTAGCCAGGCATGGTGGTGGGCACCTGTAATCCCAGCTACTCAGGAGGCTCAGGCAGGAGAATTGTTTGAATCTGGGAAGCGGAGGTTGCGGTGAGCCGAGATTGCACCATTGCACTCCAGCCTGGGCAACAAGAGTGAAACTCTGTTTCAAAAAAAAAAAAAAAAGAGCAAATATAGGAAAATCCCTCTCTACCTTCCCCCTTACCTGCCTAAAGACAGGATATCAAGTCTCCTTTACTGGAGACAACTCTAGACTTTTAAGAACTCAGAGATGGCAGCAGAGGAATCTGCAAGGAAACTTCACTCCATTAGTTTCCTCCCATATATCTACCTTCTCACAGTTTCTGGCCCTTGGAAGCTGAAAACAGCTTACATTTTGTCCTGCTGTTTCTCCACAAATTTACTGTTCTTTGTGGACAATGTACGTAAGCCAGTGTTCTAAGCCACTGCTTTGAGTTACTTTTCATTGAGTTTTCTCCCACAGTATATGTGCTGCAAATGTTAATAAACTTGTTTGTTTTTCTCTTGCTAATCTTTCTTTTATTACAGGGTTCATCCCAACTAACAACTCATGGAGGTTGTGGAAAATTATATTTCCTCCCTGGCAATATCTTTGAAAACATTAAGAAAATTACTTGAATGCCTGTTCTATGTCACTTTATACTTGTCTTCTAGGTATTCACAAGGGTGGTCTCAAAAACACAGAGTCTCTGCTTACACAGAGCTTACAATTCAGAGGTGGAGGCAGACAGTAAATACAGTAGTCCCTTTTTGTCCTTGATTTTATTTTCTGTGGTTTCAGCTACCTGAGGTCAATTGTGGTCCAAAAATACTAAATAAAAAATTCCAGCAATAAACAATTCATAAATTTTATATCGAGTACTATTCTGAGTTTGTGAAATCTTGTGCTGTCCCTGTCTGTCCTGTCCTGGACATGAATCCTTTTTCTGGTGTATCCACACTCATTAGTTTCTTGGTAGCAGTCTCAGTTTTCAGATCAACCTTCATAGTATCACAGTGCTTGTGTTCAAGTAACTCTTATTTTACTTAATAATAGCCCTGAAGAGCAAGAATAGTGATGCTGGCAATTAAGAGATGCCAAAGAGAATCTGCATAGTGTTTCCTTTAAGTAAAACCCATGAAAGTTCTCTACTTAATAAGGAAAGAAAAAAAATCGTATACTGAGGTTGCTAAAATCTATGGTAAGAAAAATCTTCTGTGAAGTTATGAACAGCATATTGTTATAATTGTTTTATTTTATTATTAGTTATTCTTATTAATATCTTACTGTGTCAATTTATAAATTAAACTTTATCACAGGTATGCATATATAGAAAAAATATAGCATATATAGGGTTTGGTACTATCTGTAGTTTCAGGCACCCACGAGAGTCTTGGAATGTACCCCCTGTAGATAAAGGGGGGCATAACTATAAATATACAAAGAAAGCATACTATTTCAGATAGCAAATAGCGCTATAAAAGTATAAAAGTAATTTTATATAAAAGCAATTTTTAAAATAAAAAGATTTGATGAGTATTTAATATTAACAGTTCTAGCACAGAGTAAGGCTGATAAAAGATTTCATGAAAACTCCAACTCTTTGTGTAAATTAGTTCAACCCTTGTGGAATACAGTGTGCTGATTCCTCAAGGATCTAGAATCAGAAATACCATTTGACCCAGCAATGCCATTACTGGGTATATACCCAAATGATTATAAATCATTCCACTATAAAGAGACATGCACATATATGTTTATTGCACCACTATTCACAATAGCAAAGACTTGGAACCAACCCAAATGCCCTTCAATGATAGAATGGATAAAGAAAATGTGGCACATATACACCATGAAATACTATGTAGCCATAAAAAAGGATGAGTTCATGTCCTTTGCGAGGACAGAGATGAAGCTGGAAACCATAATTCTCAGCAAACTAACACAGGAACAGAAAACCAAACTGCCTGTTCTCACTCATAAGTGAGAGCTGAACAATGAGAACCCATGGACACAGGGAGAGGAACATCACATACCAGGGCCTGCTGGAGAGTGGGGGTCTAGGGGAGGGATACCATTAGGAGAAATACCTAATGTAGATGACAAGTTGATGGGTGCAGCAAACCACCATGGCATGTATATACCTATGTAACAAAATTGCATGTTCTGTACATGTATCCCAGAACTTAAAATATAATTTAAAAAAAGAGGAAGAAAACACTAAAAAACAAACAAAAACTTCAACTCATTGCATACAGACAGATTCAGGGCACACAGTGAGAAAGGGAAACACAGCATGGTTGATTTGGGGCCATCTATTGGAGATGGATGTTTCTAATATAATGGGCCCCTCAGAGGAACAAATTAAATTCACAGTTAAACCATGTTTACCAGGGAAATCCTATTGCTGAGAATCCACAGACATTTTTGAACTTCTAATGTGACAGCACTGTATGAGAAGTAATGGGGAGTGAATGGGGAATCAAAGAGAAAAATTCCTTATCTTTAGATTATCACCTCAACTTCCAGCACGACTTTCCTAAATCCCAGCAAGACTTGGCTGGTCACAAAATGGGATGCTAACATATTCCCATGCTGCATGTCAGATGAACATATGGCTAGGCTGGGATTGTAGCAACAGCAATGACTACCACCACCACAGTGGAAAACACCTTGATAATCCAATGTGGAACTATATATTAGACACAAATTTAGGACACTAATCTAGTGTATAAATTGCACAGTTTTTAATCTCAGCTTAAATTTCCTTTTAGCCTTGTGATCTCTGAGCCAAACTCTGTCTCTGTTTCCATATCTTGAATATGGGAATAAGAGAACTGACCCTACTGGGTTGTGGCAGGGATTAAATAAACTACAGTCATCCCTCAGTAGGAGTGGGGATTAGGTTTCAGTTCCTCCTCCCCACATATACCAAAATCCTCAAGTTGGCCCTGCAGAACCCCCATATGTGAAAAATGGGTTGGAAAAAATCTGTATCATAATCTGTTAGTTAACCCATACAGCTCAAACCCATGTTGTTCAAGGGTCAACTGTAACATGAAATATGTAAATGCTCTCCGCATAGTGCCACACAGTAAAACTCACCACACAGTAATAGTGTTAGTAGTTATTACTGTTTAAAATTACAGAAAAAGGTTCATTCCCAAGCAACTTTACATAACAGCTTTTAGTTATAAGACAACTGTAGGCTAAATGCTTTGTAACTAAGTCATTAGCAAATCAAGAGCAAAAAACTTTGCAACTTTTTCTAACTTTAGAGAATAATTGCCTTAAAATTAGAATACAAAATAAAACCATCTAAATCTTTCTGTGGAATGATGAGATTTAATGGTGCAGAAGGAGTAGGTGGGATTTAATTTAATGCTTTAATTTAGCTCACTGGGCTTTTGTAAAGAATAACTACAGGGTATCATTTTCATTATTGTGTCAGATAATCACATACCTTATTTATATACTGATTTCCATTTTCTTTTCAAAGTTTGGTTGTATCTTTCTGTTCAAGAGTCAAATAAAAAAATGATATGCTAAAAAGAAGGCTCTGCGAAGTGAATGACAATTCAATTTCCCCCAGTGTTGGCTGGTTGCATCAGAAAATAAAGAACTGGAGAAAGTTGACAGGATCTTTATTTGACTAGATTTATTTCCCAGAATTTTCAGGATGTGTTAATTGTGACATTTCAGTTAATGAAAAATATTGTGATAAAACAGTCATATAGGTGATAAATGGACTTTTGAACAGATGTGATGGTAAAATGCTATTTTAAAAACATTGGGAGGAAATAATCAAAACTCTTTGGTTGACTGGGTCATTCTTGTGGGTAAATTAGGCTTCCCAGGAAGGCAACACTTTTTTCAAATCACCAGGCTACCCATAATTATTCATGGTGTTACTGAGCTGCTATTCCACTTAAATATAGTCTCATTCTATAGAAAGCTTACATAAACTATAAAAAAGGTAGAAAGATACAGAAACATTAAAATATCAGAAAGAGCAAACTATTTTAGACTAAAAATTATACTAATTATTCTTATTAATTATACTAATTATTCTTTTTATTCTTATTAATATTAAAGTATAATATAAACATAGAAAAAAGCACAAATCATAACTGTATGGTTCAATGAATAATCCCACAGTGAGCCACAACCACCACCTGGGTCAAGAGATAAAAGCTCCCCTTCCTCCTTTTGATCATTACACTCTCTTCTCCCTACAAGTGACCCTGATGACTTCTAATACCCATGGCTCAGTTTGTCTGTTTTTGAATTTCCTATGAATGAAATCATACAATATGCATTTTTCAGTTGTGTAGCTTTGATATGGACAGGAGACAGGGAAACAGTGTGGAAGAAGAGGGTGGTTCCCTGGCAAAGGCCCCACCCTCAAGCCTGGAAGGAGCATCTGAAAGTCCTGAAGAGTTTGGCTGGGGAGCTTCGGAGAGGAGATCAGCCACTGGACAGCCAAATTCCAGGGGAAGATCATCTTCCCAATCCATCCCCTTTCCAGCTCCCATCCATCTCATTGAGAGCCACCTCCACTACTCAATAAAACCCTGGCATTCACCATCCTTCAAGTCTGTGTGTGACCTGATTTTTTCTGGATGCTGGACAAGAACTCAGAATACAGAAAGCCGTCACACTGACCCTCTGCCCTTGCAAAAAAAACCAGAGGGTCCGCTGAGCTGTTTAACACTTAAGCCATGCATGGATGGCAAAGCTAAAAAAGCACACTGTAACACATACCCACTTGGGTTTCAGGAGTCATGACCACCTACCCCTGGATGCTACTGTGGGGCCAGAGCCCAAAAGTGCTTGCCCTGGCTCCTGGATCTGACCATCTGCATGCCCCTCCTTCCATAAGGGGTTTGAGCATTCATAGTGGTTGAAGAAACAAGCCACACTCAATCACATGTCCTGCGAGGGTGGTCAGGGAACTTTCCCGTTCCAGCTTCTTTCCCTGAATATTACATTTGTAGAATTCATCCATGTTTTATAGTGTAACAGGATTCCACTCTGTGAATACATCACAATTTACTTATCCCTTCTACTACTGAAGGAGAATGGGTTGTTTACAGTTTGGGGTTATTATGAATGTGTTTATGTAGGGAGGAAAACTTTTTCCCTCTTCCAACTTGGGTTTAGTGGTTTGGGGGCATGAAAATCAACTGACAATAGATATGAGAAAAGACAAATGTTATTTACAGTGCATGAAGGAATTTATCTGTAATGAGTAACTCACTGAATAGCCAGAAATAAAAGTTTATATACCAGCTTAAAAGAGGAGAGTGCTGTTTTAGGGCTTCAGTGGGAAAGTGTGGAAGGTTTTAAAGGAAAGTTCAAACACAATTTCTTTCTGCATCTTCTATAGCTCAAATGCTTTCACTTTAAAATAATCTGTATATTAATTCTAGGGGTTGGATTGGGTCCTCACAGTTTATATATGACTTTGGATGCAACTATGCACACATTTTACTAGCTATACATCTAGGGGGGTAATCGTTGGGGAAAATAATATGGCATGTTCATCTTGTATAGATGCCATCCAAACAGTTTTCCATTGTTTCAACTTATACTTCCACCAGCTGTGTGTGAGCACGTTGAAACTGATATTTTGGAAGAGGAAGAGATCCAAGATGGCCGGTTAGGAGGAGCTCAGGATTGCAGCTCCCAGTGAAAGCGCAGAGGGTGAGTGGACGCAGCATTTCCAGACGGATTTTTATTGCCCACAGACCAGGAGATTCCCAGGTGGAGGAGCCCCACGGGTCACCAGCGTGGCTGTGCTGGCCGGCGCGGCCGTTTTGCTGGCGCCCCGGCGTGGCAGTTCCCAGTGCAGAGTAAACGGGACTGGGTCCCTTCTTAGCCAGCTCCGGGAAGGCAGAGTCACTCATTCATCTGATCAAAAAAAAGAAAAAAAAGGGGGGGGCACTGAAACAGGGAGCCAGGCCAGGAGATTCCTGGGCAAAAAAGCGCCATGAATCTCAGAGCCACTGTTTCAGCTGGCTCAGTGGGTCACCGCATGGGAAATCACACAGATCCCGGCACCTTTTCAACAGGCGACCAGAACACCTGGGCGAGAGCTGACCGTCCAGCTAAAAAACAAAAGGCTCTGAGGCAGAGAGCCAGGTGATCAGGTCTGGCTGGTCCCACCCCCACAAAAACAAAAACAAAAACAAAAAAACAGCAATTGGAAACGCTCTGGGTTGAGAGTTTCACAGCAAGCACAGCTGAACCCCGGATGGTCCAGCTTTGTGGGGGAGGGGCGTCTGCCATTACTGAGGCACTCCACCACTATGGAGGCAGCCTGCCATTGCCCAGGCAACCTGCCATTACATAGAGAGTCCGTCATTACAGAGGCGGGCCACTATTGCTGAGGCAGTCCTAACTACACCCATATAAACAGGACTGCAGGGAAGTTCACACGGCAGCTGGGCGGAGCCCACAGCAGCTCAGTGAAGCCTCTGCAGGCAGACAGTGACTAGGGCTGCCTTCTTGCCATGCAGGGTAGCCCTGAAAAAAAAAAAAAAAAGGCAGCGGCACAGTGGAAACTCATAAATAAAGCCCTAACTCCCTGGGACAGAACATCTGGGAAAAAAAAGGGGTTTATGAGTTTTGCTACAGCAGACTTCAACGTACCTGCCCAGCAACTGTGAATAAACAACAGAGCTCACAGCTCAGCACTTGAGCTACTATAAAGGACAGACTGTCTCCTCAAGCAGCTCCCTGACCCCCATATATCCAAAGAGTCACCTCATAAAGGAGAGCTCAGACTGACATTTGGCAGGTATCCTTCTGGGACAAAGCAGAAGAAGAAACTGGTAGCAATCTTCACTGTTCTGCAGCTGCTGCAGGTGATACCCAGGCAAGCAGGGCCTGGAGTGGACCTCAGCAGTCCTACAGCAGAGGGGCCAGACTGTTAGAAGGAAAATTAAGAAACAGAAATAACTTCATCATCAACAAACAGGATGTCCACTCAGAGACCCAATCAGAAAGTCAGCAACTACAAAGACGACAGGTGGATAAATCCACAAAGATAGGAAGAAACCAGCGCAAAAAGGATGAAAACACCCAAAACCAGAACACCTCTCCTCCTACAAGGGATCACAACTCCTCACCAGAAAGGGAAAAAGACTGGATGGAGTATGAGTGTGATGAAATGACAGAATCAGGCTTCAGAAGGTGGGTAATAAGAAACTTCCGTGAGCTAAAAGAACATGTTCTAACCCAATGCAAAGAAAATAAGAACTTTGAAAAAAGATTTGATGAAACGCTAACAAGAATGGACAACTTAGAGAGGAATATAAGTGAATTGATGGAGCTGAAAAACACAACATGAGAACTTCGCGAAGCACGCACAAGTTTCAACAGCCAAATTGACCAAGCAGAAGAAAGGATATCAGAGGTCGAAGATCAACTCAATGAAATAAAACGAGAAGGCAAGATTAGAGAAAACAGGGTAAAAAGGAATGAACAAAGTCTGCAAGAAACATGGGACTATGTGAAAAGAACTAATCTACGTTTGATAGGTGTACCTGAATGTGACGAAGAGAATGAATCCAAGCTGGAAAATAATCTTCAGGATATTATCCAGGAAAACTTCCCCAATCTAGCAAGGCAGGCCAATATTCAAGTCCACGAAATACAGAGAACACCACAAAGATATTCCTCAAGAAGATCAACCCCAAGGCACATAATCGTCAGATTCACCAGGGTTGAAATGAAGGAGAAAATGCTAAGGGCAGCCAGAGAGAAAGGTCGGGTTACCCACATAGGGAAGCCCATCAGACTCACAGCAGATCTCTCAGCAGAAACCCTACAAGCCAGAAGAGAGTGGGGGCCAATATTCAACATCCTTAAAGAAAAGAACTTTCAACCCAGAATTTCATATCCAGCCAAACTAAGCTTCATAAGTGAAGGAAAAATAAAATCCTTTGTGAACAAGCAAGTACTGAGAGATTTCATCACCACCAGGCCTGCTTTACAAGAGCTCCTGAAAGAGGCACTACACATAGAAAAGAACAACCAGTACCAGCCACTCCAAAAACATACCAAAAGGTAAAGAGCATCAATGCAATGAAGAAACTGCATCAACTAACGGGCAAAAGAGCCAGCTAGCATCAAAATGGCAGTATCGAATTCACACATAACAATATCAACCCTAAATGTAAATGGACTAAATGCCCCAATCAAAAGACACAGACTGGCAAATTGGATAAAAAGCCAAAACCCATCGGTGTGCTGTATCCAGGATACCCATCTCACATGCAAGGATACACAAAGGCTCAAAATAAAGGGATGGAGGAAGATTTATCAAGCAAATGGAGAGCAAAAAAAAAAAAGCAGGAGTTGCAATTCTCATCTCTGATAAAATAGACTTTAAAGCAACAAAGATCAAAAGAGACAAAGAAGGACATTACATAATGGTAAAAGGATTAATCCAACAAGAAGAGCTAATGATCCTAAATATATATGCACCTAATACAGGAGCACCCAGATACATAAGGCAAGTTCTTAATGACTTACAAAGAGACTTAGACTCCCACACAATAATAGTGGGAGACTTTAACACACCATTGTCAATATTAGACAGATCAACGAGACAGAAAATTAACAAGGATATCCAGGACTTGAACTCAGACTTGGGAACAAGCAAACCTAACAGACATTTACAGAACTCTCCACCCCAAATCCACAGAATATACATTCTTCTCAGCACCATATCACACCTACTCTAAAACTGACCACATAATGAAGTAAATCACTCCTCAGCAAATGCAAAAGAATGGAAATCATAACAAACAGTCTCTCGGACCACAGTGCAATGAAGTTAGAACTCAGAATTCAGAAACCAACCCAGAACCACACAGCTTCATGGAAACTGAACAACTTTCTCTTGAATGTTGACTGGATAAACAAAGAAATGAAGGCAGAAATAAAGATGTTCTTCGAAACCAACGAGAACGAAGACACAACATACCAGAATCTCTGGGACACATTTAAAGCAGTCTCTATAGGAAAATATATAGCAATAAGTGCCCACATGAGAAGGAGAGATCTAAAATTGACACCCTATCATCAAAATTGAAAGAGCTAGAGGCGCAAGATCAAAAACACTCAAAACCTAGCAGAAGACAAGAAATAACTAAGATCAGAGCAGAACTGAATGAGATAGAGACACAAAAAACCCTTCAAAAAAATCAATAAATCCAGGAGCTGGTTTTTTGAAAAGATCAACAAAATAGACAGACCACTAGCCAGATTAATAAAAACGAAAAGAGAGAATAACCAAATCGATGCAATAAAAAACGATAAAGGGGATATCACCACAGATTCCACAGAAATTCAAACCATCATCAGAGATTATTACAAACAACTCTATGCACATAAACTAGAAAACCTGGAAGAAATGGATAAATTCCTGGACACTTGCCTCCTCCCAAGCCTAAACCAGGAAGAAGTCGAAACCCTGAATAGACCAATAACAAGGTCTGAAGTCGAGGCAGCAATTGAGAGCCTACCACCCCAAAAAAGCCCAGGTCCAGATGGGTTCACAGCTGAATTCTACCAGACATACAAAGAGGAGCTGGTACCATTCCTTCTGAAACTATTCCAAATAATTCAAAAAGAGGGAATCCTTCCTAAATCATTTTATGAGACCAACATCATCCTGATACCAAAACCTGGCAGAGACTCAACAAGAAAAGAAAACTTCAGGCCAATATCCATGATGAACATAGATGCAAAAATCTTCAATAAAATACTGGCAAGCCGATTGCAACAGCACATCAAAAAGCTTATCCACCATGATCAAGTAGGATTCATCCTGGGGATGCAAGGCTGGTTCAACATAACGCAAGTCTATAAATGTAATTCGCCACATAAACAGAACCAAAGACAAAAACCACATGATTATCTCAATTGATGCAGAGAAGGCCTTCGACAAAATTCAACAGCCCTTTATGCTAAAAACCCTCAATAAACTAGGTATTGACAGAACGTATCTCAAAATAATAAAAGCTATTTATGACAAACCGACAGCCAATATCATACTGAATGGGCAAAAACTGGAAGCATTCCATCTGAAATCCGGCACTAGACAAGGATGCCCTCTCTCACCACTCCTATTCAACATAGTACTGGAAGTTCTAATCAGAGCAATCAGGCAAGAAAAAGAAATAAAGGGTATTCAAATAGGAAAGGAGGAAGTCAAATTGTCTCTATTTGCAGATGATATGATTGTATATTTAGAAAACCCCATCATCTCAGCCCAAAATCTCCTGAAACTGATAAGCAATTTCAGCAAAGTCTCAGGATACAAAATCAATGTGCAAAAATCACAAGCATTCCTATACACCAATAACAGACTTAAAGAGAGCCAAATCAAGAATGAACTGCCATTCACAATTGCTACAAAGAGAATAAAATACCTAGGAATACAACTAACAAAGGATGTAAAGGACCTCTTCAAGGAGAACTACAAACCACTGCTCAAGGAAATAAGAGAGATCACAAACAGATGGAAAAACATTCCATGCTCATGGTTAGGAAGAATCAATATCATGAAAATGGCCATACTGCCCAAAGTAATTTACAGATTCAATGCTATCCCCATCAAGCTACCAATGACCTTCTTCACAGAACTGGAAAAAACCACCTTAAACTTCATATGGAACCAAAAGAGAGCCCACATAGCCAAGTCAATTCTAAGCAAAAAAGAACAAAGCGGTAGGCATCACACTACCGGACATCAAACTATACTACAAGGCTACAGTAATCAAAACAGCATGGTACTGCAACCAAAACAGAGATATAGACCAATGGAACAGAACAGAGGCCTCGGAGGCAACACAACACATCTACAACCATCCGATCTTTGACAAACCTGACAAAAACAAGCAATGGGGAAAGGATTCCCTGTTTAATAAGTGGTGTTGGGAAAACTGGCTAGCCATATGCAGAAAGCAGAAACTGGACCCCTTCCTGACACCTTACACTAAAATTAACTCCAGATGAATTAAAGACTTAAACATAAGACCTAACACCATAAAAACTCTAGAAGAAATTCTAGGCAAAACCATTCAGGACATAGGCATAGGCAAGGACTTCATGACCAAAACACCAAAAGCATTGGCAACAAAAGCCGAAATAGACAAATGGGACCTAATCAAACTCCACAGTTTCTGCACGGCAAAAGAAACAGTCATTAGAGTGAATCGGCAACCAATAGAATGGGAAAAAATTTTTGCAGCTTACCCATCTGACGAAGGGCTGATATCCAGAATTTACAAAGAACTAAAACAGATTTACAAGAAAAAAACAAACAAGCCCATTCAAAAGTGGGCAAAGGATATGAACAGATACTTTATAAAAGAAGACATACATGAGGCCAACAAACATATGAAAAAATGCTCGTCATCACTGGTCATTAGAGAAATGCAAATCAAAACTACATTGAGATACCATCTCACACCAGTTAGAATGGCGATCATTAAAAAATCTGGAGACAACAGATGCTGGAGAGGATGTGGAGAAATAGGAACACTTTTACACTGTTGGTGGGAGTGTAAGTTAGTTCAACCACTGTGGAAGACAGTGTGGCGATTCCTCAAGGACCTAGAAATAGGGATTCCATTTGACCCAGCAATCCCATTACAGGGTATATATCCAAAGGCTTATAAATCATTCTACTATAAGGAAACGTGCACACGAATGTTCACTGCAGCACTGTTTACAATAGCAAAGACCTGGAACCAACCCTAATGCCCATCGATGATAGACTGGACAGGGAAAATGTGGCACATATACACCATGGAATATTATGCAGCCATCAAAAACGATGAGTTCGTGTCCTTTGTAGGGACATGGATGAACCTGGAAACCATCATTCTCAGCAAACTGACACAAGAACACAAAATCAAATACCGCATGTTCTCACTCATAGGTGGGTGTTGAACAATGAGAACACATGGGCACAGGGAGGGGAGCACTACACACTGGGGTCTGTTGGGGGGGAAATAGGGGAGGGAAATAGGGAGGGACAGCAGGGGGTGGGGAGTTGGGGAGAGATAGCATGGGGAGAAATGCCAGATATAGGTGAAAGGGAGGAAGGCAGAAAATCACACTGCCATGTATGCACCTATGCAACAATCTTGCATGTTCTTCACATGTACCCCAAAACCTAAAATGCAATAAAAAAATTGATATTTTGGATATACTAGATTAAACAAAATACATTGTTAAAATTAATTTTACTTGTTTTTCAGTTTTAAAAGTAGTTACTAGAAAATTTAAAATTACATATATGGCTCGCATTCTATTTCAATTGGAGTGCTGCTCTAGTTGATGTTTTCTTCCTCCAGATGGAATTCTAGCAGGCAATTAAGGTAGCATCAGAGTGCCCTTATCCAGTCAGCAAAGAGGACGATTCAAAATGTATCTCTAATCCCCCGGAGAGCTGGTCTATTTTTGGCCCATCCTTTTACCTAAAGTGTAATATTCTAGAACTTACTATTGCTTCATCTCTTCATGGCTCCGATTTTTGTTCTCTAAGCTCAGGAGGCACCAGAGGCTATGTTCAGCAACTGAGTCCTTTGGCTGCTGCTTTCTAAAGTGGCATTTTTCTTGGGAAAAGTGACAATGTGTAAGGCTACATCTCCTGGCTTCCCTTCTCTCCTGGATCAAGGCTCCATAAATCCTCATTGAGATTTGGAAGCTCTCCAATGGCTTCAAGCAGATAATTTCCACATTTTGTTTGGTTTTCTGGTTGTTCTCAGAGGGTAGTTTAGTGTGGAAACAACCAGATTTGCCATCACCAGAAGTAGAAATCATATTAGTTGAAAAATTATGCTTATTATCTAATGTTGTAAGATTTTAATCACTGTTGATGTGGAGAACTGAGTCAGGGTTGTGGAGGAGCAGTCTTACCTCACTTCATTCAAGGAAGGTTTTACAGAAAAGAGTGGGAGACTTTTATATTAGGAGATACTAGCAAAATGATAATTCTAGGGTTAGGGAGTGTCATGTAAAGCTATGAGTAAATTCTGTTGCATACCTAGTTTATTATACACATGATGAAAAGTCTAGTTCTAAGTGGACAAACAAGTTATAAATCACATGCTAATTCTGATTAGTAGTACTGCCTGAAGTACATTATTGAGAAGAATTTTAAGTTTATATCCATGCTCAGTGGATGAGAGAACAGTTTTCCACTAGCAATGCCTGCCATGGACAAAGAATGGGGGAGAGCTGCACATGAATGTGAATCATAGTTTCCCAGGAGGAATACACTAGTGGCTGAATTATTGTGTATCAAATGCATAACAGCAATGGATTGTTTGTAAATTGAAATGCTTTAGATTCATCATATCACTTTAAATTGGCTGTTGATCAATATTAACATGGTGGCAGACTTTTAACAGAAGACCAAAGAGCTCTATCTTCAGGAATGAGCTATCTAAGGTTGTAATAAAAGTCCTGCAGAAAGTGAGCATCCGTTTCAAATTTATGGAGACACTGGATTGAAGGATAGAATAGGCTGAATGATAAAGATACAGAATCATCTTGAGAGTCAAGAAATATAGTTTAGATACTAATATTATTTCACAAGTTTTATTGACCAAGGCTGTCAGGTCCTGGCACAAAATGCAATGGTGGGCAAAAATAGAGTTCTTGCCTCCATAAATCTTACAGTATGAAGGGTGAGACAAATGTCAATTAGATAATCCTGCAAAAATAAAGTTAAATGGTATGATGATAACATATCAACTCCAAGGTTCCTTAGAGGAAGTGATGCCTGAGAGGAGATCTAATGCATGAATAGGTGTCAACCAGGCAAGGTAAGGGGAAAAGCATTCCAGGATGATGAAATAGAGTAAAAAGGCCCCGAGGCAGGCAGGTCTGAGAAAAGGAAAGGAGGCCAGTGTGGTGAATGCCCAACTCTCCAGAGAGAAAATGGTGCAAAATAAGGATGTGCTGGAAGGCAGGGGCCAAGCCTCTAAAGCCTTGCAGGCCACTGACAAAAGTTTGGTCTTTATCATATGAGCAATGGGAAGCAATTGAAAGGTTTTACTATGGGGTTGTCAGAGTTGGATCTGCATTTAGGAAAGGCCACTCTGGCTACTCCATGGGAAATGGGCATATGTAGTGGTGAAAAGGGTATGTAGATACATGGGGCTACTTAAAAGGCTATAACAATAGTCCAGGAAAAAGATGATTGTTTTAGGTGACAGAAAGCCAAATGTAAGACATTAGTGGGATATGGGAACTAAAACTATGAATATGATTCAAGTTACACCAATATTCGCTATGTACTGTCAATGGTGTAACTGTAGTCTTAACTCTTTGGATTACATCTAGATTATGTGTTCATTTTAGAGAACTGCAATTTGATACATTCAAAGGTAACCAAAAGAAGGTGATTAGGACTATGCCAGGACCAGGAATGGTAAAGTGGAGTTGGGGCTGGAATGAGAAAACGTGAGACTGGAGGAGAAAACAGAGCAACCCAGAAGTGATATTACAAAATTGAAGAGCTACTTGATGAAAAGTGACGGTTCTACTTATTGTTCTGGCAAGAGAACTAGGATCAATGGGAAGAAGCTATAAGAAGCCTTCATCAGCTCAGTATAAGGAAGATTTCCCAGGGATGGAGATGCCCAATAATGGAATGGGCTGTCTTCTGCTGCACTGAGCCTGCTTCCCTAGCAGAGATGTGTAAAGTTTGGAGACACTGGGTTAAATCATCTCCCTGACATCATCGAACCCTTTAATTAAGATTCTCTGATTCCATTAAAGTATGATTTTGTTGGAAGAAAATGTATTCCTAATATTACTATTAATATTCCTACCAATATTATCATCACTTTCTACCACTTAAAAAATACATATGACAGGCCCTGTGCAAAGCATGTTATGAGTATTATTTCATTTAATCTTTGCAATAACACTTTAAAGTGAGTATTGAAATACAATCCCTATTTTTAGATAATTGGGGCTTAGAGAGGTTAACTAATGTTATAAAGGTATAAATCCTCACCTCATGAAACCCCTTATTCTACTGTATGCCAATTAATCTCATACCGAGCTAAATGGTTTAACCAATTTTTAACATTCAAATACAAAAATATATGAAATGCCACATTTCCAATGACAACATATATTCAATGTCACAGCTAGTAAGTATGTCAGTCAGAATAAGGATATGTTATGCTTGATAGCAAAAAGCCCTCAAATCTCAGTGACTTACAAACAACAAATATTAATTTCTTGCCTATGCTAAGTGTTTGTAACAGATCATTATGGGGACTTTCTTTGTCACAGTCATTAAGTGACTGGGCTGACTGAACCACCGTCATCTTGAATATTTCTGGTCACAGTGTCAGAGGAAAAGATAATCTGGAAGGTTTCACACCTGCAATTTAAATGCTCTTGCCAAGTAATAACACAGGCCTTTTTGCTCCCAATTAGTTGAAGAGAACTAGTTGGGTTAGTCGGCTCCACCTCAAAACAAGGAAACCTAGAAGTGCAATACAACCATGTATTTGAAATCTGGAGAGCTGGGAATATTTGGCTAACAGTGTCAGTACCTAGTATAGACACTATATCTTCACGGAAGTCAGAAAACATGCAAACAACCTTTGCTACATGCATTTCAGAATTTCTACCAAGAATATTGACTATTTACATTGTTGATTTACCCCAAGTTGAGAGAACGTTAGAAGAAAAGAAATGTAGAAAACATGCTGAATTCTGGTAAAGTTCTTCACTGTATATGTAAAATATAATTTGAATCATAATCATGCCTGGGATACAAGCCCTGGACATGCCAAAGTAGTATATTTATTTGCGTTTGGCCTAGATATTTATGTTTAGATGGAAAATGCAATATTTTACTCCAAGTTTCATTGTACCTACTTACGTAAAGCCATCATTGGTGAACTGGGAGAAGAGAATACTAAACAACCCAAGCCTTACATTAGGTTTTGAATATTAAGATATTAGAATAAAAACTATTTCAATGCCTCATAAAAATTTTATTCTGAAAATCCTTGCTAAGACAAGTCCATCACTGTCAAATTAACTACAAATGTGCTATTAAAATCTCAATTTTATTTATATAAAAATATAAACCTCTTAAAAAGTTTTACTTTCTGGTAAATATTTGTAATAATACAAAATAAAATAAATAACCTATTTCTTGCAGGGACTCAGAGTACTCAGTTGAAATTTGAACTACTTTTATCTATTATGTATGGGAAAATATAGTCGTTTTATTCATAAATACTCTGATCTCAACTACAAAACTAAAAATGGACAATGAAAATATAAAGACAAATCAGTGACGTCTTTGAAGCACTTCACTGGAAATGGCTGTTAGAAGATAAATTCTTGTTGTAATTTAAATGCTTGAAGAAAAAGTACATGCGACGTTGGTATGCTAAAAACATAATTAAAATTTATATTACAAATGCTAGTTCAGAAAAGAACTGATTTTAAAAGCCAATGATGTTTCCTGTAAGAGCATTGCTGTGGTTTTTTATAATAAATGATACCTTTTTCTAATTTGAAAGCTACATATTTTAATGGAGAATGGCCCAAAATGTTTTTAAGGTCAAACTGGAAATATGTTGATGATTTACAAAAATGCAAGCCAAGTGCTTTATTATATTGTACTAGCAGAGTGTTATTGTACTTTAAAAAATCATTAAATCAGCACAAACCCACACTCATCATTTCCTGCACATTTTTCACACCAAGCTGCCTTCTGACTATGAGTAATCTGTTAATCTACTCTTCGCCTCACAATCCGTCAAAGTGACAGATTCATTCCTTTCCTAATACATAATATCTTCATTTACTGTATGCCTTGCTGCAACTTTCTTTTTTGCTAGTACTGAAACTTAGAAATTCACGAACAAATTTAGAGAATGTCACAAGGGTGGTAGTTCTTGTTTGTTTCCCATTTCTTCTGCTAGTCCAGCTGAAGAAACTAAAATTTTTGTGGACTCCTAATGTGAATTAGTAGTATATCCAAAATGAAGGCAATTTTAGGTTTCAATAAGAGTGTTGCTGAAAAGGTTGGAAGAGGGCAAATGGCAAAAAACAAAGTGCATCCTTCACCAAGTCAAACACTGATTGCAATGGAATTTTCTCTTTCTTTCTTTCTCTTTAGTTCTTTCTTTGTATTGTACTTTAGGTTCTGGGGTACATGTGCAGATCATGCAGGATTGTTGCACAGGTACACACATGGCAATGTGGTTTGCTGCCTCCATCCCCCCATCACCTACATCTGGCATTTCTCCCCATGTTATCCCTCCCCAACCTCCCACTCCCCTGCTGTCCCTCTCTTGGGCCCCCAACAGACCCCAGTGTGTGATGCTCCCCTCCCTGTGTTCATGTGTCCTCATTGTTCATCACCCACCTATGAGTGAGAACATGTGTTCTGTTCTTGTGTCAGTTTCCAGAGAATTATGGTTCCCAGATTCATCCATGTCCCTACAAAGGACATAAACGCATCAATTTTTTTTCTTTTTTTTTTTTGAGACGGAGTTTTGCTCTTGTTACCCAGGCTGGAGTGCAATGGTGCAATCTGGGCTCACCGCAACCTCCGCCTCCTGGGTTCAAGCAATTCTCCTGCCTCAGCCTCCCAAGTAGCTGGGACTACAGAAACTCATCATTTTTTATGGCTGCATAGTATTCCAGGGTGTATATGTGCCACATTTTCCTTGTCCAGTCTACCATTGATGGGCATTTGGGTTGGTTCCAGGTCTTTGCCATTGTAAATAGTGCCACTATGAACATATATTTGCATGTGTCTTTATAATAGAACGATTTGTAATACTTTGGGTATATACCCAGTAATGGGATTGCTGGGTCAAATGGAATTTCTATTTCTAGGTCCTTGAGGAAGCACCACACTGTCTTCTACAATGGTTGAACTAGTTTACACTCCCACTAACAGTGCAAAAGTGTTCCTATTTCTCCACATCCTCTCTAGCATCTGTTGTCTCCAGATTTTTTCATGATCACCATTCTAACTGGCATGACATGGTATCTCAATGTGGTTTTGATTTGCATTTCTCTAATAATCAGTGATGATGAGCATTTTTTCATATGTTTGTTGGCCTCATATATGTCTTCTTTTGAAAAGTGTCTGTTCATATCCTTTGCCCATTTTTGAATGGTCTTGTTTGTTTTTTTTCTTGTAAATCTGTTTTAGTTCTTTGTAGATTCTGGGTATTAGCGCTTTGTCAGATGGGTAGATTGCAAAATTTTTTTCCCATTCTATTGGTTGCCAGTTCACTCTAATTATTGTTTCTTTTGCTGTGCTGAAGCTAAGGAGTTTAATTAGGTCCCATTTGTCTATTTTTGCTTTCATTGCCAATGCTTTTGGTGTTTTAGTCACGAAGTCCTTGCCTATGCCAATGTCCGGAATGGTTTTGCCTAGATTTTCTTCTAGGGTTTTTATAGTGTTAAGTCTTATATTTAAGTCTTTAATCCATCTGGAGTTAATTTTAGTGTAAGGTGTCAGGAAGGGGTCCAGTTTCTGCTTTCTGCATATGGCTAGCCAGTTTTCCCCACATCATTTATTAAATGGGGAATCCTTTCCGCATTGCTTGCTTTTTTCAGGTTTGTCAAAGATTGGATGGTTGTAGATGTGTGGCATTGCCTCCAGGGCCTCTGATCTGTTCCATTGATCTATGTGTCTGTTTTGGTACCAGTACCATGCTGTTTTGATTACTGTAGCTTTGTAATATAGTTTGAAATCGGGTAGCATGATGCCTCCAGCTTTGTTTGTTTTGCTTAGGATTGTCTTGGCTATGCAGTCTCTCTTTTGGTTCCATATGAAGTTTAAGGTGGTTTTTTTCCAGTTCTGTGAAGAAGGTCATTGGTAGCTTGATGGGGATAGCATTGAATCTATACATTACATTGGGCAATATGGCCATTTTCATGATATTAATTCTTCCTAACCAGGAGCATGGAATGTTTCTCCATCTGTTTGTGTCCTCTCTTATTTCGTTGAGCAATGCTTTGTAGTTCTCCTTGAAGAGGTCCTTTACATCCTTTGTTAGTTGTGTTCTTAGGTATTTTATTCTCTTTGTAGCAGTTGTGAATGGGAATTTGCTTATGATTTGGCTCTCTGTTAGTCTGTTGTTGGTGTATAGAAATGCTTGTGATTTTTGCACATTGATTTTGTATCCTGAGACTTTGCTGAAATTGCTTATCAGTTTAAGGAGATTTTGGGCTGAGATGATAGGGTCTTCTAAATATACAATCATGTCATCTGCAAATAGAGACAATTTGATTTCCTCTTTTCCAAATTGAATACCCCTTATTGTTTTTTTCTTGCCTAATTGCTCTGGCTAGAAATTCCAATACTATATTGAATAGGAGTGGTGAGAGAGGGCATCCTTGTCTAGTGCCGGATTTCAAAGGGAATGCTTCCAGTTTTTGCCCATTCAGTATGATACTGGCTGTAGGTCTGTCGTAAATAGCTTTTATTGTTTTGAGACATGTTCCTTCGATACCTAGTTTATTGATAGTTTTTAGCATAAAGTGCTGTTGGATTTTGTCGAAGGCCTTTTCTGCATCAATTGAGATAATCATGTGGTTTTTGTCTTTGGTTCTGTTTATGTGGTGGATTACGTTTATAGACTTGTGTATGTTGAACCAGCCTTACATCCCTGGAATGAAGCCTACTTGATGTGATGGATAAGCTTTATGATATGCTGTTGCAATCAGTTTGCCAGTATTTTATTGAAGATTTTTGCATCTATGTTCATCATGGATATTGGCCTGAAGTTTTCTTTTTCTGTTGAGTCTGTGCTGGGTTTTGGTATCAGGATGATGTTGGTCTCATAAAATGATTTGGGAAGGATTCCCTCTTTTTGGATTGTTTGGAATAGTTTCAGAAGGAACGGTACCAGCTCCTCTTTGTACGTCTGGTAGAATTCAGCTGTGAACGCATCTGGACCTGGACTTTTTTTGGTTGGTAGGCTGTTAATTGCTGCCTCAACTTCAGCCCTTGTTACTGGTCTATTCAAGGTTTCAACTTCTTCCTGGTTTAGTTTTGGGAGGGTGCAAGTGTCCAGGAATTTATCTATTTCTTCCAGGTCTACTGGTTTATGCACATAGAGTTATTTGTAGTAATCTCTGATTGAAGTTTGTATTTCTGTGGTATCAGTGGTGATATCCCCTTTATCCTTTTTTATTGCATATATTTGATTTTTCTCCCTTTTCTTTTTTATTAATCTGGCTAGTGGTCTGTTTATTTTGTTGATCTTTTCAGAAAACCAGCTCCGGGATTTATTGATTTTTTGGAAGGGTTTTTTGTGTCTCTATCTTCTTCAGTTCTGCTCTGATCTTAGTTATTTCTTTTTTTTTTTTTGAGACAAAGTCTCGCTCTGCTGCCAGGCACCGGGCTGGAGTGCCGTGGCGCAATCTTGGCTCACTGCAGCCTCCGCCTCCCAGGTTCAAGTAATTCTCCTGCCTCAGCCTCCCAAGTAGCTGGGACTACAGGCGTGTGCCTCCATGCCCAGCTAATTTTTGTATTTTTAGTAGAGACGGGGTTTCATGATATTGGCCAGGATGGTCTCAATCTCTTGACCTCGTGATCTGCCCGCATTGACCTCCCAAAGTGCTGGGATTGCCTTGCCTGATATTAGTTATTTCTTGTCTTCTCCTAGCTTTTGAGTTTTTTTGATCTTGCTCCTCTAGCTCTTTCAATTTTGATGATAGGGTGTTGATTTTAGATCTTTCCTCGCTTCTTATGTGGGCATTTATTGCTATAAATTTCCCTCTAGACACTGCTTTAAATGTGTCCCAGAGATTCTGGTATGTTGTGTCTTCGTTCTCGTTGGTTTCAAAGAACATCTTTATTTCTGCCTTCGTTTCATTGTTTATCCAGTCAACATTCAGGAGTCAGTTGTTCAGTTTCCATGAAGCTGTGCGGTTCTGAGTTAGTTTCCTAATTCTGAGTTCTAATTTGATTGCCCTGTGGTCTGAGAGACTGTTTGTTATGGTTTCCATTCTTTTGCATTTGCCAAGGAGTGATTTACTTCCAATTATATGGTCAATTTTAGAGTAGGTCCAATGCGGTGTTGAGAAGAATGCACATTCTGTGGGTTTCAGGTGGAGAGTTCTGTAGATGTCTATTAGGTCCTCTTGGTCCAGATCTAAGTTCAAGTCCTGGATATCCTTGTTAATTTTCTGTCTCGTTGATCTGTCTACTATTGACAGTGGAGTGTTAAAGTCTCCCACTATTATTGTATGGGAATCTAAGTCTCTTTGTAAGTCATTAAGAACTTGCTTTATGTACCTGGGTGCTCCTGTATTGGGTGCATATATATTTAGGATCATTAGCTCTTTTTGATGCACTGATCCTTTAACCATTATGTGGTGTCCTTCTTCGTCTCTTTTGATTTTTGTTGGTTTAAAGTCCATTTTATCAGAGCCTAGGATTGCAACTCCTGCTTTTTTTTGCTCTCCATTTGCTTGATAAATCTTCCTCCATCCCTTTATTTTGAGCCTTATGTGTGTCCTTGCATGTGAGATGAGTTTCCTGGATACAGCACACTGATGGGTCTTGACTTCTTATCCAATTTGCTAGTCTGTGTCTTTTGATTGTGGCATTTAGTCCATTTACATTTAAGGTTAATATTTTTATGTGTGAATTTGATCCTGCCATTTTGATGCTAGCTGGATGTTTTGCCTGTTAGTTGACGCATTTTTTTTCATTGTGTTGATGGTTTTTACCATTTGGTATGTTTTTGGAGTGGCTGGTACTGGTTTTTCCTTTCATTGTTTAGTGCTTCTTTCAGGAGCTCTTGTAAAGCAGGCCCAGAGGTGATGAAATCTCTCAGCAGTTGCTTGTCCATAAAGGATTTTCTTTCTCCTTCGCTTATGAAGCTTAGTTTGGCTGGATATGAAATTCTAGGTTGAAAGTTCTTTTCTTTAAGGATGTTGAATATTGGCCCCCACTCTCTTCTGGCTTGTAGGGTTTCTGCAGAGAGATCCCCTGTGAGTCTGATGGGCTTCCCTTTGTGGATAACCCAACCTTTTTCTCTGGCTGCCCTTAGCATTTTTTCCCTTCATTTCAACCCTGGTGAATCTGACGATTATGTGCCTTGGGGTTGATCTTCTTGAGGAATATCTTTGTGGTGTTCTCTGTGTTTCCTGGACTTAAATGGTGGCCTGGCTTGCTAGGTTGGGGAAATTCTCCTGGATAATATACTGAAGAGTATTTTCCAGCTTGGATTCATTCTCTCCATCACATTCAGGTATACCTATTAAACGTAGACTAGGTCTTTTCACAAAGTCCCATATTTCTTGGAGGCTTTGTTCATTTCTTTTCACTCTTTTTTCTCTATTCTTGCCTTCTAATTTTATTTCATTGAGTTGATCTTCAATTTCTGATATCCTTTCTTCTGCTTGGTTGATTGGGCTATTGAAACTTGTGTATGCTTTGCAAAGTTCTCATGCTCTGTTTTTCAGCTCCATCAAGTTGTTCATATTCTCCTCTAAGCTGTTTATTCTAGTTAGCATCTCATCTAACCTTTTTTCTAGGTTCTTAGTTTCTTTGCATTGGTTTAGAACATGTTCTTTTAGCTCTAAGAAGTTTGTTATTACTCACCTTCTGAAGCCTGTTTTCTGTGAGTTCATAAGATTCATTCTCCATCCATCTTTGATCCCTAGCTGGTGAGGAGTTGTGATCCTTTGGAGGAGGAGAGGCATTCTGGTTTTTGGTGTTTTCATCCTTCTTGTGCTGGTTTCTTCCCATCTTAGTGGCTTTATCTACCTGTGGACTTTGTAGTTCGTGATTTTCAGACGGGGTCTCTGAGTGGACATCTTTTTTGTTGATGATGAAGCTATTTCTTTGTTTCTTAGTTTTCCTTTTAACAGTCAGGCCCCTCTGTTGCAGGATTGCTGGAGGTCCACTCCAGACCCTGTTTGCCTGGGGATCACCCGCAGGGGCTGCAGAACAGTAAGGGTTGCTGCTGGTTTCTTCTTCTGTTATCTTCGTCCATGACCAAATAGGAACAGCTCCAGAGTGCAGTTACCAGCAAGAACAACGTAGAGAGTGAGTGCCCACCGCATTTCCAAACAAATTTTCACTGCCCACAGACCAGGAGATTCCTGGGCTGAAAAGCGCCACATGGCGGTTTCATCTGGTGCCAGCTTAGTGCACAGAAACTCGCATAAATCTGGGTGGCCATTTCAACTGGTGCCTGGAACGCTGGAGGAGACAGAGCCAGCTATTCAACTGAAAGGGAGGGGGCAGAAACAGGGAACCAGGTGATCTGGCTCCACGGGTACCACCCCCACAAAACAAGCAATCTGAAATGCTCTGGATTGAGAGTTTCCCAGCAAGTGCAGCTGGACCCAGGACAGTCCAGCTCAGTGGGGGGAAGGGCAACCACCACTACAGAGACAGTACGCCACTACCGAGGCAGTTCACACAGCAGCTGGGCAGAGCCTGTGGCAGCGCAGCAACACCTCTGCTGGCAGACTGTGACTACACTACTCCATGTGGGCAGGGCATCTATGAAAAATGGCAGCAGCATGACAGGAACTTATAAATAAAGCTGACCTTCCTAGGACATAGCACCTGGGAAAAGAGGGAGTTATGAGTTCTGCTACAGAAGACTTAAAAGTACCTGCCCAGCATCTCTGCATGGAACAATGGAGCTCCCAGCACAGCACTTGAGCTCCTATAAGGGACAGACTGTCTCCTCAAGCAGCTCCCCAACCCCGGTATACCCCAAGAGACATCTGGCAGGCGCCTTTCTGGAATTTTCTTTCAATGTTAGTGGCCAATATATAGATTCTCAACCCTACTATTAACCCTTACTAAGGTGTAAAGGAAAAGCTATTCCTTTGGTAGTTTAGAGATGAGCTGCCCCCCACAAAAAATGTAGTTTCATTAGCATAAATCTTACTGCTTAATCAAAAGCAATACTGTGATTTTAGTTAAGCTGAGACTTTCATTTTATCACAGTATTGACTGACCTCAGACCAGGCCAGATCTCAAGTTTCTTGTTCATGCTATTTTGATAATACAAATGGTTCTACTGCTTTAAAATTGTTCATTACTAATTCAACAGAAAATATTTAACTCTTTCTTGTGACAGATTACAGTTGCTTTTTAGTCTATTAGTTTCACAAATAAAGAGAATTAAAGACTGAAAAATATGAGAGTATGTACCTTCTAACTCACTTACTTTCATCATAAATAAGCGTTAACAAAGCACATCATCTGCAAATCACCATTTGGCTTCGCTTGTTACTGAGCCAGTGTCCACACAGTAATTCAAAGGTCACTACTGTTGTTAACCTCAAAAGTCAAAAGCAAATAAGTAGTTTACTTCAAAATGTGGGAAGCTGCCTTCTAACCAGTCTTGTTTCAGAATATATATTGTTTTTTTTTTCCATGCATACGCCCAACACCCAACAGCATTTTCTTGTCCTGAGCACCAAATTGCATCTGATTTGTTTTAATGGATGGCAAAGGAGCTAAAGGCTTTTAAAAATCAATGGACAAGAAAGAGTCAACAGAACAATAATGATAGTGTTAATTCAGTCAAATACACTAAAAGTTGTTTGCCTTTTGCCTTTGAGTCATTTTAAACAGGCTCGACATTTGACTTCTATGGTATTTATTATACTGAGTGGGTTTTTATATGGTAATAAACAGAATAATATGAAGCTGTGAATGCTGGTAAACATAATGCATTGCTAGAGTGAAAAATTATGTGTTTTAACTTTAATCAATTTCAAAATGTAATGTTTTTCATTAACATGAGAAACAAAAAAATTATAGGGAAGAAGTAACCAACTGGCAACAAAAGCAGAGTCTGTGAGTGGGGACATTTCTGGAAAAGCTGTGATTTCTCCTGAGCCAGGCTCAGTACATGCTCCAACTCCCCTTGGCACTGTCCTGAAAATGCTCACACCTTGCCTAATTACATGCAGTATGGACCTGGCTCTGCTGGAAGGCCACTAGCTCATTAAAGTCACATAGTAGGTACTTCAAAAATACTCATGGAGCACTGCTGAAAGTATCAGTTACAATACTCTGTGAATCATTTTATGCTGTAGGGGTTCCCCGTTTAAATGATAGGGAAGCTGTTCTGCATTAGATTACAAAATGTATAATGAGATTGTGAGTCTACGGATATGACTGGCTATAGCTATTTATTGTTAAGTAGCCATTTAACAATAATTACAATCTTCCATTTTTTAGGTTCATGTTATTCTCCTAAACGTCAACCTACATTCCCTCCCCAACCCCTAGACAGAATGGAGGTGATTGTTATAAACTAGAATTAGTACTTCTAGTTTTTAAAGGTTCTTATCACTCTTGAGGGAGAAGCTGAATCTTTTAATTAAAAGCTGAAACTGTAAAACATTAGAATGGTAAATAATTGCTTTGGTAATTACCTTCTTTAACTGGATTGTGGGCCAAAGGTAATATGAGTTCAGCATCTGGATGGATAACAATTACTGGGGAGGCCTCAGTAATCTCAGGAGCCCCACTCTGCTGATTAAAAATGCCAAGATTCTGCCGGGTGCTGTGGCTCACGCCTGTAATCCAGCCCTTTGGGAGATCAAGGCGGAGAGGGGTTGCTTGAGCCCAGGAGTTTGAGAACAGCTTGGCAACATGGCAAGACCCTGTTTCTGTAAAAAATAGCTGGGCTTGTTGGTGCATGCCTGAGTTTCCGGCTATATGGGAAGCTGAGGTGGGAGAGTTACCTGAGCCCGGGAGGCTGAGGCTGCAGTGAGCCATGATTGTGCCACTGCACTTTGGCCTGGGTGACAGAGTGAGAACCTATCTCCATAAAGGAAAACAGAAAAAGCAAAAGCAATAGCAAAACCCAAGGTTCTTCATAGATCTGTCTTTTCAGACAGAAGCTTTTGGGAGGTGAGGGGAGAAGATGTGATCTATTGTTCTGAAACTCCTACGGGAATAGGTTTCATGAGTTTCTAATTTTGGAAAATATGACAGTAACTGAAAATTAATTAGTATTTCCCAGCCCTAATGCCTTTAGATTCTCTCAAGGAGTACAAAGGAAAACTAGAGAACTCAGGGGGAAGCACTGAGTCCTAGTGGCCCAAGAAAGACCCAGAGAGGAGGCAGGTGTCTTAACTTAAACTGGAGAGTGGGGTTAGCTGATGCTCAGGCAGGTGGGTCCAGACACGAACATGGAAAGAGTGAAGAAAAATAAATCTTGGGCAGGTGGGCAGGGGTGGGGACCAAGACATCTGTTGTGATGGCTAGTTGGAGCCTGGGTCAGTGTAACTGGACCAGGGATACAATTTGAGCAAACTCACTTAGGTAGAAGAAATGATCAGAACCAGGACTGAAAGTGGGCTTAGCAGGTAAACAAGTTCCAAGAGCAGAGGAGGAAGGAGGAGTGATGGGTCAGAGACCACCAGCTGGCCAGCACTGTCCACTCACATTGTACTGCTGTTGAATTGCTGGGTTTCCTGGAACTCATGGGAATAGTGCCCCCTGGAGTTGTGCAAGGTGTGGTCCAGGGCTAAGAGTGGTCAGAGGTTAAAAGCAGGATAATTCTCCAGGGACTACTAGCAGTGCCCTTAACTGAGGCTTTCTCTGGGGTTGGGCTCAAGAGGTTAGAAAAGCTGTTCTGGGGCCTGGCCTCTGCTGTGGATAGTGGAGGAAAGAGGCCCAGCTCGAGGCTTTTTGTACCAAGTGCTTTAAACATCTATTTTAAAGGTAGAGCAGTTGACTAAGGACCTCTCCAGGAGCAGAAGGGGCGGGGAGTCACTTAAATTTGACAGAGTACCAGCACCACAGCTTCAGGTTCTCTCTCTCTAGCTCTTGAGATACACACACATACACATGCGCAGGCATACCTTGTTTTATTGTGCTCTGCTATATTGTTCTTCACAGACGCTGACTTTTTACAAATTGAAGGTTTGTGGTAACCCTGTGTTGAACAAGTCTATCAGTGTTATTTTTCCAACAGCATGGGTTCACTTTGTGTCTCTGTGCCACATTCTGGTAATTCTCTCAATATATCAAAATTTTTCATTATTATTCTATCTGTTATGGTGATTTGTGACAGTGGTCTTTGATGTTACTGTTGTAATTGTTTTGGGACACCAGGAATCATGCCCATATATGATAGAAAACTTAATAAATGCGGTGTGCATTCTGACTATTCCACTTGACCAACCATTCACCCCATCTCTCTCTCCCTCCGAGGGCCTACCTCTTCCCTGAGGCACAGCAATACTGAAATTAGGCCAATTATTAATAATAACCCTACAATAAACTCTGAGTGTTCAAGTGAAAGGAAGAATCACGCATCTTTTAATTTCACTTGAAAGCTAGAAATGATTAAGCTTACTGAGGAAAGCATGTCTAAAGTCAAGACAGGTTGAAAGTTAGGCCTCTTGCATTAAACAGTTAGCTAAGATGGGAATGCAAAGGAAAAGTTCTCAATGGAAATTCAAAGTACTACGCCAGTGAACAAACAAATGGTAGGAAAGTGAAATAGCTTTAATTGCTGATATGAAGAAACTTTGAGTGGTTTGGACAGAAGATTAAACCAGCCACAACATTTCCTTAAGCCAAAGCCTAATCCAGAACAAGACCCTAACTCTCTTCAATTCAATGAAGGCTGAGAGAGGTAAGGAAGCTGCAGAAGAAGTCTGGAGTTGGCAGAGGTTGTTTCATGAGGTTTAAGGAAAGAAGCCATCTCTGTAACATAAAAATGCAAGGTGAAGCAACAAGTACTGATGTAGAAGCCGCAGCAAGTTACCCAGAAGATCTAGCTACAATCAATCATTGACGAAGGTGACTACACTAAACAATAGATGTTCATTGTAGACAAAACAGTCTTCTATTGGAAGAAGATGGCATCTAGGACTTCCAATACTAGAGAAGAAGTCAACGCCCGGCTTCAAAGCTTCAAAGGACAGGCTGACTCTATTGTTAGGGACTAATGCAGCTGGTAACTTTAAGTTAAAGCCAATGGTCATTGACTATTCCCAAAATCCCAGGGCTCTTAAGAATGATGCTATTAATAAATTCTTACTTTGCCTGTGTTGCATAAAGGGACCAACAAAGCCTGGATGAAGGCACATCTGCTTATAGCATAGTTCACTGAATATCTTAAGCCATTTCTGAGATCTACTGCTCAGAAAAAAAAGACTCTTTCAAAAGATTACTGCTTATTGACAATGGACCTGGTTACCCAAGAGCTCCAATGAAGATGTACCAGGAGATGAATGTTGTTTTCATGCCAGCTAACACAACATCTATTCTGCAGCTCATGGATCAAAGAGTAATTTTAACTTTCAAGTCTTATTACTTAGGAAATACATTTTGTAAGGCTATGGCTGCCATAGATAGTGATTCCTTTGATAAATCTGGGCAAAGTACAGGGAAAACTTTCTGAAAAGAATTCACCATTCCAGATGCCATTAAAAACATGCAGGATTCATGGGAGGAGGTCAAAATATCGACATGAACAGAAGTTTGGGAGAAGTCCATTTCAACCATCATGGATGAACTTTGAGGGGTTCAAGACTTCAGTGGCGGAAGGAACTACAGATGTGGTGGAAATAGCAAGAGAACTAGAGTTAGAAGTAAAGCTCCAAGATGTGGCTGAATTGCTGTAATCTTAGGACCAAACCGGAACAGATGAGGAATTGCTTCTTATGGGAAGCAAAGATAGTGGTTTCTTGAGATGAAACAACACCTGGTGAAGATGATGTGAACACTACTTGTAATGACAACAAAGTATTTGGAATATTACATACTCTGAGTTAATAAAGCAGCAGCAGGGTTGGGCAAGATTAACTCCAATTTTGAAAGTTCTACTGTGGGTAAAAGGCTCTCAAAGAGCACTGCATGCTACAGAGGAGTCTTTCATTAAAGGAAGAGTCCAATGATGTGGCAAACTTCACTGCTGTCTTATTTTAAGAAATTGCCAGAGCCACCCAACCTTCAGCAACAACCACCCTGATCATTCGGCAGTCATCATCATCCAGATAAGACTCTCCACCAGCAAAAGGATTCTGACTTATTGAAGGCTCAGTGATTGTTAGCAGATTTTAGCAACAAAGTATTTTTAAATTAGGGCATGTACATTGTCCTTTTTAGGCATAATGCTATTGCACACTTAACTGACTAAAGAACAGCAACATAACTTTTATATGTACTGGGAAGCTGAAAATTCTTGTGATTTTGCTTTATTGTGGTGGTCTGAAACTGAACCTGCAATATCTCTGAGGTATGCCTCTGTGCGTGTGTGTGTGTATAAAATATGTATAATGTGTATATATGTATGTGTATGCATATAAATAATGGTTTTCTTTTTCTCTTTGCTTACCCAGATTCTGTTAGCCTGGTGAGGACTGAGTACATCTTCTGCAGCAGTGGCAACCCAACCAGATTTCTAGCAAGTGGTACTCTGACTCTATAAAATGGGTGTGAATAGGCCCATACAAATAAGCAACTGTCAGTAAGAATAGAGGGAGAAAACACTAATTCAATTTTAGAAAACTGTCTCTATTTAAAGGTGTAAAATAATATCAGATACTTTATATTCTGGGTATCTTTTAAGGGATCATTTAAAACAAATGAACGAAAAAGGCTTCATTTATTACAAATGGGAATAAGGCCAGGTACCAGAGACTCTTAAAGGACAGAAGTATACAGGTGCTCATGGGTTCCAGCTAGCGGAATACACAGTGATGTAGCTAGTGTAGAGAGATGAGGGAAGTGCATTTTTAAGTGGTGAGATTCACTGAATTCAACATCTATTTTTTAATGTGTCTCCTATGTGCTTGGCAAGTGTATCCCTTGAAACTAGGGAGACACTGAACAAGTGAGAGAGGATTTTCACATGCATACTCAGTTACATTCCAGCATTTAAGAGGAAGCAGTGTGTGTGTGGAGAAAACAGACAAACAAGGAAATACCAGTTAGTGGGTTACTGTGATGAAAACAAAAATGATAATGTGCTTAAAGGTAACTGAGGAATATTTTAGGGAAGACGCTAAGAAAGGGCCTCCTGAGGAGAGGATGTTTATTTAGGTGGAGACCCTACTGACAGGGAGGGCCATCTGGGAAGCAACTTCAGTAGGAGAGCTCCATCCAGGCAGCGCTCCTAAGTGGGGACCAAGACTGAAGTGTCAGAGGGAAAGAGAGGGAAGCAGTAGAGAGTGAGCAAGGTGCTCAGTGGTGTGAAACACCATCTGAGAGGTGGGCTACCAAGGCCCCAAAAACCAGAGTAAGCGTAACTTGGTCCTAAGGGCAATGGGAAACCACTGGGAAGCTTTACATGGGGCAATGCCTGCATCTGATTTAAGCTTGTCAATACCACTCTGGTTACTAAGTGAAAAAAAGACTGTAGAGGCCAGAGAAACAGAGGAGGGAGGTTTGGAGGATATGGCGTTTGCCCAGGTGAGAAGTGATGGCAACCCACACTCAGACTATAGCAGGGAAAATAGAGAAAAGACACTGGATTTGGCACATACTATGTTTGAAGGAACACTAGTATTACTTGCTGAGTCTGGACATGCAGGTGGATCAGAGAGACAGAACAGGGATCATTCTTGATTTCTGGCTGAAGCAAAGGTGGTGAGGGATGATGATGGCATTTTCTGGGATGGAGAATAGTGAAGAAAGAATAGATTTGCAGAAGGAAATCAAGTTACCTTTTCAATGGTATTTTAGGTCTGCTGGCAGTTAGACAGGTCTGTTTGGAATTCAGGGAGAGTCAAGACTAGAGATATAAATTTGAAAGTTGTTAGACTATAGAAATATTGGAAACTATTATGTCTTAAAGATTAGAGCCATTCCAAAGGTTACCAGTGCCTATGGATCTTTGGGTTAGCAGGGAGTGGTACATGCATTAAAATCAGATTTAAACTCTATCTAAACAAGGGCCTCTCATCAAGACACGATTCTATCCGGTTATGAATAGATCCATATCACCATCCTCCTATTTCCAGTAAAGGAAAGGGCAATTCTTGCAGAGACACAGGAAAAAAATCCGAAATTTAACTGGTTAACATTTGGGATGAAGAGTTTCATTTTCCATGGTGTCCAGCTGTATACCTACTCACTTGCTCACACCCTCCCTCAACTTAAATATTGAAGAAACTCCTGCCCTTCACTGGGGTGGGGGATGTGCTGAATAACACTGGGGGGGGGGTGGGGAGTACCAGAACTTCCAATAGAGAGAGAGAGAGAGAGAGAGAAAGAGCACCCTGCCTTAGAGGAACTTGATGAACCACCTGACAGGTCATCAGTCAATGAGCTTTGAATCAGATCTGTGGGTTCTAAATATGGAGAATCAGGGCCCTCAAAAGAGCAGGTGGGAAATCTTTGGGAATGGGATTATATAAGAAGAGGTACTGAATCTTTTCCTACTTGAAGCCAACAAGAGAAATGATAAAAACAACAGCTGATGCCTTCAGTTTCATAATTAAATCATTACGATTTAATGCAAAAATCTGGGTAACAGGAAGCAGCAATAACATTATGTTTTGAGAAACAAAATGTTTGCTTAGTTAATAAGGAAATCCTCCGTGGTGTCTTGGTTTGAAGGAAGACTATTTGTTAAAAATTCAACTTACTTGTTTTAAAATGATCCAAACTGAATGATTTGAAGAGGAACATTAAAGTTCTGTACTTAATTTTATTTATTTATACTCTTCTCTCTTTTGTGATAGGAAAATAAAAAGCTTAATTAATAGAAGAGACACTCATCAGGTTGCATTGTGACAACCAGAGAGCTAAAACAAAAACAATACTGCCGTGGTCAGTCCAGAGGAGCCACGCGGGTTACAATGACAGGCCAGATTGCCTTGGTCAGGCTGGCTAAGCCAGCGGGAACTGATGTCAGTGGTTATTAATCATTTGTCAAAGACTGCAGGGCTTTATCAGATAATTATGGTTATAAGCATGTTTATATCACACAAACATGTGGCAAAGCTACAAAGGATTGAGGCCCTAACACAATCTGATATGACATTTTAAAAAACTACAGATAAGTGATAAATCATTGAGTAAACAATTTAGAAGATTATGCTATGCTTTATTGTTTTGGTATTCTGAATTATTTTGTGTATTATATATTTCCATGAACATTTAGAACCTTGCAAAGTCTTTGACCATATTCCTTCCTCTTGCTAATTTTCCAATGAGTTGTAAAAATAGCAAGTATAATCATCATTGGAAACAAAAGACTGGTTATTGACTCCATCCTATGAACAGACAACCAGAAGGTAATCACAGCTTATTTCATAAAATTCATTCCTGAGCAGGAATATCTTAGGTTATTCTGAAGAATCTATATAAGCATTGAAAGAAATGTGCCCGAGGGACAGTTCTAAACCCCACAAACCAATAGATGACATTTTAAAATAAATGAGTTGAGGCTGCAAACAGCATCCATTTTGCTCTGTCTGGCAGCATGCAAGTTTACATGCTAGGAAACGTTTCTCAACATGAATGAACTGTGAAATTGTTTCCTCCTACCCCACACTTCTCTAAATTATGTGAGATTATGTTAGCCATTTCTGCACCTTGTCGTAGAAGCTGTCAGTGCCCTAAGAGGCAATGTTTGGTGGATGCTGGAGGCAAGGGCCCCAGCATCTGAGATGCTGCTTAAATATCAGTTAGAGTGTTAGGAAAAAATAATGGAAAATATCATCCCATGCCTAACAGCATAAAGGGAATGGCTTTGTTGCAAATCTAGACACGCAAGGGAAGATGACGAGGTGAACCATATATATTTCAATTCTTAGATTGTAAACTTCTCAGGAAAATGATTACCATTGCATCCCACCTTGATCCAATGTCAAGCACTGCCCTGTGAGTGAAAGTGAATGACTTTACTGTGAGAAAAACAATATATGAATATATGCAGCATTTTAGCTATTTTCATCCTAGAGCTAACTCTTTAAAACCCAAATTTACCTGCTTTGTGGATTGTATTTTGTCTTTAATGTTAATCTTACACACAAAAAACTAAGAAGGTGATTATGTTGCAGAAATAAAAGTCTTTCCAGATTAAAATGTGCATGAGTGATCACTCCACTGTACTCCGGTCTAGGTGACAAGAGTGAGACTGTCTCCAAAAAAAAAAAAAAGAGAGAAAGAAAGAAAGAAAGAAATAGAAAACTATGTGCATGAAAGACTGGGGGATATTGATTGTCCTGTTATATTAATAAAGCTAATTGAAAGGTGATTCTCTAAACATGTATATATGTGGGCACCAGTCTATGTAATTTAAAAACCTTAGGATCTTTGGTCTCTGGAGTAGTTGTAGATATCTCATTGGCCATCTCACTTCCCAGAGGTCACCATCACGCTTTCCTCTTGTGGAATTGCTTGTCCACACCACCCTGTCTCTGCCATGTTAGCATTACTTTAATCACAGCCACACTTAATTCAGGAAATGAAGGGCCTACCTGCTTTTCATGTATTGTTCACAGCCTCCATACCAGAACTTTCAATCAAGGATTCAAGTTAGATGCTCGTGTATCCAAGAGAGTAGACTTCAGAGAATTATCTTCTAATTTCTTATATTTTTTCATATTAATTATCAATATCCTTTAAATTTAAAGTTCTATATTTTAGGGTCTAAAGCATGGGGATATTAATTGTAAGAAATATAATAAATACAGATCTTAAAAAGAATCAGAGCTTTCAGTTTTAAGTTAAATTACATGCATTATATGATTCAATTTATTTCATTTTTATATGGTGATATATACTGACCTCATAATTTTATCATCTTCTGTATTTATGGCCCAATAATGCCTTCCTGCCAATTCTCCTAAGCTGCTGAATTTATGAGCCAAGAGCCAAGTCACATAATCTGCAGATTTCCTGAACAGTTATATAATAATTTTTTAGGAAACTGGTAGATAACTTGCTGGCAAAAGGGGTTGGTGGTATTTTATTTCTGGCTTTAGAATTTGGCCTTTTTATTTCATTATGCAGAAATGTAAATTAATTTTTCTTAAATAAATAAACATTTAATTGGTTGCATAAAATATACTGTCTACCTGGTGAATTATTTCATATTCTATCTTGACAGTATATCTTTGGAAATCAATTTGTAAAAGAGATATTTAAAGTTGCATATTACCACATCTGGATATTCATTCATTTATTCAATTATCTATCCAATATTTACGAAGCATGTTTTCTATACAGGACAATGAAATAAAAGTAGTGTGATCCTTCAATGTCGAGACTGCTTTATGAAGCAAAGGCTGTAATGAGTCTTGTACAAGTCATGGAATCATAAAGTTGCAACTGGCCTCGGAGAGCACCCAACTCAAGTCCTTTCTTTTACACATGAGGGTATTCATATTATTAAAAAGGTCTGGAGAGGTCAGAGGCTTGTCTGAGATTATACACTATATTACAGAATTAGGATGAGAATTAGGTCCCTTTTCTCCTTTTATTGAAACAAAAGGCTCCACTGTCTAACATATCTTACTATCAATCTCATTTGTTCAGACCACAAATTAATTCTTTTTTTTTTTTTGAGACAGAGTCTTACTGTCGCCTGGGCTGGAGTGCAGTTGTATGATCTTGGCTCACCATAACCTCTGCCATCTGGGTTCAAGTGATTCTCATGCCTCAGCTTCCTGAGTAGCTGGGACTACAGGCATATGCCACCACACCCAGCTAATTTTTGTATTTTTATTAGAAACGTGGTTTTACCGTGGTGGCCAGACTTGTCTCGAACTCCTGACTTCAGGTGATCCATCTGTCTTGGTCTCCCAAAGTGCTGGGATTATAGGCATGAGCCACCATGCCTGGCCCAAATTCTTAATTTATTATAATTTGGACCAAAGTTGGATTTCCAGTCACCTTGAAAGCTTACTCATATATTGAAAAAAATAATTTGTTAGGCAAATCTAGATGAGCTACAAGATTCTTAGTGACATATTTTAGTGACATGTTCACCTATCAAGAGATAACTAATTTTAACAATATTAAAACACCTTCTTATATATATTGAAATTCTAATCTCAATTTTAAACTCTTTAGTGTATCTATTTATGATAGTGACAATTCACCCTACTAGGTAACATGAACAAATGATCAGAGCAAGTGTACAGAACAGGAACCTTTAGAAGAGATTACTAATAAAGAACATTTACTCTACCTGTGTCATGAATATTCCAGATCCCAGTAAAAGTCCTGTAAACCACTTATGTGGTTTCCTGGAAGTCATGCTCATTTTACATGGCTTGATTCATTGTTTATTGCTGACTGGACCAGAACGGGTACTTGGTCCAAGCTAAGCTAATCACATTCTCTCTCTCAGAAAGGGAGGTGCAGACATCGTCTTTCAGCCTTGACACATATGTTGAACTGTAATATGTCAACTCCAGAGCTGTCAAATGGCCATATGTGGACTAGGGAGCAAAGAAATCTGGTCCTTAGAGAGAAGAATGGAGCAGATGGGAGGAAGCAAGCAGAGATGGAGTGAACAGACTGCCTGGCTGCCTCTCGGCTTTCTAGTTCCTAGTTTCAGGCTTCTCCTGAGGCATGGTGGCCTCTGGGTTCTAGAATACAGCCCTGTACCTTACTTAACAACCCCCACCCTGCCTTTCTTTCTCTTTCTCCCTATCTCTGTCTTTTAATACTAGCTAAGCTGTTTTGTAGTGTGTAACCAAAGAGTCTTAATTCAGACACCATGCAATAGTTAACACACCCTCCATAGGACAACCCACAGTACAGGTCAGATGCATTTGGATAATGAGGTGCACCACAGTAACTAAGACTCTCTAGGTAGGCTCAAGATATATGGACGTTTCAATAATTTCCTAGTGTATGATAAATACTGATAAGGTAATACTGATTCATATGGATAAACTAGCTTATATAATTATTTATCAGAAAGTTATAGAATAATACAACATGTATTTCAAAACTCAGATTTAGATCCCTTGTTCCTAATGAACCAAAAATAATGAGGTTTTTTTCATTGCAACAAATGACTCATATACCAATGACATTTTTGAAATAATAAAAATAATTTTGAGATTATAAACTTTTGAAGTTATGAAAAAAGAGACTGGTTATTTGAACTTTTATAAGCTATCTTGATAAATTTAAGAGCACCAGGTGATATAAAAAAATGTCTAAAATGTACCAAACATCAGAAACCTATTAAAATGAAATATTTATGCAAATAAAGTAATAATGAATAAATTAACACTTAGTGAGAACTTGCTATGTGCCGGGAACTGTTCTAAGAAGTTTTCATTTGAATCTCCTCAAAATACTATGAAGTAATTCTTATGCCTGAATTACTTGGAGTCAAATGACTTATCCAAAATTCCACTAGTAAAAGGTAGATATTTAAACCTAGGTAGATTGTTACCACTCTTCTAAAGTCCAAAGAAGACAAGTAGATGAACTGAGACTTTGAAAGAACATAACTTTGGAAGCTAGAAGTTTTCGAAAACAATTTCAGGAAACCAAGAAAAATGCACAATCTTCCAACTAAGTGTGTGTGTGTTTTTAAAAAACCATTTAGATTATTAATAATTCTTACCGGGGGTTAGAAGGAGAAGGTGGGTTCATTTCTTTCTGATAGTGGCGACCCTGGTTGACAGGCTGTAAAAGACAAAACATTTGTGAATGTTTAATCAGCACAAAGCTGTTTACATATACGTTCAAATCCACAATCATTACTGTAACTGTTTCCTTGGACACAACCCACAAGAAGGGTATAGGTTTATTTTACAGAACAGTCAAAGGCTCTTTGGAGACCCAGAAGATAGCAAAGTGATAAAAATGAGAAATCACATTTATTATTATTATCATTTTAATGATCCAGTCATTAGACTTCATAGCATCTATGATGTAATTAAGGGTCATGTACTGAAATTTTCCTCTTTGTGGAATTTTTATGCTGTTAACATTGGTTGATATTTTCAGACAGAGCCAAACAAAACCAGATATCTCATGGAACTAATGCTGCAGTTAAAGCATCATTAATAACAGAGTCCCAGACACACAGAAAATATATTTAGTCTCAATGTTAGTAAGTTTGTAAGAATACTTTGTTAACTCTAATGAGAATTACATATGTAAATTTTAGGCCAAGGTGGTCATTTCCCCCAAGTGTACATAACACAACCTCAAGCACTGATCAATAAGCTGAAAAAAAAAAAAGGTGCCAATACCTAACAAAAATGTGAAATCTCAAATTTTCCCTCCACAAGAAACCTTTCAGTTACATTTCAAAACATAGCTGAGCAACTATCTTTCATGTAGCTTTAAACACATGCTTCCAACAGAACTTGATATTTTCCCTTTGTTCTATAAGGGAGAAAATTCCATCCTTTTTTGAACATCAGCTCTAAGTATTTTTGTGGTTAGCAACAATGCAATTCTAATAAGAAATCATTTTCAACATTCTTATTTGATTACAATTTAGAATTTGGTATACATGTTTAAATTGCATTCAAAGAGCTTTAGCTACTTCCATACCCAGTGGGGTTGGTGTTAAGGCTTTCTCACCCATCATCATGTGGCCCCTGTCTGAGGAAAACAATGTAGCCATGGTGCCTGTACATATAGAGCCTATACGCTTTAGTTTCCACATCTTCCTTATTATAATAAGTCCTAAAATATTAATGACATAGGGGATGGGAATTCTTCAGAGTAAACTGTCTTCCTCTATAAATTATCTCTTGGAAGTGTTTCTTTAATTTAAATCAAACACCCCATCTGATAATCACAGTCACTTAGCCTGACTACCTGTTATGCACCATGAATTTAAATGTACTCAGATACTTTGGTAATTGAACCAATATCAATGCATCACTATTTCAGTAATAAGAAACAACAGCTGGGAGAACAGTGGAAGGAAAAACATGTCATAAGACATATTTGATCTCACTAGAGAAATAAGACTTCCAGCAATTTGCAAGTGAAATTTGGTTCTATGATTTAGGCTTTATTATTTCACAGCAAAAAAGAAATTAGCAAGCAAAAGGCCTAACAGGTTCTCTGGACCAACTCACACTGATATAGAAATACTCTCAATAACAAATTCATTGGTATTTGTCCAGTATTTCAGCTGTACTCAGGCCTCCAGTGAATGGACCCCTGCTTACTTATTTTCAGAGGCATTTCCATAACTCTCTAAGCACCACAGTCCTGATATTCAGGTGAATTTCCATTTCATAATTTTATACTATTAATTCTATTTATACCTATCCCTAAACCTCTATTCTAAATGACTTACTCCATCGCCTTGGAAAATAGAAGTGGTTACAGAATCCTATCTTGTTTGTGACTCAGCCCCTCCTTGCTTTAGACTATACAAACTGATCCATTTCCATCTTTGTTCATAGAGATTTTTAAGTGTTAGAAAACAAAAAAGTAACCAATAGAAGCTTTTCAAATAAAAACTGCTGACACGAACAGATAGAAAGGTGAACAACTAGCTGTCTGGAGCCAGATGTCCTCACCTACAAATGGATATTGATGGAGTTCAGGACATGCTAACCCCTGGCATTTGCAGTAGCAGGAAGGTCACTCTCCGCCTCCCCTGTTCTCTCCTGCAGCTGGTCATAAAACATAGGTAGAATTTTCTGACCATCCCCCTGGAGCAGGTCATAAGACGCTCGTTTGAGAGATGCCCTCCCTATCCCCTAAGAAAGGATCATCCTTATCTCTGAAGACACAGGGACACAGAGAAGAATCTGCACAAAAGGTCTTGCTGATTTTCCTCAGTTTATTTCCATTAGCTCATAGCTCCTTTGTCCATCATATTTCTCCACCACTTTCCCCTCTTCATCAAATCTACAGTAAAAATATTCAAGTTTAACTGTTTGTTCAGTTCTTCATTTCCTTATAAAGACTCCCATATCACAGAAAACTTACATGAAATAAATTTGTATGTTTTTCTTTTGCTAATCTGTCTTTTGTTAAAACAGAGGTCTTGGTGATGAATCCAGGATGGGTGAGAAAAAGATATTTTTCATCCCCTAAAATATGTTTATATACATATGTAGCAGTAAACCTATTTCTAGGTAGGTAGCATCCTGTGAAAGCACCAATGAAATTATATAAAATTTGTTTTGATTTTGGCATTCAGCCATACCTAGAGCATATCATAAGTAGATGCAAAGGGATGGCAACCAGTATCTACAGAGAACTATGACCATCATCATAATAGCAGTGACTGATATTTATTGAGTACTTATGCTAATTCTTGGTAGATATGATCTCATTCGCTCTTCAGAGCAATTCTATGAAATAAATAGGATGAACAACTCCATCTAGCAGAAGAGGAAATTGACACTGGGTATTAACCGGGATCGTGCCTGCCAGGAAAGAGTAGAGCTAGAATGTGAACTCAGGCAGTCTGAGTCCACAGCTTACCCTCTTAACCACTAGTCTGTAATGTTTATTTCAGCTCGAGAGTGCATCTAGCGTGGTGACTATTTAAGTTTTTGAATAACAAATATGACAAAATGAGTTCTGTTTGTGGCAGGAAAAAAAAGTGACCCCAAAGAAATACATTTATTTGAAATATATATGACAATATCCTTACCATAACTTAAATTCATTTGATTTTATTCTCATCACATGTCACTATATATTTAAAATTTAACAAATGAGTTTTGCCACATTACTAAATTTGCAGCAATCATAAAATATAATAGACAGTACTCTGAGAATAAGAAAAGTTTATACCCTGGGGTGACTTTCATAGTCACTAAACACAGAACAACTTGCACATTTCAGTATTTCCTCCTGACAGTACAGATATTACACTGACTCTAATATCAGTTTTCATATATCATTTCTACAGTTGTATAAGAACATCTGCTCATATGATTTATCTGCAGCTTAGCACAATCAACTACTTACCTTTTTAGTTCAGGAGGATTAAAAGAAAACTCATTCTGCCCAAAGAGAGCTGAGAAGTTAATGAATCTGTAGATCACAACAAATTAAAACCTATTAACTATAAGGAGCCTGAAATGCCAATATATTATATTTTGAATACACAGCAACCAGGAATATCATGCAAAAATGCTGATATGCTGTCGAGTAAAGAAATGGAAAAGATCCTAGAAACTCAGGGCCTTGTCCTTTTGGTGGCACTGTTGCTATGTGCTAGTGCCAGGAAAACAGTATTCATATAAAATTAACTACCATGGAGCACAAGAAGCTTTGCTCTTCCAGGATCAAGCTGCTAGAGATTTTGGGGTAAGGGAGAGAAATGAAGCCTAAATAAAAGAACAGGAGATAAGATAATCCTGGCATGTTAAAAGGTAAAGACAATATTTTTATGTTGTTATGTAAAACCTATGAAAATGGCAATAATGTTGTTGCAAGGTTAATCAAGACCACAAATAACTTGTCTGAGAACCTCATCATATGCTTGCAATTTTATTAAGTGTATTTTGCTTTATTATTCTCCAAATATTATGCTCTACAACATGCCATCTTGATGGATGCATGCAATGAGCTTTTCTCTTTTTTTGTAAGCTAAAGAGACTTATGTGCTTGATATTAGGTTATGGGGATTCTTTTTTTTCAAGAGATGGGGTCTCATTATATCACCTACACTGGCCTTGAATTCCTGGGCTAAAATCCTCCTGCCTTAGACTCTAGATTAGCTGGGACTACAGACCTGGGCCACCACACCCTGTCAGGTTATGTTAATTATTAACTTGAAGGAATGACAGCTTTGGGCATCTGCTCACAGGGTAGCTGCACAATAAGCCTGCATTTCTTGAATCTACATTTGAAGGGGGAAAATGAAATGAAATAATGAAATAAAAAAATAATGAGAGTTTATTTTTAAGGATCTGAGGGAGCCAGTCTGTATGCCAATGGTTAAACTCACATCAAGGACTACAGAATCTCTGCTTACCCTTACAGGCCTCAGTCATCATAAAAAGGGACAATGTCCTAGAAATTTTGTTCTGATCACTCAAGTGGCCCTCTGAGGAGAATAACCTCAGGGGAGCAGCAGTTGACAGTGTAAGCTTACTCTGCTAAACACCGGGCACATGCATTTCATGTACTCATTCGTTTGCATAATGCCAGTATTAGGAAGGTTCTTTTTATTATTCCCATTTCAAAGGTGATCATGTCCATAAATGGCAGATCTGGGATTTGAGCCTAGGTTGGCCGATCTAGTGTTTAGATTTATTTAGGCATCACATGAAGCAGTGTCCATTGATAGCTATTCCTATTCCTTAAAAAAAAGAAAACACACACACACACACACACACACACACACACATGTGATATGGCTTTATGGTATTGTCAATCAAAATCCCTCATCAAGAGAGAATTCAATTAAAATTCATTATAAGTAACTCCCAGCACCCTTCTGAAGGTTGCTGAGAGCCTAGTTTTTGAATAAATCTCATGAGGGCTACTCCTAACAGAAACTCTCCAAAATTGATTACTTGTAGCCTGGTTTCCACAGAAGTTGTAAAGTATTGTTTTAATTGAATTTGGTTCTAAGTTAGAAACTTTGAAAAATTTGTCTGTCAAAGGCCAATGGATTTCTCAGTAGGTTTGATTTACTTAGCAAGAGATGCATACAAAAGCCAATTTGCTATGAGGAATATGGTTACATTTAATTACACTTTTAAATGACTAATTTATTATATCTAAACACCTTTTAAACAGTACATATTACTTTGAACTGTACAGATGCCGAGGAATCAAAGTTTGTGGTAAACACAATGGATTTTGCTAAAGACTTCATTTTATTCTGCATAGGCTTTCTGGCTTCAGACTGCAATGTGTGTGAAGTGGTCAGGTAAAAATGCTAAACCGAATGGGACCTGACTACATCTCTTTTTCTTCCTATTGGTAGTGAGGCCCTGCTCAGAAGGAGATTTTCCTTTGGGTGTATATTTAATATCAATTTATTAAATCTTGAATTAAAAATATTACATGCATCACTCAGGATTTATTTAAGCAAAGCAAAGCTGATGTTTATTTTGGAATCTTGATGAAAATTACCTTCTTTTAGAGTAAAGAATGAATTTTTAAATTTTACTTTAAGTTTTGGGATACGTGTGCAGAATGTGCTGATTTGTTACATGGGTATACATGTGCCATGGTGGTTTACTGCACGCATCAACCCATCATTTACATTAGGTATTTCTCCTAATGCTATCCCTCCCCTATTCCCTCACACCCTGACAGTCCCTGGTATGTGATGTTCCCCTCCCTGTGTCCATGTGTTCTCACTGTTCAACTCTCACTTATGAGTGAGAACATGCGGTGTTTGGTTTTCGATTCCTGTGTTAGTTTGCTGAGAATGATGGTTTCTAGCTTCATCCATGTCCCTGCAAAGGACATGAATTCATCCATAAAAAAGGAATTTAAAAAAATATTATTGATAGATTCATTCAAGCAACGACTGACAACCAGCTGTGATGCCTTGTGCCAGTGTTTGTGCTTCAACGTGGAAGGATGAAAGAACACAGGCAGGGTTCTGCCTTCAAGGAATTCACAACCCGGCCTGGGGATACCGGTAACAGTGGTTAGCTGATGTTGTAAGTGCTATAACTGAGCCTGAAGATAACAGGGACCTAGAGAGGGAAGCGAATAATTCTGTTCAGGGTGGGATGAGAGTTGAGGAGGGTTTCATGAAGCAGTGACAAGTGAGTTGGGCCTTCAGAAATAAGCAAAAGGAGGGATAAACAAATAGAGCACAGAGGATTTTTAGGGCAGTGAAACTACCCTGTAAGATACTATAATAGTGGATACATGTCACTACCTTTGTCTAAACCCATAAAATGCACAATACCAAGAGTGAACCCTAATGTGAACTACGGAGTTTGGGTGATAACGATGTGTCAATGGAGGTTCATTAATTGTAACAACCACTCAGGTGGGGGACATTGATAATGGGGTTTCTCTCAATTTTGCTGTGAACCTAAAATGGCTCAAAAAATTAGTCTTCAATAAAAAATTTAGCCCAAAACCAAAAAACCAAAACAGATATTAAAAAGCCATTTTTTAAGCAGAGAAGAGGGATTAGGGAGCTGCCAGACAGAGAGCTGAGCACGGCCTGATCTGAATACGGGGCACAGCCCACCTAGTGACAGCCAAGTCGACAGTGTGGCAGGAGCAGAGTGGTTCCCCTGGGTGTATATTGGGTGGTGGGATGGGTAGTGAGACAAGAAAAACTCATTTCATGTGCTATGCAAGCTGACAGAGAAACAAAGGCACTACGAGGAGGTTATCTTCTTAAAGAAGAGACTCCCGTCTACCCCCCGACCACAAACTTAATTCAGCTCCCTTTTGGAACTTGGAATTCCAACTTGAACTCATTATTGAACTTCGGCTTAACTGTTGCCTTCTCTGTGAAAGCATCCCTGAAACCCACAGGTGGAATCGGTCCCTCTCACATGTTCCCATAACTCGTTATTCTACTATCACTTGCCACCCTGTGTCACAGTGAGCCATTTACCTGGGCTTCCCCTCCAAAACTGTGAACACCTCAAACTTGGATAAGGCTTTATCTGTATCCTCAGCAGCCATTCTTGTTCACAGCACATTGTACCACTCAGAAACATATGTGTGGAATGAGTGAATGTGACACGGACAAGCAAGCTTGTGGTGAGAGTTATCATGGAGATTCTCCTGGCTCTTGTGGCAGAGAAGGGGTATCCTTCACAATGAGGCCTGGAGAAGGGCTACAGTGAGTTTGGAGCTAAGTTTTGAAGCTAATCAGGTCCAAGGTACAGCGATAATGTGCCGAATGCATTTAGGTAATCACAAGTGAGACTAAAGAATGGAGTGAAAGGCGGGGTGCAGTGAGAGATGAGGCTGGAGAGAGGGCAAGTCTCAGGTCATGGGGGCTCCTATATGTCAAACTAAAGAGGTGAGGGGGAGTCACTGAAGGGCTTTACATAGGGAAGAGATCAGATCAGATCAGATCTGGGCTTTAGAAAGCTCACTAATGTGAGTACTAATGATAATAATAATGACAGCTAACCTTTATTTATTAAGTACTTATGTCTCAGACACAGTGCCAAGCATTTTATAAGGGTCACAGCTTGGATTTGAACCACGGCAATTTGACATCAGAGCTGATGCTCCAAACCACCAGGTTATGGTGCTTGGACTGGAGGCACAGAGATGTTAGGGGACTGTTGAAGGAATTCAGATGAAAAATAAAGTGCAAAAACCCTAAAAAAGAGCGAAATCATGTCCTTTGCAGCAACATGGATATAGCTTGAGGCCATTATCCCAAGCAAATTAATGCAGGAACAGAAAACCAAATACTGTGTGTTCTCACTTATAAGCAGTAGCTAAACATCAGGTACTCATGGAAGTAAAGATGACAACAATAGAAACTGGAGGCTGTTAAAGGGGAGAGGGAGAAAAGGGATAAAGTTTGAAAAAGTAACTCCTGGGGAGAATGCTCAGTACCTGCATGACTGGATCATTTGTACCCTAGCCTTCAGTATCATGCAATGTACCCCAGTGACGAATGTGCACATGTAACCCCTGAATCTAAAGTAAATATTGGAAAAAAAAAAATAAAGCACATAATCTGTCATGGGATTAAGGGGAAAAAAGAAAAAAGGAAAAGCGCCAAGGCTGTGGTATTAGGAAGGGTGGGTTAAAGGTAAAAAGGAGAAAAGATTCTTAGGATTTGGAGACCAACTAGATGTGGGATAAGGGAGTGGGAGAAATGAAGATTTCTTCCAAATTTCTGGCTAAAGGATCAGTATGGATGTTGACAGTATTCACTGAGATAAAAGAAGAGTGGGATAGGCTGGGCGCGGTGGCTCATGCCTGTAATCCCAGTACTTTGGGAGGCTGAGGCAGGCTGTTCATTTGAGGTCAGGAGTTCAAGACCAGCCTGGCCAACATGGTGAAACCCCATTCTCTACCAAAAATACAAAAATTAGTCGGGTGTGGTGGTAGGCACCTGTAATCCCAACTACTGGGGTGGCTGAGGCAGGAGAATTGTTTGAACCTGGGAGGCAGAGGTTGTAGTAAGCCGAGATTGGGCCACTGCACTCCAGCCTGGGCAATAGGGCAAGACTCAGTCTCAGTCTCAAAATAAAAAAAAAGTTGGATATTATTGTGATGAATAAAGTTATGAATTATTTTATTTCTTCTTTTTTGCTGTCCCTGTACAACTTTTAATGAGAAAGCCATGAGCACTCAAAAAGACCACAATGATGCTTGTAAAATTGCTCTATCTAAACTCTATACAAGCAACAAGACACAGAGTTCATTAAGGAATACAATTTTCCATTTGGCAGTAGTTCCAATGTTAGATAGATGACTCTGATGCAATAATAAACATATTTTATGAACACCAAAGGTAGGCTTTTCAATATTTTCTCTAAAAAAATTAGACTGTTCTTAATGTCTCATTTGGTCAAAAAGAGGGGTTATTAAGTTCATTACCGAAGGTGTTATTTTTGGCCATATACTTTTAGTGTGGAATAGTTGTCATGCAGGAGATTTCACTCTTTGCCAGAACAGGACAGTGATGAGAACACTGTATCCAGGGCAACCAAGAGTTCAGCCTTTTCAGTCCATAAATAATCATTCCTCAGCTTGCCCTTTGTAATGCTGGTCTCTGAGCTACTTCATGGCAGAATAAGCTCGATCAGGAGGCCACTGTTCTCTTTCTTATTTGCAGTTTAAATGACTGCTGAAGAATATTTTATAAGAAAGGCAATGTTTCAATTCTATTGCAAATTGTACTGGCAAAAATCTGCAACTGACTCTTATGATCTTAGCCTGGCTACAAGGATACTCTAACCAGAGTAACCAGAAGTCAGATATTTTTCTGTCTGGGTGGATACTTTTTGGCACCAAGGCTGCCAGAAGTGTTATGTACGCACGCTTGATAGTTGCGTTTAACGAAAGCACAACTAAGGCAAGAGAAACCTGAAGGTATGCAACATAGGGATAAAGAGCACTAATATATAACTGACATCATCCTTCCTCCCCATCAAGCCAATTGGAATTTCTCCTCCATGAAGACTTGAGTAAGTTCTCCCCAGAGCACAGAAATCTCACCATCCACTGGATAGCCAGATATCCACTGGATAACACTCATCTGACAACTGAGTCACCACATCGTTGTGGTCAGGAGCCCAGACTTGGAAGTCAGACCAAGTTAGGTCTGATTCACTTTACTCAAGAGCCTCCATTACTCAAGAGCTCTGCAGCAGTGCTTACCACACAGTAGTGTTAAGGAGTAAACTAGATAACACATGTAAGGCATTAGGTGCCATGGCCTCTGAGATTTCCAAGATCTACAAAGATGTTGGAGACCTGGAAAAAACTGGCTTTAAAATATGAAAAGTAAATCACAAAATTAATAGGTATTTAATTAAATACTTAAAACCTAACTAATCCACTGTCAACTACACTTCAACTCAATCTTTATATAGTTGTATATAAATGAGTAAAAGCTATATGGTTTTATATTTCCTTTAAAAACTGTATAACAAAAACATATTCACTTTTGGATAAAAGTATATTTTAGTCTGTTTGCTATGATATTGAATGTAGCCTTGTGAGTAAATGTTTCTTAGGCCTGTGGAGGTCTTAAAATGACTCTAGGTATTTAAAGAAATGGTAGCTCTAATTACTATTATTATAGCAATGATTTTATTATTCTGCTTTATGACATTTCTTGTGCTGTATTGAACTGTTTGATGGATGCTCTGTCTTTCCAATTAAATTGTAAGGTCCTTGAGGACAGTATTATAGAGAATGGACTGAATTAAAACACTGGGCTCTGCTCTGGGCTCCACCACTGACCAGGTGTGGAAGCTTGGACTCAGGCTTTACTTTCTTCACCTGAAAAACAGGTAGAATAAGACCTGTTTCAACTCCTCTGCCAGGCCATAGTGAGGGCAATAGGCCACACTGAAAGTACTTTAACTATGGAAGCACATAGGAATATAAGCTTCTGAAGCATCCACAGTGCCTATCAAGGCCCATCGGACACAGGGAGGAGTCAGTGAACACCTGGTGACTACTACAGAAGTTCTTTTCTGTCTTCATATCCAAGGAATACTTGTATATCTATAGTCTTTTCCTCTGTGTTCATTCATTTAACAAATATTTATTTAACAAATATTGAGCCTCTTGTATGTGCCACATGGCTTATACTAGGAACAGGGGATACAATGGGACACCCAGTATCTATAGTAAAATTGTTCTTTTTGTTCTTTCAATGTGTGGTTTGATATATCATCATATATACCTTCTCTGAAGGTAAATAAGACAATTTAAGAAGACTGTCATCTTCTAATTTCTGTCCCAAGTTCTAAAACACTATTTCAGAATGGGCTCTAACTATTTCTCATAGGGTGTGTTCTCCTTTTGGTCCTGGCTTTTCCAGGCAAGGCTGGGATTTGTTAGAAAGAAACTTGCTCCTTGATAAGCAATGAGAGGAAGCTGCAAAGCTCGGGACTCACAGGTGGCAGGCAGGAGTTCCAGGTGGTTGTGTCGTCACTGCTGGTACTTATGCTGACATTACAGTTGTCCACCTGGGATGCACTCAGGCCATGGGAGGTCCCAGCATCCTCCAGTTCTTCATTTTGTTGCCGCCGTAGGCTCGCCAGCATCTGTAACTCAGATTCACTCATCTGGCTGGGCTGATAGTTTCGCCAGTCATATTCCTGACCAAGAGAGAGGAAAATAACAAAGGATCATTTGGCCTTTATTAATTCTATGGCTACTAACAAATGCCACAGGCTTAACCCCTGCAGCAGCTCCCCAATTGACAGAGGCCCAAATGCCTAACATGCCTCCATGCGCTGCCTGCCCCATCCACTACACAGCCTCCTGTCCTTTTGCTCCTCACACGCTAGCCTCTCTGTCCTTCATTAAGGCCCTCAAAATCATCAAGTCCTGTCTTCCCTAGTCCTGTGCACATGCAAGTCCCTTCTGCCTTGTGTTCTTGCTAATGCTTAGGCTCCCTTCAGGTCCCCAATTATGTATCACTTCCTCAGGGAAGCCTTTTCTGACAACCATAAACTGGGTCAGCTCCTTTATGATACCCTCTCATAGAATCTTAAAATTTTCACTTTTAGCATTGATCACAGTTGCAGTGATGGAATCGTTTCTGGACTTTGCAGGTTTGCTATGAGCTCTATAAAGGCAAGCACCATGATTGTTCTGCTCTCACTGCCTTTCCTAGATCTGGTGCCTTGTAGGTGCCCAACCAGTTTTTGTAGATCAAGTAAACAAAAACTCAATGTAGTTTTTTTTTTTGTAAAAAAAGTTTGCCATTGAAAAGCCCAGTTTCTGAGGGAATTGATTAATTTCATCATTGTAAACATAATTACCAAATATATTCAACTTGCAGTAAGATTGAAAATGACTAGTATTGGTAAAAGCCATCAAATAAAATTTGAATGTAAGATGGGAACCTGTAAGTTCTGAAAGCCTGGAAGATCTCATAACTCCAACCAAGGTGGATTTACTGTATGTGTCATCTGTCAAGTACTTTTTGAAAAAGAATACTACTATAGATCTTTAGATGCTAGTATAAATATTATTTCACAGTACAGGTGGAAATTGGCATATAGAATTTTCAAAACGTTTCCCTTCCTTTCTCTCTGACCTAAACTAGATTTGATAGCAAATATTAAGTTCAACATTACTAAAATATTAGCATCACATATGAGCAGTGTGATTTAGACGCAGAACTGGCATATAACTTAAAAGCAATTTGAAAATTTTCTTGTACATCTGGAAACACTGGTTGTACTAACAACTATTTTTTTCCCAAGACACCCTAGAATTTTTTATATATTTATATCTCTACATACACTTTCTTGGAGGACTCCCTGAGGCATCTGCTGGCTTCTTTTCTGCCTCATAGTAATGTAAAAAGTTAAAAAAATTTTTTGAAAAAAATTCTTGGAGTTCTTATGACATTAAATGCTTTACAATAAAGTATTACTATCATCATAATGTGGGATTTATAAAAGCTTGTTATCTGATAATGTGATGTGGAGACTTCCTAAAAATTTATCAGTGGAAACTCAGTTAAATCCTTATAGTTCATGGCACGAGCAGCTTGGCACTATGAGAGGCCACACAACCCTTAATAAGAGATTTCATGAGCATTTAATATGCTTTCAGAGTTCCTGGGGCAAAATAGGTATCACAAGAAGAAGAATAAAATTTATATCCCAATGAAAAATGCAAAAATAAATAAGGAAATAGGAATAATTTAAATTCAAAAGAAGTAGTTGAGGGGACAATAAACACATACAAAGATGTTCAACATCCTTGTCATTAGAGAAATACAAATCAAAACCACAATGAGATACCTTCACACCCATTGGGATGGTTACAACAAAAAAGAGACAATAACAAGTGTTGGCAAGGATGTGGAGAAACTGAAACCCTCAAACAGTGTTGGCAGAAATGTAAAATGGTGCAGCCACTTTGGAAAACAGTTTGGCAGTTCCTCAAAACATTAAACATGTGAGTTACCATGTGACCCAGCAATTCACTCCTAAGGATAAACCAAGTGAACTGAAAACACATGTTCACACAAAACTTGTACACAAATGTTCACAGTAGCATTATCCATAATAGCCAAAAAGTGAAAACAACCAAATGTCTATCAACTGATGAATGGATTTTTGTTTATCCACATAATGGAATATTATTCAGCCTAAAGAGTAATGAAGGGCTGGATGAACCTTAAAAATGTTATGCTATCTGAAAGAAGTAAGACACAAAAGGCCACATATTGTGTAATTTACTTTATATGAAATGTCTAGAATAGGAAATTCACAGAGACAGAAAGTAGATTAGAGGATGGTGCGGCTGAAGGAAAGAGAATGGGAAGTGACTACTAGTGGGTATATGCTTTCTTTTTGGAGTGATGGAAATGTTCTGAAATTAGGTCAAAATGATGGTTGCAGAATCTTGTGAATATACTAAGGACTCCTGAATTTCATACTTTAAAAGAGTAAATTTTATGGCATACAAATTATATTTCAATTTTAAAAGAGCAGGTTGGTAATCAGATGTGAACATGAGAATACTAGCTGCTTGACTTTAACTGCAGCAGTGAACAAGTCACTTGCTGTTCTTCAGTTTTTCAGTCAAGAAATGGGACTAAGCATTCCAATGTGTTACATAGGTATGTTAGTTGGCTCATCATTGCCAATACACACTTTTACAATGAAAAAGAAATTTTGTTTTAATTTACACAATTTCTCTTAAGAAGAAAGCTTTAAAATGTATGATTAAGTAATTCATTCAGTTTACTTATTTAATCCACAAGGCTGTACTGTGCCTGAAGAACAACCCTGGGTGCTAGGACAGAAGAATAAGAGACGATGTGGCAGTGGGTAAGCCAGACAAATCTAAGCCTGGGCCTTAGTTCCACCACTTACCAGCTGTAAATGACTAGGAAAATTACCTAACCTCTCTATGCATCAACTTCTTCACCATGGGGACCACAATACATACCTCACAGGATTTGTGGTGAATTAAATGAAATAATATTACATCAAATGCTTAGTAGAGGCAGCTGACAAACAAATATACTAGGGCGTCTCCAAATGTATGATTTGTATCTTTAATGGAAACTGAATGTGTACTTTGTAATATATGTTTATTTATGAATTAAATATATACACAACTATTTTAAAATAGTATGTAGAGTACAAAACATACATAAAAAATGGGAATTAAAATGGTTAGGATTAAAAAAAAGAAAATTGTTTTAAATTTTTCTTCCTGAATCTGAAGGGGTTGTCTTTGGTACACACTTTAAGGGATGAGCACAGCCCTCTTAAGAGACCACTGAGTCTCAATCAATACATATAGTCCCTGTTATTATTATTATTTCCTCTCATTTCTCTGTCCCCCTCCTTCTAGTCTTTCATCCATTCTGTATTATGCTAGAAACTAGGAGCACACAGAAAACAAGACACACCTCTGTCCTCGTGGAATTCATAGTCTACAAAGAGAGACCTGAGAGATATAATATAACTGGAAATCTAATGTACTGTGAGAAATACAACAGAGGTATGAGTAAGACACTTGAGGAATGCAGCACAGATGTGACTAACCGCCCAGTGGAATCATAGAATGCCTCACAGAAGTCTAAGGTGGCATTTCAAAGTAATTAAATTTGTTGACAAATGCAGTTAGTGGCCTTTGGAGGGACTCCACCACTGGCAGACAGTATTGAAGCTGAGGCTGAAGAAATAGATGGCTGGGATATTCCCTATATTCCATTGCAGTAATGGAAATAGAATGATTCATTAATTTATTCTGTAGAAACTTACTGAGACCCTATTACGTGCCAGGCACTGTTGATGCTACATTTGCTTAGAACTCTGCATTTCCATGACTTTATTTCATACAACAGTAAAATGTATTTGACAACCCTCTGGGAGGGGCAGCCAAAAACCAGCAGAGAGAAGAAAGTAACTTTTTCCAGCATCACGAATAGAGCAAGTGGTGGTGGAATCAGGTAATTAACTTAGTCCTCTGAAATGTTTTTGATTAGCAATCTCTTAAATCATTTCAAAATCATCAAAAAAGGCTAAATCACTTATTCGTTATTTTTAAGAAGCTTTGCACTAAAGTATTTGCATTAAAGTGGACTCCAGCACAAGATGTCATCTAACTAAATTACACAACTGCTGAGAGGCAAAGTGGTTTATGTAATACCATTTCTGAAAGGCTCAAAATGTTATGTATAACTCAATTTCATCTCAAAATATCCTTGTAGGAAAGCGGGGAGACATTATCCATCAAATTTGTCCTAGGAATGAGGCAACGGGCTGAGGACTATATACAACTCAGCTGTGCTCAGATTGGCAAGCAAGTCCTTTGCTCTCCAAGCCATTCAAGTCATTCATTTTCACTGAGTTTTCTCCAGACATTACTGGAAGCCTAAGCCAGTGAAGTTACAAAGACAAGTAAGGTATGGCCTTGCTTTCATAAACCTTACATCTATCAGGGCAACTGAGAGCTATAAAGAAAATAACTCTAAAATAAGGTAGCATACGTTGAGGTATGGTATTAATGATCACACAGGTCCTTGATAATGATTAAAAGGAAAACTGATAACTCCAGCAAAAAGAGAAAACAACAAACAGAAACTACTTTTCAACTGGATGCCCTTCATCCAATCTATTCCTTAAGATGTTAGGATAGAATAGCTGAATTAATCAAATATCTGATAATAGAAGTTTGTGAGCCTCAGATAGGAACCAGTTCTGCTAAACTTTGGGTGACACAGGGCTAAGTCTACAGTGGAGGTGTGGAGAAAAATGAGACATGGCCATAGGATAAGATCAGACCAAGAACCTCATTCTGTTCTTTATGGGTGGAAGGGAAATAGAATTGGGAGAAAACTGGATGTTACTTTTGTTCTGGAGCCTACAAAATCTGTGAGACTTTCTTTAAGTATCAGGCTTACGTTGTGACAGTGCCTGGTAGTCATGGCCCAAGAGACATCATGTTGCAAAAACTTTCAATAAAAGGACTATCAAACAGTCCCCACCTCTGTATTTTTAAAAAATTATTCCAAGTGCAACCTTTTAAAAAAGCACTACTACAAAGGAAATGGTAGCTGTTAGGATATAACATTAAAAACAACATAAAGGGAGTATCTCCTCAGAAGGGAGATACACAAAATGGTCTGGCCTTTGAGAAAAGAGAAATGTCATTTTGTGGAGGATCAGTTAAAACTTCATAAAGAATGGAGGAGACGGTCCCCAACTTGGGGCTTGAAAGAGAAGGAGGGTAAAATGGCAGCACGTTCCAACTATTAGGAAGAAAAACATGGGGCAACCTGGAAGCAGGGAGCTTGTGTTCATAAAAAATAATTAAATAGACTATCAAGTAATACTTATACATTACTGTTTCAGAAATGAAGTCAGCAATACTATTCCAAAGCGCCAAGGATAAGAATACCTATAATTAATCTAAACCTTAGGAGACCAAATGGCTTCCCTTTCTCTGCCCAAGTCCTATTAAAAGTCTAAGATTCTACCAAAATATATATTCTTAATAGCTTCCAAATGGAAATCGCCCACATGCCCATCAACAATATAATAGACACATAAATGATTATATAATCACAGCGGACTATGATACAACAGTGAAATGACTGATGTATTGAATCTCATGAACAAAATGCTAAGTGAGAGAAGCCAGACACAAAAGAGTACATATTGGTAAAACGACATGTGGGGATAGTTATTTGTGAGGAAGGAATAGTGACAGGGAGGGAGCACAATGGGGATTCTGGGGTGCTGGTATTGCTCTTTCTTGATCCAGAAGATGGTTACATGGGTGTGTTCAGTTTGCAAAGACTCATTAACTTACAGGCTTATCCGATCAACAACAAAGTCTAAGGCTCACTTGTGTATCACTGGAAAACTCAATCTAAACAGTCTTAGGAGGGAAAAAAAGCATTTTGTGAATGTAGCTGGGAGTCAGTATGACTGGTGGTTTGAAACTTATATTTATTAAAAATTTAAAGCTGTCATTAGAAAGTTTTGGAAGATGGTTTTGGACTCCAACATGACAGTAAGAAAAGTACTAGAAGTCTATTTTCCAAAGCTAATTTTAAACTTTAATTGCCATTTGAATTTGAGGATTAATCTTCTCTCTATTGCTATTTGCAGACAGTGTTTAATCTCCACAGTGACATTTTAAATAACAGCTGATGGTAAATTAGTGTTCCAGGACATCTCTTTACTAGCATTCCTGAAAACTTGTTTCAGATTCCTGAGCTAGGCATCACACACAAGACTTTAACCTGATTCATTGGGGATGTAGGCCCACTAAGAAAAAGAAAGGAGAGAAGACAGTAGCCACAAGCACAAGCTGTAAGTGACACATATTTGTGCACATAACTCATTCACAATTTATTGTAGCTTTCAGCATGTGTCTCTACCATGCAAAGGAGTAAAGTAAAGCTTAAAGACCAAGCCACAGTACAACTTGAAACATTTTGCTCAATTTAAAGGATGCTATATCGAGTTAACATAGCAGGAATCAGGAGTTAGGCCATAACCAGCTGGTCAGAATCTAGACAGTGTGTTATATTCATGGCAGGCATGTGGACCTAGGCATAACCAGACTTGATGCTGCCTTTGAAATATCTGTCATAAACATTTTGGCATGTGACCCTGAAGACATTTCATAACTCTGGCTCAATTCTGCATACCACTCGCTTAAGAATGTCTTAGGTAGCGGATTCTTGGGTAATTAAACCAATTAGTGGAAAAATTCTTTGTAAAGAGATAGAGAACTTTCTATCTCATATATGTGTGTCTCTTTTTGGAGAAGAACATGAAAGGTTTTTTTAAAAAAGATCTTTATATGGATGTGCTATATTTATATAGAATAACCTTTTACTCTGTAACCTAAATAGAAATATATTTCCATACATTTTGCTGTGATAACATGCTAATCATCAGAAAGAATTCTCTGACAAATAGAGCTGAACTCTTCTTAGTAGCCTTAAAGTGAATTGAAAAACGAATCTTAATTTTCCAGCACCTATCTTCTGAGTTCAGGGTACGTCTCAAATTTAACAATTAACTATACACTAGAAGGAATACAGTAAAATCAAATTGAATAGGTTTCATACTGTATTCAAAAATATGCCATCTACAGGGCCACTGTAGCCTTGTACGTGGAACAAGTACAGTAGCCATTTAATAAATAGTAGTTTAAGATATTATTTAAAGAACCAGGAGGAAAATTATTACTGAGACTGTTTACAGAAATGAAAATAGAGAAGGTAAACCAACTGATGTATCTGGACTGGGAAGATGATAACTTTAAATAAGCTCGAGCTGTTTTGGAATGTAAAACTTTGGTTGAATACAGTAATGACAGATACACCAACATTTGTGTGTGCTTTTGCACATTAAAATACTTTAAAGCATAAAGTGGTGAGAGAAGTTAAGTTGCCATACAATCATGACATTTTTTTGGTGGCTGCTAATTGGGGGTAGCAGCCCATTGTGGTGGAAGGTGCCCTGGCTTTTCTGTCCCTAACTCTTGGATTTGACACTGCTTTGTCACAATCTAGATGTGAGTGAGGTGGAGCCTTTCTGCTTCCTTGTCTGTGAAACAGGAATAATAAGGCCTCTTGTGAGGGTTGGGGATGAAGACGAGATAAAGTAAGGAGCACCTTGCAGAATGCCAGGCATATGGGAGATACCTTAAACCATTAAAGTCGCATAAAAGCTTCTGAGTCAAGGACTTCAGATCTCCGTGCTTTTAGGAAATACACTCAGTGCCTTTTCCATGAGGAGGTAAGTACGACTTGCTCCTATTTAAAACTGGGACAACCAAGACAGCAGAGAAGATAAATGTCTTCAATAAACATCTGATGAGTAGGATGCTAACCTTAGCACTAGAATTGACAGTGAACCATCATAGTGTTGGCTAAACAGCCAATGTATTTTCATTTACTCATACTTCTGATAGTACCTTAATGTCCATCAAGTCTTTGTACCTATTATGAAACTTTTGAGAACTTGAAATTTCTCCTCTTCATTAGAATAACGGGCACACTCTTTGCATACCAAGCTGCTTAGAAATGGAGATATCAAAATGTCTTAATGACTTCTGCTTTTCCATACCATGACCCCAAATTTGAACCATAATTCCATTTTACTTACCTAAAAATACTTCTACTCCACACCATTTTGCCTTTGCAACCATTAAATTAAACATTAGCTACAAAGAAAGTTAAAGAAGAAAAGTGTTCTGCAGCACAGCAAGGGTTCAGTCTGAAAAATATTTAAAAAGAAGGCAGAGGGATAGGAACAAGTTACACCTGGAAAATTTCTATGCCTAATTCAAATACTTTTACTGGCAGTGGAAAGGTAATTTAATCACCAAATTCTGCAGTTTCAATAATATCCCCAGCAGTGCATTGACAGATAAAACTGAGATAAGGACCCTGTATTTTCTAAGACAAGAAAAGAGAGCAGTTTTGACAAAACATCAAATATCAGACTGTTTTCCAAAAGCTATTTTGGTAGGAGTGTCCCTTTTAGTAAATGAAACATTCCCACCATGGTTAGTATTATGGTTTATGAAATGCTACTTGTTCTGCCCAAATTCAATTCAAGACATCAACCAGGAAGCTACACATCTGCCATTTAGCTACGTGAACAAGGTAGACACACAAAGGGTGGTCTCTGGGGAATGACTGGAGAGACACTGCTTCCTGCTTATAAATATTTTTCTCTTTCGGGTATCCCTGAGAACACGCCAATATGTTACCTGGCGGAAGGTACACAGAAATTCATTCTGTGTTAGCACTTGATTCAACTCTAAACAGAGAGCAGGAAGCATGCAACCACAGAGCTACCACCCTTATAGAACAGTACCTGTAATTAATTTATGGAACTTTATGAATTTGAAAAGGTTTCATTTGCTTTAGAATGCCAGCCATACCGGTTTATATTTCTGCCTAACCACTCAGCAAAAGGTAGAAGAAAGTATACTTCAGGTTAGGGGCTAGGTGTTCTACATGCACTAATTTAACACTCAAAACAACCCTGTGGGATAGGTATTATTTTCTCCATTTTATAAATGAGGTAACTGAGGCTCAAAGACATTAAGAAATGTGTCCAAGGTTGCATAGATAAGAAAGAACAAAGCTAAGACTCAGCTCCAGGCCTGTCTGATTCCAGCTGGTGCTCTGAGCCACGGTGTCCACTGCTTCTGACTTTTCAGTCTTGGAGAATGAAAATGTAGACAGCTTTGACAGAGGGTTCTGTTTGGGGAAGGCTGTTTATCAAGTGACCCAGGGCAGCAAGAGGCCATTGTGCACATGTGGTAGAAACTTCAAAATGAGGGAGAACCACCCCTAAGTGAACCTACACAGTTGGCCAGGGTGATGAACATATGTCTAATACACAGGGTGACCTGACTCTGAAACAGGTGTTTTAAAATAATGCAATATTGTTGTAGCTGAAGGGAGTGAAGGGTCAGAAAAACATTTATGGATTCTTCAAACAATGGGGTATTGTAAAAACGACTGCAAATTGCACACTTGAGTGGCAAATGGAAAGAGAGACAGATGGCTTCTCTTTGAACAAAGAGTATTATATACCCTAGAAAAGGCAGAATGTTATATAATGAAGCAATGCTTTAAAAATACTAAAATAATGCACAAATTCATTTGCCTCCAAGTTTATAGAGCACAAATTGCAGAGACTTTTATTACTTTAAAAAATGTGATAATATCTCTCTACTCCAATACTGAGTTCAAATATATCAGGGAAGCAACGAAACTAATTCCTTTACATTATCCAAAGGAAATGGTTTGATAATTAAAGGGAAAAATGTGCTCACATTATTCTATGGCCTAAAATATATTTAAAAGTGTCCTTCTATTATTCAGCTTTGATTTTCAAAAATGGAGATATAAAGGTTAAAGTCAAAAGTTATCTGGCTCATTTTACAATTCTTTTTCTATTAAAAGTCATGTCTCTCAGGCTGGGCGCAGTGACTCATGACTGTAATCCCAGTACTTTGGGAGGCCAAGGTGAGCGGATCACGAGGTGAAGAGATTGACACCATCCTGGGCAACATAGTGAAACTCCATCTCTACTAAAATACAAAAATTATCCAGGCATGGTGGCATGTGCCTGTAGTCCCAGCTACTCGGGAGGCTGAGGCAGGAGAATTGCTTGAACCCAGGAGGCGGAGGTTGCGGTGAGCCTAGATCGCATCACTGCACCCCAGCCTGGCGCATGGCAACAGAGTGAGACTCTGTCTCAAAAAAAAAAAAAAGGTAATCTCTTTTTTTTTTTTTTACTAAAGAGAATACCTGAATTTATAATTGGTAGCATGTTCTGTCTTTCTTATGAAACTAACCATTCTTCCATAAGCTCAAACTTTTTCTGGAGCTGCAAAGCCTGTTATATAAGTCTTTTTGTTTGTTTAAAGAACCACATAATGACATTATCTAGTTTAAAATGATTCGTTCAAAATTGTTTGAATACAGTTATACGTGCAAAGAAGTTTAATTACCAGCTATCTACATGGTTGCAATATTACCCAGAGGGTTGTACTTCTTTCTTAATTAAAAAATATTTGAACCTAATAATAGAGAAATCTATTAAAATATGAATAAAACATTGCAAGGAACAAGTTTACCAAGCAGTTAGCAAATCATTGTCAGTAAACATTCCTTACGAATTACTAGTACTCTTCCATGTCATGGGATTAGGACAGTTCTCCTGTACCTCCTTCTGTAAGAGTCTTTTATTTTCCTTTGTCATCAAGTTGCTGCTTCACATTGGCACTTTGCAAGAGCACAGATTTTCAATGGGATGTCTACTTACAGTTCTTGATTGCAGTACCTTGATGGCTAAGGTGACGGCTAAGTTCCTTTCATGGTCTTTCACAGCACTTGCTGTGGCTTATAATTAATTCACACACAATTTGTTTATCTACTTCCCAACAGACATGTACGCCTCTAAGGAAAGAGGCCTTATCTGTCTTAGTTACTGTTACATGTCTAGCACCTGGGAGAATATCTGGCCTGGTAGGTGCTCAACAGAAAAGGAGATGCTCCTACTTATCCAGAAGCAGAGCCAAAAGAACTATATTCCCTCATCTGAAGGGCCTTTATTTTAGAGACATAGCTTAGGTGACAGAAATCAACATGTTAGTGCTCTAAATACATGAACTATAATGCTAGCCAGCAAAGATGATTTCACACCTGCATTCATAGTAATATTAGAAGGACTTCTAGTCCCATAATAATTCTCAAAATTTTCTTCTTGCATCAAGTACATTTACTACGACTCATACTAATAGTATACTTCTAGGCCTGATTGAACTTATCATGTCTGTGTTAGAGTTCAATACTGGAGCTACAATAGTCAAAGTATTAAATCTTAACTACCATGAAATAAAGAAAAACTTGCACTCAAAGTAAATCCATTTGTTGGGGCAATCAGGCAAGAAAAAAGAAATAACAGGCATCCAGACTGGAAAGGAAGAAGTAACCTACCTCGATTTGCAATGACATGATCTTGCATATAGACATACCATAGGAAATTAAAAAAATACTAGAAATAAAAAATTCACCAAGGTTGCAAGATACAAAATCAATATACAAAAATCAATTGTATTTCTATATACTAGAAATGAACAAATCAAAATAAAATTTAAAAAATTCCATTCACCATAGCATAAAAAATAATAAAATACTTAGAAATAAAAGATGGCAATATTTCCCAAACTGATCTACAGATTCAGTGCAATCCCTACCCAAATCCCAGCTGCTTTTTTCACAGAAATTGACAAGCTCATTCTCAAATTCATGTGGAAATACAACGGACCCATCAGGGCAAAAACAATGAAGAAAAGGAAGAGTAAAGTAGAAGGATTCACATTTCTTGATTTCAAAGCTTACTACAGAGTTACAGTAATCAAGACAGTGTGGTATTGGCATAGGAATAGATATATAGATCAATGGAATAGAATTGAGACCAGAAAAACAACTCTTACATGCATGGTCAATTCAATGGAGGAAAAAATAGTCATTTCAAAAAATGGTTCTGGGACAACTGGATATTCATGCAAAAAAAAAAAAAAAATAGGTGGACCCATCCCCTCACACCTTATATGAAAAAATAGATTAAAATAGATCATAGAACTAAACTTAAAAGCTAAAGTTATAAAACTCTTAGAAGAAAACATAGGAATAAATCTTTGTGGCCTTGGATTAGGCAATTGTTTCTCAGCTACAATGCCAAGTGCACAAGCAACATAAGAAAAAGAGACAAACTGGACTTCATCAAAATTAAAACTTTTGTGCTTCAAAGGACATTATAAAGAAATGCAGAGAAAACCCACAGAATAAAAGAAAATATCTGCACATCATATATCTGATAAGGGACTTTTATCTAAAATAAATATAAAGAACTCCTACAACTGTGCAATGAAAAGACAACCCAATTAAAAAATAGGCACAGGATTTGAATATGTATTTCTCCAAAAGAGATATGCAAATGGCTAATGAGCACATGAGAAGATGCTTAACATCATTAGTCACGAGGGAACTGCATATCAAAATCACAGTGAGATACCACTGCACACCCACTAGAAAGGCCTTAATGTAAAAAGTAGACAAGAAGCATTGATTAGGACATGGAGACACTGGAACCCTCACACATTCCTAGCTGAAATGTAAAATGGTGCAGCCACTTTGGAGAAAGTTCGACATTTCCTCAAAAGTTAGACACAAAATTCTTTATGACTCAGAAATTCTACTCCTATATTCTACTCAATAGACTCAAGAATATTGAAAACATATACCCATGTGAAAACTTGCACACAAATGATCATAACAGCATCATTCATAACTGCCAAAAAGTAGACACAACCCAGATGTCCATCAGCTGATAAATGAATAAACAAACATGGCATATCCATACCATGGGTTCAGGTATAAAAAGGAATGAAGTGCTGCAACATGAATGAGGCTTGAAAACAGTATGCTAAATGAAAGAGGTCAGACACAAAAGGCCACATATTATATGATCCCATTTATACGAAATGTCCAGAACAGGCAAATACATAGAGACAAAAAATAAATTAGTTGTTACCAAGAGTTTGGGAGGAGGAGTAATTGGGAGTAACTGCTACTGGGTATAGGGCTTCTTTTGGGATGATGAAAATGATCTAAAATTAGATAGTGGTGATGGCTGCACAACTCTGTGAACATACTAAAAACCAGTGAATTGTACACTTTAATAGGATCGGTTCTATGTTGTGTGAATTCAATCTCAATAAAGTAGTTATTTTAAAAAAGTCACGCCATGGGTCTCTGGGATCTGGGGAAAAATCCCTTTGTGAGTTAGTAAGCACCCTATCTTATCTATAGATAATTTTCATAGATTCTTAGCTGCAAATACCAAGTGGAGAAAATGCTGGTGTCTAAAAGGTGTCTATAGAGGAACACTCCATTCTCATTGTAAATTTGCTTTGAAATGAGGCAGAACGCCTTATGACTTCAATTATTTTATGTCCTATTAAACTAAGATGATCACATTCACAAATGTGAGTCATAGATGGTAATGATCATATGGCTTGTCAGAGATACAACTTTTTTTTTTTTTTTTTTGAGACAGGGTCTTGCCTGTCATCCAGGCTAGAGTGCAGTGGTATCATCACGACTCAGTGCAGCCTTGAACTTCTGGGCTCAAAAATTCCTCCTACCTCAGCCTTCCAAGTAGCTGGGACTATAGGTGCACACCACTATGCCTAGCTAATTTTCTTTCTTTATTTTTATTTTTTTGTAGAGAAGAGGTATCACTTTGTTGCCCAGGCTGGTCTCCAACTCTTGGGCTTCAGCGATCCTCCTGCCTTAGCTGCCTGAAGTGCTGGGACTACAGGTGTGAGCCACCACACCTGGCTGAGATACAATATTTTATTTGTCTGAGTTTTGATACTGAGGAAAACTTCTCTGCACATATGGGAAACAAGGCTTTTATACCTTTATCCCCTCACCACAGATAAAGTTCCTTCCCCTTCTTCATCCCTTTGAAATGACTGTTCTGAGTCAGTCTCCTTAACTGTAAAATGGAATGATAGTTTCTTATAGTGTTCCTGTGAGGAAGAAGAGCTATACAAGGCTTGTACTTTGTAATGTACAGTGAGTAGTTATAGAAAAGTTCTCCTGAAATAATCCAAATGGTTTCTGGAAACTGTCTTATCAGAAAAGCCTCTTAAATGAAGATAACAGGCGAGAGTAAGTCCCTGGCTCTTCCTCCAAGCTTTGGTCTCTTTCTTCCTTTTATTATTTCCTGGTATTGTCAGAGAGAACTATTTTTTAGGTAGTGCACTTTGTTGAGTACATCAAGTTCATTTGTTTCCAAACTTATCTTTGTGCATTGGTTCTACTTCTACAGAAAAAATAAGAAGTTTGAAAATCATTAACTTTTGGATATACTGGATGACAGACTCTATCTAATAGGAGGTAAGTGACCAAGAAATTAGAGGGGTAACTAAGTGGAATGCTTCTCAAAGACTGGGTTTCTGTTTTTGGCAGCCCAGTATTGGCTGCAGTCAAGTGAAGCAGTACTATAGAGTAAATCCATAGGCTAGTATACTAGCTACATTCAAATTCATTAGCACAACCAAAGGAAAAAAATTACAATTAGGTAGAGCAAGAACGTTTGTTTGAAGAAAAGTTTTCAACAGTGAAAAACATGGAAACAATTACTGACAACTTTCATCCTAAATCACCACGAAGCAAATACATTTTCACTAGATTAAGTGATTTACTATTTTCTCATATATATACACACACACACACACAAACACACGCGCACACATGCATGTGACAGAAAAAGAGGAACACATTTCAGTTCTATCTTTAGATGTTTCTTGAGAGAGGCTATCAGTTTTACAAGACTTAACCCATGTTTATGCAGCAGAGTAGGGTGGATATAGTAATATATCCCACATAGCAATCTAACCCCCGTTTATGCTGCAGAGCAGGCTGGAAATAGTTCTAGAGTCAGAATCTAGGTTCAAGTTGTCCCTCCTCAATTAACTAGCTGTTGTCCTTGAAAAAACTGCATAACTATGCTAAAGTTTCATAAGTTTCCTCATCTGAAAATGATGTGCAAATAATGGCAGTCCTTATCTCGCAAGGTTGCTGTGAGGAATAAGTGAAATACTTCATGGAAAAGGGCTTGGTACATTGACTGGCACATGATAAATGTTCACAAAATATTAGCTACTTCTATTTTGCTGATGATAATTATGCATATATCTACTACCTGTGCCAGCTAACAATTAATCCACTCTAAGTTGCTTAGAACATAATTGAACCAAAGCTTTACAATGCAACACCTACAGAATATTTAGGACATAAAACATAAAGAAAATCTTTATGTTTAAACAAATGGAATATACATGTCATGTATTCTGCATGGCCTCACTTGTTCTCTAGTTTCTAAGTGTAGCTTATAGGGGAATTGAAGAAAGAAAAGTACTAATACCGGAAGGAAAAAATCAATTTGATGGATATGAATACAGCCACCAAACTAGCCAAGGGATTTATTCGATGACACTGCTTTACTGCTAACCTTCACTCATACCATTTATTATTTGGGGAACTGCTGCAGAGAGACCAGAAGGTGAATAGAATAATGATGTTTTTACGGCTCCTAATGTAGATTGTTATTGAAAATCTGTCAATTTTACTGGCAAGCTTTTGGTTCAAAAATCAGATCATCATTTATAATTTGCAGGCAGTGATAACTAAAAATTATGGGAAGTAACTAGGAAATAAAAAAATAACTGTTAAGATGAAGATTACATAATTATCTTTCTCATTAAAAACATGAGGTTTTCTATTATCCTCAGGATGTGCAGTAGACTCTTTAACAGCTGCTGTTACTGAACTAAAACACATCGGAATAGGAAAGAAAATACATTACTAATCACTCAAATGATGAAAAATAGATACTGCTAAAAACGTGTGTGGAACAGAATGGAACACAGCAGGACATATTGCCAGTATCTACAAACCACATGGAACCACTTACAGATGCTTCGGGGATCGAGCTCAGCCTTTCCCCTGAGATTTCTTTTAGGGAGATTTTATTTAGTGAAGCCGGCACTTGCTGGGCTGGTAGGTCCTTCGCTTTGATTAGGGGGTCTGGAGTTTTCTGAGAGGATCCACAACTTCTTCCAGTTGGAGAAAGGCATGGTGTAGGCAACAAACTCATTTGAAAGTCATTTCTATCTATTTGCTTCGCTGAGGAATCCTGGCTTTCTGTGGCTCCTGCTTCTGTGTAGGCACTCTTTATATATTCCTTACTTGTCCACCTTGCAGCTTTCCCCAGCAGGCTCTCTAAAGTTAACTGAGTTAACCCTGAAGGACCAGTTGTTGGGCCTGGAGAACCTTGGATACTGTGGTTACCCTACATTGGGGAAGAAAATGAAAATCATTTTGAGCAGAAATTTGTGAATAGGTTACTGAGTACAAGTTCTTCATAAATTCATATTTTCTATGAATAAAGCAAAAGCACATATATGTAGATTTTACTTTAATCTGTAAAGAAAAATACGAGTAACTAAAACTAGCAATGCAAATAGGTATAAACCATTTGCTAAAATGTCCTGTGATACAGTATTTGGTCTGGGTAAGGCATATTTTCTACTTATGAATAACAAGAGAACATTGAAGAAGTAGTTACTCATATTCATTCCAAAGAATGTCTAAAAGAAGAGCATCCATTGCAAGTCATCTAAAACATCTAAGAATCACATACTTTGACTTTCTGATAAGTTAACTCCATGGAAAAAAGAAATAACTAGAACTGATGGTATTTAGCTTACTTAAGCAGAGAAATGGTACTCTATTAATACATGCAAGTGGGTCTAGGGAAGCATTTTTACCTTATTGTAGGGCAGTTTTGTTTTTCAAGAGCAATAGATAATAGAACATGTTTTATAAAGTATTTTTCTTACATGAAAATTTTAGTCTTTTCTACAAAGTGTATTATTTCCACAAAATGTAAACCTCATTAAGCATAAATACTTGGAAAGCTGAAAATAAAAGCTACAATAATTTTCCAAGTCCACAGTTCTGTGATTATCCATAGAAATGCAAAAGTTAAAAAAAAATTTTTTTTGAGACGGAGTCTCGCTCTGTCACCCAGGCTGGAGTGCAGTGTCACGATCTCCGCTAACTGCAACCTCAGCCTCCCAGGTTCAAGCAATTCTCTGCCTCAGCATCCCAAGTAGCTGGGATTACAGGCATGCACCACCACACCCAGTTAATTTTTGCATTTTAGTAGAGATGGGGTTTCACCATCTCAGCCAGGCTGGTCTTGAATCTGACCTCGTGATCCACCCACCTCAGCCTCCCAAGGTGCTGGGATTACAGGCGTGAGCCATCATGCCCAGCCAAAAGTTTAAATTTTTAAATCCAATGAAGGAAGAATTACAAACATGAAATCAATGGCAATGAAAGTAGATAATGAAAATGAGAAACATAGTGCTATTTCAATAGGTAGATTTTTCTGTTAAAAAATAATACATTTAAACTGCGTGATCACTGCATGTACCTGTCATGGTAGATTCTTCCAATTTGACTCAACTATTTAAATATATATATATAATAAATGGATGTAAAATGATAGAATAGAGAAAAAACTAAAAGCAGAGTACATTTTGAAGACATTATTTGGTGTCTGACAATGCGTATCTTAACATTCAGTTTCAGTAAGCTATTCCTTCGCCCTTCAGAACGCAGCATCTAGTTATTTATAAAGGTTGGAATTTTTAAAACAAATATTTGGGTGACTGATTGGACTGTTCAATTTCTTCCTGAATGTTTTACCATCATATACACTCAACATAATGATTGCAATCTAAGTAAAATCTTCCTTTCAGAACTGAAGCAAGGGCAAAGGTGAGAGAGTCTGCTCCAGGTTGGGTATGGTACAAGGGAGAGATCTACAAAAGCTTTTAATTAGAAGGGATCTATCTTATCTATCATTGTTCTGTCTTCCTTTCTTCCTTTTCATGGGCCAAGTACATCTAGGTGCTGCAGATGCCAGGACTGCAATGTTAGACAAGAACATAACCCCTGACATTCAGGGACTATATTCTGAAGGCAAAACAGAAGTCATTGTGTGAAGCAGGGGAATGTCACAATGACACAAAATAGAAGGCAGGGGTATATGTTTTTGGATACTGTTTGTGGAGTGTCTGGGTTGGTTTGTAGAGACAGTAGAACTGGAGGCAAATCAGTAGACTATTATATTGTTAGTAGGATGGTTGAAATGCCTGAATTAAGGCAATGGCAGTGATGATAGAGAAACTGGACTGGTTTGAGAGTTCAAGTCAATATGTCAAAGGCAGAGTATGTCATACTGAGTAATTCCTGCAGTCTCTTACATAGAGTATGAGACCTCTAACCGCTACCCTGTTATAATTTTTTCTTCTTGTGAAATGTAGTTGAGATGAACAGACAGCTGTGCTCTCAAGCAAGGTCCAAGGGGACTTCAAAAAGCTCACAGAAAAATAAAATTAAGGGATAAAATAAAAATATAAACTTTATTTCTTAACATAAGCTGCATCAAGGTCAAGACACTTTTGTAAGCCATGATGCCAGCCATTTAGTCCATCCCGAATAAACTGAGGGTCCTGGGAATATAACCACATCAATGTAGTCTTTTTGTGTTTTTACATTATTAACTGAAAAAACAAAACAAAACAAAACAAAATGGGTGCTCCTTATTATAAAACAAAAAGAAGTCAGAAGGAGCCAAATCAGGATTATAAGGTAGATACCTAATAATTTCCCAACAAAACTCTTGCAAAATTGAACTTTTTTGACAAGAGGAGTGAGCAGGAGCATTGTCGTAGTGGAGAAAGACTGTGGGGAAGCTTTTGTGGGTGTTTTTCAGCTAAAACTTTGGCTAACCTTCTCAAATCACTCTTATAATAAGCAGATGTTCCTGTTCTTTTATCCTTCAGAAGGTCAACAAGTGAAATGCCTTGAGCATCCCCAAAACCATTGCCATGACCTTTGTTGTTGACTGGTCCAATTGTGCTTTGACTGGGCCACTCACACCTCTTGGTAGCCATTGCTCTGACTGTGCTTTGCCTTCAGGATCATAGTGGTAAAGCCACGTTTCTTCTCCTGTTACAATTGTTCAAGGAAATGCTTCAGGATCTTGATCCCACCTGTTTAAAATTTCCAACGAAAACTCTGCTCTTGTCTGCAGGTGATCTGGGCACAATGGTTTTAACACCCATTGAGTGGATTGCTTACCTTTAATTTTTCAGTCAGAATTATGTAAGCTGAATCAGTTGAGATGTCAGTGGCATTAACTACTGTTTCTGCTGTTAGTCTTTGGTCCCCTTCAATTAGGGCATGAATAAAATTATTTTTTTCCTCACAAATTGATGTGGATGATCTGCCATTGAGGGCTTCATCTTCAACATTGTTTCATCCCTTCTTAAAGTAAGTTTGTAAATTGTTGATTTATTTGGAGGCATTGTCCCCATAAGGTTTTTGTTAAGTAACAATGATTTTACTATGTTTCCATCCAAGCTTCACCATAAATTTGATGTTGGTTCTTGCTTCAATTTTAGCAGAATTCATATTGCTCTGATAGAGGCTATTTTTTCAAATTGATGTCTTATCCTTCCTTAGTGCTTCAAACTAGATTCTGTTCAAACACGTCATAATAAGTTAGTCCAATTTATTTTGGGACAAATTTTTTTTTGAAATCCACGTATAGTTTTTTCATAGTAGGCTTTTTCCATGAACTTTTTGAAGTCCCCTTGTATACTTGGGTCTTAAAATCTCTTCTAAGAGGTTTCACATTCCCACTGTTGGTGGAGAATGCAATGTTCCTTAAAGAGAACTTTTAGATTCCTAAAAGTAGAACTACCATTTGATCCAGCAATCCCACTACTGAGTATCTACCCGAAGGAAAAACAAGTCATTATATGAAAAAGATACTTGCACACGCATGTTTATAGCATCACAAGTCACATCTGCAAAAATGTGTAACCAGCCCAAAAGCTCATCAATAAACAAGTGGATAAAGAAAATGTGATACACACACACACACACACACACACACACACGCACACACAGACATCACAGATACCATGGGATACTACTCAGCCATGAAAAGGAACAACATAATGGCATTTGCAGAAACTTGCATGGAATTGGAGACCATTATTCTAAGTGAAGTAACTCAGGAATGAAAAACCAAACATTGTATGTTCTCACTTACAAGTAAGAGCTAAGCTATGAGGACTCAAAGTCATAAGAATAATACAATGGACTCTAAGGACTTAGAGGAAGGGTGGGAAGAGCGTGAGGGATAAAAGACTATACGATGGGTACAGTGTACACTATTCGGGTGACAGGTGCACCAAAATCTTAGAAGTCACCACTAAATAACTTATTCATGTAATCAAATACTACCTGTTCCCCCAAAACCTATTGAAATAAAGAAAAAAAAGAACGACTATAGAAAAAAAAACCTTCAAAATAAAGTAGGTATTTTCCTGTTAAAAATGTAATACTGAAATATCTAAAGAAGAAAATTAATCAATAATACTAAAAAAAAACCTCCTAAGAAATGGTTTACCTACAGTACACTAAGGATGAGAACCGCGTTGTTAAGGATCTTTTATAAACATTTCTTCTTGGTACTCATCCTGGGCATACATTTTCTTTGTCTACACTAGCTTCATCTTCACACACATACACACACACACACACACACAGAGTCTACACTAGCTTCATCTTCACACACACAGACACACATACACACACGCACATGCACATACATTTGTAACTGATGGAGAAACTTATCTTTCAGAGTTCCAGAGAGGGTATAAGAAAAGATGGTGATTGGCTGCCAATCTTGGGCCTTTACTTTGTGGCCCAAGTGAAAAAATAAGACTGGTGAGAATATTTCTGCACTTGTAACTGTCCCTGCATGGCCTCAGCTGCAGACACTTGTCAACCCTGTCTGCTATAGGCCACTTACAGAGTGAGCCTGTCCTTCCCCACCAGTCTGGGCACCCTAGGATGTTCACATGGTTGAAGAACTCTGCCTTCAGGCAGAAAACTTGAAAGACTGTCAGAGCTACCTGAAAAAATGCCCAGTGATCTAAATCACTAGGTAATAGAGTGGTGACTCTTGCAATTTTTTTTTCCATAGACATAAAGAATAAAAGTTCAGTCTTGTCTGGAGAAGAAGGTAAACAAAAACTATGGTAAACATTCCCCAAGTCCTAGTTCTAAGATGGTATTTGTGGAAGTAGCATAGATGTTTTTTTTTAATTTGGTCTGGCAGTGAGACAAGGCTAACTCTTCTCTAATTAAAAAAAATTACAGTTTAATTTCCTGTAATTGTCATATACAGTTGGCAGTGGGATTTCTGTGATCAAAAGATCCTCTACTTACTCATTTCCATCATTAAAAATGAAAACACGATATTTTGTATATAATGTTTATAAAATTGGAAGTGTTTTCAGTATATATTAATTCAATAAATATTTGTTAAGCTCCTACTCTGTGTGATGCATTTTCTAGACACTATACAAGATACACAGGTAAGAAGGACAGGGCTACTCCTTCAAGAGGTATAAAGTCTAGCAGAGAAATGGTACCTAAAAAGTAATAACATCATAAGGTAGGAGATAGTAAATGTCATTTTAGAAATTTCAGATGTACTATTTCGGGAATTTAGAGGGCTGCATGGAAAACTAGATGTTTGCCACATTATTCAGAAAACACCTTAAAAATCAATGTATTCTGTAAGAAGTGTACTTTTCCACCTGCGGTGGGTCAGAGTACAGCCTTTTCTTCCTTCTAGCAGTTTACTCAGGTGTAAAGCATTTCTCTTTGCTTGGCATGAGCAGTGATTATATACATAGAAATATTCATGAGTATGTACATGGACATTCATCTTACATTTTTCCTAAGATATACTCTGGTTTGGAGATCAGCCGAGAAGCAGATGGATTTAGCTGTGTACCCTGGTGAGCATTCTCCTGGTTGCACTGCATTTCCACAGTAATACATTTCCATGCTATTTTAAATATATGGAAAGAACAAATAACTGGAGAATCTGGACAGGGTACAAAGGCTTGTTTGCCTTGGTTGCCCTAGAATTACTAATTCTGGTTTCAGATTCTGAAAGAGAAATTGGGATGAATGAGAAAGGCAAGATGATATAGGGACTAAATCTGAGCAGTGTTTTGATTTCCATTGGGTCAGCTTCTCATTTAGAGAAGAAATAAATAGAGAATTTAAAAGTATTTATTAGGAGTGAGTGCACTGGCAAAACCCTATTCCTGTCTTTGCATTGTTATAGGCAGAAGAAAAGGCATGCTTCTGCCTCTTTAATAAGGTAGAGATGATATTCATTGATTTCACATGTGTAATTCATTTGGGCTCAACACCTTCTGGGATGAACTTTTTTCTATGTAACATATAAATTTGTTACATGCATGAGAAGTTAGTGTACCATGATCTGGTTGAAAAATAACCACTTGTTTCCTTTTAGTTTATCATATAGCTACTGAAAACCTGTACAGCAATTGAATATAATTTGTCAGAGTAGCAAAGAAGTTGTCATGCCATTTTCACTTTCCAATCATCTGTTCATCTGTTTCTCACAAGAACAAATACAAAATGCTTTTGATTTAACTTAATATATATTTTTAAGGTCCCAAATCTCTTGAACCGTTTGTCTTCTGGACTCAGAAACATTTGTTTGTTAAATATTCAATCACGCCCCAGTGCCAGGAACATCAATAGAGTTTGCCTGATTAACTGTAGCACAGCATATGTACGCCAAAGATGAGAATGATTTCCCCAAGGAGCCAGCACTTCCTCTGCCGAACTACATTTCTTAAAAGGACATGCAGATGGGCATTTGGACAATAATTTCTGGCTACACAAAATGGATTGCTCTTGCTGAGTTGTAATTTTAAAAAGATAATTTTAATGACTCTTGAGGGCCACGTACTTGGAGCAGATGGGACCCAGCCTCTTTGTACCACAAGTTTAATGTTGAGTGAATCAGAATAGAGGTCTATTTTAGCCTTTGTAAAAGTGGATGATCATATTTATTTATATTTCAATGGAGTTTTTAATTCAATCCACCACGAAAATAATCTTATATAACAGTCTTAAAAGTTCTGTAACAAAACACATCTGCAATATTCAAAATACACTTTTGATAGTAGTTTTGAATTTGTAATTGAGATTGAGTCAGCAGGAGTTCTTACTTTTGTCCATCACGTTAGTAACTAAATGTGTGGATTGACAGCACCTTTTAGTTGAACAACAGCACTAGCAAACAACAGAGCTAGTATAGGTATACTTCTGTTGTCAACTAAAGAGCACAGTTATTTGCACAAATTCTGCTAAAGATAGTCCTAACAGAATGAAAAAATAATTTCTTCCTTGATGATAACAAGACTGGAAATTCAAATGTATCTTAAATGTTTTCATAAAAACCATCCCCAAGAAGTACTTGTGCTTCTACTTGAATTTTGTAGCAAATGATGAAAGTGATATAATTTCCTCTGGGTGACAAAGATAAGTGATAGTTTTGTCTTATAGTACATTTTATGAATTTGTAAACAAATAAAGAAAGATACCACAGTTTTAAACAAGTAACTAACCTGAAGCATGCCTGATACTAAAAAGGTTTGGCCAAATTATTTTCATGACATCTTTATCTGTAGCAAATGATACTTTAGAGAAAAATCACAGCATAAGTTACAGTGACTGTGTGGGAAGAGCAAAATCATCATATGAATACTTGGGGAAAATGAAAAGGCTCTTCTGATTTCTCAAGGAAAATTCTATTTTGCTATAGTTAGACTTCATTTTATATACATTTATGTGTATATATACATATGCTAATATACTTTAAGTTCTGGGGTACATGTACAGAACATGCAGGTTTGTTACATAGGTATACATGTGCCATGGTGGTTTGCTGCACCCATCAACCCGCCATCTATATTAGGTATTTCTCCTAATGCTATCTCTCCCCTAGCCCCCAAACCCTGACAGGCTCTGGTGTGTGATGTTCCCTTCCCTGTGTCCATGTGTTCTCATTGTTCAACTCCCACTTATGAGTGAGAACATGTGGTGTTAGGTTTTCTGTTCTTGTGTTAGTTTGCTGAGAATTATGGTTTCCAGCTTCATCCATGTCCCTGCAAATGATATGAACTCATACGTTTTTATGCCTGCATAGTATGCCATGGTAAATATGTGCCACATTTTCTTTATTCAGTCTACCACTGATGGGCATTTGGATTGGTTCCAAGTCTTTGCTATGGTGAACAGTACCACAATAAATATGCATGTGCATGTGTCTTTATAGTAGAATGATTTATAATCCTTTGGGTATATACCCAGTAATGGGATTGCTGGATCAAATGGGACTTCTAGTTCTAGATCCTTGAGTAATTGCCACACTGTCTTCCACAAAAATTGAACGAATTTACACTGCCACCAACAGTGTAAAAGTGTTTCTCTTTCTCCACATCCTCTCCAGAATCTGTTGTTTCCTGATTTTTAATGATCACCATTATAATTGGCATGAGATGGTATCTCAATGTGGTTTTGATTTGCATTTCTCTAATGACCAGTGATGATGAGCATTTTTTTCATGTTTGCTGGCCACACAAATATCTTCTTTTGAGAAGTGTCTGTTCATATCTTTTCCCTACTTTTTGATGTGGTGGTTTGTTTTTTTCTTGTAAATTTGTTTAAGTTCTTTGTAGATTCTGGATATTAGCCCTTTTTCAGATGGACAGATTACAAAAATTTTCTCTCATTCTGTAGGTTGCCTGTTCACTCTGATGAAATATTTTTTTTTTTTTTTTTTTTTTTTCTGGTGCAGAAGCTCTTTAGTTTAATTAGATCCCATTTGTCTCTTTTGGCTTTTGTTGCCATTGGTTTTGGTGTTTTAGTCATGAAATTTTTGCCCATGCTTATGTCCTGAATGGTATTGCCTAGGTTCTGTTCTAGGGTTTTCACGATTTTAGATCTTACATTTAAGTCTTTAATCCATTTTAATTTTTGCATAATGTGTAAGGAAGGGATCCAGTTTCTGCTTTCTGCATATGGCTAGCCAGTTTTCCCAACACCATTTATTAAATAGGGAATCCTTTCCCCATTGATTGTTTTTGACAGGCTTGTCAAAGACTAGATAGTTGTAGATGTGTGGACTTGCCTCTGAGGCCTCTGTTCTGTTCTATTGGTCTATAGATCTGTTTTGGTACCAGTACCATGTGGTCTTTGTTACTGTATCCTTGAAGTATAGCTTGAAATTAGGTAGCATGATCCCTCTAGCTTTGGTTTTTTTTTTTTGCTTAGAATTGTCTTAGCTATGCAGGCTCCTTTTTGTTCCATATGAAATTTAAAGTAGTTTTTCCAATTTTGTGAAGAAAGTCAATGGTAGCTTGAAGGGGATAGCATTGAATCTATAAATTACTTTGGGCAGTATGGCCATTTTCACAATATTGATTCTTCCTGTCCATGAGCATGGAATGTTTCTCCATTTGTTTGTGTCCTCTCTTATCTCTTTGAGCAGTGGTTTGTAGTTCTCCTTGTAGAGGTCCTTCATATCCCTTGTAAGTTGTATTCCTAGATATTTTATTCTCTTTGTTTCAATTGTGAATGGGAGTTCACTCATGATTTGGCTCTCTGTTTATCTGTTATTGGTGTATAGGAATGTTTGAGATTTTTGCACATTGATTTTGTATCCTGAGACTTTCTTGAAATTGCTTATTACCTTAAGGAGATTTGGGGCTGAGATGATAGAATTTTCTAAATATACAATCATGTCATCTGCAAACAGAGACAATTTGACTTCCTCTTTTCCTAACTGAATACCCTTTATTTCTTTTTCTTGCCTGATTGCCCTGGCCAGAACTTCCAATACTATGTTGAATAGGAGTGGTGAGAGAGGGTATTCTTGTCTTGTGCCAGTTTTCAAAGGGAATACTTCCAGTTTTTGCCCATTCGGTATGGTATTGGCTGTGGGTTTGTCATAAACAGCTCTTACTATTTTGAGATACGTTTCATCAATACCTAGTTTGTTGAGAGTTTTTTTGCATGGAGGGCTGTTGAATTTTGTCGAAGGCCTTTCTGCATCTATTGAGATAATCATGTGGTTTTTGTCATTGGTTCTGTTTATGTGATGGATTACATTGATTGATTTGCATATGTTGAACCAGGCTTGCATCCCAGGGATGAAGCCGACTTGATCATGTTGGATGTTTTTTTGATGTGCTGCTGGATTCCGTTTGCCAGTATTTTATTGAGGATTTTTGCATTGATGTTCATCAGGGATTTTTGACTTGAAATTTTCTTTTTTTGTTGTGTCTCTGCCAGGTTTTGGTATCAGGATGATGCTGGACTCATAAAATGAGTTAGGGACGATTCTCTCTTTTTCTATTGTTTGGAATATTTTCACAAGGAATAGTACCAGCTCCTCTTTGTACATCTGGTAGAATTTGGTTGTGAATCCATCTGGTCCTGGATTTTTTTTTTTTTTGGTTGGTAGGCTATTAATCACTGCATCAATTTCAGAACTTGTTATTGGTCTATTCAGGGATTTGATTTCTTCCTGGTTTAGTCTTGGGAGGGTGTATATGTCCAAATTTGTCCATTTCTTCTAGATTTTCTAGTTTATTTGCATAGAGGTGTTTATGCTCCTTTAGCTCGAGGAGTTTGTTATTACTCACCTTCTAAAGCTTATCTCTGTCAATTCGTCAAAATCATTCTCTGTCCAGTTTTGTTTCCTTGCTGGTGAGGAGTTGTGTGATCCTTTGCTGGAGAAGAGGCATTCTGGTTTTTGGAATTTTCAGCCTTTTTGCACTGGTTTCTCCCCATCTTTGTGGATTTATCTACCTTTGTTCTTTGATGTTGGTGACCTTTGGATGGGGATTCTGAGTGGAAGTCCTTTTTGTTGATGTTGATACTATTCCTTTCTGTTTGTTAGTTTTCCTTCTAACAGGCTCCTCTGCTGCAGGCTTGCTGGAGTTTGCTGGAGGTCCACTCCAGACCCTGTTTGCCTGAGTATCACTAGTGGAGGCTGCAGAACAGCAAAGACTGCTGCCTGCTCCTTCCTCTGGAAGCTTTGTCCCAGAGGGGCACCCACCAGATGCCAGTCAGAGATCTCCTGTATGAGGTGTCTGTTGGCCTCTACTGGGAGGTATCTCCCAGTCAGGATATACGGGGATCAGAGACCCACTTGAGGAGGTAGTCTGTCCCTTATCAGAGCTCGAATGCTGTGCTGGGAGATCTGCTGCTCTCTTCAGAGCTGTCAGGCAGGGACGTTTAAGTCTGCTGACACTGTGCCCACAGTTGCCCCTTCCCCCAGGTGCTCTGTCCTAGGGAAATGAGGGTTTTATTTATAAGCCCCTGATTGGGGCACTGGCCTTTTTTTCAGAGATGCCCTGTCCAGAGAGTAGGAATCTAGAGAGGTAGTCTGGCTGCAGCAGCTTTGCTGAGCTGACGTGGGATCCACCTAGTTCGAACTTCCCATTGACTCTGTTTACACTGTGAGGTTAAAACCACCTACTCAAGCCTCAGCAATGGTGGACACCCCTCCTTCCACCAAGCTCAGTGTTCCAGGTAGACCTCAGACTGTTGTGCTGGCAGTGAGAATTTCAAGCCCATGAATCTTAGCTTGCTGGGCTCCATTGAGGTGGGACTTGCCCAGCCAGACCACTTGGCTCTCTGGCTTCAGCCCCCTTTCCAGGGGAGTGAACAGTTGTGTCTTGTTGGCATTCCAGGTGCCCCTAGGGTATGAAAAAAAAACAACAACTCCTGCAGCTAGCTTGGTGTCTGCCCAAACAGCTCCCTAGTTTTCTGCTTGAAACTCATGGCCCTGGTGGTGAAGGCACCAGAGGGAATCTCCTGGTCTGCCAGTTGCAAAGACCATGGGAATAGCACAGTATCTGGGCTGGAGTATACCATTCCTCCCGATACAGTCTCTCATAGCTTCCTGTGGCTAGGGGAGGGAAATCCCCTGGCCCCTTGGGCTTCCTGCATGAGGCAATGCCCTGCCCTGCTTTGGCTTGCCTTCTTTGGACTTCACCCACTGTCCAACCACTCCACATGAGATGAACCGAGAACCTCAGTTGGAAATGGAGAAATCACCTGCCTTCCGTGTTGATCTCGCTGGGAGCTGCAGACCAGAGCTGTTCCAATTCAGCCATCTTGCCAGCAAATCTGACTTCATGTTCTTTTAACCGAAAACACTTTAAAGATTTCTTGTAAAAACTACTATCTTCAACCAAATGCTTATCTGCAAGATTTCTATCATTTAGCAAAAATGGTGGAATATTAGATTGCAAATAGACAAGCATTTTATAACCTTCTTTATCTTCTTATAACAATGCAAAGCCAAGTCACAAGAACCAAGAGATCTGTGACTTTTTTAGAGAAAAGCTTCAATAGATAATAATAAAGACGTAGATGTGAACCACCTAAAAAGATTACTCATACAGAATAAATATTAATTTGACTGGTAGGTCTACAGAGTATGTTATGTTCTAATTCATAAAACATAGGAATAAAAATGCAAGGCAATATATTAAAATAAACTCTTTCCATTTTTTTCCAACACATAAACTAAAATTTAAAAGTATCTAAAGGCTACACAGAAATATAAGAAGACCACTGTGGACTAAATATTCTTTCCTTATGTGTTCGTAAGTGTGTGTGAGAAAGCAATTAAAAATTATTACTTGGCTGGGTGCGGTGGCTCACGCCTGTAATCCCAGCACTTTGGGAGGCCAAGGTGGGGGGATCACAAGGTCAGGAGATCGAGACCATCCTGGCCAACATGATGAAACTTCGTCTCTACTAAAAATACAAAAATTAGCCGGGCATGGTGGTGCGTGCCTGTAATCCCAGCTACTCGAGAGGCTGAGGCAGGAGAATCGTTTCAACCAGGCAGTCAGAGGTTGCAGTGAGCTGAGATTGCACCACTGCACTCCAGCCTGGAACAGAGTGAGACTCCATCTAAAAAAAAATCATTACTTAAGTATGTAGGGGTAAGTGTTTTATAGTATAATCCAGCAATATATGCTATCAAAAAATATATAATATGAAATAGCTTAACTACTGACTGCTAAAAAAAAGTCTTGAAAGTAATGAGAGCAAGAAAGCTGGGAGGGTGGACTAAAATGGTCCTTTTAATCTGTTGTTCATATATTTATTCTTTGCAGGCTTCCATAGAGTTAGATGGAGAGAAGGTACGAAAGCCTTCTGGCTAATCTGAACATTATAGGTAGTCAGTCCACATAATTCATGTCCAAATACGAATAATTTTGGGGGTCCAAATCCAATTTGGACTATTATACAAGACAAATTACTTGTCCTTGCAAATATCTGCTTCAATATGTGATAAATAACCAGAATTCAGGGGAAATATGGTAGTATTTCTAGGTAAAAACCTGAAGTAGGGGAATAATAAAATATTAATATAAGGATAATGATTTCAAGTTGCAAAACCAAGTGTATACACTAGAAGCCATGATGGGAACAATAACGTAAAATATAAAATAGAGACAATAACAGTTGCATGCTTTTGTTTCTTTCAGATGTTGCAATAATATGAAAGACACTCTATTTTAATAGCTTTCCTAAAAAATTCATTTTACATGGTAGTCTTGATTTTATAGCTCATTATGAAATATTGTTTCTGTAGTACATTTTTCAAATAAGAACAACTTCAAAATTAATTGAGTACCAGAAATATTAGTATATAGGCTGCCTAGGGATAAAATATATAATAAAGCAAAGAGTAAGGTAAGAGTATATGCAAAAAATTCATACTTTTGAGGCTCCAACAACACTAAGCTCTCAGATGTGAATTAATGATTAGTAACTTCAATTACAAAGACAATGTGTCACTGAAAGCTAATTTTAATTAGCTTTTACTATTGTATGTGTACTTTTCTTCTATCCTAATAATATGATTTAATTTTGCCTAGTTTATATGTTACTGAATACATCTAATTTTCCTTTAAAAATACTCAGTGGCCTAACATCAAATAAAGTCTTTTAATTGCAAGTTATAAACTTCAAGCACAATAAGTAATATAATTGTTATTCACTTGTCCACCATTATTTACAACTTGACATTATGTTTTCCTGAAGTCTAATTATAAAGGTAAGGATATAACATTCTAAAATAATGCAGTTAATAGTAAGGATGCCTTAATTAACTAAACTGATCTTTCTTCAAAGACTATATGTAAATAAACATTGTAAACATGTAGCCTAATTTCCCATTGATTTATACAATTAATAAATAAAAGAAGTTATCCTCCAGGAAAAGAAATTACCAAAAATACAAAAGAAGAAAAAATACAATTTTGTTAACGAAGAGGTCATTGCACATTTTAAAACTTGTTTAAATATAGCCTAGCATTTTTGTTGGTCCTGTTTTAGTATCTTAGCTTGTATCTTGTTAGTTTCTGTAAAAACAAACCCCAAAGCTTGATAATGTGGCAAGCTTCTCCCCTATCTCCGGCTGCCACTCTTAATAGGCTCTGACTAAAGGTTGGCCAGTGCTAGTGTTGGCAATGAGATGGTCTCAACACAGGCTCTAGCCATATGTGACTGGTCACCTTGATGGGCATGGCACAGTGACCAGATAGCCCTGCCAGTGAAAGCTTGGGTAATGCATGATAAATTTGTTTTCAATTTTATGTAGTTGGTAATAAATATACATCTGCATAATAAACGGTGAAGTATGTTAGAGACAGAGTAGCTACCACAAAAGAAAGCATTAAGTGTATCAAATTAAAATATTCAGAGCTGCTATTCTTCATTTTCCCACGAAACTCTCTATTGTTTCTTCTAAAGGCTTAGCCTTTCTATAGATGGAAGAGGTAAGTCCTTCATGGGGTGTTATTTAAAGGGCAGTTACCCATAATACTTCCCTCATAGTTTTCCAGATAATTACCATTTCCCACCTGCCATGAAATGCCCACTATTAGATTGATGCTTTTGGGGTAGTAAGAAAGATGGTGCTGTGCATGTGGGAAGGGGATGAGCCTATTCTATTCATAAAATGAAGTGAATTAGCCAGTTTATACCATGGAAGGATTATCAGTGGGATGAGGACACTATTAGGTGCTGAAGACAAATGTCCATATTTTTATAGTTTTATGTTATTAAAGGTGAAAGGAACAAATGTGTTCAGCAGCAACACTTAAAATGCTAGCATCAAATGTACTATTATGTATAAAAGGATATGAGTAGGTTTATGTTTGGTACGACTAATTGTTTCATCACACTCAGAAGCAAGAATATTGTGAAAAAGGATCCTCCATGCACTTTGCCGAAGAAACTCATTAAAAGTTGGAAAAACCCATAATTACTGCTTAAGCAAGCCCACTATATTCTCAACGGCCTCTGAGGGTTGGTACTATGGACTTTATCTGTGCCTCACTGTCCAAAAAGGGATTCTCAATCAGTTACAGTTATAAAAACATTTTGTGGGCACATATAAAAAGGTTTTCTAGTTATTTCTATAACATCTATATAGAAATGCTTTGTACATTTTCACTAACCCTAAAGCTGACTGTATTCTGCTTTTAGAATAATTTTTTTCCAGAAAGCATGAATGACCATCATTATAAATAAAGCTGAAGAAATTCCACAAATAAATGCACTTCATATGGGGAAAAAATTATCAATGTACAGGTTTTAAACAAATATTTCTAAACTATATTCGGTTTGATTTGACACATTTTAAAACTTTTTATGAATTTACTAATTTACAGGATATATTTGTATTCTAAATAATTCCAAACAGAAAGCCTCCTGTAAGGCAAGTCCCAGCACTAATCCATGACTCATTATCTCAACTTTAATTGGCACAACTCTTCAAATTCAGGGACCATATGGAAAATAATGAGTCCTAATAGGTCTAAGGTGAAAAGATGGCAGGGGAGTAAGGAAGCCAGAAAACCATCAATTTAGAAAGCTTAGCAACTGCAACACAATTTCCCCAGAGATCCAGAACAATGTGTTCTCAATGTTTTACTGGTCTTGCTATCATATCTCTAAACTGTGTATCATTTTTCATTCTGTGAGACAAAGATTAAAGTGAAAAAACAGAAAGAAACCAAAAACTGGTTTCTATAATTAAAAATGAAATTGGCTGACTGTTAATTAAAAAAAAAAAGACAGTAGTTTAAAGTTACCATAACAACCTAATGCAACTGTTGACTGACATGGCAATCTGTTGCATTCTTATAAATAGCAGTTGATTTTCCCTCTTTCATTTCAACTTGTTTTAGTGCTTATTGGAGCTAATGGAACAACTGTGCTTCAAGACTACTTCACTTATCAAGGAGTGTACCTTTTCACTGCTGTCACCAGTGTAAAAATCATCCTCTGATTGGGTGTCTCTGCTTGTCACACTGTTATCCTCTTTTAGATCCAAAATAAATGAGAGCTCCTCTGGGGACATAGTCTGAGTCTTTCCATGAGGTGCTGATCGTGGTCTTGATGAAAAAGTGAAAATGTCCTTTGGAACACTCTGAGATTCCTCTGCCTGCTGGTCATGTTCACTGTCCTTGCTGGCTTCCAGACACAGGTGTGATGGATTGCAGGAGTCATCATCCAGAAGTAAAGACTGTCTGCTAGATGCCAGATATGAAATGTGATCAGCATGTTCAGGAAAGATCCACTCATCTGATAGTTGGAAAAGATGACAAAAATTAGAGCAGTGCTCCATAAAAGTGTTATTTCAGGCAGGCAGTTAGGCTAAAATTTCTTGTTGTTGAAACAGATTTATCAAATAATGCAAAAGCCAAGGAAGGCAATTTATCCACCATCTTGTAACCTGCTAAATATTCTACCCATATATCAGTGCCTTTAGCTACGGTCAACTCATTTGCACTTCCTCTCCATATGAGTTGAAACAGTGACCAGGAATTTTATAAGTCTGAAATACTTATCACCTGTCTTGCAGCAAGTTCTTTATAGGACAGCCTTATTAATTTGACATTCTAGAGGGGGAAAGTCTTCCAAATTTAAAAGGGGTTGAGTTATTAATATCTCCTTTTAACTGCAGGAGGACAGACTACTTAACCAGCTTCTTTAAACAAAATATCTGGTCTTTATTCAGATTACAAATCATGGAGGAGAGGAAACCATGAAAAGGTTGGCAGTCATTTCCTCTCAATTCCACTGATTCAAACAGAACAATTTACAGACTAAATCGAGTAGGGTTTTCAAGTAATAGTAAATACACAGACATATTTGCTAATCCGAACAGTGGATTCTGCCAGGTGAAAAAGGCCTTTATGTTTAAGTTTATAAGAGAGAATGTTTTGATATGAAAAATCGTTTAGCATATAATATTTTTCTTTAAAATACTGTACACTACTACTGGGAAATATAGATTTTATAAAAACTTTTAAAGACTTCAATCTTTTATACTACATTGAGGTAGAGTTTATAGCTCTACGATCCTGACAAATTGAAAAGGACAGATCTTGATAATGATGTCATTAAAAGCATGCTTTCTTCTTTAGAATGACAGCAGGAAAAAGTTGCGCATTTTCTCAATGTAGACTATTTTTCTTGAAGTTTGCTTTTTTTTTTTTTTTCAGCTCATTTCATTGGTAAATCTTGAAGAACCACAGTGTAGTCATGGTAATTTTACACCTGATTCTTGAATCGTATTATATTTATGATCACAATAAACGTAACCAAAAGAGATTTAAGATTTGGAACCCTAAATGAGATTTAAGATTTGGAACCCTATGATGCAAAAGCAAAAGAACCCACAAAAATCTTTAATAAAAATAACTTTGATGGTACAACTAAAACACAATTGTATTTATCTGTTTTGTAACTTATGGCTACCATTACATAACATAACTTGCCTGTAAAAAGGGTGATCAATGTATACTTTTTAGAGAAAATCTACTAGGGACAAGGCTTTCATGTGCTGAGGGACATGAGTCTATAGGCATATGGCCAATGGCAGGCTGAGTGTAGTTCTTCTGCCCACCTTCACAGATGGGTGCAGGGGCATATGGTCCTGGGTCACTGTAGCTGTGGGCCAGTGAACTAAACTGATTCACTGGGCTACCCTAGTTTGGACAGCAAACTCTTTTGCATGGAGCTGGGTACATGGCAGGTCCTTTGTAAGCAAATTAGGTGCTTTACAAGAGCTGAAAAATGTTACAAAAGCCAATACATTGCATTATGTATATGGACATGTGAAGGAAATGGAGGAAAAGATACTAGGAATCTTCGTTATGCACTTAAAACAATTTGTATGACCTATTGCCAACATATTATAAACTGTCAAAAAGTCAAAGTAAAAAGGGTGTTTTACACCAAACTAACTCTAATTATCTCACTGCCACATGCTTTTTATGAAATTTGCAGTTTTACCTCAAGTATTTCCATATCAATTGTAATGAATAATTTGGTGTGTTTTCTTAGAAAAATATGTAAATTACTGTGTAATCACAATATTGCAGCAAACAAGATAAATGCAAGAATGATCACCTAAACATCTAATTAGTTTTTCTACACAGTCAGATTTATGCTAGAGACACTAATTGCACCTAACATTTTAATGAAGGTTTCAACACTGCATAAATAAGACTGACAAACCACAAACAATTTTCATTTATTTTCTTTTTCCCCTTGCTCAAAAACAATTTGCCTTTGTAAAAGTAGCACACACCTGCTAGGTAAGATATGCTGCTGGGCTTAATGCTCTCAGCTCTAACCATCTCCATTATAAAGAGGACTGGAGAAATGCAACAATTGATCATCTTTGGGGAGGGTGAGAGTGTCATGGGAAAACGTCAGTTTTAAACTTTTGTTGTGAAAAGGATGACCATTAAAACTTGAAAATAAAAAAATATTCTTTCATCCATTAATGTTTGACATAAAATTGAGGTTAAATAAGGAGATTTACAAAAACTTACACGTTTTAGCAAATTGGCTGCATCATCACTTTTCAAAATGACTTGATTTGAAATATTTGCCATATTTATATTTTATTAATTATTACCAGATATGGTGTAATGAAGATGCCAACCTGACTGATCAGGAGACTGGGGTCCTAGAGTGATGGAGTTCAACAGCTCTGCTCCTTGTTGGGACACAGTAGCGAGGACAGTTGATGCTTTATCTTCATTCTTATTATTTCCTGAAGAGCTGCCTTTATCGAAATAAATATTTTCCATGCTATTACTTCTTTTGAAATTTACAAAAAGTAAATTTTGAATAACGCTTTACTTTGGTATACTTTACTATTTGATTAAAAGCAAATTAGAGGTAACAACATGAATTGAATGCAGTTTTTTTTTTCAGTAGACTGTTTTAAGCTGCATTTTTATAGAGGTTCACCTTAAAATTCTTTGATACTTGCACAGGGATATTTTCGACTTAAGTTTTATAATATGTGATAAAAAATGCCAAAACCCATAAAATTTTTAAAGGATCTTATATTTTTTTTCCTTGGGTTCCACATAAAGTGAAGTGAGTTTTCTTTAAATTATAATTCTTAATAAATGAGATTCTTTTTGACCAAGCTTTTTTTCAGCAGCATGTTAAGAAAAAAGATCTTAAGGCATTATTGCAAAATTAATTTTCGATCTACTCTTTTATGAAAAGATGAAACCTAGCAGGCTAAAATTCAGCCAACCCAGGAATCTTATATTTTTGAGAAATTATGCTAACAGATGTGTACATAAAACCCTGCATGGGATCCAGGATAGACTGATATATACTAATCTATACATTCATGCCTCAAATACAATATTTAAGGGAGTAACTATAATGGCCACATGTTTGTCTAGTGCTTTATTGGTTGCAAAGAGTTTAAATTTTAACCTACAGTATATCATATGGTGAAGAATCCAAAGGGAGAGACAGCAAGTATAAACAACAATCTGAAAAGAGCCCAATTTAAAAAGACACAAATGAAACATAAAAATTATAATAAAGTTCAATTTTAGTAAAGTCTACTAGTGGGAACTTCTATCACGTTTGGGCCATTTTTTCAAAAATGATAATTTAAGCTTATTTAGTCTTTGAGAGTAAAAGTAGGAATTCCTTTATTTCTGTGGTTACATCTATGTCTATTTAATCCAGCAAATCTCCGTTAGAGCTCTAAAGCAATTCTTTTGCAGAAAATTTGATTTCCATAATCCTTGTAGAACAGACATTTATATTTTAAATGGATTGGTTCATAATCCTTTGAAATTTACAAGCTGCAGAGACAGATTCCATTGCCCTGAATAATATACAGCTATAAGATAGGATTGAAATGGTGCCATACCGCTGGGTGTCTCTGTCCTTTCTCTGCTGGTGCTTTTTAACCATAATCTTCTTCTGTTATTATTCTTATCTGCTGATGGTTCTTGAGGGGGATGCGGATGCATAATATGTAGATTGGCTGCTACATTTTCATATCAAAGAACAAAAGCCAGAACAGAAAGTGCTATATGGCTTGAAGTAACTCAGTAAATACAATTATCAGTATAATGAGAATATTCATGTATAATTCTGACATAACGTGAAGATACAAAGTGTATCAAAAATACAACTTCATAGAAAATAGGCATTTATTCCTATTCCAACATTGGGATCCTATCAGGCTTTCAAAATTATTGACATACTTTATTCATGTAGTATAACCTTATAGAGAGCTAAGGTAATTTTACTAATGTCAATAAGACCACATGGTATAGTAAAAAACATTTAAAAAAATGAAATTGACAGCCAACACAGAAAAACTAATTCTTCCTTTAAAACAGGAAGTGTAGATAACTATACATTCAACAAGAGCTTAGAGAGCAGCTTCCAAAGGAGCCCTGGAGAACGGAGGTCAAACCTGAAGAAGAGTTTTTAAGTATGATTTAATTTTGCAATAATAATAATCATAGCAGCATTTAACATTTCCTGAATGCTGAATTTCTTGGTGCAATATTATGCACTTAACTGGTTTTTCCTTTGAATTCTCACAATGACCCTTTGAGGCACCTGCTATTTATTATTAGTAGTAGTGCCAGTAGTAATGCCACTCCCATTTTACAGAGGAGAAAACTGAGGTTCACAGCATTTAAAAAACTTGATCAAGGCCTCACTGACAGGCAGATGGGACTGGATATCTATTTATTAATTTCCTTATCTCAGTTTCATACTTCGAGAGGGAAATTTTCTGTGATAGTGATAATTTCTAAATCAAATAAAATGAACTTAAATTTCACATTCTTTGCTTGCCTTTAAATCTCTATCTATAAAATGAGACAAAAATCCTTTTTCATGTACAGGGTTTTTTAAATTTTATTTTTGTTGTTGTATCAGTGAGAGAAAAGAAAGAGTACTTTATAAATGGAAGAGATTAATTAAAATATAAAATTACGTTAAGAACACATAAAAGGCACATGGCATTTCCAAAATATAGTGATAATGGAATGCTATTTTATTTCTGCATCAGTTATCATAAAATAAAAACATAGGGTATTATAGCAATTTGAAATAGTGGAGAAAATAGAATGATTTTAGAAGCTAATATGAGAATTTAAAACATATTTCAAAATCCACCACCCTTTTCATTATTAAATGACAATTCTCTAGACATAAGATCTAGACTTGAATTTAACTGCTGATTTATCTTAACAAGAACATTTCTCACTATTTTCACTACCTATCAATCTTTATGCATGATTCTTTCTTACCATGAATAGGTATAGTCTGCTTTATCTGGCGAATGTTTTCTTTATTTCCTTGCTCCTCAGACTGAGATATCAGTAAGGCTGACATTTCTGTACCATTAACACACTTCTCTACAGTGGACAGCTGGCATGATCGGTTATTTTTGGACCCAATGGATCTCACTGTCTGTAAAGATAAGGAAGGAATCTGTACATTTTAAAATATAGCCACTACATTTGTTTTCTGTAGAAGCTACATAGACAAAATAATAGTTGGACCAATGAAGAGTGAGAAAAAAACTAGAGAAAATGAGGTTAAGAAGTGAGGGAAAGGGAAATTATTACAGAAAATAAGTAATGGAAAGAGAAAAATAATGAGATAAAATAGAAGACATGCAAGTGTCCTAGACACATAAATTAAAATGTGCTTATTTGCTACACTCCATCTTCAGCAGGTAGAAGCTGAATTAAAAATCACTGCATATGTCAGAAATTCAGAGGAAATTAAAAATAAAAAACCTAACATTTGAGAATCTGTTCATCGTAAGGTGTCTAGTTATGATCCAACTCTTTCTCCGAAGGAGATGGCAAAACATGCTCACTTATATTTGCCTTTATATTTTGTGAACATATTTAATGAAAAGAATACTCGAAAATGTTAATTATGTTGACGTGACACAAAGGAAACTCTTTTGAAGTCTTTTAAAATCCAGAATTTCTGTTCCAAATTTATTCATGCCTTCTGCTTTTGGCATGTCATGTCGTGTCTGTCTGTCTGTCTGTCTGTCTGTCTGTCTGTCTGTCTGTCTGTCTCTCCCTCCCTCCCACTACAAGGGGAAGAAAGTCTTCCCTTACCAGGTCAATTGTGCTTAGATAAACTCTTCAAACCTTGCTCCTACCTCGCTGGATATCCTCATGTTATTCCTTCTGCCAGAGAGTGGAGGTGGCCCAAGAACTTTGGATCCAAAGGCGATATGACAGACATCTTGATTTTTACTGTTCCGTGCACTACCTGTTCCTCTGTTAACGAACTGATCTGTTTTGTTAAAGGAAGGTAATAACAGTCCATTAACGGATGTAACGACCAACATCACATTGCAATCTTTCTGAAAATCCAGTCCAGGTGCCATGGGATCCAAATCCTCCCTCCCCCGTCAGCACTTATTAAAAACACAGATACTAGGGCCCAACATCAGAGATATAAGATGTATAGAATTAAAATCTTAGAGGTATCACAATACCTTTAATAAGTTCCCCCAAGTAATTTTTATACTTGCCATCATTTGAGAACCACTACCACAAAGTGTTTTTTTTTTAAAAAATGCATCTTATTTTCTTTTTAAGGAAATAATTTAAACAAAATTATTCAACTCAACTGAACAAATATTTAACTGAGTACTCTCTGAGGCATTTCCAGAGGCTGTGACACAAAATGGAGCCTGGAGACGGGGTAAGACCAGTAAACAGGTCACCAACGTAAGGCAGACCATTGGGAATGAAGAATAAGTGACCTCTTCATGGACCATGAATGACTGATACAATTTCAAGAATAAGAGATGCATGATGCCCTAGGCAGAAGAAAGCACTGGAGTAAAGGCATGGAAGAAGGGAAGGGCAGGGTGTGCTTGGGAGCCAGGAAGTGGCTGGTTTAGCTGGAAGAAGAGGCTAGGGTCATACTGAAAAGAGCCTTAAAATGTGAAGAGCCTATTCTAAATTTGGTAGGCAACAAGGAATCCCTGAAGGTTTTAGGGAGAAAGACAGCAAAACGGTGTCACCTTCAGCATAGGGCAGGTGTGCTCACCAAATCCTGCTGCCTTCCTTTCTGCACACACAGCTAAATTATGTTTCTGAGCATTCCCTGCAGTTAGTTATATGGGTCACATGGGCCACATGACTGAATTCTTTTTTTTGTTTTCTTTTTGAGACAGAGGCTTGCTCTGTCACCCAGGCTGGAGTGCAGTGGTGTGTTCTCGGCTCACTGCAACCTCTGCCTCCTGGGTTCAAGTGATTCTCGTGACTCAACCTCCTGAGCAACTGGGACTACAGTCACAAACCACCATGTCTGGCTAATTTTTTGTATTTTTAGTAGAGATGGTGTTTCACCATGTTGGCCAGGCTGGTCTCCAACTCCTGACCTCAGGTGACTAGCCCACCTCGGCCTCCCAACATGCTGAGATTACAGGTGTGAGCCAGTGCACCAGACCCATGTGACTGAATTCTGGCTAATGGACTGTGAGAAGTTTCAGCCATTTCCTGGTCCCTAAAGCCCCCAGCAGAATCCCCCATGCCCTCTATTCCCTCACCTCCTGACAAGATGCAGAAGATCTTATGGAGGACTTTAAGGGCTCCAGGGAAGTCACTAGATGCAGGTCCCTGAATGACCACATAAAAGGCTTCCCAAGGAACTCCTGATTGGACTACAACTGAGGGGTTCTTTGTGACTGCAATTAGCATCCTCTGACTAACAGGGCAGGTGAGAGTGATGGCCCTTAACTAGAAAGCCTTCTGCTGTGACCCACTTGTAAGACAGAACTAACTTAAATATTACAATGATGGCCACAAGTAAGTCCACATTTGCCCGCCAGTCCTGGACATGTATGAGCTACTGGCCACTTCCTATCTGACCTACTCCCTGCAAAAATTCCTATAGCTAGTTAGTTGGTCTCATTAGCCTCTGCTGTAGAGCTATAATTTTACATATTGGGGGATTAAAAACCACTCTCATGCTTTGGCATAAGAAAAGACACACAGGTTTGTGAAAATATACCATACTCAGCAAGATCCAGATATTTAGGTCTGACTGGAAGTAGTGTGTGTATGTATGGGTGTGTGGATCTGTTTTGTTTGTAATAAGTAAGTCTGAAGATATGGGCAGGGGCTAGATTGCTGAAGTGAACTGAAAGAATTTTTGCTGGATAGAAGATATGAGGTAGATGTTGATGTGGTGAGGAGCTATACACCATATCAGTTTTCCTGAAATTCTTGAAGCCCTATTAGGTAGGAGAGAAATTCCATTTGTCTAAAGGGCAGAATCAGAACTAATGAGTAGAATTTACTTCAGGAAGCTTTGAGTCCAATATAAGGGTCATCTTTCTCTAAACATGTCTGGTTGTTGAGGTGGTAAGTTTTCTGTCATTTTGAAGGTGCTCAAGCAGAAGTCTGGATAGCTATTCTGGATGCTGTCAGGCAGATTCAGACATCAGGTGACTCCCTAATTTATATCTCTTAGCCTAGGCCTCTCTTCCAAGCTCCATTCCTTACATCCAGTAGCCTCTTTACCAGCTCCTCTTCAGTGTCTCAAAGGCACTTCAAACTGGAAACCTGGTCTAATGAATGGAATCACAATCCAACTGGTTTGAAAAGTTAGAACCCAGGTGTCATGCTTGACACCTTCCCCCAATCTCTCCATATCTAATCCATGTCTGCTTCCTTCCATCTTCTCCACCAGCACTGACATCCAAGCAAGCCATCCTCCTCCTTCTGGATGATGACAAAGCCTTTCACATGACTTACTGTGTTCACTCTGGTGTCCCATGCCATCCCTCCTCCAAAATGCAGACAGAGAGGTTTTATACAAACATAAATCTAATTGAGTCATTCTCTTTCCTTCACTTAAAGTTCTTGAATGACATCCCTGTTGCTCTCAGGAGTAAGATGAAAGCTCTTAACATTGCCCACAAAACCCTGCATGTTGGCCGGGCGCGGTGGCTCACGCCTGTAATCCCAGCACTTTGGGAGGCCGAGGCGGGTAGATCACGAGGTCAAGAGATCGAGACCATCTGGTCACCATGGTGAAACCCCGTCTCTACTAAAAATACAAAAAAAGTAGCTGGGCATGGTGGCATGTGCCTGTAATCCCAGCTACTCAGGAGGCTGAGGCAGGAGAATTGCCTGACCCCAGGAGGCGGAGGTTGTGGTGAGCCGAGATCGCGCCATTGCACTCCAGCCTGGGTAACAAGAGCGAAACTCCGTCTCAAAAAAAAAAAAAAAAAAACCCTGCATGTTCTGACATGTCTTAGTGTCTTAAACCTTTCATTTTCCACTCTCTTGGCAGATGGGCCTTCTCAGTTCTTTCTGCCTGCCAGACGGTTTGTGCATGCTGTTCCTACATGAAGGCTTTTCCTTTCCTTCTTGGCCTTTGTGCCTCAACTCACATATTACTTCCTCAGACAAGTCTTTGCAGACCTTTCTGATTAAGGTAAGTTCCTCTAATATAGACCATTCCATAAACTTTCCCTCATAGAACTTGTCAGAATTGAACTTTTATACCTGTCCATGGGATTCTCTAATTAATGTGTGATTCAATAGATATAAACTCAGTGGCTTGCTTTTGTCACCCTGAACTGCCAGCACCTAGCCCAGTGCTTGACACAGAATAGGCACATAATACTTCCTTGCTGAGCAAAATGAATGAATTGTTAAATGACATGAGTCAGAAGGGAAGTTGGATTAAATCACTCAAATATGTCTAACTAAAGTTTGAATTTCATTTTAAGAGAAATCTACCTGGGGGTTTTATGTGTGAATCAAAAAGAAAGACTGGACAGGTCTAGGCAACTCCAGGATGTGAGGGATGAGAGAGAAGGGATAACAATGAACAAGACGCTGATGTTCACATAAATGATGAAGCTCTCAACAGCTGCAGTGCTACGGCACCACAGTCAGATGATATTCGGATTGCACATGAAATTTCCTAGTGTTACCACATAGACTTGGCTATGTGTGTAGATGTATTTTTTTTTTACCAGCCATTTATAAATACCCAATCAGAGTAAATAAAAGTTAGTCTCTCACAATTGACAATAGGAAGAAATGACACTCACGTTCCAGACCAACTGGAAAAATCTATTATAGTCAATATTTGTGCCTTTTGTGACTAAGTAGAACAAATTCTAGACTATTTCTCAAATGTTAATTTTGTCAGAGAAAAATGGCCGCTGAGAGTACTGAGGGGCTACATGGGACATGGTGCGGGCCTGGGAAGGAGTTTACCAGTACAGGGCCTTTCTTCTCTCTTCCAATCCTGGGAACTCAATGTTCAAATAAGGGCCTATTTTTCTGTTAAAATATTTTACAAGAAAAATTTCCTGATGTTATATCATATTCTTTGTCTATAAGCAAGTTTCCCTTCAATTAATGTAAGTTCTTTACAGAAAGACCATAAATTTGGCACTGTATATACCTCCATCAGCTTAGCCCAGCTTAGCACACTGTAGGCAATGGATAAATCTCACCAAAATTATGGAAAAATAAAAATTAAATAGAACTTTTGTGGGGAGGGAGTCTATTAGAAATCATACTGACACAGTTCCAACTAAAATTTGACAAAATGAACACATTAACCAGTTCATAGTTATTAACAAAATTAAAACTCCAAAATACTTCAAATTTCTTAGAGGAATCTTTTGCTTAGTAGTGGACACCCAGAGTCTATTAAAGATATGCCCACACCTGATATGCTATCATCCCCTAAATCACAGAAAACAGACATTTTATATTTCATAATCCTATCTACTATGGAATTTCTTTAAAGAGTAATCTACCACAGCATATTTAAATTAATGTTTATTTTTTAAAATTTTGCACATTTTGGTACATTTTATTTTCTACAAAGTATACCAGTATTCCACTATTTAGTGTCTCTTTAATTAATAGACCTCGTTAAACTTGTTATTATAATGAACACACCAATTCTTAAATCCTGCTTCACTGTAATAAATCTGTGTATAATCATATTGTCACAATTATCTCTATAAATATGTACTGTGCTATGCATCTACCATAATCGGGTCCTAATTAACATCTACTAAGAAAAGTAATTTAGAACTTTGGTTTCTAAAATAAAAAGTAGAAGAGACGAAGTTTCCATAATGAGAAAAATCTTAATAAAAGAAAACTACAAGAAGAAACGCATGCTTTTGAATTCTAAGAGGAGCTCTTTTAAGAACTGATATCAATATGCATAATATAAGGTTAAAAATCAAGATTAGATTAAAGTCATGCTCTAGGCATTTCATTTTCTTGAGTTTGCACAAAATGAACTTGGTGTAGGTCAGAGATGTTACCATTAATTATTTTGCTATTTTACTGAGGGGTACATGCCTTTGTAGTTAGATTGTAAAACCTGAGGGTCTACTCTCTAATTGTCTTTTAGAAAAATAAATATTCATTTTTGTCTCAAGATATAGTGTTCTAATTATTATCGTCATTTAAGTTTGCACGGTTTTCAAAGCTTAACCAGAAAAACCTGCTGAATTTTTAACTCTAATCACTGAGGGGTCATGCTTAAGACTTACATCTATTATCAACAATCAAATCAGAATTAAAGCTGGTACCAAAAGTCCAGACTTTGAATTGGATTACTTTTCATTGTAGTATATGTGCATTGTTATTAAGAATGCATCAAAGCCTGTAATCCCAGCTACTCAGGAGGCTGAGGCAGGAGAATTGCCTGAACCCAGGAGGCAGAGGTTGAGGTGAGCCGAGATTGCGCCATTGCACTCCAGCCTGGGTAACAAGAGCAAAACTCCGTCTAAAAAAAAAAAAAGAATTAAAAAAAAAAAAAAGAATGCATCAAATACAAAAAAGGCTGATTGTGTACAGCAGTATTATTTTAGGCAAGGTACTTAACCTTTCTAAACTTCATCTCTTAATCCAGAAGATTGGGATACTAATAGCACTGAAGTCATGGCATTTTTTGTTAGAGTACATGAAACAATGCATGTAACATGTTAAATGCTGCGCCCAGTAGGGAGTAATATGTTACTAATACCTAGTAAATATGCTATTAATATCTTTCATCATGAATAGTGTGTAACAGTTTACAAAGTCTGTTCACAGTCATTTATGCGTTTCTTCTTCCACACTAGGCACTCGGTCGGGAGGTATTGCTCTAGTACTGTGTAAGACAGGGAGTAAGGTGGACACAGCGACCTCCTTCAAAGCGCTCAGAGTCTAATGGGGCAGATGGATGTTAAAGCAAGTAATTTATAAATAACTACATGATTATAGCTGTGATAAGAGCTATGAAGGAACAGTTCGAAAGGTTCTAAGTGTGTTTAACAGGAGATTGGTATCTAGTCTTTCAGGTCAGAATAATAACTTTCAGCTTGAGACTTAAAGGGTGATGAATATCAGGATACATGCTCAGTCTCTCTGCAATTTCCAATCACCTGTGCAGTATTATAATTCCATGTCCACAGAAGAAGAAACTGAGGCTCACAATGTTTAGAGATCTGTCCACACTCAGAGCAGGGGGCTCAGAAGCCAAGTGCCCGAATGCCTCTTAGTGTGTATGTGTGTGTGTGTGTGTGTGTGTGTGTTTTAACCACATATGATGATGCCCTCTGTGGATCAGGAGGTCATTGAAGCAGATTCTTCCCATACCTACTTATTTTCTGTGCAATTTTGTAAAGCTATCTAACTTAAAATTTTTGTTTTGCTACCTGAAAAACTGGGTTTATTAATGATTATATAGATCAAGTATCAAAACTGCATGAATATGATAATTCAGTGCATGTGATGAGGACTAATGGGGTTTATGAGGAATCCAACACAGAACATAATACCATAATATCCATTTTCAGAGGGGAAAAATAGGGCTGTGGGGACCAGGGAGGGCAGGAAAAAGGGAGCAGGGCAAACTGAAGTGGCTTCAGTGCCAGGCAGGTAACACACACATGGCAAGCAGGCACATGCAGAATGTAGGGCAACTGTAGCTAATTTGAGAGTGCATGCCCAATGCAAAGTATTTTAATTAAAAGCTTTTTTAGACCTATTGGAGGACTGTCAGTCTGTAAACCCAGAAAGCCCAATGAAAAGAAAAGCAAATAGGCAAATGACTAAAGCAGGAAGGGCCCTGGGTAATTAAAATGTCTTCAACTTTTGCAAATAATTAAAACCAGACCTTAGCCTCACCTCCTTAATAAAAAGTTTAAGACACTTTTGAAAGGCAATAAAATAATATTAAAAACTAAAACTAGATCTTTTTCTCCTCTGAACTAGAGTAGGGCCTTAGACAATGTATAAATATCATTTGTGTGTAAAGTTAGGATATTTAGACAAGATAAAAAGTAATAAAGCACAGGATATTGCTTTTCTTCATAAACTCTTAATGTATTAAAAAGTCAGAATTGGCCTACTTTTTTTCTTTACTCTTAATGAGCAAATAAACTTTTTTTTAGGAAAACAAGTTTATAATTTCAAGAAAACTTTCCATTTTGGATAACCAGCACAGCTTGTTTACAAGCCATGGTAGATAATTTCCATCATTTGGGCTTGGAAATAGGGCAAGAGAAGAAGAGAAGAAGGCTTTCTAGGAAAATGATGCTTAAAACTATTATGGTAATGAGAAATTGCTTAAAGGGAGTCAGCAGTTAAGAATGCACCTCTGAAAGCAGCCTGCCTGGTCAAATCCCAGGCCCACTGCTCACTACTTGATCTTTGCAAGACTCAGTTTCCTCATCTACAAAATGGTGATTATTGAGTAGAGTTAACAATAATGTATTGTATATTTCAAAACAGCTAGAAGAAAGGTTTTGAATTCTCATCACCAAGAAATAATAAATGCTTAAGGTGATGGGTATGTTAACTTCTCTGATTTGATTATTACACAGTTTATACATGCATTGAAATATCATGTTGTACCCCACAAATATGTACAATTACTATGTATCGATCTTAAATGGGAGATTATGATGGTATCTACATAAAAGGGTGTGAGAGAGGATTAAATGTATAAACTACATAAAGGGCTCAGTGCTTAGAACACAATAAAAACTACTAAATGGTAGCTCTGATTATAATGATGATGATTTATTGCTAAATACCCTTATCTGCTCAAATCATTTGGCTAGTATTTCATTCTTTGATTTAATTACTCAATCAACAAATATTTACTGAGCTCCTGGAAGTTACTGAGCATTGAGCTAGGTGCTAGGAATACAACAATAAATAGGATCCTGCAGTTTTCAGGCTTAGATTCTAGTGGGGGAGACAGCAATAAGGAAGCAATCAAGTGAACAGGAAAATATCAGATAGCGATAAATGCTGTGCTGAAAGTAAAAACTGGGTGATGTGGCAGAAAGAGTGTCTTGGGGGTTGATGCAGGGTATTGATTATTATAGGCCTGAGTTCACCAGTAGTGAAAAGGTATCTGAAAAGTCACTGAAAAGTTTTTATAGGCCTGAGTTCACCAGTAGTGAAAAAGTATCTGAAAAGTTCAATTAAAATATCTCAAAATTCATACTGATATAGCATAGACAACCATATATTATATATTTCCCTATTAAACCATAAACTAAAAAGTTGTTTAATATTTATACATAGACTTTGCTAATAATTCTGGATTTCCTCCTTATTAAATATTTTAATTAAAATATTGATATTAAACAGAGAAATGTATTTTAATTTTACAACGTCTTAGAATTTTTCAAAATACAAAAAAGTATAAAGAAGAAACTAGAAATGTCCCATAATTACTCTGACATAATACAATCATTTACATAAATCATGAATATAATTGGAAAATTAAAATTCTGTAATAGAGAAGGATATAAAACTAGAAGTAAAAGCCTTATCTTACTGCTCCTATCTCCACTAGTCCCTGCTCTCAAAGGTAATTATCAAGTTTCTTGTGTTTCCTTAAAAAAATTTATGCATATATCATACGTAGGTAACTATCTTTTTTATTTCTATCAATGAGATCATACTGAAACAGTATTCTTGGTTTCTATTTTTCACTGACTGACACAGCTTTGAGACCTTTCCAGGCCATCACAGGCAGAGCAGATCATTCTTAGTAAAACTGCAATGATATCTTATTGTGTGGTTATTGAGTCAATTCCCTACTGTACACAAGTAGTTTGTCTCCAGGTTTTTGCTATTACAAGCAATGTAGTCATAAACACCTAAAAAAGAAATGTAAAGGTAGGTATGAGTCAGTCCTGCTAAACTAACACAATTGTCAAACTGACTAAATGCATTTAATATTATGTTTTATATTAATAAAGTTCTTTCAATATTTGGCAGAAAATTTACAGAAAAATTAAAATTCACTCTATAAATGGTTTTTGACATTTTTCTATAAGATTCCACAGATACTGATCAATAAGATCCATATTTAATGGATGTTATTTTACACTTAAAATTTTTTAAACAAAGGAATGTCATTAGTTACGTTTCACTTTTATTGAAGATAGGAAAGAGGATACATGATTCAAACATAAGAGATGATGTAGTTTATTTTGAATTATCACACCTTGGAACTAAAAATTGTGAGATCTCTTCAACCAACAATCCTAAGACAAGGCTAAGCAAAAGTCTGAATTTGAATTTAGAAAAGAAGAAATTAATGAGAGTCTTGGTTTATTCTGAAGTCAGAATCTAACTCCTTTTCCTTTTAGGTTATCCTACTTCACAGTGGATTTTAAAAAATTTGAATCTTGCTTTCATAGTGTATAACCAAGAGAAGAATTTTTAATAAGGATTTCACCACTGCCAAAAATAGTTAGATGATTATTTCATGTGTTTTTTTTTTTTATTTCATGTGTTTTGCTTGATGCATTAATTTACCCATTTGCAATTGTGCTAGGAGCTAGGGACGTCAGTCTCTTCTGACTTAAAAAGGAGTAAAAATCCAGTAAGATGGCTGCTGTGGACAGGAGGGCACTTGGGAAGGCTGCCTTGTAATTTTTAAGTAAATTACTAGTTTTGATTTGTGCTTACTGGACCTCTGCATCTTGTCACTAGTAGCTGAATGCTCAACTTCAATAATCAGATCTGATTCTCTGGTTCAATTAAACTGGGGTCCTATTAATGAAAGATCATCAGATTCCACAATCTTCCACAATAGTCATTAGTTAATCTGCACTGGGAATTTACAAAGTGAATAGTGTAAATGTGTGGTTTTTGGAAACACAATTATTTTATTAGTTTCATTAAATGTGTTTGATCAAGTTATATGCTATTCAACAAAATGCACTCCAAAACAGTTACAAGTTTTTAGGTTTTCTTTTCAGCTTGTATGAAAACACTAGAAAGCATCCACAGAAAACAGCTACTTCTTTCTCTAGAGGTTTCATTGGGGTCTCTCAATATGTGCATTTATAATAAAATACTACAATTTACATGAGTACTCCATAGTCAATTAAAAAGAACACATTTTCTCATGCAATTCAAATCTCATTGTGGGGAGTCCACTTTTTAGAAAGACACAAAAACAAGTAGTTCAAATGAAGAAATAATTCTTGGCTTTCCCATGATTAAAAAGCCTGTCCTTGGGCTTTATTCATTAGCTACACCTTTCAAACAGCTTACACAAAGAACAAGAATGATTACTATATTCACTGATAGTAAGCTTCAAAGCTCACAAATGTCAAAATCAGCAATTGAAAAGTATTTACAGAAAGAGAAACACAAAGTGCAACTTATGTTTGTGTAATCTTAGCTGGCATACATGTGCAATGAGATTTATTTAAGAAGAGCAATCATAAACCCTATGGTTACCAATGAATATAAATATAATTAGGATTCACAGAGCAGAAGAAATATTCTATTAGATGATAATTATTCATTTCTGTATATATGACTCAAGTTCCCTATTATGCATTGAGAGGCCATTTATGGAAGTTGCAAAATATATATTAATATCCTCTTTTATGACTTGGGTTCAAATATGCCCTATGAAAAAGTTTGTGTTTATAACATTAAATTAATGATGCAATTAATATTTATTCAAATTTCCATTTAATTTCACACATTATAAGTGTTATTGAACTTTGAAAAAGACACTTAAAATATCTGGATATAGACTTGCACTTTCATTTAAAGACATAATTAATTCTTAAAACATTAAGCTAGAGAAAAAAAGAGCATTTACAATTGCAAACATTTATCTGATATGCTTTATAGTTTAGCATTGTTATTCAGAGTTATCACAGCATGTTAGATACAGATATAGCATTTGTTACAGAACACACTCTTACTTATTTTATTCTGTGGTAAATCTTCCATTAAGATTGAATTGTGACCCAAACTGTATATAATGGCTGTCTGGGTAGTGAGATCTTTTTAATCCTTTTATGTATATATTTTCTAAAGGGTCTTTAATAATCATGGATTGTATACAGTGTCTCTCTCTGTCTAAATATAGTATATATAGTAAGCATACAAATTCTCAACTGTGTGTGCCTGTGTTGCTATCAAAAAGTCCTACCTAAAGTTGGTAATTGTGGAAGCAGGTAATGGGTACATGGGGATTGTTCAACATACATTCTCTTGGATTTTCTGTAAGTTTGAAAATGTCGTAACAAAGGGTTAAATAATGTATGGCCTATTTATACATAGTTGTCTGCCAGGATTTATACTGAAAAGGCTACTGAACGGGTCCCAATTCTCTGGGAATATACAATTTAGGACACGTAATACTGATGAAGATTGACATACAGAAAATACCCCAAGAATAAATGAACATGAAATAAGAACAGAGAATACAATGAGTTCACTTTTGAAACTTTCATATCATGTTTATCTCCTTTCTCTTGTTTCTCCTTTGACTTCCCTCAAACTTTGACCATTCTTTCACTCCCATCTATTACCTGAGAATCACCGAGTCTTGCCAGTTTTCCTGCAGTTTCTCTCAGGGCCATTGTTTTCCACTTTCATAGCTACTATGAGTTTGGGCCTTTGCCATTTTAAGCCTAGATTGCTGCAAAGACATCTTAGTTGTGCTCCTTAATCTCTGGTCTCACTTGATTTCAAAATTCACCTTGAATCCTGCTGTTAAATTCAACTTCTTAAAACAGAAATTATCATTCCTCTACCTTAAAAAACTGAAGCCCATTTCTCTCATATTCTTCCAGCACAGTCACTCTGCTTACTAAGGCCCTTCCTCTTATTACTCCTTCAGTAAACTTATCCACCCATTTTGCTGTCTCCTTGTCTTTGCTCAGTCTTCTGCCCCATCTTACACTTCCAACAATCTCATATCTATTTATTTAAGTATTTATTTATGTAATATATATTTGTATATAAGTATAGGTTGGATACTTTCAAGATCTACTTCTTCCTCCCTACATGTCCTGTGATTACCACCATCATTTAACCTTTCTCTGAATTACTTCAGTGTCTGTGAGTGTCACCTGAATCAGACGACCTTTGTGGGATAAGTGATCCAGTGGTCTATCCTAGGCCAATTATATTAGAATCTCTAGGGAACAGATATCAGAAAAAAAAAATGTAACATTAAAAATGTCTCTAGCCTGTAAGGAGGTGATTCTAACAAGTAGGTAGTTGAGAACCACGCATCTAGATAATATTAATTTTCTTCATTTGTAAATACTACTCATTCATTTGGTCAACAGCTATAGTGTCTATCACAGAGGTAGAATACTGGCAGCCCCAACATGTTTTGTTTGGACCATGGAATGTTTTTGAAAAATTTTAGACAATGTTTTAAAATTGGGAGATTTATTATAAACATTCGAATATCCAGCTCCTCTTGAAAAAAATCCAAGATCTACTGAGACTGGGCCTGCCGTTTTGAAAGGCAACACTGGCTAGAACTGAATTGTAGCTCTCCCTTCTAGACTGAGGGCACTTCCAGTTGGCTTCAGTCCCCACTACTCCCTACAACTCCCTCACAGGGGCTCAGTGTGAATTGCTATTTAATGTATTATTTGCACAGTTGTTAAAGTTATGTTTCCCATAATACCATGACCATTTCTCTCACAGCTGAAGCTGAAAATATTTCTATGCGTCAAATACTCAGGCAACCAGCACACTTTATTCATTTATGTTATCTCCTGGCCTTGTTAGTGATCAGAGTTTGTAGCCCCTGCCCTGGTTTGTGGCAAGCATACTTTGTTAAGTGCTAAGGATACAGAAGAATGAGGGACAGTGTCCTTTTTGGAGGAAATCACACTTTATGGGGGAGATGCAGACATATTACACTTATAATTTAGGTGCCTGAGTGTGTACCTGATTCTGCTGATCTTAGAGGATGGCCTCCAAATTTTATTTCAGTCTGGCGAAGTTTAGTCATGTTTAGCAACTGTGTGACATGTGGAACATCTGTCGTTAGTTGACAGCTTCGTGGTATAATGTCTGTAGGCTCATCTGTTGAAAAGGGAACACCATAGATGGCTGGAAATAAAGACAAACATTCATTTTCAAAATGTAATCCATTTCTGCCAAATGGACATATCATATAAATGAAACCAAATAAAATAAAAGATTTTAGCATATATGACTTTGCACGACATTCAACCTTTCAGCCCTCATTTCCTGATCTGTAAAATGAGCATGATAATTTTACCTCTTGCTTCCTAGGATAGACAGGATTAAATGAGATAAAGCTTATATGAAGTGAGTTCAGAGAACTATACAATAAATAAGAGCATGCATTGAAAATATACCATATTTGCTTTTTAATACTAGAAGTGTGACTTGAGAAAACTAGTTAGGTATGCACCATTTAAGATTTCTGGGAGTACATCAGCTTATTTATGTGATATCAATAAGTACAAAGATACTGAATAACCTAGGAACCAAAGCCATTATATGAGTAAATTAGTTTTTTAACTTTTTCTTTTGAAATAATTTTAGACTTTTAGAAAAGTTAAAGTTCAGAGAGTTTCTTACTACTCTTTACCCAGCTTCCTCTGTTAGCATCTTACCTTTTAATATTTTCAAAATAATAGCTTATCATACTTACAATAGCATTTTATTTTAATTTCATTCATATATATTTAAATATCATGGATATTTAAATTTTATTTTATTATTATCATTTTTTTTTTATGGAGACAGGAAGGAATAAGGGAGGAAAATAACAAAGAAACAGCCAACCAATATTTCATTTAAACCTGTGAAATGCTATGCAATTGCTGAGGAGTGATTTACTTCCTCCTATTCTAAAAGTGTGGTCACTTTTAGAATAGGTGTGATGTGATACTGAGAAGAATGTATGTTTTGTGGGTTTGGGGTGGAGAGTTCTGTAAATGTTTATTAAGTTTACTTGTTCCAGGTCTGAGTTCAAGTCCTGGGTATCCTTTTAATTTTCTGTCTCGTTGATCTGTCTAATATTGACAATGTGGTGTTAAAGTCTCCCACTATTATTGTGTGGGAGTCTAAGTCTCTTTGTAAGTCGTTAAGAACTTGCCTTATGTATCTGGGTGCTCCTGTATTGGATGCATATACATTTAGGATCATTAGTTCTTCTTGTTGCATTGATCCTTTTACCATTATGTAATGTCCTTCTTTGTCTCTTTTGGTCTTTGCTGCTTTAAAGTATATTTTATCAGAGATGAGAATTGCAACTCCTACTTTTTTTTTTTTTTTTTGCTCTCCATTTGGTTGGTAAATCTTCCTCCATCCCTTTGTTTTAAGTCTTTGTGTATCCTTGCATGTGAGATGGGTCTTGATGCAGCATACTGATGGGTTTTGGCTTTTTATCCAATTTGCTTGTCTGTGTCTTCTGATTGGGGCATTTAGTCCATTTAAATTTAGGATTAATATTGATATATGTGAGTTTAATACTGCCATTTAATGCTAGCTGGCTGTTTTGCCCATTAATTGATGTAGATTCTTCATTATGGTGATGCTCTTTACCTTTTGGTATGTTTTTGGAATAGCTGATACTGGTTGTTCCTTTCTACGAGTGGTGCTTCTTTCAGAAGCTCTTGTAAAGCAGGCCTGGTGGTGATGAAATCTCTGAGTACTTGCTTGTTCACAAAAAATTTTATTTTTCCTTCACTTATGAAGCTTAGTTTGGCTGGATATGAAATTCTGGGTTGAAAATTCTTTTCTTTAAGGATGTTGAATATTGACCCCCACTCTCTTCTGGCTCATAGGGTTTCTGCTGAGAGATCTGCTGTGAGTCTGATAGGCTTCCCTTTGTGGGTAACCTGACCTTTCTCTCTGGCTGCCCTTAGTATTTTCTCCTTCATTTCAACTCTGGTGAATCTAACGATTATGTGCCTTGGGGTTGCTCTTCTTGAGGAATATCTTTGTGGTGTTCTCTGTATTACCTGGAGTTGAGTATTGTCCTGTCTTGCTAGGTTGGGAACGTTTACCTGGATAATATCCTGAAGAATATTTTCCAGCTTGGATTCATTCTCTTTGTCACATTCAGGTACACCTATCAAACGTAGATTAGGTCTTTTCACATAGTCCCATATTTCTTGGAGACTTCGCTCATTCCTTTTTACCCTTTTTTCTCTAATCTTGTCTTCTCATTTTATTTCATTGAGTTGGTCTTCGACCTCTGATATCCTTTCTTCTGCTTGATCAATTCAATTGTTAAAACTTGTGCATACTTCGCGAAGTTCTCGTATTGTGTTTTTCAGTTCCATTAATCCACTTATATTCCTCTCTAAATTGTCTATTCTCATTAGCATTTCGTCAAAGCTTTTTTCAAGGTTCTTAGTTTCTTTGCATTGGGTTAAAATATGTTCTTTTAGCTCACAGAAGTTTCTTATTATCCACCTTCTGAAGCCTGATTCTGTCAATTCATCACACTCATTCTCCATCAGGTCTTGTTTCCTTGCTGATGAGGAGCTGCGATCCCCTGTAGGAGGAGAGGCATTCTGATTTTGGGTGTTTTCAGCCTTTCTGCGCTGGTTTCTTCCCATCTTTGTGGATTTATCCACCTGTCATCTTTGTAATTGCTGACTTTCAGATTGGGTCTCTGAGTGGACGTACAGCTTGTTGGTGATGAAGTTTTTTCTGTTTCTTAGTTTTCCTTTGGTGGACGCCCCTCCCCCACAGAGCTGGACCTTCCCAGGTTCAGCTGTGCTTGCTGTGAAACTCTCAATCCTCAGGTTGCCAATTGCTGTTTTTTTTGTGGGGGTGGGACCAGCTGAGCCTGATCACCTGGCTCCCTGTCTCAGAGCCTTTTTTTTTTGTTTAGTTGAACAGTCGATTCTCTCCCAGGTGTTACAGTCACCTGTTGAAAGGGCACCGGAATCTGTGTAATTTCCCTTGCGGCAACCCACTGCACCGGCTGAAACAGCGGCATTGAGATTCGTGGCGCTTTTCTGCCCGGGAATCCCCTGGTCTGGCTCCCTGTTTCCGTCCCCTTTTCAATCAGCTGAATGGGTGACTCTGCCTTCCCGGAGCTCCAAACGCCAACTAAAAGGGCACCCAGTCCCGTATACTCTGCACTGAGAACCGCTGCGACGGAGCGCCAGCAAAACAGCCGCACCGGCCAAAAGAGTTGCGCTGGCAACCTGTGGGGCTCCTCCGCTGGGAATCTCCTGGTCTGTGGGCAACAAAAATTCGTCTGGTAGTGTGGTGTCTACTCACTCTCTGCACTTTCACTAGGAGCTGCAATCCTGAGCTGCTGCTAATTGGCCATCTTGGATCCAAATTTTATTTTTTAAAAATTGTTTTTACTTGACAAATTGGAATTGTACATATTTGTAGTGATGTTTAGATACATGGAATATACGGTGAACAGATGAGGATAATTAGCATATTCATCATCTCAAACATTTATTATTCCTTTTTGGTGGGTACATTCAATATCTTCCAATGTATTTGAAAGTATATAACATATTATTGTTACGTATAGTCCTCTTACAGTGGTTTTCCTCCTATCTAGCCATACATTTGTAATCTTTAACAAATCTTTCTCTAGCTCTCCATTCCCCCTACCATTCCCAGCATGTAGAATCCTGTTCTTCTTTTTACTTCTAAGAAATCAGCTTTTTAAAGCTTCCACATGTGTGGGAATATATGGTGTTTAACTTTCTGTTCCTGGCTTATTTCACTTAACATAATATCCAGTTCTATCCATGTTGTTGCAAATGACAGGAATTCATTCTTTTTTTATGGCTGAATAGTATTCCATGGTGTATGTATACCACATTTTCTTTATTCATTCATCTGTTGTTGGACATCTATGTTGATTCTGTATCTCAGCTATTATGAATAGTGCTGCAATAAACATATAAGTGCAGATGTCTCTCTGTAATTTTCTTTTTAGTAAATGTTCTGTTCATGTTTGTAAGCCATTTTACTATTAGTACTTTTTTTTTCTATTTATTTATATGACCTCTTTTATAGTAAATACATTAAGCCTTGTCATTTGTAGCAAGTGGGTATATAAATTAGTATTAATATCCTAGAAAGAATTTACTATGTGTACCAAAGCCTTAAAAATGTTCACACCATTCTACTCAATAATTTCATTTTATGAATCTATTCTAAAATTAAAAAAATTAGAAACCCAAGGATCTATGCAAATAAATGTTTATAATTTCTGAAAAATAACTTAAATTTCTAGCACTTGAGGAGTATTAAGCACATATACAGTGTTTCATGGGATAAGACAGTGAAGAGCCACAATAAATTGAATTTATGAATATGTCTTCATGAAATGGAAAAGGCTTGAGATAAGAAGTTAAATGAAAAAAATAGATACAAAACCTCTATCTCAACCATAGAAAATAAATTTATAAAATACATGAATGGGTTGGGTGTGGTGGCTCAAGCCTGTAATCCTAGCACTTTGAAAGGCTGAGGTGGGAGGATTTCATGCCCAAGTTTGACACCAGCCTGGGTAATATAGCCATACCCCATCTCTCTTAAATAAATAAATAACCAGCCACTCAGGAGGCTGAGATGCAAAAATCACTTGAGCCTGAGAGGTGGAGGCTGCAGTTAGCTATGATTGCACCACTGCATTCCAGCCTGGGAGACAGAGAGAGACCGTGTCTTAAAAAAAAAGAGAAAGAAAAAAATTGTGAATGGCAATAAGTGTGAAAGGAAATATACCAAATGAAAAATAACTTTAGGTGGCTAGCTTAAGCATAATTTTTAATTTTATTCACAATAATTTCTATGTATGTTTGATTTTCATTAGTAAAGTTTCTGTTTTTAGAATGCAGTGGAAAAATTTTGTGTGTGTATATGTGAATGTATGTAGTCATGAAAATTCAATGAATCATTCCTCAAAAAACTTCCTTATGTATAGTTCGCACAGTTTATAAAAGCAATTAGAAGAGGTTTCTATGCATCCTAGCCATGGCATTTTTCTAATTAGATCCTAATGTCCTAATCTGAAAAAGGAAAATCAGTCCTCTAACTAAAAAGTTAAATACTCATCAGCAGTGTAATGATTTCTAAATGTCCTAATGCTCTAGACATTAAAAATGTGCTAGATTTACAAATATTAGTTTTCAGATGTTCTTTGTCTATTCATTCTTTGCCATCAATATTTAGAAAATCTATATAAAGTAACGGAGCAAATGAACTCTCAAAATAGTAAACATTTCAAAAAACATAACTAAAGTAACCTAACTTCAGATATATTTGACATATACTTTAAAATTCCTTTGAGATAGAAAAAGATAATTTCCACATCAATGGCAATATTAATAAATGAAGATTTTAAAATTAGAAGATGAAGAGAATTCTGGAGGCCAGTAAAAACCTGAAATAAAGTGCTGTCTTCTGAACCCTATAATGAGAATCATGGAAACTTCAGCTTATCGGGCTTGTGTATCAAGTACAAGGATACAATGGCATACAAAATTTGAAATCTATGAACACAAAACTTGAGTTTCCAACTAACAAGAGAAAGACATCAAATCGCTAGTAATCATAAATTCCTAAGCTTTTATGGAAGATAGAACAAGGCAGGGACTATCACAAAACTGCAGTCCGAATCTTAAAGGAACATGGTTGACATGCAGATCAGATTTCACATTAAAAGTCTCAAATCCAATCTGCATCATCCATCATCTTTTCTTTCTCTATATCTACTCTCCTTTTGCACATATAACTGTTTCACCTTTCATTGGATTACTCTTTAAGGGCAACTGTGAGTAGTATAAAATCGGCAATAAAAGGAGAAATTAAAAAAAAAAATGTTTCTTTTAAAATAAAGACTAACCATTAAGCCCATCTAGAACTACCAGCTCTAAAGCTTTCTCTGAGACTTCATGGTGGAATACTTGGAAAGGGACTTTAGTCTCATTTTTATGAAACCAAACTATCAAAGAGCTTTAGGACCATCTATTACCTGGCAGCTGGATGTTCTGTAGCCCTAAATGGAAATTCACTCATCTTCCCCTGCTCACCACTAACTACCATCTTTTCTATGTCCAATTACAAAAGTCATTTTATTTTTAGCATATACAGCTTAGTTTTAAAGTAAAGGTTAAGCAAGAAAATAGCATAGACCCTACATAAAAATTAAACAGTGCTTCTTTGGGAGTTTGCAGAAAGCATGGTCTGCTTTCACTTATTTACCCATTCTGTCATTCAAAAAATATTTATTGAGGCTCTACTATATGCCTGGCATATATCTAATGGCTGGGAATCTAGTGGTGAGCCAGAGTGACCCTGTCCTTGCCTTCTTGAAACTTACACCTAGCAGAGAATACAAAACAAAATCACAAGTAATTTTTTTTTCAACTTTTAAGTTCAGGGGTACATGTGCAGGGTGTGCAGGCTTATTACATAGGTAAATGTGTGCCATGGTGGTTCACTGCACAGATCATCCCATTATCTGGGTATTAAGCCCAGCACCCATTAGCTATTTTTCTTGATGCTCTTCTTTCCCCAACCCCTGACAGGCCCTAGTGTGTGTTGTCCTCGCTCCATGTGTCCATGCGTTCTCATCATTCAGCTACAACTTGTGAGCACATGCAGTGTTTGGTTTTCTGTTCTTGCGTTAGTTTGCTGAGGATAATGGCTTCCAGCTCTACGTCCCTGCAAAGGACATGATCTTGTTCCTTTCTATGGCTGTATAGTATTCCATGGTGTATATGTACCACATTTTCTTTATCCAGTCTATCATTGATGGGCATTTAGGTTGATTCCATGTCTTTGCTATTGTGAATAGTGCTACAGTGAACATATGTGTGCATGTATCCTTATAGTAGAATTATTTATAGTCCTTTGGGTATATACTCAGTAATGGGATTGCTGGGTCATGATATTTCTACCTCTACTTGAGGAACTGCCACACTGTCCTCCATGATGGATGAACCATGAACTAATTTATACTCTACCAACAGTGTAATATTATTCCTTTTTCTCCACAACCTCACCAGCATCTACTTGTTTTTGGTTTTTTAATAATAGCCATTCTGACTGGCATGAGATGGTATCTCATTGTGGTTTTGATTTGTATTTCTCTAATGATCAGTGATACTGAGGTTTTTTCATGTTTGTTGGCTGCATGTATGGCTTCTTTTGAGAAGTGTATGTTCATGTCCTTTGCCCACTTTTTAATGGGGTTGGTTTTTATTTCTTGTAAATTTCTTAAGTTCCTTGCAGACTCTAGATATTAAATCTTTGTCAGATGGACAGATTGCAAAAATATTCTCCTATTCTCTATGTTGTCTGTTCACTCTTATGATGGTTTATTTTGCTGTGCAGAAGTTCTTTAGTTTAATAGAGCCTGTCTGTCAATTCTTGCTTTCATTGCAATTCCTTTTGGTGTTTTTATCATGAAATCTTTGGTCATGCCTGTGTCCTGAGTGGACAAATCTTTGACTGTGTCTATGTCCTGAATGCACAGATTTTCTTCTAGAGTTTTAATAGTTTTGGATTTTACATTTAAGTCTTTAATCCATCTTGAGTTGATTTTTGTATATGGTGTAAGGAAGGGGTCCAGCTTCAATCTGTTGCATATGGCTAACCGGTTATCCTAGTACCATTTATTGAATACTGAGTCTTTCCCCCATGCATTGATTTTGTCAGCTTTATTGAAAATCAGATGGCTGTAGCTGTGTGGCCTTACTTCTAGGCTCTCTGTTCTCTTCCATTGGTCTACGTGCCTGTTTTTGTAACCAGTACCATGCTGTTTTGGTTACTGTAGCCTTGTAGTATAGATTGAAGTTGGGTAGTGTGATGCCTCTAGCTTTGTTCTTTTTGCTTAGGATTGTCTTGGCTATACAGGCTCTTTTTTTTGGTTCCATATGAATTTTAAAGTAGTTTCTTTCTAATTCTGTGAAGAAAGTCAATGGTAGTTTAATGGAAATAGCATTAAATCCATAAATTACTTTGGGCAGTATTGCCATTTTCAGGATATTGATTCTTCCATGACCATGGAATGTTTTTCCATTTGTGTCCTCTCTGATTTCTTTGAGAGTGGATTGTAGTCCTCCTTGAAGAGGTCCTTCAATTCCCTTATTAGCTGTATTCCTAGGTATTTTATTTTTTTGTGGCAACTGTGAATGGGAGTTCATTCATGATTTCACTCTCTGCTTGCCTGCTGCTGGTGTACAGGAATGCTAGCAATGTTTGCATGTTGGTTTTATATCCTGAGACTTTGCAGAAGTTGCTTATCAGCTTAAGCAGCTTTGGGCTGAGGTGATGGGGTTTTCTACATATAGGAATATAGGATCTGTCATCTGCAAAAAGATAATTTGACTTCCTATCTTCCTATTTGAATACCCTTTATTTTTTACTCTTGCCTGATTGCTCTGGCCAGAACTTCCAATACTATGCTGCATAGGAGTGATGAGAGAGGGCATTCTTGTCTTGTGCTGGTTTTCAAGGGGATTCCTTTCAGCTTTTGTCCATTCAGTATGATATTGGCTGTGAGGTTTACCATATATAGTTCTTATTATTTTGAAGTATGTTCTTTCAACACCTAGTTTATTGAGAGTTTTTAACATGACGGAATGTTGAATTTTATCAAAGGCCCTTTCTGCATCTATTAAGATAATCATGTGGTTTTTGTCTTTGGTTCTGTGTATGTGATGAATGACATTTACTGATTTGTATATGTTGAACTAACCTTGCATACTGGGGATAAAGCCAACTTGATCATGGTGGACAAGCTTTTTGATAAGCTGCTGGATTTGGTTTGCCAATATTTTTGTGAAGATTTTTGCATCAATGTTCATCAAGGATATTGGCGTGAAGTTTTCTTTTTCTGTTGTATATCTGCCAGGTTTTGGTTATCAGGATGATGGCTTCATAGAACAAGTTAGGGAGGAGTCCCTCTTTTCACTTGTTTGCAATAGTTTCAGTAGAAAAGGTACCAGCTCTTTTTTGTACCTCTGGCAGAATCTAGCCAGAGGTAAAAATCCATCTGGTCCTGAGGTTGTTTTTTTTTGGTTGGTAGGCTGTTTATTAGTGCCTGTATTAATCTGTTTTCATACCACTGATAAAGACATTACCTGAGACTGGGCAGTTCACAAAGAAAGAGGTTTAATGGAGAACTCACAGTTCCATGTGGCTGGAGAAGCCTCACAATCATGGTGGAAAGCAAAGGAGCAAGTCATGTCTTACATGGATGGCAGGAGGCAGAAAAAGCTCGTGCAGGGAAACTCCCTTTTTAAAAACCAACAGATCTCATGAAACTTATTTACTATCATGAGAACATCATGGGAAATACCTGCCCCCATGATTCAATTACCTCCTGCTGAGTCCTTCCCACAATAAGTGGGAATTCAAGATGAAATTTGGGTGAGGAAACAGCTAAACCATATTATTTTTCCCCCTTGCCCCCTCTCAAATCTCATGTCCTCACATTTCAAAACGAATTATATCTTCCCAACAGTCCCCCAAGTCTTAACTCATTTCAGCATTAACTCAAAAAGTCCAGTCCAAAGTCTCTTCTGAGACAAGGCAAGTCCCTTCTGCCTATAAGCCTGTAAAATCAAAAGCAAGTTAGTTACTTCCTAGATACAACAGGGGTACAGGTACTTGGTAAAAACAGCCATTTCAAATGAGAGAAATTGGCCAAAACAAAGAAGCTACAGGTCCCATGCAAGTCCAAAATCCAGCAGGGCAGTCAAATCTCAAAGCTCCAAAATGATCTCCTTTGACTCTATGTCTCACAATCAGGACATGCTGATGCAAAAGGTGGGCTCCCACAGCCTTGGGTAGCTCTGACCCATGGCTTTGCAGGGTATAGCCCCTATCCTAGCTGCTTTCATGGGCTGGCCTTGAATGTCTGTGGATTTTCCAGGCACACAGTGTAAGCTGTCAGTGGATCTACCATTCTGGGGTCAGGAGCATGGTGGCCCTCTTCTCACAGCTCCACTAGGTGGTGACCCAGTAGGGACTCTATGTGGGGGCTCCAACCCCACATTTCCCTTCTGCACTGCCCTAGCAGATGTTCTCATGAGGACCCCACTCCTGCAGCAAACTATTGCCTGGGCATCTAGGTGTTTCCATACATTCTCTGAAATCTAAGCAGAGTTTTCCAAACCTCAATTCTGATTTCTGTGCACTCAGAGTCAACATCACGTGGAAGCTGCCCAGGCTTCGGGCTTGTACCCTCTGAAGCCATGGCCCAAGCTCTATGTTGGTCCCTTTCAGCCACGGCTGGAGTGGCTGGAATGCAGGGCACCAAGTCCCTATACTGTACATAACATGGCAACCCTGGTCACAGCCCACAAAACCACATTTTCCTCCTAGGTCTCAGGGACTGGATGGGAGGGGCTGCCAGGAAGATCTCTGACATGCCCTAGAGACATTTTCCCCATTGTCTCACAGATTAACATTCAACTCCTTGTTACTTATGCAAATTCCTGCAGCCAGCTGGCTTGAATTTCTCCTCAGAAAATGAGATTTTCTTTTCTATTGCATTGTCAGGCTGCAAATTTTAAGAACTTTTGTGTTCTGTTTCCCTTATAAAACTGGCTTTAACAGTATCCAAGTCACAACTTCAATGCTTTGCTACTTAGAAATTTATTCCGCCAGATACCCTAAATCATCTCTCTCAAGTTCAAAGTTCCACAAATATCTAGGGCATGGGCAAAATGCTGCCAGTCTCTTTGCTAAAACATAACAAGAGTCACCTTTGCTCCAGTTCCCAAGAAGTTCCTCATTTCCATCTGAGACTACCTCAGCCTGGACTTTATTGTCCATATTGCTATCAGCATTTTAGTTAAAGCCATTCAACAAATCTTTAGGAAGTTCTAAACTTTCCCACATTTTCCTGTCTCCTTCTGGGCACTCCTGTTACCCATTTCCAAAGTTGCTTCCACATTTTCAGGTATCTTTTCAGCAGTGCCCCAACTCTACTGGTACCAATTCACTGTATTAGTCTGTTTTCAGGCTAGTGATAAAGACATACCTGAGACTGGGCAATTTAAAAAAGAAAGAGGCTTAATGGGGACTCACAGTTCCACGTGGCTGAGGAGGCCTCACAATCATGGTAGAAGGCAAGGAGGAGCAAGTCACATCTTACATGGATGGCAGCAGGCAAAAAGAGTTTGTGCAAAGAAACTCCCCTTTTTAAAACCATCAGATCTTGTGAGGCTTCCTATCACAAGAACAGCACAGGAATGACCTGTCCCCAGGATTCAATTACCTCCTACCAGGTCCCTCCCACAATATGTGGGAATTCAAAATGAGATTTAGGTGAGGACACAGCCAAACCATTTCACTGCTTCAATTTCAGAAGTCATTATTGGTCTGTTCAGGGACTCAATTTCTTCCTGGTTCACTCTTGGAAGTTTTGATGTTTGAAGAGGTAAATAAACCTGGGCTACACCTAAAACTTGGCTATCCTGAATGAATCATGCCTTTAAAGCTTTTTCTTTAATGCTTTATTGAAGATAAATTCACATTAACACATTTCTAAGTGAACTATTCAATGGCATTTAGTACATTCACAATGTTGTGCAACTACCACCTGTATCTACTTTCAGACATTTCTATTGCTCCAAAATAAAACCCCTTACCCATTAAGTAGCTTCTTCCCAATCCCTCAAGGCCCCAGTCCCTGGAAATCAAAAATCTGTGTTCTTTCTCTGTGGATTTGCCTATTCTGGATATTTCATAAAAGCGGAATCATACATTATGTGACCTTTTTTATCTGGCTTCTTTCCCTGAGCATGTTTTGGAGGTTCATCCACATTGTAGCATGTGTCAGTAGTTCATTCTTATTTATGGCTGAATGCCATTTTATTGCAATACATACAAATGGCTGAATGCTATTCCATTGTAATACAACCTCATTTTGTTCATCCATTCATTTGTTGATGAACACTTGGGCTGTTTTCACATTTTGGCTACTGTGAATTATGCTGCTATGATCATGTATGTACATGTACTTGTTTGAATACCTGTTTTCCATTCTTTTGGGTATATACCTGGGGATGGAAATGTAGGGTTATACGGTTATTCTACATTTCACTTTCTGAGGAACTGCCACACTGTTTCCCACAGTGGGTGAGCCATTTTGTGTTTCTACCAGTAATGTACAGGGGTTCCAATTTCTCTACATCCTTGCCAACAGCTGCTATTTCTGTTAAAAAATTATAGGCATCCTAGTGGGTATTAAGTGGTACCTCACTGTGTTTTTAACTTGCATTTCTCTAATGACTAATGATATTGAGCATTTTTTCATGTGTTTGTCTACCATTTGCGTATCTTCTTTGAAGACATGTCTATCAAGTCCTTTGATTATTTTTAAATAGGGTTGTTTGTCTTTTTGTTGTTGAGTTTTAAGAGTTCTTTATACAGCCATCCCTTGGTCCACAGAAGATTGCTTCTGAGGACTCTACATGGATAGGAAAATCTGCAGATGCTCAAATCTATTATATAAAATAGCATAGTATTTACTTATAACCTATGCACATCTTCCAGTATAAATCATCTGTATATTACCTATAATACCTAATACAATGAAAATGCTATGCAAATAGTTATACATGCTGTTTTTTATTTGTATTATTTTTATTGTTATATTGTTATTTTTATTTTTTTTCACTGAATATTTTTGATCTGCGCTTGGTTGAATCTGTGGATGTGGAACCTGCAGATATGGAGGGTGGGCTGACTGTATATTCTGGATACTAGACTGTACTAGAATGTTTTCTCTCTATATATTCATGTATACACCAGGATACATATCCTATCAGATATATAATTTGCAAGTAACATGTGGTAGGTTGTCTCTTCACTTTCTTGATAGTGTTCTTTGATACATAATAGTTTTAAATTTTGATGAAGTCTAATTTATCTATTTTTAAAAACTTTGTTGCTGTGCTTTTGGTGTCATATCTAATAATATTGACAATGCAAGGTCATGAAGATTTACCTCTTTTTTCTCTAAGACTTTTTTTTTTAAATATATATTTTATTGCACTTTAGGTTCTGAGGTACATGTGCAAAACATGCAGGATTGTTGCATAGGTACATATGTGGCAATGTGGTTTGCTGCCTCCATCCATCGTCACCTATATCTGACATTTTTCCCCATTATCCCTCCCCAACCCACACTGTCCCTCCCTTAGTACCCCCCAACAGACCCAATGTGTGATGCTCCCCTCCCTGTGTCCATGTGTTCTCACTGTTCAACACCTGCCTATGAATGAGAACATGTGGTGTTTGTTTTTCTGTTCTTGTGTGTTTGCTGAGAATGATGGTTTCCAGGTTCATCCACGTACCTACAAATGACACAAACTCACTGTTTTTTATGGCTGCATAGTATTCCATGGTGTATATGTGTCACATTTTCCTTGTCCAGTCTATCATCCATGGGCATTTGGGTTGGTTCCAGGTCTTTGCCATTGTAAATAGTGCCACAGTGAACATATGTGTGCATGTGTCTTTATAGTAGAATGATTTATAATCCTTTGGATATATACCCAGTAATAGGATTGCTGGGTCAAATGGAATTTCTATTTCTAGGTCCTTGAGGAATTTCCACACTATCTTCCACAATGGTTGAACTAATTTACACTCCCACCAACAGTGTAAAAGTGTTCCTATTTCACCACATCCCCTCCAGCATCTGTTGTCTCCAGATTTTTTAATGATCGCCATTCTAACTGGTGTGAGATGGTATCTCAATGTAGTTTTGATTTGCATTTCTCTAATGACCAGTGATAATGAGCATTTTTTCATGTTTGTTGGCTTCATAAATGTCTTCTTTTGAAAAGTGTCTGTTCATGTCCTTCGCCCACATTTGAATGGGTTTGTTTTTTTCTTGTAAATCTGTTTTAGTTCTTTGTAGATTCTGGATATTAGCCCTTTGTCAGATGGGTAGATTGCAAAAATTGTTTCCCATTCTGTTGGTTGCTGGTTCACTCTAATCGTTGTTTCTTTTGCTGTACAGAAGCTCTGGAGTTTAATTAGATCCCATTTGTCTATTTCGGCTTTTGTTGCCACTGCTTTTGGTGTTTCAGTCATGAAGTCCTTGCCTATGCCTATGTCCTGAATGGTTTTGCCTAGGTTTTCGTCTAGGGTTTTTATGGTGTTAGGTCTTATGTTTAAGTCTTTAATCCATCTGGAGTTAATTTTAGTGTAAGATGTCAGGAAGGGGTCCAATTTCTGCTTTCTGCACATGGCTAGCCAGTTTTCCCAACACCATTTATTAAACAGGGAACCCTTTCCCCATTGCTTGTTTTTGTGAGGTTTGTCAAAGATCAGATGGTTGTAGATGTGTGGTGTTGCCTCTGAGGCCTCTGTTCTGTTCCATTGGTCTATATATCTCTGTTTTGGTACCAGTACCATGCTGTTTTGATTACTGTAGCCTTGTAGTATAGTTTGAAGTCAGGTAGTGTGATGCCTCCAGCTTTGTTCTTTTTGCTTAGAATTGTCTTGGCTATGCAGGCTCTCTTCTGGTTCCATATGAAGTTTAAGGTGGCTTTTTCCAGTTCTGTGAAGAGGGTCATAGGTAGCTTGATGGGGATAGCATTGAATCTATAAATTACTTTGGGCAGTATGGCCATTTTCATGATATTGATTCTTCCTAACCATGAGCATGGAATGTTTTTCCATCTGTTTGTGATCTCTCTTATTTCCTTGAGCAGTGGTTTGTAGTTCTCCTTGAAGAGGTCCTTTACATCCTTTGTTAGTTGTATTCCTAGGTATTTTATTCTCTTTGTAGCAATTGTGAATGGCAGTTCATTCTTGATTTGGCTCTCTTTAAGTCTGTTATTGGTGTATAGGAATGCTTGTGATTTCTGCACATTGCTTTGTATCCTGAGACTTTGCTGAAGTTGCTTATCAGTTTCAGGAGATTTTGGGCTGAGATGATGAGGTCTTCCAAATATACAATCATGTCATCTGCAAATAGAGACAATTTGACTTCCTTCTTTCCTAATTGAATACCCTTTATTACTTTGTGTTGCCTGACTGCTCTGGCTAGAACTTCCAATACTATATTGAATAGGAGTGGTGAGAGAGGGCATCCTTGTCTAGTGCTGGATTTCAAAGGGAATGCTTCCAGTTTTTGCCCATTCAGTATGATACTGGCTGTGGGTTTGTCATAAATAGCTTTCATTATTTTGAGGAGGTTTTTTTTTTTTTTTTTTTTTGAGATGAATTTTCAGTTTCACCCAGGCTGGAGTGTAGTGGTGCGATCTTGGCTCACTGCAGCCTCTACCTCCTGGGTTCAAGTAGCTGGGATTACAGGCACTTGCCACCATGTCTGGCTAAATTTTTTGTATTTTTAGTAGAGATGGGGTTTCACTACCTTGGCCGGGCTGGTCTTGAACTCCTGACCTCATCAAATGTATGATTTGTGTATTAGTTCCTTCTCAGGCTGCTATGAAGAAATACCCAAGACTGGGTAATTTATAAAGGAAAAGGTTTAACTGGCTCACAGTTATGCATGGCTGGAAGGCCTCAGGAAACTTACAATCATGGGGGAAGGGGGAGTAGACATGTCCTTCTTCATAAGGCAGCAGGAGAGAGGAGTGCTGAGCAAAGTGGGGAAAGCCCCTTATAAAACCATCAGAACTAATGAGAACTCACTATCACAAGAACAGCATGAGTGTAACTGCACCCATGATTCAATTACTTCCCACCAGGCCTCTCCTGCAACACGTGGGGATTATGAAAGCTATAATTCAAGATGAGATTTGGGTGGGGACACAGCCAAACCATATCAGTTTGTTTGTGGACCCAATTCTATTCAGTTGGTCTACATGTCAATCCTCATTCCAAAGCCACATGGTTTTGATTACTGTAGCTTTGCAGTAAGTTTTGAAATTGGGAAGTGTGAATCCTTCAACTTTGATCTTCATTTTCAAGACTGTTTTGGCTATTTGGGTCCCCTCACCATTCCACATGAATTTCAGATTAGCTTTTCCATTTCTGCAAAAAAGACCATTGGAATTTTGAGAGAAATTGCATTAAATCTGTAGATTGCTTTGGGTAATATTGACATCTTAATATTAAGTCTTCTAATCCATTTATCTAGGTCTTCTTTAATTTCTTTCAGGAATGCTTTCTAGTTTTTAGTGTACTTTCCCCTCCTTCATTACATTTATTCTTATATAATTATTTTGGATGTGATTTTAAAGGGAATTATTACTCTCTGGAGTTTTTGAGAGATGAGGTTCTATTATAAACAATATTTTATAAATGTTTAATTTTAAAATATAACAGATATTTTAATTAGAATAATTGTGTGTCTTGATATACAGATATTCATGACCCATTTTTGTGGGTTCTACTATTGGCTGCTGGGCACCTCTGTTATGCTAAAACCATATGCCCTTTCTTGTCCTGAGGAGATTTGCTAGGCAAGGACATTTTGAGTTCAACTCCACTGCAGGAAAATACAGAAATATAGTCTTAAACTAATGAGCTTTGAGTATGATGTGCATTCACCTGATTTGTAGATGAAAATAGATGTGGGGAAACACCCAACATAAGAATATTTAATATTATTACAACTAATAATAAATATTAAAACCACAAAATCATTCTGATTATTGGTGAAGGTAAACTTGTACACTCTTAAGGAAAGAACAGCCAGAGGCCTGGTCTTGAATTCCACCTTGTGTGTCTGCAGCACAAGATGCCTCACTTCCATGGGGCTTCTTTTCCTTATTTGTCTAATTAAGACATTGGAGTAGAGCAACTCTAAGGTCCTTCCCTGTTCAATGAGTCTATTAAAGCTAGATGTCAGTGTTTCTAGATTCTCCGTGGCCTTTGAAGAAATAATTTTCTTCACAATGCTTGACAATAAAATAGTCAAACAATAGCCAATCTTTAATTCATTAATTAATCAAACATTTATGATAAATTACCAATGCCAGGTCATTTGCTGGAGACAAAAACATGAAAAGAGAGGATCTATGCCTTCCAGGGGCTTTTAATCTGAAATCATACCTTTAATTTTTCTCTTCTCAAATTTCTGAACACAGAATAAACAGAATACAGAATACACAGAACACAGAGCACAGAATATTTGAGAAAGAGTCCTGAACTGGTGAGCCAGGAGACATGTATCATCATCACTGGTACAGCATGTCTTTGCTTCATGGATCATCACTTTATCTTCTCTCTTCTCATTTCGCTCCTCTGTCTTGCTCTTACTTAACAATCTACACAGATATTCATGTAATTGCTTGTTCTTCTCTCCTTGTTTTTCTCCTCTTTCTCTTATCTATCTACACATACATTCTGGTTTTTATTTTAAACACAGAATGATATGAGTTAATTAATAATTCAGTCATACAAATGCCTAAAAATGCCAGCTCAAAAAGTAATACAGTAAATTGAATCAGTATGTTTTACTACTTGTCCAGCAAAAGTCATTCCTCTGGAAAAGTGAAAACTGATTAATTGCTTGTTGCAAGGTTCCAACAATTCACTTTCTATTATATCTCACTGTGTAAAGAGAGAATAAGGAATTAGGGCAAAATCTCCTAGCTTGAGTGCGTTTAAGAAGTTGTAGACTGAAATGGTAGCAGTTAAAATAATCCAAGGACAATAAAGTACTGAGTTCAAGTAAACACTTAATACAATATTTTTAAATCAAATCCCAGTGTGGAACTTAAGAAACAGCTTAAAAAGTTTCCTACGATAAAGTTCTCAACACAGACTCATCTGTCTTTGCAGAAGAAAGACAAAAGACATCTGTTACTTATTGCAATATAGACACCCTCAACACAGCCAGTCACCAAATCTTGGCATTCTTACTCTGTGACAGGTCTTGTATCTTTCCTTTTTAAATTTTGTCTCCCTTCAACCAGCACATGAGAAGCAGTACACTGAAATAACTAGGAATATAAGCTGTAGAATCTTACTGCAAGGTTCAAGTCCTAGCTGTACTACTGAAGAACTGTGTAACATTGTGCACCTTACTTGACTTCCCTATGCCTCAGTTTTCCTACATGTAAAATGGGGATTATAGTAACACGCATCATGTTGAACAATGCTAAGTAAGCCCATTAGGGAAGTTCCCATTGGGATCTGATCTACTATTACATGTAAGGTTTCTTGCCAGACCCTGAGCAGGGAAGCAAGGGCTGCATCATCCCAGTGCCTGATGAATAGAAGACAGATAAATGTTTAACATCTGCACACTGCATTATAGTTGACGCACACATATTTTTGTATTTGATTGGATCTCTAAAATAACCTTATAGTAATCAATGAGAAAGCAAAGCTCAGAGTTGTTCAGACTCACACAAACCCACAAAGTTGGTGCAGGATCACAGCAATGGACTGTGTGGGAACATTAAGCCATGTCTCAGGCTACACAATACCAACTTAACTTTTCTTTTTTTTTTTTTTTAATTGCATTTTAGGTTTTGGGGTACATGTGAAAAACATGCAAGGTTGTTGCATAGGTGCATTCATGGCAGTGTGATTTGCTTTTCTAAGATGTACTTGGTTTACACACTTTGTGTTTGCACTGGAAATATGATGACAGCATTTTACCTAATCAAGGAATAAGTATATGAGGAAGCTGAAGCATAAAGATAGGGTATGTACAAAGTGAAGTACTGGCAGCTAAGATGAGAGGAATATGGGGATACAATCCCTAGCACCTTGAACCACAGTGTCCTTCCCCATGTCTATTCAGAACATTTCAGGCCATCTGAGAGGCTACATTGATAAGGTTTCTTTTCAGGCCTTCCAAAAACCTGAAAGAAATCACATCAGTGCTCATTCTTAGATTCTCTTACAGATTATCTGTTCACTTTAAATAAAATTAATTTTTAAACAAAATAATACATCTATATTATTTAAAAGTTCCAGTGGTACTATAAAATTATCAGGAAAAAAAAAGTTACCCTTTCACCTACTGTTGCCCTTCCACCTCCCTGATCACCAAGTCTTGCAATGTGGAGGCAAATATTTTCAAGCCTTTCAGTTACATTTTTTAAATCTTCTAGTGTTTATTTCCATACTTATAAATAGTACCCTTGTACTGACATTTTTTCAACTATCAGTTTTGGATAATATCTCTGACTTCCTATTTTGAAAAAAAAGAGGATTCACCATTCTTAAACCACCACCCCATTTTCCTTCCCTCATCCTTCTAATATAATTTTTCATAATTTTGGGATAAATTCTTATTCAGTGTTTTACATTAATAAGGTCATACTAAAAAGTCTGTACTACACACATTAGAATGGTGAAAAATCCAAAACATTGACAACAACAAATGCTAGTGAGAATGTAGAGTAACAGGAACTCTCATTCACTGCTGAGGGCAATGCAATGTGGTACAGTCACTTTGGAAGACAGTTTAAAAGTTTCTTACAAAACTAAACATGCTGTTACCATACAGTCCAGCAATCACATTCCTTGCTATATCCACATGAGTTGAAAAGTGTGTCCACAAAAAAAACCTACAGAATAATGTTTATAACAGCTTTATTCATAATTGCAAAAGCCTGCAAGCAATGAAGATGTCTTTCAATAGGTGAATGGATGAATAAACTGTGGTATATGTAATCAATGAAATATTATTCAATGCTAAAAATAATTGAGCTATGATGCCCTCAACAGACATGGAGGTACTTTAAATGCATATTACTAAGTGAAAGAAGCCAACCTGAAAAGGCCACATACTGTGTAATTTTAACTATGACATTCTGGAAAAAGCAAAACTAGAGAGACAAAAAAAAAATTTTGTGGTTTCCAGGGGTTGGGGGAAGGATGAAAGAAATAGTTGGAGCATAGAAGATCTTTAGGGCAGTGAAACTATTCTATATGGTACTATAGTACTAGACACAGGTCTTTACATATTTGCAACAACCCAAAGAATGAATGAATGAATTCTAATGTAAACTATAGACTTTGGATGATAATGATGTCTCAGTGTAGATTCATCAACTGTTACATATGTACCATACTGGCATGCATGCTCACAGTGGGGAAGGCTGTGCATGTGTGGGGACACGGGACATGATGAAAACTGCATACTGTCCACTTAATTTTGCTGTGAGCCTAAAACTGCTAAAAAAAAATAAGGTCTACTTAAAAAAAAGTTGTGCACATCTGAGCTACATTATATATTATGATTATATTTCTTCTCTTGTACAACTTTTTGTTTTCCTTGACGTTGATTATTGCTTTGTTTTGTTGTGGGCTTTCTACATTCCTAACATTAATTCTTTCTAAATCCTCCATTAGCACTACAACATCACAATCAATTTTATTCTGCATGTTCAAACACACTTTATCAAATACATTCTTTTCCTGGAGACTTTTCTCCTGAAAGTTTCCATTTTTCTGCTAAACTCTGGACAGTTTGCCTATAGATAAGCTGTCCAAGAGTCACCCTTTGAATTCCTTTGACCTTAATTCTAGAAATCCCTTTGCTTTTTTTTCTTACTTTACTTTTTTTAATTTAATTTAATTTAATTTGAAGTTCTGAGGTACATGCGCAGGATGTGCAGATTTGTTACACAGGTAAACATGTGCCATGGTGGTTGGCTGCACCCAGCAACTCATCACCTAAGTATTAAGCCAAGCATGCATTAGTTATTTTTCCCGATGTTCTCCCTCCCGCTGTCTGCACTCCCCAACAGGCCCCAGTGTGTGCTATTCCCCTCCCTGCGTCCATGTGTTTTCATTGTTCAGCTCCCACTTATGAGTGGGAACATGCAGTGTTTGGTTTTGTGTTTCTGTGTTAGTTTGCTGAGGATGATGGCTTCCAGCTCCATCCATGTCCCTGCAAAGGACATGATCTCATTCCTTTTTATGGCTGCATAGTATTATTCCCTGGTGTATGTATACCACATTTTCTTTATCCAGTCTATCACTGATGGGCATTTGGGTTGATTCCATGTTTTTGCTATTAAGACTTTACTTTTTTGGAGCAGATTCTCTCTTTGATTTTCTCCTGGATGAAATTTTCTGTTTTTTGGATCCCATATACTTCTTTTCCTTCACCTACTCATTCATTTTTTTGGAGAATATCTTTGTGATCTTTTCTGAGAAATGATGTAAATAAATTTTTGAGACCGTGTATCTTCATTCTGTGTCATTTGATTAATAGATTGGATGCATACAGAATTTTAGATTGAAAATAATTTTTCCTTAGACTTTTAAACATAGAGTTTCAAGGTCTTCTATCATCTAATGTTGCTATTAAGAAGTTAGATATCATTCTTATTCCCAATCTGTTGTATATAAATTGTATTTTTTTTAAATTGTGGAAGCTTAAAGGATCTTCTCCTTATCTTTCCTGTTCTAAAATTTCACAGTAGTGAGTCTTTTTCACTAGTTGTTCTGGCATGTGATGAGCAAAGTCAATCTGAAAATATCTGGCCTTGAATTTTGGGAAATCTTAATATTTCTGTTTCTTCTAATCTCTCTTTCTGGAACCCTTTTACTTTGATGGTGAACTCCCTGGACTAACACCTAATATCGTTAGCATTTCCATCATATTTTCAGTCTTTTGCACTTATTTCTCTTACTTTTCAGTTTTATATCTTCAGAGGAAGTAAACAGTGTCTAGAGCCTCAAAATATCTCCTATAGTTTTTGATATCCAATGTCCATCATTCACTCAAAACTTATCAGATACACCAAGAGACAAGACCAAGGGAAAAATAAACAGATAATAGAACTAGGCCCACATATAGATCCAAATATTGGAGTTGTCAGCTAAGTGCTTTAAAATAACTGATTAACATATTTGAGAAATGTGATAACAAGATGGAGAACTTTATATTATGAATGGAAACTACAAAACAGAATCAAATGAAATTCTAGAATAAAAAATAGTAATTGAATTTAAGAATGCTGAAGTATGCATTCATTCTGCTCTGAGATAAATGCCTACATGAATGCCCCAAGAGAAGTGTAGAAGACTGCTTCTAGCACCATTATTCATAACAGCTGAAAATGGATAGATAAAATAAGGTGTATTCATTCAATAGCATACTATACAGTACTGAAAATCAGAAAATTACTGTTGTGTGCCATAACATAAATGAATCTCACAAACAATATTTAGTACAAGAATGTATTCATGATATATGTACTATGTAATTCCATTTATATAAATGTAAAAGTTAAGTAATATTAATCTGTTAAAAGTCAGTATAGAGATCACCTCTTAGTAGAAGGGAGAAAGTAATGATTGGGAGGAGACATAAGCAGGCTGGTAGGATGCTTGTAATGCTTGATCTGGGTAGTGGTTACAGAAATGTGTTCACTTTGTGGTAATATCTCAAGTTGTACACTTATTATTTCTACATGTTTCTATATGTATATAAAATTTATAATATAATAATGCTTATAATACACCTCAATAAAATGCTTTTGAAGTAAAATAAAAATACATTATTCTTATTTTATAGATGCAGTATCTTTTATTGACTGTGAAAGAACTATAGATATTCCCTATCATATCCATTTCTTTCTTGTTAATTTTGATGTCTATTAAGTGTCTGATGCACCCACATTCAGAAGCTCACTGATTTAGTTTCTCCAGAGACTAAATCTCCTGTGGCTTGGTTATATGGAGTTAGAACAGGAACCTGGGGTCCTCCTGTAGGAACCTATACAGAATTTTGACCAGTCTCCCTGTTTTTAGCCCTCATCCTTACCCTGCCTTTGCCAGTATGTAAAGCTGCAAATTCTTGAGCCTCTCTGAAATTCCTTGGCAAACCTCTCTATAAGCCTAAAAGTTTCAGTTTTCTTTGCTCTTCTAAGTCATTGCTTAATCTTATAAAATTTACAAACATCTCTTGTCCATTGCCTCCTCTCCCATATTCTTTATTTTGGTTGGTTTATGCCTTTTTTATTCCTACATTGTAATTTTAGTGGGGTCTGAGGAAGGATCAGAGATTGAAACACATGTACTTTGCTATGTTTGATCCACTTTTTTCTTTACATTTATTTAAAAATATTAATCAGGTTATGATTCACCTCCTATGATCTGATGTACACTGCACAAATATTTTTAAAAATTTTGAGGCTTCTTATTATCTGGGTGCCATTTTAAAAAATGAAATCTTTCACTTTCTCATATAGGCTGTAAGTGCTACATAAGATGAGCAGTCACACTGTGGTATGTGATCTCTTTGGAGAGCTGTTAATGCACTGCTTTGTTTTATTATCAACTGAAATTCATAGGCACAGTGTCCTAATACACAGTAAGCCACATCAAGATTTCTCAGGCACTCACCCAGATGGAGCACAAATCTAAAGTCTAGATAGAAACTTCTAAGTAATCACCTTTCATATCTTATATGCAGCCCTGTTTCCAGGGCTTCTAGAAGAATTGATTTAACAAGTAATAATCCCAGATGAAGATCAACAGGAGGCATCAGTATGCTTTCAATACTTTTGGTTGTTTAAAACCATCTTAGCAGTATGGTGTGCTACCTTATAAATTCCAGAGAGCTGAGTTACCTGCAGGGTATATTTGTAAACCAAATTATGAATAATGTAAATATTTCTAGGCTTGCTAGAAATATGAGGAACTCACCTCTCTTTCCAGTTTAACTTGATCACTAGAAATTAATAAGATTTCTCCTAAGTGACTTCCTGAAATGTACAAAGAGTAATAAGACAGCATAATGAACAGAGATTTTTGGATGCCCAACATCTTTTGCAAACTCTTCCTAATTTGGTGACTTTCCTACACAACGAGTCCTGCCATCTTAGTCAGAAATCAGACACCACTTTGCCAGCCTCCCTTGCAGCATGCAACCTAGACTCCACAAATTAGAAATAGCCACACAAAACATTTTCAGTGGAGACAAATATGAAGACAAACACGCTTATCTACTTTTGATAAGGGTGGCAGGGAAAAAAACATCCTACTTTCAGGGGCTGCTGCAACAGAAATTATGGAACCTGTAGCCCAGCACTATGATGTGACTTACGGAGTCTCTGTATAGTTGCAGTAGCTACTGGCAGTGGGTGGGGGTGGCAAGTGGGTGGGGTTGTCCTTAGATAAGTCTTGGGGGAGACTGCATTCTTCTTGACTACAGGCTCTAAGCTGACTCTCTATAATATCCTGGAGATTCTATGAACTGTCTAATTTCCTTAAATAAATTCCTTTTCTTTTTCAATCACCTAAAAAGGATTATGTTGTTTGCAACTAAGGAGCCTAAGGCAGATAGCAAGTGTTACCATAAAGAAAAATGAAAACAACCAGAAAAAGATGATTAATATATTTTTTGTGATATTCGGCTATGGTGAAAACATTTGATCTAGAACAAAGAAATCAACATGACTGTGAACAAATTTACTTTAGCAGACATAAAATCAGATTGCTACCACACATTCATACTATCCCAAAGGTATGGCGAATTTTAAAAATACATCAGAGAATTAAAAAATCTTGGTAGCAACCTGAACATACCATCTTTATCAGCAGTGTCTTGAGGCTTTGATTTTAAGGTGAAGATCTTCCGTAGCTTGCAGTTAGCTGAGACAACAATTCCATCCAATGACTGGAAAACTGACCCCTTGAATATTTCACTGGTAAATGCTACCAAGTCAATGCATAGATTGCACCACTAAAATAGAGAGATGCAAAGAAGAGTAAGTACCTTTCATTTCACATAAATGAATAAGCCATCTATATGTAGACATCCAGAGAATTGAGGCAGTTATCTTGATCAACAGGCCCAACTAATTTTCCCCTTTAGGTAAATTTATCTCTGTTTTGGCTTAAAAACAGACTTGAGCATTCTAAAGAAATCACTGTAATTCTAAATTATACATTGGTTATCTGACTACAGAATTCCCATCATCAGACAAGGCTATGATAACTTTGGAAATAACTCTCTATTTTGTAGGCAGTATGCCAACAGGAAGCCAAGTTAGACCACTTACATCTAGAAAATCACAGATAAGTTGTGAAGTGTTCCTTCAAGGGGACTAATTTGATCACAATTAGTCACTCATATTTGTTGAAAAAGGCATGGATGATATTAGAGGCTGGGTTTAAATTTTGGTCAGTGTTGTCTACTTATAACCAATTAACCTATTGTTCAGAAATGGATTCTTCTAAAGAATTTGTAATTACGCCTGGTATTTGCCAGTTTTAAAAGTACTCTTGCAGGGACTAATTTCTGCCCATTAAACAATTAGAGCCCTCAATAATTCATCAAGTGATTTTTCTAAATGGTTAAAGATAACAACAAGAAAATCATTCAGGAAGAAATTAAGACATATTTACAACTGTAGGACAAAAGTCAGAAAAATAATTTTTGAAAAAAATATATTTTTTATTTTACTTTAAGTTCTGGGTTACATGTGCAGATGTGCAGGTTTGTTACATAGGTATACACGTGCCATGGTGGTTGGCTGCACCCACCAACCTATCATCTACATTAGGCATTTCTCCTAATGCTATCCCTACCCACTACCCCATGACAGGCTCCAGTGTGTGATGTTCCCCACCCTGTGTCCCTGTGTTCTCATTGTTGAACTGCCACTTACGAATGAGAACATGTAGTGTTTGGTTTTCAGTCCTTGTGTTAGTTTGCTGAGAATAATGGTTTCCAACTTCATCCATGTCCCTGCAAAGGATATAAACTCATCCTTTTTTATGGCTGCATAGTATTCCATGGTGCATATGTGCCACATTTTCTTTATCCATTCTATCATTGATGGGTATTTGGGCTGGTTCCATGTCTTTGCTATTGTGAATGGTGCTGCAGTAAACATAAGTGTGTGTGTGTCTTTATAGTAGAATGATTTATAATCCTTTGGGTATATATACAATAATGGGATTGCTAGGTCAAATGGTATTTCTAGTTCTAAATCCTTGAGGAATCGCCACACTGTCTTCCACAATGATTGAACTAATTTATACTTCCACCAACAGTGTAAAAGTGTTTCTATTTCTCCACATCCTCTCCAGCATCTGTTGTTTTCTAACTTTTTAAGGATCACCATTCTAACTGGCATGAGATGGTATTTTTTTGTGGTTTTGATTTTCATTTCTCTAATGACCAGTGATGATGAGCTTTTTTCCATATGTTTGTTGGCTGAATAAATGTCTTCTTTCGAGAATTGTCTGTTTATTCCTTCACCCACTTTTTCATGTTTTTTTTTTTCTTGTAAATCTGTTTAAGTTCTTTGTAGATTCTGGATATTAGTCCTTTGTCAGATGGATAGATTGCAAAAATTTTCTCCCATTCTGTAGGTCACCTATTCACTCTGATGATAGTTTCTTTTGCCGTCCAGAAGCGCTTTAGTTTATTTAGGTCCCATTTGTCTATTTTGGCTTTTGTTGCCATTGCTTTTGCTGTTTTAGTCATGAAGTCTTTGCCTATGCCTATGTCCTGAATAGTATTGCCTAGGTTTTCTTCTAGGGTTTTTATGGTTTTAGGTCTTATGTTTAAGTCTTTAATCCATCTTGAGCTAATTTTTGTATAAGGTGTAAGAAAGGGATCCATTTTCAGCTTTCTGCACATGGCTAGCCAGTTTTCCCAACACCATTTATTAAATAGGGAAGCCTTTTCCCATTGCGTATTTTTGTGAGGTTTGTCAAAGATCAGATGGTTGTAGATGTGTGATGTTATTTCTAAGGCCTCTGTTCTGTTCTATTGGTCTATAGATCTGTTTTGGTACCAGCACCATGCTGTTTTTGTTACTGTAGTGTTGTAGTATAATTTGAAGTCAGGTAGCGTGATGCCTCCAGCTTTGCCCTTTTTGCTTAGGATTGTCTTGGCTATGTGGGCTTTTTTTTTCCAGTTCTGTCCAGGAATTTATCCATTTCTTCCAGATATTCTAGTTTGTGTAGAGGTGTTTGTAATATTCTCTGATGGTAGTTTGTATTTCTGTGGGATTGGTGGTGATATCCCATTTATCATTTTTTATTGCATCTATTTGATTCTTCTCTCTTTTCTTCTTTATTAGTCTGGATAGTGGTCTATCTATTTTGTTGATCTTTCAAAAAACCAGCTCCTGGATTCATTGATTTTTTGAATGGTTTTTTTGTGTCTCTATCTCCTTCAGTTCCGCTCTCATTTTGTTATTTCTTGTCTTCTGCTTGCTTTTCAATTTGTTTGCTCTTGCTTCTTTAGTTCTTTTGTGATGTTAGGGTATCAATTTTAGATCTTTTCTGCTTTCACTTGTGGGCATTTAGTGCTATAAATTTCCCTCTTCACACTGCTTTAAATGTGTCCCAGAGATTCTGGTATGTTGTGTCTTTGTTCTCATTGGCTTCAAAGAACATCTTTATTTCTGCCGTAATTTCGTTATTTACCCCATAGTCATTCAGGAGCACACTGATCAGTTTCCATGTAGTTGTGTGGTTTTGATTGAGTTTTTTAAACCTGAGTTCTAATTTCACTGCATTTTTGTCTGAGAGACTGTTATGATTTCCATTCTTTTGCATTTGCTAAGTAGTGTTTTACTTTCAATTATGTGGTCAGTTTTAGAATAAGTGTGAGGTGGAATGCTGAGAAGAATGTATATTCTGTTGATTGTGGTAGAGAGTTCCGTAGATGTCTGTTAGGTCTGCTTGGTCCAGAGCTGAGTTTAAATCCTGGATATTCTTGTTAATTTTGTGTTTGGTTGAACTGTCTAATATTGACAGTGGGATGTTAAAGTCTCCCACTGTTACTCTGTGGGAGTCTAAGTGTCTTTTGTAGGTGTCTAAGAACTTGCTTTATAAATCTGGGTGCTCCTGTATTTGGTGCATGTAGATTTAGGATAGTTAGCTCTTCTTGTTGAATTGATCCCTTTACCATTATGTAATGCCCTTCTTTGTCTCTTTTGATCTTTGTTGGTTTAAAGTCTGTTTTATCAAATACTAGGAATGCAAACCCTGCTTTTTTTTTTTTTTTTTTTTTTTTTTTTGCTTTCCATTTGCTTGGTAAATATTCCTCCATCCCTTTAGTTTGAGCCTCGGTGTGTCTTCGCATGTGAGATGGGTCTCCTGAATACAGCACACCAATGGGTCTTTAAGCTTTATCCAATTTGTCAGTCTGTGCCTTTTAATTGGGGCATTTAGCCCATTTACATTTAAGGTTAATATTGTTATGTGTGAATTTGATCCTGCTATTATGATGCTATCTGGCTATTTTGCCCATTAGTTTATGCAGCTTCTTCATAGCGTTGATGGTCTTTACAATTTGGCATGTTTTTGCAGTGGCTGGTACCGGTTGTTTCCATGTTTAGTGCTTCCTTCAGGAGCTCTTGTAAGGCTGGCCTGGTGGTGACAGAATCTCTCAGCATTTGCTTGTCTGTAAAGGATTTTATTTTATTTTTATTTTTATTTATTATTTTTAAATTTACTTATTTTACTTCAAGTGCATACTATATCTGGCATTTCTCCCCATGTTATCCCTCCCCATGCTGCCTTCCCTCCCCGCCCCCCATTGTCTCTCCCCTACCCCTCCCAATTGTCCCCTGTGTGTGATGCTCCTCTCCCTGAGTCCACGTGTTCTCATTGTTCAACACCCACCTATGAGTGAGAACATACGGTGCTTGGTTTTCTGTTCTTGGGTCAGTTTGCTGAGAATGATGGTTTCCAGATTCATCCAAGTCCCTACAAAGGACACGAACTCATCGTTTTTTATGGCTGCGTAGTATTCCATGGTGTATATGTACCACATTTTCTTTGTCCAGTCTATCATTGATGGCCATTTGGGTTGGTTCCAGGTCTTTGCTATCGTACACAGGGCTGCAATGAACATATATGTACATGTGTCTTTATAGTACAGTGATTTATAGTTCTTTGGGTATATACCCAATAGTGGGATTGCTGGGTCAAATGGAATTTCTATTTCTAGATCCTTGAGAAATCGCCACACTGTCTTCTACAATGGTTGAACTAATTTACACTCCCATCAACTGTGTAAGAGTGTTCCTATTTCTCTACATCCTCTCCAGCATCTGTTGTCTCCAGATTTTTTAATGATCGCCATTCTAATTGGCGAGATGATATTTTAGTATGGTTTTGATTTGCACTTCTCTAATGACCAGTGATGATGAGCATTTTTTCATATGTTTGTTGGCCTCATATATGTCCTCTTTTGAAAAGTGTCTGTTCATATCCTTTGCCCACTTTTGAATGGGTTTGTTTGTTTTTTTCTTGTAAATCTGTTTTAGTTCTTTGTAGATTCTGGATATTAGCCCTTTGTCAGATAGGTAGATTACAAAAATCTTTTCCCATTCTGTTGGTTGCTGATTCACTCTAATGATGATTTCTTTTGCTGTACAGAAGCTCTGGAGTTTAATTAGATCCCATTTGTCTATCCTGGCTTTTATTGCCATTGATTTTGGTGTTTTAGTCATGAAGTCCTTGCCTATGCCTATGTCCTGGATGGTTTTGCCTACGTTTTCTTCTAGTGTTTTTATGGTGTTAGGTTTTTTTGTTTAAATCTTTGATCCATCTGGAGGTAATTTTAGTGTAAGGTGACAGGTAGGGGTCCAGTTTCTGTTTTCTGCACATTGCTAGCCAGTTTTCCCAACACCATTTATTAAACATGGAGTCCTTTCCCCATTGCTTGTTTTTGCTGGGTTTGTCAAAGATCAGATGGTTGTAGATGTGTGGTGTTTCTTCTGGGGTCTCTCTTCTGTTCCATTGGTCTGTGTCTCTGTTTTGGTACCAGTACCATGCTGTTTTGATTACTGTAGCCTTGTAGTATAGTTTGAAGTCTTTTATTTCTCCTTCACTTATGAAGCTCAGTTTGGCTGGATATGAAATTCTGGGTTGAAAATTCTTTCCTTTAAGAATGTTGAATATTGGCCCCCACTCTCTTCTGGCTTGTAGGATTTCTGCAGAGAGATCTGCTGTTATTCAGGTGAGCTTCCCTTTGTCAGTAACCTGACCTTTCTCTCTGGCTGCCCTTAACATTTTTTTCTTCATTTCAACCTTGATCAGCCTGACAATTATGTGTCTTGGGGTTGCTCTTCTCGAGGCATATCTTTGTGGTGTTTTCTGTATTTCCTAAATTTGAATGTTGGCCTGCCTTGCTAGGTTGGGGACGTTCTCCTGGCTAATATTTTAAAGAGTGTTTCCCAGCTTGGTTCCATTCTCTCCATCACTTTCAGGTACATCAATCAAACGTAGATTTAGTCTTTTCACACAGTCCCATATTTCTTGAAGACTTTGTTTGTTCCTTTTCACTCTTTTTCCTCTAATCTTCTTAATTTATTTCATTGAGTTGATCTTCAATCTCTGATACCTTTTCTTCCACTTGATCGATTTAGCTATTGATACTTGTATATGCTTCACAACGTTCACATGCTGTGTTTTTCAGCTCCATCAAGTCATTTATGTTCTTCTCTAAACTGGTTATTATAGTTAGCAATTTATGTAACCTTTTTTCAAGGTTCTTAGCTTCCTTGCATTAGGTTAGAACATGCTCCTTTAGCTTAAAGGAGTTTGTTATTACCCACCTTCTGAAGCCTACTTCTGTCAATTCCTCAAACTCATTCTCTGTCCAATTTTCTTTCCTTGGTGGCGAGGAGTTGTGATCCTTTGGAGGAGAAGCGGCATTCTGGTTTTTGGAATTTTCAGCCGTTTTGCGCTGGTTTCTCCCCATTTTCGTGGATTTATCTAGCCTTTGGTCTTTGAAGGAGTCTGGTGTCAGCAAAGGCAGCAGGTAGACTGAGAATCAAGTAATAGTGAGATTAGCTTGACTGGCAGAATGGTGAACACTGGAGAGGAATGAAGTAATGTGAGATGGGCCAGTGAGGCCGTGTTTCAGAGCATCTGGAGAGGGTAAAGCATCACTGTGGTTCTTAAGAAAAGAATGTACAAAAGCAGAGTGTTGAGAAGTTTGGACTAACCATGATGCAGGAATATTTTGGGGTGAGAGATGGGGTTGGTCAGGGGAAGGAAGCAGAATGGAGAGCACCAAGGCATAGAAAGACTAGTTCGGTCCCTGTCAGTCATCTAAGTATGAAGTAAGAAGGGCTGGCTAGGAAGCTGATGTAGGAAGTAGAGTGTAAGGGACAAATCCAGTAGATACATCATGTGGTGAAACACTGTGGCTTGGTGAAATGAAGGTTATAGGGTATGGAGGTTTCTAGATAACCAATCATAATTATTAACCTTATTATTATATGAGCACTATTATTGTTGTATAAATGTGGTTCCTATTCCTAAAAGACTTCATATCATGCGCCAATCCCAACCATTCAGCTGGTTCATCAGTCAGCAATCCCAGTGACCCATTCTTCCCCACACATGCTAAGTACCTATCATGTATCAGATTCTGGGCTTGGCTCCAGGGATACAGACATAATTAAGACATTCCTTCCAGCCTGGGAAGGAAGGCAGACATGTGGTATATACCTAATACAGTTACTATAGAGGGCACTCATGGCGGGGATGTGGGGAGGTTTGGGAAAGCCTTATCTGAAAAAACATTTTAAAAATCGTATTATGGTATTATATACAAATATAAGCCAAAAAGCACCAAAAGTTTCATACAAAATACAGTTCTTTGTCATCTTACCCTTCATCTAATCATACTGTCAACTCATTTAACTGTTTCTTCCCTCTGTATTTTAAAATTGATTCATCAATTTTAGACACTATCTACTGACTTCCTAACAAGGTAGACAAGACTTAGCTAACTTATACACTCTGCTTCCCCTACTTCATCCTCCCTGGATAATTATTTGCTACTCTCTCATTTGCTCTCATTTTTTCCCCTTAAGGTCCATATTCTGTGTTTTCTTTCTTGTGACTATGTAAATACTGTGTACAACTGAGCCAAGTGGCTCTCTATGATTACCTTTTTCTTCCTTATATAACTTCAAAAATATTTTTAACGTTAATCATTGCTTTTTAAAATTATCTGCTTTATTTTCTTTGACCCTAAGTCTTCCCATCTAGGAAAGACTTGGAGGTGACATCTGAGTTTGGTTTTGAACAACAAATAGATTTACCAGGACCAGAGTGGCATGGATATGACATGCTGGGCACTTCTTCTCAGGGTCCTGCCCCTTTATTACCCACTTAGACAAACTCCAGCTGGCTACACTACCAGCTCTGCTTGGGAGTCAGTTCTGACCTCCTTAAAACTCTGAGTCCTAAAAGACCAGACCCTTATCCACTATATATTTTTCTTATCCATCATGGTCATGCTCCTTTTAGTTGTCAACCTGGACTCATGCTTCATGGAATGTACTAAACAAATAAGGGTATGCATATGTGTGTGTATATGAACACATGAAGATGTGTGTGTATGTGTGCTGAGTGTGGACACTGAGTATATGGGTGCCTGCCTACACACATACACTCAATCTTTCATTTTATAATCATCCGACAAAAAATGTCTGGAAATTGATTAACTTTATTTAATGGAATCAATTTCCTGGGAATACAGATGGGGGTGGTTTCTAAAAAAGATGGAAATCACTTTCACAAATCCCCCTTGGCTAGAGGAAACAAATTATTTTTTAATTTAGTTGATATTGATAAAGCTTCCAATTTTTATATGCTTCAACAAATAACTCATTGTTCTTATAAATGCTGTGATGTATTTTCTGAAGTATTAGCAAAGTGTATAAACTCTACTACCAACAGGTGGATTATCTGAATTATAGCTGAAGTTTATGAAATACTATTTTCACTATTCTTGATGATATTCACTCTTAAAAATCCCTTTTTGACATTTTTCTTGATCTCTAATTACTATATTCCTATGTACAACTCTAGTCCAGCAGGAAAAAACTCGATCTAAAATGTCCATAATTATTAGTCCTTAAGAAGTATGTACCAGAAAGACAGAAATCTGATAGAGAAAAGACAGTTCTATTTAGTATGTTGCTTGGATTAATAAGTGAGCTTATGCTCTTTATTTCCAGTATGAAATTTTGCATAAAGGAGTTGACTGGCAAAGGGTGACAGAATGATTCAAAGCATGAATTTCTAGTTTTTACCAACTCATGTTTGGAGTATGGCTTTATGATACTGTTGAAAGGTGTGCATATTCTGTGAGCACACATACACACCCCCGACACGTTCTAGTGCATGAAATAATAAATCCTTGGGAGCATATTTTTGATTCCATATGCTCCTGCTGTCTGCCATTACTATAGAAGAGATCTCAATAAATGAGTTACATTTGTCAGTACAGAGAAAGCTTGTGTTACTAACAGTGTACAGTTCTAGGTAGCACTGTCCTTCCAAAAGGAAATGACAAACAAGAAACCACAATTTCATACCGTCGCAATCTTAAAGTACATCTCTTCTCAGAGTTTTAGAACCTCATTCTGTTTTCTCATTTCCATAATGGTATACAGAAACCAGGGTCTTATGATGTTTATTATCGTGCCTTTAAAAACAATTTTTCAGGCCGGGCGCGGTGGCTCAAGCCTGTAATCCCAGCACTTTGGGAGGCCGAGGCGGGTGGATCACGAGGTCAAGAGATCGAGACCATCCTGGTCAAGACGGTGAAACCCCGTCTCTACTAATACAAAAAAAATTAGCTGGGCATGGTGGCGCGTGCCTGTAATCCCAGCTACTCAGGAGGCTGAGGCAGGAGAATTGCCTGAACCCAGGAGGCGGAGGTTGCTGTGAGCTGAGATCGCGCCATTGCACTCCAGCCTGGGTAACAAGCGCGAAACTCCGTCTCAAAAAAAAAAAACAAAAAAAACAATTTTTCAGGCCAGGCGTGGTGGCTCATGCCTGTAATCCCAGCTTTGGGATGCCGAGGCAGGTGGATCATGAGGTGTGGAATTCAAGACCAGCCTGGCCAATATCATGAAACTCCGTCTCTACTAAAAATACAAAAATTAGCCAGGCATGGTGGTACGCACCTGTAGTCCCAGCTATTCATGAGGCTGAGGCAAGAGAATCGCTTGAACACGGGAGGCGGAGGCTGGGTTGCAGTGAGCCAGTATCACACCACTGCACTCCAGCCTGGGTGACAGAGTGAGACTCCGTCTCAATCAATTAATAAAATTGTTCACTTTAGTTATAATTCCTCAATAGAAAATCAACTTACAATGACCTTATTCATCTCCATCACTACATTGTGGTTAATAAGTGGTGTAAGCAGAGATTGAAATTGTAATTTTATATTCACGAGATTAGAAGAAGCAATTACCTATGACTAACATATTAAAAACAATTTCCCTAGGAAAAGCAAATCATGACATGTCCTTCTGTGGAGAGAGGGGATGAGAGGAAGGAAAGCTGGGGCTGCCAGAGCTGCCTGAGCTTGCTCTTCGCTGAACCAAGAAAGGGCAATTTTCCTGTAGAAGTATTGTCACAATACCTGTTCAGCACTCCATGTGTACCTCTCAATTCCTACCCACATGGAACAAACTATCTCTTTCTGAAATCACAGTTCCATCCTCAAGGCACTCTTTCACCATGCCCCCTAAAATTCTTACTTATGAAAAGTACTTACATTCTCTGCATTTTCCATCAATGAAACCTAGCTTTTCTCCGAGATATTACTTCTCCTTCAACTCTGGAGTAGTTCACTTATGGAGTTCATTTGTACTTCTATAGCCCTCTATTTTGAGGCCCAGGGGCTGGGAGGTAGTAGGAGAGGGTTTGTGTTTCTGATTTGGAATTCTATCATCTTTGAAGCCCAAGGCATTGCAAAGACAGGCTCTACTACCCTTTTAGCTTCAACAATCTTCATTCAAATCATTCCCCGGTCATTCCTGTCACTCCTACAGATGCAACCACACCATCCTCTATTCACACTCCTGAACAAAGCTGGAACCAGGTTCATCTCATCTTCTAACATTCCGTTAAACATCCTAATGGTCCTTTAACTCTCTTTCCTTTAACTCTCTATTCCAAATCCACTCATAGGGCTACATCCTGAGACTTAACTTCATTATTCTGAAGCCATTTACTTTGAAAAGTTTTGAATTGGACATTATTTTAATTATCAAGTCACAAAGTCTATTTTTAATCTGTCTGGCAACTGCTTCTAGTTAAACCATAGTGGCAACTCCTTTGAAATATATTCTTCCCAGGGATGCACGAGTTTGGGCTCTGGAGCCAGACTGTCTGGATTTGGATATCAACCTCACCACTAATTATATAATGTTCCCAGCTACTGAACCTCTCTTAGCCTCCTTTTCCTCATTTATAAAATGGCGATAATAATGTACATTCCTCACAGAGTTGTTTGGATTAAATGTTTAAGCACATACAAGCACTTACAATAGTGCCTGGTACATCATTCATGCTCAATAAATGTCAACCACAAAATCTTTCAGGCTTTCATACTATGAAATGCACAGATGTTAAGGATATAATTCAATTAGTTATGATCATATCATACACCTGAATACCACATCCCATCAAGATACAGGATGTTTCAATCACCCCAGACAGATCCTGTGCAGCTTCCCAAATAATCCCAGAACTCACCCCTCGTAGGGGCAACCACTGATTTCTTGCACCTTACATTGTGTTTGTTCTATAATTTTATATAAATGAAATTACAGTAAATGGCGTCTTTCACTTATCATAATATTTAAGGCTCATCAGTGTTGTGTATATTGGTAGTTTGTTCTTGTTTTGCTGAGTATTTCTGACTTCAGTTTTACTGATATTCCCCAGTGTTTAACCTGGTGTTATACCCATCCAGAGAGTCTTTTATTTCAGATACTGTATTTTTTTTTCAGTTCTAGAATGCTAATTTCTTTTAAAAAGTTTTTAAATTATAGATTAAGCTGTACATGTCTAGATTTGTTACATGGATATATTGCCTGACTTTTAAAGTAGCCAGTGCCTATTGCTTCCCTCTATATGTACATGCGTATCCATTGTTTGGCTGCCATTTGTGAGTAGGAACATGAGTATTTGATTTTCTGTTATTTTGCTTAGGATAATGGCCTTCAGCTCCAACATGCTGCTGCAAAATACATTATTTCATTCTTTTTTTAATGGCTGTGCCATATTTCATGGTATACATACCACATTTTCTTTACTCAGTTATCTGCTGGTGGACACTTAGGTTTATTCCATGTCTTTGCTATTGTTAATAGTTCTGTAATAAACATATGAGGGCAGGTGTCTTTTTGATATGCGGATTTCTTTTCCTTTGGTAGACATCCAGTAGTGGGGTTGCTGGGCCAAGTGGTAGCTCTATTTTTAGTTCTTTGAGAAATGTCTATACTGTTTTCCATAGAGGTTGTGCTAATTTATATTCCCACCAATAGTGTATAAGCATTCTCATTTCTCCATAACCTCACCAACACCTGTTGTTTTTTGACTTTTTAAAAATAGCTATTCTGACTCATGTGTGATGATCTCATTGTGGTTTTAATTTGCATTTCTTTGATGATTATTGATGCGGAGCATATTTTTTCATATTTTTGTTGACCACTTGCATGTCTTCTTTTGAGAATTGTCTGTTCATACCCATGGTTCACTTCTTAATGGGGTTATTTGTTTTTTTCTTGTTGAATTATCTGATATCTTTATAGATTCTAAATTTTATTTTTATAGCTTTTATTTCTCTATTTATGTTCTCCCCTTGTTTTTTCATTATGTACATATTTTCTTTAAATCCTTTACTTTATTTATAACGGTTATTTTAAAGCCCTTGTCTCCTCATCCTATTAATCTTTGTCATGTCTGAGTCTATTTCTAGTCACTGACTTTTTTTCTCCTGGTTATGGGGTTTTCCCACTTTGTCTATCTAGAAATTTTATTTTCATTATATACTGGACATTGTGACTACTGTGTTGTTGAATTTCTAGATGTTGTTGTCTTTCCTAAAAGAGTTTTAAATGTTGCTCCAAGAGAAAATTACTTTACTTACAATCATCCCCAACTTGGCTAGAAAAGTCTGATATTTTCCTCTACTAGCACTTATAAGACTAGTTTGGTGTTTACCACAGCCCATTATCAGTAATTATTTACATGTTTGCCTTTTCTGCCATATTATAATCTCCTCAAGGAGAAAGACCATGTTCAATTCACCTTTGGATTCATATCATCTGGCACAGACCTTGGCCGACAGCAGGAACTCAATCAATATTTGTTAATTAAAATAAACTGTAAGTTCAGAGGTTTATCATGACACTGTATTTATTGGTTAACAAATATGGATTCATGTCAATGGAAAATAGTAAAATAATAACAACATCAACTAACACAGACTGAGCACATACTATGACTATGGCACTGTTATAAGTCACAACCTACTTAATCCTAACAACTGGTCTATTAAGCAGGTACTATTATTGTACTGTCTAACTGTTAAGGAAAATGAATCAGAGAGATCAACTGATTTGCTCAAGGGCCTGCAGTCAGGAAGTGACAGAACCAGAATCTGAACCCATAGAATCTAGCTCCAGAGACCACATGTTAATACTAACAGCATCCTGCCAATTTAAGTATTTCAAAACTGGGGTGACCCTAAAGCTAAGTAATCATGTGTTTTCCAGAATAAACTTATTTTGAATTAATTGTGCCTACTTAATCATTCAGGATCAGCAGAACGCATAAGACAGTTCTCCTTTCCCCAAATTTCTTCAGTACCCATATTAGACTGAGAGGTAAGTAGGAAAAGAAAAAATGTATTTAAAAATAATAATCAGACTAGGCACAGTGGCTCATGCTTATAATCCCAGCACCTGGGGAGACTGAGGCAGGCAGATCAGGAGTTTGAGACAAGCCTGGCCAACATGGTGAAACCCTGCTCTACTAAAAATACAAAAATAAGCCACGTGTGGTAGTGGGCCCCTATAGTCCCAGATACTCAGGAGGCTGAGGCAGGAGAATTATTTGAACCTGGGACGCAGAGGTTGCAGTGAGCTGAGATTGTGCCACTGCACTCCACCCTGGGCGACAGAGTGGGTGAAGAAAAAATAATAATATTCACATAAATGAGATGAAAACATTTAAAAACTCTCAAGCAAGTACCATTAACATAACAATGGATTCTAGGTTAGAATGATAACATTAAGAACGATAATATTAAGAGACATTCTCTAATTGCTTCTTGTACGTATCTCTAAATGACCTTTTGCCTGAATAAATCTGCATCCTCCATTCCCTTCTCATTCAATGACACTCAAGAAATTAAACACTATTAAAAACCTCAAACTTCCAAATCATTGGCTCTATGGGAAAAATGATCTATGAAGGGAAGCTTTAAAAACATTATACCAGACTTCTAGTTTGTAATAAAAGCTATAAAATATTCCTTTAGAGTTGTGGTTCAAGATGGAACAGCTCCTAAAGAGTAATTTTATCCATTTAAATGACAAATACTGGGTATCTGAATTCTAGAGGTTACTAAAAGATTTTGGCATTGTAATTTATCATATCACTTTGTTATATCTCCAATGAATGATTTATGCTGAATGATATCTCATAATTGAACTTCCTGTTCAAATGGAATTAAATTTACTGTACTTTAATACATACTTTGGTAACGAGACATTGATGTTCATCTGATACCAGCATCAACTAATTGAAATTACATTACAGTAGTAAGACTGATTCCAGTGAGTCTCAACTAAGTGGGTACTTCTACTATTTAATCTGATAGTTTTTAATTTTTAAAATTGATCTTGCCATTGAAAACCCAAGTTAAAAGCATAAATTGTTATAATTTACATGTTAAAGGGACTCTTCACAACTAAAAATAACATGCAATATAAAAATTTTTATTTGAAAGGTTAAACATTTAAAGGCATTTATATAAAATGGCTTATATATAAATATTCATATTGATGTGGCTAGAAGAATATTAACTTTATTTGCAGCCTTGGGCTACGTAAAGGCTTTAGCTAAAAAACCAAGGCGAAGTGGACCATTTGGCAATTATCCTGTAAATCAAGGGTTCCCGATGAACACCTAGAGGGCCCTGGCAGAAAACTGAAATGAGTGAAGCAAGAAAGGTCTGAGTCCACTTGTATACCTTATGCGTAAAGAGGATTCAACTTCACAGGAGAGCTTACACCTTCTTAGAAATGTGCCATTACTACTTAGCTCCCACCAAGAGCTTGTATGCGATAAAGCAGGTTCAATGTTGAGAAATCTGACTTTTTTCAGGGGAGGTCTGAAATTAGGAATTTTACATGAAATTTCCTGATTTATAAATGCTAGCTGAAATGCTTTTAGAATGCTGTTTTGGGGTCTGCCAACAAAATATCCACTAGTTCCTAAGGGGTAGAAAGAAGTGACAAGTGCTTTGGCAAAAACAGAGAACTGGGGCCAATACAACATCAACACCAGGAAGGCCTCTTAGGGATGGCATCTTGAATGAGTGAGATGCTTTCTGCCACCTTGCTGCTTTCTGGAAATTTCCCCAAAAACACAAGTCAGCTTTAATTAAATAAGGGCTCACTGGGAATAGAGTATAGTAGTTGTGGAAAGGAAAGACCTCTGCTGCCAAGCACCTCTTGGATTAGGAGGAATAAGAGCAAGTTTTCAAACCAAATTTCTTAATATTTGAATATTCCTGGGCATTTGTGGAATCACCAAGCACATTTAAAAAGTTTATATAATTTGGCCATGATAAACTCATTATTTTTTCTCCTATGTCAGGAGATATATTAAGACTTGCCAATTTGTTCAGTAAACATTTATTGAGCACTTACTATATGCCATGCACTGATAGGGACTAGAGATGACATGCTTATAATCTACTAGGAAAAAAAGACAAGTAAACAGATTATTAAAGTGCAGGGTGAAGAGATATTATGAGGCTTATGAAACTGTGAATAGCAATGATGAGCTATGTCCAAAATATCTAATCCGCAGAAGGGAAATCATAGTATGTTTCCTGGAAGAAGTAGCATCTATAGATCAGATAGAACTTACAATCCATATCTAGGGCTTACTCTATGCTAGGCACTATTCTAAGAGCTTTATGCTTATTAATTCATGTAAATCCCCACAACAACCTTAACGGTATGCATACTTCATATTGCCTGCATTTTATAGATGAAGAAAATGAAACAGGAACTTTGCACAGGATCACAAAACCCCTACGTACTATTTACATCTTATATATGTAATAAAATATAGAGTAATTAGAACATATTACAAGTAATTATGACTTGATGATCTCACTAGGTTGGCATATGGGCCTGAGGAGAACACCATGGAAACAAATGCCCTATCTGGTTCTTATTGTTTAGCATTGATTCAAATTTTTTCTAGATTTACCCATCAGAAGGAAAGTTCTAGATATGCTATGATTGTTTTGCTGTTTAAAATTTAGCATAACATGAGCTGAAGTCACCTAGAGTAGTCGCCAATATGATTTCTTTATATTAACTTTCTTGTCTACATCTTTTTTTTTTTTTTTTTTTTTTGAGACAGAGTTTTGCTCTTGCCCAGGCTGGAGAGCAATGGTGCGATCTTGGCTCACTGCAACCTCTGCCTCCCGGGTTCAAGCGATTCTCCTGCCTCTGCCTCCTGAGCAGCTGAGATTACAGGCATACATCACCATGCCTGGCTAATTTTTGTATTTTTTAGGAGAGACGGGGTTTCTCCATGTTGGTCAGGCTGGTCTTGAACTCCTGACCTCCGCCAGCCTTGGCCTTCCAAAGTGCTGGGGTTACAGGCGTAAGCCACTGTACTTGGCCTCTCCTTTTTTTATCTCAATTGAGCCACTTTCCCAGGGGTAGAAACATGAGGAAGACAGATGAATTGAAGAGGGTTAGGAAACATTGTTCCACGGTACCTGTTATAGCTCCTTTCTTTATAGTTTAAATACTAAATTGTTTATGTCATTACATACCTGGCACTGTTAACACATAACACATATTCATCTGAAAAACTCATTTATCAAATATGAAAGATCTTTCAATAAAGTTCACTTCCTATCTCATCAAGATACTTGTGTGGTTTACTTATAATAGATAATATTTAGTTTTCAAATACTGGATTTCCATGAATGTACGCTGTCTATGGGGGTTATAGCCACATACATAATGCTCAGATTTTGATGAAATATCTAAACTTCAGAGTTAGTTAACTGACAAGGGTGACTGAACTCACAAAAGCAAGGTAGTGACAAATATGATTTATTAACTACACACTGAATAGTGTATTTGTCTCACATGGGCTTTAACTCTTAGAAACCACCTAATACTGAACTCTGAACAATATTACATGAATAAGGAAATCAATACCTAAACACAAAAGGATGAATACAATTTTATTTGTAAGGTTTCTCTAAATGTCTTAAATGGTTTAACTCCAATAACTGGAGTATTCCCATTTAATGTTCAAGCGTTTATGGATATTTAATATTAAATGAATTTTTAAAACTTCTACTGCAAACAGAAACCATCCATTTATTCCATAATCCAGCTCATTTTTATTACAGGGTTGCAAATCTCCAAATTTATGTTTAATTCCCATTCTTACTTATGTCTACAAGAACAGCAAGCCCAGTGGATCTGCCTGCTGAAAGAAATGGTCAGTAGGCACTCAATGCTGCCATTTTCCACTCTCTTAGCTCATGGCCCTGTCTCTTTCCTAATACACCAGAACTTCTTATTGAAGTTACTTATGATTACCATGCTCTCTAAACACTTTCCATTCTCAACTATTCTCCCTTATTGGAACCTCCTTGGTTCTCTTCAGCAACACTAGATCACTTGGCTTGTCTGTTCACTTCACGCAGCTACCCTTAATGCTGCTTGTTTTCTTCCAGGAGCACTCCTCTCCCATTCTCCAACTGGTTAATGCTTCCTGTCTTTCAAGGCCAAGCTCAGGCACTGACTTCTTCACAGGGCCTTCTCTGACCACTCTCCTTTTACTCTGTAGTTCATTCTGATTCTTGCTCTCACAGAATGTACCACACACTCTATGGAAAAGGTCTGTTTACATATATGTCTTGGCTCATCTGACTATAAGTTTCTGATGTTGCTTCACATCCATTTCTCCACTGCTCCCCCAACCAGTCCTAACTAACCCTAATCTAGATAATTTGCAAATAGCTTCCTCACTTCCAATTTCTACCTGCTCCAAATCATTGCAAATATTACTATCAGATTAATCTTCCTGAAGCACAGAAGTGACTGTGTGGTCCTTTCCTAGCCCAAAAGCTTTAATGGCTTCCTTTTCTCTACCATAGTAGTTCTCAAAGGGTGGAACATATACCATTTGTGAAATGATTTTAGATGGTATATGGGTGTGGCATTAAATAACTCTGGATCCTGGAATAAAAAATGTTCCTTTATCAGTTTTCCTTCAGTCCTAACTGACCGGGAGAATGCTCGAACATGTATCTAATCCTTGATAAACTCTTTTTAACAAACAGCAGAACTCAGGACAGAACCTTAAACAAGAAACAATTCCCAGTTATACTTTAAAATATTGTTTTGTTTTCAGTATGTTTATTTTTATGTTGTATCTTTGGAAAATTACACTGGTTTTCCACTTACAAAACTAATATAAAGTTTTCTCTTAAAAATAAATTTAAGAAAAAAAAAGAAGAGAGTTGATTTAAAGGAAAGTATCAAGTGCATTTCAGAATGGGTAGTACATAAACGGCACTGAGAGTAGTACTGAAATGACTGAAGTTTGACAAAGACTTGTCAGGAAAATCAGGCCCTTCAGAAGTTACACAACATACTTAAAATCTCTGAACCCATATCAGGCTCTTGTACAGTAAGATCAATGTTTCTTTAGGGCTCTCTATCAACCTGGCAACCATGATTAATTGTTTGCTGTTCTCGGGAGGTTACCTCTTTCCAGCCTCCATGCTTCTGCCCATACTGTTGCTTCAGCTGGAATGTTTGGCTTCCTTTCTCTTCCTGTTGAAATGTTAGAGTCCTCTAAAGTCCACTCTAAGTGCTATCTCCTTCAGAAAGCCTTCCCCCATCCCCAGTCAGATGGATTCCTTTCCCTTTCATAGTACCAATAGCACTTTTTTCTCTCCACTGTGCTTTGTACCACAGTTTTGGTGATTTTATAGGTGTTCAAATAATTATGTTATTTCACTTAAATGTTAAGCTCTTTCAAGAGAGGGGAAGGAAGGCCATGAATTTTATTCATTTTTTTATACCACCATGGTACTTAACAAAGTGTCTCACATAAGGAGTCAGCTCATAATTAATATTTGCTGAATTGAATTTAATATTTTAGGCAACATTCATGTGATACTTACAATCTTACGTTTGATCATGAAGAGTGGAATTTTTGCATGAAGAGGAGTTGAGGATAGTTCCTTATGGACCGTTGATAAATATAATCTTCGTTTGATGTTCCCTAAATCAGTAATTCTGAAAAAATAGAGGAGAGAGGACAGAAAGAGTCCCATCAATTTAGTAACCACTTCTTTGGATAATCATCAAAATGATGTAATTTATCATATACACCCTAACAGGAAGATCAAACATAGAATTTAAGAATTGCCTTTTTCTTTCAAGAAGTAATAAAATGTCTTCCTTAAATTCAAAGTGCTCAGAAGCCTGAATATATAAATTCACTTAATATGCTAATTTATTTCAGTACTCTACACTAGATTTCCACAGTCCTCTAGCCTATGAAAAAATTCAATTTGGATGAACTGAGAAACTGCTAGCCTTTAATAACCATACTTGTTTCAGCCCCTTAAGCTTGTGTTATCTTGGGACATACTGTCACCTACTAAATAGGAAAACATTATAGGTTTCTTCCCCTAAAAATGCATCTGTCATTTTATATAGGCTCTTAGTCTGCTTAGAGACAGACACAAAACACTGGCTGTCGGTTTTACTTCCTAAGCACACATCTTCCAACCAGAATTATAATACACAACTTTATGGCTCACTATTCAGGTCAATCCAAAGTGATACCAAGGACACTGAATTTGAACACCTTTAATAGATTTAGACTATGACCATGATCACGAAGATTAGGTTTGCTTCAAATTGATAGAGGCTTATTTTTATGTTCTGCTTCCTTTAGGTCTCAGAGGTAACACAGCAGGCTTAAAGTCTCCAAACCTGTCTCAGGCTGCTCTATTATAGAATTGATGCTTCTTTAAAAACTTTTTATTTGAGAATGATTTTTCTCCATTATGAGGAGAACAGTTTGTTTAGACATATTACACTGCTAATTTTCTACATTTTATAATCCCCCAAGAAGACAACATTTCATTCAAATGCACTGCTGTCAATATTTATAACGTACTTAACTGTTTTTAAAATTAGCATTGTCTTTTCTATAGCACTTCCATTCCTCTTCCTTCCCATTTTTCTAATCTCAGTATTGCTTCCCTCTAAAATACTCTACATATCTTTCAGTGAAAAAACTATCATTAAATAATGTTAAGAATAAATACAGTAAAAATTAGGTGAGATGATTTCAGAGTACACCCCAGACCTAAAAATTCCACCCTACTTGCACTAAATGATATAAATTGATTTAAAAAGCAAAGTCTTTCAATCCATAGTCAGAGCTAATGTTTAAAATGCAGAAGTATTAACACTATGGCACTATTATACCCTGACGTATATACATATACGTAAACATGGTATTGCATTTACCCTAAGGCAGTGTCTTCAAAGTGGGATGAACAAATGGGAAGGAGGGGTGATATGCAACAATTCACTGAAGTGCAGGAAGAAAACATTAGAAATTTCACCTCATCTTCTTAAAACATTATTTTTGTGTACATCTCATTTTCCAGTAGTATAATAACATATTTATATATTTTCAAAATAAATGTCCCTATATGGCAAGTAGGTACAAATATTTTACTAATGGGGTACATGAATCAAATGTGTTTTGAAAATCTTGCCATCTGGGATGCTATTAGGTCTCTTCTTCAAGTTCTGATTGGGAAATAAAAAGAAAGACTACGAGGATTCTAGAAAGGAAAAGGGAACAAAAAGAGGGACTGCATTAACCAAAAACTAATCCATCACAGTTTTATTAAAGGGTTACTGTGTTTTCATGAATAAAATAATTTTTTTTTTTTGAGATGGAGTTTTGCTCTTGTTGTCCAGGATGGAGTGCAATGGTGCAATGGCGTAATAGTGGCTCACTGCAATTTCTGCTTCCTAGGTTCAAGTGATTTGCCTGCCTCAGCTTCCTGAGTACCTGTGATTACAGGCACCTGCCACTACACCCAGCTAATTTTTGTATTTTTAGTAGAGATGGAGTTTCACCATGTTGGCCAAGCTGGTCTAGAACTCCTGACCTCAGGTGATCGGCTCGCCTCGGCCTCCCCACATGCTGGGATTAGAGACGTGAGACACTGAGCCCAGCCAAACTACATATTTTTAGTCTAAATAGTTAAGAATCAAACTCCGAACAGAGGAATAATTGGGTATACTATAACTTCATATGGAACTACAGGAACATTCATTAGTTTGTTCACACATTCAACAAAGACTGAGCCAGGAAAACTGCTGGGAGTACATCAGGGAGACAGTGATGAAAAAGACAAAGTTCCTATCCTTCTGGAGCCTCTATTCTTACGCAAAAGGTAGGTGAATTTTCATGAAATACAGATTACCATTATTTATACTAGTGCTTTCTGTGTCCTAAAGAATCCTTACCCAGGCCAAAGTTGCACAAATACTTTCCTATGTTTCCTTCTATATCTTTATAGTTTGTTTTTACATTTAGTACATATCAAATCAGTTTCTGTAAGTTGTGTGACATAGCGGGTGGAGTTCTTTTCTTTCTGTGTTTATCCAATTGTCTCAGCACCATTTATTAAAGATTCTCCTTTCTTCACTGAAATGCCCTGGTATTTTATTGAAAATCAACTGATCATAAATATATGTGTATGAGGTTGTATTTCTGGACTGTCCATTGATTCTTTTTTTTTTCCATTAATCTGTTTGTCTATTCTTATATCAATAATACACTATTTTGATTACTGTAGATTTAGAATAAGTCTTGAAAACAGGTAAAGAAACTCTTCAACTTTAGTTTTGGTCAAGATTTGTTTGGCCTTTGCTTTTTTATATAGATTTTAGAATACATTTATTATTTTCTATTAAAAAAGGTGTTGAGGGTTTAACTTGGATTGTGTTGAATCTATAGATCAATTTCAGAAGAATGATATTGATCATGTCTACTCACATGATATGTATCTCCATTTATTTAGGCCTTGTTTAATTTCTTTCTTAATGTTTTATAGTTTTCATATTAGAAGTCCTGCATATTTTTTGTTAAATTTATTCCTAGTCTTTTGCATTCTGACACAATTGAAAATGAATTTGAAATTTCATTTCCCAGTCATTTGCTTCTGGTATATAAACATACAATTGATTTCTCTATATAGCATTTGTTTCCTGTGACCCTGATTAATTCACTCTTGAGTTCTAGTACTTGTTTTGTAGATTCCTGAGGATTTTATACATAAATAATCATGTATGGAGTCAATAAAGACTGTTTTACTTCTGCTTTGCCAACTTTGTACCTTTCATTTCTTTTCCTTGCATTACTGCAATGGCTAGGGGCTTCAGCACATCTTAAATAGAAATCATGAGAATATATACCTTTGCTTTGTTCCTAATCATAGGGAGAACGTGTTCATTATGTCCTTATTAAGTATATTAGATGTAGTTTATTTTATCACACTGAGGATGTTCTCTTCCATTCCTACTTTTATAGATATTCTTTTTTCAATCATGAAAAAGTGGAATTTTGTCAAATGCCTTTTCTACACTGGTTGAAATGATCTTGTTGGTTTTCTCCTTTATTCTGTCTATATATTGAATTATACTCTTTGATTTTAAAATGTGAAACCAACTTTGTATTCTTAAATTAAATTTCAGATGGGCTAGTATTTTGTTGAAGATTTTTATGCTGTGAAAGAAAAGTAAAATGGTAAAAGAAGATGGTCGAATAAGAACAGCTCTGGTCTGCTGCTCCTAGTGAGATAAATGCAGAAGGCACGTGATTTCTGCATTTCCAACTGAGGTACCCAGCTCATCTCACTGGGACGGGTAGAGAGTGGGTACAGCCCATGGAGGGCAAGCTGAAGCAGGGTGGGGCATCGTCTCATCCAGGAAGTGCAAGGGGTTGGGGAACTCCATCTCCTAGACAAGGGAAGCTGTGAGAGACTGTGCTGTGAGGAATGGTGCATTCCAGCTCAGAAACTATGCTTTTCCCAAGGTCTTCCTAACCCACTGACCAGGGGATTCCCTCGGGTGCTGATGCCACCAGGGCCTTGGGTTTCAGGCACAAAAGTGGGTGGCCATTTGGACAGACACTGAGCTAGGTGCAGGAGTTTTTTTTTGTACCCCAGTGGGGCCTGGAATGCCAGCAAGACATAATTGTTCACTTCCCTGGAAAGAAGGCTTAAGCCAGAAAGCCAAGGGGTCTACCTCAGTGGATCCCACCTCCATGGGGACAGCAATCTGAAGTCGACCTGGGATGCTTGAACTTGGTGAGGGGAGGCGTGTCCGCTATTACTGAGGCTGGAGTAGGCGATTTTCCCCTCACAGTGAAACAAAGTTGCTAAGAAGCTTGAACTAAGCAGTGCCAACTGCAGCTCCACAAAGCACCTGTAGCCAGTCTGCCTCTCTAGATTCCTCCTCTCCAGGCAGGGTATCTCTGAAAGAAAGGCAGCAGCCCCAGTCAGGGGCTAATAGATAAAACTCCCATCTCCCTGGGACAGAATACCTGGGGGAAGGGTGGCTGTGGGCACAGCTTCAGCAGATTTAAACATTCCTGCCTGCTGGTTCTGAAAAGAAAGTGGATCTCCCAGCACAGTGCTCAAGCTCTGTTAAGGGACAGACTGCCTCCTCAAGTGGGTCTCTGACTCCCAGGCTTCCTGACTGGGTGACACCTCCCAGCAGGGGTTGACAGACACCTCATACAGGAGACCTCTGGCTGGCATCTGGCAGGTGCCCCTCTGGAATGAAGTTTCCAGAGGAAGGAACGGGTAGCAATCTTTGCTGTTCTGTAGCCTCTGCTGGTGATACAGGCAAACGGGGTCTGGAGTGGACCTCTAGCAAACTCCAGCATACCTGCAGCACAGGGGCCTGACTGCTAGAAGGAAAACCAACAAACAGAAGGGAATAGAATCAACGTCAACCAAAAGGACATCCACACAAAACCCCATGTGAAGGTCACAAACATCAAAGACCAAAGGTAGATAAATCCACAAAGATGAGAAAAACCCAGCCCAAGAAGGCTGAAAATTCCAAAAACCAGAATGCCTCTTCTCTTCCAAAGGATCACAACTTGCCAGCAAGAGAACAAAACTGGATGGAGAATGAGTTTGACGAATTGACAGAAGTAGGCTTCAGAAGGTGGCTAATAATAACTCCTCCAAGCTAGAGGAACGTGTTCTAACCCAATGCAAGGAAGCTAAGTACCTTGAAAAGGGTTAGACGAATTGCTAGCTAGAAGAACCAGATTAGAAAAGAACATAAAAGACCTGACAGAGCTGAAAAACACAGCACAAGAACTCTGGGAAGTATATACAATATCAATAGCTGAATCGATCAAGTGGAAGAAAGGATATCAGAGATTGAGGATAACTTAATGATATACAATATCAATAGCTGAATCGATCAAGTGGAAGAAAGGATATCAGAGATTGAGGATAACTTAATGAAATAAAGTATGAAGACAAGATTAGAGAAAAACAAATGAAAAGAAACAAAGCCTTCAAGAAATATGGGATTATGTGAAAAGACCAAACTAAGTTTGACTGGTGTGCCCGAAAGTGATGGGGAGAATGGAACCAAATTGGAAGACACTCTTCAGAATATTATCCAGGAGAAGTTACCCAACCTAGCAAGACAGGCCAACATTCAAATTCAGAAAATACAAAGAACACAACGAAGATACTCCTTGAGAAGAGCAACCCTAAGACACATAATTGTCAGATTCACCAAGGTTGAAATGAAGGAAAATATATTAAGGGCAGCCAGAGAGAAAGGCTGGGTTACCCACAAAGGGAAGCCCATCAGAATAACAGCAGATCCCTCTGCAGAAACCCTACAAGCCAGAAGAGAGTGGGGGCCAATATTCAACATCCTTAAAGAATTTTCAACCCAGAATTTCATATGCAGCCAAACTAAGCTTCATGAGTGAAAAAGAAATAAAATGCTTTACAGACAAGCAAATGCTGAGAGATTTTGTCACAACCAGGCCTGCCTTACAAGAGCTCCTGAAGGAAGCACTAAATACGAAAAGGAAAACCCAGTACTAGCCACTGCAAAAACATACCAAATTGTAAAGATCATTGCCAGTATGAAGAAACTGCATCAACTAATGAGCAAAATACCCAGCTAGCATCATAATGACAGGATCAAATTCACACATAACAATATTAAACTTCAATGTAAATGGGCTAAATGTCCCAACTAAAAGACACAAAGTGGCAAATTGGATAAAACTTAAAGACCCATTGTGTGCTGTATTCAGGAGACCCATCTCATGTGCAAAGACACACATAGGCTAAAAATAAAGAGATGGTTGAATATTTACCAAGAAAATTGAAAGAAAAAAAAAGCAGAGGTTGCAATCCTAGTCTCTAATAAAACAGACTTTAAAAACCAACAAAGATCAAAAAAGACAAAGAAGGGCATTACATAATGGTAAGGGGATCAATGCAACAAGATAAGCTAACTATCCCAAATATATATGCACCCAATACAGGAGCACCCAGACTCATAAAGCAAATTCTTAGAGACCTCCAAAGATACTTACATTCCCACACAATAATACTGGGAGAAATACCTAATGTAGATGATGGGGTGACAGGTGCAGCAAAGCAGAATGGAACGTGTATACCTATGTAACAAACCTCCACGTTTTGTACATGTATCCCAGAACTTAAAGTATAATAAAAAAATTTAGTAAGACTTATTGCATAATCTGGCATATGACTGGTGAATAGTCTATATGCACTTGAATTTCTTTGATCTTTATTCCATGTTGATGTTAATGTTTTTTAAACTTTACAACATCAAAAGCAATTTTCCCTTAAGTCTACTCAAATTAATTTCCTCATCTACTGATCTTTAGAACATTCTTTAATATTCCTGGGAAACTCTGGAACCTGGGTCACAGTCCATTATTCTGGGTAACTCTAAATATTCACATAGAGAGTAAGATTTCATCTCAACTTAAAGTTCCTCCACTATGACAACCAATACCTTGATTCCATTTCAGCAACTTATATGAATAGTCCTACTTTGTAGCACATCACCGCTAGGGATTACTTGACTTCAAGGCCTCCTATTTAAATTTTCCTCCTTATTTATTAATTTGTTCAGCTAACATTCAGTCCATTAGTACTACAATATAAGACACTGGAGTTAAGGAAGTGGCTAAGATGTGAAAATCATAGTGCAGTGTAGCAGAAAAAAGTAACTATTCTGACTTCCGCCAAGATGGCTGAATAGGAACAGCTCCAGACTGAAGATCTCAGTGAGAGAGATGCAGAAAATGAGTGATCTCCACATTTCCAACTGAGGTACCAGGTTCATTTCAATGGGACTGGTTGGACAGTTGGGTGTAACCCAGGGAGGGTGAACCGAGATAGGGCAGGGCACTGCCCCACCCAGGAAGTGCAACCAACCGGAGGATGGGAGACTTTACCCCCTTGGCACTCCAGTTCAGACACTGCGCTTCTCCCATGCCCTCTACAACCCACAGTATGGGAGAATGCCACTGGGCTGAGAAGCACCGCGAGTTGCCAGTGCAGATCTTGAGTGACAACTCTGGCTGGCCTGGCACTGCGAGTTGTTGGCACAGAACTGGGCAGAGGTTTTGGCTAGCACCGAGAGCGCCTGTGGGATGGATCTACCCACCCCTCAGAAAGAGGGAGAGCTGAAAGCAGGGAGACAGATGATACAGCTTGGCAGGTCCCACCTCCACAAAGACCAGCAAACTAAAGCCCTCTTGCTTGAGAGTTTCGCAGCCAGAACATCAGTTCCAGCTCCACCCAGGACGATCAAGCTCGGAGTGGGGAATGGCATCCACCATTGCGAAGGTGGGTCTAATCTCACCTGTATAAACAAAAGCCAGGGGAAGCCAGAGGAAGCCTACACAGCAGCCCGGCTGAGTCCCAGGCAGCCCAGTAGCACCTCTGCAAGCAGACAAGGGACAGACTGCGTCTTCAATCGGTTCCCTGGATCAAAGGTAGATAGACTCACAAAGATGGGAAGAAACCAGCGCAAAAACGATGAAATCATCAAAGATCAGAATGCCTCTCCTCCTCCAAGGGATCCCAACTCCTCACCAGCAAGGGAACAAAACTGGATGGAGAATGAATTTGATGAACTGACAGAAGCAGGATTCAGAAGGTGGGTAATAACGAACTTCTCTGAGCTAAAGGTACCTGTTCTAACCCAATGCAAAGAAACTAAAAACCTTGAAAAAAGGTTAGATGAAAGGCTAACTAGAATAACCAGCTTAGAGAAGAACATAAATGACTTGATGGAGCTGAAAAACACAGCATGAGAACTTTGTGAAGCATACACAATTTTCAATAGCAGAATCGATCAAGAGGAGAAAGGATATCAGAGATTGAAGATCAACTCAATGAAATAAAATTAGAAGGCAAGAACAGAGAAAAAAGAGTGAAAAGAAATGAACAAAACCTCCAAGAAATATGGGATTATGTGAAAAGACCTAATCTACGCTTGACCGGTGAACCTGAATGTGACGGGGAGAATGAATCCAAGCTGGAAAATACTCTTCAGGATATTATCCAGGAGAACTTCCCCAACCTAAGGCAGGCCAACATTCAAATATAGGAAATACAGAGAACACCACAAAGATACTTCTCAAGAAAAGCAACCCCAAGGCACATAATTGTCAGATTCAACAGGGTTGAAATGAAGGAAGAAATGCTAAGGACAGCCAGAGAGAAAGATTGGGTCACCCACAAAGGGAAGCTCATCAGAATCACAGTGGATCTGTTGCAGAAACCCTACAAGGCAGAAGAGAGTAGGGGGCCAATATTCAACATCCTTAAAGAAAAGACTTTCAACCCAGAATTTCATATCCAGCCAAACTAAGCTTCGTAAGTGAAGGAGAAATAAAATCCTTACGGTCAAGCAATTGCTGAGAGATTTTATCACCACCAGGCCTGCCTTAAAAGAGCTCCTGAAAGAAGCACTAAACATAAAAGGAACAACCAGTACCAGCCACTGCAAAAATGTACCAAATGATAAAGACCAATGACGCTAGGAAGAAACTGCTTGAACTACAGGCAAACCAGTAACAAAATGGCAGGATCAAATTCACTCATAACAATATTAACGTTAAATGTAAATGGCCTAAATACTGCAATCAGAAGACACAGACTGGCAAACTCAATAAAAGGTCAAGACCTATTGGTGTGCTGTATTCAGGAGACCCATCTCATGTGCAAAGACACACACAGAGTCAAAATAAAGGAATGGAGGAAGATTTAGCAAGCAAATGGAGAGGAAAAAAAAAAAAAAGCAGGGGTTGCAATTCTAGTCTCTAATAAAATGGACTTTAAACCAACAAAGATCAAAAGAGACAAAGAAGGGCATTACATAATGGTAAAAGGATCAATGCAACCAGAAGAGCTAACTATCCTAAATATATATGCATCCAATATGGAGCATCCAGATACATAAAGCAAGTTCTTAATGACCTACAAAGAAACTTAAGACTCCCACACAATAATAATGGGAGACTTTAACACTCCACTGTCAATATTAGACAGATCAACGAGACAGAAAATCAACAAGGATATCTAGGACTTGAATGCAGATCTGGACCAAGTGGACCTAAAGACATCTACAGAACTCTCTGCCCCAAATCCACAGAATATATGTTCTTCTCAGCATTGCATTGCACCTACTATAAAACTGACCATATAATTTGGAAGTAAATGACTCCTCAGCAAATGCAAAAGAACAGAAATCATAATGAACAGTCTCTCAGACCACAGGGCAATCAAATTAGAACTCAGAATTAAGAAACTAACTCAGAACCGCACAGCTTCATGGAAACTGAACAACTGGCTCCTGAATGTTGACTGGATAAACAATGAAATGAAGGCAGAAATAAAGATGTTCTTCAAAACCAATGAGAAAGAAGACACAATGTACCAGAATATCTGGGACACAATGAAAGCAGTGTCTAGGGGCAAATATATAGCAATAAATGCCCATATAAGAAGCGAGGAGAGATCTAAAATTGACACTCTATCGTCAAAATTGAAAGAGCTAGAGGAGCAAAATCAAAAAAACTCAAAAGCTAACAGAAGACAAGAAATAACTAAGATCAGGGCAGAACTGAAGGAGAGAGAGACAAAAAATACCCTTCAAAAAATAAAAAATTCCAAGAGCTGGTTTTTTGAAAAGATCAACAAAATAGACAGACTGCTAGCCAGATTGATAAAAAAGAAAAGAGAGAATTAAATAGATACAATAAAAAATGATAAAGGGATATCGCCACCGATTCTGCAGAAATACAAACTACTATCAGAGATTACTACAAACAACTCTATGCACATAAACCAGTACACCTGGAAGATGCTGATAAATTCCTGGACACTTGCATGCTCCCAAAACTAAACCAGGAAGAAGTTGAAACCCTGAATAGACCAACAACAAGGGCTGAAGATGAGGCAGCAATTAATAGCCTACTAACCAAAAAGTCCAGGTCCAGATGGGTTCACAGCTGAATTCTACCAGATGTACAAAGAGGAGCTGGTACCATTCCTTCTAAACTATTCCAAACAATACAACAAGAGGGAATCCTCCCTAACTCATTTTATGAGACCAACATCAACCTAATACCAAAACCCAGCAGAGACTCAACTAAAAAAGAAAACTTCAGGCCAATATCTATGATGAACATAGATGCAAAAATCTTCAATAAAATACTGGCAAACCAAATGCAACAGCACATCAAAAAGCTTATCCATCATGATCAAGTAGGCTTCATCCCGGGGATGAAAGGCTGGTTCAACATATGCAAATCTGTAAACATAATCTATCACATAAACAGAACCAAAGACAAAAACCACATGATTATCTCAATGGATGCAGAAAAGGCCTTCGACAAAATTCAACAACGCTTTATGCTAAAAACTCCTAATAAACTAGGTATTAAGAAATGGAACGTATCTCAAAATAACAAAATCTATTTACAACAAACCCACAGCCAATATTATACTGAATGGGCAAAAACTGGAGGCATTCCCTCTGAAATCTGGCACTAGACAAGGATAGCCTCTTTCACCACTCCTATTCAATATAGTATTGGAAGTTCTAGCCAAAGCAATCAGGAAAGAAAAAGAAATAAAGCATATTGAATTAGGAAAAGAGGAAGTCAAATTGTCTCTATTTGCAGATGACATGATTGTATATTTAGAAGACCCCATCATCTCAGCCCAAAATCCCCTGAAACCAATAAGCAACTTCAGCAAAGTTTCAGGATACAAAATCAAGTACAGAAATCACAAGTATTCCTATACACCAATAACAGACTTAAAGACAGCCAAATCAAGAACGAACTGCCATTCACAACTGTTACAAAGAGAATAAAATACCTGTTTTATTTACTAACAAAGGGTGTAAAGGACCTCTTCAAGGAGAACTACAAACCACTGCTCAAGGGAATAAGAGGACACAAACAGATGGAAAAACATTCCATGCTCATGGTTAGGAAGAATGACTTTGTGAAAATGGACATACTGTCTAAAGTAATTTATAGATTCAACGCTATCCCCATCAAGCTACCAATGACCTTCTTCACAGAAATGGAAAAAAACACTTTAAATTTCATATGGAACCAAAAGAGAGCCCGCATACCCAAGACAATCCTAAGCAAAAAGAACAAAGCTGGAGGCATCACGCCACCTGACCTCAAACTATGATACAAGGCTACAGTAATCAAAACGGCATGGTACTGGTACCAAAACAGAGATATAGACCAATAGAACAGAGGTCTTGGAAGCAATGCCACACATCTACAACCGTCTGATCTTTGACAAACCTGAGGAAAACCAAGCAATGGGGAAAGGATTCCCTGTCTAATAAATGGTGTTGGGAAAATTGGGTAGCCATGTACAGAAAGATGAAGCTGTACCCCTTCCTCACAACTTACACTAAAATTAATGCCAGATGGATTAAAGATTTAAACATAAAACCTAATACCATAAAAACACTAGAAGAAAATGTAGGCAAAACCATCCAGGATATGGGCATAGGCAAGGACTTCATGACTAAAACACCAAAAGCAATGGCAACAAAAGCCAATATAGACAAATGGGATCTAATTAAACTTAAGAGTTTCTGCATAGGAAAAGTAACAATCATTAGAGTGAACCAGTAACCAACAGAATGGGAAAACATTTTTGTAATCTACCCATCTGACAAAGGGCTAATACCCAGAATCTACAAAGAACTAAAGCAGATTTACAAGAAAAAAACAAACAAACCCATTCAAAAGTGGGCAAAGGATATGAACAGATACTTTTCAAAGGAAGACATATATGAGGCCAACAAACATATGAAAAAATGCTCATCATCACTGGTCATTAGAGAAATGCAAATCAAAACTACACTGAGATACCATCTCATGCCAGTTACAATGGCGATCATTAAAAAATCTGGAGACGACAGATGCTGGAGAGGATGTGGAGAAATAGGAACACTTTTACACTGTTGGTGGGAGTGTAAATTAGTTCAACCGTCGTGGAAGACAGTGTGGTGACTCCTCAAGGATCTAGAAATAGCAATTCCATTTGACCAAGCAATCCCATTACTGGGTATATACCCAAAGGATTATAAATTGTTCTATTATAAAGACACATGCACACTTATGTTCATTGCGACACTGTTTACAATAGCAAAGACCTGAAACCAACCCAAATGGCCATCAATGATAGACTGGACAAAGAAAATATGGCACATATACACCATGGAATACTTTGCAGCCATAAAAAATGATGAGTTCATTTGTAGGGAAATGGTTGAATCTGGAAACCATTATTCTTAGCAAAGTGACACAGGAACAGAAAACCAAACACCGCACATTCTCACTCATAGTCAGGTGTTGAACAATGAGAGCACAGGGAGGGGAACATCACACACTGGGGTATGTTGGGGGGTGGGGGCCTAGGGGAGGGACAGTTGGGGGTGGGGAGGTTGGAAGGGGTAACACTGGGAGAAATGCCTGATATAGGTGATGGGGGGATGGAGACAGCAAATCACCATGGCCTGTGTGTAACTATGCAACAATCCCGCAAGATCTGCACATGTACCTCAGAACTTAAAGTACAGTAAAAAAAAAAAAAAAAAAAAAAAGAAGAAGAAGAAGAAAAAGAAAAAAGAAAATACCTTAAAAAATGTATGACAACAATAGCATAAAGATTGAGTGAGGAGAAATGGAAGTGTTATGTAATACAATATGAAGGTAGACTGTAGTAAATTAAAGATGTAGTCAATAAACTTTAAAACAATGAAAAAAAGTAACCATTCTTAAATAGTTGTTTTTAGCACTTCTATTCATTTTACATTTTACATATCAGAAAAATCAGACTCTAGAAATTACTACCCCATGGATATACAGTTAGTAAGTAGCAGGCACAAGTGTTACCATTTTGTCTTTGAACTTAAAATCCACTGCCATTTCTGTCATGCAACCCCATGCTGACTATTATTCCAGGTAGAAGCATTTTCATTTGTTCTCTGTTTACCAAGAGACTAGAATAAATACTGTGTTAGGTGCCACAGATACAGCAGTGACAAGAGTACCCTGGCTTCTGTCCTTACAGAGTTTATAGTTTGGTGAGAACCACAGAACCATACTATACTCTTAAGATAATACTTGTTTCTCTGCTGAAAATCACTCCCCTCTCACTTCTCCCTCTCTCTCATTCCTTTAGAACTTCTTCCTGCTCCATTCTGGATCCAGTTTTCCAATAGGTTACAAATTTGTGCCTCCAACCACAATCCTGTGTAAGGCCTTCCAGAAGGATGATCTCCAAGCTAGCAAGACTGAAATGTAATCTATTAAAATGTGTTAATTCATGTAAAGAAAAAAATCTATCAAGTATCAGAAGGATTTGTTGACTTAGCATGTAATCAGAATGACTGACCTAGGCTTCAGTATAAGATCCATATATTTTCCAAAAACATCATTGTTAAATATCAATTATTGAACATTCTCTATATGCCAACAATATATTAAGCACTCTATATGCATTATCTCATTTAATCCTCCCATAAACCCTCCCATAAATAACAGTAGTATTTATATAAGCTTTAGATTCCTAATCGATAAAAGATGATAATATTATCTATTATTATTATCAAATAATAATAGCATTATTATTATCATCTATTTTATAAGATTAGGAATCTAAAGCTTAGTAAGTAAGGCTAGGTAACTCTCCCCAAATCATACATTCAGCGGAGTACAGATTTCAACTCAGATCTAATTAATCCCTGTATCCACCTTCTGAACTATATGCTTGCTTTCTTTTTGGGGCAGGTACTGCCTATAAACATATCCATCATAGAATTACCTTGTTCCTGGGAATAAAATATTTAATAGCTGATGGCTAAGATGCCTACCCTACACTGTGTTTGAATGGACATAGTTCATGTTTACTTTTTTGTGTGTATGTGTATGAGATTATCTTCTTTCCATCAAAAAATCCTCCCTTTTGATAGGTAAAAAAATACTCTGATCCAACAGTTACTATCTTACAATTAAAAGTTCAGAGGCTAACATTATTTTCCTCATTTCCAGGCTCTTGGGGGAAACTCACACCTCACAATAGGTCTCATATACTTACTTCAAATCTTTTCAGTTATTAGTGAGGACTCCTGAGAATCACTGATTTCTCCTCATCATGAACATCTGAACTTCACCAATCCATGTAGCTGCCACATTCTGTCAAAGTCAATTTCTTAGTGGTTTCATATCTATTCTTTCCTTTGGCTTCTTACAGTTACAAAGTTCAGGTCATTTGTTGCTTGAAATGGCCTCTTCTTCTGGTTTCCCAACTGCCCTAATTTTTTTTTTTTGAGATGGAGTCTCACTGTGTTGCCCAGGCTAGAATGTAGTGGTGTGATCTCGGCTCACTGTAACCTCTGCTTCCCAGGTTCAAGCGATCCTCGTGTCTCAGCCTGCTAAATAGCTGGGACTACAGGCGCATACCACCACGCCTGACTAAATTTTGTATTTTTAGTAGAGATGGATTTCACTATGTTGGCCAGGTTGATCTTGAACTCCTGACCTCAGGTGAACCGCCTGCCTTGGCCTCCAAAATGCTGAGATTACAGTCGTGAGTCACCCCACTCAACACCCAATGTTTTATTTCTCAGTCCATTCTTCATGTGGACCAGCCATGGAGACCAAATGTCACCCCTCAGCTCCAATTTCTTTCTTGGCATCTTATAGTCTATGGAATAAAGTCCAAGTTTCTTTTCTTGTTTGTTATTCAAGGACCTCCGAATTATGACCTTCATTCACTACTCCAGTATTGCCTTTCACCACATTCCCCTATGCACCCTCTGCTTCTGTCAAACCCCATGAAGAGAAATGTGTGCAGGACAGAAACCAGGGGGTTGGCACCTCAGACTCCAAAAGAGAACATCAGAATTGGTACAAGAGGAAGAGTGGAAATGCAGAAGAAACCCAAGGTTGGTTGCTGGGAGTTTTAATATACGATATCAAGAAGACATCGTCAGGGGAGAAATCAAGGATAAAGTTTTAAATAGTTGGAAAAGGATGGGACATGGAAGATCAACATCTAAATCCCTACCACGTGCCAGAACCTGCATACCATTATACCAATGTTATTTATTTATCCCAAGAACTCTTTAAAATAGGAATCAATATTTACATTTTACCAATGTAGTGAGAGGCTCAGAGACATTAAGCAACTTGTTCAAGTTCTCATAGCTAGTAAGTAGCAGGGCCAGGAGACCTACTAAAGCCTAAAATGATGAGGCAAGAGGAATAATGGTAAATTATTGACAAGTCTATCTGACAACTCCAAGGTTGGCAGTTACCTGGCTCCGTGTTTTTGAAAGGTTGCATGCTTTCTAGGAAGGAAAAAGAGAGCAGCAGGCCTTCAACCATTTACTTTACTTTACTAAAGGGCATTCCAGAAAAGAGAGGTATAAGACCAGCCGAAATTCCCTGTCAACATTAGTGACTCCCTGGAAAATACACTAGTGGTATTAGAGGAAAAGTTCTTAATGGAATGCTTTTTGCAAGATATATCTGATATGTCTGGGATTGCTTATAGTCAACAAACCTGGAATCCATGGGCTTATGGGGGCATGGCTCCCTGAAAAATGCCACATAAGCTACAAATAGATGAAATGGCCAAAATAAGTTTTCTTTGGGTTGGTAGCTCTCCCTCAGGTATTGCTTGGAGAACTCATTCATTAAATCTGGGCAAGTGCATTTAGAAAGGACTGGATCTCCTGCTTCACATGTGCTTCATGATTTGTATCCTTGAGAATATTTATAAAATTCAATATTGACTAAGGTCTCCAATTCTTGTGAGTTTGTTAGCCAATCCAATCCTTAGAGCTATCTCATATACCTGGTTGTATTGCGCAGCGTCTTTAGGAAGCACATTTCCAAAAGTAGAGTTTAAAATATGGTACAAGTAGTCTATTTCAAAGGTGATCTCATGAAGCAAGAGTGAGGGAGCAGGGACAGTAAGACAACAAAGTAGGAAAAGCCAATATAAGAATGCACTATCAATGACACCATTACAGGTCACAGGTGCTCCATTCCACCAGGACTTCTGAAGACATGTATAGAACACCTCACAGAATGGACCACCTGAAGAGTGGGAGGTGGGAGCACATATTCACTGACTCCCAATCCCCAAGGGTTACGGACTGCCTTTAGGGACCTTAACTCCCCAGTATTTCGAGGTAGTGTAAGTCCATGGGTGAAGTAGGCTGCCACAGCATCAAAGGAGGCCCTTGGGAACACCTATACAAACTTGCACCAAATTGTTCAGTGCAGCTGATAGCAGAAGTGGGTCCAGAGGGCATGACACAGGACACTGGAGTGAACTGCCACAATGACAATATCGGTATGCTTCCTGTTACTTAAACGTATTACATTGTTTTTTACCTTCAGGTCTTTGCTTATGAATTTCCCTTGGAAAGCCCCTTATCTCTTTATTATGCCAACTGAAATTATATTCATTCATCACAGTTTGAATTGAAATGCTACCTCCTTCTAGATTTTAATCAGATTTTTTATTGATTTGCTACAGCATGCTTTTTAACCTCTATTACTGAATTTTTTTCATCCCCCTTTGTGGTTTAGGTCAGTTACTATATTCCACTTTACAGGCCATAAACTGATGCAAATATGCACATCTTTTCTTTTGTTTTCATGGGTAAATAACATGTAGCCCCATATATTCCAGTTTTACCACTTGGTAGTAATGTTCTAATTGAGTTTAAAAAGGTTACTAGAATTTGGTGTTCCAAAGCTCACTCTAGAGCTTAAGTAAGTTTCTCATTTTAACTTCCACAAAAAATTCTGAGTTCCCTGAAAGGCTGGGCAATTTGCAAAGTTCCTAGTGTGCAGATGGATAAAACACAATGGTAGAGGGTAGGGCAGGGATGGAATTTCTGGAAATCTGGGAGGAAAACCATTTATTATGAATTCATCATCAGCGTTGAGTTCATCGTAGTTTTCCAGTAGAGCTATTCTTAGTTTTCAGTGATAAGTTATTACAGCAGTCCCCCTCATCTGTGGTTTCACTTTCCAGTGGTTTCAGTTATCCAGGATCAAAAATATTAAGTGGAAAATACCAGAAATAAATAATTCATAAGTTTTAAATTGCATGATGCTCTGAGTAGTGTGATGAAATCTCGTCATCCCACTCCATCCCACCCTAGATGCGAATTCTCCGTTTCTGTCTCCACGCTGTAGATGCCACCCATCCTGCTAGTCATTTAGCAGCTGTCTTGGTGATCAGATTGGCTGCCACAGTATTGCAGTGCTTGGATTCAAGTAACCAACATCAACTTGGGTGGCTCTGGATTGTTTATTGAACCCTGGGGAATTCTGGCCTTTAATTTTCTATTAACTAAAACATAAGTGGCTCATACATGCCTATGTAATCCTCTCTTTATCAATGTCCCAACCTCCATACTGGAAAGTGGGAATGGGTGGGGTTGTAGGCTATGACATCTTTTTTTTTTTTTTGAGACGGAGTTTCACTCTTGTTACCCAGGCTGGAGTGCAGTGGCGCGATCTCGGCTCACTGCAACCTCCGCCTCCTGGGTTTAGGCAATTCTCCTGCCTCAGCCTCCCGAGTAGCTGGGATTACAGGCACGCGCCACCATGCCCAGCTAATTTTTTGTATTTTTAGTAGAGACGGGGTTTCACCATGTTGACGAGGATGGTCTCGATCTCTTGACCTCGTGATCCACCCACCTCGGCCTCCCAAAGTGCTGGGATTACACGCGTGAGCCACCGCGCCCTGCTGCAGTGAATCTTGGTTAAAAAAAAGTGTGGGTATCAGGCTGTTGTATATATACTCTTCTACTAGCCTGTAACTGCCTCAGGGTACTGAGACCACATCCTGCTTATCACAGTACTCTCACAGAGCTAGGTTCAGGGGTTTATAATTAATTAGGAAATATTTGCTAAGCTGCCTTTTTTGAAGCCTTACCAGAGTTACATATTGGCTCATCTATTTATTGAGTACCTACTCGCTATCGAGTCTGGAAGTAGATACCGGGGATTTCACAGTGAAAAAAATGAGGTCTCCACATTGTTGTTCTAATGGGGAAGACAGTAATAAATAAACTAGTACACATAGAGTATGTCAGTTTCCAATAAGGACTATGGAATAAAAATAAAGCATGACAAAGTGATAGTGAGTAATAAGGAAGGGAAGTATTATTTTAGAAAGGGTGGTTAGGGAAGGTTTCTCACAGAAGATACCATTTAAGCTGGGTTGAGTGAAGTAGAAATAGGAACCGTGCATACATCTAGGGGAAGAGCATGCCAGACAGAATACTTCAGAAGATTGTGTGAAAAGTCAAAAGGAAGATTCATTCCTCTGCTATAGTGTATCTTTTAATGTAATCCAACACATTTATTAAAAGTTGGGTCCTCTAGAGTGTAAAACTCAATAGGAACCACATGCTAGGCTCACAGCATGAGGTTTAGCTTCACGGAAGTCAGGTTTTGGTTTGCACAAAATAGTTGTCAATTAAGTCTAATCATTATGGCTCTGATGTCTGTAAGAATTTCTAAATGATCATGTGCCCAGCTTAAGACAGAGATATTAGGACTAAGCCATCCACATGCTGATGAGGGCTTATGCTACTGTCTTTGCAAAAATAAATATGCAAACCTTCCCTCTCTCATAATCAAGAATAGTTGGTTTTGGGGGGAAAACAAAATCATGTGCTAAGCTTAAATGGTTCTAAAAGCAAGCTGAATTGCCACTTTAAAAAAATTAAAATTAGTCATTCATGAGAGAGAGAATATAAATGCATATGTGTTACTACTTAAAAGCTTCATTACACTTATGCGCTTTTTTGGGGACAATTTAGTTGCTGAAAGAAGCTGCTTGTAAAACAGCTCTTTACTTGTAATACAGGCTTGATTGTCACCATCAAAAACCTCCTGTGACCTAACAAAGAAGAAAAAGACAAGTAACACTAGCATTACTCCTCTTGTACTTAAGAATGCATTTTTTAAAAACACCACATATGAGTTAATACAATGTTATATCCGTAAGTGAGCATTCACAGCTAACGGTCAGCAATATGATAGAAAAAGTAAAGAGACTATATTGAGAAAAAATGGGGCAGTCGACGGGAAAATCAACCTTGTTTATAACAATATTCTAGTGATCAGCAGGTGTATAACTGTCTCAGCTATGGTCATTAACAGCATTCATTTCAAACTTAACATCTATATTTGCAAACCACTTGAAAGTAAAATTACTTTTCAATTCAATTTTCAATTTGCTTTTAGATCTTCATCTTTGATTGACAATTTTTTTTTCCACAATGGCAACACCATGAGAATTTGAGTAAATGGTGGCTCCCATCCAAGAGTGTAGATAAACTCATCTATTCAGATTACCTATTCACTTTTTTCTGTATGTACAATCATTTGCAAATGCTCACTTCAGGTGAGAATAAACTTGCAAAACTAATATCAGACTTCTAATGATTTGATTCATTTATTAGAATCATTTGTTCTTTAAGCCAAAATGGTTTCTATTTTTCCTCATGATGACCTAAAAATTACCAAATCAGAATGCACATTTTCAGTGATAGTATCAAATAACTATAGGTACAGTTACATGGAAATAGTGAGATTGCAAAATAGCGTCTTTAAATATGTACAATGATGTTTCAATATATAATATCTGGCTGTGTACTCAACAGCCAATAGAAGATGGTTCTGTGGCCTCTCTTCATTCTAATGTTTCAGAGTTAGTATAGGGAATTTCATTCCATTAGTTTGAGGATTCTTCTGTCTTTAAAAGAGAAGAGTAGCAATTCTGAACCCAAGATACTTTAGTGTGCTTATTAAAATAAACTGTAGCTCATTTCTTTTTTTAATGGTTAACATTCTTTAAAATGCATATTTTATACCTATGATTTTAAATTAATAACTGGTGCTCTTGGGACCTTTCTTTGAATATCATTTGATTTCTTTTTTAAAAACGGCTTTATTCCCAACACTTTGGGAGGCTGAGGCGGGTGGATCATGAGGTTAAGAGATCGAGACCATCCTGGTCAACATGGTGAAACTCCGTCTCTACTAAAAATACAAAAAATTAGCTGGGCATGGTGGCGCGTGCCTGTAATCCCAGCTACTCAGGAGGCTGAGGCAGGAGAATTGCCTGAACCCAGGAGGCGGAAGTTGCGGTGAGCCGAGATCGCACCATTGCACTCCAGCCTGGGTAACAAGACCGAAATTCCATCTCAAAAAAAACAAAACACAACAAAAAAATGGCTTTATTTCAGAATTCACCACTATATAATTCATTAAGGTAGCAAAAAACCACTTGTACTCCCCAAAACTATTGAAAAAAAAACAAAAAAAAAAACTTTACTGAGGTATAATTTACATGCCACAAAATTTATCACATTTAGTGTAAAATTCACAGATTTTTAGTATATTTAAGACTTATGCAACCATCACCAGAATCCAGTTGTAGAACATTCCCATCATCTCAAAAAGATTCCTTAGACCAAGAGGGGCAGAACAAGAGGGAAGAACAAAAGGTTTCACTGATCATCCCCTCTAAAAGGACACCAATTTAACAACTATCTCCACAGAAAAAAGCACCCTCATAAGAACCAAAACATCAAGTGAGCACTTCTAATACCTGGTTTTAACTTCATATTGCGGAAAGAAGCACTGAAGAGGTAGAAAAAACAGTCTTAAATCACCGATGCCACCCCTCCCCCATGTTCGGTTGTGGCAGTGTGGTGCAGACAGCATTTCTGTGTGTCGGGCAGAGGAACAGCCAGCAATTGTGAGGCATTTAAATCAGTGTTGTCCTTGTTATAGAAGAAAGCAAAATCCTGGACCAAACTCAGCTGATGCCCATCCATGGAGGGAGTATTTAAACCAGCCCTAGCCAGAGGGGAATCATTGATCCCAGCGATTGGAGCTTAAGTTCCTGCAAGCCTCGCCACCATGGGCTAAAGTGCTCTGAGACCCCAAATAAACTTCAACAGCAGTCTAGGCCACATAGTCTGCAACTCCTAGGCAAGTCCTAGGGCTGAACTGGGCTCAGAGCCAGTGAACTGGGGGAGCATGTGACCTCTTGAGACACCAGCTGGAATAGCTAAGGGAGTCCTGGCATCACCCCTCCTCTAACACCAGGCTGCACAGTTTGTAGCTCCTTTTATTCTGCTTGAGGAATATTGGGGAGGACTTTGTCTTGCACCTTGGATACCAGCTCAGCCGCAGTAGGATAGGGCAACAGTCAGAGGCATGAGGCCCCCTTTCCAGGTCCCAGTTCCTGGCTGACCTTTCTAGACACACTCTGGGCCAGAAGGAAACCCACCGCCTTGGAGCAAAGACCTAGTATGGCCAGGATTCTTCACCAGCTAACTGAAGAGCCCTTTGGCACTGAATAACCAGCAGTGATACCAAGACACTACATTGAGGGCTTTGGGTGAGACTGAGACTTGCTGACTTCACATAAGATTCAGTACATTCCCAGTTGTAGTGGCTATGGGGTGAGACATCTGCTGGAGAAAAATGAAAGGAAAAGTAATGGGACTTTGTCTTCCATCTTAGGTACCAGGTTGGTTATAGGGGGGAAGAGCACCAACCATGTTCTTGGGAACCCCGATTTCAGGACTTGGCTCTTGGATAGCATTTCTGAACCTTCCTTGGGCCAGAGGGGAGCCCACTTCCCTGGAGGGTGAGTCCCAGACCAGGCAGCATTCACCACAAGCTAAATGAAGAGTACTTGGGCCTTAAGGGAACATCAGCAGCAGTCTAGCAGTACTCACAGTGGGCAGGAGGTGGCTGCAGCCACAGGGAAAGACTCTTCTACCTTTGGAAAAGGGAGAGTAGAGTGGGAAAGACTATATATTGTGGTTTGAGTGCATCTCAGCTGCAATACAATAGAACACCAGGTAGACAGCTAAGGATTTTGACTTTAGTCCCTGGCTCCTGGATGGCACCTCTGGACTGGCACAGAACCTGGAGGAACTTGCCACCTGGAGGGAAGGCAATTCACTGGTGCACAAGCTTCTGCACAGCAACGGAAATATATTAGTCCATTCTCACACTGCTAATAAAGACATACCTTAGACTGGGTAATTTATACAGGAAAGAGGTTTAATTGACTCACAGTTCACCTCAGTGGGGGAGGTCTCAAGAAACAATCATGGCAGAAGGGGAAGCAAACACATCCTTCTTCACATGGCGGCAGCAAGGGGAAGAATGACTGCCCAGCAAAGGGGGAAGCCCTTTATAAAACCATCAGATCTCATGAGAACTCGCTATCATGAGAACACAATGGGAGAAACTGCCCCCATGATTCAATTATTTCTACCTGGTCTTTCCCAGGACACATGGGGATTATGGGAACTACAATTCAAGATGAGATTTGGGTGGAGACACAGCCAAACCATATCAGGAGACAATCAACAAAGTGAAGGGGTAGTCCACAAAAATGGGAGAAAATATTTGCAAACTATCCCTGTGACAAGGGACTAATAATTAGAATATATAAGGAGCTCAAACAACTCTATAGGAAAACATCTAATTATCTGATTTAAAAATGGGCAAAAGATTTGAACAAACTTTTCTCAAAAGAAGATACACAAACAGCAAACAGACATATAAAAAGGTGCTCAGTATCACTGATCATCAGAGAAATGCAAATCAAAACTACAGTGAGATATCTTACCCCAGTTAAAATAATTTATATCCAAAAGATAGCAATAACAAATGCTGGTGAAGATGTGGAGAAATGGTAATCCTTGTATTTGACTGTTGGGAATGTAAATTAGTACAGCCACTATGGAGAACAGTTTGGAGGTTCCTCGAAAAACTAAAAATAGAGCTGCCATATGATCCAGCAATCTCACTGCTGAGTATATATCTAGAAGAAGGTTACTTAGTATATCAAAGAGATATCTGAACTCCCAAGTATGTTGCAGCACTCTTCACAACAGCCAAGATTTGGAAGCAATCTAAGTGTCCATCAACAGATTAATGGATAAAGAAAATGTGGCACCTATATACAATAGAGTATTATTCAGCCATAAAAAAGAATGATATTTAGTCATTTCCAACAATATGGATGGAACTGGAGGTCATTTATTAAGTGAAAAAAGCCAGGCACAAGACAAACATTGAATGTTCTGATCTATTTGTAGGATCTGAAAATCTAAGCAATTGAACTCATGGAGACAGAGTAGAAGGACAGTTACCAGAGGCTGGGAAGTGTAGTGGGCAGGTGGTGAGGACACGGAATGGTTAATGATTGACAAAAAAATAGAACGAATGAATAGTACTTAGTATTTGATAGCACACAGGGGGACTATAGTCAATAATAACTTAATTGTACATTTAAAAACCAAAAGCATAATTAAATTATGTAGAAAACAAAGGATATGCTTGAGAGGATAAGTAACCTATTTTCCATGATGTAATTATTACATATTACACACACCTATATCAAAACATTTCATGTACACCATAAATATATATGCCCATTATGTACCCACAAATTTTTAAAAAAATTATTTAAAAAAATCCCTTATGCCTGTTTGCAGACAACCCCTACAAAAACTCCTCTCCCAGCCCCAGACAATACCAATCTGGTTTTGGTCTCTAAACTGACCTTTTCTGGATATTTTGTATACATGTGTGTATATATATATATATATATATATATATATATATATATATATAAAATATTTTGCATCTGGCTTCTTTCACTTAGCATAATTTTTTTTTTTTTTTTGAGTCAGAGTCTCGCTCCGTCGCCAGGCGCCAGACTGGAGTGCAGTGGCGCAATCTCGGCTCACTGCAACCTCCGCCTCCTGGGTTCAGGCAATTCTCCTGCCTCAGCCTCCTGAGTAGCTGGGATTACAGGCACGCGCCACCATGCCCAGCTGATTTTTTGTATTTTTAGTAGAGATGCGGTTTCACCATGTTGGCCAGGATGGTCTCGATCTCCTGACCTTGTGATCCGCCCACCTTGGCCTCCCAAAGTGCTGGGATTACAGGCGTGAGCCACCACGCCCGGCCAGCATAATGTTTTAAGATTCATTCATGTTGTAGAATGTATCATAACTTTTTATTGCAGAATAGTATTCCAGTCTATGGTTACATCACATTTTGTTGATCTATTCACTAAATGAGTTGATGGAACTGCAGGCTGTTTCCACATTTGGCCAACCTGAATGATGCTGCTATAAGCATTCATGTTCAAATCTTCATGTGGACACGTTTTCGTTGTTCATAGGTACATATCCAGGAAAAGTGGCAGCACTGTCTCACATTCTACCAGCAAAGTGTGAGAGTTTCAGTTTTTTCACATCCTCACCAACATCTGATATTCTCTATAGTTTTGTTTTTTTTTTTTTTTTTTTAAATCACAGCCATTATACTGGGTATGAGGTAGTATCTCATTTTGGCTTTAATTTACATTTCCTTAATGACACATAGTATTGAAAGTATTGTCATGTGCTTTTCAGCCTTTGTCCATTTTTTTTTTGAGAAATTACTATTCAAATCTTTTACCAAATTTTAAACTGGATATTTTCTTATTATTAATTGTAATTGTAAGAGTTTAAAAATATTTTGTGTACAAGAACTTTATCATATATATAATTTGCAAATATTTTCACCAGTCTGTGGTTTGTTTTCATTTACTTAATGGTGTCTTTTGAAACACAACATTTTAAAATTTTGATGATGTCCAATTTATCATTTTTTTCTTATACTAACTGTATATTGTTATTATATTTACAAATCCTTTCAATAACCCAGGGTCATAAATATTTCCTTCTATTTTTCTTCTAGAAGTTTTATAATTTTAACTCTTACTTTTTTTTTATTTTGAGATGGAGTTCCACTCTTGTTGCTCAGGCTGGAGTGCAATGGGGCCATCTCAGCTCACTGAAACCTCCACCTCTCGAATTTAAGCAATTCTCCTGCCTCAGTCTCCCAAGTAGCTGGATTACAGGCATGTGCCACCATGCCTGGCTAATTTTGTATTTTTAGTAGGGATGGGGTTTCACCATATTAGTCAGGTTGGTCTTGAATTGCTGACCTCAGGTGATCTGCCCACCTCGGCCTCCCAAAGTGTTGGGATTATAGGGGTGAGCCACTGTGCCTAGCCAAAGTCTTATATTTGAGTCTAAAATCCATTTGAGTTTATTTTTGTTTATGGTGTGAGGTAAGGTTCTAAATTAAGTTTAATATATGTGAATATCCAAAGGCCTCAGCACCATTTTTTGAAAAAAATTTATTCTTTTACCCATTAAATTGCTTTAGCACTTGTCAAAAATCAACTGGCTATAAATGTAAGGATTTGTTTCTCAACTCTCCATGCTGCTGCATTGATCTACATGTCCTCTTCATGCCAGTAACATACTGCCTTGATTACTGTAGCTTTATCGTAAATTCTGGAATCATTAAGTCTAAGTCTGCCACGTTTGTTGCTCTTTTATAAAACTGTTTTACCTTTGAATTCCATATAAATTTTAGGATCAGCTCATCAATTTTGACAAAAACAACTGTAAGTGCTCACTGAGATTTTTCTATCAGAAAAGTCTAATAAATTTGCAGAGGATTGTCATCCCAGCAATATTAAATCTTCCAAATCAGTGTCTCTCCATTTATTTAGATGTTTAATTTCTCTCAGCAGTGTTTTGAAAATTTCAGCATACAAATCTTGCATTGCCTTTGTTAAATTTATTCCTAATTTAAATAAATTTATTTCATTCTTTTGAGGATGTTATTATTACTGGGATTGGAATTGTTTTCTTAATTTCATTTCTGAATTTCTCTTTGGTAGTAGAAATGCAATTATTTCTACTATAATTGACTTTCATATTCTGCAACTTTGCTGAACTTGTTCATTCCTTTTAGTAGTTTAAAAAATGCATTACACTGGATTTCCTATGAACAAATGTTTATGATTAAAGACAGCTTTCTTTTTTCCTTTGCAATATGAATGGCTTATATTATTTATTTTTTTTGCCTTAATGCATTATCCTAGAGTACAACTGTAAATACAAATAATGAGTGAAGTCATCCTTGTTTTGTTCCTAATCTTAGAGAGAAAGCAGTCAGTCTTTCACTATTTAGTATTATAAGCTATATGTTTTTCATAGTTTTCCTTCTTATCCTAGTTCATGGAACATTTTTGTCAGAAAAGGATGTTAGATTTTGTCATATGCTGGCTGGGCGCAGTGGCTCACGCCTGTAATCCTAGTACTTTGGGAGGCCGAGGTGGGTGGATCACCTGAGGTCAGGAGTTCAGGATTTTGTCATATGCTTTATCTGTCCCTATTGTGGTGATCATGTGTTTCTTGTTCTTCATTCTAACAGGGCATATTACATTAACTAATTTTTGGATATAGACCCAACCTTTCATTCCTGGGATAAATCCCACTTGGCTATGTTATATAATAATTTTGTGTGTTTCTAGATTTTGTTTTATAATATTTTTGTTGAAGATTTTTATATCTGTATTCATGATGAATATTAGTCTGCAGTTTTCTTGTGATGTCTTCATTGTCTTTGGTATCAGGATAATAGTGGCCTCATAAAACAGATAAAACTGTACCTCTGCCAGGTGTGGTGGCTCACACCTGTAATCCCAGCACTTTGGGAAGCTGAGGCAGGCCGATCACCTGAGGTCAGGAGTTCAAGACCAGCCTGGCCAACATGTCGAAACCCCATCTCTACTAAAAGTACAAAAATTAGCTGGGCGTGGTGGCAGGCACCTGTAATCTCAGCTACTCAGGAGGCTGAGGCAAGAGAATCACTTGAATCCCGGAGGCAGAGGTTGCAGTGAGACGAGATGGCGCCACTGCACTCCAGCCTGGGCAATAAGAGTGAGACTGTCTCAAAAAAAAAAACAACAAACAAAAACAAAAACAAAAACTGTACCTCTCCTTTTATATTTTCTTAAATATTTGACATTTGATATATTTCAACAGTGAAGCACCTGGGCTAGAATTTTTCTTGGTGGGGAGATTTTTAAATTACTAACTCACTTTCTTTACTTGTTATATGTCTACCGAAATTTTCTATTTTTTTTTTTGATTAAGTTGTGATAGTTTCTGCCTTTGAAGGAATTTTTCCATGTCAACCAAGCTGTCTATGTAGTTGGCATAAAGTTTAATTTCTAAAGGGTTATAAGCAACATACTCCTGTTTTACTGATTTTGGTCATTTGTGTCTTCTCTTATTTTCCTGGTCAGTTTAACAAAAGTTTGTAAGTTTTGTCCATCTTTTCAAAGAACCAATTTTGATTCATTGATTTACTGTTCTGTTTTTACTCTTTTCTGATCTGTGATTTCTACTCCAGTATTTTCCTTCTGCTTTCTTTTCCTATAGTTTGCTGTTCTCTTTCTAGTTTCTTAAAGTGGAAGCTTAGGTTATTGATTTGGGAATCTTTCTTCTTTCTTAACCTCGGAATTTACAGCTACAAATTTCCCTTTAGCCACTATTTTGGCTACATTACATTTTGGAATGCTGCACTTTTGTTTTCATTCAGTTCTGATCTTTAAAATATTTTCCTTATAACGTATCCTTTGACCCATTGGCTAAGACACATACTGTTTAATTTATAAGTATGTGAAGATTTCCTCATTTATTTCTGACATTTATTTCTAATTTAATTCCATGATAGTCCATCTTTGTATAATTTCAATAATTTTAAATTTATTGAGACTTGTTTCATGGCCTAGCATTAAGATCTCTCCTAGAGAAAATTCCATGTGGACTGAAAGAGAATCTGTATTCTGAGATTTGTGACCACAAATTCTCTGTTCAGTATTTTTGTTATTACTTTAATTTTAAGCCTGACTTCCTAGGGGTCACTACTGTGTTAACATGGCTTAGCGGTCACCAACAATTGGTCAGAGGCTGTGCTCACTTTATACTAGGTAAAGCTTCCACCCTTGCTGATGGATCTATGTATTGGTTATGGGACAATTCATATCTCAGGCAATGAATAAGGGTGGTTCAGCTTTTACTTTCTGCTAGACCCTCTTGTGTTTCCTCCGTAACTGTATAAGGCCTGTCATTTAACCAGAAATGTACTGATAGCAGGGGCTGTTTTCAGTCTCTCCAGAATGTGAGCATATAGCCTTCCAGACCCCCAGGAATATGTAGGTACTTATCAAAGCACACTATGGCTGACTTCTTCTCTGGAGTGGCTAACATTCCCCAACCAGGATCTCAAACTCTGGCCAGCTGTGATGTTGGCCTTTTCTATTCGTGTACCACCAATATTGCTAAGGTTTCAACATATGCAGATGCATGGGGTATTTCCACTGTGCTCCAAATCAAGTCAGCTGGCTCTGGCAATGGAGCTGCTGCTGTTCATTGACTGCAGTAACAGAGCTGGGGAAAAAAGGAGGGACTGCAGCAGCCCCAGATTAAGCTGCCATAGGCTTTCATACTTCTTCCCAAGGTTCAGTTGTGTGTGTGTGTGTGTGTGTGTGTGTGTGTGTGTGTGTGTGTGTGTTTAGTAAATGCTTCTTAATTTGTTGTTAAGAGTTGAGGTCCATAATCCTGAAATGGTTATTATTGACTATTTTATCCAGTTTTACTATTGCTTTCTTTGGAAGAGAATTTGCTGAGTTCCTTACTCTACCATTTTGTAATTCCTGCCACCTCTCATTTTAATCTCTGTCTTATTTTCCAGTCTTTTGCTCAAATCACAAGAATACTTGTGATCACAGCATGATCAAGTATAACATGTCATCATTAATTATCCTGAAACCAAGGATGAATGTGGCCCTAGTACCCTTGGGAAAGACAATAAACTAAAAATGATTTTTATATATTCCCTTAAAGACCCATTAGATGGTAACAGAGAAACCTCAAAATAAAAACCATTGTTTTTTTTAATCCCCCTTCCAGAATTTTTAAGACACTTTCATTATTCATAAAAAGTAATGTATGCTCATTTTGGAAAATCTGGAAAACACAGAAAAGAGGAAAGAAAGATTAAATACCTAAAAAATCATCCAAATTCTATGTAAACTAAAAATAAAATCTTAAGCCCCACAACTGATTGAACAGATTACCTCTTGGCTAAGAGGAACCCAGAGAAACCTTAAAACTGAGTTTACAGCCATGACAGGACAGGAGGTCAGTTGAACAGATTACCTCTTGGCTAAGAGGAACCCAGAGAAACCTTAAAACTGAGTTTACAGCCATGACAGGACAGGAGGTCAGTTGAACAGATTACCTCTTGGCTAAGAGGAACCCAGAGAAACCTTAAAACTGAGTTTACAGCCATGACAGGACAGGAGGTCAGATACACCTCGATATGCTCCTCCCTTTTGCATTTACACACAACTGACCAGCATTTATGTTAAAATAGAGGTGATAAGACTGACAGAACAGACTTTTTGTGGAATAAGATACTGAATTATAGATAGGACCTAAGGCCACGTCAGGCAAGGTTTAAGTTATGCACCACTACACTTAAAGAATGAACTATGTTCTCGCTGCCACAAGGTTTTTATTTTTCTCTAGCAGTTAAACAAGCACTGGCCTTGAGATAAGCAACATTGAAGCAGCTGCAGCTTGCCAACAACCAGACAGGTTCTGAGTTCCTTATTCCACATGTCATAACTATAGCTTCAATCAGACAAGAGACCGATTTCAATAACCTTCTCCTGTTAAGAAGACTACCGACTATGGACTGGTTCTGGCCAGTTTGGAGAGGCTGGTCACTCAAATGCCTTCATGTCTTGCAAAGACCTTTTGCAGTACAGGGTCTAATTGTAATATATTTGAATGTCAACTCTCCACCCCAAGGTGGGCATATAATATGTATGTTTCCTTATCACTCATGCACATGACCCCTTTCATGAGTATTCATAGCTCCTCCTATATCTTGTTGAATATGTATATTTGGCTAACCTGGTCTACTTAAATTCCTATCTAATCCCTTCCTTCCTTGAAGTGCTTGCTTTGGGTTTTAAGTTGCAGGCGGTGCTCCTGCCTGTGGCTTGTAATCTCCTTCTTAAGAAATAATGTTCTCTTTTCTAAATTTATAATGTTGTGATTTTTAAGTTAACAACTACCACTTACTAATAACAATTTCAACAATTTCTTTACATATTTTTGGTTTTGTGTGTATATCAAATTGCACACACATTTTTGTGTCATGCATTCATGATAAAATATTTCTAACCTAAAATGGAACCATAATTAACATACCTCCTATTACATTTTGGTGATTGCATCATTGTATACTAAGTTTTGCAGGTATTTCTATTTTCTGAAGATAGGTTGCTGGATGTAGACTTGCCTGTCCAAATGGTATGGACAGTCTAACACAACAGTGGACACTTGAAACCACTATTGAAATATTTTCTAAAAAGGTTCTGTCCAACCTACTACTCACACACTACATCTTTGGAATTTAATTCTATTTTCATTTTCATTTCTTTGCTTACCAAGGTTTGCATTTATTTGTGTTTTATATGCTCTTCATCTGTGAAATTTGTGTTCATACCTCTACCATTTCTACTAAAAGGGTCACAGTGGTTCTTCCTGTCCCGGGCCCTGCAACATCCTTCCAGAGAGGTTGGCACTATGAGCTGAGCTGCTATTTTACAAATAAAGACACCAAGGCTCAGAGGTGTTAAGCTGCTGAGTGTCATAAATTCAGTAAATGGTGGCAATAGGTTTCAAACCTAGATTTTATCAGACTCTACAAATTTACGTTTTTCCGTTATATTTCTTTCCATAGGTGAAGTAATCTAAAATAATAAAACGATTTGTTTACTTCTCTGATTTTAAAAGAGTGAAAAACATGAGCATTTGGGGATAAGTGAAAGCATGAAACTTTCTTGTAATTACGGCATTTAAACAGTGTTAAACCTCAATAATTCTTTTTTTTTTTTTTTAATTGTTCAAAGTTCAGGCTAAAGTTTAGGTTCTGGAGACAAGGGTATTGGGTTCCAATCTCAGATGTGCCACATTCTAATATTTAATCTGGGACAATTTACTTAACCTGTCTGAGCTTTACGTAGTTATAAATGAAGATAATAACAACAATACTCGTTTTTAATAATTTAATTCCTGCCATATACTAAATGCTCAGATGTTATCTGAATAGCTAAATGAATGGCATTAAATTTCACAATTATTAAAAGAATGCTTCTAAACATATTTCAAACAGACTCCTATACATAAAGTAGAATTAGTTTGATTGATAGAACATAAGATACTGTAACAAGCTGGAATACAACATAAAAAAAAGTTACATGGTATAGATGAAGGAGCTCTCGGTGTTAGCTATTACTAAATGTTATTGTATGCCAGTGAAAATGGTGGAGAAAAGACCTCTGAATATTTTTGCTCCACAAAAGCAATGAGAGGTTTGCAGGTCAACATGGAGAGGCGAGGCTGGGGAGAGCAGAAGGCCAGAGGATAAGGAGCTAGCAACCCTGCTAAGAAGTGTGACTGGAAGCCAAGAGCAGTAGTGAGCCATGGAACAGCTTTGAGCAGGGCATGAGGGGCCAACCCTGCATTCCAGAATCCTTCCTCCAGCTTGGAGTAGCAGGGCTGGAGGCAGGGTGACCAGAAGGGAATCCATGGCCTTGATAAGCCAGCATCTCCTACAGGACACACACTTACACCGGAGGCCAGAGGGCTGCTAAGCCTGAAGGAGGGACACGTTTCAGCAGGGAGTGGACTTACAGGGTCAGGTAAGGACCAGGTGGTCTGGCCCCAGCCAAGACCTCCTCTCGGCCTCTGTTCTTAGAAAACAAGGGCCATTCCCTGGCTGTAAGGGCCACTTCTGGGACCAAGGTCAGGGCAGCTCAGGGAAGAGGTGTAAGGGATGCTCAGGAAGGAACCTGTTGATCTTGTGTGTGGCAGGACCACATAAGCACACTTAGGAACGGACAGAGTAGGATAGGAGCCCCGGCCTTGCCAGCCCCAAGCCCCTGCACTTTACTGAGACTCAGCCATTTTTCTTGAATACTTCCCAGATTGATGTTTCAGCAATCCTTTGGTGAATTTCCAGTATTTTGAAAAGTTGATCCTGACCATTTTTGTCAGTGCTCTCGGCTTCCAATCACACTTCTTAGCAGGGTTGCTAGCTCCTTATCCCCAGCCTCGCCTCTCCATGTTGCCCTGCAAACCTCTCTCCCTCCCTCTCCCTTCTCCCTGCACTGTGCTGCCTCTGCCTGGAAGAAGCCTTCCCTGCTTTTCTCCTGGTCAGCACCTACAATCCTTTAGGCCTCAGCTGGTCATCACTTACCACTGGAAGCCTCCCCTGAGCTACTCTGGGCCTGTCCCCTGCTCTGCATCCCAGTTCCCATAGCTGTTCTTCCTGCTCCTATCAGAGAGGCTCACCACATTGAGATTGTTTGTGAATTTCATGGATACCAACTAGGCCTGTGAAGCCAGGGGCTGTCCTTTTAGTTCACAGCTGAACCCTCAGTGCCCTACACAGAGCATGGTCCACAGTATTTGTTGCTCATCTTTGTTAAATGAATGAATGATGGTTTATACTTAGCACATGATTTCACATTTGCATTGGCTATACCCTAATGGCCTCATGTGTGTTGGTTTAAACTGGGGTGGCTTTGAGAAGGGGTCATGTTTCATAGGAATTTATATGGCTATTTTAATATTAATAGTATCCTTGCACTAAATTAAGATGTTTTTGTATCCTGTAATTTGAACTTTTTATTGAAGCATAATATACATGCAAAAATTGATGATTTATACAAATCATAAATTATATAATTCTCTGGATTATTCCAAAGTCAGTATACTCATGTAAACATTAGCATGCACAGAAACAGAACACTGCTAACACCTGGGAGCTCCCCTAATAACCATTTTCCAATCACTACCCTTTTCTCTGCCACAAAAGTAACCACTGTCCTGAGCTCTAACCCTTAGGTTTTGCCTCTCAGAATTTTATAAACACTGTTTCATATACAGTGTATTCTTTGTGGCCTGGTTTATTTTGACCAACAGTATGTTTGCATAATTTATCTTTGTTGTTACATAGAGCTATAATTTGTGTATTTTCATTGCTTTACTCATTGCTGTACCATACTGGACTGAATAAACCATAATTTATTTACCATTTTACTGCTGAAGAACATTTTGTTTTCCAGATTTTGGCTGATACAAATACTGCTATTGTGAACATGATAGTACTTGCTTTGTAATAACTATCTAAATGAATCCCTACTGAAATGACTGGTTTGTATGTGTGTGTGTGCATATGTATGTTATATACATAAACACATGCATATATTTATTATATGTACACACATACACGTACACAGTGCTATAGTAGATGCTTCCAGTTTTCAAAAGTGATTTTATTAATTTATACTCCCACCACAGTGAAAGAATTTCATTGCTCTCCATATTCTGCTGACACTTAGTATTATCAATCTTTTTAATTTTAACCATCATGGTGTGGTGAGTGTTTTAATATTTTTTCATCATGGTTTTAATTAGCATTTCCCTAGTGAATAATAAAGTTGAACTTTTTTTTTTCACATACAAAAGTGAAGAGGTTGAATTAGTCATTTTAAAAAAGCATAACAAAACTTTCCACAATGAAATTCCTAGGACCAGGTAATTTAACTGGTGTATTTCCATCTAACATTTAAAGAGGAATTAAGACCAATCACTTCACAAACTCTTCTAACAAAGAAGAGAAAGGAAAACGTCCCAACTCATTCTATAATATCAGTATTACCACAATACCAAAACCAAACAAAATAAAACTATAGACCAATATCCCTTATGAATACAGATACAGACATAAAAATCCTAAGGAAAAAAAGGCAGTAAAGCAAATCTAGAAACACATAAAATTAATTATACACCATGAACAAACAGGATTTAGTTCAGGAATGCAAGGTTAGTTCAAGATACAATTATTAATGTAGTACTGATCAATATAATATTAATAGAGTGAATAGTTCTGCATGGCAAAAGAAACAGTTATCAGAGTGAATCAGCAACCAACAGAATGGGAAAAAATTTTTGCAGTCTACCCATCTGACAAAGGGCTGATATCCAGAATTTACAAAGAACTAAAACAGATTTACAAGAAAAAAAAAAAAAGCCCATTCAAAAGTGGGCGAACGATATGAACAGACACTTTACAAAAGAAAACATACATGAGGCCAACAAACATATGAAAAAATGCTCAACATCACTTGTCATTAGAGAAATGCAAATCAAAACTACACTGTGATACCATCTCACGCCAGTTACAATGGCAATCATTAAAAAATCTGGAGACAACAGATGCTGGAGAGGATGTGGAGAAATAGGAAGACTTTTACACTGCTGGTGGGAGTGTAAATTAGTTCAACCATTGTGGAAGACAGTGTGGCGATTCCTCAAGGACCTAGAAATAGAAATTCCATTTGACCCAGCAATCTCATTACTGGGTATATATCCAAATCATTCTACTATAAGGACACATGCACACGAATGTTCACTGCAGCACTGTTTACAATAGCAAAGACCTGGAACCAACCCTAATGCCCATCTATGATAGACTGGACAGGGAAAATGTGGCACATATACACCATGGAATATTATGCAGCCATCAAAAATGATGAGTTCATGTCCTTTGTAGGGACATGGATGAACCCGGAAACCATCATTCTCAGCAAACTGACACAAGAACAGAAAATCAAACACCGCATGTTCTCACTTATAGGCGGGTATTGAACAATGAGAACACATGGACACAGGGAGGGAAGCATCACACACTGGAGTCTGTTGGGGAGAAATAGGGGAGGGACAGCGGTGGGTGGGGAGTTGGGGAGAGATAGCATGGGGAGAAATGCCAGATATAGGTGAAGGGGAGGAAGGCAGCAAAGCACGCTGCCACGTGTGTACCTATGCAACAATCTTGCATGTTCTTCACATGTACCCTAAAACCTAAAATGCAATTAAAAAAAAAGATTAAAAAAAAAGAATAAATAGAATAAAGGAAAAACTATATAATCATGTCAATAGATGCAAAGAAAAGCATTTGGGATTAAAAAAAAAAAAAAGAAACCAAGGTCCTTTCACTCAACAAGCCAGAAATAGAAGGATACTTCCTCAATCCGACAAAGCTACAAAAAACCTACAGTTAATACCACATCCAATGATGAAAGATTGAAAGCTTTCCTCCTCACATCAGAAATAAGATAGGATGTTACTTTTGGTGCTTCTGTTCAACCTTGTACTGGAGGTGCTAACTAGGGCAGTTAGATAAGAAAATAAAAGGCATCCAGAGGGAAAACTAAAAACTAAAAATATCTTTATTCACAGATGGCATGATCTTATAGATAGAACATCCTAAGGAATCCACAGAAAAACTATTACAACTAATAAATTCAGTAATCCTGCAGAATACAAGCTTAACATACAAAAATCAATTATATTCCTATATACTAGCAATAAGTAATCTAAAAATAAATATTATGATGGTAACTCCATTTTTAACAATATCCATAAGAATAAATACTGAGAAATAAATTTAACAAAAGAAGTGCAAAACATGTACACCAAAAATTACAAAACATCATTGAATAAAAATTTTTTTTTGAGAGAGTCTTGCTCTGTCACCCCGTCTGGAGTGCAGTAATGCAATCTTGGCTCACTGCAATCTCAGCCTCCTGGGTTCAAGCAATTTTCCTGACTCAGCCTCCCAAGTAGCCAGGATCACAAGTGCCCATCACCATGCCCGGCTAAATTTTTTGTATTTTTAGTAGAGTCAAGGTTTCACCATTTTGGTCAGCCTGGTCTCAAATTCCTGACCTCAGGCAATCCACCCTCCTTGGCCTCCCAAAGTGCTAAGATTACAGGCCTGAGCCACTGCACCTGGCTGAAAAATAATTTTTTAATGTTAATGGACTGTGAGACAATATTTTTAAGATGGCAATTTTCCTATATTGTTAAGATGGCAATGCCCCCCGACCCCCTGCAAATGATCTACAGATTTAATCCATCCCTATCAGAATTAGAGCTGACTTATTTAAGAAATTGACAAGCTGATTCTAAAATTCATATGGAAATGCAAGGGACCCAGAGCAATCTTGAAAAGCATGAACAAAGTTGGAGGACTTCCATCTTCCGATTTTAAAACTTACCACAAAGCTACAGTAAACATGACAGTGTGGTATCAGCATAATGATAGGCATATAAATCAATGGAAAATAATAGAAAGTTTAGAAATAAGACTACATATAATTCAGTTCTGACAAGGGTGTCAAGACAATTTAATGAGGGAAAGAATAGTCTTTTTATGATGCTACAGAAACAACTGAATATTCACATGCAAAAGAAAAAAAAATCTGATCCCCATCTCACATCATATACAAAAATTACCTCAAAATGGGTCAAAGACCTAAATATAAGAGCTAAAACTATACAGCTCTTAGAATAAAATAAGTAAAAATCTTCATGCCCTCAGAATAGGTAATAGTTTCTTAGGAATCACGGCCAAAGCACAAGCAACAAAAGAAAAAATAAACTAGACTTCATAAAAATTAAAAACTTTTGTCCTTCAAAGGATGCTATCAAGAAAGTAAGAAGAAAACACATAGAATGGGAGGAAATTTTTACAAATCATGTATCCGATAAGGGTATAGTATATAGAATAAATTAAAAACTCATATGAATCAACAATGAAAAGATAAATTATCCAATTAAAATGGGCAAATAATTTATTTTTAATTTTTGAACTTCTGTTTTAGGTTTGGGGGTACACGTGAAGGTTTTTACCTTCTATTTGAGGTTCGGGGATACATGTGAAAGGGGTACACATGAAATAGGTAAACTCATATCATGAGTACAGATTATTTCATCACCCAGGTGTTAGCCCAGTACCCAATAGTTATCTTTTCTGCTTCTCTCCCTCCTCCCACCCTCTACCATCAAGTAGACCCAAATGTCTGTTGTTTCCTTCTTTGTGTTCATAAATTCTTATCATTTAGCTCCCACTTATAAAGGAGAACATGCAGCATTTGGTTTTTTGTTCCTGTGATAGTCTGCTAAATATAATAGCCTCCAGCTTCATCCATGTTCCAGCAAAAGACATCATCTTGTTCATTTTTATGGCTGCATAGTATTCCACATTGTATATGTGCCACATTTTCTTCATCCAGTGAGTCATTGGTGGACATTCAGGTTGATTTCATGTCTTTGCTATTGTGAATAATGCTGCAACGAACATTCACATGCACGTGTCTTTATAATAGGATGGTTTGTATTCCTCTGGGTATATACCCAGAAATGGGACTACTGGGTTGAATGGTAGTTCTGCTTTTAACTCTTTGAGGAATTGCCATACTGCTTTCCACAATAGTTGAACTAATTTACACTCCCACTAACAGTGTGTAAGTGTTCCATTTTCTCCTCAACCTTGCCAGCATGTTACTTTTTTACTTCTTAATAACAGGTATTCTGACTGGTGTGAGAGGATATCTCATTGTGGTTCTGATTTGCATTTCTCTAATGATCAGTAATATTGAGATTTTTTTTCATATGTTTGTTGGCTGCATGTATGTCTTCTTTTGAGATGTGTCTGTTCATGTCCTTTGCCCTGTTTTTAATGGAATTGTTTTTATCTTATAAATTTGTTTAAGTTCCTTATATATTCTGGATATTAGACCTTTGTCAGATGCATAATTTGCAAATATTTTCTCCCATTCTGTAGGCTGTCTGTTCACCCTGCTGACAGTTTCTTTTGCTGTGCAGAAGCTTTTAAAGTTAATTAGATCCCACTTGTCAATTTTGCTTCTGTTGCAACTGCTTTTGGTGTCTTTGTCATGAAATCTTTGCCCATTCCTATATCCAGGACAAGATTTCCCAGGGTTTTTATAGTTTTGGGATTTACATTTAAATCTTTATCCATCTTAAGTTGATTTTTGTATATGGTATAAGGAAGGGGTTCAGCTTCAATCTGTTGCATATGGCTAACTAGTTATTCCAGCATCATTTATTAAATAGGAAGTCTTTTCCCTATTTCTTGATTTTGTCAGCTTTGTTGAAGATCAGATGGCTGTAGGTGTGTGGCCTTATTTCTAGGCTCTCTATTCTCTTCCATTGGTCTATGTGCCTGTTTTTGTACCAGTACCATGCTGTTTTTGTTACTGTAGCCCTGTAATATAGTTTGATGTCAGGTAACATGATGCCTCCAGCTTTACCCTTTTTAATTTAAATAGAAATTTCTTCAAGAAGATATAAAAATAGCCAATAAGCAAATGGAAAGATGCTCAACCTTATTAATCAACAGTGAAATGGAAATAAAAACCATGAGATACCACTTCACACCCACTGGGATGGGTATAACAAAAAAAAAAAAAAAGACTAAAAATAATATGTATTGATGAGGATGTGGAGAAATTAGAATCCTCAACATCGCTGATGGGAATATTAAAACGATACAGCCTCTTTGGAACCAGTTTCAAATATGTAAAATTTCATATGACCCAGCAATTTCACTTGTAGGTGAGCTCCAAGAGGACTGAAAACATATGTCCACACACACTTGTATATGAATTGTTCATGGCAGCATTATTAATAATAGACAAAATGGAAACAACCCAAATGTCCATCAACTGATAAGTTAACTAATAAAATATGGTATATCCATACAATGTAGTATTCTTCAGGCCTAAAAACTAATGAATCACTGATACCCATGTTGTGTGTTTCATAGTAATGGAATAGAAATAATGGTTCTTATTCTTATCTATTCCACTCTACAACATGGATAAACATTGAAAACTATGCTAAGTGAAAGAAACCAGACACAAAAGACCACATATAGAATGGTTCCACTTATATGAAGTGTTCAAAATAAGCAAACTAGAGAGACAGAGAGAAAGGGCTGAGGGTAGGAAGGAGTGGAGAGCACCTGCTAATGGGTACAGGTACTTTTCAGGATGATAAAAGCATTCAAAAATTACATAGTGGTGATGGCTGCATAACTGAATTATACAAAAATGACTGAATCATCCACTTTAAAAGGATAAATTTTATGATATGTGAATTATAACTGAATAAAAGAAGCTATTACTAGTTCAGTTACTTATTGATGAGACTTCGGGTAAATGGAATTTTAGGAGAAAGATAAAGATAAAATTGGCACTACTATTTCTATTCCATTACTATGAAATACACAAGTTTCTTGCTGATGCTCTTGATCCTGAAATGTTAGTCACTGTGGGTTGAACTGTGTTCCCCCCAAAAGATATGTTCAAGTCCTAACCCCTGATACCTGTGATTGTGACCTTATTTGTGAATAGGGTCTTTGTAGATGTAATCAAATTAAGTTGAAGTCAGAATGGATTAGAGTGGGCTTAAATCCAATGACTGGTGTCTTTATAAAGAGAGGGAAATTTGAACAAAGACACAGGGAGAGGATCCTCTGTGACAATAGCAGAGATTGGAGTGATACATCTACAAACAAAGAATCCCAAAGATTGCTGGCAACTGCCAGAGACTAGGAGAGAGAGATGGTTCAGATCTCCCTCAGTGCCTCCAAAAGGAGCCAGTCCTGCCAAAACCTTGATTTTGGACTTTCAGCTTCCAGAAACAGTAAATTTATGTTGTTTTAAGCTATCCAGTTTGTGGTGACTTGTTGTGGCAGCCCTCAGAAACCTAGAGAGTACTTTTCATATCATTAGTATTACAGAAAAAGTTTATAGGAACAGGAGTCAACCTCGTGGAGTTTCAATTTCCTCCCCTATAAATTGGGAGTGACAACATTTGTCCTTCCATCATACTGAGAAAATGATCATAAAAATACTTAGAAACTGATTTGCAAATGCAGGGTATTACTCTTTCAGATGTATGTTTCTAATTGCTTTGTCAGCTCTAATTTACTGCGTTTTCTCTTTCCCTTTCTTTAAGATCATCTATTTTCAGTAACATTTCCCTTCTTTAGAGAAGTTACTGTTCGAGTGTAAGTTGCCTATTTGAAAAATAACTGGTGGGGTGCGGTTGCTCACACCTGTAATTCCAGCACTTTGGGAGGCTGAGGTGGGCAGATCATGAGGTCAAGAGATCGAGACCATCCTGGCCAACATGGTGAAACCCCGTCTCTACTAAAAATACAAAAATTAGCAGGGCATGGTGGTGTGCACCTGTAGTCCCAGCTACTTGGGAGGCTGAGGGAGAAGAATCGCTTGAACCTGGGAGGTGGAGGTTGCAATGGGTGGAGATGGCACCACTGCACTCCAGCCTGGCAAAAGAGCAAGATTCTGCTTCAAAAATAAATAAATAACCATCTCTAGCATAAAAGTGAGAATTCAAATTATAAATCTGTAACACTACCCAGTCTCCTATAACCTCCCAAGCTTACACTTTGCCATAAATTGCCAACAAACTCACCCTTCATTTTGGGAGATATCAAGCACTGTAACCTTTTGTTAATACATAGATGCAGGACATTGCTTGTTCCAGCTAACTGACTATTCTGTTGAGCTTAATAGTACCATCGCAAACGATCACTTTCCAAAGCTTACAATAAAGAAGATATTTGGCACTAAAAGTACATTTTTCACAAATCACAAATCATTTAAGGATTCCCAATTATCAACACAAAGTATGATTATTAGAGATTCCTAATTATTTATAGTCTTGAAAACTTTTTAAAAAAAAGTTTACTATAAATTACCCACCAATAAGAATTCGACAGTATCCAACAAGGGGGAAAATCTGTCAAATGTTTTAAAATACCTCCGACATTCATGCTTTAGATCTTTCTATCCTTCCTCACCTTTGCTCTCCAGAATGAATCACTATAATTGCAGATTTTTATTCCTTAGGCAACATATACATTCTCTTTTTCATTTTTACATAAAAATATCACACACATTTAATGGACATTTCACAAGTACACAAAGATACGCACACATGGATATTCATGGTAATGCTAATAGCAAAACAGAAGGAAAACTTAAGGATCTAGATAAATAGGTTATGTTCTACCCATGCAATGGTGTATATAGCAGCTATTAAAAAGAGTGAGACAGATTTAGTAGTATGGAAATAGTCTCAAGATAGGTATAACATAGAAAGCCCCCTTGTTAATACCAAACCAATCACCAAAGAGTGTGAATGGTATGATTCCACTTGTGGAAAAAAGGACTGTCGAGATGAGCCTGACCAACATGGAGAAACCCCGTCTCTACTAAAAATACAAAATTAGCTGGGCATGGTGGCACATGCCTGTAACCCCAGCTACTTGGGAGGCTGAGGTAGGAGAATTGCTTGAACCTGGGAGGCAGAGGTTGCAGTGAGTCGAGATCACGCCATTGCACTCCAGCCTGGGCAACAAGAGCGAAACTTGGTCTCAAAAAAAAAAAAAGGACTGTATTACTTTACTTATGCACGCAATTTTAAAATGGTGGAGTTTTAGATCATAAGAAAAAAGCAATCATTAGTGGTTAACTATTTAAAATAAAATAAATATGCATAAAACAATATTTGGTTTTAATAAAGAATATAAAAAAAAGTTCCTTTACTATCCTAGGATCTCAAGACGTTAAACAACATATTGTTGGTAGCACAAAGGAATTGCAGATAAGGGCGTTCTGCTAGGCCCATACCCATGAAGGGAATCAATAGACTATCCTTCGAGGTTAGAGCACAACAATTTACTTAGAGTGGTTTATCGAGTACTTAGTTCAATATGAGTGGACATTTTGTCAATAACATTCTAATGGATGCTACAGATGACAGTTCAATGCTATAATATGAAAGCTGGAAGGCCATATAGTAAAATCTATAGGTCCCTGGAGTGAGAGGATGATCATTTGTAGAGGACCTAAAGAAAAACACCAAGAAATGTCTTATTGCAGGGCTTAATGATTGTTTGGTTATTATGAATTGCATTAGTGGAAACACACTGGTGCCATTTTTGTACATTCTTTTATCTTACAAAATTCTAGTAAATGAAAGGTGAAATTAGAAAGCTTTCCTTCTAATTTGAATTAGGCTGGAAGCTTATCAATGTAAACACATTTCGCAATTAAGTTAGACAGTATGCAGAACTCACCACTTGGGCATAATCCTATTGGTTCAAAATAAGAGCTTGCAATGAGGAGGTAAATTAACTCGTTCAGTTCTATAATCAATTTGTAAGTTTCCAGCATAAAGTTAAAGTGTTTATATGAGCTATATTTGTGTCAAGTTCAAAGCATAAGTAAGGCAGTGTTGCTAAAAGGCACAGACTATAAGTCTTTTAAAAAATACGTTCAATTAGATATCAAGTTCATTTTATGGAGGTAAGTATAATACAGTAGACAGCATTTTCACATTCATTTTCTGAAGCATCCCTTATTTTCATTTTCCTTTTCTCTAAACTGGATTTACATATTATTTAAACAATATTTTGGGATGAATTAAAATATGCATTCAAATCGTTTCTGAGGATGATCAAGTGTTAGCAGTTCCCAGGCTCTCTTATTTTTTAAAAAATTATTTTCGAGGCGGGTGGATCACGAGGTCAAGAGATCGAGACCATCCCGGTCAACATGGTGAAACCCCGTCTCTACTAAAAATACAAAAAATTAACTGGGCATGGTGGCGCGTGCCTGTAATCCCAGCTACTTGGGAGGCTGAGGCAGGAGAATTGCCTGAACCCAGGAGGCGGAGGTTGCGGTGAGCCGAGATTGTGCCATTGCACTCCAGCCTGGGTAACAACAGTGAAACTCCATCTCAAAAAAAAAAAAAAAAAAATTATTTTCCCTGGGGAACATGTCCACTCTCACCCTATTTTTAAAAGTTTTTTATATGTTCATAACTCAATATAGATATCCAGCCCTAACTCATTCCTTGAACTCCAAACTGCTTGATTGAATCTCTTCCTGGATATTTCACAGATATTTCAAATGAAACCCATCAAAGATAAAGAATCCTTAATTGCCTAACAGCACCACCTCCCAATGGCTCAAATCATTAACTTAAGTCATTCTTGACTCCTATTTCTGTGCCAAAAGTCTATCAGTTATATGTTGAATCCACTCATTTCTCTATCTCCTATTCTATCACTCTTGCTCAGGCACCACACAGTTCCTGGCTTCACAGCCTTCCAGCTGGTCTCCCACTTCCATTCTTATTCCTCTAGTAAATACCCTCAAATGCAGCCATGATGACCATCTTACATGGTCATCTTAAATAGGGATGAGTCTATCTCACCATATTTCATTGGCCTCACACTGCTCTGAGAATGGAATCTAAATTCCTAGCTAACAAGTACTACAAATTATCCTGCCTCACTCATCAGGTGTCATTCTCTACAGTCAGGGACTCCAAGGAAACAGAATTCATCCCACATAGTTCAAATGAAGAGACTGCCATGAAACAATTCCTTACAGAGGTGTGGGCAGGGTTGAGGAAACAAAGGAGGGACAGTTAGGCAACCCCAAAATAAAAACAGTGGGCAGCCTTTACCATTCCTAAGTCTAAAGGGGTAAGGGAAAGAACCAGAGCCTAGGCAATTGGATCCTTATAGAAAGGATCATCAACAGAAAGTCCAAAGCAGAAAAAGAGGGAAGGAATACCCTGGCTTCTCTCTTGTCCTATCTTCTGATCTTCTCATTGGCTGAGAGGCTTGAGGAAATCAGAAGTCTGATGTTAAGGGAGTCTGGGTGATTCATATGGTATGAAGTAGGAAGACAGGAGAGGGCTACCTCCCAGGACATAGAGCAAATGAGAGAATGACAGTGAACAGATCTAGAGGGGTGGAAGGGAGGTTTTTTTCTTTTTGTTTCAGGGGTACATGCGAAGGTTTGTTACATGGGTAAGTTGCGTGTCGCTGAGGTTTGGTGTACAAATGATCCCGTCATCCAGGTAGCACAGTACTTACGTAACAGGTAGTTTTTCAACTCTTGCCCTCCTCCCACCTTCCCCCGACTAGTAGTCCTCAGTGTCTATTTTTCCCTTCTTGATGTCTGTGTGTACTCAATGTTTAGCTCCTACTTTAAGTGAGAACATGTGGTATTTGGTTTTCTGTTCTGGCATTAATTCACTTAGGGTAATGCCCCCTAGCCGCATCCACGTTGATGCAAAGGACATGGTTTTGTTCTTTTTTATGGCTGCATAGTATTCCATGGTATATATGTTATATATACCACACTGTAGGGTAAGCACACCGGATAGCATAATTTAAGCATAGCCTTAGAATAACCTCGTATGGCAAATGCACCTGAATACGTGTTGAAAGCTATGGAATCTAGAATGGCCAACCTGAAGATTCATTCCTTATCTATGATAAACATTCGAGTACCCCTGGCCCATCCCATGGAACATGGACTGTATAGAGGATTGGGGCCCTAAGTTTTGGGTTAAATGAAGGTTTCCAGGTAGAGGTTGTTAGGGGGAGGGTGTTAGTGAAAATGCTATATAAATTGTATGCTGTTTGAAAGTGGCTGTGGTTCTCTTGCCCAGCCCACCATCACTGGGCCAGGTGAATATGTTGTCCAGCCTGCCACCACTGGGCTATAGTAAGGCAGATATCTTGTCCAGCCCACCACCACTGGACTGTTTCTGTATGTTAGGCAAATTCTCCTGCCCAGCTCACCAACACTGGACACTCTCCTCTGTATGTAAGCATCAAATAAAACCCGTCTCCTTTGCTGGCTCTGGGTCTTTTCTTCGGCTTCTTGAACCTGGTGCCTTCCCTACTGAGGTTAGTAGGGATTTGGCATAATACAGTTTTCTTATCCAGTGGGTGGAAGGGAGATTAATCAGCATACATGCCAATCTCACTCTCACCAGCTTCACACTTAGTGTGTGTCCTTATCACAAGGATTTGCACAAGCTTTTAAAAATTTTTTTTCGGTGGGTACACTATGCCTTCTACTCTCCACTTGACTAGATCTTCATTCACCTTCAAGTCTTAATTTAAATATTCTTATCAACTTATCTAAGTAGGTATCTCCCTGGTTAGTCCTTTGCCTGTTTTCTTCAGAGTACTTACTACAATTTGTAACTATTTTATTTACTTGCTTTTCTCTGACTCCTGCTCCAAAATATGAGGGCAGCAACAATCTGTCTAGCAAATGCCTCCCCCACAGTAGGTGCTCAATAACTAGAAAATGAATAAATGTTGGCCAAATGACATAGCAAAATCATAAGACTATGTCTAGAGACAATGAATTTATAGAAATATATTCATGAATTCTAAACTGAGGCAGCATTTAAGAAAATGCACTCACTATTTTCCTATACAGCATAATCTTAGCTAAGAAAAAAATGAAAAGTCTTTATGTAAAGTAAAAATCTGCATTGATAAATGCTCCATTCCTTGTTTACTTAAAAGGAGAATGTCTATTATGGCACCAGTGGTCTAAAAGAGAATAACTACATATTTAAAAGCAAGGTTTATGCTCATTTCTTTTACTGCTGTTTCTATAGCAATAGCATGAAATCACCTGTTTTGGTCTGTGATGCTCTTGGTATGAAAATATTAGTCATTTTCACATCTTTTTTTTTTCTTTAATTGAAGAAAGTGAACTAAGGAACAGGGAGTAGATTTGAGTATAGGAATATTTGGCTGTACAAACCATTTTTCAGATGTGATGAGATGGTAACTGCAAAACACATTCTACAGTGGTGACAACACTTTCACATGACTGTATATTTAAACAATGAAGTGCTTCTCTTACCTCCTGTGAAAGATGAGTATCAGGTAATCCTAAATCTCAAAGCAGTTTAACTTTCATTATGAATGGGAAGGGTCTATTGCTTTTGCAGAAACAGTCTGTAAAAAGCAACCTCTGACTTCACTTATACACCACGTTATTTTTCAAAGCAGCTGCATTTATAATGATCTCCACTTAAGACTTATTCAACAAGGTACACCTTAACATCTAAGCAGTTAACAGAGATTAAAGTTAATCTTGAGTGATGGCAGGAATGGAAATGCTAGGAAATAATTCTGGAAGGAGGCAAAGTGAAAGTAAAGGTAGGTGGGGAAATAGCAGAGGAGGATCAAGGAATATTGGAGGGCTACAAGATGAATGAAAATGATTGCTGCCAAGACACTGGGTGGCTGGAGCAGGCCTGATGACATGATGGTTCTTGCTGAATAAGAAAGGGCAGCAGCACCAGCTAAGGAAAGCTGTGCATGTTATGATGACCATTTGTGCCACCACCTATGTCCTGAAAGAGTGCCTGGGGTGAGCAAAGGCCATAGAGGCAGGTGGAATTGGCTTTAAATCCCAGCTCTGCCACTTAAACTATTTGCAAAACTTGAGCAAGTCATTGTCAAAGCATCACAAGAGGTCCCCTAATAACACTTTTTAATTCAACGTCATTTCCTTATACTGCTAATGAGGAAAAAAACAGATTCCCAGCTGGGGCCTCTGCCTGTGTGGTGTCTGTACATTCTCCCCATGTCTGCATGGGTTTTCTCTGGGCATTCCGGTTTCCTCCCACATTCCAAAGATGTGCACGTCAGGTTCACTAGCAGGTCTACATGGCCCAGCTGGAGTGAGTAGGGTGTGTGTGAGTATGTCCTGTGATGGGATGGCGTCCTGTCCAGGGTTGCTTTCTGCCTTGTGCCCTGTGCTGCTGGGACAATCTTTGGCCACCTGCAACCTTGAACTAAAATATGTGGGGAAATAATTTTCTTACTTGTTTTAATTGGTCTTTCTTAAATGCATAGCTCACATTATTTCAATATTAGAAGTGATTAATAGTACAAGTATTTGGAGTCTTTATTTAGAAGCCTGGTGATGTTTTTGTGACCAGAACTAGGACATAAGAACTTAAGTATTGTTTATATTAATTAGCTTATGGTGAAGTTGGTTCTGTTATACATTGTTTTGCTTAAAGTCTCAATTTCTAAGAACCTACTGATGATGTTAAGTGAGGAATTACTGTAGTTTCTTCTTCTGTTAAATGAAGCTCATACCTAACTTGCCAAGTTACTATAAAAACAGGAAGTTAGCCTCTTTAGGATCTCTTCCCATGCCCAACTAACTTACTTAAATTGAACCCGAATGATTAGCCTTTGTCAGGAAGTCACATGTGGATGTGCAAAGGCTTACAATCAGAATTTAAAGATATAAATTACAATTAGGAAGTCACATGTGGATGTGCAAAGGCTTACAATCAGAATTCAAAGATATAAATTAAACAGCTGAAGCAAATATTTTTCATGAGCAACCTAATCATGAAACACAGAGTAACTTCTGACATTTTAGAACACACTGAGGCAAGCCCTGACTGTAGCCAGGAAGCTATAGTGCATGTGTAACTGACATGTCTGACAGGCAAATACTGGTCTTTTCTGGTATCCTGTAATTCACAAATTTTCAGTGCTCCCTGAAAATTAACACTTATTGAGGGTTTACATACCACTGGCAAGACTTTGGGGATATAAAAATTCTGGACATGGTCTATTCTCTGGTAAAAGTTTTATAGCTTCTTGTCAGATATTTAGGATGGCAGGGTGAAAAAAAAAGTGAGAGGAAAGAGGCAGGAGATTTGAAAATTGAAGGAGACAATATAAACTCAGCACCCCTTGGCAAGCAGGAGTAGCCTCACACCTCCAGTGTTGGCCTCTCCCCACTCCACCTTGGTATCAGAACACCGCATAAGAACCTGAAAGAAGAGAGGGAAGGAGGATGCAAGAAGAAGAGAGGGAGCTGTCACCAAAGTGCAATTTTGCCTGGGGAAAGCCCAACTCCTTCCTCTTGTGAACTGAGTAGGGAAAGGATTGAGGTGGTTCCTTCCTAGAATGAATGGAACTGAAGAGGAAAGGATCTGGAAGCAGGCTAGTGAGTGCCAAAGCCCATACAGCTCTTTGTTCCTGGCTGGAGCAAGAAGAGAGAAAAAAATGTGGGGAAGCATAAGGAAGCTTTATTAGGGCCTTACCATTTACCTTCCTTCCTAGCCTTCTTCCAGGTTCTTCCCATTTCTTTTGCCACCACTGGCTCCCTCATTCTCCTTCCTTCTAATAGCATCCTATCCTTGACCTTCATACTTCCCATCTTCTTTCTAAGCTTCTAGAGTGCCAAAGGATTTTCCTTGTCTATATTTCCTCAAGGTTGTAAATCTCTACTAAAAGCAACCTAAATGCCTCATAGTTGACAGCTCCCTCAAAGTACGAGTGTTACTCAAGAAAAGTCTTATTCTAGCTGGGTGCAGTGGCTCACACCTGTAATCCCAGCATTTTGGGAGGCTGAGGTGGGTGGATCACATGAGGCCAGGAGTTCAAGACCATTCTGATCAATAAGGCGAAACCCTGCCTCTGCTAAAAACATAAAAATTAGCCAGGCTTGGTGGTACAAGTCTATAATCCCAGCTGCTCTGGAGGCTGAGGCAAGAGAATCGCTTGAACCTGGGAGGTAGAGGTTACAAGATCACGCCACTGCACTCCAGCCTGGATGACACAGACTCTGTCTTAAAAAAAAAAAAAAAGTCTTACTCTGTTCATTAAAACAAAGCAATATGGGGGAGATATTTCTGGACTTGGGGCTTCCTACCATTTCTAATGCAGACAGTTCAAGGAGCACATGAGAAATATGGCTGACTTCACTAGAAAAGCACTCCTCTGGCTTTCAGTTTTCATCAGTTTCTGCCTCTTCTTGGCTAAACTCAGCAATATCCACTCTAATCCCCAGTCCTGATGCATTCTTGCTATATTCTTCAAGCCTAAACTTAACCTGGTTCTGTATTATCCCAGTGGTGGTGATACTGTGATTTACCAGATACCTTAACTCCAGAGCTAAAGCTAAGTTACTGCCCAGAAAGGTCCCAGAAAGATCATACTGCAGCCAAGGTCATGACTAGATGATATGTTCTGTCAAGCAAGGAGAATCACAAAACCTGGCCTCCAAGTGAAAGAGGAAGGACAGAGTGGAAGTTAGAACAACAGGCCTTGCAGCTAGACTGTTTGGGCACAAATCATGGTTCTTCCACCCATTAGCCTGTGGTACTTTGGGCAAGTTAGGGCTCCCTCTTCTCAATATCCTCACTTTTAGTCTAGGAATAAAAGGACTCTATCTTGCAGAACTGCTATAAGACTTAAATGCGATAATCGGCAACCAACAGAATGGGAAAAAATTTTTGCAGCCTACCCATCTGACAAAGGGCTGGTATCCAGAATTTACAACGAGCTAAAAAAGATTTACAAGAAAAAAACAAACAAGCCCATTCAAAAATGGGCGAAGGATATGAACAGATACTTTACAAAAGAAGACATACAAGAGGTCAACAAACATATGAAAAAATGCTCATCATCACTGGTCATTAGAGAAATGCAAATCAAAACTACATTGAGATACCATCTCACGCCAGTTAGAATGGCGATCATTAAAAAATCTGGAGAAAATAGATGCTGGAGAGGATGTGGAGAAATAGGAACACTTTTACACTGTTGGTGGGAGTGTAAATTAGTTCAACCACTGTGGAAAACAGTGTGGCGATTCCTCAAGGACCTAGAAATAGAAATTCCATTTGACCCAGCAATCCCATTACTGGGCATATATCCAAAGGATTATAAATCGTTCTACTATAAGGACACATGCACACGAATGTTCATTGCAGCACAGTTTACAATAGCAAAGACCTGGAACCAACCCAAATGCCCATCGATGATAGACTGGACAGGAAAAATGTGGCACATATACACCATGGAATATTATGCAGCCATTAAAAATGAGGAGTTCGCGTCCTTTGTAGGGACATGGATGAACCTGGAAACCATCATTCTCAGCAAACTGACACAAGAACACAAAACCAAACACCACATGTTCTCACTCATAGGAGGGTGTTGAAACAAGGAGAACACATGGACACAGGGAGGGGAGCACTATACACAGGGGTCTGTTGCGGGGGAGTGGGGGGGACAGCGGGGGGGGGGAGTTGGGGAGGGATAGCATGGGGAGAAATGCCAGATATGGGTGAGGGGGAGGGAGGCAGCAAATCACACTGCCATGAATGCACCTATGCAACAACTTTGCATGTTTTTCACATGTACCCCAAAACCTAAAATGCAATAAAAAAAAAAAAAGAATTAAATGCGATAATATATGTAAAGTGCTTAGTACAGTCTGAATAAGATATTTGTGTACATTATGTGTTAGCTGTTACTAAGTTTTGTTCACATTCCAGAACTTTGAGGTTACAACAAAGTATTTATTCAAATACTGAGAAATGAGCCACCTTTGTTAATCCAGCTTTCCATAAAAGGAAGGTGGCTCTCAGTGTGACAAGAATCAAATTCAGGTTCTGAACTTCTATAAGAGAATGTTAACTCTGCTTCCGGTCTGGTATCTAAAGTATATTGATCCTACCTTAAGCAAGAGCACTGAGTTTCAGCACTTAAGGCATTTGTCAAAATCTCAACTATGAACTGGCTAAATCTAGCACTTGCCAAAGGGCTGCTTGAAATGCCTCATTTTCTGAACCATATTATATTTGCTCCCTAAAGAACTGCCTTCACAAAGTTGAGATTTAATGTTTTGTCCTTGTTTTTTTTTCCTTTCTTTTTTTTATGGAGAATCAATATAAGAAAAATCCATGTGAAAGAAACTTTATGTCTTCTGTAAAAATCATATCCTAGACAGCAAATAGGTTTCATCTTAAGTTCCAATGTCAAATGATTGGTAGTGACTACCTAGAGTGCTCTGTTAAGAAGGACTGCAAGGTTGCCATGATCGATTAGCACTGTCTGCCTCGGACATCATTCAGGAAGTATGGTACTTTAGTGATATAGTTACCCACCCTACCATTACCATAGTTGAAAACCTGATGCATTGTCAATGTAATGTAAGGACCTGCTAAACGTATATATCCCTTCTTAAATTCAATGCCATAGGCTTCTCGCTACTGAGCCTGATAACTCTTAATGCCTCTGTCTGAGCTGTCTGCCTTCCATCATAAAGTAGACCTCCAAACTTGAAGACAAAGTTACCTTAAAAGTTTCTAGAATCAACTCACAAAGGATGAGATTAGAAGACAGAATGTTTCTCGGCCGGGCGCGGTGGCTCACGCCTGTAATCCCAGCACTTTGGGAGGCCGAGGTGGGTGGATCACGAGGTCAAGAGATCGAGATCATCCCGGTCAACATAGTGAAACCCCGTCTCTACTCAAAATACAAAAAATTAGCTGGGCATGGTGGCGTGTGCCTGTAATCCCAGCTACTCAGGAGGTTGAGGCAGGAGAATTGCCTGACCCCAGGAGGCGGGGGTTGCGGTGAGCCGAGATCGCGCCATTGCACTCCAGTCTGGGTAACAAGAGCGAAACTCCGTCTCAAAAAAAAAAAAAAAGAAGACAGAATGTTTCTCAAATCAAAGGAAAAGAGGAGTAAGGTAAGGAAATTTAGTGTAGGTTGGATAATATGAAGGAGAGAGCCTGATTAGTGGTACTAAGCATATGCAGATAAAGAGGGTCTGAAAAGAAAAAGGAGAACCAAAGTGGGGGAAAGCATTTGAAGAAAAATATTCTGATCATGGGCTATTAGAATAATGATGGTACTTGAGACAGCTCAAAATGATAAATCATTACAGTTTGTTTTAAAGAATTCTTTGCCAGGACCATTTTAGTGATATTAAATCGTTTAAGTGGCCATCTGTGGAGCAGTATGGCAACTGGGTGGGTTTTATGGGTCAGTCTGGTACATCTATTAAAATAGCTACACCTGTTATATAGAAGCAATTTGCAATGCTCCTTTGCCAATCATAAATCTAGTTAATCCTCTTTTTTGTCATTTTAATTCTATAGATTACTTAAACCAGAAGGAATGTGGGTGCACTAAATTATTTCCAATTTAACAAAGAAAATACCACGGAGCGAGACTCTTTCTCAAAAAAAAAAAAAAAAAAAAAAAAAGCATGAAAACCATATCCAATTTAGATGGTAGTTTTAGAACTTATGGTTCAGTTTTATATCTTTTCTATTTGAAAGATGTACACAACAAAAACAAAGCAAAACACTCTAATGGGAAAGCATAAAAGAGACTGCCTATTCTTATTCTATTCAAAGATTTGCTTATTGGAAATAGGGTAAATATTTTATCATCCAAATTTAATAACAATCACCATAACACACCAAAATAGAAATTGTTACTTATAAATACCAACAATAATAATTATGACAATCAACACCTATATAGGGCTTACTCTGTGCCAGGTGCTATTCGAAATGCTTTATGGATATTGTTTAATCTACAAGCAACCCCATGGTATGTGTCCTCTTCTTATTCCCATTTTATGGATGAGGAAACTGAGGCACAAGATCACATGGCTAGTGAGTGTCAGAACCAGAATTCCAACCTAGGCAGTCTGGCTCGCTCTAGCATCTGTCATCTAAACTACTTTGATATATACTCTCTTCACCCTTGACCCAGAAATTCTAATGCACAGGTGTGAGGCATGATATCAGGAGTCAGCTTGGGCTATTTCTGAACTTCATAACTGCATCTCAGCATTTCTTTGCCAGTCATTAGTGTTTAAATGGAAAAGGGAAAGAATGCTTGTAAGTTTGGCTGGCGAGGAAAGGAAGAAGAATCCAGATGGCAGGCCAAGTTGGTGATAGCATTCCACCCTGCTTATTAAAATCAAATCTTCTCTACTTAGATAAAACCTTTCTTTTGAAGTGCCCAAGAGAACTTCTCCTGCAGCAAATCATTAATAATTGCTATTGGCTTCCTATTTCTTTATTGTGACACTATATTTGTCATAACATCCCCAAGTAGTGACTGTTTTTTGAACTGTGAACTAGCTTAGTGGTGACAGTATAGATTCTGAATTGGGTTCTGATAATTTTCACCAGAGGATTTGGGAATAATTATTATTCTTAGCCCCATCAAACCACACATGACACCAGCAAACTATGAAATGCAATGAGCAGAATCATCACACTGTAAAGACAGATACAGTCTAATGACATGGAAAGAGATGCCGAATCGTTTTTAACTTTAGAGGGGTTGGACTTGGAAGATTTAATTAGCTTACAGTTGAGAAGTCATTTGAAGTTTCAAATTATAGTTATTTAGAGACTCTTGAATTGCTCGTCACTTCACCTGATAAAACTACAATATAAGGAGAGTCTCATGGAAAAAAAATGATTAGAATTAAAACAAAATCCCTAGAGAGAAGCAACAAGAAGAGTGGAAAGAAAACCAGCTTGGGAATCAGATAACATTTGGATACAGCACCACAGGTGTCATGCTGGGTGGGCTATTACTGAACTTCTCTGAGGCGTTCTCATTTATAAATGATCACTTATGGAGTTTTGTGAGAGTTAAAGGAACTTGGTAAAGTTGCTGGCATGGTGTCATTGCTCAATAAATTTTGGTTATTTTTTGGGGGGGTGGGGAGCAGGATCTCCCTCTGTCACCCAGGTTGGAGTGCAGTGGCACGATCACAGCTCACTGCAACCTCTATGTCCTGGGCTCAGTGATCTTCCTGCCTCAGCCTCCTAAGTAGGACTGAGGCACTAGGACTGGAGGACTAGGACTACAGGAGCCCACCACAATGGCCAGCTGATTTTTTCTTAACTTTATTTTTGTAGAAACAGGGTTTTGCTATGTTGCTCAAACTAGTCTTGAACTCTTGTGCTCAAGTCATCCTCCTGCCTTGGCCTCCAAAAGTGTTAGGATTACAGGTGTAAAAAGCTGTGCTGGGCCAATTTCGGTTTATTTATTAATATTCTTCCTATTCTCTTTTTATACTAACACTGAAAAATTTCTCTGAGAGTCCCCACCTCTGAAGTCTATTCCTTCTTCTTCATCTCTACTCTTGCTTTACAATATCCATCATCTCTGGCCCGATTGACTGCAACAACCTCCTAACTACACTCACCATATCTAGTTTTTTTTCTCAGCAATTTAACACACCTTTAGAAAAATAACCAGCAATGTTATCTTTCTAATTCATAAAAACAATCAATCCCTTGCCTACAGAATAAAATCCAAAAATTGGTGCCTATTTCTCCAGATCCATCTACCATCACTTCTCCACTCACTCCTTATTCTCCAGCCAAACCAATATACTACACTAGTAGTGTGGCCTTTGCACATGTTTATCGTTCATCCAAAAACAGCTTGTTCACCACTTGTGAGTTTTTACTTGTTCTATAAAACCCCTTAGCAACATCGCGTATTCCATCAACATACCTCTAACTAAAAGGCAAAAATAAGAACTGTATTTATTTAAAGTCTTCATAGCAAATATATAAACTTCTGTTAGCATTTCTCTCACTACATTCTATTTGTTCTACATCATTCTCTTTGATAGACTATGAACTCACTAAGGAAGGGAATTATTTCTTATTCATCTTTGTATCCCCAGGGTCTAGAACAGTCTCTGGAATTTTATATAGTACATATTGAATAGACACTGGATGAGAGAATGTCTAGAAACAGTTTTCTCTTAATAGTTCACTCTCATCCCTGATTCAGCCTGTAAGTATAATTACATTTCTCTATTTTGGCTAACCATTTGTTTTCCTTTATTAGAAACTAAGAGATTAGAAACTAAGAGATTTTACCAACATGAACTGAGCTAATAAATATTCCCTAACTGCTACAAACACATAGTCTGGAAAATACATGAAAAATGAACCTGAGAGAGAGATCCAAGATGGCTGATCACTAGCAGCTCAGGCACGTAGCTCCCAGTGAAAGCGCAGAGAACGAGAGGACGCCACACTTTCAGACAAATATTTGTTGCTCACGGACCCAGAGATTCCCGGCGGAGGAGCCCCACGGGTAGCCAGGGCGACTCTTGTGGCCGGAGCGGCGGTTTTGCTGGCGTCTTAGCACAGCAGTTTTGGTGCAGAGTCCAGAGATTCCCGGGCAGAAAAGCACCATCAGTCTTAACACCGCTGTTTTGGCTGGCGCAGTGGATTGCTCAGATTTCGGCGCTGGGAATCAAAAGTTGGACCTAGTTAGAAAGTCAGTAATTACAAAGACGACAGAGGGATAAATACATAATGAAGAGAAGAAACCAGCCTAAAAAGGCAGAGAATACTCAAAATCAGAATGCCTCTCCCTCCACAGGGGATTGCAATTCCTCATCAGTAACGGAACAAGGCTTAATGGAGAACGAGTGTGTTCCAATAACAGAAGCAGGTTTCAAAATGTGGGTGATAAGAAACTTCTGTGAATTAAAAGAACTTGTTCTAACCCAATGCAAAGAAACTAAGAACCTTGAAAAAAGGTTTGATAAAATGCTAACGAGAATGGACAATTTAGAGAGGAATATAAGTGAATTGATGGAGCTGAAAAACACAACACGAGAACTTCGCGAAGTATGCACAAGTTTAAACAGTCGAATTGATCAAGCAGAAGAAAGGATATCAGAAGTCGAGGACCAGCTCAGTGAAATGAAACGAGAAGACAAGATTGGAGAAAAAAGGATAAAAAGGAATGAGCAAAGTCTGCAGGAAATATGAGACTATGTGAAAAGAGCTAATTTACGTTTCATAGGTGTATCTAAATGTGATGAAGAGAATGAATCCAAGATGGAAAATACTCTTCAGGATATCATTCAGGAAAACTTTCCCAACCTGGCAAGGCAGCGTAATATTCAACTCCAGGTAATACAGAGAACACCACAGAGATATTCTTCAAGAAGACCAACCCCAAGGCACATAATTGCCAGATTTATTAGGGTTGAAATGAAGGAGAAAATACTAAGGGCAGCCAGAGAGAAAGGTCAGGTTACCCATAAAGGGAAACCTATCAGACTTACAGCAGATCTCTCAGCAGAAACCCTGCAAGCCAGAAAAGAGTGGGGACCAATATTTAACATCCTTAAAGAAAAGAACTTTCAACCCAGAATTTCATATCCAGCCAAACTAAGCTTTATGAGCGAAGGAAAAATTAAATCTTTTGTGAACAAACAACCACTTAGAGACTTCACCACCACCAGGCCTGCTTTACAAGAGCTTCTGAAAGAAGCACTATACATATAAAGGAACAACCAATATCAGCCTTTCCAAAAATATATCAAAAAGCAAAGATCATTAACACAATGAAAAATGTACACCAACTAATGGGCAAAACAGCCAGCTAGCATCAAATGGCAGTATTAAACTTACATATATTCTAATTGGATAAAAAGCCAAAACCCATCGGTATGCTGCATCCAGACCCATCTCACATGCAACAATATACAAAGACTCAAAACAGAGAAGGAGGAAGATTTACCAACCAAACAGAGAGTAAAAATAAACAAATAAACAAAAAGCAGGAGATGCAATTCTCGCCTCTGATAAAGTAGACTTTAAAGCAACAAAGATCAAAAGAGGCAAAGAAGAACATTACATAATGGCAAAAGGATCAATGTAACAAGAAGAGCTAATGATTCTATAGATCAACCAGACAGAAAATTAACAAGGACATCCAGGACTTGAACTCAGACCCGGAACAAGTAAACTTAATAAACATTTATAGAAATCTCCACTTCAAATACACAAAACATACATTACCACCTCACACCTATTCCAAAAGTGACTACATAATTGGAAGTAAATCACTCTTCAGTAATTGCATAGCATTTCATAGGTTTAAATGAAATATGGGTTGGCTGCTTGTTTGTTATTTTCTCCCCTTATTCCTTCCTGTCTACATCATTAAGTATAATTATTGGTATAAAAGAGGTTTTCAATACCCATTATTAAATTGCATTCTAGCCTGGGCAAGAAAGCAATACTCCCATTCTCTCTCTCTCTTTCTCTTCCTTTTTCTTCCTCTTTTTCATTCTTTTTTTCTTTCTTTCTAAAAAAGAAAAATGAACCTTAAATACAAAAATAAGTTTGAAAGATAAAATAGGAAGTTGATTAGGTATCAGAATAAAGAGGAAATAAAAAATAAAAGCCAGGGCCATTCAGCTATCAGCTGATGCCAAAGCAGGGTATATGTTTATTGGGGGATGAGATATCTAGCCTAAATGTATATAGGAATCAGATGGTTAATATGTACATGTGTGTGCACAGACACAGATAAAATTATAGATGGGGGCCTCAGGATTATAACACCTATATTGAGACAGTAGATGTAGCCTTGGGCTTAAATAAGATGGGAAACTGGAATTAAGCCTCCTGCAGAAAGCCAGAACTTGGAATGACTGCCCCTGCTATGAAAGGAGTTCTAGAAATTTCTGTACAGAAAAACAAAAACAAACTAGCAAACAATAAATAAAAAATAAATTGGGTTGAGTAAAAAGTCGACTGTGAGAAATTAAATCCTTAAGCCTAAACCATTTACATGACCTGAGTCTGACTTTAAACTACCCTTGTGAGAGAATCCCAAGCTGAGAAAGACATTTAAAAACTGGTTCTATGTCAGTAAAAGCCTTGAGGTACCCTTTGAATAAAAAGCAAAGCTTTTCTATGGTGACATACCAGCAATCCATGTTACGGGTACTCTCACAAAAAACAACCTCCAATAAAGATAATGTCACATTCCAAAGTTACTAACTACACAAGGAAATGATACACCATGAGGGAGAGTCAGTATATATAATAGGAAGAGTCACTTCTTTAGAAGTTGAGAGAACAGAGCAATCTGGAAGTCACCATAAAATATGTTTAAAACTATAATAAGTAAATAGGATACCATAAACAACAGATTTGAAAAAGAACCAAATAGAGTTCTAGAAATTGAAATCATTTTTTAATAAAAAAAAGTGCCAGGAAAACAATATGTTAAACAGAGCTAAAAAATTAGTAATCTGACAAAAATTACTCATAATGGAACACAGAGAGATAAAGAAACAAGGAGATCGGTGGGATACAACTGGAGTTAAAGCTTTCTTAGGTAAGGTGGCTGTGTTATGAAAGAATGAGCTATTAATTTTCAACTTTAAGTCAAATATGAGTGTTAAAAATTTAAGGGTAACCATTGAAAGAACAGAAATAAAATATAACTTCCAAGTGATCAAGGTTAAAAAAAAAGCATGTACTATATATAACAACTTGAAAATAGCCTTAAAGTACGTATTAAAAAAGTAAGATTAAGCTTGCTGGGTTAAGCATTCAGCTCAAAATGTTGGAAAAACAATATATTTACAAAAATAGAAAGAAGGTAAAAATTAAGAAGATAATTAAAATGGAAACTTTGAGAGCATTACCTAAAGCAAAAATCTGATTCTTTGAACAGATCAATGAAATACAGAATCTCTAAAAAGATTAGTTAAGAAAAACATACAATATTTGAAATTTAAAAATACAGTATCAGCACTGTACAGATACAGCAGAGAACAAAAAACGATACAGACTTTTACATATATACCTATTTATAAACTCTCACATAACTTTTATAACTATATACTATTAAACTGGAAACAAAGTGACACTTCTAGAATAGTATAATTATTAAAAATGACAAGAAATAAAAATAGAAAACTTAAAAATACCTATAACCATTTGGCATCGGTGGTTAAAAATCTATCCATTAAAAAGCACCAGGACCAGAGGTTTTAAAGACAAATTCTATCAAACCTTTAAGGAACTCAATACAGATTGTTTGATATGTGAAAAAGATTACAACACCCCAACTTTATTTATCAAATATAACTTTATCATAAAACTATATGAGAATGGCTAGAAAAATCATAAAATAATCTAATAATAAATGTATGTATATAAAAGTCTTAAAGAATAGAAAACTCAATCTGACAATGTATAAAAATACCATATTCCTATACACCAATAATAGACAAACAGACAGCCAAATTATGAGTCAATACCCATTCACAATTACTAAAAAGAGAATAAAATACCTAGGAATACAACTAACAAGGGATGTGAAGGACCTCCTCAAGGAGAACTACAAAACACTGCTCAAGGAAATAAAAGAGGACAGAAACAAATGGAAAAACATTCCATGCTCATGGTTAGGAAGAATCAATACTGTAAAAATGGCCATACCGTCCAAAGTAATTTATAGATTCAATGATATTCCCATCAAGCTACCACTGACTTTCTTCACAGAATTGGAAGAACCACCTTAAATTTCATGTGGAACCAAAAAAGAGCCCAGATAGCCAAGATGATCCTAAGCAAAAAGAGCAAAGCTGCAGGCATCACGCTACCTGACTTCAAACTATACTACAAGGTGACAGTAATCAAAATAGCATGGTACCGGTACCAAAACAGAGACATAGACCAATGGAATAGAACAGAGGCCTCAGAAAATAACACCATACATCTTCGACAAAGCTGACAAAAACAAGCAATGGGGAAAGGATTCCCTATTTAATAAATGGTGCTGGGAAAACTGGCGAGCCCTAAGCAGAAAGCTGAAACTGGATCCTTTCCTTACACCTTATACAAAAATTAACTCAAGATGGATCAAAGATTTAAACGTAAGACCTAAAACCATAAAAACACTAGAAGAAAACCTAGGCAATGCCATTCAGGACATAGGCATGGGCAAGGACTTCATTACTAAAACACCAAAGCAACAGCAACAAAAGCCAAAATTGACAAATGGGATCTAATTAAACTAAAAAAGCACAGCAAAAAACTTTCATCAGAGTGAACAGGCAACCTCCAGAATGGGAGAAAGTTTTTGCAATCTATTCATCTGACAAAGAGCTAATATTCAGAATCTACAAAGAACTTAAACAAATTTACAAGAAAAAAACAAACGACCCCATCAAAAAGTGGGCAAAGGATATGAAGAGACACTTCTCAAAAGGAGACATTTATGCAGCCAACAAACATGAAAAAAAGCTCATCATCACTGATCATTAGAGAAATGCAAATTGAAACCACAATGAGATACCATCTCACACCAGTTAGAACGGTGATCATTAAAAAATCGGGAGACAACAGATGCCGGAGAGGACGTGGATAAATAGGAATGCTTTTACACTGTTGGTGGGAATGTAAATTAGTTCAACCATTGTAGAAGACAGTGTGGTGATTCCTCAAGGATCTAGAAATAGAAATACCATTTGACCTAGCAATCCCATTATTGGGTATATACCCAAAGAATTATAAATCATTCTATTATAAAGACACATGCACACGTATGTTTACTGCGGCACTGTTCACAATAGCAAAGACTTGGAACCAACCCAAACACCCATCAATGATAGACTGGATAAAGAAAATGTGGCACATATATAGCATGGAATATCACACCATAAAAAAGGATGAGTTCATGTCCTTTGTGGAGACATGGATGAAGCTGGAAACCATAATTCTCAGAAAACTAACACAAGAACAGAAAACCAAACATCGCATGCTCTCACTCAGAAGTGAGAGTTGAACAATGAGAACACATCGACACGGGGAGGGGAGCATTACACACTGGGGCCTACAGTGGGGTGGGGGACTAGGGGAGGCATAGCATTAGGAGAAATACCTAATGTAGATGACAGGGTGATGGATGCAGCAAACCACCATGGCACGTGTGTAACTATGTAACCAACTTGCACATTCTGTACATGTACCCCAGAACTTAAAGTGTAATAATAATAATTGGAAATATAATAATTCCAATAATAAAAAAAGAAAAATATACCATATTTGATGAATAACAGAGGTTACTGTCAATAATGGAAGGAAGTTTAAATATGAGAATATCTGTAATGTTATCCATGACATTAACAGATTAAAATGGAAAACATATGACCAACTGGCGAGATGCAGAAAAAAAGTATTCAATGAAATTAAACACCCAGAATAATAAGGGGCCTTAGCAATCTAGAAAAGTTAGCACCTTAATCTATGACTAAGTTTTTAGATCCTATACTAGTCAAGATGGGTTATGCCAAAGTAGTAAATAACTCGAAAATCTCAGAAACTTAACATGTAAAAGATGATGCCTTCTTTGCATTACATGTCCATGGGGCAGCAGGAGGTCCTGATTATTCCGGTAACTCCGGGACTTAGGCTGGTACGTTCTTCTATAATCAGCAGAGCACTGAGATGGGAACAGGGACATTTCTAAAGCTTCCTACTAAAGTGACATATGCCAACTCGTACTCATCTTCACTGGCTAAAGCAATTCCTTCACCATGTTTCCTTGTCAACTGTAACAAAAATTTCTGTAGTTTGTAAGTTACTTAGTTTATATTTCATTGAAGCAGCACAAATGGATTAAGACAGTATTTCTGCACCTTCAGTTGCTCCTGAAGAGAAATATAAATATAAAATATTTAGCCATTATTATTTCTAAATTTTCTTCAACCTCTAGCCTTTTTTCTAAATCACTGTCATTTAAAAATACTTCCCATTTTAGTCCGATTTATGATTATTACTTTGCAAATGGAAGCCTGAAGAAAAAATAATAATTTGCCAAGAGACCATCAGTATCTATGGTTCCAAATGTTATAATGATGTCTTTTGCCAGGAGTTCATTTCTAAAATATTTATATTCTGTGCTATTTTTAGAAACAAAATTTCCAGGTTACATAACACAAGATGAAATTAGTGTACTGCATTTAAACAATACTAAATGCAAAATTAAGGAGAAACTGGCAGAAATAAAGAAAAATTATGAAGAAAGGTCAATGAGTATTTCAGTCCATCACTCAAATCAATCAAAACCTGAAATTTCCATTGTGTCTTTTTTTCTTGTGTATGTTTACTCTTACTGTTAATAAAATCAGGACTAGTTGAAAAATCCAGATAATGATATATAAGACACACAGAAATCTAGGTCATTCTATCATTGGCTCTAGATCTGCAATACTAATAGTAGAACTTCTTATGTAAAGAAAGCAAATATACAGAATTAAGATAGCAAGGAAGTCAATGTACTTAGTAAGAACATGCTGCTTTTAGAATTTTTGCTAATGATGATTACATTTTAAATTCTTCCTAGAGTTTCACTAGATACAGCATTACTCATTTCCTGTCTTTAAGAAGTATTCAGTATCACTGAAGCATGCAAAGAGGACATTGTAAGTAGTTCATGACCAAGGATTTCAAGATTCATTAATAAACTTTTTTAGATATTCCACTCTATCAAAGGAAGATAAAATTTTGTAATATAAATATATTTGAAATAAATCTATAAAAGTGAACTTATGAATAAAAAAAGTTTGACTTGGATACTGCTTTTGAATAAAATAAACCAAGACTCAGTTTATACTTTACAAGCAGATGATTATTTTTCAATATTGGAAGTAAATTAATTTCCATAGTCTATGTGAAAAATTTAAATGGCAGTTAGCTCATCTGACCAAGAAAATTTATTATAAAATTAATGCTTACCATATATGGCTTCATTTGGATGAGAGGAAGAAGTGAGCCATTTATTGATTTATTATTAGCAAAGCACAAGACAAGGCATGAGCTATAGCAGAAACAGAAAAAATCATGACCTCTGAGAAAGGTGGCAGACAAGAGTTTCAAAACAGTCAAAAGTTAATCCTGTGGATAAAGTATAAAAATTATAGTAAATGAAGGTAAGTTGTATCAAGAGAAACTCCCAATAGAATTAAATACCTAAGAGGTACCTGCAATGTACTGATGAATAGCATGTAATAAAGACAGAAGCACAAGGAATACATTTTGTGCTCTCACAATGCCCTGGAAACACTCTGAACTGCAGTCCTAATCAGCCCTCAGAGAGGTCCTGTGATGAAGAAATTAACAACTCCAAAGAGACAGAAATACTAGCATAGTAAATTAAAGTAGAAATTGCCTGCAAACAATGTCTGTCCTCTGCTACTAGGGCTATTAGCCTCTGCTATGAACAAAGATGTAAAATATAGTTGGAACTCTGGCCATTTACTTCTTCCCAAGAATAAGTAATGAGTTGTCATTGGTTTTGTATACATGTATAAAAAATGCCCAATTTTTATTTTGTTGCTAGAGAAAAGACACTGCATCTACTGCTGCTGAGGAGTTCTTTGAAATACCCGAAGTACTTCACAGAGTAAACAGGAGCTTTTACATCTCCTAGAGTGGTTTTAATATGGCTTGTTCCTCATCCTTTGAGTCTCAGTTCAAATGTTACTTCCTTAGAGGTACTTATCCTGATCATTTTTCCTAAAGTAGATTTTTCGGTGTACTTTCTTATTAAGGGTTGAGCATCCCAAATCCAAAGATCAGAATTCTGAAATGCTCTAAAATCTGAAACTTTTTGAGTACCAATGTGATGGTCAAAGGAAATGCTCATTGGAGCAGTTTTCAGATTCAGGATGCTCAGTGTGTGTGTGTGTGTGTGTGTGTGTGTGTGTGTGTGTGTGTGTGATGCAAATATTCCAAAATCTAAAAAAGTCTAAAATCTGAAACAACTTTGGTACCAAGCATTTCAAATAGGGATATTTAACCTGTACTCTGTGCACTTACTTCTTAACACTCGCTTTGTTTTTTTTTTTTTAAATCTGCTTTTCTTTCTTGTCTTCACACTAGAATGCAAACTTCATGAAGACAGAGATTTTATCTACCTGTGAAAGTGAAAATATTCTCAGAAACTTCACTTGGTACATAGTGGGCTCTAATAAATATTTATCAAATGAACGAATTTTCCAAATATAAAGAAAACATTAAACATATGTTTTCTAGGTACACAATCATGAACACACGAATGAATGAATGAATGAATGAATATGTCGTTTTTCGAAGGAAACCATTTATAATATTTTCTTTACCTTGAGATCTACACTATATCAATTCCAATTGTGGTCCACATCCTCAACAATCTGTAGTTGAGTTCCTTCCCTAAGAACCAAATACTCATCAGTAACCATCTCCAACCAGATTTCTTAAGCTGTGACATCTGACAAAGGTTCAGTAACAAAACTGCTTACCTCCTCCCTAGGAAACTAATCACATCCTCTAAAGGCTATATATGAAACAGCATTTCAATAAATATTCACTGAATATTAAATATTCTTGAATGTTTGAACCTCAATATGAATGAATCACATTCCCCCCCAAAATAATATCCTTGACTTAGATTACTTTCATGGTCTCTATTTGTTTAAAATATATCCCTTAAAACATCAGTTCCCAACCTTTTTGGCACTAGAGACTGGTTTTGTGGAAGACAATTTTTTTCATGAACCAGGGGAAGGGTGTGGTAGTGCAGGGGAGGGGATGGTTTCACAACGAAACTGTTTCACCTCAGATCATCAGACATTAGATTCTCATAAGGAGCTCACAACTAAATCCCTAGCATGCACACTTCACAATAGGGTCTGCACTCCTATGAGAATCTAATGCCACTGCTGATCTGATGACAGGAGGTGGAGCTCAGGCGGTTATGGTCTTTAGCCCCTGTTCACCTCCTGCTGTGCAGCATAGTTCCTAACAGGCCACCTACTGGTGCTGGTCTGTGGCCCAGGACCCCTGTCTTAAAAGTAAATTAGGTTTTGGAACAGTTATTCTCGATAATTCAGCAAAATATGGAAATTTCAAGTAGGTTCAAAATTTTACTGATTTATTAATATTATTACTGCTGCTAAATACATAGTAAGCAAACTATTATGTTATTAAGTTCTAAGGTATTAAGTATTTTGTTTGTATAATGCTTGTGGCAACCCTATGAAATGGGTTAGCATTGTTATCCTCATTCTACCAATAAGGAACCTGGGGCACAAGAGGTTAAATGACAAGCCTAGGGTATTAGGCAGCAAATGGTAAAGCTGAGATTCAAACCCAGGCAGTCCAATTCCAGGCTGCGTGCTGTTAATTCCCAATTTACCCAGTGCTATTCTAAGACGCCTGCCTGCAAATTTATTGTTACCAGTAAATGACCAGGCTAAGCACAAAAATTTAGATTGTTCAGAAACTTATATACCAATTTGACATTGCTGTAACATCCAAGTATGTGAGCACAGATCTCATTAAACAGGGTGATTGGGATTGTCGAACGCACATGGAGTGGCATATGGCCCTAACTATGTACTGGCACTACGTATAGTCAGTTGAATGACACATTGGTCAGAAAAACAAGAAATTAAAATGAAAGAGAAAAGCCTCACCTCATTCTTCCAATGGTTTGAGAAGTCCTAGTCTATACTAATCTCATTTGAATTGTCAGAAGATTTTCATATCTCGGGGTAAAAGAATGCTACGGTGTCACATTTTGCCTGCCTCCATCAGACAATAAATACAAAAATAATTTTGAAATTTGTTCAAATTTACATTTATAAATTCAGTACATATTTTAATGAATATGTTCTATAAAAACATTTGAATATGAAATATATAATTTGTTGCCCTTACTGCATAAAAATATAATGCTTAGTTATCTAAGGTATGTAAAAAATAACTACATAAATATCCACGCAGAACTGCAAGTTTTCAGTTTTATCCAAAAATGGGGAAGGCTTATTTTAAAAGGCTAAATAAAATAAAAAAATATATAATTTACATCTTTAATGTGTAAAACACACCTGTCCCTCAAAAAAAAATTTCAAGAATATAACTCCTTGTTTTGGCTTTAAAATGATTTGGAAAGTGATTTAAATCAGATCAGGAACTACAAAGGAGAAAAACATGGGGATTAACTTTTCCATATGAGAAATTCAGTGTTTCTAAAATAGAACAGTAGTATTAAATATATCTAACATTACAGAGGAAAAAAATGAAATATTCCATATATGTTGATTTTCCACATAAATGATGCATATTCCCCTCCTTTTTAATAGAATGCTTCCTAAAATGCAGTACATATTTCTTTTTTTGTAAATGCATTACAAACTTTGTTGTAAAATGAGCATTCAGCTCATGATTCAGAAAACTTTCGTGAAATCCTGTAAACTCTGAAACAGGAAACCAGTACAATGTGATTGACTGAAATACAAAGAGCTATTTACCCCTAGTTCTGGCCTCTTCTCCAGTTACCTTCATGGTGAATTTCTTTTTTTTTTTTTCCAACTTTTAAGTTCAAGGGTACATGTGCAGAATGTGTGTTTGTTAGATAGGATAGGTAAAGGTGTATCTGGTGGTTTGCTACACAGAACATCCCATCACCTAGGTATTAAGTCCAGCATCCATTAGCTATTCTTCCTGATGCTCTATCTCCTCCCACTCCCCACCTTCCAACAGGCCCTAGCGTATGTTGTTCCCTCCCAGGTGTCCATGTGTTCTCATCATTCAGCTCCTACTTATAAGTGAGAACATGTGGTGTTTGGTTTTCTGTTCATGCACTAGTTTGCTGAGGATAACGGCTTCCAGCTACATCCATATCCCTGGAAATGACATGATCTCATTCCTTTTTACGGCTGCCTAGTATTCCATAATGTATATGTACCATACTTTATTTATCTAGTCTATTATTGATAGGCATTTGGGTTGATTCCCTGTCTTTGTTACTGTGAACACTGCTGCAATGAACATACATGTGCACATATCTTTGTAACAGAATGCTTTATATTCCTTTGGGTATACACCCAGTAATGGGATTGCTGGGTCAAATGGTATTTCTGTCTTTAGGTCTTTGAGGAATCATGACACTATCTTCCACAATGGTTGAACTAATTTACACCCCCTTTGTGGTGAATTTCTAAGGAGATACTTTGATCTGTCTCAATCATATTTTCCCTTTCTTGCCTTTCCATTAATATAAAAATCTATCTTTCTAGGTAACTACAGAGAGGGAAGAATTCCAGAGAAAAGAAAAACACATGCACACAAACACATGTATACATTGCAAGCTCAGCACACATTGGGCTTAACTGACACAATTCCAAGTCAATGGACTTTGCATTTTCTTAAAGCATGCAGTGCTCTCATTGCTCAGAGGCCTTTTTCTGTCTGCTTCTGAGATTCATTACAGATGGCTAAGGCTGGAAGTATGATGGCTGGATAAGTGGGGCATTACTTGATCTTCTATCATTCTGATAAGAATCTATGAGGCAGAGAAAAGGCATATGCTGTTATTCTCATTTTTTTTAAATGGGGATACTGCAGCACACAAAGAAAGTTAAGTTACTTGCTCAAGGCACCAAGCAAATTGGTGTCAGAGAATTCAAGTCTTTAAAACTGTGTTCTTCTCATCAGATAACAATAATGCCTTTTCCCTTCCCCAGTCTTTCCCATGTGTTATCTAAGTACAATATATATCTAAATTGTATTTTATGCATTTCTAGACACCTCAAATCATCAAATTATAATTTTCTATTATGTTTTATTTGAAAAGTTAGCTTTTGAAATGATACCCATAAATCTTTCAAACATGCAATTAGCAGGAAGAGGAGAGAAAGAACGATTGGAAATAAAAAATAAGAACAGTTTCAGTGACTTCGCTTGGGTAAAGAAGCAAAAGATTAAAAAAAAAAAAAACAGAAAACCAAAAGCAAAACCAACAATTCCGGCAGGTGGGGGAAGAAGGTTCTTTGTGACAGACAGTGTTTTGCCTCTTTGCCTCCTTATGCAGTAGGTGGAGCTATGGTACTATTCATTAAGGTTACAAGAAGACTACACGTCTGAAAAAATAATCAAGTTAGCTCCTAGAATATCCATTTTCTTTTGCATTTTCAAATGGTTCTTTTCTGTTTTTGAAATGTTTTTATCCATGCCCTGAGAATCTCAGGCTGCACTATCTATATCCTATATCCCTTTTTCTCTGGAATGACAGAGGGTTACCAACTTTGCTGTAGATCCTTATGATGCCATTTTGACAAAGATATTAGGAGATACAGTTGCACAAAGCAGTCTGCCTTTCTCTGCCTCATCACTCGATAAGTTTCCTCCATAATTTATCAAATCTATTTTTTTAGACCGAAAACAGGACTCTCCTGCAAGTGAAAAATTCCCAGAACAACCACTGGCACGTCTTTACATTTTCAGTTGTAATCCATCAGAAAAGATTGTCAATAATCTCTCACTAAAAAAACACTCTTTGTAGAAATTTTTAAAAATGTATTCAAATAATAGGAAATTAAGATGTTTCCAAAAGTAGTCTAAGTAATAAATTATGAGTAAGAAAAAAATCATCTTTAAAAGTTTGTAGAAATCAAAGAAGTTTCTCCTCATACAGGGCTGCATCTAATATTATTGTGAAGATTAATTTTTTTGTTTCAACTGAATGGGCTCTTGGGTGCCTAGAGATTTGGTTATACATTATTTTGGGTGTGTCTGTGAAGGTGTTTTTGGCTGAGATTAACATATGAATCAGTAGACTGTGTGAAGTAGACTGCCTCCCAAATGTGGGTGGGTCTCATCCAATCAGTTGAAGGTCTAAATACAGTAAAATGGTGGAGTAAGGGAGAATTTGTTCTTTCTGTCTTTTTGTTTATATATTTTTAAATTTTAAGTATGTATGTATGTATGTATGTATTTAGAGATGGAGTCTCTCTCTGTCACTCATGCTGGAGTGCAGTGGCGTGATCTCGGTTTACTGCAATTCTTCTGCAACACGGTGAAATGCTGTCTCTACTAAAATATAGAAGAAATTAGCTGGGTGTGGCAGTGTGTGCCTATAGTCCCAACTACTTGGGAGGCTGAGGCAGGAGATTGCCTGAGCTCAGGAGTTTGAGACCAGCCTGGGCAACATGGTCTTTTTAGTTAGAACACAGGTCTTTTGCCTTGGGAGTCTTCCAACTTGGACTGGAGCTTATACCATTGGCTTTTCCAGTTGTCAGGCCTACAGACTCAACCTGGAACTATACTATTGGCTCTTCTGGCCTTTCACCTTGCCAGACTATGGGTCGTGGGACTTCTTGGCCTCCATAACCACATGAGCCAATTCCGTATAATAAATCTCTCTCTCTCTCTCTCTGTCTCTCTCCCTCTCTCTAGATCTATCTATCTTTCTATTGTTTCTGTTGCTCTGGAGAGCCCAGATTAATATAATTACTAATTTCATGTCAAATTGCTTTGGTATAAATGAAGCAAAAAAAAGGTAAAAACACCATAATTGGGTTTTCTTGTAAACAATAGGTATAGTTTCCAAATTTATTTATACAAATAAATCTCACCTGTATTAACTGTAACAACTATGCTTAGTTTTATATATTTGACTCTAAATAGATGCTAACATGGTGGCAAAAGAAAATGAGGATATCACCTCTGTGTCTTCCTGCTCTCTGGAAAAGCCCATTCTAGGCTTCACATGACAACCCACATAGCTACCTTTATCTATTCTTTCTACCAGAAAAATATTCAAAACTTATACCAAAAAATGACTGTGATTTACCTTGTTTGTAACTTTTAAGATACAGAAAGATTACAAATAGATTTATAATGTATGACGTATACACAACTTGAAATCCACAAACTTACTTCCTCTTAATAAGTTCTTTTACATGGAAAGCCTTTTCTATGTAAATATAAACAAATTTATGACTGCCTACTATATCCTGGGTCAGGAAAACAAAAAGTGTGCCATGTTGTTGATCTATAAAGAAAAAAAGAAGCTAGAGCTGGAATATAAATTAAATTTATCAACAAGCACACATTTTTTTCCCTAGCAAGAATTTTTCAAAGAAGAAAGGAGAGTGCTGATTTATGTTGCGGCCCAAGTTCTTTATCTCACTGTAGTGTGTAGTGGCCACTTTGAGTAGCACAGTTCTAGGTAATTCTAGATGCTTTTGAGACAGCCAGGTAGGAGGGAGTCCCCAGAAAAACTCCAACAGGCCTACGCACTGGGAAGAGTACACTGGGGTGGAGCCACAGAAGTTGACACCATTTGCAGCACGGAAGGAGCCTGGCCCCTCCTCTTCCTGTGTGGAATCTGGGATTCAAGCTGTGGGTGGGAAGCGCTCTAGGAGGGACTCTGGCCTTGCAGAGGAGTCATGTTTCCCCTTTTTACCCAAAAAAAATCCTGCTTTACTCACCCTTCAAACTGTCTGTGAGCCTAAATTTTCATGGCTGTGGAACGGACAAGGACCCTGTCTTTAGGTGAATTAAGGAAAAGTCCTACAACACTTTCCGGATGTATTATTTTGCTATTTACAATGGCTGACATTTATTTAATTCTCATGTGCCCAAACTTGTACTAACTCATTTAATCCTTATTAAAAAACTAGTGAAATAAGCACTATCAATATTATTATCTCTATCCTATAGATGAGAAAATAGAAGCACAAACTTTAAACATAGTAAGTAGTGAGCTGGGCTCTGGCTCTAGAACATGCTCTTACCACTTCACTCTACTGCCTCCTTTGAAATTTGAATCCTCATGACAATTCAGTGAGGGAAACATTATTGTCTCCATTTAAGAGTTGAGAGACAATGCTCTTAGACCCTGAGCTTCCCAAAGACAGAGGCTGAATATAATTCATTCTGCATATTCTCTCTTGAAGCCTTTAATCATCGCCTCGAGCTCATAGGCATTGTAGAGAAATGCAGAAGTATCATGAAAGACGGCCTTCTACTCTCATGAAGTTAGCTCATAACCTCATGGAAAAGATACTACCAAGTACAAAGTGGAAGGGTTGCCCTGCCCTGGGCTTGGAAGAATGAATGTGAGGGTGAAAAAATTATTTTAAGGACTTACCCCAACCTCTAAGCCTTGAAAGTAGACAGGTCTAGTCTTATAAGATTGCAAATGCCCACATGTCTTATTCTATCATTTGTACACTAATGAGATACAGGAAGAGGGACAAATAGGTAATTCTCCATAGCAATGTACAGATGGTAGAGTCTTTCTTCTGCCTTGGGGAGTGGGCATAGGGGAGTCCAGCAAAGAATTAGACAAATAAGATCCCATAGAAGGCAAGATCAAGATAGTATGTAAATTTATCCTACTCTCCAAAAGTGGGATGGAGATCTTCAGAGTCCACGTACTAACTACACAGTTGGTCTTCCATAGAGTTGGCCTCTGTGATTTCAATAAAGCATTAGCCCAAGCTTGAAGGTTATTGTAAGCAAAATCTTGAGACTTTGGGAGCTGTTTCTTTGGGTGGACAGCTGTCTGGGGCAAGTCCTTCAAGGTCATGGCAGATTCTGCAGAAGTGGTAGAGACTGTAGTGGCAGCAGTGAAATAAGCTCATTAAGTTTAGGAGGAGCCCTCCCAGTACATGTTTTTCAGAATGGTAAAAGATTCTGAAGTTCTCGTAGGTCTGGTTTAAATGCCCATTCTGATCCTTGCAAACTATGACTGTGGAGAATTTAGCTATCCTCTGTAAGCCTAAGTTTATTTCATTTGTAAACTGGGGATAATAATATCAAACTCACAGGATTAAACTACATGACACCCATACAGTACTTAGCATAGAACGTGGAGTCCTTACCATGTGCCAGGCACCCTTTTAAGCTCTCATGCCTATTAACTAATTTATACTTCACAATAATCCTATGAGGCAACATGGTGGACTACATTATTAATCACAAATAGTCCCTGATCCTATCTTTGTGGGAGGAAGATATAGCCCCACCCTGTGACTTTAGGGTAAGCCATGTGATAGATATTAGGCAGTGGAACTGGGCAGACGTGACTCAACAGAAGCTCTAAGAAGCACCCAGAGTCTCATCACAATACTGACCATGACGACAACGTGTCCCACAAACAGGAGCTACTCCTTCACTCTGTACCCTAGAATGAAAAAAAGCAAAGATGCAGCCTACCTATTGCCCACATATACCATGAGCAAGAAATAAATGCTAGTCACTAAAAACGATGGAGACTTGTGGATTATTTGGTATTATTACTAACCTCATTTTCCGTGGAAGAAATTAAGGCACACAGAGGTTAAGTCCTTTGTCCAAACTCATACAGCTAGTGTGAGTTAAACTCTAAACTCCTGTATATTAACCTCTGTTACCATCATCTTCACTGACGAGGACTGAGACACCTAGGGAAAGTTTATTAACAGACAGACATGAGAGGGAGAACCCAGTGAGGCTAGAGGAAGAGAAGAAAGCAGATCAGGGGTCCTGGTATTTGAATGTGATAGAGCTTCTGCAGATCTGTAAGTTTGGTAAGAGTAAATGCTAATGTGAATACACAGCTTATGGGAGACTTGAACAAGGTCAGTGGAACATATGCTTTATGTGGTAGAAAATGAGAAGCCAGTGAAGTCTGGGAGGCCAGGCAAGAAGCCATAAGACAAACAGGCAGCCAAATGGCCTTGAAAAACGCAGACCAGAGATAGCAGCAAGGTGGCCGCTCCAGGCTTCAGACAAGGAGCTAGGATAGGGTGGGGACAGTGACAGTGTCAACAGAGGCCCCTTTAGTAACAGGAGACCTTCAGTGACTATCTGAATATAAAAGTCACATATCCACCCATACTTGTTAAATGAAAGGAGTGAGGGAAAGACAAAGTGGCCTAAAGATTCAAGCCTAGGGCAATTAATACAATAATGATGGTATCCAGGCTTGGGAGATACAGATCTTACACAGTTAAATGCACTCTTGGCCTTCTCGTTGGACTGTTACAGTGAATTAAAACGGGTCTTCATAGATCTTAACAGGACTTCAGGGATTGTATCTGATGGCAGTTGGCAATTGAAACACTAGAAAATCCAGTTTCAACTCTGAAAATTTGGTATAGAAATGCTACATCTGAATTTTCTTCCTTTGCCCTTTTGCAGTATATGCTACTTACCATTGCTGTGAAAACTGTCAGAACCAAAATGGAGTCAATAATGTAAAAAAAAAAAAAAAAGGAACCCCACAAACAGAACAAGGGAAGGCCACAAAGAGAGGGTGCTCATACTTGTATGCCTCATAATTAAACAGTCTCTATAGAAAGCACAACCTAAGCCATCATAACCATATGGAATAAAAAACCTCTGCAAGAACATCTGCCCAGAAACTGCTTGTCCAACCTTGAACTGTGTCATCCTTGATCTTAAATCCAGAGAGATTTCAAAACAATTATGTAATTTCCTTCATTTCTTCTTTTAAAAACCTTTGCCATCCTTTATCCCCCTGAAAACACACATACTTTAACCATGGCATGTGTATTATCATTGCAATGCTTCATTCCCAAATAAACATCTTTTCTTTTAGCGAGCCTCTCTCTGTTACTTAGGTTGACACTAGAATACTCTCCATCTGTGTGAGTTTCCTGAGATGGCCAGGAGTGGGGTATGGATAAAGCTTAAGGCAGAAGTGTGACAGTGAAGAAGAAATGTTTCAGCTTCAAATTCCAGTGAAAATCTTTAGCAGTTGAATCTAGCTGGAGTCAGCGAATCTGAGCGTGGATCATGGTAAAAACACTAATGCTTGCGTTAATTTTTTAAATAAAGGAAACATAATCTTACAATAAGATCTGGAAATAAAAGCTTTACCAAGGTGGACAGGGGACTGTGAGGAGGAGATTTGGAAATGCTGATGGAAGCCCTCCAACTCAAAGTCAGGGGAAACTGGAAATGTTTCAGGGCTTGTCAATTAATGAGACAGTGGGCACTCATGAAGAATCAGAGGAAGATTTGAGGGGTTGAAAATTTGGATTACCAGAAATGTAGGCAGAGAGTGGGTGGCAATTGGAGGGCATATAGGATGTGAAGAACAATATAGGAGGTTTTGTTTCAGGGACCAGAGTGGAGTGTGTTCCCTTCCACAAACAGGAAGGCCCATCTGTAGAGTTTCTGGAGCAGAAACTTCAAGAGGCACCAAGTTGATATTTAGGTGAATAATATATGAAAAATATCACAGTTTTGAATTCAAATTAAGGTCACTGACTAGAAATTCAACTATAAAAAGACATTATCCAATGAGAAAGTTTAAAAGAAAACTTGATAGGGGAAAAAATAAAGAAAACTGGATTTAAATTAAGTGGTGAAAAATAAGAATTCACCTATTAATTCTAAGAAGCTTAAAAAACATTTAAATGTTACTAAAACTAGGGTGCATATTGGAATTAAAACAATAATAATAAAGAGCAAATTCAAAGGCTGAAGCCTTCCAAAAGGGAAAGAGAAAAAAAGAAAACAGACCTAAGAGATTTAAATCAATGGTAAAATAACACGTATTGTAAATTATAATTTATGTACTTAATTTCTACACTTTATCCTTGAAGATTCTTTGATACAACTATAACAATATGAAGTTTGATAGACTGCCTCTATAGGACTGTATAGATCACCAAGAAGGCATACCGCCAGAGGAAAGGGGGTGGTAATTGAGTTTGGCCTTTGAAACAGCCTCTCTCTCTCTCTCTCTCTCTCTCTTTTTTTGAGATGGAGTTTTACTCTTCCTGCCCAGGCTGGAGTGCAATGGTGTGATCTCGGCTCACCACAACCTCTGCCTCCCTGGTTCAAGCGATTCTCCTGCTTCAGCCTCCTAAGTAGCTGGGGTTACAGGCATGCACCACCATGACCAGCTAATTTTGTATTTATTTTTGATAGAGATGGGGTTTCACCATGTTGGTCAGGCTGGTCTCAAACTCCCAACCTCAGGTGATCTGCCTGCCTTGGCCTCCTAAAGTGCTGGGATTACTGCTATGAGCCACCATGCCTGGCCCAGACAGCCTTTTTCTAATCTCTCAAAAGCAGGGAATTAGTTAGGTAATAGTCTGATTAGACGTGGCCTCAGAGAAGAAAGGGGAGTACCTGATGTTACTATACTAATCAGGGGGCTTCCCAGGCTTTCTGCCAATTAGTGTGGCTTGAGGGGATGGACAAAAAGGTGACATGTGGTAAAGAAGAGATTCCAAAACTAAGAAATTTTAAATTGAAAAAGTATTAAACAAAAATGTAAGTAACTTTTGGCATATTTTAATATCTGGTATGTTCTAAAATGCCATGCGATTGGCCACCATCTTCATCATTTACCTAGGAGGCAAGATCATGAAGTCCATGGATTGTCAGAGCCTGACAGAACTGAGTTGGGGGTCCCAGCTCTGTTAACCCACTGACAAATCTTCACAAATTTACTCACAGAGCCTCAGTTTCCTCATCTACAAAACGGAACAAAGGGGAATAAATACCACTTACTCTCAATGGTTGAGGATATGCTAAGATGAGTGTCTGGCACACACACATTTTGAATAATTAGCTTCCTTCCTAAGGGATACATGGGTGAGATCTCCCATCTCTAATTTCTTTTTTTTTTTTGAGACGGAGATTCGCTCTTGTTACCCAGGCTGGAGTGCAATGGCACGATCTCGGCTCACCGCAACCTCTGCCTCCTGGGGTCAGGCAATTCTCCTGCCTCAGCCTCCTGAGTAGCTGGGATTACAGGCACACGCCACCATGCCCAGCTAATTTTTTGTATTTTTAGTAGAGACGGGGTTTCACCATGTTGACCAGGATGGTCTCGATCTCTTGACCTCGTGATCCACCCACCTCAACCTCCCAAAGTGCTGGGATTACAGGCGTGAGCCACCGCGCCCGGCCCTACCATCTCTAATTTCTAAACAAAAATTCTGAAAAATTAATGCTTCTAAATGGCATCACCAAAATGACTTCAAGCAAGAAGAGGCAGCATAAGTATTTTTAAATGTGAAAACATCTATAAAACATCTATTCAGTGATTTACTTATTAAGAACTATCACTGATGATACTACCATTTTGATTTTTAAAAATATCCATGTATACCCTGGTCATCATAACAAAAAGAAAATACAAGCTACTCACAAATTAGCATCATAGAGAGTGCTAAATTTTATGTTCTATTATTCTTTCTCTCAACCACAAATCTGATCTGATATGCCTGGTGTTATCTCCAAGTGCAGGAAAGGATGCCAAATCAATGTTGTCAGGCATATCAATGGGGATTGGTTCTATTTTTTCTTCAACGTTCTTCCTCACTCAAAAAGATGTTATTTTAAATATATATGAAAGAGAGAGCATTTGTGACCTTCTTTTAACAAGAACTAATATTTGTCTAGCTTAAAAAGCACTTATCATCAAATTTATCCTCACATTAAGGAGGCATTTTCTCCTTTTACATAAGAAGAAACTGAGGCTCCCAGAAAATAAAGTTACTTGTCCAAGGTCTTGGTTACTGACAAAGCTGTAATGCATCCAAGATTTCTGACTGAATATCCAATGTTATTCCCTATGGTTATATGATGAATCTAAAAGACTTATTTTATAAGCATTTCAAGAGTTACCCAGAGGAGGGGGAGATACACTGATTAATCACACTAAAAATACAGTACACAAGGGATGAAAAAAATTGAAAGGCTTTAAAAATTATGAAACAGTATAGACACTACTCTCAGTCATCTGAAGGTAGATATTCATTTTACACATTGTAACAACCTAGTTTCTTATTTCCCTCTCTCTCTCTCTCTCTCTTTTTTTTTTTTTTAACAAGACAACAGATAGAATGGGTGGAGAAGGGAATGAACTTTTGCTGCACATCTATTAACCAGAAACAACTTATTGGTGGCTATGGGTGTTATGCAGCCTAATCTATTTAAGAGATTCAGACACAGACTTAATATCTGGCAAGTCAAATGTGTTTCAGAATAGCAAGTTATAGGCTGCTTTTAGGTGTGCTTCAGAATAGCAAGCTACAGACTGCTTTTATAGTTGGATTATATTTATAGTACTATTCATTACCTTTCTAAACCCAAAGTCAGATGTATGCCAAAACAATCCATAGGTATCCCCATAAAAGATCAAAGTTAAGAGTATCAGAGATACAGTGTGTTTATAAGTCTATAAACAAACACATGAAATCTCAATTTACTAAGGCAAAAGTCTAAAGACATCTGTTATCTGTTTTCCAGACATGATATGAAAATGGAGCAACTGATGTAATTGACTACGTGACAGACTATGCCTGATAATGGTTAAAGTTGGTCAATACTGACTTTACCACATTACAGCATTCCAGGAGAAGTGTGAAACTGACTTGCCAGAAGAAAGTAAAGGAACCTGTAATGAAAACAACATACAGTACATACAATAGGATGAAGGTTTCCTAATTTCACTTTCATTTCCCCCAGTTACTAAGGGCTCTTTTCAAACTTGCTTTCATTTAAACTAAGTGCAGAAGTAGCTCTCTTAACAGACCCATTGGATTAATTGACACTCTTCTCTTTGTGAAACATACCTACTTTTGGTGCCCTTGGCTGTTCTCACCTCATAAATGTCTTGATACAGTTACAGGACAAGGTTTCTACTGTCAATACTTTCAAATAGGACAAACCTATGAATGAGGTGCTGATCCAGTTTTAGGACAAGGGGGTCAAGATATAAAGAGAAAGAACATAAACCCCAAGACGGGAGGGATCTTCATCTGTTTTGTTCACTGATACATGTTAATAACCTGGATCAGTTCCTGATGTATAGCAGGTGCTCAATAACTATCTGGTAAGCAAGCAGAAGTCTGTAGCACCCAACAAGCATCTGAGGAACAGGAGGAAGGCTTTTCCTGCTTCCTGGAGACAGCAAGAAACATATATTTCAACTTCAATCAAATGAGAGAATGAGTGTTTTATAAAGTGACATACTAATTTACGGAATTATTATTAACATTAACCATTATGGTAAGATTTGTAATGCTATCTAGCCTCTATAGATATGGCCACTATAATGGAAAATGTTCCAGAAGTCTCCAAGCAATCTTTGGCTTTGCACAGATTACCAACTAGAAGTGCAAATCTGTCTCTTGGATTTGGCCAACAAGTTAGTATCTTTTTAAAAAATTACCAACCTCTAAAAATAAGAAGATGTCATTAAAAATTTTAAATTTCTTGATTTTCTTGAGAAATTTGAAGATTTGGTAAACATGATCTGCTCTTTTACTTGGTAACAGTCAGCTGTAGCTGAATAGAGGCCCCTCTTTAACTGGGATACAAATTCTCCACTGCATAATCTCCACAGCTGTTTTGTTCATTTCCAATATCTGCCTAGTCCCATGTAAACTTGTGATTTGAGCATCCCCACATTAGTGAATACCAACTACAGAACTCTGTCTCCAACATCTAGTTCTAGGCCAGAGAAAGTGCCTTAAAACAATGAAGTTCTTAAGTACCTATGTAACCAATCCCCTATGGCTAGAATGGTAGAAGGGCCCTGATTTTTTTTACCCCTTACTCTATCCATACCTTTTGTCATGTAATTTTGTAATGACTTCCCCTTGGTCAGGGTATTATTCCCTATTTGTTAATTTGGGGCATGGCCATGAATTTGCTTTGACCAACAGAATGAGGCAAAAGGGATAGTAAGCTAGTTCTAAGCCCAGATTTCAAGAGACCTGGTGTGTTTTTGTTCATTCAGTTGTGTCTCTACCAATGCCATGGGAGAGGCCTTGGTGGCTTCCGTCCTCAGTCTCAGCCCTAGAATGAAAACATGTGGAGCAGCCTTACCCCAAACCTCAGTGACGAAGCAAGTCCAGCCACATGCATGGTCCAAGCCTATTTGCCTGGCCAGACCTAGCTAACTCCAACCTGCCCACAGATAGGTGAGAAATAATATATAATACTTTTAAGCCACTGACTCTTGGAGTAGTCTGTTACGCAGAAAAAGCCAGCTGATACAGACAAGTTTCAGACAAAGTCACCTTACATAATACTTTGTTCTGTGGTAAATGCCACTCTGAGAGATTATAATATACTTAAAGTGTACCATGTGTGAATTTTTCTCATATACTTTTCCTATGAATTAAGCTTTCTGCTTATACTCATTTTATATCGCTTTAGATAAACTAAAATGATGTGAATACTGATAACATCTTGCTTAATATCTCACCACTATATTTCTAGACAGACAATAACTGTTGTAGAACTATCATTAGCTCTTGTCATAAAAGTTGCAATATATTAAAGTAATTAAATGTCTTCATCATCTGTTTCTTAATTTTCTTTGGTGGTCAATAGAGACTACATTATTTGTGAACTAATCAAATTTAAGTATTGATGACTTTCATGTCTAGATTTGATGAGGCTGAAAAGATAATATGAAGTAGTAAATCCTCATTTACAAAATATCCTAGATACATAGAAGTAGATGAAAACAAATGTGGTTTACAGTGACTCGAATCTCTCATTTATTTAGGAAAGCTAAAACTAACACCTTATGGTAATTTGGGCATATAGAGGAAGGGAAGTAATTCACAAGATAGAGTTGCTCCTCAATGAAAAGTATTTTTAAAAATCCCTACATTTATGTGTTTTTATAAATATGTAATATACTGTGTATATGTATATATACACACATCTATAGATGGAAAGAAGGAAGGAAGGAAGGAAGGAAGGGAGGGAGGGAGGGAGGGAGGGGAGGAGGGGAGAATAGGTTAGAATACAGACAGGGGCAAATGACTGCTACTGTCATCCCAGCAACCAAAATAAGCCAAGAAAACTATAAAATCATAACTTTAAAAATCCATCAGAAGGAGACAGGAGGAAGATGGTGGCCAGGAAGCAGGGCTAACGTGTACCTCCCACTTGGACAGACTGAACAGTGTGTGGAGACTCATACCATGAACTTTTGTTCCAAGAACCACTGCAGGAACCTACCAGGAAAACAAATAATTCACAGATCCTTTGAAAGAAGCAGCAAATGTGGCTGCAAATTCCGTGAGACAGGCAAAAAAAAAAATATGAGTTCCCAAAACATGAGGCAGGGAATCCTGCCTCTAAATACACATCCCCACTGGGGAATCTGAAAATCCAGATCACAGGAGAAGGATTTAACCTTACCTAAAGCTAGAACAGATTTAGGGAGCTGAACGAAATATAAAAGTAGAAGCAGTGGCAAGAAGAGCCTTGTAGCCACTCCCATTCTCTAACTTGATCCCAGGGAAGCCATCCCTGACAATATCTCACAGAAGCCCCTGGGGTAGGCAGCCAGCACTATTAGGGAGGGGTCACAAGGTGAAAGAAGCTTCCAACTAAATTTTGTAATAACTTCAACTGGGCACAAACTTTTTTGATCAGAATCCGGGTGACAGGGAGCAAATGGGAACTGCTACAGATGTGAGCACAGGAACCGCCAACATTGTGGGCAGACAGGGAGGAGTAGGGCCTGAAAGCTGCTTGCTTTCTCAGTGCAGAAGCTTATAGCCTGGGGCAAGTCTGAGTTTTGTGAGCACGCTGCCTGGATCTAAGCTCACCACTGTTAGTGGGGCACTGCGGGAGCGAGACTGGCCTTGCCAACTGCCTGGAGCTGGGTGAGGCCTTTCGCTACCAGATGTCCCCCACTTTCCTTGCGAACTACACTGCACAGCAGAGGTAGCAATACTCCCTTCTGGAAGAAAACCCCATTGGCCTGAGAATCACCCCCCACTCCCCAACAGTGGCTGTGGCAAGCCCCGCCCAAGGAAAGTCTGAGCTCATACCCACCTTATCCTGCCCCCATCTGAAGGTATTCCTCTACCTGAAGGTACTACTCCACCCTAGTAGCCAAACACAAAAGACATAACCTCTTGTGAGCTTTATGGTTCCACCCATCACCTGAAAAACCAGAATATTTCCCCTAGCCAACTTAGGACAAGCTTAGATCTCCCTTCTACTACTGCAGCTGGTGCTCTCTTGAAAGTGCCACCTCCTGGCTGGAGGCCAACCAACTCAAGCCATTACAGCCACTCATGACAGAATAACCTGGTTCCTAGCAAGGAGAAAACAACAGCTATGGCTAACAAGAGGTCCTGAGTTTGTCTACATGCCAACTTCACTGTTAACATAACCAGCATTTGAGAAAGCCAATACACTAAAAATATCTACAAACAAGGACTCTCACGGAGTCTACAGGTGGCACCTGTCCTGCCATCTGCACCAGAGCAGGTGCTGGTATCCGCAGCTGGAAGACCTGAAAACAGATCACATCACAGGACTCTTTGCAGACATTCCCCAGCATCAGTCTGGAGCCTGGTAGTCCTGCTGGGTGGCTAGACAAAGAAGGGCAATAACAATCACTGAAGTCCAGCTCTTAAGAAGTCCCATCTCTAGGGGAAGGGGGAGAGCATCCTATCAAGGAAAAACCCTGTGGGACAAAAACATCTGAACAGCAGGCCTTGGGTTTCAGATCTTTCCACTGGTGGGTGGTTTCTCACAGCAGAGACACAATTGCAGTGCTGGGTGCAATAGGAAAAGTCTGCACCTATATCCCAACAGACAGGCAGCCTCTGTGATCATGAAAGGCATTAGAGAAAGGGTCCTTGTTTCCCCCAGCACTCCAACGCAGACACAGCTGGGGCTTCCCCCACAGAAACACTGGAGGCACTTATAAACAGCCTTTCTGGAAAAATCCAGGGTGAGTGCAGCCGCACAGAAGAAGTACGCCCCAGATTCAGGCTGACATGAGAGGCAGAGTCGTAATTCCTCCCTACTTGGAACATCAACATCCCTACAGATGAAAAGAGATACCTGCCTGATGTGAATAGCTAAAATACCAGGACAGGAGTGAGGCTGTGAGGTTAACAGCTTTCCTGCTGACCTGGTATGGGAGCTCTGGTAGCTCCCACTCTTCATCCTGATAAAACCTCAGCACATCTAATTGAGAGCTTCCCCAGCCAATCTCTTCAAGGCTGGGACCTTAGCCCACCATTGAGTATTACATCTATCCACCTGCCTTCGTCACAACTGGTGCCTACCCAGGAATATCTCCCTTAGGGCTTGAAGACTGAATCATCAACTCAGTTAAAAAAAAAAAAAAACTGAGAAAAAGCAAATAAATAAATAAAGTGTACATCATGAGAGAACAAGATAAGTTTCAAGAGATCCCTGCCATTACAACTCCACAGGAGACAGTGAACCCACACATATACCAAGAATATAAATACCACTCACCAACATTGGGGAAAGCCAGTACACAAAGACTCTCTATCACTAACGATTTCATACAAAGTCTTCACTCCTACAAACCCCAAGAACTAAATTAGGCTAAAATAAACATTAAGATTGGGTCCTTATGAGAGGAAAAAAAAATTTAAATTTAAAAAACCACAGTCCAATCAAAAATAAATTCAAGAACAATTTTAGTAAATACTCTACCCAAATGAGAAGGAATCAGAAAAATAATTCTGGTAATGTGACAAAACAGGGCTCTATAACGCCCCCAAAAGATCGTACTAGCTCCTCAGCAATGGATCGAAGAAGAAATCTCTCAATTGTCAGATAAAGAATTCAGAGGTTGATTATTAAGCTACTCAGAGAGATACCAGAGAAAGGTAAAAACCAACTTAAAGAAATTTTCAAAAAATACAGGATATAAATGAAAAATTTTCCAGAGAAATAAATACAAAGAAAAAACAATCACAACTTCTGAAAATAAAACATACATTTAGGCATTTAGGGAAATACAAAATGCAGTGGAAGTCTCAACAATAGACTAGAACAAACAGAACAAATTGGAAATATGTTTTTTGTTTTTGTTTTTGAGACGCAGTCTCACTCTATCACCCAGGCTGGCACGATCTTGGCTCACTGCAACCTCTGCCCCCTGGGTTCAAGCAATTCTCCTGCCTCAGCCTTCTGAGTAGCTGGGATTACAGGCATGCACCACCATGCCAGGCTAATTTTTTTGTATTTTTAGTGGAGATGGAATTTCACCATGTTGGTCAGGCTGGTCTCGAACTCCTGACCTTGTGATCTGTCCACCTCAGCCTCCCAAAGTGCTGGGATTATAGGTGTGAACCAACGCACCCAGTTGGGATTATGTTAAACAGCCAAACAGAAGAACAACTGGTGTTCCTGAGGAAGAAGAGAAACATACAAGTTTGGAAAACTTATTTTTGAGGGAATAATTGAGGAAGGCTTCCCTGACGTTGCTAGAGACCTAGACTTCCAGAAGAACAATTGGTGTTCCTGAAGAAGAAGAGAAATACACAAGTTTGGAAAACTTATTTGAGGGAATAATTGAGAAAGGCTTCCCTGGCCTTGCTAGAGACCTGGACTTCCAAATACAATAAGCTCAAACAACTCCAGGGAAATTTATTGCACAAAGGTCATCATCTAGGCACACAGTCATCAGGATATCTAAAGTCAAGACAAAGAAAAGAATCTTAAGAGCTGTGAGATAAAAGCATCAGGTAATCTATAAAGGAAACCCTATAAAGTTTCTAGCAGAAACACAAGTCAGAAGGGATTGGGGTCCTATCTTTAGACTCCTTAAACAAAATAACAGCCAAGAATTTTGTATCCAGTGAAACTAAGCTTCATAAATGAAGGGGAGATTAAGTCTTTTTCAGACAAACAAATGCTGAGAGAATTCACTGCTACCAACCCAGCACTACAAGAAATGCTGAAAGAAATTCTAAATCTTGACACAAAATGCTGAAATACACCAAAATAGAACTTTCTTAAAGCATAAATTTCACAGGGCCTAAAAAACAATAACAATTAAAAAACAAGGTATTTAGGTAACAACTAACATGATGAATAGAATATTATCTCATATCTGAATACTAACGTTGAATGTAACTTGCCTAAATGCTCCATTTAAAAGATGCAGAATGGCAGAATGAATCTACCAACCAAGTATCTGCTGTCTTCAAGAGACTTGCCTAACATGTAAGGACTCATATAAACTTTGGGTAAAGGGGTGGAAAGAGATACTACACGCAAATGGAAACTAAAAGCAAGCAGGAGTAGCTATTCTTCTATCAGACAAAACAGACTCTAAAGCAACAACAGCAAAAAAAGACAATAAGAGACATAACAAAATGATAAAAGTATTAGTCCTACAGGAAAATATCACAATCCTAAATATATATGCACCTAATACTGGAGCTCCCAAATTCATACAACAGTTGCTACTAGGCCTAAGAAATGATAGATGACAACACAATAATAGTTGGGGATTTTAATACTCCACTGACAACACTAGATAAGTCATCAAGACAAAAAGTCAACAAAGAAACAATGAACTTAAACTATAGTTTAGAACAAATGGACTTATCAGATATTTACAGAACATTCTACTCCACAAATGTAGGATATGCATTCTGCTCATGAGCACGTCTCCAAGATAGACCATATAACAGGCCACAAAACAAGTCTCAATAAATTTTAAGAAAACTGAAAACATTTTAAGTAATCTCTCAGACCACAGTGGAATAAAACTAAAATTAAATTCCGAAAGGAACCCTCAAAATGATATAAATACGGCCAGTTGTGGTAGCTCATGCCTGTAATCCCAGTACTTTGAAAGGCCGAGGTGGGCAGATCATGAGGTCAGGAGTTTGAGATCAGGCTGGCCAACAGGGCAAAACCCCTAAAAATACAAAAATTAGCCTGGGGTGGTGGTGCATGTCTGTAATCCCAGCTACTTGGGAGGCTAAGGCAGGAGAATCACTTGAACTTGGGAGGCGGAGGTTGCAGTGAGCCAAGACTGCACCACTGCACTGCAGCCTGGGTGACAGAGTGAGACTCCATCTCAAAAAATAAAATTAAATTAAAAAATACAAATACATAGAAATTAAATAACCTGCTATAGAATGATCTGTGGGTCAACAATAAAATCAAGATGGAAATGAAAATTCTTTCAGCTACCAGACAATAGTGACACAACTTCCCAAAACCTCTGGGATACAGCAAAAGTGGTCTTAAGAAAAAAGTTCATATTAAATGCCTGCATCAAAAAGTCTGAAAGAGGCCAGGCATGGTGGCTCATGACTGTAATTCCAGCATTTTTGAAGGCCGAGGTGGGAGAATCACTTGAAGTCAGGAGTTCAAAACCAGCCTGGCCAACATGGCGAAACCCATCTCTACTAAAAATACAAAAATTAGTTGGGCCTGCGCACCTGTAATCCCAGCTACTTGGGAGGCCGAGGCAGAAGAATTGCTTGAACCCAGGAAACAGAGGATGCAGTGAGCCAAAATCACACCACTGCACTCAAGCCTAGACAACAAGGCAAGGCAGTCCATCTCAAAAAAAAAAAAAAAAGTGTGAAAGAGCACAACAGACAATATATGTCACACCTCAAGGAACAAGAGGAACAAGAACAAATCAAACCCAAACTCAGCAGAAGAAAAGAAATAACAAAGACCAGAGCAGAATTAAATGAAATGGAAAAAAAAATACAGAAGATAAGTTTCTTTGAAAAGATAAACAAAACTGACAGACCTTTAGTGAGATCAGCCAAGAAAAGAAGAGAGGAGACCTAAATAAGCTCAATTAGAAACAAAATGGGAAATATTACAACTGATACCACAGAAATACAAAAGATCATTCAAGTCTACTATGAACACCTTTATGTGCATAAACTAGAAAATCTAGAGGATATGGAAAAATTTCTGGAAATATAAAACCCTACTAGATTAAATCAGGAAGAAGCAAGAACTATAAACAGATCAATAACAAGTAGTGAAATTGAAACAGTCATGAAAAAATTGCCATCAAAAAATATTCCAGGACCAGATGGATTCACAGCTGAATTCTAACAGACATTCAAAGAAGAATTGGTACCAATCCTACTGAAACTATTCCAAAAGATAGAGGAAAAAGGGAACCTTCCCTAAATCATTCTATGAAGCCATTATCACCGTAATACCAAAACTAGGAAAGGACATAACAAAAAAGAAAACTATAGACCAATGTCCCTGATGAATACAGATACAAAAATCTTCGACAAAATGCTAGCTATCTGAATCCAAGAACATACAAAAAAGATAATACATCATGATTTAATGATGAAGTGGGTTTCATCCTAGGGATGCAGGGATGGTTTAACATGTAAGTCACTAAATGTGATATATCACATAAACAGAAGTAAAAACAAAAATCATACCACAATCTCAAGAGATACAGAAAAAGCACTTGATAAAATCCAATATTCCTTTATGATAAAACCCTCAGCAAAACTTGCAGAGAAGGGACATATCTCAAGGTACTAAAAGCCATCTATGACAAACCCAACGCCAACATCATACTAAATGGGAAAAAGTTGAAAGCATTCCCCCTGAGTACTGGAACAAGACAAGGATGCCCACTTTCACCACTTCAATTAAACATAGTACTGGAAGCCCTAGCCAGAGCAACTAGACAAGAGAAAAAGAATATCGTATATTTTCACTTATAAGTGGGAGACAACGGGTGAGGAATAAAAGACTTGTTGGGTACAGCTACACTGCTTGGGTGATGGTTGCACCAAAATCTCAGAAGCCACCACTAAAGAACTTACCTATGTAACCAAAATCCACCTATTCCCCAAAAACTACTGAAATAAAATATAATAGGATTAAATGTAGATACAATAAAATGCACCCATATTAAGTGTACATTTTGGTGAATTTTGACAACTGTATACATATATTTAATTACCATTACAATTAATTTGTAGAACATTTCCATGAACCCCAAAATTGTTCTTGTACATCTTCAAATTAATTTAGTTTTTCTTCCTGGACACCTGGCACCAAGCAAATACTAATCTAACTGCAGTCTGCTTGCATTTTCTATAATTTCATACAAATATAATCATATAGTACATACATCTTCATATCTGCCTTATTTAACTCAGCATGATGTTTTAAAATGCAACCATGTGGTTTCATGTATCAGTGGTTTGTTGTGTCACTGCTGAGCAGTATTCCATTATATGGGTATACAGCATTTTGCTTACCTGTTTACCTGCTGATGGACATCTGGGCTGGGAGCTTAAATAAAATCGTTATGAACATTTGAGAACTAAATAAATCCATCAGAGAGTGAGATACAAAAAGAACTAAATGAATTAAATTTCACAAATGATTAAGCCCATCACAGGAAAGACCCATGGCTCTTCTTATTTCTAGCAGGGCAAGAGAAGGACAAGGAATCAGCCATGGATGGGGGTAAGGAAAAACCAGTCTTTTAACAGCTGCATGCAGGCTGACATGATGGATTAGAATTCCAAGAAGCCCTGACTACAAAGCAATTCTGCACCTGCCTGCCAACTTTTTCCTTTGGGTCTTTAAGTGTTCTGGAATGTGGAGAGTGGAAAAGGAGAGTGGAAATTCACCCGAGGCACTCTGAGATTTCAGCTACCGGAAGTTGGGAGTGGTAAGGAAAGGTGAAGGAGCCTTCTCCAAGGAATTGTAGGCCTTCAGAGTATAGGGCAACCTTCATTGGTAGGTAGACTTGGGTCAGTCAACAGGAGGAGAAAAGATTTCCCAAGGTACAGGAAGCTAGGGGCAGACAAAGAAACAAAGAGAACTCCCTAATGGTCCAATGAGCCGGTATCTGGGCTACAGAGCAGAGGAAGATCCCCACACTTTGAGAGCTTGTTCAAAGGGGAGCGCAGCCACTTATATACTCATGACTGAAGAACAGTCCTCCTCCTCTATTAAAGAAGGTCATCTTTGACCAAGCTCACAGCTTCAGAGCGACACACATGGAGTGGTCAGGGAGGAAGGGGTCACCCACTTAGCCAGCCAGATCAGCCAAATCAACCCTGGAGATTAATGGGGTGACAGATGTTGTAGCTAGATCCCCACAGTTTAGAAAGCTGGCCACACATCTGTAAATATGATAAATCTTGCCTGTAGTCAGATTCAAGCCCTACTAAAGGGAACTATCTGACTTTACCCTCAAAAGACTTGGACATAGTAAAAAACTAAATCAAATGAAGCTCCAAATTAAAAAAGAAAAAACCCAGACTCGGCCTACTCACAGACTGACTCAGCCTCCACCTCCATTTGCCTAAAAGAGAAAGGGGTATGCTCTTTCCTAGAGGTAAGTGTTATTCAGAATTTGCTTTTCGTTTATACAATGTATGGTATATAATCCAAAAATAAAAGACATACAAAGAAGCAAAAAAATCATAATTATGGGTCAGAGTAAAAGCAAATGAAGAGATGACCCAGATAGACAATTATTTGTTAGGTAATAGAAGATTATTTCATCACCAGCAGCATTTCTTTCACAGGGATACATTTAATGAACAGGTAAATAATTAATTAATTAATTACAAATAATCCTAGTACTCAATGAAAGGTGCGGAGAGTTTAAAATTATTTACTTGTTATAAAAACATATCAAAAACCTTAAGCATTTACTCCTTTCTAGACACTGACTAAGATACTGGAGCTTCAAACTAAAGCATAGTTTATCTCTTCATAGAACTCACAGTCTACTAGGAAAGACAGATCTGTAACTATAAATTGACTGAATAAATCCTATCATAGAAGTATAAAAAGAATGTTATGAGAAGCACAGAAGATGAAGTAGTTATTAATTTAACTTGGAAGAGTCACAGAACGCCTTAAAGATAACTCAGTTTTGAAGAATGAGTAGGATTTCACAGATGGAGATGAAAAAAAGGGTATAGAAGTGAAAGGATACACAAGGATATGAAAGAATGACAGTATGTGATAGTTTCCGGATCCTACCAACAGTCCAGTGGTTTTAGACAGCATAAGGCTGAGGAAATATGCTGAGAGAAAGAACGGAGGCAGGAGATGTGATGGACAAGACTATTTGGAGTCAGAATGAAAAGACCTTCAATACCACATTAAAGCTCATAGAAGGCTTTTAAGTAGGAAAATAATAAAATCAGATTTGCGTTTTAGACACATATTTCTAGAACTTATAACTCTGCATGATAACTGTTTCTAAATTGGCCTCCTCCATTGGACTACAAGCACTTGAAGAAAATATAGCAATTAATCAAGGAAAAAGGAAGTAGAAATTGATCAAGGAAAAAGGAAGAGAAATAAGACTTGAGAGATGAGATTAAGAAAATTATCTTTTTTACTTGCAGTTGTGACGGTTATCACTAAAATTATTCATCAATACTGTTCTTACATTTGTATGTAATGTAGTTTATTAATATGGCAAGGCTGGTTCAATTTATTTCCACATAAAGACATAAGTAAAAGTTTAATTGTATAACTCTAAAGTAGACACCATTTTAAAAGACAGAATGCATAATTTCATGAAGACTTAGATATTAAATCATACAAAGAAGTGTATCAGAAGAGAGAGCAACAAACAAAAAGACAAAGGGCTAAAGGAGCAAATCAGCTGAACCTGTCCCTTTTAAAATGCTCTCTTAGGACTCCCAGCCATAGAATTCCATTTGCATTTAATCAATCAGAGCTAGATTATGTGATCATCTCTAGCTGCAAGGGAGTCTAGGAAGGTGAGTCTATGTAGCTAGGCTCATTGCTATCCTGATCAAAATTCTGTTCAAGAAAGAAAAGAAAAATGGATACTGGTGAGCACTGAGGAGTGTTTGTCACAGGAAGTAACTTATAATCCTGTCCAAGTTTTATGTTAGGTTGTGATCCAACTACTAAGAGACACATGCTACTGAACACTCTTCTCTTTGGTAAGCAGTTCACTTATGTTATTAATGTAGGCTTAGATACATGTCTGCTACTTGAAAGGATGTTCCCAGCATCATATTATTTTAAGAATAAATGTTAAACACAGATAGCAATTATGGGAGTTTATCTAAATTCATTACACACAGACAGGCTTTTAGGAGTCAGTACAAATGGTTTGCATTTTATCTATTACATATACCAACACCAGTGAAAGTATGCAGACTTGTTACAACTCCAAGTGGCAGAAGTACTAACACCTGCACATATTCAATATTCTAGATGCTTCCCAGGAATGGTAGGATAAGCCAGCTGCTATTTTTCCTTCCTGCCCAAATATTTTCCAAATATTAAGCTATTTTGGTTATTTCAAAGAGGTAACAAAATTCACAGAACTAAGCATTTAACAATTGGCTACTATATTTTTGACAGATGGCTACATTTACAATTACTAACAGTCTTCCTACTGTTTGAATATAAAACCAAAAAAACTACATAAATTACATGCTCAGTTGCCTTAGTTCTCATTTAACTTAAGGGAAAAATAATTAATTTGATCTAACTATTTTAAATATTTGCCAACAGGATGAATTCAATGACGTATGGAAGGATAATACTGAATTCACTATCTTCTACTTCTTGCCACTAAACAATATATCAGCTTGCTTTGCTACTGAAATTGCATAAAACAGATAGGACAGCTAATTTAAACAGTTGTTTGCACATTCAATATTTATAACCCAAATCTTGCATGACTGACTGCAAGCAGTGAGTTAGAAGGTTTAGCTCAGCTGCTGCCTAGAGTGATGGATGGCCTTGAAGAATTTCTTGTTCACTGACCAGATCAATCACATAACAAAATGGGAAAAAAAGATCAACCTTAAACTAGATTTTCAACATTTCCATCTGTATGCAAAACTGTTGCAAGAAGAAATGTATCATAAAACATAATGTGAAGCTACTTAAAAATAATAAAAATCCACCAGAAATGATGTAGAATGCAAATAAAAAAGATAAGGTGACTGGATGATATTCCTACTTTTTAACTAAATATTAACTGAAACTTTATGATATCTGTACTCCAAATAGTGTTGTCAATTCATAGGGATATCAAGCTCAGACTCACAAGTAAAAAGAGCATAACAGTTGAAAGGCCTGAAATTTTTTTTGACAATACTTGCAGTTAAATTTTATTTACTCAAACTAAAAGTTAGTGTTGTGGCAATTATAATATGCTACTTCTTTTAATTATCTCAATGGCTGTCCAAAAAAAAATAATAAATAAGTCTGTTAAGGAGTTAACAGACATCTGATGTTTCGAGTAACAGTAATTTATATATTAATGGCTAACCCTCAAATATCTGCATTAATGGTAGAAGACAGTAGTACTACATACAGAACATGGCTATGTAAGGCCCTCCTTAGTAGTATGCTTGACTGGTTTGTGAGGCTCCATGGTAAGCATCTCCTCCCAGCTCCACATTCAGTGATGTCAGATTGCTAGTTTGAAAGCAGACATGGTGGGAATATTTACACCACAGAAACAAGAAGCACTAAGCATCAGGACCCTCAATACTCCATCCCACCCCAGAGCCAAGTATTAAACATTTACCAGTACACAACAATGCGAGCTCATTTCTGAGGTTAGGATGTGGGTGTAGTAGTGAGGCTGAAGGGACTAAGGACTGAAGAGCCTAAGGTTGAGTTCCTGCTGAACAGATGTTGGGGGGGGGCAGGCTCAGATCTTAAATAATCCTGCACGTGCTTCAGGTGTCTAAAGATGTCTGTAGTTAGCAACCAGGATGATAGAAAGAGCATTTACCATTTCCTATAGCCCTCAGACATCCATTTTCTCTTCTTGAGTAACTTTATTCCCATAGGAGTAGAAATGAGAGAAGGAAGAGGAGCAGCTGAAGAGTGATGAGAAGGGGCCAGGTGTGGTTACTCACGCCTGCAGTCCCAGAACTTTGGGAGGCTGAGGTGGGTGGATCACAAGGTTGAGATTGAGACCATCCTGGCCAACATGGTGAAACCCCATCTCTACTAAAAATACAAAAAATTAGCTCGGCATGGTGGCGCATGCCTGTAGTCCTAGCTGCTTGGAAGGCTGAGGCAGGAGAATTCCTTGAACCCGGGAGGCGGAGGTTGCAATGAGCCAATATTGTGCCATTGTACTCCAGCCTCCAGCCTGGTAACAGAGTGAGACTCCATCTCAAAAAAAAAAAAAAAAAAGTAGAAGGCAAAGGGCAAGAAAAAAGATAGATAGAGGGAAGAGAAGACAAAGAAGAAAAATGGGAAAGAGGAAAAAGGACGAGGGAGAAATCAAAGAGAAAGAAGAAACAAAATGTCAGAAAAGGGAAAAAAGAGAAAGGAAACGGAAAAGAAGGAAAGAGGAAGGAGGAGGGTTGGAAGGCAGAGGAGGAAGAAGGGCTGTGGGCCCCTGGAAACAGCATATCTAATCCTCCAGTTTATTCACATTTACCTCACTTTAAGAATCAGTTGTGTTCCTGAATGTCTTCCATAAAAGCACACATGCAGTCTTAGAATGAGGCCTCACAGACATTCAGACGTCTTTCCATAAGATGGCAAATTTCTAAAAAATGCCAGACACATGGTGGTTTGTTCTCAAGGCTGAACCAAAGAGATGGTGGCTTTAGTGCTATGGACAACAACTTTTCTGCTGTTGAAGTCTGTTTTACTCTTTAGAAGCCAGAGGTTGGGACTCTCTGGCTTCTAAGCAATGGGTGAGGAACATATGGCCACATTTCCATATCAAAGCAGTACCAGGATGCTCAGGCTGGGACAAAATGCTGGGAAGAAGCCAGATCCTGAGTTCTAGCTACCTTGTGGGTTTTCAGGAATTCCTTACATTCGTGGTTCTTAAACTTCAAGTGTATCAGAATCACCTGAATGACCTGTTAAAAACATGGATTGCTGATAGATAGCTAAGATATGAAATCAACTTAAGTGTCCATCAATGAATGAATGAATGAAGAAAATGTGGTATATATACACAATGGAATACTATCCAGCCATAAAAAAAGACGAAATCCTGCCACTGGCAGTAACATGGATGATGCTGGAGGACTTCATGTTAAATGAACTAAGTCTCAGACATTATGTTAAGTGAACTTAGTAACAACAGAAAGATGTTGCCACTCATATGTGAGGACCAACAAAAAATCTGAGCTCATGGAAACAGAGAGTAAAATTTTGGGTATGAGAGGATGGGAAGGGTGTAGGGAGCAGTTGGTTAATAGATACAAAATTACAGCTAGATAGAAGGAATGAGTTTTGATGTTCTGTAGCACTGTAGGGTGAAGATGATTAACTGTAATTTATTGTATATATTCAAAAAGCTAGAAGAGAGGATTATAAATGTTTACTATACAAAGAAATAATAAATGAGATAATGAATGTTAATTAATTTAATCATTACATATTGTATATGCACATTGGAATACATGTATAAGGAATCTGTGTCCCGTAAGTATGTACAATTATTACTTGTTAACTAAAAATGTTTACAAAAATTTTTTAACCCACAGATTGCTGGGTCCTGTCTCCAGAGTTTCTCTCTCAGTAGGTCTGGGGTAAGGCCGGAGAATTTGCAGTTCTAACAAGTTCCAAGGTTGCCCATGCCGCTCATGCAGGAACTACACTTTAAGAACTACAACAACAACAACAACGGAAAATGTCCTGGAAATGCTTATCACTCAATCCTTAAGATTTTATTAGTTAGAATCTTAGCAAGAATTTAAATGCGAGAAACACGGGCTAATGATGAAGAGAGGTGTCCTGAAAGGGAAGAAGAAAGGCATCACAAAACAATTTTTCTTGTTTACAATTATGCCCTCAGCTGGCTGTGGTATCCACAAATGTTTTTCTAGCAACCAAATTCGTAGTCTCTTCCTGACTCATTCTCTGTCTCCTTACCCACAGGGCTAGGTCTTCTAAAACCATTTTTATAGTCACGAGCACAACTGAACTGAACAGGGGTAAATGCCTGACCCAAACTAACACAATCATATTCTCCCTCTAGGAATTTTGAAATTGCCTGGTGGACAAATGAAGCAAAATACGGAAAAAGCTAAGCTGAAAGACAGAGAGTGCTTAAGGCTTTCTAGTACTAGCTTCCACGTCCAGCTGCATCAATGCTCGTGAGCTTCCTGTGACATCCCAAAAAACTTGTGCTTGACGCTCTGGCTGTGTTTTAATTCACTCAAGTCGCTATGGTGAATGGAAATGAGTCCAAATGATGCTAGCCCACACCCACAACTTTAGCAACTTTACTACTAAAAAGTAACTCAAGTGCCTTTTGGCAAATGGAATATACAATGCTGATTCTGATACTGAAATCTTTAGTGGCCTATGATATGGTTCCATCACTGAGCTTATGAGAAACAAACAAAACAAACAAAAGCCCTACACCCATGTTTTGGTTATTGTTGGATAGTAGAAAAGTCTCATACATCCTCCTTATGATTTTTTAGATTCCAGGTTAAACAGCTATTACTATTTATTTGTTAGAGTATCAGTTAGGATTCTTTTATCTCAAAAGTTAACAAAAAATCCAAGTCAAGCTAGTTCACCTAAATGGAATGTACTAGCTCACATTATTAGAAACCATAGAGGTAGGGCAAGCTTTAGGATTGATTGATTCGGCAGCTCAAAGCTGTCATCAATGACCCAATATCTTTGTTTCTCCCTTTCTGCCATCTGGTGTCAGTTCTGTCCTCATGGTCACAGGATGGGTGCCAGCTACAAACAGAGTGCAGCCCAGTCTAGCATCCCAAACAAGAGTCATAAAAGTCACTCAAATTGGGCCAGCATAGGTCAGATTCCCATTCCTAAAAGAATAAATGTGGCTAAATAAATGAAATGCACTAACTGACCTATCAATCAAAGCCCACTCCAGAGTCTATACCACGATCCTTTACTAGACACACATAGGCTGCACTGGCCAGGGAAGGTACCCAAACAAAGATCAGATAATTTTTGGAAGAGAAAAATGTGGCAAAGTATGCTAGGTAGACAACTAATAAATGTCTACCACACTTGGTTCTTCCATGTGTTACTAGAAAATAACTTAAAAATTCACTTTATTTTGTAACCATTATAGTAATAATGAGTTCAGGCAAGAATCATCATTCTAAACTGGTGAATGAGAGTTTAATGAAGAAGAAGATATTTACATAGTCTCAAATTATAGCCCCACAAATGACTCAACCAATATTAAAGTTAAAATACTTGGTTAAGGTGGTCTCTACCAGGTTTTCTTTACTATGAGAAAACCTGGTAGAGACCACCTTAGCCAAGTGATGGAAGTTAACATCAGCTGTAAACATCATAAGCCTCCTGATAAACTGCTCTGAGAAGGGCACAACATCACTTACATAGTAGATTTCACCAAAGACGCATCATATCACATCACGTTTTCTAATCATAAGAAAACATGAGACAAACTGGATTAAGGGGCATTCTACAAAATAACTGACCTGTACTTTTCAGCAGTGTCACTGATGTGAAAGACACAGAAAGGCTGAGGAACCATTCCAAATTAATGGAGACAAGTGAAAACTAAAGGTACTGTGTAATTCTGGATCAAAAACATAATTGCTATGAAGGACAGTATGTCTATACCACAGATAGCAGTACTGCATCAATGTTAAATGGTTTTGAAAATTGTACTGTGGTCGTGTAAGTGAATGTCCTTAGTAAATATATACTGAAGTGTTTAATAAAGGAGTAAGAGGTCTGCAACATACTCTCAAATAGCTTGAGGGGAAAAAAATGTGTATACACACATACACGATCACATACATAGAGAAAAACTGTAAAGGCAAATGTGGCAAAATGTTAATAATTCGTGAATATGGGTGAAAGGTATATGGCAGTTCTTTGTACTATTTTTGTAACTTCTCTTTAAGTTTGAAATCATTTCAAAATAAAGTTTTTTTTTCTGGAGACAACAGATGCTGGAGAGGATGTGGAGAAATAGGAACGCTTTTACACTGTTGGTGGGAATGTAAATTAGTTCAACCATTGTGGAAGACAGTGTGGTGATTCCTCAAGGACCTACAAATAGAAATTCTATTTGACCCAGCAATCCCATTACTGGGTATATATCCAAAGGATTATAAATTGTTCTACTATAAGGACACATGCACACGAAATGTTCACTGCAACACTGTTTACAATAGCAAAGACTTCGAATCAACCCAAATGCCCATCGATGATAGACTAGACAGGGAAAATGTGGCAAATATACACCATGGAATACTATGCAGCCATAAAAAATGATGAGTTTGTGTCCTTTGCAGGGACATGGATGAACCTGGAAACCATCATTCTCAGCAAACTGACACAAGAACAGAAAATCAAACACTGCATATTCTCACTCATAGGCAGGTGTTGAACAATGAGAACACATGGACACGTGGAGGGCAGCATCACACACTGGGGTCTGTCAGGGGGAAACAGGGAGGGACAGTGGTGGGTGGGGAGTTGGGGAGAGATAGCATGGGGAGAAATGCCAGATATAGGTGATGGGGAGGAAGGCAGCAAATCACACTGCCATGTGTGTACCTATGCAACAATCTTGCATGTTCTTCACATGTACTCCAAAACCTAAAATGCAGTAAAACAAACAAACAAAAAAAGTTTTTTTAAAAAGTAATTTTAGATTGCATGATCCTACAACTTGTCTCAAACCATAAGGTGTTATTATTTTACACTGTTTGCCACTTAAGCTTTGTAAGAGCAAAAAGCTGAAAACAAATAATTGAATTTTAACTTATTTATGTATAGAATAAGAATAATCAGAATAAACTTGTTCCTCTGGTGGAGGCAGGTGTGTCTCGGCTAAGCCCGGTTATTTCCTTTTCTTTTGGTCATATAACCAGAGTCCATTTCCTAGCCCACAATGCTGTTATGAGTGATGTACAAGTTCTGGTCAGGGAAACATGACCCCTAACATCCTCCCAAGTGATTCTTCAGGCTCTCTCTTCCCGTGTTTGCTGACAAGCAAGGGATATGAAAGATCCAGCAGAACACTATGAGGCCCTAGATTAGAAGACGAAAGCAGCCTAGGTCCCCCTAAACGACTCTGAGGAACAGAGCCCCTATCTTTGGCCTGCAATGAATTACAACATGAACAAGAAATGAAGCTTTACTGTATTAAGTAAGTCACTGGGATTTGGGAATTATCTGTTAAAGCAGTTAGCCCACCTGACTGATAAAGCTACCTAATTCGTAAAACAGATTAAAAGAATGGTGACACTTCAGGAAAATGTATTAAGTGAGAATGTCATGTATTTGCTTTTAGTGTATACTTTAGCAGTTTTCAAAATGTAGTTAAGGGATTCTTGATCCTCAAAAGGTAGTCTGGGGATGGCTGAGGGTCTCCAAGATCCCTTCAGGAACTCAGTGAGGTCAAAACCATTTTCATAACAATACTAACATGTTATTTGTTTTTCACTCTCATTCCCTCACAGCATATAGTGGAGTTTTTCAAAAGGTGACATGATGTATTATATACAACAGACTGAATTAGAGGCAGATAAGAAAATCTACCTGTCTTCTAAATATTTAGTGAGATGTTAAAAAGATTCGCAAAAATGTAAAATAATGTCACTCTCCACTAATTTTAGAAAATAGAGATATTTTATGTATAGGTTTTTATAGGTATTTATGCTAACATGACATGGATTTATTATTATTTCTATATAATAAACATCTTTTACACTATTCAGTGTTAATTTCCAACATGGTAAATATTGAGCTACAACCCACATAAAGAAAAGCTCTTTTGGGCTCTCAATGTTCTTTTTTCCTTTTCTTTCTTTTTTTTTTTTTAACTATACTTCAAGTTCTGGAGTACATGTGCCAATCACGCAGGTTTGTTACATAGGTATACATGTGCCATGGTGGTGGTTTGCTGCATCCATTGCCCCATTATCTACATTAGGTATTTCTTCCAATGCTATTCCTCCCCAATACCCCCACCCTCTGCTATTCTTCCCCTAGACCCCCACCGCACCAAGTCCTGGTGTGTGATGTTCCCCTCCCTGTGTCCGTGTGTTCTCATTGTTCAACACCCACTTATGAGTGAGAACATGCAGTGTTTGGTTTTCTGTTCTTGTGTCAGTTTGCTGAGAATGATGGTTTCCAGTTTCATCTATGTCCCTACAAAAGACATGAACTCATCCTTTTTTATGGCTGCATAGTATTCCACTGTGTATATGTACCACATTTTCTTTAACCAGTCTATCATTGATGGGCATTTGGGTTGGTTCCAAGTCTTTGCTATTGTAAACAGTGCCGCAATGAACATACATGTGCATGTGTCTTTATGAAAGAATGATTTAAAATCCTTTGGGTATATACCCAGTAATAGGATTGCCACAGTGGTTGAATTAATTTATACTCCTACCAACAGTGTAAAAGCAGAAAATTTGAGGCCAATATCCACGATGAATACTGATACAAAAATCTTCAATGAAATACTGGCAAACTGAATCCAACAGCACATCAAAAAGTTATCCATCACAATCGAGTCAGCTTCATCCCAGGGATGCAAGGCTGGTTCAACATCCACAAATCTATAAATGTAATCCACCACATAAACAGAACCAAAGACAAAAGCCACATGATTATCTCAATATATGCAGAGAAGGCCTTTGACAAAATTTAACAGCCCTTTATGCTAAAAATTCTCAATAAACTAGGCATCGATGGATCACATCTCAAAATAATAAGAGGTATTTATGACAAACCCACAGCCAATATCATACTGAATGGGCAAAAACTGGAAGCATTCCCTTTCAAAACTGGCACACGACAAGGATGCCCTCTCTCACCACTCCTATTCAACATAGTATTGGAACTTTTGGCTAGGGCCATCAGGCAAGAGAAAGAAATAAAGGGTATTTGAATAGGAAGAGAGGACATCAAATTGTTCCTGTTTGCAGATGACATGATTGTATATTTAGAAAATCCTATTGTCTCAGCTCAAAAATCTCCTTAAAGCTGATAAGCAACTTCAGCAAAGTCTTAGGATGAAATCAATGTGCAAAAATTACAAGCATTCCCATACACCAATACTAGACAGAGAGTCAAATTATGAGTGAACTCCCATTCACAACTGCTACAAAGAGAATAAAATACCTAGAAATACAACTAACAACGGAAGTGAAGGACCTCCTCAAGGAGAACTACAAATCACTGATCAAGGAAATATGAGAGGACACAAACAGATGGAAAAACACCCCATGCTCATGGTTGGGAAGAATCAATATCGTAAAAATGGCCATACTGCCCAAAGTAATTTATAGATTCAATGATATCCTCATCAAGCTACCAATGACTTTCTTCACAGAATTGGAAAAAAACACCTTAAACTTCATATGGAGCCAAAAAAGAGCCTACATAGCCAAGACAATCCTAAGCAAAAAAAAAACAAGCTGGAGGCATCACGCTATGTGACTTCAAACTATATTATAAGGCTACAGTAATCAAAACAGCATGATACTGGTACCAAAACAGAGATAAAGACCAATGGAACAGAACAGAGGCTTCAGAAAGTACGTCACACAACTACAACCATCTGATCTTTGACAAACCTGACAAAAACAAGCAATGGGGAAAGGAGTCCCCATTAAATAAATGGTGTTGGGAAAACTGGCTAGCCATATGCAGAAAGCTGAAACTGGATCCTTTCTTTACACCTTATACAAAAATTAATTCTAGATGGATTAAAGATTTAAACATGAGACCTAATACCATAAAAACTCTAGAAGAAAACCTAAGCAATACCATTCAGGACATAGGCTTGGGCAAGGGCTTCATGACTAAAACATCAAAAGCAATGGCAACAAAAGCCAAAATAGACAAATGGGATCTAATTAAACTTAAGAGTTTCTGTACAGCAAAAGAAACTATCAATAGAGTGAACTGGCAACCAACAGAATGGGAAAAAATTTTTGCTATCTACCCATCTGACAAATGGCTACTATCTAGAATCTACAGAGAACTTAAACAAATATACAAGAAAAAAACAAACAACCCCATCAAAAAGTGGGCAAAGGATATGAACAGACACTTTTCAAAAGAAGACATTTATGCAACCAACAAACATATGAAAAAAAAAAAGCTCATCATCACTGGGCTCTCAATATTTTTTAAGAGTGCAGAGGGATCCTGATCCCAGAGTTTGAGAATTGTTTGTTTTACAATAAAGTATAACTGAGAGTCATAACATTTTAAATAAAATAAACCCATATTACCAATGCATAAGAGGCAAGGATAGGAGGGTCCTTACTTGACTCTTATTTACTCAAGAGCACAGGATCTAGAACACAATAGGTGCTCATATATATTTGTTAAATTAATAAACTGTGTAATAGTGATAATATCCACTTTTAAGAGTGCTGTGATAATTGCATGAAATAGTGTGTGTGTGTGTGTGTGTGTGTGTGTTTATAGTAGATTATCACTGTTCACGGTTATTTGCTATCTCCCTTTCACATAGGAGACTGAATACATCCCTGCCCTGTTGACTCTAGGCTTGGCCGTGTTAACTGGGCTGGCCAGTGAATGCAAGGAGAAGCAATATGTGCCACATATATGAGGAGAAACTTTAAATTCAATTGTGTGGTTCTGCTCAGACTCCTGCTTTTCTGCTCTCACCTTATGGACACTATGTCCCACATAGGAACTGTTTGTTCTATCCAGGTTCTGGAATGAGAAGACACAGACTAGATACATAGACACGCTATAGATAAAGCAGAGCTGCAGCCTACTTGTAGCTCTCAGGTAATGTGAGACAGCTATGTATGAAATTTTATAAACCATCTTAGCAAACCTGGCAAATAGAGCTTTATATTTGTGACCCCAAAAATCTTCCCATGTTTGGGAAGGCTCTCTCTTCTTTTGCTTGCTGACCAGATATAGAGGATACAGTAGAGGACTCTGAGGTCCTAGATGGAAGATGGAAGCAGCCCAGGTTCCTTGGCCTAATGTATTACAGATGTTCAATAAACCCAACCATTCTAATCAGTGTTATTATTTAGCTAGAAAAACACTGAAGAATTGTAGCTTAGTGCTTAAATGACTGCATAGAGCATCTAAATTAAGACAATTTAGATGGTACCATTAAGATCGCCTTAGGGTTCCAGGTGAATAAAGTACATGACTTAGGACAAGAGTGGCATCAAAGTATAACAGATCTGATTATTATGAAAAATTTCGGTAACCACTTACCCATGAATGCCATTAGAGGGGCTCAGGAATATCTGTAGACATCACTGGCAAGTGACTGAGAGAGAAAGAAGTTCTAAGGTGACTGTCAAGCATCTATAATAAAGGAGCAGAGGATTGGATGTATCAGTCCATTTGCCCACCCTACCTACACTGCGTTCTTAGGGAATCTGCTCCAGCTTACAACCTCTAAAATTGAAACCAGCTTTAGAGCACTTAGCTTAAAACCAGTGATTGGCCAAGGACCAATCCTGATTATTATTTCAAATCTCTGAACCAGCAGACACACAGACTGGACCTGATCACACAGTGATGGGAAATGGACTTGTAGGGTCATAGAGTGATGTACTGGTAGCCATTATTGTCCATATGCACAACGGCAAACAATCAGAGAAAGCTGGTCTGCAGGATGAAACAGAAGAACTGAGAAGCAGACTTATAAACAAAATGAGAGATGAGAGCAGCTGCGAGAGAGAGAGACGGAGAAAGAGAGAGAGACAGACAGAGAAACTGTTGACAACTCTCACCTCCCACGAGGGTTGTACAACTTTTGCAGCTGGGTTCCTTAAGATCTCTCCATGTTCTTCCAGTACATTTTTTTTTTACTTGAAATAATTTAAACAGATTTCTGACTTTAACAATCAAATGATCATTAAAGTAAATTGCTTTGTTTTTTTGTCTTGCTAATCCTGACCCAAGCAAAGAATATTATTTCTTTGATTTTTGAAGGGGAGGAGTAAGGGAGGACTAGAAACCTGGGATATCATAACAGAATTAACCTTCTGCAGTTGAGAGTCCAAAGTACTTGCAGAAATAAATTCATTTTTTAGAAGTGTCAGAAACCATGATCATAAAATCATAATACATGTTGTTCACCTTTGTGCAACTCAAGCACGAAAAGGCAGCAAAGATATCAAGAGAAGAGGCTAGAGAGTCAGAAGTCCAGAACTTTCGTCCTGGTTTTGCCACTAAGAAACTGCATCCTGAGAGATGTCACATCCCTTTTCTGGGTTTCAGGATTTTTCCTACAAAAAACAGGGAATTGGATAAGATTTGTAGATTCTCTATGATAGAGAATTGAGCTGCTAAAGCTTTTTAAAAATTTATGCTAACATATCAGTTTCTAAATACAGTGAATTTGTATATTTATTTCAAATCATTGTTTATAGCTTATCAATAATCACATATGGTTTTAAATAATGCTAAGAGAGATTTTACTTTCCAAGTTATAGATCAATAGCATTTAACCTTAAAGAAAAGAGAATGGTAATGTCTATGTACATGAAACAGAAAGGTTGTTCCTACTTACTGCTAATAAATGCAACCAACCACTTACTATACTGAGAATTTCACATTATTGTCACTTACTATACTGAGAATTTCACATTATTGCCTTTGTTTGAAATAGTTTATTATAATATCTTTCTAATATGAAATGACATAAAACAAAGATCACTAATGTGTTCTAATAAACAAGGGAAGACTACTTGGTTTTAATTAAAGTTGTCTTTGGGGAGTTCTATTACAGGCTTATACTCAAACTCAGAGTTTTTATCTAAGAGCCAATTGTGGTGTTCTACAGCTTTAGTACAGCCTTGAAAATGTTTACTTAAATATACTACCAACATGACCATTTTAAGAAAATTCATTCATTATCTAAATTCTTCTGCCTTTACTTGTTCTTTAATATAGTTACCATCCTGCCAGTAGAGTTGTGGTGGAGAGAAATGCACTTTATACATGACAGAGGAAATTAAAACATTAAATTAAGGCCTAGTCATTAGTCTTCCAAGAACTAAGAATTGAGAAAATGAAAGCAGAACACTTTCTTAGTCCCGTTCAACTGCTTTCTACTCTAATTCTTGTTTCTTTTTTTGTTTTCCTGTCTTTTTCTAATCAAAGAACAACACTGACAGTGTTATCAACACACTTCAGTACAATACAATATAACAAGCACTACTGAGGACCAACCATGCACAGAGAATTCTTCTAAGTTCTGTAGGGATTACAATGATGACAAGATGTAGTACCTGCCCTCAAAGTAACCATGTGCACAATTATGAGAAGACAGAGGAAGCAAAGACGTTACTACTATTGGAGGATATGGGAAGTATTTATGAAATATAATGCATTTGAGTTTGACCTTAAAGAATGATTAGGGTTCAAAAAGTGGAGAGAATGGGATTAGGTTGGATGAAAAACTTGAGCCAAAGGCATGAAAGCTTGTCAGGTGCTCAGCAATCAAGGTGGCTATGGCAAGGAGGAGGAGTGGAATGAATTATGGAGGGAGAGGTGCCTCAGATCAGATCCAGAAGCCTCGGGTGCCCAGTGACCACCAACTTGGTGGGGCAACTGGATAAAGAAGCCTGGGCTACAGGAAATCCTGATGTTTTTCCCCATGGACCCAGGCTGCCTAAGACCAAAATCTAAAACTTAAAATTCAAATACTGATCATTTAAAAAGTAAAAACAAATATTAGAGTACCTCAAAACACAGAATTTAAATGTGGTTGAAAACTGAAATATAAGCTTTATCTGACTATGTATTATTACCCAGTTTTAAAATGAAGGTTGAATCCCGTTACTGGGTATATATCTAAAGGATTATAAATTGTTATATTATAAAGACACATGCACACGTATGTTCATTGTGGCACTGTTTACAATAGCAAAGACCTGGAACCAACCCAAATGCCCATCAATGATAGACTGGACAAGGAAAATATGGCACGTATATACCATGGAATACTATGCAGCCATAAAAAACAATGAGTTTGTGTCCTTTGTAGGGACATAGAGGAATCTGGAAACCATCATTCTCAGCAAACTGACACAAGAACAGAAAATCAAACACTGCATGTTCTCACTCACAGCAAGGTGTTGAACAATGAGAACACAAGGACACAGAGAGGGGAGCATCACACACTGGGGTCTGTTGGGGGGGACTAGGGGAGGGACAGTGGGGGGCAGGGAGGTTGGGGAGGGATAACATGGGGAGAAATGTTAGATATAGGTGAAGTGGGGATGGAGGCAGCAAACCACATTGCCATGTATGTATCTATGCACCAATCCTCCATGATCTGCACATGTACCCCAGAACCTAAAGTACAATAAATAATACACACACACACACACACACACACACACACACACAAAATTTAAAAAAAAGGTTGAACCATATCAGTTGATTTCAACCTTTTGAGGGAGCAATGACATCCTCTGTTTACATAAAACATATAAACATTTTCATCCCAAAATGTATACAAGATTGAAAAAAGGGAGGATGAAATTGTTTTGTTTGAAGTAACAGAGGGGATTCAGAAGTGTTTAAAAAGCAATGGACCGCATAATTTTTAATTAACTCTAGGTAGCTCCAAAACTCATTTTCTATGAATGGAAATTCTAAATGTATTACTATCTTACCAAGTTTAAGCCACCCATATCTTCACTCTGTCTCCCAAAAATAGTATATCACAGAACAAACTGAAGTCAAATTAAGGGAAGTCTAATAATGCAAAGAATTAGAAAACTACTGAAAGAAGGAAATTAACATTTACTGATCACACACTACCATGCCAGGTACTATATCAGGATTAGGTCTCTGTAACCAATCTAAAGTCCAGTGATCTCTACTGATGTCTATTGGAATATCTGGGCAATGTCTTTTACAAATGGGGCTTAGAAATGGAAAATTCAACTGCAGCCTCATTGGTATCTAATTGCTGTGGCCCCTCGAGATCGCATGGTCTATTTGGAGGTGGAGAGTTGGTTGTTGAGCTGTCTAAATAATAAGACCATTATGTAATAAATGCCGTAACAGATATGTGTAAGTGCTACTGTAAGATATATTCTTAATTTACTACATGTAGGCCCTTCTAGTAGCTATTTTTATGAATCCAGAATATAAGATATTTTAACATCCAAATCAGAAACTTCACAATTTATGATTAAAAAAAAAAAAAAACTACAGAAATTAGGAAGCCTAGAGATACTAGCCCTTCCCATAGGAGGATACTTCTTGTATTTACAACTAGCCAACTTATCAAGGCCAAATGACTTCATGAGACTCCATGAAACACTTTAATTGCTAACAAGAAATTTAATTAACTACCAGAATAAAAATGAAATACAGTGAAAGGGAAAAAGAACCAAACCAGAGTAGACATTTCTCCTGACCAAAGAAAAATAAGTGAGCTACATATGCCATCAAGAAACATATCTACATGGCACTGCCATATCAAAAAAGGGAGTGCATTTGGAGGATCTGTGATTTGCTGTGAATTGTCTTCAATGATCACTGTTAGTGAAGGCAAACAGGGGCAGCGGAAAATGGGAAAGCTCTGTGTATTATGCCTTAAATCATTGGAAGTCTACCTGTTTATTTTTCCCAGTTCCTGCTTCTTCACAGTTGAACATTTCTATCTATAGTTCTACAGTTGGTCTGGTCACCTGTAACTCCCTTCATACCAAGATTCTGATGCCAGGACTTCTTACAGTTGTCTTTTAAATAAATAACTAGTATGTACACCAAAACAACAGTAATCGCTTTTTTCTTCATATTTATGCCAATCATTTCTTTCCAGATAGAAAACCTGCATAAGTGAATAGTCAAGCAGGCTTCCAAGGAAAAGCTACTTTTCCATCTGTCTTTAGGGACAAGTAGCATGAAAATTTCACATGCAAAGCAGACATGCTCAACTTGTCACAAAATGGTTCAGAAGAACAATTTAAAATTTCAGTAGCACTATACTCTTATCTATATTTAAAGAATATAAAAATTATAAATTAAAACCTACCGTGCACTTAGAATTTGGCATTATTGAATTTAACCCTCTTAACTACCCAAAAAATACATATAAAAATCAACCCCATTGCATAGATGAGGCTTGAGGCTTAGACATACAAAGGTGGTCAGCAACTTGTCCCAGGTCACCATGCTAATAAGTGGCAGAGCCAGTAACTCCCAAGCCTATAATCTGCCCAATCACAGGACCCTGACTTGTGCCCTGATAATTGATATGGCAATCATGTAACTGCACAGTGCTTGAACAAATGTAAGGCCTTTTATTATTTTGTTTTACATAGTAAAAACACTTCCAAATATTTGTATATGTGCATTTTTTCTTTTCTTTTCACTTTGAACATGCATCTAGTTTGTTTAGAGTATTGTAAAAATAATTTAGAAAAGTAAAATGAACCAAACTAAGAAACAGAAAAAAAACTTTTCATAAACACATGTTTAATAAACAATATGTATCTGATTTATATACCTACCACATATGTTATCAAAAACTTCCACATAAAACCTATTTTAAGGCATGCAAATTTAATATATTAAGAAAGTCAGTATGCAAAAGATCTTAAAGTGCTCCCTTTACTAATGCATATAACAAAATATACTGATTATGCAAGTACATTTAATTTGACATAATTAAAATAATGAGATTTAAATACTGATGATTTTAAAAAGAAAAAATAGAAATTGAAATTAGCCATGAGATGCATTCAAAATATTAATGAAATGTTATTACTACTTTAGTGTACTTCTAGTTTAAAAAAGAGCTACTACTGGTCATTCTTGTTGTCTAGTTCTCAACACATAGTTTAGAGATGTATTCCCTTGGTGACATAAAAGATTTCACTGGTTAACACAGTAATTATTTGGCATTTGGTTAACATCTCTTTTATAAATAACTTAAAAAGCTAGAAAGCAACCACTATTTTCTTTAAAGGAAGGAACTGAATGATCAAAAGATAAGAAAGCAAATGTTCCACAGGAAGAGTTGTGCATGGTTAAATGGATACAATCTCAAAAGCTCTCACTAATGTCATCGTGACCCAAAGATATCAAATTTAGGTATTCTCTCAATTCCAGTGGCTTTAAAGAGGCTGGAGAAGATAGATGACATATGAAAAGATCAGATCTGCAGCTGTGAGGCCACATTCACTTTACTTAGTTTAAAGTTTCAATGGAGGCTACTGTCTCCGATGTCACTGAAGAAGGAAAGGCAGGAGCAAAATTCAATAGGGTAAAAGAATCTGAAACTTCTACTAGATTTATTTTCTGACCTCTTTTTCTATCTCACTGGTAAAAAGGTACAGAAAAAAGTAACCTAAGAGTAACTTTCGTTAAATTAGCTTGAGGCTAAAGCTCTGTTTGGAAGGATGTCCAATTTTCCATATTATAGAAATGAAAAAGGAAGCTTTGAGGCCTATGTGCACCTAAACTTCCTAAAATTCTTAGAAAAAGACCAATGTCTTCAATTAACTCTGGCCATTAAAATAAAAGAGTTCACATTACCATTTGCTGTGAGGAAATGGAAACACCAAATTAAAGTGTTGAGTCCAAAGCCACATAACTAGGAACCAGAGCAAAAGAAAAAACAAAAACTCTGGAATGAGCATCATAAATTCTGTATTGAATTCCAGGTTAAAATCATCAAACTCCATTCAGATACAATTTCAAATTCTGAATAATGCAAGGATCACAAAGGATCAGTTAAAATTTGTAAGGACTAGGTATACTTTTAGGGTTTTTTTTTTCTTTTTTAAAGAATTTAACTTTTACATTCAACCTTTATCAGATTCCAAATGCAAGCAGTATTTTAAACAGCTAAGGGCTCAACACATGAAAACTTGTACATAGCAATAATATTCTCCACGACCCATGGGCTAAGAATCCTAACCTCTCCAAACAGCACATGATGCCCATCACAGGCTCTCAGAGTGTTTTCAACTCATTTATTGAAAAAGCACTCACTGAGCTGCATGAAAAGGAGAAAAATAATGTCAATTCACTAGAGGCATAACAGTACAAAATGTCTCTCAAAATTCATTGAGATAATGACAAAATCAGGATAGAAAAAGGAATTAACGCAGCTCAACGATATTCAGAAAATGAATATAATTCTTGTCAAAAATATAATATTCCAGAGTCATTTAGTGTGATTGGCAGCATCAAATAGAGGAAAATGAATTTCTATTTCAAGATGCAGTTGGTTCTTTTCTAAGAGCTCAGGTTCATGGTGTTCCTCCTGTGCACCAGATGTCTGCCCCCAGGCTCTGAACACTTAGCAAACCACACAGGGGAGCCACTGGCCTCCCACTGCCTTGATGATGCAGTTGGGAAGACACCAAAGATAAAAGAATTTTTAAAAACCTGTTGTTTATTCAATCATTTACCTTCAAGTGAAACCGTTAAGACACAGTTACACTAAAATATTTCAGAAAAGAAAACTGCAACTAATATTATGAAATAAGCAAGTCAAGATGACTTTTGTAAAAAGCAAGGAAGTCTTTTGTGGGTTGACATCTTGACTCTAAAAATGAGAGAATTCTGTTACTTCATTGCTCACCTTACTATATGTTAGTACATTAAACACTCCCTTTACCCCACATGCAAAATGTAATGTGCTTAGATAATTGCTGATCAGGTCATGAAGTTCTGAAACAACCTTATCCACAGGTGTATGATCCTAAATAATATAATTTTTAGATTTTAAAGAAAAAAGAGGTCTACACAGGAATCAATAAAGAAGAGGTAATGCTGTTTCTTAGTTTTCATTTTAAAAAGTCTAAAATGAATTCATCATATTTGGGATGCAAAATGCTAAAACAAAAAAATAGAGTTGAGTAAACTCCTTCCTTTAATTCTCAGGCATTTATCTCTTAAAAAGGTAAAGACAGAAATATCTCAGCATGAAAGACCTTTCCTTCCTAAAACTCTACAGACAAAACTGTCTTATGAGAAGTCCCTTGAGAAGATATAAAAGGCTTAGCTCTTTCAACTTATACTAAGATTCAAATAAAATATTTACCATATATCCACTACTTATGCATATATGTATAGTCAAATAGAAAAATAACAATATTTACAAGTAAGGCAGTGTGGCAAGAAGATGCAGAACACAGGTTATAGATTTAGACTACATGTTTGAATCTTGGCTCTAAGAGTTAGTAGATCTATAACCTCTGGCAAGTTCCTTATCCTTTCTGGGTTTCAGTTCCCTCAAATGATAAAATAGAGGTAATGATTATGACTACCATCCAGGCTAATTCTGAGGATTAACTGAGCTAAAACAATTAAATTGCTTAGAACAATGATGATTTATCATAAGTGTTTAATATTTGCCATTATTATTACTTTATGTTAGTTTTCTCATTTAATGCTTATGACAGGCCTGTGAGGTAAGTATTATTACTCTCACCTCATAGGGTGAGGCAGGTTAAGTAATACGCCCAAAATCCCACAGAGGTAAAGCAGAATTTGCCTACAGATCTGTCCAGTTTGCAGCCTATACTCTTACTTCTCCCTAATATGCCACATGTCCTCACAGATCTTGCTCTCATGTCATCATAACATTCATCAATATGTTTGTGAATTTCTTTTAATGGATCTTTCACACTAAGAGTAAACTCTCTGAGGATAGAGACTGGGTGCTGCTTCTCTCTTCATTCATTAGTCTACCCATCCTTCTGCCTACATGTCTGTATTTCAGAGCCTATTATACGTCATGACTTGTGTTGAGTGCTGGGATATCAAGTTGAATAGAACAGGCTCCATGTTCTCATGGAACCTGAAGTCCACCCAAAAAGACAGGTAATTAAATAAACATAAAATAATTATAAACTGTTACAGTAAAAACGAAGGAAAAGAAAGGGGTGCTAGAAAAGGCAGAAGAGATGAACCTCATTTAGCTGGGGGAAAATCATAAAATGGCTTTCTGAAGAAAGAACACTTAAGCTGAGATGAGGAGGATGAGGAGGAGTTAGCCAGACAAACAGAAGAGGACAGAAACCATGGTGCACAGGACCCTAAGAAGAGACTTTACCTGGTGCTTGAGGAAGGAAAGAAGCAGCCTGGCAGCCAAATTGTGAGCTCTCAGCAGAGCGAGTGGTATGAGATGAGAAGGGAGAAGTGAGACCAGAGTACCCAGAAGTATTGGGCATTAGGAGTTTATCCTCAGTTCAATAGGAACTTCAGTTGCTTTTTAGAAATATCACTCTACTGCAGTGTGGAGACTAGAATTAAAGAGGACAAGAGAAGAAGCTGCAAGTCCACTGGGAAGCTCTAACAGTCGGGCAAGCACATGTGATAGTGGTTTGGGACTAGGAGGGTAGTAGCAAGTATGGGGAGAATTATACAGATTCAAGGTATATCAAATCCCCCGTACCTAACACAATGCCTGAAAATAAGAGGAATTTAATTACCTGTTGACTGAATGAACGAGTAATTCCTTGAGCAGAGCTGTTGTTGGTTCTCAAGCCCCAACTACCCCATATGCATAACCTCCTCCTTAGCAGTCTACTCATCCAGTGGGCATGGGAGACACAGAAAGATGCTGAAGAAATGATGACTAAATTCGTAAACCAGCTGGCAAGACTCCACTTATAAAAACTTCTTGATGTATAAACGTATCTTTGTGAAACAAAATGCCTCTCTCATTCTGACAATGAAAAATTTTAGAAGCCAGATACCTTTTTGTTATGTGACTTTCCAAGCTTGTTAGAGAAATGTATTATTTAAAATAGCCTAGAGCTATGCTGCCAGAAACACAGTGAAACACTGAGGGTGCTGAAAGAAAGCCCTTTTATTTAAGAAAAAAAAAAAAATAAAACAAAAAAAATCAGTGCAGCAATGCATAGAAACAGACCCACACTTGTTATTCCACTTGCCTTCTTGTAAAAACATCATCTCAGTCATTACTTCCTAAAACAGCACTATATTTTTATTGTCTATCAGCAACAAATTCAAATACATAGAATATTTTTTTACAATCTGATAAATTCCCAATGTCAGGAGAGAGAATATCTTCTCCATGTTATTTAATAATTTTAATAAAATATCCATAAAGTATTTATTTTGTTAAAACTATAAAACAAACCATTTGGAAAATCCAAATGTTTGTCCATGTAGATATGAGAACAAAGGAATCTATTACTATAGTCAACTGAATTCAAAGTATAGTCATTATCCCCAACACCCCTTGAAATGTTTTCCTATCCTTAAATAGGCCAAGAGCATCAGTAATAAGGTAATAACAAAGTCATCAGGTTTACTTGATATCAACTACTCTCCTGCTAGGACTAAGTTAAACCTAAGATACTTGTTGATTTCTCAATAATTAAAGCTTAAAGTTTTATTAAATTAGTTAAGACAGATATTGCCCTGGGTAAAGCAATAAGCTCTAGCGTTTGGGGGCACAAACGAAGCTTAATTTTGCATAGAAAAAGAGGGCTCATTGTCAAAAGATTCTGTTCTAAGGCTCAGCCAAGTGTCTTAGACAACTTTCATCAAAAGGCCAACTAGTAGCACCCTCACCACTGCTTCTGATAGGGAGATCAGAAGAATAAGCAGGCCTAGATGGGATTCTGCGGGTTTTTAAGGAGCTTAAAAACCTTAGAAATAAAATATAATTTACCTTCTTCCATTTGGCAGGAACCATTTTTCCTTACACTTAAAATAAAGCTTTGTGTGATCCCCTCTACCTTTAGAATGTCTTTGGAGTCTTGAAAATGCATTTTCTGCAGAACCAGAAAGTGATACATGAGTGCACCAAATAATGCTTTGGTCCTGTTACTCTAAGATCTATTTTAAAGAAACCTGATGACCATGGCAGATGATAAAAGAAGATCTTAGTAAAAAGTTTACTGAGGTTTAAGGTTGAATAAAACAAAGGTATAAATTGTACTATCTATCCTTTATCACCCAAGAAGACAAGATTATATATTGGTAGCTAAAATTCGTATGTTAACAACATGTGAACAAACCATTAATATCTAAATTCATATAAACTAAAAGAAATGAATAACCCTGAATTTGTTACTCTCATTTTATTAAGATAGTTCTTCTTTCTTATTAGTTTGTACCAAACTTACTTAGTAAAAGTAGTATAAAAATCATCTTTTACAAGGTCTGTGGCCAGATGGCTGAATAGGAATAGCTCTGGTCTGTAGCTCCCAGTGACATCAATGCAGAAGGCAAGTGATTTCTGCATTTCCAACTGAGGTACCCAGCTCATCTCATTACTGGTTAGACAGTGGGTACAGCCCACAGAGAGTGAGCCAAAGCAGGATGGGGTGTCACCTCACCCGGGAAGCACAAGGGATCAGGGAACTACCTCCCCTAGCCAAGGGAAGCCATGAAGGACTGTGCCATGAGGAGCTGTGAATTCCAGAATGAACTGTGCATTCCGAATCAGTGTGCTGAAATGACAGAAGTATGCTTCAGAAGGTGGGTAATAACAAACTTCGAGCTAAAGGAGCATGTTATAACCAATATAAGGAAGCTAAGAACCTTGAAAAAAGGTTAGAGGAATTGCTAACTAGAATAACCAGTTTAGAAATGAACATAAATGACCTAAACTTCATGAAGCATACACAAGTATCAACAGCTGAATCAATCAAGCAGAAGAAAGGACATCAGAGATTGAAGATCAACTTAATAAGATAAAGCATGAAGATAAGATTAGAGAAAAAAGAATTAAAGGGGATGAACAAAGCCTCCAAGAAATATGGGACTATGTGAAAAGACCAAACCTACATTTGGTGTACAGGAAAGGGACAAGGAGAATGGAACGAAGTTGGAAAACACACTTCAGGATATCATCCAGGAGAACTTCCCCAACCTAGCAAGACAAGCCAACCTTCAAATTCAGGAAATACAGAGACCACTACTAAGATACTCCATGAGAAGAGCAACCCCAAGACATACAATCGTCAGATTCATCAAGGTTGAAATGAAGGAAAAACTGTTAAGGGCAGCCGGAGAGAAAGGTTGGGTCACCCACAAAGGGAAGCCCATCAGAATAACAGGGGATCTCTCTGCAGAAACCCTACAAGACAGAAGAGAGTGGGAACCAATATTCAACATTCTTAAAGAATTTTCAACCCAGAATTTCACATCCAGCCAAACGAAGCTTCATAAGCTAAGGAGAAATAAAATTCTTTACAGACAAGCAAATGTTAAGAGATTCTGTCACCACCAGGCCTGCCTTAAAAGAGCTCCTGAAGGAAGCACTAAATATGGAAAGGAAAAATCGCTACCAGCCACTGTGAAAACATACCAAATTGTAAAGACCATCAAAACTAGGAAGAAACTGCATCAGCTAATGAACAAAATAACCAGCTAGCATCATGATGACAGGATCAAATCCACACATAACAATATTAACTTTATATGTAAATGAGCTAAATGCCCAATTAAAAGACACAGACCGGCAAATTGGATAAAGCTTAAAGACCTATTGGTGTGCTGTGTTCAGGAGACCCATCTCACATGCAAAGATACACTGAGGCTCAAAATGAAAAGATGGAGGAATATTTAACAAGCAAATGGAAAGCAAAAAAAAAAAAAAAAAAAAAAGGTGGGGGAGTTGCAATCCCAGTCTCTGATAAAACAGACTTTAAATCAACAAAGATCAAAAAAGACAAAGAAGGGCATTATATAATGGTAAAGGAATCAATACAACAAGAAGAGCTAACTATCCGAAATATATATGTACCCAATACAGAAGCACCCAGATTCATAAAGTAAGCTCTTAGAGACCTACAAAGATACTTAGACTCACACACAAAAATAGTGGGAGACATTAACACCCCACTGTCAATATTAGACAGATCAACAAGACAGAAAATTAATAAGTTCAGGACTTGAACTCAGCTCTGGACCAAGAGACCTAATAGACATCTATAGAACTCTCCACCTCAAATCAACAGAATATTTTCCTCTTAGCACCACATCACACTTATTCTAAAATTGAGCACATAAGTGGAAGTAAAACACTCCTCAGCAAATATGAAAGAACAGAAATCACAACAAACAGACTCTCAGACAACAGTGCAATCAAATTAGAACTCAGGATTAAGAAAAATCACTCAAAACTGCACAACTACATGGAAACTGAACAACCTGCTCCTGAATGACTACTGCATAAATAATGACATTTAAGCAGAAATAAATAAGTTCTTTGAAAACAATGAGAACAAAGACAAAGCATACCAGAATCTCTGGGACACAGCTACAGCAGTGTTTAGAGGGAAATTTATAGCACTAAATGCCCACAAGAGAAAGCAGAAAAGATCTAAAATCAACACACTAAAACCACAATTAAAAGAACTATAGAAGCAAGAGCAAACAAATTCAAAAGCTGACAGAAGACAAGAAATAACTAAGATCAGAGCAGAACTGAAGGAGATAGACACACAAAAAAACCCTTCAAAAATCAATGAATCCAGGAGCTGGTTTTTTGAAAAGATTAACAAAATGGATAGACCACCAGCCAGATTAAGAAGAAAAGAGAGAAGAATCAAATAGACACGATATGAAATGATAAAGGCGATATCACCACTGAGCCCATAGAAATACTAACTACCATCAGAGAGTACTATAAACACCTCTGCACAATAAACTAGAAAATCTAGAAAAAATGGATAAATTCCTGGACACATACACCCTCCCGAGACTAAACCAGAAAGAAGTCAAATCCATGAATATACCAAAACAAGTTCTGAAATTGGGGCAGTAATTAATAGCCTACCAACCAAAAAAAGCCCAGGACTGGATGGATTCACAGCCGAATTCTACCAGAGGTACAAAGAAGTGGTACCACTCCTTCTGAAACTATTGCAAACAACAAAAAAAGAAGGACTCCTCCCTAACTCATTTTATGAAGCCTGTATCATCCTGATACCAAAACCTGGCAGAGACACAACAAAGAAAGAAAATTTCAGGCCATTGTCCCTGATGAACATCGAAACAAAATTCCTCAATAAAATAATGGCAAACTGCATCTAGCAGCGTATCAAAAAGCTTATCCACCCCGATGAAGTCAGCTTCATCCCTGGGATGGAAAGCTGGTTCAACATACGCAAATCAATCAGTGTAATCCATCACATAAACAGATACAGTGACAAAAACCACATGATTATCTCAATAGATGCAGATAAAATCCAACACCTATTCATACTACAAACTCTCAATAAATTAGGTATTGATGAAATGTATCTCAAAACAATAAGAGCTCTTTATGACAAACCCACAGCCAATATCATATTGAATGGGCAAAAACTGGAAGCATTCCCTTTCAAAACTGGCACAAGACAAGGATGCTCTCTATCACCACTCCTACTCAACATAGTATTGGAGCTTCTGGCCAGAGCAATCATCAAGAGAAGGAAATAAAGGGTATTCAAACAGGTAGAGAGGAAGTCAAATTGTCTCTGTTTGAAGATGACATGATTATATACTTAGAAAACCCCATCGTCTCAGCCCAAAATCTCCTTAAGCTGATAAGCAACTTCAGCAAAGTCTCAGGATACAAAAATCAACATGCAAAAATCACAAGCACTCCTATGCACCAGTAATAGACAGAGAGCCAAATCATGAGTGAACTCCCATTCACAATTGCTACAAAGAGAATAAAATACCTAGGAATACAACTTACAATGGATGTGAAGGACTTTTTCAAGAAGAACTACAAACCACTGCTCAAAGAAATAAGAGAGGACACAAGCAAAAGGAAAAACATTCCATGCTCATGGATAGGAAGAAACAATATCATGAAAATGGCCATACTTCCCAAAGTAACTTATAGATTCAATGCTATCCCCATCAAGCTACCATTTACTTTCTTCACAGAATTGGAATAAAACTACTTTGAGTTTCATATGGAACCAAGAAAGAGCCCACATAACCATGACAATCCTAAGCAAAAAAGAACAAAGCTGGAGGCCCTACGCTATCTGACTTCAAACTATACTACAAGACTACAGTAACAAAGACAACACAGTACTAGTACCAAAACAGAGATACAGACCAATGAAACAGAACAAAGGCCTCAGAAAGAACACCACACATCTACAACCCACCTGATCTTTGACAAGCCTGACAAAAACAAGCAATGGAAAAAGGATTCTCTATTTAATAAATGGTGTTGGGAAAACTGGCTAGCTATATGTAGAAAACTGAAACTGAACCCTTCCTTACACCTTATACAAAAATTAACGCAAGAGAGATTAAAGACTTAAATGTAAGACCTAAAACCATAAAAACCCTAGAAGAAAACCTGGGCAATACCATTCAGCACCTAGGCATGGGCAAAGACTTCATGACTAAAACACCAAAAGCAATGGCAACAAAAGCCAAAATTGACAAATGGGATCCAATTAAACTAAAGAGCTTCTGCACAACAAAATAAACTCTCATTGGAGTGAACAGGCAACCTACAGAAATGGGAGAAAATTTTTGCAATCTATCTATCTGACAAAGGGTTAATAACCAGAATCTACAAAGAACTTAAACATATTTACAAGAAAAAACAAACAACCCCATCAAAAAGTGAGCAAAGGATATGAACAGATGCTTCTCAAAAGAAGATATTTATGCAGTCAACAAACACGAAATAAAGCTCATCATCACTGGTCATTAGAGAAATGCAAATCAAAACTCCATTGAGATACCATCTTACAGCAGTTAGAATGGCCATCATTAAAAAGTCAGGAAACAACAGATGCTGGAGAGGATGTGGAGAAATAGGAACATTTTTACACTGTTGGTGGGAGTGTAAATTAGTTCAACCATTGTGGAAGACAGTGTGGTGATTCCTCAAGGATCTAGAACCAGAAATGCCTTTTGACTCAGCAATCCCATAACTGGGTATATACCCAAAGGACTACAAATCATTCTACTATAAAGACACATGCACATGTATGTTTATTGCAGCACTATTCACAATAGCAAAGACTTAGAACCCAAATGTCCATCAATAACAGACTGGATAAAGAGAATGTGGCACATAAACACCATGGAATACTATGTAGCCATAATTAATAAATATTGTGTGTTTGATTACGTCACTGAAAAAAAAATCATCTTTTACTTAGAAAAAGTAGTATAAAATCACCTTCATTAATAAGAAAAATCATTTATTCCAGCATGGAAAATAAAATCCCTAAGTTCAGACCTTGGACAGCTATTAATTACAAAGAAAAGTTAGAAAATAGCATACCTTAAATGCAATGGTTAAAGTATATAAATTCATTAATAAAATCTTAAACAATACTCAATTCTATGCAAGTGTACAAATCAAATGTTATTTTCATACTCAGTAACATATCATACAACAGAGAGCTCAACTGAGTAAAGGCTGTATTTTTCATTTTTGCTAAACAATCTAGAATGGTTACTTAAACAAATATATTGCAAGGTGTCTATATGTAAGCAGAAAGAACTAATACTTCTAGACAAAGTAAATATTATTAAAATAAGATATTTCAATCAATTTTATACCAACCATAGTTTTGAACATCAGGCAGTACAAAACATAACAGTACCCTTCATTCAAACCCAAATCTGAAACTTATTTCTTCAAGTTATAGGTCACTTATTGTCAAAATAATAATCCTTTGATATTTTCTTAAACAGATGAAATTTGCTTTCTTTCCCTAGGCAAATGACAGACTATAGTAATATCTAAAAAATACGATTAAATTAGTTTAATTACTTGATGTTGACTTGATATAAGTCACTGCTCTTTAATGCAAAAACTGCCACTTGCAATTAATGGTTGTTGGTACTGCTTCAATTGATCAAATGTCTAATACACATAAAACATTCAAAGAAGTTCTGTATATCTTACAGCAATTCGGTGGAGAAGTCTTGTCCCAGGGGTACATAAATCTGAAGTACAAGAAACCTCTGGATCAATCCAACTAGAATGAGAGGGGGAAATATATATTCAAATGTTCAAAGCATTTATATATATGTGCATATAAACAAACACAATCACATACCATCAACAAGCTGAAACTTCTAACATTTTGGTAATACGCAGAACTGCAATAGCACTATCTATGAATTACAATCTCATTATGAAAGTAAAAAAATTGATGAAAATAAAATCAAACTCATAACAAATGTTGTCTTTCAAAGTCCCATCTGTGGACATGGTGAAATTTTTATTAAAATTTTTAAAATAAGTTTTTATTTACTATTTTTATTAGGTTGCAAGAGAATGTACACATAGAACTGCATTCAACAGAGACATATAAAATTGAACTATAGATTCCCTTCGAGGCAGCCATAAAAGCATGTGGCAATTATTTTCATTCACTGGCAGTTTTAACTGTACTAAACAACTTAATAAAAAACAATAGATCAAGAAAAACAATTCTAATTATGACAACTGTAACTGAAGGTTTGATGAGCCATAGCTAATTAATATGGTTTAAAATGTGTCCACAATGAGATTAATAGAGGAACATATTTTCATTTATACCTTTTGTTAATTAACATATATTTAATTAATTTAATGTTCACTGAGCACTGACAGCTTTTATTCCCTATTACTACCTTCATCTGGATTAAAAATATTTGCAGAGAAATCAGTCCCTATAGCACTTTTGACAGCTTAAGTCTACAACTGCTTAAAAAATCAATTACCTCTCCAGACCTGTTCACCTAATGCCTTTCCTCTTAGGTTTTGAACTTTTGCTTGATCTCTCAATTATGGTGCTCTTAACAGATGTTTTTAGTATGACACTTCCTAAAACATGCAATTTACAAACATATTTTCCTGCTATGGAACTTTGGGTAGAAAATGAAGATGTCTTGATTTATCTCTCCTACAAAGCCAACAGTACAGACCAGCATGTGGATTAAAGATGAAAAAAGGCAACTCATCTAAAACTCATGCTATTTTATATTATTCCAACCTAGTAGGTTTAACAAATTAAGGGATTTTAAAGTAACAACACATTTTTGGATAGTCTATATAAAGAACTTCTGGTTTATGACTCCCATTTTGCAATATTCCTGAACAATTTAAACAGTTCTTATGTTTATGCCAAATTTACTTTCTAAATAAATGTCTTTGATCAAATATGGATAACATTTTTATCAAGCATACAGGGATAACTTTTACTTAAAATGCATAACATTTTTATCAGACATACAGGGATAGCTTTTACTGATGGCCAGAGAGCCATCAGTAGATTAAGTAATGTAACAGAAATAGGAGATAACAGGCTTTGACCCTAGAAAATTATTTAGAAATCTGATTTTACCATATTTACAGGAAAACCCAGTGAGGCAACCAGAGCTCTGGTCTACAATAGCAAAGTGAGATACCAAAATGAGGCCAACTTAAATAAACCATCCTCAATCAATCTCGCTTGCATGTTGCATCAATTAGCCACACAGTATTTTTCCATTGCACAATGGCATCTGTAAATAGAGCTAAGAGAACAGCAGGATAAGTGAAACCAGTCTTTAAAAAAGGTCCCTAATTTATGTCATAAATCTCACTGAATCAGCACTGTTCTCTTCAAACACAAAGAGTTATACACACTGGGCATTTTTTATGAGCATTTTTAGATATAAAAGAATTATACCCTCATAAAAAGAAAGCTTTGTAATTCAACTTTCTCACATATAGAAACCCTAGTTTCCAAAAGGCTTCATTTCTAAGATTAAAAGAAATATGACGATACCATATGGTGATGATCTGACCAAAAAAAGTACTTTACTAACATTTGACACAGACTGATCCTATATGTCAGATACTAAATAAATTCTATAGTAACTTTTCTTTTCCAGTGGCTTAGTATATTTAAACTGGCTATTCATGTCTACACTATATTTAAAAATCACTCTAAGTAATGCTGAATGTGGAAATTCTGTCAAAAAATGTCCACCAAGTAATAAAATTCATAAAAATGTAGTTTCTTCCTGAAATATGCTTTTTACAGTTTTATAATCTGTTGTCTTCCAGAAACAAACTACCTATTTTTTCTCCCACTTCAACACACAAAACAGGAATCAGTTATCCCTTCATTATGGGCTATTCCACATCCCTTGAGCAAATTAGAAAACCTTTGTGGGCCCTTTTACTTTTCATCTGGGTTAACAGAATCATCTAGTTAATATTTTAAAACTGGGTTAATAATTTAGGTTCACAACACATAGAATTATTTATATGGATTAAATTAGGTCTATCACGCAATAAAGATTACTAAGCACATACTATGTACAAGACTCAATGCTGAAATTTTTGCAGTAAATAAAACATACATGGTCTCTGCCTTTTAAAATTTATATGCTAGTTCCATGAAGGAGAAGGTCAGGATGCTATGAAAGGATATCCTTGACGGGGAAGAGGATGATTAGTGAAGATTTTCTTGAAGGAAAAGCATTGAAACTCAACTGGGATGAATACACAGGAACTGACTGGGCAAGTGGGATGGGTGTAGGAGAGAGGAACAAATGTTGCTGGCGGAACATTTGTTTTTTAGGTTTATCCAATCTACTCCATCCTTTTCCATCATAGGAAAAGGATGGAGTAGATTGGATAAACCTAAAAAGGGGTTAATGGGCTGCTAGGAAAGACAAAAGAGGAAATGTAGCAGGAGACAGGTCTGACAAAGTAGAGATGAATCCAATTATGTGGGGTCTTGAAGATCATGTGAAGAATATAAGTCATCCTAAAATCAATGGTAAACCACTCGTACATTCGTTCATTTATTTGACAAAGATTTACTGAATGTCTATTCTGGGGGAAAAATGCTCTAGGTAGAGGGTACATTCCGTGCATGCATGCCAAGGTGATAGTGCACTGGGCTACATTTCAAAATGGCAATGGTACATGCATAGTTGGAGCACCATGAACAAGAAAAAGAGCAATAGGAGATAGGTCAGAATTAAGAAAGGCACTGGATCCTGCAGAGTCCTATAGGTTTGTAGGTTTTAACCTGAGAGAGATGGGACATTTTTAGTGGAGTAGTAATATGATTTATGTTTCTTAAAATTTAAAAGTATTACTCTGGCTGCTAATTTGATAACAGATTGTATAGAGAGGCCAAGTCAGAAACAAGGAGACCAATTAGAAGGTTACTACAATAATCCAAGCATGAGATAATGGTGGCTTTGACCAGCAGCACTGGAGGTACCAAGAAGTGATAAGACTCTCAATCTGTTTTAAACATAGTGTCAACAAAACCTTCTATATAGACTGAATGAAGAGAAAGAAAAACCAAAGCTGATTTAAAACCTTTTTTTCTAAGCAACTAAAAAGATTAAGTTGCTAACAGCAGAAACGGGGTAGCCTGCAGGAGGAGGAATTTCGAGGAATAAAGACCAGAAGTTAGGCACTGGACAATACTGTATTTAAGCTGTCCAAACATAGAAATGTCATATAAGTAAGATGATATTCCAGAAATCTAGAGTTTAGGAGAGAAGTTGAGTTGGAAATGTAAGCTAGAGTAAGGCAGAGATGACATTGAGATTCATGAGCCGGAAGCTGATAACCAAAGGAATGTGTAGATACAGTACCAAGGAGTGAGTCCAGGGGCACTGCAACATTAAGTCGAGTTGGGGAAAAGAGGAGGAACTACACAAGGAGGCTAAGAAAGAAGAACAGTGAAACAGGAAGAAAACTAGGAGTATGGACATCCTGGATATGAGAGAGGAAAACGTAAGAAGGAGTTGTCAACTTTCTGATATGTTACTAATATGTAAAGTAAGGTGAGGGCTGAGAACTGTCCACTGGATTCAGGAAAATAGGGGCAGGTCAAAGCCATTGAGGGGTTTTAAACAGAGAAAGTCACGACAAGATAAAAATGATACTGAAGTGGGGGCCTGAGGAGGGCTGGGGAAACCTCATACGGGTGACCTCATCCTCCAGAGCAGCTGAAAAGAACAATGCCAGGCTTCAGGGATGTTAATCCCCCAAGACACATCATTTGATTCGGATGCCACAGGCAGAGAAAACAATGGTTTCAAATATGAGCCTCCAACAGAAAGCTCTGAAGACCCTCCAAATGATATATGTGTGACAGAGCTGCTTCTCATATGGGCAACTCTATATAACATGTTCCAGGGTGAAGAGCAGCAGGGATTTATTTATTTAGCTGGTGAGGGGTTTGCTCAAGTCTCATTATCAAGGCCAGCTGGTTACAATGAAAAATTAGGACCCAAATTGTCATAGTTTCATAATATGGCAAATTTAACAAACTTATTGAACAGCAACCATGTACCAGGCACTAAGGGGTACAAAGAAGATGATTCAGGAAGATACCTGCCAAAGAGAAGCGCACAGTCTGATAAGTAATACCACCTATCACAATTTCCTTTATTTTGTGTTTGAGATCTCAAATACAAGTTAAATCAGAAATATGATTTCTTAAAATGAAAAGTTAAACATACTTAATTTTATTACTAAACTTTATGCCAAATACTACCTAATATAGTCAGAAACACAATAGGGTGCCTAACGTCAAGTTTGCATAAATAAAGTGGATGTTTACTTTTAAAATAGGAATACATAATGGTAATTGAATTTAGAAATGTTAATTAAAAGACAATTCTCTATTCAAGGCATGTCATTTAATTTAAATTTAACCGTACCAACTTCACATAGAAGGTCGTTTTACATAAGTAAAAACAGCTATAAATTTCTGTTATCAAAAATTCCAAATAATTAACCTTAAAGGCATTAGTGCAGGACAGACTACATTAACTGCTTCATTTGTTACAGTGTTACACATGATATAGAAAAGCCAGATTAATTTTTAATTATAGGGCATTGTATAAGAAATACATTAAAAGATTCTTCTGTTTCTTGGGTTTTTTAAACAATTAAAACCATCATCTTTCCATTTAAAAAAATTATGACACATTAAACTTGGTTTGTTTCTTAAAAACAAAAAAACCTTCAGATAAAAACGGAAAAGCAGAGCTTGTATTTAATCTTTTAGCCTTTAGTAGAGGGGGAATCTTTCTCAGAATCAAATGACAAAGGTTACTAAAAGTGATTGATTTTATTAATAAGGTAACCACGTGCATAGATGCTGAATGCACTAAATGAAAACACAGGTGGGCTTTATAAGTTAAGAAAAGAAACAAAAGAAGTAACACTGGCTTAGAACAAAGTCATGTTCTTGAAAGTCAAATGTATCCATCTGTCTTACAAAATCAATATCCTTAAAAAGATGGCCTATGTCTCTTGTAACAAGATGAAACTACAGTTTCAGACAGGTTTCCCTGGATCATCTTCGTTCACCTCACTTGTAAGTATAAATATATATGGAAATGCAAAACACCTGCTATTGCAGACACACAAACTATTAGGAAACCATAATCTTTAAATGGCAGTAAATTAAAAATTATTTTTAATGATGATTCTCTCTTTTTTCCAGTCTCTTAGTTTAGAAAAAAACATTTGCAAACCACTTTAAAATAAATCATATTTCATCTATAACTTCTATAGCTAGTTTATGTCTTAGAAATCTAGACTATGCATGCAGTAGCTTGAAATGGTACAAATGTTATGTAAAGTACAGAACCTATATAAGTTTAGAAAATGGACTTAAAATTATAAAATCAGGTACCAACAACAGGTCTTTTTATAGAGCTTCATGCATGGTAGGTATTCAATAAATGTCCTAATGAATGAAGGAATAAGTAAATGATGATTATAAAAAACAACTATTTTTATTTTCTAAATCACCTGAAATTTAGATTTAAAACATAGGACATAGTTGATGAAAAATCTAGTTAATCATTCTGATAAATCATATTCCTTAAATCAATCAGTTTACTCAAAGTCTGATTTAGTGGCAGAGCCTTGAATTGTAACTCTATCTCTGCTAATAACTGGGCTTCTGATAAATTTGGGTTATCTCTCAGAGTTTCTTCCGCTTTAAAATGCTGATCTTAATTTCTAAAGTAAATAAGAATTTAAATAGATTCTTTGGGTTTTTGTTAAATCATGTATTTATATCTATACTTTAATTAGAGATTAATATTAAAAGGTAATAAGCATATGAGTTGACATGTTACTAAATGATGCTTTTTATCAGCCGGGCACAATGGCTCATGTTTGTAATCCCAGCACTTTGGGAGGCTGAGGTGGGCAGATCCTGAGTCAGGAGATAGAGACCATCCTGGTCAACTAGTGAAATTCCCACCTCTACTAGAAAAAAATACAAGAAATTAGCCAAGTGTGGGGGCGTGCACCTGTAATCCCAGATACTCAGGAGGCTGAGGCAGGGGAATCGCTTGAACCAGGGAGGTGGAGATTGCAGTGAGCTGAGATCGTGCCACTGCACTTCAGCCTGGTGACAGAGCTGTTGATATTCACTTGCGGTGGCTAGCAATATTAATTATTATGAAAAGTTATAGATTGTAATCTCAAACCTTTTGGAAGGCCAAAAAGTTTTATTGAGGCAGGTTGAAGGCAGCTGCCTCATTAACATTAGCTAAGAAAGAGACAGAGAAGATCAAAGGCCTTACCCCACATCCCTTTGTCTCCACTCTAACTGCTTATTCTTGTTAATTTTGTGCTGGGTGGCCCTCTCTGGGTAAGATCAAAGGGGAATTACCTGTTAGCATTTACTCTGGGCCCCCAGAACCTAAAGCTTATACCAGTCGTAAAACCGTTCTCTTAACCATGTTAATTATCCACAAGTGTGTTAACTTAGAACCTCTATTGTAAAATCTTGAGGGAATAAATGTGTGGAAGAACAGGTAGTCTTGGTCGATTGGTTGCATTTCATCCTCTGAAAGCAGCCAATGGCCATCCCCAGCCCACTTGAAACACTGTAATGGTGTGAGAGTGGATTCATTCATCTGTCCTTGAGTCAGGGTCTACAGGTCAGACTTCCACAGGAGGTGACCGCCATCTCACAGAGCAAGACTCCGTCTCAAAATAATAAAATAATAATAATAATAATGCTTTATATCATATTTCTGATACATTTTTTTCTCACAAATTAATTTCTTATAATTTAGAAACCCTGATTTTAAAGTTTAGCCTTGATGAGGAACCAATCTAGGTTTGTTCATTTGTAAAAGAACTATTATGAGGATTAAGAGTTCATAAATATTAAATGCTTACAAAGCTCCTGGCACATAGTAAGTGCTCAATAAATACTATTATTATCATAATTAATGGCTGCTAAATACTCTTCTCTTCTAAATCTTCTTAAAATACTACATTTCTAGAAGACGGTGAGGTAAATACATATATATGTATGTATATATATGTGTGTATATATATGTATGTGTATATATATATACACACACACATATATATAATGTGTGTGTGTGTATATATGTGTGTGTGTGTGTATATATGTGTGTGTGTGTGTGTGTGTGTGTATGTGTATATATATATATATATATATATATATATATATATTTTTTTTTTTTTTTTTTTAAGAAGGAATCTCATTCTATCACCCAGGCTGGAATGCAGTGGCACAATCTCAATCTCAGCTTTCTGCAACCTCTGCCTCTTGGGTTCAAGTGATTCTCCTGTCTCAGACTCCTGAGTTCAAGTGATTCTCTTGCCTAAGCCTCCTGCAGCTGGGATGACAGGCACAAGCCACCACGCCTAGCTAACTTTTGTATTTTTAGAAGAGACTGGGTTTCACCATATTGGCCAGGCTGACCTTGGGATCCACTTGCCTCAGCGTCCCAAAGTGCTGGGATTACAGGCATGAGCCACTGTACCTGGCCATATTTTTTAAAAGGCCTAGCATAGTGCCTAGCATACAGTTACCTTCTAAATTAAAAAAAAAAAATTCTATCACCTTACATAAACAGATGTCAGTATAAGTCATACTAACATGCCTGTTTATGAGACATAAAAGCATAACTTTGAGTCCAAAATGTTAAATTTCAATATTAAAAATATTACTTACGGATTTGCTTATTTTCCTTTGGTAATTGAATTTTATTTGTTTGGCTGCTGCCTTCCAGGACAAACACAAAACTTTTAACTTCTTTATCAAACTCCTATAGAACAAAATGAAAACAGTAGTTATCAAAGGATATTTTATTTGGCTTCTACTATAAAATTGAAACTTCAGATCTACAGGGAGAAAAATCCCATATTCAAATGACTTAAAAGTAGGCTCAGACCTTAGTACTCTTATTCTGAGACTTGCTGGGAACTAGAATACAGAGGCTTGGTGAAAGGACAAAGTGCAAGGGCATTCAAAGTCTTGACTGGAAAGTGACTGAAATTATGGATGATGGATTCTGGGCTGGAGAGAAAAGGAAGACAAAGAAAATAAGTAAACAAATAAAATGAAACACAGGAAAAGTAGAACAGTCAATGGCCTAAAGGTCCCAATGAAGTTGAAGAACAGAGTGGAGTAACTGAGCAAGCGACCTTAAGAATAACTTCAGCAAAGTCTCAGGATACAAAATCAATGTGCAAAAATCACAAGCATTCCTATACACCAATAACAGACTTAAAGAGAGCCAAATCAAGAACGAACTGCCATTCACAATTGCTACAAAGAGAATAAAATACCTAGGAATACAACTAACAAGGAATGTAAAGGACCTCTTCAAGGAGAACTACAAATCACTGCTCAACGAAATAAGAGAGGACACAAACAGATGGAGAAACATTCCATGTTCATGGTTAGGAAGAATTAATATCGTGAAAATGGCCATACTGCCCAAAGTAATATACAGATTCAATGCTATCCCCATCAAGCTACCAACGACCTTCTTCACAGAACTGGAAAAAACCACCTTAAACTTCATATGGAACCAAAAGAGAGCCCGCATAGCCAAGTCAATTCTAAGCAAAAAGAACAAAGCAGGAGGCATCACACTACCAGACATCAAACTCTACTACAAGGCTACAGTAATCAAAACAGCATGGTACTGGTACCAAAACAGAGATATAGACCAATGGAACAGAACAGAGGCGTCGGAGGCAACACAACATATCTACAACCACCCGATCTTTGACAAACCTGATAAAAACAAGCAATGGGGAAAGGATTCCCTGTTCAATAAGTGGTGTTGGGAAAACTGGCTAGCCATATGCAGAAAGCAGAAACTGGACCCCTTCCTGACACCTTACACTAAAATTGACTCCAGATGGATTAAAGACTTAAACATAAGACCTAACACCATAAAATCACTAGAAGGAAACCTAGGCAAAACCATTCAGGACATAGGCGTAGGCAAGGACTTCATGACCAAAACACCAAAAGCATTGGCAACAAAAGCCAAAATAGACAAATGGGACCTAATCAAACTCCACAGCTTCTGCACAGCAAAAGAAACAGTCAATAGAGTGAATCGGCAACCAACAGAATGGGAAAAAATTTTTGCAGCCTACCCATCTGACAAAGGGCTGATATCCAGAATTTACAACGAGCTAAAAAAGATTTACAAGAAAAAAACAAACAAGCCCATTTAAAAGTGGGCGAAGGATATGAACAGATACTTTACAAAAGAAGACATACATGAGGCCAACAAGCATATGAAAAAATGCTCATCATCACTGGCCATTAGAGAAATGCAAATCAAAACTACATTGAGATACCATCTCACACCAGTTAGAATGGCAATCATTAAAAAATCTGGAGACAACAGATGCTGGAGAGGATGTGGAGAAATAGGAACACTTTTACACTGTTGGTGGGAGTGTAAATTAGTTCAACCATTGTGGAAAACAGTGTGGCGATTCCTCAAGGACCTAGAAATAGAAATTCCATTTGACCCAGCAATCCCATTACTGGGCATATATCCAAAGGATTATAAATCGTTCTACTATAAGGACACATGCACACGAATGTTCATAGCAGCACAGTTTACAATAGCAAAGACCTGGAACCAACCCAAATGCCCATCGATGATAGACTGGACAGGAAAAATGTGGCACATATACACCATGGAATATTATGCAGCCATTAAAAACGAGGAGTTCGCGTCCTTTGTAGGGACATGGATGAACCTGGAAACCATCATTCTCAGCAGACTGACACAAGAACACAAAATCAAACACCACATGTTCTCACTCATAGGCGGGTGTTGAACAAGGAGAACATATGGACACAGGGAGGGGAGCACTATACATGGGGGTCTGTTGTGGGGGAGTTGGGGGGACAGCGGGGGGGTGGGGAATTGGGGAGGGATAGCATGGGGAGAAATGCCAGATATGGGTGAAGGGGAGGAAGGCAGCAAATCACACTGCCACGTATGCACCTATGCAACAACCTTGCATGTTTTTCACATGTACCCCAAAACCTAAAATGCAATAAATTAAAAAAAAAAAAAAAAGAATAAAGATTGGGGTCAGAAAAGGACATCCCAATGTCTCACTTACTAACTTCAGAGGTCCTACAGTTTGTGGTAATAAGGACCAGGGTAAGACAGTAGGGATGAATGCTGAAGTAGAGTGGAAAGGATTGTTAAAGATGAAGAAATCAAGAAACTGAGAAGCCCAGGGCTTGGAGAATTTTTATTACAGATACTGAAGTCATCTAAAATGATATGTAGGAGGGCATGGAGTACAGAGAAGGGTTATGACCTGTGTGCCAAAGTCTTAGACAACTGAGGAGTGGTGTCTAGGACAGCTGCAGCCAACAATGTCATGAAAGGGTTTTGGAGGAAAAGAACAGGAAAAACAGTTCTGAAATTTGATCAAGCCCTTTCTTCTATAACCTTCACTCACATTTCTTCCCCTGATTTACGTGGCTCTAATTTCTAACACTTACTTTCCAAATCACAGATGGACTGCCAAGGATCTTCCATTTTGCTCCAGGATTTTTTCCTTGAGCACTGAAAATTTCAACAAATGCACCTCCCTAAAAAATGAAAACAAAATATTTAAAGTAAAAGACAATGCTAACAAGGAAGTATTATCCAACACACAGTCTATAACCAGTGTTCCCACTATCTGTCAGTTAAATTGATCTGGGATGAAACATTATCCCTGTTACTACTCCTACTTTATATCTTGATTGTATCTAAACCACAACCATTCTGATTTGGGTAACCATGGATTAATGGTTTAAATAATCTATTTTTAAAGCATGACAAACATTAAAAAAATTGTGCCATATAAACCTTACAGTATCTCAGTGTGGGACTCATTTACTTGATGCATACAGATCATTCTTGCAAAACATTTTATGTTTTACAGACTGTGTTTTGCAACCCACACTAAGAGGTTTAAACCCAATTCTTGAATCAGGCCAATACATTCAGGCAGTTTTCTTTGAATACAAGTTTTCTAGTCATACTGACTGGGGCTCCAACACTGGCATTTTAAATATCTGACCTCAGAGTTACTTAACTTCTTGATTCTCCATCTGTAAAATGGGTTGTTGGATTACATAAGATACTAAACGTTAACCCTCAAGCACAATACTCAATTCACAGCAGGGGCTCAACGGCACTATCAAAGATATTCAAAAAATGGGGAGGGAAATTAAATAGTTTAGTACCAGTCTATAAAAGGCCTGGGAGGAATTTAAGGAAGTCTTATTTTGAGCAAGATATTTTTATATATGTAATACAAATTAATGTGAAGGTCAATAAAATCTGTACAAGAGAAATCAAATATCATTTCTACAGACAGGCTACTGGTTCCCCATTGTAAACATGAGAATATGAAGGGACACGCTTATGTAACCACACTGAAGATATTACTGAATGTCCATAAGCTTTAATTATTTTAAAAAAGGGAAATTGGTTGGGAGCTATGGTTCATGCCTGTAATCTCAGCACTTTGGGAGGCCGAGGTGGGTGGATCACAAGGTTAAGAGATCGAGACCATCCTGGCCAACATGGTGAAACCCTGTCTCTACTAAAAATACAAAAAATTAGCCTGGTGTGGTGGCACATGCCTGTAGTCCCAGCTACTCAGGAGGCTGAGGCAGGAGAATTGCTTGAACCAGGAGGCGGAGGTTGGAGTGAGCCGAGATCATGCCACTGCACTCCAGCCAGTCAACAGGGTGAGATTTCGTCTCAAAAAAAAGAAAAGAAAGGAAAGGGAAATTAAATAAGATGTTTATCTCTGGGGAAGAATTTATTGCAAAAAATGAGAATCTGATATTAAGACTATGCTTTGAATTACAAACAATATGTGAGCAAATCTAATTTCTATAAGGAATTTCCAGTTTTTAATTTTTCTTAGTAATATAAAGATATTTTTGCCTCTGAGTTGTAACACATAACCACTTGAAGGTAAGACATTTAATATCTTCTTCCTTAGGCAGAGTTATGTGCAAACTGTATATGGGATAGAATTACTATAGCTTTGAGGGCAGGTCATATTTCACTATGAATTTTAAATTTGAGACAGCTGGTTGTTTTAAAGGAGAAAAATCCTCATACTTGGTGAGACAGCGAACTCTCCCTGCTGCTTTTTTGCTTTCCTATGTTCTCCAAGTTCTCTGTAGTGGGCACATGCTTTTTTTTTTTTTTTTTTTTTTTTGAGACGGAGTTTCGCTCTTGATACCCAGGCTGGAGCGCAATGGCGCGATCTCGGCTCACCGCAATCTCCGCCTCCTGGGTTCAGGCAATTCTCCTGCCTCAGCCTCCTGAGTAGCTGGGATTACAGGCACGCGCCACCGTGCCCAGCTAATTTTTTGTATTAGTAGAGACGGGGTTTCACCATGTTGACCAGGATGGTCTCGATCTCTTGACCTCGTGATCCACCCGCCTCGGCCTCCCAAAGTGCTGGGATTACAGGCTTGAGCCACCGCGCCCGGCCGCTTTTTTTTTTTTTTTTTCCGATAATATACTTTGAGAAGTGAGACAAAATCTCTAAAGTATTCTAGCCCAATTAGTGATATCGAATGGGATAAAAGAAAGAGAACTGCAGACTACTCTGAGGACACTCCTAAGGAGGCAGGTAGTGTTGGGTGAAAAGGCAGAAGCAATAAAGAGGTGGAGACCAGTGGAGGACTGATTAGATACAGTAATAAACGTTCATCAGAACAGCCGGACTAGCATCGTAAACATACTGTAAACAACGAGTGTAACCTCATGCAGAGGTGAGGAGGGGAGAGCAGGAAGGGAGATGTCCAGTGAGGTGAAGAAAGCAGGTCAGGCACGGAGACACTCTATGATACTCAAAGTGACTGAGGACGACCCAGAAGCAGTGTTTCTCCAACTGTGAACCTTGGACCCCCTGCAGAGGAATCACTTGGGGGAAGTAGTTAAAAAGGTAAATCAAGTGACCCCCATCTAGAGATTCGGATCAGGAAATCTGCATTTTTACAAGTATCCCAAGAAATCCTGATGTACTCCAATGTCTGAGATTCACTGACTCCCAATTATGGAAAAATAAAACAGCTCATAGCCAAAGTGCTTATTTTCTTTCTTGGTGTAACTAATGCATCGATTCACTCATTCACTCTTCTAAATTGCTTCTGAGATACCAGTGTTGAATGAATACTGAGTCTCAAAGGCGCTTGTTAAAACTCAAGATTTCTGGGCCCTGCCCTCAAGATTCTGATTCAGGAGGTTTCGGTGGGGGGGCTTGAAATCTGCATTTTAAGCAGAATCACAGACAATTAATTCATACACCTTAAGAAACACTGAGTTGGAGAGTGAACAAAAGCCAAATCATAGGCCCTAGACAATTGTTTTGCTTTCTTTCCAGGTCAATAGCATTCACTCATTAATTCTGTCTTACCCACGATAAAGACCGTATTATGGGGGTAGAGGGTACACTTTATCCTCACCCCGATCACGGGCTACGTCACCCAAGAGGAGAAAGATATAGACAGGTTGGAGAACCGTTTTGGGTTACCTGGTACTCATTTTTGAACATTCCCGCAGGGGTCCCAGGGCTTGTGGGGCACAGAGTTCAGGGTTTCCAGTGAGTGGCGTGACCCTGACGGCTGGAAATCGGCTGGCGGGAACCCAGGAGCCCGACGGGCCGGGAAGGGCTTCGTGCTTGGCCCCAACTTGAGCAGGCTCTTCTCAGCCCCTCCGGCCCCTAGTCAGTTCCATCTCGGGCGCTCGACCCGCACCATTACGGCCCCAGCCTCCGGGGTGCCCGGGTCTGCGGAGGTGGCAGCTGCCTGGGCGGGCTCCGGGCCGTCCTAGGGAGTGATTGTGTGCGTAACCTACGTGACAGGGCGCCCAGCGGAGCCACCGACAACCGCCCGCTCGCCTAGAAAAGCAGGCGCGCTCCTGCTGCCGCCGCACCCCGGAATCCGACAGCGAGAGGGCAACGCCGAGCGCCACCAGCGTTCCGGCCGCGCCCATTAGTTCCCACTGGGCGCCTGCGCATTGCGCTCTCTGGGGTTAACGCCAACGGGCACGGGAGGCTACGCGGTGACGTAGCGTTGCCCGGGCAACCGCGAGACTCCTGAAGAAATGGTGGAGGCTCCAAACAGTGACCGGCATTCCCCTTAGGCCATGACCTCTGCCGGCTAAAAAGCCTAAACTCAGCGTGGATTAGGGCTATGCCAGGTACTGGACTCTTCTAGTGTACCTGCCACATCGGCTTGGTCTCTACTCTTGGTAAACATTGCTAACTGGTAGGTTCCTGAAGGATACAGTCATGGACTCACGGAGCCCTCACGAGGCCTTTAGTTCGAAGGTTCCCAAATTTGGGTTCGTTGAGGCAGTAAGAGGGTCTGCTGGACCCTTCCATTGTTTCAGAAGACCCTAGGAAGCTAAGATTTTTTGTTGAAAATAATTTATATTATCGAGACTAGCACTCACTTAAGTGTAACTATTGTTACTTTATTTAGTTTCTAGATCAGAACCACTTCTTACATGGAAGGTACTATTGTCAATTTTTGGCTAAGGAACTGTTGCTCAGAAAGGTTAAATGGCTTGGCCAAACTCATATGGCACCAGTTAGAGATTCTCGTCTGATGCTGTACTCATGGCTGAGTTAGGTCAATGGCATAGGTTAATACTCTTAAAATCCCTGCTATAGGCTGAGTGACTCACAGGTTCACAGTTCTGTGAGGTAAGGGTTTGTCTCTTTTCATTTGAGAAGACTGAGATTCACAGCTATTAGGAATTTACTCAAGGATGCAGTGTTGAGTTTCATTTATGTTTTAGTCTAAGGCCCAGTATCATTTCACTTGACCCGAAACCCTCAAACAGTTATTGTCCTATCATATGCCAACTACTATGGATTATGTAAGGGATGCAAAAATGAATGTTATTTGGACCCGCTCCTTACCAAAGATAAGAAGAGCAGGTAAGGAATAAACCCTCTCGAACATTCTAAGCCAAATAACAGATGGAAGGGAAATAGAAGTGGGGCCATGGCACAGCTATACATTGCAGTATAGTGTCTAGAATCAGACTTCCTGATTTCTAGACCATCAAATTTAATTCAACAGCAGTTTCTTGCAAGGCTCTGTGCTGGAGGCTTTGACAATTGTGATCAATTGACGTGGTCTCTGTGTTATGTAGGTAAGTTTATGGGGGACATTTACCCACTAATTGTTTTAACAGATAGTTTCTAGGAACATAAGATGTTTCAAATACTATGCTAAGAGACTGAGTGTGCACTGAATGGCCCCATCTTCATGGATCTTACATAGGGGAGTGAGATAGATGAAAAATAAAATAGCAAATAATTACAACTTGTGATAAATATCATGAATTCTCCTGGGAGTAACATTGGATGAGTACATTAGTTTCCTGTGGCTGCTGTAATTTTACCTCAAAGGGAGGAGCTTAAAACAGCAGAAATTTATTATCTCATAGTGCTGGAGGCTGGAAGTCCAAATCAGTGTCAGTAGGGCCACACTCCCGCTGGTGGCTTTAGAGGATAATCCATCCATTCTCTGCCTCATCCAGCTTCTGGTAGCTGTTGGCACCTCTTGAATTGTGGCTCCATTTCTCCAGTCTCTGTCTCACCTCCATGGTCACATTGCCTTCTCCTCTTCTGTGTGTGTTTTGCCTGTGCACCTCTTATAAAGAGGATTGTAATAGTATTTAGGACCAACTTTGATAATCCAAGGGAATCTCTTTATTTCAAGATAATTTAATCACATCTCCAAAGACCAGTTTTTCCAAATAAGGAAACATGTACATGCTCCAGGGAGTTGATGTGAATATCTTTTTTGTGCCACTGTTAATAATTAGGATGGCAAATGGTGTAATGAGAATCCAGGAAGAATCTAGGGGACATCTTATGGCTTCTAACAATCTACCTGAGTCTCTAAAAAGGGTCTTTTGACACCATAGTTGAAATGAAATCCACAACTTTGCCCCACTTTATATTCTTTCTACCTCTTATGATTTCATGAGTTAGTTAATATGTTTATCATTTATCTTCAACTAAAAGGGTGAATTAATAACCTCAATTTATTGATAAAAATGAGCTACGGAGTTGAAAATGAATAACTACAGTGAATTAGTAAGTCTTATTACTTAGGTGTTTTTGGTTTTGATCACCTGTTTATTCAACTGAAGACTAGAAGGAAACAGTGTCCATTTATTTCAATGTCCTTACTTCCTAAAGAGAAAATAATAGCCCAAAGCCAAACATTGTATTCTGACCCTCCTAACTTCTAACAAGTTCAGGAGACTTAGAGTTGGATTTTCATTAGCAAGTATGGTATAGGGCCAGTCCAGGCAATGGCAATGGGCGAATCTGAAAGCTGCCCAAGTTTATCAATGTTATTTTGCCTATGGTGAGAGCCACCATTAACAATGACAATGGTAACAATAAAGAAAAATTAAGAATGTGCAGTACCTTAACAGTATGAATTCAAAATCAGAGAAAGGAGGAAGTCCAATGTTACAATAGCAAGTACTCTTCAATTTGGTTGAATGCAAGCTATGAACAAAAACTTGGATTTGACTATGACTTGAAGGATATCTAGCAGTGTTCTGAAAAAATGTAAAAAGCCAGCCTGCCCAAACAACTTGGCTTAAACCAAGTTATTTATGTTCATTATAAAAGACAGTGAAACAATTTCTTTAATTGCTACAATTTTTTAAGAAGTTGGTACATTTAGTAATTGCATTAAATTGCTTAACTCAATTTGACAGGATTAAGAATTAGTCACTTTACAAGCTGTAAAGTGCTTGCCTTTGTTCTACAAAGAAAGTAATTTGAAAAAAAGTAATTTGGTGGCATATTAATATTAAAGTATATTGGATAATATTTAAAATGGAATAGACTAGAAACTGTTTTTAAAGGGTGGCAGTGTTTGTATGCCAATTTAGCCATTCAAGTTAGATGAGTATGATTTTCAATTTGACAAGAAATAATATTCTTTTGATCTAAGAATATACTGTATTTACCACAATATTGTTGTAGTTTATATTCTGGTTACAGTACATAGCAAATTATTGGCTAATAGGAAGAAATAAGATATCTGTTTCATCAGAATTTGTTCTGATGCACAATAATGTAGAATGTTGACTACTTGAAGGGTTATTTTAATTTTTATGCATTATGGGATAGCTTTATGAGTGATAATGTTGATAGGAAAAATTTGAAACTGGGCCTATTTTATAATTTTAAGCAAGAAAAATTAATGCTACCAAAGTTACCCATTTGACAGTTGATTTGAGAATAGTGGTGTCTTCTCTTTTCCAGAAAGTATGGAATGGTGAAAGTTTTTGAGAGTTTTACTGTCTTTAGATTTTCTCCTCAAATGGGTTTTTCCCCCTTCCCAGGTCCACGAGATCCTATGGGGACTATTTCTTACCTGTACCTATACATTACCAAGTACTTCAGAAGTCATACATAAATTTAAAATATCTAAAACCAGCTAGCACTTGAAAGCTTTCTCAGGAAAACAAAACAAAACAAAACTGTCCCAGTAGTTGGATATTTAGGTATGAATACTTTCCTAAGTAAAGCAGTTTTACATAGCAAACACTTAGATTTAGAAAAATGAGCCAACCGCATCTTTGAATGGAATAAATTAATTGAGTGGATATTTAGTACTGATGTTTTTACAATGACATAAATGATCAAGGCTTTTAAAAGAAAAGTTAGATCTAAGTAGCAAATTTTTCTTAGATAACTTTCCTTAACCTAAAGTCAATTAGTGTTGATTTGTGATAAGAGGGCTGTAGAAAACTGGATGTCTACATGAGAAAGAATGAAATTGGACTCTTGCTTTACTTTTTAATTTATATAAATGAATTAGCTCAAAATGAATCAAAGACATAAGACCTAAAACTATAAAACTCTTACAAGAAAACATGGCCGGGCGCGGTGGCTCACGCCTGTAATCCCAGCACTTTGGGAGGCCGAGGCGGGTGGATCACGACTTCAAGAGATCGAGACCATCCTCGTCAACATGGTGAAACCCCGTCTCTACTAAAAATACAAAAAATTAGCTGGGCATGGTGGCGCACGCCTGTAATCCCAGCTACTCAGGAGGCTGAGGCAGGAGAATTGCTTGAACCCAGGAGGCGGAGGTTGCAGTGAGCCGAGATCGTGCCATTGCACTCCAGCCTGGGTAACAAGAGCGAAACTCCATCTCAAAAAAAAGAAAACGTAAGGGAAAAACTTCATGACATTGGACTTTGCAATGATTTCTTAACAACCTAGAGTAGATCCAGCTGCATCTAGCGGTCAGAAACGTTGTCAGGTTTCCTTTCTCCACATTGCTTCCTCTGGGTTGTCTCAGTCCTTAGACTGGTTCTCTTTAGGTTTACAAAATGGCTACAGCATTCTTAATTTTACATTCTTATATCACTAAATAGAGCATTTGGGGCTAAAGTCCTGAAGTTCACCTTCATTTGGATCAGTTTAGGTGATATGCCTATCTCTGAACTAAACTCTATGATCTAGAGGCTATATGCTTAAGACTAGATTAAGTGTTCATTCTTAAACCAGTCACTGCAACTAAGGAAATGAGATCTATTGATTGGCTGGGAATGGGGTACCAACCAAATATATAACTAGGAATGGGGAAGGATTGCTTTCCTAGGGAAACTCTGGGTCCTCTTATAGGGAAGGAGGAAGATGGATATTGGGCAGCCAAAAGGAGATATTCACTCACTCTAGTGATTATTTTAGAAATAACAGACACCAGGCATATATATATATATATATATATATATATATATTTAATTCTAACTATACATGAATAATTTAATATGAAAGAAAGGTTCTCTAACATTCTTTAAGTGATTTGATGTACATATGTATAATCCAGATCATAGATAGACCCTTTTCATTATCTCAGGATTTACATTAACTCTTAATATCCAAGTCTAGATTCTTTAAGTTCTTACATGCTTAGTAATAGGGAATCCAGTGTTACTGGATATCCGTGTATTTCCATGATTTTTTTTTTTTAATTGAGATGGAGTTTTGCTTTTATTGCCCAGGCTGGAGTGCAATGGGGCCATCTCAGCTCACTGCAATCTCAGCTCACTGCAACCTCTGCTTCCTGGATTCAAGCGATTCTCCTGCCTCAGCCTCCAGGGTAGCTGCGATTACAGGCATGTGCCACCACACCTGATGTGTTTTTAGTACAGACATCATTTCTCCATGTTGGTCAGGTTGGTCTTGAACTCCTGCCCTCAGGTGATCCAGCTGCCTCAGCCTCCCAAAGTGCTGGGATTACAGGCATGAGCCACTGTGCCCGGCCTATTTCCAGGATCTTTAAGGGGATACTAAGTAGCCAGGAATCACTTTGGAAGTGATTACTTGACTGCATTTTTTTCTGATACCCAACATTTTTGTGAAGAATTCCACTTAGTTGCCACTCTTACCACTATTGCCAAAAAATACCTGCCATGTTTGAAATTGTTGAAAATTAGAATGTAACTGCTTTCATTAATGTCACCAGTGAAACAAAGACATCTGGGAGCTGGCCTGACACAGCTAGGTTTTGGTGTTTTGTTGTTGCTATTGTTACTGAACACAAACAATTTCACAGATTATCGACATCACACAAAGCCACTCTGTGACCATAATTAATTGTGTTAAAAACATGGATATTGTCCAAATCAAAAAGATGACCAAACATTTCCCTATCCTGGTTAATATGAGTGACTGCTGTTCTTTACCAATTATAGCTAAGCCTTACTTCATTATTCCTGTCTTATAGCTAAGATTTATTAATATTCCCAATCATTGAATTATCCTTGGTTCCAGATACGACCTAATCCAGAGCAAAGCTCTACTTCCCTAAACCCTCCCCTAAGTCAGCTAACATAAGCCAGCTAACATAAGCCCAAATCCTGTAAGTTCTAACATCCTTTACTAGGATACCCAAGGTTCCTCAATGGTGTATTTTCTTCCTTGTTGCAATGAGTAATGAACCCAACTTCTTCAACTACTGATATATCTTTGATGTTCTTTGGTGGGGTGGAGGGCATTAACACCAGTAAATCTAGAATTTGTGTTTTTATTCTTAGGAAGCAAACTGAATGGCTATTGTGAATTTCCCTCAGTTACCAGGATTGGAAGAAGATAAGACTTCCTGTGAAATTATTTGAGCCGCCATATTCAGTGGTTAGCAATAAAGCTATTGCACTCAAATGGTGCAGCTAGTCCAGACCTAACTCTGAAGCCCAGACCCCAACTGGAACTATTTAAATAGAATGACCTACACTGTCCCCCTGAATACCACTTACACCGCCTACCACCGTCATTGTCTGTACTTATTTTTTGATGTAGATCTTCTTTCATTTACCAATTCAAAGATGTCTTTTCCAGGTAAGATAAGGTGTTTGAAGTGGGGAAGTCCCTACAGTGAAGCTGACTGGGTCCCAAAGTTCTATAATTTTTAAAAATGCACACTTACATACTTACATACACACACTCTCAGGCCTATTCCACAAGGGTGGTTGGGTTGGGACAAGTTTGACTATTTGCCCTACCCATACCAATATTTCCCTATCATTTCAGGTCCTGTTACTTGTCTAACTCATTGTATATTCTTCCCTAATGTTGATTTCTTTTCTGATGAAGCCCCTCCTAAAATCCTATTTCCCCAATTCTCTGTCAGTTAGGCATAGCTCTGTCAGGTAAGGATACATATCTCAACAGAGTTTAAATATTTTTCTTCTGGGAAGCTATTGGCCCTTGTGAAAACCACAAGATGCAAATGGATATGTATATGAAGAAATTCACACCTGTATCCTAAAATATCTAATCTTAATCAAATTAGCATGCAAATAGAGGGAAGTTGTCCAAATCAACTGACCAAAAGCATCTGATATCCACCTCCACTCAAGTGCCCTAGTACTAGCTTATATTTCACCAAGCCTATGTGCAGAAGAATGGGATTTTCTTCTCTGTTTTACTCTTTCTCACCCCTATAAGAGGCAGATATTTTGTTTAGCATATTAAATGCCATTAAGCTATGGAACACAGTCAATAATATATAGAGAAAGGTCTATTCATCTCATGGAAGCTCCAGTGTGAAGAGCCCAAAGGACTTGTCAACCCCACCTCACCCACCTCTTCCCCCAGGGCCCAGGGTAAGGACCTGCCATGACCACTAGGATAGAGGGACAGGTGAAACTTAGAATAAGCTGCTCATTCTACTTCAACTATGTTTCTGAGATGGGACTGGGACCCAGGAGGGAGTTCAGAGGTCTAGAAAAAGCTACAAAGAAGAGAGAAGACAAGATAAGTGCTAAATGGGAAAAAGACAGTAGAAGGGAATCCAGGATGTTTATCTTGCAAGATCTTCTGATATCTGATACTTTTGTGCATTTGTGATAAGTTAATGGAAAGGATATTTTCTTTCCATTCACAGACTTCTGCATGTGTGCTGATAGTGTGGGCTTAATGCATATAAACATATTCAGAATACACTATCAAAATACATATAAAACATAATCTTTATTTTATTATTTTTTTTATTTCAGTAGGTTTTTGGGGAACAGGTAGTGCTTGGTTACATGGATAAGTTCTTTAGTGGTGATTTCTGAGATTTTGCTGCATCCATCACCCAAGCAGTGTATGCTATACCCAATGTGTAGTCTTTTATCCCTCACCTCCTCCCACCCTTTCCTCCAAGTTCCCAATGGACTTTGGGTCCCAGGAGGGAGTTCAGAGGACTAGAAAAAGCTACAAAGAAGAGAAAAGACAAGATAAGTGAGAAATGGGAAAAAGGCAGTAGAAGGGAATTCAGGATGTTTATCTTGCAAGGACTTTGGGGACTTGGAGGAAAGGGTGGGAGGGGATGAGGGATAAAAAAAACTACGCCTTTGCATCCTCATAGCTTAGCTTCCACTTATGAATGAGAACATGTGATGTTTAGTTTTCCATTCCTGAGTTACTGCACTTAGGATAATGGCCTCCAATTCTATCCAGGTTGCTGTGAATGCCATTATTTCATTCCTTTTTATGGCTAAGTAGTATTCCATGGTGTGTGTGAGAGAGTGTGTGTGTGTGTGTGTGTGTGTGTGTCTATCAGATTTTCTTCATCCACTCATTGATTGATGAACATTTGGGCTTGCTCCATATTTTTACAATTGTCAATTGTGCTGCTATAAACGTGCATGTGCAAGTGTCTTTTTCATATAATGACTTTTTTTCCTTTGGTTACATACCTGGTAGTGGGATTGCTGGATCAAATGGTGGATCTGCTTTTAGTTTTTTAAGGAATCTCCACATTGTTTTCCATAGTGGTTGTACTAGTTTATATACCCACCAGCAGTGTAGAAATGTTCTCTTTTCATCATATCCATGCCAAGGCTTATTATTTTTAAATTTTTTCCTTCTGGCCATTCTTATAGGAGTAAGGTGGTATTATGTTGTAGTTTTGATTTGCATTTCTCTGATAATTAGTAATGTTGGGCATTTTTCATATGTTTGTTGGTGTGGGTAACACCCCTTCTGGGCACTAGGAAGAAGAGCCAGGCAAACCCCCAGCACAATTAGTGCCGGAAGAATAATTTACTGCTCTTCCTATATAATCCTTTTATATATAATCATATCTTAGTTTGTAGTTGGAGGATTGTCAAGAGCAGACCGGTGCAGAGCATGTACTAGGGAAAAACAGCCATACCAGGACAAGAATTTGAGGCCCAGCAGTAGTGCCCCTGCCTGAAAGGGCATGCGCTATATGGCAGGCTTGCCCAGATGGTAGCATTCAGTATCGTAAAGTTACCCACTGTATGGCAGGCTTGGAGCAAGAGTCACTCCTCCTGTAAGGGAGTTGCAGTATTTTGTATCCAGTTCTTGTGGAAAGCTGGCCTCTGGCAGGCAATCCTGCGAGCATCTGAGGGCTTAAAACCCCTCTGGTACAATCACGCTTTGGTGGTTGTGAACCCTGTTGACTCTGATGCTATATCAAAGCATCCTCCTATAGAAATCATTGGAAAGTGATGGCAGGTGGCTGTATACCCTGTAAGCTCTTTAGCTGCTCTGCTGACTCAAAGCATCCTCCTATAGAATTCCTTAGAAGTAGCCTACCCCTAGATAAGAGATGTTGCACACTGCACCCTCTTCACTGTGCATGACCCACCACCTTGCCTCCATGACCTAATGGGGCTGGACCCCTTGCTGCACATAGCCCACATCCTTGCCTCGGTGACCTAATGGGGGTGGACCTTTGCTTACTGCACATGTGATTATCTTGACCCTATCACTATTCTTAAGATGACCTCACTCACTACCCTGCCCCCAACCTATACCCAATAAATATGGATGCTCCTGGACGTTTGGGGCCTCGCCTGTCTCTGCTTAAGTGGCGTTGGTCCCCCAAGCCCAGCTGCACTTTCTTTGTCCTTTTGTGTCTTGTCTCTTTATTTCTCAGATCCAGCACCTCAGCACAGCGATAGGGGACACCCCACTGTAGGGCTTGACCCTACATGTTGGCTATTTGTATATCTTATTTTGAGAAATGTCTATGCATGCCATTTGCCCATTTTTTAATGGGATTGTTAGTTTTTTTCTTGCTGATTTGTTTCAATTCCTTGTAGATGCTGCATAGTAGTCTTTTGACAGATGCATAGTTTGCAGATATTTTCTCCCATTCTGTGGGTTGTCTGTTGACTCTGCTGATTATTTCTTTTGCTGTGCAGAAGCTTTTTAGTTTAATTAAGTTCCACCTATTTATCTTTGTTTTTGTTGCATTTGCTTTTGGGTTCTTGGTCATGAAGTCTTTGCCCGAGCCAATTTCTAGAAGGGTTTTTCTGATATTGTCTTCTAAAATTTTTATGGTTTAAAGTTTTAAATTCAAGTCTTTGATCCATCTTGAGTTGATTTTTGTTTAAGGTGAGAGATGAAGATCCAGTTTCATTCTTCAGCATGTGGCTTGCCAGTTATCTCAGCACCATTTGTTGAATTGGGTGTCATTTCCCTTCTTTATGTTTTTGCTTGCTTTGTCAAAGATCAGTTGAATGTAAGCATTTGGCTTTATTTCTGGGTTCTCTATTCCATTCCATTGGTCTATGTTCCTATTTTTATACCAGTACCAAGCTGTTTTGGTGATTGTAGACTTAAAGTATAGTTTGCAGTTGGATAATGTGATGCCTCCAGATTTGTTCTTTTTGCTTAATCTTGCTTTGGCTATGCAGGTTCTTTTTTGTTACCATATGAATTTTAGGATTTTTTTTCTAGTTCTGTGAAGAATGATGGTGATATTTTGAAGGGAATTGCATTGAATCTGTTGATTGCTTTTGGCAGTATGATCATTTTCACAATATTGATTCTACTCATCCATAAGCATGGGATGTGTTTCCATTTGTTTGTGTCATCTGTAATTTCTTTCAGCAGTGTTTCATAGTTTTCCTTGTAGAAACATTTCACCTACTGGGTTAAGTATATTCTTAAAGTTGTTTTTTTTTTTTTTTTGCAGCTATTGTGAAAGGGGCTGAATTCTTAATTTTATTCTCAGCTTGGTTGTTGTTGATGTATAGCAGATCTACTGATTTGTGTACGTTGACTTTGTATCCTGAAACTTTAGTGAATTCACTTATCAATTCTAAGCTTTTTGGATGTCTTTAGAGTTTTCTAGGTATATGATCATATCATCAGCAAACAGTGACAGTTTGACTACCTCTTTACCAATTTGGTTGCCCTTTCTTTCTTTCTCTTGTCTGATTGCTCTGGTTAGGACTTCCAGTACTGTTTAATTGAAGTGGTGAAAGTGGTCATCCTTGTCTTGTTCCAGTTCTCAGAGGGGAATGCTTTTATCTTTTCCCCATTCAGTATGACGTCAGCTGTGGGTTTGTCATAGATGGCTTTTATTACCTTGAGGTATGTCCCTTCTATGCTGATTTTGCTGAGAGTTTTATCATAAAGCGATGCTGGATTTTGTCAAATGCTTTTTCTGCATCTATTGAGAGGATCATATGGTTTTTGTTTTTACTTCTGTTTATGTGGTGTATCACATTTGTTGACTTGCATGTGTTAAACCATACCTGCATCCTTGGTATGAAACTCAGTTGATCATGGTGGATTATCTTTTTTATTTGTTTTAGGATTTGGTTAACAAGCATTTTATTGAGGGTTTTTGCATCTATGTTCATCAGAGACATTAGTCTGTAGTTGTTTTTTTTTTTTTTTTTTTTGCTGTTATGTTCTTTCCTGATTTTGTTATTAGGGTGATAATGACTGACTTCATAAAATGGTTTAGGGAGGATTCTCACTTTCTCTATCTTTTGGAATAGTGTCAGTAGGATTGGTACCAATTATTCTCTGAATGTTTGAGAGAATTCAGCTGTGAATTGGTCTGGTTCTGGAATTTTTTTTGTTGGCAATTTTAAAAATTACTATTTCAGTCTTGCTTTAGTCTCATCTGTTCATAGTTTTTATTTCTTTCTGGTTTAATCTAGGAGGGTTGTATATTTCCAGGAATTTATCCATCTCCTCTAGGTTTTCTAGTTTGTTTGCATAAAGGTGTTCATAGTAGCCTTGAATGACCTTTTGTATTTCTGAGGCATTAGTTGTAATATCTCTTATCTCATTTCTGATTAAGATTATTTGGATCTTCTCTCTTCGTTTCTTGGTTAATCTCACTAATAGTCTTTCAATTTTGGTTATTTTTTCAAAGAACTAGTTTTTTGTTTCTTTTTTTTTTTTTTTTTCATTTAGTTCTGCTCTGATCTTGGTTATTCCTTTTCTTCTGCTAGGTTTGGGTTTGGTTTGTTCTTGCTTCTCTAGTTTCTTGAGGTGTGACCTTAGATTGTCTCTTTATGCTCTTTTAGACTTTTTGAGTTAGTCATTTAATGCTATGAACTTCCCTCTTAACACTGCTTTTGCTGTACCCCAGAGGTTTTGATAGTTTGTGTCACTATTATCATTCAGTTCAAATAATTTTTTAATTTCCATACTGATTTCATTGTTTATTCAACAATTATTCAGGAGCACATTAATTTTCATGTATTTGCATGGTTTTGAAGGCTTCTTTTGGAGTTGATTTCCAGTTTTATTCCACTGTGGTCTGAGAGAGTACTTGATATAATTTTGATTTTCTTGAATTTATTGAGACTTGTTTTGTGGCCTATTTTATGGTCTATCTTGGAAAATGTTCCTTGTGCTGATGCATAAAATGTATATTCTCCATTTATTCTCTAAATATCAGTTAAGTCCATTTGTTCTAGGGTATAGTTAAGTCGATGGTTTCTTTGTTGACTTTCTGTCTTGATGATCTGTCTAGTGCTGTCAGTGGAGCATTGAAGTCCCCACTAATACCGTGTTGCTGTCTTATCTCATTTCTTAGGTCTAGTAGTAATTTTCGTATAAATCTGGGAGCTGTGGTATTAGGTGTATGTAGATTTATGATTGTGATATTTTTCTGTTAGACTAATCCTTTTATCATTATATAATGTTCCTTATTGTCTTTTTAAACTGTTGTTGATTTAAAGTCTGTTTTGTCTGATATAAGAATAGCTACTCCTTCTTGCTTTTTGTGTCCATTTGCATGGAATATCTTTTCTGCCCCTTTATCTTAAGTTTATGTGAGTCATTATGTGTTAGGGGAGTCTCTTAAGACAGAAATTACTTTGATGGTGAATTCATATCCATTCTGCCATTCTGTATCTTTTGAGTGGCACATTTAGGTCATTTACATTCAGTGTTAAGGTACTGTTCTATTCATCATGCTAGTTGTTGCCTGAATACCTTGTTTTTGTTTTTCAGTTGTGTTATTTGTTATTGTTTTATAGGTCCTGTGAGATTTATGCTTTAAGGAGGTTCTATTTTGGTGTATTTTGGGGATTTGTTTCAAGAATTAGAGCTCCTTTTAGCAGTTCTTGTAGTGCTGGCTTGGTGGTGGTGAATTCTCTCAGCATTTGTTTGTCTGATAAAGACTGTATCTTTCCTTCATTTATGAAGCTTAGTTTTGCTGTATACAAAATTCATGGCTGATAATTGTTTTGTTTCAGGAGGCTAAAGATAGGACTCTAATCCCTTCTAGCTTGTAGGGTTTCTGCTGAGAAATCTGCTATTAATCTGATAGGTTTTCCTTTATAGGTTACCTGATGCTTTTGCCTCATAGCTCTTAAGATTCTTTTCTTCATCTTGACTTTAGATAACCTGATGCTATGTGCCTACGCGATGATTTTTTTGCAATGAATTTCCCGGAAGTTCTTTGAGCTTCTTGTATTTGGATGTCTAGATCTCTAGCAAGGGCAGGGAAGTTTTCCTTAATTATTTCCTCAAATATGTTTGCCATAGTTTTAGATATATTTTCTGCCTTGGAAACAGCAATTATTCTTAGATTTGGTTGTTTAACATCATTTCAAACTTCTTAGAGACTTTGTTCATTTTTTAAAAGTCTTTTTTTTGTGTGTTTGTTGAATTGGGTTAATTCAAAAGCTTTGTCTTTGAGTTCTGAAGTTCTTTCTTCTACTTGTTTAATTCTATTTTTTGAGACTTTCCAGTGTATTTTGCAATTCTCTAGGTGTGACCTTCAATTCCAGAAGTTGTGGTTTTTATTTATGCTGTCTACTTATCTGGAGATTTTTTCATCCATATACTGTATCATTTTAAAAAAATTATTTAAGTTGGTATTCACTTTTCTCTGGTCCTTCCTTGAGTGGCTTAATAATTGACCTTCTTAATTCTTTTTCTGGCACTTCAAGAGAGTTCATCTTGGTTTGCATTCATTACTGGTGAGCTAGTGTGATCTTTTGGGGATGTTAAAGAACCTTGCTTTGTCATATCAACAGAATTGTTTTTCTGGTTCCTTCCCATTTTGGTAGAGTATGTCAGAGGAAAGATCTAGGGCTCAAGGGCTGTTCAGTTTCTATTGTCCATGTGGTGCTCGCTGTAGTAGATGGGGCTTCTTGGGAGCCAAACTCCAGTGATTATTATTTCTCTTCTGGGTTTAGCCACCCAGTAGAACTACCAGGCTCCGGGCTGGTACTGAGGAGTGTCTGCAGAGTTCTGTGATGTGATCCTCTTCAAGTCTCCAGGTCTCTCAGCTGTGGATACCAGCACCTGCTCTGGAGGTATAAGGGGTGTGAAGTGGACTCTGTGAGTCCTTGGTTGTAGTTTTGTTTAGTGAGCCACATCCAATGCTGGTTGTGCTGGTAGTAAAGTTGTCATGTGGACAGACTCAGGACCTCTGGTTAGCCAGGTTGTTACAGGTAAGGAAATTTGTTGTTATTTTCTCCTTTCTTGGGGCAGGGTTGTACTTTTATGAGTTGCTGTAATGTTTTATGTTGGTTGATCTCCAGCCAGGAGGTGGCACTTTCAAGACAGCATCAGCAGAGGGCTTCCAGGGAGGAAACAAGCTTGCCCTAGGGTTGCCTAGTTAAATATTCAGGTTTCTGAGGTGATGTGTAGGGCCATAGGGCTGCCAAAAGATTATATCTTTTGTCTTTGGCTATCAGGGTGAATAAAGATCATCAGGTAGGGGCAAGGTTAGGCATGTTTGAGCTCAGATTCTCCTTGTGGGGGGCTTGTTGTGGACACTGTGGAGGATAGGGGTGTGATTCTCAGACCAATGAAGTTATGTTCTTAGGGGGATTATGGCTCCTGTGCTGTGTCATACAAGTCACCAGGGAAGTGGGGGAAAACTGGCAGTGACAGGTCTCATTCAGCTCCCACACAGCCAGAAAGGCCAGGCTCACTTCCACCATCCCTTACCAACAGCATCTTGTTTAAATCCAGGCAGCCTGTGGGCAGGACTGAGATTTTTGCCCCAGGCTACAAGCCTTTTCACTGAGAAAGCAAGGAAGACTTTCAGGTTTCATGCCTCCCTACCTGCCACAGCTTCTGTGCTCATATCTGTGCTCCCTGTTTGCCCCCTCCCTTGGATTCTGTCCAGGAAAATTTGTGTTCAGTCCAAATTATTACAAAGTTTAGCTATAAGTTTCCTTCTTCCTGTGGGCCTTCCCCACTTCCACTGGCAGCCCTCCCCAAGGACTCTTGTGAGGGAAAGTCAGAAATGGCTTCTCTGGGGACCGAGAGGGCCCACACAGCTCTTCCTGCTGCTTCCTCTTCACCTATATTTCACTCGGCTCTCTAAATTCATCTCAGCTCCAGGTAAGGTCAAATCCTCCTGTGATCTGGACCTTCAGGTCCCCAGTGAGGATGTGGTTCAGGGGTTGGTATTTCCCCCTGCTCACTCTTTGGGCACTCACAATTTTTTGGCTGTCTCATGGAGTCTGCAGCGGCAAACCACTTCCTTCAAAGGGTCTGTGGATTCTCTTGACTTTCCTGGTATGTCCTGTGGTAGTTCTTAAAGCAAAAGTTCAGAATGTGTGTGTCCGTGTGCTGCTCTGTCTGAGTGGGAGCTGCAAGTTAGTCCTGCCACCTATCCATCATCTTCAAATCACATTTTTTTTTTTTAAATCATAGCCTTTAAATACATCTTAATTAACTAAAAAGCCCTTGAAAAACCAAGAAAAGGTCAAAGAAAACATTTCAAGATAAAAGTCTCTTCATTGATAATTTGGGTAAAGTAACCTTTCATGAGAAGACTCTGAAGTTTTAACAAACTTTCTGTAAAACCATTTTTAATGGTCTTTGGACATATCTAAAGTATATTCTAACATATTTATTATACAATACTTTATGGTAATAAATTTGCTAGTCTTTCCTTATGAGCAGTTTGTATTAACCAGATTAAACCAGAGATTTTGGGTCTGTTTATATTTTACTACTGTGATCCATTTTCTTCTAATATAATCCCCGGGGAAACAAGTTGCTTTAATTCACCAACCATAGAATCAAGTGCCACTAGCCCTACCCTCAGAGGCTCAGAATATGAACTTTCTTCTGTTTTAAAAACTATTACTGCTTACCTTCATCTGGAACTATTTTGCTGGCTCTTCTTCCTCCTTTCACCCTCTAAATATAAGTATTCCAGAAAGAGGTCTTTATTCATTCAAAGGTAATATTTGAGAGCCACTAGATGCCAGATACTGTGTTAGGTATGGAATACAACAGTCAACAATGCAGTTTATCCTCTGTTTCTCTCCAATTAAGAGAGCTAAAATTAACGAAAAACTGATACATGTCAGGTCCTAATCTAGGTGCCTTATGTGCATTCATTTTTGTATACTCACAACTATACTAAGAAGTAGGTATTAATTTAATCCCTATTTTATAAATAAGCGAGTAGGGCAGAGAGAGAATAAGCAACTTGCTCAAAGTCATACAATAAGAAGTAAGCCCAGGCTAAATTGCCTGCACTGCATTTCAAAAAATGCCATGAGATGTATAAATTAGTTCTTCTGGGAGAAGGTGATGTATCTTGTAGAATGGAATGGACAATTTTTTTTTTTTTTTTTTTTTTTTGAGATGGAGTCTCTCTCTGTCACCCAGGGTAGAGGGCAATGGTGCAATTTTGGCTCACTGCAACCTCTGCCTCCTGGGTTCAAGTGATTTTCCTGTCTCAGCCTCCTGAGTAGCTGGGATTACAGGTGCGCACCACTACGCCTGGCTAATTTTTGTATTGTTAGTAGAGACGGGTTTTACCATGTTGGCCAGGCTGGTATTGAACTACAGACCTCAGGTGATCTGCCCACCTCAGCCTCCCAAAGTGTTGGGATTATAGGCATGAGCCACTGCGCCCAGCCTGGATGAAATTTTTAAATGTGGGTATGAGCATGGGTTGAGAGTGCAGAATAAAAGATGTACAATTTGCATATATTATGCTGCATGTCAAAATATATTTACCCAAAATCATCTCTTTTTGGCTGCTGCTGTCATCAACTTGCTTTTATATATCTAAAGTATAAAACATGATTATTTAAAAATATTTTATAATTCAGATCCCATGTTCAAGTGACTGATGCTGTGCTGCATTTGCTGGGGATGTGGTTGGAAATACACAGGCACTGGTACTGTCCACCACAGCTGTCTTTGGTCTATACCTAGTCCTACTCTTTCTCTGTTGGCCTGACAATTTTGATAGTAAAGGCAGGAGACTACAGACAATCTTTCAAATGGATAATTGTGTATAATACATTCAGCTAAATTGAAATTAATCGTAGCTATATTTAGGAAATAAAATGGTTCGATTAAAAATAGGGCTTAGACTTGTATGGAGCAAAAATTAATCTCTGTGTTGTATTGCTTAGGCAATCTGCCACTCTCCTGATATGGGATTAGAATTAAGTTACTTAACACTTACTGAATTTTTTTAGCTCTTTAGTTTACCCTCCTCACTCTTCCCCCTCATTTGTTTATCTCTTTCATTGTCTTGTTTGGGCTTTTTTCAGTCCTTGTGTTTTTCAGAATATATTCCTTCTAAGTTCTTTAGGGTAAAATGTAAACACTAAACAGAAAAATGTAAATCTGCAAAAGACTTTGGCAGCTTTGTTTTCTGTTTATTTACTTGTTTAGGAATTCATTCTTTAGTTTGCCAGAAAGCAATCCTTTTTATAAACAGTAGAACCAGTGCTAGAAATATGATTTTCTTTATAATATAATCTTAGGTAAACTTTTCAACATATAAGAACATTTAGGGAATGTTATAAATAATCTTAATCCAGGCCAGGCGCGGTGGCTCAAGCCTGTAATCCCAGCACTTTGGGAGGCCGAGGCGGGTGGATCACGAGGTCGAGAGATCGAGACCATCCTGGTCAACATTGTGAAACCCCGTCTCTACTAATACAAAAAAATTAGCTGGGCACGGTGGCGCGTGCCTGTAATCCCAGCTACTCAGGAGGCTGAGGCAGGAGAATTGCCTGAACCCAGGAAGCGGAGGTTGCGGTGAGCCGAGATCGCGCCATTGCACTCCAGCCTGGGTAACAAGAGCGAGACTCCGTCTCAAAAAAAAAAAAAAAAATCTTAATCCAATAAAATATGAGATTTTCACATGTTGATTTCCATTTCGGGTTGGAATATACTGATAGATATGCCATTAGTGCTCTAACAACCAGGTCCTTTTGTTGCCATATTCAACCAAAATATAGATTGTTACGGGTAGCCTGTCTCATTTTTTGCCTCAAATACTTGTATTTAGTTGCAACATGCTGCGAACAGAATGGATTTAATTTAGAAGCTTCTTTGGTGTATAAAAAATATTCAATATATGATATTAAAAACCATTTGTGTAAAAGAAACTCAAAGGATGCATTTTAGCTTTTTAATCTATAACAAATTATTTTAATTTGGGAATGCATGCAAATATGAATGTAGTATACAGGGCTTGTGTATTATAAGGTTAATTTAAACTGTTTGAGTGTATTGGGAACTGCAAGTTTTCTAGCTGAATTTTGAGATAATAGCATCATTTATTCAGTGTATTGGGAACTGCAGGTTTTCTAGTTGATTTTTGAGGTAAGAGTATTATTTAATCAGATGTTACATATATTTAAGAAGAAAGGATGATACTAATTTGTGTAGATTTGGGTGGGCAGATAAGAGTTGTGTTAGGCCCTGTCCTAAAAGATGACTTTTTTTTTTTTTTTAACTTTTTAGTCTTTGAAATTCATTACAGAATCAAAGTATTCCTTTGTATATTTTGGCCTCCATAGATGTATTTAAAGAATCCAAAGGTCAGAAATTCAGTCTGGTGCTGCATAATGATGTTCTGGTCAACAACTGATTGTCATTACCATATATGATGGTGGTCCCATAAGATTGCAATGGGACTGAAAAATTTCTACTGCAGAATCATTGATGATTCTGACCCTATATAGGCTTAAGCTAATGTGTGCGTTTGTGTCTTAATTTTTAACAAAAATGTTTAAAAAGTACACAAAGAAAAGTAGAAAAAAGCTTATAGCATAAGGATATAAAGAAAAATATTTTTGTACAGCTATACAATGTGTTTGTGTTTTTTTTCTTTGTTTTTTTAACTTAAATTTTTAAAAATTTCAGTAGTTTGCAGGGTACAGGTGGGTTTTGGTTACATGAGTAAGTTTTTTAGTGGTGATTTCTGACATTTTAGTGCACACATCATCAGAGCAGTGTACACTGTACCCAACATGTAGTCTTTTATCTCCTACCCCTTGCTCAACCTTCCCAACAAGTCCCCAAAGCCCATTATATTGTTCTTATTCCTTTATGTCCTCGTAGCTTAGCTCCTACTTATAAGAACATATGGTATTTGGTTTTTCATTGCTTTTCTTTTACATGCAAAATTTAGTCTTTCTCTACCTAAAGAAGACAATTCAATCGTCTCATCCAATCATAGTATCAGGCTCAAAGTTCATGATACTGTGACAGTCTCTCTATAAAGCATGGATGTGATTCCTCTGATCCAGAGACTTAAGAGCTAAAAAAGGCGAATAATCTATTTGCCGTAAGTTTGATATACAAAGGTAGAACAGGGATGGATAATTTCAACAAACTGGAATAAAGTCTCCCTCCCAGGGGAAGAATGAGAGGCATAGCAGTCATTAGGTCATATATATTCTAAAATCCTAGACTCCATAAGGGCCACTTAACCTGGGGGTGAGGAATATTTCTTTGATTAGTCACTGTTTATGCTCCCTAAGAGTTCCTTCTAAGGACATTTTTCTCCATGGCTTTTTGCTCACCTTCTTTTTCATGATCTTTCTTGGCCACATCTGAAAAGGAGCCTGGAGAATATGCCTTCCTTGGGGGTTGTGTGGCTTTCTCAGTCTGCCTTGTACTCATGAAAGTTGTAATGTAAGAATTAAGTCTGAAACAGCATCTTTTTCTGTAGCATATGACTCTCTTGTTAGTACAAATTTCTCATAAACAGCTTAGATTTAATATTTGATTCTTTTCCATTTCATGTGGCAATAGTTATTTCAAGTTTTTTTTTCTCTGTCTCTATCTTTAGGCATGTCACTGTCTCTATAGACATATAGCTGACATGTGGATAATTAATTGGTTTTGTGCATAATCACTTCTTTACCTCTTTCCAATGCTATCTTTTTCAACTAAAATGACTTACTGAATGTCACCTTAATTATTCAGATATTTGTTGAATGCAATGACCACATTAAGTATTGAACTTAAAATTTCCTCAATTCTAGATTTATATTTAGAACTTAGTATTGAGATTCAAGAACTGATTTCATTTTCCAATCCTGCAACTCTCAGAAATTCTGATATTCTCTCTTTCATTTCTGCTTGCAAACTGGCCAATTCTTTTCTGAATTGTTTTGTTTTGCTTGATGAATGTAGGCAACAGCAAGAAAATGTGCCCATAACATTTGTCATTTCAACTTTTTCACCTAAGGCCACATGCTTTTTGTTTCCATTTTCTAACTTTTAAATTGTGGGTATCAATTTTCCCTAAAGTTTTCCTACTGCAAAATATATTACCTTGTCTCTATCTGCTAGTAACCATCTCCTTTCCACCTGTTGTCTAACCCCAAAGCCAATACCATGTGAAGTTCTGTTCAAGCAGCACCCCACTCCTGGTACCAATCCCTATATCAGTCAACTTACACAAAGTCATATAGTGCTAACAAAAATTTTCAAATTTCATAATCTCATAATTAACAAAGGTTTATTTCTTACTTTGCTTGTTTTTCAAGGGCTAGCTGTGGCTATTCCCATCACTTTCATTCCCAAACATGGGTTAAAGAAACAGCTACTATTTGGGACTTTTTTTTTGTATTGTGGTAGAAGGAAAAGAACACAATAGAACCATTCAGTGAGTCCTATTGCTTCTGTTTCGAAGTGAAATATACATTTGGCCAAATTAAATCACATAACCAAATATGACATCAAGGATAAAGGATATGAGAATCTGTAATCCTTCTGCAAGGAGCACTAAATATTTTAGTCAATAATACAATCTAACCCAGCCATCCTCTTTTTTATGCAGAATAAAATCAGATGAACATTTATTTATTTCTATCTTATGTTTTGTCTGCCTCTTCATCTGAATTTGTTCTAACTGTATACGCAAAGTATTGGTATACAGAGAGTTTATATTCGAAGTGATTCTCTGTCTTTTTAAATTTTCTCTAGAAGTTGTTGCATCTCATTGTGTTGCTAGAATAGTAAAAGAAATGTTTCTAACATTGTGATGATGAAACCAGAATTGCAGAATGAAAAAAGGAGAGGAAGAAGAAATCTGTTCCTTGAAGATAACATTAAGCCACTGAGTCAACTAACTCAGGAACTGCTCTATTACCTTTTATGTAATTCCTCTTATAAGAGATAATAGTTTTCACTTTTGTTTAAGCCAATGTGATAGAAATTTCTCTTATATGCTGCAGAAAACATTCTAATTTATTAAAGTTCGGTACCAAATTCTTACATGATATGAAAAGAACCTTGACAAGGAAGTTTATTCAGGATGGGCAATAACTGCATCAAACTGATGATTAAAATAGTCTAAAATGGAAACTGCTTCTGAAATTCTTTTAAAGTATTCTAAATATGAGAATATTGAAATCTTTCAATTATTAGGAATAAATGTATAGAATTACCATTATAACATTATAACTTGATATTTTATTAAGGCACATGATATTGATTATGATGGTGCCAAGGACATTCAAGAATAGTCTTTTGAAAAAATGGTGTTGGGACAACTGAATAGCCATTTGCAAAAGAATAAATTTGCACCCTACCTCACAACCATCATATGTTGAAAATATCTTAAGCCAAAAATGCATTTAATATACCTACTGAGCATCATAGCTATATTAGTCTGTTTTCACACTGCTGATAACGACATACCTGAGACTGGGAAGAAAAGGAGGTTTAATTGGACTTACAGTTCCACATGACTGTGGAGGCCTCAGAATCATGGTGGGAGGTGAAAGGCATTTCTTACATGGTGGCAGCAAGATAAAATGAGGAAGAAGCAAAAGTGGAAACCTCTGATAAACCCATCAGATCTCATGAGACTTATTCACTATCATGAAAATAGCACAAGAAATACTGAGCCCCATGATTCAATTACCCCCTACCCTGAGTCTCTCTTACAACACATGGGAATTCTGGAAGATACAATACAAGTTGAGATTTGGGTGGGGACATAGTCAAACCATATCAATAGCTTAACCTAGCCTGCCTTAAACATGTTCAGAATACTTAAAGTAGCCTGCAGTTGGACAAAATAATCTAACACAAAGCCTATTTTATAATAAGGTGTTGAGTATCTTATCTAATTTATTGAATACTCTATTGAGAGTGAAAAACAGAATGGTTGAATGGATGTACAGTTTCTACTGAAGGTTTATTGCTTCCAAATCATTGTGCTGTTGAAAAATTATAAATTGAACTATTGTAAATTGGGGACTATCTGTACAAAAATTAACTCAAAATTGATCAAAGAATTAGCCGGGCATGGTGGCACACACTTGGAATTCCAGCTACTCAGATGGCTGAGGCATGAGAATCACTTGAGCCTGGGAGGCAGAAGTGGCAGTGAGCTGAGATCGTTCCACTGCACTCCAGCCTGGGTGATGGAGTGAGACTCTGTCTCTCAAATTAAAAAAAAAAAAAATTGAAAAAAACTTCTCACAAGAAATCATAGGCATAAACGATTATGCCTTGGATTAAACAATGGCTTTTTAGATATGACACCAAAACCACAAATATCCAAAGAAAAAAGAGATGGCTGGGTGCAGGGGCTTATGCCTGTAATCCCAGCTGAGGCAGGTGGATCACCTGTCAGGAGTTTGAGACCAGCCTGACCTGGGTGTGGTGATGCATCCCTGTAATCCCAGCTACTTAGGAGGCTGAGGCAGGAGAATTGCTTGAACCTGGGAGGCAGAGGTTGCAGTGAGCTGAGATCGTGCCATTGCACTCCAGCCTGGGCAACAAGAGTGAAACTCCATCTCAAAATAATAATAATAATAAATTAGATCATCAAAACTAAAATTAATTAATTCATTAATTTTTAATTATACTTTTAAGTTCTGTGGTACAAATGCAGCTCGTGCAGGATTGTTACATAGGTATAAATATGTCATGGTGGTTTGCTGCATCCATTCCCCCATCATCTCTATTAGGTGTTTCTCCTAATGTTATCCCTCCCCAATTCCCCTACACCCTGCTATCCCTCCTCGACCCCCTGCCCCCCAACAGGCCCCAGTGTGTGATGTTCCACTCCCTGTGTCCATGTGTTCTCACTGTTCAACACCCACTTATGAGTGAGAACATGCAGTGTTTGGTTTTCTGTTCTTGTGTCAGTTTGCTGAGAATGATGATTTCTAGCTTCATCCATGTCCCTGCAAAGGACATGAACTCATCCTTTTTTATGGCTGTGTAGTATTCCATGGTTTATATGTGCCACATTTTTTTTATCCAGTGTATCATTGATGGGTATTTGGGTTGGTTCCAAGTCTTTGCTATTGTAAACAGTGCTGCAATGAACATACGTGTGCATGTGTCTTTATAATAGAACAATTTAAAATCCATTGGGTATATACCCAGTAATGGGATTGCTGGGTCAAATGGTAATTCTATTTCTAGATCCTTGAGGACTCATCCCACTGTCTTCCACAATGGTTGAACTAATTTACACTTCCACCAGTAATGTAAAAGCATTCCTATTTCTCCACACCCTCTGTTGTCTCCAGATTTTTTTAGTGATCACGATTCTAACTGGTGTGAGACAGTATCTCAGTGTGGTTTTCTTGATTTCCATTTCTCTAATGACCAGTGATGATGAGATCTTTTTCCTATGTTTGTTGGCCTCATAAATGTCTTCTTTTGAAAAGTGTCTGTTTATATCCTTTACCCACTTTTTAATGGGGTTATTTGTTTTTTTTCTTGTAAATTTGTTGACGTTCTCCATAGATGCTGGATATTAGCCTTTTGTCACATGGGTAGATTGCAAAATTTTTTTCCCATTCTGTTGGTTGCCAGTTAGTTTCTTTTGCTGTGGAGAAGCTCTTAAGTTTAATTAGATCCCATTTGTCTGTTTTGGCTTTTGTTGCCATTGCTTTCAGTGTTTTAGTCATGAAGTCCTTGCCTATACCTATGTTCTGAATGGTATTTCCTAGGTTTTCTTCTAGGGTTTTTATGGTGTTAGGTCTTATGTTTAAATCTTTAATCCATCTGGAGTTAATTTTTGTATAAGATGTAAGGAAGGGGTCCATTTTCAGCTTTCTGCATATGGCTAGCCAGTTTTCCCAACACCGTGTATTAAATAGGAACTCCTTTCTCCATTGCTTGCTTTTTTCAGGTTTGCCAAAGATCAGATGGTTGTAGATGTGTGACATTACTTCTGAGGCCTCTATTATGTTCCGTTGGTCTACATCTCTATATTGGTACCAGTACCATGCTGTTTTGATTACTGTAGCCCTGTAGTATAGTTTGAAGTCAGGTAGCATGATGCCTCCAGCTTTGTTCTTTTTGCTTAGAGTTGTCTTGGCTATGTGGGCTCTTTTTTGGTTCCATATGAAGTTTAAGGTGTTTTTTTTTCCAGTTCTTTGAAGAAGGTCTTTGGTAGCTTGATGGGGATAGTATTGAATCTATAAATTACTTTGGGCAGTATGGCCATTTTCATGATATTGATTCTTCCTAACCATGAACATGGAATGTTTTTCCATTTGTTTGTGTTCTCTCTTATTTCCTTGAGCAGTGGTTTGTAGTTCTCCTTGAAGAGGTCTTTCACATCCCTTGTTAGTTGTATTCCTAGGTATTTTATTCTCTTTGTAGCAATTGTGAACAGCAGTTCATTCTTGATTTAGCTCTTTTTGAGTCTGTTATTGGTGTATAGGAATGCTTGTGATTTCTGCACACTGATTTTGTATCCTGAGACTTTGCTGAAGTTGCTTATCATTTTCAGGAGATTTTGGACTGAGACGATGGGGTCTTCAAAATATACAATCATGTCATCTTCAAATAGAGACAATTTGACTTCCTCCTTTCCTAATTGAATACCCTTTATTTCTTTTTCTTGCCTGATTGCTCCAGCTAGAACTTCCAATACTATGTTGAACAGGAGTGGTGAGAAAGGACACCCTTGTCTTGTGCCAGTTTTCAAAGGGAATGCTTCCAGTTTTTGCCCATTCAGTATGATATTGGCTGTCGGTTTGCCATAAATAGCTTTTATTATTTTGAGATATGTTCCATTGATGCCTAGTTTATTGAGAGTTTTTAGCATAAAGGACTTTGAATTTTGTCAAAGCCCTTCTCTGCACCTATTGAGATAATCATGTGGTTTTTGTCTTCGGTTCTGTTTATGTGATGGATTGCATTTATAGATTTGCATATGTGAAATCAGCCTTGCATCCCAGGGCTGAAGCTGACTTGATCGTGATGGCTAAGCTTTTTGACATGCTGTTGGATTCGGTTTGCAAGTATTTTATTAAGGATTTTCACGTCAATATTCATCGTGGATGTTGGCCTGAAATTTTCTTGTTTTGTTGAGTCTCTGCCAGGTTTTGGTATCAGGATGATGTTGGTCTCATAAAATGAGTTAGGGAGGATTCCCTCTTTTTATATTGTTTGGAATAGTTTCAGAAGGAATAGTACCCACTCCTCTTTGTACTTCTAGTAGGATTTGGCTGTGAACCGGTCTGGTCCTGGGCCTTTTCTGGTTGGTAGGCCATTAATTGCTGCCTCAACTTCAGCCCTTGTTATTGGTCTATTCGGAGATTCAAATTCTTCCTGGTTTAGTCTTGGGAGGGTTTAAGTGTCTAGGAATTTATCCATTTCTTCTAGTTTTACTGGTTTATGTGCATAGAGTTGTTTGTAGTAATCTTTGATGGTAGTTTGTATTTCTGTGGAATTGGTGGTGATATCCCCTTTGTCATTTTTTATTGCATCTATTTGATTCTTCTTTCTTTTTTATTAGTCTGGCTAGCGGTCTATTTATTTTGTGATCATCTCTTACCATATTCTTGAACCCCTCAGCTCAAGCGTTCCTCCCACCTCAGCCTCCAGAGTAGCTGGGACTACAGGTGCATACAATTATGCTTGGCTAATTTTTTAACGTAAAGTGTTATCTTGATCACTGAGTTATTTGACACCCCTTGACAATTTGCACCCACCGAATATTTGGTTTGCTTCATTATAATCCTGATCCTGGACTCAGGGCAGAGTTTTCCCCATTTTTAAAGAGAAACAGACAATCCAGATTTTGGTGTAAAATCTCACATTTTAAATATGTTGGCTAGTTATTTAAAAAAGTTAAAAATGCAATGTTGGCCAAAGCATTAGGAGTTCCATCATTAAGTGTTCTAATATGAAAAGCTCATTGAACTGGCCATTTAGTTTTAGTTTTAACCTAACCACATGGCACTTTAACTTCTCTGGGGCCTCATTTTTCACATTGTTAAAAGTAAATGTCTATGACCCCATGTAAGGCATGGTAATTATAATTTTACAGAAAACTAGAATTGATTAAATCCTGTGGCTCTGAAGTATAAATGTTAGATTTAACCATATGAAATTACTGATAATAAGCCTGTTTTTTAGACAGGGTCTTGCTGTGTTGCCCAGGCTGGAGTTTAGTGGTACAATTATGGCTCACTGCAACCTCTGCCTCCTGGAGCCTCAAGAAATCCTCCCACTCTCAGCTTCCCAAGTAGCTGGGGACCAGAGGCACGTGCCAGCATAACTGACTAATTTTTTTTGTACTTTTTTTTAGAGATGGGGTTTTGCTATATTGCCTAGGCCAGTCTCAAACTCTGGGCTCAGGCAATCTGCCCTCCTCAGCCTCCCAAAGTGCTCGGCTCCCAAGAAGTACAGGCATAAGCCACCATGCCCAGCCTAATCAGCCATTTTTGATCTCCCAAAATATGAAATTCATTTGGTTCAAGTTAATAGTTTTGTTTCAGCCTGTTGAGCCTAAGAGTATGTGATTAAACAAGCAGTGCTCTGCTGAGTCTTGGATAAAGGAAAATTGTGTTCCCCTATGTTTTATAGCAAGGTCAGGAGATTGGCCAGAAATCTCTGGCCAGAAACCTCTAGCCACAGGACAAGAGCCAGTGATAGGGACAGGATCATGACTTGCCTTTTTATCTGCCTAGGCAGCAGCTAGTTTGATCTGAAGTCCTGTTCCCAGAGGCTCTCACTTAGGTACTCCCTCTCAACACAGGCCTTCAAGTGGCCTATATCTGAGTCCATTTGGGTTTCTGACTTGGATCTAAGTGATTTATATTTATGAAGATCTTAAGGCTTTATTGTCTTTAAAACGACGCCTTTTTGAAATAAACAGCTGAAATGGAGTCTCTATAAAGGCTTTTTCATTCATTTTTATCTAGGAAAGGTAACTGAGTTTAGCATTAACCAAGCATAAAATATAACTATTCACCAACCTCTTCCAAGCTGAGTGCAACTGCTCATGCATACCACTTGTAGAGTTCTTAAAATGATTATCTTATTAGTTTAAGCGCCTTATAGTAATACACATGATAGTTTTTCCTACTCCCTTAGTTAATCGAAAGTTACAGCTAATGCTTGCAATTCAGATGTACATTGATTTCAGGCCATGTTACTTGTTGTCAAATTCAATTCTTTAGTTCACAAGGAACACAAACATCTTAAACTATTCATGTTAATCCAATATTTTATGCTTCAATGTGTAATATACATTAAAAAAAATACATACAGGCTGGGTGCAGTGGCTTATGCCTGTAATCCGAGCACTTTGGAAATCCAAGGTGGGTGGAACACTTGAGGCCAGGAGTTCTAGACCATCTCTACTAAAAATACATGGTGGTGCGCACCTGTAGTCCCAGCTACTAGGGAGGCTGAGACATGAAAATCAATTGAACCTGGGAGGTAGAGGTTGCAGTGAGCCCAGATCCTGCCACTGCACTCCAGCCTGGGTGACAGAGTGAGACTCTTGTCTCAAACAAACACACACACACACACACACACACACACACACCCACCCACCCATAGAATCTCCTTATATACATTAGGATACTAGAGAGTTTTTAATTCAATTTAAGAAACCTAATAGATGTTCAATATCTATATGTTGAATGAATAAGAATATTTTGGATATTTACTGTAGGCCTGATGTTGTGATAACAAAATGGAAAAAGACCTTGCTTTGCAGAGGAATGTTGGAATACTGAAGTTTGTATTCATTTCATTAAAAATAGGCTCAAGTTAAAAATGAGGGTATATAAAGCAGCCTTATTTTATACCATCTAAAGTTCAAGTTTTCTCTAGCTTATGGTCATTATACACTCTAATTTTAAAAGTGATAAAGTGGTTTTAAGAGAGCATTTAAAAAGGATAATATTAAGATTTTATAGTTTAGAGAATAAACTGTTTCTCAGATTAAATAAATATTATGTAAAGCCTTAATTTGTGCTTAAAATTTTTTTATTATGTGAAGGAGTACAACAATAATATCTGGTAGAGAAAGGAGAAACAAAGTCCTTCCTCATCCTTCTGAAGGATATTAGATGGAGAGAAACATGACTAGAGCTTAACAAAGAAAAAGCCTGTGTAGAACTGAGGAGATATAGTGGACAGAGTAGCTAGGCTTCAAGTTGTCTGTCAGCGGTCACATGCTCATGCAGTCTCTTCTCACATCAGACAAGGGACAGTCTGTGTGACCAATAGAATATGGGAGATGTAATGATATGTTACTTGTAAAATTAGGTTTTAAGACTTGGCCCTCTTAGTCAGTCTCTCTCTCTCTCTCTTTCTCTCTCTCTCTGTCTCTGTCCCTCCCTGGGATGGATTACTCCGGAAAATACCAGGTTTGTGTTATACGGACTCTCAGGAAGCCCTATGGAGATATCTACTTGGTGAATAACTAAGGCTTCCAGTCAACAGCCAGCAAGGGACTGAGGACTCCAACCAATAGCCATGAACATGAGCTTGGAAGTAGTTCCTCTGGCTCTAGTCTTCCCACTTCTGGATTCCTAACCCTCCAACAATGAGATAATAAATGTTTGTTGTTTTAAGGCACAAAGTTTTCATCTAATTTGTTATGCAGTACTAGATAATTAATAGATGAGCCCTACCTCCCCAAGGTAGACCCATAAAACTCAAATTCCAACATCCTGTGCATCTAGGACATAGGCATGCATTCTAAACTCCACCAAGTAGATTCTCCCATGCTAGAATTCAATTCAGCAACAGGCAATTTAAATACTGAGGTTCTCTGTGGAATCCTTTTAGCTGATAGTGTAGTGGCTAAGAATTTGGCTTTGAGGGATGCTGGTGGTTGCAATGTCCAGTTACTGGGACTGAGTGACATCAGTATTGCAGAAACAGTAATGATAGTTTTTCATCCTGTTAGTTCTGCAGGATGGTTTTAGTCTCTTATCCTGGAATTTCAGTTTTAAATGGAGTCCTCCTAGTCCTAGTCACTACCACTCCTAGCAATTCTGCAAGCTTTCCAATATCCCTTTTATAAATTGCTGCTTCTAACTAATTGGCTACAGTCAGTTTCTGTTGCTTGCAACTAGAAGCCCTGACTGATACAGAGGAGAACTGCCAGTGAAAGGGAGTTGCCCTTTGTGTAGATGGAATACAGGTACTTGTGCATGGAAGCTGAGTGCAGTATATCTAAGGAGTAAATCAGAATAAAGAGTTTTGAAATAATTGGGGCACAAAAGATTTTGCCATAGGGCTTTCTAAAAGGAAAAGAGATCACTTCTGTAGGGCACCTGATGTGGCAATAAAGTCCATCAACCCTATTGTCTGTGGAAATATTTAGTGGATGAGAAAGGTAATTTTTATTCACTGCACTAGCATCATTACATGGAAGTATTTTATAATGATCCTGAGTCATCAGGATCTTTTAATTTATGTTCATCGATTTGCTATGATAGTGAAGTTTTGCTACACCTTAGACAGATTTAGAGAGATTTCAGTGAGAAATGGTTTAAGATAAAGTCTCCATCAAGTGATTACAACAGAAGGTTATTTGTAAAACTCACTTGTATGGTATAACTCATTGCTCAACATTACCAGATAAATCTGCTATTGCTGTAGGTGCCAGATAACTGATTCATTTATTTCATTTTAAAATTTTCAGTAGTAAATTCTTGCTAATAGCTATATATAAACTTTCATGGATGATCAGTTTATTTAATAGAGAAGAAACTCTGATTCTTGATTTCATTTACTTCCTTTATATGTAAAGATAAAATCAATCAAGAAACACATTTGACAAAATGTTTGTAACAGCCACTATAATTGATTTAACTATTAACTTCCACATTATATATTCCTAGTTTTTCTATAGATATAGCTTCTAAATGTTTGTTTTGAAGCATCCACTACAAATGTTAATGTCCAAAGCAAGTCTTTAGAAATGTTAAAATTCGAGTGTCTCTTTCTTAATAAATATTCAGCATTGACAGGATATCTAGATCTAGCTGACTGATTTTCAGGAATGTACAAAAATTTAATCATTGGTGGACTAAATAAGTGAATCTTAGGATCCCTTCCAATTTTGAAATTTTGTGAGCATCTATGATGTGTACTGTTAGAGTTATCAAATTAGAACTCATAGTTTAACAAATACTTTTTATCTTGTGGTGAATTTAATTCCATTCAAATGTTTAGAACTGGATAAAGTTTAAACAATATGCTTATTCCTTAGAGATACTACCTTTAGTAAAAGAATAATGTTAAATGAATTGAGACTCCAGGAAAATTATTTAGTTCGTTACAAATTCTTAAATGTCAAACACTGTATTTTTAAAAGAAAAACAACTTTTTCAACAAATAGTTGCTTTAAATTTTTTGGCTCAATTTAAACGATTATGATACAGATGTGTGTGTGTGTGTGTGTGTATACACACACACACACACACACCCAAAAATGTATATAAATAAGTATTTTATTTCCAAAACGCATCTCAAATCTATTCATTTTGCTCTGTTTCTCTTGAAATATCTGCTAAATCAAATAACCTGGGCTACTGTTATTGTCTTCTACCACTCTCCCTGCTTCCTTTTTTGCCTTCCTCCAAGCCTTCTCTACACAGCAGCCAGAATGAATATGTGTCAATCATATATCATTTTTTTCCCTTAAAATCCTTCTGGGTCTTCTCTCTGCCCTTAGTATAAAAATCCTAGTTTCACAAATATGGCCAGCAAAGCCCCTAGGCTCTCACAGGTACCTACATCTCCAACTTTATCTCTACCCATAGTCTCTTTTTCCTCTCTCTGCATTTTTGTTTGAAATAGCAATACTGACTTATCATAATGTTTTCTAGGTTTATCATCTTGTAGCATGTTTTAATACTTTTTTCCTTTTTATTGCTGAATAATAGTCTATTGTGTAGATTTACTGCATTGTGTATCTTTTCCCCAGTTGATGGATATTTGAGGTTTTTTATCCCACTTTTTGGCTATTAAGAATAATGTTTCTATAGGCATGTTTTTGTGTGGAGATATATTTTCAGTTCTCTTAAGTGTATACCTAGGAGTAGAATTGCTAGGTCATATGGTAACTCTACATTTAATCTTGACAGGAACTGCCAAACTATTTTCCAAAGCATTTTATATTCCCACCCAACCATTATAAAAGTTACAATTTCTCCACATCCTTGCCAGTACTTGTCACTTACCCATCTTTCTTATTATAGCCATCCTAGTGTGTATAAAGCATTCTCTCATTGTAGATTTGATTTGCATTTCTCTGGTGGCTAATGATGTTGAATGTCTTTCCATGTGCTTATTGGCCATATATCTTCTTAGGAGAAATATTGATTCCAATCCTTTTGCAATTTTTGAAATTGGGTTATTTGTCTTTCTATTATTGAGTTTTAAGTTCTTTATATATTCTTGGGTGGAAGCAGTAGACACTGGGGACTTTAAAGGAAGAGGGGCAGAGGGGGTCAAAAGTTGGAAAAACTACATATTGGGTATTATGGTCACTATTTGGGTGATGGGTTCACTAGAAGCCCAAGCCCCAGCATTATATAATACACCCATGTCATACACCTGCATATGTACCCCCTGAATTTATATATATTTTTAAAAAAGCATTCTTGATGCAGGTCAAAAGTTGTTGATACGAATCTCTTGATGCAAGTCCCCTATCCTTGATACAAGTCTCTATATTATTGATAAAAGTCCCTTATCAGATAAATTATTTTCAAATTTTTGCCCATTCTATGAATTGTCTTTTTCTTTTCTTGATAATATCTTTTGAGGAACAAAGGTTTATAACTTTGATGAAGGTAAATTTATCCATTTTTTTCTTTCTATTTTTCTGATGTCATAGCCAAAAAAATCACGTCCTGACCCCAAATTATGAAGACTTAAACTTCTATTTTCTTCTGTGTTTTAGTTTTAGCTTTTACATTTAGGTCTTTAAGACATTTTGAATTAGTTTTTATAAATAGTATGAAGAAAAGGTAGAACCTCATTCTTTTGGATGTGGATTGTCTTAGCACTATTTGTTGAAAAGACAAGTTATTCTTTCCTCATTCAGTGATCTTGGCACCCTTGTGAAAAATCAATTGATTACAGACACATAGGTTTATTTCTGGACTCTCAAATCTATTCCAGTAATCTATAAATCCATACTTATATCAGTCAGTACTGCACTATCTTGATTATTATGACTTTGTAGTAAGTTTTGAAATCAGGAAGTATGAGTCCTACATCGTTCCTCTTTTTCAAGATTGTTTTTTGCTATTCTGGTTTTCTTGAATTTTCTTGTGAATTGTAAGATCAGCTTCTCAATTTCTTTTTTAAAATGGCAACTGAGATTTTAATAACAACTGTATTGAATCTGGCAATCAATCTGGGAAGTATTGTCATCTTAATATTAAGTCTTCCAACATGGAATGTCTTCCATTTATTTAGATGTTCATTAATTGTAATGATATTTTGTAGTTTTCAGTGTACCAGTTTTGCATTTTTTTGTTAAATTTACTCAATATTTTCTTCTTCTTTGAGACAGAGTCTTGTTCTGTCACCCAGGCTGGAATGTAGTGGCATGATTTCAGCTCATTGCAACCTCCACCTCCTGGGTTCAAGCGATTCTCCTGCCTCAGCTTCTCAAGTAATTGGGATTACAGGCACAATGCCACGATGCCCAGCTATTTTTTGTATTCTTAGTAGAGCTGGAGTTTCACCATATTGGCCAGGCTGTTCTCGACCTCTGGACCTCAAGTCATCCACCCACCTTGGCCTTCCAAAGTACTGGGGATTAGGGGCATGAGCCACTGTGCCCGGCCTAATTTTTTGATGCTATGATAAATTAATGTTTTCTTCATTTTCAGATTTTTCACTGCTCGTGTATAGAATACAATTAATTTTTGCATATTGATCTTACATTCAGTAACTATCCTGTGCTCATTTATTACCTTGAATAGTTTTTTTGTGGTTCCTTAAGAGTATGTATGTATAAGATCATGTCTTCTGCAAACAGAGATAGTTTTAAATTATCTTTTTGAATCTTGATGTCTTTTATTGTTTTTCTTGCCTATGAATGAAAGTGGTGAGAGTGGACATTCTTGTCTTGCTCCTGATCTTAGCTATGGGTTCTTACCCCTAGTTTCTTATACACAATTCACAGTTTCCAGAACTTGTCACACTTTCCCACCTCAGGGCCTTTGCAAATCAGGTTCTTCTCATATTTAATTTCTTCTCATCCTTCAAATTTCAGGAAAGCCTTTTCTGACTACCCAACTAAAATGTATTGCCTTCTCCATTCATTATTCTCTGGAAGGGCATTCTAGATCCTTCAAATGATTTATCTCAATCTGGAATTGTTTTCTGTATTTTTCTGCTTGTTTATTTTCTGTCTCTCCATGTATGTTCCATGAAGACAGGAACCATTTCCATCATGGATGCTATTGTATCTCCAGTGCGCAGAACAATAAACACTCCATACATTCTGTTGAATGAATGAATGAATAAATAAGTACTCACCACTTATCAATGTGTCTCTGAGGTCAGATGACAGATATTTAAAAAACAAACCTGCCTCAACCTACCTACCATCTCCCATTTAGAGCAACCACTTCAGAAACCATCCATTTGTTTCATTATGCTACAGTTTTCCAAAATGTCTCTAGAATTCTTCTTTTGGAATTGACTTTACAGCCTGTGTCATTTTCTTCTTTGCATCCTATCAATTCTTAAGAAAAATACGAGTTGTGTAAAATGAAATCTGAATCTACACTATGATAAATGTAAATATCTGGTATATGAACAGCAATGTATTTGTCGAGTGATAATTTATATTCCCCAAGTGTACATGGCCATCCTTAAAGTGTGCTTATTAAGAGAGAAATCATGTTTCTTTCTAACTAACATGTTAGGAAAGCTCCATATATGCTTCTAGAATAAACATATTTGGGTATGTGAAAAAAAGAAAACCTGAATTTTTCCCAGCTCTAGTCTGAGATTCCTGTCAGATTGCTTTGTCGGTTAGCATGTAAGTATGCAAGAAGCAATCCAAGACTGACTTTTGAAACCTCTGACCCTATCTTGGGCCCTGACAAGTTCTGGGACCCTGATAAGTCCAAGCTTTACCTTCTCTCCTGTACAATCCCCCACTTCACTGGATTTCCAAGAAATAGATAAGATAATTTCAAGTGTTCATTTAGTGCTAGGTGCGTGGCATAGTAGGCTGTCAAAAATGGTAGTTGCTGTTATTATTATAGTCACCTATTAGCCCAGTCCCCACCCATCTTACAGCTAAGAAAACTGGGAGACAACTATTAAAAAGCTGAAACTCAAAATCTCCTGGCTCACAGTTCACTTCTTTCCATTGCAACATGCAGAACAAGCCTCAGCTTGCAGAGTCTAACATCTGAGAGGTGTAAGCTCATTTCATGGCTATATGCTAGCCAGAAAAGAATGTGGCATGTATACTTTCCTAATGAAAAGTAAACAGAAAGACCTTTTTAGTCCTTTGGCTGCAAATCAGAACTTTTTTGTACAAATTGAATTAATTTTGTTATTGCTTCAGGATAAAATAGATTCCATTATCATTCTCCATCACTATTTCTCCATTTTTTTTGCTCTCAGTGTACCCCATCTCTTAGAATTAGAATGGGGGACTTTGGATGATCACAGTAGCCATTGGGAAGTTATAGGGTAAACAAATAAAAATAACCTTTATTGATATAAAAGAAGAAGTAAAAAATAACCTTTGGGAAACCAATAACAGTTATTTTTTTTTCAGGTCAGAGTCTCCCCACTCTGTTGCCCAGGCTGGAGTGCAGTGGTGTGATCTTGGCTCACTGCAGCCTCTGAGGCAGGTGGATCACTTGAGGTCAGGAGTTCAAGACCAGCCTGGCCAACATAGTGAAAAGGATTTCACCATATTGTCTCTACTAAAAATACAAAAATTAGCCAGGCATGGTGGCATGCTTGTAATCCCAGCTATTCAGGAGGCTGAGGCAGGAGAATTGCTTGAACCCAATAACATTTTAATTTGAAAAATTTCCGTAAGATTAGAGAGCCTTTGTGATCATATATAAATTGTATGTGTATTACCCTTTTCATAATTTGTATTTCACCTAGCATTCAGGAAAAATCAGGTTAATTTTTAAAAGTAGGTTGAAAAACAAAGGGAAATCGGAATTTTTAACATTTAAATATATTCTATTAGGTTTTTTAAAACAACTATTCACTGTATCTTTTATTAATAAAATCTATCCTAAGGGAGATGACTCCACAATACAAAATAGCAAGAAATTCCTGATTTTGCTTTTTTCTTTATAATTCTTCTGTATTTTTATAGGATGACCAAAGCTGTACCAGTTAATGCTTTCAACACAGATGAAGTAGTGGGGGTGAAAATCAGCTGGGTCTCTCTCCATCTCCCCAAGTCTTCCAGAGAATGAACCACCTTTTATCTTTATAAAAAGACTCCATCTCTTCACCAAGTTACATGCCCTGCATCCATTCTTAAGGGAAAGCTTTCTAACGTGTCTAAACATCCTATATAGGCTGGGATGGTATAGGTGTTATAGCCTTACTAAATAATAACATCATAACACAGCCTGAAATGAGCTTACAGAACAAATCTGTTTTCCAACAATGAGCAAATACTCCAACTTTTCACATAAAAGTTTGTAATAGAAAATTTACTCTGTGTGAAAACTTCCAAAGTTCCATTACTAGTTAATTCATTTCCTTTATTCATGCATGCATCTATTCATTCAATACACATAATAAATAGTTCCACTACTGATGTAAGATACAAAGAATTTCAGAGGGAGTTCCATAAACAGTGAAGAAAAGTTAACCCGTTGCTATTATATGCTACCACTGTGTGATTACATGCGTATTATTGTGATTACCCATTCATTTATAACACTGCACTTTTAGCATGAACTGTTGAGAACTTGCTCAGTGTTTTCTGAATAGCTGCTAAGAAAAGCTAGCCCTTGATTAGCACCTAGCTCCACTGTTTTCTTTTTACCCTTTGAAGAAAAGCTGTGCCTAATGTTTGCCTTTGTAGCAATTGCTAAATTGGAATGAGGTCCTTTTGAGTAGTTGCTCAAGCTCAATAGGTCTTTATACCCAGCTCAGGCAACAGCAGCAGGCAGGTTCATTTTAATATAAATAACATTACTGAATGTCCTGTGTTGTAATATTATTCTTGAATCTTTACTTCTATAGGAGTTCTCTTTTTATTTTTCTTTATACCCACAACAAATGCATTTTAGAGCTTTTCAGTGAGCAATCAAATACCTTCCAGACCACAGTTCTGACTTCCATGGGTTCCCCTTTGGGAATCTGAGAGGTTAGTGTCTTATGTATTAATTGTGTCAATTCATCTTTTACATAACAGATTGATTAGTCTCTCTGGTGAAAACATCCCAAGCAAATCAAACTTCCTTATTTTCCTTTTACTTACAGGTGTTTTTGGGGAGCAGTGCTAAGAAAGACTCCCTACCCTTAGTGAGAAGACTATAATACTTTGTCATCTTGTGTGTAAGTCTTTATAAATTAACCAGGTTCACTAACTCACAGTGCCTAACAGGGTTACCAATGGACATTGTCACAGTACCATTGAAGTATTTTTCTTTCATTGCCTATTTTCCCTTCTCCTGATGATTATATACCCATTTCTCTTTTAGCGCATGAAGTAGTATTAGTTCAGTGCTCCGCTCAAGAGTTGAACATGTACTTAGGTTTGAGACAATTAGCATATCATATTTCCTGAACATATTACAATTATTTGTTCAGAGAAAGCCTTGCCACCAGATTGGAGCCAATGAGACACAATGAACCTTTGGCTGGCTGGGAATGCTGGGGCCAGAGCTCCTAGTCTTTTCTACTGAACTGGAATGAGGAGGAGCCATCTTAGGAACACTGTGGGAGAGCCTGTCTGACAATGGTGTGTATGCAGAGATGGGGAGACAGAAGCTGGATTTGGATGGCTTTGTTTGAGTCCTTGGGTTCAGCTATACCTATAGTCAGATTTGAGCCCCCGCCTGGATTTTTTAGCTAATAAGCAGTTCTCATTTTGCATCATCTAGTTAGGGTTGGAACAAACAACTAATACAGCATAGAGAGGGTGAAGAAGTATATGGGTAAGGGTTGAAGATACCTTTTTTGAGACTGAGGCATCATTGACACAGTTTGTTCTCCTGGTTCTTCTGCAGCTCAGGATCCCGCCTCTTTGAGAAGACTTTGAAAGTTTCAGAAGCTAATTTTCATTCTAGTTTAGTCCCAAGCTTGCCAACCCTGTCCCCCTTGTAGCTATAAGGAATGTAGATAAAGTTTTAGGATCAGATCACCATTCCTTCATAGTTCCTCCTTGTAAACAGAATTCAGTTTACATGGTTGGAATTATTGTTAGTGTCTGAAGTGACCTGTAGAAAGAATCTGGAATAAAGCTCTCTCAACTGGGTTGTAAATTAGCAAGTCTCAATCTGGTATTGGGTGAGGTACATAATGAACTAGGATGCGGAATACGCTCAGTGTAAAATTCATAGATTACCAGATACTTTTATTTTCCTACAGTTGGGTCCATCTTCTCCAAATTGGTAGGTTAAAAAAAGAAATTAAGAAAAAATGAAAATGGTTACATATTTCTAAAGGATAAAAATACCAGCAAATGTTTTTGATACTATTTGGGCATGCATAAGACAGACCAAAGAGTTCCTCTTTAGTTGGAGGTACACATATTATTCAAAACATGGTTATTTGGGTATATTCAATGTGTGGAAATTTGTTGCCGTTTATAATTAATATACATGCACTTTTCTATATGTATATTTCAATACAAAGTTTTAAAAAATCCCAGTTATTACAATGTCAAAACTGGGTAAAATTATCTGTACATATTTATTGATATAAATGAAATGATTTTAAAATGTAGATATTATGTGTCTCTTATCCCAATAAATTGTATGCTAAGTATATGTGTTAAATTTGGCTAAAATTTTAAGTTATCTGAGAATGTTGCACATATTTCATTTGGAGATAATTACTGCAGAAATCTGAATGTGATAGTTATTAAAGTATCTATTATTAGTCAGGGACCATCTAAAATAAAGCCTATAAGTCCCATCTGTACAAATTCTTCATTTGCTTTTGTGTCTAGCTTGTAATTCTTTTGCCTCTTAAAAAATTAAAAAATATCTTTTAGGACAGTCTCAGCATGCCTGTCCACATTTTCACTGGATGTCTTCTATACTGCATACAATAATCTAGTAGGATTTGATTTGGCCCAGTCATTTTTGCTATGTACTTTTAAACAGATTAGTTCATCTATTCATGATGCCGACTCCAACTTAATTCTCTGGGAGCAAGACTGATATTACATATAAAGCACTTTACTCTGGAGTGAAGCACTGAAGAAACTGTTCTGTTGTTTCATTGTAGCTGTTTTTCTACTGTTTATTCAAATTTGATCTTAAGGAAAGGTCTTTTCATTTTTTTATCCTAATAGGTATTATAAACTGAAATTTTACATTTGGTGCCTACAACACATTTATTATCATTTTATCTGTCTATCTAATCATATCATCTATCTTTCATGTGTCTGAAATTGTTACATTCTAATTCTAGTTGCATTTGTCAGACTGATCTGTCAAGCGAGACCCTTCTGAAAAGTTGGAGTTTTTTTCTCTTTGGAACTTTGTGCTGAATATTGGTGCAGAGTCGAGTTGATCTGCTGGTTGTAGTGAGCAGTGTTTGCTCTGTGCTCCTTTGCCACGCTCCTTTGTTGCATGGCCGTCCCTTTGCAGTTATGATTCTGCTGTGGGTGTACACTGGCACTTCACCACTATCAATAATCCATGGGTTGGATTTTTTAAGTATGTAGGCCTGGCACAGTGGCTCACACCTGTCATCCCAGCACTTTGGGAGGCCGAGATGGGTGGATCACTTCAGGTCAGGAATTCAAGACCAGCCTGGCCAACATGATTAAACCACATCTCTACTAAAAATACAAAAAATTAGCAGGGCATGGTGGCATGCACCTGTAATCCCAGCTACTTGGAAGGCTGAGGCAGGAGAATAGCTTGAACCCAGGAGGCTGATGTTGCAGTGAGTCAAAATCATGCCACTGCACTCCAGCCTGGGTGACAGATTAAGACTTTGTCTCAAAAAAAAAAAAGTGTCTAAAACTATTGTGTAAGAATCCATGTATCAGTCCCTTAAAACTTTTTTCTTTCTGTTCTTTTTGACCCCTTCTTTTCCTAAACCTTAAATTTAATGTAGTGAACATTTTTAATTTTTTCAATTAGTACAGTGAGTAGTATTTACCAGTGTCTCTAATTTTACATGATTTCTTTTTCACACATTAAAAATTATCCTTGGCTGAGATAATTTATATAGAATGATCTATTACTAGTTTGAACACTTATTAGGCATTCAATAAAGTTTAGTTTTTTATTAAAAAATTCTTTCCTTGTTAAAATTTTGGCTGTTTTGACCTAATGTTTATGATACTTTGTAGAAAAACATTCCCCTTGATAGGAGGCACTCAAAGATGAGAAAAGCTAGAAATATGAGCAGAGGACTTTACTAGGTTCCAAATATGTCAGTCATCCTTATTATGCAAAACTTAGGATTTGTGGGCTTCCTGAGATCACTTGTAAAACTTTGTCCACAGACGCTGCAAACTTTGAAGCAGGAAACGCATAGATTTGCCATGGATAATGGAACGTAAGTGATTGATATTGACAGATTTCAAGGATGATGGCCCTTCCAATCAGGACCAGTGGACCACGTAATACTTGGATCAGATAATTGCCAAATTCAGTGAACACTTTTCAGTTCTTATTTGATCTCCAGACATAGCGATAGCATCAAGTCAAATAAATGTTAGACTGGAAGGCTGAGTTGATAGTCTGGCCTTTTCGTCTTTCTCCATAATGCTGTTCCAAACCATTCCTTTTTCACCTTTCTCTGAAACCTTCTACCTCATTAGTCTTCATGCCATCCAGCTTCAACACTCATTACACCCTCCATCTTTTACTAGTAATATGCTGTTTTCTTAGCTACTCATTCATATTCATTAAACCTTTACTCTTAAACTTTTTTTGGAAACAATTCATATTTATGACAGAGTTGTAAAGATAGAACATAGATTTTCCACATACCCATCAGTCATCTTCCCCTGATGTTAACCTTTTATCTAACATGGCAAATTTATCAGAACTAAGAAATCATCAGTGGCACAACACTATTAACTAAACAACAGACTTTATTTGAATTTCACTAGTTTCTTCACTACTGTTCTTATTTTCCAAAATCCAATCCAGTACTATATTGTATTTAGCTGTCATCTTTCCTTAGTCTCCTCTAATCTGTCTTTCTTTGTTTCACAACCTTTCCTTTTTTCTCAGTCTTAATACTTCGGAAGATTACTAGCCAGGTGTTTTGTAGAATGTCCCTCAATTTGGGTTTTAGCTAATATTTTTTCATGATTATATTGGGGTTATAGAACACTGCCATGGAAGTGAGATGCCCTTCCCATCGTACCATGTCATGGGGTATATGGTTTCCATCATCTCATAGTACTGGTGAGGTAAACTTTGACCACTTGATTGAGGTGATGTGTGCCAAGTTTTCCCACTATGAAGTTGCTACATTTTGTCTTTTAATACTTGTATGGTTAGAAGCGAATCACTAAGTGTAGCCTACGTTAAAAAGGAGGAAAATTAGAGGTAGAAATTCTACCTCTTGGAGGCAGTAATATAAAAAAAACTTGGGGATATATGTTAAAACTACCACAGTAAATATATTGGGGAAAGACTGAGACTATATAAATACCGTTTCTCTTTGATATTTTGCTTACTACTTTCAGTATTCATCCATGAATCTTGCCAAAGCAAATATTACTGGGTAATTTTCTATTTGCCTTATTCCTCCTACATTTATTATTTATAATTATTCTGTATGAAAGGCTTTTCACTTATTTATTTTTTTTTTAAGAGACAGGATCTTGCTCTGTCACCCAGGCTGGAGTGCAGTGAGGCAATCATATTTCCCTATAACCTCAAACTCCTGGGATCAAGAGATCCTCCTATCTCAGCCTCCCAAGTAGCTAGGACTACAGGCATGCATCACCATGCCTGGCTAAATTTAATTTTTTTTGTACAGGAGGAGTCTCCCTGTGCTGCCCAGGCTGGTCTTGAACTCCTGACATCAAACAATCCTCCTGCTTTGGCCTCACAAAATGCTGGGATTACAGGTATAAGCCACCACACAGCCCGATTTCTTTATTTATTGAACCATTTATTTACAGGTAGGTATCCATGAGTATGAAGTTACGGATATTTATTTTATTTTTTTGTGCTATCATGCAACACTCTTGTTTCATTGCTCAAAAAGTTTTGCTCATTAGAGATATGTTAGGTTGGTTTTTTTGTATTCTAAGACATCTCATTCCTTCATCTTTTTTGAAGCACTTCCTTTTTGGTATTCATCAAAATTTATTTATTAATTAAAACTATTCATTATTTTTTCTATTGTAATTTGTACCATTCTTCTGGTGTCTTCCATGCCTATGTAAACAATTCAGCCAGTAGCAGTAATATATCAATTCTGCAACCTCATCAACTCCCATGATAGTTGTTATCTCCACTTGACTTTAGCCACCTACTGCAGTGGCCCAGAGCCGGATTTTATCATCAGCTGGAATTGCACTACTTTTGTATTATCAGGTTTAAATATCCAGTTCTTCTTGGTCTCTCAGTCTTTTCCCCCAATTTTCCTTTGTCTCATAGGAGCCTTCACTCTCTTCACTTCTCTATTTTCTACCAGTCCATAGATCTCGGAGCTTAGAGCCCATGGGCCAGAACAAAGTGCTACCAGCCCAAAGCACATCTTATTAGGCTCTTAGCAGCTGATGAGCTCATCTGTTCCTGCACGGAGACAATAGAAATCATCAGAAACATCACTCTCAACTTCAGCAACCAACTGATGATCTTACCTATCCTTCTCTTATATTTTCCTCCTTTACTCTTATTCCTCCTATGAAGGATTTGGTCATATTCCTATGTAAGGCTAATCTTCACCTGGGTTCTGAATTTCATTCTCTGCCTCTTTTCTAACCACCCCATCTCATGATTACCATTCTGTCTACCATATCTTCAAATTCTTCCTTTCTCCTACTGCCTCCTTTACTTGACCATGGAAATAAAGCAAAATGAAACAGAGGCCCTCCCTGAAACCCATGTTAGCCTCTAAATACATCCATTACATTTATTTGCCCCTTAACTGGCACACCTCTTGAGAATTGTCTACTCACCTGTCTTCTACTTCTTCATCCACTATGATTCAGCTTCCATCATCTTGCACTATTTCACTACATTGCTCTTACCAAAGTTGCCAATGGCCTCCATATAACTAAATCCCATGGGTACTTACCAGTCTTCACCTTACTTGATCATCCTTGTTGATCACCCTCCGCTTCTTGAAATCCTCATTTCATTTTGCTTCAGTGACATCTTTTATTTTTTCCTCCAGTTATTATGGTTATTCCTCTTTACATATTCTTCGGGGTTCTGATCTAGATCCCCATCTCATATCACATACATTTCTGGGGGAAATTTATCTTAAACTACTATTCCTATGGCTTAAAAATTTGGGTTTCAAGCCTAGACATCTCTCATGGGCCTCAGCCACAGATCTCTCTCTGTCCCCTGCATACTAACACTTGAATGTGCCTTAAGTAACCTGGATACATACATCCAAAACTAAACTCTACATCTACCTCCTCAAGCAGAACCTCCTCTTTGATTCTTCTTTTGGCGAAAAGTACCATGATCTCCCTGTAGCTAAAATCAGAAACCCAGGAGTGGAGGGGAAGTCTTTCTTGACTCTTTTATTTCTCAAATAAGAAGCCACGTCAACAATTGCTGATTCTACTTCTGAATAGCGCTCAAGCCCTTCTATTTATGTTTATCCTCTCTGAAACCCTTTATCTCTCAGCAGGATTATGACAGTAGCCTTCTAATTGTGTTCTCTGCCTCTAATCTTGTTCCCCACTAATCAGTTCTCCACATGCTGCTTGGATGACTTCCAAATGCAAATGGGAACAAATCCCTTTCTTCAATTGCTCCAGTTGTCCTTAGTCTAAAACACAAAATTCTAATCTGGATTCACAAGCCATGCCTGAACCTGGATTATTTGTCAGACCTCATCTGTTGTCAGCTTGTTCTTCTAAACTTATATTTTCTCTTGCCTCCAGAAATATTTTATTTTTTGCCTACGATTCTCTTGTCTGCCCTTAACCTTCTTTCAGTTCTCTCAAGTCATTCCCCCACGTCTTCCTTGACCACCTTTCTACCCCCATCAAGATTGGTTAGATGCCCCTCCTTCGTGCTCCTATAGCACCCATATCCTGTTAAAGCACTTAGCAAACAAAATGCATTGTTTACTTGCCTATCTCCCCAATAAGCAGTTACTGAATACTTGAATTCCTTGCTTTTTTTTTTAATGAGCCCTAACTACTCTCTCTGCTACCCTTCATTTTATTTTATTTTTTCTAGGCAACAAATGATTTAAAGCGGAGTTTATTTCAGAAAATCATTTCAGACACATTTCCCCATGGAAACATTATTACAAATTGTACTTATGTTCTCAGATGATTTAATATTGTTAATAACTCATATCTTAATAATTCCCCTTGGAATTTTCCTACATATTGTCATTGCTCTATAAAATCTCAATTTTCCTTTCTGCCCCTTCCCTATTTATCTCTCATTTTCTTCTTCTATAGCATCTCAGCCCCATTATAGGTTAAATAGGCTTTTGTTTGTCTGAGACCTCTTTGCACCATTGGTTATTTGGGAAATGGCGAATTGTAGTTCTTAACAAGAAGAGAATGTGGTAGCACAGATAATGTTTATACCCTAGTTGAATCCACATCAGTTGGCCAATTGACTATTTCTTCGTTTATAGAAAACTGGAATGGCTAGAGTTTGTGATTGCTACAATGCCTATGACTCACTGACAATTACTGAAATGAGACTGCAATTTTTCTGTATATGTTTTTTCTAGACCATTGCTAAGGTACTTCGTGGTCACTAAGGATAAAAGTAATAATGAACCAGGCAAAGGCCAGGTCAGCCATTTATATATACAAATGTTGATTATTCAAGTTTATAAAACCCAGGGCATACACACACACATGCACACATGCACACACACATGCACACATGCACACACACATGCACATACCTTTTAACCTGTTATGATTAAAAGTCATCTTGCTGACATTATTTCCTGGGCTATCCATGTGAAAGAAAAATATTCTATGATGAAAAATCTTTTCTGCCTTGTGGTTGTGACTCCTTGATGAGAGTTGAAATCCCCAAAACTGAATTGGCAATTTACTAATATCTGAGCAGTTAATATTCAGATTCATGTTGATCTAGCTCAAGAGTGCATTTCGACTGCCCTCTGATTGGCAAAATTTCTAAAACTGTGGCTGTTTGCTTCACTGTCCTTCACCTATTGAGGCTGCCTGATGCTTTTGCTGAAACAAAGCAACTCTCTTGGGCTGCCAGGTACCAAGGTTATCTGTCTTCTCATGTTGATTTCTGGCAGTCAACAGGCATGCTGCTGTGTCTCTCAGTGTCCTTGTGCAGCAACAAGGGCTTGGATGCTGCTGGTCAAACATGAAGGTTGTTTATATTAGTGCCTCAGGTACATGCAGCTACTTTGTTGCTCTGTTCACCTAGACCTAATTGGCTAAGATAAGTTTTTCAGTACACTCTTGATATAGTTTTTCAGTACACTCTTGATGTAGTTTTTCAGTGCACTCTTGATGTAGTTTTTCAGTCATCTTTAAGAGTTTGTGTGCAAAAGAAATCATTTTGCCTTCAGATTTTAGTGGTAGCAGCTTATACTAAATTACTATAGCTTACATTTTGGAGGCATGCTCACCAAATTGTATAAATAATAGTTTTATATGTAAGCTTAGCCTGTTGACCAGGTAGTTGGTATGCTAACAGCAATCCCTGGTCTAGTCTTTCACCTGTATGGAGATAGTGTTTGGTCTTAGGATTATAATTTTTTAGTTGGTGATCATTTATTGAATCTCTAAAATGTTTAAATAATTGACATAGGCATTATAAGGAAGTTAAAGACTCTATCATTGTATTAGCCACTCAAAATACATACTCATGAAATGGCCCTAAAACAATCCCACTAAGTACAAGCCTGTAAGTTAAATTCTAGTTATGTGCTGAGCTTAGAGTCAAGGAATGATCAGAATGAGGAAAAGTTCATGCATTCAACAAATTCAAAAAAATATTTTTTGAGTATCTACCTTGTGCAAAGCACTGTGCTAGGTTAGTTGTTGGAGATAGCAAAATAAATCCATATGTTCACTTGCCTCAGGATCTTAAGAAGAAGACAGCATATAAGAATGACATGAGTGGCTGCTCTATGGAGTAGCCATTCTTTTATTCCTTTACCTTTTTAATAGTCTCGCTTTCACTTTGCACTGCAGCCTTGCCCTGAATTCTTTCTTGTGTGAGATCCAAGAACCCTCTCTTGGGATCTGGATCAGGGCCCCTTTCCTGTGACATATTTCTGGTGACCACAGAAGGGATAATAGTGCAAAAACCATGACCCAACGGCTACCTATGGGTAAGTGTTGGGATCCTGTACCATATATCTGAGGGACCATTGAAGGTACAATGCTGAAGAGACCCCTGACTCAAAGGAATATCATCTGCACACATCAGTTGGCTGACTTTGGGTAAGTGGGGTGCATATACCTGGGTAAAGAATGGGTTTAGGTTAGAGGCCCAACTTAGGGGAAAGAGAGTCTCTCCTAAGACAGAGTGGGTTACAGGCCACTCTTTTTGTTTTTATTTTACTTTAAGTTCTGGGATACATGTGCAGAATGTGCCAGTTTGTTTCGTAGCTATACATGTCCCATGGTTGTTTGTTGCACCTATCAACCTCTCATCTAGGTTTTAAGCCACGCATGCATTAGGTATTTGTCCTAATGCTCTCCCTCCCCTTGTCCCTCAACAACCCGTGTGATATTCCCCTCCCTGTGTTCATGTGTTCTCATTGTCCAACCCCCATTTATTAGTGAGAACATGCAGTGTTTAGTTTTCTGTTCCTGTGTTAGTTTGCTGAGAATGATGGCTTTCGAATTCATCCATGTTCCTGCAAAAGACATGAACTCATTCTTTTTTATGGCTGCATAGTATTCGGTGGTATATATGTGCCACATTTTCTTTATCAGTCTATCATTGATAGGCATTGGGTTGGTTCCAAGTCTTTGCTATTGTAAACAGTGCAGCAGTAAACATATGTGTGCGTGTGTCTTTATAGTAGAATGATTTATAATTCTTTGGGTACATACCCAGTAATGGGATTGCTGGGTCACATGTATTTCTGGTTCTAGATCCTTGAGGAATCGTCATGCTGACTTCTACAATGGTTGAACTAATTTACATTTCTACCAACAGTGTCAAAGCATTCCTATTTTTCCATATCCTCTCCAGCATCTGTTACTTCCTGACTTATTAATAATCACCATTCTAACTGGTGTGAGATGGTATCTCATTGTGGTTTTGATTTGCATTTCTCTAATGACCAGTGACGATGAACTTTTTTTCATATGTTTGTTGGACACATAAATGTCTTCTTTTGAGAAGTGTCTTATTTTGATAAGTGTCTGTTCATATCCTTTGCCCACATTTTGATGTGGTTGTTTGGGGTTTTTTTTTTTTTGTAAATTTGTTCAAATTCCTGTGGATTCTGGTATTAGACCTTTGTCAGATGGGTAAATTGCAAAAATTTTATCTAATTTGGTAGGTTGTTGGTTCACTCTGATGCTAGTTTCTTTTGCTGTGCAGAAGCTCTTTATCTTAATTAGATGCCATTTGTCAATTTTGGCTTTTGTTGCAACTGCTTTTGGTGTTTTAGTTGTGAAGTCTTTGTCCATGCTTATGTCCTGAATGGTGTATTCTTCTAGAGTGTTTATGGTTTTGGGTTTTACATTTAAGTCTTTAATCCATCTTAATTTTTGTATAAGGTGTAAGGAAAGGGTCCAGTTTCAGTTTTCTGAATAGGGCTAGCCAGTTTTCCCAACACCATTTATTAAATAGGAATCCTTTCTCCATTGCTTGTCTTTGTCAGGTTTGTCAAAGATCAGATGATTGTAGATGTGTGGTGTTATTTCTGAGGTCTCTATTCTGTTCCATTGGTCTATACATCTGTATTGGTACCAGTACCATGATGTTTTAATTACTGTAGCCTTGCAGTATAGTTTGAATTCAGGTATCGTGATGCCTCCAGCTTTGTTCTCTTTACTTAGGATTGTGTTGGCTATATGGGCTCTTTTTTGGTTCCATATGAAATTTAAAGTAGTTTTTTCTAATTCTGTGAAGAAAGCCAATGGCAGCTTGATGGGAATAGCATTGAATCTATAAATTACTTTGGACAGTATGGCCATTTTCACAATATTGATTCTTCCTATCCACAATATTGATCTATCCATGAGTATGGAATGTTTTTCCATTTGTTTGTGTCCTCTCTTATTTTCTTGAGTGGTGGTTTGTAGTTCTCCTTGAACAGGCCCTTCACATCCCTTGTAAGTTGTATTCCTAGGTGTTTTATTTTCTTTGTAGCAATTGTGAATGGGAGTTCACTCATGACTTGGCTCTGTACTTGTCTGTTATTGGTGTATAGGAATGCCTGTTATTTTTGCACACTGATTTTGTATTCTGAGACTTTGCCAAAATTGCTTGTCAGGTTAAGGAGTTTTTGATATGAAATGATGGAGTTTTCTAAATATAGAATCATGTCATCTGCACTCAGAGACAATTTGACTTCCTCTCTTCCCTTTCAAATGTGCTTTATTTCTTGCTCTTGCCTGATTTCCCTGGCCAGAAGTTCCAATACTATGTTGAATAGGAGTGGTGAGAGAGGACATCCTTGTCTTGTGCCAGTTTTCAAAGGGAATATTTCCAGCTTTTGCCCATTCAGTATGATATTGGCTGTGGATTTGTCATAAATAGCTCTTATTATTTTGAGAAATGTTCCATCAATAACTAGTTTATTGAGAGTTTTTTGCATGAAGCAATGTTGAATTTTATCGAAGGCCTTTTCTGCCTCTATTGAGATAATCATGTGGTTTTTGTCATTGGTTCTGTTTATGTGATGGATTACGTTTACTGATTTGCATATGTTGAACCAGCCTTGCAACCCTGGGATGAAGCCAACTCATTTGTGGTGGATAAGTTTTTTGATGTGCTGCTGGATTTAGTTTGCCAGTATTTTATTGAGAAGTTTTGCATTGATGTTCATCAAGGATATTGGCTTGAAATTTTCTTTCTTTGTTGTGCCTCTGCCAGGTTTTGGTATCAGGATGATGCTGGCCTTATAACATGAATTAGGGAGGAGTCCCTCTTTTTCTACTGTTTTGAGCAGTTTCAGGAGTGGTACCACCTCCTCTGTATCTCTGGTGGAATTCGGCTGTGAATTTGTCTGGTCTTGGGAATTTTTTGGTTGGTAGGCTATTAATTACTGTCTCAATTTCAGAACTTGTTATTGGTCTATTCAGGAATTTGACTTCTTCCTGGTTTAGTATTGGGAGGGTGTATTTGTCCAGGAATTTATCCATTTCCACTAGATTTTCCAGTTTATTTGTATAGGGGTGTTTGTAGTCTTCTCTGATGGTAGACTGTATATCTGTGGGATCAGTGGTGATATCCTTTTTATCCTTTTTTATACTGTCTACTTGATTCTTTTCTCTTTTCTTCTGTATTAGTCCAGCTAGCAGTCTATTTTGTTAATCTATTTGATCTATTTTGTTAATCTTTTTTTAAAACCAACTCTTGGATTTCTTGATTCTTTGAAGGGCTTTTCATGTCTCTATATCCTTCAGTTCTGCTCTGATCTTAGTTATTTCTTGTCTTCTGCTGCCTTTTGAATTTGTTTGCTCTTACTTATATAGTTCTTTTTTTTTTTATATAGTTCTTTTAATTGTAATGTTAGTGTGTGTATTTTAGACCTTTCCTGCTTTCTGATGTGGGTATTTAGTGCTATAAATTTCCCTCTAAACACTGCTTTAGCTGTGTCCTAGAGATTCTGGTACATTGTCTTTTTGTTCTCATTGGTTTCAAAGAGCTTCTTTATTTCCCATTCTTTCTTCTTTAATTTTGGTATTTACGCAGGAGTCATTCAGGAGCAGGTTGTTCAATTTCCTTGTGGTTGTGTGGTTTTAAGTGAGTTTTTAAATCCTGAGTTCTTATTTAATTGCACTATGATCTGAGCGACTGTTTGTTATGATTTCCATTCTTTTGCATTTGCTGAGGAGATTTTTACTTCCAATTACGTGGTTGATTTTAGAATAACTGTGATGTGATGCTGAGAAGAATATATATTCTGTTGATTTGGGGTGGAAAGTTCCGTAGATATCTATTAGGTCTACTTGGTCCAGAGCTAAGTTCAAGTCCTGAATATCCTTATTAATTTTCTGTCTTGTTGATCTGTCCAATGTTGACCGCGGAGGTTAAAATCTCCCACTAGCATTGTGTGGGAGTCTAAGTCTCTTTGTTGGTCTCTAGGAACTTGTTTTATGAATCTTGGTGCTCCTGTATTAGGTGCATGTATATTTATTATAGTTAGCTTTTCTTGTTGCATTGAACCCTTTACCATTTTGTAATGCTCTTCTTTGTCTTTTTGATTTTTGTTGGTTTAAAGTCTGCTTATCAGAGATTTTTTTTTTTTTTTTTTGCTTTACATTAGCTTGGTAAATATTTCTCCACCTTTTTATTTTGAGCATATGTATGTCTTTGCATGTGAGATGGATCTCCTGAATACAGCACACCAATGGGTCTTGACTGTTTTTTAAAAAATATATTTTATTGCACTTCAGGTTCTGGGGTACATGAGCAGAACATGGAGGATCATTGCATAGGTACATACATGCCAATGTGGTTTGCTGCCACCATCCTCGTCACCTATATTTGGCATTTCTCCCCATGTTATCCCTCCCCAACTGCCTACGCCCTGCAGTCCCTCCCCTAATCGCCCCCAACAGACCCCAGTGTGTCATGCTCCCCTCCTTGTATCCATGTGTTCTCATTGTTCAACACCTGCCTATGTGTGAGAACATGCGGTGTTTGGTTTTCTGTTTTTGTGTCAGTTCACTGAGAATGATGGTTTCCAGATTCATCCATGTCCCTACAAAGGACACAAACTCTTCGTTTTTTATGGCTGCATAGTATTCCATGGTGTATATGTGCCACATTTTCTTTGTCCAGTGTATCATCCATGGGTATCTGAGTTGGTTCCAGGTCTTTGCTATTGTAAACAGTGCTGCAATGAAAATACATGTGCATGTGTCTTTATAATAGAACGATTTATAATCCTTTGGATATATACCCAGTAATAGGATTGCTGGGTCAAATGGAATTTCTATTTCTAGGTCCTTGAGGAATCGCCACACTGTCTTCCACAATGGTTGAACTAATTTACACTCCCACCAACAGTGTAAAAGTGTTCCTATTTCTCCACATCCTCTCCAGCATCTGTTGTCTCCAGATTTTTTAATGATCACCATTCTAACTGGCGTGAGATGGTATCTCAGTGTAGTTTTGATTTGCATTTCTCTAATGACCAGTGATAATGAGCATTTTTTCATATGTTTGTTGGCCTCATAAATGTCTTCTTTTGAAAAGTGTCTGTTCATATCCTTTGCCCACTTTTGAATGGGTTTGTTTGTTTGTTTTCTTGTAAATCTCTTTTAGTTCTTTGTAGATTCTGGATATTAGCCCTTTGTCAGATGGGTAGATTGCAAAAATTTTTCCCCATTCTGTTGGTAGCTGGTTCAATCTAATGATTGTTTCTTTTCCTGTATACAAGCTCTGAAGTTTAATTAGATCCCATTTGTCTATTTTGGCTTTTGTTGCCAATGCTTTTGGTGTTTTAGTCATGAAGTCCTTGCCTATGCCTATGTCCTGAATGGTTTTGCCTAGGTTTTCTTCTAGGGATTTTGTGGTGTTAGGTCATATGTTTAAGTCTTTAATCCATCTGGAGTTAATTTTAGTGTAAGGTGTCAGGAAAGGGTCCAGTTTCTGCTTTCTGCACATGGCTAGCCAGTTTTCCCAACACCATTTATTAAACAGGGAATCTTTTTCCCATTGCTTGTTTTTGTCAGGTTAGTCAAAGATCAGCTGATTGTACATGTGTGGTATTGCCTCTGAGGCCTCTGTTTTGTTCCATTGGTCTATATCTCTGTTTTGGTACCAGATCCATGCTGTTTTGATTACTGTAGCCTTGTAGTATAGTTTGAAGTCAGGTAGTATGATGCCTCCAGCTTTGTTCTTTTTGATTAGAATTGACTTGGCTATGTGGGCTCTCATTTGGTTCCATATGAAGTTTAAGGTGTTTTTTTCCAGTTCTGTGAAGAGGATCATTGGTAGCTTGATGGGGATAGCATTGAATCTATAAATTACTTTGGGCAGTATGGCCATTTTCACAATATTGATTCTTCCTAACCATAAGCATGGAATATTTTTCCATCTGTTTGTGTCCTCTCTTATTTCCTTCAGCAGTAGCTTGTAGTTCTCCTTGAAGAGGTCCTTTACTAAAATCCTTTGTTAGTTGTATTCCTAGATATTTTATTCTCTTTGTAGCAATTGTGAATGGCAGTTCATTTTGATTTGGCTCTCTTTAAGTCTGTTATTGATATATAGGAATGCTTGTGATTTCTGCACATTGATTTTGTATCCTGAGACTTTGCTGAAGTTGCTTATCATTTTCACTTTGAGCTGAGACGATGGGGTCTTCTAAATATACAATCATGTCATCTGCAAGTAGAGACAATTTGACTTCCTCCTTTCCTTCCTGGAATGTTCATGAATATCAACTAGAACAGGAGTTAACTGAATTAACTGAAGCAATAGAAAACGGAAGTAATATTTTAAACTTTTCTTAAAATGTTGCTGATCCTTTGTTTTATTTTTCAGAGTCAAGGAAACTTTTGAGCTATTTGTAGCTTGTAGGAATTGAGTGAAGTATACTGCTATCAACAAAATTTGGAGCACATTTGTTTCTCTCTACCTGATTTCTCCAGAATTTGGAAACTAGTTGTGAGATTCTTAACTTATGGCAGTATAGTCATTTGCATAGATGCAATAAAATCTGTTTTCTTTTGTAACAGGACACAATTAGAGAAATTGGTCATTTTACTAAGGTTTTAACTGGAATGGTGTGCTTTCCTTAAAGGAATCAAACTTGATTTGCAGAGCCAATAAAAGCCCTTTGTGGGGAACTGGCCTCATACCTTGCCTACACAGTCCCTGTACAGGGTTTTTAACCTATGGTAAGTAAAGAATGTCACTTTCTCACAGATCCAGGAGGCCCAAGTTATCTTGGAGCCTCAAAAAGAGAGGAATTTACCCAATTCATAGATATTTGAGGGTACAAACCAATGGCAGGGCTCAGCTTTAAAAAAATCTTATCTAAGATTCCTTCTATGGAACAGTTCCATCAAAGCCAATTTAAAAAGAACCCATGTAAAAAATAATTATACTTGCTGCATGTTGTATGAATAATCAGGCCAAGTATAATGAAACAAATTAGTCTTACCATGATTTGTCTTTAAACTGGGAAACAGGAGAGAGAAATGTTATATTTCAAGAACTACAGTACACCTGTTATTAGATTCTAGTCTCAACTGTTTTTAAGTTTGTTTCTGCAATTTAGGCTAACCCTCCTTATTCCTGTAAACCAACCAGTGATTTCTGACTGTTGCTCAGAAGAAACAAGAGGGATGGGTAATGTAAAAATCTGGATCAGTATTCTAATTCTGGGCACATTACAATTAGCTAACGACCCCATATCAACTTAGTTCCAACCATTGCCCAGTTCATGAAAAGCCTTCTAATTTAGTTTACTTGGGATTACTTCACTTATTTTGCTTTACTCTTGTGGAATATATTGCTATTATACTCTTTGTAGGAATACAGGACAAGCTTACTAAATGTTTTCTTAAATTATACACTTACTTATTAATCTTCCAGATATCACCTTTTGTCGAAACTCAAGAGTTATAAATGGACCTTACCATACTGATGCTTTCTGACTGAGCTCCTCTCTACCCTGAATGCAAAAGACCCTCATGGTTAGGCAAGCGTATTATCACCCCTATTCTGCCTGACAAAAGACAGATCTTTGTTCTCCTGTAACCCTTAGGATTAACGGTTCTCGTATAAAAGGGATGGGGAGATATGTCAGAGGCCTGTGAACCAGAGCAACTTTTTCTTAAGCAGGAGCTGGGTAAAATGAGGGTGAAACCTACTGGGCTGCATTCCCAGATAGTTAAGGCATTCTAAGTCACAGGAGGAGAGCACAAAATACAGATCATAAAGGCCTTGCTGATAAAACAGGATACAGCAAAGAAGCCCACTAAAACCCACCAAAACCAAAATGGCCACGAGAGTGACCTCTGGTTGTCCTCCCTGCTACACTCCCATCAGCGCCATGACAGTTTACAAATGCCAGGGCAATGTCAGGAAGTTGCCCTCTATGGTCTAAAAAGTGGAGGTATGAATAATCCACTCCTTGTTTAGCATATCATCAGGAAAAACCATAAAAATGGACAACCAGCAGCCCTTAGGGCTTCTCTGTCTATGAAGTAGCCATTCTTTTATTCCTTTACTTTCTTAATAAACTTGCTTTCATTAAAAAAAAAATGATATGCACAAACTGCTGTAAGAATACAAAGAAAGCTCCAAAAGGGAAGAAACTTTCAGAAATATGAAGAGAATCCATAAAATCCTGTATGGACAGTTCTAGACACGACTGCTACTTTCAATGTCTGCTTTCCAGTTTCTTCGAGTAAAAATGATTCATCATGCCAAACTTTATGCCAAGCCTTCTACCAACAAACTGACCCTTTAGCATTCAGTAAAGTAAGAAGGCTAAACTTTGCAAACTTTATGCAACCTTTTAGGACACTGATTAAATAAAACCATGAAGAAGGGCTTTGAAATTCAGTTTGAAAAGCCTATTTGACCAAGGAGGGCAATATATTGAGCAAATATTTGAATATGTGGTAAAGTAGTACAGACATAGTCAAGTGAGGCTGGTGGTAAAACAGAAACACGTTATTAACACAAAAAGATTCTTTACAACTTTTTGCAGTATCAAAACTCATGTTAATGGTGCGTTCCACTGTCATGCCCAGCTTCAGGCAATATTGTTCTGTTCTTAGTCCATTCCTGTTGCTATGGAATGGACTAAGACTATTGCTATGCTAAAATACCTTGGACTGGGTAACTTATAAATAACAGAAATTTATTTCTCATAGTTATGGTGGTTGGGAAGCCTAAGATCAAGGTGCCAGCAGATTCAGTGTCTGTAAGGACTCACTCTTTGATTCCAAGATGGCAGCTTGTAACTGTGTCCTCCCAAGGGAACAAACACAATGTCCTTACATGGCTGAAGGGGTGGAAGGGCAAAAAAGGGCCTAGCTCATTTTCTCTAGCCCTTTTATACAGCACTAAGCCCATACATTAAAATGGAGCCCACATGGCCTAATCACCTCCTAAACAACCCACTTTTTAACACAGTTGCATTGGGGATTTAGTTCCAGCATTAATTTTGGAGGGAACACAAATATTCAAACCAAAGAGGTCCTAAAATATCATAGACCATTAAGATCTAGTAGAAATGCAGCATGAGCCACATAAATTTTTAGTAGTCACATTAAAAATAGTAGAAAGAGATAAAATTAATTTTGTCATTATATTTTGTTTACCCCAGTATATCCAAAACATTATTTCAATATATAATCTTGTAAAAAATTGTTAATGAGAAGTTTTACTTCTTTTTTTTGCCAAGTCTGTAATATGCTGTGCCTTTCATACTTAGAGCACACCTCAGGACTAGCCACATTGTAAGAGCTCAATAGCCACATGCAGCTAATGCCTACCATATTTGATAGTGCAGTTCTAGTCATATATAAAATATCTTGTTTTTAAGATTCTCCATGGTGATAATTCTTTAACTTTTTTCTGTGACCCCATTCCAGTTTTCAGTGATGCTCTCAAAATGCTCTCAAATGTACCCCAATTATTCATTATCATACAATAAATATTTATTGAATCTCTACTATATTCTAGATTTTATATTAGGTGTTGGGATATAATGGTGAGCATCAAGATTCTGGTTCCTGCTCTAGGGTGCTTACACTAATATAAAAGAGAAGTATTAAACAAATGAACAAATCAAATCTGTACTTGTGACATGAGTTGCGATGGAAAAGTTCAGTGAACTATGAGGATTTGTAACAGGAGGACCTCTCTTACTTTGGAGGGACTGAGGCAGCTTCCCCAATGAAGTTGTCTTTGACTTGAAATCAGAGCCTCTTATGGCAGGGCTCTGAGGCAAGAAAGAGTTTGCCATTTTCAAGGAACTAACAGGAGGATGGTGTGGCTCCAGTGGAAAAATCTAAGGCAAGAATGATTCAAAATGAAGTAGGGGAGTTAGGCAGAGACCAAATACATGTGGCCTTTAGATCATATTAAGAACCAGGATCTTCTTCCAAAGAGTAACAGAAACCGCTGTATTACTGGATTTACATACTAGAATATCACTCTGTTGTAAACTGGAGAATAGATCTTAAGGAAAAAGGGTGAATGTGAGAAGACCTTTCAGGGAGCTATTTTCTAATCCAAGTAAGAAGATTGGGGCAGTGGCTGTCTAACACCACAAACTGATGACCTTGAGACATATTTAGTAAATAAAACAGCTAGGATTCTGTGACTGATTGGGTGGAGGAGAGTGCAGGGAATGGGGAAGAGGCATTTCCAAGTTGACTCCTGGCTTTCTGACTCATTCAAATAAATGGATGTGTATGTGTTGTTTCTTAAAGATAGTTCTCTTAGCTCTCTGGATAGAAATTTTACAGTAAGATATTCCTCATCTAAAATAAAAAAAAATACAATGTACCTGTCATTTCTTTCTTGTATCAGAATGTTGTAATTCTTTGGTGTTAAGGGTAGGATGATATTAAGAAAAAAACTAACAATGAACTTCTGTTCTTCTGTTAAGCTTTACTGACTGAATAATCACTCAGTAAGTAAATTGGATGAGTCACTTAATGATTTTACTGTTTTGAAAGCCAGTGTCTGTTTTCTTATAAACTAAATGATTTTTTCATGACACACAGTATTATTGCCATCGTACTGTCATGAGTACTATGACAGATTTTTCAGGGGAAGGCTAAAGGACAACAATCAGAGAAACAATTTGTCTGACCCTGAAGTTTTGTAAACCAATTAAGAAACCACAACAATAAAGCTTTTATTGTTCTTTACAATTGGTTTGCAAAGATTTGTAATTATTCTTAACTAATCATTAAAAATTATATCCCTTTTAAAATTAGTTATTAAATACCTAATTTACTTCCTATTTAAAATCAAATCACATGAAAATTCCAAATTGCCAGATAATTCAAAATAGTTGGACACTGACAATCATGTTCATTCATTTATTCATTCATTCATGGGATAATAATTAAGTGGCTAGATACTTAATGGAATAGACAACGCTTGAGGAGTTTATAATATAGTGGTGAAGGCATAAATGAATAATCACATAAATAAATATAAAATGCATTGTCAGTAGTGATAAGTATTATTATAAAAACCAACAGGGATAAAAAGCCATAGAGCCGGGCATGGTGGCTCATGCCTGTAATCCCAGCACTTTGGGAGGCCAAGCTGGGCGGATCACAAGGTCAGGAGATAGATACCATCCTGGCTAACATTGTGAAACCCTGTATGTACTAAAAATACAAAAATTAGCTGGATGTGGTGGTGCATGCCTGTAATCTCAGCTTCTCGGGAGGCTGAGGCACGAGAATCACTTGAACCCAGGAGGCAGAGGTTGCAGTGAGTTGAGATCATGCCACTGCACTCCAGCCTGGTGATAGAGTGAGACTCTGTCTCAAAAAAAAAAAAAAAAAAAAAAAAAAATCACAAAAGCCATAGAGCAACGAGATCTGTCTTAGCTCCATGATGAAGGAGTATCTCTCAATATGGAAATATTTGAGCAGTGTCCCAAGGAAGTGAGGGAGTGATCTGGGAAAATATCTGGGGTAAAAAGCCTTTTAGGCACAGGGAACAAGTGCAAAGATTCTGTGGTGGGCATGATGCATCTTCTAGGAACAGCAAGGAAGCCAGTGCTGCTAAGCTACAGTGAGGAAGGTGCTATAGTTTGGATATGGATTGTCCCTGACAATACTCATGTTGAAATTTGATTCCCAGTGTGGTGGTGTTGGGAGGTGGGGCCTACTGAGAGGTGTTTGGGTCATAGGAGTAGATCCCTCATGAATGACTCCATGGTATTTTTACAATAGTTAGTTCTTACTCTGGCAAGACTAGATTAGTTCTTATGAAAATGGATTAATTGCTGCAAGAGTGGGTTGTTATAAAGTCAGAGCATCCCTTCTGTTTTCTCTCTTCACGTGTCTGCCTTCCTTTTGAGCTTTTCCAGCCAGAAGCCAGAACTCGCTCCTTAAACTTCCCAGCCTGCAGAACCATGAACTAAATAAACCACTTTTCTTTAAAAATTTCCCAGTCTTAGGTATTCTGTTATAGCCACACGAAACAGACTAAGATAGAGGAAACAATGGAGGAAATGAAATGAAAGAGGTGATAAAAAGCTACATTATGATAATACTTAAGGTCATATAAAGATTTTGGTTTTTATTCTAACCAAATAGAATGATGGGAGCCATTTGGAAGTTTTTGAGCACGAGAAAGATTTCAGTTTACATGCACGGTATATGAGAAAGAAGAGTATCAGTCATGATCCCTAGGTTTTTGGCCTAGCGATTGGATTCATGGTGACACCATTTATTGAGGTGGTGAAAACAGATGAGGAATGAATTTAGAGGAGAAATTGAAATAGTTCAGTTTGGAGCATGTAAAATTGGAAACTGGACATTCAAGTAGAGGGGATAACTGAAAACTCTTTATTCTAGCATTATGTGTGATAGCAAAACATTGGGCTTTCCAAATATTCATCAGTAGGGCAGGCACTTGTTAAATAACCTTTGTTATAGCAGCACAGTAAATTACTATGAGTCTGTAAAGAGAGTGAGGCATACCTTCTAGAGAGGACCTCTGGGATATGTATTATATATTTAAAAAAAGAAAGATAGAGTAAAATAGTATGTATTATATGTTACCACTTTTAAAGGGTGGATACTATGGTTTTAATATGTCTCCCAAAGTCTATGTATTGAAAAGTTAGTTCCCAATGCAACAGTGTGGAGAGCTGGAACCATTAAGTGATGATTAGGTCCTGAGGGCTCTCCTTTTAATAAATGAATTAATGTCATTATTGTGGGAGTGGCTTAGTTATCATGGAGTGGGTTCCTAACAAATGGGTGAGTTTGGCCCACTTCCTCTCTTGTGCACATGTGATCGCTTGCCTTCTTCCTTATTCCGTGGGATGATGCAGTAAGAAGGCCTTCCCCAGATGCGGACCCCTCAACCTTGGACTTTCAAGCCTCCAGAACTGTTAAGAAAAATTTTGTTTTCTTTATAAATTACTCAGTCTATGATATTCTGTTACAGTATCACAAAACAGACTAAGACAGTGAGGTAGAAATACACCTATGTTTGGGCCGGGCGCAGTGGTTCTCGCCTGTAATCCCAGTACTTTGAGAGACTGAGGTGGGCAGGTCACCAGGTCAGGAGTTCAAGACCAGTCTGGCCAACATAGGGAAACCCCATCTCTAATAAACATACAAAAAATTAGTTGGGTGTGGTGGTGAGCACCTGTAATCCCAGTTACTCAGAGGCTGAGATGGGAGAATACCATGAACCTGGAAGGTGGAGATTTCAGTGAGCCAAGATCATGCCCTTGGACTCCACCCTGGGTGACAGTGCAAGACTGTCTCAAAAAAAAATTACCTCTATGTTTGTATATGTAATATATAGTTACATAATGTATATATATTTGATGACAAAATATATCGATTATCCTTTAGGAGGTAGAAAATAGTGTGAAGGAGACAGAGATAAAAGATAGATTTCTCTGAACATAATTTGATTTTTAGATTTGACTTTGTAACAATGTAAATATTTTATATAATTATAAAACAAAATTAAATTAAAAATGATTCTAAAAATCAGAAGCAAACTAAAACAAATGAATCCAAATGTATTGAGTTGGTGGCATAACCACAGAGAGGGGAATTATGTCAAGTAAGTTTAAATTATAGTTAATTATATTAAAACTTTCTCTATATTCCTAGTGGATTATATCTAAAGGACCAACTGAAAAATCAAAAAAGACAAAATAATCTTAAACTGGTTTTGATAGACATATTATTGGTGGTAATATAGGTGCTGTTTTCAAACTGAGGAGCATGTATTGTGGGATAAAGTAAATAGGAAATAATATGACAATGAGATGCTGAGAGCTGGGACATTTGGTATAGGATAAAAGAGATAAATGGACATACTAAGACTGATGAGCTTAAAAAAAGTTCTGCAGTCTTGGATTTGAATTGGAAGAACACATGCTCTACTTTATTGCTTTGTAAAAAGTATTTTGTAGCCCTTTCCCTAAAATAACCTGAAAAACAATGATAATTTAATAGCAGTGAATACCTCTACTGTCCTGAATATGGTCTCTTTATCTTCATTCTCATTAAAAGGAACCAGAATTTCATGAATAAATGGAAGATTATAGAATCTATTGCAGAAAGTTTACAACATAAGCCTAGAACATCTTGTCTTACCAGAAAGTATGCTAAATATTAAAAACAAGTGGGATTATAACAAAAGGATGCAGAAATAATCTTGAGCAGGTTTTTTACCTGGACAAAATATGGGACACTTTGAACGTAATTAGGAAAACAATTGTAGCAAATTGAAGCATATGAAATAGGTTTAAATTTATGAGTTTATAATGATAACAAAAAAATTATTGGTCACTTTTGGAAAATTCTAGGTAATCAACTCACAAATTTTTTTTTCTTTTTTTTTTTGAGAAGGAGTCTTGCTCTATTGTACAGGCTGGCACGACCATTGCAACCTCTACCTCCCAGGTTTGAGCAATTCTCCTGTCTCAGTCTCCCAAGTAGCTAGGATTACAGGCATGTGCCACCATGCCTGGCTAAGTTTTGTATTTTTAGTAGAGACAGGGTTTCACCATCTTGGCCAGGCTAGTCTTGAACTCCCGACCTCAGGTGATCCGCCCACCTCAGCCTTCCAAAGTGCTGGGATTACAGGCATGAGCTGCCATGCCTGGCCAAACTAAGAATATTCTTATCTTTTTCCATTCAAACTGTATCCTTGGGCAACCAAATATTTGATGAGGAAAAATGTCTGCTTACAGACATTCCAAAGAATAGATGAAGAAGGTAGAATTTGAGTATCACTATTTTGCAATCCTAATAAGTTAGTGGATCTCAGCAGTGATCACCAATTGTTGCTGACAACCCATTCAAAGAATCAACTAGGCATTATTTGTCTTCTGATGGAAATATGTGGCATCCCTTATGAGCTATTCTTGCCTCTGGATCTAACAACCAACATACAGGACATACTAGATGCAGAAGAACATGTTGAATCACACCATGGGGATGTGATCAGCAAAATCCAAACTATAGGATACTCCAGAAGGGGATAAAAATCACTGCATGAACAAATTTATTTTAAGGAAAATAAAGAAGAAATAAGAGGGGACAAATATCAACCAACTGCAGGTACTGACCTTATTTGGGTCCTGGTTTTAACACACAAAAAAAGAAGATTGGAAAGGAGAGAGAGAAAGAGTTAGGCAATACTTGTAGAATTTCAACACTTGTAGAAATTCGAACATTGAATATTTGATAATATTAAGGAATTATTATAGATTAGAAACAAGATACTCAAGTCGTAATAAGCACATCTATCTTAAACCCAGATCTTAGTTTCCAAATATCATTCCCTAGTAAAGGAATCAAGTTTCTTTGGAAAAAAAATGGCTGAATTCAGGGAAAATACAAAGAAGTCTGGTGCTGTAAAACAAGTGTTCAGGGACTAATGGAGATGTGAAAAATCACAGAAGCTGATGAGCAGGGCCTTCCACTGAAAATCTGGGACAATTTGAGCATCAAAAAATTATGAAAGTAATAAATTATAGCACACCGAATGAAAGAAATTTCTGAGTCCATGAGATACTTAAAGAGAGAGGGAGAAATAGAGAAAGGGAAATATGAGGGAAAGTTCTTATTCAGAGACAGTAGGGGCACAAAAATGTCAGCCAATACAAAGTAGAAGGAATTGCAGAATTAGGAAATCTTTCTTTTGCAGTTATTTATGTAATACTGGAGCTAGGCAAAGACTGTTGATAGAAGCTGTAGCTATTGAATCAAAATTGTTGGAGAATAAAGTATTTACGTGATAGTGAAATGACCTCACAGATAAACTACTAATTACAAAAAGATAAAATGTATCTTCAGCAAGTGATCAAATTTATTTTTGTGAGGAGAGGTACTGACACCAAAGACAATAATATTTCAACCTTTTTTTTCAGATACAAATACATATCACTTATTCAGTGTTCTTACATAAAAGATGTTTCAACTGAATCTAACAATGAGAAAATAATCAAACAAATCCATAATATGGAGTGGTCAGTAAGACAACTGGTCATTATACTTAAAAAAATCAATGTCATAAAAACCAGATGATATAAAAATGCTATTCTAAATTAAAAGAGGATAAAGAGACATAACAAGGAAATGCAATGTGTGAAACTTGATTTGGATTCTAGGTTGTGGGGAAAATGCTATAAAAGACATATTTGAGACTACTAGGGATACATAAAGACAGTATATTAGATGATGTTACTAAATTATTATCGATTTTCTAAAAATGATCATGGTATTGTGGTTATGTAGGAGAATGTCTTTACTCTCAGGAGGCACTGGCTGGAATAATTAGGGGTAAAGTATTACAGTGTCTTCAATTTGCTTTCAAATGGTTCTTAAAATATCTGCATGTGTATATGTATGTATATATGTATTAAAAGAGACTAAAAATGTGGCAGAATATTAAAATTGATATACAGGCATTTATTGTCCTAAAGCTCTGCATAGTTTTTTCTGTAGACTTGAGTATTTTTTCTAATAAAAAAATGGAAAAAATGAAAGAAAAGCAAGAAGATCACTTAGTTTAAAAATTTTGTGTTTACTTAGAGCTTATTAATATGCATTAATTTTCAATCTTTTAATGTAAAACCAAGTACTTCTCTTTGAGTAAAGGATTGTATCTATCTTGCATAAATCACATTGTAATTATAAAGATGTCCATTTTCAGTAATTGTAAAATGAAGTAAAGTCAGCTGCAAAGCAATGAATACAGAATTCTTCTAAATTTATTTTATTTCTCCCTTTAATCTTTTACCTTTATCTCTCCTACAATCCCCTTTTACTTAATCTTTCCAAGGCATTCAGGCTTGTTTTTAGAAAACAAGCAACTCTTTCTTCTCACATTACATTGCATCAGTTTACATATGTAATTAAATGTTATAATTAAAACAAGTACAACTGATAATAGTAAGTTTGGGGACAAATACAACTCACTCTGTAAGTGTACAGCTCAACTGGTGGGAAATGAAAAAGTGCATGAAGGCTAATAAGAGATTAGCCTACCAGTTACCAGTTTTTAGTGACTTTAGTTTCCAGTTGGGATATTTTACAGTAAAACTTTAGACAGTTGCTTAACCTAGTAGATTACTTGAGTAGAAATTAGTTAGTAAGGTTCTACTATAATGAAATACTCACTCGACCTATGTTGCAACACGATTCCAAATTGCTCATATATAGTGAAATTCTGCCCATAGCTTTCTGCCCTGGTCAAATTAGTTTATGAATATTCTCTTCTGTTTAGATTAGAACCAAGGTCCTTCCCCCAGTCAAGCTAAATAAAATGGTTTCAGACCTCATAACAATTACAAATGGGCAGATTTAGGTCATTTTTCTTTCCTTTTATTCTATTACTCACTCCCATCCCCACTAATATGAAGCTGTTCATTCTGAAGTTATGTTATTTGGGTACTGTTTCAGTATCTGCTGGGAGTGTGACATAGAATCATGAATTTCATATTTATTAGTTAGTAGTACTTGTGGATCGTTTATGAGACAATTGCAATGAAGTTCTGACTGTCGAAGCAGTATTGAAAGCAAGTTTAGCTTTCACTTTCAAAAAAAGAAAGGCTGCTTGCTTGCTTTGTGAGCCCTGAGAATGCTGTCCTGAGGAAGATGGGTGTCTCTTTCTTGTAAGTGGTGTGCCAGACAGCTGAATTAGATTTCTGTCTCTGTTCATTGAACTCGTTGCTCAGCTCTCCAAGTAGGGGAGGATAAGAAAACTGTTGAGAGGGGCTTTCAGCAGATTTGTAAGTGCCAGCATCTTTCTTCTCTAGGGCCTGCTGCACTTAAATGCTACTCTTCCCTTCGGGGCACCTTTCAGGTTCTGGCTTTTTCAGACAAAGCAAGAGACCCTAATTATTTCACTTTCAATCAATTCTGAAAACTCAAAGACCAAAATTGTCTCTTCAGATCCACTCAAATGCCAAAAAGAGGTGTGCAAGAGAAATTGCTGCACATCTACCAGTGGCTGTAGAACTCTAAGCCATCTTTTGCTTTTATTTTCTATGCAGTGGTCAAGCATTGTTGCTAACACTCAAATAAGTAGAAATAAAATGTTTCAATAAATACCTTGGAGAATAGGGTCGATTTTTCATTGAAAAGTCACAATGACAGGCTTTACTACAATTTTTCATTGTAGTAAAAATGTCATTGTGACAGGCTTTACTACAATTCATTGACCAGTCCACTTCTTATACAAGGGAGAATTGTACTCACTCTACCCTGAAAGTCAGATGTGATCATGGGACTTGACTTTGGCCAGTGAACTGTAGTGGATGTGTTTAATTTCCAGTGCTCAAATTTCCACCTCTCTCTTCTCCAGCCTATTGAATATCTCACTTCATAAAACCTGTGAGGATAAAGCACTTCAGATTGTCAGTCTGATTTTTTCTTTTACTAACTTTATCTGAATTATTGCCTATTTATACACACATCTCAATTTACTTAATAGATGTTTTCAGAAAGAAAACACATATAAATGGAATTTTAAAATGTTTCCTATGCCCAAAGGAAGTCTTAGTATGCATATTTCCTCCTTTTCATACATTGACTTTTTTTAAAGCAGAGCATGCTGGATATTCTTTCAGCAGATATTCTTTTTCCATTAGCTGTTGCATCATTTTCTAGAAGATGGCTATTTCACTTATCAAACAAATGTTTACTGAACACTTGCTACTTGGAAGTCCTGGGTGCCCATATTTATGTGAGGCTGTAACCATACCTAAATATTATGGGTAGTTTGCTGCTATGGAGTGAACTGTGTCCCTCCAAAATTCATACGTTGAAGCCCTAACCCCCAATGTGACTATATTTGGAGATGGAACATGTAGGCAGTAATTAAAGTTAAATGAGATCATAAGGGTGGGGCCATAATTCAATAGTTGGCCTTCTAAGAAGAGGAAGAGTGAGAGAGATCTTACTCTCTCCTTTCCACATGCATATACCTAGGAAAGAGCATGCAGGCATACTCAGGAAAACAGTCCTCACCAGCATTTGACTATGCTGGTGTCCTGATCTTAGATTTCCCAGCCCCCACTGGACAAAATAAATCTCTGTTATTTAAACCACCCTATGGTATTAATGGCAGCTCAAGCTGACTAATACATTTGCCAAATAAAAAAATTTTACAAATAGAATCCTTGTGAATCCTGTAAGAAATAAATCAAGAGCAACAAAATAAAAGAACTATATATAGCTGATTGTAAACTTATTAAATTTGAAATCCTAAATTCTCATTAAATTTCAAAAAACTATATAAGAAGTCTAATAAAAGACTGAGATAAATGCATGGATGTCAGATTCATGATGGCATATTAAAGGAGACCAGATTTCTAACCCTGTAAGATAAAATGGGGGAGAACAACAAATGATCCAATGCAATCAACTCATTTATTAAACAAGTGCTCAGGATTGCCCATAGACAATATATCTCAAGGTATAGACCAAGGCTATCTGTGTCAGAATCGTATGGGTGTGCCTGTTAGATACCCAGTCTCTGGCACCTTGCCACAGTCATACTCAATTTCTTAGAGGTGAAGTCTGGGAATCTTCATTTTAAACAAGTTCTCTAAGTGATCTGTAAGCACACTAATATCAGACATAGCCTACTTTAGGCATTGTAGGCCTACATAAGAAATATTAGTCTTTGTTCTTGCAGTGAGATGCTTACAGTTAACATGCATGAAATGGAAGGTGAATCAACATGGGATGTGATCAAGTGCTCAAATGTGTGATACACAGTGTAATGTAGTATTTTTAGAAGAAGATATCAGCAAAGAACAGAAAATAACTACTAGAGATCTGTTCACAGCACTCCAAGAGCTTAGAGGGAGGACTAGAACAGTGCACCAGAGGAGCCTGGAGTCAAGGAGTCTCTGAGAGGCTATCATTTGAAGAATAAAGAGGCTCTTTCTCTTCAGCACTTTTAAGAAAAAGAGATTGTCTTTGTGATTGTTAAAGTTATTACTTCACAAGGACAGAGCACAGATAAGAGACAGGAGTGAATGAAAATTTTTAAAAGACAGAAAACAGATGAGAAGATGGTTCTGATGAGACTGGAAATATGCTGATTTGCCCTGGGCATCCTCTGGAGGCTCAGCTTTTGGAAGAACCATGTATTGCAGAAGTTTGGGGAGAGGTATATGTAGGGATAAAAAGAGAAGGAACGTAAGTGGGTGGACCTTCCAAATCCCCTCATCCCCACAAGGCAACTATTCTAGCCTCTTTCAGGAACAACTGATTTATTCTCTAGAGGATTTGAACTGAAGGAGGCTTGAACTTGAACAATCAGTACCAACTTCACTTTACACTCTGATCTCAGAAATCTGAAAGTCAGCTGTGTTCCCCCAGGCCCTCTACCTTCACCTCTAAGTGTATTTTAATTGGCAGGAATTTAGCAAAAAGTGAAGCTAAAAATTATTGGAGCAATGTCTTCAAAATCTTAAGATTATACACCCAACCAAACTGTTAATCAAGTAGCATAAAGGATAGAATAAAGACTTTTCCCTGACTGGGCTTGGTGGCTTACACTTATGATCCCAGAACTTTGGGACATCAAGGCTGGAGAATTGCTTGGACCCAGGAGTTTGAGACCAGCCTGGGCAACATAGGAAGATTCTGTCTCCACAAAAAAATTTTAAAAAATTAGCTGAGCGTGGTGGTACATAACTGTGGTCCCAGCTACTCATGAGGCTGAGGCAGGAGAATCACTTTAACCCGAAAAGTCAAAGTTGCAGTGAGCCATGATGGCACCACTGCACTCCAGCTTGGGTGACAGAGCAAGACCTTGTCTAAAAAAAAAGTATTTATCAGATATGCAAGTACTTAAAACATTTGCCCTCTTAGGAAGCAAGTAGAGGATGTACTTTAACCAAAATAAGGGGACCAAAATAAGGGGATAAAGACTAGAATAAGAAGACACTGAATCCAGAAAACAGGGATTAGAACACAGAAGACCTGCAATTATACCATCAGGCCTGGAACGCAGCTGACAGAGATCATTCGGGACACAGGAGCTCAGAGATGGAGAACTGAAGGTAAAAAAAATGGAACTAATGTATTTTCCATTTTTGAATCTGATGTGCATTCAGTAACCTACAAAGAGTCTGTGAGTAGTCCTTCAACCTTCCATTTCTTTTTACTTTCATTGGCCCTGTGTAAAACAGATGTCATTATACTTATCTTTTTTCTCTGTTTATGTTTTCATTTTTCATATAAGAAATTTATTTTTCTTTTAGGAATTATATAATTAAAAAATTATTGGCGATTGAAGTAATTAGCACATAATTTTCATATTACCATTTGAGTTATTTTCCATGTGACCTAATTAAAAAAATAAAAAACAAGCAAAAAAAGCCCCTACTAACATTAATATACAAAAAGGTAGGTAATTTTGTTACATTTTATTTATAGATATTTTTGAAATTTACTACATTATTCTTTAGGTTGTTCACTAACTTAGCAAATTGGAAAAACTGATTTTCCATTTTTGTGGAGAAAAAAACTCAATAACCACCATTTATAGAGAAGAATTTTAGCTAGGCAATGTCTTAAAATAATTTTGAAATGTATTTATTTACATCTCAAATATGACTTCTTTCTAAAATGTTCAAAGTCTCATTTCCACAGCTGTAATTAAGTGACTTTTTAGGATAATGTTTCATTTGGCTGTATTATGTTAATAATCAGCTAGATGGTGTATGTCTTTTCCATCTTTATGTACTCATGAATTATTCAGAAGTGTTCTCTTGCAAATGAAGAGTAGAGGAATTCAGTTTCTCTTCCCAAAAGGTTCAGACATGCTCTAGTTTAGAAGCAGGGGACGAGGTGATGTGTGGTTCTTTCCTCTGTCTCTCTTTTTAAAAATCATTTAAAATATATTAAAGTGACAGTTGTAAATTACTTAAATATCCAATAATGAGAAAGTGATCAAGTAAACTATGATACAGCTACTTAAAAAATGATGCAACTATCAGAAACTAATGCTTGGAAGATAACATAGCTACATAGAAAAATGTTTATGGCAAAAAAGTAAGTGGAAGTAAAGCAAGATATAAAAATATATGTACACTATAATTACTATTTAAAAATAGCAATAGGAAAATTTTCAGAAGAAAATACAGTAAAATAATAATCATGATCATATTACTATAGTAGGACTATGGGTGAGTGACTTGGTTTTTCTCTGTATTTTTCAATTTTCTTTAACATGTTATTCTTTTTAGGCTGAGAAGAGACAAAACAAACCAACACACCCTTACTGAGTGACTCATATTTGCTAGAAGCTGAGCTGTGTACTGAGGATATAAAGATGAAAAGATATGCTTAGTGTTATATAATACATCAAGTTTTCCCTGGTAATACCAAAATCACTGGGATATAATAAATGCAAATTAATTACCAGTGTATAATTAACATAAATTTCATTTGGATTTTATTAAGATGAAATATAATTAATTTTATTAAATACCCAGTAGGTGCTTTTCATATGTTCATCTAATCCACTCAAAAATCATATGAGGAAGATAATTCTCTTACCATCAGGAAACTAGGTCTCAGAAAGGTTATGCAACTTGTCCAAAGTGACATAATTAATAAGATACTGAGCCTGGCTTGATTTAGAAGTCCATATTCAATCATTTAATAACAATTTATTAAGCACTGACTTAAGTTGTTCTAGATTAGGAAATTGTTCTAGGTAAGAGATAGTGAAATGGATAAAGCAAAATCTTTGCCTTCATGGAGCTTGCATTCCAGTGCAAGGGGACATAAACAAGAAGAAATGTCAAATGGTATATTAGAAGCTAAAAAGTGCTACATAGACAAATACAGCAGAGAAAGGGGACAAGCATGCTTGGCAGGAAGCAGGGGGTTACAATTCTACATAGAGTGATCAGGGAAAGCCTTGCTAAGAAAGCAATGTTTCAGTAGAGGCCTGATAGAGGTGAGAAAATGATCTAACTGCTTTTATTTAATGTCTCTTGATGTCTGTATTTTTGCATTCATTTATTTATTTTCTCTGATGTGAGCTGTCTGCTTATATACTGCTTGGTAGAGCTGCTTGTTGAGTTATTCAGTTCCTAAGTTCTGGGCAGAATATTGACATCTAGGTTTTATAAAACTTTCTCCTAGGTCCTGAAGTTGTTCCACATGGCAGTTTCCGGTGAAATTCTTCTGGAGATGACAAGAGGCAGGAAGGTACCTCAGGTAAGAGAGTGCTCTTTCGAGTTCACACCCAGGCACCGAGGATTTCTTTGCCTGATACAGAGAGCTTCATGGAGCCACCAGTGGTAACAATCCCTCTTTCAACTACTGGCCACAAGCTGGGCTGTTGCATTTGCTGCTATGTACATGGAAAAATAAAATTCTGATTATACTATGTTATAAGTATGATTAAAATAGGATGCAGTGAGAGACAATAATGAAGAAGAGATGTGTATTTGGAAGCCTTACTTAGATCAGGGAGCCTCTCTGAGGAAGTGACCTTTTACTCAAATCCTGGAGGAAAAAGATATCCATAAGATATTGACAATATCTTATTTCCAGTAGAGGCAGAGTGTAAAATGCCATTATTATAACCTATTGGAGCAGCCCGTTCAGCTGAGCTATAACAGCTTCCGGGTCCAGAAGTTGCTTTCATTGTGGTTTCACTCACCAAGACTGTGCTAAAGTCAGCAGGATGAAGGAATAATGTTCCTCCTTAAGTTCCTAACATGCTTGGCCACTTAGTGATGTAAAGGAAATACCTATGCTTGTTTGAGGATCAAATAATAAGATAATCACTATGTGTCAATTCCTCCATTCTTTGCATCTGATTGCAATAATTACAATAATTAGAGTTCAGGGAGACCCACTCTCTCCTGATTTTACAGATCATGCTGTAGGAGCTGCTAACACAGCATAATACAAAATGCAGTCATGTGCAGTCTGCATAAAGGCAATCACAAGTTGCATAAATGCCAGATAAAGAGCTCCTATCTATACACAGTATCTCCTACTATACACAGGAAACATGAAAATCAGTATCTTACAGCTGACATTGTTTGGTTTTCTAACTTTGACCACTACTTCCATCATACTGGCTTATCCATTTAAGTTTATTCTTAATAAATGGACACTTGGGGTCCCAGTCTTCTTTAGAGGCAAGAAGAATTTAAAGCCATCTTGCTGTTACTGTTCATTTAAATAATTCTCAAAAGTCCAAATTGCAATGAACCAAGAATACAGCCATGTGTACAACAGGAGCGCTTATTTTCTGAAGAGTTAGGAGTTTATTTTACCTCCTACATGTAACCCTCTAAAATGCCCTTAATGTCTGAGGAGGCATGCACTTAGTCAGAAAAAAAAAAAAGTCTTACTAGTCATTCACTGTGGATATTCTTAGAGTCCAGAATATGATGCACAACTTTTTTGTTTTGTTTTTACTGTTCTCACTGGGCTCTTTTAACCTGAGTCAGCCTTAGGCCCTTTCTCCCTTGATCTTCCTCCTTTTCTACCCTTCCAACTTCCCAGGTGGTCAAAACTCAGGAAACCACTGCTCCTGGGTCCCTCCTAGGGGGAAAATGAGGAATCAGAGGTGGTGGCACCTCACAGCCCTCAATGGGATTTGGCTTACAGTTTTCAGATTCTTTGGAGTGGAATGTTTATTATATAAAACCAGCCTCTGTGGTGCTAAGAAAGATTACCCTCATAGCACAACTTTGATGTAATTATGCCCCAAAGGGCCCCCTCCACAAAGGAGGAGGCTGAGAAGGAAAGAAAGGGTACAGATGATAGAAAACCTGGATCTGTCTCAGATGATTTGTCAGGGTTCCTGCAATCAGTTTATTCCAGGGTAAACATCACATAGCTGCTTTACCAGAAATGCATCCTTACTAGAAAATGCTTTCTATACAAATAAAAGATAAAGTTCCAACCTAGCAAAAAAAATTTAGTGAGGCAAGGACTACCAAGTTATCTGAACAATTAATAAAAATATCCTGGGCTCTTTCTTTTCCCAGGTTCTCTGTAATATGTATAAAAGAAATTATTAATCCAATGATGACACATAGTTTTACTCACTAGATGGGAAGAAAGCTTATTCATTGTTAGAGGCTGCTATTTGTTAGTGTGAAAGGCTAGTTCACCATTTTATTTGCACTGATACAGCATTGTTAACTTGACAGAAAAAGTAGCTATTAACAGCTTTCCCACACCTGGCCCAGCTCTCCAGGAGCCCTCTCACTGCAGATATTTAGCGGATTTCTGAATGACTCATTCTGATAAAAAAAATAAAAAATAGGCCAGCCACTGAGCTGGATTTGAGTTTTAATTCTTCCAAGTTTGATCTGTCATGAGGAAATAAATGTATGGGTGGCACTGTTCAAACCATAACATCTTGCTGCATGAAAACTAACTCTCGCAAAATAAAAGTTTTGTCTAAATGGTCTAAATATGTGTGCATGAATGCCCAATTTCTTCAATTTTTCCTGAAAATGGCATTTTAAAGTTACATCATGGCTAAGAATTTGTACCCATTTCTTTTATAATTATTTTAATTACACTAGCTATAATCGTTGCTTTTCAAAGAGACAGCCAATGAGGCTTTATATCAAGCATTTACTCCGGGAAATGAAGAACTTTTTCCTTTGTAAACTATATAAAAAGATGCTACATATTATGTAGCATGAAAAAGAGTTGATTTTTTTTTCTCCCCAAAGTGCCAAAGAATCTCTTTTATTTCCTGGCATCTTCTCAAGCTCATTACTGCTTCAACATTTGAACTTGTCACCTCTCCAAACTCATCTAGTTGCATTTCATCATCTTTAGACAAACCTTAAGGCTTTCTAAAGCTCCTTTGGATTTTGTATAAAATCTCATTCTTTGAGATTCAGAAAACTTCTTTACATCTACTTTTTAGCATATTTTTATAAAACAAACCAATAAATGGCCAAGTTTAAACATAATAGCAGTTCATATTTCAATTTTTGTGAAAATTTTTATTTGCTTCCAACTTTGTTTCTGTTATAGCTTCTTTTTTCTTCCTTGACCCCAAGGCTGTGATGGGGTGTTAATCTTCCTTAATACCTCATTGGGAACAAAGTGCAGACGTTTCTGGGGTGGCAGCATTTTCAATATTGGATGCTATTGAGAACTATGGTTAGATTTGGAACAGCTCAACTTACTGAATTGGCAGCTCTTCTGCCATCTGAATGTATTTTTCTTCCTTGCTCACCTTTGGAGAACTTCTCCCCTTCAAACTCTTCCTTCTATGTAACTTTTAGGTTTTTTAAGAACGATCCTGTGAATTACTGGAGCTGTTCTTATCCCTTGAAGGTAAGGGAGAGACTGACTTTAATGTGTTCGTTCAAGTGCCCCCCCCCCCCCACCCCCCCGGCCCAGTTAGGCCTTCCTCCTAGCAGGGCCCCAGTCCTGCTAGGCCCAGTATTCACTGAAGCAGAGTCCAGTGTATCCATCCTATGTGGTCTGCAGAGGACATTTCATTTTCAAAGAACCATTGCTGGGTCCAGAGCCTTTCACATGGAGGCAGTTCTGTTGCACAGGTGGAACAATCTGCCTCACAAAGAGCAGCCCTCATTTGATTAACACTTGCTCCCTTCTGTATCTTTTGTTTAAATAGATTAGAAGAGCATTCCTCTCTGTACCAGGTCATCTCTCAATTTAGATAGGAGAAGGCCTCTTTCAAAGCTGCTCTGAAGATATGACAGTATCAACTAGAAAACTAAAGGCCTAGCTAGGTTTCTTCCTGAAATTGCCACTAAAGTAAAGCACCTTAGGATTCTTTGGTGAGAATAAAGAGGTGTCTAAGATCAAAGAACTGTTTCTGGAGGGAATGGAAACACGTCTAATGAGTGACAACATTCCACTCTTACCCGAGAAATTGAGAGAACATTCCATCTGTGGGCAGAGATCTCTTCCTGAGCAGGGACAAGGCCTGGTAGACCACTCCAAACACCAGTGGAAGCCTTATGAATAGTTTCAAGAAGTCACCAATGTTCAGTAAATGCTGTCTTGCTTAAAAGGAGGATTTTCACTTCCTTTCCCAAGTATCCCCAACTCCGTCTTTGATTTGTCATATAAACATCTGCTCTGGAAACACTGTAATTTCTCTTCATGGAACTAGATTGAGAATGAAAAACGAAGGATTACAGAAGAGAAGCAAAGTGTAACACATTTCTTTAAAGTGCATTTCTTGATTCTTACTAGGATTTCTTTCAGTTGGAGCCCTTAGGATATGTTTGTTTATATACCCAGTCAACATTCCATTACAGCATTTCTACACTTTGCAGAAATGGAGATTACAAAGGAGATATAAAGAAGAGATTATAAAAAAACAGAGAACATGGTCACTAATTTCCCCCTACTACCTGTAAGTGGAAAGTACATCAGAAATTGTTTGAACTAAGCATATCACCACAGTACAAGGGCTTCCCTGTGCCATTCAAGTAGATCAAGCTCCTCAGTGGCTTAGATACTCCCAAATTTAAGGAATTATAAGTTTTCTATTATGTATTGAGGTCTTTAACAACCTCTCTCTCCCCTAGCTCCTCTGAATTACTCTACCAGAGTTCAGATGCCCCAGAGGTCTCTAGTCCCTAGGCTAGATTTAAATCCCAGGGTGGACCTCTTAATTTGATAATGTGGGGGTGGTTTCAGTAGACGGTTGGATTGGGTTGTTAGCTTGGCAGTACAATGCAAATTAAAGTATGTTGAATACTGTGCTAGAATATTGCTAATAAGGTATGTGATTATGTAGGTTTGGGTGCTGGTACACACCTTGGTGACATTTTTTTGGTAACATTAATGCTATTTCCAAGAGTTTACATTACTCATATTATTTTTAACAATTTCCTTTGTTTCTCAAATTACAAATATAATATGTGTTTGTGGTTTAAAAAGCAAAGGATATCCATTTAGGGGTGTTTGTATGGCGGGGGTGTATGTGCGCTCATGTGCATGTGAGTACCCATGGGCACATATGAAGCATATCAAAATTCAACATCTTCCCATCTCAGTCCCTCAAGTCTGAAATGATCAATTCCACAACCTGCTGTATCTTTATACAAATATATTCAAGCATATAAGCATGAATACATTGTGTTCATTAAATTAAAATTATGTTGTATGCAATTTGCTTTTTTCACTTAATATCAGGGATATCCCTGCAAGTCAGTAAAGGGACTAACATCTTTCTTTCTAATGTTTTAATTCATTCATGAACACAGGTATTTTAATTTTACAGAAGTGGGACCACAACACTTCTTGTAGGGAATTAGCTCTTCATTTTATTATAACTTCTATTATTATTATTAATGTTACATTGATTTTCATTTGCATAATGCTTTATAGATGACAAATTCCTTTTACATACCTCATCTTATTTATGCTTAGACATTCTATCAGGCAGTTATTATTAACTCTATCGTAGTTGACCAGGAAGTGTAAAGAGGTTGAAACCTTTCCCTTCACCGCAAAGGTGATAAAGGTAGAGTGATTAGAAGTTGGCTTGTCTTACTCACCCGTGCCTATAGTGAGCATTTAACCTTCTGTTGATGTTTGAAAATGTTTGTGGTGGGAAGGTAGGCAAGCCCCCACTGAATACCGTTCACCATACCAAACAATTGTCAATGTAATTTTTTAATTTGATCTATAAACCGCTAGCAACATAGCCATCACCTTATCTACCAGAACTGTTTGTTCTGTCGTGCCTATTGTATAGAAAAGTAAATTCTATGATAATTTTTCACCTTATTTCTTAAAACAGATTCTTATTTACTAAACAGAAGCATTATTCCATTTAAATGTATTTCAACCTTCTATTATTTTATCCTAAACACATTTTATCTATATTTTCTTGGACTGGGCTCAATTTGCTGTACATTAGTCCCAAAGCCCTAATGATTCATCTGATGCCAAGTGCATTATTTCTCATTATATCTTGCTTTTCACAATTTAACTTAGCCTGCAAACTTGCTTTCCATGCAGTCTTCAAATTAATAGCAGAAAAATAAACTTTTAAAGATGAAAACAAAGCTTGCCCTTGACCTCATGGGAAAATAAATATTGGTCTGAGAAATGGCTTGGCGACTGTCCTGATAGGTCACCAGAGGCACTTTCCTTTTCCTATTTTGTCATTGCTAATACACAAAAGATTAATTAGAATGATGAGTTTTATATGTCCAACCACAAATATCCAGCCAGCAGTAGAAACAGACACTTTTAGGCAAACATGTTGGTAATTAATGAAAAGCCACATGCTTCCAGAGTGTAGGGTTGCATAGTGGAATCAGAATGGATTGTGGAGATAGAGAGATTAAGTCTTTGACCTTGCAGAAGTTGATTTATTTCCATAAGCCTACAATTTATTTGTAAAATAGGGATAATGCTCATTTTGTTGGGAAAATTAAATGATATAATGTGCAGATGTCATTACAGTGTTTAGCACTTAGGAAATCTTCAGTAGATGATAGGAGCTGATTTTCAGCTGCTTTTTACCTACAAAACAGCTGTTTCTTACCTAATATAACACCTGGTATATCCATACACCTAATAAAAGTATATAATTAAAATTAAATTTAACCATTTTAGCCAGGTTCTTATATAAGTACCTTTATTATTTTCTTTTTTGTCACTTGTCCTAACTATACAATGAACCCACTTCTTCCTGTTTTGAAGATACATTTTGATACCAAAGTTCTTTGAAAGATAATTAATTCTTTCTGCTAAATTAGTAATAAGTTAGTAGTTTCGTTATTAAAGTTTATCATCATAGTACACTGAACAAGTTAAAATATCTTCCTTCTAACAAATGATTCAAGTATGAATTTAATTTTGATAACATGACTTATGGTTCAACTACTCAGTTTATTATGTATTTATGTTCAGATTTTATGGCATTCAATTAGCAAATTAAGATGATATAGTTTCCAAATTTGTTGTCTTTTACTTTCTTAAACACTTTGAAACTGGACCTCAGAACCTGATGCTTTCTAAATATTTCTTTTGGTTTTAAACTGGATTTGAGTGCTTAGCTTTGTTTGTTCACATTTAGAGTGGTTGTAGAATCCTTTGAGAATGATAACTTTTGGCTGTCTACTATGTGCATAGCATTTCAGAGAACAGAAGACTATATTCCTGTTGTCAAAGAGTTTACGATCACTTATTTGTTTATAATGGGCCAGGTGCTATTTTAACAGTGGTACACAAGACAGATGTCCTGGACCTGATGAGCAAAGATTCTAGTTAGAGTGAAACAGAAATCAGCGTGTAAATAACCATGTACGAAGGGCAATTTCAGACACTAGATGTACCATATGAAGATTATAGTGTAAAGTGGCATGAAGGGAAGGCCTCTCTTTGAATTAAAGTCTGAATTATACAGGTGGCATGTGCCCATCCAGGAAACGGTGTTTCAAGCAGAGAAATAAAACTGTGCAGTGCTTTGAAGTGGGAGCAAGAGAGTGGGCATAGGAATGAGTATATAAATGACTCTCACCAAAGAGCAAAAACTGCATGAGCACTGTACATTTGAAAGTTGTTTTCAGACAGGTGAAGAGTGAGAAACTGAGAAAATATATTTGGATACCGTCTTCTTCAAGGCACCATGTACTCAAGGTTAATGAATTACTGTTCAACATTGCAACAGAAACATAAGTTGGGCTATTTTCTATCCTAAGGGATATGTTATAAGGGCAATGGAAGAAAAAGATTGTCTTTCCTAAAGGAGAAGACAAATATACTTATAGATGTGAAAACAGTTTCTATGTCATACATATCTTTCATTTTAATTAACTTCAACTGGAAATAAAAGGCCTGAATTTAAAGATTGTCTCTTTAGAGCTTAGGCCTGTCACTTTAGCCAAGCTGCATTTTTGGAAACTGTATTCTTGGAATTAAAAGTCCACTAGAAAAATTCCCAAGATTGTTGAACTTCTCCTTGTTTTCTTCTCTAAATTGGCATTTTCTTCTGTAAATTATAAGATCATCACATTTTGGTGCTGTGAAATGTGAAAATGAAGTCAGAAATTTTGAAAACTTAACTTTAAACAATTTTTTTCATTTCCGCTCCTCCCCTAATAATAGACATGTTTTAACTAGGTTAATGCTTTTCCTGGATTTCCAATTATAGTACGTCTTCACTTTAGGTATGAACAGCTTACATTTTTATTCCTTGAATTATATGAGTTAAAAAAAAATAAGCAGAGTTGTGCAATTCACCCGGATTCTCAAATCTTTTTAAAGAAACGATGCCTCTGAGACAGAACAGAAAGCAGAAGGGCTTTGGATCTGCATGGATGTTGTCATTAGCAGACCTTGTAATGTGTCAAATTTTGAATATAAAGAACTTATTACAAGTAGTAATTATTTCTCTAGATTCATTGATCAAAGAGAAAGTTTTTACATCAAGACTGAATACAAACTGAAAGCACTTTCACCTATATTTCTTCTACCTACCTATCTACCTACCTACCTAGCAGAAACAAATTATCTGTAAAAAAAAATTAATACCTCTCCTACTGTAATGCATCAAAGCATTATTATCTCATTTTCTTGTCTGAATTTTAAAATTCTCAACATTAGAATTTCTCAAGGTAGTAGAATAATTGGCATTAGTAGAAATTGAAATTAATGTTAGATGCTACATTCAAAGATTGTTTTAGTTGAATATTTCTAGGCTAGGTAATTAGGTATTCCCAAAGAAATCCAGTGTCCTAAGCATTTTTTTAAAAAATTAATTCATAAGAAAACAAAGGAGGGATCTGAAATAGTAACAAACATGTGGATACCTAAAATCAATATATCTATGACTTACCTTTGGCTGTGGATGTAGCACAAGAACACAGAGAAGGCTTTTAGTAGGAAGTTGGAAGTCTGATACAGGAAGAACTACGTTTTATTTTGTGGTGCTAACTGGCAATTATAGAAGGTCACAGAAAATGAAGGGCCTGGATATGGAACTGAATCTGTACGTGCTTTATTATCAGAAAGATGAGAAATAACTGAATGTCATAAAAATATTTAGCTTTGGTGCATAGAGTTTGGAGGATAAATTTTTGAATTTATTATGAAACTTATTTTAAAATCAATCAAAACAATATAAGAAGGTATAATAGAAAGTCTCACTTCTACCTTCTCCAATCCATCCTATTTTTTTCTCCTCAGGCCAAGAAACTATATTTGCTATATATTTATCCCTCCATAGTTTCTTTATTCAAATTTAAGCAAATACAACTATATATTTATTTATATTCCCCCTTTCTTACTATTGTGAGGTATTTTATGAATGGAATATTATGTTTCATATTTATGAGACATATATACATGGCATATCATTAATGTATCTTCACTGGTAACAACCACCATAGAGTAAGTGGTATTTTCAGCATTTTACATATGAAGAAACTGAGGCTCAAGGAAATTTAAACATGCCCCAAGTTCATACATGGTTGGAGGTAGGATTCAAAGTCTCCTTTTTTGCATAATAATATTTTTTGGTATAACCTTAGCAATTACTTTTAATGGCAAAAACCACAATTACTTTTGCACTTCTGTATTGAACTGTCTGGACAGAATTCTATAGCACTTAAATAACTAATGCTATTTTCATTGTATTCAAATAACTTCATGAAATGTTTAATCTTTTAATTTTCAAAATAAAAATGACTTTTTCTTGGATAATATTATTTTATAAATAATACAGTAAAACACATGTTAAACCCAACTGTCCAGATAAAATCACTGTTTACATCTTGGTATGTACCCTCCTAAACTGTCTTGTGTATAAAGTAGTGTCACATCATGCAGTGTTTAAGAGGAGTTATGATTGACAGGCAGGGATCTCTCTCTCACACACATGCACACTGCAGTTCCCCATTTGTTACCCAGGAATCCAGAAATTTATTGGCAGTTGGGTGTTCACAATGGGCAGGGCCAACACAGCATTTCTTGACCAGAAACAGAATCCTGACCCCAAGTTCCTTAGTGGGATGCACAGCCACCAGTGACAATGTCCATACATGGTAGAATCCTTCGTCATCTTAGGAAACTGTAGAATTTTGCTCTGTTCTAATTGTTTTTATAGGCCCTACAACACCATTCCAGAACAGCTTCTACTAACAATCTACACACTGCCACTTAAGCAAAAGTCTAGAGATAAATAGTTCATGATGTATGGTTATACATAGCTGCTGTGAGTTTACAAGTTTATAAGGGCTCACCTGTAAATTTATCTAGCATAGTTTCCATTATTTATCCCTTTTGAACATTATCATATACTTATGGCCTTTCATAGATTCAAATAATTCCCATCTACAGCTATGAATAATTTATTTTTGATCCGCATTCATAGTCATCACATTTGGCCAATGAAAGAAATTTTGAAAGTATTCTTGCTGTCTTTTTACTAGATTTGCCAGCCCCAGCTTGAGCTGTTCCATCCCACAAACAGACTCAATTTCTAGAAATTAAATGTATTAGGATTGCATATTATATTGTGTTATATGAGTAGGGAATAGAGCCTGATGACAAAAGCCTCCAGGACTTTAGTGATAGAACAGACATTTATGTTTCTTTTAATATGAATGGATTAACATTGCTATGTCATATTTATCACTTTAAAATGTTATTAAAATGATTGTTCATTAATGCAATTTTATATGGTTTTGAGCTACATTTTAACTTTTGATCACTAGCTTTGATATTTCATTACACATATTATCTTACCAAACTGTGTCTTTAAATTTCTATGCTACCCCCAAGTTTACTTTCTTTAGAATTTTTGGCTGAAGTGTCCTGAGAATTTAGTGTGCAGATCTCGTTTTTCCCCTGTGTCAAGTATCACTGGAACAACAACTGCCTAAAGAAGAAAATCAGGCCAACTTATTTCCGAGGGGAATACTAAAGAAAAAGTTCTGGGCAAAACTCTCAAGACAGTAGTAAGAGTCATGGATGAGAATGGCTTGGGAAGAGTGAGGAAGGGAGGGATGACTAGTTGGAGCACAGAGGACTTTTAGAGCAGTGAAACTGATCTGTATAATACTGCAACAGTATGATACACGAAGACACAAGTCACTGTGCACTTGTCAAAACCCATGGAATGTGCATCAAGAGTGAATCTTAGTGTAAACTATGGACTTTAGGTAGTAATAACGTATCAATATTGGCTTATCAATCGTTAACAAGGTACTACACTAATATATTAACAATAGAGGAAACTGGGTGGGGAGAAGTGGAGAGGAAGAATATATATGGGAATTTTCTGTACTTTTTGCTCAATTTAAAAATAAACCTAAAATTACAAAATAATGTCTATTAATTAAAAAAAACAGTTATGGGACCACAATGTTTTGAATATAGTAGACACTTAGATTCTTAGATACTTAGATAAAATTCCAAACTATTGACAGACTACAACAGGAAAATGGGATTAAAAATAAATATCTCTTTGAGAAAGAAATCGGAGTTTTACAATGATCCAGAGAGAAATAGTAACGACACTAAGGTTCAGAGAATTAATAGAGTTAGAGATAAATATTTCCTAGTGTCACTACCTTTTCTCTCTGGATCACCATAAAACTCTGATTTCTTTATGACCTTTGATGATCACTACTCTTTTTTATCTTGGGAATATACTAGTTTAACTTTCTACAACCTAAGTCAGAATGCCATAGAACATAGTCAAATTATGGCCAAGAAACATCAGACTTTTAATATTTATCTTAAACATTCAATTATGTAATTTTAAACATATTAACTAGGTTTGTATAATTTTTATAACATTATCTAGGCTTCATAAGAAGAAGCTAACATAAAAGTATATGTAGTCTATAACATATTTTGGTTGTAATTTTATATTTACATCATATTTATATATCTCCATCTTACTCTGGGTAGCAAAATCCTTCAGTGTAATAAGAAAGAAGAATGCAGCTATTTTAGGTCTTGGTGTAAGGATCTGAGTTCTGATATAAATTGAAAGCACCATATCACTTTTGCCTTTTGTGGTAGTAATTGTATGGTCATCAGTGAAAAGAAACTTGGTCATTTTTTAAACCACTTGTTCTGGGTAATAAAACCTTGTTTGTTATTTAGTTAAAAGCCAGCTAGGCTGACCAGGCATTGGACTTTCAGTTTGAACCTGGATGAGATCACAGATAATAGTTTATTCTTAATTGCCTTTAGAATGTCAGGGTGGCCCCTACCCATGTGTTCCCCAGACCTTACGTGATATAGATGAACTGTCTGCCAGTAACACTGGTTTCTATTTTGCATGGTCACTTAGCATATACATTAAGGCAGAAGGAAGACAGCGTTTCCTTAACCTTCTATGCAATCCTACTCCAGACCAATTTACTATTACTTTCGGAAGGGTCATTGGTCTCTTGAGAGTGAGAATGCAAAGAGAGCTTTGCCTCACTCTAAGTCCATCTTAGTGCAAGGATGGACAGCTTTCCTTTGAGAGAGTATGACATGCTTGGCTTTTCTTAGCTAAGCCTGCATCCTGCCCTTCTCAACTGTATGCGTGGCCTACACTTGCCATTGTTTCAGCTGGCTCAGGTCATCAATCTGAAAATTAAATGAAATAAAAACCACAGAGGTTAGTTATTTAACACTCTTAGTTGAATTTTCCTACAACCATTTCAATTAGGAAGAAAAATCATACTGGACATAATGCAACTTAGAACGTTTAAAAAATTGCAAGCATCCATGTAGATTTCATATGTATATCTATTTAAAGTATCCTTACCCTTTAGTCAGGTCAAATGTTAATTTACATTTAAGGATATTTTCAAAGACCTTTGTATAAGTCACAGTGTCTCAAAGCCAGCATTGCTTGCCAAGGGGAAGATTTAACTCACACCGTGTACTTACTGTCAAAAACTTCAACTTGAAATTCATCTTTTTCTTGGGGCTTTTATCATAGAAGTTATGTGAAGGCAGATTTTTATTTTATTTTATTGTTATTAGTTTCTTTAAGTATGCACCAGGCTAGGAGTGTAGACTGGTGCAGCCATTATAAAAAACTCTTTGGCAGGACCTAGTCCAATTCAGTAGATGCATGTCATATGACCCAGCAAGTTCACATCAAAGGACATGGGTGCTGATGCTTCTCCCAACATTATTTGTGGGGGCATCTGTTAGAGGCAATCTGAGTGTTCAATGCTGGTGAAATAGGTAAAATAGGGTAATCACTCATTATCTGCCGTTCTGGCACAGTCATACCCATAACCACATAGATTGATCTTAAAAACACGGTACTGACTAAAAATATTAGAATGAGATATATATAAATTTAATATACATATTCACAAAGTAATAACATATATTTTTATAGGAATACATGTTTATATTAAACGTGTCAGAAGTGGTTGCCTATGAAGATGGGAAATGGGTATGAAAGGGAAATAAATTACACAAACAAAAGAGAGGCCTTGTTTGAACGAGTAAAAAATTCATTAGCTAACAACCTCGACTGGCTGTTGATAGAAATCATCGTACACATTTCTACTGATATGACACACATAAATAACAACCTTCTTCAGTGACCCAACAGTCTCATACCTTGGACTAGTTAGTGTCTACCCATGGCATACTCAGCTTATACACTCTCCTTCAGATCTGTGGTACCCCTTGGAAAATCACTGAGGTTGTATGGATTTTATTTCTAGTCCACTCTTGACCCAATTGACAACATTCCAATTATGGACTGACAAAAAGACACACACACACACACACACACACACACACACACACACACAGCCAGTGCCCGATTTAAATAGAGAAGGATATAGAAACTAATTGGAAGTAGGATGGCCACAGATATCATGGCAAGATTTATTCATGGCCCCTAGTTTCCCGCTGAAGCACAGTCAGGTCCTACAGACTAGGGCACTTTTGTTATACCATGTATCTTTCATGATCAGAGCTTACATCACTTTTCCAGAAGAACTTTTATTTCTGTTTAAGGGAAGGTTGATAAGCATTATGCGCCTCATTGTGAATCATATATCATCAGTAGGCTACATTCTCATCTGGGGCAAGGTCATAGTCACAGAACAGATGCTTCTAAAGAAGATCTTTGCCTCCAGTTGCCAGTATTCTGGAAAGCCAATTTCCATGCAGATTGTTACATGAATTTGCATTTTCCTTACTAGCAGTAATTTTTGTTAGCAGCACTGTGGGAAGATCAAGTTGGACTGTTTAGTTGTGGAAAATGATAATCGTTTTTGGTCTTTTGGCCTGCCAAAATTCTTCAGAGAAAGTAAGGGCTTTGTTGCCAACTTTCTGGTAACTGCATGGGGGAAATGTCTGGAAGTCTTAATGTATAATACAGATGTATTCAATGAATTGTTCTCCTTTCAGTATAATGCTCCATCCCGTTCTCAACTATGCTTGGTGTTGTCTTTATTTTACCATCTCCAAAGCTCTTGTGCCAGGTTAGGAGTGGGTATTTAGGGAAGCTTACTGCTCATTTATTTCTTTTGTTCATTTTTCTATTTTTTTGTTTTTCTCGTCAATTTATGAGACCATTTGTCTATTTGCTTTAAAATATATTTTGTCTATTTACATCTATGATTTGTGTTTTTGCTTTATAATATCTTTTTTTATCCAAATAATTTTAAATTTTTATATAGTTAAATATGCTCAGATTTCCTTTTGACAAATGTCAGACTTCCTCTCTTGGTTAAGAATGTCTCTACTACTTCTGTATTTTACATGTAGTCTCTTGAATTTTTTTCCAAGATTAAAAAAATTCTTCGAAAACCAAGTACCACGTTCTCACTTTTAAGGGGAAGCTAAGTTATGGGTATGCAAAGGCATGCAGAGTGGTATAATGGATATTGGAGACTCAGGAGCAGGAGGGTGGCAGGGAGAGAGATTAAAATCTACCTAATGGGTACAAAGGTACACTACTCAGGTGATGGATACACTAAAATCCCAGACTTCACCACTATACAATTCATCCATGTAACCAAAACCCATAAAGCTATTGAAATGAAGAATACAAAAAAATTTATATTTTACACTTGAATCTCTATGCATCTGTAATTTTTTAAATTACATAAATTTTGTAATTACAACTCTGCATCAGGCAGAGATGTAATTTTTAAAAGTAATGTGATAGAGGGGCAGTATTTTCTTCCATATGAATAGCTAGTACTTTGCTTTAAATTTTATTCTCATTTATAATAGGATGCTGTTTCCTGATTGTCAGTTCCCTTCTACTGATCTATTTGTTCCTGTGCAAATATCATATTGATTTGCCCCCTGTGCAAAGGAAAGAGACTGTGGTATCCAGACCAAATATGTCAAATCCCAAATCAGGATAATTTCAGAATAACTAACCCAAGAAGCTAGCAGGCACTAAAGGCAACATCTTTAAAAATATGAAGAAAAATGTTTCTAATCTAGAAATTCTAAAGCAGAGGAATGATCAGTCAAGTGTGGTAGTAGAATATTAAGGCATGCAAGATTACAAAATATTTACCTCATGCACCCTTTCTTGGAAAGCTACTGTCCTCCAAAAAATCGGGAAAGACCAATATAGAGGAAAACAAAGGATACTGGAAACAAAAGATACACTAGGGGAGAGAGGCAAAGGAAGCCCCCAGGATGATGTGAAGAGAGAGTCCAGGAGGGGCGTGGTGCATCAGGGAGAGATGAAAATCACTGTGGATTGGAGCAGGTCAGAAATACCCAAGACAGGCTTCTTTAGGAGGATGAAATTGTTAGAAATCAGATGTGTCTGATTGTTTCAAGGGGAGATTGAGAAAACTGACAAGAGTTAGGGCTTGAATTAGTGGTAAATATATAGAACACAAAGCAAATGATTAAACAGTAACAAAATTATTTCACCTTCCAGAGAAAATAAAAAATTGCATGAAAGGAAAAATGAATATAGTTCATTTCATAGCTCGTCTATGGATGATATTTATATAACCATACTATCAAACTCTATGATTACTGATCTTACTTGTATTATTTATTAGTGGTGAGGAAATGGACAGGGCCCAGTGTGTGGCAGGAGCAGGAGGATGCAGATCCTCGTCTTCCATAATGGGACATAAAACATGGAAAAATCAAAATAATATAAACATTGTTTAGAGCTAGAGATAGATAGTCCAAAATAATTACTCAAAAGAGATGCAAATGATTGCCTTAAGGAGGAGAAAAATTAGAGGAGGGAGCCAAGAAACTGCTATTTTTCATCATCAACAACAACAAAAAAAACCCAGAAAAGTAAGCAAAGTAATTTTCAAATCAAAACTTCCCAGGTGCATTTTGTTCTCTTTTAAGTTATCATGTGCATGATTATTTTCATATCACTTTAGAAAATATTTTAAAAACTAGCATGAAATTTAATGATTCCAACTGTCCACAATAACAGTATCATTCCAAAATTCAGCTTCCTCTTGGATGGAGTGTTCACTTCTTCCCTGGACTGTAGAGGTGGGTAAGTAAATGCCTTGAGAAAGAGTCCCAACATGGGAGGCAATGCAGGGTTCAGATAAGTAGTTCTTCACTTTGGTTCAGATTAAAATGGTGGAGATATCTATATCTATATCTATATCTATATCTCATGCCTGCTATATTTTTGTCCTTGCTCCATTTCTGGCCTCAAGCAAAAGTACTAAAAATCGGTGAGCTTCTCTGAAATTTTCAGTCCCAGTGTTCAGATTCAAGACTTTAATAAGTTCAAGTCAGTTTGGGAAAAAGCAGCTCAACTCAGATTCAGACTTCTGTCTTAGGAAGTTTGACTTCCTGCTTTTTATCTTCTCACATCTTTTCTAAAGGTATATGTTTTCTTTCTCTCGTTCACATGCCTGCCAATTAGTTTATATCAAAGCCTGTTCTTCTTTCAACATGGATCTGTTCGGTGAAGCATTTCAAGGGCAAGTGACCACCTACTCTTTTACAGTGTTCCATTAACTGTGCCTGTGTCATCTTTATCCATCTCTGTGGGCTTTTAAATCTAGAGTCCTTCAACAATGGCGTCTTTGTTCTCTATTCACTGGATGACTCTTACCATTGGAAAGCAGTGCTACAGAGATGTGAAGGGATGGTGTTAATGTATGTGATTCAGGGTTGAGAGGTATAATCTTAACCTAGAAGGGAATAAAACGTGACTTAGGGAAATGTGTATGTATTTTAACATCTAGGGAATTATGCTGTAATTTTGTTTCACATTTTATTCACATTCTATGTATGCATATTTTCCTATCAGTGATCAGTTATGTCAGAAGGCTTTAGACATTTTTGGACATGGTTCTTAATGTCCTTATGGTTTGATTCCTTTTCCCCCATGAGTTAGGCCAAGTGTGTGTAATATGTATATGTCACCCAGAAAGAAAGACTCAGGGTCCATGCAATTCATACTCTCTTCAACAATAACTCCCTAGTTGAGTATATTTGAATCCACATTCTGATTGATAGATTTATACAGTTGAGTATACAGGTGGGTTCTGATATTGTTGAACTACTTCCTTAGTAAGGTAACTGGTGATAACCCTAACAAGTAGCCAAAGGTTGCAATGTGTATACTTTTTTCTTTTCTTTTTCTAATTTGTCTGGTCTGAATTGTGATGCCCATTTCTTGCCTCCAGGCCTTTATTGCTGAATACTGCTATCTGTTCATACACTTATTCAAAGTATGGTCTTTAAGTCCTGAGGTTTTATCAGTTAAGGTCTGTGTAAAGCTTGGCTCCCCTAGGTATGCTCTGCTGATTGTTCTATGGAGCACTACAGTTCTATGTCCTCCCCTGAGCACCCAAGTTTATATTGGTATTTCTTTTGTTGTTGTTGAGTTAGGAGTTTTGTATATATTCTGTATTTTAATTGCTTGCCAGACATATGATTTACAAGGACTTCTTATTCTCTAGGTTGCGTTTTCACTCTGTTGATAGTGTTCTTTGATGTACAAAAGCTTTTAATTTCATGCAGTCTCATTTGTCTGTATTTTGTTGTTGTTGCCTGTGCCTTTGGTGTGATATTCAAGAAATCATTGTGAAATCCAGTGTTGTGAAGCATTTGCCCTGTTTTCTACTTAAGAGTTCTATAGTTTTAGGTCTTACATTTAAGTATTTAATTTATTTAGAGTTAATATTTGTATACAGTGTTAGTAAGGGTTACTTTTTTTTTTTTTTGGAATTATCGCATCCATTTTACAGATAAATTGAAGTTCATGGAAATTAACAGACTTATTCAAAATCAAGGATTGCTATTGTCATTATTATTTATCATTGTTCTCATTTTTTTTTTTGAGAGAAAGAAAGAGAAAGAAAAAGGGGGTGAGAGAACAGGATTCTTGCTCTATTGCCCGCGCTGGAATGCAATCTAAAAATATGTATTTAAAACCTCTTTTATGCCGATAATTGTGCTTAACAACGGAGACAGGAAGCAATAAGGGAAGAAAATAACAAACAAACAGCCAACCAATATTTCATTTAAGTCTGTGAAATGCTATGCAAATGCTGAAGAGTGATTTACTTCCAATTTTCTAATTATGTGGTCACTTTCAAAATAGGTGTAATGTGATATTGAGAAAAATGTATGTTCTGTGGACCTGGGGTGGAGAATTCTATAAATATTCACTAAGTTTACTTATTCCAGGTCTAAGTTCAAATCATAGATGTCCCTATTAATTTTCTATGTCATTGATCCGTCGAATATTAACAATGTGGTGTCAAAATCTCCCGCTATTATTGTGCAGGAGTCCAGGTCTCTTTATAAGTCATTAAGAACTTGTCTTATGTATCTGGGTGCTCCTGTATCGGGTGCATATATATTTATAATCATTAACTCCTGTTGTAGCATTGATCCTTTTACCATTATGTAATGTCCTTCTTTGTTTCTTTTAGTCTTTGTTATTATTAAAGTCTATTTTGTGAGAGACAAAAGTTACAACTCCTGTTTTCTTTTCTTTTTTTTTTTTGCTCTCCGTTTAATTGGTGAATCTTCCTCCATCCTTTTGTTTTGAGTCTTTATTTGTCGTTGCTTGTGAAATAGATCTGGATACAGTGTACCGATGGGTTTTGACTTTTTATTCAATTTACCTGTCTGTGTCTTTGATTGGGGCATTTAATCCATTTAAATTTAGAATTAATATTAATATTTGTGAGTTCAATATTGTCATTTAATGCTAGCTGGCTATTTTGCCCATTAGTTGTGTAGATTCTTCATTATAGAGATACAGTTTACGTTTTGGTAAGTTTTTGGGATGACTGATACTGGTTGTTCCTTTCTGTTTGTAGTGCTTCTTTCAGAAGCTCTTGTAAAGCAGGCCTGGTGGTGATGAAATCGCTGACTGCTTGCTTGTTCGCGAAAAATTTTCTTTTTCCTTCACTTATAAAGCTTAGTTTAGCGGGGTATGAGATTCTGGGTTGAAAATTCTTTTCTTTGATGATATTGAATATTGACCCCCACTCTCTTCTAGTTTGTAGGGTTTCTGGTGAGAGGTCTGCTGTGAGTCTGATAGGCTTCCCTTTATGGGTAACCTGACCTTTCTCTCTAGCTGCCCTTAGAATTTTCTCCTTTATTTCAACCCTAGTGAATCTAGCGATTATGTGTCTTGGAGTTGCTCTACTTGAGAAATATCTTTTTGGTGTTTTCTGGATTAGCTGGAGTTGAGTATTGTCCTGCCTTACTAGATTAGGAAAGTTTTCCTGAATAATATCCTGAATAATATTTTCCAACTTGGATTCATTCTCTTCATGACATTCAGGTATACCTATCAATTGTAAATTAGGTCTTTTCACATAGTCCCATATTTCTTGGAGACTTTGCTCATTCCTTTTTACTCTTTCTTCTCTAATCTTGTCTTCTTGTTTCATTTCATTAAGTTGGTCTTCGACCTCTGATATCCTTTCTTCTGCTTGATCAATTTGACTGTTACAACCTGTGCATACTTCACGGAGTTCTCATATTGTATTCTTCAGTTCCATTAATTCACTTATATTCCTTTCTAAATTGTCTATTCTCGTTAGGATTTCTTCAAACCTTTTTTCAAGGTTCTTAGTTAGTTTCTTTACATTGGGCTAGAACATGTTCTTTTAAGTCACTTAAGTTCCTTATTATCCACTTTCTGAAGCCTAAGTCTGTTAATGGAACGCACTCGTTCTCAATCAGGTCTTGTTCTCTTGTTGATGAGGAACTGTGATCACCTGTAGAAGGAGAGGCATTCTGATCTTGGGTATTCTCAGCCTTTTTACACTGGTTTCTTTCCTTCATTGTGAGTTCATCCACCTGTTGTCTTTATAATTGCCTACTTTCAAATTAGGTCTCTGAGTGGACGTCCAACTTGTTGATTCCCAGCGCCAAAATCTGAGCAACCCACTGCGCCGACCAAAACAGCGGCATCAAGATTCGTGGTGCTTTTCTGCCTGGGAATCTCTGGTCTGGCTTCCCTCTTGAGTCCCTTCTTCAATCAGGTAAATGGGCGACTCTGCCTTCCCAGAGCTCCAAACATCGATTAGTCTCGTTTACTCTGCACCAAGTACCGCCATGCAGGGGCGCGGGCAAAACCGCGACACTGGCCACAAGAGTCGCCCTGGTGACCCGTGGGGCTCCTCCGCTGGGAATCTTCCGTTCCGTGGGTAACAAAAATTCGTCTGAAAGTGTGGCATCCTCTTGTTCTGTGCGCTTTCTCTGGGAGCTACAATCCTGAGCTGCTAGTGATCGGCCATCTTGGATCTCTCCCTACTTTTTTTTGATTACTGGAGCTTTGTAGTAAGTTTTGAAATAAAGATGTATGAGTCCTGCAGCTTTGTTCTTCTTTTTCAAGATTTTTTTTTTTGTCTATTTGGGGTTTCTTGGGATTTCATATGAATGTTATGAGACACTTTTTGATTTCTACAAAAATATCATTGGGATTTTCATAGGGATTACATTGAATCTGTAGATAATATGGGGTGATATTGACATTTTAACGGTATTGCATTTCAATACATAAGCAGGGATGCCTTTTCATTTATTTATGTCTTTTAAATTTCATCAGTGTTTTTTAGTTTTCATTGTACAAATCTTCACCTCCTTGTTTAAGTCCTAAGTATTTTATTTTTTTCTGATAGTACTGGTAATGGAATTGTTTTCTTAATTTCCTTTTCAGATTGTTCATTATTAGTGTATATAAATACAACTGATTTTTGTGTGTTCATCCTTCTGTGGTCAGAGAAGATACTTTGTATGGTAGTGATCTCTTTCAAACCTATGGAGATGTAATTTGTGGCCTATTATAATATAAGGTCTATCCTGGAAAATGTCCCATGTGAACTTGAGAAGAATGTGTATTCTATTGTTGTTGGGTATAGTGAGTTCTGCATTAGTTGTATTGTATTGATCTAGTTGTATTGTGTTGTTCAAGTTCTCTGTTTTCTTACTTAGCCTCTGTCTGCTTGATCTATCCGTTATCTAGAGTGGGGTATTGAAGTCTTCAACTATTACTGTATTTATTGTATCTTCTTTCTTTATGGAATCTTTTATTAATATACAATGTCCTTCTTTGTGTTTTGTAAACTTTTTTTAATTTAAACTCTGTTTTGTCTGATATTAGTATAGCCATTCCTATTCTCTTTTGAGAATTATTTGCACGGAATATCTCTTTCTATTCTTCCACTTTCAGACTATTTATATCTTTGAAACTAAAGTGAGTCACTTGTAAATTGCATGTAGTTGGATCATTTCAAAATTTATTATGCCAATCTCTGTCTCTTAAATGGAGAGTTTAATGAATTTACATTTAAAGTAATTACTGATAAAGATGAACTTCTGTCACTTTGCCTCTTATTTTCTATAATGCTTTACAAGTATTTTATTCTTCATTTCTTGCATTATTGTCGCCTTTTGTGTTTAGCTGAGTTTTTCTGTAGCAAAATGTTTTAATTCTTTTCTCATCCCATTTTGTCTAAATTCCATAATGACTTTCTTTGTGGTTACTATGGAAATTACATTTAATATCCTAAAGTTATAATTCTCAAATTTGAATTTAGACCAGCTTAATTTCAATAACAAACACTCTACTTCTTTACAGCCTTGTCCTTATCCCTTTAGTTATTGATGTCACCACATTACATCTTTAATACATTGAGTCTCCATAAACATAAACTAATAATTGGTTTTTAAAATATATTACTCTTATGTAGAAAACAGAAAATGAAGTTATAGAAAAACATAATAAAACACTAACTTTTAGACTAATACTTGTTTTTAAAATATATATTAGTCCTTTAAATCACATAGAAAACAAAAAGTGGAGTTACAAACTGTTATTACAATAATATCAGTTCTTGTAATAGCCCATGTATTTACATTTACAGAGATCTTTATTTCTTCATGTAGTTTTTAGTTACTCTCTAGTATCCATCCTTTAATTTCATCCTGTAGGATCCTATTCAACATTTCTTACAGAGCAGTCTAGTGATAATGGACTTCCTCAGCTTTTATTTTTCTGGAAATGTTAATTTCTCCCTTAATTTTGACGGACAGTTTTGCTGTCCATCAGCAAATCGAGAATAAAATTATTGATTTACAGGTTTTTTTTTCTTTTAGCCCATTGAGTATTTCAGCCCACTGACTTCTGCCCTTTAAAGTTTTTTATAAGGTATCTGCTACTAATTTTACTTTCATGTGGTGAGTGGCTTCTCTGTTGTTGTTTCCAAGAGTTTCTCTTTGTCTTTGGCTTTTGACAATTTGATTATAATGTGTCTCAGTGTGGATCTCTTTGAGTTCATCCTACTTGGAATTTATTGAGTGTCTTGAACCTTCATGTCTTTTGTCATACTTGGAAATTTGTGGGATTTTTTTAATTTGCTTTATTTTGTTTAAATAGAGACAGGGTCTTGTTCTGCTGCCGAAGCTGAAGTGCAGTGGCACAATCACAGCTTACCACAATCTTGAACTCCTGGGCTCAAGTGATCCTCCCACCTTAGCCCTCCAAGTAACTGGGACTACAAGCATATGTCTTCACACCTGGCCAATTTTTAAAAAATTTTATTTGCAGAGACAGGACCTCAGGTCTTGTTATGTTGTCTAGGACTATCTTCAACTCCTAGCCTCAAGTGATCCTGCCACTTTGGCTTCCCAAAGTGCTGTCATTACAGGTGTAAGCCAGTGTACCTAGCCAAACTTGGGAATTTTTTAGCCATTATTTCTTCAAGCAACCTCTGCCTCTTTCACTCTCCATCCTCCTTCTGGGTGTCCTGCAATGTGTATGTTGGTTTGATTAATGGTATTACATAGGTCTCTTGGGTCTCTTAACTTTTCTTCAGTCTTTTTTTTTTCTTTCTCAGACTCAATAATTTCAGTTTTCCTATTTTCAAGTTTACTGATTCTTTCTTCTGCCTGCTCAAACCTGCCTTTGAATCCCTCTAGTGAATTTTTCATTTCAGTTATTGTACTTTATAGCTTTAGAATTTTCTTTTTGATTTCTTCTTTTCTGTTTATTGATATTTCCATTTTTTAATACATTGTTTTCTTGACTTCCTCCATACATTCCTTTAGTTCTTTGAGCATCTTAAGATAGTTGTTTTAAAAGCTTTGTTTAATAGTTTTGCCATCTGGTCTTTCTCAGAGATGATTTCTGTTGTCTTATTTTTTTGAATGGGCCACACTTTTCTGTTTTTCTGTTTTTTTTTTTTTTTTTAATTCCCTGTGCGTTTTTCTTTTTTCTTGTTGAAAACTGGACATTTGGATCTAATAATGTGATAATTCTGGTCATCAGATTTTCCTCCTTCCCCGGGGTTTGCAATTTTTTGCTTTTGTTTTGTTTTGATTATTGTAGGCTATCTCCATGCCCAGGATCAACCTGATGTGTAATGTATTTGCTCATCTTTTCTGAGCCTGCTCCTTTCCTCAGTCATAAGCAGTGACTTGAAATTTCCCTCATATATGTAATTATTTTTGAATGTCCTAATCTTTAACGTCTGGCTCTCAAAAGGGAAAGAACAGAATGAAGTGGTGAAAGCTTGCTGGCCCTTTAAATATCCTGGAAGTTGTTTCAGCCTGAGTGGATGGGGCTTACAACTATGAGAAAGATAACCTTGGTCCAGATTATCTGCTTCTATTGCCTGGTCTACTGCAACAAAAGCTACCTGCTACTGTGTCTGCAAGTCCATGATCAGAGGCGGCAATTAGCTACCAAAAACGTATCCCTGATATTTAGAGAACAGGGTCCTCCTTATGACCCACCTTGCTTCTGCAAGCTGTGTGCAAGCTGTTCCAGGAATATGGGCATGACTGCTTGCTAGGAGACTGGGGTGAGGGATGGGTAGCTGCTGCTGCGGTAAGAGTGAAAATTGACCAAGATTAACTGGAATTTACTGTTCAGTGCTTCCTCTGGTCCTTGCAAGCCTTCAATAGACTCCAGGGTTCCGAAATAGTTACATCAGACAGATTCTGCCAGTACAATTGTTGTGTAGGTGGGGAGAGAGAGTCCTGGTGCTTCCCACTCTGCCAGCTTCCTAGAATCCTCTACCTATATTATATATTACTTATAAAATACATGACTGTAATGTAAATTATGAAATAAACTCTTATGAAGCTACTGACAACTTAATGACAAGAACATCATGCTGCGGCCGGGTGCAGTGGCTCATGTCTGTAATCCCAGCACTTTGGGAGGCTGAGGCAAGTGGATTACCTGTGGTCAGGAGTTTGAGACCAGCCTGACCAACATGGTGAAACCCTGTCTCTATCAAAACCACAAAAATTAACCAGGAGTGGTGGCACATGCCTGTAATCCCAGCTACTCAGGAAGCTGAGACAGGAGAATTGCTTGAGCCCTGGAGACGGATGTTGCAGTGAGCCAAGATGGTGCCACTGCACTCCAGCCTTTTTTGAGACTCTGTCTCCAGAAAAAAAAAAGAAAAAGAAAAAAGAACACTGTGCTACTCCTCAATCCCATCCCTTTGCTTCTTCCTTAAGAGTTTACTGCCAGCCCACATTTCTCATTTATGACTTTCTTACATTGAAAACCATTTTTCCACATAAGTATGCATCCACACAAAGTATATTCCTTATTTTTACCTGTTTTCAAGCTCATTTGATTGTTTACATTGAAAACAAATAAAATTGGAATCCTTACTTTAGACCATACACCCAAATCAATTTCCTTACTCTTTATCCCATGCCAATTGGACTTCAGCTTTGACCATTTTATGAAACTCAATCTTGACAAAATTTCCACTGACCTCTACTGTGTCAGACAATCCAGTGTCCACTCCTTTCATTTTCCTTCTTGGCCTTTAGGACTACTCGTCATAGCAAATGCTTTTTTTCTCAAAGTAGTCTTCCTTTTTGGCATCTGTGATACTGCTCTGTTCTTGTCTATCTTCTTTCTCCATGGCCTTTCCTCCTCAGCCTTTTACCTTGGCATTTACTTTTCTACCCAGTCTCTGCATTCTGTAGTTTCTCAGTGCTCAGTCCTAGGTTCCCCTCCTTTATCCTTTTATAATTTCTCTTCAGATGATCTCATTCATGCCTATGGATTTATATGCCATTACCTGCTGCTGACTTCTGAATTTACACCTTGAATCTAGCATTTTGCTTGGACCTCAAAACTCATATATAAATCAACATATATCTCTGGTTTCTATACATTTGAGTGTACATCAAACACTTCAAAAATTAATATTATTGCAACTGAATTCATAATTTTTTGTGAAACCACTCCTCTCTCGGTCTTCATCTCAACAATCTATTTAGTTGCTCAAGTCAGAAACCTGAGAATTTTATTTTGTGTACTCTTGCTCACTGTACTCAATTCATGGAATTTCTCATATTTAGTCCTCAAAACATACCTCAAGTTCTGCTTTTCACCATCTCTACTGCCACCACCTTGGGCCAGATTATCTACTTCTATTGTCTGGTCTACTACAACAGCTTCCTAATTGATTTTCCCTCTTCTCAACTTGCTCTTTTTCAAGATAACCTCTACCAATCAGCTACAGAAGTCTGTCAACGTAGATCTAACAATGATACTTCCCTGCTTAATACAGTTTAGTATAATTAAAACAAAACCCGTACTCCTCCTCACAACAAGCATGGTCCTGCATAGCACCTCCTGCTCACCTATTTTCCACTTGAGCCACACTCCCCTTTACTCACCATGTTTCAGAAACTCTGGTCTTCTTTCTATTCCTAGAAAAGGTGAAGATTTTCCCCATCTCAGAGCCTGCCTATATCTTCTTTCTGATGACTAGAATGCTCCCGAGGCTCTTTAAATGGTTAATATCATCTAACTCTTTAAATCTCAGTCTAGTGGCTTTCTCAGATTTTTCCTGGTCATTCCATTCAAGTGTGTTCTCCTCCCCACTTATTCTAAATATCACTGCAACCACCTCTTTCCACTCCTATGCTCTGTCTTAGTTTCCTGGGGCTGCTATAACAAATTATCACAAACTGGGGTGCTTAAAACAACAGAATTTTATTCCCTCACAGTTCTGGAGGCCAGATGTCCAAAATGAAGGTGTTGGCAGGAACAAAGTCCTTCTGGAGACTTTAAGGAAGAATCCATGCTTTGCTTCTTCCAGCTTCTGGTCACTGTCAGCATTCCTTGACTTGTGGCTGCATCATTCCAATCTCTGGCTCCATGGTCACATTGCCTCCCACCTGCTGTCTGTGTTATCTTTCTTTGATTTTCTCATATAAAAATACTTGTGATGACCATTGTATACATGTACTGAAGTATTACCCTGTATCTCATAAATATGTACAGGTATTATGTTTCAACTAATAATGAAAGGAAAATACTCAGTTGCACCCTACACTTCACATTTTAAAATAATTAAAAAGCACAACCTTTTTATCTTAGACACCTTGGGTTCCTTCTTTTGGGGAAGTATGGGGCAGTCTTGCATTATATCATAGGATAAAGAGGAAAGATATAAACAAGGCATAAACTGTGGTAACTGTGAATTGAGCCTCTTCAGTCTGCATTTTATATGCATGAACAAAATCTTCACTAGTATCTTTATTCAGACACAGAAACCTAACTGAATGAATATTCAAAATGTGTTGATGAGTCCCATACCCTTTTTCAAAGATAAGTGCCAAGTCCTTCCCTTAATTATACTCTGAACAAAATAAGTTATGAAGAAGAAGAAGTAAAAAGAGTACTTGTGATGGCATTTAGGGCCACCAGATAATTTAAGGTAATCTTAACTCAAGATGCTTTATTTAATTACATCTGTAAAGACCCTTTCCCCAAATAAGGTAACATTTACACGTTCCAGAGATTATGACTTGATGTCTTTGGGTGGCTGTTATTCAATCTATTACATACTCTGTCTAGCTTTGTAATCATCAAATTCAGAATAATTTTTTCTATACAAAACAAATTTTATATTTATTTTTTAATTTCTAGTTCATTGTCAGTTTTCCTTATGTCAGTGCTATGCAATAGAAATGTAATGAGAGCCCCATATATATAGCTTTAAATTTTATAGCAGTCATATTTAAAAGTGAAAAGAAACAAGTGAAATTAACTCTAATAACATTTTATTTAACTGAATATATGCAAAATATTATTATTTAAACATGAAATCAATATGAAAATTATTGCTGAGAGGTTTTACTTTTTTTAGGGGTACAAAATCTCTTTAATCTGTCTGGTGTATATTTTGTACTCACAACACATCTCAATTCAGACTAGCTACATTTCAAGTACTCAGCCACAAATGAATAGCAGCTAGTACTGAGTTGGACAGTCAGCTCTAGACATGTAAAACATGTCTATTGTGCTTTTCAGGGTCAACACAATGCTTGAAACATTAGAAATGCTATATATATGAATACATATGATACACACATGCTATACATATATGTGAATAAGTTATTGTGTGAACAAAAGAAGACCAACAAAATCTCATGCCCAGACATATTACATTTTCCTTAACATCGAAATAGTTATCTATTTGCAGAACCACATTTATCTGAATTTAACTGTGAGTGGAAAGTTAAGAATTAGTGATTATAAAACATCTTTGTTTCTACATCAGCTTATTTTTTTGCTTGTACTATTTCTCTTGATGATAAATTTCACATCTTATCATTGTAGTATATAAGAATATTTTATGTAAACTTTAGGAGCTTCTGTGAATGTTTAATATTCTAGGATTTGGTGAATTGTATGTTCATATATATTTATTATAATATTTTCTTTAGTTTTGATGAATTCTGTGAACCAAAATTGCTATGGAATTTGTCCTCTTAAATATTTATTGTCACATAATATTTTAGGTTTGAACAGTGGGGAAATATAGCAGCTCATAGAGAAATTAGAACTTGAATGAAATTCAACCTATAATAGTTTACATATCATTTTGAGCTGACTACCACTAGGCAAAGCATGCATATTCACTTAAAATATTAAGTTATTGAGGGTAAATTTTTATTTAATAATAAAATAAAATGAAAAACCTCTTTAATCACTGGGAAGAATCCTGGCAAGTGGAAGGAAAACTCTACATCAACTTAAACATTTCAAGACAACCAATTTCACTAATTTAAAACAACTTCCAAAGCCAAGGATCCAAGCAAATGAGTCTTTTTCTTTAAACATTCTGACTCATCTTGGGAGCATTAAAATTAATAGAACTTATGAACTTGAGTTCTACTCATTTGAGAATGTGTTTTCAGTAAGTACACATATTAGGGTTGAGATCTGACAGTCTTTTATATATAACCACCATGAACAAACACTGAGTTTTATACCATTAATATTTCAAGGGGTTTGATTCATAATTTTATAAGCTGAACACATCCATGAAATGAACTAATATAGAAAACAAATCTTACTGCAGACCAATGGGATGCTCTATATTCATAACACATTAAGATTAAAAGTACCAAGACAATATTTCAGTCCATGGCCTGATCCTTTTCTATAGAGCTCTGGAGTGGGTAAGACGATAGCGTATGCAGTGGAGAGAAGGAGGGAAGGATCAGAGAAGTCTTAGGATCATGTTTTGCAGAGATCTCATGGGTGAGTGGGTCAAGACTTCATTTCTGCGAGGCACATTTTAAAAATTATCATCAAATCTTCTCTAGACATGATCATTTTGTTTAGATCTATCAATGTCTACTTTCCCCAGTTCCATCTACGGTAGTTTCTGTTATCTTCCCCCGGGAAGCATAGCCTGGCCTCAGATTTTGAGCCAGTTTTGGTGAAGGCAGCAGGTATACTCACCACCTCAATTTTGCTAGTCATTGGAATCTGAGTGTAGTTGTATAACCGTAGCATTGTTTTTCATTGTTCTTAGGAAGCGCTTTACAGGCTGCACGAGACCACTCAACGTGACACTTTCTTTACATGCCCTGCTTCATACTCTGGTTCCCCACTGGAATGCTGTTAGCTTACCTTTGTCAGTCTTCTATACCTGGAGGTGGATGTTATCTTTCAATTACAATGAGAAAAAACAAAAACCAAAACTTTAGACCTGCTTCTCCAGGATTTAACTGTGGTGGCTTTTGGTTTTTAACTGTGTGATTTTTATAAGATCATGTTATTAGAATGGGCCTTTGGTGGTATATGAAAGCCACATCTAATAGCTTATAAATTTACTTATTTATTACAGACAGGGTCTTGCTCTGTTGTCCAGGCTGGTCTTGAACTCCTAGCCTCAAGCAATCTACCTGTCTTGGCCTCCCAGAGTATTGGGATTACAGGCATGAGCCATCATGCCTGGCAACTTATAAATATTGATACTAAAGGGCGAGAAGTAGATAATGATCATTTTAAGAATTGTATAAATTTCTGAGTAATAATCTCAATATTTAATAGATGCCATATAATTTGAACTTAAAATAATCTCTAAGTATGTTTATAAGAATTACATGTGTCTATGAAGATGTTTTTACTAAAAGAATTTTGGTATTTTTAGTGTCTACTTGTGCAGTGAAATATTTAAACATTTAAAGAACCATAAAGTGGGCTAACCCTGAGAACTTGAGACGATGTAAAATAAATGCTAATAAAATATTAGAGGACAGATCAAATACATCAAAAGACTAACAGAAGTTCATCACACCGTAGAAAAACTTTGATGAAGAAAGAACAGTGACTTGGAAAAAGAAGAGAAAAACTTCACAGGACTAAGAAATAGAAGAACACACATAAATAATTGTAAACTGTAAACATGTAGAAGGACATAATACAATAAGTATGTTATAATGTGATTTTATTATAATATATATTATGTATATACATATACATAATATATAATATATACATATTTTATACACATTTTATATACATATTTTATATAATGCAATTATATACATGTAATGTGCATAATACATAATGTGATATATATTCTATGTACTTTATTATAATATGTGAGCCCTGAAATAAACAGAAATCATCATTGCATGTTATGTTTACCTATTGCACCACTGGATACAAATATACTCTCATAATCAAAAGAATCTAGTTTCTCATACATTTAGCTCTTTCAGTACCATTCACAATTTCCAGGGATAGATTTTGACTTTATCTATTCAGACCTTTAAAATCCTGTGAGTGTGGACAATTCAAAAGTGTAATTCTTGGAATCACATACTATATCTAAGCAGCATTAGGTATTTAATCTTGCTATAGTAAACTTTATGACTATGTTACTAAAATGCATTCGTATTTTATTAATAATTATTAAGATCTGGAAGAATAATGTGTATTATGCCAGGTCAGCTGAATTTCCATAAATTTCATCTGCTCTTTGATTTTAAGATGTGAATCCTTTACAACTATGAAACTCATGAAAGTCAGTTGAAATTTATCATATCCACTTCCATGCTTTCATCTAAACTCTCACGCAAACTTAGATCTCCTTGGAAGGTGCCAACTGCAAGAAAGAGGTCCAAACTTTCTTGAATGAGACTTCTATGGACACTGTTCATTGACTATTGACTGCTCTAGACGTAAACGAACCCTACAGTAACTAGATTCATTTTCTTAGCCTTCCATTCTTTCTTACTTCCTGCTCACTCCTTTCTCTGGTATCCTACATTAATTAGGCAGTGAATAAGACAAAGAACAATACCTCTTTGTGTTGCTACAAATTCAGTTACTATCACTAACTGAATCCCCAAGCATGAAATTTAGCATCTCTCCACTTAGCTCAAAGCATATTGTAAAATTCTCAAGACTCTCAAATCCTACTTAATTTTCATTCATTTTAATATTATAGCACAGAGTCCTGGTAAGAGGAGTAATATTATTCTGTGAAGCCAAGTAAGCAACAACAGTGTGCTATTCTTCCCCAAAGACTGGAACTCACCAGTATTGACAATTTAAGTAGCAAATCTGCCCAATAGCACAGTGGCTAAGACCCATTTGTTTTCAGGAAGGGGAGTGAATGAGCTGCTTCTCCTCCTGGTATGCCACTTCTAGTTGGTCTATTGATAAGATGTCCTGTCTCAGCCACCCTCTTAGTGGTGCACATTCGGGAAGGGACTACAGTCTTTACCAAGGTAGCAGCAAAAGGCTCTGACTGTGTAACTACCCCTACATGAGTGGTTTGGGAGTGGATTTAGACATCGGTGAAAAAGGGACCTTTACATCCATATTAGTTTTTTAAAAATAAATTATTATATATCCATTAGATAGCTTCACTGCATTCTTCTGATTAATCCTGTTCTTCACCCCACCCCTGCATAACTCACGCCAGACCTCATTCTGTCCTTGAGTTTTATTCAACCTCCTCTTTCCATTCAACTCTAGAGGCTTACTCTATGTTGTACTCCATCTTATTCCATCTCTCAGTGAGGTGCTGGACACTCAGGGACGGGCAAAGGATGGAGTGTGAATTAGGAGCAAGTTAGGGTGAAGGGTAAAATGAGGGTCTTTCACAAGGTAATGGTTAGAAATATCACTGCAGAAATTATTCATAATTTTAAAAATCACATTTTTAAGTTCTGACTCATATCAGTCAATATAATACTATTGGAATAACTGTGTCAAAACATTGTATTAACCTGTCACCTAACTACATGAAAATATCTTCCTTTTGGCCTTTAGTGACCTCAACAACTCTTCACCTTGAATATTGATGGTGGAGAGATTTGGTGCTGTCAAAGTTTGCTCTCCAAATTTTTCAAGATAAATGGGGAAAAGGGCGAGTTCTTGGAACTTGCTACCAGAATAGTAGTACATTCCTGTGTTTTCTTATCTGCCTTTGGCCTTTTATCTCATTTCTCTGTGTCCATGGTCCTCTGTAACTTGTGCTAACAGTTTCTAGTTCATCAAAGACACCACTTCCAAGGGCATTTATTTACCCATGGAAATTGGTTGGAAATTTGGTGTCACCAAGGGCTGCTTTATTCAATACGTGGCATGAATGTAAATTTATCAATTCATGTGGAATAAATATAAAATGTAAGTTTGGGTTAGTGGTGAATAGCAGTGGTCATAGATTGGAGTCTCATGAGGTGCAAGGGTCCCTGAGATGCAGAAAGTGGTACTTGGATAACTTTTAACTAAAATTTGTGCTCAGATTATTTTGTAACATCTCAATAAATGGTCACACATCAGTAGACCAGCAATGCCTACTCCATAAGGTGAGCTATTCCATTTCCAGTTGGTTCTAGTTCAATCAAGCCTTTTCTAAATTTGAGCTGAAATCTACCTTCCTGATCCTTCTTCTAGTCCAAGTGTAGCTCACTGCAAACTTGGATTGAAATTAACCCATCTTGTTCCTGACAACTTTTCAAATATTTGAAGACGGATATAACTTGTCTCTACTTTTTGGTTTAAATGACATCTTACCTTTAATTTGTGATATCAAAGTGTAAGTCAGCAATGATAGAATACGGATGTTGATCAATCAAATGCTATGATTTTGACTTTTCTCAAAACATGCCACCCTATCCATCACAGTATTTACAGCCATGGTGGTGCTTGAAAGCAGGTGATTATTTATAAAATCCCTGATGTGCGCAGATTCTCAGAATGTACAGTTTAATTTATAACCAGTTCAATAGTACATACTGGCAGACAGGGGCTTTTAAACAATAAGTAAACCTCCAGGAGACACCGTACATCTCTAGGGAAATGTGAGGTTTTTGAAACGTAGATTTAAAATATTCTGATGCTTAAAAATAATATGTAAACTGGCAAATACTTAAGTGGATATTATCCAAGTATTTCTAACTTCATTATAATTCTCTACTAAGAGAATTAGGAATTTTGTCTTTTTAAATAAAAAACGTCCCATTAAAATAGACCTACATTCTATGCCCTAGATGTTGTTATTGATTTCCTCTTTCTGAAATTTCTGTTTTTGTCTATTTTATTTTCTGAGATAAAATTATTGAGGCTTTGCCTGAATCTCTTATGTTTTAATGTAGAGATTAAAGTAATCCTTTTTGAAATTATGACAGTAAGCCATACTAAAATATTTATCAAACATATGTATAATCTCTTTATTATGTGACTTTTATTTAATAACTTAAACTTGTTTTAGACAGAAAAGGACAGGATTAACTTTTCTTATGAAGATAAATGAGAACAAAAAATATATATAATTTATTGCTGCTCTGTGAGTTCCTAGAGTTACTAAAGAATAGCAATGAAAATAATTGCAAGAAAATTGGAGAGAGAACTTCCACATGTTGAGATGATGAACTGAAAATGTTTTTACTTAAGGATGAGTAAATTACTTTCATACAGTTGAGCATACATTCCACATTTTTATATTCTGAGTAGGCAGAAACTTTTTAAGAAGAGTCAGATCTCTTGGAAGCAAGTTATGAAGCTTATGGGAAAGTTTATATTCATTTATTCATCATTTGCTCAATATCTATCAGCATCAACAGAATATAATTTTTATGACACTTGCCATATTTTGTCTTGTAGGATACTTTTTTGTATATATGTGTAGCTTAAAATTTCCTTAAAGCAGAGTCTGAGTATTGTTCACATTTGTATTACATGTGAGGCTGAGAATATGCATAGTAGGCAGTTACTCAATGTGAATTCTATTTCCATAGGCTTTTGATGTTGCTGCTAAAGTATCATTTCCATATTTTTTTGAATCCGTGCCCTAAGTAATTATCAAAGACACATTGTGAGTTATAATGCAAATTTATTTAACTTTAAAAGGAGTTTAAAGTACATTTGTGGTCTCATTTCCAGAATTCACCAGAGCCCTACAAAGGAGAATGTTTCAGAATCTGTCAACTCAGGGTTATATTCTGAGTGATGCACAATTGAAAGGGGTGGGGAGGACTGATGTTAAATACCAAATTCATACAATGTAGATGGTTGGTATGAGAATATATGCAGAATACAGTATATTTTCTCCAGCTCCCAAGCTAACTTGAAAAGAAATTTGAATTCATATCCCACCTCTGATTTTATAAGCCTTGCAAAACCATTTCTCAATTTGGCACTATTAGCAGTCTGGTTGGAAGCCACAGTGTCTGCTCAACCAGATCCAATGAATTCAAAATCAGAGTGAATATATATTAAGACAGCAATACATGAGCAGAGGTGCATTACAGAAGCGACACCAACAAATGACAGAGTTGCTATACTAAAAATATTTGGAAGCAATAATATAGATTTATTCATGAAAATGATAGGGGTTGGTTTTTATCTAGATTAATTGATATAAAGCAGATTTAAAGAAGTAGTAAAATTTTAATTTAATGAAATCAAATGACAAAAATTATTGAACTGGATTTTTTTCATATTAGATGTAATTTTAGGTTTAAATAATACAATACAGGCTATTCATGAATGGCTACTTTATTGACAGCAAATATAATTCTACGGGGTGCTAAAACATTCCACAGTTGTACAACCCAAATGAGTATTGATTAGAGAACAGCCTCAAACAGATTTATGCCACTCTATAGCAATTTAGAAACATGAATTTTTTGAGAATGGTTTGAAAACCAAGAATTATTTGAAAGATAGTTGTACCAACCATTGCAATAATAAATTTTCTATCTGAAATTCTGATGGCTCATTAGTTATTTTCAGATAAATATTTTGCCAAAGAGAACAAAGTCTATTTCATGTATGCAGAAGACTTAAAGGAGCCAGTCAAATAAAAAATGTACATATGAAAGAAATTTGTGTGTAAATAAGTAGATTGCAAAATAACTTAGAAATTCGTTTATGCAGAATTCTGGAAACCAGAGGCATAGAGGTCCCACAGAAAAGTCAAAAGATATAAAATCCTTGCTGTCATGAAGTTGACATGTTAGTGCTGGTATTGGTGGTGAGATGACAAAGAAATAAAAAGCCAAGGCCCAGCTCAGTGGCTCATGCCTGTAATCCTAGCACTTTGGGAGGCTGAGGCAGGCGGACCAGAAGGTCAGGAGTTCAAGACCAGCCTGGCCAACATGGTGAAACCCCATTTCTACTAAAAATACAAAAATTAGCTGGGCATGGTGGTGGGCACCTGTAATCCCAGCTACTTGGGAGGCTGAGGCAGGAGAATTGTTTGAACCTTCGAAGTGGAGGTTGCAGTGAGCCAAGATCGTGTCATTGTACTCTGGCCTGGGCAATAGGATGAGACTTAGTCTCAAAAAAAAAAAAAAAAAAAAAAAAAGAAAAAGAAATAATAAGTGAATTACACTGTATATTTAACTGTGAAAGTTAAATGGAGAAGGTTATATAAGAAAGAGTGATGGGGGCAAGGCCAGTGGTAGGAGGAGAATGGTGGTTGCTGTGGTAAATGAGATGGATGAAAGGCAGGGCTATGAAAGGCAGGGCCCTGAGGCAGTGCCTTTGTGCTTATTGTATTTGGAAACAGTAAGAGGTAAGAGTTGGAATGAAGTGAGGGAAAGGAGTCAGTTATCAAGCCACTGAGATAAGGGGCCTGGAGTAAATCATGCTTGGTATTATGGGACATTTAATGACTTTGGCTTCTTTTGAGTGGGATGAGATGCCATCAGAAAATTTTGAGAATAGGGCTTAAAATTTAGAGCTGACTCTTATTTTCAAAGTTAGTGCTGTAGACTGAATTGTGTCTCCCCTAGTTCATATGTTGAAGTCCAAACCCCTAATATGATTGTATTTGGAGATACTAATAACCTAATACTTCTAGGTTATTAAGGTTAAGTTAGGTCATAAGGGTAAGGTCTTAATCTAATAGGATTTTTGGCCTATGCAAAGAGGAAGGTTTCTTTCTCTCTGATATGTGGACACAATCAGAAGGTAGCTGTCTGCAAGCCTGGAAAAGAACCCTCGTGAAGAACCAACACAGTTAACACCTTGACTTAAACTTCCCAGCATCCATAACTAGGAGAATATATGTTTTTGTTGTTTAAGCAACACAGTCTATGGTATTTTGTTATGGAAGCCTGAATACACTAAGACAGTGTAGAAATTCTGAACTATATTTTGCCTTTGGAAATATTTTTTTTAATGCATAGTTTGTCTGATTGACCTTTATATGTATAGTGAGATGAAAACAGTAATTATTTAAAACCAACTATGACTACAGTTTACTTTGCCTTCTAAAGCAATTGACATAGTTTATATGTGTTGAAAAATAAACACTTATATTGCTCTCTTCCATTTTTAAAGGACATATAAGAAGATAATTGTACACATAGTCTTCTAAACTGAATCTTGTCAGGCATTTTATTCAGAAGCATTTTATTTTCAAAAAAACTGCAGGGAAGTACTTTTTTATTCTTTGTACTATATTTCATCCATTATGTGTTAAATAGGCTTCAGTAGACTACCCTGAAAGTATTTGTTATTTTATTTCTGCAAAAACTGCTATCTGATTTCTAGATCATTGACTTACGTATGAACTTTAGGAACACAATCCATAAACGACCCAGAATTTGCCTATACAAACAGGTAGAAACAGGTAGATGATGGTAATCATCAACCTTCAGTAGATAAAATAGTTGTAATGAATTTTTCAAATAGGGCAGTCTTTTTCATGCGTTGTAAAATGACTGTGGACATTTAGTTTGCAACCTTTGAATATACAACAAAGTTTTTATTGGTTGTGATTGAAATTCATACTGCTTCAGAGATAACATCTTTAAACTGAAACTTATTACCTGTGTAAAGTTTGATTCATAGAAGTTAGGAATAGAGAAAGCCCCTCATCCCTATCTTGTTTATTTAATCTGTGAAACCATTTCCAGTGCATTTTCTGAAGTGGCATTTAGATGGAGGAATCCAGGAGGCCTGGACTCCTAGGCAGATGGGTTATCACTTTTGGAATGATCAGTCTAGCAGTAAGGAGAAGTAGTGACGCATAGTTACTAAGAGCAGGTGCTGTGGATTTAGTCAGAGTAAGCTCTGAACCCACCTCTGCAATTGATTGGCTTTGGGACTTTGGGCACATTTCTTAACCTCTCCCCTAGCCCTGTTTCTTCATCTTCAGAATCAGGATTCTACCTAACAATTTGAGTTGTAATAAGGATCAAATGAAATAATAATGCCTAGTATGTATGTATCTATTCCTGCTACTTACTGGGTATGGTACCTCATAAAAATGACCATGATGGCATATTCTTTCCTGTACCCACACCCTTCAAAATATGACTTTAAAATTTCTCCCATCAAGAGATACAATATGTTTACTCACCCCTTAAATCTGAAATGGCCTCCTGATTTCTCTTAGCAAATGTGATGTGATAATTTGAAACCTAGATCTCAAGAGTCATTATGTGACTCCACTTTTCCTCTTTGACCCTTGTGACTGCCATGAGAATGAGTTTGAGCTAAATTGCAGGAGGATGAGCTACTACATAGAACTATGCAGGTTGTCTCATCTCAGTCTGTGCAAGAACACTAGACCACTGGAAACTCATCAGCTGACCACAGATGCAGAGTGATGAGCTTGGCCCAGATTAGTAAAACTGATCAGTCAGTCTGAAGACTTATGGACTGACTAAGCCAAAACATAACACCATCACTATCACCATTATTTACTAAAAAATAAATAATGGTTGTTGTGGTTGCTGCTGCTGCTGCTGTTTGAAGTACAGTTGATATATAATAAGTAGCATGGGTTTAAAATATGGAATTTGACAAGTTTTATAAATGTAGTAAGATGAAAACAATATGTCTATACCAGTTAAATCATCACCAAAATCAAGATAATGAATATATCTATTACTTCCTAAAGTTTCCTTTTGCCCTTTATAAATTGCTTCCTACCATCCCATCTGCCCATGCCCCCATCCCAGAACATCATTTACCTGATTTGTCAGCCTGTATTTTCTATAATTATATGTAAATGGAGCCATACATATGTATTTCTCTTTGGCCTCTTTCATTCAGCATAATTACGTTCAAATTCATTTATATTGCTCTGTGTATATTGCTGATTAAGATTCCATTTTACAGACATACCACAAACTATGACGCTCACCTTTTGATGAGTATTTAGGTTGCTTCCAGTTTTTAGCTATCGCAACTAAAGCTGCTATAAACATTTGCACAGGAGTCTTTGTACTAACATAAGCTTTTATTTATCTGGTGAACCATACCAACACATGCTTTTCATTTGTAATGGCCGGGTCATATGCAGTTAAGAAACTGCAAAGCAATTTCCAATGTGGTTTTATCATTTTATATAGCCACCAGCAATGTTTGAGAGCTGCTGTTGTTTCATGTCCTCACCAACACCTGATGTTGTCAGCCTTTTTTATTTTGGCCATTCTAAAAGTTATGTAGTAGTATTTCATTGTCATTTTAATTTATATTTCACTGATGACTAATGATGTTCAACATCGTTAGATTTCAAACTGTTGTGCAAAACAAAATCAGTATTTGGCAATCAGTAGCTTCCCTGTATGCAAACAATCAGTAAACAAAATTTCTAATGGCAAAAGATATAATTTATAATGATATTCAAAAAGACAACACAGAAATAATCTTAACATAAAATGTTTGGATAAGCATAAAAAAAATAAAATACCCCTAGAAGATACAAAATAAACCTTAATCACAGGAAGATTCAATATTATCATAAAGATTTCAATTCTTCTTAAATGTATGTTATAAATTTAAAATGTATTATAAAGTTATACATTGAATAGCCTTCCTATAACAAATAAAAGGTTTTAATTTTAAGTAGACTAGCTCCTTATGAATTTACATGGAAGAATAACAACATGAATAATAAGGAAAACTCTGGATCAATGAAGGAAGACTAGCCTATCAGATAGTCTAACAGGTTCTCCAGAGAAACAGAACCAACTATGTGTGTATGGAGAGAGAATGGGGGAGGGAGAGAGAGAGAGTTTAAGGAATTGGCTTAGGTGATTGTGGGGGGCTTAGTAAATCCAAAATCTTTAGGGTAGGCTGGCAGACTAGAGACCCAGGAAAGAATTACAGTTTGAGTCCAAAGGCTGTCTTCTGGAAACATTCCTTCTTGCTCTAAGGAGATGTGGGGTGAGGATGAAGAGTCAGTCTTTGTTCTATTAAAGGCCCTCAAGTAATTGGAGGAGGCCCACCAACATTTTACAGAGTAATCTGCTTTACTCAAAGTCTATTCATTCAGAAGTTAAAATATTCAAAAAATACTTTCACAGAAACACCTAGATCAATGTTTGACCAGAATTTGGCCCAAAATAAAACAGTGGCCCATATACAGACATACAGGCCAGATAAACAAGTTCTCTATGAGAAATGAATAGATGGCAGGGGTTGGAAAATTATGGTCAACAGGTCAAATCCAGTCCTCAGCCTACTTTTGCAAATAAAATTTTATTGAAATACAGACACACTTATTTGTTTATGAATCATCTATGGTTGTTTTTGCATGATGATGGCAGAATTAAACAGTTGGGACTGGGATCTAGAAAGTCTAAAATATTTGCTACTTAGCTCTTTATGGAAAATGTTTGCTGACCTCTGGGATTCAGCATACCAAGTTAGCAAGGGAAAAAATGGAATATTTGATAAATGGTTCTGAAAGCACTGATTAGCCATCTGGAGAAGGACAAGATGGATTTATACTTCACACCTGTATCAGAATAAACTCCAAATTGATCAAAGATGTAAGGTAAAGTATAAAACATAAGAAACTAAAATAAAATATGAGAAGTCTTATTACATATTACTTTACATCCAGAACACATAAAAGATTAATATATTCAATAACATTTTCTTTAAAAACCCCAAAATTCTGCATGGCAAAAACCACTATCAGTAAAGTCAAAAGAGGAGCAACAAATTGTAAAAAAAAATTGCAACTCATATCACTGAACAAAGGTTTAATTTTTCTAATGTGAAAAGATATCCTAAAAATTAAAATAAAGATTAACAACTCAACAGAAAAATGAGCAAAATGACGTGAACTGTTTATAAAAAAAGAAGTAAAACATATCTTAAATATTGAGATTCTTAACTATACTTCTGATAAAATGAAACAAACATTAAAATGTTCTTACATACCAGTTTTCAGCAATAATACAGGCAAACATTTAAATTTTGGTAACATTTTGTTGATGGTGCTGGAGCAAACAGAACTATTTGTTAGTGAAAGTATAATTTGGAACTATCCCATTCAAAGCAGTTTTTCTGATACCTGTGAATACTACAAATGTGTATAATCTATGACTCAGTGACTATTTTTTTAGGAATTATCAAGGCTATATTTACATCCATGTATGAAGTCCATAATGTAATATCCATAGTGTAATAATGATATTTGATTGTAAGTGCAAAAGAATAGAAATAACCTAACTGGTCATCAGTAGGAAACTGGTTGATTAAAATAGTTATGCATATCCTTTCAAAGTAATAAAATGCAACTGTAAAAAAAGATTAAGCAAGCTCTATGTGTGAATATGAAATGAACTCAAAACTAAAGTTTGCATGTATGTTTGTGTGTGTGAGACAAAAAGTAAGATGAATAGAACAGTGTATGGTACATTATCACTTATGTGTAAAAAGGGAAAAGCAGGAGTATACATATTGATTGACTAAGAATCAAGAGGGATATATGTACTCTGAAAAATGATTACCTCTCCAGGTCTGTAGGTTGGCAATCAGAGATGAAAGTGAGACTTTTTACTGTATTAAAATGTTTAAGGCATAAGAAAAAAGAAATAGAAGCCATAATGGAAGAAAAAGACAGAATCAAATATTTTACATTAGAGAAATTTCCCACTGTGTGGTATCATTAACTATACCAACATCTAGCATATTGTAAGCACTCAACAAACGCCTTATTTGTGTTGATTAGATGATGTATCTATAAGGACTGATAAAGCAGAAGGTATTTACTCAATAAGAGGTCATCCCAGTAGCTCTTCTAGATTTTCCTCAAATATTTGTAGATAATTTTTAAGGCTATGAACCAGAGCAAGACCTTGCCTTTGTGAATCCTTGTCAGAGATACTCTTGAGTCAGAAAGATCCAGGTTGCTGGCTGTGGACTTTTAATATTTCCCCTGGTTTAAGCCTATCCCAGAAAACAAGGGAAATTAGCGATCCTGTGATCTCCAATTCAGTGCATGCAAGGTCATGTAACAACAATAAAAGAAAACACCACAGACACACAGATAGAAAGAAGAAAAGGAGGAAGAAGAGAAAGAGAAGGAGGAAGAAAGGAAGGAGGAAGAGAAGGAGGTAAAACTCACTAGTACTGCCCCAGCCAGCACATTTGGCTTCCTATTCCATTTTCCAAAGCCCACTCACCTGTAGCCTGAAACGCCAAGCTGCAGATTTGCCATTTAAGTAACTACCAGTAAGTGGGTACCATTTAAGATATATTTCTTGAAGGGGTCGAGTTTCTGCTTTCTGCATATGGCTAGCCAGTTTTCCCAACACCACTTATTGAACAGGGAATCCTTTCCCCATTGCTTGTTTTTTTCAGGTTTGTCAAAGATCGGGTGGTTGTAGATATGTTGTGTCGCCTCTGACGCCTCTGTTCTGTTCCATTGGTCTATATCTCTGTTTTGGTACCAGTACCATGCTGTTTTGATTACTGTAGCCTTGTAGTAGAGTTTGATGTCTGGTAGTGTGATGCCTCCCGCTTTGTTCTTTTTGCTTAGAATTGACTTGGTTATGCGGGCTCTCTTTTGGTTCCATGTGAAGTTTAAGGTGGTTTTTTCCAGTTCTGTGAGGAAGGTCATTGGTAGCTTGATGGGGATAGCGTTGAATCTGTAAATTACTTTGGGCAGTATGGCCATTTTCACGATATTAATTCTTCCTAACCATGAACATGGAATGTTTCTCCATCTGTTTGTGTCCTCTCTTATTTCATTGAGCAGTGATTTGTAGTTCTCCTTGAAGAGGTCCTTTACGTTCCTTGTTAGTTGTATTCCTAGATATTTTATTCTCTTTCTAGCAATTGTGAATGGCAGTTCGTTCTTGATTTGGCTCTCTTTAAGTCTGTTATTGGTGTATAGGAATGCTTGTGATTTTTGCACATTGATTTTGTATCCTGAGACTTTGCTGAAGTTGCTTATCAGTTTCAGGAGATTTTGGGCTGAGGTGATAGGGCCTTCTAGATATATAATCATGTCGTCTGCAAATAGAGACAATTTGACTTCCTCCTTTCCTATTTGAATACCCTTTATTTCTTTTTCTTGCCTGATTGCTCTGGCTAGAACTTCCAGTACTATATTGAATAGGAGTGGTGAGAGAGGGCATCCTTGTCTAGTGCCAGATTTCAAAGGGAATGCTTCCAGTTTTTGCCCATTCAGTATGATATTGGCTGTCGGTTTGTCATAAATAGCTTTTATTATTTTGAGATACGTTCCGTCGATACCTAGTTTATTGAGGGTTTTTAGCATAAAGGGCTGTTGAATTTTGTCGAAGGCCTTCTCTGCATCAATTGAGATAATCATGTGGTTTTTGTTTTTGGTTCTGTTTATGGAAACCTAGGCAAAACCATTCAGGACATAGGCGTAGGCAAGGACTTTATGACCAAAACACCAAAAGCATTGGCAACAAAAGCCAAAATAGACAAATGGGACCTAATCAAACTCCACAGCTTCTGCACGGCAAAAGAAACAGTCAATAGAGTGAATCGGCAACAAACAGAATGGGAAAAAATTTTTGCAGCCTACCCGTCTGACAAAGGGCTGATATCCAGAATTTACAATGAGCTAAAAAAGATTTACAAGAAAAAAACAAACAAGCCCATTCAAAAATGGGCGAAGGATATGAATAGATACTTTACAAAAGAAGACATACATCATACATGAGGCCAACAAACATATGAAAAAATGCTCATCATCACTGGTCATTAGAGAAATGCAAATCAAAACTACATTGAGATACCATCTCACACCAGTTAGAATGGCAATTATTAAAAAATCTGGAGAAAACAGATGCTGGAGAGGATGTGGAGAAACAGGAACACTTTTACACTGTTGGTGGGAGTGTAAATTAGTTCAACCACTGTGGAAAACAGTGTGGCGATTCCTCAAGGACCTAGAAATAGAAATTCCATTTGACCCAGCAATCCCATTACTGGGCATATATCCAAAGGATTATAAATTGTTCTACTATAAGGACACATGCACACGAATGTTCATTGCAGCACAGTTTACAATAGCAAAGACCTGGAACCAACCCAAATGCCCATCGATGATAGACTGGACAGGAAAAATGTGGCACATATACACCATGGAATATTATGCAGCCATTAAAAATGAGGAGTTCGCGTCCGTTGTAGGGACATGGATGAACCTGGAAAACATCATTCTCAGCAAACTGACACAAGAACACAAAATCAAACACCACATGTTCTCACTCATAGGCGGGTGTTGAACAAGGAGAACACATGGACACAGGGAGGGGAGCACTATACACAGGGGTCTGTTGGGGGGGAGGGGGGGGACAGCGGGGGGGTGGGGAGTTGGGCAGGGATAGCATGGGGAGAAATGCCAGATATATGTGAAGGGGAGGAAGGCAGCAAATCACACTGCCACGTATGCACCTATGCAACAACCTTGCATGTTTTTCACATGTACCCCAAAACCTAAAATGCAATAAAAAAATAGATATATTTCTTGTATATTTTTCAAAAATATCTCATGCATATACTCAGATATAAAAGTAGCTTTCTAGGTCTTTCGTTTTTACTTAAAAGTGTGTCTTGAAGGTCGTTCTTTTTCAATCGCTCTATGCATTGCATTGTGTGGATTTGGGCTAATTATAATCGATCGTGTGTCCAAAGGGCTGAAATCCAGCCTGTGTACCACGGGCATGGGGCTGTGAGAGCCAGTAGGAGGCAATATTTCTAACTTTTTTATTATTATATCTGGTATGTTGATCTGTGGCCAGTGAGCTTTGATGTTATTTTGTAATTGCTTTGAGGGACCATGAACTACACTCCAACAAGATGATGAACTTAATTGCTAAGTGTTGTGTGTGTTCTGACTGCCCCACTGACAGCTGCTTCCCACCCCTCTCCCTATCCTCAGGCCTCCCTATTCTCTGAGACACACAGTATTTAAATTAGGACAATTAATAACCTTACAATTGCCTCCATTTGTTCAAGTGAAAAGGAGAGTCTCATGTCTCTCCTTAATGAGGGAGGCATGTTGAAAGCCTGGATAGGTCAAAAGCAAGGCCCCTTGTACCAAAAAGCCAACTTGTGAATGCAAAGGGAAAGTTCTTGAAAGAAATTACAAGTGCTACTCCAGTGCACATAAATAATAAGAAACTCAAAACAGTCTTATTGCTGATATGGAGAAAGTTTGAGTGGTCTGGATATAAAATCAAACCAGCACAACATTCCCTTAAGCCAACACCTAATCCAGAGCAAGATCCTCAATCTCTTCAACTCTGCGAAGTCTCACACCGAAGGTGAAGAAGTTGCAGAAGAAAAATTGGAAGGTAGCAGAGGTTGGTTCATGAAGTTTAAGGAAAGAAGCTGTCTCAATAACATAAAAGTACAAGGTGAGGTACCAAGTTCTGATGGAGAAACTGCAAGTTATTCAGAAGATCTAGCTAAGATAACTCATGAAGGTGGCTACAGATCTTCAATGCAGATGAAAAGACTTCTATTGGAAGAATACATCATCTAGGACTTGCACAACTAGAGAAGACATGTCAATGCCAGGCTTCAAAACTTCAAAGCACAGGCTGACTGTCTTGTTAGGAACTTATGAAGCCGGCATCTTTAATTTGAAGCCGATGCTCATTTACCATTCTGAAAATCCTAGTGCCCTTAAGAATTATGCTATATCTACTCTCTGTGTGCTCTATCAACAGAACAACAAAACTTGGGTAACTGCATATTTGTTTACAGCATGGTTTACTGAATATTTTAAGCTTATTGCTGAGATCTACTGCTCAGGAAAAAAAGATTCCTTTCAAAATATTACTGCTCATTGTCAGTGCATCTAGTCACTTAAGAGCTCTGATGCAGATGTACAGGGAGAAGAATGTTATTTTCCCACCTATTAACACAACAACCATTCTGCACCTCATAGGTCCAGGAGTCATTTCAACTTTCAAGTCTTATTTTTTAAGAAATACATTTCATGGGGCTATAGCTGCTATAGATAGTGATTCCTCTAATGGAACTGGCCAAAGTAAATTGAAAATCTTCTGGAAAGGATGTATCATTCTAGATGCCAAAAAGAATATTTATGATTCATGGGAGGAGGTCAAAATATCAACATTAACTGGAGTGATATGGTTTGCCTCTGTGTCCCCACCCAAGTCTCATCTCAAATTATCATCCCTCTGTGTTGAGGGAGGGACCTGGTGGGAGGTGATTGGATCATAGGTGCTGTTTCTCCCACGCTGGTCTCGTGATAGTGAGTTCTCCTGAGATCTGATGGTTTAAAAGTGGCATTTCCAGGCCGAGCATGGTGACTCATGCCTGTAATCCCAGCACTTTGGGAGGTTGAGGTGGGTGGATCACTTGAGGTCAGTAGTTCAAGACCAGCCTGGCCAACATGGCTATAAATATACAAAAATTAACCAGGTGCGGGGTACGTACCTGTAATCCCAACTACTCGGGAGGCTGAGGCAGGAGGATCACTTGAACCCAGGAGGCACAGATTGCAGTAAGCCCAGATCATGCCACTGCACTCCAGCCTGGGCAACAGAGTGAGACTTCATCCCCCCCACCAAAAAAGGGCACTTCCCCCTTTGTTCTCTCTTCTCTCCTGCTTTGCTGTGGTAAGACGTGCTTGCATCCCATTCACCTTCTGCCATGATTATAAGTTTCCTGGGGCCTCCCCAGCCGTGTGGAACTGTGAGTCAGTTAAATCTCTTTCCTTATAAATTACTCAGTCTCAGGTAGTTCTTTATAGGAGTGTGAAAATGAGCTAACGCAAGGAGTTTGGAAGAAATTGATTTCATCGTGGATAACTTTGAGGGGTCCAAGACTTCCATGGAGGAAATAACTGGTGGAAATGTGGTATAAATAGCAAAAGAACTAGAATCAGAAGTGGAGCTTGAAGATGTGACTGAATTGCTACAATTTCAGGATAAAAGTTGAACAAATGAGGAGTTGATTCCTATGAATGAGCAAAGAAAGTGGTTTCTTGAGATGAAAACTACTCCTGGGGAAGATGCTGTGAACATTGTTGAAATGACAACAGAGAATATAGAATATCACATCAACTTAGTTGATAAAGCAGTGGCAGGGTTTGAGACAGTTGAGTCCAGTTTTTGAAGACATTCTATTGTGGGCAGAATGCTACCAAACATACTACAGAGACATCTTTTGTGAAAGGAAGAGTCAGTCAATGCAGCAACCTTCATGTCTTATTTTTTAAAATGGCCACAGCCACTCCAGCCTTCAGCAGCCACCATCCTGATCAGTCCACAGACAACACAGAGGCAAAACCCTCCACCAGCAAAAAGTGTGCAACTCTCTGAAGGCTTAGAAGACTGTTAGCACCTTTTAGCAATAAAATATTTTTAAATTAAAAGATGTGCATTGTTTTTTAGACATAAATGCTATTGGACACTTTATAGATGACAGTATAATGTGAACATAACTTTTATGTGTACGGGGAAGCCAAAAAGTTTGTGTGACTCCTTCTACTGTGACATTCACTTTATTGCAGCAGTTTGGAACTGATCCTGCAGCATCTCTAAGCTATGCCTGTGTATTTAGTGGGTCTCTCATTGATAAGTATATTTTTCCTAGCCTTTTCCCCCACTAATATAACTGACATCACAGTGAACAGCCTCATGATATTTTTAATGCTGGGTGACAGATTAACTTGTGGAGTCTTTGTGCCCGAGTTACTTCCTGGTTTAGCAGGCTGCAGTTTGGCCGCTTATCACTCTTATTTCTCATTTTTAGACTTTCTTCTAGCCTCTTAATCACTTACACAGGTCTAAGATCAGTTCCTGAAGTTTCAGAGCCACCCTTAACATTGGCAGTGGCACAGGAAACTGTGCCTGTACCGACACATGCCTCTCCATATGTCTCCAGCAGAAAAACTAATAAAAGGAGAGGGGAGTGGAAAAAGCATGACATGTGCAACATGCGTGCCTTGGAAGGGAAGCGGCATTTGTTGGCAAGGGTGATAAAGACAAGCAAAAAAGAAATGCTGCCATCTGTATCTCCTTTCTGATGTGAAGCTGGAAAGAACTTACAAACTCCACTGGACAGAACAGTCAAGGCAATGGAACTGTCTGTTTCCTTTAAAAGAGGAAAGCATCAAATGTTTGGAAAATTGCAATTAAATTAAATGTCAAAATACTTTCAACTGAATTGCCTGGCTACTCTGCTTTAGCTGGTGGTGTCCACATCTCCATCCTTTCCTTGTGACTGCTGTTCAGCCACACATTGGAGGAGAGTGCTGGGCTCCCACAGGCTGATCTTTCTTTTTGGCTTCTACCTACATTGTCTGTGACACACATAACTTTTCTTTTAAAAAAAATTGTGGTTAAAAAATATATAAAATATATAATATAAATAAAATACATAACATTTTATCTCTATAAAACACATATATTTATATATTTTTATGTATTTATTAAATATTTTTTATATAATAATTAAATTTATTATAAATTATAATTTATCATGTATGAAACATATAAATATAGTTACATAATATATATATTATATTTTTTAATATATTTACCATATATATGAGACACTTTATATTATTAGACATATGTATTTATGTCTAAGTAGTATATATGTCTAAATAATATATATTAATATATAAATATATAGCATATAAATATATTTAAAATATAAATAAAATATAAAATAAATAACAAAATAAAAATGTATTTTATATATAAAATAAAATAAATATTTTAAGATATATAAAACATATTAATTAATTATTTTGAGATGAAGTCTCACTCTGTTGCCCAAGCTGGAGTGCAGTGGTGTGATCTCAGCTCACTGCAACCTCCACCTCCCAGGTTCAAGCATTTCTCCTGCTTCAGCTTCCTGAGGAGCCAGGACTACAGGCACCTGCCACCACACCTCGCTAATTTTTGTATTTTTAGTAGAGATGGGGTTTCACCATGTTGACCAGGCTGGTCTTGAACTCCTGACCTCATGATCCACCCACCTTGGCCTCCCAAAGTGTTGGAATTACAGGCTTGAGCCACCACTCCTGGCCTATATTTTTTATATAGATTTTAAAAATATTTTACCACTATATATATATCACATATATATAAAAAACACAAAATTTACCATTTTAACAATTTTTAAATTGGTCTATAGTAATTATACATATTTATGAGGTTCATGTGCTACTTTGAAGCCTTCATACTACATGTAATGATCAAATCAGGGTAATTAGGATATCCATCATCTCAAACATTTATCATTTCTTTGTATGGAGAACTTTCCAAATCTTCCCTTCTAGCTTTTTCAAAATATACACTAAATTATTGTTAACAATAGTCATCCTACTGTGCTGTCGAACACCAAAACCTATTCCTTCTACCTAACTGTATTTTTGTATTCATGAACCAACTTCTCTTCACCCCTTGCCAATCCTTTCCAGCCTCTGGTAACTATCAGTCTACTCTTTACCTCCATGAGGTCAAAATTTTTAGCTCCCACATATGAGTGAGAACATGCAATATTTGCATTTTTGTGCCTGGCCTATTTCATTTAACATAGTGGCCTCCAGTTTCACCAATGCTGTTGAAAATGGCAGGATTTCATTCTTTGTTTATGATTAGATATTATTCTATTGTGTATAGATGCCACATTTTTAATCCATTCACCCAGTGGCGAACACTTGGATTGATTCCATATCTTGGCTATTGTGATTGATGCTGCAATAAACATAGGTATGCATCTCTGATATACTGATTTCCTTTCTTCTGGATATATACCCAGCAGCAGGATTGCTGGATTAGTTTTGTGAGGAAACTACATACTGTTTTCTAAAGTGCCTGTACTAATTTACATTCCCATCTGTTGGGCACTAGTGTTCCTCTTTCTCTGCATCTTCACCAGTGTCTGTTATTTTTTGTCTTTTTGATAACAGGTATTTAAAAAATTGTGGGTACATTGTAGGTGTATATATTTATAAGGTACATGAGATATTTTGATACAGGTGTACAATACAAACAATCACAGTAGGGTAAATGTAGTATCATTACCTCAAGCATTTATCCTTTCATTGTGTTACAAACAATCCAGTTACATTCTTTCATTTATTTTAAAATGTGTAGTAAATTATTGTTGATTATAGTCATACTGTTGCTCTATCAAATAATAGATTTTCTTCATTTCATCTAACTAAATGTTTTTACACATTTTCTCTCACTTCCACCTCACTCCCTACTATCTCCTTCCCCCACTTATCTTCCCAGCCTCTATCTCCATGAGTTCAATTGTTATAATTTTTAGCTCCCACAAATAAGTGAGAACATGTGAAGATTGTCTTTCTGTGCCTGACTTATTTCACTTAACATAATGACCTCCAGTCCATCCATGTTGCTGCAAATGACAGGATCTCATTCTTTTTTATGGCTAAATAGTATTCCATTGTGTATATGTACCATGTTTCCTTTACCCATTCCTCTGTTGATGGACACTTGGGTTGCTTCCAAATCTTAGCTATTGTAAACAGTACTGCAACAAACATAGGAGTGCAGATACCTCATTGATATATTGATTTCCTTTCTTCTGGGTATATACCTAGCAGTGAGATTACTGGATCATATAGTAGCTTTTTAGTATTTTTGAGGAACTTCCAAATTGCTCTACATAGTGATTGTACTAATTTACATTCCCACCAACAGTGTATGAGGGTTCCCTTTTCTCCATATCCTCACCAGCATTTGTTATTGACTGTCTTTGGATATAAGCCATTTTAACTGGGGTGATGATAATATATTATCTATTGTAGTTCTGATTGGCATTTCTCTGATAATCAGTGATGTTGAGCACCTTTTCACAGACCTGTTTGCCATTTGTATGTCTTCTTTTGAAAATGTCTATTCAAATCTTTTGCTTATTTTTCATCCAGGTTATTAGATTTTTTTCCTATTGAGTTGTTTGAGGTCCTTATATATTCTGGTTATAATCCCTTGTCAGATAGATAGTTTGCAAATATTTTCTCCCATTCTCTGGGCTGTCTCTTCACTTTGTTGCTTATTTCTTTTGCTGCACAGAAACTTTGTAACTTGGTGTGATCCTATTTGTCCATTTTTGCTTTGGTTGCCTGTGCTTTTAGGACTAAAATTTTAGGGAAATGGCAATGTCCTGGAGAGTTTCCCCTAAGTTCCTTGTAGTAGTTTCTTAGGTTTAGATCTTAGATTTAGGTCTTTAATCCATTTTGCATTGATTTTTGAATATGGCACGAGATATGGGTCTAGTTTCATTCTTCTGCATATGAATATCCACGGATATCTGGTTTTCCTAGAATCATTTATAGAAAAGACTTTCCTCACTTTTGTTAAAAATGAGTTCATTGTAGATGTATGGATGTATTTCTAGGTTCTTTATTATGTTCTACTGGTCAATGTGTCTGTTTTTATGCCAGTTCCATGCTGTTTTGTTACTATATTTCTGTAGTATAATTTGAAGTTAGGTAATATAATTCCTTCAGTGTTTTCTCTCTTCCCATCAGGAGAGCTTTTGCTATTCTGGGTCTTTGATGGCTTAATATAAATTTTAGGATTAGTTTTTCCATTTTTGTGAAGAATATTATTGGTACTTTGTTGGTTTTTTTTTTTTTTTTTTTTTTTTTTCTGGGGAATGGAGTCTCGCTCTGTCGCCCAGGTTGAAGTGCAGTGGCACGATCTCGGCTCACTGCAACCTCCCTTTCCTGGGTTCAAGCAATTCTCCTGTCTCAGCCTCCTGAGTAGCTGGGACTACAAGTGCCCATCACCACGCCTGGCTAATTTTTGTATTTTTAGTAGAGACAAGGTTTCATCATATTGGCCAGGCTGGTCTTGAACTCCTGTCCTCATGATCTGCCCACCTTAGCCTCCCAAAGTGTTGGCTTACAGGCATAAGCCACTGCTCCCAACCTATTATTGGTATTTTGATAGGGATTGCATTGAATCTGTAGATTGCTTTGAGTAGTGTGGACATTTTAACAATATTGATTCATCTAATCCATGAACATGGACTATCTTTCCATTTTTTTAATGTCCTCTTCAATTTTGCATCAATGTTTTAAAGTTTTTATTGCAAAGGTATTTCACTTTTTTGGTTAATTCATAAGTATTAACCAAAAAAGTATTTGTAGCTATTGTAAGTGGAATTAATTAATTTGTTTATTTTCCAGATTATTCATTGTTGGCCTATAGAAATGCTGAAGATTTTGTATGTTGATTTTGTATCTTGCAACTTTACTGAATGTATTTATCAGTACTAATACTTTTTTGGTGGAGTCTTTAGGTTTTTCTAAATCTAAGATCATGTGCAAAAAGCATAATTTGACTTCTTACTTTCCAGTTTGGATGCCTTTTATTTCTTTCTTTTATGTGATTACTCTAGCTAGGACTTCGACTGCTATGTTGAATAACAGTGATAAGAGTGGGCATTCTTGCTTTGTTTCAGGTCTTAGAGAAAAGGCTTTCAGTTTTTCCCCATTCAGTATGATACTAGGTATGGGTCTGTAATATATGGCTTTTATTGTGTTGAAGGATATTCCTTCTATACCCAGTTTTTTGAAGGTTTTTATCATGAAAAGATTGGATAATGATGAATAATTGTTAAATTCAGTTTGCCAGTATTTTGTTGGGGATTTTTATATCAGCGTTCATCAGGAATGTTGTCTTGTAGTTTTCTTTTCTTGTCCTTGTCTGGTTTTGATATCAGGGTAATACTGGCCTCATAGAATGAGTTTAGAAGTATTTCTTCTTCCATTTTTCAGAATAGTTTGAGTAGGATTGGTATTCGTTCTTCTTTAAATATTTCGTAAAATTCAGCAGTTGAAGCCACTGGGGCCTGGGCCTTTTTTCCCCCTGGGGAGACTTTTTTTATGCCTTTGATTATATTATTTGGTATTGGTTTGTTCAGGTTTTGGATTGCTTCATGGTTCATTCTTGGTAAGTTTATGTTTCTAGAAATTTATCCATTTCTTCTAGGTTTTCCAATTTATCAGCATATAGTTGCTCATAGCAGCCTTTAATGATCCTTTGAATTTCTGCAGTATCAGTTGTAATGTCCCACTTTCTGTTATCTCAGATTTATTTATTGGGTCTTCTCTCTTTTTTTCCCTAGTCTGGCTAAAGGTTTGTCAATTTTATTTTATTTTTTAAGAAAACAACTTTTCATTTTGTTGATCTTTTGCATTTTGTTCAATTTCATTTATTTCTGCTCTGATCTTTATTATTTATTTTCTTCTGCTGATTTTGGGTTTGGTTTGCTCTTACTTTCCTAGTTCTTTAAGATGCATCATTAGGTTGTTTATTTGAAGTTTTTCTGCTTTTTTGATGTAGGTACTTATTACTATAAACTTTCCTCTTAGTACAGATTTTTCACAGTATCCCATAGGTTTTAATATGTCTTATTTCCATTTTCATTTATTTCAATAAATTTTAAATTTTTATCATTTTCTTCGTTGACCCACTGGTCATTCTGGAGCACATTGTTTAATTCCCATGAGTTTGTATACTTTCCAAAATTCCTCCTGTTATTGATTTCTAGTCTTATTCTATTGTGATCAGAGAGGAAACTAGATATTGTTTTAGTTTTAAAAAATGTTTAAAGACTTGTTTTGTGGCTTAACATATGGCCTATGTTCCTTGAGAATGATCCATGTGCTTAGGAGATGAATGTGTAGAAAACAGTCATTTTAATTGGGGCAAGATAATATCTCATCGCAGTTTTGATTTGTGTTTCTTCATAATTAGTAATGTTGAACATTTTTTATATGCCTGTTATCCATTTGTATGTCTTCTTTTGAGAAATGTCTATTCATATCCTTTACCCATTTTTAAATTTGATTATTAATTTTTATTTACTATTGAGTTGAGTTTCTTATATATTCTGGTTATTAATTTCTTATTGAAGTATAATTTGCAAATATTTTCTTCATTCTCTAGGTTGTCTCTTCACTCTGTTGACTGTTTTCTTTGCTGTGCAGAACCATTTCAAGTGTACAGTTCAGTGAAATTAACTACATTCACATTGTTATACAAATATCACCACCATTCATCTCCAGAACTTTTTTGTTTATCTTACAAAACTGGGACTGCTCCATTAAAAAATTCTTCATTCCCCTCTCTCTTCAGCTCCTGGCAGCCACCAGTCTATTTTCTGTCTCTATGAATTTCACTACTGGTCATATGATATTTGTCTTTTGTGATGTCCTTATTTCATTTAAGATAACATTTTCAGGGTTCATTCACATTGTATAATGTACTAGAATTTTATGCCATTTTAAGGCTGAATAATATTCTATTGTATGTATATACCAGATTTTGTTTGTCCCTTCATTTGTGAAAGGGCATTTGAGTTATTTCTGTCTTTTGGCTGTTGTGAACAATGCTGCTATGAATGCTGTTGTACAAGTGTCTGTTTGAGTCCCTGCTTTCAGTTGTTTTGGGTATATTCAGAGGTAGAATTGCTGGATTCTTATAGTAATGCAATGCTTACTTTTTTGAGAAAATGTCAAACTGTTTTCCACAGTGGCTATACCATTTTGCATTCCTCTCAGCAATGCATAAGAGTTTAAGTTTCTCTGTATCCTCTGTTGGCACATGTCACTTTTGACAACCACTGAAAATGGCTCTTTCACATGTCTTTGCTATAATTTATGATACTTAGAGGTCTAACCAACAGTTCTAGGAATTGTCTAGAGTTGCCCATTGAAGTTCTCTATTCAGAAATAGCTAATGAAGGCCAGGTGTGGTGGTTCATGCCTGTAATCCCAGCATTTTGGGAAGCTGAGGTGAGAGGATTGCTTGAGGCTAGGAGTTCAAGAGCAGCCTGGATAACATAGTGAAACTTTGTCTCTACAAAAAAAAAAAAAAAAAAAAAAAAAAGAAAGAAAAGATAATGTATATATAATACTGATTCAACAATTGATACATAAAGATTCAAAAATGCAATTCCCCCCACTTTGAATTTCTTCCTTCTTCCTTCTCTCTCTCTCTCATTTTTTTCCTTTTTTTTTTTTTGACATTACTACCATCTCTCTTGCTTAGATTGAGCATACATACCCCATATGATGGTGAGTGTAAAATTGTTAAATGAAAACCTCTGGAACCCTGAGAGCAATGGCATGGAATTCTTGTTTTGTGCTTAATGGGGGATGCTTTTTAATTTGGATTCTACTTAGCAGTTACTCCTTCTGTCAAAAAGTAAGGGAGGAAACATCCGATCATCACAAGTCAAAAAACGAAGGTAGAAATACCCAAAGAGTGGACTGGGACATACAGCCAGGATGGTGGGGGTGGGAGGAGCGGTGGAGAGAGAGAGAGAAAGAGAGAGAGAGAGAGAGAGAGAGAGAGAGAGAGAGAGAGAAGGAAGATTGCCATGGGTCATAAATAGAGGATAATTCAAACTAACTTTTGGCAGGCTATACTGGAACAAAGCCAGACTTACTGAAATACACCTATTGACATATATTTGGTACTAAGAGATTGAGATATTCCTGTCATTGCAATAAACTTCCTAACAATGGAAATAAGAGTCAGTCAAGAGCAGCCTGTGACATGGAGGAGCAAAATAGTAACAACAATAATAAACGCAACCATTTATTAAGCTCAAATTATGTGTAAAGAGCTTGATAACTATTATTATTTTGTACTGTATTATTAGACACCACCTAATGATGATGATAATGTAAGTGCATTTTAATATAATCATCTTATTTAATCATGAGTACAGCCCTATTGTGTCAACTAGGTTCACCTAAGTATGCTACAGTAATGAATAACCCTCAAATTCTGGTGGTTTAGCATATCAAATGCCCATTTCTTGTTTACATAAAGTTTGTTGGAGGTCCAAGATAACTCTGCAGGGAAGTGGTGGATTCTTATAGTAATGCAATGCTTTACAAACTCTGTTTCAGCTCAGAATTCCAGCCTGCTTCAATCATACCACATTCTTATCAGTGTAACCTACCATGATCACCAAGGCTGGGGAAGAGAGTGATGGAGTATCAAACACCTGTGCTTAAATACTCCCACCTGGAAGTGATACACATCAAAGCCGCTCACATCTCATTAGCCAGGACAAGTCACATGGCCATGACTAACAACAAAAGTAGGGAAATGCAGTTCTTGGAAGTACCCAGAAGGAAAGGGAACCAGATCTTGGAGAATATCTTTATGCCTTGTCAGTAATATAAGCACCATTATTATCTTCACTTACAGATGGTTAAGCCAACACTCAGATTAAAAACACATTCAAGGCCACTCTGCTACAGGGATGCATTTTGGCTTTTGGGGCCCAGGCACTTTACCTTCAAGTGCCGTCCTTCTCCATTAGAAAGATATTTAAGGCCAGGCATGGTGGCTCATTCCTGTAATCCCAGAACTTTGGGAGGCTGAGGCAGGCAGAGCACTTGAGCCCCAGGAGTTTGAGACCAGCCTGGGCAACATGGCAAAAAATTCTATCTCTACAGAAAAAAAAAAAAAAAAAGAAGAAGCAAAAATTAGCCTGGTATGGTGGTGGTGCCCTTGTACTCCCAGCTACTTGAGAGGCTGAGAGGCTGAGATGAGAGGATCACCTGAGGCCTGGGAGGTTGAGGCTGCAATGAGCCGTGATTACACCACTGCACTCCAGCCTGGTGGTAGAGTGAGACTCTCTCTCTCTCTGTATATATATAGAGTTAGATTTTGCTTAATTATGTTGAAAAGACAACCTAGAGAATGGGAGAAAATATTTGCAAACTATCCTTCAATAATGGATTAATAAGCAGAATACATAAGGAACTCAAACAACTCAATAGCAAAAAAGCCTAATAATCAGATTTTAAAATGGACGAATATATATATATACACACACACACACACACATATATATGTTTTATGAATGCATTGGTATAAGGATGAAAATAATCCAGGCTAGATTTATTTTTATTCATTTTTTCCTCCGATTACAAAAATAAAATGAAAACACTGTTGTGGGCTGTAGGCATGAGCCTATTGTGCCTAGTGGAGAAATCAGCCCTGCTCAAGTAGTTGGGATTAGATCAAAGTCTAATTCCTAAACCCTGCTTTTCACCACAGCACTAAAATACCTATCCAAACCGAAGAGCCACATTAAGCCAAAGTAGATACAGTTCTTTTAATTGCAGTTAGTTGAGTATTTTCAACATTTTCTCAAAATGAGAATAGAAGTTAAGTGAGAATACACTGCACCACTATTTAAAAATTATAGGGTATTTTGGAGGGTACGGAAAGGTGAGATTATGCTGAATTATGTTGAAGAGTAAACCATATTTAGTTCTCTTTCCAGAGCATAACTATTTCATCTACAACACATCCTTAAGTCCTTGCTAATGAGAACACAGCATCTCATTCAGAATGTGGCCTTGGCCAGCTCAGTTCAGCATTAATATGTACACATTTTCCTGAAGGATAGTTGAAATAGTCTATAGAAGAAAATAAATAGTCAATGTTCAAAGCAAACACTAGCTGTAACCTTCCTCTTCTTGGAGTTGCATAGTTCATCTCTAGGGTTAGAAATGGCAATTTGTTTTACAAACCACCTTAATGGGTCTGTCTTGCTATGGAAGGCTGAGACCCTGGGGTCTAGACCAGCACTCTTTGAAAGAAACATTGCAAGCCACACATGTAACTTTAGATTTTCTAACAGTTACATTTAAAAAGTAAAAAGCAGGTGAGACCCATTTTAATAATACTTTTAATTTAATACAATATATTATCATCTTATTTAACCTATTATTCAATATACTTAGTAAAGTACATTATCATTTAGCATATAATCAATATTAACATTATTAATCAGATGTTTTATTACTTATTTGAAGACTAAATATTCAAAATATGGTGTGCGTCTTACATACATCTCAATTTGGATTAGCCACTTTTCAAGCAGTGTTCAGTAGTCATATGTGGCAAATGGCTACTGTACTGGACGTTGCAGGCCTAGATTAAGAAGAGGTCAGAGAAAGAAAGAGGTGAATTGTTCTGCATTTGAAAGTGTGTAAGAGGCTGTGTGCCATGGCTCGCGCCTATAATCCCAGCACTTTGGGAGACAGAGGTAGGAGGATCTCTTGATACCAGGAGTTTAAGACTAGCCTGGGAAACATAGGGAGACCTCTTTCTCTGCAAAAAATAAAAATAAAAATAAATTAGCAGGTGTGATTCTGTGTGCCTGTATCTACCAGCTACTGGGGAGGCGGAAGTGGGAGGATCACTTGAGCCCAGGAATGGAGGCTGCAGTGAGCCATGATTGTGCAACTGTACTTCACCCCGAGTAATAGAGCAAGATCCTGTCTCTTAAAAAATAGAAATAAATAATAGAAAAGAAGGTATATAAGAACTCTGAGTTTCCTGGAAGGCAATGGTGGTGGTGGACACAGCCAGAGAGAACAGCTGAGGGGTCTAGAAAGAAATGCGGTTAATATGTGGATGGAGAGGAAACATGAGAAGATAGGAGAGAGCCAGCGAAATAGTGCAGGGGTGGGAAAGGCTTGGAATGTGTTTAAGCTTGTGTTTTAATTTGTTGGCAGTGGTGCACTGCAATATATCCCCCTCTAAAGCTCTTCCCAATTACTACTTTGAACAACAGTAAAAATGCTATTTATAAATGTCTACTGAGAGTCATCTTTGGAAGAAATCCAACAAAAATGGCTGTTTCACCTTTTGCCATAATATGGAGTGAAGAAAGCAGTCATAAGACAGGAAGTGCAACTCATTCCAAAAGGACAGGGGTTCTAAAAATCAGGGTGAGATGGGGCATTGGGCTTGTAATGCCTGTGATGGGGGCTTGAACCACTTAAGTTTAAGTTCAAAGAACAGCCCCCTCCACCTGGTTTCTATCCTCAAGGCTAAAAGATTTGGAAACATTCAGAAGCCAGATTACATTTAGAGAGGGGACTCTTAAGTAGGAGATGTGGCATAGTTTTTTTTTTTTGGAGACAGAGTTTCCCTCTGTTGCCCAGGCTACAGTTCAGTGGCGCGATCTCGGCTCACTGTTTCTGGGTTCAAGTGATTCTCCCACCTCAGCCTCCCTAGTAGCTGGGATTACAGGCTCACACTACCACACCTGGCTAATTTTTGTATTTTTTGTTGACCAGACTGGTCTTGAACTCCTGACCTCAAGTGATCTGCCCACTTCAGACTCCTGAAGTTCTGGGATTACAGGCATGAGCCACCGCACCTCAGACTAGAAGTGGCACAGTTTCAACACAATTACATATTTGCTATTTTTCTACTATTACCAGACATTTGCCAGGTACTGGGGTTAAGAGGAGAAATAAAAATGACCTGACCCACAAAGATATTATACCCTATGATAAAGGTATACCAACTGACAACACAGTCCCTAAAGTATAATTTTAATGACTTTTTAAAAACTAAACTGAAAATACAAACCTGTATTTGTTTTCTTTTAAGATGACTTAAATGCACTGTAATATAACTTAAAAGCTAAATCTGCAATTCCTCATTAAGTGTGTGGCTTCATTTTACAACGAGATGCTTGAATAGATTTGATTGTTCCGAGTATTCTTTGAATTAAGATGGACTGAAATATCTGTTCGCATCCTAGTCATTTATTTGTCGTCCAAACTTTTGACAATTTTTTTTTTTTAAGGTGGAGCCTTCTTCTGTCACCCAGGCTGGAGTGCAGTGGCATGATCTCAGCTCACTGCAACCTCTGCTTCCCTGGTTCAAGCGATTCTCCTCGTCTCAGCCTCCCAAGTAGCTGGGATTACAGGCGCTCGCCACCATGCCCAGCTAATTTTTGTATTTTTGGTAGAGACAGGGTTTTACCATGTTGGCCAGGCTGGTCTTGAACTCCTGACCTCAGGTGATCTGCCCACCTTGGCCTCCCAAAGTGCTGGGATTACAGGTGTGAGCCATGGGTGCCGGGCCCCTTTTGACTGTTTTTTCATTTGGAAATGTTTCTTTTTATTTTTCTTTGAAGGCCTTAATTTTGCCATTTATATCTTCCTCCTCAGAATACACAGAGATGTTTTAGTGGAATCAAAATATGGATTAGGAAAAAATACATGTGATTTATTAGGAAATGAAAGGAATCAGGGCGCTCAAGTTGGATTAACGGGGTCACCCTTTGTTTTTGTGTGGTGCTTGACTAATACTGCTTAGATCGTCCTCAACAAAGACACCCAAAGTTAAAACAAAAAACGAAGGAAGAAGGAAACGAGCAAGGAAGCACGCAAAAAAGAATAATAAATCCATCGTGATGATAGAAAAACTTAAAAAGACAAATTCATCTCCCAAAAAAATCAAGCTAAAAGGCCAATTTATTTTACTAGATAGCATCTCTCTTTGGTAAGAAATTTCTAGAGAAAGAAAGTCAATAAATAGTGTTAGCTTTGAGGTTTACATTAAATTTTTGTTCATATATGAGTGAAATCTGTACAACTTCATCTCTTTGACACTGGTATGGTGAATCAAAGTACTCAGAGATGAACTTCTTTCTGTGAAAATTTCAGAGTCTTGAAAATTACTTGTATTAAAAGAGAGGGAGAATAGAGAGCTTGAACCGGGGTGATTGGCAAACCAGCCGACAAACAGAATGGGAGATAGCTTTGGTCTATGCATTTGCAGTGGGCTTGGGGGTTACACTCTCAGAGGTGGAATGGGTGGCCCTATTGTTCTTTTTGCTAAAGTTCTTTCTTCAAGCTGAGAGATCATGAGGAAAGGCAGCTTTATTTTTTTATGACGGTCTGTTCAGATGGTCCCTTTAGTTAATTTTAGCTCGATTTTTAAAAGCCTATTTTCATGTGAGTTTTTTTTATCCCTTTCCTGTACTCAGACAGTCATCTGCAAAGACCCAGAGAGAGCCAGCAAAAAGAGGGTACACATGCTTCAGGCCCGAACAGTTCCCTAAGGTCAAATATATTATCCTTTTGGGTATGACTTGTGAACTTCTGTGTTTGAACTTCTGTGTAAGAAGAAAAAATGAAGGAAAATCTTTTCACCTTTTATCTTAATAAAGTATCAAATCAGAAGGCAAGCAAGCTCCACAGAGAAACAGAAAGATCACAGTGCTTTGTTTCAACCAACAATACCCATGCTCAAAAAAAGACAAAAAAAAAAAAATTTCTAGAGGCATATTGTGCCCACCAGGCATTTTGTTGTAATTAGGAAAAAGTCACACAAGGCCACCGGAGTGAATAAAATGACAGATAGATTGGCTTCCCTTTTTGATGAGTTTTATTTTTTTGAAATGGGTTTGGGGTGGGGGTTGTATATGTGATCATGTTAAACAATGATCTGACAATGAGTGATCTATTAACGCAGATTATCAGAGTTGTGAGATGATCAAACTTTCCTCAAAAGGTTAAAAGGAAATCTCATAGAAAAGAACTGATGAGAGCTTATTTCTTAGAAGATCAACTCTTACAGCATAATATGTTTGTTCAAAACAGCCAAAAGGACTTTCCCAGCTCCACTTGCAGCACAAAGGGCTAAACCTTCTTGGGGCAGACAATGTCATGTTTAACAAATAAGAGAGGAAAGGCAGTGCCTTCCAACTTGGATTTTGCTTAGATTTTTTTTTTTTCCCAGGGAGAATGGTTTTCAAATAAGAAGGATAAACTAAAGAATCAGTGAAAAAGAACTCAGGTCCAAGAGAGATCTGGAAAAAAGCATTTTGGCCTTTGCAAGAGTCCAGATCGAAAATCATAGGCAGCTCCTATTTCATAGCCTTGATCAAAGAACCATAGTTGGTAATCTCAGAAATCATGGAGCATGAGAGTTTTCAGAACCCTGGAGAGGGGTGAGTATTCCAATTTTCAAAAAGAAAGGATAAAAGAAACAGCTGGCTAATAAGCTTGACCTTGAACTGAAGTAATTCAAAATGACTATTTGTGAATAACTGGAAAAACAAAAGTGGTGATGATTCATTTTTAACATAGGTTTCTCAAGTCATGCCAAATTAGTATTTTTTTAATCTCTTGATTATTTGTTAGACCAGTGGACTAAGGAAATGTCATAGATAGTGTAGAATCTCAACATTCAGGGCTCCATGTGGACATTCACTTCTTTAGAAGACCAAGTTGTGAGCACCTGGTCTTAAGAAGTTACCCAGATGTAGCCATAAAAAGTTAATTTATTGTTTTCATTGAAAACCTTTGTTAATATCTAAATATCATATTGCAATGACTTTGTTGATAGTCTGATCTCTTTCCCACTAGAATGCAAACTCCATGGAATTGAAATCCCAACTATTTTGGCCTTCTTTATATTTCTACCATCTTAAATATGCCATTTAAAATGGTAGAAATATAAAGAAGTACAACTTGTTGCAATGTACTACCATGCAACAAGCACTCAGTAAGTGCCCATTCAATGAATGAATATTGCTTAAATACATTTTTGTTTTTTTGGTGCAAGTACTTTCTAAAATAGACACGTGAGATATGGTGATTATTTCACCAAGGCATTTGACAAAGTCTCCCATTATTTCCTTGATGATGAGATGGAAAAATCCATCATATGGTTTTATAGCTGCCAGTTTGTGGTATAGCTGTCAACTACAGGCATTTCAGGCCAAGTAGGGACAGTCGGTAGTTGCGAGGCAGATAGGGATAGAGGCCGTCTTTTGATTCCCTTCACATCTTCACATGTGGTTCTGTCTGTGACCATACGAAGCATCTCCAGCTGACATTACAAGTGAAGAGAATATGCTGATCCCAGAAGGATGCTTCATCTCATCAAAGTAACCTTCATTTCTTTATACTTTTATATTATGCTGCTCGTACTTTTGTTTAGCATTTATTTCATGCTGCATGGTTTATTATTTAATTTAACATATTTTTTGAATAGGTTCAAAATTCAAAAGGTAAAGTATACAGTGAAAACCCTTCCTCCTACTACCATTGTTCACCAATAGCCCATTTCCTCTGTCCATAAGAATCTGATGTTATTGGCTGGGTGTGGTGAGTCATGCCTGTAATCCCAGAATTTTAGAAGGCTGAAGTGGGAGGATTACTTGAGCCCAGATGTTTGAGACCAGCCTGGGTAACATGGTGAAATCCTGTCTCTTCCAAAAATACAAAAATTAGCTAAGTGTGGTGGTGCACACCTGTAGTCCTACTTACTCAGACAGGAAGATCACTTGATCCCAGGACGTCAAAGCTACAGTGAGCTGTGATTGTGCCACCATACTCCAGCCTGGGTGAAAGAGCAAGACCATATCTCAAAAACAAAACAAAACAAAAAAGAAAGAAAGAAAAGAAAAAAAAGAAACAAAACTGATGTTATTTATTTTTATCCTTCCAGAAATAGTATATACAAGAATCTACACATATATGTTATATATTTTAGTATCTATCTTATCTTCTCTTCTTTACACAAATGGTAACATACTATATATGTGTGTGTGCATATGTGTGTGCATATATATTTAGGATTGTGATATTTTCCTGTTAGACAAGGCCTTTTACCATTATATAATGTCCCTTTGTGTCTTTTACTGCTGTTGCTTTAAGGTTTGTTTTGTCTGACGTAAGAATAGCTACCCCTGCTGGCTTTTGGTGTTCATTTGCATGAAATGCCTTTTTTCACCCCTTTACTTTATGTTTATGGGAGCTGTAATGTGCTAGGTGAGCCTCCTGAAGTAAGCAGATTGGTGAGTTCTTTCCATTCTGTGGTTCTGTGTATTTTAAGTGGAGCATTTAGGCTATTTACATTTAATGTTAATATTGAGATGTGAGGTACTGTTGCATTCATTGTGCTATTTGTTGCCTGTGTATGTTTTTTGTTTTGTTTTGTTTTTTGTTTTTTAACTTGTATTTTTGTTTTCTAGGTCCTGTGTGATTTATGCTTTAAAGAGGTTCTATATTGATGTGTTTCCAGGATTTGTTTCAAAATTTAGAGCTTCTTTTAGAAGTTCTTGTAGTGCTGGCTTGGTAGTGTCAAATTCTCTCAGCATTTGTTTGTCTGAAGAAGACTGTATCTTTCCTTCATATATGATGCTCAGTTTTGCTGGATACAAAATTCTTGGCTGATAATTGCTTTGTTTGAGGAAGCTGAAGATAGGGCCCTAATCCCTGCTAGCTTGTAGAGTTTCTGCTGAGAAATCTGCTGTTAATCTGATAGGTTTTCCTTTATAGGTTACCTGATGCTTTTGCATCATAGCTCTTAAGATTCTTTCCTTCATCTTGACTTTAGATAACCTAATGACTATGTGCCTAGACAACGATCTTTTTGCAATGAATTTTCCAGATTTTCTTTGATCTTTTTGTATTTGGATGTGTAGATCTCTAGCAAGGGCAGGAAAGTTTTCCTTAATTATTCTCTCAAATATGTTTGCCAGAATTATGTTTTTCCATGGGAACACCAATTATTCTTAGGTTTAGTTGTTTAACATCATCTCAAACTTCTTGGAGACTTTTTTGATATTTTCTTATTATTTTCTTTGGCTTTGTTGAATTGGATTAATTTGAAGACCTTGTCTTTCAGCTGAGCTCCGAATTTCTTTTTTCTACTCATTCAATTCTATTGTTGAGACTTCACAGAGAATTTTGCATTTTTAAAAATTATACTTTAAGTTCTGGGGTACATGTGCAGAATGTGCAGGTTTGTTACATAGGTATACACGTGCCATGGTGGTTTGCTGCACCCATCAACCCATCATCTACCTTAGATATTTCTCCTAATGCTGTCCCTCCCCTAGCCCCCTAACTCCCAACAGGCCCTGGTGTGTGATGTTCACCTCCCTGTGTCCATGTGTTCTAATTGTTCAGTTCCCACAAATGAATGAGAACATGTGGCATTTGGTTTTCTGTTCTTGTGTTAGTTTATTGAGAATGATGGTTTCCAGCTTCACCCTGTTCCTGCAAAGGACATGAACTTATCTTTTTTATAGCTGCATAGTATTCCATTGTGTATATGTGCTACATTTTCTTTATCCAATCTATTATTGATGAACATTTGGGTTGGTTCTAAGTATTTGTTATTGTGAACAGTGCTGCAATAAACATACATGTGCATGTGTCTCTATAGCAGAATGATTTATAGTCCTTTGGGTATATACCCAGTAATGGGATTGCTGGGTCAAATGGTATTTCTAGTTCTAGATCCTTGAGGAATTGCCATACTGTATTCCACAATGGTTGAACTAATGTACACTCCCATCAACAGTGTAAAAGTGTTCCTACTTCTCCACATCCTCTCCAGCATCTGTTGTTCCCTGACTTTTTAATAATCACCATTCTAACAGGTGTGAGATGGTATCTCATTGTGGTTTTGATTTGCATATCTCTAATGGCCAGTGATGATGAGCTTTTTTCCATATGTTTGTTGACTGCATAAATGTCTTCTTTTGAGAAGTGTCTGTTCATATCCTTCACCCTCTTTTTGATGGGGTTGTTTTTTTCTTATAAATTTGTTTAAGATATTTGTAGATTCTGGATACTAGACCTTTGCCAGATAGACAGATTATAAACATTTTCTCCCATTCTATAGGTTGACTGTTCACTCTCATGATAGTTTCTTTTTCTGTGCAGAAGCTCTTTAGTTTAATTAGATCCCATTTGCCAATTTTGGCTTTTGTTGCCATTACTTTTGGTGTTTTAGTCATGAAGTTCTTGTCCATGCCTGTCCTGAATGGTACTACCTAGCTTTTCTTGCAGGATTTTTATGGTTTTAGTCTCAGGTTTAAGTCTTTAATCCATCTTGAGTTAATTTTTGTATAAGGTGTAAGGAAGGGATCCAGTTTCAGCTTTCTGCATATAGCTAGCCAGTTTTCCCATCACTATTTATTAAACAGGGAATCCTTTCCCCATTGCTTGTTTTTGTTAGGTTTGCCAAAGATCAGATAGTTGTAAATGTGTGGCATTATTTCTGAGGCCTCTGCTCTGTTCCATTGGTCTATATATCTGTTTTGGTGCCAGTACCATGCTTTTTTGGTTTCTGTAGTCTTGTAGTATAGTTTGAAGTCAGATAGCATGATGCCTTCAGCTTTGTTCTTTTTGCTTAGGATTGTCTTGGCTATGCGGGCTCTTTTTTCATTCCATATGAAATTTAAAGTTGTTTTTACCAATTCTGTGTAGGAAGTCAATGGTAGCTTGATGGGGATAGCATGAATCTATAAATCACTCTGGGCTGTATGGCCATTTTCATGATATCGATTCTTCATATCCATGAGCATGTAATATTTTTCCATTTTTTTGTGTCCTCTCTTATTTCCTGGAGTAGCAGTTTGTAGCTTTCCTTCACATCCTTTGTAAGTTGTATTTCTAGGTATTTTATTCTTTTTGTATAAATTGTGAATGGGAGTTCACTCATGATTTGGCTTTCTGTTTGTTATTTGTATATAGGAGTGTTTATGATTTTTGCACATTGATTTTGTATCCTGAGGCTTTACTGAAGTTGCTAATCAGCTTAAGGAGATTTTGGGCTGAGACAATGGGGTTTTCTAACTATACAATCATATATCTGCAAACAGAGACAATTTGACTTCCTCTTTTCTTAATCAAATACCCTTTATTTCTTGCTTTTGCCTGATTGCCCTGTCCAGAAGTTCCAATACTATGTTGAATAGGAGTGGTGAGAGAAGCCATCCTTGTCTTGTGCCAGTTTTCAAAGGGAATGCTTCCAGTTTTTGCCATTCTGTGAGCTATGGGTTTGTCACACAAATTTCAGGCATTTTACATTTCTGTAAGTGTGTCCAATGTTTCCTGAATTTTTGATTTTTTTTTCTTTAAGCTATCTATTTTCTTGAATATTTCTCTCTCAACTTCTTGTATTTTTTTTTTTTTTTTTAAATTTCCTTGCATTGGGCTTCACCTTTCTCTGGTGCCTCCCTGATTAGCTTAATATCTAACCTCCTGAATTCTTTTTCAGGTAAATCAGGGATTTCTTCTTGGTTTGGATTCATTGCTGGTGAACTAATGTGATTTTTGGAGGGTGTTAAGGAGCCTTGTTTTGTCACATTACCAGCGTTGGTTTCCTGGTTTCTTTTCATTTGAGTAGGCTCTGTCAGAGGGAAGGTCTAGGGCTGAAGGCTGTTGTTAAGATTCTTTTGTCCCACGGGGTGCAAACTACTACTTGATGTAGTACTCTCCCCATTTTCCTATTGATGTGGCTTCCTGTGAGCCGAACTGCAGAGATTGTTGTCTCTCTTCTGGGTCTACCACTCAACAAGTTTACCTGGCTCCAGACTGGTACTGGGGGTTGTCTGCATGGAGTCCTATATTGTGAACCATTTATGGGTCTCTCAACTATAGATACTAATGCCTGTTCTGGAGGAGGTGACAGGGGGATGCAGTGGACCCCCTGAATGTTCTTAGCTTTGGTGGTTTAATACTCTATTTTGCGGTGGTTGGCCTCCTACCAGAGGTGGCACTTTCCAGAGAGCATCCACTGTAATAGTATGGAGAGGAACCAGTGGTGGGTGAGGCCCTAGAACTCCCAAGATTATATGCCCTTTGTCTTTAACTACCCAGGTGGGTAGAAAAGGACCATCAGGTGGAGGCATGGCTAGGCATGTCTGAGCTCAGACTCTCCTCGGACAGGTGTTGCTGTGGCTGCTGTGGAGGATGGAGGTGAAGTTCCCAGGTCAGTGGAGTTGTGTGCCTAGGAGGATTATGGCTGCCTCTGCTGAGTCATGCAAGCTGTAAGGGAAGTCGAGGAAAGCTGGCAGTCACAGACTTCACCCAGCTCCCATGCAGGCCAAAGGGCCATTCTCATTCCCACTGTGCCCCCGCAAAAGCCCCGAGTCTGATTCTAGGCTGTGGGTGAGCTGGCCTTGAGAACTTGCCCCAGGCTACCCGCCTCCTGAAAGAAAAGAAAAAAAAAAGGGCTTGGTTCTTCCCCTGCCTGTGGAGTCTGCACACCACATTCGCTCCCTCCTCTGAGTTCTGGCTTTGAGGCTTCTCTCCCTGTTCAAATTGTTACACAGTTCAGCTGGAGATTTCCTTCTCCTTGTGGTGTTCCCTTCCAATCCCAACCTGCTCCTCTGGCCACCTTCCTGATGGATCCCTGTAGTGCCAGGTAGGAATGTGAATTTTCATGAAGATAGGAATTGTTCACAGTGTTTCCCAGATCACTTTTACCCTCTTGGAACACTCTTTGCTGATATCCGATTAAAGTGACATATTGTGCTGCTGACCTAGGAACTTGACACAAAGCCACTGATGGCAGAATAGGTTTTAATTCACAGGGCCAGGCTTCCATTCATTTTCTGGAATTTTCCTTGGTTTTCTAAATAAAATCAACACTGATAGTTTTTAAAATGTAATTGTATTGTTTAAATATAATTCACCAAATCTTGAAACATTTGATTTAAAAAAATAAATATTGAGATCCACTGGATTTACCGAAATGATTCCTTTAAAAATTATGTAGTTGTAATGGGCTTGTCCATTTGGGTGGTGACACAGAGAGAAATCCAGTGATGAATAGTGCAGAATTACTAGTTGATAAGTCACATTTTGACAGAAGAATATACCACTTAAAGGACCTACACACTGGGAAATGATAAATTCCAGAAAGCAATTGAGCTGGGAGTTACTCCAGTGACAAATGTTACCATTTATTATATTCGGAAGTCCTTGTTATAAAGGCACCCAGGAGATATCTAGGTGTAAGCTACAGTATCATAAGCCTCAAATGAGCTTTCTGTTATTCCACCCATTCCAGAGTGAGAGTCTCTCCTCTGAAGACATCAATCTCATACTTGGAACAACAGAATTGCAGCTCTGTGCTTTCAGTAACTCAAAATGATTCTCAGACCTTCACCCAAACGTTTCCCCAGCACAAAATCCAGTGGTTATAGTTCCAGGGACATGCCACATTGTTAACATTTTGGTAAAATCTACGTGGTCTCTTTGTTAACATGACTTCTGAAGAAAGAGTAAAATCTGTCCATTCTAAAAATTCACCAATCATAGCCATTCCTCACAAAGAGAGAAAAGACAATTGCTATGTTAAAGGCCCCTGTTTGATCTCTCCTTGTGTTATCTAGATCTTATAATGGAAATGAAAAAATATGTAATTTTTTCCTTCCAGTTTTGTTTTTTTGTCCTTTGTAGCAGAGAGCTTACCAAGTAGGAATAAACAAAGGAAAATCTAAGAAAACAAGACGGGAGAAGCTGAGTAAGTGAAATCTTCTTGCCAAAGGTTGTGTCTGGGTGATTCATCTAAATTAAATGTGGCAGAGTTGATCTGATTGTTGGGCCTACTTAATGGTGAATTTCTTCAAAGTCAGTTGACTTAACATAGCAGTGAGCTGAATTGATCATTAAACCTGATCAAACCCAGTAAATTAGCTATTCTTTGGTCCTCTGTTTTCCAGTCATACCAACATAGTCATAAATCAGAGAAACAACCATCCAACTGACAAACAAAAATCAGAACAGAGTATAAAATCAGTACCTATCATTGAAATACTCATTTGTCATTTGATGTTCATGCAATAAATCAAAATTATTTATGTTTTGTCTTTTGATTTTGTTAATGTACTAGTGACTCCCAAGTGTGGACTTGTGGATACTGAGAACTTATTTGCAAGATTGCACTGAAATTTTATTCTAAAAGGTATTGGCTTGCCATGAAGCCTGTCCTTTCTTCATACTTATTTGTGTGCTTCTGCGTGTGTATATATATATATATACTTTTCTATACCATTTGTAGACCAGCTTTATTTAACCAATTCCCTATTGTTCTATGATTATTCCCAAATGTTTGCTCTTATAGACAATGATTCGGAGAATATCCCTGAACATGTTTGTTGACTTGCTCAGTTATTCCTCTAGATAGATTTCTAAAACTAGAATAGATAAGTCAAGGAGAAAGTACACTAAAAGTTTCTTGATACAGTTTGCCAAATTGCCTTTCAGAAATGGTGTACCTGTCAGTACACAATTCATTGAGTGTTCAGTATGCACTATAATAGTGAAAGAGGCGTATAAATTCCTGACATTAGGAAATTGACAACCTAAGAGGACAATGCTTAGCTATAAACACCTTTTGAATAGCGAATTATTACTATTTAGCAATAAAATAACTTTACCTAAGCAATGCATTTTTAAAAAGCACATCTAGGCTGGACACAGTGGCTCATGCCTGTAATCCCCGCACTGTAATCAGGAGACCAAGGCGGGTGAAAAACGAGGTAAGGGGTTTGAAGCCAGCGTGGCCAACGTGGTGAAAACCTGTCTCTCCCAAAAATACAAAAAATTAGCTGGGCGTGGTGGTGGGCACCAGTAATCCCAGCTACTCAGGAGGCTGAGGCAGGAGAATTGCTTGAACCCAGAAGGTAGAGGTTGCAGTGAGCTGAGACTGTGACACTGCATTCCAGCCCAGGTGACAGTGCAAGACTCCATCTAAAAATAAATAAATGAATAAAAAGCACATCTAAAATGTATTTATTTTAAAATATTTAAAAAATAAGCATTTAAAAATTATTTATTTAAGTAAGTATGATAGTGACACATTTCTGCAAAGTAAATGGACTTAGTACAGCAATATCTGAATTGATCATTAAACCAGACCAAGCCCATGAACTTGACTATTCTTGTATCTTGTTTGCCAGTCATAAACACACAATGTGTAACCAGAAAAATGCACAAATTATCAACGTATGGAATATGAGCAGCACCTCAGAAGTCCCTTTCACGCCCTTGTTCGGTCACTATCTCCTCACTTATCAAAGATCATCATCATGACTCTCTAGTGTCACATAAAACTTATTAAATAAATGTGTATGTTTTTCTTCTGTCACTCTTTCTTGTGTCAACTTAATTCTCAGTCCAGGACTCTAAGAGGGGAGAGATGGCTGGGCACGGTGGCTCACGTCTGTAATCCTAGCATTTTGGGAGGCCGAGGCGGGGGCAGATCATCTGAGGTCAGGGGTCTGAGACCAGCCTGGCCAACATGGCGAAACCCTGTCTCTACTAAAAAATACAAAAATTAGTTGAGCCTGGTGGTGCATGCCTATAATCCCAGCTACTTAGGAGGCTGAGGTGGGAGAATCACTGGAACCCAGCAGGCAGAAGTTGCATTAAGCCAAGATCATGCCATTGCACTCCAGCCTTGATGACAGAGTGGGACTCCCTCCAAAAAAAAAGAGGGAAGAGATAAAGTTTTGTCTCCCCTACAACATGTACAATGGAATATTATTCAGCCCTGCAAAGAAATGAAATTCTGAAACATGCTACACCATGGACAAACCTTAAAGACATCATGATAAGTGAAAGAAGCCAGAAACAAAAGGATAAGTACTGTTTGATTCCATTTATCTGAGGTATCTAAAATAATCAAATACATAGAGATAGAAAGTAGAATAGCAGTTATCAGAGACTAGGAGGTGGAGAAGGAAAATCAAGTGTTACTTTTTAATGGGCACAGTTTCAGTTAGAGATGGATGAAAAAGCTCTGAGATAAACGGTAATAATGCTTGCACAACATTGTAAATGTACTTACTGCTACTTACAGTACACTAAAAATGGTTAAAATGATAAATTTTATGTTATGTATATTTTACCAGGTGGTGATTTTCTTAACTTTTAAATTCTTTATTTGTTTTGCACTTTATGCAAGTTGATTTATACAGTATATCTTCTTTTGTGTCTGGCTTCTTTACCTCACCATTATTCTTTGTAAAATTTATCATGTTTTTGCATGTGATTGTTGTAATCTGTTTATATTCATAAAGTATTTGTTAATGTGGATAAATGATATTCTCCTGTTGATGGACATTGATTCCGCTCATTTATTCTTATTTATTCTTTATTTTGCAATTTTCAATAAGGCTGCTATGAATATATATATTTATTTTATATATAGTTTTATATATTTATATATTTTTATTATATGTGTGTGTGTGTGTATGTGTGTGTGTGTGTGTGTGTGTATTTAATTTTTTTCTTTTGAGACAGAGTCTCACTCTGTAGCCCAGGCTAGAGTGCAGTGGTATGATTTTGGCTCATTGCCACCTCCACCTCCCCAGTTCAGGTGATTCTCCTGCCTCAGCCTTCTGAGCTGGGATTATAGGCGGTTGCCACCATGCCCAGCTAATTTTTGTACATTTAGTAGAGACAGGGCTTCACCATGTTGACTAGGATGGTCTTGAACTCCTGACCTCAAGCCATCCACCTGCCTTGGCCTCCCAAAGTGCTGGAATTACAGGTGTGAGCCACTGCGCCTGGCCTTGTTCTGAATATTTTTGTACATGTCTTTTGGTGTTGGTGACATGGGAACATATTTCTAGTGGATATGTGTGTATCTGTAAGAGAGGAATTGCTGATCATTGGTAGGTCTACCACAGTGTGTGAAAGCTCCAGCTGTTTCATGTCTTCACCACTTTTAGAGGATTCTTCTTTTTGTTCAGCTATTGCAGTTGGCTCATGGTGATGTGTCATTGCAGTTTTAATTTAATTTGTATTTTCTTGATGATTAATGATGTTTAACCTCTTTCAATAAGTGCATCGACCATTTGGATATCCTCTTGTGTGAAATACCTTTTATTCATTTTTCTACTGGATTGTCTTTTTATTTTTCTTGTTGATTTATAGGGGTACTTTATCCTGGAGCCTTTGTGGAATACATGGATTCCAAAAAATATTCCCATTCAGTGGCCATGTTTTTCTTATTGTCTTAATAGTGCCTCTTGTTAAACGAAAATCTAATTTTAATATAGAGTAGTTCATCATTCTTTTTCTTTATGGCTAGTGCTTTTATTTCGATTTTAGAACTGTTGGCTTATCCCAAAGTCTTGAAGATATTTGCTTATGTTATTTTCTAGTACTTTCATGTTTTTGCTTTTTGCATGTAGATCCATGAGGTATTTGTAATTAAATTTTGTGGATCATGTGAATTTGATGTGTGGTAAGGTACTGAAATTCATTTTTTTTTTTTCTGTGAGGATAACCTTTTGACACAGCATCATGTACTGAAAGAACTGATTCTACCCGCAACACTTCACTCCTGACCTTTGTTATAAAACAAGTATACACCATGGTTTGGTTTCCAGACTCTACTTTGTTATATTGGTCTATTTATTCTTGCACTGATACCACAGTATCTTAATTGTATTAGTTCTATAGTTGGTCATGTATCTACTGAGATATATGATTTCTCTCCTTTTCCTCTGTTAATGTCATAAATTTTATTGATTTGTCTTCAAATGTTAACCTCAAATTGCTGGAGTAAAATCAATTTAATCACAATATATTTTTCTTTGCCATATCACTGGTTTGGTTTCCTAACCTTTTGCTAAGAATTTTGTGTGTCTATGTCTGTGGGTGATACTGGTCTTTAATTTCATTACTTGTAATATTTTTAAAATCAGGTTTTGTCATCAAATTGAGAAGTGTTCTTTGTGTTCGCTGTAAAGATTTGTGTTCTATGGCTCAATTTCCTTCATATATAGGGCTATTGAGATATTTTATTTTTTATGTCAGTTTTATAACTACCCTTTGGGAAATGTGCCCATTTTATATGCATTTTCAAATTTATTGGCATAAACTTGTTCATCATGACTTGTTTGTCATCACTTTAATGTCTTTAGGATCTTTAGTCATTTCTCCATTATCAGTCTTGATAGTGGTGGTTTATCCTTTTATCTCTTTTTACATGATCAGTCTTTCTGGGATACTGCTAATTCTATTCTCTTTAGATAAGAACAACTTTAAAATTTGTTGATCTTCTGTATCTTAAAATTGTTTTGTATTTTGTTAATTTATGCTTCTATCTTTACTATTTCTTTACTTCTACTTCCCTTCACTCTAATATGCTATTTTGAAAACTTCTTTTTTGATAATTTTTTCAATGATAACTTACTGTATTTTACAGAAAATATTAAATCATTTTGTTAAATTTGAGGGTATAAATCTTCTGGATCTTCAAATATATGCATATTTATAAATAAATGGAAAAATTTAAATTATATAGCTTAATATAGTTTAGAACACATAAGTCTTTCCATTATTTAAGAAATATATTAATATCATACTATAAACATTCATTGTCAATGTCACCTATATTGTATTTAATTTATAAATTCCCATTCACCGTTATAATCAGAACTTATTCTGAGGGATAAAAAACAGATACTTTACTTTAAAGGATATTACAAATACTGTATCTTTCATGATTCTCAAGACTATACCAAATACTTTCCAAACTAAGAACTTAATATTAAATATAAGATCTGGTGGTTTCTCAAGAAATATAAGTTAAACAATTACATATCAATATTTCTGTGAGTACCTGCCTTCTCCTTAGCATATTAAGTACTGTATTGTGTCTTTCAGGATAAAAACTTCCATTTGTAAAAAATGAAAACAAAATTTACAATATACATAGACTTTTTAATATAGCTGTGTTTTGAAATGAGGCTATTACTCCTGAGAAATTCACCACTAGCTTTTATTTTCAAAGTCTCAAGTTTGAGTTCTCCAATCTTTGGTGAAATTTCAAGTATTGTGAGGTCAGGTTGGTAGTTCCTGGGGATGATTTTTGGGACCTTTATACACAACTGAGAGGCTGGAAGTGTGTGTTTTCAACTAGGCGAGCCAGGGACACCCTTGAAAGGTATAGTGAACTGTTCTGGAAAGCAAAAGTTCTCCTGGTGTGTAAGTGCACTGACTCTGAGAACCCAGGATGGGTGGAGCTGGTGTTTCCCCTGCTTTCTGAAATAGATCAATGATATTCACTCTTCTTTGTTAAATATGTGAGTTTAAGGTAAAATAATTCCCTGTAAGTATGGCTTTAGCAACATAACAATCTTTTTTAAACATGCAACATTTGAAGTACAATCAATTTTAAGATTTTTTTAAACTTCCACTGAATAGATGCAAAAAAAATTGACAGAATCCAATATTTATTTGTGATTAAGAACTCTCAGCAAACATGAATTAGAAGGAAGCTTTCTCAGCTGGATAACTGGCTTGTAAGAAAAACCTCCAGCTAATATCATACTCAGTGGTATGATAATAAATGCCTTCCCTCTAAGGTCAAAAACAAAGCAAGGTTTTCCACTCTCACCACTCCTGTTCAACATTGTACCAGAGGTTCTACCCAGTGCAATCCAGTAAGAACAAGAAATACAAGGTATCCAAAAGAAGAGGTAAAACTGTTTTTATCCACAGACGATATAGTTATCTATTTAGAAAATCTATAGAATCTACATTAAAAACTACTTTAGAGTTACAAATAAATTTACCAAGGTGTCAGGATGCAAGATTATATACAAAAAAATCAGTTATAGTTTGCATTAGCAAAAATTTTTTATGTTTCATTTTTCTCTTATTTCTCTTATTCTGTCATTTTCAAAAAATTATATTTTTATTTATTTTATGTATTTAAATTTATTTTTTATTTTTGTGGGCACATAGTAGATGTATATATTTATTGGAGTAAACAAGATTATGTTGATACAGGAATACAATAATCACATCAGGGTAAATGAGGTATCCATCACCCCAAGCATTTATCCTTTCTTTATGTTACAAACAATCCCTTTAGTTATCTTAAAATGTACAATAAATTATTGTTGCCTGTAATCAGCATGTTGTGCTATCAAATACTAGATATTGTTCATTCTATCTAAGTACATGTTTATACCCATTGACCATCCCCACATTTCCCTCCCCTCCTACTCTTCTTTCCAGCCTCTGGTAACTGTCCTTCTGCTCTCTATCTCCATGACTTCAATGGTTTAAAGTTGTAGCTTCCACAAATAAGTGAGAACATGCAAAGTTTGTCTTCTATGCCTGACTTATTTCATGTAATGACCTCCATCCATGTTGTTGCAAATGACGGAATCTTATTAATTTTTAAGGCTGAATAGTACTTCCATGGGGTATATGGGTCACATTTTCTTTATACATTCTCTGTTAATGGACACTTAGGTTATTTCCAAATCTTGGCTATTGTAAATGATACAATAAACATGGAAGTGCAGTTATCTGTTCAATATACTGGTTTCCTTTCCTTTGGGTGTATACCTAGCACCGGGATTGCTGGATTATATGGTAGCTCTATTTTTAGTTTTTTGAGGGATCTCCAAACTCTGCCCCATAGAGATTGTACTAATCTACATTCCCACCAAGAGTGTACAAGGGTTCCCTTTCTCCACATTCTCACCGGCATTTGTTATTGCCTGTCTTTGGATAAAAACCATTTTAACTGGGGTAAGATGATATCTCATTGTAGTTTGATTTGCATTTCTCTGATGGTCAATGATGGTGAGCACTTTTTCACAGACCTGATTTTTTGCTGTATGCAGGTCTTCTTTTGAGAAACATCTATTCAAATCTTTTGCCCATTTTAAAATCAGATTATTAGATGATTTCCTACAGAGTTGCTTGATCTTCTTATATATTCTGGCTGTTAATCCTTCATCAGATGGATAGTTTGCAAATATTTTCTCCCATTCTGTGGGCTGTTTCTTCACTGTGTTGATTGTTTTCTTTGCAGTGCAGAAGCTTTTTAACTTGATGTGATCCCATTTGTCCATTTGAGCATTGGTTGCTTGTATTTGTGAAGTAATACTCACAAATTTTTGCCCAGACTAATGTCCTGGGTTTTCCACAATGTTTTCTCTTAGTAGTTTTATAGTTTGAAGTCTTAGGTAAGCCTTTGATCCATTTTGAATTGATTTTTGTATATGGTGAGGGATAGGGGTCTAATTTCATTCTTTTGCATATGGATATCCAATTTTTCTGGCACCATTTATAGAAAAGGTTTTCTTTCCCCAGTGTATGTTCTTGGCACTTGGTCAAAAATAAGTTTGCTGTAGATGTATCAATTTATTTCTGGGTTCTCTATTCTGTTCCATTGGTCAATGTATCTATTTTTATGCCAGTACTGTGCTGTCTTGGTTACTGTAGCATAATTTGAAGTCAGGTAATGTGATTCCTTCAGTTTTATTCTTTTTGCTTATGTATTCCCCCGCTTTTTTTTTTTTTTTTGAGACAGAGTTTTGATTCCATTGCCTAGGCTGGAGTGCAATGGCGCCATCTCAGCTCACTGCAACCTCCGCCTCCTGGGTTCAAGCAATTCTCCTGCCTCAGCCTCCTTAGTAGCTGGGATTACAGGTGTATGCCACCAAGCCTGGCTAATTTTTGTATTTTTATTAGAGAGGGGGTTTCATCATGTTGACTGGTCTTGAATTCCCAACCTTAGGTGATCTGTCCACTTCGGGTTCCCAAAATGCTGGGATTACAGGTGTGAGCAACCGCGCCCAGGCTCTTTTATTATTCTTATAGTAATTACTGTATAAATCACAACATGCATCCTTGATTTATTATATTTAGTATGATTTCATATATTTGCTATCTCCTAGACAATGTAGTAGTTTTAGGACATGCTAACTCTGTTTATCTCCACCTGCCTGTGAATATATTTAATTTTAGGGATATTTTAAGCCCTATAGGTATTTTTATTATTGCTTTGTAGAGACGCCATTCACTTAGATTTACCCACAACTAATTCTTTTCATTGCTGTTCCTTTCTTGTTCCTAAATGTGATCATTTTCCTTCACTGAAGAATACTTAATAGTGCAAATCTGCACAGTACCCATTAGTACAATGATGCTGCTGATAAATTCTCTCAGTTTTTGTTTGTCTGCAATTTTTTTTGTTTTATTTCAACTTCATATTTGAAGAATACTTTGGGATTAGAATTGTACATTTGGTAACTGCTTTTATTTCCCTGTGGCACTTCAAATACTTAATAACACTGCCTTTGGCTTTTGTTGTTAATAAGCTGTTAGTGTTATTCTTGGTCTCCCAGAAGTTAGGTGATTTTTTTCCTCTGATAGTTTTCAATGTTTCTATTTGTCATTAGTTTTAAGCAGTTTTACCAAGATGTATTTAGGTGTAATTTTCTTTGTATTTATTCTGTTTCAAGTTTGTAACACTTTTTGAGTCTGTGGGCTTAATGTCTGCATCCAGTATTTTTTAATCTCAAATATTATCTCTCCAAATATTGTTTTTGCCATGTTCTGTCTCTCTCCTTCTTTTAGGACTGTGGTTATATATATTAAACATTTTCTCATGTCCTATGTGGCTCTTATACTCTTTAATATTTTCCCCCTCTCTTCTTATAGTTGGGTATTTTCTTCTACTTTATCTTCCAGTTCATCGATTCTCTCTTTTTATTTTTTTGCTGAGTTTATTTTGCTTTTTAGCTTATTAATTTAGTTCTTTATTTTGTTGAATTTCTTTTTTTAGTTCTACAATTCCATTTGGTTTTCTCTTTATGATTTCTAGTTTTGCTGAAATTCACTCCTTCCCTCTTTCCTTTCCTTTCCCTTTCCCTTTCTCTTTTCCTTTCCCTTTCCCTTCCTCCCTCTTTCCTCCCTTCCCTTCCCTTTCCTTTCCCTTTCCCTTTCCCTTCCCTTCCCCTTCCCTTTCCCCTTCCCCTCCCCTTTCCCCTTCCCTTCCCCTTCCACTTCCCTTCCCTTCCTTGCTCAGAATTTCACTCTGTCACCAGGCTGATGAGAAATGCTGTGATTACAGCTCACTGCAGCCTTGACCTCTCAGACAGGCTCAAGTGATTCTCCCACCTCAGCCTCCCGAGCATCTGGGCACTAACATGCCCAGAAAATTTTTGTATTTTTTGTAGAGATGGGTTTTGCCGTGTTGCCCAGGCTCATCTTGAACTCCTACCTTGGCCTCCCAAAGTGCTGGGATTGTAGGTATGAGCTACCGTGACCAGCCCTATACTTCTTTAAGATACTTAGCTGATTAAAAAAAATCTCAATATGATATTTAGAATATCTGTATCTTTTATGAATCTTTCTATTGTCTTATTATTTTGATTTTTAGCTAATATTTTGGCTTTCTTTGTTACTTTCAGTTGAATGCTGGTTATTGTATATGAAAATTATAGAGACAATTTATATCTGGATCATATCTTACTTTAGAGAGGATTTCTACTGGTCTTTCTATCAGATGGGTAGCATAGGAGCATATTAATTTAATCCATTCATGAGTTGAGCGGATTCAAAACTGGGCTTCAGTTTATGTGAGGGCTGCTCTGTTTAGAGTTCATAGCCCTACCTACAGCACTTCAAGGGTAACAACTCAAAACCCAGGTTTTTACCTGAGCCTCTTCTCCTGTAGGAACTCAATCCCCTTTTCAGCCCCTCTCCCAAGCCTGGTGAAATTTCCGTATGCTTTCAGCTCTACAGCCTTTCAGACACTACCTTCTGCTCAGTTTTTCTCATCTCAGTTGTTCCTTAATTTGTAAATGCCTCAAAGGGAAAAGAGGTGTCAAATACCAGTTCAGTATTCTGGGTTTCTCCTTTCTCTAAGATCTGGGCCCTTTAAATCCTCACTGTTTTGGCATCTCTCTGATGTCTTTGACGGATGTTTGCTTGCTTGTTTTAATTGTCTTCAGCTTTACTAATGGTTAATAGAAATAAGATTCATTTCAAATAAGCTAGTCTGCCATTTTTTGGAAGGGAAAAGTCATCACTACTTAGATTTATATCTTGTTTTCATTTTTGTTATTTTTTTAAACTTTTATCTCTGTTTGATGGTAAAGAAAACAGAAACATATAGACATTTTGCTTCAGGTTAAATTCCTAGTTAATGACCCAGCTGAATTAAGAATCCAGTTTTTTGACTACTGATATAGAATCTATTGCTTTCATCTGATATACACAGTAGAAATACTAGTCATATCAGGAATCATATTCTTTTGATATTGCAGATTCTGCTTTGAAGAGGCTTTCTTTTCCATCTATAAATATTTAAATTCCGTTTGTGCTGGTAAGCATGCTAGATTTTGTTTGGGCTGAAAATTTTAAGTAATCCACACATATTGGGTACTTAGTTGGTTAGACATAGTGCCATGAGTTTTATGTGTGCCAACTCATTCAGTCCTCACAGCAACCTCACAGGTTAGATATTTTATCATCTTAATTTAGAGACAAGGAAGCCATATTTCAGAGAGGTTCATTAACTTGCTCAAGTCACACTATTAGTAGGTGACAGAACAAGTACTTGAACCTGTGTGATATAGCAGAATGAGGAGTGATGTTTGGAGTCAGACCAAGCTTAATATTCTGGCATTGTTGCTAATTAGCTGAGTGACTTGGAGCAATGTCCTCTCTGAGTCACAGTATCTCAATTTAGTAACGATGAAACTTCAGTAACAATGCAGTGAAGCGAAAATAAAACAATATATGTGAGGACATTTGTATATGTGAGGCACTAAGTAACTGCTAGAACCCTTTCATCCTTCCTGTACAACAAGAAACATTTGAAAAGAACTTTATACAAAACACTTGCAAAACTAAGATATATTTAACACAACAATTCTGAATGGTATTCTGGGAAGGTAGAGATGTGAAAACCATATATCAGAGAAATGAAGTAACTTGCCTCCAATTATACAGTTAACACGTAGAACAGATAAGCTTTGCTGAGTGCAATGTGATTAACATTATATATGTATCCTCAAAATGGAGTTTGTACAAATTAGTTAATATTTCAAATGCACAAAATGAATCTGCTATTTAAAGGATCCCTGCAGTGAATGCTTTTTTAAAGTCAAGAATAATTCTGGAAATGTAAATTATATCCTACTAATTTATCTATTTTATATAGTTGGCTTTTAATGTTTTCTTAAAGTTAGTCGTGTCTGATGTTGACTTTATCATCCTCAAAATGTCTTTCTGTTGATAAGATATTGTTACTTCATTTCCAAAATCTAATTAAAGTTGATAGTACTCTAAGGGACAGCAAATGTCAAAATCCACCAGGGTTAATTATTTTGAATGTCTTTTAAAAGTAAAGGAACATATAAAAATCAATGAAACGGTGGTAGTAGAATTAAATTATCCTGAGACTGTTTTCCTCAAACATATGATTTATTTGAACATTTGAATGTCTTGTTCAAGAGAGACATTTAGCCTATAGCATATGTCCCCAACAGGATGCTGCTATGATCAGATATACTAGCTCAGCTGCCCTCCATGCACAAGTAGCGTGGTCTTCTGGTCAGGCAGGTGCTTTGGGATATTCCCTGACTTTCATAAGAGGATGTCAACTCTCCCTGCCCGCATCCAGTTGACCAGATTTATCTTCTAGGCTCCTGAAAGAGGACATATGCTCAAATTTCCCATTGTCCTGGTCTTACCAAGCTCAGCGACTTAACTATACTCACACTTATGAATGCCCCAAGGGTCTTTGTTCCATTTATTTATCAACATTAGTGGCATCTAGGCTTTCTGCTCAGAGAGAAGCAGAGGAAAGCATGGATGGCACAACACACTTGCATGGCTGAGGCTGCTTGCTGTGTGTGGTCTGTGGCACAGCAAGTAGGTGTCAGTCTTGAAGAACTGGCTGGAAATCCACCCTTTTCACTGCCACTCACCTGCAGCCATCCATTGTATTGAGAACACCAGCATTCAGATGATTGTATCTAAACTTGTACCATTTTATTCTTGGATGTTGCTGGTCTTGCAGGACTGCATGGTTTTGACCCTTCATAAAATCACTCCCTTTAAATTGTTTTTTGGTGTTGGACCATAAGCTTACATTGAGGAACTTTAAAGGAATGACCATGTGAAATTTACTATGTAGTCTAGGGATGTTCAGTGGTGTGCAGTCTGGTTGCTAAGCCATTATTAAATAAATTATATGAAGCTATCATTAAATACATCATATCAAAAAGAAAGTTAGTAAATATGTAAAATGTACCACTTCCTAATTATTTGACTACATTTTACTATTATCTATGCTCTTGAGGTTGTTCATAACTATTGTATTAGTATGAAGGAAATGTTATATACAGTAGGCTACTGCCCAACTGCAAGTTGAGGTGTCATGTTGGTAGCCTAAAATTAGCAAGGGTTAAAGAATTTACACTGTAGTGCCTCGAATAAGCACCCTGCCCCACACCCCGAAACCCAGTTGTGAAACATCTAACAACTCACTATTGGATGTTATTTAAGATATTACGTTACAGTGATTATGAGAATCTACGGGAGAGATTCCTCTTAGGTCTCAAGAGCAAACAAAGGTATGCTTCTCTTCAGGTACATGCTTATTTTTGTTTTTAGAACCTCAGGCTTATTGCTAATAGTTAGGTTTCTTCTTTGCATTCACTGCTAAGTAGTTCAGAACCAAATCTTCAGCACCGTTTACAAAAAGAAATGTGTTCCAGGAACCATCTTATTTCCTTATTGTTGTTTTTATTTAGCCCTTCCTTCCTTCCTTCCTTCCATCTTTCCTTCCTTCCTTCCTTCTTTTCATCTTTCCTTCCTTCCTTCCATCTTTCCTTCCTTCCATCTTTCCTTCCTTCCTTCCTTCCATCTTTCCTTCCTTCCTTCCTCCCTCCCTCCCTCCCTTCCTTTCCTTCTATTTCTTTTTTTCTCTTTTCTTTTTCTCTGTCTTTTTTTCTATGTTGTTGCATGAATGGATTTCTTTTAGCTCTCTCTAAACATTTTAAGAATGATGTGGGGGTATAAAAATAAAAAAGTATACTTTAATGTGTGCAAATAATCTTAACAGTAATGGATTTTTAAGACTTCCTGCCTTATTTATAGGTTTTATATTGGAATAATATTTAAGACTCCTTCCTGCTTTAATATGAAAAAAGCTTATGAAGTTAGAATATAATTTAGAACAGCATATGTGCTTTATTTATTAAGGGCCTGTAAAAAAATCTGGGAGAGAAGAATAGTTCGCTTATACGCATTTATTTTCTTTCTTCCTCCTTTAGAATGCAAGTTCCAAGAGGACATGGTGTATCTTAAAGTGTTTAAACTACATCTCACGCTCAATAAGTATTTTTGAATGAATAAATAAATGAATGATTCACAAATTTTCTAATGTTCAATGATTATTGCTATCATTCGGTTTTTATGATGACATGCAACATACATACACACATTTTTAAGAACTTTCATTTTTTACTTATCACACCCATTTAGGCTCTGTTTCTCCAAATTTTAATTTTTCAATTAAACATTCATTGCTAATGACATTTTTTCATTAATTCTCTATAGAAATATGGTCACACATCATAAAAAGAAGCAATATGGCATTTTCTACCCATGTGGAAAGACCAATTATCCTAAACTAAGCCTGAAGTTTAATACCTCTGTATTCCTCAGATGGTTCTTATGATTCTTTCACTATAATTCTGCTGCTTTATTTTTTCTTGTACTGAGAAAAGAGAACTAACATTTATTGAGTGTTTACTTTGTGATAAATGCCTGCTGTGTATTATTAACTGACACAACAAGCCAGGGAAGCAGGTCCTATTTTTGTTCCCTTTTTCATAGGTGAAGTAACTGGAGCTTAGAGAGATTATTTTGTCACTTTCCCATGTCACAGCTTCCAGTGATGGAGTTTGGCTCTGAAGCCGCAGGGTGGCTGTCTGCACCACTCAACTCAACTCTGGATCACTGCCTCCCGCCCATCAGTCCTTCACCTCTGCCTTGTCTTCACCTTTCACAGGTCTCCCTTAAACACTACTTTTATTATTTTATTTGGCTGGTAAATGAGTGTTTCCAGTTATTCGACAGGAATGCCAAACTAAGCAGCTTGGTGTTCAGTGAGTGGGAAGCCATTTGGATTTTTGAGCAGAGGATCATCATCAAGGAAGTAGGGAGAATGATGCCTTGTAGACATGTAGACTGGAGATAAATAAGTGGGCAGGTGATATTCAAGAGTATGGTTGGCAAAATAATGGCTCCCCAGAATATCCATGTCCTTGTCCCTGGAACCTGTGAGTATGGTACCTTATATGGCAAAGGGTCTTTGCAGCTGTGATTAACATTAAGGACCTAAATCACGGGAAAGCTGAGCCTGGACTAACCAGGTGGGCCCAATCTAATCACACAAATGCTTAAAAGCCTAGAACTTTTACAGCTGTAGCCTGAGGGACATCGGACTACAGGAGAACAGTGAGAGAAGTGCAGCATTGCTGCCTTTGAAGATGACAGAAGAGAAGATGGCCAGAAGCCAAGGTAGGTGGGTGGTGTCTAGAAGCTGAAAAAGGCAAGAAATTTTCCCTAGAGTCTCCGAAAGGAATGCAGTCCTGCTGATACCTCATTTTAGTCCAGCGAGACCCATGCTGGACTATAGACCTGTAAGAGTAAATTTGTGTTGTTTTAATCCACTAAACGTCTGGTAATTTGTTATAGCAGCTCATAAAACTAATATAGGGAGAGATTTAGACTATAGGAAGGCAGTAGGAGTTGCACCTGCTCAGAAATCTTTAGAATCCTCTCTCTCCCACTGCTTTCACGCTCAACTTTCCTGCCCAGCTCTGCAGGTTCTGTACCTCACCCATGTTGTTCTCAATAGTAGCCTCTCCTTTCTGGGTGGTCTGGCTACTGTGACTTCCTGAGGCTATGCTTAGTTTTCTAACTGCAAGAGATACTGCCTTCCCAGGAAGCTATCCCCTCTTTTACTGCTTTTCTTGATTACTTCTGCCCTCTGTGATCTTCATCTTCTCTGATTAGCTCCAGCATGGATGTCCGAGAGACACAATTAGCACTCTATTATATCCATACATTTCACCTGTGCTACATATTGCTAGTTTTTCCCCTCCCCTTCTCTCCCCTTTTCCTTTCTTTTTCTTTTTCCTTTTCTTTTTGAGACAATGTCTTGCTCTGTCATCCAGGTTGGAGTGCAGTGGTGTGATCACGGCTCAGTGCAGGCTTGACCTCCCACGCTTAAGTGATCCTCCCACCTCAGCCTCCTGAGTAGCTGGGACTGTAAGCACTTGCCATTACGTCGGCTAAATTTTCAAATATTTTGAAGAGATAGTCTCCCTAATCTGGCCCAAGCTGTTCTGGAGCTCCTGGGCTCAACCAATCTTCACATCTTGGCCTCCTAAAGTGTTAGGATTACAGGTATGAGCCATTATGCCTGGCCATTACCAGTTTTTCTTAGTTTTTGATGTATTACTTGCCTTTTGTATTGTTGCTACTTTGAAAAATGCCATCTAGTATTCTGGAATCTATCAGAAAATGTGATATAGTGAAAAGATCATTTATTTTGGATTCTGGTTTAGCAATTTCCTAGCTGCGCATTTTGGGCAATATGCTTAACCTCTGTGAGCCTCAGTTTTCTTATGTGTAGATTTGAGATGATATCCACTTCACAGGATTTTTGTAAGGATTAAATCACTCTACTATTCTTACTTCCTAGGCTACTGGAGGGCAGAGAAAGCATCTTATTCCTTTATGCTATTGACACCTACCACAGTGCGTAAGTACCCAGTAGACATACAGATTGACCTCAGTTTATTGCCAGATCTTTTCATCTTGTTAGAGATTCTTCCATTGTTTCTATACTTGCATACCCCCCTCAACTAACCTTTCATGCAACACTCTATTAATAGAGTCTTAAAAGTCTATTAAGTCTTAATAAGTCTTATTAATTAAAAGTCTTAAGAGTCTATTATAGCTGTCTTAGAAGTCCTAGCTTATTGTATTGTCTGTTTAACTGCTGACAGACCTCTAAGTTAATATTACAAAATATTTCCTGAGCATGACCTCTCCCAAATAAATCTCCCCCACCTGTTCATGGCTATTCTCCATGGCCTCTCTTCCAGTGGCCCATTTTATATTATTTCCTGATCACAACACTCTAACTCCACAAAGCCGGCTTGCTATTTTTTGATGCTCTCTTTCAGCTTTCATTTGCTATGGACACCACTTCAGATTTGTTGCCCTTGGATCCAGGTGTTTCTGAGATAGGCAAGGTGTTTTATAATATATGAGTACTTTCACTGCCTGCATTCTCAAGATTTGGAGATGCAGGTTATCTGCCTTTGAAACCTTCTTTGCTTTTCTCATGGTTCTGTTTCATCGCTATTTCAATAAGCACTCACTCTTGATTGCACTCTTTGGCCACATTTTTCAGCTTTAAGTGTGTGTGTGTGTGTGTGTGTGTGTGTGTGTGTGTTTTCTACTGCCCGGATGAGCCAGGGAGCAGAGGCTTTCATTTCTTCAGGAAGTCTCTGTTCTTCTTTCTTCTCTGATTACATCCTGCTGATATCCTTATCAGGTCTGGATCTTTTGTCAGATGAACTTTGCTTCCTACCATTGTACCGTGATAAATGTTTACGCTAGCATTATAGTGTCTGATACCTGCTTGGCTTGGACTTGCTGGCAAAAATCTTTATAGGCAAGATGATTTATTGCTGAAAATTGAATCCCAAAGTGTCTTAAAAGACATTTTTTTTTTCTTTTGGTGTAGATTTTAGGAGGGATCTTCTTTCCTGCTTTCATTGATTTCCTGTGGCTAGGTGATACTTGCAAAGAGTTCCAGCCTAATATCTCTTTTTGGAAATCAGCAGTCATAATTCTTTGAGACTATTTTTAGCTCTAGAATACTAAGTCATCTTTCTCTTTATATCTAATTAATATGGTGGTTCTAAACTGGTGTGCCTGGATCTCTTACAGGAATGTCCCTAAACTTTGGTCAACATGTAAAATGTAATTTTGCTAACACTGAATCATACTGTTTTGCTGTTAGGGTGTTGTGTGTCACATGAATTGTTTACCTCAACAGACCCTATAATACACTATACATTGGGGTGCTGCTCGTGGCAAACATGCATTTCAAAGTATAGCATAATGTTAATTTAGTGTCAAAGAAAGGGTTTCCATTTACTGGAACACTGATTCTTACCTTCCTTAATTCTAACGGATTGTGGTCAAGGCAGAAAACAGTTCTCAGAGAGAGTGCTCTAAGGTGGCTACAGGTAGTAGGATGGTCATAGACACTTTTATAGAGATGTGAAACATGGTTATTTTGTGATACTTCATGTTTTGTAAGTATTTCTGTCTTTTTATAATGTTATCTTTGGTCTTTTGATACTTTCAATTATATCATCAAAAAAGTGTAATATGTGAAGATATGCCATGAACATATGTATTTGAAGATATGCCATGATCATGTGTATTTGAAATAAGTTTATGCATGATTCTGAGCAGGACTAAAGAGAAGGAAGGCTTACTATGCTGTCTGTATTATTTTTATTTGGGTTAGGGAGGAAGTGGACATTTCACATTATTAATTACTCTTCAGGAACCAATGTCCTCATTGCCCTTAAACTTTTTGAAAGTAGGTGGCAGCATACCTATAGCTACCTCCAAAAGTAGGACCGTGACATTCTGAAACTCCCTCCTTTGTTCTTGGGAGATGCTCCATGATCTCCCTTTGTGCCTTCCATCAGCTACAGATTGCAGAAGTGGGTAGGTGGGCTGGAAGCAACCTTTCTCCCACAAAGCTGTTTGTGAATTTCCTTGAATGGTTTCATCAGGGCAAGTATTCAGAGTTTTCTAGTAGTAATTAATGATGTCCTTCCCTTGCAGGATAATAAGGATAACAACCAGACCTATATAGACCAGATTCTGTTGCTTATAAACTCCATGCTGTTGTTCATGCATTTGATCGGATTTGTGACAAGAAGGGCTAGGCATTTTCTTACTTGCTTTTTCATTGTATAATACTTGGGGTCCCTTTATTGAAAGTTCCAGAGCTATTGTACTTGTGACAGAATATAATAGGTTATCAGATTTTACTGAGGGGCATTTTCAGAAATTGGTAATCTTGCCTGATTAATATATTCAAAAATATTTAATGAATATTTATCACATTAAAGTCCCCAAAGGGAAAGCTTCAAGTGAGTCAGTGGAATGGGGCTCCAGACACCTATATTAAATCAATGCAGCATCATAGATCTCTGCAGTTTTCTTTGCTACTGTGTTTGCCTGATTCAGAGGGAAAAAGCTCCCTTATAGAAATAGGTTTATGTATTTGAAAATCTCTGACATAATTTACTTTATAAAAGGCTGCAAGTGAAGTAATTGCTATGAACCATCTTGCTATATGAGGAAACCAGGAACTCTTGTTGAAGTTCTCCCCACACAACTAGAGACTAGTAACTAGACCCTGATCTGAGTGTTCTGCATTTCAACCAGAAGGGTGCACTGTTGTATCTTATTTATTTCTTGGGGTTGGCGGGGAGGAAGAAAAGGAATAGAACAATGTTCTTTCCAACCATTATATGTCCTGGCAATTTGCTTTCTCTTTTGAATTTTATTAGCATCCTAATTCAATTCTTGAATTCCTGGGTTCTCTTCACACCTTTCTTGGTGCTGCTGAATAAACAGAAGGTTCACAGAGGAAAAAGTTACCAGCATGTTGAATAACTGACTTAGGAATATTGCCTTACCTTTTTAAAATTTTCTCTCCTCTGAGGGAGGAGTTTATCACCTTAGTTACGGATGGGACAGATTTGGCCGTAGAGGCCTCCAGATGCAGAGCTCTGGAACATTCCCAGCGTTAACATCTGGGGTACAGCTGGCTTATTCCCAACTTTCTTTCCTGCTTTCCTGGGCTGGGGTTATTGTTGTGGGGCTGAATTACACCCTGGTCATTCTCTACATGTTATTTAGGCCCCCAAATTGGCACTGTTGAGATATTAGATTTTCATAGGAAAACATACATATTGTCCTTTCTAACTAGCTCTTTAAAAAGTCACACACACAGCCAAATCAATAACAACAACAAGCCCTTTATTCTGAAAGCTTATTGCTAATGAATCATCCGACATAGACCATGCAAGGAAATAGCAAGACATACAGGAAATATTTGTCTGAAACTTCTTTGGAAATACATTTGTTTTTGGTCACAGTTGCATAGATATGGAAATACATGTCCGATTTCAGATTTCTCAGACATGGAATTGACATGGTAAACAGCTGGGAGTTTATTGATACTCTCGTTAACACCGTGATTTCAGAGTTTTTCCATGAATCTTTCTAAGTATACACTATCATGATTTTTAATTAACGTCATCTGAAAATATGAAGGGTTGCCTCTTTTATAAGAAAGCAAGCACAAAGAAAATGGTAACATCAGCCTCAGGATGTGAGAATGGCTCACTATAATCTTATCTATGTTTAAAATGTAAGGAAAAAGATGAGAAGAAAATATACCTAAATGAACGATATCATTGCCTCTGGATGGTATGACTATGAGAGATTTCTTTCTGCTTTTTGACACTTCTGTAGTGTTCAAATAATCTATAATGAGAATATGTTATGTTTACAATTAGAAAAGAAGAAAAAAATAGCTTGTCCTGTACAAACTGAAATAGTCAAAGCAATTTAATAGGACGCTTCTCAACATTATCTTGTTACAAATACCAGATTTTAACATTTAAAGGCAAAAGTTTTAAAATGTAAATGGTCATATGCATTTATGGATTTAACATTTAAAAATCAACTTCAACTCAACAATGTCCAATTTCTAAGGCTTGCTTTGCTACATGCGTGTGAATATTGATTTAAATACTGAAGTTACCATTTTCATAGTAGTGTCTGTCTCTATTCAGCATTCTGTAACCACAGCTAAAGGTCTGACACCTATCTGACTACAATTCAATAAAATAGCTAGTATCACTCTTCTTTCTTTCTGTTTTTGGGTAAGCCAATTCTTGAACTAAATTAACCCAATCAACTGATGACCTCCCTATCATGAAAGCACAATGCAAGTAACTAAAAATATTTGGATCAATTAATGACCAAACAGGCTTTCCCTAACACCCTTTCTTCTGTTTTAGTTTCTGTTTTTTAGTTTTTTAAGGTAACCGCAGGAGACTGAGTCTGTGCAGCTAAACAGGAACAGTAGCCCTTGTCATTGGAATGGTGCCTACTAGGTAGACGCCTCTGTGGATCTAGTAGGCGGGCGTTTTTCAGGCATGGATCTGGGACTAGGATAAGGCTAGCGAGGTGTTTGCCTCACTCTAGTCCCTTTCTTATGGATAACTCTAGGAATAATTAATCCATGACTTTATGTTTCCTATAAAAATATTACTCCAGGCCAGGCATGGTAGCTCACACCTATAATCCCAGCACTTTGGGAGGCCAAGGTGGGTGGATCACCTGGGGTCACGAGTTTGAGACCAGACTGGCCAACATAGTAAAACCTGTCTCTACTAAAAGTAAACACAAAAAATTAGCAGGGCATGGTGGTGGTTGCTTGTAATCCTAGCTACTTGGGAGGCTGAGGCAGGAGAATCTGTTGAACCTGGGAGGCAGAGGTTGCAGTAAGCCGAGATCGCACAACTGCACTCAAGCCTGGGTGACAGAGGAAGACTCCATCTCAAATATATATATATATATATATATATATCTCCTATCTTAAGTGAATAATGTGTGGTTGTATGTAATTTCCACAACTTATAGAAACAATTTATCTCTGCTGGAAATTGACTTCTACAAGATATGGCAATTCAAGGTACAGCCAGTGAGCTAGGATGATACTGTCCCAAAGGTCTCTGGGGTCACTTAATTAACTATGACCTAGGTTATGTATATCGCTCTATGAAAGTAACCCCCACCATGCTCTATTTAAGTCATTTTGCATGTGGATCTATATACATAGTTTGGCTATTCCAAAGACTTTTGTACAAATGTCAGTGGGTCAGAGGTTGGTATTAGTGCTCTGTTGAAAATGTAACCATGGAATTTCAATTAAAGGAGTAAAAAATTCAAAAGGGTGAAATGCACATTTTTACTGCATCATAATTTTTTCTGTGTTAGTGTATTTCATATGAAACTTTAGTATACTATTAATACATGTGTATTTAATTGGAAAATTATATATGGTTGACATTTCATGATTTTTTTAGCTGTGTCAAACATGAGGGATATGAAACTCTTCTTTTAAAGGTAGTATACCACTATGGCAGTTATTCTTCCCATCTCTTGGTGGGAGATGAGGATGGGGTGAGCTTATCAGACTCTCCAGTGGAAATGTTTGTGTTAACAAAGAAATATCCTTCTGCACCCACAGTTGAAAATCTTGGGTATTGAGTATTATGGTGCTTAATGTATAACATGTAATTTTAAAAATTATACTTTAAGTTCTGGGGTACATGTGCAGATCATGTAGGATTGTTACATAGGTATACACATGCCATGGTGGTTTGCTGCCTCCATCCCGCCATCACCTACATTAGGTATTTCTCCTAACGTTATCCCTCCCCAGTTCCTCCACCCCCTGCTATCCCTCCCCTACTTCCCCAGCCCCTAACAGGCCCTGTATGTGAGGTTCCCCTCCCTGTGTTTCAAACACATCACAATGTGTTCTCATTGTTCAACACCCACTTATGAGTGAGAATATGTGGTGTTTGGTTTTCTGTTCTTGTGTCAGTTTGCTGAGAATGATGGTTTCCAGCTTCATCCATGTTCCTGCAAAGAACATGAACTCATTCTTTTTTTATGGCTGCATAGTATTCCATGGTGTGTATGTGCCAGATTTTCTTTATTCAGTTTGTCACTGATGGGCATTTGGGTTGGTTCCAAGTCTTTGCTATTGTAAACAGTGCCGCAATGAACATACATGTGCATGTGTCTTTATAATAGAACCATTTATAATCCTTTGGGTATATACCCAGTAATGGGATTGCTGGATCAAATGGTATTTCTAGTTCTAGATCATTGAGGAATTGCCACACGGTCTTCCACAGTGGTTGAATTAATTTACACTCCCACAACAATGTAAAAATGTTTCTATTTCTCCACATCCAGCATCTGTTATTTCCTGACTTATTAATAATCACCATTCTAACAGGTGTGAGATGGTATCTCATTGTGGTTTTGATTTGCATTTCTCTAATGACCAGTGATGATGAGCTTTTTTTCATATGTTTGTTGACTGAGTAAATGTCTTCTTCTGAGAAGTGTCTGTTCATATCCTTTGCTCAATTTTTGATGGGGTTGTTTTTATCTTGTAAATTTGTTTAAATTCTCTGTAGATTCTGGATAGTAGCCCTTTGTCAGATGGTAGATTGAAAAAATTGTTTCCCATTCTGTTGGTTGACAGTTCAATCTAATGATTGTTTCTCTTGCTGTGCAGAAGCTCTTAAGTTTAAATACATCCCATTTGTCTATTTTGGCTTTTGTTGCTATTGCTTTTGGTGTTTTAGTCGTGAAGTCCTTGCCCAGGCCCACGTCCTGAATGGTATTGTCTAGGTTTTCTTCCAGGGTTTTTATGGTGTTCAGTCTTATGTTTAAATCTTTAATATTTTTGTATAAAGTGTAAGAAAGGAATCCAGTTTCAGCTTTCTTCACATGGCTAGCCAGTTTTTCCAACACCATTTATTAAATAGATAATATTGCTTATTTTTTTCAGGTTTGTCAAAGATCAGATGGTTGCAGATGTGTGGCATTACTTCCAAGGCCTCTGTGCTGTTCCATTGGTCTATATCTCTGTTTTGGTACCAGTACCATGCTGTTTTCATTACTGTAGCCTTGTAGTATATAGTTCGAAGTCAGGTATCGTGATACTACCAGCTTTTTTTTTTGGCTTAGGATTGTCTTAGCTATGTGGGCTCTTTTTTGGTTTCATGTGAAGTTTAAGGTGTTTTTTTTCCATTTCTGTGAATAAGGTCAATGGTAGTTTGATGGGGTTAGCATTGAATCTATAAATTACTTTGGGCAGTATGGCCATTTTCGCGATATTGATTCTTCCTAACCATGAACGTGGAATGTTTTTCCATCTGTTTGTATCCTCTCTTATTTCCTTGAGCAGTGGTTTGTAGATCTCCTTAAAGAGGTCCTTCACATCCCTGTTAGTTGTATTCCTAGGTATTTTATTCTCTTTGTAGCAATTGTGAATGGGAGTTCACTCATGACTTGGCTCTTTGTTTGCCTGTTGTTGGTATATAGGAATGCTTGTGATTTTGCACATTGATTTTGTATCCTGAGACTTTGCTGAAGTTGCTTATCAGTTTAAGGAGATTTTCAGCTGAGATGATGGGGTCTTCTAAATATACAATCATATCGTCTGCAAATAGAGACAATTTGACTTCCTCCTTTCCTAACTGGATACCCTTTATTTCTTTTTCTTGCCTGATTGCTCTGGCTAGAACTTTCAGTACTATGTTGAATAGGAGTGTTGACAGAGAGCACCTAGTCTTGTGCCAGTTTTCAAAGGGAATGCTTCCAGTTTCTGGCCATTCAGTATGATATTGGCTGTGGGTTTGCCATAAATAGCTTTTATTATTTTGAGATATGTTCCATCGATACACAGTTTATTGAGTTTTTAGCATAAAGTGCTGTTGAATTTTGTCAAAGGCCTTTTCTGCATCTATTGAGATAATCATGGGGTTTTTGTCTTTGGTTCTGTTTATATGATTGATTATGTTTATAGATTTGCAGATGTTGAACCAGCTTTCCATCCTTGGGATGAAGCCGACTTGATTGTGATGGATAAGCTTTTTGATGTGCTGTTGGTTTCAGTCTTCCAGTATTTTATTGATTATTTTTGTATCAATGTTCATCATGGATATTAGCCTGAAATTTTCTTTTTTAGTTGTGTTTCTGCCAGGTTTTGGTATCAGGATGATGTTGGTCTCATAAAATGAGTTAGGGAGGATTCCATCTTTCTGTATTGTTTGGAATAGTTTCAGAAGATGGTACGAGCTCCTCTTTGTACGTCTGATAGAATTCAACTGTGAACCTATCTGATCCTGGACTTTTTTTGGTTGGTAGGCTCTATTAATTGCTGCGTCAACTTCAGACCTTGTTATTGGTTTATTCAGGGATTCAATTTCTTCCTGGTTTAGTCTTGGGAGGGTGTAAGTGTCCATGAATTTACCCATTTCTTCTAGATTTACTGGTTTATGTGCATAGAGTTGTTTGTAGTAATCTCTGATGGTAGTTTTTATTTCTGTGGAATCAGTGTTGATATCCCCTTCATCACTATTTATTGCATCTATTTAATTCTTCTCTCTTTTCTTTTTTATTAGTTTGGCTAGTGGTCTATCTATTTTGTTGATCTTTTCAAAAAACCAGCTCCTGGATTCATTGATGTTTTGAAGCGTTTTTTGTGCCTCTATCTCCTTCAGTTCTGCTCTGATCTTAGTTATTTCTTGTCTTCTGCTAGCTTTTGAATTTGATCTTACTCCTCTAGTTCTTTTAATTGTGATGAAAGGGTGTCGATTTTTGGTCTTTCCTTACTTCTCATGTCGGCATTTAGTGCTATAAATTTCCCTCCAGACACTGCTTTAAATATGTCCCAAAGTTTCTAGTACGTTGTGTCTTCATTCTCATTGGTTTTGAAGAATATCTTTATTTCTGCCTTCATTTCATTATTTATCCAGTAGTCATTCAGGAGCAGGTTGTTCAGCTTCCATGTAGTTGTGCAGTTTTGAGTGAGTTTCTTAATCCTGAGTTCTGATTTGATTGCACTGTGGTCTAAGACACTGTATTCTTGTTTGTTCCTTATCTCACAAAGGTTATGAAATGATTTCCTTAGTCATCTTTCTAGCTTTATAGACTTAGTATCTGTAATATTGTGATATAATAAGAAATTTATATTTGATATTTATTCCTAGTTCCTGGTATAGAGATCCTAAAACCCTTGGAATTTCTTTAATTATAAGGAATAGAGGAGCATCTTTTATTATTCATAATAAGTCCCTTCTAACCATACCTGAGTTAGTGCTAATGAAGTGACTCTTGGAGGATGGGGCCTAGTAGCCAAAGGAACCAACCATGAGATTAGAAGCTTAGAACTTTTAACCCTACCCTCTGAGCTCCTTAGTCAGTGATGACCAACAATCTAATCAACCATGCCTATGTAATGAAGGCTTCATAAACACCCAAAATGAGATTTGGAGATCTTTTGGCTTGGTGAAAAAGTGTACCTTTATGTGCTGGGAGAGTGGTGCACCCCAAACTCCATAGTGACAGAAGCTCCTGTGCCCAAGACCCTTCCAGACCTTGCCTTATGTTCCTCTTTCATCTGGCTATTCATTTGCATCCTTTAAAATATCCTCTGTAATAAATTGGTAATATAGCTATTCTAGCAAATTCTAGAACCTGAGGAGGGAATTGTGAGAACCTCTGATTTGTAACCAGATTGGACAGAAGTTGTGGGTAACCTGGGGACCTGCTACTTGTGATTGACATCTAAAGTGTGAGGTAGTCTTATGGGATTGAATCCTTAGCTTGTGGGGTCAGTGCTAACTCTGGGGATTTCGAGTCAGAATTAAGTGATAGGATGCTCATTAGTTGTTCCCTAAGTATTGGAGAATTTGTTGCTGTGGTGGAAACTCCTAAACATTTGGTGGTGTATTTTTTGAGTGAGTATAGAAAAAGTTTGTTTTTCCTTTAGTGCTCCTTTGTAGCACTAAACCTTGGGCACAGTTGATGCTTACTGAATATTTTAGAATTGAATTGATATTTGATATGTAAATGATTCAAAAGATTACCAGAATAAAGAAAATGCTTTTGAATTTCTAAGACATTTCAGGCATGAATTCAAGAGTGAACGATCACATTTGGAGTTTAGGGACTATATGATGCATTTGAGGCTGGTGGTACGGGGCAGACCACCATGTACAAGAGCTGTCCCAATCGACCTCACGTACCACCTACTGAAGACAGGATACCATCTGTTTGAGCAGTGCTCTTACAGACAGGCATCTGAAAGCTAGCTATTCCGTCCTTCTTGTATTACTGTTTACCCCATATATTTTTTCCAGTCATTTACTTTGGACTTCTGTGTGTCTTTATATTTAAAGGGAATCCTCTGTAGGCAGCATATATGTATCTGGGTTTTAAAAGGAAACTTTCTGACACTCTTTCCCTTTAAATTGGAGTATTTAGTCAGTTAATGTGTAATTACTGATGTGGTTGAGGTTAGAACTACCATTTTATTATTTGTCTTAACTTGTCTGCTCTATTTTTTGGTAACTCTTATTTCTGGTCTTTTACTTGATTATTTGAATATTTTGTAGAATTTTGTTCCATTTGGATTTTCTTATAGATTTTTAAACAATACTTCTTTGTATTATTATTTCCGTGTGCTTTGGGAATTATACTGAAAATCCTTTGGCATTCACAGTCTGCCTATAGTTAACATCATACCTCTTTGTGTAATATGTAGAACTCTTGCAACTCCGTGTCTCTCATCTTTCATGTTTTATGTTTTTAAGCAAATGTTTTATTAATTAGATCTGTATATGTGATAAACCTTGTAAAACAATGTTGTTATTTTTGCTTTAAACACTTGTATGGTTTATTTAAAACAGGAGGAAAGCAAAATGAAAATAAAGTTTTTTTGCATATACATAAGCATTTACCACTTCTAATGCTTTTTCTTCTTTTTTGAGGCTCTAAGTTTTCTTCTGGTATGATTTTTCTTTAGCCTTAAGAACTGTGAGCATTTAAAGTGAAAATCTTTTGATAATATAGTCTTTTCATTTTCTTTTATCTCAAAATGCCTTTACTTCACCTTCATATTTTTGAATAGCTTTATCGAGTTATGATTCATATGCAATAAACTGCACATACTTAATGTTTAAAATCTGAGTTTGGACGTATATGCATACACCCATGAAACCATCGCCACAATCAAAGTAATTAATAGATATATCAATCACTTGCAAAAGTTTCCTTGTATCCCTATTGTGTGTGTTTGTGTGTGTGTGTGTGTGTGTGCTAGGAAAACTTAACATGAAATCTACCCTCTTGGCAAATTTTTAGGTGCATAATACAGTATTGTTGACAGCACTATGCTGTACCTCTGGAGCTAATTTATTTTGGATAACTGAAACTTTCTACCAATAGAACAATTCCCCATTTCCCCCCTTACCCTGGGCCCTGGTAACCACCATTCTATTCTTTGATTCTAAGACCTTGACTATTTCAGTTACCTCATACAAGTGAAACTATATAATACTTGTCCTTTTGTGACTGTCTTATTTTATTTAGCATAAAATCTTTCAGGCTTATCCATGTTGTTGCAAATGGAAAGATTTCCTTCCATATGGAAGATGCATCTGACAGCAATAGCATAACTCAAGCAAACCCTGAGGATAACCCTATGGTCCAAGAAGAATGTGTATTTGGAATTCTGAATTAAGGAATGCAGGAGTGGCCAACCGAGAGATTCACTCTGATCTATGAAGGACATCCTGGCCCATTCTTTGGAATAAGGACATATAGGAGATTGAGGCTTTTGTTTTGAATTAAATGAAGGTTGCTAGGTCAAGGGTGTTAAGTAAAATGCTTTATAAAACAGCATGTATTTTACAAGCAGTAGAGGTTCTCCAGTCTAGCTCACCGCCACTGGACTATCCTTGTATATAAGGCCCAACAATAAACCCTATGTCTCATTCACTGTCTCTGGATCTCTTTTTCGGCCTCTCAGACATGATGCCATCCCTGTCAGAGTCAATAGGGGTCTAGCATGACACCTTCTTTTTCAGTACTGAAAATATTCCATTTGAAGTACATATTACATTTTCTTTATTTATCAGTTGATGAATACTTTGTTGTTTTTATAACTTGTCTGTTGTAAATAGTGCTGCAAGGAACACGGGGATGAAGATGTATTTTTGAGATCCTGCTTTCAATTATTTTTGGGTACATACCCAGAAGTGGGGTTGCTGGATACTGTTAGTTCTATTTTCTTTTTCTTTCTTTTTTTTTTTTTATTTGAGGAACCTCCATACTTTCTCCACAGCAGTGGTACAATTTCACATTCACACCAACAGTGTGGAAAAGTTCTAATTTCTCCACATCTTTACCAAACTCTTATTTTCTTTCTTTTTTATTTTATTTTTTTATGATAAGCCATCCTAACTGGGGTAAGATGACATCACATGTAGTTTTAATTTGCATTTTTCTGATATATTTTTGTTTATCTGTTGGTTATTTCTTCTTTGGAGACAGACATATGTATATCTTTTTCAGAGAAATGTCAATTCATCATTTGCTCATTTTTAAATTGGGTTATTTGTTTTGTTTTGTTTTTTTGCTATGGAGTGTGGTTGTCCCTTTTTTATTTTAGATATTAACCTATTATCAGATATATGGTTTGTAAATATTTTCTTCCATTCCATAAGTTGCCTTTTTATTCTATTGATTGTTTCCTCTTCTGTACAAAAGATTTTTAGTTTGACATAGTTTCATTTGTCTATTTTTTTGTTTTTGGTGTCTATATTTTCAGTGTCATCACATAAGAGCAATGTCAAGTAGCTTTTTCCCTGTGTTTTCTTATAGGAATGTTACAGTTTGGGGTCTTATATTTAAGCCTTGAATCCATTTTGTGTTGATTTTTGTGAATGGTGAAAGAAAAGATAGGGGTCCAATTTTATTCTATTGCATATGGATATCCAGTGTTTCTGACACATTTGTTGAAGAGGATATTTTTCCTAATTGCATGTTCTTGACATCATTGTTCACAGACTGTATATACATGGTGATATGACTTGGATCTGTGTCACCACCCAAATATCATGTTCAGTTGTAATCCTCAATGTTGGAGGTGGGGCCAGGTGGGAGGTGATTGGATCATGGGACTGTTTGTCATGAATGGTTTAGCAGCAACCCCTCAGTGCTGTTCTCATGACAGTGATTTTGCATGAGTGAGTTATCATGAGATCTGGTTGTTTAAAGGTGTGTAGCACCTCCCCGCTCTTTCTGCCTCCTGCTCTGGCCATATGAAGATGCCTGCTCTGCTTTGCATTCTGCTATGAGTAAAAGCTCCCTGAAGCCTCCCCAGAAGCAGATGTTGCCATACTTCCTGTACAGCCTGTGTAACTGGAGCCAATTAAATCTCTTTTCTTATAAATTACCATTTTAGGCATTTCTTTACAGCAATTCAAGAATGGACTGATACACACTTTGATTGTGGGCTCCCTATTCTATTCCACTGGTCTATGTGTTTGTCTTTATGCTGCTACCATGCTATATTATTACTATTACATATCTTTTTGGTATATTTTAAAATTAGGTAGAGTGTTGCCTTCATCTTTGTTCTTTTGCTCAAGGTTGCTTTTTTTTCTTTTTTTCTTTTTTTTTTTTTTAATTCAGGACTTTTGTGGTTCCATATGAATTTTGTTGTTTATTTCTCTATTAAAATGCCATTGGGATTTTGATGGGAATAACATTCAATCTGTAGGCAACTTTAGGTACTATGCACATCTTAAAAATATGAAGTCTTCCAATCCATGAATATGAGATGTGTTTTCATTTACTTGTGTTTTCTTTAATTTCTTTTATTGATATTTTAAAATTTCTAGCATATAAATGTTTTACTTCCTTGGTTATATTTATCCCTAAGTATTGTATTCTTATTGATGCTATTATAAATGAGGTTGTTTTCTTAATTTCCTTTTAGGACTCTGGTGTTAGTACATAGAAATACAACTGGTTTTGTGTGATTTTTGTATCCTACAATTTAACTGAATGATTTTTTAGTTTTAACAGTTTTTTTCTTAGGTCTTTAAAGATTTTGTACATGTGAGATCCTGCCATGTGCAAACAAAGATAATTTTACCTTTGTTTTTCTAATTTTCTTATCTTTTTCTTGCCTAATTGCTCTGGCCAGAATTTCCAGTAATATGTGAATAGAATTGGAGAGTGGGAATCTTTGTGTTGTACCTGATCTTACAGAAAAAACTTTCATTTTTTTCATCATTAAGTTGTTAGCTATGGGCTTTTCATATAAAGTCTTTATTATATTGAGCTAAGTTCCTTCTACACTTAGTCTGTTCTGAGTTTTTTATCATGAAAAGATGTTGAATTTTGTCAAATGCTTTTTCTGCATCTACTGAGGTGATCTTGTGGTTTTAATGCTTCATTCTGTTCATTTGGTGTATCACATGAGTTGATTTGCATATATTGAACCATTCTTGTATTCCAGGGATAAATCTCACTTGATTGTAGTAGATGATCCTTTTCATGTGCTAATAAATTTGGCTTGCTAGTATTTTGTTGAAGATTTTTGTATTGTGTTCATCAGGACTATTGGCCTGTAGTTTTCTTTTCTTGTAGTGTCTTTATCTGGCTTTGTATCAGGGTAATGCTAGACATAAAGTAAGTTTGGATGTATTTTCTATTCACATTTTTGGAAGACTTTAAGATGAATTGGTATTATTTTTTCTTTAAATGTTTACTAGAATTTGCCAGTGAAGTCACCTGGTTCTGGGCTTTTATCTGTTAAGAGGTTCTTGATTGTTGATTCAGTCTCCTTGTTCAATATTTGTCTGCTCAAGTTTTCTATTTCTTTGGGTTTCAGTTTTGGTAGATTGTATGTTTCTGGGAATTTATCCATTTCTTCCATATTATATGTTGACATATAATTTTTCCAGTCATGATAGAATGAAACTAGAAATCAACAATAGAAAGAAATTGGAAAATTTACAAACGTGGAGTTAAAGAAAACACTCTTGAATAACCATTGAGTGAAAAAAAAATCAAAAGGGAAATTGGAAAATACCATGAGGCTAATGAAAAATAAAAATACAACATACCAACACCTATTGATATAGGAATTAAGAGGAAATTACTTGGGCATAAAGTGAAGGTATGGCAGTCCTCAGTAAGGTTTTTCTTTTAATGAAAAGTCGCCCCAAATCATTCTCTTTTCTAACAAAGGGCAGCCGGTAAAATTGATCTGCAGACTTAGACCAGCAAGAGAATGCCAGCAGTTGTGTCAATAGAAAGAAACTATCTGGAAACAAGCATGCTCAAAATGGCAGCTCCATCTTCTCTCCTCTTTGCCTGCCATGTGTACAGTAAGGAGCAGGTGAGATGGCACCTGGCCAAATAGAAAACCCATTTACCTAATAAGATTAGGATGGAGTGACCAGCCTTCCCTGCTCACCATGTAAACATCACACCTGATCTAATGAATGTGTGGGCCCTATGTAAATCAGACACTGCCTCCTCAAGCCTGTCTATAAAATCTGCTGCTGTCCACCGATTTACCTTTTTCAGACACCTCTCTCTCTCACAAGATAAAGAGAGCTATTTTCCTCTCTCCTTCCTTCTGCCCACCCACAGATGTCCATGTCCTTAATCCTCTTGGTGCGAGATGAGGAGCCATGGGTATTTTACCCCAGAAAATGATGCTGCTTCACTGTGAGGGGCAGCAAGAGCAATATTAAGAAGAAAGTTTATTGATTAAAAACACTAAATTAAGAAAAAAGAGGGCCGGGTGCAGTGGCTCGTACCTGTAATCCCAGCACTTTGGGAGGCCAAGGTGGGAAGATTGCCTAAGGTCAGGAGTTTGAGACCAGCCTGGCTAACATGGTGAAATGCCATCTCTAATAAAAATACATCAATTAGCCTATTGTGGTGGTGTACACCTGTAGTCCCAGCTACTTGGGAGGCTGAGGCAGGAGAATCACTTGAACTGGGAGGTGGTGGTTACAGTGACCCTAGAGGGCACCATTGTACTCCAGCCTGGGCAACAAGAACAAAACTCCATCTCAAGAAAAAAAAAAGAAGAAGAAAGATGTCATATAAATACTTTATACCTCAAGGAACTAGAAAACAAACTAAGCCCAGAATTAGCAGAAGGAAGGAACTAACAAATATTAGAGCAGAAATAAATAAAATACAGAACAGAAAATCAACAGAAAAAAACTCAACAAAACTGAGAGTTGGTTTTTTGAAAAGATAAACAAATTTGCTACATTCTTAGCTAGACTTACTTAAAAAAAGAGAGAAAGAGAAGGATAACTCAGGTAAGTAAAATTAGAAATGAAAGAGGAGGCATTACAACTGATATCATAAATAAAAAAGATCATAAGAGAATGTTATGAACAAATGCCTTCATTTTTGTATATTTTTGCTGAATATAGAATCCTGGCTTGGCAGGTTTTAAAAAATTTTTCTTTTACATCACTTCAAAATTATTGTTCTACTTTTCTGCTGACCTATATGGTTTCTGATGAGATGTCAGTTGTTAATCATATCATTCATTGTTTCTCTTTATATAATATTCCTTTTCCTCTTATTGCTTATAAGAGATGCATTTTAACTTTAGCTTTCTAGAGCTTGACTACAATGTGCCTTGTCATGGTCTTCACTTTCGTGCTTCTTGGTATTTATTTGGCATATTGAATCTATAAATTTGTCAGTCATAATAATCGAGAAAGTTTAAGCCATTATTTCTTCAATTTTTTTTCTGTTTTATTTTTTCTTCTCCTTTTGGGATTTCAATTACATATATCTAGGACTATTTAAAATAATCTCTATCTAATAGGTTTCAGAGGCTCTGCTTATTTTCTTCAAACTTTTTTTTATAAAGCTTTATTCTTCACAGAGGACAATTTCCATTGATTTGTTTTCAAATTTACATATTCTTTCTCTGTCATCTTCATTTGCTAAGTAAATTGAATATTTTACTTCAGATACTGTATTTTTCAGCTCTCAAATTTCTACTTGGTTATTTTTATTTTTCTATTTCTCTATTGGAATTTGCTTTATTTTAATTCTTTGTGAGTATATGTTATTTTATTTCATCTAGATTAGTCATAATAGTCATTTTAAAATGCCTGTCTACTAGTTCAAAAATCTGGATCATCTTGGGGGAGATTGGGTTGATTATTTTTTCTCTTGAAAACAAATTCTATTTTTTAGTTTTTCATATGTTGGATAATTTAAATTGTATTCTAGACATTATGAATGCTACATCATAGATACTCTGTTATTTTATGCAGTTGAATGATGTTTCTTTTGTTTCAGCAGGCATTTATCTTGGTTGGACTTGAACTTCAAATTCTGTTTCTTGAGCAGCATCTCAGAGCTCAGTTGAGCTGTTTTGTCACTGGCTGAGCTGCTTTGAATCTCTTCTACACATATGTGGTTCAAGGATTAGTTAGATATGTAGGTAAAGAGAATTTGTGGATTCCTTCTCTGGCTCTTTTTCTTCCATATTTCTCCACTCCCTTCTACATTTATGGCTTTCCCAGCTTTATTTTTCTGGTTATTTAAACCAGGTAAATTGTAATTTTTCCCAATGTACACCTGCCACCTTGCATGCTTTGCACCAACTACATTTAGCTCCAGGCTAAAGGCAATGCCAACAGGATGTTCCTTTGCACATCTCCCCTCCTCTGAGGATGGGTCCCCATCAGAATCTGTCATCTTCTTTTCATTCCCCATTGCTTTTAGGTTGGCACTTGATATGGTTTGGCTGTGTCCCTACCCAAATCTCATATTGAATTATAGCTCCCTTAATTCCCATGTGTTTTGGGAGGGACCCAGTGGGAGGCAATTCAATCATGGGGGTGGGTCTTTCCTATGATATTCTTGTGATAGTGACTATGTCTCACAAGATCTGATGGTTTTATACATGGGAGCTCCCCTGCACAAGCTCTCTCTTGCCTGCTACCATGTAAGACATGACTTTGCTCCTCATTTGCCTTCCACCATGATTGTGAGGCCGCCCCAGCCATGTGGAACTGTGAGTCAGTTAAACCTCTTTCCTTTATAAATTACCCAGTCTTGGGTATGTCTTTATTAGCAGTGTGAGAACAGACTAATACAGCATCCTTTGTATTATATGCTGGTTTTATAATTTTCTTATACAAGGAGTTCAGTATGCTCTTAGTTTGTCATATTCTGAAGAATAAGTCATTTTTCTTAACTTTAAAATAATTATTATAGCAATATAGGTTTGCTTTAGAAAGTAAACTTTGACCTTATCACCTTTAGATAATCACTGTTGGTATTTTGATGTACCACTAAATGTAGTTGGTGCGAAGTGGAGCTAAGTGTAGTTGATGTGAAGCATGCAAGATGACACTTTAAGAGTGTAGTATTTTGCTTTAAAATGTAGTATTTTCTTTTTCCACATGAAAAATTTTCTATGCTTCAGAATACTTATGTGGATACATATATATCAATATATAAAAATGTAAACAAAGAAATAGTCAATGGAAAAATATTGTTTGGTATCTGCTTAAAATATTATGCATGTCTTTTTGTGCCTTTAAATATATATTTACATTCTTATATCATGGTTGTTTAGTTTTTTATTATTTAACTTATGCAATTTATTATAAATTATAATTGTACAAATTCATAATTTAGGTTTACAATATCTTAATTTTAGGTGTTTAAGCTGTTTCCAATTTCTCTTTATTGTAACTACCTCTTAGGTAAACATCCCTGTTCACATGATTGTGTGTACATTAACTATTAATTGAATGAATTATTTTATTGGAGTAAATTTCTAGTAATGGTATTGCTTTATGAAAGCTATAAACATTTTTTAAGATTAAAGTACAATATAGCAAAACAATGCCCATAAAGATTGTACTAATGTATTCTTACACAGTATGTACAGTAGACTAAATAATGACCCCCAAAGTTGTCAGGTCCTAATCTTTGAAACCTAAAAATGTTACTTTATTTGGAAAAAAAAAATCTTTGCAGATGTGATTGAATTAAAGATCTTGAGATGGATAGGTTAGCTTGGATCGTCTAGGCGAGTCCTAAATGCAATCACAAGTGAGAGACAGAGGGAAATACAGTTAGAAGAAGAGAAGGTAATATGACCATAGAGGCAGAAATTGGAGTAATGTGGCTACAAACGAAGGAATGCTGGCAACTACCAGAAGCTGGAAGAGGAAAGACATAGGTTATCCCTAGAGATGAAATCTTTCCCTAGAGATGCCCTGTGTCTGCCAGCAACCTTGATTTTGGAATAGTGATAACGATTTTAGATATCTGGCCTCTAGAACTGTGAGAGAATAAATTTCTATTGTTTTAGGCCACCAAGTTTCTAGTAATTTGTTCCAGAAGCTACAGGAAACTAAGACATTATATGAGAATGAGTAGTTTATTCTATCCCTGTGGAAATTATTTAGTCTTTAGAGATAAAATTGAAACTTTTTCTATTTCATGAGTCTTTGAATGTAGAAACACTCTATGCTTTCTTTATATCTCTTGGCTATTTCAAATCTTTGGTTTTGAGGTCATTGATAAAATAGCCAACTTAAACTTACTCATTTCTTTTTAAATGAAATACTTACTGTTTTTACAATTATCCCTCTGCTGTAGGAATCTAATAAGGACAGCATAAAAGTGAGAGATTTGACTCAAGTTACTTATGTTCTATGTACATTGTTCTGTGATTTGTATCAATCTTAATAAAGGTGGTGGTGCCATTTCAATCATAAGGAGGTTTCTGGAAACAAGTGTTTCCTCTTTCTTGTGGTGTGAATTTAAACTTGTGAAAGGTGTTAAAATAGTTCTTAAGAATTTTGTATCTATTTTCATCCTTTGAACATTTTGAGAAACTCATTTGAGCAGAAAAGAACTAAATAATTTAAAGAGTTTAAAAAACCATTTTTCAGTGGAAAATAGTGAATCATTTCTCTTACATTCCCTTCCTTTCTCTCTGTCACACATACATAACACACAAAGACACACACATAACCCCATGTATTAGTCCATTCTCACACTGGTATGAAGAAATACCTGAGACTGGATAATTTGTAAAGAAAAGAGGTTTAAGTAACTCACAGTTCCGCCTGGCTAGGTAGGCCTCGAAAAACTTACAATCATAGAAGAAGCCAGCTTCCTCACAGGGCGGCAGAAGACAGAATAAGAGCCAGTGGGGGAAATGCCAGATGCTTATAAAACTATCAGATCTCATGAGAACTCACTGTCATGAGAACAACATGGGAGAAACCGACCCCATGATTCAATTGCCTCCTACCAGGTCCCTCCCATGACACATGGGGATTATGAGGATTACAATTCAAGGTGAGCTTTAGGTGGGACACAACCAAACCATATCATCCTACATATGCATAAATGGAATCACAGGCTGTGAACTTTGAGAGTGTAGTATTTTGCTTTAAAATGTAGTATTTTCTGTTTGTCTATTATTGGTGTATAGGAATGCTTGTGATTTTTGCACATTGATTTTGTATCCTGAGACTTTGCAGAGGTTGCTTATCAGCTTAAGGAGATTTTGGGCTGAGACAATGGGGTTTTCTAAATATACAATCATGTCATCTGCAAATAGGGACAATTTGACATCCTCTCTTCCTATTCAAATACCCTTTATTTCTTTTTCTTGCCTGATGGCCCTAGCCAGAACTTCCAATACTATGTTGAATAGGAGTGGTGACTGAAGGCATCCTTGTCTTCTGCCAGTTTTCAAAGGGAATGCTTCCAGTTTTTGCCCATTCAGTATATTGGCTGTGTGTTTGTCATAAATAGCTGTTATTATTTTGAGATAAGATCCCTTGATGCCTAGTTTATTGAGAGTTTTTAGCATAAAGGGCCATTGAATTTTGTTGAAGACTTCTCTGCATCTATTGAGATAATCATGTGGTTTTTGTCTTTGGTTCTGCTTATGTGATGGATTACATTTATAGACTGGCATGTGTGGAACCAGCCTTGCATTCCCAGGGATGAAGCTGACTTGATTGTGATGGATAAACTTTTTGATGTGCTTTTGGATTTGGTTTTCCAGTATTTTATTAAAGATTTTTGCATCAATATTCATCATGGATATTGGACTGAAATTTTCTTTTTTAGTTGTGTCTCTGCCAGGTTTTGGTATCAAGATGATGTTGGTCTCATAAAATGAGTTAGGGAGGATTCCCTCTTTTTGTCTTGTTTGGAATGGTTTCAGAAGGAATGGTACCAGCTCCTCTTTGTACATCTGGTAGAATTCAGTTGTGAACTCATCTGATCCTGGACTTTTTTTGGTTGGTAGGCTATTAATTGTTGCCTCAACTTCAGACCTTGTTATTGGTCTATTCAGGAATTCCACTTCTTCCTAGTTTAGTCTTGGGAGGGTGTAAGTGTCCATGAATTTATCCATTTCTTCTAGATTTACTGGTTTATTTGCATAGAGATATTCCATTCACAATTGCTACAAAGAGAAGAAAATACCTAGCTATACAACTAACAAGGCATGTGAAGGACCTCTTCAAGGAAAACTACAAACCACTGCTCAAGGAAATAAGAAAGGATACAAACAGACGGAAAAACATTCCATGCTCATAGTTAGGAAGAATCAATATTGTGAATATAGCCATACTGCCCAAAGTAATTCATACATTCAATGCTATCCCCATCAAGCTACCAATGACTTTCTTCACAGAATTGGTAAAAACCACCTTAAACTTCATATGGAACCAAAAAGAAGCCTGCATAGCCAAGACAATCCTAAGCAAAAGCAAAACAACAACAACAAAAAAACAAAACAAAGCAAACAAACAAAGCTGGAGGCATCATGCTATCCAACTTCAAACTATATTGCAAGGCTACTGTAATCAAAACAGCATGGTACTGGTACCAAAACAGAGATATAGACCAATGGAACAGAACAGAGGCCTCAGAAAGAATGCCACACAACTACAACCATCTGATCTTTGACAAACTTGAAAAACACAAGCAATGGGGAAAGGATTCCCTATTTAATAAATGGTGTTGGGAAAACTGGCTAGTCATATGCAGAAAGCTGAAACTGGATCCCTTTCTTACACCTTATGCAAAAATTAACTCTAGGTGGATTAAAGATTTAAACATGAGGCCTAACACCGTAAAAACTCTAGAAGAAAACCTAGGCAACATCATTCAGAACATAGACATGGGCAAGGACCTCATGACTAAAACACCAAAAGCAATGGCAACAAAAGCCAGAATAGATAAATGGGATCTAATTAAGCTTAAGAGCTTCTGCACAGCAAAACTATCAATAAGAGTGAAGCAGCAACCAACAGAATGGGAAAAAAATTTTGCTATCTACCCATCTGACAAAGGGCTAATATCCAGAATCTATGGAGAACTTAAACAAATTTATGAGAAAAAACAACCCCATCAAGAAGTGGGCAAAGCATATGAACAGACACTTTTCAAAAGAAGACATTTGTGCAGCCAGCAAACATATGAAAAAAAGCTCCTCATCACTGGTCATTATAGAAATGCAAATCAAAACCACATTGAGATACCTCCTCAGCCAGTTAGAATGGAGTTTATTAAAAAATCAGGAGACAACAGATGCTGAAGAGGATGTAGAGAAATAGGAATGCTTTTACACTGTTAGTGGCAGTGTAAATTAGTTCAACCATTGTGGAAGACAGTGTGGTGATTCCTTAAAATCTAGAAATGGAAATACCATTTGACCCAGCAATCCCATTACTGGGTATATACCCAAATGATTATAAATTGTTCTATTATAAAGACACATGCACAGATATGTTTATTGTGGCACTGTTCATGATAGACTAGATAAAGAAAATGTGGCTCATATACACCATGGAATATTATGCAGCCATCAAAAAAGATGAGTTCATGTCCTTTGCAGGGACATGAATGAAACTGGAAACCATCATTCTCAGCAAACTGACACAAGAATAGAAAATGAAATATCACATGTTCTCACTTATAAGTTGGTGTTGAACAATGAGAACACATGGACACAGGGAGGGGAACGTCACACACCAGGGCCTCGAGAGTGGGGGTTAGGGAAGGAATAGCAGGAGCTGGGAGAATTGGGGAGGGATAACTGTAAGGCTGGTTGCCTTGCTGGGAGCCAAATGGACACACCCTTCTCTGTCTGTGCCTGAAAACTACGTCACCATTCTAAGCACATTACTCAGCATCTGCCCTCTCCACGTAGGCTCCCCACACCCATTTCCACATTCCAAATCTCAGTCCTGCACTCATCAGCAAACTATGCACCCGCCGAAATTCTGAAAAATCCCACCAAAGACCTGCCCTATGGTCGCTTGCCCCGTATGTCCTCAATCAGCCCACTTGCCAGTAGCCCAACTTGGCTGCCAATGATGGCTCACCTCGTCCATGCCCAGTCCTTTCATAACCAATGATACTACCTCTGCTTTGTTTTCCCTGCAGCTGATCAACTACCTCCACTCCCTATAAAACCCCATGCCCCAAGAAGAGACCTTTCGAGGACCATAGAACCTCACCCGGGAGCTGAATAAATTGGCTTTTAATTTCCTTACTCTGGTCTCCGTTTCCTCATTTAACTTGGCAAGAAACCTTACAATAACATTAGGAGAAACACCTAATTTAGATGACAGGGCGATGGATGCAGCAAACCACCACCATGGCACTGTATACCTATGTAACAAACCTGTGTGATCTGCACATGTACCCCAGAACTTAAAGTATAATTTTAAAAAAGAAAAAAAAAAAACAAGAAAAAATGTTGTATTTTCTTTTTTTGCTCGGCTTCTTCCTCTTCCTCACCTCCCCTTCACCTTCTTGTTTCTCATCACTAACCTTCCCACCCAGGTAACCCAAATTAACAACATGTTACATATCCTTTATATTCTCAATGGCCACCTAATTATATAGTCATATACAAACATCATTTCTGGATCATTGATAAAAATTGAATTATATTATTAAGTGTACTTTCTGTGTCCTTTTAAGGTTTATTTAACAGTAGTCATGGGAATTCCTCTAAGTATATTGGTTTAGCTCAAATTCATGCTTTTTAGTAGAGACATAATGGTCCTTAATGTGGCTTGACCATAGTTTATTTAATCTGTTATTGAAAGGCACCATTACTTTCTAGTATTTTGCTACCTCAAACAGTGCTGTTGTGACTATATTCTTGTGACTATATTTTTGTGTACTGTGTTTTTTCCATACTTTCTCCATAGTATGGGTTCATCTTTTCTTTTACATCTGGATTCTGTCTTTAATATAAAAGTCTTCCACACCTTCCAGATTATATAGGAAGTTTCCAAGATTTAGAAATTTTATTTTTCATATTTTGGTCTTTACCTAAAATTTCTATATTTTGTTTCAGATGGATAGCCAATTTGGTCTGTACCATTTAAATCATTCATCATTCCCTAGTTGAATTGAAATAAAATTTCTAATATAGCTATATATATATCATATATCTATAGTTCTATATTTGAACACATCATGTTATATAAAATATTGTGTGTGTGTGTGTGTGTGTGTGTGTGTGTGTGTTTAATCTTTATATTAAGAGGATTTGTAGGGATCTGGCTTGGGAGTATATATTTGTTACACTGATCTCCCCATATATATTCTAGTGTCATTATGATATGATTTTGATGATAGTAGAAGTGAAGTAAGTTCCAACATCTAATAAGACAAGCCATCCTTCATTGTTCTTTATATTTTTTCTTAGTTAATTCTGGGCTTTTTTTCTCCTTTAAGTCTAAGTTTTAAGATTAATGGATTTATTTCTTATAAGTATCTTATCTCAGTTTTAATTGTATTGAACTTGTATATTTATTTTGGTAGACTTTTGTTTATTTTTAAGCCTTCTCATTCAATAATATAATACTTCTTTCCATTTATTCAGAAAGATATTGACTTCTATGTATTTATATTGTATCTAGTTCTTTGCTAAATTCTCTCATTAATTTTAATGAGTTGTTTAGTAGAGTCTCTTGGATTTTCAAGGCATAATCCTATAACCAAAACATATTATTTCTTGTTTTCAAATATTTATACCTATTATTTTATTTTCTTGCTCTGTTATATTCTCTCAGACCCTAACATTACTATTAAACACTAAAGATGATAACAAGTATCTCAGTCTAGTTCCCAACTTTAATTAAAATGTTTAGTGTTTCATAATTTAGGATGATTTTTTCAGTCATTGGTAAATAATCTTTATTATACTTAAGGCATTGGATTGCATTCTACTTTTATGTAGCTTTCATGTCAGTGATGGTTGCCTTATTTTATCAAATCCCTTTTCTGCAAATATTGATATAATCATATGGTTTTCCCCTTTATTTAATGATATGTTGCATTCCTGGAATATGCCTTAGTTGATTATATGGAATTATTATTCTTTGGTTAGTTGTTAAATTTCATTGCTAATATGTTATTTACCAATTTTAATCCTTATTCATATATTGTATTGCTCTACAATTTATTGTTTTTGGTTTGGAATCATGCACAGTTATTTTAAAATATTGAAGAAATTTTTTTTATTCTATAAATTGTGATAATTTACTAGAACAAACTCTTCTTTACTTAATGAATTTAGCTGTCAATCCATCTAGTCCTCGTAATTTTTTTTTATGAGGCAGAGTCCTACTCTGTTGCCAGGCTGAAGTGCAGTGGTGCAATCTCTACTCACTGCAATCTCTGCCTCCTAGGTTCAAGTGATTCTCCTGCCTTAGCCTCCCAAGTAGCAGAGACTACAGGCATATGCTACCACATCCAGCTAATTTTTGTATTTTTAGGAGAGACAGAGTTTCTCTATGTTGGCCAGGATAGTCTTGATCTCTTGACCTCATGATTCGACTGCCTTGGCCTCCCAAAGTGCTGGGATTACAGGCATGAGCCACTTCGCCCCACCCATCTTCCTGTCTTCTATGTTCTCCAAGTCTCTAGGAAGTTCCAAATTTTCCTCTCTTCTTTTTCTGAGCCCTCCAAAAGACTCCAACCTCTACCTGTTACCCAATTCCAAAGTTGCTTCCACATTTTCAGATATCTTTACAGCAATGCCCCACTATCTGGTGTTAATTTACTGTATTAGTTTGTTCTCATGCTGCTATTAAAGACATACCCAAGACTAAGTAATTTATAAAGAAAAAGAAGTTTAATGGACTCAGTTCCACATGTCTGGGGAGGCCTCACAATCATGGTGGCACAAAGGCATATCTTACATGGCGGCAGGCAAGAGGGCATGTGCAGGGGAACTGTCCTTTATAAAACCATCAGATCTCATGAGACTCTTTTACTATCATGAGAACAGCACAGGAGAAAACCTGCCCCTGTGATTCAATTACCTCCCACTGGGCACCTCCCATGACACCTGGGGATGATGGGAGCAATAGTTCAAAATGAGATTTGTGTGGGGACACAGCCAAACCATATCAGTCTCCTTGCTAATACTAATGTTGCTGCTTCTGCTTTTGCCTTTGTCTGCATTGTCTAGTATAAAGTGATTTTCAACCTTTTATAAAATTTTAGTTAGATAAACGTAGTTGGGTTTTGCTTTATACCTTATGATAGTCTCTTTTTTTCATGTGAGAATGCAGTTCTTTTATATTTAGTATTACAACTATATAGTTGATTTCATTCCTTTCATGCATTATTTATTTATTCGTTTAGTCAATAAATACATAAGTGCCTATTAAGTGTCAAATATACTGGGGGTTCGGCAATGAACAAAACAGATGAAATCCCAAACTTATGACATTTATATTGAGAGGTTAAAAATACTAAATATAAAAAGTAAGTAAAATATTGAGTATATTAGAAGATGATAAAGTTTATACAGAAAAATAAAATAGGGTAAGGTTATGGGCAATGTTGGGGTATTACAATTTAAATAAGATAGACAGAGTAAGCTATGAATAAAATGACTTGAGAAAAGAATAGGAGAAAGTGAGGAAGCGAGCTGATTGGGTATGTGACATAGTAGTTTTGTTGGCAGAAGGAATGGCCATTGTGCAAATTTTGGTGTGTCTGGCATGTTCAAGGCTATCAAGAAGGCTAATATGGGAAGTTTGATGGAGAATAAGATTAAAGAAAAAAAATGAGTTAGAGAGAAGCTTGACAATCATTTAAAAGACTTTTATTCTAAGCAAATTAGAAAGTCACTGGTGATGGTTTTAATTTTTTGTATTTAATCACATTTATTGAGGTATACATTGATACGTAATGAAATGTACCCTGATGAATTTTGACACATTTATATACTCTGCAACTATCAACATTATCAAGATACAGAAAATTATTACCCAGTAAATTCCTTGTGCCCTTCTTAGTTACTAATCAGCCCTCATAGCCGACTCCAGGCAACCACTGATCTTCTTTCTGTCACTAATGATTAGGTTTGTCTTTTCCAGAATTTCATAAAAATAGAATTATACTGTTTCCTTTGGTGTCTGGCTTCTGTTGCTCAATGTAATGTCTTTGAAATTCACCCATGTTGTTGTGTCTATCCGTAGTTTGTTTCCTTTTTACTGTTGAGTAACATTCCATTATATTAATATATCTCAAGTTAATTAGCTTCTCACCTGGTGATGGACATTTGTGTGGTTTCTAATTTTTGACAATTATAAATAAAGCTACCATGAATATCCATATGCAGGTCTTTGTGTGGACATCTGTTTTTATTTTTCTTTCATTCAGGATAAATTCTTCTATGGCTTGAATGATGGTATTCCCTCCCAATTCATGTTGGCTGTGAATCCCCAATGCAATAGTATTATGAGGTGTGGATTTTGAGAGGTTATGAAGTCATGAGGGTTCTACCCTCATGCATGGAATTAGCATTCTTATAAAAGGGCTTGAGGTTGAAATGAGCATTTTTTTTGGTCCTTCTGTCAATTCTGCCATGTGAGGACATCATTTTTGTCCCCTCTAGGGAACACAGCACAAGGCACCATTTTGGAAGCAGAGAACAGCCTGCATCAACAAAAAATTTGCTGGCTTTTTTATCTTGGATTTCCCAGCCTCCAGAACTATGATACAATACATTTCTGATCTTTATAAATTACCTAGTGTGCGGCATTTTGTTATAGCAGCACAAGAAGACTGAGACACATATATCTAGGAGTAGAATAGTTCGATCATGTAGTAAGAGAATGTTTAGCTTTATAAGAGAGAATCAAACTATTTTCTAAGATGATTGAACTATTTTATTCTTCCACCAGCAATGTTGGAGAGTTCCTATTACTTCATATCCTCATCAACACTTGCTATTGTCATTCTTTTAAATTTTGGTCATTCTAGCAGATGTTGGAGTGATATCTCATTATGCTGTGGATGCACATTTCCCTGATAACTCGTGATGCTAAATACCTCTTCATGCGCTTATTACCTATTAGCATGTCTTTTTTGGTACAGATTCTGTTCAAATCTTTGCCTATTATTTTTATTGGTTAGTTTGGCTTTTATTTATTTATTTATTTTGAGACAGGGTCTTGCTCTGTCACCTAGGCTGGTGTGCAGTGGTGTGATCATGACTCACTGCAGCCTCAACCTCCTGGGCTCAATTGATTTTCCCACCTCAGCCTTCCAAGTAGCTGTTGCTACAGGCACATGGTACCAGACCCTGCTATTTTTTTTTTTTAAGAGATGGGGTTTCACCATGCTGCCCAGGCTGGTCTCAAAATCCTGGGCTCAAGTCATGCACCTACCTTGGCCTACCAAAATGTTGGGATTACGGGTGTGAGCCACTGTGCCTATTTGGCTTTTTTTTTTTTAATTGAATTGTAAGAATCCTTTCTTTATTGAATTGTAAAAATCCTTATATATTCTAGACATAAGTCCTTTGCCTTGTGTATACATATACTTATATATGTACCTATACATATATACTAATATATAGTTAACTATACCCAATGTCAAAATAAATAATATGTAACACTATAATAATATTTAAAGGTGCATCAGTTTTAAAAAAATGGTAACAGTTGCTTGGAGTTGTATTTTTAAAATAAATAGTTTAAGGGTCAGGACAATAGTGTATGAGATAGAGCACTTTAACACTGAAATCCCAGACAGAAGGTTACTGTGCAGCACTCACTGATGTCTAAATATTTTGTAACTCACAGTGCAGAAGTATTATTGCAAATTCTTTAATTTCAAATTATATCATTAACTCTCCACTGGGTACAAACTGAACAGCTTAATTGTACTTGGCACATTTCTTCCATTCCTTTTGGCTTGCTGAAAACACATAGCCCGGTGAACATATTAAACTTATAGATATTACATACTGCTTCACAATTCAGATAGTTATTAATAATCCTCTCAGCTCTTCAGCTCAATTCATCTAGAAATTACCCTGATTATCTATCTAGCTTGACCTTCTGAATTCTCATAAGATGAAGTTATATGTCAGGGGATTAAAAAGATACAGTTAGCAGTTTAGCTTCCTGGGGACAATAGGAAGATCTATTTTCCCAAGAATTACTAATTCCATATCTCCTTTACCTGTAGAGAAAGCAACAGTGTGTTTCTTTGTGCCCAGCTTAGCCTGCCTGCTGAGTACTTCTGTTTTTCCTCCTCTACACCCTCCTTCCTGTATTTCTTTAGTGTCCAAATACCAGAAACTAACCTTTCCATTTCCTGTGAGTCAGGAACTATTATCACAGCCAGGGTATTGTTGAAAAATTAAATTTAACAAATAAAAGTACAGTGAGGTTTTAAATACAAATCAGGCACATCACTAGAATTTGCTTTTAACTGCACACCTTCTAAGAAATTATATTTTTACTCCCAGCAAATTACCTAGGAGAAAAAAAATGACAAGAGTAATCTATTTTTTTCACAGCTGGTCGGTTGGCCAGAGTTTCTCATCAAGGAGTACATGCTGTTTGCTCCCCAGATGGACAGCCTGGATGAGCTACAAATCCACAGAGCCTGGGACACAAGGTGGAAATTACACTGCCAGTACTTTTAATCTTGCACAGCTCTGCACACTTGAAATTGCAAGTGGCCCGTTTCCAAATGAGCATCTATTGGGACAATATCCTATATCTTGTCAGAATGAGTTCCATTAAATCCTCAGCTGGAATTAGACCAAAAACTTGTAATAATTATAGGCAACTTATTAAAAAGTTGAAGCCCTAGACTGTGACAGTGAAAACACTCAAGCGACATTAACAGTAATTGAAATTTCTGTGAGTTTTTCTTTTTCAATCAGTCCTTGTTGATGGCTAAGCAAAGAACACCCAAATGAGAAGGTGTGAAACCAAAACACCCAGCTTCTCAGAGAGGTAATTGTCTTTTGTTTCATTGTAAAAATATAGTGTTAGAATAGCAGTGAACTGCTAATTCTCAGCCAGAGGCACCTGCCAGACCCATGCCCCAACTTGCAGAAGGAGTTCTGGTCGTTATCATCATGTATGAATGACCCAGCCTCTCCTCAGTTGTGTGGGCCCCTTTTCCTCTCTCATCTACTATTCTACCTTCTACCTTCAACATTCACTGCCTCCCCTACTAAGTTCTGAGAGTTAAAGACAAGAGTAATAAAGAAATAATTTTGAAACCTGGCCTAGCAAATATTTTGCTAGTATATTTTGGGGTTCTTTTTAAAAGTTGAAAATATTAAAATAAACTTTTCTCAGCTTCAGTCACAAAGATGACTTTACTTTCAATTTATCTTCAGATGGGGAAGTTTTGAAAAGGAGCTTTATCAAGTTAGGAGACATTCCCCAGTTTGTTTTTCAGTGACTTTACACTGAGCAAGGAGTACACCTGATTGTGCTTGACTTTTTATTTCTGTGTTTCTGGGAGTGATTCTTAGGCAACCTCAGTTTTGTTTTGTTTTGACTTTTACAACTCAGGATGACATGAAAAGACAATTTGGACTCTTGAGAGAGGAACAGTAAAAATAAAAAAATCTCAAAACGTGGGTTTATTGGAGGGCAAGCCATTCTCAATGGCAAGCCATTCTCAATGGCAAGTCTGAATTAGAAGTCACGTCTGATGAATGTAATCATATCCCTTTTTTTAAAAAAAGTAGAAATTTCTATGTTCAACCAAGTGCTCCAAGTAGGGGCCAAACCACAGCTGGAGTACCAGGTTGAGTTGTGGATGTCAGATGGCAGGAGAGACAGACACAAATTGGAGTAGACCCAGAGTAGAGGGACAAGGGTGGTGAGGAGGTTCACAACCAAACCTCACAGGCAAGGTCAAAGGATAGAACTCTGGGGAGACCTCTCTTGGGTAAGAGGGAGTCACATTATTTTGCATGGTTGCAGGGGACAGAGGTGTGACCCAAGTGTAAAAGGAAGGAACACCAAGGTAGAGTGCTAAGTCTCTTCTGAATGAGGAAGAACTGTGCTGGAGAGGCTGACCACATGGCTGTCTTTGAGGTTTCACTTAGATCTGACCCTAAGTGGAGAAAGGGAGGAGAGGAAAAATGAGCTGTCCAAGATCAGAGTGCATTCCATTTCTGTGGAGGTGTCCACGGAAGGGCTGAGCATTAAATGGAGTTATTGTGGAAGGGACCTACTCATGCCTGAACAATTGAAGAATAACTCTAGGTCCTTCCCAATTCAAATGTTCTGTGGTTTTATGAGACTGGATTTATTTCTTAAAGAGGATGAGACATATTTTGTTATAGCATCCATATGAATGCCAATACTCCATAGGAAAATCGCTTTTCTTAAATATTTCACAGATTCTACTGTTATGATCCTTTTACAACCTTTTTCTTCTTAGATATTATGATATAAACCTCACTCTAGTCAAATTTAAATGTATCAGGGATTCTGCAGTAGCTAAAATTTAATGAATTTGCTTTCGAAATGAGAAAAAGGATGATGATGATGATGATGATGATGATAATAATCATTACCACTTTAAGCACTTGTTTAAGAGTAAGATGTCATATTTTAAAGGGTTTAAACCATCTACGGAATGCATTCAGAATTGCAGCATTTGTATTCTAAATTTTCTGTGTTGTGGGAGGATAGTTATGGTATCACTAGATTTTTCATAATTTAAAATAAGCTCCTGATATGAGATGATTTTAGGCTTTAAAACAGAATTAGAATCTTTACCTTTTAGATAAAATACATTATTTTTTTTATTATTAAGTGATAGCTCTAATGAAAAGGCAGTTCAGGGCCCCAGAATAGGTTCTTACTCAAATGCTGATGCGAGGTGCAGTGAAAAAGTATTGAGTGACAACATAGAACACATTAGCTCTACTATTATTCAAGCGCATAGCAGTGAGGTCCTTCCTTGCACAGTGGACCAGTGTACCCTGGCCCAATTGCCTGCTCAGGAGGAGATTAAACCTAACAGAATCAGAGGATGGATAACTGAGGGCAATTTAATCCTGCCTCCCAGGGTAGGTGGGGCAAAGAAGGCCTAGCAAGCGGTGAAAATGGCACGAGTGTGGAGAAGAGAATTCCGGGACAGCAGGATATACCATTACTTCTTACGAGACACTGTTTAGCTTATACTTAATAAACCTCCTTTCCTCTGCGGCTGTCTCCCTTTCAGCCTGTATGATCTCTAATTTGGCTTTTGCATGCATCATGCCAGGCCTTAGGGTGTAATCGCTTTTCCTAGTTTCTCAGGGGATAAAAATAACAAAATGGCGGTGCTTGAGATGCATTTTCTCCTGCTTTCATCATAATTATCCCAGAGTCTGCTTGGCTCTTGACCTGATTTCCTGCCCCAACCCCTCAGCCAGGACCGAGAAAAGAAGGGCTTCCTTCACTTGCCTGGGTGCCCTTGGCCCTGACTGATAGCCTGTGTCGATTTCAGTGGAGATGAGCTCCGTTTTGGGAGGATTTGCCTTAACTCTTGAGTGCCCTCAGAATCTGCTTTGTTCCCTAGATCAATCTTGGGGAAGCCTCACTTACCCAGGGAATGTTAATGCTGGAAAAAACGTTTGAGGGAAGACTTTCAGGTTCAGAGGGAGGGTCAGCATCCCGAGGACAGTGCTACCCCATCCAGTTTCACTCTCCTCCAGCTGACTGCTCAGTGGACCCCAACTTCCTTTTCTTCCCTGCCAATCCCAACTGGCTAACAGCAGCCCAATACTTGGACCCAGTTCCGTTCCCCACAAAGGGCCTTCCAGTGGAGCCCCCTCCTGGCCTCTGCACTTCCACATTTCCCTCTCTTTCCTCCAGTGAACTCTACCTCTGTTTTGCTCACAATCCGAGAGCCTGTTTGGTAATCGCAAATGGATTTGCTTCTCAGAAAACACAGTGGGAAATGTGGAGCTTAAAAATCATTCTATGTAAGTAGATTAAGTAATATACAATAGATAAACCCCTTTCTAAAAGAATAAAATTGCTACTGTAACAATTTATCACAAATGTAGTGGTTTAAAACGATACAGATTTATTCACAGAGTTCTGGAGGCCAGAAGTCTAAAATCGAAGAGTTGGCAGGGCTGTGTTCCTTCTGGAGGCTGTAGGGGAGGACCTATTTCTGTCCCTCTTCTGTCTTCTAGAGGCTGCCTGACTGCCTTGACTTGCAGCCCCTTCCTCGTATGGCTCCACCCTCTTGTGTCTGTCCTCACATCTCCTACCAATGACTGATCTGTCTCCCTCTGTGAGGACCTAAATGAAGTAAGGGGACTTCATACTAGCTCTCATGGATAATCCGGGATAACCTCCTGGTCACGAAATCCTTAACTTGATATCTGCATAGTCCTTTTGGTTACAGAAGTTAAGACATTCATAGATTCCAGGGATTAGGATGTGGACATCTTTGGGAGCTGCTATTCAGCCTACCACAAGTAGTATTCAGGGTAGATACTTCTTAAATCAGTGTTTCTGGAACCTGACCAATATATAGACCCCCTTTAAAAAGAATAAAATTTTATAGAACACCCTCCATGTTGACTTATGTTTATTAAATTGTTACATTCATATAAACATTAAACTGTGTATAAACTCCTCATGTTTGTAACTCATATACAATAAAAAAACTAAAACAAATTTACAAATTAAGTACAAACAAGCCATAAAATGAACAAAATTTAAATTAAGTACATTAATGTGACTGAGGATGTGGTTTTATTGAAAATGGAAATGATTGGAAAATACAATAAGGGCGCTGACCATAGGGCTTCAGTTTCTTCTGAGTTTGACATGCCTATGCTATCATCTGTTGTGTGAGAACTCAATTCTTCCTTCTTTTCCCTTTCAAATTGTGATAAAAAAATTTTTATATAGGATGCTCTGACATAATTTGGCTTTTACTTGCCTTGAAATCTTGCTAATTTCACATCTTTTCTCATTTGCCTAAGACAGTGAAAGTGTTACTACTTGATCCCAATGCAGATACTGGCTCCAAATTGACATAGCAGGACTTAACAAGAAAATGGTCATCTGGGTGATTACAGAAAAGATTATTTTTGATTTAAAAATCCAATTATAATTCTTGCAGAGAATTCATTGGAGAAACTGACTTATCTCTGACTTTAATAGTAGAAATAACAGGCAGTGTAAGAAATATTTTTTATTGAGATATTCTTTCAGGTTAATCTTATGTCACTTAGGTTTTAATTTTTAAGAATTTCTGTGAGTTACACCAAAGCCCCTTAACCTGGAGTTTAGAATTTTGCTCTTTCAGTAGCCCATGACTATATACTCGACAGGGAAAAAAATTGGAAAGGAGAGAGCAAAAGAGAAAGAAAGAGTAATGGGTAAAGGAATGAGTGAATAAGAGGTTATAAATATATGAGAAACCTGATTTAAATTATGCTAAAAGTTTGACTATTGGGTTACATAGTCACTCTGGAATGGATAAAATGCAAATGTATGCATAGTCTGGAGAGAGCATGGGCTCCTGGTCTTGCTATAGTTGCTTCTGCAGTCTAACCCTCACCAGTCTATTATGTATTCAGTTTTATCCTCTGTCAGTGAAGGGTGGTAGGAAGTGATCACAGACTTCTCTGAGCTCAAGTGATCCTGTTTGTTGAGCTTCTTGTTCTGCAAACATTAGTCACAACCTTGTCTGCTCTCTTCTGGGGAAATTCTGGTTTTCGGTAAAATTGGTGCAGGTATCAGGAATTCTGGTCAGGGAGACACACATGCACACCCTCATTCTGGTTCTGCTGAAATTCATTGGCTTATATATTTGTTCTTTTGTTTTGCAAAAAAAAAAAAAAAAAGGACAAGTTTAACAAGTGTACATTCCCACTAATATTTCTTTCTTTTTCTTTTGACTAGCCATAAAAGCTGCCGCTGTTGTTCACACTAGAAATAAATTTTATGTTCTCCTTATGAATCAAAACAATGAATTTTATAATAGAAGAAAGAAATGTTTTAAAAATCAGCAAGGCATATACAAATTTTTCCCTTGAATTTGGATTTGGCAAGCTAATATATAGTCTAAATTACCTGTGGAAGATTTATCAAAAGTCCTAATCTCATCCGGATCCTACATGGTGTGCAGAATTGCCTGAATTTACCTTCTGTTGATAAACTCACTCACCTTTCCTTTCTTTTATGTTCTCAACTCCAAGTTTCTGAAGGGCATATGACATTTGTTTTCAGAATTGTTTATCCTGATAATTATAATATAGCTTCAACTGAAAGAACTTGTTTGCATATAAATGGGCACATGATTAATATTTAGTGAATGAATGGATGAATGAGAGAATAATGCTAAAAAGTTGATTTTGTTGATTTTAATTTAATGAGTTACTTTGATGCCATCATATGATTTTATCATAAGTAGATTCTACTGGAAACCAAGAAAAGATTATAAAGAGATGGGATGGGATGAGAATGTGGTGTGGGACGAATAGGTTTGATTCTTTGATGCATGTTCAGAGAGATTTTTAAAAACATGATAAACAATATTTGAAAAATTGTAGTTACTATGCAGACCTTATTATTTTTACATTTAGTTTTTATATTTGCTTCAGAACTTTGATTTTTGAACAAAAAATGAAAATACAATCATTTCTTATTTCTCCATGCCCAGGCCAAAACTCTTTTCCCACAATCCAAAAGTAGCCACGTTTGTGGATTTGATGTGAATTCTTCTAGTTTATTCTTTTAAGGTTTGGCATCCATAGCTATAGTATTTGTATTAGTCTGTTCTCATGATGCTAATAAAGACATGCCTAAGACTGGGTAATTTATAAAGAAAAGAGGTTTAACTGCCTCACCATTCCACAGGGCTGAGGAGGCCTCAGGAAACTTACAATCATGGCAGAAGGAGAAGCAAACATGCCCTTCTTCCCATGGAGACAGCAAGGAGACGTACTGAGCAAAAAGGGGAAAAGCCCCTTTTAAAACCATCAGATCTCATGAGAACTCACTGTCAGGAGAACAGGATGGGGGAACTGCCTCCATGATTCAATTATCTCCACCTGGTCCCTCCCACAACACGTGGGGATTATGGGAACTACAAGTCAAGATGAGATTTGGATGGGGACACAGCCAAACTATATCAGTATTGTTTTACAGTGTGGACTTTTAATTTATATACATGTTAGCATGATATAATTCATAGGAAATTATTCATATAATTTCTCCTCTTCTTTCTCCTCTTTTTCTGTTTTTACTTCTGGTGTAGTTTCTTACCTCTCTCCCTTTGGTATATTTTAAAGATAGTCCTCTTTAAGTCAAGAAATCATATTTTTCAGGATTTAGTATTTTCCACAAAAGGGTGTGAGGCATGGGGAAGGGAGGTTATTTACTCAAACTCCCACCAGCTGAAAGCAATCACTATTAATGTTTTGTTTCAGTCGCTAGCATCCACATCTCACACCATTCCATTTCTTACCTCCTTCCCAGTGAGAGTCCCCAGAAGAGTCATCTACACTCACTCTCTGCAGTCCCTCTACTCCCATCATCCCTTCAGTCCTCTTCAGTCAGGACGTCTTCTCCACCATGCCATTTGGGTCCCCACATCCAAATGTTGAGCCTCTGGTTTCCTTTCCTTTTCCGAACCACCATCCAGTTTTGTTGAGTACTGCATTCCAATACTTCTAATAGGACATGCATCATGGGCTGAATCGGCACTTTTTTTTTCTCTTAGGAGATTTTGATTGATAATATAGGAATATAGCTTATTTTGTTTTGCTAATTTTATGGAAATTCCTGCCTATGACTTAATCTTTAGCTCCTGTCAAATCAATTGATCAGAGGCAATTTAGAGAAAGCATCTGTTTTCATTTCCTACCTAGTGAGCAATAAGTGACTGTCTAGGAATAACTAAGAGTTCTCACTTTTAGCGTGCAACCAGTACTGCATGCCTCAGTTACTAGCATACGAACTTGCTGTGTCCTGAGGGGAAATGTTTTTCTCTGTAGGAGGATAAGCTCCTTAGTAGCATGTATAAAATCAGAGATTCATTAGCTTCAGGGACTATCCTCTTTGTCATCCAGAGAAATATACTTTTTAATTTGCTTGCCACTAAGAGTTTAAAGAGATCCCAATTATTTTTATTTGTTCATCCAAGTCGCTACCCTAAGATGGCGTTACTCAAAGTCAGAATAAAATAAAATAAAAATTACAGGAATAAAAGCTGTTGCACAGTTTCCTAGGAAAGGTAGGTTATCTTTATCTGTAAAACATACTCAATTTAACTGTTACGTATGATTGACATTATGGTAATACTTAACTGTTTTTGATGTTTTTAGCTTATATAAGTCTTCAGTATGCTCTGTCATTTGACCCTTGCAGTCTGAATATCTTTATTTTATTGGATATCGGAGAGGAAGCTCTTAGGGCAGTGTTTTGTCCATTGTCATAGAGTTAATCAGTGGTGAAGCCAGAATTCAAATCCCATCCACGGATTTGTTTCTTATCACGATGTTGAGGTGCTTGGCATTAGCCAGTGTTCTGTACCCTCTTGCATATTTGAATCACCTGGGCAGATTTTTTTAAAATACAAATTCCTGGACTCATCTCTCACAGAGATTCTGAGTCCTTAGGTCTGGGGCAGGGCCAGGAATGATTTTTTTACAGCTCCCTGAGTGATTCTACCATGCAGCTGAGGGGCTCTCCATTGCAGTCTACCTGGGCAGAGAGGAAACAACATGCAATTAGCCACTGATCAAGAGAAGGAGCAATTTAGCTCAAAACATAGAAAAGAATGATGTCTTTATTTTGCTGTCCTGCCATGTCGTTAGAAAAAATCATAGGAGTTAAAAAGTCATTGCAGAGAAATTTAGCTTTTTATTAAGAATTATGGGATGGCAGAGCTTCTAGGCCCCCCTGAGGGAAGAAATCTGCCCACTTTTGCCTGGCACATGACTCCTTTATGTGTGTGGTCAGCAGTTTACCTTACAATTACCTTATCTTGACCTGTCTCCTTTTGATGATGCAAAAGGATGTTAATCAAGGTTGACTCTTTTTGGTTCATCCTAAGAATTGACCTCAGTCAGTGAATCTCTGCTCTTTGTTAAAAGTTTTGAAGCACACAGTTTTGACTGTTCCATTTGTCTTTTCTGGCTCCTCTGCAAAGGGATTAGTATGCCTCCAGGCCTCCAACTGTGTGGCTACTTCTCACATTCACGTCTCAGAAAAGCAGTGGAATTCTCTGTTGTATGCACATCAGCAATGTTCAGTCATGAAAAGGCTTCTTCGGACTTTAGTAGTGCCTCTTCATCGAGTCTGTGCATATTTTTTAACCAGTGCTAATGCTTGATTTGTTATTCCTTGTCTCTGCTGCCTCAGCCAGGCCTCCTCAGGATTCTAGTCCTACGTTGTTTGTGTCTATTCATGTGTGCTGTTATTGTGTAACTGCCCACATTTTAAATAATTGGCTTCGAGGATGTGAGAGGCATCCAGGGAAAACTAAGCCCAGTCTTCAGATCCAGACCCACCTGCCAGGGTTGGAGTTGCAGCGCTCCCACTTTTGAGCTGGGTATTCTGAGCTAAAATATTTCATCTCTTTGAGCCTCAGTTTCCTCATTTGGTTTGAGAATTAAAGAAAACAATTTACATTAAGTCCCTGGCACACTATGGGTTCTCAATCAATGTCAGTTTCCTTTTCTTGGTTTTTCTAAATTTGATGTTACATGATTGAAATACTATTCACTGCTTAGATAAACCTGACTGTGTTATCTTTGTTCTCATTAATAAATCTGATTACCCAACAATGCAGTTTCCTTAGCTCTGTATATTCTGTCCAGAAACTACTTAGAATGTGGACAGCCCTTAAAACTTTAAGTCACCTTGGAAGGGAAATAGTACTTATTAATACTCCCCCCACCCCATAAAACAAAACCAAAATATATGCGTAAGCACGCACACCACACACACATACACATACACACACACACACACACACACAATATTCCATGCACTGTGCTACTAGGGACTTTTGTCACAAAAACTTTATGAGGTAGGCAGCATTAAAATTCTAAACTTATAGATTTGGATTTGAGACTTAGAGGATCTAACTTGCCCACAGCTACTAATTAGTAAAGCTGGAATGCCAACACTTATCTGTCTGTTTCTAAAGATGGTTAGGTATCTTCTGGCTTCTGTAGGCATCTTTTGGCTTTTTAGAAATCAATTCATAGAATAGTAAAAGAGATACTTGAACTACAAATTCCAATTCATCATCTATTTTCACAAGCTCCAACCTTTGCCTGAAATATTTGGATAGGGTGAGGTATGACAACTTTGGAGGTGCTGGTGATTTGAGTTCATAATTGTGTGTTTATGTGTGTGTTGGCATGCGTGTGTGTCTGTAGCATGAATGTAATTATAATAACCCACTCACTAAAGTCCTCACACTAAGTGGCAGAACTCTGTATGTTGAGAAACCACAAGTTTTTAAGTAAGAAATGTCTCACAGGAGTCAAATATCAACGAAACATCTGTGTGGCTAATCAAGGAGCTACAAGGCCACACTTGGTCAACAGAAAGATTCCCTATAGAAAGACATCACTAAAAGCAGTGCCATATGATTTATTTGCTATAACTCAATTTCCATCTGTCTCATAAAGTGGATGTGTACACACTGCACTCCAGGCATACAGCCAGGGCCGAAGCATACCAAGGAGCAGAAAACCTTCTCCTCTCTTTGGCTGTTGGTGACATGCTCTGCTAAGAACTAGGCATGGCCAGGGTAACTTACAAGGAAATGCCTTTGGCCGCCTTGCCAAGACTATAGACCTTTGGGAGTTGGCTGGATCATGAGCCTTTGAACAAGGCTCTGTAGCAGTAATGGGGCCAGGTGGGTTTTAAGCATTGTGCTTTTTTCGGAGATTCCTTTGACTCACGTTTGCAGACTCCAGATGGTGATTTTGCCAGTTCAGGCAAGATGCTGTTCATAGTCCCTTACATTTCATACGTAAATAAAGAATGAGCCAAATAAATACTTTCTTGCTATTGTGTGTTGAAGAAAATTAGGTGAAACTGAAACCCTTTTGCATTCTGTAAACTGTATACCAAATGTAGGACTGCTTAAGGCTGAGTAAAACCCAGTGTGATCCCATAAAACCAAGCCATTGCATAAGAACCAAAGAACTTCTAGAGCCTTCTGAAAATTAACGATAATTTTAGACAATATTGGCCTTTATTTTTTGTAGGTAACAGAAACCTCATATATTTTGTTTCAAAAGCTTCCTTGTTTAGGTTATTGTAATATCATCAACAGATTTGAAGAAAGATATTTTAAGAAACTATTTCTGTAGGAAAATTTCCTCCTTTGGAATATCTTTTTGTTAGGCAAACCTATCTTATAGAAAGTTAACATGTGACACATTTGCTGTGTAGAGGGAAAAAAGGAAGTCAAGGAGAGGGTACCATCAGACACTCTCAGACAGGGCTATATTTTTCTCTCCAGGACCCATAATGATGATATGGTTTGTCTGTGTTCCCACTCAATTCTCATCTTGAATTGTAGATCCCATAATTCTCACATGTTTCGGGAGGGACTCGGTGGGAGATAATTGAGCCATGGAGGCGGTTTCACCCACACTGTTCTTGTGGTAGTGAATAAGTCTCATGAGGTCTGATGGTTTTATAAGGGGAAATCCCTTTTGCTTAGTTCTCATTCTCTCTTGCCTGCTGCCAAGTAAGATGTGCCTTTCACCTTCCACCATAATCGTGAGGCCTCCCTAGCCACGTGGAACTATGAGTCCATTAAACCTCTTTTATTTTATAAATTACCTAGTCTCAGGTATGTCTTTATCAACAGCGTGAAAACAGACTAATATACAGAGCATTTCTGAAGTACACTGTACCCTAGCTGTGCGACTTAGGGCAATTATTTAAAGACTCAGAGATTTAATTCTCTCACCCATTAAATGAAAACAATAATACATATCTTACGGGTTTCTCTTGATGGATGGCATGAAATTACACAAAATCATGTTGTTACTACAATATGCTGAGTAGACAGGGTTCATTAAATATTACTTACATCTGAATCTGAATGTCAAAGCGTAATGCTGGAATGGGAAATGCAAGAGGACAATTCTTGTTTTGGGGGAGTGGAGTATCTGCTAGGCGAGGAGAGCACTTCCTCATTAAATTACTAGGCAAACTTTGCTGAGAGCCCATTGGTGCCAGGCACAATGCTGGGTACTGAGAAGAGGAATGAATAAAAGTACCTCAACTCACACAGAGCTCATGGCCTGGCTGGGGAGAGAGACATTTAAATAAGTAAATCACTATCCGGGGCTGAGTGCAGCAACTGAATCATGTCCAGATGGAGAGATAACACAAAGAAAGCAAGGTCGACAGTGTCAGGCCATGGGTTCAGTCTGGTCTGATGTCTGTTTTTGTAAATGAAGTTTTATTGGAACGCAGCCTGCTCATTCATTTACCTATTGTCTATGGCCACTTTTACCCTTACGGTGACTACCATCAGTCCTGCTCTAATGATGCACTTGTGTTTCTGAAAATCACCACACCATGCAAGATTGTGCAATAAAAAACACAAGGCATATGGGGGAAATGCACTGGGCAGAGCACTCAAGAATTGGCCAGTGACACATAAAAAAAGGATAACCTGATAAAAATGACAATATATTTCTACACATGTAAAATGGGTAAGAAACATAGTACCCGAAATATGTCCGCTTGCCTTAAAAATGCCCTGGAGTTAGCTTGTAGAACTAGGAGTGAGAAGGGTTGCACTAGGGAGCTATTGTGAGTGGTCGGAGGGGTTATCTGGAATCCCAGAGAAAGTTGTAGCAGTGGACGTGCATGGTGTGGCTTATACGCTCATAGTGAGATGAGGGTGGACGGCAGATGTTTGATGGGGATGTGTGTATATGTGTGTGCATTATATAATTTCCTGTGTGTCTTGTTTCAGATGCGTTCAGTGTTTTGCTTTTACTTACTGTTTCTCACAGAGGAAATTGCATATAAGCAAACATGAAATTCATGTCATGCTCATATTGTTCCCTAATATATTAATCATATTGGAACAAATTCGCATTTCTAAACAAGTGTTATAGCAGAATTGATTGTTGCAACAGAGACCATATGGCCCACAAATTCTGAAACACATACTGTCTGGTCCTTTCCAGAAAATATTTGCTGACCGCTGGCACAGAGGGAGGAGGGGTCAACTCTGAGGGAACAGGAAGGCTCCCAGAGGGTGCTGTGTCTGAACTGTGTTAAGGAGGTTGAAGAAGGCAAGTTTGAGAGGTAACACAAGGGACTGGGAACACTTTGCCACTTTTACTGTTATTCCCTCTCCCATGCATATATCTACATTCATCTGTCCTCACTTTCTTTCCCAAGAGCATCGCTCTTCTGGCTTTTATATAGAGTGAACCAGGATGCAATACACACTCAGCCTTATGGGTCAGAAAATGTTCCTCTGATTTAGGAGCACTCAAAATGCTGAAAAAAATACTCCTCTCATCATCCTATATCTGGGAATGGCACAGGCCCTGGGCCATTCCTTCCACGTGGAAAAGCAGTGGTTCACTAGGAGAGGCAGCAGAATGGCCCTTCAGTGGGTTACCAGGATACCATATGGTCTCCCTGTTTACCACCCTCTTCATGAGGTCCAACTCCTTCTTGGGATCTGGCCTCATCAGAGTTTTCATTCCTATCTCCCTAAATCATACTGAACTCCTTTCTATTTCCATATGAGGGTTATGATTCTGAACAGAGGTATGCAAAACAATTTCAAAAAATTGGATGTTTTCCAGGTCAGCAAAATCAGTACAAGAGCATTAAAATAATTGACCTCAGGGAAAAAAACAGATGGCATTGATGGGAAGGAGGTGTGTTAGTCAACCACAAACAAAAGAAAAAGGAGAGAGGACATTTTGGCCCATCTCTTTAAGGCCTCTGTGCTTATTAGAGGAAACACAGGCATATTGAAGTATCTTAGTTTCATGTCAGAAAACAATCTTGTTACATAACTCTTCTTGATCTGCTTTCATGTTCAATCATCCTCTTTTTAATTATGATTTGCCTTCAGGGAAAACATATAATGACTATACTAATTTACTCTAATCCAAGTTATTGCTCATAGGAAACAATACATTGACCATCTGGTGTTATACATCAGGCTCCTGAGTGTGGTTAGTTAGAGTCTACCCTGAGTGTCAGCGTCATTCCCAGGCTCCAGAATATAATAAATCCAGTTTCTGGGTTAGCAGAGTGGAAGACTGGATTGAGCTCCAGCAAATATATGAACATAATGTTCATTCCCTTTGAGCCTCTACCATGCCTGCGATGTTATGCCCATCAACTGTGTATCTTCAAGCCTTGCTTGAGGGTCAAGCCCAATGCATGTGTGTTTTATGACACCCTCTTTTTCACTCCCAGACAATACTGTTCTCACTGGCCTGTGAAACCCCATTGCGAACACTTGTAACACTTTATCTTGCACTATAGTTATTTACTCATGGGCTATTTTTGCCTAAACTTGGAATTCTGAGAGAGCAGAGTCTTAGTTTCTTTGTGTGCCCTGTTACACCCAGCACAGTAAAATACTTGAACTAGTAGCATCCTGACAGCACTGGTAGGCATAGAAGTTATGGGGGGGGGGGGGGGTGTGTGCGCGCGCATGCGCGCACGCATGTGCGTGTGTTGAGAGGTTTCATCTAGAGCAAAGAGACTTTGCTGAGGGAGAATACCCCAATTAAGATGTCATGTGGGAGGAGGAGGAAAGGCTGGATAGTCAGACATGGATAGTCAGACATAGAATGAGAGCCCAGGTCAGGGCCAGGTGTGGTGGCTCACACCTGTAATCCCAGCAGTTTTGGAGGCCAACACGGGTGGATCACGAGGTCAGGAGATTGAGGCCATCCTGGCTAACATGGTAAAACCCCATCTCTACTAAAAATACAAAACATTAGCATGGTGGCGTGCATCTGTAGTCCAGCTACTCTCAGGAGGCTGAGGCAGGAGAATCACTTGAACCTGGGAGGCGGAGGTTGCAGTGAGCCGAGATCCCACCACTGCACTCCAGCCTGGGCAGCAGAGCAAGACTCCATCTCAACAACAACAACAACAACAACAGCAACAACAAAAGAATGAGAGGCCAGGTCTCTGAGTAAGAGCTCCCATTGCAGACACTGTTCTGAGCACTTTGCACACACAGCGTCTCTTTAGTCCTCTTAGTGATCCTGTGATATTGGTGAGGTTTACTCTTCCACTTTTACAGCTGAGAAAACCCAGGGAGATTAAGGAATTTGCTCAGCATCAAGTAACTAGTAGTTAGGCTGGCTCTACGCTTCATCCTCTTAACCACCATGCAGAAGCTTCTTGCCAAGCCTGGCCTTGAACCAGCTCCATATAAAGGGAGGGTTTATACCAGCACTAATCAATGAGTCACTAGCATAAGTATACAAAGGAAGGGTTTTTGGGCTTCAAACCCTCTGTCCAGTGAATCGCCAATGGTCCTTTTGTAAGATGTGTCCTGTAAGATGACCTTGGGGACTGAGCCACACCTGTGAGCCATCCAGCCTGGCTCTCACTTCTATATAAGGCACCACCTTTGTACAGGCCCCAGGATTCATTGGGTTTATTTTCAGAAACAGATCCGGGAGAGTAATGCCTATGTGTGGGTTAACTTGCAGAGCACAGAGCTTTATGTCCCTGGAAATATCTATGCAGAATGACCATGCTCAGGTGACAAGAATGCTTGGCCAGAAGGGCACATTGGTGAAGAAGGGTGAACCAGGATGAACTACATGATCTTTCTTTCAAATGATGTGAAAGATCTAAGAGCCTTTGATTCCTTGTTTTTTCTTACACAAAGTTACAATGAAAGTAGGGCTGACAGGTGTCCTGAGAAGGGAAGAGAAGTGGACAACTGTCCAGAGGTGGGCTGGTCCTATTCAGCTGCTGGTGACTCACCAGGGGACTGGGGGGCAGGGTTGTGCTTAATTTGGTATAAGCTGCCTTTTTTAATCTAATAAGGTATCTTTGGAGGAGAAAATCAGATTATAAGTATGAATGTATTTTAAAGACATTATACAAATGGCACCAAGGCATATTCTGCATCTTTTCTGGAGTGGACAATTTTTAAAAGCCATTCCTATAGCACAACTTGAAGTTCATTCGATATCAGAATGGCTTAGAGGTTCCAGTACGATGTATATTTCACATTCAGTTGGAAACCCCTCTTCTTTTCTTTTTTAAATGTCTGTGGCAAGCTGAATACTGGCACTTAAAGATGTTCAGATGCTAATCCCTAGAACCTGTGAATATGTCACCTTCCATGGTAAAAGGGACTTTGCAGTTGTAATTAAGCTAATCTCAAAATGGGCAGATTATCTGGGTGGCTAGTGTCATAACAAAGGTTCTTAGAAGAGGGGGATAAGAAGGTCAATGGTAGGGGCATGCGCGGTGGCTCACACCTATAATCCCAGCACTTTGGGAGGTCTAGACAGGCTGATCATGAGATCAGAAGATCAAGACCACCCTGGCCAACATGGCGAAACCCTGTCACTATTAAAAATACAAAAATTAACTGGGCATGGTGGTGCGCACCTGTAGTCTCAGCTACTTGGGAGGTTGAGTCAGGAGAATCATTTGAACCCAGGAGGTGGAGGTTGCAGTGAGCTGAGATCGCACCACTGCACCGCTTCGGCCTGGTGACAGAATGAGACTCCATCTCAAAAAAACCAAAACAAAAAAAACAAAACAACAACAACAAAAAAAACAGGTCAAAGCAGAAGGAGATGGGAAAAGGGAAGCAGAGGTTGGAGTGATGTGCTTTGAAGATGGAGGAGAGAGCCAGGAGCCACGGAATGCCGGGGGCTGCTAGAAGCTGGAAAAGACAAGGCAACAGATTCTGTCTTGAGGCTTCCAGAAAGAGTGCAACCCTACCAGCCAGCACCTTGATTTTAAGCTTCTTACCCCCAAAACTGTAAGGGAATAAATTTTCAAGCTTCTTACTTCCAAAACTGTAAAATAAAAAATTTTGTTTTAAGCCACTAAGTTTGTAGTAATTTATTGTAGTAGCAATTGGAAATGAATAGGATATCTTCCCTCCCTCCCTCTCTTCCTTCCTTCTTCCCTCATTCTTCACCTACCCTTTCTCTCTCCCTCTGTCCACTCATTCTTTTTCTCTTTCTCTCAGCCTCTTAATCCCTTCCTCTTCTTCCCCTTCTTCTCTCGGTTTACCCTTTCCCTTTTGAGAGTAAACAAACCAAGTAGCAGTTAGTAAAACACCTGATGATTTAATAGTGATTAGTTTTTGGTTTATGTTAAAGTTTTCTGCTGATTATTACGAGCTCTGGTGAAGAGATTAATTCAGCTACCATGATTTGTTTCCTTGTCTTGACTTCATAAAAATCACAGGGATACAATAATATAGTTATACATCCCCTGGGCTTGAAAATGCCCAGTAATTACAAGTGATTCACGAGAACAGCTTAACTTGTAAGGGATTGTATTGTGCTCCATAGTAAGCAGTCATTTATTAAGTTTTAAAAATGCCTTTAGAAAGGATATAATGGGATCATCAATTAAAAGTAGGTTTGGAAAAAACTCCGGGGCTGTCAGTTGTAATTCTTCTTCACCCAAACCCTCCTTTTCAAAGCTGCCAAGTTGCACATGGGCTGCAGAATGCCTGCCCTCCTTTTCTAATGTTTCCTGATGCCACCTAGGAGCACGGTGCAGCCCTGCTCAGTGCCAAGTGAGGTTCAGATGGCCAGGACGTCCAGGGTTGAGGCACTGTGGTTCTCCTTCACAGCTTGGCCATCCATCATTTGATTAGAGTAAGGTTACCCGACTGACAGGTCCTGGCAGTGGAGAAACTCCGGCCAGGCCTCCTCAGGCAGTTGGGTTGCTGTCCACATTACTAATGCTCACCCCTGCCACTAACAGATGGCTGAGAGTGACCTTCCAGGGGAACTCAGCCCTTTTGTAGCAACTGGTGCTTCCAACACAAGACTTCTAAAAGTTCTTTGTCTCTGGCATGGCCTAGAATAGGCCTTCACCTTCCAAGTTCCATTGGGTGGGTTGGTTCCTCTCTTCTTCTGCAGAACAAAACATGAAAGGCATATGCTCCAAGCTTCCTTTCTTGGTAACCTGCCATCCCTTTTCTCTCCCCAGACTTGGTTTCCAGCTGAAGTCTTTGTGTTTCTTCCTGGAAAAGGCTAAGACTATGCCACGATCTGCCCATCGCATCCTCTGGCCTCTCCTGCTTTCTCTTGCCTCTCCTTGCTAGTGCTTTGCTGGGAGGCAGCCTGTTTCTTCTCACAGCCAATCCTTCCATCGATGTCTATATCCTTTGGTTTCTTGAGGGATCTTGCTGCTCCCTGTCTGCTGCCTGGCCACACAGTCTCTTCATAGATCCATCTCTTCCATTTTGAAACACTCTTTCACTTAACACTATGCACCTGGTAAGTACTGGCTGATTCCCATCTCTCCATATGTATCCAGATGCTTTCATTTTCCTGTTTCTTATTTCCTCCTAAGTCCATGCAGTCTGGTTCTATCCCAAAATATTCCACCAAACACTGCAGTCAAGTTGGCCTTTCTCTCTCTCCCTTTTAGACAAATTCCCTGCTCTTTCCTGAGCAATTCTCCTTGATTCTTTCTATATCAGACAGATAGATACCACCCCCACTCCTCTCATGACTTAAAACTCATGTTCTACCTGGTTTCTAGGCAATCTGTCCTCAAAATCCTTGCTACTCTTTTATCCTGGTTGATTGTTTTTTGAAATAGTTATAATTTATCCTGTATTTTTAATGACTACCATTTGTTCTATCCTATATACATCATTCTATCTCTTAACAGGCCCCAATATACGAACTCTATTTTAATCATTCAATTCCTGTACCCTTCTCTTATACATGATGCTTATTTTCACTTTTCGGACTTGGCTCATAAGTTTATGCATTCAGAAATATTCATTGAGCACCCACTGTGTGCCAGTCACTATACTAGTGATAGGGATACAATGGTGAGTAGAACAATCTCCTTCATGGAGATTGTGGTTTGTTAGAGAAGACTAATAATCACACAAATAAAAATCAAATTTGTAAATGTAGTTAGGACTTTGAAGGAGAGGACCATAGTATCCTGAGATAATATTATGGGTGGGGCAGTGAGAGCAGAGTGAGCAATTAATTAGGGAGGTCAGAAGGGAAATGGCTTGAAATCTGAAGTCTGGTTAGATGGTAACTAGATGCAGGGGCTGAGTGAAGGGCTTTCTTGGCAGCTGAAAGAGCATGTGCAAAGGCCCTGTGGTGAAAGAGATCAAGGAACTTGGTGTCAGAAAAAGCCAGGGTGGGCAGAGATCTGATCATTCAGGATTTGTAGACCACCCTGATAATGAGGGATTTTTACAAAGAGAGGAGGAGGAGAGCATGGCCACAGTGGTCTTTTGAAAAGATCCTATTTATTTAGCCTTATTTCACACAGCCAACTCCCTCTCATGGACCACACACTTATGAGATGTGCCAGGGAAGATAGTTGGCTGGACTTGATTGTGAACTCCCAATCTGTGGAGAGTTTGCAGTGAAGACGCATAAGGCCCAAGGGAACAGGCCTAACAGATGTTATCAGTAAGGCAGGAGGAGAAGAGCTTCCCTTTAGCCACGTTCCTCTGGGACCTCTCTTTGACTCAGCTTCTCTGGCTGAGTTACATAGCCCTGATCTGATACTCAAGAGCAACAGCTCTTGAGGGAGGAGGCAGTGGTGGCTGCATGCAGGTTGCTGTGGATAATTGGAGGTGAAAAAGGAAAAGTGGCTCACCTGATTGCATTCTAAATTACATCCATTGTTTAATTTCTTAAAAGCACTTGATGCATTCAAGAAGGAAAGTCCTTTCTGGAGTGGGGGATGGACGGGGGGCAGAAGGAAGAAATGGATGCATATATACTTGTATTACCTTACTCAGGGTGTTGTAAGTGCAGATTTGAGTGACTTGCTCAATTACTTTCACTGTGTGCATGCTAACGGTAATAAACTTGCAAAACTGAAACACATGAGTCTATAGTAATTGTTTTTTAGATAGTGTAATAATTCACGATAATTGCTTGCAAAGCATTTCCCCCCTCCTTGTCTACAGGGGTAAATACATTAAAGCCGTGCACTTGTATACTATTTTACAATCTATTAGCATAATAACCCATTGTAAAATAAGCCCTGCTGCTGTAGGAAAGTGTGTGATATTGGTCCATTAGACACCTTTATCTTATATACAAGCAACTAATGGCACTATTTATGGGCTCATGTTAGTTTTGTATATGCTTGTTACCAACTAATAGATTCAGAGCATGAAGCACTGTTTGATAAAAGTTATCCAACACTAACAATCCACCATGACGCTAGCCTTTTGCTTGCTTGAAAATTGCTTTTAGCTCCTTGTGAATGGGAAAGTCATCTTGATAAATTTAGCTGCAAGCCAAGCTATAACCAATGTTCACAGAATGTAATCAAATTAGATCTTAAAGCCTTTAATTTCATCATTAGCATGTATTATTTCTTCCTTAAACCTTGTAATTAAATAGCATATTAGGAATAGATAATTTTTTCCCTTTTATACATTTATTAGGTATCTGGGGTTAAATTTGGATCTCTATTATGATACACATCTGCTTATCCTTAAATTAGGATGGCTTTAATGATACCTGAAGAATTAGAAAAGTAATTGGTTAATGAAACTAAGGGAATTTGTGGCAAATAAGATATCATTATGTTTACTCAAGCACTGTTATAATCTGAGAGTTGTATAATTAGCCAAATTATACAGAGGAAAATTAGACACTCATTATTTACTTTTCTTGGACATTCTGTGGGTTTGTGCAAAAATTTTTACTACACACATGAGATTAATTCTTGATGTTTACATCTGGTTTACCACAAGTCAAGAATTTCAGATAAATGCTCTTTTCTTACTCCCAGTTAGAAGTAAGAAATCCAAGGCTTTGCAATTACTGCAGGAGCTATTGCTGTGAAGAATGGAGGTTACATGGGCTGTACACACAGGCAGAACAGTGAATTCAATGACTGCTGACACACAGAAAACCCCTTTTTGTGGCCTGGTGGACTGCTCTGTGTCTCTGGAAAAGGGTTTGGTCTAGGTCAACTTACTTTCTCCCTTTTAACTCATTCCTTATCCCATCTCAAACAGAGCTTGCTGCTGAGTTTAACTAAATGAATTCCCAAGCAGCTGGTAGTTCAGTAGTTCTCAACCCTGGATGCATATGAAAATCACCCAGGCAGCTTCAAAAACTGCACGTCTGGCCCCACCCCCAGAGATTTCAGTGCAATGTGCTACCAGGGTTGTACTGACTGCAGAAGCAAAAACAGAGGTGGAAGATAGGAGTCGTAGGCAATGCTGTCCCACTTTGGCTCCAGAGCCATACCTGCCAGGAATTTGGGATTGCAGCACGCTTTTTCATTGAGCAGAGATTCACCTTCTCCTAGAAGCTGCTGCTGACTGATCAAACCTGACATACAAAATGAAGCAAATATGTCATCCCTGGCTTAAGGTGTTACTTTATAGGTACTCCTGATAGAGAATTCACTCATTCCTTTGACAAATATTTAATGAACACATGCTTGCTGGGTTCGAGGCACTCCTGTAGAGTCTACAGATATAATAGTAAAGAAAACAGACTTTTTTTTGGAATCTAGTTGGAGAAATAAAGAAAAGAGAAATAAAGAAAATGCGTACAATATAGCAAATCATTTCCTAGGAAGGGAGCAGTCATGAAGCTAAGATAGATAATGGCAATTGCAAGTCTTGCAAAGACTGACTCACAGAGGTGGAGTCCTCCTTGTTGGAAAAGACTCTGGCACAAGCCAACTCAATCCCAGGAAATCATACTAGACAGCCAGGGCCTGAATCTTCTCTCTCTCCTCTTGCCTTTTCATTCACATTGTTAAGTTTTTATCCTGCTTGCGACATGAGGATGTTGGTATAATTGGCTTTCTCTGGAACTGGGCTATTGCTGTGTCTACCTAATGGCTTCCTTAGGTATTGGTCGTCTTCTTGCCTGCGGTCTCTCACATTCCTCTTTGCTCAGTGGCCAGCTGGTTTTCAACTCTGTCTTCAGAACAGTCACCTGAAAAAGGCCCTCAGATTATAATACTCCCTCCTTCTCATTATTCCTCCGTCCCCAGCCCCTTCAGAATGGAAGCTCCTAGACTCAGCTTCCTCTGCCAGAAGATTCCCTCCAAAGCACTGGCTCTACATGGGAGTGAAATAATGATGTTTGGAAGGACTTCCTTTCTACTCCTGCAAGAGAAGCCCTCGGTGCCAAATTGTTGACACTGCCTCATTCTCTCTGCCACCCTGAATAAATATATTTAAAATGGGATTAGTTTGTGAGTCCTTGGCTTGATTTATAATGCATTATCTATCCAGATATGTGCTGCTACTGTTTATCTCCACAAAATAAATATTAAAATTGCATTTGAACCTCATATTAAATTTATATTCATGCTATTACAATTTTATTTCTGTTGAGCAATATTCACTTTTCAGACATAAGGCAGAAATAAGAGCACATAGGCAAATAAAAGTATTTATTATTTCATTTTCTCCTGATTTTCTCCTTAACATGTTACTCAGGGCCTGCTCTTTTTCTCATAAACCATCTGTATAGTAAATAGTAGGGAGATGAATAGGCATTCCTTTGTTTATGCGGTGTACCTAGGCAAGTGGTTTCTATTAATAAAGTTTTTTCCATTACTTGAGACCCAGACAGGAGCAGTGGATCTTTTGTCACGTGCAGTTGTTCAGTGTCCACTGGTGTCAGAGGCCCACAGTTGGTAGAACATGGCTTTGGGGTTGTATTTCCAGTAGTAGGAATGGCTCTTGCCAATATCCACACACTTTTTAACTAGTTGCTCTTACAATGAATGGCCAGTGGCCCACATGTGTGGAATGGCTATCGCTAGAGTCCAGCTTTATGTCCAAAACGATGCCCCGGCCTGGTTATCACACTGTTGCTTAATACCATCTGCTATGTCACAATTTAACAGCAGTGATGATAATCATCATAATAATCATGTAGTGAGTAGACATTATTATTTTTGAAAATTTGTAGAACTGATGTGGGGAAAGGTAATATAATTTTTTGCGAATTGCAATAAGCTTCTGTCTTTAAAAATAGGCACTACTCTAACTTTAGGAGGATTCAGTAGTATAACTTTGGTATTCTTTTCTTTTTATTTTGCTCTACAAAATTGGATATTAATGATCTTTTAAAGAGAATTTGGCAACATAACCCAATTTCTATTTTCTTTTTTTTGATATCACTTTTCTTTTTTTTGCTCTATACATTTGGATGTTATGATCACTTTAATTTTTTCATTCTAAAACATGAAAAATGACATATTGTTTAAGTGCGCATTTTCCGCTTTCCTACTGACACTGAACATGTTAACTCTAGATAGTATGGTCCAAAAAACTGGCTATCCCTAAGGGTTGATGTTCACATTTTATTTGTTTATTGTTTATTTAATGCAAGTAATTTAGTCAGAACAATGCCAGAAGAAGCAATTCTTCTTGCCTTTGTGGGCTGCTGGACAGCCTCTTGTGAATAATATTAAAAATGAGAATGATCACAATTACTACATAATGAGTGCACAAGTACTATGATGATCAGTCCATGTGATTACTTCATTTCACTTTCACAGCAGACCTAGGAGCTAGGCCCTGTCATCATATCCATTTTACAAATGAGGAAACTGAGGCTGAAATAAATTAACGTGTTCCGAGTTGTCTCAGTGACTCAGTGGTGGAACTGAGATTTCAATGCAGATCTGTATCATTCCCACTTCAACATTCTCACTCAGTATCCTTTATTCACTATAAGAAGATTTTGCAAAATGTGGAAGATAAAGCTGATAAGAATTTTTATCTGTTTCACCAACAGTAGCCAAAGGACAGTAAGGTAAAAAGGAGGCTTAGGTTTCAGTTTGGGCTTACTCATTACTACTTTTGTGTTCTCAAACAAGCAGCTTCACAGTTTGGGGTCTTAATATCCTCATCTAAAAAACAGGGCTAATGATACCTAACTTGAATGAGATGACGGGAAAGTGTTTTATAATTAAAGATACTCTGTGAATGGGCTTCATGAGCATGCTGCAAATTCTCTCCTTGGCTCTATCATATTCAATGTTTTCATTATCTTAAAGACATGTAGGTCATAATCAACAAATTTCTGACACGCTCCTGGGAAGGATAACTAATTTGTTGAGTGAGGTAATCAGGACACAAAATGATATCTGTAGGCTGAACTAGGAGATTAAGTCCATCAAGATAAAATTTAATCACTTTAGAAATCACATAAAAGACAATGGTAGTCAGTTCATTTCAAACTAATGCCTAACATTGATTGAGCACTTACCACATGCCACGTACTATTTTAAGCTCTTTAACATGAGTTATATAATTTGCACAGCAACTATCTGGAGTAGGCACGGGACATAGTCTCCCTTTACAGGTAAGATAATTGAGTTGCAGAGAGACTTTTTTTTCCCCAAAGTCACACAGCTGGTAAATGGAAGAGATAGCCTATGAGCCCAGGCAACTTGGGCTTTTTAATGCTACCCCATAGTGCACTGTTCAAAGAGCTGACAGTTTTTGGCCATGACAATAGAAATATTGCATCCAGGTGAGTCTCAGTCAACATCCTTGTGGATAGTCCACAAATTTTAAACTGTTATATCCATGTATTGAGGAACCCTAACAAGCCAGAGAGCAAATAGAAAAGGATCATCAGGATGATGTCATCCAAAGGGATGTCTGGGGGACGCGAAAATGTCAAGATTGGAGAAGAGGACATATGTTAAGACAGTCATCTTCAAGTATTTACCATCTAGAAGTTAGAATTGGATTCCTGTGAACCCCAAAGAGCAGCTCCAAGTGTTTGAATGGACGATGGAGGGAGGCAGTTTCTGTACAATACAAGTAAGACCTGTCTGAAGGTGAAATCTGCCCGCTAGTAGAATGGGCCTCTGCCAAAAAGTAACTGCCAAGTTATAGGACGTATTCAAGCTGAGAATGCTGGTGTGTCTTTCCATTAGGAAAGCTGAGCTGATGGGGGATTTCTACATTGGTAGAAAAATTCATTGGATGACTTCTAACATCCTTTCCAACTTGAAGATTCTACTACTTCATTCATCAGATATTTTGCCTCCTACTTCATCCTTAAACATAGACATTTCTCTTAAAGTTATCACTAAAGGGTTAATGATTAACTGGATATAAGGTTTGTATGTTTCACTGATGAAGCAGCTGCTTGGCGCAGGAGTGAACAACTGAACCAAGCTGGCTCAATCAGATTCTGTCTCTCAGAACGTGGTACTGGTGGTCTTTCTGTAGCTCGGAGGTACTGGAGTTGTGGAGCTGGTGCAGCCAGTTTCATGCTGTAGTGGGGAAACTGAAAACACCGATGGCCAAAAGAAAAGATAAAGCAAATGAAAACAAAGAGTACAGAACTAAGAAACCATATGATCCAAGGGAGGGAAAGAGAGAAAGTAAGAGATGATGTGTTTGGCTATTTTGGTTCCCATTGGCTTGCAAATTCTAAATTCCCATTCTCCAAGATTGGCTGAACTTGCTGATTCTACGTTCAAGGAGACAGCAGTGAATGCTCCAAGTTAGTTCTGTTTATTTTGCTCCAGTCTGAGTAGGTTTCTAGAATTTGCCACTGAAAGTTTTTAACTTTGGACAATTCTTTTTAGATAGAGCGATTCTTCTTTCTTTTGTATAAAAAACTTACCTTTACTGTCTTCAATTGGCTGCTTAATAGTGGCAAGTCATTACAGGTACACATTTTCCCCTAAGATATAATGGTTGTAATTAAGTGATTCAAAAGTACTTTAGTGCAGAAGGGCCAGGGCTATCCAAATGTCAGACTAAATTATAAAGTGAGCAGAACTAAAATGCCACAGGATGTAACCATCCATAATTTATGAGTAACAGAATCAGATCAGTCCATAAAATGAGCTGGAATAATTTTTTCATGGTTTCATATGTTTTTATTAAAAGATATGTCTCAGTAGCAGCAAAACATTGAAGATTAATAATGTTGCAAAAGAGTGAAGCATTCTTCCTGTATCCCTGGGACCCCATGTTTTTGATGGTGTACTGGGGGAAATGTCATTAGGTGAGGCACTGCTTTATCAGCCTGTGGGAATCTGAGCCATAAATATTTTAGGTTGTACATTGGTTCTCAGGAGGCTCCCATGCTGCTGTTTTTGCCGTGGAAGAAATCTCATGGGTCTTCCAGGAGAGCTACGCTTTGAGATATGGTTGGCTAAGAGAAATACTTGTAGGCTACTGGAGCTGTCTCCTGCTTGTCAAGAATAAATCCAAACTCGAGATTGTTTGGAATGGGCCTATGTGACAGAAACATTTGCAATCATGTCACTGAAAATGTTTGTTTTGCTGGGTCTACATGGCAAATAGGATACAGATCAGTGAGCAAAGAAATGGTTTGCTGAGTGGGCTGGACATTGCTGATGAAATGTTTTCTGGAAGTGTGACTGCGAGTCTTGCTTCGGCACCCCATCCAAGGGAGTTGCCATCCTGCCTGGCAGCATTGCCAGCCTCAGCACTTACGAGACATGAGCTGAAGTATTTGTCATCATTAAGGCTGTAGATTGTTTTCTAGGAGTGTTAAACCCTCCAACCATATTGTAGCTCATGGAGTTTGACCCACATCCCTCTAAAAGTTTGGATCAGACACAGGGCAGCTATCCTTGACAATTATGGAATAGATACATTCCAGGGAATGCATTGTATAAAGTAAATCACATTTCCTCTTGGTTTACTTTATAAAACTAGAGACAAACACTCTGGATACAAATCCATTAAATGTTTGGTGAGGAGACAGCCTAGGTGGACCCCATTGGAATATCTCAGTGGACTCTTCAAATGTCATCATTGACAAACGAATGCAGAAGACAGTAGTTCACTCTAGTGCCTTAATTTTCTTATATGCAGTTTTCTTGCACAAGGAAATTGGACACTGGACATCAGCTCTGTATTCTATATACTACAGAATTCTCTTCCCAGCAAGGAATATCCTTATATTATACTCATGCTTTTAATCCCCTCTTTTGCCTTTTATCTGCTATACTCGTGATTTTAATCCTCTCTTAATTCTATCATTTAACCAAGCTGGATGTGATATCATACACAAGTTCAAATCTCTGAAAATATTATAGCTGTTATAATAGGATGCAAGTTGGGAACCCCAGTGGGTATACAGGCCCTGAAAATTCATTTGTTTTAAAATCAAGGAGCAACATGGGAAAATAACACCTGGGAGATATAGTTATAAATAACTAAATAAATCTTCTGGATTAGAATTATACATATTCATAAGATGTTATAAATGAACTAAAGAAAAGTGAGTTAGAACGCACTAAAATAACAGTTTTCGCTCCACAAAATTACATAAAACAATGTGTTTACTTTTCAACACATTGTTTTCAGTCTAGGTGATATGGTTTGGCTGTGTCCCAATCCAAATCTCATCTTGAATTGTAGCTCCTGTAATCCCCACATGTTGTGGGAGGGAGCCAGAAGGAGGATATTGAATCATGGGGGCAGGTTTTTCTGTGCTATTCTTGTGATGGTGAATAAGTCTTACTAGATTTGATGGTTTTATAAGGGGCAGTTCTCCTGTGCATACTCTCTTGCCTGCTACCATGTAAGATATACCTTTTCTCCTCCTTCACCTTCAGCCATGATTGTGAGATCTCCCCAGCCATGTGGAGCTCTAAGTCCATTAAGCCTTTTTTCTTTATAAATTATCCAGTCTCGGGTATTTCTTTATAACAGTATGAAAATGGACTAATACACTAGATAAACATGAGGCATTAATTGTCCTTTGGTTAGTGAAATTGGTCTTTTCTTCATGGTTGATTGAGGAGGGAGAGGGAAGTTGACCTGCTGAAGTCCATGCTTGGAGCTTCTGTTTGGTTAGGAGTAGCAGCACAATATTCCCTTGCCTGTAAGGGAAAGTGAATATTTTGAGAAGTGGGAAAAAATAATTTTTGATGTTAGCTAGATTCCTTAGAGCCACAATACCTAGGTTTCCTTTGTTTTTCTGAAGTTTATTTATTCTTTAATTAATTTATTTATGAGACTGTCTCACTGTGTTGGCCAGGCTGGAGTACAGTGGTGTGATCTTGGTTCACTGTAGCCTTTGCCTCTTGTATTCAAGTGATTCTCCTGCCTCAGCTTCTTGAGTAGCTGGGATTACAGGTGCCCACCACCACATTCAGCTAATTTTTGTACTTTTAGTAGAGTCAGCATTTCACCATGTTGGCCAGGCTGGTCTCAAACTCTTGACCTCAAGTGATCTGCCTGCCTTGACCTCCAAAGTGCTGGGATTACAGGCATGAGCCACCACACCTGGCCTGTTTTCTGAATTTTAATAAGTGGCATTAGGGTTTGTTCTATTTCTCAATTTTCAATTTTTATTATATATCCAGTGAGAATGATTTGATTTCTATAGTTATAATGACTTAGCACTTCACAAATGTAGTTAAACTTATTATAATGTACCTGGCTGCACCATGACTTTATTTCCACTGCGGGTCCTGTCATGTCCTGTGTGTATGTAATGGAGCATAGTGCATTTCGCAGTGTAGAAAAATGTCTATTGTTGTGCTCATCTTGGTCTTACTGTCAGCCCTCTGACGAAGAGGTCCTTGGCCCCAAATTGTGCTTACTTTTCTAATAACAAACAATGCTTACATTTATTCAGGGCCCACCATGCGCCAGACACTGCGTTAAGCACTTTGCTTGTATTGTCTCATCAATTCTCTAACCAACTTATTGCCATGTCTCAGATGGAGAACCAAAGGTGAATTAGCACACACTCAAGCCTACACAGACAGTGGCAAGAAGCCAGGATATTGCATGTCAGGCTAGGACGTGAAATCAAGTCAGTCCTTGCTAGGGCTCATGCGTATCACTCCTCTTCTCAACTACCTCTCTCTGGTTGTCATTTTATTTAAACTACTTTTTAAAGGTATGATTGACATACAAAAAGCTATACACATGTAATGTATACAGCTTAAATGAGTCTGGAGCTAAATGTATTCGGTCCTTTGTGTTTGTGGGTTCTACATCCATGGATTCAACCAACTGCTGATCAAAAAGATTTGGGAAAAAAAGCCATCTATACTGAACACGTACAGGTTTTTTCTTCTCAATATTTCCTGAAGAATACAGTATGACCACCATTTACCTAGCATTATGGTGTATTAGGTATTATAAGTAATCTAGAGATGCTTTAAAGTACATGAGAGGTTGTGCATTGGTTATATGCAAATACTATGCCATTTTATATGAGGGACTTGAGTTTTGGTATCCATAGGAGATCCTGGAACCAGTCTCTTATGGATACCAAGGGAAAACTGCATACATGTGTGAAATCATCACCACAATCTATGCCAAAAACTTATCCATCACCTTCAAGAATTTCCTTCCTTCCACCCTCTTTATTTATTTATTTTTATTTATTCATTTATTTATTTAGATCTTGTTCTGCCATCCAGGCTGGAGTACAGTGGAGCAGTCATAGCTCACTGCAGCCTTGACATCCTAGGCTCAAATGATCCTCCCACCTCAGCCTTCCAAAGTGCTGGGATTACAGGCATGAGCCACCATGTCCAGCTGCTCCTTATGTATTACTTTTTTTATGTGTGTGATAAAAATACCTAACTTAGTATTTACTCTCTTAGAACATTTTTGAGCATACAACAGAGTGTTGTTAACTGTAGGCACTATGCTGTAGATCTCTAGACTTTACTCATCTCATAAAATGGAAACACTGTGCCCTTTGACTACAAACTCCCTGCTCCCCACTACCAGCCCCTGGAGACCACCCACCATTCCTCTCTTTGTTTCTATGAGTTTGACTATTATTGACTCATCACATGAGTGGTATATATGTCTTTCTGTGTCTGGCTTATTTAACTTAGCCTAATGTCCTCCAGGTTCATCCACTATTGTCACAAATGGCAGGATATATCCTTCTTTTAAAAAAACTGAATAATATTCATTGTATGTATATACCACATTTTCTGTATCCATTTATCAGTGGACATTTAGGTGTTTCTGTATCCTGGCTATTGTAAAAAATGCTACAGTGAACATGGGAGTGCAGATATCTGTTTAACTTACCGAGTTCAGTTGCTTTGGATGTATTTCAGAAGTGAGAGAGCTGGGTTATATGGTAGTTCTATTTTTAGTTTTTGAGGAATCTTCATACTATCTTCCTTAGTGGCTACACCAATTTACATCCCTACCAACAGTGCTGGAGGATTCCCTTTTCTTCACATTCTCGCCAACATTGGTTATCTTTTGTTTTTTGGATAATAGCCATCCTGGTTTGGTTACAATTTAATACCAGAGCTATTAGACTGCATCACATCAAAATGAGCACACTGCAAACTGTTAAAATAAACATTTGATCAAGAAGTTTGCTGAAGGAATTTTAACAGAGTATAGACCTTAGCCAGGTTGAAGTTTCTGTGCTTCAAAAACAACATTGTAGATTTTTTCCTTAACAGACTTTATGATAAGACTGTCAAGTATCATTGACCTAAGCTAGGACAATTGCAACCCAGAGGAAAACTTTTGTTTCTAGGATAGTCTATAAATAACCTATTTGATTAATGGCTCTGGCCATGGAGAATAGATGTCCACCTTACAGCTGAAGACAGGGATACAGTTCTCACCCTCACTTCCCACACGTTTCCCAAACTGGCCCACTTACCTGGATCACCTACTTACTTTGATTTTTCATTTAACCTTTATATATCTCTGGGATTTAATTTATTCAGGGTTTATAACCTCAGCCCATGAGATGTTTTTGCCCAAAGCAGGACAGAGGTATTCATTTCTCTCAGAAATAAATCTTGGTGACTATTATACTGCAATTTAGTGTATTTACAAGTCTTTGAGATAAATGCTCAATCAGAATATGGCAAGAAAAGTCATCTTGAGGCTCAGTGACCCTGTCACTATCATTACATCACTCAGTTATATAGTTCGGAGGATGGGGAAACTCTAGTGGGGGACCCCATGCCTCTGTGTGACAGAGTATTAACTCAATAGACCAGATAAATACCTACCAGTTTGGGGCAGGAAAAACGGAAATTAAATTAATTTATCGCTTTATTTAAAATATTGGCTCTGGGAGCTTCAAGGAGATTTTTCCTTAGACAAAAGGGACTCTATTCCCATTATTAAGGTGAGAACTCATCTATCTGACACATAGTAACAGAGTCTTCCTAAGAGGATAATGGGTCAAAGTTTACTTACTTGAAGGGTTTTCATTATACTGTTCAAGCCTAACAGCTTTTCAAAAAAAAATCTGATAGGAAATTTCAAGTACAGTGTTGTAGATTGCAAAAAAAAAAAAAAAGAAAAATGGCCACAGATTCCTTTTTGTCCCTTTATACATCTAACTTTACAATGTGAACTGGCTGCCCTTCCTGTCAAGACTTAGAGTCAGGTCGGGCGCGGTGGCTCACGCCTGTAATCCCAGCACTTTGGGAGGCCGAGACGGGTGTATCACCTGAGTCTGGAGTTCGAGACCAGCCTGACCAACATGGAGAAACCCCGTCTCTACCAAAAATACAAAATTAGCTGGGTGTGGTGGCACATGCCTGTAATCCCAGCTACTCAGGAGGCTGAGGCAGAAGAATCACTTGAGCCTGGGAGGGGGAGGTTGCGGTGAGCTGAGATCACACCATTGTACTCCAGCCTGGGCAACAAGAGCAAAATTCTGTCTCAAAAAAACAAAAACAAAAACAAAAAACCCACACTTGGAGTCATTCTCTCTATTCACTTGCATCTGACTGGCCTTGAGGCTTTTTGGACCAGCAAAATGGGGCAGAAGTGATGACATAGAAATTCTGAGTCTAGGCTTCAGGAGGTCATGCAGTTAATCTTCGCATGCTCTTGCTATCCTGAGGCCTCCATGTAAAGAGGCCTGGGCTAGCCTCCTTGAGGGTGAGAGACCACATGGAGCAGAGACATCCCAGCTTAGGCTTCATAAACCAATCAGCCTGCCCACCACCCATTCATGTGAGTGAGACTGCCTGGGACTGCTAGCTCCCAGTTGACCCATCAGCTGCTTGCAGAACCACCCAGTTAATCCACAGACTTTAGAGCAATGAGAAAATTAGTTTAAGTATTTAATTTGAGTATGCTTTTACACACTAATAGATAGCAGCCTATATAGATACAGACAATTTAAATATGTAAATGTATTTCTGGGTGGTGCGGTTATAGGTGATTTTGTTTTTTTAAAGTTTTATATATTTTCTAATAAACCTGTATAACTTTAATGTTAAGTTTATTAATAGGCTGGGTGTGGTGGCACATTCCTGTAATTCCAGCACTTGAGAGGCTGAGGCAGGGGGAACAATTGGGCTCAGGAGCTGGAGACTAGTCTGGGCAAAATAGTGAGACCTTGTCTCTAAGAAAAATTTTAAAATTAGGTGGTAGCATGCACCTATATTGCCAGCTACTCAGGAGGCTGATATGAGAGGATTGCTTGAGCCCAGGAGGTCAAAGCTTCAGTGAGCTATAATCATGCCACTCTACTCTAGCCTAGGTGAGAGTGAGACCTGGTCTCTACATGTATTACACACACACACACACACACACACACATACGTATACATACATACATATATATATATATATATATTAAATATACTACTACTTTTATTAAAATGACCATTGCCAACAGCTAGTTAATGATTGGGCAACTTTAATGTTTGGGTTACTTCCCTTAGGGAGTCCCTAGAACGGTATGTTCCAGCTATCAGTTGCTGTCTAACAAACCACCCCAAAATTTAGTCACAGAAGATAAACAACCGTCTTATTATGCTCACAATTTTGTGGATCAGGAATTCAGGCTGGACATAGTGAGAGCTCCTTGATCACTGAGGTCTCAGCTGGGATACTCAAATGGTGGGAGATGGCTGAGAGCTCCACTGGGTTCATGTGCCCAGGGCTTTGGTTCTGGCTGTAGATGAGTTCCTTGTTTCTACACATTGCATCTGGTGGAGCTTGAATGCTCAAGATGGCTTCAGAAGCCTGGCCTGGGCTTGGTAGAAGATCTGGTGCTGGCTAGGTACCTCTTTCTCTCTCTCTCTCTCTTTCTCTCTTTCTCCTCGTAGCTTTTTCGTATGTCCAGCTTGAGCAGCAAGGCAGTCTCAGAGCAGTTAGATTTCATACTTGGTAGCTAGCTTCACCCTGAGCAAATATTTCAAGAGGTGGAATCTGCAAAGCTTCTTATGATCTATGCTTGGAAGACACAGAGTGTCATAGTTGTTGCATTTAATGAGTCAAGCAAGCCACTAAAGGCATCTCAAAATCAAAGGCTTGAGCATTACTCCTAAATGGGAGTTGTAGCAAAAATATGATGGCAAACTTTAATCTACCACAGTCTGCCCTCTGGCCACAAATTATTTACACGTGTTCCACATGCAAAATACGCTCACTGTTCTCTAAGGAATTTCCCTTCCAAATCACATCTTACTACAACATTGACTGTCAAGAATCTCCCTATCAAAATCAGATCCAGGTATGGATATGTCTCCTCACCTGTGAATCTTTGAGTACAGTTCCTTGAATACACATTGTTTTTGATCTGAAGGCTTATGAACTACAGAAACAAACTATTTATATAATATATCCACAATACAGATATTCAATGGTAAAAAAGGTATTGTATAACCAGAGTAGATGCTGGCATCTCAAAGGAGGGGAAAGAGTACACGGCAATCAGTTGTCCACAGCAGTTCTGGAGCTCAGCCAGGCACAGATCATCAATTCTGCCTTCTCTGGGGACAAGAACATTTCTTGATTAGGGCTCTGTGTTGCTTCCTGGAAATGACTCCTGCTCTAGAAACTCTTCCCATTACATCAGCACAGTGCAAAGAATCAGGCCTCCCTGGGTTTCAATACTGACTCCATATTTACTAGCTGTGTGACTCTGTGTAAGTTATTTCATCTCCCTGGACCCCAGGTTCATTGCCTATAAAAGTGTATAATAATACCTCTGTATGATGTTATTGTGAAAATTAAATGAGCTACTATACATACTTAACACGGCACCTGGCATTCAACAGCTATTATTTTTCACCTCTCTATGATGTTATGTCAGTTTAGGCAGTGGTGAAATTGTCACAGATCTTGAGAAGGCCACAGAAGCTTCCCCAAATAGATACTATAGTGGGGTAATCTCCTACAGAATTATTGAGCAGGGAATTGGGGCATTTCTTACAGAATTATGGAACAATGGACTTTTATCACAAAAAAGAAATTTTGAGATAATCTAGTCCATTTTGTTAACCCCCAAAATACTGAAGCTTTCAGGAATTATCATGCCTGAGGTTGCTTACTGAATGCTGTTCTTCTGCCTCTAGTAGCAATGCTTGTTTCTTGGTCTACAATGTGCAACATCGCTTTATTCTTTCATTTCCCATAAACAGTGTGAATGGAATTCCAAGTATGGAGAATGGGATCAAGATTTCATGCAACCTAGTGAATATGTTTGACCCTTCCATCCGGCTCAGAGCAGAACAGTTGTTCAAAAGGTTTAGTGGCCTCAAGCAGTTACCTGAGATCTTAAGATTAGCATGTTATGATAAGAAGACTAGTATTTAATGTTAACAACTGAGTGGGGAAAGGGAAGCATATTACATTAGTGTGGTTCTTCATATAAATGTGTGGTAACACAACCCTACCCAAAAAGGCAATAGATGTGATCCCAAGCACAATGTTTGGATCACCATACCAAGTGATTTAAAGAAATTCCACTGCTCACATAAATACACACTCATGGATAATAATGGAAATCAGAAAACTGAAAAAATGTATTCCAAGTTTAATGCTGATTAGTTTTGCTGAAAACATATATCTTTTTCCCCTTCTGGAACTGTGCTCAGTGAGGCATGCATGTAGTCAGCAGGTACAGCAGGCGTTATCAGTGCTTCACCCATATGCCCTTGATCCCTTTACTACATCATCTCCAATCCCTTTACTATGTTCATGCCTTCAGGCTTTCACTGCACTTTCAATTCCAACAGCTAGCATCAGGATCTCTTGCTGGAGGGCCCCCTACTTTGCTGGCAGACACTGAGAGTTAAAGTACCTGGAAATTAACATCCTTTGTGTGTCGACCTTTCATCAATGGCTGACTGGATCAAGAATATAAGTAAGGACAACTCTGAGGCGTGAACTCTGCTGTCTCTTGACCTCCCCTGCAGAATTCGGCCAAAGTTACCTTCCGTGGGAGTTTGCTTGGTATGTCATCTTTTTGCTCAGCCCTCTTTTCCCCATGACCCAATCAATTTTTCCAGGGAGCAGTTTATGTTAAATCATTTTCACATGAATATTCATCTCAGTATCCACTCCTGGGGAACATACTCTACTAGGAGCAATGTCAAAATCACCTTAAGAAATTCACTGTATTTCCTGTAAGTACAAGACCCGTACTTACAGGATCCTAAAAAGTTGTTTTTATGTACAGAATCCTAAAAAGTTGTTTTTGCACACTATACTTTAGAACCACTACAACACATCAAACAAAGAGTAAGATTAAAGATTATATGTAAAGATGCCTAGGTCCTTAAAGATAGTTTGCAAATCTTATGTAGTAAATAAGGATGGATGGAGAATTCTAAAGGCTTCTGCTTGACTACATGGTTTATTTCATTATGTTTTAGTATTAAGCCTCAATAATTGGAAAATATAGTAATAGATTTGTTTGTTATTTGGGGGGAGATCAAATACGATTTTATGGTGAGGTCAGGTTCCACAGTCAGGAGGGAAGTTAACTGCATGTGCAATGATGAAAATTAACCTGTGTCTTTTAAAGTTCACTTATTCACAATTTCTAAGTACTGAGTGTGTGCTGTGTGCCACATATTATTCTAAACACTGGGAATAAGGCAGTTAACAAACTAAACATATACCTGCCCTCATGAAGCTTATATTCCAGTGGGAGGAGACATAGCAAACAAGCTATTGTATAGTATATTGGATGGAGAAAACTGCAGCAAAGAAAAATAAACCAGGGTAATGTGGGTAGGGAGTGCCAGAGTGGAGGGCACTATTTTCTTTGAGTGGTCAGAGTGACCTCACTGACAAGGTGACATTTGAACACAGCCCTAAAGGAAGAGGGAGGCTAGCCACGCTGACATCGGGATTAAAAGGCATTCCAGTTAGAGGAAATAGCGTGGTTGGCGTGGATCTTCTGCTGAGAGGAGCGTTGTTGGTTGTTGGCCACATCCCAACTGCTTCCCTCTGGGTCCACTGCCACATTCACGTAGAAGCCACATTTCCATTGAGCCACTCCAACCCACTGGAGAAGCACAGTGAGATCCTAATTCAGGGCCATTCTTACGAGGTAGAGATAGATACCCATTGGCCTTCTGGAAACTTCCTTAGGACTGCACTGCAATCTGAACCCTTCTTGCACAATCTGTCTTCCATCTCCTCTCCCTCACAGATGTCAGGCTGGCATTGCTGTCAAAGGCTCTTCCTACCTTCTCCCCCTCCCTCCCTTTTATCCTTCACCTGCACTTTCCCTCAGTACATTTCATGCACATCTAATTCCATCTTAGCATCTGCTTCTTGGAGAGCCTAAGCATACACAAGCAGCAAAGGCAATGGCCAAAGGCAGGAGCACGGTTGATGTCGTTGAGGAACTGCAAGATCTGTGTGGCAGGAACAGACTTAGAAAGGGGCAGGGTGGCAGAGCACGAGGACAGGCAGAGACAGAGGCTGAATCTGGAGGTCCTGGCAAGCATCGTAAGGACCCAGAGTTTTCCTCTGCGTAACACGAGGTCACGCTTGGAGGGATGCGACCAGGGTTGGGTGATATGATCCAACAGTTTAAAAGGAAAATTGTCCCCGATACATGAAGGGCAGGTTATAGGTGAAAAGAGCAGGGAAATCAGAAGCAGAGATGCCAATGAAGAATTCAGACCAGAGATGGTAGTGTTTGAAGAAAGTGGTAGTAGTGGAGGGAGTGAGCAGTGAGTGAATTCTAAAAATATTTGAAGATAGAGCCAAAAAGATTTGCAGATGGTTAGGGCACGCAGTGTGAGAAAAAGGAGAGTCAAAGCGTTTTGGCCTCTGCATATAGAATTGGCATTCACTGAGGCAGGAAAGACTGGGGATTGTGAAATATCATGATACACGCCCTAGTTTAAGTAGATTTCTTCTGTTTGTATGCTGCCAGTGGTGCTTGGTTTATATCTCTGCTTCTTTGTAAGTCATAGTCTTTTTATAGTGACTGCTGCTGCTACTCTTGCTGCCTCTCATTGAGTGCTCTCTCACTGCCTACTGCCCTAGTATATATATTATTGTATTTATTAATTATGTATTAAATAAGTATGTCATGTATTTGTTTTTATATATATATATTTAAAAAATCTCTTCCCCCACTTCATTTAATCTTAACCTCATGAAATTAGCCCCAGGTTTTGTGTTGTTTTCTGGCTGGAGGTCACACAGAGAATTACTACCAGATTCAGAACTGAATGGAACAGAATCCAAGAGGGTGTGACTCTGATGCCGAACTCCTCTTCATGCTAAGGGCTTCCTGGTGCCCACATGGCCCTTCTGTAGCTGCTCTGTTTACTACTATGTTCCTGACTAAGTCTGGATATGTCTTCAGAACAGGATACCATAATCATCTTCATATATGCCACTTAAGCTACTAAGGTTCCTTGCATATAGTAAGTTCCAAGATTCCTTGTGGTATTTTGTGAATTCTGTGTACCTGACTCTCCCTCCACCCACCTCATAACTGAACAATGAAATGTTATGAGAATTCCTAAATATGATCATATCTGTTGGCCTGACAACATCCAGCGGCTTCCAAATTTGTCCCTTATCTGTATGACACTGCATGGCCTCACTTTAAACTTTTGTCTGATTTTTAGCAGGTGGCTCTGGGACTCTATTTCCCTGGTTTCTCTGAGCTCCTCCAGCACCCAGAAACTTCAGGGAGAATACCCTGTCTGAGATCTAGGACCCAACACCTCCTTTCAGATACTAGTGATGATGCCAGTGTCCCTGCTAGAGAGAGATGTGGATGCATTTAATTCTCTGGTTATGCAACCTCTTTTCCCTAATATCTGAAGGGCTCCCTTTCTGTCAACTGAGTAAGTCATAACTTGAGAACACTTATGTTATTTGACATGTATGAGTTATGTAGGTAGGTTGGGTTTCCATTGCAAAAGAAAATCCAGAATGGCAAAAAATGGACTAATTGCTAAATTACTTTTTTCTATCCATTCACAATTACTTATATAAACTTGATTGTTAACTCCTAATTATTTGGCAACAACAAAATGCATTTGTAAAGATTCACCTTCAAAATGGCCAGTAGCTTTCTGACACTCTCCAGCTGATAATAACTGGACGGTGGGTATCTCATCAGAATTAATTACAGCAGACTGGAGTCCTACAAATGCTAAAATGTCTTTAGTTTTACAGACCAATAGAGTCTATGGTTCAGCAGTTCTGCATTATTATTAGTAAGTTCCTTGATTCTTTTGGGAGGCAGCCCAATAAACCATTGTAACCTTTATAAATTAAATGAGAATTAGTGACTCCGCTTGTTGAGTGTGAGTATCAAGAACAGAGACATGGAATAAAAATAACATCCTTTATATCTACCAAATAATTTAACATGCAAAAGCTTGCGTTGCTTGAGAGGTAAAAATAAAGCAGTCAGCCAAATATAAAATATTCATCATATGCAGGGGAAATATCTGACATGTTTAGGGAGTAGACTGATAGACAATGAGGAAGGAAACCCTATAATAAGGTCAGAACATAATTTCAAGAGTTCGGCGGATAAAATGTGGTTCCAGAAAGACATATGTCTCCAAATCAAGGTGAAGATCTGTAGTATAACGGTCATATCTAAACCTATAAAGGACTAAGAGACTGAGATTTCTGCACATCACTGGTTCTTCCTGTATATCGTGTGTTCACACGAGAAGTGGAATGTTTTTATTATTGAGGGCATATAACAAAATAGATACAAAAAATTTCCCATGGGTAGGTTGTAAAAATTTAACATGATCAGGCTCCCAAAACCTGGAGAAGACAGAAGGTGGTGCATGGGGATGAGGGGGATGATGATAGGTAGAGATGAGGAATAAACTTTAGAGACTTGATATAAATTGACAGAGCATGGCAAGAAATAAGAGTGAGCTTTCAAAAAATTAAATTAGATTGAGTTGGTAAAAATTATTCATTATCAAGGATGGCCCCACATACAACTGTTGACTATATATAGTACAGAACATTGTGGTTGAGATCAGAGAGATAAAAAGACATTAATATTAATATTTCCATCCATTTAACATCATTTATTAGGTGCCCTCCATGTCTGAGGTATTGTGTTAAGAAGCTAGGGCAAGGCTGGCACATCTTGGTACCAGTGTCAGCAATTGTTCCCGTGACAGACATTACCAGTCAATTACAACACTCTTCCTACTGCTTCTGGTTATGGCCTCAGTGGCTTTTTCACACAGTTACAGATCCTACTGTTGGCAGACACCAGATGGAGGCTATTGCAGTAAAGTCAGGTAACACAGGGTGAGAGCTGGAATGAACTTTAAAAAGTGGGCATAGGGAAGTGAATACGTTCGAAAGGTAGTAAAGAGGTAAAAGAGGACATTTTAAGTGATTGTGCGCTGGCTGGGGATGGAAGTTGCTGGGACGGATTCAGGGATCACATCAAGGTTTCTAGCCTGGACAATTGGATAGATGGTAATACACTTCACTAAGATTTGCAAGAAAGAAGAAGGCCTGTAGAGAGAAGGATGAGCTCATTTTAAAGTACTCTGAGTTTTAGATTCCTGTGGGCCATCCACATAGAGCTATCTAGCGAGAAAGTGAATATCTGAGTTTGCAATTTAGATGCACAAGCAAAGCTAATGAGGTGACAGTAGAGGATGGTTGTTACAACACGTAGACACTGGAGGCCCATTACTTGGGCTTGAATCCTGTTTCCACCGGGCATCGGCTGTATGACCTTGCTTGAGTTTCTTAATATGTCTGCATCTCCTGTTTTCTCATCTTTAATGTGGAGATAACAGGAGTACCTAACTTACAGGATCATCTTGAAGATTCAGTAAATGCCTGGCACACACATAGTAAGCACTGTGTGAATGTGAACCTTTATTATCATTGTCATTACATCTAAACAGTGCTAAGCAAATATTTGTAGAATGAATGAATCAATGAGATTACTCAGAGAAAGTATACAGAATGAGAAGACAAGAGTAATAAGAATAGAAACCTGAGTTTATCATTCTTTAGAGTATTAGTAATCTAGTTCTATAAGAATTCAGATGCTTTGAAATTTACTTCAAGGAACAAAGATAAATTCAGATTCAAATACTAAATCATTTCTCTAAACATTTTTTATTTATTTTTATTTTCTGTAGAGACAGCATCTTGCTATATTGCCCAGGCTGGTCTCAAAATCCTGGCCTCAAGTGATCCTCCCACCTCTGCCTTCCAAAGTTCTGAGATTACAGGCATGAAACAATGCTCCCAGCCCCACATAGTAAATTCTTATCAGGAGCACAGAAAGAAGATTTATTGTGCCAGGAAAAAAGACTGTTTGAGGAGCAGATGGGGTAGTTAATCTTGAACCAATTAGGTCCTTCTAGAAGGAACCGGTCTGTCCAAAAACCAAGTGTGGGCTAGCCAAGCACCCACACTTGGTTAAAAGGCAAAATGAGGAAGCGAGGGTCAAAGTTTTGTTGCTAAAACAGTCTGGTAGAGTTGCAGCAAGCAGCATGGTGGCCAAAGCAGTCATTTGCCTGACACTGGGAAAAACACAAATTCACAACTTTGGTGTGCTCCCACAACAAACATGCTCCTGACCAGATGTATGAGAGTCACAGCATGGTACATCAAATCATATTTTATTAGCTACTAGTCCAGCTGGAGAAACAGTGTTTATGAAAGTCAGCGCTAGTAAATGCCACTCACCTCCTGCAAAGTTCTCAAGCCCAAACCCCCAAATTCATCCTTGATTTTCTCTTTGCTTTGGCCCCTCTCTCCGTCAGTTCATTAGGAGCCCTGTTGACTTACAAAAAGACATCTTACATCATGATCCTTTCTTTGTCTCCACTCTTATCCTCTTGACACTAGGCAGCATCTTCTCTTGCCTGGGTAACCCTCAGTAGCCAACAGTCTCCGTTTCTCTTTGCAATCCAGTCTCCAAAGCAAGCCATGTAACTCCCCAGCATAGAGAAAAACCCATATTCTTACCTGCAGGACTTTGCATGATCTGGCCCCTGCCTATCTCCTCATTTTGTCCCTTCTTCCACCTTTTACACTTCAGCCTCACTTCTATGCTTCTTGCTCTTCTCAGACACTCCACACTCTCTCCTGCCTGAGGGTCTTTACACCAGCTGTTCCTTCTGTGACACCTCTAGATTTTGAGAAGATGGAGTCCTCTAGTCGTCAAGGTTCTTATCTCCAGTGTGACTCCCTCAGGGAGCCTGCTCTGGACATTGTGTCTGTCCAGCCCTTCTCCACTGGTCATTTTTTTTTATTATTGCATTTTAGGTTTTGGGGTACATGTGAAGAACATGCAAGATTGTTGCATAGGTACATACGTGGCAGTGTGATTTGCTGCCTTCCTCCGCTTCACCTGTATCTGGCATTTCTCCCCATGCTATCTCTCCCTAACTCCCCACCCCCTGCTGTCCCTCCCCTATTTCCCCCCAACAGACCCCAGTGTGTAGTGCTCCCCTCCCTGTGTCCTTGTGTTCTCATTGTTCAACACCCGCCTATGAGTGAGAACATGCAGTGTTTGATTTTGTGTTCTTGTGTCAGTTTGCTGAGAATGATGGTTTCCAGTTTCATCCATGTCCCTACAAAGGACACAAACTCATCGTTTTGATGGCTGCATAATATTCCATGGTGTATATGTGCCACATTTTCCCTGTCCAGTCTATCATTGATGGGCATTTGGGTTGGTTCCAGGTCTTTGCTATTATAAACTGTGCTGCAATGAACATTCGTGTGCATGTGTCCTTATAGTAGAATGATTTATAATCCTTTGGATATATATCCACTGGTCACTTTTTAAGATATCCTGTTCAATTGTGTTCGTTGCACTTTTCTAATATTTTTGCCATGATTTATTTATTACTTTTTTGTTATTGTCTCCCCCACTGGAACAGCAGTTCTGTAATAGCAGGGGCCCGGGTGGACATTCATTAGGCACAGTAGGCACAATACCTAGAATTCATGATACTTTCTGGGGTTTTTCATTTATTTAAAAATTCAAAGAAAAAGTAAATATAATAATCAGAAATACACAATAATAAATCCACCCTGGAGTAAATTTGTCTATGTATGTGGTCATAAAATAATATTTTAAGTATTTTTTATGGAGGTAGAGACCAATAGAAGTCACCATGCAGCCACAGAAGTGACTCTGTCAGCTTTGTTTGCTGCAGTGTCTTCAGCACCTAGAACTACACCTGACATCTAGAATGCCCTCCAAACACATTTGCTGTCCAGATAAATGGCAGTGTCTTGAGAATTTGGGGATCTGGCCTCATGAAACTCAGCTTGTATGTGGGGTATGGGGTGGTTGTGTGTGTGTGTGTGTGTGTAATGGACATCTTCAGTTTGCCGCTCTAGACCCACTCTCTTCCCTTCTCTGCTTGTTTCCAGGCTGAAGATGTTGATCCATGTGTAGATTAATGGCTTTAGGTTGGGTTCAGCCAAGTGGAGATCTGAGGATGGAAGGATACTGAGGTTCCAGTGTTGATTCTGTGTTTCCCTCCCTGCTAAGTCAAAATGAACTTCATTCCCCTACTACTATAATGAATAACAATAATGTTACCAATAATAATACAATTGATATTTATTGAGACTAAATCTAGTATTGATATTTTTATGTAGTGAAATGGCATGATAGCATAAAACACAACAGCCTTTACTTCATGCTTAAACTTCACAGCACAAAAATGTTTGCAGACTTTATCAATTGCCTTAAAGATCTCCCTTGATCTTTTGATACTCATATTTTTCACCTCTTATATCTTTATTCTATTGCCATGCTTATAAGTTTTCTATCGTTAACAGGTCTATCTTTGCCAGATCCTCATTTGTCAATGGTTTTTCTATGTGATTGTGCAACTTTCCTACATCGCTGTCATTAACCTAATAGAACCTGAATCTTTTGCAGTGTATGTGATTTTGCAAGCAACACGTTTACTCTGTGGGTTTCCTTGAACTTAGTCTCCACTCCCTGACTGGCCAAAAATATCAGAAGCTCAGAAAAGAGGTTACTAGTCGTTCTTGCAGAAACAAGGGCCACTTAATGCCAAAGACTCACAACATTATGACTTGTAATTAGTCTAAGGCCTAGTCCTAGGCCTTGACTCCTTCATTTAGCCTCCTACTACAGGTTTTCCTCCTCCATACTACAGGAGCCCCTGTAGTATGACAGCACTGTTCTCTTTGCAGGTGCTCAGAGTAAACATCTCTGAGTCATCTTCTATTTCATCCACTATTCTCATCCTCACCCTTTCTCCTTCTTCTCCCCCAATCCTCTGTCCAAGAAGTCACCAGATTCTGTTGTTTCTTTCCAGACGGGGAGAAGGGAGAATGATTTCTGACAAGAAATTGTGAAGAAGCATGGCATGTTTGAGACTGGTGCTCATTGTGGCCAGAATACCAAGTCATGGGGACAGCGGTAGTGAGATGTGAGCAGATTGAGGAAGAACATGTGGTACCTTTAAGGTCTTGCTTAGGAACTTGGATTTTTCCCTTTACTCAGGGAGTGGGAGTCACTGAAAAAAAAAATAAGGAAAAATGCAGGACAGGGAATTAACATAATGTGTGAAATGAAAGAAAAGTGAAGGAGTTTCAGGTGCTGATGAAAGAGGGAGTCAGGTACTGATGAAAGAAGGGAAGATAGGAACACAGGCTGGTCAGGGAAGGAAGGCAATTGAAAAGTGGAGAGAGGGGTAGGCCATACCCACAGAGGAGGAAGTGGGCCCAAAGAGCCGTTTGGAAGGAATGAGAAGGGAAGACAAGTCGAGGAGAGAAGGTGATGGTCAGAGGGACATTTCAGAGTTAAGGATTTGAGAAGCGTTTGACCCTGGGAGTCAATTATTGAAGGCCTGGGGTGCATGCCATTGAAACAGATGAGGCCAAGGAACTGGAAAGCGAGGGCTTTGGTGGGGTCATCCCTGGGGTGTTGACATTACATTACTAGGGATGTCATTCCTGGGTGCTGGCAGCATCCAGAGTAGAGAGGCAATCCTCAATATATGGAGGGCAAAATGGAGGTCTGTGGATGCTAGGTGTGGTGTAAGACAAAGCAGCTTATTTGTTGGGGGCACTGGCTGAGTTTAAAACCTGGCTCCACCACTTTCTGATAGTGGGAGAAGTTAAGTCACCCCTCTGTACCCCTGTTTCTCATCAGTAAAAGAAGGGTAATATTAACTGTGTCACAAGATTGTTATAAAGATTACTGAGATAAAGCATGTAAAGCACTCACGATAGTGCTTAGTCCATAGCAAGTGCCCAGTCAGTATTCACCATCATAACTCAGAGAGGAAGTAAGTGTTGTTTGCGGCCTGGGAACGTGGCAGGAGAATATTGGATCTCTTTCCTGCTGAGAAACAAATAAACAAGTGCCTGAGAGAAAAATGTGTCTGCATTTAAAGCAAATGTCTTAGACGCTCTTCTCCCTGTATCTGTATACAGAATAAGCATCATTGAGAACCTAAAGTCACTTCTTGGCAATAGACTGAGCTTCCAAAATGCTCAGAGAACTTTGACAGATGTCTAGAGGGGTTGACCCATGGCTTGGACTGTGGAAGACAGTGAGGAGAGGCAGAGAGTTGGAATGATGGCATATGGGATGGAATGGGCTACTCAGCCTTGGAATTTCAAATGAAACTCTGGAGGGAGTGGTAGATGGGCCATGTTTGTATGATCCCATGTTATGATGTAGACAGTGGAAATGGTTATGATCAGTGTGGCTGGACTATAGGAGCCTCAGAGTGAAGGTTGATCAAGGTGAACTTCAGTGAGTGTTCTCAGCAACCAGAAGATGCCTTGAGGGACCAGCTCATTTAAGGAGATATGATAGATTCGGGTGTAAAAAGCTGTGTACTCTCTGTTTTTGCAATTACTCCTAAAGCACTTGATTCTGCCTGTGTCTTGAAGGCCATTTAATTTTACTTTGGATTATTGAGTTTAGCTCCTAGCTCATGTTTTGGATCTAACCACTTTGCCTTCCTGGTTGTGACTCTTACCTCTTTGGGGAATGTTTCTGCTGCCCTTCCTTATGACATAGCAGTCTCAGACTACTGGGGACAACCCTCTACCTTCAATTAGGTTCCCTGGAAACATAATAAAAAGTGAGAAGTTCGGTGCTGAAGGTTTATTGGGGAGAACTGTTGGGAGATACAGCCCCATAAGGAGGTGAGAGAGGCAATGCTGAGCAGAAGGAGAAGCTGATGTGCAGAAAGATTGCACCCGAGGCCTCAGCCAACCCTATGGGGCCCCTAGAACTGTGATGGCCCTAGAATAGAGGGTAAGGAGCCAGACCTTTGTATCTTGGCATTTGCCAATCATTGACTGCAGGCTACTCCCTGGGAGTGTGTGCAAACTTGGGCAAGGAATATCCATAGGTAGAGGCTGTGGGGAGCCTTCAGTAGCTGACATTCCCAACAGATAAGGATGAGTGTGTTGGTCCTGGATAGTAGTACTTGACAGAGCACCACAATATCCACTCCACTTCCCTCAAGGGGCTTACCTTAGCACCGTCCAGCTTGCCTCTGGTTCCTTGAGAGTGCAGTAGTGTTGGGATGAGATGATTGATGAAAAGAGAGACTACAGGGAATACAGGAGAGGGCTGAAGTCTTGTTTTACATCCTTTGCAATTTTGCTCAGAGAGAACTGAGGCTGGTATAACAATGTAGACAACACCTTGAGGGTGCATGAAAGAAAGGGAAGGAAGTTATGCAGTCTAGACCACTCATTCTATCCTTAACTGCACACCCACAGATCATGTGTAATATTTACAGGGTCTTTGTCTTATTTGGCAACACTACTGTGGAATTACAAGAAACTGATCTATATAGCACATGGACGCTAACATCCAGGAGAATGAGCTTTCGGTAATTATCAGAGAGTTGAGGGGCTAATTATGACAAAACTCTGCCTCCTCTAGAGAAGCTACTCTTACAGAAGAAAGAGAAGTGAAATATTCCATTAGGAGTATTTTCTGAAGCATAAGAGCTTGGTTAAATATTAAATTAAAGGCAATACAGGGAAATTAAAAAGTCTGAGAGGTGAAAACAACAGCAGCTCTGTTCTAATACATGGAGTATTGAGATGCCTGATAAAAAAGTGCTCTCTGGGCTGTGCAACCTGGGCTGTAAAATTAATGTCCACTGGCCTGTTTGAAACATGATCTAGTGAGTGATCATGTCTCCAGCAGGTTTTGTGACTCTTTCTGGGGTAATCTTAACACCAAACCATGATTTTTTCATCATGGGGACCTAAAGATCTCCTTTTTGGGGCAATTATTTCAATGATTTTCCCAATATCCCAGAGATTTGTTGATCTCCTGACCACTAGGAGGCAACTTTTGTTGCTTCCAAAACCAGAAGCAAAAGACACTAAAAAACTCCTGCTCATTCACTGGGAGAATTTCTAAATGATGGCAATAAAGGAATGTAGAAAATGTGTTAGAAGGAAACTTCAGATACATCCCTCTTCATTAAATTGTGAATTTCACTCTAAATGTGCTCGTTTCCTACATTGTAAATTACAGTTAGAAAAATAAATAGAACCTGGCCATTCCCAAGTTTATGAAATCATGTAGTCTTTCCTGATGAAAAATTCCCTACTCAACAACTAATTTGCTGCTAATGATAGTTAAGGTCATCCAAGTGCACAGCTGTCAGGTTTCCATGGTACACACATGACTGATTAAAATTACCTAGCAAAACCGTGGGAGTGGGCTATTATACTGGTTGGAGAATTGTGCATGGAATGAAGCTGTAGGCATTGATGGGAGCTGGTTAGTCAGGCTGCCTTTAATTAGCAAGGGAAACCTCTCCTGTTTTAAATAATTTATGTCTGTATCCAAAGTAGATAATAGAAGGAGTATAATAATGAGAAAGCATTACTGCTCACCAGGAGGCCTTTTCCAAACACAATTTACCAGCACAAGAAGCACCTGGGTTTGAACATAGTTCGCCCCCTGACAAAGCTCAGTCTAAACACAATTGACTCTTCTGATGAGATTATTTCTCATGCAACTGAAACTTGTTAATCTAGTAAACCAGGCATAAACAGAATGTGGTGTTTTCATATCTTTGGTGAGCAAAAGCATCAGAATTCTTTTCTGCTTCTTCTTCTTCTTCTTTTTTTTTTTTTTTGAGACAGAGTTTTGCTCTTGTTGCCCAGGTTGGAGTACCATGGCACCATCTCCATCTCAGCTCACCGCAACCTCTACCTCTTGGGTTCAAGTGGTTCTCCTGCCTCAGCCTCCCAAGTAGCTAGGATTACAGGCATGCACCACTATGCCCGGCTAATTTTGTGTATTTAGTAGAGACAGGGTTTCACCATGTTGGCCAGGCTGGTCTCAAACTCCTGACCTCAGGTGATCCACCTGCCTCAGCCTCCTAAAGTGCTGGGATTACAGGTATGAACCACTGCACCCAGCCAAGAACTATGCCTTTTAATTAAATTCTTACACCATCCCCTTTTTTTGTGTGTGCTTTGGTTTAAATAACTGGCAAAGCCATTGAAATAAATGCCATTTTATTGAATGGGGAAAATGTAGATTGATTCCATTCATATAAATAATAAATTCTCTGAACACATTAAATATTTCTTGAGCTGCATTAATGCACATTTGCATTTCTCTTTAATATGAAACAGCTGTTGTATTTTTCATTTTATGATGTTTTAAAGAGAAGGAAAGAATTGAGAACAAACATGAATCACACATCCCCACTGCGTTTCATTAAAGACAATATTACATTAATTCCCATTGCTCCTGAATCTGATGGAGAACAGAAACTTGCTTCATTTTTAAAACTCTGAAAGTTAACATAGAAACTTTAGTAAGCATTTAAATTATCAACTTGAAATGAGAAAGGGAGTCGGCTCTGATATGCATCAGCTTAACTGCACCACTCTGGATTTAGGATCTGACAAGGTAGAGAATTTACTTACATAAATCAAATCATTATGATGAAAGGTAGCCATGTAAATCCCCATTTCTCACCTGGCGTTCTCATTTGGATAGAAGGATTGATTCTCTTAGCATGGAATAAGCTGCCCTCCTTGTACTTTTGCTAACATAGTCTCTTTATAGTTATGCAAACTGAATTTCAGTCATCTTCCTTATCGTGGCCTTGGGAAATAAAAATCTGTCTGGTTAAATATGGCTGATGGTTTTCATTATAGTTTGATAACCTACATTCTATATGTATAACAATAACTGAAACTAGATTTTTTTCTGACATGTCTGAGCTAAAAATCAAATTAATTTTCAGTCACTGTGGACTCGTAACTTCATGTTTTCGATAGGATTCTGCAGCACACTCTAAGAAGGCCCTTTTGTCCTCCTTTCTGCCTCCTCTCTCTCTTGATTCTATGCTTTGGCACTACGGCCTCGTGAAATCAAACCATTGTATTTTAGAGTCATATCTATGTAGTTCAGAGTTTTGACTCTGCTTCTAACCTGGTGTGTGGATTTTGGCAAGCTAAATGAACTCTGAGCTTTGGCTTCTTGATTTTCTAAATGAGAATACCAATTGTTGTCTCCCAAGGTTGTTATAAGGATTAAAAGAGATAATATGAGTAACAGTCCCTGCCATGGGGCCCAGGACCAAGTAGGAGTTCCCAGATGGTCGCCTCTTTCCTTCTCCCTTTCCCTTCTCCTCACTTCCTAGCTCAAAAAGACAGTGGCTTGGCAGTTGTCAAAGACTGTCTAAGCTGCAGGCTAAGAGTGGCTCCCACGGTTTGTAAAGTGTCATGAGAAAGCTTCTCACAGAAGACATGAGTCACTGCCACTGTGGACATGACAGCATCCCTGTGTGTTTTGAAATGTCAACCCCAGGCTCAACATGACACATGATGTTGTGAAGGTAAATCACAAATGGCACCCTGGAAGCTGGGGGATTCCAAAGTTCTCCAGGGATACCTGAGAGTAAGACACTTTCCCAGACTCAGACTAGAGTCTCTCAGTCCCCTTTAGAACCTCTAGGAGTGGGATCCAGAAAGCCCTGTGATGAATAAGGCAGCAGAAATCTACCAGGCTAGGATGTGGCCATAGTCAAAACCAGAATAGTCAGAGTTTAAGAATCAAGAAGATATGCCAGGATTCAATGGCTGAAATATATATTTTATTCTTATAAACAACTGTACAGTACAGGGAGAACCCCTGAATTTATCACCTTGATTTTCAAAACTCTTATGCAGTGAGGATGATTTGCCTAATTTTATAAGTGTGGAAAGATAAGCTCATTGAGATGAAACCGCCATATAACTCTACCTTTCTCTGTAGTGGGAGGTAGTGTGTAAAAATTACACATGTCAGCGCTAGAATCAGACACCTCGGCTGAAATCCCAGCCCTGGCACTTCCTTGCTGAGTGTCCTTGGACACGTTAGTTATTTAACTTGCTTGAACTTCAGTCTCCTTGTGTAATTTTTACACACTACCTCCCACTACAGACAGAGGTAAAGTTATATGGAGGTTTCATCTCAGTGAGCTTATCTTTCCATACTTATAAAATGGGAATCATTTTATAGGGTTGTTCTAAAGAGTCAATGAAGCAATGGGCTAGTTGTTCAAGCCACACCTAGGAATCTTTTTTTTTTTCTCTCAAACTCTTCATTTCTTGTCCTTCCCATACCCTAAACCTGCTCTTCTTCCAGTTTTTCTCACCTCAACAAAGAGTAACCTATCCACCCATTCATTGTTCAGGTCAATAACTAGATGTCATCCTTAATTCCACTCTCTACCCCATTGTCCTCCGTATCTTCTTTTGCAATCCACAAGTCTCTCAGCTCTGCCTCCAAAATGCTCCACAAATCTGTCTGCTAGTCTCCATTCACACATTCAAGCCTTATAGTCTCTAACTGTGCAACTACAGCAGCCTCTGCTTTTACTCATGACCCTTATAACCTATTCTCCACATTACAGCCAAAGCAACCTTTTGGAAATGTAAATCATACTGTGCGACTCTGTGCTTAAAAATCCGGCAGTGGTTTCCTGCTGCATGTAGACTAGAATCCAAACTCCCTGCATGGTTGCTGCTCATCAGTCAGAGCCCATCTCCTACCATTTCTCCTCTTGTTTCCCACAACCCCACCAAACTGGTCATCGCAGAGCTTTCAAATGTGCTGCCACCTGTGACTGGAATGTTCTTCCTCTCATCTTTTGGAATTTAGAGTCTGAAAGCAAATATATGACCTAAAGATACCTTTCCCAAGCTCCCTATCTAAAGTAGACCCCCATTTATTCTAAAATCACCAAAAAAAAGAGATTTTTATTTATTTAATTAAAATTAAATAAAATTAAACTCAACTTTATCTTCTCATAGAACCTTCTTTGTTCCTGTATGAAACATGTCACTTTCTACGTGACATGATTGGTTGTTTCAGAATGACTATTTTCAAACGATGATCTGTAGAGCCCAACGGGTCACTGGGGGTGATTCAGGGCCCCGCAGTGCTGGGGCATGAGATGCTAAATTAGCTAGAACCCAGGACTTTGGCTTGGCTTCAATTGGAAAAGCTCTATTTTTGTCTGTTTTACTTGGTGGGGTTCTATATGAGATTACTTTTGCTAAAAGTTTGAAGACCACTGCTCTTTTTACGCCGGTTAAATTTTCTACTCAGACCTCTTAATGATAAGATTTATTTCTGCTTCATTTTCTCATCTCCACATTACCTGGTCCAGCAGTACACACTCAAACAGTTCTGGTTGGTTGAATGAAGGAGTCAAGGCCTAGGGACTAAGGCCTAATGCACCTCTACTCCACAGCCCTATGCACAATTACTGAGCTTCTTTGCAATCAAATTTTTGGCCAGTCAGGGAGTGGAGACTTTTCCCAACATCCTCATCACTGTCAGTGTTGGCATACATGTATACAGTTTATGGCATTTTCTGCCCTGTGAATTATTTTCTCTCTAACAATTATTTGGGTTTTGATTTACAGTTTGGCTTACCTCTTTTGATCTGTTTACACCTCCTAACAACTTTCCATTCATCCAGTTTTCCCTCCAGGGAGTTTAACCAGATTGGCCAATTAGCACTTCCTTTTTAACAAACAGATAAATATTTCACTCTACTCAAGTATGGAGGACACCTTGCAGTGCTGAGATAAATCAGAACTTCCCTATAGATTTTCTTTACCTAGGGTGAGTGCATCACTTGAAGCAATTACATCAATAATAATAATGCACACACAGGCACATATTTCATGGTTATACCTCCACTGGGAGCTTTGATTTCTCCTTTGAGTCAAGGACTGTGGACTCTCATGAGATTTCTCAATTTGCTTGGAGGTTACATGGAATATGTAGTTTAATAGTTATAATATATGATTAACGTTAGTACTAAGTGAGTTTAGACAAAATGTATTATGTCTAATATATTTCCATACCTTTTCCATAAGGTCACTAGAGTTATATGTTATATATTCTAAAAGTCTGAATTTGATTTACCATCTTGCCACATCCCAGATGGTTCTTACCTTCTGCTAATTAGCTATTCAAATAAATTGGTGACAATTCTAAGAAAGCACAATTGATATATTAAAGTGTTAATTTATCATAAATAATGAGTATCATTTTACCCCTTAGCTCTTTTATTTATAGAGTTGCTTGCTATATCTCTCAATGAATTAGTGGTTTTGCTGAAACACTAAATTGTCTTTGTTTAACTGAGGAACAATAATCAAGTTGGCTTTTGATGCACTGGTAATTTATAGCTGTGCAGGTGATGATACCAGCATCAATCTGTGATGTTCTTTTATCAAGACTAATTCCAATGTAATATTTCAATTTAGCTTTCACTAAAGCATTCAATTTGCATTTAAAAGGCAGTCAATATAGGTCAATAAAATGATGTCAACTAATGAGCTATTCTGCTTGTATAACACTGCCCTTCTCACCATGAATTGTCTTGGACCGACATCCCACTACCCTGGGTGCCAGCCAAAAAGATATCTGAATGCCTACTAGTACTGTGCACCCAGAGATGCTAAATATGGGTGGATTGGATGGCAGTCTGCTATTTTTTTTTTCGGTCTGTGCCAAGGTAGCTGGTTGTGTGAGGAACACAAAACCAAATTAAGACACATTATATAAGCTAGTGGGAACATAGCTAGTAGCAGTACAAGGGAGGGAAATAATTACTCTCATGCAAGTCCATACAAGATGTGACAAGAACACAGAAAAAGGAGAGCTTTGTTTTTCTTGGGCTTGGGAAAGTCTTTACAGATGGCATGAATGAAGATGGCATGAATGAATGAGGATGGTAGAATAGGATTTGGGGCAGCATATTGGTTTTCTATGGCTGCTGTAATAAAAGACCAGCAACTCAGAGATTTAAAACAATGCCCATTTATGATCTCAGTTTCTGTGGGTCCAAAGTCTAGCACAGCATGATTCAGTTGATTTTTGCTTAGGTTCTCACAAGGATACAATCTAGGTGTTAGAGGGACTGGGTTCCTTTCTAGATCTCTGGGGAAGAATCCACTTTCAGGGTCATTGAAGTCACTAGCAGAATTCAATTCCTATGGTTGCGGGGCTGAGGTCCCAATTTCCTGACTAGCTGTGAGCCAGAAGCATCTCTCACCTCCTTAGGACTGCCTGCATTCCTCATCTTATTATCTTTTCCATCTGGAGTCTCTCTGCCCTTTCCTTCTACTGCATCTCTTTAACTCCGATGGAAGAAAGATCTCTCCTTTAAAGGATTCATGTGATTAGGTTGGGTCCACCGAGATAATTCAGAATAATCTCTCTCTTGAAGTCTATAACCTAAATTATATTTGTGAAGATTCTTATTGTAACACATTGGCAGCTTCCAGGGATTGTGGCCTGCACGTATTTGGAGGCCATTCTGCCTTCTACAGTGAGGGAGAACAGTAGAAACAGAGGATCTCTTCATAGCAGTGGTGAGGAGTCAGATATATACAGAGGGTTGGGACAGGAAATGGAGGTGGGGAGGCAAAATTGATCACTCCCTTTTATGCATACCCACAACACTTTGCTGACTCTACTAAGAGTAAACTCAGATTATATGGGGTTCTTTTTCCATTTGCCCCTGAGGCCAGGAACCTGACTTTTATTCAGTTTTGCTCCCCAGTGCTAGAATTCTACTTTCCCTTCTAATAGGTAAATGGTAAGTATTTTGGAAATTGAGTGAAGAAAAGTGATGGTGATTCATGAAAACAAAATATCATTTCTTACATTGAAGAGTAAATATCTAAATGAGGATGGTCAGACAGAGGTAGTAGCAGAGACTATTTTAAAAGAGGTCTTATTGACACAACTGGAATCACTTCATGGAATGGACTTCATCTTGCCCTCTCATGCTCACTGCCTATGCTCTTGGATCGTGCACTACCTTGAAGATTTCTGTCTTTGAAGTTATTGCTATACCCAATTTTGATATTTTTTATACTAGTACATTGCTTTCCCAGCTTGCCAGCAGTCTGCAGCCCCTCCACACTGTAAAGGGTTCTTCATGTTTGGACTAAATGTAGCTTGGCTTCAGTTGACCATATATAAGCTGTTCAGTTAACTTGTTGGGTTCAAAAGGACTAGCATCTAATGACATCTGTACTTGGGGTTTAATAGGGAAGCTATGCTTTGGAAGCCAATTTCTGTGGATTGTGATTGGTCTACTTCACATAACTCCTTTGAGGCTTAGTATCCTCATCCACAAAATGAGGGTGTAGCATCTCATAGATAGTCAGGCAGATGAAATGAGACCATGTAGTTAAGTGCTTGGTACTTAATCATTAATTAAATTGATGGTAAATGAATATGAGTTCTCAACTCTTCCTCACAATGATTGTAGTCCATAAATTGATTATAGTCCTCAAAATTAGTGTAGTCTATAGTAGCCAATTAATTAATGACTATACTGCTGTAATTTACACATGAAATACCTAAAGTACTAATGAATAGAAGCATAGTGGCAATTGGTATCTTAGCGATAGGATACCCATTTCCCCTGCCCCCCAAATGGTCCCTCCGTTTTTCTATTCTGCCTCTCCACTGGGTAGGTGCCTCTGTTTCTGTGCTAGAAAAGCATGGTACAGATTCAGAGTTAGGATTCCTTTAATAACCTGAGGGATTCCCTATACCAGCCTGAAAAGATCTCTCTCTCTCTCCTTGAGGACTTGTTTTACTTTTTGTTTAGCAGCTCATCTGTGCTGTCTGTGACACCTCTTTTCTTCTTCTTTTTTTTTTCAGGTGTTTACATCTTATTTCCGAAACTGTTTTATGAGCTTCTAGTCACTCATTCGAATGTATTTATTTTTATTTTAGGTTCAGGGGTACATGTGTAGGTTTGTTATGTGTGTAAAATGTGTGTCATGGGAGTTTGATGTACAGATTATTTTATCTCTTAGATAATAAGCATAGTACCTGATAGGTAGTTTTTCAGTTCTTATACTCTTCCCACCTTGCACACTGGCCCTAGTGGTTTTTGTTACCTTCTTTGTGTCCATATGCACTCAAAGTTTAGCTCCCACTTATAAGTGAGAATATGTGGTATTAGGGTTTCTGTTTCTATGTTAGTTTGCTTAGGATAATGGCCTCCAACTCCATACATGTTGCTTCAAAGGACATTATCTTATTCTTTTTTATGGCTACATAGTATCCCATTGTGTATATGTACCATATTTTTTAAATCTAGTCTACTGTTGATGGGCATTTAGGTTGATTCCATGTCTTTGCTATTGTGAACAGTGCCACAATGAACATACATGTGCATGTGTCTTTATGGTAGAATGATTTGTATTTCTTTGAGTACATGCCCAATAATGGGAGTTACCGGGTCAAATTGTAATTCTTTTTTAAGTTCTTTGAGAAATTGCCAAATTGCCTTCCACAATGGCTGAACTAATTTACATTCTCATCAAGAGTGTATGTGTTCCATTTTTTCCACAACCTGGCCAGCATCTGTTGTTATTTGCCTTTTTAATCATAGCCATTCTCACTGGTGTGAGATGGTTATTTCACTGTGGTTTTGATTTTCATTTGTCTAATGATTAGTGATATTGTACAGTTTTTATGTGTTTGTTTCCCATGTGTATACCTTCTTTTTAAAAGTGCCTGTTCATGTTTATTGCCCACTTTTTAATGGGGCTGTTTGTTTTTTGATTGTAAATTTGTTTAAGTTCCTTACAGATGTTGGATATTAGAACTTTGTCAGATGCAGAGCTTGCAAATATTTTCTCCCATTCTGTAGGTTGTCTGTTTATGTTGTTGATAGTTTCTTTTGCTATGCAGAAGTACTTTAGCTTAATTAGGTCCCATTTGTCAATTTTTGTTTTTGTTGAAACTGCTTTTGGTATCTTCATCATGAAATCTTTGCCAGATCCTATCTCTAGAATGGTATTTCCTAGGTCATCTTCTAAGATTTTTATAATTTTAGGTTTCACATTAAAATCCTTAACCAATCTTAAGCTGACTTTTGTATATGGTGTAAGAAGGGAGTCCAGTTTTATCTTCTGCATATGGCTAGCCAGTTATCCCAGCACCATTTATTGAATAGGGAGTCCTTTTCCCATTGCTTATTTATGTCAACTTTGTCAAAAATCAGATGGTTGTAGGTATGAGGCATTATTTCTGTGTTCATTATTTTGTTCCATTGGTCTACGTATCTGTTTTTGTACTAGTGCCATGCTGTTCTGGTTACTGTAGCCCTGTAATATAGTTTGAAATTGGGTTATGTGATGCCTCCAGCTTGTTTTTTTTGCTTAGGATTTCCTTGGTGTATTAGTCCATTTTCATGCTGCTGATAAACACATACCCAAGATGGGGCAATTTACAAAAGAAAGAGGTTTATTGTACTTACAGTTCCCCATAGCTGGGGAGGTCTCACAATCATGGGAGAAGGCAAGAAGGAGCAAGTCACATCTTTCGTGGATGGCAGCAGACAAATGGAGAGCTTGTACAGGGGAACTCCCATTTTTAAAACCATCAGATCTTGTTAGACCCATTCACTATCATGAGAACAGCATGGGAAAGAACCACCCCCATGATTTAATCATCCACAGGCTCCCTCCCACAACCTGTGGGAATTATGGGAACTACAAGATGAAATTTGGGTGGGGACACAGAGCCAAACCATATCATTCCACCCCGGCCCCTCTCAAGTCTCATATCTTCACATTTTAAAACCAGTCATGCCTTCCCAACAGTCCCCCAAAGTATTAACTCATTTCAGCATTAACTCAAAAGTCCACAGTCCAGTCTCATCTGAGGCAGGCAAGTTCCTTCTGCCAAACCCCAGCTCTTGACCTCCTCTTCTCCCTGTGGCCCCTGCACTGTTGCCCCCATCCCTGTCCCCTTGCCCATTACTAAAATGTATAATCCGACTTCCTGTAAAAAAAAAAAAAAAGATTTCTGTAAAATCAAAAGCAAGTTAGTTACTTCCTAGATACAATGGGGGTATAGGCATTGGGTAAATACAGCCATTTTGAATGGGATAAAATGGCCAAAGCAAAGGGACTGCAGGTCCCATGGAAGTACAAAATCCAGCAGGGAAGTCAAATCTTAAAGCTCCAAAATGATCTCATTTGACTCCATGTCTCACATTTAGGTCACACTGATGCAAGAGGTGGGTTCCCATGGTCTTGGGCAGCTCCACCCCTGTGGCTCTCCCTCCTCACTACTTTCACAGGCTGGTGATGAGTGTCTGCAGCTTAAGGCACATGGTGCAAGCTGTCAGTGGATCTACCATTCTGGGATTTGGAGAACGGTGGCCCTCTTCTCACAATTCCATTAGGTGGTGCCCCAGTAGGGACTCTGTGTGGGGCTCCAACCCCACATTCCCTTCCACACTGCCTTAGCAGAGATTCTCCATAAGGACCCCAGCCCTGCAGCAAACTTCTGCCTGAACATCCAGGTGTTTCCATATGTCTTCTGAAATCAAGGTAGAGGTTCCCAAACCTCAATTCTTGACTTTGGTGCACCTGCAGGCTCTATACCACATGGAAGCTGCCAAGGCTTGGGGCTTGCACCCTCTGAAGCCACAGCCTGAGCTGTACCTTGGCCCCTTTTAATAATGGCTGGAGTGGCTGGAACACAGGGCACCAGGTTTCTAGACTGCACACAGCACAGGAATCCTGGGCCTGGCCTACAAATCCATTTTTTCTTCCTAGGCCTCTGGGCCTGTGATGGGAGGGGCTGCCATGAAGACCTCTGACATGCACTGGAGATATTTTCCCCATTGTCTTTGTGACTTACTCACATTTCTGCAGTGGGCTTGAATTTCTCCTCAGAAATTTTTTTTTTTTTTTTTTTTAACTACCACATTTTCAGGCTGCAAGTTTTCCAAACTTTTATCTTCTGCTTCTCTTAGGAAATTGAATGCCTTTAACAGCACCCAAGTCACCTCTTAAATGCTTTGCTGCTTAGAAATTTCTTCTTCCAGATACCCTAAATCATCTCTCTCAAGTTTAAAGTTCCACAAATCTCTATGGCTGGAGTGAAATTCCGTCAGTCTCTTTACTAAAACATAACAAGAGTCACCTTTGCTCCAGTTTCCAACAAGTTTTTCATTTTCATCTGAGATCACCTCAGCCTGGACTTTATTGTCCATATTGCTATCAGCATTTTGGGCAAAGCCATTCCACAAGTCTCTAGGTATAGGTGCCATAGCCCCAGTGGAGCTATAGTTGTGCTGACTGAGAGCAATAAGATTGCTCCCCATCTCCTTGCTGGATGGGGCTTGGCGCCAGTTTCCAACCCAATGGTACTGTTTCTGTGTGAATTCAGCTGGAGGGTGCAGCTTCCCATTGTCCTGGAAAACACCTGGATGTCAAAGTGAGCAACCCCACCTACCGCCCACCTCTGCCACTGGTAACCAGATGGGCAGTGCCGACTAGAGCTTTTGGCTTAGCATCCATGATCTGTGTAAACTCAGCTAGAGGGTGCAACTGCTTATTGTCCCAAGAAACATCCAGATGGCAGAGTATGTGACCCTACCACTGGTAACCAGATGGGCAACACCTGCTACAGCTTCCAGCTCAGTGGTCCCACTGTGAACTCAGCTGGTGGGTGCAGCCTCCTGTTGTCACAGGAAGCACCCAGACAACAGGGCAGGTGACCCCAGCAAGCCCCACTGCTGATAGCCAGGTAGGCAATACCTGCTAGAGCTTCCATTCATCAGTCCTGCTTCTGTGGGAGCTTCTCTGATAAAGCTGAAAAATACGCTAGTAGAATTTCATAATGCAATTGCAAGTGTTAACACCAGAATTGACCAAGATGAGAAAAGAATCTTAGAGCTTGAAAACGGCACTCCAAAACAACTCAGTTAGACAAAAATAAAGGAAAAAGAACAAAGAAGAATGAATAAAACCTCCAAGAAATATAGGATAATATAAAGAGACCAAATCTCATTCTTTTCATCTGCACGTGGTATATACTCTAAAATTGACTGCACAATCAGGCACAAAACAATCCGCAGCAAATTAAAAAAAAAAAACAACCAAAATCATACCAACCATGCTTTTGGACCACAGTGTGATATAAATAGAAATCAAGCTGAGAGACTCACTCAAAACCATACAATTACATAGAAATTAAACAACCTGCTCCTGACTGATTTCTGGGTAAATAACAAAATTAAGACAGAAATCAAGAATTCTTTGAAATGAATGAGAAAAAAGATACAACATACCAGAATCTCTGGGACACAGCCAAAGCAGTCTGAAGAGTTAGAAAGATCTCAAACTAACAACCTAACATCACAATTAGAGGAACTAAAGAAACAAGAGCAAACCAACTGCAAGGTTAGTGGAAGACAAGAAATAGCCAAAATCAGAACTGAACTAAAGGAAGCTGAGGTGCAAAAATCCATACAAAAGATCAATGAATCCAGGAGCTGGTTCTTTGAAAGAATTGATAAGATAGATAGATCACTAGATAGACTAAAAAGAAAAAAGAGAATATCCAAATACAATCAGAAATGACAAAGAGAACACCACCACAGCCCCCACAGAAATATAAAAAATGCACAGAGACTATTATGAACACCTCTATGAACACAAACTAGAAAACCTAAAAGAAATGGATAAATTCCTGGAATCATACAACCTCCCAAGTTTGGATCAGGAGACTAAATCCTGAACAGAACAATAATGAGAACTGAAGTTGAATCAGAGCAGTAATAACGAGCCTATCAACCAGCAAAAGCCCAGGACCAGATGGATTCGTGGCTGATTCTGCCAGATGTATAAGGAAGAGCTTGTGCTATTCCTACTGAAACTGTTCCCCAAAATTGAGGAGGATAGACTCTTCTCTAACTCATTCTGTAAGGCCAGCGTCGTAACAAAAAGAGAAAACTTTAGGCCAACATCCTTAATAAACATAGATGCAAAATTCCTCAACAAATACTAGCAAAGCAAATCTAGCAGCATATCAAACAGCTAATCCACTTCAATCAGGCAGGCTTTATCCCTGGAATGCAAGGCTAGTAGAGGTCTTCTTGGACTGAGACTTGCTCCCATAAAACATCCAGGTGGCTCCCTGCTTCAGTCTAGAAGCATGGTAGGGGGTGATTGGTTGACCATGGATATTCTCCCATTCCTGGTCTTGCATAGGTCCCTGTGGAGAGCATGAAACCCTTTGGACAGGGAGTATGTGTTTATCAGCAGTATGAAAACAAACTGATATAGTAAATTGGTACTGGGAGTGGGGAGCTGCTGGAAAAATACCCAAAAATGTGGAAGCGATTTTGGAACTGGGTAACAGGCAGAGGTTGGAATGGTTTGGAGGGCTCAAAGAAGACAGGAAAATATGTGAAAGTTTGGAACTCCCTAGGGACTTATTGAATGGCTTTGGCTAAAATGCTGGACAATAAAGGGGCTTTCACTCACATACCCTTTCCCGTGTTGTAAAGGTTCTCCTGGCTCTGCACTGAGCCCAGAGAGGCTGGTGCTCAGCTTTGCTCCTCTGCTCTCTGGATTCCCTTGCTGCCTTGATAGACATGGTTTCTCAGATGATTGGCCTGCAGAGTCAGTAGTCACCAGCCCTTTGGTTTCCTCTCCATGAGCGTGGCACACATGAGCTGCTTCTAGTCTGCCATCTTGGCCATACGAACACATTTTTTTGAACACTCTCTATGAACTAGGCCCTGGAGAGGTAACTGGATCAGGATAGACATAGTTCAAGGCTTTGAGTTCTGGTGTAAAGATGGACAATTAAATAATGAATTATAATCACTGTGGCACCTTGTTACAAGGGACAGAAAGACGGCCATAGGAGCCCAAAGCAAAGGTACTTTTACACAGTCCATAGTATAATACCTTGAACTTAGCAGGTAATCAATAAATATTAATAGATTTAAAATGTTCACAGTTTTGTCCTGAACTTGAGAATTTGATGTAAGTGAAAATAGGCAATATTATAGGCTGGTGTCTCTCAACCTGAAGTCAGGCTCCCTCAGATTTCTCAGGGGGTCATGAGACAGAGGCCTTTGCCCTGCTCCCCAGTGGGCCCCTCAGCACTGCCCGTGCCAGATTGGCCAGGTCTGCCTGTTCATGATCTCTCTGCTGCTCTGTTAACAACTTAACCCAATGACCCAAAGCTTCATGTGTTTTTAAGGGTCTATCCCTGCACTGAGGGACTCTTCTTACTCTCATTGTCCAGGTCTCCTTTTTTCTCCCACCTTTGGCTTCTTTGCTAATGTTGACTTTGAAGAGATAAGGCTTATTTTCCTAGCAGAAATGTATTTCAGGAAACATTGAAACAAAGGCAAATCATTTTTTTCTTTCTCCATTTCACTGCACTTGTGATTATTTTGTTAAGGATTGAGAGAGAGGTCACAGGTACCCTCAGCAGGCCCACACATGGACATCTGCAGGCCATGATACCCACAATAGCAGGTCTTCTATTTATGATGCTCATTCCAAATGTATGCATCTCTCTGAGGCATCCCTCAAGACACTTGCTCCTTCCTCTCCAAGTCCCAGAACACTTCCTACATAGATTCAAGGACAATGTGCCTTCAAATTCCCCTCAACCCAGTGTGTGTTCTCCAGGAGCTGCTGATGAGGATGGGAGAGAGAATTATGTTACTCTGATCTTTTGCTCTTGACAACCTTCCTTATATGTGATGAAATATAAATAGTATAAACCATGATTCACTATTAAACCTAGAAGAGAAGTGACACTAAGATTCATAAATTAACGTTAAATCTATCTTCTTCAGTGATTGCAGGATTAGGGGGAGCTCACTCACCTGTAGTTAGCAATGACAAATGATCTCTGAAGAATTTGTTACTTAGTTTTCAGTGGCAATATTAAGAAAAATATTAAAACTACTTTATAAAATCATGATGTAACATTTGGTAAGGTAGCTGTTTTTCCAATGCCTTTTAAAAAAAAAAAAAATCACATGGCCTCATAATTACCTGAACTTCTTGACATATTAATTAACTCTGATTTAAAACAGTCATTATTTTTAGAGTTAAGCTTAGTGAACATTGTCTAATATTATTATGTGACCATTAATGTGACTAGGGAAAAATGAGATAAGAAAAAGAAGAAGGCAGTAATTAAGATGAGTAATTTGGTAACAAAGTTGAACTAAAGCAGGTTGGTGACTCTTCAGCATGTGATAATGTAGATCATTGGCATAATTTATCTTTCAAACTAAATAACTCTACTTATCCTAGGTCCCATGTAGGTTAGGTTTTGTTTTTATAGTTATTGGTAAATGAAGTGATAGATTTGAGAATGAGTCCTAGGAAGTCATCCCTCTGCAAATTCAGAAACTTTGACCTCTGAATGTTTTATGAAACAAACTAGATCTTGGTACTATACTAATAGGCAACAGGGGAAAAAGTCAGAATGTATCCAATGGGGGAAATTTGTTTTTTTGCAGCTTATAATAGGACCCAAGTCAAAACATCTCTTCTTATTCTTGAAAAGAGTGAGCAACAAGCTGCTAGCTGTGGCAAGGCCACAATATTGAAGGTCAATGAAATAACAAATGTATGCCATGAATGAAGTCAACATTCCTCATCTACTCTATAAAGAGTATATTTCTTGTGATGAAGACACTCCACCCAGAAAAAAATAGTCTGTATGCTTTAACTAAGTGGTTCCAACATGTGAGTGTAAAATCATTCATTTGATAAATTCATGTATTATTGGTTCATGTTTCATGTTAGGCATCATTTTAAGTGCTGGAGATTCACCAAAGAATGAGACAGACAAAATTGCTGCACTCAAGGAGCCTACATTCTAATGGCAGGAATGAAAAAAGAAATCAATAAACATATAAATAAATCATAAAATATCAGATTAGGTTAAGTGCTATGAATCAAAAAGCAGAATGTTGTCATAGAGAGGGACTGGGGTACTGCTTTAGACAGAGATGTCAGAAAAAGCAAGTCTGAAGAGGTGGTGTTTAAGCCAACACTTAAATAATAAGATGAGCAGATTATAGAGGAAAATTATGCCAGGTGGAGTGGACACAGATCAAAGAACTCCCTGGGAGTCATGAAGTTCATGTGTTTAAGGAGCACAGAGAACGCCAGAGAGATTGGAGCCCTGTGAGTGATGCAGTAGTGGTGTAAGCTAAGATCTCAGAGGTAGCAGGGGCTGATGATATAAGCCTTCCTGGCTGTGGCAATGATGTAGTCTAAGTGCAATGGAAAGCTCTCCGTGGGTGTTAGGCAGAGAATGTCATTATCTGACATGTATTATTAACGACTGACTGATGGAGAAGAACTAGTTAGAAGGCTATGGTGGTAGCCTGGACTGAGGAAATGGGAGTGGACAGGAAGTGATGTTGTGAGTGGATTCAGGACATACTTTGGAGATAGAGTCAATAACTTCTGCTGATAAAGTGGATGGCAAATGAGAGAAATACGGAAGTCAAGGAAGACTGCAAGGTTTCTGGCTTAAACAACAGGGTGTAGTTCCTGTTACTGAGATGGAAAAAGCTTGGAGAAGAGCAGAGTTATTTTTTGAGGGTAGGTAGAAATCAAGAGTTCTGTTTTAAACATGTTAGGTTTCAAATGTTTTTTATTTTTTATTTTTATTTTTCAAGACGGGATCTCTCTCTGTTGCCCAGGCTGGTTTGCAGTGGTGTGATCATGGCTCACTGTAGTCTTGACCTCCTGGACTCAAGCAATCCTCCTGCCTCAGCCTCCAGAGTAGCTGGGACTACAGGCATTTGCCACCACATCCAGCTAATTTCTTAACTTTTTATTTTGTAGTGAGTGATATAGCATCTTGCCATGTTGCTCAGGCTGGTCTTGAACTCCTGGGCTCAAGTGATCCTCCAGCCTTGGTCTCCCAAAGTGCCGGGCTTACAGGTATAAACCACTGTGCCCAGCCTCAAATGGTTTTTAGAAATATAACCACTTGTGCAGCTTTTTAAAGTACAGGTTCTCAGACTACCTATATCACTTAGGAATATGTTTGCTTTCAGATAAGAGAATAACCAATCAGAAGTGGCTTAAACTAATAAGGGCTGAGTTTCATCAAATCAAAGCACATGCAGAGGTATGTGGCTCAGAGCTGGTGCTTAACAGTTATCAAAGCCCCAAGTTCCTTATAGATCCTGAATATGCTACCTTTAGTGTTTGAGTTATCGCCTTTGGCAACATGATAGCAGCTGCATCTCCAGGTCTCAGTGTCCACGTTTAAGTCATTTGAATCAGGAAGAAGTGGGAAGAGTGATGCCAGAGACATCTTTTTCTAATCAAGAAAGCAAAAGTTTCCTTAGAAGCTCTTGTTTCAGTGACTTCCACTTATCTCAATGACTAGAACTGTGTCACATGGCAAGCCCTACCTAGCTGTAAGGGAGTGTGAAAAAGAGAATGTTAGCTGATGCCCTGTGTAAAATTGGGCTTATGTTAGCAAGAAACAAGGGGCACATGGCATTGGGTAGGTAATTAACAATATCTTCCATCCCGGAAGTTCCAATTTAGAAGATCTGGAACAGGAGAAGGTGGGGAGGCTGATGGTGCCACAAATTCTAATGCAAGTTGAGATTGAATATTGGCTGGTGTTGACAACAAGTAGAGCTCAGGAATGTGCTCAGAAGTGGTTTCCATTTGTCCTAAATTCTTACACAGTCTATTTTGCCACTTACTCAGTGACAGATTAAGGAAGGTAACAGATGTGGGTCATTCTGTCTTCTGAGGCTACCCTTTAGACATCTCTCTATGGAATAAATTAGTTTATTAAATCAGGAATAATTTCTTTTCTGAAATGTTATATTTTTCTTATTTGAGGACCCCATGCATTCTTGGGATCAGGATGGTTTTTGGAAACACAACTTTCCCCAGTTGCTGGGTGAGATGATCGTTTCTGCACTCCCATCCCCCCAATTCTGCTCTACATCAGGTGTACTCTGCCATGCTTATTACATAGGTCAGAACGAGTGAATGGCAGTCCCAGTTATCTTGGGCTTAGGTACAATACAATGTGTCACTCCCCATTATGGAAATTATCGTTAATTATTAACAGGAACATCCTTGACATGATATATTGTCTACATTGTCACTGCCAAGAATGGGATGATGATTAATGAGTGCCCCTTGCAATGTAGAAAGGAAGCTTCTAAGTTTAGAAAAGAAGCACAGAGTATTGAATACTTTGGTTTTTCTCTCTCTTTTTCAACACACACTCTCTCTCTCTCTCTAAGGTGGTTAAGAAAAAGCAGCCAAATGGCTGAAAAATAAATATAATTTTTAAAAATTCTATGCAACATGAATTTTAGGCCTTCTTCTTGTTTTCCTCTAATCCCTTGAGCCTGATATTACAGGTAGGGCCTGCTCAGGACGGAGTTAATCCTTAGAACTAACTATTCACCTTATTTTTTGTACTTTCCTATATGCTTTGAGGGCAACATTTTCTAGGTGTCTAGGTCTTCCCTGGAAGCATACTATGTCCTAGAACTTTCCCAGCTGGCACCTTTACCCATTTTGACAAGAGTTCTGGAAGTAAGCAGTCCAGGGGTGGTACAGAGGCTTAGCCATGCTGCCAGGAACCCAGCCAACTTCTAGCCTTTGCTTCACCATCTATCTTATTGACTGTTGTCTCATGGTTGCAGTACAGCTGCTGCAGCTCCACACATCCCACCCACATTCAAAATTAAATGAAGCAGGTAGAGTGGTGCCAGCAATATCTATTTCTCTTTCATTAGGAAAGAAAATGCTTCACCAGAAATCCCCTAACTATAAGGAGAGCTGGGGAAAGGGTTATTTGGTTTAGCAAAACTGAAGTTCTAGAAGGTAGAACAAAGGAAAACATAGATTGATGTCCCCAGTTAGCTGGATGATGACTATAGCAATGACCATGAGTTATAGGTGACCTGTGTTCTCACTCATAGATAACGAGTGAGTCTTCCTGCACAGACACGTTATATTGGGACACTATGCTTGAAGGCTGGCTGGTGAGGGATGCAGGTCCTTTCAAGTCAGACACTGTGAACTTCTGCTATGTATAAGATTGGAGCTGTCTGTATGACTTCATTTTCTGTGAACTTCAGCAATAAATCAGTGGCTCCTGTTCTGGGTCTTTGGGAACATCTATCATGAAGTAAAGGCAGGAAAGATATCTGATCCCAGAATCCATCTCTACCAAAAGAGGATATACAACTCTGGCACAGCATGTAATATTTGCTCTTAGCTGGAGACCCAGCAATGAACAATATTTTATCATAAAATGTCAACAGAATATTAATGCAATCATTTGGGTTAAAATAAAAATAAAAACTGCCACTATGTTCAGAACACTGGGATTCTTTTCTCATGGACTAATGGTTATTTATTATTGTCCTTTCACTTCCTCCATCCCATTTCTAAAACTGCTATTATCTGCATAATAACTATAGCTTGTTATTAAAATCACCATGGACATCTTATGGCTGGTGTTTTTTAAAAATATTTTTTAAATTGAGGAATAATTTATATACAGTGGAATCCTCAGATCTTACATATACCATTCAGTTAGTTTCAGTGAATGTGTTTCAAAGCACAGAGTAGGCCCTTTTCTGTTATTCCCGCACCCATACCCCAGGAGAGGCAGCCATGAATCTGATTTCTGTCATGAAATGTTAGTTTTGCCTATTTTAGAATTTCATATAAATGTAATCATTTGGAATGTACTTTAGTTTTCGATTTGGCTTCTTTCATCCAGCATAATGTTTTCTGAGATGGATCCATGTTGTTACATGTGTCAGTAGATTATGCCTTTTTATTGCTTATTAGTGTGTAACTATGCAACTACAATTTATGGACCCGTTATCCTGATGACAAACATCTGGCTCATTTCCAGCTTTGAGTTTTTAACAATAAAACTGCTATGAACATTTGTGTATAAGGCTTTTTGTGGTCAAATATTTTGATTCCTCTTGGATAAAAAACTAGAAATGAAATTGGTGTTGTGGAGTATTGTATGTTTAATGTTTTTAGAATGTGCCAAACAGTTTTCCAAAGTTGCATCATTGTATACTCTCTCCGGTGGCATATGAATGTTCCACTTGCTTCATATCCCCTCCAAAATCTTGTCCAATTGTCTGAATTTTATGATGGTTGGGTTGTGTTATCTCACGTTTTTAATTTGTGTTTTATTGATGACCAATGAGGTTAAACATGTTTTTATTTGTTTATTGGCTATTTGCATATCTTCTTTTATAAAATGTCTGTTAAAATCATTTTGTTCAAATTTTTTTGGTCATTTCCCTTTTTATTATTGAGTTTCAGGGGTTCTTTTCATATTCTGGGTATAAATACTTGATCAAACATACCTATTGCAGATAGCTTTTCTTGGTATGTGGCTTACTCGCTCATCGCCTTTATAGTGTTTTTTGATAATCAGAAGCTCTTGATCTAAATAAAGTCCAAGCTATTAAGTTTTTCTTTTATGGTTTATACTTTCTATGTCTTCTGTAAGTAATTTTTGCTTACTTTAAAGTCACAAAGATGTTCTCTGATTTCCTGCAGTAATACTACTATTTTAACTTTTATGTCTGTGGTTCATATGGAATTGATATTTTCTATGGTGTGGGATGGGTATGACTGTCTTTACGCAGAAGCACAATGTGATAACACTTAGAAAATCTGGTAAGCTTTCAAAATCAGACACTCTTGGTTTCTGGTCACCCTGCTATGGTTAATGGATAGAGAATGTGTATTGTTCAGTGAGTAAGAGCACGCTTTGGAATCACAATTCTCCCAGTTGCTAACTACATGACATGTGCAAGTTCATCACTGCTCTTTATTTCTTCATCTATAAAAAATAGTATCCAGGCACAGGGTTCATATAAAGTCTCTGTCAACAAAATAAAAATCATGTTTATATGTGTCAGGTATTCTTCAAATACTGGTACTTGCAGGTTAATGTGAAGGTGAAAAGAATTTGCACATTTAAAGCATTTAAAAAGTGCCTGGGCCCAGTGTGGTTGCTCATGCCTGTATCCCAGCACTTTGGGAGGCTGAAGCGGGCGGATCACCTGAGGTCAGGAGTTCAAGACCAGTGTGACCAACATGGTGAAACCCCATCTCTACAAAAATGCAAAAATTAGCTGGGCATGGTGGCATGCGCCTATAATCCCAGCTACTCAGGAGGCTGAGGCAGGAGAATCACTTGAACCTGGGAGGTGGAGGTTGCAGTGAGCTGAGACCACACCATTGCACTCCAGACTGGATGACAGAACAAGACTCTGTCTCAAAAAAAAAAAATGTTCCTGACACTTACTCCTTTATAGTATTAGCTATAACATAGAATAATGATATAGCTCAACTCCATTTTCTCCCCTTGATCTTTTGTACTGTGGACTGGCCTTTCATTGAGTGCTTACTATAGGGAGAACTTCTGTTAGGTGCTGGTACGGTGCAGAGAACAGGACAGACATGGTCTCTGCTCTCACAGAGCTTGCAACCTAGTGAGGGGAAAAGACATTAAACAAATACCATGACAAGTGGTTTGAAGAGTAAGTACAGAGTGTTAAGATAGTCTAAAATCCAAAGATCATGTCCCTTGTGGGGAGTCAGGGAAAGCCTTTCTAAAGAAGTGAGTTTTAAGTAGGCTAGAAGAAGAAATATGGAACAGTCTGATGGAAGCTAAAGTTATTAAAGGCAGAACCCTATATATGTTTATTATTCCCTATAACACCTAGCTGAGTGATGACCTAGAGATGAAATGCTCCTTGAGAATCGACAATGTCATATAAGGGGAAAGAGATAAAGAGCAGTGTCTATCAAATAAATGGTCTCTAAATGAATGATTTAATGAAAGAATAAAATAAACATAATTATTGAGTATTTATATGTATTAGGCAGCATTTAGGTATAGTGGATCCCTCAGATGTCAATCCTGAGTTTTCTATTCATTCCAGGAATATATTGAGAAAGTATTGTGTGCCTTAGTTACTAAATGCTGCCTGAAGCCCCTCTCTTCTCAGGGGAGCCAGGAAGACTGGCCTGGGCAGAGATTCATGAAGCTGGAATAGGAGTGGGTAGGGTCAGACAGAGGAAAACATCTCTTATCTGAAGTTTTGGGAGCTGCTGAAATCAGAAGAACCTCCCAGTGGAAGGAAATGCAGAGAGCTGTAAACAAGGGAGAGACACCCAGGAGTTCTCTACATTGAAGAGGAGTATGGGAGTGAAAGAGCCAAGAGCAAGCTGGTGAGAAACTGGAAATTCGTCATGAATCAGCAGCAATGCCTGGTCACATCATCTTCATTGAGGGGTGGGGTATCGTGTCTGGAAGAGCCACGATAGTTAATCGTCCGTGCAGGAGAAAATGCAGAAACAAATGGGGGTGTGTTGTCAAAAGACATCTAATATTTTATTCTCTAATGCTGCTGAGAGAAAGTGGCAGCTGAACTGGATCTTGAAGTTTCCTGGGTATTGCCTGGGTGAAAACAAGTGGAAAGGACGGAAGGGATGCTTGATAGAGGTGTGAGAGAACAGGCCATATTGCCTCTCTAATAACCCATGCTGAGGCCGGCATCTGTGAATGCTAGCATCTCTGAATTTAGCTGGACTATTCTAGAAGGTAATTACATTTTTGGTCTGCATCATCTCTTGGGATAATGACTTTCTGTAAGGTTTCCATTCACTGTGAAAGACATACTTTCTTTCATTTGTCCTATACTTCCTAAGTGCCTCCTAGTTTAATATTACCTGCCTGTTTCTACATGTTTTTCCTTCTTTAACCTCAATTAAGACTTGAGTTTCCTTAAAAAAAGAAAAATCTGAAAATGTATTGTACACACACACACACACACACACACACACACACAGACAAGACTTTTATTGGGATCCACCTATTGAAACAAAATAAAAATTAGCTTACTTAAGAAAGAAATGGAAAGTACTTTTACCTGAAATATATTTGGGTTGTAAATTTTTTGGCAAAATTTGGTACAGTTCAAAAACTAAAGAACAATTAATTACATTTCCTTTTTGGAAAATAATCGATCATCAAAGGATTAAAGCTTAAGAGAAGAGATCTGTCTTATATTTAAATATTAAAATGGATTTGCTTCAAAAATGTGTCATTCCAGAAAAAATGGTGAAAATAAAGATTACCACAAAGCTTATATGGGATTTTGAGTTAACCACCCAAACTAATTAAGCAAAATTATCCTAATTTGTTTATTATGTTAATGATCTGAATTAATTTATAGTAATTTAGCATGTATTACTAAAGATTTATTATGTTTCCTACTAAATGACTTAAGAGCTATAAATCCCATGGTTAAATGTAATTAGTGGAGACATATTTATCGAAAGGGATAATTACATCTGATAAAAGTTCTTCAGTTAGGCTTAATTAAAACAGATTATTCCCCCATAAATGAAAAGTAAATATGGTAATTACTGGGTAGATTTTCATGGCAAAAATGAGTATCTCAGCATTTAAATTTTCTAAAGGGGTGGGAAAGTAAGCTGTAACTGATTACTTCCCAATAAAGTATGATTAATAATCCCTGGGAAACAAGCATTTTCCAGGAGTAAACATTTTGCTACTTAATTACTAAAGGGGGAATTATGTTCAGGAAAATTTATCATTAACTCAGTTTAAAGTGGACTGTGGCTATATTTGAACATAATGAATAGTGTTTTAAGGAAATTTCTTTTGCTTTTCTTGAGAAGATTATCTCTAGCTCAGTTAAATAGCAGTGTTAGGAAGAAAAATGACCGTTAATCTCTTTAAAACTAAAAAGTTTTCATAATAACCTGGGCTGGGCCAGGTTGTACATGCACAAAATGTGTTAACTCTGAAGGTAACAGAGCCTGTGTGGGAAACAGGAGCACACATAGAGTGATTACATTGTAAATTGATACTTCAGTTACATATGTGCATACATATTAATGAGTAAGCCTCTATATATGGCAGATTTTACATTATTTTATATCTAATAGGTATTTTTTCAATAGCAGCACTAACATTAAAGGACATCAGTTTACATTTTGAAAGCACTTTCAATCCTTTATTAGTTCATTAGATGGTTCTGTCCACACAGGAAGACAGATGAACATGGGTTATTGGCCTCAAGGAGGCCAGGTACAAAGTCACACTGTTAATTAGTGGACTAGTTAGGACTTGAATTGATATTTTGACCCTGAATACAATCTTCTTTCTCCACCATCATTAAGGTATAGAGGGGCTCATGGACTTGGCTACATGCTGTTGTAAGTATAAACTGCTACATAGAGAAAACTCACCTATGGCCTGACCAGATGGAAAATGTTGTGCTCACAGTATGATTTTAGTGTTAAACCAAATGGTAAAACACACAAACCTGGTACAGTGGATCCCTTTAAAGTGGAGTGGCCGGAATGACCGTCTACAGATCAATTGATCAACAGTGTGTATCCATCTGCGGGAAGAGAGTTTTTGGAAGGATGATGGCAGGTAGACCACCATCTACCCCGTTCTGCCACTTGGTGGAGCTGAAACTAGCCCCTGGCCATTCTGTTATTCACACTCTTAGGCTTTTGCCTTATTTAAATATGTTCCTTTCTCTGGAGACCTCAGAGCATTATCACAGACAGTATTGCATTTCTCTTTACAATATCCTTTTGCATTCCAGAGAGCCCAGGTGATTTATCAAAGTCAGTGGCTATGGCTAATATGCTCTCTGTTCTCCCAAAATTACCTAAATGCCTATGGAGCAGGCATTTTAGGAAAGATCCCAAGCAGAGGCTCTCATCTTTTTTGCATGGGCTTAAAAGAGGTATTTCTTTTCTTTTTCTTTTTGCTCCCCTTCCATCAGCAAGAATAGCTGAATTAATGTTTTGAAATGTATACTGAATGCTACATATTAGGCAATCCCATTTTATCAATGTCTATATTCATTCCAGAGACCTGCTTAATTTATGTTGAAAGATACTGAGTTGTATTGGTCAAATGCAACTGAAGGGCATTTTAAATATTTTCACTAAATATGGCTTAAATACCACTGTAATGCACCCAAAAGGGTGCCCGGGTTCTTTGGGCACGTTGAAATTTGAGTAGTATTTTTTATGGTTCCACCATATGGGCCACACTCTTTGACTTGTAGGTCGTTTTTTAAACTATAGATAGAAACTTTGACTATATATATATTGAAATGATAACCGAATCCTTAAGATTACCATAAAAAGTTTCCAACTGTGCATAAAAGCCAGATCGGATTCAATACACCTGAGTCCATAAGTCTCAGGTGAAAACTCAGTGCATGTGAATGGAAACAAACAGATTTATGACAAAAGTTTATACTTTGAAAATTACCAATGTGATTACAAAGACATTAAACTTTACCGATAAATTATTTGAGGTCAGTGCTGTGCTTGGGGAAGGCCTGGTGAGTGCTTTCGTGGGAAGTAGATGGATGTACACAAGGACACTCCAGCCCCCATGCCTGTGCCCAGGTATCTGAGTTTCATGGCATTTTTACAAGAAAAATAGCTATTTATCTAGAAACAGTGACAGTTAAACAAGGATCACAATGGGAGTGGATAATCATATGATTAAGAATATGAAGTATGGAGGCAGAAGATCTGAGTTCAAATGCGGCTTTTCTAGGTACCAGCTGCCTGTCCTTGGGGAAAATGTCTGAACTCTTGATGCCTTGTTTTCCTCATTCGAAAAATGGGGGTAATATTAGCACCTACCTCATAGGGTTGCATGTAAGTTAAGCAATTTTAGATCTTCTTATTAATCCAAATAGATATAGGATCAGATTTATTTGCATTTAGATGACGTCTATGTGTTCCTGTAAAACTTTGTATTGAAAGATACATGTATATTTTTTTTCCTTGACTCAATACAATATATGCTAAATGAGGAGAAGAGGTTAATTCTGGAATAGGCTAGTTTTGGCTTCAGACTGAATGCATCTGAGCGACATTCATTGTCTTGTTAGCATTACCCTGTTAACCGTGTGTGGCTTTCATTATTCTGTTACTTTACCTTTCTCTATTTGGCTTTCACTCTGAGGGTGAGCAGTGTAGGATATACCCCTGATAATTTAGTGGTTTCAGATCTTATTAACAGGAGAAATCTGTGTCCATCAAAGGCTGTTGGTTGTGGTCTCCAAACACTAGCCCCAGTTTTGATCTCTTTAGCTCTTTCATTTTATGTTCATCATTTGCTTTAACATATTTTAGTTCTGAATTCCAAATGATCAATGCCAGTATCCTACAAATAAACAATGATCTAATCTGCTCTACTTTTTCATAGACGATACATCAGTTTTTCAAGCCTTTTTTTCTGGTCTCAGACTTTGTCGTCATTATTTTTTTCTATTTGCAGCTTAATTCATGAAACGTCAGCTTCTTGGCTGTTGTTGGTAACATTGTAATATTATGTTCTGATTTGACTAAGTCATCCACTAGTTAAAATTTTAGGTGTAAATAGCTTTAGAGGTCAGAAAGTCTCTTTTTCTTCTTTAATCATGAATCATTTCCTGTAACTGCCTTTACATTTTCAAGATACTAGGTAAACCCCACTTCTCTTAGGGAAAAATGCCCAATACTCCGACAGGTTAAGAAGCTTATTTGCTATTCATGAGTTTAAAAATGCATTATGCATTAATTTATTTATCTCTTTAAAGTTCAGCTTCTCTCTCTGGGATGTTTTCTCCCCAAACTAATTTCTTTAAAAAAAATCCAAATACATAAAGTGTGATCGAATATCACTTATTAGAGAATCCTGACCTCTTGGTGTTTTTATTACTTCAGGGTGAATGTGAGGAGCATATGGATTTTTTGAGCTCTATAATTTCCTCTAAACCAAATGCTTCTATTTTAAATATGAAATTACAGCAGTAACTTTCCCTAATGCTAACAGTAGAGTACATGAAGGGGAAGGAATGTGTAATTTGTTAAAAGTACTTCCAACTGTTTTATTGCCTTCCAATCCAAGATAATTGCATACAAAGATATTCACTTAAATTATTGACATTAATTCACTAACTAGAACTTTAAATAATAACTTCATGAAAAAGAAAACTCAATGAAGTCCCAGAAATAAACAAGATTTAACAACTTATTGAAACCGTTTCTACATTATTATAAATCAAGCCCACATTTCTGTAATTTTGGCAGAAACAATTTTCTTTCTGCATAGTATGGAGTTAAAATATCCTGTATAAGATGGGGATTAACAAGTATATATTTTAGTTCTTATTAAAACAACTGCATGGACAACTCATTTCTTCTCTCTTTGTTTTGTTCTTCATCTTGTCCATTTCCAGAACTTGTAAACTGAAACCTTATCATAAAACATTCATTTCAATGGAGTCCGGGGTAATTTCATGATACAGCTGACCCTCAGAATCAGCAGGAGATTGGTTCCCGGACCTCCCTTGGATCCCAAAATCCATGCATACTCAAGTCGCTGATATAAAATGGTGTAGTATTTGCATATAACCTATGCACATTCTCCCATATACTTTAATCTCTAGATTACTTATAATACCTAATACAATGTAAATGCTATATGAAGGGTTCTTATACTGTATTGTTTAGGAATAATGACATGCAAAAAATGTACATTTTCAGTACAGACACAGTATTTTTTCCTCCAAATATTTTCAATGGATGATTGGTTGAATCCATGGCAACCAAAGGCATGGATACAGAGGCTGACTGTACTTTCATTTATCCCACAAATACTGAAGTACCTACTATGCAAGGCATTGCCCAGGTGCTGGGATACACTGCTGCATGAGTCCTCCTTCCTGCCCTCACGGGGTTCCCTTGTAGTCGAGGGAGATGATAAACCATTACATAAGATTATCTCAGCTAGTGCAGGGATCTGTAGAAATGTAAAGTCAGGTGATGGGGAATATAGCGGTGGGTGGGTGGATGCGAGACCAAAGAGGGACCCTTTCTGAGGAGGTGACAGTTAAGCTGAATGGTAAGAAAAAACAACCCCGTAGGAGCTGAGTGTTCTGAGCACTGAGGTGGGAGCAGTTTGGTGTGGGTATGCTGGAGGATGAGGGGGAAAGCTGTCATGGCTGCAGAGCTATGAGGAGGGGCAGGAGATGCAGTCAGGAAGGTTGGCTGAGACCAGCCCACGTAGGCTCTGGTCAAGAGTCTGGATTTTATTCTAAGTTTTTTTTTGTTGTTGTTGTTATTGTTGTGTTGGTTTTTTTGAGGGTTTTCTTTTTGTTGTTTGTTTTTTCTTTCTGAGACAGGATATTACTCTGTCACCCAGGCTGGAGTGCAGTAGTGAGATCATAGCACACCGCAGCCTTGAACTCCTGGGCTCAAGCCATCCTCCCACCCCCTCAGCCTCTGGAGTAGCTGGGACTACAGGTGTGCACTACCACACCTGGCTATTTTTTTTTTTTTTTTTGGTAGAGATGGGGTCTTGCATGATCTGATTTATCTTTTAAGATCACTCCAGCTTGTAGGTGGAAATGGAGTTGGTGGAGAGGATGGGTAAGAATGAGAGCAGGAAGTGTAAGATGGCCCCTAACCAGAGGTTCATTATTAGATTCGTCAGAGCCTCTGCAAAGTGGTTTCATTCGTGGACACAACATGAGCTGGGGAGCTGAGTTCTAAACTTATCCTGCTTCATGTTCTCTCTTGACCTTTGGCTTCAGGATATTGGAAAAGATGATTCCTTCCAGTTTTAATATCTTAAAAAGTCTACTGTCTGTAGAGATTTCCCCATTGGCTCACCTGCCTTATTGCCCCACTGCTGGAACATTGAGGGTTCTTAGCTCTGCTTTGAATTTAGTGGGTGCCTTGTGATACCACAGAGAGGCAGGCAGGGGCAGCAGGAGCCAGAGGTGGACACAGCGCTGCCGGGGAGGCCAGGGTCACAGGGAGCTGGCAAGAATCATGGCTCCTCCGAGAACATGGATTTCTGTCCAGAGAGAGAGAGAGAGAGTGGCTTCAGGGTCTTGGCCTGACTTCATTTCATAGTGCAGATGTTGTCCACACAAAGGGGAAATGTTTGGAATCTGGAACCTACTTTCTTCTAATCTCACTTAGGGCTGCTTAGCTGCAGAGTAATCTGACCCTAGGATGGGTGGGATATGATTCTGAATCAAGTCTGTTTTATCGTTATTCCTGCCTTGACTGTGTGCTTTAATTCTCTGAAAGGAGCGCCCACCACCACTTAGCCTGGTGAATTCCTCACAGGCAGAAATGGTGTTGTGGTTCATTTCTGAATCCCAAAAAACTTTGCATGGTTTCTGACATATAAAACCACTGACTATGTGAATGAAATACCATGTCCAATGTAACCAAGCTACGGTGTCTACTGCAGCTACCTGAGCAGGGCTTTCATTCTTGTGTCTCAGTTCTGTGATGAAACTTCTGTTGTGAACACTCTCTTACTCAGAAGATTTGGTCCCTCCCCAAGGTCAGAACCACCTTCCTGCCTCTGACCCTCCTTTCAGTAACTAAGCCTTAGTAACAGGTTACTGGCTATCCCTGACTCTGCCTGACACCTCAATGTTTTCTCCCTTCCCCCTCCTGCTCCCCGGCCGGCAGACTTCTCTTGCTCTCTGACTCTTAATCCTATCAGGATCATCACAGAAAGGTCTTGTGAGTCTCTTGGCCCACCTGGTCAAATGTCTGATCTGGATAGGATCAGCCTAGCTCCTGGTCCATCGAGTCTGTTCTAATGGGACACCATCTAAAAAAGTAAGTTCAGTAATAGGGTCACAACTTTTAAAATGACATTTCTGTTCAGGATCCCATAGTGAAGTGACCCTGTAAATTAAAAAATTTTCTTCAGCCCACCTCTGCTGCCCAAGATTGATGAGTCATACTTATTTTCAACATTAACAGAACTTTTCAAATGGAGTCATCAGAATTCACAGCTGAGCTCTGTTCTTTGACCCATGATTTGTACAGAAAAGAATTTAGCACAAAGAAATTCCAAAGCTAATTTTCAGTACAGGTCAACGCATGTGATTTCAAGACAACTTTGTATTTGAGAGTAGGAAGAGAATAGGAAATAAGAACAAGGCAGAGAGAATTCCCACTGAAGGTTATTCTCTTGAACTAATCCATAAGAAAGCATTTAACCTGTTGAATAGTAGTGGAAGGACTGGGCAGTGAATGAATAAATTGCCAGCACCATGGAAAACCAAGTGGCTGCCTGAGCACATAGAAGATCCAATTCAATTTAGCAAGCTTGTGGAGGGGTTAAGAGCTTAAGCCCTGAAGACTGAGTCTGGGTTCTTGTCGCTGTTAGGAGTGTGACCATGGACAGGTGACTGATCCTCATTATGCCTCAGTTTCCTTGATCATAAAATTGGGATACTAATAGAACCTTACTTTTAGAATTCTGAGGATTAAATGAGTCAATAATTGAAATTGCCTAAGCACAGAGAATGGCACAGCAAATGGCAGCCTTGATGATTATAATCCTTCCTGTTACCCTCGCCATCCCCAGTGCTGTTTCTCTAGACCACGCCACAATCATATGTCACCTGGAGTATGGTATTTATTGGGAGGTAATTCAGCAGTAGACTCCTTATTGATTACTCAGCATCTGTCCTTGCCTCACTTAAATCCTCTCTCCTCAGTGTGTCCAGGGTGACCTTTTGCTTTAGATCTCTCTCTAAAGAGAGACCCGATCATGTCACTTCCGAATGAAAACTCTTCAGTAATTGCCCACAACTCAAGGATCAAGTCCATATTTCTTCATCACATGGCTCTATTGTTCAAGGAAACCAATACGTGACTTCATGGTCCTAATTACAATCTTAATGGACTAGTCAATTGTGTGATCATTTAATATCTATCTGCCTACTTGCACTATGACCTCCAAAACCCAGTAGGGAAAGAGTTTTCTGTTCCAACCTTGGTGGCTAGCACAGTGCCTGCCACATGGTGGGTGCCTAGTAAATATTTGTTGAGCTATCGACTAAGTATAAAGAAGATTTGTGAATGGATTGGCATGACTAAGTATAAAGGGAGTATAAGAGCAACTTTGATGTATGGCACAATGGAAGTTTTCCTTATACATATGCTTCACAGTTTTGATGTAAACTCTTATTTGAATTTTCTTTAATTATCACACAGTGAGGGCTAGATGGAGAGAAAATACAGAAAGACAAAAGAAAAGAATAGTCATGGGAGAAAATTTAGCTATTAAAAATCATGACATAGTTCCATCTTAATATTTAGAGGACATTGTTTTGAGAAACAAGTGTTAGAAGGCTTTGTTTTGTTTTTATCAAGTTTCCAATGTACTTTAAATTTCAATTCTGTCAATGACATTTTATAATGAAGACATAGTGACGGCATTTTCTTTTTTCTACTTTTTTTTTCTTCCGAGAAGGAGTTTCACTCTTGCAGCCCAGGCTGGAGTGCAATGGTGCAATCTCGGGTCACCTCCACCTCCAAGGTTCAAGTGATTCTCCTGCCTCAGCCTCCCAAGTAGCTGGGATTACAGGCATGCACCAGCACAGCCAGTTAATTTTTGTATTTTAAGTAGAGACAGGGTTTTACAATGTTGATCAGGCTGGTCTTGAACTCCTGACCTCAGGTGATCCACCCACCTCAGCTTCCAAATGTGTTGGGATTACAGGCATGAGCCACTACACCTGGACTACATATATTTTAAAGCTTGAAAGTGTGCATTATTATCTCCAAAATATAACTGTATGCCCAGCATAAGTAGGGGAAACATCAGACAAAATTATTATCATTTTTTTTGCCACAGTTAAGAACCAAAACCCTCTTCCTAGAGATTACACAAATTCCTCAATTTTGCCTTTTATTTGTATGTTAGGCTTTTACCTAACAAATAAGTGGTATCCAGTAATTCATTTATTCACTAATTCATTTATTTCGCAAAGATTGACTGAGTGCCAACTTTTATCAAGTGCAAAGCAGATTTTAGTGGATAACACATGCTTGCTCGTAGCTTTTTTAATAACTTTTTTGGCTGTAAATCCAAAATGTACAGCAACTTTTAAATCCCCTGTTCTATCTTAATACATACTTTAATATTTAAATTGACCACAATGTTTCATGTGTATGTACATATATATGTAAGTGTGTGTGTTGGGGTGGGACTGGGAAAGATTAGAAGCAATGTTGGTTTCCTCTTTGAAGTGGAAATAGGTAGAAGGTACATTGCATAGCAGTGTCACTGATGACTGCGCTGTCCAGAGTAGCATAAAGTACAGCTGCTCCCTTCCCCTTGAATAATTTCCTGAGAGAAAGAGCTGACTCAATTTCTTTCAGCACTAATCCTTTGGACACAGATATGCTGAAATTTGAGATTTTGTAAGTTTGGAAAGAGTGGGCAAATTAATTGCTCTTGCCTTCAGTGCTTGAGAAAACCCTCGAGTGCATAATGCAGACTTTTGATCCAGAATGAATGATACTTAAATCCATCATTTCAATGTTACAGCTGTCTCTGAACTACTTGTGTGGCCTCAAGTCTAGATTACTTCAGGTGGTGCTGAGCTGAATTATCACCTTGCTAGTGAGGTAGTTTCTTGCTTGAACACATGCTAGAAATTGTGAACTTTCCTTCTCCCCAAGTTCCCTGACCTTAGCCTCCAATGTAACTTAATGATTGGATTTAATAAGATTTAATTAAAGTAGATTGTTTGACAAGCACCGAAAGGACATAATGGGCATCTTGTGAGGAGTATTGTGAAGAAATAGAGAAAGTGAATTTTCAATAGATAGAGCTGTGGCTATAGATTGTCCCACCTTCATTCCAACTCACCATCATGGTCAAGTCCTGGACAGGGCAGAGCTTCATGATTGACACTCTTTAGCATGCCTGAGAATGTTCTGTGGAACAGATTAATGATATCACTCCAACCCTCTGCTCAAAGATACAGCTTTCCCTGGTCAGGACTGGGAATCAGGACTCTCGCAAGTAGGATCCCAGGAGTTTCTAATGTATGTGTTACACTTTAAGAAGCACACTTAGAAGGCATTTTCTAAGTTCCCTGGGCCACCAGAAATCTGCCTAACTGAACCTTGGCATCTTAGATCTCTGCAGAAAGGTCTTTGAATTATGTTTGAATGGTCTGGCCTTGGTCTTATTGAGGGACCTAAGAAATGGCCACATAATGTATGTCTGTGCATCTTCCTAATCTTCTGCTGAAGATGTTATTTCATGATTCCTTGGATAAAATTCTAGTGATATGGATTCAGACAGGAGCCTGTAGAACCTCAGGGTTCCTGGACCTGCTTCAGGGGTTCTACAAATTACAAAATATTTTCAACCTGAGGAGAGCTATTCAAACTGCCTAAAGAACTCCACGTTCTCTTTTTCTCTTTAATATATCAAATTTCAGAATAAGATTTCCTTTAAACAAACAGTGAATACTATTTTGCTAAAAGGTTTACTGGTTTGTGATCTTAGGCATCTCACCTACCTTTTCTGTGCCTCAGTTTTCAAATTTGTAAACCTGAGATAATAGTCCCCTACTTCATAGTATTATTGTCAGAATTAAATGAAGTAATACCTGTACAGAGCTTAGAAATAGGGCCTAGTACATAGTTATCACCCTTGTGTTTATTTATTTATTTATTATTTATTTGTTTGTTCGAGACAGGGTTTTGCTCTTGTTGCCCAGTCTGGAGTGCAATGGTGCAATCTTGGATCACCGCAACCTCTGCCTCCCGGGTTCAAGCAATTCTCCTGCCTCAGTCTCCCAAGTAGCTGGGATTACTGGCATGTGCCACCACGCCCGGCTAATTTTAATTATATATGTGTTATTATTGACTCCTCACAGCAATTCTATGAAGTGCTTATTGGGGTTAAAAAAACTGGAACTCAGGAAGGATTGGTAACTTGCCTAAATTTCCTCATGAAGTGAAGTTTCTGGGATCCAAACCCTGTGCATCTCAATCCAAATCCTTTGACTTTTCCAACATATCACAATGTTTCCTGGTTTGTCAGAGATAAAGTCAATACCTATCTTCCTATATTAAACAATGTAGTTATAATATTCATATTCCCATTCCCTCAGTATGGTTTTTGGTATCCTGTTTTCAGCTCACAATAAGATATATCCTTATATGTAACTTATTGTAAGCTGCCTTAGATATCTTTTGAAAATAGGCAAGAAATACTTTTCAAATAAAATAAATATATCAGAGAAAATATTCATCATGTGTGTCATTGCCTGCATGGCCCTGTGAGCACAGTTTGATTGAAAGTAAAAGTTTTGTCATTGGATTTGAGTCCCAAGGCAAGTATACCAGTATTTTTGGAGAAACTCCTTTGTACAGAGAACTAAGAAAAGTAGTTGCTGAGTAAATTCATTGTCATCTGTTTCCATTGTACTTATTTTGCCAACAAAATTACACAAATTATATAGAATGAAAACAAGATATAAGTCCAAAGGATAAGAGGCTGTATTTTTCTTTAAGTTCTGCTGCAAAAAAATTGGAAGCAGAAACTGTGTGCTTCAGCCAACTTGATAATTGGTTGGAACTTGGGTATTGATTGAGTCTAGTTCCTGGAGAGATTTCCCCCTCTTTCAGAATAAGAAAAGTAGGTCAAAGCAGATAGCATGGCTGGAATGCATAACAAGTTGCTAAAAAGGAGCTAAAATGGTTTTGCAAAGACCATGGTAAGAAACAGCTTGCCAATTCATGAATGCATGGGATGTCTGTTTTTGTATCATCATCTTCATTATCTTTAATCCTAAGGATAGAGACACACACCAGCAATGATCTCCAGCTCTTTCAGTCTTTGTTATGAAGCTCACAGTTTTCCCTTCCTTATGGAGGGATTTTCACCTTTTCTTCTTTTCTGGACAAGAGCTGATTGTTTCCCTGCTGCTTCAAACCTCAGGAAGCACTTTTATGAGGCTTTGGAGCCGAAGTACACTTTCTGGGATTCTCTGAGACTGCAGCCTACACTAGAGGAGGTAGTCTTCCGTCAGGACCCCTGAAAACATGGGTCACTAGAATCACTGCAGGAAGTTAGAATGTGGGACATGGTGGAGCCGTGACCTTTGACCTATTCTCTCCATCTCTGCACCACTGGCCAACAGGGATCTGCAAACATTTTGACAGCTCCTGCCAGTCTAGGGTAGGTTTGGAGGATGGGTGATACAGACCTTATTCCGGGGAGGAGCTTTCCAACTGTTTGTAGAACTGCCTCTAGTAATTTGGGAAACAGGCCCTTCATTTTAGCATGAGCCAGTCACTAGCAGGAGCTTCTTAGTCTCAGAACAAATACTTGTGACATGGAGCAAACAAAGACTTATTTGCTGTTCCACAGGGTGCTTGGATCTTCCCAGAGCATCACTTTCAGGCCCTGGAAATTCCCCTTTCTTCCCCAGCCTGATTGCTTTTAAAATGCTGTTACATTGGATCAACCAGAATTTTTTGTTTGCTCCATAGGAATACTCTTTTTTATTTTCCCTGAAGCAGTTTCATGGAGGTTCATGAGTGCTCTGGAAAAGCTATCTTCCATTTCAATATGGCGGGGGGGGGGTGCCTCAATAAGACTCTTGATGGAGTTTCAAGTTAAAAAAATTGGAAGCAATCTTGTCTTAGCTTGGGTTGCTGTCACAAAATTTAATAGACTGGGTGATTTACAAAGAACAGAAATTTCTCACAGTTCTGGAGGCTAGAAGTCCAAGATTAGGGTGCAGCATGGTCAGGTTCTGGTGAGGGCTCTCTTCTGGATTGCAGACTGTTGGCTTTTCATCATCTTCTCAACGGAGGAAAGACAGCAAGCTAGCTCTCTCTGGCTTCTTCCTATAAAGGCACTAAACCCATCATGAAGACCCTTCTCTTATCACCTAATCACCTCCCAAAGGCCTCAGTCTTTAAATACCATCACATGGGGATTTGATTTCAACATATGAATTTGGCAGAGACACAAACATTCAGTTGATATCAAACTTAAATAATAAACAATGGGGCAATAATTCTATGTTATGATTAAATATCAGGTAGTATAATATTATGTCGACAAAACACAACAGAAAATAGTAATAGAGGACGCTCTATTTTTTCCAAGTCTGGAAGAAATAAATACAAATGAATTTAGCACTGCTTTGCATACATCTCATTTAAAGCTTGAAGGAAAACCTAAGAGAAAGCTACTATTATCATCTTTATTCTATAGAGCAGGAAGCCAAGCCTTAAAGAGATTAAGCAATTTGCCAATAATCACTATCAGTTAGCTTCTGCTAACAAAGCATAGCGGTTTAAAACAACAAACAGTTATTATTTCCCACGTTTTTGTGAGTTGGCTGCAATTCTTCTGGACTGGGATAGCATGGCTAGGGCTGGGGCTGGATGGTCGAGGAAGGCCTGTACCAGGATAATAGGATAGTTGGGCCACGCTTCATGTAGCCACTCCCTCTCCACGGGGTCAGCCCAGGCTTGTTTACATGGTGGTGGGAGGAGTTCCCAGACACAAGAGAGGGCAAATCCAGATACTCAAGCGCTTTTCAAGCTGCTGCATCATATTGGCTAATGTCTCATTGGTCGAAGTCATATTGGGCCAAAAGCAAATTCAAGGGGTAGAAAAGTGGATTCCATCTCTCGACTGGGGGTTTGTTATAATCACATTGCAAGAGGGCATGCATTCAGGGGTTGGGGGAGGATTTATGACCTTTTGCAGTATATCCTAATCACAAAATCAGTAAGTGGCCATGCTGGTATTAAGATCCATGTGGTCTATTCCAAAGCCATGTGATTTAATCTACACATGTTATAATGATCTTCCTTGGAAATATTAATGCTCTGGGGCATTTTCTTTCAGTTTTATATAATGAGCATGAATTACTCTGAGAATTAAAGTATTTAAAAACTACTGTGATTGCATTTAGATGTTCTAGGCACTTTGAGTAAAAGACAGTCATATCAAGACCAGGTCATTTTAACCTTGTCAGCACTTCTGGTTTGCCAACTTCTGAGATGTCCATGGAGATGGCAGACTCAGCAGTTGCTGTGAATTGTGGCACAGTCTCTTACATGAACTCTCCCAGCAACAGCAGAGAAGTAGCCCTTTGACTACCACTAATGTTTCTCATCATGCCAGCCAAACCCAGGTCATTTGAGCAGCTCTCTACTGTGTCATTAACGTGTCACCACAGGAAATGCAAATAAATAGCCAATGAACCTGAAAGATTGCAACTAATTGCCTCCTGCATTCATTAAGCCTTGGGAGGCTGGGTTTAAAAATCACCTTTGGCTGATTCTTCAAGTTATGTGTGGTTAAAGCATGCTGGAGATAGAAGCGGTGGGTCACATGTTTATTCATTCCTTCTTCACATATTGATCAGATGCCTGGCACTGGACAGGGAGTTGAGAATGCAGTAGTGAACAAAACAACAATGGCCCTGACCTCATGGAACTTCCATTTTAGTGAAGGAAACAGATAGATAAAAGGTCAACAGATTACAGACAGGACAACTACACAGCGGCGAAAGTGAGGGATGGAGGGTCACTAGGGGAGGCACTGTGCCTTGGGAAGTCAGGGAAGGCTTCTCTGAGGAGGACTATAGAGCCAAAACCTGAAGGATGGGAATGGGCCGGTCCCAGGCAGAACTGGAACAGGCCATTCCAGAGAGAGAAAAAAGCAAATGCAAGGGCCTGGAAGCAGGTGAGGGCTTGCTTGCTGTGTTGGCGAAACAGAATGGAGGCATCGTGCTTTGTTTCTCCTCCATCACTCTCTGCTGCTTCTTGGCCTCTGTTGGTGCCACGATTCTTTAAGAAAACCCAGGACCAAATCAAGCAAAGTTTGTAAAAATATGGCAGACAGAAATATCAGTTTTTTAATGGGAAATATAATTCACCAACTTAAAATAGCATTTATTCACATATTTGACAATTTGTGCAGTCAAAATCAGTATTTATGAGAAGAGTGATCATTTCTTGATTAAAAATCTAATACCTAACTGCAATTCTAATATATTAGTGAATGCCGATGGGATTAAATGGTACTGAATATATCTATTGGTATGTGATTGTCACTCAGTAATTACCTAAAGTAAAATTGTAAGCTGTGAATGCTTAAATTTGAAACTAGTAAAAAGTATAAAAATTACAGCATTTTTTTAATCTTCTAAAGCATTAGGATCACCTAAAAGAAATTTTCGTGACATAATTTTTTCCAAAGTATGTTTTTGTTACCTTTTTGCTTTTTATATAATCATACTTTACTTTGTCAGTGCTATCTTTATTTTAGGTTTACAAAATGTCATTCATTTAGCAAATGTTTACTGAGTCTTGCTCTATGCCCAGCCTTGGACTAGGTGTTAGGAATACAAAGACAAACAGGACATGCCATCTCTCCTCTGAGATGTGCCATTATGGGCCTTTTTAGGGCAAGCCTTCCCATTACAAATTAACCATTTAAAATGTGCTACTTCCTTAAATTCTTCAAACGTACAGAACTAGCTTCTACAGCAGTTTATCCTTAAAAGCTTATGTGATTAACAAAGAAATATGATTTTACCATCTACTTTCAGAGACGAAAACAAAACCAAACAAAAAAAACACTGAAGTGAAAACAAATTCCTACTAAACCCAGTAAACAAAGTGATAGGTTTGACATGGATGCTGGCAGTCAGCAAGAGAGAAGTCAAGCATTGTTTCAGATAAATGGCAGGAGTCAAATGCAGGTGGCTCCGCTGACGCTCTACAGATACTAAGCACTCATGGTGTGTGTGTGTGTGTGTGTGTGTGTGTGTGTGTGTGTGTGTGTGTGAGGGAGCACACGACTCTTGCAGGAAAGATGCTGCAGGAGTCGAGTGGGGCATGAAGGTGTAAGTTGCAGCCTTCAAGACATGATCGGTAATCTAGTTTCTAGAACTCCTACATCTGAGAGATGCAAAAACTAGGGTGCTGAGATGGCCAAACTGCATGGCTTATACCACTGAGGCCCTTGTGGTCTGTGCATCATTATCCTCTGGACAGGTATGGCTGACAGAGGAGCATCTGTTTCTTGCATTTGCTATCAGGAGGCTGAGATCTTTGAGGCTCTGAGTGTGTGTGTGTGTGTGTGTCTCAATAAAAATTTAGACCTTTGCTAGGGTGGCTGCCAAGAATAAAAAAGTAGGCTGAGAAAAATCACATGTTTCAATGCAAGTAGACTGAATATTTCTTTGTCTTAAAGATGTTGCCACTGTTGCTGTTCAATCTTGCTAGAGAAAATTTCTTGTTGTAGAATGTTCAATGTTAAAATGCTCTGTGAGAAAATCCACAATTTGCAATTAGGTAACTCATAAGGTTGGTCAGCCAAAGACAAACATCTGCTTGCTTCAAAAGTGTTTTGACGACAAAATTTAGCCAGACTTTATTATATTCAAATGCTTAGTGGTTGCTAAATGTGTAATTTTTGTAACTTTAGACCCAAATGGGAAACACTGTTGGGGAATCATAAAAATCATGGTGAAGAACAGCTGCAGATATTGTACAGTGAGAGATAGGATATTTCTTGATAAAAAAAATAATGGTTATGAACCTCAAACTATTATGTTGAATAAAAGAAGCTGACACAATGGAGCACATATTACATGGTTTCAATTATATGAAGTTCATGAAAAAGAACATTTATCACTACTGATGGAAATCAAGGAATCAACTGGAAAGGGTTGTGATGGAACTTTCTGGGATGATGGAAATGTTCTGTATCTTGTTTTGGGTGATAGTTACACTTTCTATCTGTGCATTTTAATGTAGGTAAATTATACCTCAATTAAAAGTGAATAAAACTGAACACTTTAGATCTGTGCACTTTAATGTATATAAATTATACCTCAATTTAAAAATGGATAAAATTACACACACAAAAATGTCTGTTAAGTATAGTGATTCTCAAATATTGTTTTTTTTCTGTATTGATCCTTATGCAAATATATTGATTACTTCTGTCTTAAATGTGTCTTTCTTTTACCTGTTTGCCAAATAACAATTCGATTAAGTAAGTCTTAAAACCTATATAGCGTCACAAGCTTTGTAATTGTAATTATTTCTAACTGATATTGGTGAACTATGTTTTTTATCTAGATCTACCTTCTATGGACTGATCCTTGTTTAGACAAAGTGTAATTTAAAACTCTCTAAGTCTTAGTTTTTTCATTTGTAAGATGGAGATTAAACTTGCTCGAAGCTTGTAGGATCAAAGGAGATAATGAATATTATAATCCTGCTAGTCAAAGCATCATAAGTGACATCACTCGGGGCTAGTTAGAAATGCAGAATCTTAGTCCTCACCCTGGACCCACTGTATTAGTCTAACACTGCTATAAAGAAATACCTGAAGGCCGGGGTGGGTGGATCACTTGAGCTCAGGAGTTTGAGACCAGCCTGGCCAATATGGTGAAATCCTGTCTCTACTAAAAATACAAAAATTAGCCAGGTGTGGTGGTGCATGGCTGTGGTCCCAGCTACTCAGGAGGCTGAAGTGGGAGAATTGCTTGAATCTGAGAGGTGGAGGTTGCAGTGAGCTGATGTCATGCCACTGCACTTCAGACTGGGAGAGAGAGTGAGACTCCATCTCAAACCAAAAAAAAAAAAAAAAAAATACCTGAGTCTGGGTAATTTATAAAGAAAAGAAAAGAGTTTAATTGGTTTGTGCTTCCACAGACAGTACAGGCAGCATGGTTAGGGAGGCCTCAGGAAACTTATAATCATGGTGGAAGGCAAAGGGGAAGCAGACTTTTTGTACATGACAGGAGCAGGAGGAAGAGAGAGAGACATACTACATACTTTTAAACACCAGATCTCATGAGAATTTACTCACTATCACTAGAATGGCAAGGGGGAAGTCTGCCCCATGATCCAATTACCTCCCACCAGGCCTCTCCTCCAACATTAGGGATGACAATTCAACGTGAGATTTGGGCGAGGACCCAGATCCAAACCATATCACCCACTGAAGGAGAATCAACACTTTAACAAAATGCCCGGGTAATTTGTATGCATACTAAAGTTTTAGAAGCGTGATCTTAAATGCATTGAAAATTATAAATTGAGATACAAATATTAGAAATTGTCGTTAATACAGTTTCTATGGTGGAAACATGGCCCAGAATTTTGCGTATGTGTTTTCCATGTTGTTACCAGGCTGCTGGCCAGAAACCAGTGTGGGTAACATGCCTGTGAAATGTGGCTGTCTCACTTGTTGGTGGAGGGACTTCATGAGTCAGAATGAAGGCTTTCCTAGGACCAGCCAACAAACTGCATTTCCAGGTAGCTTTTCAGGATGCAATTTCATAGGGTGTGAGAATGGCCTCAGGTCTATGAGGCTATGACATTGAGTAATTTCTGCATTTCCAAAGGTGGTGAGAAATTTCTATCCTGGAACTTAATTTTCTTCCCCTGGAATCTGTTCCTAGCCTATTGCTATAAAAGGTGCTACCATCACCCAGTCACTTGAGCCAACAGCCTCCCAATCAACCACGGTTCTCTTCGTTTCATGACCCCCATCCCTATCCCATCCATCAGCAAGTACCCTCAGTCCTACCTCTGATTTCGACCTTCAGTCTCCCTACATCCGTCCATTTTCATCACCACCACCACCACCATCTCTCATTTGGCCTACTGCCCCCTAGTGGTTTCCCACCTCCACTGCATGCCTTTTGATCATTCTGTGAATGTCAGAGAAAAACCGATCACATCCTACCGTTGCTGAAAACTCCGGGACCCTACACCTGCATCTGTAGTAATCCACGAGGTCCCTCCTGACATGGTCTCAGTGTATCTCTGCAGCTGCATCTTGCCCCTCCCTATCTCATTCGGCCCCAACCACATTGATCTTCAGGTTTCCAAGCATCCCACATATTTCTGTTTTGCAAATGCTTCTCTTGCCTAGCTCTTTCATCTCCTCTCCTTTGAATGCTCAGCTCGTTTTTGTCCTGTAAGTCTCAGCTTATTCCTCACTTTCTCAGAGGTGTCTTCTGTGAGCGTTCTAGCTAAAGTAGACCCCACTGTCAATCACCATCTCAGCCCCTTGTTTCTTTCACAACCCTTCATCAAAAGTTGAAATTATTCTGCATATCTGACATTCTGTTTTTGTTTGATCTTCCCCTGTAGAATAATAGGGATTATACTTGTATTGTTCACCATTGTATTTCCAGGGTGCAGCTTAGTACCTGGCCTATGGTAGATACTGGTTATGACTAACTGACTGATACATGAATGAATGCATGTATGCATGAATGAGTTCACTCCTTTGCATGACTGGATGGCTGCTTAATTATGTAAGGCTGTTTGGAATTTACATCCTGAAGAAGCTGGAAAAAGAAAGAAGCCCACCTCTTGATTCTACGCACATCACCCTCACACCAGATTGCAGAATGCATTAAAAGAAAGAAAGAAAGAAAAGCAGAATTCATTTTGCAGAACTTGTTTGCTTTGTATGCCTGGTCCTCCTGTGACCTCGTCCTGCTTCTGGAAAGGATGGTTCCCTTGCAGTGGCTCCATCAATCCCTGGTCCCTAGACCCCCACTGTTGAAACCACAGGAAAGGCAAGCACAACGTCACCTTTAATTAGCAAGAAAGGTGCCTGCCTGATACACGCAGCACCTTGGAAACAAGAAACAGAAAAATGTAAGGCAGGATCAGGTTCGTAGAAAGAACTAGAAAATGAAAAAGAATAATTATCCTGTTTCAACATAATGTTGTTAATCTGTATTACCCATTATCATTGAGAGCGTCTTGCCTATTGAAGTATGCGAGCTGTGGAGCCGCTCTTTGCTCCAGCAGTGTAGCTAACGGAAGGGACTGGCTCCTCATCCATCATCATAATTAGTTTGTCATAATTTTCTGCCCTTGTTGGCTCTGCAGTAAAAAGATAGAAGAGGCATTTAAAGTTACTCAGGAATTGTTCCCCAAATTTCCTCCCTGTTCTTTATGGGAACAGATAGCTGTATTTCTGCCCTATTTATTTTATGTTTGGCCTGTGATAATGAAGTATATTTCATCTGGAAGTATATAGCTTTAATTTTCATGTTCTACTTGGAAACATCTCGCTGTTTCATTTTGTTTCAGCTCTACGGTATACAAAGAGAGCTCATGCTTCTTTCTGAACTCACCCATCACCCACCAGAGTTAATTCTAGTTTCAAGACCAACATTACAACTTCATGAGCCGACTGCATAATAATACGCACCGGATCTCCAGTCCATTAGTGTCGACAGAGTGTTTTCCTTGTTTTATCCCTTAATTCTCACAACAGCCCTGGGAGGTAGGCAAGGCAGGGGTTACCCACATGCCTATTTGACAGACTGAGGAGCAGAAAGATGAGTTGACTTGCCCAGGGCCACGCTGCTCTGGCAAAAAGGTGCTAGGACTTCATTCCTGGTTTCCCAATTGTACATTACGGCCCTTTCTGTAACTCCAGCAACATCCTGCTTCTACTGGAGTTTACTCCTGCTGAAATGCAAACGGGGCAATTTTCAGTTATTCTTTCATACCTTTGTCTTTGTGAGCAGGATGCGTGTTCCTTTCTGTGGTGGAAAAAGGGCATAGTGGCCGGTATAAAAACACGGGGTTTATGGCCCAGGGCAAAAGTTCCCAAAGTGTGGTCCCCAGACCGGCAGCATCTGTATTACCAGAACACATGTTAGAGATGAAGACTTTCAGGCTCCCCTCCAGTCCTACTTACTCATCAGAACTTTGGGGTAAGCTTGGCAATCTGTGCTTTAACAAGTCCACCAGGTGATTTTGATGCAGTCTATAGCTTAAGCAGCACCCACCTGGGAAGAAGATGGGGAAACACAGAGAAGAGAGAAATGACATTGTGTGCTCAAGGCACAGACTCTGGGGCTGAACTTCTGGGTTCCTATCACAGTCCTACCACCTCATCCTTCTGCAGAGTATTTACTGAGCATTTACTGTGTGCCAGGCACCATGCGGATGCTTGGAATACAGCAGTGAAAAAAACAAAGATCTCATGGACCTGCTGTCTTACTTTACACTCGTTGGCTGAGAGATAGAAGAAGCAAATTAGTCTGTCCTTTTGTTTTCTGGCCCATAAAGGGAGACTACTAACTGTGCCTAATTGTAGGGTTTTTGTAAGGTGACACTGAAAATATCTAGTGTCTGCACACAACAAGAGCTCCGCAAGTGCTTGCCCCTTCCTCATCACACACTCAGTTGCTGAGTACTATCTACAAGTTGATGGTGCCATCCCTTGCCACTGTTCCAAATAGTGATCACAAGCCCCAAAGAAATTCCTAGAGGCATGAGACTGACACAGACATCACTGAGATGCTTAAAGAAGATAGTCAAATTATCCCATTTGGGAGGGTGCAGAGGCCTCATGGACCCAGGTGATATGTACTTGATTGTGAAATATCCACATTTTGTCATAATTTCAGTTGTCACTATGACAATATTGGCCCAAGTTCTCTAGGAATAAATATGTTCTTGGCACTGCTTCTGAGTCCTCCAGCCTGACATATATACAGGGCTCAAAGATGAAGAACTTATTGGGTGGCTTCAAGTGGCTTCAGTGTATTTAAAGATGTCTCTGATATTAATGTCTGGCTGCTTCAGGAGGGTAGAGACGTGGTGATGACATGGGCCTTTCCCACGTTCACATCAGGTGCTCATTTCTCCAGATACAAAACTGTTTGTACTGCATTCAAAGCCCAGCTCAAATCTTAGCTCATCTATAACATGGTTTCCCATTGGATCAGCTCATGTGAAATTCTTGTCAAGGGTTTGGTTCTCCCCTGTCTCACCAGTGGAGCAAACACAGTTTGCCAGCCACTTGGGAAGCAAGTACTATATCTGTTGTAGCATTCTGTGTTAGTTCATTGAAATCTTTCCCACCCTAGTCTAAGACTGTGGTGGAAGCTGTATTGAGAAGATGGTGTAGGCAGAAGTCAAATGCGGGACTCCTAAACCACCCCAAAAATAAATGTTGCATGGTGTGTTTGTTGGGTGTGTTGGTGAGAGAGAGAGGAGAGACAGTGAATGGGTGTGTGGGGATCAGAGCCAGAAGAAATAAGAAGGGAGGCAGAAGGGGGGAAGAGGAAGTAAGGAAGATGGAAGAAAAAGAGGTAGGATGAATGAGGGAGGGAAGAAGAAAGGGAAGGACGAAGAAGGAGAAAGGCAAGAAAAGTGGGCTAGTTGGAAAGGAAGGGGCGGAGGAGAGAGGAAGAAAGGGGAGGAAGAGAAGACTTCTGCCTGCAGAGCTGACTCCTAGATCATACAGCCAATTTGCTGCCTGCAGGAGAGAAGACAGACCTGCCCTGCCTGCTGTCTGTTGGTGGGACCTAGGGCTAGCTGAGCCCATTGTGGCATTGGTGGCTTGACATGACATGCTTCTGTGTGGAGTAAGATGCTGCAGAGGGTGCATCTTGTATGAAAACCCCTTCAACTCAGTGTCCCTGACCACTTCTATAATGTGGCCTGGGATTGAAGATCCTCTCTTGGTCTTGTTCTCTTCACTGAGCCTGTGCCTCTACCATGGGGGTTCCCTCTACCTAGTGATTCACAAACACATCTGGATCTTCCTCTAGACTTTGGGCCTTGGACGGTGGGGCTATGTCTTAATTTGTCTTAGAGAAGTCAGATTCAGTTGCTTTACGTTTAGTAGGATTATGATATTTCTAAAATGTAGTAGAATCATTTACTGAGAATTGTATTCTATTTCCTGTGGAAAAATAGACCCATTGGGGTGCAATTTTTCTAGTATATAGTGCTGATTATAAGGGACAAATGATTCTTCCTTTTAATCTCTTCTTAATGACAAAACATTACTGAGCTAAAATTTGTTGGCGCTTTTGTTTTGATTTTTTTCTCCCCCAGTCCCCTCCCCTGCCCCATCTAACAAGAACATAATGCTTCAGTGAAAGACCTCATATTTTAGATGTAAATTTAAAGAAGTCAGACTCAATTGCTCAGTTAATTAAATTTGCAGTGGTCTCTTTGGAGATATTTACGGACTTGTTTTTACACTTTTGCATTTTGCTTTTACTCCAGTTGAGTAGTAGGAAACACAATGTGACAGCCGCATTAATGTACATGTCAGTTATTTACAGACTAAAGTGATGGATTTCCCGATAATCATTTAATAAAATAATTTTTCTGGGATGCAGACTCCCAGACCCTCTTGTTCATATGTTGCATTAAATGTTGCCTTAATCTCACATAATACTCCAGAGAGAACCATAGCTCATCTGAGTCTGACATATACACCGTTTGAAATTTGGGGGTTTCCTTTATGGCTTATAGCTAAAAGCCAAATATTTGGACATGTGGTCTACTACCCAAACATCTTAAAAGTAGAAGCCGCAAAATAAGATAACGTGATCAAAATTTCCATTGCCTCAAAACCAAAGGATATATAGATTCCTAGTTCCAGGACAAGGTTTTGTTCAGTTGTGAAATACCCATGCCAATTTCTGCAATAATGGTACTGAACACTACATAGCATGTATCAAATAAAAAATTAAAGTCTATTTTTTTCATCTGTAGCTTCCAATATCTCTATGACATGTGCCAGAAATTTTATGAAAATATTTAGATGTCTTCTAGTATCCTCACAATACCTTATGAGATAGGTTGTTATTATCTCAATTTTATAAATGAAGAAACTGAGGCTCAGAAAGAGAAAATGATACTCCCAGGTCATACAGGTGCCAAATGGCAGAGCCTGGTCTCAAGTCTAGTTCTTTTGATTAATAAACCCATAGGATTTTTACTATCCCATTTTTATTACACACACACACACACACACACACACACACACACACAAACTGCGAGATGAAAAAGCCCCAAATCATGGTGGAAACAGTAGATAATTAAAAGCAATGCATAATTCATAGAGTTTTATATTGATAAGTATATAAAATAATATACTTTCATATGTGGCTTCTTTGTAAAGATATTTAATATTATACATGTCACAGAACATCCAAGAAAAAAATAAAAAACAAAGAGAGAACATGCCCTATTAGGTATCAAAACACATTTTAGAGTAGTAGCAGTGAGAAAAGTGTGGCACTGACAGATACACCAAGACAGAGAGGCTGAAAGTCAATTCAAAAATAAATGAAAATTTTGTGTATGAGAAAGTTGGCACTTAAAGTGAATGGGATGAGGTGGGCTAATTATTCAGCAAATGGCGCTGGGATGTTGACTATTTGAGAGAAAAAAGGTCTCTATTTCACATTATATATGAAGATACTAGATTAAAAGTCTAAGTATTATTTAAAATATGCATTGAAATTCATAAGGTTTGGGTGACACACGAGCATTCCTATGAGAAAGACTTAGGTTGGAGCTGTAAAGTAGAAAATGCATTTTCCCATACTTGAGAAATAACTGTTACTCTTCAGACACAACCATGTTAATATCCATGCTTCACATCAAAAAGGGTGCTGCGGACTGCACACGAAATGCGGTTATATTAACACATATTCCACTTGTTTAACTGGTCCCCCACGGTGATCAGAAGCTTGCACTTTGGGCAGGGCTAGCTGGGATTGGGGATGTAAGACCTTGCTGTGGAGTCCCCACCCACTCTACCCAAGAGGAGGCTGGGTCACCCTGCTGTGTGTTCCCATGGCAGCTGGGATTTCCTGACTCTTGTTATTTTGGTTTGCTGTTCTGTCTTTTCTGCTAGATTGTGAATTTTGAAAGAATGGGCTGGGCAGGTTGGCTCACACCTGTGATCCCAGTATCACTGGGAGAGAGTAGGAGGGAGGCCGAGGTGGGAGGATCACCTGAGGTCAGGAGTTTGAGACCAGTCTGGCCAACATGGTGAAACCCTATCTCTACTAAAAATACAAAAATTAGCCGGGCGTGGTGGTGGATGCCTGTAATCCCAGCTACCCAGGAGGCTGAGGCAGGAGAATCCCTTGAACCCAGGAGGAGGAGGTGGCAGTGAGCCAAGATCGTGCCACTGCACTCCAGCCTGGGTAACAGAGCGAGACTCTGTCTCAAGAAAAAAAAAAAAGAATGGAGGGCCTGTCTGCTTTGCTAACTGATGCATGGCCTATCCCTTGCTCAACAGCGCTTCGTGGAATGTACAGATAAGCACATTTTGGGCCTGTTGGACAGGGCTAACAAAGGGGTTTGTAGGGAAAAAGGTGAAAATGTTTAACAGGGAGATTGGCAGGCCCATAGGAGCCTTCTGGGCTGCATAAATGCGTGTTCTTGTGGATTCTGAACCAGTCTGGACAAATCAGGAGAAAGCATAATTTGGGATTTAAAGTGAATAGGAAATAGATGAGCCTGGAGTGTGCCATTCAAGGTCAGGAGGGTGACCTAGATGTGAGCGAACATTGACATAACACAACAGCTACCCTTTCGGAATGCTTACAGCATGCCAGGCAGTGTGCTCAGCACGTAATGTACATTCTTCCTTCTACTCTCTACCATGATCTCAAGGGATGGATGCTATTACCATGACTTTTCAAATGAGGAAACTCAGGCTCAGAGAGAGGGTGAGTACCTTTCCCATGGTCACTCAGCTAGTAAGTGATAGAGTTGGAAGTCAAAATCAAAGCCATTCAAACTGACTCCTAACTGCCATGCAACAGACTGGACTGAATTCAGCAAAAAGGGTGCTGTGTGATGGTAAGAAACTCTTGCATTCCCAGCTCAATATGCTTCCTCTTCAGCCCTTTCCCACCCACTTCATTAGGACAGCTGCCATGGACAACTGAAAAACAGCAACCTTAACAAACAAAGCTCAGCCCTTGGAGACCTCAGTGTTCCCAAGGGTGAAAAGTGACTTCTCCTGACCTTGGTCCATGGCCGTCCCTAGTGGTGGGTGCTTCCAGGTGGCAAAGGGATGCTTGCAAGAAAGAGGTGCTCTCTGGAGCTCCCTAGCAGGCTGCCTTCTCTCACACAGCGAGCTCAAAAATGGCAAGCGCTGGGCACAGTGGCTCACGCCTGTAATCCCAGCACTTTGGGAGGCCGAGAGAGGTGGATCACCTGAGGTTAGAAGTTCAAGACCAGCCTGGGCAACATAGTGAAACCCCATCTCTACTAAGAATACAAAAAATTAGCTGGGTGTGGTGGTGGATGCCTGTAATCCCAGCTACTTGGGAGGCTTGAGGCAGGATAATCACTTGAACCCAGGAGGCGGAGGTTGCAGTGAGCTGAGATGGCGCCATTACACTCCAGCCTGGGCAACAACAGTGAAACTCGGTCTCAAAAAAAAAAAAACCAAAACAAAAAACAGACAAACAAACAAAAAAAAAAGGCAGCAAGCTCCTAACACCCACCAAGAGCTAACCTTGTCCTCATGGAATGCTTAAGTCGCCCTGCAGTCACCAGCTTGGCTTTTTGCATAAGGCCAAACTTTAGACTTCCAGCTACAAATTAGTAGTGGCTGTTAACCAACTAGATCACTGAAATTGGTAATCTACAATTTTAATTTGCAGTGACTGATTGCCTCATTCTAAAGGAAGTTAGTGCTATTAACCTGTGCAATGATGACTTGGCTTTTGCTAAATAGATCTGTGTTTCCTAAATGAATTATAGGCACTGGCCCAAATATTCCATGGTCTTCTTTTCTGTGTTAGGAAAAAGCGAAAAGTTTATTAAAAAAATACCCAAACTGATGAAAGTGGAACAATTTCTCTTATTTAAACTTGTTCATTTTCACTGTTACTTATGATGAAGGAGCAAAAGGCAAAAAGGAAAACAAAACGAAACAAAAACTTTTCCTTAAATGTTGCTATTTGATCAATGATTCAAACATAAAAGGTTCAAGTTCTTAATTGGAGAAACTTGTAGAAAATCACCCAGACACCTGAAGAATGAAAAGAAACTACTTAAATTAGTTTCTTGTGGCCTGTGGATCTTTCAAGAATCTTAATCCTTGAAAATCAAAATTAACTAGGCTAATTTTAAGAAAGGATAGCAGTGATGCAGGTGTTTCAGACTCACACAAGTGATTTTATATAGGAATACAGTTTACATGTGATCACTAAATTCCAAGAAATGACCACTCTTGAAGGAAAATAAAATTGATACAATAGATGCATTTGGTTGTTACCTACACTCAGATGAAATATCATTGACCTACGAAATAAATAAAAATAATAGTGATGTAAAGTTCACCCCAAAGTATTTTGGCACAGTTCCATCTCTCACATAAACAGGTATTTCAGTTCTCTCAACATAAAGCTGGTTGCCACTCCATGGCCTCTTTTCAGAGGACATGTACTGTAGCAAGGGAATTTGAGGACAGAAGGTATAGAGTCCCTCCCTTGCTCAAGAACCAGTCTCACTTAGGGAGGGAGGAAGAAGCTTTTTCTTGAGAAGGTTTGAAGATCCTGGCATAGATTGTGAAACAAGGGGCTGGGAAAGGAGAACCCCAGCCTCAGGAACCTTCTTGGGTCAGTCTTGATAGTCCCTTGAGGACCTAGAAATGGATTCCTTTAAGCTCTTCCTATTCTCTACGTCTTGGGAAACTCCTGTGTACCCCACCTGGGGGTGGTCTGTTCTGGTTTGCAGTTACTCTTGTTGAGGCATGCGGTTTTGTGAAGACTGCCTCTTGTAAGATCTCACAGGGAGTAATTCATGGATAAGGGAAGGCTGAGTATCTCTGTCAATGTGGCTTAGTCCAGTTAATACCTTTTGTCTGTCTATGGAGTCAGATAACTCTTCAGCCAAATCCTGGCTCATGGTGGTATGTGCGTATGAGTAAAATTACTCAACTTCTCTGAATCTCAGTCCCGTCATCTCTTGAAGAAGGACGATATCAAGACCATCCACATGGCACTAGTGTGAGGATCAAACGAGATTGTGCGTGCATGTTTGCATTTAAGTTTCAAGCGGTCATCTGGTAGCTTACAAATTGCCATGGTGATGCAGGACTCCACTCAAGTTAGTGGCAAATGGTCAACACATGTTACCCCAAAATCTTTTACTAAGAAGTTCAGCTTTCCCTGTAAGGTATGTGACGGCAGGAAGCAGCCTCCTCAGGAAGACACTCAGAGATTCAGCTCACTCACCTTTGGAGTGTGAAACACACTTTGGAATGTAAATCGTTCAAGACTCTTAGGTTTCCTGATGGAAGATATCTGAGCATAAACTAGTTAAAAGGCACGAAGGAATTTCTGTGAAATACACCTCTCACTGTAATCTATTGTCAGTTCTACCCTAAGTAAAAAGAATGGCCAGCCACTAGGTAAATGAACAGGGATATTCAAAGTTAAATAATTTCATGGTACTAAAAAGTTGATCAGAAATATATTCAATAGCCATGTGGCTCATATAGTCTCCTCTCAAATATCATACAGCATCAGTCTTGATATATATTGATAAGCACAAGATATCCATAAAATCATAGACCCTGGAGCCTTCCAGAGAGACTCTCATAGATAGAATCATTCATTGTAGCTGACATCAGTAAGTCAATTCAACTTAGTTAGATAGCTTACCACTGTCCAGGCTGTTGTATTTACTGAGCTATGGACTGTTTTCAAGCATGCTTGAGAAAATTACTTGTAAGACTATTTCTCTTCTGGGCACACTCAAGTGTTTTAGAGTGAACTTAGATTCAACATTGGATCAGGCTCGGTATAATAATAATATAAAAAATTAATGCTTTAATAATGTCTTGAAGTTGCCTGGAATTTCATGACTTTCTTTCTCTTAGTAATTCAGCCATATAAGGTATCAGTGAGTGAGTGTGAGTGCCAAGAGCAAGGCACTTTAAGAAACAACAAGAACCTCGGGATTAAGGTGAAAGGACCTTCTCAACATCCTCTAAAAGAGTCAGCTTCTTTGGAGGTGGCCACTGCCCTTCCTGAGAACCTCATGCCTCATATTGAGGCCCAGCAAAAGGGCTGGGTCTACCTTGCCCAAGGTTAGATAGCAAGTGAGAGGCAGCAGTGAGGACTGTTACGTCTTCCAACTCACAGGAGCTTCCAGGCCATTCCACTATAGCAGGGACTACTTCCTTTTCTTACTGGTCATGTCGTCAGTCCAGATTTGAGTTCACGATGAAGAAGGCATAAATGCTTTTCTGTGTATATCAGCTGAAGAGTTTAACCTGAACAATGAAGTGTTAAAATCTGCAACAGTACATTTCAAACACAGGTATTGAACATGTTACTGTCAACAGCTTATAAAAGGTGAGCTCAAACCAAGAGTGGGAACCTTTCCCTGGCCCTTTGCAAAACCTCAGCAGCTGGACATAGCTAGAGCAAGGAAGCAGCAGTGAAGTCAGTTCAACATGTGGTATGCCTCCCAATCTGCAGCCTCCTTCCCCCGCAGGTCCGGCCAGAATCACCACCATTCCCAATTCCCATTCACTTAAAAATCAGTGAGAAAGGTCTCACTGAGGAAGGTTTTGATAAGGGACTGAAAAAGACCTAATCTCTGTCCACATCTCATTTGTGATAATAGTGACTATTCATTTGGCGTTGTATCTATGTAATATCTGAACCTCATGTCACTGCAGGTCAGCATGCTTATCCCCATTTTGTACATGAAGTACCAGAAGTCCAAAGCAAATTAACTTGCCCAAGTGGAAAAGTTGGGTCTCAGTTCCAGGCTTGTCTGACTATAAAGTCACAAGACTTATCCTTAATATTGTATCATACATGGATAAAGACATACGAAGTAATATTGAATAATAGGACACATGAAATTCAATGCTACATAACATAGTAGAGACTTTTAGCACTGAAATAATTGAGAGTAAGATAAATCTAGTTTTTATTTATTTGTCTAGCCAAAGTCATTTTGTATTCCTTACCATGTTCTAGGTACTTGTTAGCAAAATATAGTCCATGGGCAAAATCCAGGCTACTGCCTGTTTTTCTAAATAAAGTTTTATTAAAACACAGCAATGACTATTTGTGTGTATTGTCTGTGGCTTCGTTTGTGCTACAACAGCAGAGTTGAATAGTTGCGGCAGAGGCCTTTTACCCTGGAGAAAACTAAAATATTTACTCTTTGGCGCTTTGTAGAAAAAGTTTGCTGACCCTTGATTGAAGCGTCCCAGACTTTGTATAAGAGGTGAGACTTGATTATGAAAGGAAGGTTAACATTCTGAGAAGGAGTCACAAGCTCTGAATTCTAATTTGGTCCCATTGCTCAGTCTTCCCAGGACCTAGAGAAAATGGCAGCACCTTTGAGCTTCATTGTTTTAACGTATTAAATGGAGACAGCACTGCCTGTCCAAACTGCTTCCTATGTTTCAGTGGATTTAATGATACAGCATGTGCTAAATAATAATTAATAGATACATTTTATTGCCTACTTATTGATGAGGTAATTTCCTAAGCCATTTTCATACAATTTCTCATTCAAACCTCAGAGTAATCCAATGAAAGGGTTGTTTGGAATAAAGGAGTTACTTATTAGAAATTATTAACATGCTTTATTCTTCTGTCTTTCTGGGTGTGATCTTTGTTCTTGTTGGCCCAAGGTTTACATCTGCCTGAAGAGGAGGGCAGGAAGGGGGAGGAAGATTAGAATTTGTAAAGAAAGGAAGTCAGGCAAAGAAGGGGATACTCCTTACTTTCTGAGATGCAATGGCCGATTAGACATCAGGACAACTTGCAAATTGGAGAATGTTTTTGCCATAAGATTTAAAATTTGTATTGCCTCTCTCAGAGTATCAGCAGTAGGGGCAAGTGTGTGGCTCCAGTTTATAGTTGTCCCATGTTGTGGAGTAATCACTTCTGCTCACACAGCTAGTCTGGCTTTAAGGTATCAGAGTGTAAGGGAAATAAAAAACTAACAGCTCACCCTTTTCTAGCCTAGTAAATTGTAGGAAGAGAAAGGAGTGGGCGAGGAGGGAGAACAACAGGAAGAGATGTGGTCTAGCTTTCTCCAATGCTTGGCTTTGGGGACAGATAGAGGCAGTTATACCACATACGTGAGGGTTTAATGGAGGGAGGGAGGCTTATTTCCTCATCCGTTTAAGAACTTGGACAAGCATCTCATCTTGGACTGCCTCAGCATTCACCTGGGGTACATTGTACAGGTGGTTCAGAGAAGAACCTTGCAAGCTGTAGCTTCCCCAGCCCCAGTGGGGCTCTCTGTCATGTGGTGCGGAAGGAAGACACTGCAGAGGTTTAGATCTGTAGCCAGAAGGAGCGAGGATAGGTAGAGACAGCCGGGGAGCAGCCATGAGCTTGGTCCAAGTCCAGACAGAGCCAGGCTCCAGCTGTGAGCGCCAGCATGGCCACAGTGATCAGGGGACCAGGGGCTTGTCCCTGGAGACCAGAGAACTCCCAAAACCCAGAGCTCTCCATCTGCCTGGACTCACCCACTTTGTCACCAAGACAACGGGCTTCCTGTTTGGGGATGAATACAGGGAGGGGAGCCTCTGAGAGTCTACACATCTTTATGAAGAGAGACCAAACTAAAGAAGGTGTTTAATTTTTAGATTAGATTCAGTTTTAAGCAGGATTACATATTTAATTTTCTCTCCTCATTTCTCCTACTTCTGCTATACTTCTACTAATGGTGAATGGGGGTGAGGAAGTCAGATTAATTTTAGTCTAAACTGTGTACAAATACAGCCGACAGCTGACCCTTTGTATCTCTGAGTTCTGCATCTGTAGATTCAAGCAGTCACAGATTGAAAATATTCAGGAAAAAATGGAAGATTGCATCTGTACTGAACAAGCGCAGACTTTTTATCCTTGTTGTTATTCCCTAAAAAATACAGTATCACAACTGTTTGCATGGCACTTACATTGTGTTAGGGATTATAAGCAATCTAGAGATGATTTAAAGTATGCAGGAGGATGTGTGTAGGTTACATGCAAATACTATGCCATTTTATATCAGGGACTTGAGCATTCATGGATTTTGGTACCCATGATATCAGGGCCTTGGAACCAATCCCCATGGATACTGAAGGACAACTGTGTAACTGTGTGTGTGTGTGTGTGTGTGTGTGTGTGTGTGTGTGTGTGTGCTGAAAGTCAATTATTGAAAGCAGACTGGCTACTTCCTTACTTCCATATAGGTGATCTGAACCAATGCCCACCCAGGAGTCCCAGGACAAGAAGGGAACTATTTTTCAGAGATGTGCATTATTACCCTGTTTGTGTTTTGAGCATCACATTAAAGAAAATGTTGAAAGCAGTGTTGGGACTGGAAGCGCCTCGATCTGGAGGAGGGTTTGTAAGGTGGTTTCTCTCCAGGTGAGCAGTTGCTCAGAACTGGTACTGAGGGAGGAGCAGGAGGCAATTAGATAGCTGGGTGGGGAAGGCAAGGGTGAGAACTCGGAGTCACTTGGAGAGATAGGAGGAAGGGTGGTCCTTTCCCTCCATACCAAAAGATCAGAGCTACCCTTTGAAACCCTGACTGTGGTCTGGCTAGCTGGCAAATACTCCCTCCCACATGCCAGAAAGAAAACAAACGCTGAGCCCTTGGAACACCATCTGCCACGCATCTCTTGGTACATGCTGGCTGCCTGATTTTGAGGGATTCAGAAGTTATTTATGTTTCAAGCTTGAACAACAATCTCTAAACACTGTCTTCCCTACCAGGAAACCATTTCCCCTCTTCCATGAGAGGTCTATGAGCTCTCTGATCACTCCAGTGGGAAGAAGCTGTCAAGACAGTTTATCTGGAGCTTCTACTTTGGGGAGGAAAAAACTATTTTTTAACAAAAGTGGACAGAGTTGTGAAGTGTATCTAATAAGGCTGGCTCTGGCACCTGGACACAGAGCATTCATCCCAAATATCTTCTAGCAGGTAGGCAGGTATCCGAGTTACAATGTATAGTGCTGGCTAAGTCTGGAGCAAAAGCCAAGCACACGCAGTGTCTCCACCTGCTGGAGCAGTCAAGAAGGAGCAGCAAGCACCATCGGGATTTCATCCCAGGAGAGCGTTTATTCTGCACATGTTCGTTTGTTTGTATCAGTCTTATTGTGACTTTTAATTTAGTTTTTCCTTTTGTTGAATAACCAATTTTTTTTAAAAAAGAATGTATTTATTTATTTTTAATTAACAAGTAAAAATTGCGTATGTCACAGTGTTCAACATGATGATTCGATATGTGTGTGCATTGTGTAATCGCTAAATCAAGCTATTTAACATATACATTACCTTACATACTTATTTTGTTGTTGTGGCATGGATGCTTAAAATCTACTTTCTTAGCAATTTTCAAATATACAATTATATGATTATTAACTCTAGTCACCATAATATACACTAGATCTCTTGAATTTATTCTTTCTAATTAAAATGTTGTATCTTTTGACTGACATCTCCCTAATCCCCTCACCTCCTAGCCTGTTATGACCATCATTTTGCTCTCTGTTTCAATGAGTCTGACTTATTTTACACTTCACATATAAATGAGATCATGTGGTATTTGATTTTCTTTGCAAAGGAATAGGTTTGTGGATAACATTTCCCTCTGTTGTTTTTGTTTCCGTGTACTGTCCATATTTTCATATTTTCTGTAATGACTATATATTTCTTTACATCTCAAAAAAGTCTTTAACAAATAGGAATGAAAACTTCACTCATATCAGGTAACAACCTCCCATGCCCTCAGATTATGATGAGGGTTGGAGAGAGGTGAGAGAATGATGAGATAACAATGACCCAGGCCTTCTTTTAAGGCTTCCTCCCTGCCTCACTGCCCCCCGCCTCCCCACCACACACCACCAATTAATGAAGAGATCTACAAACTGCTCTGCTTCAGAAACTATCGTGAGTTTAGATACTATTTGGGAATTATTGCTGAATTTTCCTGGGGGTAATAAAATGTTGAGGATATACAGGAGAAACTCTGTATTTGTAGAAAATACAGGTGGCGATGTTGAAGGATGAAGTATCATAATGTCTGCCGCTTAATTTAAAATGGTCAGATAAAAAGACAAATATGAAGCAAATATGACAAAATGTTAACAGTTGTTGAGTGATTGCTATATGTGTATTCTTGGCACTCTTCTTTTAACTTTTCTATTCGTTTCAAAATTTACGTGATACAAAATTGGAAACCAAAGCAGTCACTGCTATCAGTCTCCCTTTTCTTTCAACATTTCTTTTTTTAAAATTTTTTTCTTGCTTCTTTCTTACCTTGTTCTCACCTGCCTAAACCAGCATTGAGGCATTGCTGGTGGGGAAGCATGTTCATGGTGGGGACGAGGAAAGACGTCATTCTGGAAACTCATCAATGCCATCCTTCCTGCCATTTGACGCCCAGCACACCTCTCTTCTGACACCTGTGTGTGTGTGCAAGACTATTTATTGCACTGTTGTTAATAATATGTTTAAATTGGAAGTAGCTTTCATTTCCATCATAAGGAGAGTGGTTAAATAGTTGAAAGCACATCTATATATCGAAGTACCATGCAAGCTAAGGCAAGTTTGTATGTGTTTTTTGTTATTTTATTATTTAAGTAGTTCAGAAAATAGCAAAAGGGAAAGCAAAAACAAATCACTAAATTTCCCACCCTTAGGAACAACTGACCAGACACAGGTAGGCATCCTAATACTAATGTGGGTACTTTAAATGGACGTCCCAAAAGAGAATATCTACATGGCTACTGAACGTATAAAAAGATACTCAGTCTAATTGGTAATCCGGGAAATGAAAATGGAAGCTTAGTGAGGTACATCTATACACCAACCATACTGGCTGAAATAAAGGAGTCTCATGCTGTAAGGTGTGAGGGAGGATGTGGAACAACTGGAATGCATACACACTGCAATTGGGAGTGCAAATTAGTACAGCCACCTTGGAAAAGCAATTGGGCATTGTATAATAAAGTCAGAGATACGCATACTCTATGAATATATCCTGCAATTATTCCCAATTGAAATTCACGCATATATACAGCAGGGTACATATGAGAATATTTATAAGTGCGTATTTGTAATAAAACTGGCGATAGTTCAAATACCCATCAACAATGTAAGTTTTTATGTAGTTTTACAGTAGAATATTATACTGAAAGAAAATGAACAAATTATAGCTTAATAAACAATCTGTATTATTCTTAACAAACATAATGTTAAGCAAAATGAGCAAGAAAAATAAGAATTCATATAATCTGATTCAAATTATGTAAGATCCAAAAAGTAGGCAAAATTAGATGATATTGTTTAGGTATGCTTGCATAGAAGGTTAAATCATAAACAAAATCAAGGAAATAATGACCTTGAAAATCAGCACGGTAGTTAACTTGGTAGGGAGAGAGAAGAGTGTATTTGCTGCAGCTACATGGGGCTTCTGGGATGCTGGCAATATGCTATGTCTTCTCCTGGGCAGTGGTAATATATGAGTTCATTTTGTTGCTAAATATATACATATTGCATACATTCTCGCTCTCTTCTCTCTCTCTCTCTGTCTCTTTATATGCACACAAACATGTATAACTTCTCTATACTTCTCTGTGATTATTACAATAAAAAAGTTATATTTGACACATAGAATGTAATTCTATTTTATCCTATCGTTCCTAGGTCATTTTTTTCCTCTTTATGTAATTATAGAGATGTTAATATCTTTTCCTGTTCTTATTGGTCATCCATATACCTTCTTCTTGAGGTGTCTTCCTTAAAGTGTTAAAATATTTAATTCTTTTTTTTCAATTTTTTTCTTACTATTAAGTTGTAAAGGTAGATATTTTATGTGTTCAGAATATCAGTTCCTTGTCAAATGTATATATATTGCAAGTATTTTCTCCCAGTCTGTGACTTACTTTCTCCATTTTTAAACCTTGACTTTAGAAGAGCAGAAGTTTTTAATTTGATAAAGTATAATTTACTAGTTTTATTGTTTTATGCTCTTTTAGATCCTTAAGAAAATCTTTACATACTGCACATTTGTGAAGATTTCCTCCCGTGCTTCCTCCTGGAAGTTTTATTGTTTTAGTCTTTAGGGTTAGGCCTATGATCCAATTTGGGTAATCTTTGCATATAGGTTGAGTTACTGATGAAGTTCATTTTTCCCATACTAATACCCAGTTGCTCCAGCACTACCTGTCAAAAAGTCTATCATTTTATCATTAAATTACTTCTGTACTTTTGTTGAAAATAAATTGACCAAATATGTATGGGTCTATTTCTGGATTCTCTATTCTCTCTCATTTATTTAAAGGTCTATCCTTATACCAGTACTAAACTCCTTTTGTTACTGGCTTCATAATAAGACTCTCAATCAGATAGGACAATTCCTCCAATGTTGCTCCTTTTTATTAAAGGTTTTTATTAACCTAGATATTTTGGATTTTTATATAAATTTTGTATTGAGACTGTCAATCTCTACAAAATTATACTGTGATGTTGATTGTATCAATCTATAGCTCAATTTGGGGAGAACTGACATCTCAACACTATTAATTATTCTAATCCACATACATGGTGTATCCCTCCATTTAAGTCTATACTTTTTCTAAGCAATATTTTGTAGTTTTCAGTTTACAAGTCTTGTGCACATTTTGTTAAATTTATTCCTGAGCCCTTGATGATTTTAACCTTTTATTATAAATGATACTGTTTTTAAACTTTAAACTTCCCATTGTTTATTGCTATGATGGCTTCGTATAATCAATTAGGGAGGGTTCTCTCTTTCTCTATCTTGGGGAATATTGTCAATAGGATTGGTACCAATTCTCTTTTAATGTCTACTAGAATTCTGTCATGAATTCATCTGGCCCTGGACTTTTTTGGTTGGTAATTTTTAAAAGGATTCAGCAAAGTTTCTGGACACAAAAATTAGTATACACAAATCAGGGAGTCATCTACACACCAACAGCAACCAAGCAGAGATTCAAATCAAGAACTCAACCCCTTTTACAATAAAAATACTTAAGAATATACCTAACCAAGGAGGTGAAAGACCTCTACAAGGAAAACTACAAAGCACTAATGAAAGAAATCATAGATGACACAAACAAATAGAAACACATCCCATGCTCATGGATGGGTAGAATCAATATTTTGAAAATGACCATTTTGCCAAAAGCAATCTACAAATTCAATGCAATTTCCATCAAAATATCACCATCATTCTTCACAGAATTAGAAAAAAATTCTAAAATGTATATGAAACCAAAAAAGAGCCCACATAGCCAAAGCAAGAATAAGCAAAAAGAACAAATTTAATGGACATGTATGCTGAGCTGTTGATGGACTGGAGCTGGGCCATATAAAGTCACCTGTCGAGGTGCCAGAGAAACTTCCTGGAGAGTGTCTGCCACAGGGTCTCCTGAATGCTGCTAGTAGATGCTACTTTAAGAGGGAAAAACAGAGCTAGGAAGAGAAGCCCTTTCCTCTGCTGTGGCTTGCAGGGTCTCTCCAGCTCTCTCTATTGACAAATATTGAAACTGTAGAAGCTGACAAAGAACAAGTGTTTACAGGATTCAGCTTCATTATCCTCACGTAGGATAAATAGGTGGATTTGGAGCTTGGAGGTAATGCACTGATAACTAGCATATTTGCTAAACATACTTATACTTCTAATATCTTGGTCCTTTCCTTGGTAGTTTTCTGTAGTTTCTTGGCTGTTTTTTTATGTCGTCTCTTAATAAAATAGTTTTACTCCCATCTTTCTGATACGAGTGCCCTTCATTTGTTTATCTTTCCTTAATGCATTGGGTGTGACCTCTAAGAGATTTTTAAGGAGAGAGAACAAATGTCCTAGCCTTGCCCCTGATCTTAGGGGTAAAGCATTCAGACTTTTACCATTAAATATGATGTTAAATATAGGGTTTGGGTTTGTTTTTTTTCTTTTTTTGGTAACACGCTCTTTATCAGGTTTGGATGTTGCCTTTTATTCATGGTGTGCTAAAAGTATCATGAATGAGTACTGAATTTTGTCAAATGTTTTTATGCATCTATTGACATCATTATATGGTTTACATCTTTTATCTGTTCATATGATGAATTACATCAATAGGTTTTCTAATATTGAGACAACTTTTCAGTTCTGGGATAAATTCTGCTTACTCTGAAGTTTTATTATTTTATATATTATTGCATTTTATTGTCAAATATTCCTTTAAAGATTTTTATGTCATATTCATGAAAAATACTGGTTTGTAGTTTTTTAAAATTGTTTTTATTTTTCTATAGGTTATTGGAGTACAGGTGGTGTTTGGTTATATAAGTTCATTAGTGGTGATTTGTAAGATTTTAGGGCACCCATCACCCAAGGAGTATGCACTGTACCCTATTTGTAGTCTTTTATCCCTCACCATTCCCAAAGTCCATTGTCTCTTTCTAATGCCTTTGGATCCTCATAGCTTATTTCTCACGTATCAGTGAAAACATACAGTGTATGGTTTTTCAGTTCTGAGTTACTTCACTTAGAATAATAGTCTCCAATCTCACCCAGGTTGCTGTGAATGCCGTTAATTCATTCCTTTTTATGACTGAGTAGTCGATTATGTGTATATACACACATACACACATATATGTGTATATATGTATGTGTGTATATACACACATGTATGTGTACATGTATGCACATGTATGTATAGACGCACATATATTTGCACTTAACCCATCTACTGTTTTTTTATTATTTGATTATGACCATTCTTACAGGAGTAAGGTGGTATTGCATTGTGGTTTTGATTGAATTTCCCTGATCATTAGTGATGTTGAGCATTATTTTCTTATGTTTCTTGGCCATTTGTATATCTTCTTTTGAGAATTGTCTATTCATGTCCTTAGCCCACTCTTTGATGGGCTGTTTGGTTTTTTTTTGTTTTTTTTAAATATATTTTTTATTGTGTTTTAGGTTTTGGGGTACATGTGAAGAACATGCAAGATTGTTGCATTGGTACATACATGGCAGTGTGATTTGCTGCCTTCCTCCCCATCACCTATATCTAGCATTTCTCCCCATGTTATCTCTCCCCAACTCCCCACCCCCCACTGTCCCTCCTCTAGTTCCCCCCCACAGACCCCAGTGTGTGATGCTCCCCTCCCTGTGTCTGTGTGTTCTCATTGTTCAACACCTGCCTATGAGTGAGAACATGCGGTGTTTGATTTTCTGTTCTTGTGTCAGTTTGCTGAGAATGATGGTTTCCAGATTCATCCATGTTCCTACAAAGAACATGAACTCATCATTTTTCATGGCTGCATAGTATTCCACAGTGTATATGTGCCACATTTTCCCTGTCCAGTCTATCATCGATGGGCATTTGGGTTGGTTCCAGGTCTTTGCTATTGTAAACAGTGCTGCAGTGAACATTCGTGTGCATGTGTCCTTATAATAGAATGATTTATAGTCCTTTGGGTATATACCCAGTAATGGGATTGCTGGGTCAAATGGAATTTCTATTTCTAGATCCTTGAGGAATCGCCACACTGTCTTCCACAATGGTTGAACTAATTTACACTCCCACCAAAAGTGTAAAAGTGTTCCTATTTCTCCACATCCTCTCCAGCATCTATTGTCTCCAAATTTTTTAATGTTTTTTTTTTTTTTCTTGCTGATTTGTTTGAGTTCCTTGTAGATTTTGGATATTAGTCCTTTGTCAGATACATAGATTGTGAAGATTTTCTCCCACTCGGTGGGTTGTCTGTTTACTTTGCTGACTTTTCCTTTTGCTGTGCAAAATCTCTTCAGTTTAATTAAGTACCAACTATTTATCTTTGTTTTTATTGCATTCACTTTTGGGTTTTTGGTGAAGAAATCCTTGCCTAAGACAATGTCTAGAAGGGACTTTTTCAATGTTAACTTCTAGAATTTTTATAGTTTTAGACTTTAGACTTAAGTCCTTAATCCATCTTGGTTGATTTTTTTACAAGGTGAGAGATGAGGATCCAGTTTCATTCTTCTACATGTGGCTAGCCAGTTATCCCAGCACTATTTGTTGAAAAGGGTGTTCTTTCCCCACGTTATGTTTTTGTTTGCTTTGTTTAAGATCAGATGGCTTTAAGTATTTGGGTTTATTTCTGGGTTCTCTATTCTGTTCCATCAATGTATGTACATGTTTTTATACCAATACCATGCTGTTTTGGTGACTATGGCATTATAGTATATTTTGAAATCAGGTAATGTGATGCCTCCAAATTTGTTCTTTTTGCTTACTCTTGCTTTGGCTCTGTGGGCTCTTTTTTGGTTTCATATACATTTTAGAATTGTTTTTCTAATTCTGTGAAGAACGATGGTGATATTTTGATGGAAATTGCATTGAATTTGTAGATTGCCTTTGGCAATATGGTCATTTTCAAAATATCGATTCTACCTATCCATGAGCATGGGATGTGTTTCCATTTGTTTGTGTCATCTATGATTTCTTTCATTAGTGCTTTGTAGTTTTCCTTGTAGAGGTCTTTCACCTCCTTGGTTAGGTATATTCTTAAGTATTTTTATTGTAAAAGGGGTTGAGTTCTTGATTTGAATCTCTGCTTGGTTGCTGTTGGTGTGTAGAAGAGCCCTTGATTTGTGTATACTAATTTTTGTGTCCAGAAACTTTGCTGAATCCTTTATCAGTTCTAGGAGATTTATAAAGGAGTCCTTAGGATTTTTGAGGTAAACAATCATATCATTAGCAAACAGTGACAGTTTGACTTCTTCTTTACCAATGTGGATGCCCTTAATTTCTTTCTTTTGTCTGATTTGGAAGTCTGGCTAGGACTTCCAGTACTATACTGAAGAGAAGTGGTGAGAGTGGGTATCCTTGTGTTGTTCCAGTTCTCAGAGGAAATGCTTTCAAGTCTTCCCCGTTCAGTATTATGTTGGCCATGAGTTTGTCATAGATGGCTTTTATTACGTTGAGTTATTTCCCTTGCATGCCAATTTTGCTGATAGTTTTAATCATAAAGGAATCCTGAATTTTGTCAAGTGCTTTCTCTGCATCTATTGAAATGATCGTGTGATTTTTGTTTTTAATTCTGTTTATATGGTATATCACATTTATTGACTTGTGTATGTTAAAACTTCCTTGCATCCCTGGTTTGAAACCCACCTGATCATGGTGGATTATCTTTTTGATATGTTGTTGGATTCAGTTAGCTAGTATTTTGTTAAGGATTTTGGCATCTATGTTCATCAGGAGTATTAGTCTGTAGTTTTCTTTTGTGGTTATGTTCTTTCCTGGTTTTGGTCTTAGGGTGATGCTGGCTTCATATAATGAATTAGGGAGGGTTCTCTCTTTCTCTATCTGGTGGAATAGTGTCAATAGGATTGGTACCAATTCTCTTTTAATGTCTGCTAGAATTCTATCATGAATTCATCTGGCCCTGGATTTTTTTGGTTGGTAATTTTTATTTTTTTTTTCTTTTTTTTTTTTTTTATTGCATTTTAGGTTTTGGGGTACATGTGAAAAACATGCAAGGTTGTTGCTTAGGTGCATACGTGGCAGTGTGATTTGCTGCCTTCCTCCCCTTCACCCATATCTGGCATTTCTCCCCATGCTATCCCTCCCCAATTCCTCACCCCCCCCGCTGTCCCCCCCACTCCCCCACAACAGACCCCCATGTATAGTGCTCCCCTCCCTGTGTCCATGTGTTCTCCTTGTTCAACACCCGCCTATGAGTGAGAACATGTGGTGTTTGATTTTGTGTTCTTGTGTCAGTTTGCTGAGAATGACGGTTTCCAGGTTCATCCATGTCCCTACAAAGGACGCGAACTCCTCGTTTTTAATGGCTGCATAATATTCCATGGTGTATATGTGCCACATTTTTCCTGTCCAGTCTATCATCGATGGGCATTTGGGTTGGTTCCAGGTCTTTGCTATTGTAAACTGTGCTGCTATGAACATTCGTGTGCATGTGTCCTTATAGTAGAACGATTTATAATCCTTTGGATATATGCCCAGTAATGGGATTGCTGGGTCAAATGGAATTTCTATTTCTAGGTCCTTGAGGAATCGCCACACTGTTTTCCACAATGGTTGAACTAATTTACACTCCCACCAACAGTGTAAAAGTGTTCCTATTTCTCCACATCCTCTCCAGCATCTGTTGTCTCCAGATTTTTTAATGATTGCCATTCTAACTGGTGTGAGATGGTATCTCAATGTAGTTTTGATTTGCATTTCTCTAATGGCCAGTGATGATGAGCATTTTTTCATATGCTTGTTGGCCTCATGTATGTCTTCTTTTGTAAAGTATCTGTTCATGTCCTTCGCCCACTTTTGAATGGGCTTGTTTGTTTTTTTCTTGTAAATCTTTTTTAGCTCGTTGTAAATTCTGGATATCAGCCCTTTGTCAGATGGGTAGGCTGCAAAAATTTTTTCCCATTCTGTTGGTTGCCGATTCACTCTATTGACTGTTTCTTTTGCTGTGCAGAAGCTGTGGAGTTTGATTAGGTCCCATTTGTCTATTTTGGCTTTTGTTGCCAATGCTTTCGGTGTTTTGGTCATGAAGTCCTTGCCTACGCCTATGTCCTGAATGGTTTTGCCTAGGTTTCCTTCTAGTGTTTTTATGGTGTTAGGTCTTATGTTTAAGTCTTTAATCCATCTGGAGTCAATTTTAGTGTAAGGTGTCAGGAAGGGGTCCAGTTTCTGCTTTCTGCATATGGCTAGCCAGTTTTCCCAACACCACTTATTGAACAGGGAATCCTTTCCCCATTGCTTGTTTTTATCAGGTTTGTCAAAGATCAGGTGGTTGTAGATATGTTGTGTCGCCTCCGACGCCTCTGTTCTGTTCCATTGGTCTATATCTCTGTTTTGGTACCAGTACCATGCTGTTTTGATTACTGTAGCCTTGTAGTAGAGTTTGATGTCTGGTAGTGTGATGCCTCCTGCTTTGTTCTTTTTGCTTAGAATTGACTTGGCTATGCGGGCTCTCTTTTGGTTCCATATGAAGTTTAAGGTGGTTTTTTCCAGTTCTGTGAAGAAGGTCATTGGTAGCTTGATGGGGATAGCATTGAATCTGTATATTACTTTGGGCAGTATGGCCATTTTCACGACATTAATTCTTCCTAACCATGAACATGGAATGTTTCTCCATCTGTTTGTGTCCTCTCTTATTTCGTTGAGCAGTGATTTGTAGTTCTCCTTGAAGAGGTCCTTTACATTCCTTGTTAGTTGTATTCCTAGGTATTTTATTCTCTTTGTAGCAATTGTGAATGGCAGTTCGTTCTTGATTTGGCTCTCTTTAAGTCTGTTATTGGTGTATAGGAACGCTTGTGATTTTTGCACATTGATTTTGTATCCTGAGACTTTGCTGAAGTTGCTTATCAGTTTCAGGAGTTTTTGGGCTGAGATGAGGGGGTCTTCTAGATATACAATCATGTCGTCTGCAAATAGAGACAATTTGACTTCCTCCTTTCCTAATTGAATACCCTTTATTTCTTTTTCTTGCCTGATTGCTCTGGCTAGAACTTCCAGTACTATATTGAATAGGAGTGGTGAGAGAGGGCATCCTTGTCTAGTGCCAGATTTCAAAGGGAATGCTTCCAGTTTTTGCCCGTTCAGTATGATATTGGCTGTCGGTTTGTCGTAAATAGCTTTTATTATTTTGAGATACGTTCCATCGATACCTAGTTTATTGAGGGTTTTTAGCATAAAGGGCTGTTGAATTTTGTCGAAGGCCTTCTCTGCATCAATTGAGATAATCATGTGGTTTTTGTCTTTGGTTCTGTTTATGTGGTGAATTACATTTATAGACTTGCGTATATTGAACCAGCCTTGCATCCCCGGGATGAATCCTACTTGATCATGGTGGATAAGCTTTTTGATGTGCTGTTGTAATCGGCTTGCCATTATTTTATTGAAGATTTTTGCATCTATGTTCATCATGGATATTGGCCTGTAGTTTTCTTTTCTTGTTGAGTCTCTGCCAGGTTTTGGTATTAGGATGATGTTGGTCTCATAAAATGATTTGGGAAGGATTCCCTCTTTTTGGATTATTTGGAATAGTTTCAGTAGGAATGGTATCAGTTCCTCTTTGTATGTCTGGTAGAATTCGGCTGTGAACCCATCTGGACCTGGGCTTTTTTTGGGTGGTAGGCTCTTAATTGCTGCCTCGACTTCAGACTTTGTTATTGGTCTATTCAGGGTTTCGACTTCTTCCTGGTTTAGGCTTGGCAGGAGGCAGCTGTCCAGGAATTTATCCATTTCCTCCAGGTTTTCTAATTTATGTGCATAGAGTTGTTTGTAATAATCTCTGATGATGGTTTGAATTTCTGTGGAATCTGTGGTGATATCCCCTTTGTCATTTTTTATTGCATCTATTTGATTATTCTCTCTTTTCTTTTTTATTAGTCTGGCTAGTGGTCTGTCTATTTTGTTGATCTTTTCAAAAAACCAGCTCCTGGATTTATTGATTTTTTGTAGGGTTTTTCGTGTCTCTATCTCCTTCAATTCTGCTTTGATCTTAGTTATTTCTTGTCTTCTGCTAGGTTTTGAGTTTTTTTGATCTTGCTCCTCTAGCTCTTTCAATTTTGACGATAGGGTGTCAATTTTAGATCTCTCCTTTCTTCTCATGTGGGCACTTATTGCTATATATTTTCCTCTAGAGACTGCTTTAAATGTGTCCCAGAGATTCTGGTATGTGGTGTCTTCATTCTCGTTGGTTTCGAAGAACGTCTTTATTTCTGCCTTCATTTCATTGTTTATCCAGTCAACATTCAGGAGAAAGTTGTTCATTTTCCATGAGGCTGTGCGGTTCTGGGTTGGTTTCTGAATTCTGAGTTCTAACTTGATTGCACTGTGGTCTGAGAGACTGTTTGTTATGGTTTCCGTTCTTTTGCATTTGCTGAGGAGTGATTTACTTCCAATTATGTGGTCAATTTTAGAGTAGGTGTGATGTGGTGCTGAGAAGAATGTATATTCTGTGGATTTGGGGTGGAGAGTTCTGTAAATGTCTATTAGGTTTGCTTGTTCCAGGTCTGAGTTCAAGTCCTGGATATCCTTGTTAATTTTCTGTCTCGTTGATCTGTCTAATATTGACAGTGGTGTGTTGAAGTCTCCCACTATTATTGTGTGGGAGTCTAAGTCTCTTTGTAAGTCTTTAAGAACTTGCCTTATGTATCTGGGTGCTCCTGTATTAGGTGCATATATATTTAGGATCGTTAGTTCTTCTTGCTGCATTGATCCTTTTACCATTATGTAATGTCCTTCTTTGTCTCTTTTGATCTTTGTTGCTTTAAAGTCTATTTTATCAGAGATGAGAATTGCAACTCCTGCTTTTTTTTGCTCTCCATTTGCTTGGTAAATCTTCCTCCATCCCTTTATTTTGAGCCTTTGTGTATCCTTGCATGCGAGATGGGTTTCCTGGATACAGCACACTGATGGGTTTTGGCTTTTTATCCAATTTGCCAGTCTGTGTCTTTTGATTGGGGCATTTAGTCCGTTTACATTTAGGGTTAATATTGTTATGTGTGAATTCAATCCTGTCATTTTGGTGCTAGGTGGCTGTGTTGCCCTTTGGTTGATGCAGATTCTTCATTGTGTTGATGCTCTTTACCTTTTCGTGTGTTTTTGGAGTGGCTGGTACTGGTTGTTCTTTTCTATGTGTAGTGCCTCCTTCAGGAGCTCTTGTAGAGCTGGTCTGGTGGTGATGAACTCTCTGAGTTCTTGCTTGTTCACAAAGGATTTTATTTTTCCTTCACTTATGAAGCTTAGTTTGGCTGGATACGAAATTCTGGGTTGAAAGTTCTTTTCCTTAAGGATGTTGAATATCGGCCCCCACTCTCTTCTGGCCTGTAGGGTTTCTGCTGAGAGATCTGCAGTGAGTCTGATGGGCTTCCCTTTGTGGGTAACCCGACCTTTCTCTCTGGCTGCCCTTAGTATTTTCTCCTTCATTTCAACCCTGGTGAATCTGATGATTATGTGTCTTGGGGTTGCTCTTCTAGAGGAGTATCTTTGTGGTGTTCTCTGTATTTCCTGGACTTGAATCTCGGCCTGCCTTGTTAGGTTGGGGAAGTTTTCCTGGATAATATCCTGAAGAGTATTTTCCAGCTTGGATGCATTCTCTTCGTCACATTCAGGTACACCTATCAAACGTAGATTAGGTCTTTTCACATAGTCCCATATTTCTTGTTGACTTTGTTCATTCCTTTTTACCCTGTTTTCTCTAATCTTGCCTTCTCGTTTTATTTCATTGAGTTGATCTTCGACCTCTGATATCCTTTCTTCTGCTTGGTCAATTCGGCTGTTGAAACTTGTGCATGCTTCACGAAGTTCTCGTGTTGTGTTTTTCAGCTCCATCAATTCGCTCATATTCCTCTCTATGTTGTCCATTCTCGTTAGCATTTCGTCAAGTCTTTTTTCAAGGTTCTTAGTTTCTTTGCATTGGGTTAGAGGTTGGTAATTTTTAAATTACCATTTCAATCTCGTTGCTTACTATTGGTCTGTTCTGGGTATCAAATTCTTCCTGATTTAAGCTAGGGAGATTGTATCTTTACAGGAATTTATTCAACTCTTCTAGATTTTCTAGTTCATGTTGCTTAAAGGTGTTCATAGAAGGCTTAAATGATCTTTTGTATTTCCATGGTGTTGGTTATAATATTTCCTGTCTTATCTCTTATTGAGGTTATTTGGATTTTCTCTCTTCTTTTCTTGATTAGTCTTGCTACTGGTCTATCAATTTTATTTATCTTTTCAGATAATCAGCTTTTTGTTTCATTTATCTTTTTTTTGTTGTTTTGTCTCAATATCATTTAGTTCTGCTCTGATCTTGGTTATTTCCTTTCTTCTTCTGGGTTTGGATTTGGTTTATTCTTGTTTCTCTAGTTCCTTGAGGTATGACCTTAGATTGTCAGTTTGTGTTCTTTCAGTCTCTTTTTGATGTATGTGTTTAGGGCTATGAACTTTCCTCTTAGCCTTGCCTTTGCCCCATCCCAGAGGTTTTGACAGGTTGTGTCACTATTGTCATTCATTTCAAAGAATTTTTAATTTTCATCTGGATTTTTTTTTTGACTCAATGATCATTCAAGAGCAGGTTATTTAATTTCCATGCATTTGCATGGTTTTGAAAGTTTCTTTTGGAGTTGATTCCCAGTTCTATTCCACTGTGGTCTGAGAGAGTGCTTAATATAATTTCAATTTTCTTTAATGTATTGAGGCTCATTTTGTGGCCCATCATATGGTCTATCTTGGAGAAAGTTCCATGTGCTATTCAATAGAATGTGTATTCTGAAGTTGTTGGATGAAATGTTCTGTTTATGTCTGTTAAGTCCCTTTGTTACAAGTTGACTTTCTGTCTTGATGACCTATCTAGTGCTGTCAGTGGAGTATTGAAATCTTCCACTATTATTGTGTTGCTGTCATTCATTTCTTAGATCTATATTAGTAATTGTTTTATAAATTTGGGAGCGCCAGTGTTAGATGCATATATGTTTAGGATTGTGATATTTTCCTGTTGGACAAGGCCATTCACCATTTTATAATGTCTCTTTTTGTCTTTTTTCACTGCTGTTGCTTTAAAGTTTGTTTTGTCTGATATAAGACTTGCTACTCCAGCTGACAGTTTAGTATCCATTTGCACGAAATGCCTTTTCCCACCTCTTTACTTTAAGTTTATGTGAGTCCTTGTGTGTTAGGTGAGACTTGAAGGCAGCAGGTAGTTGGTTGACTAATTCTTATCCATTGTGCAGTTCTGTATCTTTTAAGTGGAGCATTTAGGTCATTTTCATTCAATGTTAGTACTGAGATGTGAGGTACCAATTCCATTCATCAGGCTATTTGTTGCCTGTGTACTTTGGTTTTTGTTCTTTGTCTTTCAAATTGTATTTTTGTTTTATAGATCCTGTAAGATTTATGCTTTAAAGAGGTTCTGTTTTTGATATATTTCCAGGATTTGTTTCAAGATTTAGTGCTCCTGTTAGCAGTTCTTGTAGTGGTGGCTTGGTAGTAGCATTTATTTGTCTGAAAAAGACTATCTTTTCTTTATGTATGATGCTTAGTTTCACTGGATACAAAATTCTTGACTGATAGTCATTTTGTTTAAAGAGGCTGAAGATTGGATCCCAATCCCTTTTAGCTTGTAGGGTTCCTGCTGAGAAATCTGCTGTTAACTGATAGATGTTCTTTTATAAGTTACTTGGTGCTCTTAAGATTCTTTCCTACATCTTAACTTTAGCGAATCTGATTACAATGTGCCTAGGTGATGATCATTTTGTGATGAATTTCTCAAGTGTTCTTTGTGCTTCTTGTATTTGGATGTATAGGTTTCTAGCAAGGCCAGGAAAGTTTTCCTCAATTAGTTCCCCAAATATGTTTTCCAAACTTTTAGATTTATCTTCTTCCTCAGGAACACTGATTATTCTTAGGTTTGGTCATTTAACATAATCTAAGACTTCTTGGAGGCTTTGTTCATGTTTTCTTATTTGTCTTTGGTAGGTTGGGTTAATTCAAAGACCTTGTCTTTGAGCTCTGAATTTCTTTCTTCTACTTGTTCAATTCTATTACTGAGACTTTCCAGAGCATTTTGCATTTCTATAAGTGTGTTCATTATTTTCTGAAATTTTGATTGTTTTTTATTTATGGTACCTATTTCATTGAATATTTCAACCTTCACTTGTTGTATCATTTTTGAATTTCCTTGCATTGGGCGTCACCTTTCTCTAGTGCCTCCCTGAGTAGCTTAATAACTAACCTCCTGAATTCTTTTTCAGGGATTTCTTCTTGGTTTGGATCCATTGCTGGTAAACCAGTGTAATTTTTAGGGGTGCTAAAGAGCCTTGTTTTGTCATATTACCAGAGTTGGTTTTCTGGTTCCTTCTTATTTGGGTAGGCTCTGTTAAAGGGAAGGTCTGGGGCTGAAGGATGTTGTTCAGATTCTTTTGTCCCATGGAGTGTTCCCTTGTGGTAGTACTTTTCTCCGTTTTCCTATGGATGTGGCTTCCTGAGGATTATCTCTTTTCTGGGTCTAGCCATCCAGCAAGTCTACAGGCTCTGGACTGGTATTGGGGGTTATCTGCACAGAGTCCTGTGATGGAAACCATCCATGGGTCTCTCAGCTGTGGATACCAGCACAGTATTTGGGGTGTCTCCCGGGTCCTGCAGGAGTAATCTGTTTCCTTCAGAGGGTCTGTGTGTCCTCTTGAGTTTCCTCATTTATTCCTCCAGTCCTTCTGGAGCTAAAATTCATGATGCAGGCCTCCACATGCTGCTGTGTCCATCCAAGTTACAGCTGCAGTCTAGTTCTGCCTCCTGTCTGCCATGATGGGAGGAGACCTTGCACCATTTTGTATGTAGTCTTCTTATAATGTCCATTTTTGGTATTAGACTAATGCAGACCTCAGAAAATGAATTGGGAATTATTCTTCTGGAAATGATTGTATAAGACTGACTATCTCTTAAATGTGTAATAGACTTTATCACTGAAGCCATCTGAGCCTGAACTTTCCACTGTGTAATGATTTTAAATTATGAATTCAATTTCCTTTATAAATATCAGTTTATTCAGATTTTTATTTTTTCTTGTTTTAGTGTTAGTAATTTGGGTATTTTGAAGATTTTGTCCATTTCACCTAAATTGTTGAATTGATTGACATACAATTGTTTGTAATACTCTTTTATTGTCCTTTTAATGTTTCTATAATCTGTATCGGTATCCCTACTTTTGTTTTTGCATTGGTAATTCATTTCTTTTCAATGTTTTTTCTTCCTATTATTATATTTTTTCCTCTTTTATTATTTTCTTCCCTTTACTTATTTTGAGTTGACTTTTTTCATTTTTTCTTCTAATGTATTTATGTAGACACTTAGATCACTGGCATTATCTAATGCTTTTTCTAATGTAACCATTTAAAACAATGTTTCTGTCTAAGCACTTGTTTAGTTGCTTTGGCACATTTCAATATGTTGTTTCCATTTAATTTATTTCAAAAGATTTTAAAATTTCCCTTGAGATTTCTTTTTAACCCGTGGGTTACTAGTTAAAGTAGAAAGATTTATTTGTTGTGAAGATAAATCAGAGTGTGCTTGATCCATGGGCTATTAGAAGTATATTGTTTACTTTACAAATGTTTTGGAACTTTTAGATATCTTTCTGCTATTATTTATAGTTTAATTCTGTTGTTGTCAGAGAACATGGATTTGCATTACTTGAGTTATGTTAAGTTTAAGACTTGTTTTATGTCCAAGAATCTGGTTTTTCTTAGCCAACTGTCTAGTTGGATTTGAAAAGAATGTATATTCTGCTGTAATCGGATGGAGTGTCCCATAAATGTCAATTAAATCAACTTTGTTGATAGAGTTGTTCCAATTTTGTGTATCTTTATTATTTTCTATTACTGGTTCTATTAATTACCGAGAGGATGGTTGAAATCTCCAACTATAATTGTGAATTTGTCTATTTCTACTTGCAGTTATATCTGCTTTTGCTTCCTGTACTTTGAAGCATTGTTAGTATATGTATACATATAGGTTGTTATGTATCCTCAATAAATTGATCTTTTTATTGTTATGAAATATTCTTTATTCCAGGTACAAAAGTCTACTTTGTCTGTTATTAATTCAGCTCCTTCTTCTTTTTTTATGCTTAATACTTCAATTCTATGTCTTTTCCATCCTTTTAATTTTAATCTGTCTTTGACTCTACATTTAAAGTGGTTCTCTTGCAGACAGCATAATGTAGTGTCTTGCTTTTTTATTCAATCAAAAATATCTGTCTTTCAATTGGAGAGTTTAGGTCACCTACATTTCATGTAAACATCATGTTTGGGTTTAAATCTACTGCTATCTTGATATTTGCTTATCTGTTCTATTTTCTATCTTTTAAAATTTGTATTCTTTAAACTTGAGTATTTATATTTAATATTAAATAAAATTTAATACTCTATTTTATCTCCCTATTAGCTTATTAGTTATACTTATTTTTTGATTGATTGTTTTAGAGTTACAGTATACATTTTAACTTACCATGGTTTTAAAATAACATTGTATTTATGTTACATATAATGTAAGACCATTTTAACAATATTATTCTATGCCCCCCATTTTTCTGCTAATCTTGTTATAGATTTTAATCTCATGTTTTAAATTCTACAATATGCTGTTATTAGTGTGCTTTAAATAGTTGATATCTTTCAAAGAATTTTAAAACTGTGGGGAAAATCTCCTAGATTTATTCATATATTGAGTATTTCTGATGCCATTTTCTTTTGCAGATTCATGTTTTCATATGACGTTTTTCTTCCATCTGAAAAACTACTGTAAGTCTACTGATGATGAATTTTTCTTGGATTTTGTTTGAAAAAGTTTTTATTTTGCTTTCCCTTCTAAAGAATATTATCACTGGATAGAAAATTCTAGGCTGGTAGATTTTTCCCTCGACATTTTCAACTTGTCTTTTCATTATTTCCTGGATCTATAAGTTTATACTTTTCATTAAATTTGGGAAATATTTGGCCTTTAATATTTAAAATATTTTCTTAGTTCCTCCTTCTAGGACCCCTACAATGTGTATTTAAGATCATTTTTGTTATTCCACAAATCAGGAAGGATCTTTTTACTCCTTTTACTTGCTGTGCTTCATTTACCTTATGTTCTATTGTTGTCTTCAAGGTTACCTGTATTTTCTTCTGCAGAATCTGTCTAATGTTGCAAAATCTGTCTAATGGAATTTTTACTTCAGATACTCTATTTTTTTATGTCTGAAATTTCCTTTTGACTCTTTTTATGCATTCCATTTCTCTCCTCACTGTGGCCATGCTTTTTATAAAATATGACTATATTGTTATAATAGTTCTAATATTTAACTGTGAGATCCATCATCTCTATCATTTTTAAGTCTGTTTTTATTGACTGAGTTTCCTCCTGGTTATGAATCACAGCATCCTTATTCTTATTCTGACAAGCATTTTTTTTAATTGGATGCTGCACATTGTGAATATTACATAGTTGAGTGTCTGAATTTTGTTATCTCACTTTAAGGAGTTTTGAACTTCATATTGGGAGACATGTATTTTTCTATCAGTTTGAACTTATTTAATTTTTTAAACTTTGTGTAGGTTGGGCACAGTGGCTCATGCCTGTAATCCCAGCAATTTGGGAGGCCAAAGTGGGCAGATCACTTGAGGTCAGAAGTGGCCAACATGTTGAAACCCCATCTCTACTAAAAATACAAAATTAGCCATGCATGGGGGCACACACCTGTAATTCCAGCTACTTGGGAGGCTGAGGCAGGAGAATTGCTTGAACCTGGGAGATGGAGGATGCAGTGAGCCAAGATCACACCACTGCACTCTAGCCTGGGCAACAGAGTGAGACTCTGTCTCAGAAAAACAAAAACAAAAACAAAAAACAAACAGAAAAATCTTTGTGAGTAGTAGTCTAGAGTAGGCTTTACTCTAGGCATGAACAAATCATGCCTAGAGTAAATCACAACCCCTCTGGGGTGTCCACAGAATATCCGCGTGGTCTCTATGGACATTCTACTCTGACTCATCAAAGTCTGAATACCTCTCGACCTGACTGAGCTCTGGAAATTGTTCTGCTTTTGCACTTCAGTCACTCCTTGCCCTGGATTATGGAGTTTTACTCTATGCATGCACAACCTTGTATTTAGGGTTTACTTAAGGTAATCCTCATGCAGATTTCTAGAGCTCTTTTACTGGGTAGCTTCATCCTTTCTGGAACTTTGCCCTGTAAGTCCCAGCCATTTCATCCTTCTTAATCTCTGATTTTTGTTTTATCAATTCAGGTAGAAAATCAGAACAATTGTACAGATCACCTCACTTGTTTTCCTTCCCTCAGGAGTCACAATCTGTGTTACCTATTTTTCACTGTCTGAAAATAGTTACTATACATACTTTGCTCAGTTTTCTAGGTTATTATTATAGGAAGTATGGTCCTTTAACTCCATAATGGCCAGCACCCATATAATATATATATGATTTTAAAATCAATATATATGTTAATTAAAATCACATATATATATTATTTTAAATGAAATGTGTTAAATGTAAGTCATTTGAATTTTACAGCCAAAAATAAATCTTAAAATGTTATATTACTTCAGGTAAGGAAAGCTACAGTTTTAAGTGATACTTTACTTTTAAAAACATGTGAAAAGTCTTAAGAGTTTGAGGAAATTCTTTTTTAACTACATATATCAAACAGCATTTATAGACTCTCTAGTCTGAAAGATAAGAAAGTTGATCATACTCTTATCTCCTGACAACTTGTTCCCCCCCCGACTAACTGTCTTATATTTTTATTTATCAATTGCTAAGATGTATGACATTGATTTTTGCTCTGTAGCCACAGTTCATGATATTGTTCTGTCTTAATTCTATGTTGAACTGAATTTTGTTCTCGCTGGCATTTTAACACAACGTATCTATTTTTTAATTCTTCATTTTAAATTGCATTTTGTTTGGTTGAATTTATCATCAGTTACCCCCTCCCCATAAAGACTCATAGGGGGAATGCTCTCTGAGTCCTTAAGGCTTATGAGTTCTGTCTTTAGCCTTGTACTTGTAATAAACTTGGCTAGATATAAAATTTCCTCAGAATTTTTCACATATTGCTCTACTGCCTTTTATCATGTAATGTTACTATGGAGGAATCCGAACACATTCCAATATTTCCCCTTTGTATACGAACTACTTTTTGGCCTATTTGTCCATAGAATTCTTTGGGTATATCTTTGAAGTTTAGTAGCTTTTCAAGATATTTCTTACTATATTTCTTTTTGTATTACTTTTTCCTGAGTTATGGTACGTCCTTTTGGCTATAGATTTAGATCTTTATTTCAAGAAAATATTCTTGCACCTTGGGGCTTGACCTCTTGGAACTTTTTCTAAAGGACTTCTGCTTGGAATCTGGCATTGGACAGAGGCCAGAAAAGTCCTGGGGTGACTGTCAGTGGAGGCTTGAAGGAAAGGGAAGCAAACACTATTGAAAGCGTCATAAAAGAAAGGTTATGTTATATATTAGCAGGACAGTTGATTAGATTAGCTCCTGTAATTACTTGAAAAATAGAAATATCTAATTAACTTATATATCTAAGTTATTTCCAGACAGGATATTCAAAGTGCCACCTGGTTCTTTAAGCTGCTTATAAGTACAGTTAGAGAGAAATTAAAGAAGGAAATATTTCATTTTTTAAGCAGAATTCAGAAGAAATGTTTTCATCCCAGAACTTGCTGGTTTAGCAAATAAAACTATTTCTCATTCCTATATTATTAGTCAGGAGAAATTTCTCAACCTAAGTAATGGTCTCAGGGCAAATATAAGATAACAGAACACTGCCTGTAAAATGTGGCTTTGCATTCAAGAACCTATAAAATCATTTGTTAAGACATTAGGAAGATATAGGGTGGTGTCTCACAGACCCTTTCTTATAAAAAAAAAAAAGGACTTGTAATAATCTTAAGTGCACGGTATGTTGAACCTCTCAGCTTGACAATGGGAGTTTTAAAAATCTCAAGAGTCGAGTCTTATAGCACTTTGACTCACAGTCCAAAAGTAGAGATAGATTTTGTGGGTGTTGCTTTTGTCTAGTGGAGTAAATTAAAACTTGATATCTAGGAATTCCACAGAATTTTTAAAGGGATTATATCAGCTTAAACTAAAATATAGCAGAAGTAGTTCCGAATAAAATGAGGCCCCCAGACCTCTAACTTACTTTGAGTAGAAAGCAGGTTGAGAAAGCGACCCATCTGTACACATGGAACTTTTTTTGTGTGAAAAGGAAGAATGACTCTAAGGAAACAGCTAAAGCCCAGTGCTTAAAGCCAAGAGAAATAGAAAGTGATCCAAGATTATGGCTGAACTGGGTCCTGATCAAGGAATCTGTGATATGTGCCCAGTTGGATTTCAGAATTGCTATGAACCTCTGATGATTATGTGCCTTCTATTGTCCCCACTGTCGAATGAGAGTGTCTACTGTAGTGTTTCTGACCCATTCTCACCTCACGTTGTATATTGAGAATGTGTTGGGGTAGTTAGAAACTTGCCTCTTTAGGTTACATGCCTTCAGATCAAGAGCTGCACATACCTTTGGATCAGAAGCTTCAGTCATGTCTGAAACGGATTTAAATGACATTACTCTAGACTCCAAAACAGAATCTGAGGCTATAATGGATGAGATGAGATCCTGGTGGTTCTTGGGGGTTAGAGGGATATATTTTGCATGTGGGGAGGAGCCCAAAGGTTTATGACAATAAACTCTTGTTTTAGTGGCTCATAATGAACCATACCTTCCGGTATTTATGCTCTAGTTTAGTCCCCTTTCTGAATTTGGGTTGGCTCTGTCACCCCCTTTAAAAAGTAAAATGTGCTAGAAGCAATACTATGTCAGGTCTGGGCAGCGTCCACTTCTGAATTCTTAGAAGTAAGTTCCCATGCAAGTCCAACTTATCTTAAGATCACCATGCTGTGAGGAAGCCCAAACTATCCAGGTAGAAAAGCCATGTGGATGGGAACCAAGACACCCATGCAACACCCCTAGCTGAACTCAGCTAACCTTTAGCACTGAGTTGCCCTCACCCGAGTGATACTTGTCAGTGAATTAGTTGAGCTATCTATGCAAATGTTACATGGGGTACAAATGGTCCTCCCCAAGCTCTGTCCAAATTGCAGATTTATAAGAAAGTAGAATTTTAAGCTACTTTGGGATGCTTTGTTATAAAGCAATAGATAATTGAAACATCTTGAATTTCTACCTTGAGTTATTTTTATTGCAGATATCATGTTGTTGGAAATTTCTTTGAGATCATGGGGGCAATGTCTCTTAATATATATTCCTTCATCTCTTTTTTGTTGATGGTGCTTTCTTTATCCTCTCCGGTTCTCCCCTACCAATTACCTATGTGTTTGTTACTGTCATGCCCTTTCTAATTGTTACTAATCATCAAATAATTTAACTAAGTTGTTGAATAACTTAGTAATTCAACTAAAATGAAGTATTGGCTTATAAATAAGAATGTGAAGTGATATATGGAAAGGGTAAATTATAATGGCTTCATTTCAGGTTTCACTCCTGTGTTCACTGCCCAGGAGTGATTTCACCATGTGGGTTTCAGTATTTCGAGTGTTTCTGTGGCTCAGAAAGTAACCCTTAAAAGTTACAAAATCCTCTGCTTGTAATCCCGTGACTAACGCTATCCTTCCTGTTTTTCCCACCTCATCTTCAGCAATCCCTTATAGTAGTAAATAGACCATAGAATGTATTGTTCAAATGATCACAATGCTCCTATATGAAAGGGCTTCTGTTTTTATTTGCACTAGGATGGTAGGCATAAATGGGCAAATCAAGTTAGCAAGCCACATTGTTCGTAAGCTTGGATTTTGGATAATATAAATGGCGTGCACCTTCTTGAACTCTACCTGCTTAGCATTCCTGCTGTGGAAAAGAATGACTGTAGAGACCGTCCCATGCTGAGGTTTGAGTGTTCTTGTCTCCTCCAAAATTCATGTTGCAACTTAACTCCAAATGCAATGGTAGTAAGATGTGTGGCCTTTGGGAGGTGATTAGGTCAGGGGATCTCTTCTCTCATGGATGGATTAGCGCTCTTATAAAAGGGCTGGAGGGAAATAGCAAAGCCCCTTTTTACCTCTCCACCTTTTGCCATCTGAGGACATAGCAAGAAGGCACCATCTTGGAAGCAGAGAGCAGCTGTTACCAGACTCTGAACCTGCTGATGCCTTCCTCTTGGACTTCACAGCCTCCAGAACTGTGAGAAGAAAATTTCTGTTCTTTATAAATCACTTAGTCTATGATATTGTTATAGCAGCGGGAACAGACTGAGGTACCTCACTTTGCCTTTGGCCTGCCTATGTCTCTACATCTCATTGTTACCAGCAATGAATTATTGCATTGACCTTTTTGGATGGGGTCCTCTGCATATTGAAGGAATTCTATATCCTGCCTAATTTCTATGAAGGTTATGTATAGCCATCAGTGTTTCCTCATTTGGGGCCGGGTTACAAAGCACATGGCAGAGTTTGTGGTTTGTGGTTCACAGCCTGTGATCTGGAATTTCCTTTATCTATCTTTATCATTACTATGGGGATATACTTTCCTTCTATTTTGGTTTTTTCAAATTGCTTTTCTGGGTTTAGAGGGAAAGAAGTGGAATTACGTATCTTTACTCTGTTATCATTAACTGGAAGACCACTATTTTGATGTAGAGTTATGACCATGATATAGAGCCAAACAGAAGAAAACAGATTATAGTACATTAGTTATGATATGTATGCATTTGTATTAAAAAATACATTTTGCATTCCTAACCTACTACTAAGAATATTTACTTCACTGCTAAACAAAGTTATTTTGTGGAATGGAGAGGGTGTATATAATTGTGAAATTTTTGCAATGAGCATGAATTACTTTTATAACTCAGAAATCAATGAAGATAATTTCATTTTGGAGAGAACCAAAAAGGCTCAGGCTTCTGTGGCCCTTATTACATCATGGTGTTGAAGATCCATGCCACAAACAAGGTATATTGTGGTTAAGCATGAAATGCCCTTTTATTTTGACCTTGGTAGCCTTTCATTGAAAATTTCCCATTGCGGACCTTACAGGGAATTCTCTTCCTGAGCTCAGGAAAAGCTAAAAGTTGCAAGGCAAAGAGCACTTTGATGCTGTAGGTTAAAGGCTACTAAGATAGGATTGAATTAACCACAATAACAGCAAAAAGAAAATCCCTTGTCTGTGGGATGGTTGATGCATATTGTCTGGGCTCTGACTCCACAGTTGGCCTGTTCTCCTGACTCTATTTATTTCCCTGGCTCACATTACCATTTCCCTACCCAGTGTCCACTGAGTTCTTCTGTCCTAGGACTCAGCATTAATATTTTAGCAATGGTAGTCTATCCTTTTGCATATACAGAATGGAGGAGACAAGCAGTAAATCACAGCAATAAGCCTGTGCTGCCAGAGTTTCCTTGGAGGGCTTTACTGAGCACACCAAGAAATGGATTCATGAAACTTAGTGTGCTAGAGTGGAAAGTAAAACACAGAAATGAAATAGAGTGGTGCACACAGCTGTCACACTCATGTCAGAAATCTAGACGAGAACGGGAGGCGTCAGTGGCTCAAAAAGACCTTCCAGGGAAGAGAAGAGCTGCTATCGCGTGTCGAGAAGCTGACACTGGAACCAAGCTTGACAAGTCATTTTGATGCTGAGCTGGAAAATTCCTTGGAAATAAACACATTGTTCAAAAAAGGCCAAAAAATCCAAATCAATATAGAGAAGAGAGCCAAGGGAATGAATAAAAACGAGTAAATCAAGGATAATAATGGCTCCTGTACCCACTCCTTATAATAACCTGGACCTCAGCAAAGGCAAGTATTTGAGGTTAAGAGGTTGACTTGTGCAGTGGGAAAAATATGGCCAAAGAGGCAGGCGGACCTACACTGAGACCTACCTTGCCCACTTGCCACTTGGATTTAGAATATTGGGAAAGCAACTTTACTCTGCTCTAGAAAATTCTCAGCTGGTTCTGTCTTGTTTCATTGACCCTGAGTTTGGATTTCTTTATCTGTAATGTGCAGATAATAGTATTCTATCCATGATGTTGTTTTGAAGATTAAATGTGGTAACACTGATAAACACCTGTAGTCTACAGAAATTGTTCAGGATTGATCAGTAAGAGCCAGTTCTCTGGAGCTTGTCCTCTGCCCCCAAGCTCTCTGGGGTGGAACACTTCTGTGCCTTGCCCTGACCTTTCTCCTCTTTCTGTTTCTCCTCTTCCTTTTTCTCCTTCTCCTGCTCTGTAAAGATAGTGAAGCGCTGAGCTGGCAGATAAATTGGACTCCTGCTCAGGTGAAGCAGAGAGAATTCTTGATGTATTTTTTCTGTAGCTGAGGAAGCAAGTTGCATTTGTGCTCCTGGTTTCCATTACTGGGCTGGTCATATTTTATCTTCTCTTAAGTGGCAGCCAGATCCCTCCAGGTCAGGTCAACACAGACTCTGAATATAGGAGAGAGAGGCAGGTACTAAAGCTGATCAGAAGTATTTATTTGTCTTACAGCTGTACTATCTAAAAGAGGTACTAAAGTTTTCCAACCTGAGGCTGGGAGTTGCAGTTCTCCTCTGCAATGTCCTTTGAGCTGCAGGCATGTTTCCACTCAGCTGATTCTCCATGATGCTTGTGGCCTTGTTCCTTTGCCCAGCTTTAATGACAGCACCTACCTTCTCAAAGCCATCATTAACTCCACATTGCCTATAAAATAGATCTCCAAATCCTTACCCAGGTATCCAGTGCCTGCTACTCTGACTCCAACTTACTCTTTGTTTTATTTTCTACCACCCCTAAGCACTCGCCAGTCCAATACCAAACTCTTCACTGTTTCCCACATACTTCTTATATTTTCCTGCCTCTGTGCCGCCTTTTTGATGTGTCTGGAATACTCCTTTCTCCTCTTTCTCCTCCTCACTCCCATGGTCAAGTCATACTTGGTCTGCAAAGCCCACCACCAATGTAAGCCATGAGGTTTTATTTGTGCACCCTTCCACTGAGGGTAATCCTGCCTTTCTCTGAACTCCTTTGGTTTTCTGTGAACAGAGCACCGAAAATTGGTACTAATATTTCTCTACTCTGTAGTACAGGCTTTTCTAAGCTTACTGTTCTTCCCTAATGGATTGTAGGCCCCTTGAAGATAAGACTTGTGCCCTACCCCTACTGCTTTTCCTCACAGTGTTTAATATACTTTGGCAACTGGATGACTGAATTTGACGACATTAGTTGATCTGTTTTCATATATACAATTACTGATGACATAGGAGTCGTCACACCAAGGATGGCAAATTCCTGCCATGCATGCCTTCACAGCTCCTCTGGTGCTGGTGGAAAAATTCTCACACATTCACCCCAGTCAGGAAGTGGCTGCTTGGAGAAGTGGGTAGAGAAGGATTCTCAGGTTGTATCTTGTGCCAGTGGGATGGAGTGCTGTGACTGATTGGTGATGTCTCCTATTACTGATGGATCAGAATTGACAGGAAGGTGGAAACATTATGTTTCCATATTGGTAAAAAGAAAGTCCTGATAAATGGGATGGGCATACTTACAATGAAAACTGACTCTCCTAAAATTGTTAGGAGACAACATAGAATTGGAGTCACCAAACTTAACTTTCATTTGCACCTCTTCTACTTGAGAGCTAGTGGAAAATTATTTAATCTTCATTTTTCCACATGTCAACTGAGTTACTATCACCTATTTTGCCCACCTCAGCCAAAGAAGTATTTTTCGGTATTATGATGGCAAAAGGAGATATATATGAGTATATCAGTTTATTTTATCTTAATTCTGATGACTTCCCTTTTGGCCTAGAAGCTTCTGGACTGTCCATGTCTAGCGATGTCCATGCTGACCTCCAGTTGAGACATCTTAGGCCTAGCAGTGAGGCCATTTGAGATTAAAGCCTTCTGACTAGAGAATGCTGCACTTAACTCTCTCTTACCAAGTGAGGCCACAGAAGTGAGAATGGACACAGCTCTCCTGTTGTGTTTTGCACACACAGAATTTAATATCCAACCCATTTGCCCTTTATATCCAATTAAGGAATAAGTGGCTCATGAGGACAGAGTACAGTTCATCAATTCTGCATTTCTTCTTTGGATTTATTCCTCAACCTATTTATTAACAAACAAAAAACACCTTAAAAATCACCTTTCCTCTTAAACAACACAATATTTCAATCCAAATGAAATTATTTTTTTAAAAATGTCATAGTATATGTATAGTTTTCTCTCCAATGTAGTTTCCAACCCCAATAAGTAAGTTCTATGCTATGGAGAAGTTATATAGAAATAAAACTAAGTGTATCCAAACTAGTTCATCATTTTTATGTTATTCTGTCCTTTAAGGTCTAAGAAATAACTCTACCTATTGACTCTTTTAAATATTAAACCCCTTTTATTGACCCTTTTATTGGCCATCTGCTTAATGTTTAGTGAAAGAGCCCTAAAAATGGGTCCAACATTTAAAATCTATTACAATTGCCTTCAATGGGCAAGAGAGTAGACCTGTCTGTATCGAGTGCTTATGAAGTCAAATCTTGCGCGGCTTTTCTGATCTGGACTGGGAAGTCACCTCAGCCCCCTTGGGCCTCCTGCTGAAATGGACTCTTGCAAGTAGGAAATGTAAATTAAGTCAAAAGATTGGAGTTCTAGAAAATCTGCCATTCTTTACCCATCTCCAAAGCCATAGAAGAAAATAAAACAGTAAAAGGAAAGAGATTTATGAAATGGCTAATGAAAATTAGTCACATAAGGACATGAAGCCAAGAAAATCTGAATGGGCAAACTAAGCATCAGATATTAGAATGTTAAGGAGATGGTCGCTCTCCCCAGTTGTGTGAAGCTGTGTGGTTTTCCCAGCTATATGAGGCACCTGCTGACTGGTTGCCTCATGCCCCTACACAGAGAGACTTGGAAGGCACTAAAGACCTCTGAAGGGCACTTATCACCATCACATAATAGGATATTTTGTGATCTGGAAAAATTATTTGATTGGATGCTTTAGTGATTACAATATTGATTTGTTCCTCCTGTCACGTTTGTTACATCTGTGTTAGCTTCCCAGGGAAAACAATACAGTTGTGATTTGTTACCCGTATTGTTTTCAGGATAAAAACTGGATGAATTCCTGTGTGTGTGTATTTTTCCCCCATCAGGTGAAGCTGTTACTCAATAATTAACATTAGGTTTAGACATTGGGTTTAAGAAATAAACAAAGCACTTGATTGTTATTTTGACACCTTCATCATGGGGAAGAACTTTCGGGGAAGGCGGGAGACAGGACTTTTCAAGAAATTGCTATACAACATGGTGAAGAAATCTCTCTGTGATTATAAAAACATAAAAGAATAGTTGGATGATGAGACCATTTGATTCTCCTGGGAACTCTTCTGATATTTCTGATAATGGAGAAGGGCCTCTGTGTGAATCTCAGAATATTTTGTAATTTTTTCCCTCTTCTCTCTTCATCTCAATGGGTTCCTGGCCAAGCCCCAGGACCAGGCACTAAGAGAGAGGCTGGGTCTCAGCTAACTATCAAGATGAAGTGAAATGCCAGATATGCCCCAAATACTGTCTGAAATCTCCAGGGAAGTTATAAAAAAAACTTCAGAGCTGTCTACTTTGTGAACAAAAAAAATCCTCAAATTAAGCAATCCAGGGTAGCTTCTGACCAACTCTCAGTGCTTGTCTCTTACAAAGCAGTTGAGAAATCCTGTTCCAGTCAATGTGGGTCTCTATGGGAAGGTGCTGAGGGTGTTTGGGGAAGGTCACATTTCAAGTGGAGAGTTGAAAATTTTCACAGCATGGAAAAAAGAGAACCACTGTCCACAGGAGACAGGTCTTCATTAGTCTTAATTAAAATATTGACATTTCAATTGGGCTTTTGGTAGTAATTGCTCTGTTGCACAAATACAAAATGTCCAGCCAGGCCAGCACTTAGAACACCTGCCCTAGATGCTTAAAAGTAACTAACAAAAACTAGATGGCTTTTTAAAAGAATTAGAAAACAAGACACATACTGGGAGAACATGTTTGCAAATGACAGCTGGAAAGGACTGTTATCCAAAATTCACAGATTAAAAAAAACCTTAAAACTCAACAATAAGAAAACAAGCAATCCAATTAAAAAATAGGCAAAATACCTGGACCTTAAAGAAAATACACAGATGGCAAAGAAGCATATGAAAAATGAAAAGATGCTTGATATAGTATGTCATTAGGCAAAGGGAATTGCAAATTAAAACAATTAGATACCACTATGTACTTATTAGAATGGCCTAAGTCTCTAACATTGGTAACACCAAACGTTGGTGAGGATGTGGGGCAACAGGAACTCCTATTCATTGCTGGTGGAATTACAAAATGGTACCATCACTTTGAAAGATGTTTTGATAGTTTCTTACAAAACAAAATGGACTCTTGTCATGCAATTCAGCAATTTCACTCCTTGATATTTTTCCAAAGGAGTTGAAAACGTGTGTCTATGCAAAAAACCTGCATGCAAATGTTCATAGCATCTTTATTCTTAAATCCAAAAATTTGGAAGTAACCAAGATGTCCTCTAATAGGTGAATAGTTAAATAAAATGTGGTACATCCAGACAATGCAATATTATTCAGTACAAAAAGAAATGAGCTATTAAGCCATGAAAAGACATAGAGAAACTTTAAATGCATATTACTAAGTGAAAAGAAGCCATTCTGAAAAGGTTGCATACTGTATGATTCTAACTATGTTACACTTTGGAAGAGGTGAAACTGTGGAGACAGTAAAAAGATCAGTAGTTTCCAGGGATTGGAGGGAGTAGGAACAGAGGGCACTTAGGGTAGTGAAACTACTCTGGATGGTACTAAAACAGTGGATACTTGTCATTACACATTTGTCCAAACCCACAGAATGTACAATCTCAAGGGTAAACCTAATGGTAATAGACTTTGGGTGATAATGATGTGTTAATGGAGGTTCATGGATTGTAACAAATGTACTGCTCTGGTCAGGGATGTTGATAATAGGAAAGGTTGTGTAGATGTGAGTACAGGGGGTATATGGCATCTCTGTAATTTCCACTCAATTTTGCTGTGAGCTAAAACTTCTCTAAAAAAAAAAAAAAACCTAGTAAAGAAAATAGATGGCTTGAAATTTGGAGGAAAGTAAAAAATGTCAGATATAAGCGGCAATGACAGCAGAGAAGCTCTATTTCTTTGTAGTACACCACTGGCCCTTCTTCGGTTTCTAAAAACCCATTTATGCCTAGTGTTCCCATTATTGGGACACTAAGCATTTGGGAGTTATTTATATCCTACTGCTCAAGGTCATCACCAAGGTCTGATTGCAAAAATTCAAAAAATTGCAACTTAGGCATAAATGGGTTAATAATTTTGAAATAGCTACTATTCTTGGAGTCCATTTGGGCACAGAAGGGCTTCCCATGCGTTATGCCACTTAATCCTGATAGCTGCCCTATTCATACATGTCAGATTAGATAAGGAACCTGAAGTTTGGGGTGGCTCTATGGTTTCTCTAAGGGAGTCCAATTGGTGGGGAGGTCAAAACACAAATTCTAATACATAATTTATGAGCACTCATCCTGGAATTCTTAATCCTGGTTGTATACACATCAGAATCTCTTATGGAACTTCCAAACATGCACATTCTTCAGTCTTACCCAACACCTCCAGGTAGGGGGCTGAGAAACCTTGGCTTTTGCTTGTTTATATATTCAGTTCTCCAGCAGATTCTGAGGCACAGCCCTTCAGAGCCATATGACAGGCCTGGGATGAGTAGGCTGTGCTTGCCTGGACTGGAGAAGGCCAGAGAAGTGGCAGAAGAGCCTCCCACTGGTGCTTGGAAGAGAGCGGGGTAATACATAGGCACAAGGTTGGTTTTGTTGCCCAGCATCACCAAAGACACTACAAGATCCCTCTTCTTTACTGTGCATGGGAGTTTTTAAGATCATTTTCCTTGCTTCAAGCCCCCAGCCCAATTCTTCACACAGAGTAGGTGCTCCAGCATGCTTGACAAATGACTATATAAATGCTTCATTCTCGCCATAGCTCATAACACAGGAAATTTAGGATGTAGAATGAAAGGGTGTGATTAACATCTGGAAAGCAATATTCTTTAGTCAGTGAAAGAATAGAAGGGAGCAGAACATTCTGAATGGCTGAACACCAGACCTTTCCATGTGTCATTTCATTCCTTCTCAAGATTGCCCTCCAAAGTAACTTCCATTACACACACTGAACAGATGAGTAGCTGGAGTTCAGAGAATTTACATATCCTGCTCAGAGTCACAGGGCTAGTGCGGGAAAGGCCAGAATTTCCACCTGTCTATCTGACACAAAGCCCATGCCCTTTCTTTCTTTCTTTTTTAAAAATTATACTTTAAGTTCTGGGGTACATGTGCAGATTGTGTAGGCTTGTTACATAGGTATACAGATGCCATGGTGGTTTGCTGCCTCCATCCCCCTGTCACCTACATTAGGTATTTCTCCTAATGTTATCCCTCCCCAATCTCCCCACCCCTTGCTATCCCTCCCGTAGCCCCCCCACCCCCAACAGACCCCAATGTGTGATATTCACCTCCCTGTGTCCATGTGTTCTCATTGTTCAACACCCACTTATTAGTGTGAACATGTGGTGTCAGTTTGCTGAGAATGATGGTTTCCAGATTCATCCATGTCCCTACAAAGGACATGAACTCATCCTTTTTTATGGCTGCATAGTATTCCATGGTGTATATGTGCCACATTTTCTTTATCCAGTCTATCCTTGATGGGCTTTTGGGTTGGTTCCATGTCTTTGCTATTGTAAACAGTGCCAAAATGAACATATGTGTGCATGTGTCTTTATAATAGGACAATTTATATTCCTTTGGGTGTATACCCAGTAATGGGATTGCTGGGTCAAATGGTATTTCTATTTCTAGATCCTAGAAGAGTCACCACAGTGTCTTCCACAATGGTTGCACTAATTTACACTCCCACCAACAGTGTCAAAGCGTTCCTATTTCTCCACATTCTCTCCAGCCTGTTGTCTCCAGATTTTTTAGTGATCACCATTCTAACTGGTGTGAAATGGTACCTCAATGTGGTTTTGATTTGCATTTCTCTAATGACCAATGATGATGAGCATTTTTTCATATGTTTGTTGGCTGCATAAATGTCTTCCTTTGAAAAGTGCCTGTTCATATCCTTCACCCACTTTTTGATGGGGTTGTTTTTTTTCTTGTAAATCTGTTTTACTTCTTTGTAGATTCTGGATATTAGCCCTTTGTCAGATGGGTGGGTTGCAAAAATTTGTTTCTATTCTGTTGGTTGCCAGTTTACTGTAATGATAGTTTCTTTTGCTGTGCAGAACCTCTTCAGTTTAATTAGATCCCATTTGTCTATTTTGGCTTTTGTTGCCATTGCTTTTGGTGTTTCAGTCATGAAGTCCTTGCCTATGCCTATGTCCTGAATGATATTGCCTAGGTTTTCTTTTTATACTCTGTGTCTCCTGATTATAGAATAGTCTTTATCCAGAGCAGCACCATTCAATATAAGACAAGCCACAAAGATGAACCACATATGTCATTTTAAATTTTCTAATAGCCGTATTAAAGAGATAAAAAGAACTGATGGAACTAATTTTAATGTTATTTAAATTTAACCTAATATAACCAAATTATTATCATTTAAGCATTCAGCTAATTAAAAAAAATCTCAAGGTATTTTACATTGTTGTCTTCATACTAAGTTTTCAAAATCTGGTGTGTATGAAACATTGACAGCACATCTCAATTAGGACCAGCCACATTTCAAGTAGGACACGTAGCTCATGGGGACTGGATGGACAGTGAAAATCTAGACAATTAGTTGTGCTATAAGGGCACTTGCTTGGGTTGATGTGGGGAAACTTGGTGTTGGTAACTCAGGAAGAGGTGACAATCTGAAGGGCAGCTAGGCAGTTCGGTGCCAAGAAAATGTATTCATTCATTTCAGAAACAGTACTGAGTACTTACTTCATGCCACACACTGTTCTAGGCCCTAGGGTAGAGAGGTGAACAAATCCAAGTGCTTCCACTAATGGACTCTACATTCTAGTAGAGAAGACAGACAACAAGCAAATAAACACATAATGTAAGTGTTTTTAGAAAAATGATGTCAGAAAGCAGATAGAATGTGTCAAGAACTATTTTTGATGCATTAACAAGGAGGGGTCTTTCTGAAGAAATGATATTTGAGTACCAATTGAATGAAGTCAACGTAGGAATATCTGAGGAAAGGGTGTTTTTGGCAGAAGGAACCTGAAGATGGCAACAGGCTGAGTATGTTCTGGGAGTAGCAAGGCCAGACCCATGTTGGAGGAGAGGGCTGATGGTGAGAAAAAAGACTCAAGGATGAGACTGGAGTTGGCTCATGTGAGGGCTCATACAGTGGGGTAAGGACTATTCCAGTATGGTGGGAAATCTTCATAGACTTTTGAGTCAGGGAGTGAGGTTCTGTGATCTACATATTCTATAAAGGGCCAGGATTACCTGGCCACAGTATAAAGAATATACTGGGGTTAGAGTAACATAGGGTGGGCAATGACAGGTTTTTACTGCAGGAAATGTGTAGAACTCTGAGGAACGTGTCCAACTATCTTGGAATGAGGATAAGCAAACAATGGACAAGACTCAATTCTCATGGCACAGCTATACTAACTCTTAGTTTATATGCTATATGGATACAAGCTGATGATCAGAGAGCATTTCTCACATTACACAGTTGAATGATAGGAAATGAATTATCAAGACAGGACCTCAGACAGAGAATTATGTGAGGACCAATTGCCAAAGCTGGGGTAGGATGGCTTCCAGAAAACAAGAATTTGATTAGGAACCCAGAAATGCCAGACCCTGCCTCAGCCCAGCTACTTTTCTTCTCTTGGAAGGGCCCAAGGAAGGCTGAATTTCAAGAAATGACATGTAGAAAGTAAGAGTAGTACTTCATTGTACTGACCTTGTATTAAAAGCCTCGATGTAGAAATACTGGGTTAAAAAATGGTGCAAGAGTCATGAAAGGGGGTTCCCCTCTCTTAGACAAAAATCTTGGAATCTTATGAAAACAGATGAGAGCAGCCCTTTAATCAGCTTTTTAAGGGCTGGAATCTTATCTTGTTTATAGCCATATCCCCAGAGATAGAACATCTAATACATGCTCAATATTTGTTGCATCCATCCACCCGTTCATTTGGCAACTCCTACATCTAATGAACATCTTTACCAGGCACTGGGCTACAGCAGGGAGGAGGCATGGCCATTGCATTCTGAATTCATAGTCTGCCATCAGAAATAGGCTTTCGCTACAAGATGGCGAGTTCTTCAGAGAGGAAGGACGGCTTTCTCTCAGAGCATGCAAGAGGATTCCCAAATCCAGGGCAAGGAAGGATGGGGAGCCTTCCCTGAGGCAATGGTGCGTGCCCAGATCCTTGTTGGGTTCAGAATGGGAGATTTCTGGCATTTGTAAACAGCAAAAATACACTCTGTTGGTGAACTGGCTGACATTATGTAGGTAGCTTGAATACAGAACTGAATATTTAGAATGATAGAATAATGATTAGTTAGCAAAGATAAATGATGATAAAGCCTTATTAATATGTATAAACTATGCTTTTCCTAAATTTGGTAAAATGAAAAGCAAGAGTATATGCTCATTTTAAAAACTCTACATTCATACCATTCATTTGTGTAATATGGCATCTAATACCTGATTATCATAATTTTACCTAAATAATGAATAAATTAGACAGGGGAAAAATTAAAACCTTTCATATTAGACACAATTGTAATTCTTTTATTGTGACATTCACAGTTAAATTCTTAATTAAGCCTGCATGCTTTTTTTTTACAGAAGTATATTTTGTAGATATAGTTAATTTTTTAGTATTTGCATCCATGAGAGGAAAGAGCAGCAGAGGTAATTCCCCAAAACCAAAATTTAAAATCCTTCGCCACTGGGCTGTGTCTATCCTGAACAATGCCTGATATTTGCTTTCCTAAATGATGCTCTTTATGGGATAATATTAACATATGTTTGCATATCCAGAAAAGAAAGAAAATAGCTGATATAAATCAGCAGAAAGAATATGGTAGGGGCTGAGTGATGGAGAAGTCTTATGGGATTGACATTATTTTTCAGTGATAATGTGTAATTGCCTAGCCTACACATCATAAGTTGAAATAGAAGATGATAGTTTTCTGTTTCCTTCCCTCCTTCCTCCCTTCCTCCCTTCCTCCCTCCCTCCCTTCCTTCCTCCCTTCCTTCTTTCCTTCCTGCCTCACTCCCTTTCTTCCTTCTTCCCTTCCTGCCTCCCTCTCTTCCTTCTTTTTTCTTTCTGTAAACTCAATTTATTTATTATATTTCCCAAAATGTTGTGTCAACAAGGACACATAAATCCATCCAAGTTCAGATAAAACCTTAATAATAAACTTGGGGAAGCAGTTTATCAATATGATCATCTCTGTGGGAACTAAATACTCCAGTCCATTTCTAGCCTAAAATCCTCTAGACACATGATCATAAACTTGAGGACAGCCTACTGCTGTGCATGTTGATACCTAATACAATTTTTTTGGAAAATTACAGAGAATTCAGCAAGCATCTTCAGTCATGGGAGGGCATTTTGCAGTGTTTGTTGCTGTCATCATCATAAAGATTACAAACGATCTCCCTGCCGCTCGGTGTGCATCTTCTAGGATCAGGCATCAGAACAAAGATGGCAGAAATGCATTCAGAGCCCCACTTTATGAATTTACTTTGCTTATTGCATTTCTTTTCTTGGAAATGTAATTGCTTTGGAATTACCGGGATCACGAGGAAAAGCGTGCCATCAAGAAAGTAAGCCATTGAGTGGGGAAATGTGATAAAGTCATTTTAAGTTTGACAGAAATGTTGAGGTTTTCTGATCCACAACTTCTGGGTAATTGCTTCAGTCTTTGCAAAGTCAGAGGGAATACGTTCATGCATTTGTTGTTGCTATTGTTGTTCAAAACACACAACAGAAAGGCTGGTGCATTACCAGAAGACTAGAAATCATTGGAATAATATGACATCTCTAAACACAACTACATAATCCAATCATCACAGAAATATAATTGTTCTGAGTTTGATTGTGAAACAATAAAAGAAGAGAGAAAATAATGGATCAAGGTATCAAATACTAAACAAACATTAGGTTAAGCCAAACTTCTCCTTCATTTCAGCAACAGCAATCTTAAATGCCCATTTAGCTCATAAAAATTTAGCAAAATATTATTTTTAGTAGTTGTAGAAGATATCATAAAAGTTGCAAAGCATTTTTTTGGGGGCATGAAATATACACGTCTGAGAATAAAAGCGTGTAGATGTATACACACAAACACATCCACACACTGGAAATCTCATCCTTGTTATTCTTTTGGTACTATGTAAATGCAAAGATGTAGACTTAGTTGGGTTCCAAGCTAGGTTTTCTTGATTGCAAGTAACAAAAATGGATTTTGGCTAATGTAGCCAAGGAGAAATGTGTTGGAAGGAATGGGATTGCTTACAGAATCAGTGGGAGGCTGAAGAAGCAGGCTTGGAAAAGGGCAAGAATCAAGGCAGTTCTAGTTAACAGGAATTATTTTGCAGCATCATCAGAGTGCCAAGACTCCTGAGTGAGCCCCAGCCATTTTCGTTCTGTTCAATCCTTGGTCTAAGTTGAGATTCCTGGAAGGGAGTGTTCAATTGACCTATTTACTCACAAGCTCATCCTTGGAAGGAGAGAGTGGGATACTTCCATCAACTGTCCCACCAGACTGTATCCAATGGAGGAGGGTGGGTCCCTGAAAGGTTGGACACTGGGTAGCCAAAAACAGCAAACCCAAACAGTCAACAGTGTGAGGGTAAGTTTTATTCACCTTAACCCTGAGTGATGATCTTAACCCTGAGTGGAGAACTGACCAACTCCTCTTAGACCATTTCCAAAGTACAAGCAGAACTTGGCATGATGTCATGAGCTCCTGATGGAATCTGAAGACTAGAGTCTCAAACTACTCAGTTTTGTGACTTTTTGCAACACTCTTTGTTGCATCTCAGGTTCCCCATCTTACCTATCTCACAAGTTTATCACAGACACAAAGAGCAATCTATGTTAAAGTATATGAAAGCACTTTGTGAAAGTTTACAGTGGTTTCCAAATGTTCCTGTGAGTTTGAGAATCCTCTAATAGTGACTGCAAGAGCCTAGAGAGAGACACAGAGACCTAGGAGCAGGTCTGAGGGCCTAAGCATGCCCTGGGTAATGAGGTCAATGTCCACTCCATGAATGTGTGTCCCTGACAGATTAGATGCGTGAAATGCCTGTGTATCCACCAGACTTAGGGCATACCGTATAAAGCAAAGTCTTCACTTTCCTTTTTCTAAAATGATGTTCCATGTTGCTTGCTCCCAGCAGTCTGTAAGCTTCAGGAATATGCCTGGATTTTTGGTTCTTAAATGATAAATGAAAAACATACACAGAGAGGTCATATTTTATTGGAGATATATGTCCCTAGAGTTCTTATATAATTTGAAATTTACCTATTCAAAGAATAATATCAACAGAAAATGGGAGGATGTTTGTTTGCCAACTAAATGAGTGCTCCCATGTAGCCCTACCATAAACTCTTTTACAGTTCACTTGTCTTCTTTATGCTAAGATTAAATTATGTGATTGCCAACAAAACTTAATTGGGTAGGAAGAGGTTGCATTATTTCAAATTTTGTACATTAAGAGAGGCTCAAAATATTATATGTCACATAATTTTGAATTCATGTAATTTATGCAATGTGGTGTCACTGTAAGTCAGGACCATGTTTACTTTCTGCAATGCCCAACACACTACCACTGCCAAACATATGCTATTTAGTAAATGTATGAGGAGGAACCCAGTGAGGCTTGGGTACTATAATGTACATTTCACCTTAGCCCACCTATAGAACACTTTGGTTTTAGTAAACCTGGACACTGGTGTCTGACGGCTGTGTCCTGTTTTCACACTGGCAATTCTTGTGAATTGAATGAAGTTTTCATTTCCACGCTGGGCCGATTTCTCAGTTGTGAAATGAGTTTTTCTGCTTTTGCTAAGGGGTTGAGCAATACAAGTCAAGGGAGAAAACCTCACCTAGATTTCCTTGGTTAGTTTCAAGGAAACCTTTACACTAAGAAAGCCATTGCCATAGGGCTGATGGAGAAAACACTGAAAGTGTGTATAAGTATGCAGTACCCACTCTGCTAGTGCAGCCTGGGGCATTGGCCCATGGGGTCCCTGCAACAAGCCTTTGAAGTCCTCATGTTCATTCTTGTTAATGAGGCAACTGAGGGCCCTAAGAATCAACTCACTGCCCAAAGTCCCACTGCTGGTACATAGTAAGGCTGAGCCCACTGCAAAACTGTGTCATCATTCACAAGCAACCCAGGTTCTCCTTTGAAGGTAAGACCTTTAAGCCATTTTACAGAGGAGCGCCTGGGACCTTTTCTCTTGTTTTCTCTCATATGATCTCCCTCCCATATCTTTTCATGTTATTTTCTAAAAACAATTCTCAGTGCTCTACCCAGAAAATTCATTTTTTTTCAAGAAATGATTAGGTGTTTTGTCAAATAAATAAACAAAGCCCTAAGACTCTGTATGAGGTAAAGGAAAAGCATTGCATTCCAAAAAGAGGTGGCTATACAAATTGCCTGAAAAATGTTTAATAGGACAGTAGGATAATTCTTGGATGAATATACATCTTTCAAGTGAAATGCTCTTTGGTGTAGTTACATGAGCATGGCATAGATGAATTATAAAATGATTTTCTAGATTTCCCTGCCTATATCCTTGGCTCTGACTGGAATCTTTCCTCCAACTTCGGTCATCTCTCTTCTTTTTGTGTGTGTTTCAGTATGACCTTGCCTAACGTTGCACTGGGAACTTAATAAATGAAGCTGTTCTTCTCAGTTATTCATGATGTTGTCCACCCAGATTCTATCACTTCCTGAAATAAAAATAATCTCTTACCGTGGTGTGGAGGTTCATAGTTTACAAAGCACTTTCTGCCTATCTGATCTCATTCCATCCTCTCAGTGCCCTCTGGCTTAGAGATAGTATAAATATCACCCCTTTCTTATGGATTAGAAGCTTGAATTGCAAGATACTTTGTGGCTTGCCAGGGCAGGAGAGCTGGGATGCACGCCCATGTCACTTGATGCGATGCCCTCTGTTCTTTTCCTTTTGCCACACAGCTTTTCGCCAGGGACACTCCTTGGATGCTGCCCACTTCTCCCCAGGTCTGTATCATGGGGCTTGGAATATCCACAAATGAATGTGACCTGAAGTAGCACCCCAGCAACTGCCATCACAGGCGGTGCCTGCTCTTCCCCTTAATGGCATAATTATTTGTATCTAAGTGCTGCTTTCCAACCAAAGCCTACTGTCCAAATGGCAATTCATTGACTCTAAAACTCAGGAGTGGTCAGTTGCCATCCTGCTCCAACCCTCTTACATCTTAACTCACTGTTCTAGAGAAGGAGCTTTGTGTAGCCTCCTAACCAGAACCAACTGACAACACATGGGGGCCCTGCTGTAATTAAGTATTGATTTCATGTGACACGTATATACAGAGGAGGCTCATCTCATTTGTGGGCTGCTGTTATCTGTCGGTAGAACAAAATGTGTGATTATCGGTGGATGTCCTGTGGCTATCTATGGTGTACTGTACTGCTCATTCATCTAATCGTAGAGACATTATGGTACGCCACTCAAGAGTGAGCCATTTGTCTTAACACGGCACCTGCTGCTGTTGGCCTGGGCTTTTGTTCCCAGAAATAGCTGCACAGATTCTTCACTGAAACTCTTTCTTAGTTCCAATTTGCTGCTGCCAGAATGGAGAACTAGCAAGGTCCATCCACAATAATGTAACATGGCTGTGGCTTCAAATAAATGGAACACCAGGCACTATTTCTCTTCTGCTTTCTTTGAGACAGTCACACCTCCTGCCACTATTCTGGTTTCCCTGCTGAACCCAGGAGAAGAGGACAAGTAATTGTGGACAGAACAAAGTTCACCTCATTAACATTGTCAGGAAATGCTGGAGGTTCTTGAGTCCCCCATCATCTTTATGCATCATTCATGGGCTCCCATGTTGAACTGAGACTGCTCTGCTTTTTACATTTGAGGGGGAAGGTATATTGTGGAGGGGTGGGGGAAGGGGCTTCATGCCCACTGCAGGAATGAGAGCCTGAGGAACTGAAATCTGAGTCTCCTTTAATTGTGTGATTTCTCTTTCCACTTGACAGTTTCATCTCTACCGAGCCACTGGCTGTCTTTACTATGAACTCTCCTAACAGTGGAATCAGAGTTTCTAAATAGATGAACTTTTTGTGTAGGTGTCTTTGCTTATTTGGTGTTTTCCATCTCGGGGTGGGAGGTCGGATGGAATAGCTTTCGTGGATAGTGCTTTTGCTGTCCCCACTTGCTCAAAATATTGGCCGGGGGTGTCAAGAGCTGAACCAATTAAAAAATCTTGTTTCCTGTACCAGTGCTCTTTCCTTTGACACAGTGGGTTTCTCTCTTACCTACTGCTACCTAAAGTTATTTCCATTAGGTGTTTCTTTCCTGCTGCCATGTAAAAGGATTAAAAATAGCATTGTAGACAGACTGATTTTAGGGTGAAATTTTGCAGTCCTGTGCACCATTGTGGGTTATGTCTTTGAAGTGCACACTGAACTCCACAAGCTCCATTTTAAGTATTGTTTTATCACATCCTATTCACCTGAGTCCAGAGTCCTGAGCTAGGGAATAGGGAATGGCAGATAACTGCTAATCACACATGAAAGTGTTATCTGCATATTAAATATGTCACTCGGAATCCAGTGAATGAGTCAGAGACAAAAGTTTAAAATAAGATCATCATTCTTGCAGGTCCTCCTTCCCTACATTGCAGCAAGAGTCTGTTAGGGACCATATCGAAAAATAAAATTGCAGAAATCAAGGATGTTTCTTTCAGTGTGTCTAGGTGGGGAATGGAGGGTCAGTAGGAGAGAAAATATAGACTTTGGGGTGAGAGGAATCTGGGTTCCATTTTCCCAACTCTGTGATATTGAACAAATCAATCGCTCATCCCTAAGGAATCTCAGCCTTCTCGTCTATAGAATGTGGGCAAAATAGTGATCTTGCTCATCAGGACAATTAAACAGGCAGCACCCATAAAGCCACATAGCTCATGCCACGCACAGAGGCATCCTGTGGCACAGTGCCCTCAACACTGGGTGAATGTCATTCTGAGTTAATCACAGCTCTGATTGCGTAGACCATTTCCAAAGTTTAGTTGTGTTTCTTTCATACAGTCATTTGAACTATCTACAGGGTGTTTCCTGTAGGTTACAACTGGCTACTGGAAGACATCCTGAGTGATTGTTCAAAGGGGCCCATTGAGAGGTGAATGATGAGGCTGGTGAGAATTCTGTGGTGTGCTTAAAAGTCATCTGGGCACTTGCTAAGTCTAGTCAGATTCTAGGACTCCACCCCGTAGAATCTGATACAGCAGGTTTGAAGAGGGGACCCTGAAATTTGCACAAAGTTCTCCTCAGGTAAATACAATGTATAGGCCTTCTGAACTAGACTTCAAAAAATACTCCCAGAAACATGCCCACAGAAGAACCACTAAGGACCTAGTAATATGGAAGTGGGGCAGGGAAGAAAAGGGCATGGTCCCTGGTGAGGGCTCCACCCCCAGCCTGTGCTCACAGACCTAGGTGAGAACAGGCACTTCTGCCTTTGTGCCCAAATATTGCATTTCCCAAGACCACCATGGCCTGCCATGCCCTCATCCTATGCCTGTAAAAACCCTGAAACCCTAGCAGGCAGACACACAGGCGGCTGGACGTCAAGAGGAGCACATCAGTGGAAGATAACATGTGTGGCTGGATAAGAGGAACGCACCAGTGTAGCAGGATACCAGCACACTGGCACGCCATTGACTGGCAGAACGATGTGGAGTTTGGCTGAGTTGGTTGGGAAAGAGTCCGGCCACTGAGTGCCTGATTCCAGGTGAAAACTATCTCCCTTCTGGCTCCCCCATTTGCTGAGAGCTACTTCCATGTAATAAAACCTTGCATTCATTCTCCAAGGCCATGTGTGATCCGATTCTTCTGAGACACCAAGGCAAGAACTCTGGGATACAGAAAGCCCTCTGTCCTTCTGATAAGGCAGGGATCTAATTGAGCTGGCTAACACAGGCCACCTATGGACAGATAAACTAAAACAGCACCCCATAACACACATGCACTAGGGCTTCAACTGTAAACATTCACTGCTAGAGACTGCTGTGGGGTCAGAGCCCCACAGCCTGCCGCTCTGTATGCTCCCCTAGAGGTTTGAGTAGTCAGGCACTGAAGAAGCAAGCCACACCCACCTCCATCACACGCCCTGTGAAGGGGACAAGGGAACTTTTCCTGTTTCACTAGGATTGACCACTTGGAAAGTGCCAGTCATGGGAGATGAGACAGCAGCCTTCCAGTCACCAAAGAACTGTGATATGGACAAGGATGGGATTTGTCCTGGAGCCCCTGGGGTCAAAACAGAGCCTGATGGGTAGAAATTCCAGGGAACAAATTTCCATTTAATATAGATCAGTATTTTTTCTAAGAATTAAAGCTGTGCAAGTATGACCTATGTAGCTCCAGGGGGAGTGAGCCCTCCAACTCAGGAGGAATTTAAATTTGTCTGTCTGAGTGGCCTCTGGGAATTTTATGTAGGAGAGATTAACTCATGCTCTTAGCCCCTACTGGCACTGAGTTACTTTTATTGTCATTGTTTACCTTTAGGTCCAGTGTGTTCACTCTCACAGGTGTTTGTTACCCACTTACTCAGTGCCTGATTCCATGAGGATGAAGCAGAAAAGAGCTGTGCAAATCCAGGACAGAGTGTGATTTTTGCAGATGCTGTTAATAGAAAAGAAAGAATCAAGTTTCACTTTGAATATGGAAAGAGGTAGTGGGTATTTCTGGCAATGAGAAGAGAGGGAGGGATTACCCATTGGAGGAAAAAGGTAATGGATAAGCTTGTTCCCCTTTGAGAAGAAAAATTCTTTCATATCAGCTTTTAATAGATGAAGCAAAGTTTTCATTTTCTTTCAAAAAAGTATTTGTTTTTCTGCCTTTCTCTTCAGAGCTGTGAAATTCTAGATGTCTCTTAGAAATAAAATGGATTGCTAAACACTTAATTTTTCTCATCTCTGTATATATTTCTTCTTCTTCTTTGGAATTTGTGGCCACCATTAATGTATGTAGGATGTTCTCATTTTGATTTTCAGCTGAGACAGTACAGGCTTTTATGAGGAATACTTCAGATCAAGCAAGAGCCACTGAGTAGTTTCCTTCCTTCCAAGATTTCAAAGCAACAGCACCATATGGAGTCTAAACTTAGCTTTTGTTTAGAAGCCAGCAGCTGGCTACTCACACCAAGATGGTGTTGGATGTTTTTGGAGCAGGATATCCAGGTGACATTTTAATAAAAGCTTTCCCTGTAATCCCAGCACTTTGGGAGGCCGAGGCGGGTGGATCACGAGGTCAAGAGATCGAGACCATCCTGGTCAACATGGTGAAACCCTGTCTCTACTAAAAATACAAAAAATTAGCTGGGCACGGTGGCGCGTGCCTGTAATCCCAGCTCTCAGGAGGCTGAGGCAGGAGAATTGCCTGAACCCAGGAGGCGGAGGTTGCGGTGAGCCGAGATCGCGCCATTGCACTCCAGCCTGGGTAACAAGAGTGAAACTCTGTCTCAAAAAAAGAAAAAAAAAAAAAAGCTTTCATGGGCCAATTATTCAATCTATAGAGTTTTGTAGTTAGCTGACTCTGAAACTACATGTGCAAGGTCATGTGAAATTGTATCTCAAGTTTGATTTTTCTTTGTTGTACTCCCTCTTCTCTCCTACTTCCTTGATAGTTGCTATTTGTTTGATATTTTTAAAAATTTCTTATTGACACACAGATCCATCCACAAAACACAAAGCCATCTTGAACTGTGAAGTGTTCTGAGTTTCTTAAAATTCTAGTACAGAATGAGAGTTTCTAGAAGGCCTAGTTCTGGAAGTTGCCATCAGCTTCGGGTTTTGCCGAATAGCACTATATATGTTCAATAATAAAGTTTTCTGGTTTTGTCAACTATTTCTTACGGAACTATTCTCTGTGATGCTGAGGTTACAGAAAAATATCATTTTTCTGTCACTGTTGATGTTCTTCAGGACCTCACTTTTGAATGGATGTCCTTTTGAAACCTAAGTGGTTATGTACATCAGAAAAACACCTTATCCTGTGCTCCACTGGGTGACTTGGACAAAGTAACGCAATTTCGATCGGGGAAATGGTACATATAATGTTTCATAGGAGCCAGATTCCAATAATAACCATCTGACCCTGTGATCTTATGTTTTCCATTTTCCTGTTAAAGAATGTGGCAAGCAGTGCTGCTCAAGCATATTTTTCTATTAGGTGTTCTTTGATTCGTGAGTTGCTGGGTAGATTTTCCATTCTCAGCATTAGAAGACAGAACATCAAATACTTTTATCTTAGAGTAACTTCTTATGCAACTGTCTCATGGCCTATGCTAAATGAAAAGAAGGTTCCTTATGTATGAGTACAGAAAAATGGAGCATGATTTTAACCTTGGTTCTAGGTTTTGTTGTTTGTCTTTTTGACTTGAATATGAAGTCCGTGGTTGCTGATTAAAAGAATAAATACAGCAGCCATTGCTCACACCAAGATTTATCGAGTGCCTATCTTGTGCACAGTCATTTGCTAGGCTCTGTTTATACAACATATCCTATTTAAAAGGCAGCTTGATAAATAAATAGTTTGGGATTCCCTGGTGGGAGGTAGGTGGTGATATTCATTATAGCTTCCCCAGCTGTCACCTGGGGTATCAGCCTGGAGAATGTCTATGCAGGAAGATGATAAATTTCAAAAATGTTTTCTAGGAAATTCCCTGCATCTTTATATAATCTCCTGGCCTCCAGGGAAAGAAGTTAGGATAACTTGACTTACTTGCCTTGGTAAAAATGTTGAACTGAATCCTGATCTCATTTCTTGTCTCCCCTCCTTTTCTCTTCTTTCTACATTGAAGAACAGTTTAACACTAATATGATTGATGTATTATTTATCTATTGCTACATAACAAGTTGCCCCAAACTTAGCAGCTTAAAACAACTAACATCTGTTATCACATAGTTTCTGGGGTCAAGAATTCAGAAGAGGCTTAGCCAGGATCCTGGATCAGGATCTTTCAGGAGGTTCTGGCTTAGAAGGTGGTGGTTAGGAGGTCAGCAGGGCTGCAGTGATTTGCAGTCTCACTCTCCTGGCTCTTGGCAGAAGACCTCAGTTTCTCTCTACATGAGCCTCACCACGTGACTGCCTGAGTGTCCTCAGGATATGGCAGTTCACTTTCCCCAGAGCAAGTGATGAAACAGAGAGAGAGAGAGAGAGAGACAGAGAGGGATAAGACAGAAAACAACAGTGACTCAATTCCACCTCTTGAAAAGAGGAGTATCAACCAACTGAGAGCACATATTGAAACCACTGCAGCTGCGCATGTCATTTAAAGTTTTCAAACATGGTTTCTTCAGAAGAGTCCTAAACACCTTTCTCTTGCCTGACTCTGGTGCAAGCATCTCTTGTTCTGGAAGAATTATTGTATATGATCAGCTTTTTGCATAAGTCCCTGCTTCCAACTACTATCCTACTGCATCCAGGACAGAATTTGTCTTAGCCAGCAGAGAAATGATAATGTACTGAGACATTTTGCTGTACTCAGAGCACTTCCTTGTGGGTTTTTTTGTTTTTTTGTTTTTTTGAGATGGAATCTTGCTTTGTCACCCAGGCTGGAGTGCAGTGGTGCAATCTTGGCTCACTGCAACAGCAATTCTTCTGCCTCAGCCTCCAAAGTAGCTGGGTCTATAGGTGTGTGCCACCACGCCCGGCTAATTTTTTGTATTTTCAGTAGAGACAGGGTTTCATCGTGTTAGCCAGGATGGTCTCGATCTTGTGACCTTGTGATCTGCCTGCCTCGGCCTCCCAAAGTTCTGGGATTACAGGTGTGAGCCACCACGCCTGGCCCCCTGTGGTTTTAAGGCTTATCATCACCATGTTTTCATTGTCATGAGGATGGCATCACTGATGAGGAAGTGTGAGTGAACTGACATTTATCTTGTGAGCGTGGGAGAGAGAAGGCTGCTTCTCTCTAAATGTGTAGTTCTCCTTGGTAAGACAAATGTAAACAAATCATACATTTATAAAGTTTAGAGAAGAGCATCAGAATATACTGGAAACTGGGATAATAATAAGGCTGTTTATATTTATCTCTTGAGAAACTCTAAGCATTTCTAAGCTATTAAGGGACTGCTAGTGAGAAAGGTTCTATTTAAAAATTCTTTTAGGTTCACATACAGTAAAATTGACCATGTTTGGTACACAGTTCTGTGAATGATAACACAAGTATAGCTCCTTCTGACCACCGCCAAGATCAAGGTACTAAACAGTTTCATCCCTCCAAATGGCTCCCTCTTGCTATCTCTTCATAGTCACACTTTCCCCAACTGCTACCTCATTTCAGCCTCTGATTATCCCTCCATCACCATAGTTTTGTCTTTTTGAGAGCGTCACGTAAGTGGGTTTACATAGTAGGTAATCTTTTGAAATTAGCTTCTTTCATACAGCACAATGCTTTGAGATTCATCCAAGGTGCTGTGAGTATCAGTAGTGCATTCCTTTTTAGTACTAGGTAGCATTTTGTTGTATGGATGTATCACAGTTTGTTCATTCATTCACCTGCTGAGGACATTTGAGTTGTTTCCAGTTTTTGGCAATTATGAACAGGACCACTATATACATTCATGTATAAGTATTTGAGTGAACATAAATTTTCATTTCTCTAGAGTAAATACATAGTAGAGTGATTTGTATGTCCTATGGTAATTAAAGTAGAATTTAGAAGAAATCATCAAACTATTTTCTAGGGTCCCTGTATCATTTTTGTCCCAATAGCAACAAAGAAGAGTTCCAGTGGCTTCATGTAATTGCCAGCGCTTGGAGTTCTCAGAATGTTTCTTTTAGTCATTCTATTAGGTATGTAGTGATATCTCATTGTGATTTCAATCTGCATTTTCCTAATGGCTAATGATGTTAAACACTTATTCATGTATTTATTTGTCTTCCGTATATCCTCTTTAATGAAATGTCTGTTGAAACCCTTTGTTTATTTTTAAATGGGGTGTTTTCTTACAGTTGAGTTTCCTGAGTTATTTATAGATTGTGCTTTTATTGTCATGTCTAGTAACAGCCTAAACCCAGGTCATGAATATTTTCTTCTATGCTTTCTTCTGAACATTTTGTAATTTTATACTTTACATTTAGATCTATAATCCATTTTATTTCTAATTTTTAAAATTTTTGTGGGTGCATATTAGGCATATATATTTGTGGGGGTGCCTGAGATGTTTTGATGCAGGCATGCAATGTGAAATAAGCACGTCATAGAGAATGGGGTATCCATCCCCTCAAGCATTTATTCTTTGAGTTACAAACAATCCAATTACACTCTTTAAATTATTTTAAAACGTACAATTATTATTGACTATAGCCACCCTATTGTGCTATCAAATAGTAGGTCTTATTCATTCTTTAAAATTATTTTTTGTACCTATTAACCATCCCCACCTTCCTCTCAGCCCCTGACTACCCTTCCCAGCCTCTGGTAACCATCCTTCTACTCTCTATGTCCATGAATTCAACTGTTTTGATTTTTAGATCCCACAAGTAAGTGAGAACATGTGATGTTTATCTTTCTGTGTCTGGCTCATTTCACTTAACATAATGATCTCCAGGCCAGGCACAGTAGCTCACACTTGTAATCTCCATATTTCGGGGAGTTGAGACAGGTAGATTGCTTGAGGCCAGGAGTTTGAGTCCAGCCTGGGCAACATAATGAGACCTTGTGCCTACTAAAAATTAAAAAAAAAAAAAAACTGAAACAATTAGCCAGGCATGGTGGCACATACCTGTAGACCCAGCAACTTGGAAGTCTAAGGTGGAGAATCGCTTGACTCCCAGAGGTGGAAGTTGCATTGAGCTGAGATCGTGTTACTGCACTCCAGCCTGGGGGATAGAGCAGGACCCTGTGTCAAAACAAACAAATGAACAAAAAACCCAACAAACAAACAAAAAAACCTAATGATCTCCAGTTCCATCTATGTTGTTGCAAATGACTGGATCTCCTTCTTTTTTTATGGCTGAATTATATATGAGCACCATTTTGTATAAGTACCACATTTGCTTTTTCCATGGATATGATCTATTTTACTTAATTTTTATATACTATGTGAGTTTAGATTGGAATTTATTTCTTTATTTAGCATATGCTGTACAATTGTTCCAACGCCATGTTTTAAAAGACTGCCCCTATTCATTAAATTGCCTGTAAACCTTTGTCAAAAATCAACTGGTCATATTTGTGTTTTCTCTATTTTGGGGCTCCGTTCTGCAAAGTTGAGATTTTTCTGGTTCTTTATAAGCTGAATAAGATTGTATTAGATCCTGGACATTTTGAATATTGTGTTATGAGAGACTGGTTTTTATTTAAATCCTATGAAGAATGTCAGTGGTTTTGTTACAGCAGGCATTTAAACTGGTTAGGTTCAGATCACAAGTTCTGATCTGCCTTCTGGAAATTGTGGTTTCAATGTCCAGTTTATTTTCAATGACTTTATAGTGCTTTCAGATCGTTCAGTGCTATTCAGCAGCCAGTCGGGGACCTGGGTGGTTGATTATGGTGTACTGTTTAGGGTCAGATCTACGCATGAGCTGCTTGGGATAAGTTCAGGAATCCATAAATAGTTTCATGGGTTCATTGCCCCAAGCTCCTTCTTTTCCATGACCTCCCCTGTACTTTCTGGCTCCCATGGCTTTTCTTTTCCATCTTCCATTCAGAAAACTGGAGCTTTACTTACCCCACTGTGCTGCACATTTCCTGTGACTGCACCCTTGACCAAGGCCAGGCAGCAGAAAGACAGAACACAGCAACAATCAAATAATAATGAGGGTTTGCCCCACACACTCGTGGAGACAGCAGCTCCTTTGATCAGAGAAGACACTTCTGCTTCCTTAAAGGTTTAGGTGCCTGTGGATCACCACAGCCTGTGTACAAGAGAATAAAAAAAAAAGACGCCAGGTGCAGTGGCTCACACCTATAATCCCAGCACGTTGAGAGACTGAGGTGAGTGGATCACCTGAGGTTGGTAGTTTGAGAACAGCCTGACCAACAAGGAGAAACCCCATCTCTACTAAAAATACAAAAAAATAGCTGGGCGTGGTGGTGCACGTCTGTAGTCCCACCTGCTCAGGAGGCTGAGGCAGGAGAATTGCTTGAACCTGGAGGCGGAAATTGTGGTGAGCCAAGATCATGACATTACACTTCAGCCTGGGTGACAAGAGCAAAACTCCGTCTCAAAAAATAAAAGAGGGGGACGGAGAAAAGACGGAATTTCCACTATTCCCTCCAATCCTTTAAAATTCTCTTGATAGAATGAAAGAGCTCCTTCTAGAGCTTTCTCAGTATCCTGTACCCATTTCTAAATTTCAGGCCTCCTTGAGTTTGGGCAGAGGACACTGGAGAAAAAAATGGTAAACTCATTTCCATTCTCTGGGGCAGCTGAAAAGGTCCTCCAATTTCAAAAAGAGGGGAAACAGGCTTTGTCTGATGCTATGGCCCTGGGACCTGAATATTGTTGTGTCCTTTTTGGAAAACATAATCTGCCATGACCAATTAATTGATCAAGGATTTCAAAATCATTGTATTTAAATGTAACTTTAGAATATGTATTTGCTGGAATATTTCTATAACGTAAAACCTCCTTCCACCTGTGGTTAATCAGTGGGACAGATTATGTGGAAAAAACAAGACTAACATTTAAATCCTTCCTTTTACTTTTTAGTTATCAGTAATGAATTGTTCATGAACATCATCAAATAATGGCCAATTGAGTCTTTTTTTTAAAAAAGAATCATTATTAACTTATGGATTTAAACATATTTGATCTGTTTAGATCATTGTAATTATTAACCTTACTGATACTCAAATTGAGCATGTAACTTTTTATTATCATCCACCTAAGACAAACCATGACTTGGACCAAGTCACTTACCCAGATAACTCTTTTCCTTAAGAGTGTATTGCCATTATTGGCCAGCAAGTGCTCAGGAACTAAGTGGAATGACATCTATCCATTGAACCAAAAGACGATTATGAACACCACTGTGCGCCAGGCACTGTACTAGGTACAGGGATCTCAATAGCAAGTAGAAATAGATATAGATGCCTTGTCCTCTTAGAGATTATTAAAGTCTTGGAGAGAAAGACATTACTTAAATAATTGGACAAATAGGTATAAAATTGTAATGTGACAGGAACTAAAGAAAAAGAAAAAAGTCTTTGAGGGGAAGTTATAGGAGCGATCAAAGGAGTTGATCTCCTCTGGAAGGCCAGGGAAGGCCTCTCTTAAAGAAGGTAATTCATCTAAGATCTAAAGGAGGAAAAGAAGCTGACCAGGCAAAAGTGGGAGGAGAGATGTGGGCACATGAATGGGTAAATGGAATCTGGAATATTTTTATATTATCCTCTCCCCCTGCTATCCCTGTTTATATTTTATGATCTGTCTGTAAACCAGCTGCCATCCTCCTGGGTCTAGATTGAAAAAAATTTATTTTGAAGTCTTCTATAATTATTTAACATTTTTTTCCTCTCTCTTTTTCATTTCCCTTCTCCAACAAATGGCACCAATCTCTTCAGTCACTAGATCAAGTAAGCAAAATAGGCTGTTTCCAAAAATAAACAAACACGGATTCTACATTCACTGACCTCCACCTCCATTAAAACCCTTCCCACAGGGTCTTATAAAGATTCCTTACACTTTCCTCTGATTTGGATACACTGTTGGATTTCCTTGGAGAAGAGTCTAGGAGCACTTAATTATCTGTAGAACAAGTTGAAACATGCCTCCAAGATCAATTTTGATTCTAGGTGAGCCTGCTAAGCCTTAGGCCCCTTGGACTTGCTTAGTCTGTTTGCATTTGCATTGGTTACTCCTGGTAGCCAGGCCTTGAGGAAAAGGAAGAGAAAGCCTGGATGGTGGCTAAAGAAACTGGTTGTTTACCCTGGGAACCATCCCCTTAGAGGTGGACCTGGCCTTTTCAGAGAGGAGAGAGACTTGATAGAGAGAGATAGAAAGAGACAGAAAGAAAATTAGCAATGAGCACAGTGGCCTTCTACCTTTAAATTAGAAAGAGTTCAAGCCCCTGAAGACATTCCAGATGTGGTCCCAGGCACTCCTCTATTGCCTGTAGCAATGAGGAACAAGATTGACAGCACTGCAGTCTTTCCATTTTGTTCCTTCTTTCCCAAGTTTATCTTTCTGTAGCTGCATGCAGGTTCAAGGGGTCCAGGCACCCCTTGGGGCCTGGTGAGAATTCACCCTTAATCTGAGAGGCTTAGTCTGAGAACAGCAAAAAGCCGTTCTGTGGATGCTCTACTGCAGGAGAGCTTGATGCTACCGGAGCAGAGTCCTGCCTCTGGCTCAAGGATCCCCCTCCCTGATCAGGCCTATTTATCACACTTTAACAACCACCAGAAAGCTAACACTGGTTTGCTGTCACATGCTGGCTTTGGCCCTCCAAACATCCAATGAGTCACAACCAGAAAGATCTGGCTAGTGTTACAATTTCAAGGAAAAATAAATTTCATTTGTGACTCTTTTTCCAAACTTAAACCAGATAAAGCCAAAGAGGATTTTATTGCCCTTACAAATGAATAATCCCTAGGCAGACAAGCCTTCGGGCAGAACATGATCAAGTGATGTCAGGAGTCCTTGATGTCTTTCCAAAGCTACAAAAGAAGATTGGGGTACTGTTACCAAAAGAAGAAAGAGCTGGATAAATGTCCGTTTCAGTTAGTTTCACATACATAGTGTGTCTGGGTGAAATTATTTTTTCTTCTATCTTTTTCTCCTTTCTGGATCCTGGTACTTCTCATGGATAAAGTAATAAAAAGGAATGTTTGCAAAGCAACTCCAAGAAAGGATGAAGACAATTCAGTATATGAGGCAGTATAACAGAAAGTTAACCTTTACAGGACAAGATGTCAAACTGATTCTTTCAAATAATTCACCCAGAGCCTCTATCCCTTTTTTCATCCTCATGATTGGAAGTTTCCCTCTCCTTAGGAACAGAACTGGGTAGAAGAGAGAGTGATTGCCAACCCACAAAGCAGAAGTGGTATTAGAGTGAAGGAAAAGAAGGAGCTGGAAGGAAAGAGGGATGACTGGAGATGGGAAGAGAATGTGAATGAGAGGTTCAGTAGCTGAAGTGCTGACCCTGCAGGGATGCCCTAAAGATCCTTAGAGGCTGGGCACTATACACAAAGCCTTACTATTCTTTGGACTCAGTAAAGGTTGGAGTAAATAATTTGTAAAACCTTCTTTTTTTGTTTGCTTTGTTTTGTTTTGTTTCATTTCATTTTTTTTTAATTATTATGCTTTAAGTTCTGGGGTACAGGTGCAGCTCTTGCAGGATTGTTACATAGGTATACACATGACATGGTGGTTTGCTGCCTCTATTCCCCTGTCATCTACATTAGGTATTCCTCCTAATGTTATCCCTCCTCAATCTCCCCACCCCCTGCTCTGCCTGCCCTAGTCCCCCATCCCCCAACACACCGCCTTCCTGTGTCCATGTGTTTTCATTGTTCAACACCCACTTATTTGTGAGAACATGTGGTGTTTGGTTTTCTGTTCTTGTGTCAGTTTGCTGAGAATGATGGTTTCCAGATTCATCCATGTCCCTGCAAAGGACATGAACTCATCCATTTTTATGGCTGCATAGTATTCCATGGTGTGTATGTGCCACATTTCCTTTATCCAGTCTATCCTTTATGGGCTTTTGGGTTGGTTCCAAGTCTTTGCTATTGTAAACAGTGCCGCATATGTGTGCATGTGTCTTTATAATAGGACGATTTATAATCCTTTGGGTATATACCCAGTAATGGGATTGCTGGGTCAAATGGTATTTCTATTTCTAGATCCTTGAGGAATCACCACACTGTCTTCCACAATGGTTGCACTAACTTACACTCCCACCAACAGTGTCAAAGCGTTCCTATTTCTCCACATTCTCTCCAGCATCTGTTGTCTCCAGATTTTTAAATGATCGCCATTCTAACTGGAGTGAGATGATCTATCAATGTGGTTTTGATTTGTATATCTCTAATGACCAGTGATGATGAGCAGTTTTTCATGTTTGTTGGCCATATAAATGTCTTCTTTTGAAAAGTGCCTGTTCATATCCTTTGCCCACTTTTTGATGGGGTTGTTTGTTTTTTTCTTGTAAATTTATTTTAGTTCTTTGTAGATTCTGGATATTAGCCCTTTGTCAGGTAGGTTGCAAAAACTTTTTTCCCATTCTGTTGGTTGCTGGTTCACTCTAATGATTGTTTCTTTTGCTCTGCAGAAGCTCTTAAGTTTAATTAATCCCATTTGTCTATTTTGGCTTCTGAAGCCATTGCTTCTGGCATTTTAGTCATGAAGCCTTTGCCTATGCCTATGTTCCTGAATGGTTTTGCCTAGGTTTTCTTCTAGAGTTTTTATGGTGTTAGGTCTTATGTTTAAATCTTTAATCCATCTGGAGTTAATTTTTGTATAAGGTGTAAGGAATGGGTCCAGTTTCAGCTTTCTGTACATGGCTAGCCAGTTTTCCCAACACCATTTATTAAACAGGGAGTGCTTTCCCCATTGCTTGTTTTTGTCAGGTTTGTCAAAGATCAGATGGTTGTGGATATGTGCCATTACTTCCGAGGCCTCTGTTCTGTTTCAATGGTCTATATCTATGTTTTGGTACTAGTATCATGCTTTTTTGATTGCTGTAGCCTTGTAGTATAGTTTGAAGTCAGGTAGTGTGATGCCTCCAGCTTTGTTCCTTTTGCGTAGGATTGTCTTGGCTATTCAGGCTCTTTATTGTTTTCATATGAAGTTTAAGATGGTATTTTCCAGTTCTGTTAAGAAGGTTGATGTTAATATGATGGGGATAGCATTAAATCTATAAATTAGTCTGGGTACTATGGCCATTTTCATGATATTGATTCTTCCTAACCATGAGCATGGAATGTTTTTCCATCTGTTTGTGTCCTCTCTTATTTCCTTGAGCAGTGGTTTGTAGTTCTCCTTGAAGAGATCCTTCATGTCCTTTGTTAGTTGTATTCCTAGGTATTTTATTCTCTTTGTAGCAATTATAAATGAGAGTTTGTTCATAATTTGGCTGTTTGTCTGTTGGTGGTGTATAGGAATGTTTGTGATTTTTGCACATTGATTTTGTATCCTGAGATTTGCTGAAGTTTCTTATCATCTAAGGATATTTTGGGTTGAGACAATAGGGTCTTTTAAATATGCAATCATGTCATCTGCAATTAGAGACAATTTGACTTCCTCTTTTCCTAATTTAATGCCCTTTCTTTCTTTCTTTTCTTTTTTTTTTTTTTTTTTGCCTGATCGCTCTGGTCAGAACTTCCAATACTATGTTGAATAGGAATGGTGAGAGAGGGCACCCTTGTCTAGTGCCAGTTTTCAAAGGGAATGCTTCCAGTTTTTGCACATTCAGTATGATATTGGCTGTGGGTTTGTCATAAATAGCTTTTATTATTTTGAGATACCTAGTTTATTGAGAGTTTTTGGTATAAAGGGCTGTTGAATTTTGTCAAAGGCCTTCTCTGCATCTATTGAGATAATCATGTGGTTTTTGTCCTTGGTTCTGTTTATGTAATGAATTAGATTTATAGATTTGCGTGTGTTGAACCAGCCTTGCATCCCCGGGATGAAACCTACTTGATTGTGATGATAAGCTTTTCCATGTGCTGTTGGATTTGGTTTGCCAGTATTTTATTGAAGATTTTTGTGTTAATGTTTATCATGGATACTGACCTGGAATTTTCTTTTTTAGTTATGTCTCTGCCAGGTTTTGGTATGAGGATGATGTTGGTCTCATAAAATGAGTTAGGGAGGATTCCCTCTTTTTGTATTGTTTGGAATAGTTTCAGAAGGAATAGCTCCTCTTTGTATGTCTGGTAGAATTCAGCTGTGAACCCATCTGGACCTGGACTTTTTTTGGTTGGTAGGCTATTAATTGCTGCCTCAACTTCAGACCTTATTATTGGTCTATTTAGGGATTCAACTTCTTCCTGGTTTAGTCTTGGGAAGGTGTAAGTGTCCAGGAATTTATCCATTTCTTCTAGATTTACTGGTTTATGTGCATAGAGTTGTTTGTAGTAATCTCTGATGGTAGTTTGTATTTCTGTGGAATCGGTGGTGATATCCCCTTTATCATTTTTTATTGCATCTATTCAGTTCTTCTCTCTTTTCTTTCTTATTAGTCTGGCTAGTGGCCTATCTATTTTGTTGATCTCTTCAAAAAACCAGCTCCTGGATTTGTTGATTTTTTGAAGGGTTTTCAGTGTCTGTATCTCCTTCAGTTCTGCTCTGATCTTAGTTATTTCTTGTCTTCTACTAGCTTTTGAATTTGTTTGATCTTATTCCTCTAGTTCTTTTAATTGTGACAATCAGGTGTCAATTTTAGATCTTTCCTTTCTTCTTATGTGGACATTTATTGCTATAAATTTCCCTTTAGACACTGCTTTAAATGTGTCCCAGAGATTCTGGTATGTTGTGTCTTCATTCTCATTGGTTTTGAAGAACATCTTCATTTCTGCCTTCATTTCATTATTTACCCAGTAGTCATTCAGGAGCAAGTTGTTCGGTTTCCATGTAGTTATGCAGTTTTGAGTAAGTTTCTTAATCCTGAGTCCTAATTTGATTGCACTGTGGTCTGAGAAACTGGTTGTTGTGATTTCCTTTCTTTTCCATTTGCTGAGGAGTGATTTACTTCCAATTATGTGAGCAATTTTAGAGTAAGTGCAATGTGATGCTGAGAAGAATGTATATTCTGTGGATTTGGGGTGGAGAGTTCCGTAGATGTCTATTAGGTCTGCTTGGTCCAGATCTGAGTTCAAGTCCTGGATATCCTTGTTAATTTTCTGTCTCATTGATCTGTCTAATATTAATAGTGGAGTGTTATAGTCTCCCATTATTATTGTGTGGGAGTCTAAGTTTCTTTGTATGTTGTTAAGAACTTGCTTTATGTATCTGGGTGCTCCTGTATTGAGTGCATACATATTTAGGATAGTTAGTTCTTCTTGTTGCATTGATCCTTTACTATTATGTAATGAATGCCCTTCTTTGTCTCTTTTCATCTTTGTTGCTTTAAAGTCCGTTTTATCAGAGACTAGGATTGCGACCTCTGCTTTTTTTTGGCTCTCTATTTGCTTGATGAATCTTCCTCCATCCCTTTATTTTGAGTCTGTGTGTGTCTTTGCATGTGAGATGGGTCTCCGGAATACAGCACACTGATAGGTCTTGACTTTTTATCCAATTTGCCAGTCTTTTTCTTTTGATTGAGGCATTTAGCCCATTTACATTTAAGGTTAATATTGTTATGTGTGAATTTGATCCTGCAATTTTGATACTAGCTGGTTGTTTTGCCTGTTAGTTGATTCAGTTTCTTCATTGTGTTGATGCTCTTTACCATTTGGAACATTTTTACAGTGGCTGGTACTGGTTGTTCCTTTCTATGTTTAGTGCTTCCTTCAGGACCTCTTGTAAGGCAGGCCTGGTGGTGATAAAATCTCTCAGCAATTGCTGTCTGTAAAGGATTTCTCCTTCACTTATGAAGCTTAGTTTGGCTGGATATGAAATTCTGGGTTGAAAGTTCTTTTCTTTAAGGATGTTGAATATGGCCCCCATCTCTTCTGGCTTGTAGGGTTTCTGCCAAGGGTCTGCTGTTAGTCTGATGGGCTTCCCTTTATAGGTAACCCGACCTTTCTCTCAGGCTACCCTCAACATTTTTTCCTTAATTTCAACCCTGGTGAATCTGATGATTATGTGCCTTGGAGTTGCTCTTCTTGAGAAATATCTCTGTGGTGTTCTCTGTATTCCCTGGACTTGAATGTTGGCCTGTCTTGTGAGGTTGGGGAAGTTCTCCTGGATAATATCCTGAAGAGTGTTTTCCAGCTTGGTTTCATTCTCCCTGTCACATTCAGGTAGTCCAATCAAACATCAATTATGTCTTTTCACATAATCCCATATTTATTGGAGGCTTCATTCATTTCTTTTTGCTCTTTTTTCTCTAATCTTGCCTTCTTATTTTATTTCATTGAGTTGATCTTCTATCTCTGATATCCTTTCTTCTGCTTGATCAATTCGGCTGTTGAAACTTGTATATGCTTCCTGAAGTTCTTGTGCTGTGTTTTTCAGCTCCATCAAGTCGTTTATGTTCTTCTATAAGCTGGTTATTCTAGTTAGCATTTCATCTAACCTTTTTTCAAGGTTTAGTTTCTTTGCATTGGGTTAGAACATGTTCCTTTAGCTCAGAGAAGTTTGTTATTATCCACCTTCTGAAGCCTGCTTCTGTCAATTCGTCCAACTCATTCTCCATCCAGTTTAGTTCCCTTGCTGGTGAGGTATTGTGATCCCTTGGAGGAGGAGAGGCATTTTGGTTTTTGGTGATTTCATCCTTTTTTTGCTGGTTTCTTCTCTTCTTTGTGGATTTATCTACCTTTGGTCTTTGTAGCTGGTGACTTTTAGATGGGGTCTCTGAGTAGATGTTCTCTCTGTTGATGTTGAAGCTATTTCTGTTTTTTAGTTTTCCTTCTAACAGTCGGGCCTCTCTACTGCAGGACTGCTGGAGGTCCACTCCAGATCCTGCTTGCCTGGGAATCACCCACAGGGGCTGCAGAACAGCAAGGGTTGCTGCCTGTTTCTTTCTCTGGTAGCTTTGTTCAGGAAGGGTACTCACCAGATGTCAGCCAGAGCTCTCCTGTATGAGGTGTCTCTTTGGATATATAGAGGTCAGGGAGCCCCTTCAGGAGACTGTCTATCTCTTCTCAGAGGTCAAGTGCTGTGCTGGGAGCTCTGTTGCTCCCTTCAGAGCTGCTGAGCAGGGACATTTAAGTCTGCTGCAGTGGAACTCACAACTGCCCCTTTTCCCAGGTGATCTGTCCTGGGAAGGTGGAGCTTTATTTATAAGTCCCTGACATTCTGCTGCCTTTTTTCAGAGACTCCCTGCCCAGCAAGGAGGGAGTCTAGTTAGTCTGCCTGCAGAGGCATTGCTAAGCTACCTTGGGCTCTGCCCAGCTGCTGTGTAAACTTCCTTGTGCTTTTGTTTACACAGGTAAGGTTAGAACTTCCTTGGTAATGGCAGGCTTCCTTGATAATGGTGGACTGCCTTGGTAATGGTGGATGCCTTTCCCCCAACCAAGCTCAACTGTCCTTGGTTGAGCTCAAACTGCTGTGCTGGCTATGAAAATCCCAAGCCAGTGGGATTCAGTTTGCTGTCTCCATGGAGGTGGGACCCACCAAGCCAGATCAACTGGCTCCCTGCCTTCAGCCCCCTCTCTCTCAGGAGTATGGGCAGCTCTGTCTTTCAGGTGCTCCAGGCACCAGCCAAAACATCTGCTCAGATTTGTGCTGGAAACTCACGGTGGTGCTAGCTGAATCGGCTGCCCAGATTTGTGCTGGAAACCTGTGGCATGCCTGTTGACCCAGAGGGAATCTCCTGGTCTGTGGGCTGCAATGACCACAGGAGAAATGCAGCATCCAAACTGGAGCACCAGAGTGGCCAGAAAAGTCCCCGATGGCCTCTGTTGTGTAGGCGGGGGAGTCCTCTGGCCCGTTGCACTTCCTGGGTGAGGCAGTGCCCCACCCTGCCTTGGTTTGCCCTTCTTGGGCTACACCCACTGTCCAACCAGTCCCATTGAGATGAACCTGGTACCTCGGTTGGAAATGTGGAGATCACTTGCCTTCTGCATTGCTCTTGCTGGGAACTGCACTCCGGAGGTCTTCCTATTTGGCCATCTTGGCGGAAGTCCCCTTGTTTTGCTTTTTGAGATGGAGTCTCACTCTGTCACCCAGGCTGGAGTGCAATGGTGTGATCTTGGCTCACCACAACCTCCACCTCCCAGATTCAAGTGGTTCTCTTGCCTCAGCCTCCCAAGTAGCTAGAATTACAAGCATGCACCACCACACTTGGCTAATTTTGTATTTTTAGTAGAGATGGGGTTTCTCCATGTTGGTCAGGCTAGTGTTGAACTCCTGACCTCAGGTGATCCTCCCACCTTGGCCTCCCAAAGTGCTGGGATTACAGGCATGAGCCACTGCCCCTGGCCTGTAAAACCTTCTTTGGGGTTCTGGGGTGTGTGTGTTGATGTGTGTGTGCACACATACACCTGGTTAAAGGAGGGAAGCACCAGCAGGTGCCTAGACTCCTCATTCTGGAAGTTGGGGCTTGAACAGAGCCCACAGGATAGACCAACCCATGGATCAGTTTCCTTTTTCTTTGTTAATGATTGCCCTACTCTCTCTCCTCTGAGATCAGTTTAATCTACAATCATTCAATAGCTATCTGCTGAAGGGTTAATATTTCTATAGAAAAGCAACATGCCTGAGTACTTATATACATGCCCTTGGGGCCAGATGGACCTGGGCTCCAGTTCTGTTTTTGCCTCCTGCTATTCATGGGACCTTGAGCTGCCTATGGAACCTTGGACTTCCCATGGGATCTTGAGCTGTCCACAGAAGCTTGAGCATGTTAGTTTTCTTTACAGATAGTAAGCTCTCAATAATTGGGAGACACAATAATAATGCAAGTTCTTACATCTTTACTGGGTTTGTCTAGGGATTTGGGGATGTGAGTCTGAGGGTCAAATTGGAAAAAAATCCCAACTTACTGAATAGTGACTTAAACATTTGGGGTATGAATCCCCACTTTGACAGTGCCTGGTGACAGCTGCTTACCTGAGCTGTGCTTTGGTTTCTGTATCTTGGACAGCGTGTTTGTATGGGGTGAGTGGTGACCAAAATGACTGCTGACTCCCATCTTACAGAACTGTGTTAGAACCTGTTTTGGATCTTGCTTTGTAAATTGCAAAGGGTAGGGGCCAGGGAACAGGATATGGGGGGGAGAAATAGAGGGGAGGGGATGCCTCCAACTACCAGCTGTTAAAAGCAATACTCTCTTCTTCTCCTTGTGCTATTTGGGACAAGAGGTGAGGCAGCCAGTGGTTTGTGGAACATCTCAGTCTTGGTGAGCAGGACATTCCCACCTTTGTGCTTTCCTTAGAAACGGAGGTCTGCCAGAACAGTAAGTTTCTCCCCTAAGCCCAACCCAGAGGTTTATTCAAGAAAGTATATTTAAATTCATCTGCTCTGATTCAGAGTAGTGAAAGATCATTTTATGTGCTCCGAGCTGAAAGAGAAGAAAAACTTCATATATTGTTTCCTTGGGATATATGGAGTCAGGAGTTGAGTTCTATAATTCTGGAAATTATGACAAGACATCCATAAAGATGAGGCAGAATCCCCATGCAGCAATTCTGTTGGCTTAAAGGAATTTTATTTAATACCCATTCATGGGAGCGTGGCAGCATTTAAAGACTTCATGTAACCCTTTCATCACTGTTGGAAAATGAGCAAGCTCAGGCCACTTACCTGGTGGCTTGGAACCTTTATGGAAGGCTTGGGTATCTGAGGTTGTTTAGGCTTTGTTCACAGGTATTTTGTGTACTTGTAAAGAGTGATTGAGCCTGTTTAATCTACATTTAAATCTCTCTCCATTTAAAGCCAGGTTCTTACCAAAAAACAGTTCTGATTCAATTTAATTATATTTAATTCAAATTAATTCAATTATGGGAATTTGTTGAGCAGCTAGTTTGTGCCATGTGAGTCCTGTGGGGAATATAACAATGAACTAGACCAGGTCTCTGACCCCCAAAGGGAAGGGAATGTTCAATAATCGCTACTTAAAGCTCCACAAATAAGAGAATTAAGGAATTACTTGAACTTGTACACAGTTCTCTGACCAAAATTAGCCAGTTCTTTTCTATTTTATATGTTTTCATCTTCATCTTGTCTTACCTAATAACTAACACATTTATTTATTCAGCAGATATTAATTAAGAACTGATTAATGCCTGGCAGAGAGGCAGTGTGGAGGGAACAGCTAATCACTCTCATTTGTTTGCAGCGTAGCTTGATAGGACCAAGAACCGAAGCTGGAGAGCCAAATGGTGGGGTTGTGAATGAGGACGAGTCCACAGCCTCTCTAAACTCCAGTTCCTCATGCACACATGGAAATAGTAATAATATATCCCTCGCATGGCACGGAGGACTAAAGGAGCTAATGTGTGTGAAAGCTTCAAGACCTTTATTAGCAAGCACATAGTAGGTGCATAATAGCTACTATCTATCATCATCATTGTTGCCTACTTTAGAGCAGAAATTCTCAGAGCAAGAAAGCAGTTGCATTTTATGGATGACAAATAGCCTCCAACACTTGATAACAAATGATACATGTCAATAATGAACACATATGAATAAAGTACTAACGGAAATACTTAAGTGTTCTAAACCTCTCCCCAATGCCTCTGCCTATAAGGAAGACTAGATCTGATGAGCTTCAATATCATTCTTTGTAGCACTGAATCTGGGCCAGGTAAATAGGGGAGAGTGAAGGAGGCAAGAGGCCAAGAGGAGCTGTGGGGTGACAAATGGAGATGGAGTCATATGGAGAAAGATCGGGTAGGTTTTTGCGGAACTGGCTTGGGAAAGAACTTAAGGGACCTGGAAGAGGGAGAGGACAGAGACTTGAGGGTAGCCCCCTTGTGTCTGAGAGAGAGACAGAGAGAGAGAGAGAGGATGCTGGGCTGGTGATGACAGAGAAGCCCAGGGCAGCACTGGTTTCCTAGGTGCACCATGTGCAATCACACAGGACCTGGCCTCGGAAAAGCTCTGCACCTTGTTTAATGCTCTGCCACTGTTGCTCTCTGGAAATTCTTATAATTTTTAAATAAGGGGCTCTGCATTTTCATTTTGCACTGGGCTCCACAAATTATATAGCTGTTCCTCCTTTGGGAGAGATTTGTGTAAGCTTTGCTGTGTGAAATGAATGCAATCCCCTTTTAGTGTTTTCTTGAGCTTTAAACAGCTTTCAGTTATTTGGGGGATTATCCAACTGCAGATCCTTTGACTAAGGCTCAAGACTGGGCTCGGCCACAGTTGTTTAGCTTCACCCAGATGGCGGAGCAGAAGAACAGCTCTTTACTCCGTTCTGGCTAGAGGAGCTTTCCTGCGCCCCTCCCAGCCCGATTGATTTGTAGAAGGGATGGGAAACCCACAGGCAACCTCCAGCATGTGCTCACTCCATCAGCCTCAGAAGAAACCCAACACAACACTCTACCCTCCATTCCATTATTCTGGCAAGATGTTCCCTGCTGAGAGAAAAGGCCTGAGGTGCTCCTCCGGGCTGAGATAAAGGAAGCAGTGTTCCTTGAAATGTTGTGTAGGACATGGAGAATTTCTCACTAAAGAAGTTCAAGCTCGGGAAGAGACACACTTCCGCTTCTAGGTGGATTTTGTGCAGAGCCCTTTTCTTTTCCTGCCGCTTACATTGCAACAGAGAGGCACCATGTAGAGAGAGCAACAAAGTGCTCCAAGTTCAGCCCATTATCAAATGGTTTCAAGGGTCATTTTGATCTTGTCAGGAACAGCAGGCTCTCTTTCAGCAGACCTAAAAAGGCTGACAGAAACAATAAATGGACAATTTTGAAACTCTTTGTCAGAGTTATACTTTGGGGGCAAACTCAGCCATAAATACCAATCTCTAGTCCCCCTCACCATTTACCAATCCACCGTCTTCAGATCTGATTGCTCCCCTTCTCTGACCGCCACCCGGCCATTAGCTTATCTTGCCAACATTGTGTCAGTGAGTGATTTGCAGGCACTCTTGTGTCTGCTTCGTGATGCTTACACTACAAAGGGCCCAATGTGATGTAAACCTCAGAGCCGGCATTCGTCTCTAATTTAGTGCCTGCATATCTGTAATAGTTGTATTGAACTGAAGCTGAGAAAAATCACCCTTGCCACCCCGTTTTTAGGGAGTCTGTGATAGGTTTGAGGATTACCCTATCGATCACTAGTCAGCAATGATTACCTCTCACCCTCCTCAGTAAATGGCACCAAATATCAATCCCAGGAGACACATTCAAAACCGGGTGTCTCGAGCTGTGAATAGAATTATAAATACAGTACAATTTAAAGGAAAGCATTCAAGCTCAAGAGACAAATCAGGAGAGATGCCGCATCCTGTAAAGGATTTAGACTTTAAGAGTATTAACATTTCTCTTATAACAGATTGTTCCACTCACGGAAATTACAATTACTGTCATATTTTTAATACTGACAATGCAAATTACATATATTTTCTTCTGACATGGCATTTAAACTGAGTAGTGAAAGATGGCAGCAGGGAGTTCTAAATGAATTTCAAAAAGTGGGTTGCCTTAACTTTCTTTGTAGATCTTAATGTCTTTATGAAAAAGTTTCTTGATGACTTGTTGAAATGCCCCAACTCTAGATCAAAGCCAACTGTTTCAAACCTCTAATGAAGAGGTTATTGGCATGAAGAACTGGGAGTAAAGGGCATTTTATAAAACAGTTAAAAAAATCTATACTCCAAGTATTATAATGAGACTGACAGATGTCCAGTTAAAGCAGGGACCTGGGAAATCCATGCGCCTCTCATTTGAACCAGACAGTGATGGGAGCCAGCATTTTCTGTATTCAGTAGAATGCTCACTTCACACGGTCTTCATAGATATTATGTTAAAAATAAACATAAACAGCTCTATCATAAGATACACTTAGGAATCTCTGAGCTGACCAAAGTCAAAAGAGCTGTCTTACTGTAGCAATTTTCAATGTTTAAATTTGCCAAACTGCCTGTGAATGTCAAAAAGTAGAGGGAGAACACACTACAGAACACTTCTCAAACTGGTTAGACCTTGGGAAATTTTTCTGAGGAGCAGTTCAGGGGATTAGTTCTGAAACCCACTTTGAGAAAGTCCTGTCTTTGTTCCAGGGGGCACGGATGAGACGGTGAATGAGACAATGCGGGTTGCCCAGTGCTGTAATTCTTGTAAAAGCACTCAGTGGTCTAGGGTTCTATGACCATCTGGGGCTGGTATTTGGAGGCACCACGATTTTCTCCTTCTCTTGTGGGGCTTCTTCATGAAGGTCAGAGAACAGTGCACAGCAATTGGGTAGGAGGAAGCATAGGCTACAGCTCCAAAAAATAACAGGTTAATTTTCTTGTGTGTAGTTGATCTTTGAAGTTCCATTTTCTCTTGAGAGTTGAGGATCAGAGAACAAATGTCAAGTGTGTTTATGTCCTGTTAAAGGAAAGTACAATTGAGAACCACGTGGTGCTCCGCAGATGCCTCAACCAGAGTGCTGGAGTTCTAGTGTCAGCAAACTTTGACTCTGCTGGGGTTTCAGTGGGATGATAAGTTCTATGGAACCCAGGAATTCCTGAATCCTGCCTAGCTTATAATAATCATTATAATCTACTGAATCACCCTCTCTCTTCTTTCCTGTATGAAATTTTGGAGAGTGTTATATATCTAAGGAAGAAGAACATACTTAAAGCTATCACTTTGTTTACAGCTAGGTTATGTATACCAGCTGCCAGCCTGGAGAAGGCTGGAGAAAGTGGAAATCAAGAGGTGGATAGGTAAGCATCAGGTCTGTAAAGAAAAAGCCCTGACAACAAGCCTTGTCCCATCCAATGTTGTAACTAACCGGCAGAGGTAACTACGGGAGAAATAAGAGTCAACAGATGAGGCCCTGGTCTCAGCCTGCTTGATGAAATGATGTACAAATATCTGAGAATGAATCAAATTATACAAAATCAAGAAGAAACAAATCTGCTTCAAGGTGAGCGGGTGATAAAAGGAAGGCTTGATTGGGTTTCCAAGGAAAAAACACTTGGGGAAAAAATGATCTCTCTAGGCTCTCTGCATCATTTTTGCAGTGACTCCACCTTGACTCCACCCCTGGCTTCCCCTTTTCATGAAAACATCTGAAACCCTAGGAAGGGCCAACCACATCTCTACACTAACATCACACTAACCACCTGGTCCTGTCTGTCTGGAGAGAGGACCTCTGATCCATAAAAGCATCCTGCCCCGGGACCAAGACTGGATGATGAAAGGAGACGGGGTTTGGGCTCCTTCTTCACCCACTGAACAAACCCATATACAGACGCCTCTTTTCCTCTAAAGGAGTTAAGTGTGCAATTTGAATGGTTCAGAAATAATTAGATTAAGCCATTTCCCTCATGCCTTTCTTTCTCTGGGTAACTTGAGTCCCATCTGGAAGGGCTGGTTTTCCATTTCAAGCCTGGTTTGGTTATAATCCTGTCCCTGGGATCCTAGACTCTGTACTGAAGAGGATTTCGAAGGACCAGCTGGTCTGCTTATCCACACTTGGGCACATTGGGACTGCCTCAGAGATACAGAGCTCCTCTATGTTTTAAAACTTCTTTTCCTAATAAGAAATGTTTCCTTCTATGTAACCTCATGCTCTTGTACTGCTCTTTGTCAAGACAGAAAACAGCTGGAGATATTGTCTGTGGGCGTCTTCTGTATGCTTCAAGATTCTCTGTTTTACTTTCTGTAAGCTGAAAAATCTAGTATCTTTAACCTCTTTTTACAAGTATCCTTTTTCTTCCTTTTTACCATGTTTGTGAGTGTTCCAAGAAAAAGTTTCCTTAAGGTTGTTAGTCATTATAATCATCTGGAACCTTTCTCAACATACCAAATTGCACATCAGTCTCCAGACTTCCTGTAAAAGCATGGGAGCAGAGGTGGTTTGGAGCCTGGGCAGGAATTATCATTCTTAAACAGGACAAATTAATCACTGTGATATTTCTGAAGCCCAACTTAAGGTTTTCCCTTTCTCAGGGAATGAAGCCTCTTTTTCAGAGGGATCCCTGGCGTGTCGGGTGGCACTAGCATCATGAAGGGACACCTGGTCTGAAGATGGCCGGCAGAATCTTTTCCCCAGGATTTAGATATGGAACTTATTACCAGGAGGTCAATCTCTGAGGGGACTAGGAGAAGCATAACATGAAATAAAAGGAGACACAATTATGATATGAAGATAGAGAAGCAAGGAAAGATGGTCTGCAGAGAGGAGGTAGAATGAAGCAGAAGAATGAAGCAGATGCTCTCTAAGAGATTCAAGAGGAAAATGGCAAAGCATTCCAATGACTTTCCAGGCTCCCATTCCAATCTCTGCATTCCTGCTCTGGAGTTCCAGTCTATGTCATTTTTGTCTATCCTAGTGTTATAGACTGCATTGTGTCTCCCTAAAACTCTGATGTTGAAGCTCTACAGCACAATGTGACTTTTGAAGATCAGGTTTTCATAGAGGTAATTCAGGTTAAATGAGGTTATAAGTGCAGGGTCTTAATCTGAAAATAACTAGTGTTCTTATAAGAAGAGGAAGGCACACCAGAACTCTCTCTCTACCATGTGAAGACATCATGAGGAGTTGGCTGGCTGCAAGCTAGGAAGAGAGACCTTACCAGGAACTAATCCTGACAATACCTTGATCTTGTACTTCCATCCTCTGGAACAGTGAGAAAAAAAATTTCTGTTGTTTAAGCCACCCAGTCTATGATAGTTTGGTAAGGCAGCCCAAGCAGACTAATATACCTGGCAAAAGTGGATTCTCAGTACCAGCCACCAAAGTGCCTTAACCAAATATGGAACTAACAGCTCTATCAGGAGAGGTAAAAAGGTCATAGCCAATGCCTTCTCTCTCTGTTGACTCACCCTGGAACTTTCTACTTTGCTTTTCTGAGAGGACACATACTTCCTTGACTTGAACATTTTGTTGAAAACGTTTAACTAGACAATGCTAATATGCTCTAAACTCAGAATGAGTGCTGAATGGTCTGCCATGAAAAAAAAATCCTACCAATTCATTCTCCCAGTAGGAAAGAACAACAATTAATATTTACTAAAGGGTACATTGACCCAACAACCTGTGACATCAGTTCTATTACTGACTTATTTTACATGTGAGAAAACTAAGGCATTTGAGAGGATAAATAACTTTCCTTAGGTCATAGAACTCATAAATGATGAAACAAAAAATTGAACCCAGGTATGACTGCAGAACCCAGAATTTCAACCAAGTTGCTACGTTTGGGTTGAAACCAAAACTCAGTTGTTAAAAGCAAAACTCTCTTGATGCTATGTGAAAAGTAATGTGCAATAACCCATTTCTGTACTAAGAGAGCAGTTCAGTTAGGACTCTACAGAAGAAAACAAACAAGGTAGGCTAGGGGCTCCAGTAGTCTTATATATGACCCAGGACATGAATTAAGCCCAGATAACAGTGGGGTTGGAAGATGTTGCTGTTGAAAGATGTTGTCATTGTAACATCCATCTCCCCCATTAAAGAGATACCTAATTTTATTGAGATATCCATTCCTTCTGTAACTAGTTCATGCATGAGGCAAAGCTGACTTCACCCGTTCCCAGCTTTAGGAAATTTCTTATTTTCCTGAGGTAAAACCCATCCTCCTTGCCAGTGATTGGGCACATGACCTGGTTTAAGTCAATATGATGCAAGAGATTCTCTCTTCTGATCTGGATGTTACTATTACTGGATGTCACCAGATGTTAGTTACTGCCACTAAAGCGTAGCATAGCAAAACCAGACAAGAGCATTTAGTTAGCTGATTCAGGCCTTGCTAGTTGGGCTAACTCAGTTCTCTTGATTTTCTCAAGGCTCAACAATGAGTTTGGAGGGGTCAGCTCATCTAGCTTAGGTTCAATACTAAGCCTCCCATGCCTTCTCATGACCAGAAGGCTAGAATGTGCATGTTCTTCTCAAGGTGATGGCAGAGATATAAGAATACTAGTGGAAATACACAAGCATATCTCAAGCCTAGGCTCTGTTATATCTGCTAACATCCCATTGGCCAAAGAAAGTCACATGGCCAAGCTTAGTATCAAGCCCACCTGCTAAGCAGCCAAAGTAGATCTCATGGCCAAGCCTGCCATCAATGGAATAGGAAAGTGTATACTTCCCTGGGAGTGACTGGGAGGAGGTGGATATTCTGAGTAATAATCTAATCTACTACAGGGCCATGCATGGATGGGAAGCCCAAAACCGTAACAGCATTCCCCCTTTCAAGCTAAAATGAAGCCGACACACAGAGAGAAGAGGGGATTCACAAGAACCCCAGGAAAAGAGCTGGAGCCTCTGGATCAAATCAACTCAAAGTTCTGCCCAATCTCTGCATTGACTAACGTTGATGTTATTTGATGCCAAAACTCTCTCATTCAGAGAACATTCCTTGGAACATTTAGGAATAAAGGTCCAGAGATGTGAATAAATGTGGTACGTTAGGGGAAAGAAAAACAATGCAGAGAGCCTAGAGAGATGATTTTTTCCCAAATGCTTTGTCTTTGGAACCCCAATCAAGCCTTCCCTTTATTACTCACTCACCTTGCAGCAGATCTATTTCTTCTTGATTTTGTGTAATTTGATTCATTCTCAGATGTTTGTTCATCTGACCTTCCAGTTGGTATGGTAACAGCCTGATTGAACGGTGGTGTTTATTATTCACCACAAGCTCTTGTCAAGTCAGTAAGAATCACCTTTGCCTTCTTCCAAGCAGTACAGGGGACTGAGATATTGAGGAGGAGGCATGGCCTTGTACCCCTACTGGGGTTGATGCTGGAAAATCTCCTGTTAAAACCCGACCATTTTCCTTCTTCTGCTCACATTGATTGAGGCGGCTCCTTCCTTTCTGCAGAGCTCTTGTTTCCTTGCCATGGAAGGCAACATTTATTTCTATCCCCCACCCCCTCTCATGTGACATTAATAACAGGACACAAATTGAGTGGGTAGTAGGTCAAATAATCTGTGAAAGTCACATTCAAAAAAATACTGTAAAGAAGCAAAAGGAAACATCTTAGAATCAGAATTAATCATTTAAAATAATACTTATAAAGTATTTACTAACTTTGTGACTCACTTAAGAAGTTCTTCACACCCTAGATGTTAAAATATTGAGGGAGAACATGACTAATATTTATTAGATACCACTATATGCTAACCACTATGTGTGGTCCACTATACACACTACTCGATTTCACAATGACCCGGGGAAACAACTATAATCATCTCCATTTTAGGGAGAAAAATAACTTTTCCAAGGTCTTGAAGCTGGCATGTAGAGGGTCTAGGATTTGAATTTGGAACTTGCACCTTCATTTTATTTATACCACACTATACTCTCTTGAACAGAAGATACATAGCACACTTGTTTTGAGAGTAGACTTGCCTATGGGAATGGTGAAATCTGGCCCTACCATGTACTAATTGTATAATTTTGGCCAAGTTACTTAACCTTTCTCTGCCTCAGTTTCCTCATTTGGAAAATGGGAATAATCCAAACTCTGCCTTGCCCTGTCATTTTAGGAACATCCCTTACCTAGGATTTGCTTTCATGTCTCTAAAACAAGGGACCTTCACTAGTGATCTCCAAGGAAGCTTTTATGCAAACATTCAACCACACTCTGAGCTTAGGGTCATGGTTTTATTTCAGTGCAGGGCAGTGAGAAGAGAAGAAAAGGGTAACATCAAGAAATACCTTACAAACATAAGACTTGGTGGCTGATTTCATGGAAAAGGCAAAGAAGGAGCTTGAGTAAAAGATGGCTCTGAGTTTTAGAGCCTGAAGGAAAGAAATATTTATTTTTAAATCATCCAAAAGCCACTCTTGCTATTGTGTTAGTTATTGCCTCCATTTGACCAAAAAAATCAAGGTTTTAAAACACCCATTTACGGTCCATTATTTGTTATTCTTCTGTGAGCAAGCTTAGTCCATAACCATCTAAAACCATCAGCAGCTCATTAGTCATCAGAAGATTTGTAACTAAGTGGTAATAGAGTTTCCTGTAATCTGGACTTCAGAGCTAAAGGAATGGGTATCTAGAGATGAATCGTCTAAGCATGGATGCAGCAAGTGAAGATCTGTTCCAGATGGACTTATCTGCTGCTTTTCTGTTCCTCACACACAGCACATGTTGGCTCAGCCATTCTCCCTTCTTGAAAAGGCTCCTAAACTACCCTCTGGCAGGAAGAATCTAATCCATCCTTCAAAGACAAGCTCAGGCTGTTCATGGAGTTGACATGTATGGAGCCAGGTTCTGTGCTAGGTGCCAGCAATGCAAAGATGAAAGACACCCCAGCCTCAAAGAGCTCCCACCAGCTGGGCCTGGGGCATCATCCCCAAACTCCCACCTTGTCATTCATTTTGCTTGTGCATTCACGGTGGTTAATTCCTGAGGACAAGGACGTTTTTCATACTCTTCATGACACTTATGTGCTGAGAGTGGGTGTTGGAATGCATTTGTACTTTGTTTTATTTGAGAGAAAGGCCTTATTATGTAGCAGCTAAGAGAGTAGGCCATAGGGTTATACAGATTGGGTTCAAATTCCCCTCCAAACCTATAGCTCTGTGACTTATTAGGAGGATGACTAGATAAATTATTTAGCCTTTATATACCTCAGTTTTCTCATCTGTAAAATAGGTGATAGGTAATAATAGCATCTTTTATTTGAAGTTTAAACAAAATATTGCACTTGGCACATAGTATGGTCTCAGTTTACATGGTTACTGTGTTTTAATGATATAGAGTTTCAAAGCTTCAGTGTATAATTTACAGTGACTGAGGACAGCTGCCTGCCTGTTCCCTTTCTGTTTCTTTTCCTTCCCTTCCCTCCCTCCCTCCCTCCCCTCCCTCTGTCCCTCCCTTCTTCCTTCCTGCCTTCCTTCCTTCCTTTTTATCTCCCTCCCTCCTTCCCTCCCTCTCTCCTCCTTTCCTCCCTCCCTTTTTCCTTCTTCCTTTCTTTTATTTTTTATCTTTTTCCTCTCTGTCTTTCTGTGCCTGTCTCTCTCTCCCATTCTCTCTCTCTCTCTTTCATCTCTCATCCTGTCTCTATCACAACAAGGACAATTATTGGTTACAAATTATATTGATATATAAAAAATATTTAACAGGCAGGCCCCATGAGTTAAATACCAACTGTATCCTCTTTGCTGAAAAGACTGGCCTTATTGTTGTTCTTCTCATTTTCTTGCACAAGGATCTCTTATGCAGCCAATTCACTTAGAATTTTCTACCAGCACAGGTCCACTTAGGAACCCGATCCAAAAACAGTGGAAAAAATGCCAAACACAGATGCGTTTTCCCCCATAGAACCTCTGACTGATTTTCTAGTATTGGTATTCTGGCTTTCCAGAAAAAAAGAGCAGAAAAAGAGGAAAAAAGCCCCGAGTGCTTGCCAATTTCTGTGGTATAAGTGTTCCCACCATGGTCAATTTCAAGCTACCAACATAACATGACAGAATGTGAGTTGGGAGAGGGGTACACAGTCAGTTCTTAAGAACCCTATGCACCTGCTTCTGACACAGACCCACCCTCAGCTGTCACCCCTGTCTATGCCTCTCTCCTGTATCCAGAGGGCTTGTCCCAGCCCTCAGCACCACTGTCTTAGATTCTCTCTCTTCCTGCCTGTATTCTCAGTCCTCCCCTCCATCTCTCGAACTACTCTGCTAAACACAGATCAGAATATGATACTTCCCTCCTGTATAATCTCCAGTGGCTTCCTTTGTTGCCCCAGGCCCTTCACTACCTCCTTCACCCTTCCCTGTAGTTACTCCATGCCTCTCATCTTGACGCAAGCCCTGTTACATCTCCACATCACTGCCCATGCCTAACCAACTGCCTGGAACACCATTCCCAGTGCAACCAGCCTGGCTTTTTTGTGTGCCTGGTGAATTTCTGCTTCCCTCTAAGTTTCAGCTCAAATGCTATGTCTCACATAGCTTTTATGACCTATCCTACTCTAGATGTCATTGTTTCCTTCCTTCTCTGGGTTTCCTTGATACCCTTCTCTCATATTCTGTGGTATAGGTAACTAGTTTTCTGGTATCTCCAGATATTAAGACAGTGAGTCAGCCATGGGTCCAGGATTGATAGGTCATTCATTCTTCACATATGTATCCAACATATATTTTTGGAGTGCCTGGTATGCACCAATCAGCATGCTGGGTAAGACTGGGGGTAGAGTGGAGAGTAAGATAGTCTGTCCTTTTCTCTGATGAAGCTCGCAGTATGCTGAAGAATATGGGCATTGAACAAATAGGCAAAAATAAAAATGTAATGGCAAATAGGTTCTATGAAGAAAAAAAACAGGACAGCATGAGAGAAATTCCAAAGCTGGTGAAAGGTTTTTAACTTTTCAGAAGGCTGGAATACATATCTTTAAAGTCATTGGGGCCTCACACAGGGGACTGAACACCATAGCGTGAATCGTATTGTGCAGCAGGAACCCTGCCTCACCAGCTTATAAATGAGAGCAAGAGTCATGCAGTTCTTTCATTTAATTGATGACTTGGGGGGAGATGGTGAAGCTCTGTATTATATCTTTTGTATCTCTATTAATTAAATTTTTTTGGTCTCAAGGGACAGCAAATTCAAATAAAATAGACTTAAGGGGGAAAGAAGAGGTGGATGAATTGGCTCACATCATTAGAAAATCCACAGTTACACTCAGTGCCCTAATCTTGGTTTCCAATACTATTCTGCAATAAAAAGAACCAGGGTTCCTTGGAGAAATGCCTGATTCTAGAACTGAGGCAGAGGATATACAATAGTGAGCCTGGAACATCTAATAGTATCAGAAAGTAAGAAATTGTTCAAAACACAACACACACATATGCACACAAACACAGAGAGAATACATCAAAGGGACACAGAAACCAATTAACACGGCTCACAATGGCCAAAGCCGAGACAATGTGAGCAAAAACAGTAAGTATAAATGATAAGCCAGAGTATGAAATGAGTCCATACTGACATAAATGATTGAATACGTAAATAAATGAGGGAGAATATAAAAATCTCTCTCTGTCTTTCTTTTTTTTTTTTTTTTCCCTCAGAATCAGGGTCTCACTCAGTTGCCCAGGCTGGAGTGCAATGGCATGATCACAGCTCATTGCAGCCTTGAACTTCTGGGCTGAAGTAATCCTCCCACTTCAGCCTCCCAAGTAGCAAGGACTACAGGCATGTGCCACCATGCCCAGTTAATTAAAAAATTGTTTTTTGTAAAGATGGGTTATCTATATGTTACCTAGCCAGGTCTTAAACTCCTGGACTCAAGCAATCCTCCTGCTTCAGCCTTCAAAGTGTTGGGATTATAGGCATGCGCCACCGCACCCAGCCAAGAATAGATAAATCTCTTGTGTAGAAGAATTTCAAATAATTTATTTAGACCCTCTGTCCTCAAAAGGGAAGAGCATAAGTCCCTAAGTTTGGGCTGCACAAAATGACTTCTTTTCAAAGAGAACAATATGGAAAGGGGCTAAAAAAGTGACTTAACAGAGGATCCATCTATAAATAATACCTTAGTCAAGTGATCAAGATTAACATGATACAATGTGAAAACAATGGCATTTTGCCGTGTGGTCTAACTCCCCTAAACCCACATCCCAGGCTAATCATTAGAAAAACAGGAGAAACCTCCACTGAGGAATATTCAATAAAACATTGATCATTATTCCTCAAGACTTTCAAGGTCACCCAAAACAAGGCAAGTCTGAGAAACTGTTACCATCAAGAGGAGCCTAAGGTGACATGATGACTAAATGTAATGAGGTCCCCTGGATGGGATCCTGGAACAGAAGAAAGACATTATATAAAAACTAAGGAAATCTGGATAAAGTATAGACTTTAGTTAATAACATACCAATATTGGCTTACTAGTGGTAATGTATAATACTATGAAATGTTAACAATAGGACAAACCAGGTATGGAGTATATGACAACCCTCTGCACGACCCTCACACTTATCTGTAAATCTAGAACCATTATAAAATAAATCGTTAATTTAAAAAACTTGTTTTAAGTCCAGAGCTCAATAAGCTTCACATATGGCTGGATCCGGGATCTCAAATGATGTTAACCTGAATCCATCTCTCTGTATTTCAGTGGCATTGGTTTAGCTTTTAGGTAAGCTCCCTTCACTTGCTGGAACCCCAGCCACCCTAGACTTATATTGCACTAGTGGAAGAGAAGTTCATTTCCTAGTAGTTTTAACCACAGCCTCAAACTTGGGTCATGTGTCTATCCCAGAAGCAATCAATGTGGCCAGCGGTATATGGAAGTCTGATTGGCCAGGTCTCCATCACATGCCCACCTTTGGAGCTAGGGTGCAGCGCACCCCACCCCAACCAGAGAGCTGAGAGTGAAGAAGTGTTGTGACTTGAACAAAGGGAAATGGATGCTATTGAGGAAAAGCAACAGATGTCAACTGCAAAAGACATCCTTCAAGTGAACTCACATAATTGGGTGGTATGCTTGGGGTGAGAATTCATGTTAACTGTGAAGATAGACAATGGAAAACACAGGGAAATGCAGGCAATAGAAACTCAGGGAGGCAAGGATCTTACAAGAATGGTATGAGATGTCCCTTGTCCGTTCAGGACCCAGGGGAGCTCTAGGGACCTGGACAATGGGAGTGTGGATCTTCTGTCTGCTACTCTGCTGCTAAGGGGACACAGCTGCTTCCTCCATCACTCACCATCCACTTTCCAGGCCTCCGTGAATTTTCTAGTTCCTATCCAGGATGGAAACAGCTCCTTGGCTAAAGGGCCTCCTGGATGGTCTCTGGCCAGCCTGTGAATGGATCAGCCTTGGGTCAGTGGTCACCTCTACTCCAGCCAGTGGCCCCAGGGACTGGTGTTGCTTACCTCAGCTGAGGCTGTGGACAGGGTACTTTCACCACGAGGAGGAATTTGAGGCAGGATAGATGCCATCACTGAAAAATCCTAGATATTGCCTCAAATTTTTGATGGGAAGTTTATTTTCTGCATGTCCTCATTTGCACAAACTTGGGGAACATCCAATTCATCTAATCATTTCATTCTAAAGATAATGCCGTTTGGTATACACATTTTTTCCTTTATTACCTTGGCACAGAAGTGCTGCCTTTAGCTTCTTGCTGCTTTCTGAAAGTTCTCTCACTCAGTTTTAGGCTCTGTACTTTAACCAGAGCTTGCATAAGGTAGAGCACAAGAGCCTTTTGTGAAGCACTGTCACCAACATGTCAGCCTGGAATCAAACTGGCTCTGGGGAGAAAGATGGAAACAGAGTGGTTCCATCAATGAGCTCCAGGAGCATACATTCAAACTTCCCATTATTAATCTCTGTAAAATATTTCTTCAAGAAGTTGTGCATCACAAAATACAATATAACATTCATATCAAGTGATATAGAGATTGCTTTAAGCAAAACTTGTTGTACTCTGTATAATGAATACTGCAATAAAAATACATATTCATTTCCAGATCACAAATCATAGCAATTTAAGCCATCTTCTGCCTTGCAGTAGTATTTTGAGGGGAAAATGTGTGTGTGGGCCCCCTCCGCCTTGCACAGAGGCTCATTCTTCTCCAGGAGGAAGCCTCTCTGCATGCCATGTTGCACGGAGCTCGTTTATTTCCAGGGCTCTCTTGTCAGGACTCTGGGGGTGGTGGTGAGGCCATCATTTGAAACACAACCAAGGAAGCACTGCTGTGCTCACGGCACAGTAGGAAATCAGTCTATTTTTAAAATATGAGTTTGTCCAAGTTTTCTTGAAACACGTTACCCTGAATACATCATTTCAGCCCTAGGCTGAACAGATAGAAAAAGTCAAAGTTGTTGACTTTTTAAAGTGAGAAAGCTCATTCTTTGGGTCTTGAAACACTGTTTAAGTGACTTGATGGTGGGTATCAAATAAGAATACTTCCTGGGTCACCCCAGGGTTGAGGGACAGTGAGAAACCCCAAATCTTTTTCTATTTGCCATGAGCGAAAATACATGTCAGTGGCCTCCATCTGTGACTACTATGTTTTAAGTACCCAAAGGTTGTCTTCCTCATCCCCACAGGCTCCCGTCCACCTGGTATCTTAGGCTGTGTTCTTTTTTCTTCCTCTATGTGGGAGAAACTCTGCTAAGAATGTGACACATGTTTGCTCTGTTGCCTTCCTCCTGAGCTTCAGTACAGGATCTGGTATGTAGTTGGTGCTCAATAAATGTCTGTTAAACTGGCAAATGGATAGCCCTGTGAGGTTAGTATTATTACTTTGGTTTACAGGGGAGTGGACAGAGACTCAGCAAGGTGATGTCACCTCCAGGGGGTCTGTGGGGTTCCAGTCCTTGGCTCTTACACCCTCCCTATGCCACCTCCAACGGATTCTCCCATTTGGCTCTCACATGTCATGGAAGTGGTTTGCAGGCTGAAACTCTGAGTGCATAGACTTAGATGTAATGTAAAAACCTTGAATTTTACAACAATGATTGTTCCATTACTGTTGGTAGCTTGGGAGTTGTGAGCACTTCAACATTCTGATTTGAAATTCAACCTGAGAGGCAGGGTTTCTAGGTGCAAGCAATATATAGTGCTTGCCCAGAATACCTATTTACTCAGTGGAGTTGGGGTGTTTTCTCTACAGAAGACCTAAGAGATAAACTAGGTGTGAACTAGTTTTCTTGTCCCAGTTGATTCCAGAACTGCCTCCAGAGTTATTTCTGATATGTGATTCTTGCCTATAAGTGACTTCTTGTTGTCCGTAGTATAAACTCGAAACTCGATGTCATGGCCTAGAAGTCTTCTGAAATAAACCATATGATTGACCTTCTTATATCGATCCCATTCCTCTCCCTTTGTGTAGCAGCCATATGGTTTACAAAGACTGGCCTTCCAGCTTCAGAGGTGGCTCAGATTAGTCTAAGCCAAAAAAAAGATTAAAAAAAAAAACACACAAAACCATCTCATACCTGTTTTTATAGTCATTCATTGGGATATCCCAGGCTTAAGTCAACCAGTCTGTGTCTTTCCCTAGCCATAGAGATTGAATCATAATAAAGCCAAAGACTCTCACTGAAAGCTCTCAGGTGCAGGCGTTCTTTCTCTCCTGGATGTTGCTTAAGAAGCATGTAACCTTGGTAGTTGGCAGCCACCCTGTGAGCATGAGGGCCATCCAAAATTAGGATGAAGAAGACATACAAATGAGGAAAGAGTAGAAAGGTAAAGAGACCAGCATTTGGTGATATGATTGGGTCATGGGACCAAACCAGTGCTAAACCTGACCACATGGGTATTTATATTTTTAAAAGTTATAAATTTACCTGTGTCCAAAACAATAAAACATTTTTATTGTCTGGGCAAATTCAAGCTGGGTCTTTTGTTATTATCAACTGAAAGCCTTCTGATTAATATGCTACTGATAATGTAGCCCTGGGAGTCCTTTTTAGATTTATCTCTGTCATTAGCGGCATGTGCCGATGGTGTAGCTTAAAACACGACTGTCCATTCATAGAAATAAACTCTGTCCATTTTCACATATGCCTTCAGCATTCTACCTCTCTTTCTATGTTGTAAATTCCTACTCATCCTACAAATTCCAACCGAGTATCACCGCCTTTAAAATCCTGCCTGCTCGCCTCTAGTCTATTCCAGGAAGAACTAATAGTTTCCTTCTTAGTGTCCCTCAAGTATTATCTACATACCCATAATAGAGCAATTTAAAGGCATTTGACAATAGTGATTTAGCAGCTCTAATATGGATTATTCTGCTGTTCAATGTGCTTTGCAGGTATTATCTTGTTTTACCTTTATGGCTGTCTCATTATACTGACATTAGTATCTTCATTTTAAATATAAAGATATCTTAGAGAGGTAAAGGGACTTACCAAAGGTCTACAGCTTATAAGAGGGAGAAGCTGAGACTTAGGTCATCTAACTCCAGATTCGGTGCTCTTAATGTCTGTGCAGTGTTCACTTCCCTGCTTGTGAGGTTTTTTTTAAGTCAAACACTATCTTTCATTCATGAGTGCTTGAACAAATGTCCTAGGCACTCTGGAAATGCTAGTAGTATGAATGAATGAATGAACAAACGAACGGATGCATGGATGGATGGATGGATGGATGGATGGATGGATGGATGGATGGATTTAAGCCCTTCACATCACAGGTGAAAAAAACAGAACTCAATTTAAGTGACATGTGTGGTAGGCAAAAGTGCAGATGACCATTGAAATTTTTCTACAATATCATGCCGCCTTTGGAAGAAAATTATATGTTCTCTTAAAAAAAAAAAAATTCCCCAAAGCAAGGGGATAAAAATAAAGCTCAAAGGTATCTGGACTTTTTCTCTCTCACCCTGGAACCAGTGCATGTCCCTCTTAGGGTTAGGGTTAGCGTAGTAACCTGAATGAAGCAGAGCCTCCTCGTCCCCTTCTCCAGAGTTCAGGGCATATCTTCATTTGTTAACTCATTTCAAATTGTTACTGACACCTAAAGTAACTTGAGATTAAAAGAAAATAGAGCCAAATCACATTCAAAATGTTCTGGATTGGGAGGCTTATTTATAACTACTTAGACATCAGGTTTTAAAAGAGGAAAGGGGGAGTGTTGAGCACAAAATCCAGAAGAACATTTGAAATTAAGAAATAGAATCACACGTCATCCTAATTAGCCAGGAGTGGAGTAAAAATTCTGCGCTTCTGTCATGTTGCCACCATGCAAGAGGAAACTGTGACATTAGTTTAATTACATAAATTTATGAGATGAAAAGAACAACTTTTATAATCATTCAGACAATACTCCTATTCAGATTGCTGTGCAATATCTTTATTTAATCCTTATTAAAGTATATATTAGATTCATTTTTGAGGAAGCCTCAAACCTACCTGTATTTTCATGACTTAAGGGGACACTTTTGATTTCCCTTCTCTGACTTCTTTAAATGGGTGTCCTCATCAATGCCTGAGTTCCATAAGCTTGTCCACCTGTGTACACTTGACACCAGTGCAATCAGCATCACTGAGAGAAAGAGCACGAGAAAAGTCCCCCATAAGTGATTCTCTTGGGGTTGACTCACATCATGAGTGATAAATCTTCACCATGATCATCATAGCTACTATTTATTGACTATCAATTTGGTGTCATCATTGCATTTACTAAGTACAGTCATCTATCAGTATCTGTTGGGGATGGTTCCAGGACCTTCTTCAGATACCAAAATCAACAGACGCCCGAGTTCCTGGCATAAAATGATATAGTATGTGCATGTAACCTAGGCACATCCTCCCATATACTCTAAATCATCTCCAGACTACTTCTAATACTGAGCACAACCCTACATATTATTTCATTCTCATGGATTCAGTGGAGTACCTGGTGCGCAGCAAATTCAAGTTTTGCTTTTTGGAGTTTTGTGGGATTCTTTTCTGAATATTTTCCATCCGTGGTTGGTTGAATTCATGGATAAACAGTTTATTGTTACAGAGAGTTGGCTGTAGCTTCCTCAGTTATCTCTAAACCTCCTTGGAGAGTCACAGTCCCTGTCCTGCCCGCACCTCTATCTAAGAGAAACTGCCCCAGCCCCACTGCCCAGGGGCCATGTCTGAGGTCACATGTGCTTGCTTCTAGGGCTGCAAGCCTGATCTAAGAACAGCTGAACCACAGACCAGCCAGGCTGAGATTTTGGTGACCTAATTAAAATATTAGCTTGGCCAATTACATTCTCTTGGGGATTTGACCTAAGGGCAAACAGGCCCTGCTAATTTTCAATGACAACTGAAGCAGAAAAGATAGAATATTACACTGAGATTCTTAGCCTGGGGTCCACAAACCCATTTCAGTTCTTTGTACAATTTTGGGTTTCTATGTGTAAATGGGATGAGCAGATTCACAAATATGAGGTGCAAGTCGGGTCACACATCTTATTTACTGATTACCTGCTCCACCCCTTAGCAAAAGTTTCACCATCACCCTCTCAGGGCCCCCTTGTCTCATGAATAATTCAAGAACTCTGAGGTTCCATGGTGCTAAGGGGCTCCATCCAGTTCCCATACTCAACCCAAGAAAACTCTGGAAACCGATCATTCCACTGCTGGGCATGCTCCCTGGTGCCATGCCGCATCTTGATCAAAGCCCGGCCTCCTCAGTCAGCAGCAGATGCCATCGCTGTTCTGACAGAATTAGGCCTGTGTGGTTCCTGGACAGACAACTGAAATCATCTCTTAGAGCTGGCTCAAGATCTCAGTGTTCCAGGGCACCACAGGGGCTGGGTCAGTGCCCGAACTGGTGTCCAATGTAATGCAGACCCAGAGCCCTTTCTCTTACCTGTCAGGGGACAGGGTCTCAAGATGCAAAGCATCCTATCCTCCTTCTCCTTGTTCCCATCGCAGGAATACCTATGCTTCACCTACCATTTTAAGTGAAACTCGAAGCGATAGCAGGGTTTTCTCTCTCACACACCCTTTCTTTTTTAAGTGAGTCAAAGCTTTGTGAATTCAAGGTGGATTTCTAAAGCTTCTCTCACTGACACAGGGAGAAAAAATTTTAAATCAACAACAGAGCTTGATCTTTAGTTAAGCATTTCACTCCCTATGTATTTATCTGAGAGGAGGGTCCCCAGTTCTGATGGGATTTCCAGGAGCATTCATGGTTCAGGAATAGTTGATTAAGAGAGAGAAAGAATCAAGAACCACTAGTATAGAGAGAGGGCCCAGGGCATCCCTGAGGATGTAAGGGAGTGCCCGAGGGTGAATGAGTGGAGCATGCGGGACAGAGAGAAGAATGCCTGGCACGTAAGTGAGTTGCATGGAGTGAGTACTTGAGAGAGTGCCACCCAGCATGGCTGCGTCTCACAGACATGACGTGGAAAGAATAAGGAACAAGAACTATAATATTCCATTTATTCAAAGCTAGAAAACAAGCAAAATTAACCAAAATAACATAGGTGAAGAGAGTTATCTGGGAGGATACCAGCCTGATAGAGAAGGCAGTGCTGAGCAGGTTGTCTATCAGGGAGAGGGGACTGTTTCTTAAAGGGACAGCTGCTGATGATTTTAGACTTGGAAGCTGCCAGATCTCTGGGGCAACTACTCACACAGCCATAGACAAGACATAAACAATAGGCGTGGTGTACAGAGCCAGTAGCTGACCAGATCTGGGCTGCGGACCTGAGTTTGCTGACTCCTGATCTGTATAGCTATTAATATGTTGGTGTGGGGTGGTTGTTGCATGGGTGTATTCGTATATAAAAATTCACTGAGCTGTATGCTTGTGATTTCATGATTTAGATACTTTATTGTATATAAATTGTATCTCAGTTTTTAAAAATCTATTAAGAGATTAAGTTAAAAACAAAACAACAAAAATCTTTGTGGATACTAGGTAGGTAGTTCTAGAATGAACCAGGTTCTGCAATCCAGAACTCATCAGAGCCTTTAATGTTGGGTTTTACAAGGTTCTCAGTGTATCCTCACACCACTGTCTCTTCACTTGAGCCAGCTGGAGTGGGCTTTGCTGCAGAGAAGCCCTCCCAGAACTTCTCACCAACACTCTGTAGGGCAGTTTTTACCATCCACCGTGAGCGATGAGAGCAGGCTCTTGCGGTTAAGTAACCTGCCCAGGATCACACAGCTTACACAGAGAACACATGGCTCCCACACTTCGGTCCTTCCATATGCCTTTAAAACTGTCTGGACACAAGTCCATCTCCCCCTGGGCAGTTACAGAGAAACTGCATTTTCTAGGATTTGATTTGGACTCACCTTGTAGTTATCTCATTGCCACCTGGCTTTTGCATTCTCATCTTCCAGCTCATTGGTGATTGTTCTTAGTGCTAAACTTGACAGAAGATGAAGAAAGCACACAGCCAAGGTCAGAGAGCAGCAAACTCTCTCCTCCATTCAGTCTGTCTTCATCTTTAAACTGCACCAATCAAAGAAAATCACCTGAACATTTTCTCCAAGCACTTGGCCGGGCTGGTGAGGGTCATCCCTGAGCTCCATCCTCCCATGTCTGTAAGCCTTTGCTTACCCACATCCAATCTCCCTGACCTCAGGATGAAGACAAAAGAGAGAAAAGGGATTCTGCCAGTAGCCATCACCATTAGGGTTTTTCAAGATCTGTCCATTAGGCAAGGTGAAAGAGAAGAAAAGCAATTTTTTTCTGGGTACTTTAGACCTGAAGAACTGCAGCCACTTAAATCAGAAGCAGAGGCTTTGTTGTTTTTGTTTTCTCTTAAATTGTCTCTGTCATTTAGAGGTCTCAACCTGTGTCAGGAAATGTGCACATTCACCTTTGTATTTTGCAGTTAAGTTGTGAGAAAGGCCCTCAAGTGGCAGAGAAGGATGCTTGAGAGATGCACACACCTGGGGCTCTCCAGTCATACTCGCACAGGAAAGAGTGAGCAATGAGGGTTAAAACCATCCCCAGACAGGACCACCCCTAGTTCTCTTTGCCTCCTGTATCCCCTGTGTTGGTTTCATACGGCTGCTGAAACAAATTATCTGAGACTTTATGTTTTAAAATCACAGATACTTATTATCTTATAGTCTTGGAGTCTGACGTGAGTCTCACTATGCTAAAGTCAAGATGTTGGCAGGCCTACCTTCCTTTCTGGAGGCTCAAGGGCAGAGGCCATTTCTTACCCTTTCTGGTTTCTAGAGGCTGTCTGCGTTTTCCCAGGCTCATAGCCTCTTCCTCCATCTTTGAATCTTGGAGGACAGCAATGTTGCATCTCTGTGCCTTTCTTTGGCAGTCACATCTTCCTTGGACTGACTCTCCTGTCTTCCTCTTCCATGTTTAAGGACCCCTGTGATTACATTGGGCCCATATGGATAATCCAGGATAATAAAGTCAACCAATTAGAAACTTCAATTCCATCTGCAAGCATCCATGTAGCCTAACGTATTCACAGGTCTAGGAATTAGGACATGGACATATTATTTGCATACTGTCCCTCATGCCCCCATTCACCAGGGCTGGGTATTCAGTGTGTCTGAGACAGTCATTTTCCCTGAACATATATGTGCCAAACATAAACAACAACAAAAAGCTGCATGGACTCTAGGTAGGTAGTTCCTAGGATGAACCAGGTTCTGCAATCCAGAACCCATCAGAGTCTTTGCTGCTGGGTTTCATGAGGTTCTTGGTATATTCTCACACCACCCTCTATTTACTTAAGCCAGCTTGACTGGGTTTTGCTGCTGAAATGGCATCTATTAAAAGTTTCCTGCCTATTTCAGAATCAGGATTGACTAAAATGTTTACTTACCCTCATTCAGCAAACAAAACAACACCAGAGTTTAAGGGGCTCGTGTGACCACATTGCCTTTTTACAGGGAGACGGTGTCCTTTGCCTGTAGTCATCCTCACAGTTTCTGCTTGTGTCTCACCCAGAACCCTGCCTTTACTGACCACAAATTGTCCCTAAATGCATTCTAGAAATTGCTCAAATCCTATGTCTAAATTTATGGTTCACTAAAGGGGAACGTGCACATAACATATGAAATATTTGAAATGCTTATGAATTAACATAGCACAGCCTGTGCAAATAACTCAAGAGATTTCTTGCTCTTTCTTCAACAACTTTTGGAGTATTGGCTAACTAACAACAGGTGTACAGAGCTACAGATATTTTTATCTGGTCCCAGAGACATTTTATCATGGGTTAGGTGTGATAGATAATTTACACAATAAAACCACAAAACCAGTAAGGCAATGAATAGGCTGACACGTGTGGGCACTCATAGCATCTTGAGAAAGCAAAGTGATTCATGGTAAGAGTTTGAAATCAAACTGCCTGGGTTCAAATTGTAGCTCTTCCACCTACTAGCTGTGTGCCTTAAGCAAGTTTGCTTACCTTTCTGTGCTTTCATATTTCTCCTCTGCAGAATGAAGATAACAATACCACCTATGTCATGGGCTTCTTGTAAAGATGAAATCAACTAATACACATAAAGTGCTTAGAACTGTGTTTGACACATGGTAATTGCTCAAGGAATGTAAGTTCCTATTGGTGTTATCGTTAACATCATTACCATGTGGTAGACACTGGAGGCTCAGTTGGTTCAGGTCCCCTGTCCTCCAGGGGCCTACCATCCACAGGAGGAAAAGTACAGATAAGTAAGTCAGGAGGAATTAGCCAAGGGAGGGAAGAACAAGGACACAGAAATCGAAATGGGGATCAGCGAAGGTTTCTTAGAAGAGGCAGAATTTAAGCTGAGACTTACCGGATACAAAGAACTTAGCCAGTGTAGCTACAGCCAGAGGTGGAGGTGGGAGTGTTGCAGGAATTGGGCACAAGGTCTGCAGGTTTCAGCAGGATGCTACCTGCAAGTTCCTACTGTGGGTATTAGTGTTGGGTGTTGTCAGGGCCTCCTGGGCCCACGGGAGCCCCTGTGGGGACAGCTGCCACCTATTTCTCCCTTCCTCATCGGGCTCCTCCCTTTATTCTTTGTCCACCATTTTTTCTTTCCCTTCTTCCTTTCTAAAGCCTTGGCCATGATAGCAATCTCAGCGGGGAGATGTTAATGGCCTCTAGTCTAGATACAGTCCCATGGGGGTAGGAGGTGTGCATGGGCTAGATTGGCATCCTTCTGGTCTGGGGACTCTATGATCCCAGGTCTTAAACACCAGACTCATCTTTCTGTGCCGTGTCTTTTCCAGTACAGCAGTTCTAAACCATCAGTCACATGGAGGCTGTGCTGGTCTCTCTCCCATGCTTCCAGCATCCTGGGACCACTTGTCCCAGAACATGAATAAGAATTAACTTCAGAGTCCTGAAACTCTGGCCTCAGCTTGCAAGAAGAGGGTGTGTGGGAGAATTTTAGGAGCATTATAGACAGCACAAGCCTTTCTCTGGTCATCCTGACAAAGACCTCAACTCCACTGCTTTCTTGTTTCTGCTCTAGGTTTGATCTGGCTTTGGCCATTTACTTGGGTAGGGGCTCTCTGGAGTGCTAGAAGCACATAAGCTAGAATCTTGTCCCTTTCATAGGTTGAACAAACCTTAGCAGGCTTAGTGTCAACTCTCAGAGTACTCCCTTTTCTCATTTGGAAAACGGGGACAATAATACCACCCTCACCCAATGGAATGAATCCAAAGGCCCGTGGCCGGAGCCCAGCAGTCAGTGGTGGTGCGCTGCATCTAGTTGTGTGCTCCAGGCTCTGTACATCTCATCTGCCTTTCCTTTTCACCCTCTCTTCTCTTCCCCACTAGCAGAGCCCTTGCAGCTAAGCTGAGCTGCACTTTTACTGCTTTCTAATTAGGCGGCAGCTGTCTGATCTTTAACTGGGACAATCTTGCTTATAGAATCTTTGTAAAATTAGGAAACAACCAAGCAGTGCATAGCAGAACATATCCAGGACCTTGAGCCAAAGATCTCTGTGTCTTCAGTAAAGCAGTATGACTCTTCAGTCTCTAAATTTGGGATAGGACATAAGAGGACTTTTGTGAAGATTAAAGCAAGCTGGTATGAAAGCTTCATGTAAAGTGTATTGTTATTTTTATCATTAGTAAGTACTGGCTGGTTTCCAGATGTTGCTGAGGAAGATGATTAAATGTCCTCACTGCTGCTTCACTCCCAAGAACACAGCTGTGATCGTAAAGCAACTCAGTCATCAATCAGCATCCTCAGATCTGTGCTGTCCAATGTGGTAGCCACCAGTCACATGTGGCTGTAAAATTAAGTTGAATTAAAATTCTACTTCCTCAGTCACACTAGCCACTTTTCAATGGCTCATGGCTACAAATGGCTAGTGGGTACTGTATTGTTCAGTACAACAATGCAACATTTCCATCACCACAGAGCATTCTATTAGACAGCCTTGGACCAAAGTATAAGTCCCCTCCCCTCATCTCTTTGAAGAGTTCCAGGAATGCCTATAACACATTTTTGGGACTATAAATAAAAAGAGCCAGCCAGGCACAGTGGCTCATACCTGTAATCCCAACACTTTCGGAGGCCAAGGTGGGTGGATCACGAGGTCAAGAGATTGAGACCATCCTGGTCAACCTGGTGAAACCTTTTCTCTACTGAAAATACAAAAATTAGCTGGGCATGGTGGTGCGCACCTGTAATCCCAGCTACTCAGGGGGCTGAGGCAGGAGAATCGCTTGAACCCAGGAGGCGGAGGTTGCAGTGAGCTTAGATTGCACCACTGCACTCCAGCCTGGTGACAGAGCGAGACTCCATCTATAAATAAATAAATAAAGCCATGGATAAACATTGTTGCTATGAAAACAATTGTTAGAATGGCAAAGGGCCGGGCGCAGTGGCTCAACCTATAATCTCAACACTTCAGGAGGCTGAGACGGGCAGATCACCAGAGGTCAGGAGTTTGAGACCATCCTGGACAACATGGCGAAACCCCATCTCTACTGAAAATACAAAAATTAGCTGGGCATGGTGGTGCACGCCTATAATTCCAGCTACTCGGGAGACTGAGACAGGAGAATCACTTCAACCTAGTAGGCAGAAGTTGTAGTGAGCCAAGATCATGCCTCTGCACTCCAGCCAGGGTGACAGAAACTCTGTCTTAAAAATGTGTGTGTGTATATATATATATATATGTATATACACACATTATATATATACACACACACATATGGCTCATACCTGTATGAGTATATATACACACACATGTGTGTGTATATATATAATAAAAATAAAAAATAAATAAATAAAAAGAATAACAAAGGCTATTGACCTAGAGGAATGCTCATTACTTCTTACATATATGCCTTTTTTGAGACATCAGCAGGAATTTGACATAGGGAGATAGTGTTATAGAAAATTATTCAGTTTAAAGCAGAGATCATCTGGAAACCAAAACATAACATTTTTGGCTGGAAGGATGAGGGGCTTGGGGGGCTGGGAGGGGGTGGGAATGGAGTCAACCAGCATCCTAGAAGTAGATTTGAGGGAGACAGTAATTGGCCAGCTCTTAATAGAAGTTATAAAAGAGAACATGAGATTTGCCGTTGCCTCTCTGCATAACTCTAGGACCCCAAGAGGAGCTGGACAATTACTGTGTGTCACCACGGGGCATCTTTCAGGAGGAAAGGGCAGGCCTCAAGTCAGATGCCAGATGCTATAACCATCATTATCTGCAGAGGAAAATTGGGTCTGAAATGTCCCCCTGGGGAGCATGCTCCCTCATCACCTTCTGGCCAGACTTTCCTCCTGCAGGGAGGCGAGGCTGAGGACTGGGACAAAAACACAGTAGTTCAGTGCCATTTCCCACTAGAAAGGTCACGGGTGCCAAACAATGAATCCGATTTAAGTTTGCTGGTCTTTAAGTATATATATTGTTATTATCATTATTATTGTATCGCCATAGCTTGTACTGGTAGTATAGATTGCTTAAAATAAAATAAACTTTGATAGTCTTCTGTAATATGGGACAATAATGCTTACCTAATACTAATAACTGTAATTACTGAGGGATTGAGGGATGTATAATAAGCTCTGGCACTGAGTATGGCATGTACTGAACACATATGAAAATGTTAGCTTGAATAATAAACACTATGCATATTTATTAGTAGTAAATATTGTCTTTTAGCAAGCTTCATAATTAATTTTGACATTTTGTTAATAATAAATTACTAATAATTCAATTGTATAATAAAATATTCATATTAATAATAAAATACTTAATGTTATTAAATAAGTTAAATATTAGTGCCGTTTTGTTCATTCCATAAATGTCTATGAAGCGTTACTTGGTGTCAGACTGTGCTCTAGACCCTGGGGTAACAGGTGCATGAGACAACACCCTGATCTCAGGAAGCTTATGCTTGAGCAAGGTGAAACTTCCTGGTAAGAGAATTACAGATAGCGATACACGCTAGTGAGAGTAACTAAGGGGATTGGGGGGTGTCACAGGCTATTTCTTTGGTGGAAGCAGGGAAGGTTTCTCTGAGGAGGGGACATTTACATGACCCTCTATAATGAGGAGGAGCCATGAGATGTTCTGAAGTGATTTCAGTGCTCGGGACAACAAGCATCAGCAAACTCTGATTCACATAATTTAGATGATAATGATGTTTATTGTCTCACGTGACAGGAAGTTCCAAGATTGGAAGGCTCTCGGGTTGTCTAACTCAGGGCTCAACCACAACACGAGGATGCAGTTTCTTCCATCTTTCTGCCTGCCCATCCGCAGACCCTGCAGCCTGTAGTGAGGCCTCAGCCTGGCATCCCTTGTGGCTGTCGTAGTTACCATCATCCCATCTGAAACAACATCTAGAGGAAGAAGAGAGCATTTCCAGAAGTGTCCAGCACATTGACTTTTGCATCTCACTGGTCAGAACCAGGTCAAACACCCACCCTTAAAATCACAAGCAAGAGAATAGAATCACCATGATTGGCGAGATTTTCTGTAGATTGTTAGACAGGAAATGTTTTAGGCTTCACAGGTCAAGAGGTAAAATTGAGGGTATTATGTAGGTACTTAAATAAAGACAGAAAACAGATTTCCACAAAATTTTTATTGATGAAATTCAAAATAGAATAATTGAATATAATTTTTTAAATGTAGGCCTATTAACAAGAAGAATGGGTTTGTTTTGGGGGAATAGCATTTTTTTAAAATCAGGAAAATAAAATTTTGCTTAATTGGAGGTAAAAGTTAGTGTTCTAACTTTTTATCTTTTTTTTTTTTCTTGAAACAAATTCTTACTCTGTTACCCAGGCTGGAGTGCAATGGCGTGATCTTGGCTCACTGTAACCTCTGCCTCCTGGGTTCAAGTGATTCTCATGCCCCAACCTCTTGAGTAGCTGGAATTACAGGTGCAGGCCACCACACCTGGCTAATTTTTGTATTTTTAGTAGAGATGGGATCTCACCATGCTGGTCTCGAACTCCTGACCTCAGGTGATCTGCCCCTCTCAGCCTCCCAAAGTGCTGGGATTACAAGCATGAGCCACTGCACCTGGCCCTTTTTGTCTAATTGGGGGTCAAAGGTTTTTCCCTATCATCAAAAATAGATTGCAACTGTTCATATATTAATGCTGATCTATGATGAGATTTTACATGTTTCATTTTGAAAATATCTTTACACAGAAAGATACATGTGGCACCACTACTCATTTCTGCTGCTGCAATGTAAAAGCAGCTAGAGACAAAAAGTAAATAAATATATATATAGGCATAATTGTGTTCAAATAAAACTTTATTTATGGACACTAACATTTGTAATTCATATAATTTTCATGCACAAAATATTCTTTTGGATTTTTACAAATGCATTTGAAAATGTAATATGCCAAGTTTGTCCCTAGGGCCATAGTTTGCAGACTCCCGCTCTAGACTAATCAGGATTTCCCCTGAGAGGAAACTTTGCCTGTAAGGATAAGGCTGGAAAAAGCATGTGAGTAAGCATCCAATGGTGTCTACTTCAAGGGAAAAGAAGTCTCCAGGCTGAGGGAACAATGAGCGCAAAGATCGTGAGGCAGTGATAAGCCCGGAAAGTATGATCCTTAGCCATGAGCAGGGAGGAGGAGGAGCCAAGAGGCCCAAGATAAAGGCTGGGAGCAGGTGCTGATGTCCAGAATGTTGTGTGAGGAGCGCCATACACCCTCTCCCTGGCAAAACAGTAATAATTGGTGAAAATTATTTAAAGAACAAAAACCAACCATTAAAATTCTCTAAAAATTGTCCTAAGCATACACAGCAAATAAGGAGATATTTATTTGAGAAAACCTGTTAAATCCTGGCAACAACAATGAGAGTCTGTGGCACTTGAGTCAGGATCTACTCTCCCCTTCCTTCCCCGTCACCCCACTCAGCTCTGTGTTGCAGGTACTATCTTCCAGGCAAATACTACCAAGATGCCCTGCCTCCCTTCCTCCACTCAGCCCCCACTCATAGCACAGAGGCACTACTTCAAGTGTAGCAGCCAGAGAATACTGTGGCCTGATTACCTTCCACTCAGCTTGCTCATGGGCAGAAGCTCCATGCCAAGAGAGAAGTTCTATTCCTGAAAGACCAGAAGCCACCAGCCTAGTCCAATGCCCTTCTCATAAGGCTGAGGTGCTGCTCTGGAAGAAGTGGACCACTGTTCCTGTTCCCGACTCTGGGCAAAGGACTCAAAAAGTTTGCCAAAGAGGAGAAGTAGCTCATAAGAAAAGAGCTCAGGAGTTCTCTGCAGATGAATTAACTTTATTTGAACAAGAATGTGTGGAAGTTAAAGCTAAGAATGCTTTATTTCCTAGGGTTACAATAAAAAATTACCACAACTTTGGCTCAAAACAGCATAGGTTTATTCTAACAGGCTTCTTGATATGGTTTCGCTCCATGTTCCCATCCAGATCTCATCTTGAATTGTAGTTCCCTAATCCCCACGTGTCATGGGAAGGGCCCGGTAGGAGGTAATTGCATCATGGGGGCAGTTACCTTCATGCTGTGCTCCTGAGAGTGAGTTCTCATGAGATCCAATGGTTTTATAAGGGGCTTTCCCCCACTTTTACTCAGCACTTTTCCTTCCTGCCATCATGTGAAGAAGGATGTCTTTGCTTCCCTTTCCACCATGATTCTAAGTTTCCTGAGGCTTCCCCAGCCATACAAGACTGTGAGTCAATGAAACCTCTTTTCTTTATAAATTACCTAGTCTCAGGCAATCCTTTATTGCAGCATGGGAAGGGACTAATACACTACTGGAGGCCAGAGGTCTGAAATAAAGGTGTCAGCAGGGTGTGCTCCTTGAAGGCCTGAGGGAGAATCTGTTCCTGGCCTCTTCTGGCTTCCAGTGGCTTCTCAGAATTTCTTGCCATTGCTTGGCTTGTGGCCCTATCACTCCAGTCTCTGCCGGCATTTTCATATGGTCTCTATGTGTCTCTGTGGCTAATCACTCTCTACCTGTCTTTCTTTTTTTTTTTTGTACTTTAGGTTCTGGGGTACGTGTGCTGATCATGCAGGATTGTTGAATAGGTATGTATGTGGCAAGGTGGTTTGCTGCCTCCATCTCCCCATCACCTATATCTGGCATTTTTCCCCATGTTATCCCTCCCTAACCTCCCCACCCCCTGCTGTCCTTCCCCTAGCCCCCCATCACAGACCCCAGTGTGTGATGTTCCCCTTCCTGTGTCCATGTGTTCTCATTGTTCAACACTTGCCTATAAGTAAGAACATGCAGTGTTTGATTTTCTGTTCTCGTGTCAGTTTTCTGAGAAGAAAACCTAGGCAAAACCATTCAGGACATAGGCATAGGCGAGGACTTCATGACTACAACACCACAAAAAAAGACAGGCAGATTCATCTATGTCCCTAGAAAGGACACGAACTCATTGATTTTTATGGCTGCAAGGTATTCCATGGTATATATGTGCCACATTTTCCTTGCCCAGTCTATCATTGATGGGCATGATCATAAGTTTCCAAAATAAAACAAAAGCCAAAATAGACAAATGGGATCTAATTAAACTCCAGAGCTTCTGTACAGCAAAAGAAACAATCATTAGACTGAACTGGCAACTAACAGAATGGGAAAAAATTTTTGAAATCTACCCATCTGACAAAGGGCTAATATTCAGAATCTACAAAAAACGAAAACAGATTTACAAGAAAAAAAACAAACAAACCCATTCAAAAGTGGGTGAAGGGTATGAACAGACACTTTTCAAAAGAAGACATTTACAAGGCCAACAAACATATGAAAAAATGTTCATCATCACTGGTCATTAGAGAAATGCAAATCAAAACCACATTGAGATACCATCTCACTCTAGTTAGAATGGTGATCATTAAAAAATCTGGAGACAACAGATGCTGGAGAAGATGTGGAGAAATAGGAACACTTTCACACTATTGATGGGAGTATACATTAATTCAACCATTGTGGAAGATAGTGTGGCGATTCCTCAAGGATCTAGAAATAGAAATTCCATTTGACCCAGCAATCCCATTACTGAGTATATATCCAAAGGATTATAAAATGTTCTATTATAAAGACATGTGCCTGCATATGTTCATTGTGGCACTGTTTACAATAGCAAAGACCTGGAACCAACCCAAATGCCCATCGATGATAGACTGGGCAAGGAAAATGTGGCACATATATACCATGGAATCCCTTGCAGCTATAAAAATCGATGAGTTAGTGTCCTTTGTAGGGACATGGATGAATCTGCCTGTCTTTTTTTGTGGTGTGAATCTCTTCTACTTTATCCTAGAGTTCACTGAGTATCTTGGATGAGCAGATTCATGTTTTTCATCAAACTGGAGAATTTTTCAGCCACTATTCTTCAAACATTCTTTCTTCCCCTTAATCTGTTCCCCTCTGAGAATTCCAATATGCATCTGTAGAGATAAATCAGAATTCATAAAAATTAAAAAAATTATGCTCAAAGGATATTATTATATCAAGAAACTGAAAAGACAGCCCACAGAGTGGAAGAGACATTTTCAAATCATATATCTGGCAAATAATGTGTATCTAGAATTTATAAAGAACCTTTACTACTTAATAATAACAAGATGAATAATTAAACTAAAATATAGGCAAAAGATCTGATTAGATGTTAATCCAAAGAAGATGATTCACAAATGGCCAATTAGAATATTAAAAATGCTCAGCATTATTAGGTACTGGAGATAGAAATCAAAACCATGGTGAGATAGCATTTCACACCAAGTAGGATGGTTATAACCAAAAAGCAAAATGAAGGTGAGAATGTGAAGAAATCAGAACTCTCGTACACTGCTGATAGGAGTATAAAATGGTGCAGTCACTTTGGAAAAACAGCCTGAAGATTCTTCAAAAAATTAAGCCTAATGTTACCATTTGACCCAGCAATTTCACTTCTAGGTGTACACTCCAGAGAAATGAAAACACATCCACACAAAAACTTGTTCACAAACATTTCTAGCAGCATTGTTAATAATTGCCAAAGGTAAAAAAGCCCCAAAGACCATCAACTGGTGCATGGAGAAACAAAACATGGTGTATCCATACCACACCATGGACTGTTATGAAGTACTGATATATATTAAAACATGGCTGAACCTGAAAACATGACACTAAATGAAAGAAGCCAGTCGCAAAAGACTAATGTGTAATTCCATTTACATGAAATGTCCACAATAGGCAAGTCTATAGAGACAGAAAGTAGATAAGTCAAGGTCTGTGAGATTTGAGAAAGTGAGGAGCACATGCCGATAGGTACAGGGTTTATTTTTAGAGTGATAGAAATGTATTAAAATTAATTGTGATGTTGACTCCATAACTCTGTGAACATACTAAAACCAATTGAATTGAATGCTTTAAATGGGGGAATTCGATAGCATGTGAATTGTATCTCAATAAGATTGTTATTTATTTTTTTTTAAAAAAGCCGGGTGCAGTGGCTCACGCCTATAATCCCAGCACTTTGGGAAGCTGAGGCAGGTGGATCATCTTGGGAGTTTGAGACCAGCCTGACCAACATGATGAAACCCCATCTCTACTAAAAATACAAAATTAGCTGGGCATGGTGGTACACACCTGTAATCCCAGCTGCTTGGGAGGCTGAGGCAGGAGAATCGCTTGAGACTGGGAGGGGAAGGTTGCAGTGAGCCAAGATTGCACCACTGCCTGGATAATAAGAGTGAAACTCCGTCTCAAAAAACAAAAAAGACGAGACTGGAAAAATCATCAGAGAAGGGCCAACCAGATGCTGCAGGGTCTTGCAGACCTCAGAGGAGTGTGGTTTTATTTTAGGGAGAAGGAAAGACACTGGAGGTTTTGGAGCAGAGAGTGATCTGATCTGATTTATGTTGTTAAAATGTCACTTATTACTCCTTGCTCATATGAAGAACATTATTCCCAATGTTACTATTCTCTTGACTCTGCAGTTTGAGTGGACTGAATTCATCAAATGCCAGCTCTGTGACTTCCAGGACAGCAACGCCTGTTAAGTAGTCACACACTAAAAGTCCAGGGCCAAGTCAAGCTACAAGGAGATCCTGGACGAGGATCAGCCAGGGCCTCCTCCCACTGGCTATGATGATGGCCTAGACCACCTGGGCCACATGTCCAACCTTACTGTGGTTTCATGAGCAATGCACAGAAAATCTTACAGCAGGAACATTCTTCCATAACCTCAGTCAGCCTGACCTCTGCCATGTGCTTTTTTGTCTAACCTTGATCATGGAAGAGAAAGTGTTCTGCTCTCATCAGAGTGATTCCCCAAGTCAGGTTACCCCACAATGTAGAGTAGCCTCACCCTTTGGGACTAGATTTCTTTCATAATCTCCTGTACCTCCTCAAAGAATCCTGGGTCCTCAATAATGGAAGTCAACAGTAATTTTCAAAATGAATGAGTGCTTCTAAATGAGAATTTCCTCTGTGTGTGTTTAAATAGTCTCAAACATCTTTTACATGTGAGGTCTGGCAAGCTGCCGTCAAGGAAGGAAGCAAATGTCATTTTACAGTTAACCTGTCTTATTACATCATTGGTTGGCAGCCTTTGATGACATTTGTTCTGGGAACTGGACATACGTTTTTGAAAAGGTAAGGACTCTTCCCCCAGATATATTGACGGCAATGAGATCATGACATAAGAAGCTGGGGCTGTAATAGCAAAACCCAGCATCAAAAGTTTAGGCCAGAGGTTGGATGCGTAAAAGCCTTCAGGGCCAGAAATGAAAACAGTGTGTAGCTCCTTTCTATCAAGGCAGCAGTGAGCTGTGGTTACTGAGAGGTTGTGGCTCAAATGCATTCAAATTAAAACTTTTTAGATAGCATGTTCATTAAGCCTAACCCAATTGGTAGACCCACTGGCCTCCAACTGGTAAGTCATATGATGGGTTTGCCGAATCACTTTTAACCTTGAGACTGTTTTTCAGAACACAGAATCCCCCAGGTCTGCTCTCCCAGTCAGAGAAAACCTGTGCAGTTTCCTCGGGCAGAGCGCTCTCTATAGATGTTAACTTATTTTTTTAATTAAAAGTAATAAACCCTCCTGATCCCTAGATGATCTCTCTATGGTGACATACAATAAAGATGATGGTGATCCTGTGTTTTCTATGCCTCAGGCACTAGGCTAAGCACTTTATATGCTTGCTTCTTTTAATGCTCATAAAACAGCTACCACAAGAATCTTGTATTTAACCAAGGAGGTAACTGAAAGCCAGAGAGGTTAAGTAACTTGTCTAAAATTGCACAGCTCTATAGCTTTCAAAATCCTCCAAAGAAAAATTGTTTTTAAAAAACACCTAATCCTTTAGTATTAACTTATTTTGTGTTTTAGAATGTGTCCCAAGCATTTTCATGAATTTCAGTTTAAGTTTTCAATGCATGCCCATATAAATAAACATTATTTTATTTTATTTTAGATAGTATCTTGCTCTGTTGCCCAGGCTGGAGTGCAGTGGTGTGATCTTGGCTCACTACAACCTCTGCCTCTTGGGTTAAAGCAATTCTCCTGCCTCAGCCTCCCAAGTACCTGGGATTAGAGGCATGCACCACCACACCTGGCTAATTTTTGTATTTTTAGTAGAGACAGGGATTCACTATGTTGGCAAGCCTGCTCTCAAGTGATCCACTGGCCTCGGCCTTCGAAAGCGCTGGGATTACAGGCATGAGCTACCACACCTGGTGAAACATTTATTGAAATGTGCTTTTAGGCAGGGCACGATGGCTCACGCCTATAATCCCAGCACTTTGGGAGGCGGAGGTGTGAGGATCACTTGAAGTCAGGAGTGTGAGACCAGCCTGGCCAGCATGATGAAAACCTGTCTTTACTAAAAACACAGAAAAATTAGCCAGACTTGGTGGTGAGTGCGTGTAGTTCCAGCTACTCAAGAGGCTGAGAATCACTTGAACCCAGGAGGTGGAGATTGCAGTGAGCCCAGATCACGCACTACACTTCAGCCTGGGTGACAGAGCAAGATTCCATCTCAAAACAAAAACAAACACCAAAAAGCAACAACAAAGAAATGTGCTTTTAAGGATGGTAAGGATAGTAAAAGAAACAAAAAATAATGAAATAGGAGACAGGATAGGAATTCTATCACTAGAACTAAACTAGAACTTTCTAGATGCTAGTCTGAAACAGGGGTTAGCAAACTATGGCACATGGCCAAACCCAGCCTGCCACCTGCTTTTGTAAATAAGGTTTTAAGAAAACACAGCTACAGCCATTCATGATGTATCATCTCTGGCTGCTTTTCCACTGCAACGGCAGAGTTGGGAAGTTGTGAGAAAGACTGTATGTTCCCTAAAGCCAAAAATATTTACTACTGGCCCTTTACAAAAAAAAAATGTTTATTAACCTTTGGGCTATAACAACTGATACCATAAACATAATGCATATATCATTTTTACAAATTCTATAATCTTGCCTGCTGTGTTTCCCCAGGTGTTGGCAATGAAGCAATCACCAGGGCCTTAATGTAATTCCCATCTTATCACCTGAAATGGGTAAAGGTCTTCCTCTTTTCTCTTTACTGGGTAGAATGAACTGTCATTTAGAGGAGCCAACCTACTTGCCAGGGCACAGAGCCAGTGGGAAAACACAGAATCATAATGATGCCAGTGATCCCCAAACAGCTCACCTTCCCTGGGCGCTTTAACACTGTGCTCAGAGCCTTGCAGAAAGCATCTCTGGGAATCCTTGTAATCGCTTTCCGGGTAATTACTATTATTACTCCCATCTGATAGATGAGGAAACTGGGGCCCAGAGCAGGAAATTGCCCAAGATCACACAACCTTCGGCTGACCCCACAGGGAGTGCTTTTCATGACTATATAATATCATGGCATCTTGAGCGAGAATTTTGCCTTTAAGGCCTTCCTCAGGGAAGTGTTGGGGCTAAAAACAACAGGCCTGGCTGCTGTGAAGAAAGGAGTCTCTGTGGCCACAAAGGAAGACGATGGAGGGGTCTGAAGAGCCTCTGGACCAAGGGTTATTTGCCAAGGCTGAAGTCCAAGATCCCTCTTGGACCACTGGTACCTGAACTGCTCCTGGCCTGCTGAGTGCCAGGTGGCATGGAGCTTTCCAGTCTTCACCCAGTTTGTTGACTGACAGGTGAACTCAGCTTCCAGCTGCAGGACATCAGAACCAGATTCTGAACGGGAACGTGTTCCTCCAGGTGAGCCATATGTAAATGAATGCTTGGGATGCTGGGTAGACGCTGAAAGATTTGCCCAGAGAAAACCTGAGTACACAGAGACTGCTTTTGGTGGCCAGCGACGGCAGTCTTGCAACCAGGCTGTCTTTCTGAAAATGGGAATATGGTGAGTGGTCAAACTTTGCTCTCAGAGAATAGAAGTGTTGGGAAGGAGATAGAAAAGGAAAGGAAGGAGACGACCAGGTTTCCCCGGTTCTTTCATCTTTAGCAGTGGCCCACCAAGTATGAGCACTGTTCTTACATGGTAGGCTGAGTAGTTCCACTCCCTTCCTCTCTCACAAAAGATGCCATACTCTAAACCCTGGGACCTGAGATGATGTTACCTACAGGGCAAAGGACACTTTGCAACTATGGTTAAGGTTATGGATCTGAAAGTGGAGGAGATTACCCTGGATGATCTAGGTGGCCCCAATCTAATCAGATAAAACCTTGAAGGCAGAAAATCCCTGGCTAAATTTAGAGAGAGACTATCAAGTAAGGAGAGGCAGGAGATATTTGAGGCGTGAGAGGGACTCGGGTGTCTGTGGCTGGTTTTCAGAAGTAGAGGCCGGGAACTTAGAAGTGCAGGTGTCCTCTGGCAGCTGGGAATATCCTGCAGCTGACAGTGAGGAAACAAGTTCAGCCCTCAAATTACGAGGAACTGAATTCTTCTAGCAATGTGAAGGAGCAAGGGAACAGGATCTCCCCTGGAGCCTCCAGAAATGAGTGTAGGCAGCCCGGCTGACACCTTGATTTTAGCCTAGTGAGACCTGTGTTGTGCCTCTGCCCTATAGAACTGTAAGATAATATGTTTGTGTGGTTTTTACCACTAACTTTGTAGCCATTTGTTATGATAGCAAGCGGTAACACATACATCTTATGAATGAAAATGTGCTGGTTAATAGCTGATTAGAAAGTGGCCTAGGAGGGAGGAATTCTGGGAGGAAGAAGTTGGAAGAGCAACTTCATTTTGAGCCTCTTGGGAAGAACAGGAATACACAGATTGTATTACCTAATCTCATGACAGATGCCATAAATTTTGAGACATGTTCCCTGTTGTCATGTTTTCTTACTTACCCCTGAAACAGGAAACAGAAAGAAAACAGGACACTCCAAGGGGAGCTTTCTTTGACTTGCTCTCAAAATGTATGTGAAATAGAGGGACTCCTCCCTGACTGTAGAGAATCAGTGCCGGGACCCTAGAGCTTTCTACTTGCGGGCATCAAACTTTTTAGCTACAGTAGCGTCCGACGGGGAATAAGCAGTGAACTGTTTTTGCCCTGTGGTACAATCCGGGTATCTCCATTTCACAAGGTACAGCTCAAGCCACTAAGGTTTGCTGGAGTGCGCCATGTGCTCCAACCAGAAATTCTGCAGCAATGCTGCAGGCAGGGAGCAGTGGCTGTGGGTGACTTGCTTCTGTCTTCAAATTCCAGTTCTCTTCTCCTGCCTGGTCCTGTTGAGTTGTTAATTAAAATCATTGCCTTTGTTTCTTCTCTGCCCTGTGTTTATCAGGCAGTGTTCCTTTTCCAAGAAGGAGAATAAATGTGTTATTTAATTTATGAGGATATAATACTATAATAGTATATTCCCTTGACTGAAATGTATTCTTAAGTATTACCTTGGTCTGTACTTTAATTGAATTGGATAGAGACGGCACATTGCAATTGTTAAGGTTAACGACCCAATGATTTACAAGACAAGGCACATTTACTGGCAAATAGATTTTAGTAATTGTTCCGCTCCGCTGTGAGAATAACGGTTTGTGTATTGATTCCTCATGTCCTGGAGTTGGGGCTCACCCGGAGAAGACAGAGCCCAGGGTTCTGTGGTGGCTACGGGAGGCTGCCTAGGATGGATGAGGTTAGCAGACCCCACAAGCTCTGCTTACTAAGAGTAATTTTGCTCAGGAAAACCCTCAGGTGCCCTCAGATGGAGTGAATATTATTTTTAAGACAAAGATGGCTCACAAGTGCTGCAGGTGCCAGAATTAAAAAAAATAACACAAACCCCATGAAACTGATACAGGCTTATGTTTTTCTACTTTTACTGAGATACAATTAGCAAACAAAAATGGGATAATTTATGATGGCCAACGTGATGTTTTGATATATGTATACATTGTAAAATGATTACCACGATCAAGCTAATTAACACGTCTATCACCTCTCATAGCTACCATTTGTGTGTGTGTGGTTAGAACACTTGAGATCTATTCTCAGCAAATTTCCAACATACATTATTAACTCTAATCTCCATGTTATAACTTGTAAGTGAAAGTTTATACTTTTTGACCAACATCTCCCCTTTCCTCTCACTCCAGCCCCTAGTAACTGCAATTCTACTGTTACCATGAGTTCTACTTTCTACTTTTTTTTTTTTTCCTTAAGGTTCTACATATGAGTAAGATCATGCAGTATTTGCCTTTCTGTGCCTGGCTTATTTCACTTAGCATAACTTCCTCCAGGTTCATCCTTGCTACAAATGGCAGGTTTTCCTTCTTTTCAAAGGCTGAATAGTATTCAATTGTGTAGATGTACCGTATTGTCTTTATCCATTTCATCTGGCAATGGACACTTAGGTTGTTCCCATATCTTGGCTATGAATAGTGCCGCAATGAACACGAGAGCTCAACTATCAGTATAGGTTTATTTTTGTTCTAATCTATGAAAGATGAGCAGATTTGATACTCAGAACATTTCCATTGGTGGATTCAATTTGCCATTTTTCAGGGGAAAGGATAAATAAAACTTGGGGAAAATATCCTCTAGAATGGTTTAACCTCTTTAAAAAAAATCTTATAATTGTGTTTGGACCCAGAATGTAGGTCCAGTTATTAGATTGATTAAACTTACTTTTCTGATGCCTTGCATCACTATGGGTCAAGAGCCATAGAATCATCTATGGGAACCTGGCCACTCCAGGCATATGTTAGTAAGTCTGTGCCCTTTTATTTTCTTGTACTTCTCTAAGACGATGGGCAAGAAGAGGCTGCAATTCTTTTTCAAAGGCATCTCCAATTACTGCTCATTAACTGTGACAAAAGCTCAAATAGGGAAGGCAAAGAGGATTGGACTGAGGATGCTGGAGAGTGAAGACACGATGCTGAGCTCCTCCACATTTCTCACTCCACAGGTCTTCTAAGCTCAGCGACCACATGGGAATGGGGCCTTGTTTCCCTTAGGTCTCTGCTGTCCTCAGGGAAAGTGAGTGAGATGAGTCAAGGCAGAAGAACAGCAAGCTTCCTTTTATTGGTTTTCCAAGTATGCTATTTATATTGTGTGTGTATATATGTAGATGTGATCTATGAATCTGGAGATCTCATCTGATGGGATATGAGGAAAAGCCCAGTTGAAGAAGACAGACCAGGACTGAAAGATGTCATTATTAAAAGACAAATGAAAGGCAACTTTTCTGGTGGAATGTATTATCACGCAAATACACAGGACAGTTTTGTTTTTCTATTTTAAACTCTTCAAACTGTGAAATGTCATACTTTGAAATAAGCATTTACAATTTACATTTACAGTTTAATTTAGAAAAAAATGTTTACCTATGTAACAAACCTGTACATTCTACACATGTATCCCGGAACTTAAAATCAAATAAATTAATACAAAAAACCACACAAAAATACAAGCACCTGTGGACCCACCAGCCAGTTTAAGAACTAGAATATGACCCATGCATTCTGTTCCCAGGGATTCTGTTCTGAATTCCTTCCCCAGGCATGCTGCATCCCTCCCTCCCAGCAAGGGGACCCTCTGAATTTTATGTAATCATTTTAAGAGATACCTATCTCTACATAGCTCTAAAACTGTATAGCTATGTGTAGAGCCAGTTCATTCTTTTTTAACATCCTGTATAGCTTTTCATCATATAAATATACCACAGTTGGGTTACTCTATCGTTGGTGGAAACTGAGGTCATTGTCAGTTTCAGCAGTGCTGTGCATGTCTTGTGTCTCACATGTGCAGGAGTTCTCTCAGGAAGATACCTAGGAATGAGTTTGCCAGCTCACAGGTTTTACATATGTTCAGTTTTACACCCAATGCCAAATTGTTTTCTGAAGTAGTTGTACCAGTTTTTACTCCCACCATCAGTGAGTGAGAGTTTCCATTGCTTCATACTCTTGCCAATGTTGGTTATTGTTGGATTTCTTATGGTTTCCTAACTGATGGTACAAAGGACATTTTATTACAATGGTCGTATGCAAATAGTTTAGATTGCTCATAAGCTTGAACACCTTCTCATGTTGGATATATATGTTTGTTCTTCTGTAGAAAGCCTTTCCATTAACTGTTTCATTTTTCTTATATTGTGTCTTATTCTTTGTTATTCACTCATAGGAACTCTTCACATATTCTAGATCCTTGCTTCCAACAGAAATATAATGCAAGCCACATATAATTTAAAATTTCCTAGTAGCTACAATAAAAAAGTAAAAGAAACTGGTAGAACTGGTTTTAATAATTCATTATTTATTTTATGTCACTGAACATTATCCAAATGTACCTAAAATTATCAATCTAAAATTATTAATGTCTTTCAAATTTAATGTGTATGTTGTACTCATGACAGGTCTTATTATGTGCCAGCCACATGGCTACTGTATTGATCAACACACGTCTAGAGCATTCTCCTTTGATGATTAGATTTTCTTCTAAATTGTAGCTTGTGCTTTCACTTTTTTGTGGCTTCTTTTTATGTGCAGGAGTGCTTCATTTGAACGTAGCCTTATTTGAATTGTCTTTCTTAGTGCCTTTTTTGTGATGTGCTTTAGAAAAACTTCTGTACACTGAAGTGATGAAAATGTTGTCTTTTGTCCAGAAGTTTGAAAGTTTTGTCTTTTATGCTTAGGATCTCTATCCACATGGGCTTGTACTTTGGGTGTCGTTTGAGGAGAGCTTTAATTTCAACTGTCTGTGTGGATAACACACTGCTGAGCACACTGTTGAATTGTTCCTTCTTGGTCCACAGCTCTGCACAGAGCCCTGTCACAAGCCAAGTTTCTATGAGAGGCATGGGTGTGTTTTCACACTCTGTCTTCTGTTCCATTTGTCTCTGTTTGCCTCTTTCCAAATACCACACTGTCTTAATTATTACAGCTTTAAAATAAGCCCTGTTATCTGCTGAGGCAAGTCTCCTGGCTTGTTTCTCTCTTGGGAGTTCCTTGGTATATGTAGGCCTTTGCTTTCAGATATAAATTTCAAAATCACTTTGTCAGGGCCTGTGAAAATTCTTTTGTGGCCACTCTATTCTGTTAGATGAGCTGTGGGAACTCAAATAAGTGCTTTGCCTCTTGGACCTATCTTTTCATCTGTAAAATGAGAGTAGTATAGTTTCATTTTGATAGGAGTGTTTGATGATTAAATGATGTAATGCATGTAAAGTTCCCAGCACAGTGCCTGGCACCCAGGAAATAGTCAACAGGTAAATGAGTGGTTTTATTGCTGTTACAGCTGAGATGTCGGGGCCTGTTGTGGAGAGTGCTAGAATCCCAAAAAAAAGACCGGTTTTTAGTTGTACTGAACTGCAGGGTATTATTACCACTTTTCTCTTCACATTTTAGTGCAGGTTTTTGTGATTAATATTAATGCACATGCATAGTACTTCTTCTCAAAATATTTTCACTCAATGGACCATATTTGGACTGCTAAGGAGCACTGAGAAGCAAGTAAGCATGCATATATTTGGAAATATCTGACAAGCTTCAGCCAAGTCTTGGAAGCTGTATTAGGACCATGGGGTAAGAGGTTATGAGGATCATACAACCACTCAGCTGCCTAGAGGCCATCCATGAGCCCAAACAATTTGAAGGTGGAAGGGAGGGTAGGATTGCCAGAGAAAAAACAGGACATTCATCTAATCTCTGATAAACAATCATTTTTTAGGATAAGTATGTCCCACATACTACATGTAAATTATATTATGACATTCATTTCTCTGAAATTCAAATTTAACTGGGCATCCTGTGTTTTCATTGGGCGCCTAAATCTGGCACCCCTAGATAGAAGGTATTGCTATTACTTCTTCAAATTGGAATTGTGCTCTAGAGTCTTAATGCATAAATTACCCTGAGATGCCATGCAGTCTAGCTCCTTCTTTTAGCAAACGTGGAAATTGAGATCCAGAGGCTGAGTGATTATGTGTGGAATCGGATAATTCCTGATTCTGCATTCTTTTTTCTGCTGCTGAATGTGCAAGAATATACACCCCTACCACACTGACCACAACTCTTTATTGAGTATTGGTCATAGGCAGATTACATAGCAGGCCCTGGCCACCAGGCAAGTATCTGGTCACTCAGAAGATTAGCCCAGATCTGAAATGCTCAGGATTCTGGAAGTGTCATTCTGGACTGAGCTGAAGGCTGGGAGGGCACATAGCCAAGCTTTGAGGGCCTCCATTGAAATGCAGCCTTGTCAGAAGCCTTCAGCTCCTGTGCTGATATGGAGCTATCACAAAGAAGCAGGCAAAAGCACAGAAATCTTGAGATGAAAAAAAAATAAAAAAGGATGAAGGAGAAGGAAAGAGTAACTGATGAGAAAATATACTGCTACTTCCTGGCAACCGGAGAGGCTGAGGGACCTGAATGCAGGGAAAAAGAGGGGTTCCACTGGAAGAGACAAGCGATACAACAAGACTTCATATCAGAATATTTTTCCTAAAATGAGGACTCTTAGACTAAGAAAGGACTCCCATGGGCCTCTTAGATTAATGAAGAGTCCCATTGCTAGAGTCATTTTAAACCAGAACTGAACAAAGTGATTGAAAATAAACTGCAGGGAACACTTGCCTGGATATCTTCTGGGATGGACTTGATCAACTGATCAGTCTCTTCCTTCCCTTGGTGCCTGTGAATCACTGGTTCATTTGAAAACATGGTAGTTAAAACTCTCAGGGAACCAGAACTCGAGCATTTAATTGAAAGTAATTTTTATACTAGTGAGACATGGTCTAGAAATTCATTTTTGTGTGTGTATGTAATTTTTTTTTAAGTCCAAGATAAGGTGAGCAAATAGTTTCAGAATCCTCTCCGGGCCAAAGCTTTGTTTCAATCTTGTCACGCTCTTAATATTTCTAACCTCTAGTTGCAAATTATTTTTGTGTGACACTTATGTCTATTTGACTTCATTTTTCTAACTAAATAGATTTTCAGGAAATAGATCTCCTATTTCAGAGCCCTAAATAAATAGCCCAAGTATCTATGTACTATAAAAACATTATAAAATCCTCTATGGTGCTGATCAAAGGCGTGAAAATTGCCCTCCTGATGTTCGATGCCAAGCCTGGTTGACCTTCCCAAATTTTCTGCTACAAATCTGAAAAACAAACTAAGCTGTCTGGAGAAACATCAGGCGTAGGCATACATTACATAAATGTTTGTGTTTTCCTTTCATCACGGACGGCCTCGCAGGAGATGAAGGGCATAAGCGCTCTTCCTGTTAGCAGGCCTTGATTGCTGTAGCATTATTTCCTGCATCAGTTCTAATATTCCTGGAAATAGATGTTTTTAAAGGCAATTTGAGCAGCAGTTATGATCTTTTGCTTTGGATCTTGCTTACCCTCCATGCAATGAATGACTAAATAATGTTGATTCTACTCTCTCCTGCAATCCTCTCCCCTGCATCCCCACCTCTCCAGCCCCATTGGCACTGCTTATGGCCTCCCTACCTCCCATCTCTCTGCTTTCTATTGTATATGCTGCAGCTACATTTAGATTCCCAGAGCAGAGCCTTGATCCTATCACTCTCCTGTTCAAAACCTGTCCATAGCTCCCTGTTTTCTATGAGGCTTCCCAAACATTAGTCATACCACCTCGATTATCTTTGCTATTTTCCCTTTCCATCTGTGCTGTGGTTTACTTCATATTTATCTTTAAATAGGCTCACTTAAAAAAAATCTTAAATGTATTCTAAAGGGAAACTTTATCTCTAAGAAAATGGAAAACCAGTGCCATCTATCATAATAGAAACTAACTATAAAAATAAATGCAATGAAAACAAAAGTATTATCTTCCAGCAAGATAGTATTGCCTGAGGCTTGAAGCCTGAAGCCTGATTTCCCTGTGTTTACGAAGGTGGGTGATGATTCAGTGACTGTCTGTTTGTCCCTCCACATCCATTTTTCTCCCTTCTTCTTGCTCTCTGCCCAGGAGGCCGAGTCCATGGACAGGTCAGTGAGTTCGTTACTTTCTGGTTTCCAGTTAGCCTCAGCCTATGGGAGCCCAGCAGAGTCTAGGAAGGAGGGAAGCAATGGGTCCAGGACTTTGTTCCCTGGCTCCCTCCCTGCAGGGTCACCGCAGCCTGACAGTACCCCTGACCAAAGATTGATGCTCATTTGAAGATAGTTTGTTCTTAAACTCTCCCCTTGTCCATTCAGGCCTGGAAATGGTGACAGCTCTGCCTTTACTAGCCCCCGGGTCAGTGTGTTACCCTGTGGTTCCCCTGTACCCATACTTGCCCAGGCCCCTGGCTGAGCCTCACCTTGCACATAGACCTTTGGCCTCTTTAACCCATCTCTGACACCCTGTGGCCCTTACTCTGTGGAGCTCATCCTGTTCTAGCTTGTTTTATAATCACGACGATTATACCAAAGTCCCACACATTCATTCATTCAATTAACACATAATGATTAAACCTATAAAGTATTGGGTACATGCTAGGTGCTGAATAGATAGTGATACATAAAATAACCTGATTCCTGTCTCCAGGGAGATTACTACCTAAAGAAAACTATAGAAACTCTTTGAGACTAAACCCTTTTCAAGAGAGCTATGAGCTCGGAAGTCCCCATCAATGATTTACTTACACACGCACATAATTGTGTAGCAGCCACTGGTTTACAATTTGGGAGGAAAGTGCCCTAGTTGTTAAGAACATCCTTCCCTGGAGGATGGCATCCATGAGGGGCAGTAGAGGAGAATGGTTAAAAGGCAAGTGAGGCTGTAATCACAGCTCTGATTACTCACTTTCAGCAAACACAGCACCTCTGAGCCTCAGTTTCCTCAGCTGTAAAATGGGTTTGTTCTCTCCATATACTCTTCTCAGAGGGTTGTGAGGAGTCAAAATACTACCTACACAAGTTCATAATGGTGCACATCACAAAATAAGCGCTCAGTATATATCAGCGGTGGTTGTGAGGGGAGTGGCTATCAGCCTATGGAAGTGTAGACACTGGGCTTCTAAAAAAAGGCAAGATTCGTCTTTGCTTGGGACCATCTGGGTTCAACTCGTGGAACATCTTCCAAGTGCTTTGATTGCAAACAAGCTGGAAGGAAGACGCACAGTAAACACACCAGAGGAGGAGCTGTGGAAGGAGCTGGAAGGGGTTCTGAGCCAACAGGAACTGCCACAGCCTGAAAACAAGTCCACCCAGAAACTCGCATTTATGCTCCACTAAGATTTGATACTTGAAATATTTTCTTGTACATTTTAGAACTGGCCTATAAACACAGAGGATTATGTAGGTTCTCAACAGATATTTACTGTATTGAGTCTATTGTGTGCGCATAACACCAGAGCCCCAATTTGGGGATGGTGGTGATTGTAAGCTTTATTAAAAATAGACTTGGCTGGGTGCAGTGGCTCAGACCTGTGATCCCAGCACTTTGGGAGGCCAAGGCAGGCGGATCACCTGAGGTCAGGATTTCGAGACCATCCAGGCCAACATGGAGAAACCCCATCTCTACTAAAAATACAAAAAAAAAATAACTGGCTGTGGTGATACATGCCTGTAATCCCAGCTACTTGGGAGTCTAAGGCAGGAGAATCGCTTGAACCCGGGAGGCAGAGGTTGTGGTGAGCCAAGATCACACCATTGTTCTCCAGCCTGGACAACAAGAGCGAAACTCTGTCTCAGAAAAAAAAAAAAAAAAAAAAAAAAATTATCATTCCTGCCCTAAGACAATTTCCAACAGACACATTAATGTAGTGACTCATCTTTTTATCTTGATCAAAGACATGTAATTTATAACCCAAGGGACGTTGTAGAAGTAACTGTTTTTAAAAGTACTGGAGGGCAGAAAAGTATTAGTTGGTGGGATTGCTTTGTGTCTTTCATCTTGCGTGACTAGATATAACTTCATTTCAGGGGGAGGAGGGCGGGGAGGACAAGAAGAATCCCTATTCTGGCATTCCAGGAAGAGCCTGTCTTCATGGAAGCCATTGCCATACTTGGGGCTGTCCATCTGTAAGAGGGAGAGACGGAATTTCCTCAATAAGAATCACAGCTGCATCTTTAAATGTCTACTTTGTGTGACCAGAATTGGACAGATACTGTATGACTTATTAGCTATTTCTGACAAGAACTATCTGATATAGGTAAAGTTTTCCCCTTTAACACCCTAGGACCCTGAGGCCTAGGCAGTTCAAGTTCCTTGCCCAAGGTCACCCAACTGATGGATAGTGGAGGTGGAATCCAGATCCAGGTCTGCCTGCCACCCAAGCTCACTTTTTACACTATCTCTCCTGCCTCTCCAGATACTTCTGTGGAAGGTATTTGGTTAGGATGATTTGACATTGTAAGTATCTGATCACTTATTGCCTGGAATTCTCTATTCACCGCCACTTAGAACAATGACTATTAATCTAAAGACACTTCAGGCCCCCTGCTATACTCTGAAGAGTCCTATAAAACATTAACAAGCAATCAGTGAGAACATTTGCAGGTTTCAGTACAAGAACGGGCTCTGAATCTCTTCCCATTACTCTTCTGTATCTTACACTGTCCATGTTTGTTTTTATGTTTGTCTGTTTACCAACCACCTTTCCAACTAGATGGTAAACTCCATGAGACAGGAACCAGAACTGTGGTGTTCATCTCTCTATACTGGGTGTGCCTAGCAATAAACATTTTCTGAATAAATGAATTCTCTCTGAATTGGTAATCCACAAATAATGCACATGATTTAAGTCTATTTACCAGAATTTTTGAGCAACTGGTTCTATCCTTTTGGACACATTTTCCATAGTTTGTATAATTTATTCATAGAATCCTTCTTAGACTACTAACAAATTCCTATGGGACATAGTCCTTTTATATGTGGAGGAATTCACCACCATGAAATGTTCACAAGAAATGTCTTTTAAAACCTTATTTGTGGCCATGCTTATTATGAATTTCTGAATTATGTTTGGGCTTCTCTTTTTTTCTCAGAATATGCAAAGTGGGATACTGGTATCTCTGTATTTGGAGACTTACAGCTTCTGAGTTAAAAGATGGATAGGAAGTAGCAGGAGAGGGAGAGATCAGAAATCTCTACTCCCTGAAACACAGACACTTTACATACCCAGGAGGTAAATTCCTGGCATGAATTCTAACAAGTATACACAAGGCATTTGTACATTGTTTGCTTATGTTCTAGATGATATGACAGTCTATGAACAGGGGCCCCACGTCTGCAGGCAGGACATTCAGCCCTGTGTCTTGCCACTACCATGAAATCTGAGGCTCTTTCATTTTTGTATATACATTCTGATAAGATTGAGGCATACTGAGGCACTGGTAAAGAAGACAGTTTATTTGTGATCTTGTAGCCACTCCATTTGACAGCCTCCCTCTACTCACTGAGGCACAGCACACGAGGAACAGGAAAAAGGTCTCTGGAGAGCTTGTGTTCATGGGTTTCTTTGACTTTTGCCAACGAACTTTGCAAATGTTCTCAAAAGGCATTCATTACCTCTGCAGGTGTGAAATAACTGTGCAGTTCAAGGGTTTGTGAAATCACGTGTAACAGTTGAAAGCTGTTCTGGCAAAGCAACCTGAGTCAGAATTAGCTATGTCACCAAGCCACATCCTGGCTTAAACGATGTTATTTATATCTAACTGCACTCGACTCCTTCCAAAGCCTTCTGTTGAGCACCAAACCTCACCACAGTTTCACTCTTAGCCTCTCTCTTTTGTGTGAAGACAAAAAGGTTGCTTTTATAAATCTCTGTTTGATCCCAGATGGAGTGCATTTCATGCAGAAAAAATTGTTGCTTATAGTGAAGAGGATGAAATAATTGCTGGGATTTCTGGGCATGCTCCACAAACCCAGAAGACTGTAGGCGAACGGGCAGAGAGAAGAGATTCCCTTGCTTTCTCATTCCTTTATGCGTGGCTCTCCCTGGAAAGAGGAATATGTAGGCGTATGCAGATCAATAAGTGTCATTACAAAGGCTCAGTGTTCTTAAGTCATAAAATGGGAGGAAGAACAGTACCCACTTCCCAGAATTGGTGAGGACCCCTGAGCGGATGCGTGCCAGCTTCTAGCACAGCCCCAGCAGGTAATGAGCTCCACTGTGCAGCCATCGCTATTCAGGGTTAATCCGTGAAAGAGTGTGTGGGAGGAGGATAGGCCTTAGATTCCAAAAGATAGAAGTAAGTGGAAGGAGGCAGGATTTGGTCATGCCTAGCCCAGACGCTTCCAAGCCAGGCAGGCAATAGATGGTTCCAAGCCAAAGTGCCTGCCCCTTTGGTGAAGATTCTTACTAGTCTAAGGCATTCTGACCAACTGACACATGATATCACGTCATGTGTTTTCCCAGGGCCCAGAAGCTTCTATGTGCAGCTTCTTTAAGTAAAGACTAAAACTGCAGGACTTGAGTTTTGATATCTCAAGATGATTTTGAAAAGAATTGTGGTAAAATTTGCCGTTTCTAAGTGTGCAGTTCAGGAGTGTTAAGTATGTTTGCGTTATTGTGTGCCCAATCACCTGAACTCTTTCATCTCATAAAATGGAAGCTCTGTATCCATTACATAAGTTCTCATTTCCCCCAGTTGCCAGGGAATCCCTGACAACCGTATCAGTCTGCCTTTTGATGACCTTATTATTTGTTTTATATATTTTTGTGATTTGTGTTTGTGGGGTTTTTTAACAGATGGGGTGGAGGTAGATCTAGAACTTCTGTATTTTGGTGACCTAAATATTTAGAGTGGCAAATAGAGATACTTATTTCTCATTTCTGACCCGAAAATAGAATTGATTTGCCATTTCAGAAATGAACCACATTGCTTTGTATATTTGTCAGACTTTTCAACCTCGTTCCCACATTGGAAGACTACATGGCTCACTAGTGAGAGACCAGCCACAGTGAGGGCTGAATCACTGCATTAATGGTTGTAAAATATTCCCATCTAATCCCCTGATGCTGAAGAGGATAAACACATACTGTCAAGAGTTTGGGTCTGGGATACTAGCCCGAGGCAGCTTGTCAAATGCAAAAATGTTTAGAAGGGTCAAGGTTTATAAGGTTTGCATAAAAAAAGTTTATGCAAACTTTTCATTTATCTATGTTTCTTTTAATATTTGTTAAAATTATTTCATTGCCTTTCAAACACGCAAATATTGTGAGTAAAGTGGGGGCTGTAAGAAGACCTATGTTGTCTACGTTGTCGGTGACTCCCAGTATACCAATATTTACTGACTTCATAATTATAAAATACAATGGATTTGAAATCTTACATTCTTAATCACCTTTGTACCCATGTTCATATTAACTGGATATATCTAAAAGTGGGAGGAACGACTTTAGGTCCAATTTTTGGGAAAATTCAGGAACATGCTCTTGAAGAATTGCTGCTAAAGTGTATTATTGTTCCATGACCACCATAACATCCCAGGGGAGAACCTTATGTTTGGTTAATAAAAGAAGGCAGGATCTGGTGTCTTTTTAAGAAGACTCTAACCTTAATTGTGATTCATTTATTTAAAGACTGCCCCTGCCTCCTAGTCTTATTTTAGCTCTGAAAATAAATATCAGATACTTCCAACAGGAAAAGGTTTGAATGACCTTTATGAGGCAATTTCCCTTTGATTGGATAGGAAGAGATGTTCATTGTGCTTTTCGACCACAGAGGTGAATTTCTAGACCTCCAATGTACAGGATGAAATAGCATTAATTCTACCTAAGATAACTTTCTTCATTGAACACATGTATACAGATGTCCTACTATAAATTAGGTGCTAGGACTATAGCATTATCCACAAACCATACTATCAAGGCCTTGGTCTGATAAGATTCATATTCTTGGGTGGGAGAAATATAGCAAACAAGTGAATACATAAAATAATTTTAAAGACATAGGTGAAACCAAGAAAATAAATCCCAAGGGTACGATCGAGTTTGCCTGCTTTAATTGGGTGGTCAAGGACAGCCTTTCTGAGGAGGTGATATTTAAATAACGATCTTTACCACAAGAAGAAGCCATCATGTGAATATCAGGGAGAAAGGATTTCTAGACAAAAAGAACTACTCATGCAAAGGCCTTGATGTAGAGCCAGATTGTTTTGTTGTTTGTTTTGAGAAGCCAAGAGAGGGCCGATACAGCTATATCTTGAAGAAGAGGAGCTTGTGAACTCAGGGCAGAAGAGAGACAGACAGGAGCCAGATCATGTGGGATCCCAAGGCAACATGTTTGTCATTTATACCAACAGCAATAGGAAGCCATTGATGGAGTCTGAGCAAGAGAGACATGATGTGAAATCTTTGAGATGACCATACTGCCAGCTCTGTAAAAACAGACTTCGGGAGTCATTTGGAAGACTCTTATATTTGTCTAGGTGTGAGAAATCATGGCTTAGACTAAGGTGGCTACAGTGAGGAGGGAAGGAAGTGGCAGAGTTCAGGATATAACAGAGCTATGGTGGTTAATTTTAAGTTAACTTGGCTGGGCCACAGTGCCAAGATATTTGGCCATACATTATCTGAGATGATTCTGTGAAAGTGTTTTTTGGATGAGATTTATTTTTAAATGGGTAGACTTAGATTATCCTCCATCATGTAAATGGGTATTAACCAATCAGTTGGCCTCCTTGGTAGAGCAAAGACTGACCAACCTCCTCTGAGCTAAAAGGAATTCTGCCAGCAAACTGCCTTTGGACTTGAACTACGACTCTATCCTGGATCTCCAGCCTGCTGGCCTAGCCTGTCTTGCATCTTTAGAATGGCATGAACCAATTATTTAAATTATCTCTCTCTCATTCTCTCTTGTTCTCTCTCTCTCCTCTCCCTGTCCCGTCTCCCCGAGCCCGTGTGTGTGCACATACATCCTGTTGCTTCTGTTTCTCTGGAGAACCCTGGGATTCACTGATGGATTAGAAAGAGAGGAATCAAGTAATGCCCAGAGCAGCACCGTCCAGTAGATATAGAATATATATGTATATGACTTTAAATCTTTTTAGCAGTCATATTAAAAACTGTACAAAGAAACAGGTAAAGTTTTGATAATATACTGTATTTTACTATACCAATATATCTAAAAATGTTATTTCAGCATGTAATCTATAGGAAAATTATTCCTGAGACTTTCATATTCTTTTTTTCATTCTAAGTCTTTGAAACTCAGCGTTTGTTTTACACTTATAGCCTGTCTCAATTCAGACCAGCCCCATTTTGAAGCTCTCAGTAGCCAGTGTATTGGGCGGGGCAGGTCTGGTTGGCCTCCTAGCCGAGCGTACTAGAACCTAGCAGGTGTTCTGACCAGGCTTGAACCCTTTTATGTAGCAGTTTTCCTCTGAACAGGCAGGAAGGTTGTTCTTTTTGCCTCAAAAGGCTGAACTGTGAAAACTCCTATTCTCCCTTTGGTGACCTCCATATGAAAAGTTTTACGAGTATCTGTGAAGTCAGTGGGCCCATGGCGATGACTCTGCCCTAGCGAGGGCTAGGCTTCCTCGCTCAGAAGGCCATTCAAAAGATGAGGTCTTGGAGTCTCTCTTGTCTGTGCCTTCTCTGGAGTCTCCGTATTAGTGAGTCTTCTCTTGCCCCAGAGCCACTAGTAGACAACCAGTATCGATAGAAAGAACACACAAATAGTATGCGTTCACATTGCAAGTGGCAATTTCATTTAACAAAATATCACACTTCATTAATTAATGTTAATTATGTTGGTTTGGTAGGTTTAATTTCTAATTTAAGTGTTCTTTATAATATCACAGCAGATAATAAATATCCTTATATTTTTATATTATCTAAGTCTCTGTAAAATAAGCTGACATTGGGGGTCCGTGTGACAGTTCTTCCTTTTTAAAGGGGTCTTTAAATGTATCCACTTGACTAACTTTACCAACTGTTCCCAGTGGAAAATAGTTCCCAGAAGCTGAGTGGGTGGATGCCCATGATACCACCTACCCTTGCTTGACCTCCGCCCATGAGCTGTTCCTTCCTTTTCATAACTAAAATGCCAAATGTGTGACTTGAGTAATTAACTAGAGACCTCCAGAAGGCTTTACTTCTTATTCTGGGTACATTGGTATTTACTTTAGTATTTGTTTTGCCTTTAATGTCATGTTCCCTTTGGATTCTTTAATATCGTATCCAAAAAAAGTCCTTTTAACCTATAACAATGCAAATTAAAAGTGCTATCTTTCAGCTACCTCAAGGATTTAGCAAGTATTCCTGGAAATCTAACCAACCTTTTAAAAAGTATTTTTATGGGAATATGTTTCTGAGCCCTAAATTATTGATTTTGAAACTAAAATATAAGAATACTATAAATATAAAACTTCCAATAGATAACAGCATTTGCAAAATCTCTAATCTTTTTTGTGTGTCCCATGTAGTACTCTCTATAGGCCATTGGAAGAGAACATCTGGCTTAAAATAATTCCAGCACCAATAATTATCCAACTATGGTCTCCATATTGTAACCCAGTGGTTCTCATATTTTAGATGGTTGATGTGCAGGTTGAACTGGCTAACAGTTCAAGCTTTGGGTCCTGACTCCCCTAGGAATCTGCAATTGATTCCCTCCTCTTGAGTGAGACTGACTGTTGGGAGTGGAATAAGCACATGCTCTGGATCATAATGCCTGGCCCTTCAGAGTAACGGCAGCCATGATCACTGAGCTCCTATTGTGAGGCACATACTTCACCATGCTAACACGTGGAATCCTTACAAGCTCCTTATATAATCAGTTAGTATTTTAAGCACATTGTAAATGAGAATACTAAGGCTTGGAAGAGGCAAGTTCCTCTCCCACTGTTAAACAGCCAGTGATAGACAGAGCTGGAAACTAAACGTGTCTGATTCCCCAGGCTGCTGCACCATCAGATTGCTTGCCAGGTAAGGATTCATGCCAGGACCTTAAATCCCCTCTGAATCAACAGAATTAACCTAAAGGGCACCTTGATTGCAGGTTTTGTTCCCAAACCTATGCTATGGCCTGGCCACATAATAAAGACTCAATTGGCTCTTGTTTCTCAGTGAGCTTATTGGCACTCTCCCCACCACCACCATGCCCTCTCCACCTCTGACCATCCACTATCATTTCTTTATGACCTTTGCCAGACTTGTCCTCATATCAAAGCCTCTGCTCTCTAAGTTTAAATGCATAAGCTTGACAAATGTTTACATTTGAGAAGGCAAACTGCCTCCCTATGCTTGGTCTAATGTGAGCTTGGTAGAGTGGTGCTGCTGGATTCAGTTTTAGTCATCAACACTTTGAGCTGATACTGATTTGAGTAATTGTCCTATTTAGATTCTGACAGGTGAAAATCATAGATTCAGAAAATGGAGACTCCCCTCACCCCAGGATGAAGGGGAGTCTGAGAGGGTTGGTCAGCACTTCCTGGCAGTGGCAGGCAGTGTGGGGATGCACATATGGTTAAAATTTTAATGCTCTTGAGATCACCCCTATTAGATGAGACCTAAAGAAGCCTAACTAGGCATCACTCTAGTGCTGCTAGGAATCATGTTATCTGGTCTGCTGGCAACTCATATTGAATAATAAGTGGATGTGTCTCAAGATGCCTATTTGTAAATAAGATGAAAATCCAACTGTGAGTATAGCCATAAAGATCTAGAGGCAAATTTACAAAATACACTCATCTAAAATTAAGACCGTGACAGGGAGATATCTTTGAGAAGGGTCCCATGTTGTGATGGTTAATTTTGTATATCAACTTGACTGGGCCACAGGGTGCCCAGATTAAACATTATTTCTAGGTTTGTCTGTGAGATTAGCATTTGAATTGGTAGACTCAGTAAAATAGATGGTCCTCCCCAATATGGGTAGACATTATCCAATCCACTGAGAGCCTGAATAGAACAAAAGGCAGAGGAAGGGGAGAAAGTCACTCCTTTTTATCTACCTCATTGCTTGAGCATCTCGTTTCATCTTCACTTATCCTTAGACTGGGATTTAAACCATTGGCTGCTGTGGCTCTCCAACATGTCGACTTCAACTGAATTATATCACCAGCTTTCTTGAGTCTCCAGATTATAGACAGTAGTTTCTGGGACTTCTCAGCCTCCATAATTATATACATCAATTCCTCATAATAAATCTCCATATGTATCTCTCTAGATTTATCTATCTATAAACCTATGTTAGCTATATCTATATATCTCTGTCTCTACCTCTATCCTATTGGCTCTGTTCTCTGGAGAAGCCTAATGCACATGTGTTATCAATCCCTGCCCTGTGAATAGAATCTTCAGGTGGCTAATATGTTTGCATTGTCATCTTTTTATCTAGTAATGATCAATCTGAGGAACAGTGAGGTTCTGCTGGGGAAATAGTTGGGGGAGGAGGGAAGACAGGTAAATTAGTGGTATATTTTATTGTGATTCAAGTGTTATAATAATGCAGCATTCAACCTATTGCTTTAATTATATTTAAACTGAGATAAAACCAAAACCCCAACCACATGACATTTTCTCACATTTGTAAGTTTAATGTTAAGTTCAAAAAGAAAAAGTGGAATGCCATGTAACTTCAAGCAATGGTCCCAACCATAGCCAAGAATTGCAGATTCTCAGATACGAATAATAATTCACAATAATACTATATGTTTAGAAGTATTTGAAGAACCTAGGGATGATTTATGACAGCATGTTTTCCTCCATTCTCAGTAGTAAGCTGTTTGCCCAATTATTGAACAAATTCCCCCAAGTTTCAGAAAAATTTAGTTACTCTTCAAGTTAGACACATGACCCACTTCCACTTGATTCTTTTCTTCCTTTTCTTATCAGTTATTCAGTTCCTCTGCTGAAATTCCCTTTGTCTTATGACTCACTATTGTCCCTCTTATTTTCTAATAATCTGTTCAAATTCATTAGCACCTTTTCCTTTTTTAAACTTTTATGTTGAGTTCAGGGGTACAGGTGCAGGTTTGTTACACAGGTAAACTCGTGTTATGGGGGTTTGTTGTATAGATTATTTCAGAACCCTGGTATTAAGCCTAGTACTCAGTTATTTTTCCTGATCCTCTCTTTCCTCCCACTCTCCATTCTCTGAAAAGCCTCAGTTTCTGTTGTTTCCCTCTATGTGTCCATGTGTTTTCATCATTCAACTCCCACTTATAAGTGAGAACGTGGTATTTGGTTTTCTGTTCTTGTGTTAGTTTGCTAAGGCTAACGGCCTCCAGCTCACTGGACCATGAACTAGGCCTGGTGTTATAAACCACACTGTTCCTGGAGTTCTTATTGAGGTGAAAGAGACATGACTTACTGTATGGACAGTAACACAGGGGAGTCTGTGTGAGTGGTCTCATTGAGGTACAACAGGCAATAGCAAGTCTGAGGTTATAGAAGAAACACCTCAATGCACCAGCCTCCATGCATTTTCTGAACTTTTAAAATTTATATTAATAACTGCAACTTACTCCTTGCTGGGAAAGTGACAGTAGTCTTGCATCTTCTCTCATCAAGCCTACTTCCAGTTACCTAAAACCTTGCTATTCAATATATAGTCTGAGGATCTGCAAAAACATCATCACTTGAGAACCTGTTAGAAATGAAGAATCTCAGTCCTCTCCCAAAGCTGCTAATGCAGAACCTGAACTTTAATAACCACCAGGTGACCCATAATCATTAAATTTTGAGAAGTGCTCCTCTGGAAAATTTGCATAGATGGCAGAAGGTTACAATTAACTGAACATCAAAACTTCACACCTACCGATGCCCTGAGACTATTCCATGAGTATTAAATGAGTGGACTAGACACTGTTACCCTAGGAGGTCACTACTAATTCCTCACTAGCTGAGTGACGATAGCATTCATGGGAGCCAGATGAGTAACAGTGCAGTTGGTAAGAGGTGGAAGGGCCCATTCGATTATTCCTTAGAATGAAAATAGAGGCTAATCCTGCTCTGTAGACATGGAGAAAAAGAGCTAGTTTATCCAAAAGCAGATAGTAGATGTGCCTAGTAATGCCACTTCTTGGACATAGCAGAAAGCACATAGTTTTGCTACTGTTGACTAAGAGTGCCCTACCTTAATCATTGGTTATATAGGAAAGCAAGTAATCTGGGTATGTTTTTTTTTTTCTTAAATAAGGTATCTTTCTCCTCTTCACTCTTACTCCTTCAAACTCACGTGTACTTTTTGACGACTACTATGTGCTCTGTGCTGGTGACATAAATGCAAAAGAGATGTCCCAACCCTATAGCACTTCTACCAATGCAGTAAATAACTCACTCTCACCATGATAGCACAAGGAGGATAGTGTTAAACCATGAGAAATTGCCCCCATGATCCAATCGTCTTTCCCCGGGCCCCACCTCCAACGCTGGGAATTACAATTCAACATGAGATTTGGGTGGGGACACAGATCCAAAGCATATCAGTGAGCATCATGTCTGTTTTATCTCTTGGGATGAAGAGCTAGATGGCCATGCAAGTCTAAAGCTGCTGTGTCTGTTTCCTGACATGTAAAGATAATTTGAAGTCAAGTGGAAAGAAGCAGAGCTAAGAGATGGATACAGAACTCTGTACCTGAAGATCCCACCTCCCCTTCCCATATCTGAGTCGGTAGATTCCTATTTTTGCCTTGCTTTGTTTTTGTTCATGTTGTGCTTAAGTTAGTTAGAGTCAGGTTTCTTTCACAGGCCACTGATGAATGGAGGCCTCACTGAAAACATAGGAATCCATGAATCTGGAAGGACATAATGGTACCCATCTAAACATTCCAGACAGAGAAGACGTCTTTCTAATGGAAAGACGATGGGGCATGGAGTGAGAGAAATAAAAGTTCATTCTCAGCTAGCCATTTCCTAGGTATATGCCTTTGAGTAGTTACTGCACATTTATAGAACACCTACCTCATGCATCATTGGGAGAACTCAATTAAATCATGTAAAGCCCCATGCACTTCTGATATATACAGTCTCTGAATGTTTACTTCCTAATTTATTCCATAAGGATTGAAGCTTTTAAGACAAAAACATACACTATAAAATGATTAAGAAATAAAGACACTTATAGATGATCATGGGCTGGAAATATATAAATAAGGGAAGAAGATTAAGATGGGGGGAGGAACATCACTAAAAAGGCAAGATCTAAGGATCTGTGATATTGTGTTAACTGTTTCAAGCTTTGTTTTGAGCCTCCTGAAAGCCAAAGAGAAAAGGGGGAAATACTCATATAATTTCCAGTGTCCAGATGAAATAAACATACTCTTTTTTCCCCCCAAAGAAGTACAGAAATATAAGAAATTTCAAATGTAGCCTTCAAACAGGAGAGTCACTGGTGGTATAATACACACCTTTCTATAAATAAAACAATAACAATGGATGTCTGATTTCTTTTTTTTTTTTTAATTTTTATTGTACTTTAGGTTCTGGGGTTCATGTGCAGATCATGCAGGATTGTTGCATAGGTACATACATGGCAATGTGGTTTGCTGCCTCCATCCTCCTGTCATCTATATCTGGCATTTCTCCCCATGGTATCCCTCCCAACCTCCCCACCCCCACTGTACCTCCCCTGACCCCCACCAACATCCCAGTGTGTGATGCTCCCCTCCCTGTGTCCATGTGTTCTCATTGTTCAACACCTGCCTATGAGTGAGAACATGTCGTGTTTGGTTTTCTGTTCTTGTGTCAGTTTGCTGAGAATGATGGTTTCCAGTTTCATCCATGTCGCTACAAAGAACACAGACTCATCGTTTTTTATGGCTGCATAGCATTCCATGATGTATATGTGCCACATTTTCCTTGTCCAGTCTATCATCAGTGGGCATTTGGGTTGGTTCCAGGTCTTTGCTATTGTAAACAGTGCTGCAATAAACATACGTGTGCATGTATCTCTATAATAGGATGATTTATAATCCTTTGGGTAAATCCCAGCACTTTGGGAGGCCGAGGCGGGTGGATCACGAGGTCAAGAGATCCAGACCATCCTGGTCAACATTGTGAAACCCCGTCTCTACTAATACAAAAAAAAATTAGCTGGGCATGGTGGCGCGTGCCTGTAATCCCAGCTACTCAGGAGGCTGAGGCAGGAGAATTGCCTGAACCCAGGAGGCGGAGGTTGCGGTGAGCCGAGATCGCGCCATTGCACTCCAGCCTGGGTAACGAGAGTGAAACTCCGTCTCAAAAAAAAAAAAAAAAAAAAAATAATAATAATAATAATAATCCTTTGGGTATATAAGCAGTAATGAGATTGCTGGGTCAAATGGAATTTCTATTTCTAGATCCTTGAGGAATCGCCACACTGTCTTCCACAATGGTTGAACTAATTTACACACCCACCAACAGTGTAAAAATGTTCCTATTTCTCCACATCCTCTCCAGCATCTGTTGTCTCCAGATTTTTTAATGATCACCATTCTAGCTGGCGTGAGGTGGTGTCTCCATGTGTTTTTGATTTGCATTTCTCTAATGATGAGTGATGATGAGCATTTTTTTTCATAGGTTTTTTGGCCTTATATACGTCTTCTTTTGCGAAGTGTCTGTTCATATCCTTCACTCACTTTTGAATGGGTTTGTTTTTTTCTTGCAAATCTGTTTTAGTTCTTTGTAGATTCTGGATATTATCCCTTTGTCAGATGGGTAGATTGCAAAAATTTCTTCCCATTTCTTGGTTGCTGGTTCATACTAATGATTGTTTCTTTTGCTCTGCAGAAGCTAAGGAGTTTAATTAGATTCATTTGTCTATTTTGGCTTTTGTTGCCAATGCTTTTGGTGTTTTAGTCATGAAGTCCTTGCCTATGCCTATGTCCTGAATAGTTTTGCCTAGGTTTTCTTCTAGGGTTTTTATGGTGTTAGGTCTTATGTTTAAGTCATTAATCCATCTGGAGTTAATTTTAGTGTAAGGTGTCAGGAAGGGGTCCAGATTCAGCTTTCTGTACATGGCTAGCCAGTTTTCCCAACACCATTTATTAAACAGAGAATCTTTCCCCATTGCTTGCTTTTGTCATGTTTGTCAAAGATCAGATGATTGTATATGTGTGGCATTACATCCAAGGCCTCTGTTCTCTTCCATTGGTCGATATCTCTGTTTTGGTACCGGTACCATGCTGTTTAGATTAGTGTAGCCTTGTAGTATAGTTTGAAGTCAGGTAGCATGATGCCTCCAGCTTTGTTCTTTTTGCTTAGGAATGTCTTGGCGGCCGGGCGCGGTGGCTCATGCCTGTAATCCCAGCACTTTGGGAGGCCGAGGAGGGTGGATCACGAGGTCAAGAGATCGAGACCATCCTGGTCATCATGGTGAAACCCTGTCTCTACTAAAAATACAAAAAATTAGCTGGGCATGGTGGCGTGTGCCTGTAATCCCAGCTACTCAGGAGGCTGAGGCAGGAGAATTGCCTGAACCGAGGAGGTGGAGGTTGCGGTGAGCTGAGATCGCGCCATTGCCCTCCAGCCTGGGTAGCAAGAGCGAAACTCCGTCTCAAAACAAACAAACAAACAAACAGAAAACACAAAAGGAATGTCTTGGCTCTGCGGGTTCTCTTTTGGTTCCATATGAAGTTTAAGGTGGTTTTTTCCAGTTCTGTGAAGAAGGTCATTGGTAGCTTGATGGGGATAGCATTGAATCTATAAATTACTTTGGGCAGAATGGACATTTTCACAATATTGATTCTTCCTAACCATGAGCATGGAATGGTTTTCCATCCGTTTGTGTCCTCTCTTATTTCCTTGAGCAGTGGTTTGTAGTTCTCCTTGAGGTCCATTATGTCCTTTGTTAGTTGTATTCCTAGGTATTTCATTCTCTTTGTAGCAATTGTGAATGGGAGTTCACTCTTGATTTGGCTCTCTATTAGTCTGTTATTGGTTTATAGGAATGCTTGTGATTTTTGCACATCGATTTTGTATCCTGAGACTTTGCTAAAGTTGCTTATTAGTTTACGGAGATTTTGGGCTGAGACAATAGGGACTTCTAAATATACAATCATGTCATCTGCAAATAGACAATTTGACTTCCTCCTTTCCTAATTGGATAGCATTTTTTTTTCCCTAATTACTCTGGCTAGAACTTCCAATACTATATTGAATAGGAGTGGTAAGAGAGGGCATCCTTGTCTTCTGCCAAATTTCAAAGGGAATGCTTCCAGTTTTTGCCTATTCAGTATGATATTGGCTATTGGTTTGTCATAAATAGGTGTTATTATTTTGAGATACATTCCTTCAATACCTAGTTTGTTGAGAGTTTTTAGCATAAAGCACTGTTGAATTTTGTCAAAGGCCTTCTCTGCATCTATTGAGATAATCATGGTTTTTGTCTTTGATTCTGTTTATGTGGTGCATTACATTTATACACTTGAGTATGTTAAACCAGCCTTGCATCCCTGGATGAAACCTACTTGATTGTGATGGATAAGCTTTTTGATGTGCTGTTGCAATTGGTTTGCCAATATTTTATTGAAGATTTTTGCATCTATGTTCATCATGGATATCAGCCTGAAGTTTTCTTTTTTGTTGAGTCTCTGCCTGGTTTTGGTATCAGGATGATGTTGATCTCATAAAATGATTTGGGAGGGATTCCCTCTTTTTGTATTGTTTGGAATAGTTTCAGAAGGAATCATACCAGCTCCTCTTTGTATGTCTGGTAGAATTCGGCTGTGAACCCATCTGGACCTGGACTTTTTTTTGGTTGGAAGGCTATTAATTGCTGCCTCAACTTCAGACCTTGTTATTGGTCTGTTCAAGGTTTCAACTTCTTCTTGGTTTAGGCTTGGGAGGGTGCAAGTGTCCAGGAATTTATCCATTTCTTCCAGGTTTACTGGTTTATGTGCATAGAGCTGCTCATAGTAATCTCTGATGGTAGTTTGTATTTCTGTGGAATTGGTGGTAATATCCCATTTATTGTTTTTTATTGCATCTATTTGATTCTTCTCCCTTTCCTTTTCTATTAATCTGGTTAGCAGTCTATTTTGTTGATCTTTTCAAAAAACCAGCTTCTAGATTTATTGACTTTTTGAAGGGATTTTTGTGTCTCTATCTCCTTCAGTTCTGCTCTGATCTTAGTTATTTCTTGTCTTCTACTAGCTTTTGAGTTTTTTTTTTTATCTTGCTCCTCTAGCTCTTTCAACTTTGATGATAGGGTGTCGATTTTAGATCTTTCCTTGCTTCTCATGTGGACATTTATTGCTATAATTTTTCCTCTGGACACTGCTTTAAATGTGTCCCAGAGATTCTGGTATGTTGTGTCTTCATTCTTGTTGATTTTGAAGAACATCTTTATTTCTGCCTTTATTTCATTGTTTATCCAGTTGACACTCAGGAGCCAGTTGTTCAGTTTTCATGAAGTTATATGCATCTGAGTTAGTTTCTTAATCCTGAGTTCTAATTTCATTACCCTGTGTTCTGATAGACTGTTTTTTATGATTTCCTTTCTTTTGCATTTGCTGAGGAGTGATTTACTTTCAATTATGTGGTCAATTTTAGAGTAGATGCAATATGGTGCTGAGAAGAATGTATATTCTGTGGATTTGGGATGGAGATTTCTGTAGATGTCTATTAGGTCCGCTTGGTCCATAACTGAGTTCAAGTCCTGGATGTCCTTGTTAATTTTCTGTCTCATTGATCTGTCTAATTTTGACAGTGGAGTGTTAAAGTCTCCCACTATTATTGTGTGGGAATCTAAGGCTCTTTGTAGGTCATTAAGAATTTGCTTTATATATCTGGGTGCTCCTGTATTGGGTGCGTATATATTTAGGATTGTTAGCTCTTCTTGTAGTATTAATCCTTTTACCATTATGTAATGGCCTTCTTTGTCTCTTTTGATCTTTGTTGGTTTAAAGTCCATTTTATCAGAGACTAGGATTGCAATTCCTGCTTTCTTTTTCTCTCCATTTGCTTGATAAATCTCCCTCTATCCCTTTATTTTGAGCCTTTGTGTGTCCTTGCATGTGAGATGGGTCTCCTGAATACAGCACACTGATGGGTCTTGACTTTTTAATCCAATTTGCCAATCCGTGTCTTTTGACTGGGGCATTTAGCCCATTTACATTTAGGGTTAATATTGTTATGTGTTAATTTGATCCTGCCATTTTGATACTAGCTGGATGTTTTGCCTGTTAGTCAATGCATTTTCTTCATTGTGTCAATGGTCTTTACCATTTGGCACATTTTTGGAGTGGCTGGTACTGTTTGTTCCTTTCCTTGTTTAGTGCTTCTTTCAGGAGCTCTTGTAAGGCAGACCTGGTGGTGACAAATTTTCTCAGCAATTGCTTGTTCATAAAGGATTTATTTCTCCTTTGCTTATGAAGCTTAATTTGGCTGGATATGAAATTATAGGTTGAAAGTTCTTTTCCTTAAGGATGTTGAATATTGGCCCCCCTCTCTGTTCTGGCTTATAGGGTTTCTGGCGAGAGATCTGCTGTGAGTCTGATGGGCTTCCCTTTGTTGGTTATCTGACCTTTCTCTCTGGCTGCCCTTAGCACTTTTTCCTTCATTTCAACCCTGGTGAATCTGATGATTATGTGCCTTGGGGTTGCTCTTCTTAAGGAGTATCTTTGTGGTGTTCTCTGTATTTCCTGAACTTGAATGTTGGCCTGCCTTGCTAGGTTGGGGAAGTTTTCCTGGATAAGATCCTGAAGAGCGTTTTCCAGCTTGGATTAATTTTCTCCATCACATTCAGGTACAACTGTCAAATGTAGATTAGGTCTTTTCACATAATCCCATATTTCTTGGAGGCTTTGTTCATTTATTTTCACTCTTTTTTCTCTAATCTTGCATTCTCATTTTATTCAATCTCTGATATCCTTTCTTCTGTTTGGTCGATTTGGCTATTGAAACTTGTGTATGGTTCGCGAAGTTCTCTTGCTGTGTTTTTCAGCTCCATTAAGTCGTTTATATTCTTCTCTAAGCTGCTTATTCTAGTTAGCATTTCATCTAACCTTTTTTCAAGGTTCTTAGTTTATTTGCATTGGGTTAGCATATGTTCTTTTAGTTCAGAGGAGTTTGTTATTACCCACCTTTGGAAGCGTCTTTCTGTCAATTCTTCAGACTCATTTTCCATCCAGCTTTGTTCCCTTGCTGGTAAGGAGTTGTGATACCTTGGAGGAGGAGAGGCTTTCTGGTTTTTGGAGTTTTCATCCTTTTTGCACTGATTTCTTCCCATCTTTGTGGATTTATCTACCTGTGTTCTTTGTAGTTGGTGACTTGTGGAGGGGGTCTCTGAGTGGACATCCTTTCTGTTAATATTGAAGCTATTTCTTTATGTTTTGTTGTTTTCCTTCTAACAGACCCCTCTCCTGTAGGACTGCGGGAGGTCCACCCCAGACCCTGCTTGCCTGGGGATCACCTGCAGTGGCTGCAGAACAGCAAGGGTTGCTGTTGGTTTCTTTTTCTGTTATTTTTGTCCTACAAGGGTACCTGCCAGATGTCAGCTTGAGCTGTCCTTTATGAGGTTTCTCTTTGGATATATGGGGTTCAGGGAGCTGCTTGAGGAAACAGTCTGTTTGTTACAGGAGCTCAAGTGCTGTTCTGGGAGCTCCATTTTTCTGTGTAGAGCTGCTGGGCAGGTACATTTAAGTCTGCTGCAGCGGAACTCATAACCGCCTCTTTTCCCAGGTGCTCTGTCCTTGGAGGGTGGAGCTTTGTTTATTAGTTCCTGACATGCAGCTTCCTTTTGTCAGAGATGCCTTGCTCATCAAGGAGGTAGTCTAGTCACAGGCTGCCAGCAGAGGTGTTGCTGAGCTGCCGCAGGCTCTGCCCAGCTGCTGTCTGAACTTCCTTGCAGTGTTGTTTACAGAGGTACAGTTAGAACTGACTCGTTATTGGTGCAGACTGCCTTGGTAGTGGCAGACTGCCTCGGTAGTGGCGCATATCCTTCCCCCCACCAAGCTGGACTGTCCCAGGTCCAGCTGCACTTGCTGCAAAACTCTCAATCCAGAGCATTTTGGATTGCTTGTTTTGTGTGGGTGGGGACCTGCCCAGCCAGATCACCTGACTCCCTGTCTCAGTCCCCTCACTTTCAGTTGAATGGGCGGCTCTGTCTCTCAGGCGTTCTAGGCACCAGTTGAAACGGCATCCAGATTTGTGTGAGTTTCTGTGTGGAAATCCTCAGCACTGGCTGAAGCAGTCATGCTGGAAATTCGTGGCACTTTTCAGCCCAGGAATCTCCTGGTCTGTGGGCAGTGAAAATCCATTTGGAAATGAGGCGATCTGTCACCCTCCGTGTTGTTCTTGCTGGAAACGGCACTCCTGAGCTGTTCCTATTCAGCCATCTAGGATCCTCCCTCTAAATCAGATGTCTGATTTCTTTAAGCATCCTTTGATGTACACCAAATATGTAATTTTAATGCTCATCCTAGAAAAGCAGATTCCATGAGCCCAAGTTGATGGGTAGATGGAATTTGGAAAGTCTAGAATAGGCAAAGAAGCTTCTCAAAGGCTACCCCTGATTATCCATAAGAGTTGAAGAGAATTCATTATACGGCTTTTGGGGCTTGGAAAATGATATCCTCAAATGGAGGCTTTGGCAGCAGCCTCATACACAAACGTTTTTCTCTGCCCTCCTGTCTCACAGACTTGTTCTCCCACAAGAATAGCCATAGAAACTAGAGTCTGTCTTCCCCAAGATGAGTCACAGAAACCCAAGCCTCTTTTTCCTAAAGCCAGCCATAAAATCTAAAAAATATTACTCTAATTTTCCCTCTACCTTTTTGTATAAAAACTGGCCATAAAGAAATCATCTGCCCCACCTTGTTTGACTGTAGATCACAAGGCCCCCATTCTAGAGAGGGTTCTGCCCCACACCCAGAAGGAAGACATGCTGCTCAGAGAGACCAAGAAGAATCTAGACAGATAGGTTTCCCCACTCAGCCTGTTAGCATCAGATCATAGCCTATTCCTCCAATCATATTTTCACACAACTGTCTATACTTTGTTGAACCTAAACATAAAATGGACAATTTTCTATGTATCTTTGGGTCTTCATTCTGAAGGATCCTGTGTATACATATTAAATAAATTTGTATGCCTATTCTTGTGTGAATCTGCCTTTTAGAGTTGATTTTTCCATGAACCTTCAGAGGGTCAAGTTTCCTTTGGCCCCTACACTGCTGAAAACTCATTGAATTCTGTGTTGTAAGTTCAAAACACATGGCAGTTTTTAACTACACTCTCTACTGGGTCTTCCCCTAAATCTTCTGGTTACACTGAGTTTTAAGAACATATTCCATGTTTGTCCTAAGGGTTTGTACACCCCTGGGATATTGTCACATATCTGCAGGTGCATCCCTAGTTGAAGATTCTCTCATATTCTGCATATCAGACTCCCCTCAGGTTCCTCATGCAGGCTACTTAAGGAAACCTCATATGATTATTAACAAAGACCCACCCGAATGTTAAAACGTTCGGTGTAAATTCTTTGGGGTTTTAAAATGTCACCTCTATGTCTGTGCCTTTAAATATCCTGGCGGATTTAATTCCTTGGAAAATTCCAGTCAATTGTTCTGACTTGCACCAACTGTCAAGGATGCAAAAATATTCAGACCCCTGTGCAGGGCTCAGCTCTGCTTGTAGACGCCATTGGAACATGCGTAGGAGAAAATCAGCCCCAGGGTTGTGTCTCGCTTCAGAAAAATGGCACAGTCCATTTGTTATCAGATGCCTCTGACTTCAGCGATTTGAAACAGAACTCTTGTATTGTCCGGAAAATTGGCTGTCTCAGCTACACTTTCCTCCTTCAGAGGAGCACTTCTTATGGAATTACATGATTATTTTGATACCATTTGGCTTTGAAAGAAGAGTTAAAGTAGAAAGTCAGCATAAACCATCTAGGCCTGGAGAGAGGGGACTGGTGTAGCAGAAGAACCTACAGAAAAACTGAGAAGAAAAGAGAAAGGATTAATAACTATGATCAGGGCAAAACTGTATCAACACAGGAGTGGGTTTTGTTTGCTTTGTTGTTCTTACCATTCCCCAGCCCTATTAAAAAACACAAAACAAATAGGAAGAAAAAAAAAGCCCAGAAACTAATTCATGCTGGCTCAGTTTTACTTCTCTCTAATCTCTAAGTCCAGTTTTTGTTTGTTTTTTGCTGATCCATTATTTAGGCCAAGCCTGTCCTGGCTTTGACTGTGGCCCAACACAAATTCATAAATACTCTTAAAACATTATTGAGGCAGGAGAATAGGGTCTGGAGACAGGGAGCTTAAGGGCCAATTTGTGCTGACTTCCTAAAAGAGAAAACACCAAGGTCTAGGGGCAGGGAATCTAAGGCCTATTCCTGCTGACTTCCCAAAGCTGCATCAAAATGACAGCACCTGCATCTGGGGGTGGGAAACCTAAAGCCAATGAACACCAACTTCCTAAAGTTGAACCTAAAGGAAAACCCCATCTCCCCAGTAGCAAAGGTTCAAAGGCTACTCTCCCTACATCCCTCCACCTCCACCATGTCTCAAATGGAAAGGGAGAGTGCCTGCCATCAATAGGGACCATCCCTTTATCTGCACAGGGCACCAATTCACCTCAGCCTTTAACCACATACCAAATCCTTCATGGAGGTGGCTGATAAGAACCTCAAATGGGGTACTTAAAGTCCAGAAAACTTTGTAACTGGGCCCTTGAGTCGCTTGCTCAGGCCCACTCCCACCTTGCAGAGTGCTTTTTCGCTTTCATAAATTCCTACTTTTGCTACTTCGTTCCTGCATTTCATTCCTCTCTATTTTGTTTGTACATTGTGTTCAAGTCTTTGTTCAAAACGCCAAGGATCTGGACAACTCATGGTCAAGACCCTCCACCAGTAACATTATGAGATTTTAGGGGGACTTCTTTTTTTTTAGATCATCAGTTATCTTTTCAAAGTATTTTATGTGTGGCCTAAGACAGTTCTTCCAATGGAGCTCAGGGAAACCAAAAGATTGGACACCCTTGGTGTAGACTTTTGTGATACAGAGGTTGAGAACTGAATGTGTGTGCAATATACAAACACATACATGTGTATATGTATACAGATATTTACTTATATGTGCACATGCCTGATATATACAAGTGTGTCAGCACATATGTGTAACACATGTGTGTTTCCATGTAGATCTTGGTATGTCTGTTTCTCAGGAGCATGTGGCCTAGAGATTAGAGAGAATTTCTAGTGGAAAGATAAGAGGGATTTGAGGAGGTCCTAGAGTAATTGTGGAGTTTATGAATTAGAGAAACTGAATCACATGGGCCCCACACTATATTTGGTTTACAAAAACATGGGTTAACTTTCCCAAGCATGCTGCATTTGTTTTACATCATTAGTTCATATAATTGGTGGGTGGGACATTAGGAATGGGAAAATTTCTTTTTAGAACGCAGACAAGTTGAAGTTGATTTTCTAAAAACAGATTTCTGGCTGGGCATGGTGCCTCACTCCTATAATCCCAGCACTTTGGGAGGCTGAAGCAGGCAGATCATCTGAAGTCAGGAGTTCAAGACCAGCCTGGCCAATGTGGTGAAACCCCCTCTCTACTAAAAATACAAAAAAATAGCCAGGCATGGTGGCATGCACTTATAATCCCAGCTGCTGGGGAGGCTGAGGCAGGAGAATCTCTTGAACCTGGGAGGCGGAGGTTGCAGCGAGCTATGATGGCACCACTGCACTCCAGCCTGGGTGACAGAGCAAGACTCCATCACAAACAAACAAAAACAAATTTCTTTATTGACATTTCCAAAGATGCAATCAAGAGGAGACACTATTAGACTATTAGAGACAGGAAAATGAAGCAACTTATCCAACAGCTTCCTGTTTGTCAGCATTCATGAGAACATTTTCCTTCTAATCATGATCCCCATTCCAAAGGAAGGGGCAAAAGAGAAATGGGCTTTGAGACTAAACATTTGTGTTGGAAGTAAGCATGAAGATTCTAGATTAGGAAATCATTTTGCATGACTTGTTCTTTTGGTTTTGTTCCTGATTTGAATGTAGTCTGTAAAAGGAGCAATATGCCTTTTTTGTATGCATGTACATGCATCATTTATTCAGCATCTCAATCCTGGTATTTTACCAAGTATTTTACCAGAAGTGGGATGTCAAGTAAATAATATTTTACCCCTAGGATGACATTGACTGGTTTCTAGTAGCAGGTCTGTGACCTGGTCCTAGACCTGAACACAGGGAATTTTGTTGAGTCACTAAAACTAGAATTTATAGATCTTCACAAATTATTTATGAAAGAATTGATAAATTAGAAATTGTGATTTTTTTTTTTTGTTTATGGAAACAGTGTGAAATCAGGAGAAAATTGCTGTGGATTGATTCTGTCTTTAGACTTCCCTCAAAAAGAATCTATACCTCATAAGTTTTGTATTTCCTTAAGTGGAAGTTTTGCTTTGAAGGGACACAATATAAATATTTAACAAAATGGAAAATAAAAATGTTGAAGGAGTTTTTTCTTTATGTCAGAGAAAAAAAAAGTGTGTGCATACAAGCAATCCCAATTAAACTAACTGCCTTTGGAGAACTGTTTCTCTAAATGTTTCAGGCAGGAGTAGTCTGTAACAGCAGGAAGAAGAAACTCAATTGAGGGGTTCGTGGCACTATCTAAAATGGGTGAGAAATCATTCTGTCAGACAAGAGAGGATTGAAATTAAACACGTATCAAGATTACATACTCCCTGGAAGAGTGGCTTACTCTAGCAAGCTGACTTCCATGCAGGGTATATGAGAGTAAACTGCTTATAATATTATCCTGTCACCAGGTAACTACAGTTGTAGTCAACATGCTAATAGCAACAAAGGGATCTGTCTGCTGCATACTCAGAGGAGCCAGCTGCCAGCCATCTGGGTTCTTCATGTAAAGAATGAAGTTCCCCTCCCAGCTCTTGAGAACACCAGTAAAATCTGATGGACAGCAATTTAAGATCTGTGAAGTTCTTATATCCACTAGTGCCAATTGCCAAAAACAAAAATTGTGTGAAACATTGTAGGATATACAATAATTATATTTGGTCTTTGTATCTGGTTTCTAGCATAGAGCTCCTAAAACCCTTGGGATTTCCAGAGCAATAGGAGTGTATCTTGTTATTCATGGTGAACTCCTTTCAATTACACCTGAGTTTATGCCGATGCAATGACTCTTAATGGGCCTCCAGATAACTGAGGTTGGGGGCTGATTGCCAGAGGGCCCCACCATATGATTAGAGGTTTGGAACTTTCAGTCCCCCTTTCCTTCACCTCCAGAGAAGCTATAATGGCCCAACAGGATCACCTTGCCTGCTGCCTAGACAGAGCCAATTTATCAAGACTGGAACTGCAATAGAAAAAGAGTAATTCAGTTAGAGCCAGCTATGCGGGAGACCAGAGTTTTTTTATTACTCAAATCAGTCTTCTAGAGCATTTGGGGATCAGAGCTTTTAAGGATAATTTGGTGGGTGGGGGACCAGTGAGTTGGGAGTGCTGATTGGTTGGATCCGAGACGAAATCATAGGTAGTTGAACTGAGTCAGTTCCTGAGTAGGGGCCACAAGGTCAGAGGTGCCAGTTTATCAATCTAGGTGGTTCCAGCTGATCCATCAAGGGCAGGGTCTGCAAAATATCACGACCACTTATCTCAGGTTTTACCATCGTGATGTTATCCCCAGGAACAATTTGGGGAGGGTTAGAATCTTACAACCTCTAGCTGCATGACTCTTAAACCATAATTTCTCACCTTTTGGCTAATTTGTTGTCAAAGGCAGTCTAGTCCCCAGGAAAGAAGGATGTTTGTTTCGGGAAAGAGCTGTTACCATCTTTGTTTTAAACTGTAAAGGAAGTTCTTCCCAAAGTTAGATTGGCCTATGCCCAGGAGTTAAAGACAGGTTAGAGGTGAGAAGCAAGATGGAGTTGGTTAGGTCAGATCTTTTTCATTGTCTGTTATAATTTCTTTCTGAAGTGAGAATGGTTCTTTTTATTGGGATTTCTAAAAATTGAGATTGGAATGGGATAATGAATGCATATATAAAGAAAAATAATTTCCTTAGACTTCTAATCATTAGATGATATATACAAAGCCCTTTGAACAGTACCTGGCCCATTAGTGCTCAATAAATATTAGTTTTTCCAAAAGCATCCTCCATTTCTACCCCACTAACGCTCCCTGTTCCTTTGCCAAGGTGACATAGCCCAGCCAAGGTCAGTGACAAGAATGTGCTATTAAGGAGACTATTCAGTCCTGACCCCATAACTGCCCAACAGGTTTCAAGTGGTTTAAATCCCACAGAATCCTTTTTCCCTTCTCTACCTCCCAATTCTGTGCTCAAATATATCAGAGAGCATTGAATACTTTCTGACAACAAACAAGTCCATCACTTTTAATATCCAGCTTTTTGGTCTCAGCACAATATGATCAAAAATATTTAAAAAGATATTCCTCAGGACCATTCTTCATGGACCTTGCAGTCATGCCTTCAAGGGCTATATCGCTATATCAGGTTGTTCCAGATTCCAGTACAGCCAGGCCTCTGGCTTTGTGGCTCCTGTTTATGGTACAGTAGAAAATATCATTATCAATCACACAGGCATGATGAGTTAGGGTAGGCCTAGAACATGCTGCATGGAGACTTTACCTTTTAAGCGTGTTATGAAACTGAACTGGGGTCCACTCACCTGGTGCAGCAAAGCCAAACACTGACATCAAGATTGCAGTGAGAGGGAAACCCCCTTTGCTAAAATTGTAACAGTGAGAGAAATCTCACCTAACTTACTCAGTTGCTTCTAACCTCACAAGCTAACTGCCTTTGTTAATGTTTAAACAAAGATGATAATAGTCTTTTCCCAAAACTAACTCCTCTTTGCTTGAGGACTGAAACTAACTTTGTAAGATTAACGAAAAGCCACAAGCTTAGGATTATGGGAAGGACCTGAATTCTGCTAAGATGTAGGAATAGTTAAATAATAACCAGCCATTGTTCCCAGCTTGCCTTTCTGTAATTGATTACTGCTCAAGAGTCATGTAGCTGGAGGTCACAAGATTTGTAACCTCCCCAGTTGCTCTTTAGATAACATCACTATTGTCAAAACCTAAGATTTGTCTTTGAGATATTGTTCAGACTTTTGGATTCTTGACAACCTGCTGACTCAACCCAGATCCATGACTCAATCGAATATTTGGCACCGATCCAGAAACTGATTCAGCATACAAAGACAGTTTGGATGCTCCTATGATTTCATCCCCAGCCAGTCAGTAGAACTCATTCCTTGTCCCCCTTCCCATCAAATTATTCTTAAAAAACCTAGCCTTCAAGCTTTCAGGGAGGCAGATTTGAAAATTATCTCCCATCCTTCTGTTTGGCTGGCCTGGCAAGTATTAAACTCTCTCTGCCAAAAAACCTGCTGTTCTCAGCGCGTTGACTTCTCTGAACAGTGGGCAAGAAGAACCCATTAGGCTGTTATTGCAGGGTGCCAGGCAAGGAGACTTGGGCAGCTCATTCTTGAGACTTTAATTCCTCAGTGGCTCACAGGTAAAGGTTTTTATAGGTCGGGAGGCAGGAAATCCAGGCAAAGTCATAAATCAGTAAGTGGAGGCTATACATTGGTTTGACTAAACATGTGAGGCATCTTGAGTGGGGGGCAGGCAGAGGTGGAGTCAAAGGTTTTCTCATGTGTGAATGGTGAAGGAGGCAAAGCTTTGTCTAAAACTGTGAATCAGAAGAAAAGAATTCTGATTTGTGGGTGTGACTCCTCCAGGCCCCAGGCCCCTCAGGAAAAAATTTAAACAAAGAGTAGAGATCAGAGTTCAGTCCCTAGTTCCCCCTCATCTGAGGTCTGTGTGCCAGCAGATCCGCTTTCTAGGGGTACAGGCTTCTGAAAAACAACTCAGGGATGTGTGTTAGGATGTCTTTGGCATCCATAGGGAGCAAAACATTTGACTCCAACTCCCTTGACTATTTTGAGCTACTATGACCTTGCTGATCAAATTGCTCATTTACTTCTCAGGGCTAGCTAGGTGCCTGGAATTTTCCTTGAAGGCACTCAGATTTTTCCTTTATGTTCATTCCTGGGTTGGGGGGACAGTCCCCTAAGAGAGAAATAAAGAATAAGGTGACACAGGAACCACTTCCCCTGCAGGGCACCTGTATTAGGGTTCTCTAAAGGGACAGAACTAATAGGATGGATGAATGTTAGAAGGGGACTTTATTAGGAGAACTGACTCACACAATCACAAAGTCAAGTCCCACAGTAGGCCATCTGCAAGCTGAGGAGCAAGGAAGCCAGTCTCAATCCCCAAACCTCAGAAGTCGGGATGTCAATATTGCAGCCTTTATCTGTGGCCAGAGGCCTGAGGTGAGAGCCCCTGGCAAACCACTGCTATAATTTCAAGAATCCAAAAGCCGAAGAACTTGGAGTCTAATGTTCAAGGACAGGAAGCATCCAGCACAGGAGAAAGATGGAGGCCGGAAGACTCAGCAAGTTTGCTCTTTCCATTCCTGCTTTCATGCTGGCAGCTGATCAGATGGTGCCTACCCAGATTGAGGGTGGGTCTGTCTCTTCCAGTCCACTGACTCAAATGTTAATCTCCTTTTGGCAACACCCTCACAGACATACACAGAAACAATCCTTTGCATTCTTCAATCAAGTTGACACTCAGTATTAATCGTCACAACACCTTCGTAGAAAGATAAACCCACCCCTACCAGGACGTACAGGGGTGCTGCCTTCAAGCTGGTGTGGGTTGCAGGTGTCAAGGACCACAAGGAGTGAGGGAAGCAAATTAACTTTACCTCACTTTCTATTCAGAGCACTAGTCTTCAAACTATTTTTTTTTAAGACCAGGACACAAAGTTTTAAAACTAATAAATAGACTTATGATAAAATTTAAAAATTAATGTTAATTATTTTAGTAATATTTCAAGTGAACATAGGGGTGAATACAAAATTAAAACCCGTCAAACAAAACAGAATGCCACTCTGTTGACTATGACCTAGTGAATTGATTCCATGACCCATATAGTGGGTATCCACCCCAATTGCAAGGAGATTGCTGAGTATCCAAATATCTCCAATAGCAACTCCTCCTTCCTTAGCAAGAGGAAATACAGTAGACTTCCATCTCTCCAGCAGGTGATTTTTGTGTGTTTGTGTTTGTTCTCTCCCAGGAAGAGTTTAAGGTACCTGAGCTGTGTAAAGTGTTGCAGAAAAGTGTCTCTAAAGATTTCCTTCACTTTCACTCTGTTCCTTCCCAAACTGGGGTGCATAGATCTTTCTTCATTCATTGGGGGAAGAAACAATGACTCACATCCTCAAAGATGAAGTATAAGCATTCCTCATTTTGAGAGTTAAGTCTAATGAACCAATCATAAATTGAAAATACCATAATTCAAAAGTGTGTAAGGAGCCTACTGAATGCAGATCACTTGAGTACCGTCATAAATTTGAAAAATCTTAACTATCCTAAGTCAAGGATCATCTGTTTAGGTATCTAAACTTTTGCCAACACCCTATTATATACTTCATCTAATTTATACCTTCAGGAGACACAGATGGCATCTTTCAGTAGAAGGCATTCATTTCTTTTCTTTTTTGGGGTGGGGGGACAGAGTCTTGCTCCATTGCCCCAGTTAGAGTGCAATGGCATGATCTCAGCTCACTGAAACCTCCCCTCCTGGGTTCAAGTAATTCTCTTGTCTCAGCCTCCCAAGTAACTAGGATTACATTCGCCTGCCACCACAATAGGCTAATTTTTGTATTTTTAGTAGAGACAGGGTTTCACCTTGTTGGTCAGGCTGGTCTTGAACTTTTGACCTCAGGTGATCCACCCACCTTGGCCTCCTAAAGTGCTGGGATTACAGGCGTGAGCCATTGTGCCCAGCCCATTCATTTCTTTTTTTAAAAAATATATATTTTTAGGAAGATTTTGTGGTCACCTGAGCTAATGCAGAAGGTGACAGGAGAGGACCTCACTCCACTTAATCATTTCCTCCCTGTCCCTCAACTGACTTCTCTGCACAGGGTGGAAATAACGTTGAGGAAGAAACCAAGCCAGAATTGTTTTAGTTCATTTGATTGCCCTTATCTTCTAATCAAAAGTTGAGTGTGTCTGGAAACCATTTGAATGTGAAAAATCTTTCTAATGAAGGCAAACTAGAGAAATGGATGAGAGCAAGTCACTAAGGGTGAAAAAGCACTAGAAAGTTTTGAAAAGTTGTTACAGCCTGTTATAGTTCCCTATGCTACACTCTTGAAAGACTATGAAAACTTCAAATACTGCCCTTTGACTGCACAATACTATACAGCAGCAGTGGCCTCGTGTTGAAAGTATAAAGCAAATGCTGTGGTTAAAAACAATTCTCAGAGTTCTTTACATTTCCCCAGTTTTAACGTATGTTTCCATTTTATCTGTAATTCCTCCATTTTTATCATGATCTTTTATCTTGTTCTTGTGTTCTCCCTTCACTGTCATTGCTTCACCATCTCTGCTCTCTCTGGTTGCCTTGAGATGTTCGGGGCTGCTTGCTTGAGTAGTATATTCCTTTGTTTTGTCTTTTTGTGGCTTGTGAGCCTTTCTGCCTCTCAAAATTCACACCATGTATAGTGAATAATACAACAAGAAATATACTGTAGAACAAACCCCTCCGCTATGTCTTCCCCACCCCAAAAAACAGGTTTGTAATCATATAACACCCATTTTTATTTCTTAAGATTTCATTCTAGTAAATTACACGTTTTTCCTTACAGGGCTACTTTAAAAAATTAATTGGCTGGTTTTTTTTTTAAATCAGTTTTGATGGTTTACAGAAAAGTTGAGCAAAAGTACAGAGTTCCAACACATTCTGTCACAGACCACTCGGCCCATCCTCCAGTCCCCTATTATTAACAACTTGCATTCGTGTGGTACATTTGTTAGAATTGATGAGTCAATATTGATAAATTATTAATTAAAGTCTGTGGATTACATTAGAGATCCCTCTTTGCTTTGTAAATTCTATGAGTTTTGACACATGCATAACATGTACCTACTATTAGAAGATGGTACAGAGTAGTTTTACTGCCCTAAAATCTTATACTCTACCTATTCATCCTTCCCTCTCTCCCTCTCCTGGAGCCCTTAGCAACTACTCATCTTTTCAGAATGGTGTATTTCACTTAGCAAATATGCATTTAACCTTCCTCCCTGTCTTTTTATGACTTGATAGCTAATTTCTTCTTATTGCTGAATAATATTCCATTGAATAGATGTACCACAGTTTGTAGGGCCTCTTCTCTCTCTCTCTCTCTCTCTCTCTCTTTTTGAGACAGGATCTTGCTCTGTCACCAGGCTGGAGTGTAGCAGCAAGATCACAGCTCAATGCAGGCTTGACCTCCCTGGCTCAAGCCATCTTCCCAACTCAGCCTCCAAAGTATCTGGGACTATAGGCATGCGCCACCATCCCCAACTAATTTTTGTGTTTTTTTGTAGAGATGGGATCTCACTTTGTTGCCCAGGCTGGTCTCAAACTCTCGGGTTTAAGTGATCCATTCATCTTGGCCTCCCAAAGTGCTAGGCTTACAGGTGTGAGCCAACACACCTGGCCTGTTAACATCTCTTTGGATTGCAAAGTCTTAGCAATTCTGGCTTTCTTCAGCACAACCAAGAGATTTGTTTTTTTATATGACAACTACAACATATATATCTTGATGCCTATGGAATAGCCCTGTTTTATCACAAATCAGAATTCTGTAAGGAACAAATAAGAACCATAAATGTATTGCTGTATTTCATCTTCTTTTCCCATCTGGTCTCACTTGAGGAGAATTTGAGCATCAACAATGTCCTAGGTATCCTAGAGGACAACCTGAATTAATGGCTGAGATCCTCATTTGGTGAGTACCATGCAAAGTAGAGCATATTCATTATATATTTCCTCTAGTATATTTCTCTTTAAGAAAAAAGATCAGACACATCATGGAACACTGCTGATTTCGTATTCATCTCTGGTATATTGATGTGTTGTATGCCTGCTGCCATTGTCCATTTATTAGGCACATGGTTTTCCCCATCAGCATGTGGCTGGATGGAATCTGGGTGAACCCTGTGGACCTGGCTGACCCCACCCCCACTTCAGTGACATTCACCAGCAGGTGACAAGATGGAGGCACTTTGGATGGTTCAATGACCAAGTTCATTCCTGGTTAACCCAGACAGGACTGTTTCAGTGAGTTCTGAAATAAAATTGAAAACACACCCTGGAAAGGGACATAGAATGTAAATCCCTAGAGGACACTTCCTGTGTTCTCCATTTCAGCCTGTCTTCCTCAGAATCTAGTAGAGTGCCTTCCCTTGATGAAAACTCAGTGTGCACATTCAACTTATTAAAATAGAACACGGTTTTTGGCATGGTAGATATTTTAAAAATCATATTTAAATAGAGGGTCTGATTTTTTAATCCAAGGTGGTCAATTCGGAATGGGAAACCTCAATTTAATCTCATTTTAGTGAAGATTTATTGAGAGCCTACCAGATGCTGGAAACTGTGGTGGGTGTACTAGAAGATGCTACCGTGAATCGGAAATGGATTTCAGCCTCAGAAAGTTTACTGTTTTAGGAGGACTGGTTTGCTTATTAATAGTAGAAAAAATACATTACAAGAAAGGAATCATTCACGTTAAAGGAGCTGGTGGGAGAGGTTAAGATGTCTGGATGAGATTGTCCTATATAGCAGGAGCACCTTGAAGATGAATCTCAGCATGTCTAGAACAAGACATCTGAACCCTTAGGTGGTCAAAACTATGAAGGCAAGAAAATGGGTGTTGCCCTCATCTCATGAGTATGTCTGGTTGTTAAAGATTGTCTCTCTTTGAGTTCTGTTTCCTATTTCACACCATCTGGAGTTTCTCTCACTGACTCTCTCCATGTGCCTCTTCCTTCCTTTTTTCTTATTCCTTCTGTCTTTCTTCTCAAATTGTTCTCTTGAACTCAAGATTTAGTATGTGTTGCATACTTTGAATGAATTTTTATGTTGTCTGTGCCTACTCCTTAAAGGCATGTGAAGTAGTTTGTATATCTCACAATATTGAATTATGTGTTTAATGTCTATGGAGAGGTAACATGCTAAGCACTTTGAGTCAGAAGCATGTCTCTATTATTCACCTAGTGTCTTTAATAGTGCCTGGGACTCAGTTGGTGATTCTAACAGCGAGCAAACCTGGAGCTTGTATCATTTATTAATTTTGTGGCAATGGAAATTTTGCCTAGTCATTTTTTAATGTCTTCTCATCTAAAACAAGGGGTAATAATGATATTTCAAAGTTCATTTTAGATTAAAAGAAATAAAAGATAGGAAAACACAACCATCGAGTGTTTGAAGTATTGTGTGTTGCCATTTGTTTGCATGGCAATCAAGAGCTCATGAAAGAATGAAATTCTCCAGGCATGGGAGAGACACCATTCCCCCTTTCCATTTAATCTGGTTAGATATATTTTTGAGGTTCCTTCAAGATGTATAATTCCACATTTCAGGGCCATCTCATTTCACCAAGCTCAAGACCTGTTTCTTATAAATCTTTTGTTTGGACTGATATTTCTAAATCTGTTCCATTTCTCTTGTACCACTCTCCCTCCCCACTATGATGCACTGTAATACATCTTATAAAAAGGTCATCTGTGCCTTCCTAACTTGAGAGCAAAGTCCCACAGATTTATTTTTAAGTGGGTCGTTTATGCTTCATGTAGCTCAGTGCTACATAAATAATACCTGGAGAACTTTTCACATTTCAGCCCATTGGTAGGCCTGAACTCCACATACATTGTTAGAAACTCCTACGAAGTGAATCTAAATGCTGCAGTCCTTGTAGGGGGCTACATGGGTGATGTGGCAGGTCAGGAAAATGCATACCTTTGAGTCATTTCCTCCAAACTCAAGACTGTGGGGAGCTGGCCTCAAGATGTCCTCTTGACCTCTGTGCATGATTATAATCACAAATGCTTCGGAACGAAAGAAGCTGAGAGAAGAGGAAGGAAGGTTGGACATATCATAGTATGATCTCCAGGTCCTTAAAGGATGGTGGAGAGGAGGTTGGGATTTTTTTAGGACATTCACTTTCCCAAGAACACATATGCATGGGCGTGTAGTCACATGCAGACTTACATACTCCCATCAAAACCAAACAGCATGTGAAATGGTCTGGTCACATTTGAGGAAAGTGGTCACTCAGGATCAGTGAAGGAGCAAAGGTGAATCCTCACTGAGAGTGACCTCCCTCATTTACTCCACCTGCACAGTTCCGCAGTCTTTCCTTAGCCTGTTTTGGTTGTGGGAGGCAACCCCTTCTTCGGATGAAAGCACTGCCCTCACAACCCAGTTGAAGTATCCTAGGGTAGGCTGTCTTAGCCTTTATCTGTCAACAATGCAACAATAGATTACACCTTCCCTGAGTCAGTAGTTGTCTCTTCTCTTAACAATTCTCAATGGTGGTGCTCTCACATGGGTTGGGGGCTCCTTAGCTGTAGCAATAATAAGGCCAGGTAAGGACTATACTAAAAAACCAGCTGGGAATAATGTAATCTATCTCAAATTCCTGCAGGTTGACAGGATGGTGCCATTTGATAATTGCTGCCTTATGGAATGAGAGACCAGCTGTATATTTTATGGTACATAAATAAGGGCGTTGGCAAGTGAACAGGTGGGCACAATGTAAGAGTGACAGATAAAATACAGGATTCCAAGTTAAATCTGAACTTCAGATAAACAAGTAATATTTTAGTATAAGTAGATCCCAGATAACCCAGATATATTGGAATTTTCTATAAACTCTCTCTCCCTCTCCTATATATATATGAAGGTCCTGAAAAGTGCCTTTCTAGTGAGTACGAAGTGATAAAGGGTGGAATATCCATGTCATAGTCATGATTTCTTTTAATTTTTATTTAATTTCAGTAGTTTTGGGGAAACAGGTGGTTTTTTGGTTACATGTACAAGTTCTTTAGTAGTGATTTCTGAGATTTTGGTGCACCCATCACCCGAACAGCATACACTGTACCAATAGGGTACCTCACCCCCTGCCAACTTTCCCCCGAATCCCCGAAGTGCATTATATTATTCTTATGCCTTTGCATCCTCATAGCTTGGCTTCCTTTTGTAAGTGAGAACATACGATGTTTTGTTTTCCATTCCTGGTTATTCCACTTTGAATAATAGCCTCCAACTCCTTCCAAGTTTCTGTAAAGGCCATTATTTCATTCTGTTTTACGTGTGAGTAGTATTCCATGGTTTATACATACCACATTTTATTTATATTCCAAAAACCTTTTTTTTTTTTTTTTTTTTTTTTTAGCATAAGTAGTTTCATGCAGTATTTGGCCAAGAGGATCAATTTAAGTAGGGGTGGGAGAAAGCCCATGACTGACAGTCCTTTTATGTTACATGGAATTTGGGAAGCATTTCCAATGGAAACAGAAGAAAGGGTGAAGAAAAGTGTGTTGACGTAAAGAAACACCTTCACCGACAGAAAGGAAACACAATGATCATATTTCCTACAGATGAAACAATTGAAATTAGGCTAAAGAGAAAAGATAATTATTTTGATCCGTAAATGTTTTGAGTTATGCTTTAATTCCTAGATTTTGGAACATTTTTCTTACAGTTATTCACCATGAGTACATTAACTTAAATAAATTTTACTATTTACTTTCAAATTTCTTTTTTGGAAAAACTAGCCAATAAGAAACATACTTTCATCCAGGTTCATTTTACTTGCCCTCTCCACACTTCGTAAAATCTTTTCTAGCTATTTGCACATGTTTTAAAAAAAATGCTCACCATTTCTGCCTATAACCAGAACCAAGCAAGTATTTAATCATTTAATGCAGTTCTCTATTGACTTCCCAGAGGGAAATCTGGGCATTTTGAATGGAAATTCAGAGCAATGTCTCTGTTACCCTTGCCTCCCTCAGATTCCATTTCTCCCTAATTTATGCCTTTCTTCTCAGAAGGAGTTCATTGAGTTCATTGCCAGTTCCCACTGCTTCATTACCAAATGTGAACTTCCCCCGGCACTAGGCTTACTTTAGCATTTTTTCCTCAGGTGAGAGCATGAAATGTCTCAGTTTAATCACTTGTGAGCAGAGATGGCACCAGATAGCAACCCAGGCGCTCTCCCACCTGCAGCTTTGGTGGGAAAGGATCAATCTAGCATATAAAAACAGGCGCAGATAAATTGCTAAACACTGTAGTACAATGATGGCATACATCTCTGAAATGAGAATCTCCAAAATCAATAAGAATTGAAATTGAAAAAGGAAGAATTGTAGCTGTCAAAATGCAGGATGTTGGCAGGATATTCAAGTTGAGGTCCATTTTGGCTTCTCTGGTGCCCAGGAGAATCATCTGTTAAGAAAAGTTGTCTCTAGGGTGACCTTTGTTATGTCTCTTTGAAAAACATTGTGTCTCAGCTTAGGGACTGGATTCTTCTTCCAAATCATAACTGACCTTATCCATCATGTCGTGTTAGGGGACATTCCCCCCAGCAAGGGAGGGAAGCCCAAAGAAGAATTAGAAGCCACTGTTTAGAGGCTCATGTTGGGAGGGGGCCTGGGTATAGTGAGGTCATGTGGGCTGGAAGGACTTTAGTTTTTTACCCAATTTTACAATCTGTTCTATCATTTTCTGAAATTTGAAATTCTAAAAATCAGGGAAGCTACTACTATCACAATAATAATAGCCATTATTTATTCAGTAATTATATGTGACTTCATTGTGCAAAGCACCTGATACACATTCTTATATATGACAGTAATGGTGATAATACTGAAAATAGCTAACTTCTTTAGTATATATTTATGGGCATTGTGCATTGGGTCATGAAAGCCTTATCCCACCCCTCTGAAGTATGTACCATTATGATCCCATTTTACAGATAAAGAAACAAACTTAAGAGTGGTTCAGTACCTTGCCCAATGTCACACAGCTGGTCAGGGCTGGGCTGGACATGAATCTCACTCTGTCTGGTTTCAAACGTTTCCTCCTTTCCTCCCTTTAGTCATATTTTACATCTGTGCATGTTAGCATTTCCGGCGGCAGACAGTTGGGCTGCCTTGGATGTTGGTTCTTTGGTCCCTGACTCATTCTCCTACCCTGCAGTTTCCCCACCCCAAATTGTAGGAAGTCCTTCCTCATGCCCGGCCTGCTTTCAACTATAACTTCTTAGACATGTTTCTCTTTTTCACCAAACTTAGAGCAAAGGAGACATGGAATTCCCCCTTTGGCATTTGGAAATCTATAAGATTTGTCATCATGTGATTTAGTGTGTGTGTGTGTAGTTTTTTAAAACTAACATAAGCATTCACAAATTAACCACTGTGCATGTGTCCTAAAAGCATCTTTTAAATCTCATCCTCATGCAATGATTCAAGACAAAAATTTGTTGCCTGGAAGATCCACGGGAGTGTAGGTAGCAACAGGGCACAGAGGAGAATGAACTTGTCACAAGCCATGGGGACCAGAAACCTGTCCTGTCTCTCAGTTACAAGATGAAATTCAAAATATGAGGCTCTACTTCCTGTATATCTCCATTTTAAAAAATGGATCTTTATTTTTCCAATCTTTTTTAAAAAAGAAAGATTGTGTTAAAGGGATATATCTGGGTATGTAGGTTACCTTAAGATGTAACCAATTAGCAGATTTGTTCAAGAGAAGAATTTTGCCTTTGAAATAAAAATTCACAGACTAATTCTTCTAGCAAGCTGTTTTTTAAAAATGTATACATAATCATTGGCTTGAGGACCAAGGGACTAAAGTCCATACACATTTATTTTTCATGAGCACACTGTCTTTCACAAAGAGGTTTCATCAGTAATAGTCTCTAAAGCAGTGTGCTTCAAACTGGAATATACATATGAATCACCTGGGGATCTAGTTAAAATAGAGGTTCTCATTCCAGAGGTCCAAGGTGGGCCCTGAGACTGCATTTCTCTCAGGTGACATCAATGCAGCTGATTAGGGTGACATACTTTGAGAAGCAAGACTCTCTAGTACAATACAGATTTTGCTACCATGAAGAATATATAAGAAACATTATATACTAGGTGCTAATTCATACACTTTTCAATAAATTGAACTGCTCTTTTTCCCTCCAAATATGGTTGAATTAGTTACATAGACCTATATTCTCAATTCTTTTGGAATGCAAAGTAGACTTTAAGTTGACAATTGCTAACTCAATGTAAAATATCTAAAACGTCTAGAAGTGGGTGTGAACTTGACTTGTTTATAACTAACGAAGGGGTCTGAGGCTAAATTCTCCAAGGCTGACACCAGCTGGCCAACATAAATGAGTATCTTATTTCAAAGAACATTTTTACTACAGAATTTGAAAATAAAAGCTAAATTTGAAAGCAACTTATATCCTTCTCCATTTTCCCAATTTCTTCCCCAAATACTTTCCAACTTTTCACTCAACTCCTCTCTGCTTACCGTTAAGGAGACTAACCTAATAGTGGCACTTTACATTTCATATCTTGAGCAACATAATATTTAGAAATAATACCTAACTATGACAGTGCATTTTGAGGCTTCACTGCTTTAAAAACAACAGAAAACAAGGTTTATAGAGGAGAAACCTGGCAAATACTACCTTGGCCAGGAGATGAAGTTTAGCATTGCTGGTGAGAAGTTTTATGGGTAGCACATACCACTTAGTATGATATAACAAGAAAGGCACTCACGTTTGTGGCTTTCTTGCCAAAACTCATAACCCCAAGCTGATCACAAGAAAACCAGCAGACAAACCTGAATTGAGGATGATCTACAAAATACCTGACTGGTACTCCTCAAACTTGTCAAGGTTATTCAAAACATAAACTGAGAAACTCTCACAGACCAGAGGAAACCAAGGATATGTGAGGACTAAATACAATAAATTTCCCTGGATTGAGTCTTGGAACAGAAAGAGGACATCAGTGGAAAAATAGGTGAAATCTGAATCTTGTCAGGAGTTTACTAAATATTGATTTCCTGCTTTTGACAAATGTACATAGTAATGTGGTAACATTAGAGGAAACTCAACTGGGTGAGGGATATATAGGAATTTTCTGTACCACCTTTGCCATGTTTCTAAAATCAAAAATGATACCAAAATAAAAACCTTATTTAAAATGATGTTGACATTAGAGAGGGAGTGGAAAGAGGAAATTTAAGGTATTACTGAAACATTCTTTTTGATAAGAATGCCTCATGGACAATTTTTTTCCTGTATAAAGCATGTGCGTGTGGTATGTAGGAGTGTGTATTTTGCTAGTCACATGCTGAGAAAAATAAAGTAATACAGAAAATCAAAGGCTACCACTGGTTCAAAAAGGTAGGCATAAGAACATATCAGTGGACATGGAAGGTGTCTTTGATAAAAGGCCTTAGTCATGAAAGTTAGCCCAGATGCTCCGCTGACACTCTCCAAATTGCTTGGAAAGAAAGCATAGTCTAGAGGAACTGTTGAAAAATCTGTCGAGTGACTAATCCCAAGTTGGATCCCAACAGAGGAAATTGGAGAGATCCATTAGGCAGACAAAGCTGTCCATTTCCTTGGAATTATCGACCGTGGCAATGCCCTTGCTCCCTACGCATATGCCACCTTAGAAGCTCCCCTGCCGGAATCAAGTTAAGTGGAAACATCACAATCGATAAAAGACACTCTATTTTCCATTTGCTCATTGTTTTTTAAGGGCTTATTTTGTAACAGCACGAGGAGGATTCAATTCAATATCAATTCACCTTCTGGGTGGGGAAAGGACTCCAGATATTGACTTTCAGTGTCTGATAAAGTTTGTGACAAGGCTCAGTTTGCTAACATTCTGACCAAAGTGCAACCTCAGCCACGGAGGACCCAGGATAAGCAGATGTTCAGTGTCACTTCATGGTCCTGAAACCCTTTTCTAACTCAGGAACCAACATCAGCTGAGCATCTTCTGGCTGGTGACCTGGCAACTGAGGACCCTGCTCACAGTTCTCAGTTGCCCCAAGTCGTTCCGGTTTGGGTTTTCTTTTTTCCATACCGTAATAGGATTAAAATGAGTGGTTGTACAGCTTAGCTGCTCATACCATTTGTCCACTCTCATGTCTAAAGATGACTTAAATGATACTGTTTTAAGCAGTTTGACGTTAAGGTTAATCTTATTTTTTTTGTTGTTGTTTTTTGGGGGGGTTTTGAGTTTGTGATGGCGATGGCAATAGAGGTATTGATGACTGTCAAGCTCTTCTGACAAGTATCTTTCTACATTCTTCTCCCTTCCTACCTCTACCCAAGGGAAAATAATGGAATTAACTTGAGATGTGGTTTCATATATGCTTAATATGCACCGTAGATTGTGTCCAAGGGTTGCTGTGATCATTTGTCACACGTGTATGCACACGCCCTCTGCAATGTGATTTTTTCTTCTCATCAAGAGGCGGCATCTACTGTCCCCTCCTGGGACCTGGTTTGGGCTGGTGACTTGCTTTGGCTAATGAGGTATTAGGAAACATGTTGCAAACTGAGGCTTGAAAAGTATATGTTTATTGGTGTTTGCCTTCGCTTACTGCTGAGAAGCCGCCCTCAGATGAACAAGCTTGTGCTAACCTCCTAGAGGATAAGAGGCCACAAGGGCAAAGTCCCTGGCTGTCTCAGCCATCCTAGCCGAGGCCCTGGGCATGAGAGAGAGTTCTTTATTTGCCATCTGGCCCCATTTGGGCTGACTCAGACTGGAAGAACTATTGAACTGAGTCACAGAATCATAGGAAATACTAAATGGTATTCTGACACTATGTTTAATACTGTGTTTTGGAGTAGAGTGTTACATAGTAAAAGCTTACTCATGCAATGTGTATTACTTGTTGGAATTGTTTACCATAGAATTGTGGTTATTTTTTTTCTCACACTCAACCTAAGCCTTAAGAGTTTAAATCCTAATTCGTGTAGAGGCCAAGATCAAATATTTTGTCCTCAGAAATCTGCCTCTATCTGTGAGCCATAATTGTTTCTCTTTCAATGATTCCATGCTATTGTTGTATTTTACAGGAGACACTTATGCCATACTTCATTATACCTTTATTATCTATGTCTGTGTTTCTCTCTCTAAACTCTACATGGTAAGATGTACACATTTTTGGTGACTAGCACACTTAAGTAAACACTGAAATATTTATTGAAATTAATTAAACATACAGAAGTTCTAGGAAACTTTTTTTCTATTAACCAACTTCTTTTTTCTGTGTATGGGGGTCTTTGAATCCAACATATAAGATCCTCTTGAGTTTTGATCAACCTGAGAAATAAGAGGATAGTCAAAACTCAAGAGGCTGCTATATGTTGGATTCAAACAGAAGAAATGGCAAACGGAGTGTACTATGTCTATTCTATTAGCAAGAAAAGTAAGATTAGAGGACGTAGTATACCTGTAAGCCAACATGCTTTCCCATTCTCACTTCCAGACTTAAGCAAACCAACCTATCTCATTGTTAGCAGTGCTGCACTAGACTTTGTTTGAGTGGAGTCCTGAAGATCATCCTCCCTCTCCCTTCCCTAATGTAGCACTGACCCTGCCCTCTCCATGTCTCCATTATACATATGCCTATCTGGGTATTCATAACTCTTCCTGGCAATATTATTTACAGGTAAAGGCCTAGCACCCTAGTTTACTATATTCCTTGCACCCAGCAGAACTGCAGTTCTGAAGTCGCAGACACAGAGTTAGTACTTGGTGAATATTTGTTGAAAGACTAAGCTCTGTGATTCTGGAGATAGTTTATATCATCTTTCTCACTTAATTGGCATTAAAACCACCACACTTATTACACAGCAGCTTTTCTATGACACATAACACTGCATGGACAGAAGGGAAAATCAAGCTGAATGTGACACATGGTATCTGGAGCATAGGATACTCATTTTAATAGGCACATCCTGACTTAAGGAGAACAGTTAGAACTCACTGCAATAATAAGGGATGATTAACATAGGCATTTGCCGCTTGTGCATTAACTTAACCTAATGATTACAATAGTTTCTTAATGATTTAAAGATAATGTGAACATGACGTGTTCTGAAAACTGAATAGGGATTTGGTTGACTTTTTGTACTTTGTATTTTCAGCAACTTCCATGGGTATGTAATAAAATGCCTTTGAGGATGTTTTTGTAAGAAATGTAGCTCTCAGATTCTGGTAGGGTATGTGATGCTTCTTAAATATATAGATTCCTGATCTCCATCCCTCCCATCTTCTGATTCAGGAGGTCTGGCATGGAAACTGGCATTCAGTATGTACAGCCACAACCAAGTGGTTTGGATTCTAGAAGTGTATCTGCCACCTAACATGTAAGGATTCTTTTGGTTTCCAGGAACAGAGACCTGCTCGAGTCACTTGAGTTTAAAAGCCATCTTTCTTTTGGAAGGATTCAGAGATGCCCCAGGAATACAGGAAATATTACACAAGCAGACCTCTGCAAGGTCCAACACCAAAGCAACTCCAGGGACTGGCTGGACCCTCATCTATTATGGACTGAATATTTGTTACCCCAAAATACATATGTTGAGAACCTAACCCCAAGGTATTAGGAAGTGGAGACTTTGGGTGATAATTAAGTCATTCTGGAGGCTGGAAAGTCTAATCTTAGACTTCCCAGGCTCCAGAACTGTGAGAAATAAGTATTTGATGTTAAGCCACCCCGTTATGGTAATTTGTTAATAGCCACCCAAACTAAGACTCCACCTCTGTCTCTCTGGCTTTCCCTGATTTTTTCTATACATCTAATCTCTTCTTACTCTGAACTGCTTTTCCTTAGGTCTTTAGGCCCTCAGAACTTGGGCACAGGCCACCCGCTTTGTGTCCCAACTCTTCCCTAAAGCTCTTATCATTACCTAGGAACTTACCAGTGCTGCTTTCCTGAGAGAGGATCTAATTGATCCCCTGGAGCCCTGGTCACAAGTTGAGGGCAGGAACAACCTCTGTGAGAACCATTCCTGGCTAGGCGTCTGCTCCTCAGGCAGGCTGCTGGGGGTGGGAGAGAAGGTTCTAGAAAGCAGAGTGGCTGGGAGGCTGAGGGGCATGAGTGGAGTGTCTGTTACTGATACTTGTTGTAGCCTCTCATCATCTCAACCTCAGAATTTCTGACAGATAATAAAATAGGGAGACAATCCATCTTAACAATAGACCTTTACCTCAAGGAGTGTTCACCACAGGGCAGCCCAATTGTGATGCTGCTGTGGAGTGTGATGTCTTAATCATACCAAGACCCAGCCGGGAAGTTCCAAGATGTTTACAGATTGAGAAGCTCTTAAAATCCAAGAGCTAGAAGATGAAGAGAACCTACTTAATTAGGAACATATTTTGATTCAGCTGAGTCAAACTTTAAGTGCTCATTATGTCTTGGTGCTCCTGGGAATTAGTTGTGTTAGGTGCCATCTTAGCCAGCCGGAGTTTTCCATGTTGCTTTTGGGTGATTTGGGTTTTTATTTATTAAAATTAGTTGGGAGTATGATTTACTTGATGGAAATTTACCTAGATCAACTCTTTTCACAGGTCAGAAGTAAAAAGAAAAAAAATCCTTTATATTCAGAATTCATGTCTTTGGCAAAATAATTTATTTTGAGTTTTCTGTGTGTGTGCACACAAGTATGTGAATGTGTGATAAGAAAAAGTATAAATTTGGAGTCAAAAACCAAATATTTTCTTGAAACTCATAAACTGTCCGTAGGTTAGAAAGATTTTATTTTGGACATCGCAGTGAAACTTGAGTAATTATCCATGTTGGGTGTCTGTAAGTTTGACAGTGATGCCTTCAAAATATTTTGATATGCAACCTTTCTTCTTTTCTCTTTGTGTTGTCAGACAACACGCCAGCTGTCAGATGGAGGGAAGCAAGAAACTTTGGCATCACTATTCCTGCCACCTTCACCGAGAAGGCCCTATAAATAGCATAATAGGATAAAACTGGCCACAGAGGGAGAGCAGCAGCTGGCACACGTTGTATCCAGAGCTGGAGGTGTAAATGAATTTCAATGTCTCGTGTTACCAAACAACAATAAGATTATAGAGAATGAAGCTTTGTTATGAGAGAGCCCAATATTTGAAGTAAATAATAATGATACTTTTCATTATCAGGCTGCTTTCCTCTTTGAAAATGGTTGCAAAGAAGAAAAGGCCCTGTTTTCAGAACCACCAATTTCCCCTCTTATCTCTCTGAAGAGTCTCTCTTGATCTGCCTCTTTTCAGAAGGGGGAGGTGATAAATGATCTGAGCCAGGTGGTAGATGGAGGGAATTAAGTCTATTGTGAACTTAAAATGTTACTATAAAATATATTTTGCTCTAATTATCAGAAACGGAAATAATAGAGGACTTCATCTGGAATGTTCTTAATTGTTACCCTATTTCTTGGCTTGCCTATTCCCTACTCATTGCTTGCTATTTCAGATTTGTCACTTGAAGTGCCCATTTGTCCATTGAAGAGCCCATCTTCAGATCTGGCCCTTTTTTCCTCTGCCCCCAGTGCTTCATCTCAAAGGAGCTGACCCTCCTCTGACCACCGATAGCATGTACAAAAACACACATGTCACACAGAGCTCAGCATTTGTATTGTCCTTAGTTATGTCTTATACTTCATGTTTTTAACCAGATTTTGAACTTCTTGAGACTATGGAAGACTTAGCTTCCAATTTGCTGTCACGGAGCCCAGCATATTTCTAGACCCATAATGCTATCTTGTGCCCAACCTAACCAGGGTTCATTGAACCAGCATCAGAAGAGGTAGTCCCAAGAAACTCAGGTCAGTGGCAAAAGTTTTGGTTCCCTGACTTTGTACCATCTTTCCTTACCTCCTGCCTCCTGTATTTTCTCAGCTCTCAACTCCAGTCTGCCAGTCTAGTCCCACATTTACCCATCCTGCTTGGATACAGTTGCAATGACTCTAGTTTGACCAGTTATACTCTTGCCCAAGCTGTAGTTTTGCAGGACCCTCTGATTCCTGGACACTCTGACTCCCAGTCCCTCTCAGTGACTTATCTGCCTTAATCAGCCTCCAAGATCAGTAATTGGACCATAGATGCTCAATTGTAAAACTGCAGCTTTATCTCTTCTGATCAATCCAACTTTGTGCCAGGGTCACAGCTCCACATAATCTGACCTCCTCAACATCTCCAGCCTTTTTTTTCCAGTCTTCTGCCCCTCCCTTCACTTTATTCTAGCTTTTCCATGGCCATTCCGTCTGCCTGGAATGCTTTTCCTGCAGTGGATCACATGTCTGCCTCTTGCCCATCTTTTCAGGTCACCCTCAAATATCCTCAAGTTGGCCTCACCCAGTTACTCTCTCAACCCTTTGTATTGCTATCAAAGCATATATTACCATCTATAACTATCTTATTTATTTGTCAGTTTGTCTACCCTCAATCCCTTCCCATCAGCAGAATGTAAGTTCCTTGAAAATAGCCTTGTTTATTTTTTCTATCACTGAGGGAGCATTGAATATAGAAGATGCTTACTTCATGGATAGAGGGTTGTGTGGATATGGAAGGAGTGAGAAAACAATAAACAGGGTTCTTAACTGATTTCTGCTTGTGTACTCTCTCTCTCCCCACCAGCTTCACCTCAGGGTCCATGACCTCCCTACTGCTATATGGTTGGTACCTAATTGACCCTGAAATTGTGAACATCACAGATGCCAAGCTGTCTTGGTAAACAGTGGTTGGAGATCCATGCCAAGTTTGCTTAATTAACTATATTTCCTCACATTTAAATAGGGTGGATAAATTTCTAGTTGAATATTTTCTGAATATACCATGTGGATGAGACAGTGGTGGTGTCTCTACTAACTCTGGAGATGATACGCCACCACCAGCTGGAGTAAGCTCCATTTGCCCAGCCCTATTCAGTGTTCAGGGGGGTTCTGCTCTATGGTTGTAGATGATGTAAACAACAACACAGACAACTGTGATGATCAAGTAATATTACACTATTTCACGACAAAAAAAACCAAGGCTCAGAGGCTCCATCACAGGGCTGTTAAAAACAAGAAGTGAATATACACTGTGGTTGTGAATTCCAATCTGGCGTTTCCCACTGTACCCTCTCTTTCTGCTGGTCCTCTGTCGCTTTGTTCTGGTTTCTTCTTACTAACAGTCATTGTCAACCTCAATGAAATTTCCATGACCAACAGAGGAAGGCCTCCTGTAACAGCATATCCATGGGTCTTTAGTAAATCTTAATAAACCTGTTCCCAGGAGGGCACCTGGAGGCAGTCTCTTTTCCTAATATTCTAAGGCAAGGGTCAGCTATTTTTTTTCTGGTAAAGAGTCAGAAATTTCAGGCTTTGCAGGCTAAGAAGCCAAATGGAGGATATTTTGTAGATTCTCATATGACAAGGGATAGAACAAATTTCCACAAATTTTTTCTAGAATTTAAATATGTAAAATCTATTCTTAGCTTATGGGCCATATGAAAACAGCCAGATTTGGCCTGTGGGTTGTAGTTGGACAACCTCTACTTTAGGAGAAAAGCAGACATACTGTCCCAGGACTCCATTATATTGAGTTTCACTGTGAATATATGGATATGTACATGTATAATTATATATAATTATATGTGTGTTTGTGTTTGTATATATCTGTAGAGGACATAATCCCAATACATGCCCTGAGGTTTCCTGGACAATGTCAAATCTCATTGACCTTGCCTTCAACCAAGGACATGTGGTTCCTTTTCCCTGGAGATGCAGGGAGAATATGGGGTGTGCTAGCCTCTGTGCTTGTGTCTTGACAGCCCTTCTCTGGAAAGTTGGAAGGGGCTGTCTTTCACCTTGACCACAGGAGACTTATTCTCTCACTGGGACCTCCTTGGTCATGTGTGGCTTGTTAGGTGGGCATCATCTTGCTGGGTATTTGCCATCTGGCCATTGAGTCTCTCTCACCTTCTCTACTTAGAGGTCATTGAAGGAGGCCTTTCTGCTCATCCAGTCTTCCAACTCTCCTCAGGGACACATCACTTATCTTAAACCCCACCAGATTTGACTGTCAGATTTCAGGTATCAATAAAACTTTGTGTTGAGAGTACTACTATGTGGGTGAGGCTATGAAGGCAATTAGGGTTAGGCTGATTGAGAGGGCTGTTTTCCTCTATGTACGGGCCTCGTTTTCTACTGAAGAGGGTGGTAATTATGATAGAGGTTTAAGAACTGCCTGACCATTTAATACTGGGTCATTGGGTTATACCTTAAACTGTGTTTTGACTATAGCATGTGGGCTTTCTTCTATGGAAAGTTCTTCCCGTTTTTTTTAACTTTAAGTTTAGGAGTACAAGTATAGGTTTGTTACATAGGTAAACTTGTGTCATAGAGGTTTATTGTACAGATTATTTCAATACCCAGGTATTAAGCCAAGTACCCATTAATTATTTTTCCTAATCTTCTCCCTCCTCCCATCCTTCACCCTCCAAAAGGCCCCAGTGTGTTGTTCCTCTCTGTGTCCATGTGTTCTCATTATTTAGTTCCCACTTATAAGAGCATGCTGTATTTGGTTTTCTGTTCCTGTGTTAGTTTCCTAAGGATAGTGGCCTCCAGCTCTACCTATGTCCCTGCAAAGGATACTATCTTGTTACTTTTTATGGCTGCATAGTGTTCTATGGTGTGTATGTACCATTTTTTTAATCCAGTCAATCATTGATGAGCATTCAGGTTGAGTTCATAATTTACTATTGTGAATAGTGCTGCAATGAACATACACATGCATGTGTCTTTATAATAGAATGATCTATATTCCTTTGGATATGTGCCCAGTAATGAGAATTACCATAAATAGTAATTCTATCTTTAGGTCTTTAAGGAATCACTGCACTTTCTTCCACAATGGCTAAACTAATGTGCCCTTCCACCAACAGTGTATAAGCATTCCTTTTTCTTCACAGCCTTGCCAGCATCTGTTATTATTATTATTTTTTTACTTTTTAATTAATAGTAGCCATTCTGACTGGTGTTAGATGGTATTTCATTGTGGTTTTGATTTGCATTTCTCTAATTAACAGTTATGTTAAGCTTTTTTTCATTTGATTGTTGGTCACTTGTATGTTTTGTTTTGAAAAGTGTTCATATTCTTTGCCTACTTTTTTATGGGGTTGTTTTTCTCTTGTAAATTTAAGTTTCCTTTAGACACTGGTTATTAGATGTTTGTCAGATACATAGTTTGCAAAAATTTTCTCCTTCTCTGTAGGTTGTTTGTTTAGTTTGTTGATGGTTTCTTTTGCTGTGCAGAAGTTATTTAGTTTAGTTAGATCCCATTCTTCAAGCTTTGCTTTTGTTGCAATTTTTTTTTTTTTTGGAAGAAAGAAAGAAAGAAAAAAATGAAGAAGAGGAAGAAAAAGGAAGAGAAAGAGAGAGAGAGAATGAGAGTATTGCTTTCTTGCCCAGGCTAGAATGCAGTTTAGTAATGGGTATTGAAAACTTCTTTTATACCAACAATTATACTTAATGATGTAGACAGGAAGGAATAAGGGAAGAAAATAACAAACAAGCAGCCAACCAATATTTCATTTGAGCCTATGAAATGCTATGTGATTACTGAGGAGTGATTTACTTCCAATTATGTAGTCACTTTTGGAATAGGTGTGAGGTGGTAATGTATGTTTTGTGTATTCAAAGTGGAGAGTTCTATAAATGTTAATTAAGTTTACTTGTTCCGGGCCTGAGTTCAAGTCCTGGATGTCCTTGTTAATTTTCTGTCTTGTTGATCTATAGAATCGTTAGCTCTTCTTGTTACATTGATCCTTTTGCCATTATGTAATGTCCTTCTTTGCCTCTTTTGATCTTTATTGCTTTAAAGTCTACTTTATCAGAGGCGAGAATTGCATCTCCTGCTTTTTGTTTATTTGTTTATTTTTACTCTCTGTTTGGTTGGTAAATCTTCTTCCTTCTCTTTGTTTTGAGTCTTTGTGTATCGTTGCATGTGAGATGGGTCTGGATGCAGCATACCAATGGGTTTTGGCTTTTTATCCAATTAGAATATATGTAAGTTTAATACTGGCATTTGATGCTAGCTGGCTGTTTTGCCCATTAGTTGGTGTAGATTTTTCATTGTGTTAATGCTCTTTGCTTTTTGATACATTTTTGGAAAGGCTGATATTGGTTGTTCCTTTATATGTATAGTGCTTCTTTCAGAAGCTCTTGTAAAGCAGGCCTGGTCGTGGTGAAGTCTCTAAGAACTTGTTTGTTCGCAAAAGATTTAATTTTTCCTTCGCTTATAAAGTTTAGTTTGACTGGATATGAAATTCTGGGTTGAAAGTTCTTTTCTTTAAGGATGTTAAATATTGGTCCCCACTCTTTTCTGGCTTGTAGGGTTTCTGCTGAGACATCTGCTGTAAGTCTGATAGGTTTCCCTTTATGGGTAACCTGACCTTTCTCTCTGGCTGCCCTTAGTATTTTCTCCTTCATTTCAACCCTAATAAATCTGGCGATTATGTGTCTTGGGGTTGGTCTTCTTGAAGAATATCTTTGTGGTGTTCTCTGTATTACCTGGAGTTGAATATTACCCTGTCTTGCTAGATTGGGAAAGTTTTCCTGAATGATATCCTGAAGAGTATTTTCCAACTTGGATTCATTCTCTTCGTCACATTCAGGTACACCTATCAAACGTAAATTAGGTCTTTTCACATAGTCCCTTATTTCCTGAAGACTTTGCTCATTCCTTTTTATCCTTTTTTCTCCAATCTTGTCTTCTCGTTTCATTTCACTGAGCTGGTCCTCGACTTCTGATATCCTTTCTTCTGCTTGATCAATTCGACTGTTTAAACTTGTGCATACTTCACAAAGTTCTCGAGTTGTGTTTTTCAGCTCCATCAATTCATTTATATTCCTCTCTAAATTGTCCATTCTCGTTAACAGTTCGTCAAACCTTTTTTCAAGGTTCTTAGTTTCTTTGCATTGGGTTAGAACAAGTTCTTTTAATTCCCAGAAGTTTCTTATCACCCACCTTTTGAAACCTGCCTCTGTTATTGGAACACACTCATTCTCCATTAAGCCTTGTTCCGTTACTGATGAGGAATTGTGATCTGTAGAGGGAGAGGCATTCTGATTTTGAGTATTCTCTGCCTTTTTAGGCTGGTTTCTTCTCTTCATCATATATTTATCCCTCTGTCGTCTTTGTAATTACCGACTTTCTAACTAGGTCTCTGAGCAGACGTCACTTGTTGATTCCCAGCGCCGAAATCTGAGCAATCCACTGCGCCGGCCAAAACAGCGATGTTAAGATTGATGGTGCTTTTCTGCCCGGGAATCTTCTCTGGACTCTGCACCAAGAACTGCCACACTAAGGCGCCAGCAAGACCGCCGCGCCAGCCACAAGAGTCATTCTGGCGACCCGTGGGGCTCCTCCACTGGGAATCTCCTGGTCCGTGAGCAACAAATATTCGTCTGAAAGTGTGGCGTCCTCTCGTTCTCTGCGCTTTCACTGGGAGCTATGAGGCCAAGCTGCTAGTGATCAGCCATCTTGGATCTCTCTCCTCCTGCAATTGTTTTTGATGTCATCATGAAATCTTTGCCTGTGCCTATGTTCTGAATGGTATTGCGTAGGTTGTCTTCCAGGATCTTTACAGTTTCGGGTTTTATATTTAAGTCTTTAATCCACCTTGAGTTAATTTTTGTATGTGGTGTAAGAAAGGCATCCAGTTTCAATCTTCTGCATATGGCTAGCCAGTTACCTCACCACCATTTATTGAGTAGGAAAACCCTTCCCCATTGATTGTTTTTCTCAGGTTTGTCGAAGATAAGATAGTTGTAGGTGTGTAGTCTTGTTTTTGGATTCTCTGTTCCGTTGGTCTATTTGTCTGTTTTTGTACCAATACCATACTGTTTTGGTTACTATAACCCTGCAGTATAGTCTGAATTAAGGTAGCATGAGGCCTCGTTTTCTGCTTTTTGCTTAGGATTACCTTGGCTATTCAGGCTTGTTTTTGGTTCCATATAAATTTAAAAATAGTTTTGTATAATTCTGTGAAGAATGTCAATGGTAGTTTAATGGGAATAGCATTGAATCTATGAATTGCTTTGGGCAGTATGGCCATTTTAATGACATTGATTCTTCCTATCCATGAGCATGGAATGTTTTTCCATTTGTTTGTATCATCTCTGATTTCTTTGAGTAGTGGTTTGTAGTTCTCTTTGTAGAGATCTTTCACTTCCCTAGTTAGCTGTATTCCTAGGTATTTTATTCTTTTTGTGACAACTGTGAATGGGAGCTCATTCATGATTTGGCTCTCGACTTGACTGTTGTTGATGTATAAGAATACTAGTGATTTTCGAACATTGATTTTTGTATTCTGAGATTTTTCTGAAGTTGTTTACAAACTTAAGAATCTTTTGGTCTGAGATGATGGGGTTTTGATACAGGATTATGTCATCCGCAAACAGGGATAGTTTGACTTCCTCTCTTCCTTTTTGAATATCTTTATTTCTTTCTCTTGCCTGATTGCCCTTGCCAGAACTTCCAATACTATGTTGAATAGGAGTGTTGAGAGAGGGTATCCTTATCTTGTGCCAATTTTCAAGGGAAATGCTCTTAGCTTTGCCTATTCAGTATGATGTTGGCTCTGGGTTTGTCATAAATGGCTCTTATTATTTTGAGGGATATTCCTTCAATACCTAGTTTATTGAGAGTTTTTAACATGAAGCAGCATTGAATTTTATTGAAAGGCTTTTCTGTATCTGTTGAGATAATCATGTGGTTTTTGACTTTAGTTCTGCTTATGTGATAAATTACATTTATTGACTTGTGTATATTGCACCAACCTTGCCCTGGGATGAAACCTACTTGATTGTGGTGAATAAGCTGTTTGATGTGCTGCTGGATTCAGTTTTCCAGTATTTTGTTGAGGATTTTTGTATCGATGTTCCTCAAGGATATTGGCCTGAAATTTTCTTTTCTTTCTTTCTTTCTTTTATTTTTTTGGTATGTTGCCATATTTTGGTATCGGGATGATGCTAGCCTCATAGAATGAGTTAGGGAGGAATCCTTGCTCCTCAATTTTTTGGAATAGTTTCAGTAGGAATGCTACTAGCTCTTCTTTGTACATTTTGTAGAATTCAGCTGTGAATCTGTCTGGTCTTGAACACCATGCAGAGTTAGAGATAAAGCCACAAGTCAGTCTCCTTTCCTGAAGCCAGCACAGGGCTGTGTGCTAGTCATTGGGGCTGCCCTCAAGTATTCCACTTCACCATCTCCTTCCCAGTACGTGGAAGGTTACAGTTCCCTGCCACCTTGCAGCTGGGTGATCAGTCACTGGCTTTGGATTATAAAATGTGAGAGGAAGTGGTATGTGTCTTTTCTAGACAAAAGCATTCAGTGGCTAGAGCAACACTGAAGTGCTGCTTTTCACCCAGCTGTAGGGAACACAGAGGCACAGTGAAGCCTGGGTCCCTGAGTCACTAACAAAAGCAGAGTCCTCAACACAGGGCATGTAGTATGAGTGAGAAATATAACTGTGTGGTTTTAAGTCGCTGCAATGTGGAGTTTTATTGTCACTGCATTGTAACCCAGCCCATCCTGACTGCTATGATCTGGCTAGCCCAAATATAGGAGAGTTGAAAGAGAAAATCTGTCAAGCTGCTTGACACTGTTAAAAATGGTTTCCAGTGAGACTATTTCTGGATATTGTTGCTTTGTGTACCACACTTGTTGAGCTGGAGCAGTGGGCAGTTTTGTGTCTTTGAGTAGGACACCAAAAACCAAACCTCTGTCACCTAAAGGGAAAGCCATGCACTGAGTGAAGAACTCCGGACACTTGGGTGAATGTCATTCCTTTTTACTCTGCACATATTAAGTGTCTCTTGTGTACAAGACACTGTTAGAACCTCAGACACCTTTGTCAGACATTTTCTGAAAGGAGAGCTGCAAGGATTCTCTTTGAATTCTTACTTGTTTTCTTTGCGGTCAGGCAATCAGTAAGGAGGACACCTAATTAGCAGCTGTTGCATCTTTGTGCAGACAATTTACAAATCTATTCTCTAAAAGGTGAGAAGTTAATGAAAATAGAATCCTGTGGTATAACTCTGGAGAGGAAAGCCCTCCCCTTTCATCATATTTGCTGGGCAGCTTCATTCCTTCAGTTTGCTGAACTTGGTCAGAAGAAGCCCCTTGCTTCTCACATGACCCCGAGTTTATTTTGATCTCTTTGGATTGAAAACTTATTGCTAGTTTAGTGAGCCCTCTCTGCTAGCATGAGCAGGTAATGTGAAAAATCAAAAGTGACAGCACATTTAAATCAAACCCCTAACCCAAATTGGGTGTCGGTACGTCTCATGGAACAATTTAAATCCCCAGATGAAAAAACAAGGAAAATTACTGCAATTGCTGCAGCATGTGTATTGAAGGTGGAACCTTCCAACTGCTGAGAACCAAATGCCGGGCAAACCAGGTTGAGGTTGCAGGGAGGAAATAAAGTCACCATCCACTCAAGAAACCTAGAAAGGACACAAAAGAGAAAGGGAGAACTTCTTAGTTTAGTCCATCACACACCGACAGCCACTATAGAATTTCCTATTCCAAGCAACATCACTGGGCAATTATCTTTTTCTACTCTTACTGAAAAATACACAGATTTATTCAATGAGTACTTTTCATAAATCTCCATGATACCTTTTTTTAGTGGAATAAACAAATGAAAAACTCATCAATAAGTGGTTCCCGCAGCCCAGGCGTTTATAGTATACCCTGAGACAGGGCACCTTTGGCTTGCAGGTTCTTCCCTAGTTGTGTTCTGCCACTGAACATCATGGGAAAGGAACTTCTGATTTCTGAATTATAAATATCTCTTTGTGTCGTGGGGGAGTAAAATATGATAAAGATAGTAAAGAAGGGTTAGTCAGAGGCTACTCTGAGAAAGAGGAAAGAATAAAAATGTCCACATTGGCAGAACTTTAAATATTTGCCATATCTGTTCAAAATCACTACCTGAATCATAACATCACACTTTTGGGGCAGGAGCAGTCTGTGCATTAGAAACTGAGCATCTCCTTTTTGTTCGTGTAAAGAGGTAAGGGAGTATCTGTTAATTTATCAGAATGAAGTATGTGGTTAAGGCGCTCAGAGAATTGAGCACACTCAATTGTGAGCAATCTTGCTTCAGAAGGTAGGATTAGAGGAGTCTAGCTTCATGTGCAAAACATCGGATATCCTCCAACAAGCGTACCTTAGTTCCTCCAGTGCTGATAAACAAGGCTTTTGGCCTCAGAAGTCTATGGTGGACATGGCTCTGAGTTCTCTTTACTATTATTATACCACGAGTTCAACAACCAGTTCACAGGGGCTTCAAACAGCTTTGCACAGGTGCAACAACACAGCATCTTACTCAGCTGTGCATCACACACTTGCTGCCTTTGTTCTGTGCTGTCTCCAATGCCATGGCACAGGGTGACTGTCAGAGCTGCTTGGCAAGTTTGCAGGTGCGACCTGGAGGCTCAAGAATTAGTGCTCTTTAGGGCAACCCTTGTTGGGGCAGTGGAGAGCCAGGGAATAAATGCTGTCTCTTCTAATCTCCTAGATGGATGTTTCTAAGACACATTTCATAAGGACCCTCAGAAGGTCCTAGGGGATTGAGCAGCTCAATTCACAGTGCCCAAGGAGCGCCAATCTGATGGCGTGGCTTTGTGTTGCATTCCCCTTTCCTGTTCTCGTGACCTCAGTCCCTCACTCCTGCTCTGGGAGTCCTTTGAACAAATAAACCACGTGAACACAAAATTTACCTCAAGCTTTCTTTTGAGATAACCCTTCCTAAGACACATTCCATTCACAAGCCTCTCCCTCCTTCTGTAGAAGTGTGCAATTTTAGACTAAAGTCAGTCTCACTGCTGTTGGGACATTATTAGTGAATATAAAAGATCCCACTCACTTTTCCATTTCCAAAATCGTTTTAGAACCAGAGGCCAGTGGACTGAAATGATCCCATTAAAATAGTCGATGACCTATTTTTTTCCTTTTGATATAGGAGAGGTTCTTTTAATGTGTGTTTCCAGCCTGCTGTATTCCTCCTTTGTGAGCTTCATTATAAAGCCTTGACCTTTAGGAAAGAAATTAAAGTATAGGGCCATTTCATGGTATCCGCCTTCATTCTCTATATGCTTTTTGATCTCTGTGAAGTATAAACAAGTCTAGGGAGAGCGCTGATGAGGCCAGTGTTGTGGCCTTGATCCCGCATGGCTGATTAGCCTTCCATGGCACAAAACCATCACATAGACTGAAATTGCATTCTGAATTCTGACGGAATGTGGTGTAAGTGTGTGCTCTTGGTCACCCGGGGTAGCAGATGACAACGCACATTTCACCTTCATTCCTGAACACCAAATGCAAGTGCCTGTGACAGTGACTTGGAAGTGCGGTGTTGCGTGTGATGAGAAGAACACTTTTATGTAACAGACGTTTTTAGCTGGCTGAGCAAGGCTCGGGTGAGACTCACGGAGGCAATGCCCTGGGGTTAGAAGCACAAGGGCAGGATATCATTGGAACTGTTTATCACTTGAGACAGAAGACTTTGTGAGATGCTGGGAACAGAGTACCCTCAAGGCTCAGGTGACCATGCATGGTGCTGAGCTGAGATGGGGCCAGGCTTTCCACTCTGCAAGACCTAGGATTAGAGATGGTGCTTCCATGCGAGGGGATGGCATGCTTGCCTCGATACAAGTGTTAGTGTGTGTTGAGGAGGGCAGGGAGAAGGATAGGAGTATTGGTCTACTGAGCAGCATTTGGTAAACTGAGGTAGGAAAGGGGAGGAGGAAAAGAACAAAGATGTGGTGGCTCAAGAGGGTGACTATGGTCAAAATAATTGTACATTTTAAATAACTTTAAAAATATAATTGGATGCTTGTGACATAAAGGATAAATGCCTGAAGGGATACCTCATTTTTTCATGATGTGATTATTATGCATTGCATGCCTGTATTAAAATATCTCATGTGCCCCATAAATATATACACCTATTATGTATCCACACAATTAAAAATTAAAAAAATTTTTTTAAAGATGTGGTGACAACAGCACCCATTAGGTTCTCCTCAACACCAGTGAGACTCAGCTGTGTTAGCAGATGGACGTGGACACACATACACACACACACACACACACACACACACACACACACACACACACGCACTCCTTTGATCACTCAGGGTTGATCTGCTGTTGAGCCAGCAGACAGTTGGGTCTACTTTTTCTATTTTACCAGAAGGGAGTAGGCTGTGAAGAACTCCCTTTCAGATCTTTGTAAGACTGTTGAGTGCTCTAAAAACTTGGAGATGATGGTGAATTTACTTTGTCTCTTTCTCCCTTGCCCCAAATGAGCTGCCTCTGCAGCCCTATTTCCAATGGTAATGGGTCATCTGGGTGGCTCAGTGAGTTGCTGTTGCCCCTGAGTTTCAGGTAATGCCTGGTGGCTCCCCAGGTGGGCTGCAGCTTGCAGAGACTTCACTAAGAGTAGAATTGGTCCTCCAGGGTAAAATGTGTTTGAACTCAATTTTGTGGTCCAGGAATGTGGGGTAGTTTTTTTTTTTTTTTTTTTTTAAGGTGAAAGTCACATAACATAAAATTAACTATTTGAAGGGATAGATACCTCAGTTTCCATGATGTGATTATTATACATTGCATGCCTGTATTAAAATATCTCATGTATCCTATAAATATATACATCTATTTCGTACTCACAAAAATTAAAAATTAAAAAAATGTTTTAAAAGATGTGACAACAGCACCCATTGGGTACACCTCAACACCAATGAGACTCAGCTGTGTCAGTGGATGGATGGACACACACGCCTTTGATCACCCTGGCTTAGGTGGGGGGCAACAGCAACTCATTGAGCTGCCAGATGACCCATTACCATTGGAAATAGGGCTGCAGAGGTAGCTCATTTGGGGCAAGGCAGAAAGATTCAAAATAAATGCACCATAATCAAGCAGTGCCATTTAATATATTCACAATGTTGTATAACTGTAATCTCTATCCATTTCTAAAACATTTCATCATCTATCCCCAAATGAGACCCCACAGGAATGGGGTTGTAAAGCCTGCCTACATTGATAATGTCATTTTTATAAGGGACAAATTTTATAAAGAGCAAGCTGTGTACCACCTTTGAATTTAATTTTTAAATGATATCTCGATTATTTAGAATTGAAGGCACAATTTATCTTCAATGCAAAAAACTCAGAATTTTTGAAAATCACAAAAACACCCAAACACAATACAAAGACAACACAGGCCACAATTTGAACAAAATCACATGAAAATTTTTTGCTAAATGTACATGCTTTCCTCACCATGTCCAGGTGGGGTATGTGTCTGAGAATCCCCTGAAAGAATGTGAACAAGTGTGAGTTCTTCACTCTCCCACAAGCTCGTGCTAAGCCTCTTCCAGCATGTTTGCGGATTACTGGTTAAGCAGCAAGGGTGGTTTAGAATCAGGTCAGACCGAAGTTAAAAATCTGAGCCCTGCTACTCACTACCTTCAGTCAGATGAGTAAAAATTTTCTGAGCTTTGGTTTTCTCATCTGTAAAATTGAGATAGTATCTGCTTTATGAAGTTATTATGAAAATTAAATATGAGTAAATTTAACTTCTTTAAAAAGAGGCAAGAACAACAAAGGCAGAGATATAGATGTTTGGGGGCCAACTTGGTACAGCTGCCAGGCAAGTGCCTTTCTCTGGCATTTCATCCTCAGAGTGGGTTTGATTTAAATTCATGCTTCACAAATGGAGCAAAACTAACACACACTAAAAAGCCAGAATGCTAGACATATACTGCTAGGCACTGCCTTCTCCTGCCAAAGATAGTCTTCCAATGCAGTGCCTGATCAGTTTTGGTACCAAGTGATGTTGTGGTGCACCAGCAAAGGTGGAGAAGTCAGGGAGCAGACGGATGGAAGCAGTAGAGGGCCATGTGCTGCTCATGTGACTAGCTCAGTAAACCCAGAGCTTTGGAAACAGGCCTTGCTAAGGCTGTTAAGAATATCAGCTCAACAGGCTGTTGGAGATAGAGTTGCTGCTGGAGGGGGAGGACATCAATGCTTATGCAGCTGAGAGGTGTTCACAGGACATGCCTTCCAATACTGGTTTTGTGCAGGAACTGAGGACTTATTTCATCAGCTGTCATCTAGGGATGGAGTGAAGTCTGGAATCCTATTAGCTTTGTTGGGTGACATGTCCAGCTTCGCCAGCTTGTAATTTGTTCTGCAACTTATTGAACATCTATGCATTAAATGCTCTTGAAGGTGTTGACATCTGGAAATAAGCCATTCCCTGGGAGTGTCCTGTGCAACCTTCACGTCTCTGGAGATTTCATCCATCCAAGAAAGTATTCCGTGGCCAGGCAGGTTTGGGAAACACTGTATAGGACATTACTCTTAAAGAGTCCTGGGACGAATTAGCATTTAAAACCTTTGAGATATTCCATAGCAAAGGAAAAAGAAATAGTGAAAACCAAACTTACTATTTCCCGTGCTTATTTAAACATGGAATCCTTTTGCCATTTAACACTTTCAGACAGCTCCTAAAATCGTTGTTTCCTGCTGGTCCAGAGGAAATTTGTCACATTAAGATATAAGCTTTCTAGACTGAGATTCATAAACAAAACTATCCCAATATCGTACTTCAATCCAAATGCAGATTCACATACTTCCTTCAGAAACCTTGAGATCTGATTCTATTTTTAAAGCTTCTTAGAAGAGAGATTGCAAAGTGGGATGTTTCTCTAGCCAGACAGGCCAGGTAAATAGGAGAAGGTGGTGGGATGGGAGTTCATTTGTACCCATATACAAATTGCTGGGTGTCCTGGTAAGCTGGAAACCTACAGCCCTCAGCTGCAGCTAGTGGCTGCCGTGCAGTGGGAATATGGGTCAGATCAGTGAAAGCTTTAATTTTCTTAGGACATGGAACCCTGTAATTATTAAGCAGGAAATTTCACAACTTTAATGACTTCACATTTTTAAAACACTGTGATGACCCAGCAACAACAACAAACGTGTGTTGAGACCAGCCCCATCTCATGAGCTACCAGGTCATGACCTTGCCTGGGATGGGGTTGTGGTCTATTTTCAGATTAGTAAGACATATAATAAAATGAAAGGATGTGTAAATCTCTGAGGCAAATGCCGTGCCTGGATAAAGATGTTGGTGACTCATGCCCTACCATAGATTCATGATGCTCTGCCTTCATCTTTCTTGATTCTGAGTCAGCAACATTGACTCAGCTGATGACGTCTTCCTCCCCAGTACATTTTCTTCAATTAGCTTCCAAGCCTGTGCTCTTGCTTTGCTTCCTGCCTTCTCCATCTCCTTTGCTGTTCTTCCTCTTTTCCCCAATGTCAGAAGGGTTAGAAAACTCTAGGGTATAGCTCTTGATCCTGGTTTCTTTTTTTTTTTTAATTTAACTTTTAAATTCGGGGTCCATGTGTAAGTTTGTCATATAGGTAAACTTGTGTCATGGGGGTTTGTTGTACAGATTATTTTGTTACCAATGTATTAAGCGTAGTGCCATTAGTATCCATTATTTTTCCTGATCCTCTCCCCACTCCTACCCTCCACCCTCCAAAAGGCCACAGTATGTGTTGTTCCTCTCTGTGTATTCATGTGTTGCCATTACATCGCTCCCACTTATAAAGGAGAACACACAGTATTTGGTTTTCTGTTCCCACACTAGTTTGCTAAGAATAATGGTCTCCAGCTCCATTCATGTTCCTGCAAAGGACATGATCTCATTCTTTTTTATGACTGCATAGTATTCCATGGCATATATGTACCACGTTTTCTCTATCCAGCCTATTATTGATTGGCATTTAGGTTGATTTCATGTCTTTACTGTTGAGAATAGTGCTGCAATGAACATATGCAGATTTACTCATTTCCTTAGTGATCTCACATGGCTTCATAGCAGTAGATGCTATCTATATGGCAAGAGTGTACAGATTTATATTCCCAGCCCAAATCTCCTTCCTGAGCTCCAGGCTAGTATATCCAAGTTACTTGTCATCTCTCGTCTGAGATCTTGAACCCAAAAAATCCAAAGCAAAACTCCCTATCTCCCGACCCTGCTAAATATCCATACACAAACTTGCCTATCTTGATTAGGGTCTTGGCCCTGGTGGTGATGGACAGTGTGGTGAATTTTGTCACTTCCTTCACATCTTAAATTAAATGTTCCCTTTCCAAGGAGGTCTACCCTGGCAACCCTGTTTTAAATTGTACACTCCAGACTGATAGACCTTTTCCCATAGCACTTATCTTCTAACATACAACATATTCTTATTTATGTTTCTTTTTCAGCATCTTCCTCCCCACACTGGAAGGTAAATACACCAGGGTGGAAATCTCCATCTGTTTTATTCACTGTACCCTTAGATTCATTATCAGGTGCATAGTAGATACTCAATAAATATTTATTGAATGAATGAACGTCAGTTGTCACTTGGCTAAAAAAAAGAGAAGGTGTGCTTAAAGCTGGTCATAAAAGTTTAATGTTAATTGTCCACTAATTGCATTGAACCACAGACCATTGCTGTGTAAACAAAAATGTCTTCACAATGTATTTGGTAGATAGAAAACGTACTATAGTAGTGGCAGGTTTGAATAAATAATATGTAAATATATTTATATTTACATATTATATTACGTAAATATAAACACACACTCTTTTTCTGATCGGCAGTTCCACATGTTGTTGCATAGACCAAATATTCTAATGGATGTGACTGTTTAAGCATTCCACTGACTTTCTGCTGGGTTTCCAATTTTAAAATTTAAAAGAAGCAAAAAAGCACTGCAGTCTTCTCCCTCAATGGAATAGCTCATTTCCCAGCATGTTGCTAATCTCCAGTTTTGCCCCAAAGATAGTATTTTAAAAACTTTCACACTGAGTTCCTTTGTGTATCAAAGACAAAGTTATTATCAAAATTATTACTCATGTTCTTTGTCATGCAAAAAGGCATAAGTAATGTTTTTAATAATGCAAGCCATTAAAAAGTAGATGGGCTGCATTCATCGTGCCTGTTTCTAACCCACTTTGGGAAAGGATTTTTCTACGCACGAAGGTGTAACTCCTTGATGCCTGCATGAGTCTTTCCCCCTAATTTGCAATATAGAGTTGAACATGTACTTCATTTAAAGACTCAGAGCCAAAGCTGCAGCCTTTCAAGTTCTTTCTCTCAAGAAGAAAAGGGTTTTGAAGGAGATGCGTTCACTGCAAGTGAGTTCACAACTTTCTTTGGTAACAATGGTTTTGGAGGAAAATAGAACTTGTGGGATTTCTTTAAAGGATAATTGATGATCTCATTCAAAATGGTTTAGGGTTAGGGTCATTGGACAGGTGACATTTTGGGGGTTAAGATTCCCTTCATGACTGAAACTTTATTATCACTGGCTAGCTGAGAAATAGTGTGTGGGGAGCAGATACTTCATGCATGTGCTCCTGTTTTCCTATGCACTTAAGGTCGTGACGTTCCTGCTTGGGTATCGTTAAGATTAAAGAATCCTTTTCCAGTGAGTCTCACAATCTTTTTTAAACACGGTGCTCCAGGCAACCACCAACAATCAGTTTGAGTTGGCATGTGAAATTACAGTGCAGGATAAAATAGGACGTTTTGTAAGAAAGTATTTGTAAAGGATAAACAGCAACATCAGGTAGACCAGCGCTCATGAGGTCCAGACTCAAGGCCAGATTTCATGTACCTCTGGTTGCTGCTGCTATCTTGCCAGCCCTTCTCAATTCGAAAATTGAGATTCCTTCCCTGGCTTTTGACCAATGCCTGATGGCCCTCTCTGGGATGTCTCAAACCTTCATGCAGGTTTTTAGAACAGGAGACGTGGTCATAACATCCTCATCTCAGCTTATCACCCCAGTATGTTTTGAGCACCCTGCCTACATACAACAAATATCTTCGTTTTGACTGCCTTAAATTGTTTGACATACAAATGTGACATATTCTGAGTTTCCTTCTGAAGAAGCAGGTAGCCTGTAGCTTTAATTCCTTTTACAAATAATAGCCTTTGTTCTAGTCAAAAAAGAGTCCCAACCTATAAGGTCTATTATGGGAGACAGGAGAGAAGGCCTAGGATGAGAATAGCTCCCCAGAGAGGAGAATATGTCGTAACGTTCTCAAACCCCAAACTTGTAATGCTTCTCTGCTGTTAGCAGAAAGTCGTGTTTCTTTTTCCCTTCTCATTTTCAGAAAAGAAATTTGAAAGGATCAAAAGAAAGGATTTGCTTAGATGTTAGTGTGGCCTGATGAGGTTGGAATTAGCCTTTTTCTCTTTTCACTGAGAGAAGCAGAGACCATCTTTGGAAATTACTTAAATTCATGTGCCTTCCAGGGAAGCTGTTTTATTTGCCACTGCATTTATTGTAGCACCGGGGAGCTTGACTGTCATTCCAAACTTTTGCCGTAATAGCACTAGTATTGCCTGTGGCCATTAGATTAACAAAAGGAAAAATTAACTTTCCTCCAGCTGAAAATTAACACTTTAGATTAATTAAAAAGCAAATGCAATCAAGGCCTCTGGATTTTTTCTCTGAAGGTGCATTCTGCAGGGCCTCAAGACTGCAGTGAGTCTCCTTAGCTTATGGAGAGGGATGAGTGGAATGTTTTATCAGGATTAATTTATAATGTAATTTGCTCAATGTGAATAGAATGGAAACCAGTGGGAGTCTAAAGTCTCTATTGCTCCGTGGAGAATGAATTGCCACTGCTGGTTGTCTTGAAGAAGGAGGAGGGAAATAAGGAAGTACACACGGGCTACTTGATGAGTTCTGGAGCTCAATCACATCCCAGGTGGCCTACTTCCTGTGTGACCATGGGCAAGTAATTTAACCTCTCAAGAACTCTGTTTTCTCATCAGCAAAATGGGGATACATAACAACTCACACATCACAAAGCCCTTAGCACATAAGGATCATTCATTCAATGGATGGTGGTCACCATTGTACTCAGGCACTTAATGAGATCATCACTGATCATTACAAACATAGATGCTATTGACAGAATTAGCCATTACTACTTAGTCTTTGGGACCAGTACACATATTCTAACCCACTTGTTTCAATTACACTTTGGGAAATGTAGTTTTGTTTGGAGGAAGCTGATTGGACAAAGGGCATATCAAAACCTACATATTATATGATAGTAAATTTTCTTCCATACATTTTGCTTATTCTTTCCTTTGAAGATGCTTCAAAAATCTTCAGTGTTCCCTTTTTAAAAAATATTCTTACAGCTACAAATTTGGCTTCTTGAGGACTCTCTTGCATGGTGTTTAAACCTTTTACTGTCTCATCCCAACCAGCCTTTGCTACCTTGTCCCATGGACTGTGAAATACCCTAGCCACACAGAAATTGTTGTCATTTTTCAAACCGGCCATGGATTTTCATACTCTCTGCTTTGGCTTATAAGAGTTCCTCCATCCATGAAAACTTCCTTCTAAATCTGGAAAACTCTCCTATATAGACCCATCTCAAGTATCTGTTTTTTATAAAGCTTCCCCCTGATGTTAATCCTCATCCTGGTTTCATCCTCCTCCTGGTTCCATCCTTCTTTGCAGAAACAACTCATCTGTCCTTATACTCTTCATTTTAATTTTGTGTATGATAATGACAATTTCACTAAGGTACAGTCATGCACAGCTTTATGACATTTTGGTCTATAATGGACTGCACCTTTTTTTATATTTAGATACATAGATACTTATTGTGTTGCAATTGCCTACAGTATTCAGAACAATAACATAGCCTACAGGTTTGTGGCCTAGAAGCAGTGGGCTATACTACATAGCCTAGGTATGTAGTAGGCTATATCATCTAGTTTTGTGTATGTAATTCTATCACGTTTGTACAACAAAGTTACCTAATGATGCATTTCTCAATGTATTCCTTCATTAAGCAGTACATCACTGTAGGTATTCACTTATGGGACAAAATGATTTTCTACAATTTCCAGAGCATTACCATGTGTCTGGCATTGTAGGAAGAATAGACTCGTCTTATCTCATTTAAGCTTTCCAGTAACTTAACTATGATTTTCCCCATTTGGCAAATGAGGAATCCAAGGCTCAGACACTTACCACAGTCCCATAACCAGTATGTAGTAGACCAGATGCTAGAACATGAGCCAGCTTTTCTTTAAAGTCCATGTCCTAATACATAGACTATTGTTCTCACCCATTGCCAGGATAAATTCCATTTTGTTATGATTTATGCTCCTGCCTGTCCCTATTTTTTGAATTGTAATCCCTCTGAGGTCCAAGACCATGGCTCGTTTGTCATTCTATTCCTCAGGCCCAGCAGAGTGCTTGCTACCCAGTGAGCACCCAGTACCTGTTAGAAGGACCGGATTCGTGCCTGCATGGGCAGGTAGAGACAAATGCTGAGGACAGCGGCTCCCAACTTTCTGAAATATGACAGTCCCATAAATGACATCAGATTGTGTGCCTCCTCTGACAATGACTAATGATTCTCAGTCTCCTTGAGCACATTAAGACACGATTACATTCTGTTAGCTCAGCTCTGCTGCCTTCTAAATTAGAGTGGTGAGCACAGTTTCTCTGCTCCAGTCACGTTTTGCTGCAGCAGATTCCATTCAACCTCCTGACACCAATTTGTGTGCTATTTCAGCATTTAGTATGAAGACAGGAAAATGGTATTCCCGCCTGTGTCCTCCAGGCAGACGGCCTGCTTTAAGGCTTCACCGTGTGATTTGCACTTTCCCCAAGTCTAGTCTACTCAATTGAAATTCTCCTCCCGAAATTCACTCATTAAACTCTCCCATGATCCATCACTATGAAACTGATTATCACAGTGTTGTCTTTTACCATTATTAATCTTTGGAGATTGATGCTCTCTGGTGCTTCTGACTGACTTGCATGATTTTGGCTATTAATCTTTATCTCAATCAAATTATTTACTGTTTTAACTTGGAAGGTCTTGCTGCTCCTGAGATTGAATTGTATTTTATGGCTTCACAGTAAAAGCTATTTTCAAAAAATTCCACAAAGGTTTGGGTTTGCACACAAAGTCTACTTCCGAAAATTCCTGAACACTGTTATTTCCCTGAGCCCTTTCCAAACACTATAGTCTCTCCCCATTTTTGTTCTTTCTCCATTTTCATGGGGTACCTGAGAAGTGACCTTCGGATGTGGAATTCATGGAAGATGACAGTGGCAGCCATCAGAGTGCTCTTCACAGACCTCCTACTGTAAGTGTCATAACTGACTGAGGGGTCCCAGCCACAGCAACTTGGAATCCATCATGGGTTTGCACCAAGACCACACCTTCTACCAACTACTCCTTGCAAATAACTGAGAGTGTCACAGTTATCCTAAGTCTAAGTTATTTTAAGTCTAAGGCAGGCCCATTCCTGGAAGATAACATACTTATTTGTCCATGAATTTGGGCTCTCTCCCATGCCTGCTGACAAAGGTACCCACCCTACCTTCTCTCCTCTCTGGTTCACTTGGGGTCAGATTTCAGCATGAACTGATTGCTCTCCCTAGTCTGCCACAGCTTCCTCCCAATGAGCCAGACTAACATGACTGCCTTCCCATCTTTGACCAGATCAAGACCTGGCTGCACAAGGCGAATTTAATTTGAAAGGGAAATGGTATTGGGGAGGTAGGAGAAATAGGCAAATCAAAAACCAGTATTCTATGGAGAAGAAAATTGAACCAGTGAAATTACTAATGGAATGAAAGGAAATAGCTAGTTTCTAAGACAGGGCATGTGGCATTTCTTATTTTATTAAGCTCACTTTGTTTAAAATTTGATATATTTTTTTAGGATGTATTCATATACTTCTCAAATAGTTAGGGATCAAAGGCAGGTAAAAGACATACAAATACAAAAAAATAGGGAGGGTATGATGATGCACTCTGCATTATCCTACAGATAATCATGTGTTTTGGATTCTGTATCTCAAAAGTAGTTTCTTAAAAATTAAGATATATAGACTATTTATAGGCTTATGTGATAATAATAGAGCTATAAAGAAAAGGAGATGATGTTCATTAAGAAGACTGAGTTTCCAGAGAGAACTAACCCCAATTCATGATAATTTTAGACAATGAATTGTTAGGAGAGCTGATATTTACTTTTTCTCCCCCTACTTTCTTTTGGGGGTTTAGGGGCTGGGCAATAATAATTTCAACAAATTGACTGCACTTTAATAGGTACATACAAATGCATGTTGTCAAAACTTGTCTAGTTTTCAAACTAAAACAATTATTACTGAAAAAATGAGTATTTGAAAACAAGAGACTAACAAATAGTATTCACAGTGATGACTTAGATATATAAATCTTCAAATTTACACACAGTGCTTTTACACAGTTGTCACATTTACCCTGCTCTGTGTGATTCATCTTTCTTATGAGTGCCTCAAAGCGGAAAATGTGAAATCAGCTCCCCATTTTACAAATGGGAAGATTGAGACCCGGAGAAGCTGTAATTCATGCAAAAGCAAGTGGCTTGCAGGTAGTGCCAAAACCATTTGGAACTCCGTGGCTGTGGCTGTTACTTCGCCTGCTGTTCTTGCTATGACCCTCTCAGGACCAAGTGTGGCAGGCACGCATCATCGATTCAGACAGATCTGGAACATGTGATCTGGGGAAACTGAGGACTTGTCGAGTCTTGGTTTCCTTGCCTTTTCTATCTTTTCCTGAGGTACAGCATGTGGGAGCACAGATGGCAGGATCCCAGGAGAGACAAATGAAAAAAGCAGACCTTTTTGTTGTGGTGGCAAAGCAATAACACATTGATTTCAAATATTTACCCCAAATTCCTTCCCCAATGAGTAGACTGTCTTTGTGTTTTTTAAGGGGCTATGAACATCCCTAGTAAACATGAATTCAACGAATATTTATGAAGTAACTTCTCCTTGGTAAGCATTGGGCTAAATGTTGTGGATAAATACATAAGAGACTGCCAGCATCTCTGGAGCTCATAATGAGATAAAATATTTCTCAAGCCATCTTCCTCAATCACCTGGGGAGCAAGTGAAAAGCACAGATTCATGGAACACATCCCAGTCTGACTGAGTCAGAATCACTGAGGGTGATGGTGGGAGTCGGAAGGGGCAGAAATGTATATTTTGGAAACATAGACCAGTTGGTTTGCTCTAATTCACAACCACACAGTTCAAAACTGCCATACTGTCCTATCTGTTTCCCCTATTTAGATGACTTGCATTAATTACTTAAACTGATTATTGGGGATGGATGGCTGTGACCTGACAGGAGGGAAGTAACTCAACATGGAAAGAAGTCACAATATATAGTTCCTTACATGAAAGTGTGAGTTTTACCTTCTTCGCCTGTACTGCCTGTTAGAGGACTGGCTGAATGAAAGGTTACTCTGACAGAGCCTAGCCTGATAGGAGTAAAACTTGAAACCTAATCTCAAATCAGCTATTAATTTGCCCTCCTCTCTGGTTCACCTTGTCACTTGTACAACTCGGTGGGATGGGCTGGGTGAGTGCAATATGCCCTTCCTGTGAATATGCAGAACCCAGCAAAGAACTTGTACCACTGGAAGTTGAAGGTTGGTGTTGATGAGTAGTTGAGTCGTGTTTCATGTCTAGAAAGCCAAACCTCATAGAATGACCTCAGAATGATAAAAATGAGTAAAATTCAAGATACTCCCCTACTGGCCAGTTAGATATATAGAAAGGGAATTTAAGAAAGAGCACAATCCAAGTTGTCTTCCAAGAAGTGTGGATTTCATGGAATTGTCTGTTATTTCAAGCATATTTATGGAGTATCTGTTCGATGTTAAGTCAAGCACTGTGCCAGGTACCAGCACTGTTTGGGGATGGATCCTATTAGCATAATTCTGCAGGTACACCCAAATTACTCATTACATTACATGCTGGTGTTCTCTCCTCCTTCCTGGAGGAGAAGAACACTGTTCCTTTTCTGCTTAGAAAGAGACAGTTGGACTAAGTGGAGTGGTGTCAGGGAGCATCAGTTGAGCTCTTCTCTGCATGAAGCCCACACCTTCAAACGTAGAACTCACTTCCCATCAGAGGAGTCACGTGTATATGGATTCAAACTGAAAGCTTTCTATCATATTGCCTTTTAACATTTCTTGCTGCTTTTAGAAAGGGGAGAGAGAATCAGATTGGGTGACAGCACTTCTAATGGAATCTTTACTTTTGATGGTTTCTGAAGGAAAAATCATTGTACATGCTCGCTATGAAATGCTTTCTGTCTTGGAATGTCAGTTTGCCTTTTTTTAGTCACAGGGAGTCATTTACAGTACTGTGATCCCAGGGTCTGGAGTGGGTGGACCAGGGGTTCCAAGATCATTTGGCATGGCCTCTGCCAAGTGCCGAAAATTAGGAAGGATGGTTCCCAGGCAACATCGTACTATAGGGAAGTCCCACAGTGGTTCTAATTCTAAGTGGGCTTGCATATGACCAAATAACTAATCAGTCAGTTAATGCTGGGTTGATTCTCTGTCCAGCCATCCAGAACCCTCTTGCCACACCTCCACTCAGTCCCTGGGAGAGTTTGATCAACTTTGCCTTGTTTCCAAATTCTCTTTCACAGTGAACATTGAACACATTTATCAATACTCATTACAAAGTTATTTCTGACCCTCTGGAAAAAAAGCTTAGAAAATACAAGAAAGCACAAAGAATAATAAAAACACTTCCTCCTTTCATCTTTCTATAACAGATATTTTACATATGATGTTTTTTCTTTTTTCTGAATCAGTGATCTTATTGCACACACTGTGCTGTAATTACTTTTCACTCAATGGTATATCCGAAACATTTCCCCCACCTTTAAATCCTTTACAACAGGAGTTTTAGAGCTGCATATTATTCTATTGTATTGATGTGCCATATTCTATAGAACCATGTCCTATTGTTAGGACATGGTTGGAGGGTTTTTCCCTCCTTCTAACGTTTGTCTATTATATAGAGACTATTTTTTCATTCCATTCTTTTTGCACATCTGTGATTTTTTTTTCCCCCTAGGACAAAATTTTCAAAGTGGAATTGCTGGGTTAATCAGGCCTTTTAAAGTTTTATGGGCTTGAATCATTGACAATTGTTTGAGGAGACCATTGGATTGAACCCTGTGTACTGCAGATGGAGTGGGTGATGGATTCTAATCTTTAGTGATTTGTTAGGTCAAAATGGGTGTCTAATTGTTATAAAAATTTTTATTGTTTTAATAGCTTGGGATTTTCAAGTGTTTTACTCTTAGGCTCACTGAATGTTTGTGTGTTTCCCCTTATTTTTATTTATTACTGTTTTGTGTTGTCCCTTGTAATTAAAGTATCTTTTCTTATAAACTCATAGAATAAATTGTTCACAGGCTTTTTGTCTGACTTTAGTATTTAACAATGAGGTTTTCATTTCATTTTTATGATGACAAATATTTCTCAAACCTTTTCCAGAGTCTTTCTTTTTGATTCCTTCATCCTGAGAGTGAGTAAATATGCTCCTATACTCTTTTAGTTCTTATAAGATCCAATTTTTAAAAACATGTTAATTCCCCTAAAACATACTTTGATATATAAGAGAAGTAGGTCTTTAACATTTTGTCAGGAGGGGTCTAAGGACCATTTATGAAATATCTCTTTCACTGATTTACATGCCTCCTTTTGTCTGTGTTGAGTACGTACATATTTTAAGCTTTAATTCATTTTCTGTTTTATTTCTGCCTGTCTACTTTCAGGTCAATGCAGTCATTTTAGTTACTATGACTTTTAAATAGTTTTTAACATCAAACACTTCATATTCCCTTTGGTGTTTTTCTTTTGATTTTGAGATTATTTCTTAATTTCTACTTTTATTTCTGCTTTTTAATGTGTGACTTCTCTCCTCCGATTATATAGGTGAATGACTATTATAGATGTTCCCAGAGTGCTTAAGCTTTCATTCCCAGCTGAGTCACCCTCATACAGTCCTAACTCATATCATGTATGGCTTAAGTTTCAGGCCAGGAGCTTCTATTGAGTGCCAGTTAATACACGTTAATATTGAAACATGAGTAACTGTTAATCATCATTTCTCTTACCCTTTTTCAAAAAATCCTCTCCATTCTCGCTGTACTTCTAGCCTTCTCTCTCTTCCTGATTCTACCATGTTTGTCTCCCAACCTATACAGTTAAATAGCTCAGACTCTTGTGAGAACTGTACTTTCTTAAGTTGGATTGTATTTCTTTTTTTATCCTGTGGGAATTGGAAAATACCCATGTGTTCTCAAACTTTCTCTAAAGACCCAAAAGATATAAATGTGAGCAGTAATCTCAAACCATAATTTGCCATGCAGTTCCATTTGATCTCAGCAGAGAGAAAGAAATACTGTTCTCCTAGGTCCACTTCCCTGAGGAGTGGCCCAGTGATCTGTGCTGGAAACCACCATCTCCTTGACTATAGGGATCATGTACAAAGAAAACATATTTCTTTTCAGCTTTCCTCCACAAGTTGAAAGATAGGTTTTCCATTAGAATCTAATGTAACACTGTTGGGGGCCTATAATAAATTAAAAAGTTAACAAATAGGATTTGCAAGTAAGTTTTCCATCCCTTTAGTTTCACATTTTCCCCTGACAGTTGACTTTTCAGCGTCCCAAAGTGTCTCTCACTGTTGGGTTTTTCCTAGATGCTGTGAGTTAATGTAGAAATAATCTAAGAAGCAATATGACATCGTGGTTAACAGCAGGGGTCGGTAAACTTGTTCTGTAAAAGGCAGATAATAAACTGCTTTTGCTTTATGAGTCATACTCCCTGTTGCAACTACCCAGCTGTCAGTAGTGAAGAATAATGATAGACAATATGTAAATAAATGAGTATGGCTCTGTTTCTGCAGAACGTTTTACTGGAATAGGTGAGGGGCTGCATTTGGTTCACAGGATGTAGTTTGGTGCTCCCCGATTAAGACTGCAGGTTTTGCAGCCAGCTTGCCCTTTCTGGCTCTTTTCCTCACTTCCTAGATCCACAATGTTAGGTAAGCTTCTTAGCCTCCCTGTGTCATAGCACTAAAGTATCCATAGAATGAGGATAATTATAGAATTTACTGTAAACAGTCATTATGAGGCTTGACTCAATTAATGCAAAAAAAGCCCCTAGAATTTATGTGCCGGGAACATAATAAGCCCTTAACTAAGTGTTAAATGTTGTTTTCACTAGAGACCAGTATACATCATAAATCATTGATAAATTCATCATGGGAAGAACATTTTTGGCTAGTTTTAAATACGTTATTAATAAACCCTTTCCTTTAATCTTAATTTCTATTGTTTAGACCTTGGGTCCCCTCCCAGCCCTCCCAGCATAAAGCCTTTAAATAAAATGTGAATGGAAAAGTCTAACCGCTGCTTGCTGTTGTTTATTTCCCAAAGAGAAAATCGCAGTGGCAACAGCAGTCTTTCCCAGATGCTCTGTAACACAGAAAACAAGGTCTGCTTTGTTAGGGCTACAGAGAAGAATCCCATGTGTTTCTTTTCACATGGTTTGCCAGTCAAGATCTATTTACTCCATGGCTTCTTGGCTAATTATTTCCAGCATGGCACTGATTGAGCTGTTAATAAAGTGTGAAGGTGCCTTGCAGATATAGTCTCAGCCTTAAAGAAGCGAATCTGTGTTGCAAACTGCAAACTGCCGTGTCCTCCGATCCCCCCAATATTCTGGTGATAGCATCTCCAATTGTAAAATTAATCAAACTTCTCTCAGTGACAGAAATGTTCATTTAAAATTTTTGTCACAATTACCGAGAGTGTTATTGCAACTTCTGACTTGTAATTAATTTCTCCTTCCTTTTCTCCATCACTGGGTTAGACTCCTTTGTAATAGTGATAAATGAAATAGCTGCCTGACCTTTTTTTTTATTTAAAATAAATTACTTTACAAGAAAAAAAAATTACCTCTAGGTAATCAACACCTTCAGATAAACAAGGGAACATGGGATGTAAGGTACTTTATTGTTTCTCTCTCTCTTTCTCCCTTTTTAATTTGTGTGTCTTCAGTGATTGAAATGACAAATGGTGAAAGGGTGAAGTGAGTCTACGTTTATGGCTGTGTTCCCATGTGGAACTAATTGAGGTTGTGGTGCTGGTTTTTATGAGTACTGGGGAACACCAACAAAATCAGAATTTGATACTAAAGAGAAATTGTAAATTAGAATTAAAGATCACCTCAAGGGAGAAAGAGGAAGCAAAATGTTACCTTTACTTATGCAATAACTGGGAAGTTTATCTCTCAGTGTCAACCTGTCCCTTGCTCTTCCAAGTGTGGGCTGCAGTCCAGCCACATTGATAATACCTGTGAACTTGCTAGAAATGCAGTATCTCAGGCCCTGCCACCCCAGCCACACTAAATCAGTTGAGATCCTCCTGCGATTTATATACATACTTGAGTTTGGAAAACACTGGAGTCCAAGTTTAGAGTTGGAATGTCTGTAGAGGCAGTTCCAAGTGAGGCTTGTAAACAAATAGCAAAGCTCATGGCATACCACCACTTGTGCAAAGAGTAAGAGATCCACGGTGCATATTTGAAATTCAGAACATGCACAAGGGATGAAAAAGGATACTTAGATGTAGGAATTGCTTTTCTAGTCCCCCTGCAAGAGGGCCAGATTTGGTACAACTATCAGAATTGTCAGCTTTTGAAGGGCAGGAACTGTTCAGCTGTATCACAGTAGGAGGTCACCAAACATCTGACTGAGTGAGCAGAAAGGGTAATGGATTCAACTAGACTCCATGGTAAAAATCCAAAGCAGTTGGTTGAAAGATGCAAAATGCTTTTGTAGAGCAAGTGGATTTGTTTGTTTAGCTAGAGTAATTGTGGCAGAATGAATGAGGATTTCCTGCCTCTTGAAATTGAATGATGGGGAATGAAAGAACACTTCCTGGCTGAGGTGCGTGCTAGAGACTAAGAACAACATGTAGGTATAGCAATGCTTACTGGGGACCTGTGACAGGCCAGCCCTGTGCTAGACAGTAGAATAGTCATGAAGCCATATGGTCTCCATCCTGGAGCAACTCACAGAGTCTGAGACATGGCAGGGCAACTGACTTAGTTTCTTTCTGGGACTCGCTTTATCACTTCCTTTGGAATACATGACTTTTCTCATTAATCTAACATTTAAGCTGTAAAATTTAACTTAAATGTTTACCTCCAGATCTCAGCAGAAGTAAAGCTAATGAACAGTAGTGCAGTCCTGAGCCACATTCATATAAATTGGGACAGATTGAGTGGGACTTCATGATGTTCCTAGAAGTGTGCTTGTTTGTCATGTTGCTATTAATAATCAAAGTAGTTTAAAATGCTGCTTTTGAAAACCTCATCCTCAGCAGAGTTTTGTGAATAAGGATTACATGCACAGTGTTTTTCTAGGGGAAACAAGACTGGCTTGGGATTTTTGTTGTGAAACCCTCTGTCAAAATTAATTAAGTGAATCATGTAATTAAAATTTATGCATCTTGATGGCCCCCAATGGCTTGTTTCTTAATATGGGATTAGTTCTGAAACATCTGAAATAGCAATGAAAAGACTAAATGGCCTTTTTTGAGATAAAACTTAAAGCAGCCTAAAAACCATATTTGATTTAAGTATATCTTAATGACAGTTTTGATTAGTATGGGATCCTTCCCTCCTTTCAGTTTTATGGTATTATGTGTAAATCCTCAGATGGGGGTCTCTAGAGACAAACTGGTATTATTTTAAAAACCCGGCCACATCACAAACAAACTTATTACAGGTGACAAGGCTGGCAAGAGATAATTACCAGCCCCTAGGTTCACACGGAGGCACGCGCCTGCAGATTGGGTTCCTCTGGCCCTTGATAAACGGAGTTATCACTAAAATACACGTGCTGGTGAATATATTATTTCATTCACCAAATGGAGATTTCAAATGACTTTGTAACACGCCAAATTAGGTTAATTATCTTATAAGAGTGTTTTGGAAAAATTCTGAATGTGCTGTAATAGTCTGCAGAGGCCCTGGTATGAACCCGCCTTTAAACAACTATTTATTTAAAACTTCACTGGCGTTTTGCTCCTGCTTTCCTTATTTCTCCCTGCCTTGAAGGGCACCCAGTGAGTGTTCCTTGTGGCACCTTTTTTTTTTTCCCTCCAGCCCAGTGTTGCTTTCACAGAGACCAAGGTCCTATCAGAGTTTTTCTCCTTTTACCTCTTCCATGGTAACCCACCACCTCGTCCTAGGAGCTGTTCTGAGCCAGGACTGCATGCATTTTGGGTTCTTAAGAATTGCTACCCATTTGTCATCTTAATATTTTGATAAAGACATCTCTGTTCAGCAGGGAGCCTCATTAGGGCAAAAGTGTTACCGGTGGAGGGTCTTGACTACGAGCTGTCTAGGTCCTTGGCATTTTGAACTGTAGCAGGAGCGGCCGCGGGAAATGGATCTCTCGGACACCGCATACAGGAGGAAGGAGTTTATTCGGCCGGGAACAAGGTGGCATAGTTGCCTAACAGCCAAGCTCCCCTAACAAAGGAAGGTTCCGTCTTTATATAGGCTTATACTTTAGATGTTACATGTGGAAGAATCTTAGGTTTATAGCTTAACATATGAAAAGGGTCTTGGTTTACGGTCTCAGAAATTACATATGAAAAGGGCTTCTTTGGTTTACAGTCTTAGGAATGAAAAGGGGAAGTTTACAGTCTTGAAAAAAAAAGGCGGGGGGAAGTTGATCTGAGATGCCTGGGTCTCCCTCTTCAGAACAAAGAATTGAACAAAATGCACAAAGTAGCAGAGGAATGAAATGCAGAAATGAAGCAGCAAACACAGGAATGTATGAAAGTGAGAAAGCACTCAGGGTGGGAGTGGGCCCCAGCAAGCAGCTCAAGGGTCCAAAGTTTTCTGGGCTTTAAGTACCCCATTTGAGGTTCTTATCAGCTACCCATTATCTGGATGAAGGATTTGGCCTGTAGCTAATTAAAGGCTGAGGTGAATTGGCACTCTATGCAGATGAAGGCATGGTCCCTGTTGGCCTGCGGCCAATCCAAGGCACTCTACTCTCTTTTTCTAGCTGACCCAAGGTGGAGGAGAAGGGCTGCAGGGAGAGTACTTTGATCCTCTGCTACTCTGCTGGGGAGATGGGGTTTTCCTTTAGGTTGAGCTTTAGGAAGTTGGTGTTAATTGACCTTAGGTTTCCTGACCCCAGACCTTGGTGTTTTCTCTTTTAGGAAATCAGCAAAAATTGGCCTTAAATTCCCTGTCTCCAGACCCTCTTGCCTCAGGAGCAGGATTGTGTTTATTAGAGATTCCTAGCATAGGGTGCATGCTTGGGAAGCAGGCCGGAATAGTACCTGTCCAATGAATGAATGGAAGATGGTGAAATCTATCCTGTCACCAAAATGTAGCTGGCTCTCAGAGCTGGTGGAATGAGTGAATTCTGTGACTTCTCAGCTTAGAATTCCCTGACTCTCCTTTCTATAGGATAGAGGCAGAGCTCTCTCATATCACTTTAAAGGTTCTCCTGGGCTCCTTTCATGTCACTTCCCATCTTAGATTCTTAGGTTTAACCACACTGGGATTTTCAGGACCTTGAAAGCATCCAGTCCCTTTGCCATTAGATTTCCAATACTTTTTTTCCTTGACCTGACATAACCACCTAATTTCCCTCAATACCCTTTACTTCCTTTGCTGGTTAATGCCTCCCTTCATAATTTGCTTTGATATCATGTCTCTAGGAAGACTCTTGGAGTTCCCAAGACTGATTCAGGCCCCTATCTTTTGCTATAGCATATCATACCTGCTCTGCACCCCCACATTACTTGGTATTTTCATCTTCTAGACTGTGAAATCATTTAGGACAGACATCGCACCTGTCTCATTTAGTGTTTGATTCCCAGCCCCTAACAGAGTATCCTGCACACAGAAGACACTCAATTTGTGTTGAAAGAATAAGTCACCCCTGCTTTGTTGTAAGATAAGCAGATTATCATCAACACAGAAAATAAGCCTTCAGATTTAATGACCTCATTAAGAGTGAAAGATTAATGCTGGAAGAACCTTCCTGACAAAGGCTTGAGATATGTATGAATTGGAGATCCTGCCATTGCGGCAGCTGAGAAACATCTCTGTCCTGTGGGAGCAGCACTGTGTCCTCAGGGGCTTCCTGGAGGACTTGCTGTTGGGTATGTCAGGGCTCTAGGCTTTTTGAGATAAACAGAACTCTCGTACCTAAAGGGTCAGGGTTCTTTGACATCTGCAAAATCTTGGAATTAAATGAGAAATCATGTGTGTGAGTGGCAGAGGTTGCCCATCTATCTCTGAGTATCTCCCCACCCCTCCTCTCCCATTCCCCAGGAAACAGAATTTCAGTTTTACCTGTTTACCTTCCCTCACTCCCCCACTCCCACCGCCAAAGATAGAGTCTTGCTGTGTAGCCCAGTCTGGAGTGCAGTGGCGTGATCTCGGCTCACTGCAACCTCTGCCTCCTAGGTTCAAGTAATTCTTGTGCCTCAGCCTCCTGAGTAGGTGGGATTACAGGCATGTGTCACCACACCCAGCTAATTTTTGTGTTTTTAGTAGAGACAGGGTTTCACCATTTGGCCAGCCTGGTCTCCAATGCCTGGCCTCGGGCAATCCACCCCACCTTAACCTCCCAAAGTGTCTCCTCACTTTTTATATAGCAAAAGGTGCAAGGAATTACCTAAATTGCTCTGTTGTTGAGAGACTCTGAATGCTTTAGTCTCAGATATCTTAGAGTATATAGAATATTTCATTTTGCCCTTGGCTTTACTACCAGAAAATTTTTTGCTGGGTACACGGGAGAACTTATGTCAATCAATGTATCCAGGAACATCTCTAAGTTTGTAGAGTTGCCTGGAAAACAAGAACATGTAGCAATTGCTGGTATTTTCTGGGCATTTCTTATGTTCTAAAGACATCTGCATTCAGCAGTGAGCCTCAACAGGGTAGAAGCAAGGTCTTATTCACGGATGAGCAAGGTGTTGTTCATCAGAGAATCCTGGCACATGCTTGGGAAGCAGGCTTCAATAGTATGTGTCCGTTGAATGAATGGAAGATGGTAAAGTCCATCCTGTCACAAGAATTGACTTGGCACTCAGAGTTGATGATTTTAGGGATATCTGGAGGTTTTAGAACTGAACTTTGTTCTTCACTGTGCACAATGAAGAAACACAATGCCCTAAAGCTGTAGAGTGAGCTGTGACACTGGACCAAAGGATCTTTCAACACTTATTTTAATGATGTAGAGTTTAAACTTTTCCTTCTGACAAGATCTGCTCTGTAAATCACTGATTTTGTAGGCCAAAAGTGGATGTGGTTCAGTGGGACTTGGTATGTCTCAGACCATCAGCCGTCACTGTGGAGTGTTTCTGTTCCTTGCTGACCTTCTTGACAAGGCTTTTTTTTTTCTGTTTGAGTGTTAAGTAACTTTACTAGAAAGTTTGACTAGTTATTCAGGCAGGCAAATAAACAGTATTTATGAGCGCTAAACAACAGGATGAAAAAAAATTTCCAAACACTGGAGAAAACTATTAAAAATTTCAGTGTTTAGGCTTGAAAAAGTATCATTGACTTCATGAAAGCAGAAATCCTACAGGGTAATACAATTTTCTAGGTACTATGAAATGACAGTAGAATTCATTGATTAAAGTGGAACCAATAAGTAGTGTTTAACCGCATGCAAATTTCTCATAAGATCATTTAAGGTAACTACTGAAGTAAATAGGAGATCCAAACTGAGGTTACTTTTACAGAGTCAGAGAAGTTGGAATTTCTTTTTAAATTTTTTCTGAATACGTACTGGTTGTACAGATTTATGGAGTACACGTGATATTTTGATGCAAGCGCATGATGTGTACTGATCCAAACAGGGCAATCAGAATGCACATCACTCTAATTGTCCATCATCAACCCAAGTTGGGAATGTTTGAAGTACACTTTTCCAGCCATTCTGAAATATACAACAAATTAGGGTTAGCTATAGTTGCACTATTGTGCCATGAGATACTGTTCTGATGCAAAATATTTATGTGAAATATTGTATTTATATGTGCAAAAAGTACGTATTTCCAAACATTATTTAATACAGGCAAAAATCCTCAAAAGTTATAAGAATCCTGAAAATGTCTAATAGAGTTGATAGAAAAATATGGAAACCTCCCAGGACCAGAAGTGAACTAAAAGAAGGATCCATAGGAGAGGTGAGAGAAGCCAGTGACCCGTTTGGGTACTGGTTGATCACAAAGAACTCAAAACTGTGTGGATTTTCCAATTCGCCCCCAGCAACAGGACAGTCTGTGTGCCCCTTTTATCTTGGGAGCTTCTTGGTAAAAGCTGGTCCTGTGAAGGTGCTGGTATCCCTTCTGATGCCTAATTCCTGGGAAACAGCAAAGTAGGAACAGCGTGTTCCAAACTCCCATGAGAGAGCTCATTTTCTTGTGTAATGACGCCCAGGAGGGTTGGCTTGCCTTAGCTCTGGACATTTCCATCATGCATGCTGTAGAGTGCCTGAAGAACACTGCTGGAGGGTGCCATTCTGTAAGAAGTTTCTCTCTATCCTGTCTGAGACACCAGGAGAGGATGGAGAAGCGCGTGGACCTGGGAAAGTTCTCCACCACAGGATAAACCTGCTCTTGTACCTCAGACACACCTGCACAGCCACCCTACCTGTGCTGTCGTTCTCGGCAGCTCACCTCCTTGTTCTGGGATCCCAAGCAGGTACTCTGAACACCCCTCAGGTAATAGCGGAACCCAGAATGAAGAGAAAGTAAGCTGGCCTTGGAGAAAAGAAAATCTTGACAAGACTTTTGTGCCTGCATGCTATCAGATGGTATTGATAGTTTTCATTTAATTACATTTTCCTGCAGGTCAACAATGTGTCAGGCTCAAAGGACATAGCTAAGTCTCTTACCCTGAGGGATTCAGAAAATGCACAGAGAAAAGCACAATCAAATGCACAAGTCTCCTCTTATCCTCCATTTCCCTTTCTGCAGTTTCATTTACCTGCGATCAATGGTGGTCCAAAAATACTGTGTTGAAAACTTACTGTGTTGAAATCTTCAGAAATAAACAATTTTTAAGTTTTAAGTTGTGTGCCATTCTGAGTAGTGTGATTAAATATTGTGCCATCACACTCTGTCCCACCTGGGACAGGAATGGTACCTCTGTCTAGCATCTCCACACTGTCTATGCTACCTGTCTTGGTTATTAGATTAACTGTCCTGGTATCACAGCACATATGTTCGAGTAACCCTCATTTGACTTCATAATGTATCCAAAGTGCAAGAGTACTGTGTCTAATTCATACACTGAACTTTAGGTATGTATGTATAGGAAAAGAAATAGTGTGTATTGGGTGTGGTACTTTCTGAGGTTTCAGGTATATGCTTAGGGGTCTTGGAATATATTCCCTGAAGATAAGCAGGGACGACTGGACCTAACTCTGCACTGAGCTAAGTGCTGAGAAGGACAGAGGCAGGAAGTAGTGATAAAATGGGGAAAACTGATTACCAAGGATCATTAGAAATGGACTCTTTGAAGGGATTATATTTATGCAAAACCTGAGAGATGAAAGAAACCCAAGGGAGGACAGTTGTTTCAAGCAGAGGAAACAATGTATACAAAGACCTAGAGGAGAGAAAAGCTTGGCAAGTTCTAGAAACTGATCACAGAACACAGTGGCTGGTGAGTGGAGAATGAGGGGTGGGAGAATGAGTGGAGAATCATACGAGATAATGGAAAAGAAGATGAACTCTGGCTTGTGGAACACCGTATGGATATTGCTATACTTTCAAGGTCATTGGGAAGTCACTGAAATGTTTTAGGCAGACACAATATCACTGATAATTTTAAAAGCTTCCTCTAGCTGGTGTGTCAAGGTTAAATTGAACTGGAAACTGCAAAACATTGCTGAAAGAAATTAAAAAGACATAAATAAGTGCAAAATATATTGTGTTGATGGAGTGGAAGGCTCAATAATGTTAAGATGACAATATTACCCAAAATGATCTACAAATTTAATGCCAGTCCTATCAAAATGCCAATTTTTTGCAGAAATTAAAGTGATACTAAAATTTATGTGATGCAAATTAAAGTGATGCAAAATTCATAGACAAAACAATGTTGAAAAAGAAGAAAAAAGTTTGAAGACTCATACTTTCTGATTTCAAAATTTACTACAAAGCTACAGTAATCAAAACAGTGTGGTACTAGCATAAGTACAGGTTCATATACACATACTCACATACACAAACATACACATACAGGTCGAACATCAAAAATTCTAAATGCTCCAAAATCTGAAACTTTTTGAGTGCTAACATGACACTAAAAGACATGCTCATTGGAGCATTTTGGATTTTCATATTAGGGCTGCTCAACTGGTAAGTATGATGTAAATATCCCCAAATCTGAAACACTTCTGTTCCCAAGTATTTTTGATAAGGAATAAACCCTAGCATATACGATCAAGTACATCAAAGCTGTCCAATGGGGGAAATCATCTGTTCAACAAATGGTGCTGGGACAACTGGATATCCACATGCAAAAGAATGAAGTTTGATACTTACCTTGCCATATACAAAGATTTACTCAATATAGAACGAAGACCTAAATGTAAGAGATAAGACTATAAAACTCCTAGGAAAAAAACATAATAGAAAAGCTTCATAACATTGAACTTGGCAATAATTTTTTGGATATAACACTAAAACTACAGGCAACAAATCAAAAATAGGTAAGTTGGACTTAATCAGAGTGAAAAACGTGTGTGTGTCCAAGGACACTACCAAGAGAGTGGAAAGATAACTGCAGAATGGAGAAAATATGTGTGAATTACCTCTCTGATAAGGTGTTAATATTCCAAATATATTAAAAACTCCTACAGTTCAACAACAACAAAACAAAGCCAATCCAATAAATGGGCAAAGGACTTAAACAAACATTTCTCAAAAGAAGATCTATAAGTGGCCAATAAGCACAGGAAAAGATGCTCAACGTCACTATTCATTAGGAAAATGCAAATAGAAATAACAGTAAGATACTCCTTCAAATTCATTAGAAAGCTACTAGATGGCTATTAGAAAACAAAGGGAAACAACAAGAAAACCTGCAAAATAACAGATGTTGGTGAGAAAGTGGAGAAATTGGAGCACTTGTGCATTACTGTTGGGAATGTAAAATTGTGCAGCTGTTGTGGAAAACAGGATGACAATTCCTCAAATAGTTAAACATAGATTACTATATGATCCAACAATTTCATTTCTAGGTATATACCTGAAGGAATAGGAAACAGGGACTCAAAAGATTCTTGTACACCAATGTTTATAGCAGCATTATTTACAATAGCCGAAAGGTGAAAACAGCTCAAATGTCCTCCAACAGATTACTAGATAAACAAATTGTGGTACATACCTACAATGGAATAGCATCCAGCCTTAAAAAAAGAAAGGAAATGAAGATACATACCACGACATCTTGAAAACCTTATGCTAAGTCAAACCAGACACCAAAGGACAGCTATGGCGTGATTCCACTTACATACTGTACCTAGAATAGGCAAATTTATAGAGATAGAAAATAGTAGCTAGGGGTACAGCTACTCTTTGTTTAATGGCTACAAAGTTTCAGTTTGAGAAGACCACGTTCTGGAAATGAGTAGTTGTGATGTACAACGTTGTGAATGTACTTATGACATTAAACTGTATGAATAAAAGAGTAAATTGTTATGTGTATTTTATCAAATGAAAAAAAGATTGGATTAGGAGAGGAAGAGAATATAAATGGGAGTAGCAGCAAGAAATACCCTCATGCAGGAGCTAAAGGAAGAGATGATAATACCTTGGATTGGAGTGAGGACAGTGGAAATGAAAGAATAGATTTCTGTGGGTGGGTGGGTGTGATTTGTAGGGATGGAATATCATCCACAGAGGTTGTGTTCTATTTCCCCCTTAAGCTAAAATAAAAGTCCCTCTTACTGAAAGTCCCTCTTACTTTGAGAAAATTACATAACCTTCTTTTGGCCCTGGAAGTTCTCATGACACTGTAGCTTCATTTCATGGGGTTAACTCTCACTCCTACTTTGATTTACCATTTCCTTTGGCACACCTAATATAGAGGTTTCTGGGAATTCATCGTATGTGACTTTTCTTTAAAAATGTGTAAAGAAACATTTTGATTTTAATATCAGGAGGCAAGTCATCATGTGATTATTTGGATTACAGTGGCTCAAGTACTTAGAGATTTTCCTAACTTAGGTAAAAAGCTTATTAGGTGTTAAGTTTCCTTAATTTACTTTATTACAGTAATTTATATATTTAATTTATACTTTTATCCTTTGGGCAGCCCTTACATCCTTGGTTTACCCATCTGATGCCAGGAAAACCAGTTGGTATTTACCATTAATATTAAGCGTCTCTGACTATATGGACTTATTTGCGAACAAATCCACCCAAGTTCTCAGCAAACATTTATTTTTGAGAAGGCAAGTTAGCATACAAGATGCAGATGTTTATGTAGTATTTGCATTTGTCAATTATCTATTTAGAAGAAGCATTATTTTGTATCATCAAAGAATGAGAAAATAGCTTCTCTTTCTTATCAGCTCATCTCTCAGATTTTTATGAAGAAAATTACATTTGAAAGCCCACTGCAAAGGTTCCAGCAAATGGTCACAATTTCCTAAAGTGATAGCTTTTCTCTCTGTGCCAAGAGAAGAGTCACAGTGGATGTTGTGGAGGTTCATTTTGGAAAGTGTTTTGCTTTCAAAGCTTGTTCATTAAAGCACAGAGAAATACTGTAATGGCTCCTGTGTGCAGATCGGACCCCGCTTTATGGAGCAGAACAGCTGTGTCGGTATTACGGCAGGCAGCAATGCAGTGCTTAGGCATGTGATTAACTGAGCTGAGGATCATGGGCTGTGGAGGTAGCCTCTGCAGGGCTGAGAGGCTGAGCCTACTGGGTACCATAACTAGTGACCAACCTCAGAAAGAGGGCCAGATGTGTTAGTAGGGACCCCAGTCCACAGATACTGGGTTTCAGCATAAGGAATACAATCCCTTTCAAAGGTGGTGAAAAGCAAGAGGAAGAGGATACAGGATCTTTTGAAAAAGATTTTACAGTCATTTTCTTTTTCACTTTTATAATAAAGCAATCTTCCTAACCTTTCATGAATTTATGGGGAAAATATTCTCCTACTCTTGTAAAAATAACAGTGGCAGTTGTAGTGAGCTCCCAATAAATGTTAACTCATGTGCCAAGAATTGTGATAAGGGTCAGTTATGGACTGAATTGTATTCCCTTAAGGTTCATACTTTGAAGCCTTAATGCCCCATGTGACTGTATCTGTAGATAAGAATTTTAAGGAGGTAATTAAGGCTAAATGAGGTCCTTATGGTGGAACTCTAATCCAAAGGACTGGTATCCCTAAAAGGAGAGAAAGAAACATCAGATGTCTCTGTCTGTCTGTCTGTCTGTCTGTCCGTCTCTCTCTCTCTCCCTCTCTCCCTCTCTCCCCCTCTCCCCCCTCTTTCCCCCACTAGTCCCCCATGTACAAGGGTAGCTGTTTACAAGTCAGGAAGAGAGGCTTCGTCAGACATAAACTCTGATGGCACCTCAATCACCGACTTCTGGCCACCAGAACTTTGAGAAAATAGATTTTTGTTGTTTAAGCCACCCAGTCTGTGGTATTTTGTTTCGGCAGCTCAAGCAGATGAATAGAGGGTCCTGGAAAACTTATCTAATCTAATCCTCATAACTGACTTATAAGGCAGGTTTTCCTTTTTAGATGAGGACCATCAGATGCTCAGAGAGGCTAGGTAAATTAATAAGGATGCAGTTCTTCTTGCTCCTGGACGGCTTCTACTCTGAAACATCGTGAGTCATAGTTTTCACCAAAGAAAATAGAGACATTATTGTCTTGAGTTAAATGGCTTGTTTTCTGTCATGATGCTGGAGGTGATGTTTTACTTTCCCTCTATCACCATCACCCAGCAAGGCATCCTGTACAGGGTAGGTCTTCATAACTTTATTGAATATAAGATGTAGAAGCACTAAAAATAAAAATGAATGTGAAGAGATTTGGATAATCAACCATTTAATTGTATTAATAATTATTTCCTTCTACTTAAAGAAAACATTGCCAAGATAGAAAATCTGGCTGCATATCATAAGTAATTGACTAACTATATCCACAGGAGAAAATACGATTCTTCAGCAATTCATTATGAAGAAAAGATACAAAAAGATAACCTGGCATTACTGATAGTTTCAGAGAGGAAAGTGACCATTGATATATTCCTCTACTAAGAAAAGGAAACTCATCTATATCAGCAATGTGTTCCAGGGGCAATTGTATTCACTTAACTCTAGAATTGAGCTGTAGAATTCAGAAATCTTTTGGTCCAAGTTATTAGGTAGTTTTACTTCCTGGTGATGGACAGTAATGGATCCTAAATCCTTGGAAATAAACCATTTTCTAGGAGACATTGTTCTAATTCTTCCATCTTAAAGAGGGTTGGCCATTCTCTAAGGAGGAGGTAAAAGAGACTACTCTATGCCTTTCTTCTCAGCTCTGGAAGAAACTATTCTTAAGTCAAAAGCATATGTACATGCTCTTGTTTTCCTTTGAAATACAGCCACTGAAGGAGATAAATTATTCTTATCTCCTTAGACATTGGTAAAAGATGAGAGAGCTACACACATTAAAAAGAATTATCAGTCTTTAAGACCAAATTCACTGAGGTCTCCCTCTTTCCCACCACACGATAGATGTATTAGTCTGTTTTCATACTGCTATAAGGAACTGCCTGAGACTGGGTAATTTCTAAAGGGAAGAGGTTTAATGAACTCATAGTTCAGCATGGTTCCAGAGACCTCAGGGAACTTACAATCATGGCAGATAGCAAAGGGGAAGCAGGCATCTTCACAAGGCAGCAGGAAGGAGAAGTGCCCAGTGAAGAGGGAAGAGCCCTTTGTAAAACCATTAGATCTCCTGAGAACTCACTCACAATAGAACTACATGCGGGAAACTGCCCCATGATTCAGTTACCTCTGCTGGTCTCTCCCTTGACACATGGGAATTACGGGGATTATGGGGATTATGGGGATTACAATTCAAGATGAGATTTGGGTGGGGACACGAAGCCTAACCATATCGGTAGGTGACAACTAAGAGTTGTTAAATGAAAAGAAGAGCTCTAAAGTGATTTTTGGTCCTAGGTAAACTGGACTTCAGAAATCCTGATGTGTGACCATGCAAAATGAGCAAACACAATCATCTTTTGGAAGTTGACGCTATTGCTCATAGGTGTTTTGTTTAAGTAAGCAAACATCAAGCCTCTTTCACCTCCAGAGGGGCTATGGCTAGGAAACCTAAAGCATGAATATTAGGCTGTAAGTTATCAAAGGCAGCATATTTACGTATCTAATAAACAACAGGATCCACCTTACAGAATCGTAATGCAACATGAGTTTTTTGGAATTCATTTCTTACAGGTGGAAAAATCTCTTTCTTCACTTTTTCTTCCAATTAAAAATCTCTTAATCCTTTCTCTGCCTTCAAAGTAAGACTTGAGTTTTAGAATCCTAGAGCTGGAAGGAAGCCAGAAGAAAGCAGAATCCAATCCACTCATTTTACAAATGAGGAAAATCTGATTAACTGATTTGTCCAAGGTCACATATTTATTAATGGCAAACTCAGAACTGAAACCCAGATATCCTGATTCCCAGGAAATCCGAACTTTCCCTCCAGGCTTGTAAAGGTGTAATTGCCTCCATCATTTGAAATTGAGATATGTCTAGTACTACTGGATTCAGTCTCCTCTCAAGATGGATGTGTAATTGTCTAAGTCATCATCTGTTATCCTGCCAAAGATTCAACACAATACTCAGTGGGAAACCAGTTCTAATTTAAGTCAGAGCAAACGATGTGTTTTTTTTTTCTCTTGCAGGGCATGACAAGTTTCAGAAATAATGAGCTCTGCTCACTGGACTTCTCTTTGGCTTGAAATTGTGCATTAGAATCATTCTTACTAATATACTCTAAGGAGCTGAAGGGTTACATGGGTTTTTAGAGCCATGTTTTATTATTAGGACCATTCATATCAGTTATGCATAAGCAAATACCAATAGAAATAGGAATTTGCAGTATTGCGTGGTGTGTTTAACTGAATGTGGAGTGGTGTACTGAGGTTTGAGATCATATTAAAGTGCAAGCCTTGTTTTCATGTAAACCCTCTCTGGCCTGAGGCACTTTTCTCATTACAACCCTCCCTGCTGCAATTTCATGCCATAAAGGGAGTTTTTGCTCATTGAAAAATATCAAAAAGTAGATAGTTTATTAATGCCAACTATTTGAGCAGCCAGCTGAAATGGAGGGATGGAAACAAACACTCCTGCAATTTCTTCCATTCATGGAAAGAGGCATAGTCCCTTGTGTTATCTAACCCCACACTGCCACACAAACACCACTGCCCCTTCCTGAACACTTTCCCTTCTATGTCTGCTGTGTGACCTCAATAATGTTTCCTGACCCTTTGGAGATATAGACTCTATAGACTCTATGCATCACCTGACAAAAGCGCATGGACCTGTTCCTCTCAGCCCCAGTGCACATAGTTAAACACACCCAGTTTTGGTAATAATTTTAGGGAGGGCTTAATGACCCTCTGGAGTCTTTGAGGGGCCTTAAGAAATCATTGTTAATGTTCTTTCTTTTTCTTATAATCTAGAACTTGTAAGCTGTGGGGAAATCATCTTTGATTTCTTATTTGAGGTTTAAGCCATGAACACTGGTTGACATCTGACAGTAGCCCACAGCAAATGAAATGAATTTCTCATCAAATATTGTTTTAATGCACACTACATATATCATGCCAGACAACCTGGGAGTATCTGAAATGCCCTTATGCTGAAGCATATAGTTTAGGTGGGGACAAAGTGAAGCTCATATAAAATGGTTGGTTGAGCACAAAATGGTAAGCCCTACTCTGTAGGGTTCAGAAGACAAAATAATCTCATTGGGTCAGAGCAATCAAGAAAAGTCTTTGCAAGAGTGGGAGAAAACAATCTATCGCTTGAAGCATAAATAAGCCTTAGGTAGGTGGAAGAAAGATACAAGGATGAGGAAGGATATTTTGAGCAAGGGAGCAATGTATGAGCAATGCTGTTGGAGAGAATGTCAACTCAAATGAGCAAGAATGTGGACAGCAATGAGTGTATGTAGCACATTTTTCCTGTTTGTAAGCATCACCTGACAGATGGTCAAAGATGGTGGTTCTATAGGTCTGCTTCTGATGAGGATGCATGGTTATATAACCAGTCACCCTAAACTGACCCCAATTTGGAATTACAAATACGTACATCATTTATGGAACGATGTTTTGTATTCTCTGCTAAAAGACAAGTTCATTTTAACCTTTTCTCTGCAATTCTATTCAATTCAATATTATTTTGGGGGTATCAGCAAAACTGATATGTCTTTTAACTTCTGCTTCAATCTATCTTTTTTTAGTACTTTTTTCTGTGATTAATAACAAAATTTGACTTTTGAATGTATATACCAATGTATTTTTTGAATGTATATACCATGTACATTCATGTATGTGAAAAAATATTTGTTGATAAATAGGACAGGAGTCTGAAGGTCTTATTCTGAAGTGTTGGCAGCAGTCACCTCTGAGGACTAGGATTGGAAGATGGTGATGGTTAAGAAGGGAACTTTATTTTTAATCAACATACTTCTGTATTGTTTGAACTCTGTATAATAAGCAGATATTGCTTTTATAATTAAAGAAAAAGAGAAAAAAGGGAAGAAATTAAATTTGACATCCCTACAAGTAATATGAAGCCCTTTCATCCTTTTGAAGGTGTGAAGAACAACAATTGTGCCTCCAGGGAAATCTATTTTATCAGAACCTGTATAATTTTTTAATCATGTAATGAAGCATCTTGTCTTGGATTTCCAGTAGGCTTGCTTTGTTTAAGTATGAAGATCTTTGCTAATAATTGACGGTAACTGGAAGTGCTGTTTGTTAGACAAGCATCTCATCCCCACTCTGAATGCACATGTGCTGGTTGATGTTAGTTTCCCTCAATTTCTGTAAAATTTAGACTTTTGTAACTTATGTGCTGGTTTTTTCATAATCTCCCTTCTCCTCCATCCTGTGACGGGGATTATGTTTCCCACACAGTGCCCTAGGGCCACAGGATGAGCTAAGGAACCGTGACTTTTTTTGTACCTGGCAGAGGTCCAACCTTCCTTGGGGTTCTAATTATTCTAACATACCCCAGAATTTGATGCAAGTTCTTGATTTGATGTGAGCTAACCAGCTGCTCAGAAACTGCCACTCAGTGTGTGTCGGGGTGTAGTGTACCTACATCCATAGATGGAAAGTACAAAAGGCTGACTAATTCAAGTATTATGATCACAGACATTCATGGGAATAAAATATTTTAAGTTATTATGCTATAACATCATGGTGCAAAACAGCAAGTAAATTGAATGTCCAGTCTTTTGATGATGGTGTAAAATCACACATTTAATGAGAAACGAAAATGGTGAGAGAACACACAAACACTGCAAGATGCTGCATGAAGAAGGCAGGGATAGGGATGGTTTTTATTTTATCAATATTGAATTGCTTCATGAAGTAAAAATGATGAGAATAGACTAACCATATGTATTTCAGAGTTAGTGTGATAACTGATAATAATATAGTGGAGCATGCAGAGTGTGCAAGAGAATGGCCTCTGGAGTTTCAAATTCTGGCTCCTTCACTTACGAGCTGTGTGACCTTGGGCAAGTTACTTAACCTCTCTGTGCTTGAGTTTCCATGTAGATAAAATGAAGTTAGTAGCAATAACTACCTTATGGAACTAAGAGGTTTAAAAGAGCTCATGTTTACACAGCATTTAGAGTGGTGACTGATATACAGAAGGTATAATAAAAAATATAAATTAATAAATATAGGAAGCATATATTGAATTTTTCATGCTTGCCAGACACTGAGCTGAGCCAGTTACAGGGCTCTAGTTTATTCCCCAGAGCCCTGTAAGAAGTCTTATAATTGTTCCCATTTCATAGAGGAGGACAATAAAGCTCAGAGAGATAGAGCAATGTGCCCAGGATGGCTGTAGAAGGAGAATTTAAATACGGGCAATCAATCAGGCCCCAGACCCCCTGCTTCCAACTATTATCTACCAAGACAGGAAGAAAAGAGTTAAGGAAATCTTACCCAAGCCCAGCATCTAATCCATGATTTAAATTATTGTCGGTTTTATGGGTGTGGGGTTTCCTTTCTTGGGTGATGAAAACGTTCTGTAACTAAATAGCAGTCAAAGTTGCACAAAAATGTGAATGTACTTAATGCCACTGAGTGGCACATTTGAAAATGGTTAAAGTGGTAAATATGTTATATGTATTTTGCCACAGTAATAAAAATTAATTGTAAGTACAAGGTCAAGTAGTCCCTTCCTAAAGAATGGTGTTATATGTTGACTGTCAATCTTTGTAGCCAACGGCTGAAATCAGGGTGTCCTAAGGTAACAGCCCATTTTTTTCTTGAGGTTGACCTGTCTTTCTGAAACAGGTATTCTCCTAGATTTATTTTTTAAAGTATTTGATGCAGATCCTCGGTGTGATGAAATCTCCCTGTGGCAAGCGCAGAGAAACTGTCCCTCCTGTAAGTTGAGAGGCATAATTGTATTTTCTTCCCCGATGATAAACTTCCTTGCATATTTTAAATGCTAAAGTGAGAGAGCAGAAAAGCAGAGGGTCCAGGAGGGATTTTGTTTCTAGTGAGCAATAATTTTACAAGATTAAGGCAATGTGAAGCGAAATGAAATTTAGGAGAAATACTAAGAAATATAGATTACACATAATCTGTTTTTAATTTTGGTGTTTATTAAAGTCTTTGAAGAGCCCATTGACTAGTTGCTGGATTTTAAAAATTGTGTTTTTGAAATTATTCATAGTTGCTTAGCACTAAAGCTTTAGAAAAATTTAATCCTTTAGTGAAGAGGGGCTGACATTCAACAGTATGCTGTGGTCACGTTGGTTTAATTATCAAAGAGAACAAAATTGTTGATTACTTAATTAATAGAAACAAAGAGACATTAAGGGCAGTATTGGCCAGGAGTTGGGTCTTTAAGAACTGGTTTGTTTTGGTTTGTTTGACAACATTTAACCCCAAACCCGGAGAACAGACTGAATCATGGGATTTACATCTACACTATGAATCACAGCATTTTAAGAGAGAGAGGTGTGCCCTGTTTCCTTATTTCGGCCATGAAGATGAGAGCGAAGGTGTCTTGTTTTATTTAAAGAACTGGTATTATTCACAAATACCTTGAGATAGTTAAATTCTGTTTCACGATAAACTAATGCAAATGCAGTGTGCAAAAATAGATTCGGATACATTATCTAAAATGTGTCGCACTTTTACTGACAAAAGAAAAGGTCAAAACAATGAAACAGAGTCTTGCTGCTACACATGCCTGGTCATGGAGTCTCGGGTTTCAGCTAACACTCCAGGAAATTGGATACCAGAACCTCAGTCTCACCCTCCAAACTGTATTTTATTCCTTAATAACTTAACAGAGGAAAGTAATGGGATGATGTTATCAGCTACTCCATTCTCTGGTTTCAAGGAACTGTTGGGTACCTGGGAGACATGATACTGCTTTTGTTGAATTTCAAAATGGTGGGTTGGCTGGAGGTGCCAGGTAGTCCCAAGGATTTAAGGTCACAGCATCCTACTCGGTAAAGATCATCAAGCCAAGAATGAATAGATGTTCTCCTTTTAAAGACTTGGTGGTATTTATAGCGTTCCTTCTTATAACATTTAGTTAGGTCAATTTGGTAATTTTGGAAATGGGGAATCGTGAAACTAAACATTTAACTTTTTTCAGTGAAGGATTTGAAATAAGGTTCTTTAGAGACTGTTGTTGCTTTTGTTATATTTAGCCTTAGTAGACTTAGAAACATGAAAACCTTAATTTTGTATAATAAAGTTGATTTGTATCCTAAAACAAGAAGGACCCTGGCACTCCCATCATGAATTAATCATCACTGTTTTTATAGCTTGTGAAAGAAAATGAGCTTGTGCAAAGGTCAGCTCCAGAGGACAATTTCTTGAGAATATTATGTGGCCTCCTCACTTTCTTGTCTCCTTTTCTTGAAGCTGCCATTAATTTCAGAAGTGAAGAACTGAAGTACATCGAGAAGTATGGAAGGTTTCCAGGCCAGATTTTAATACTTGTTTTATTATATTTTCTAGCTTTGTGAGAGGAAGACATGATAGCAGATCCAGCTGCCAAGCTGCTTGGATGGCCTTGGAGTCAGGTAAATACCAAATGACCTTTCTTTATATTTACTGTTGGGGAAACTGAGAATCTAGTCCTTCCAAGATTGGAAGATGTAGACTGTAAAACAGTCCATGCTGAAGAGTGGTTACTATTTTATTTATTGTGAAAAACATACATGAGAAACTGAGTTCTTATTTTTACTTACTTGGTTTCATTCATTCCTGAGATGATAAATGTTCTGTTTATGGAATAAGATTTTATGCTTTTGGAGGTTTGAATCATTGACTCCTAAATGTTGCAAGATGCATTGCCTCTCAAAATTTCCCTGGTATTAGTGTGATCTGGATCTTAATCTGACAGTCTGGAATGGTTACATTGGTTGAAGATGCCAATCTCTGCTGGAAACATGGTACTATAAGCCATAGTCTGCCATTAGTCATGCCTTGGTGACATTAGGACTTGTGATTTCTATTCAAATAGTGTAAGATACATAGGCAGTAGAATTTTACTGCATCTTTTATTATAGATATTGGGAATGGTGTTCATTAAAAGGTAAAATATGTCACATCTTTAGTCCTGTCTTCTGTCTTGGTAAAGGATACTTGACGTTAAAGATTCTCTTGATCCCAAAGCATTTTGTCAATGTTAATATGGAATAAAGTGTTGCTTATTAAGGTAGGATGAAGAAACCTATTAGACAAAATCTTGTAAGATGAAAAAGAAGAGAGGAATATGTCTTACCCAAGAAAACAGAACTATGTCCTAGGGCTGAACTTGGGCTGTCATTTTCTTGCTGCGGATTTTTGTTATTATTACTTCAGGATAAGATGTTACTTAGGACTTGGGTCTGAAGTGATTGTTTAGTTTTTTCCAAGGGAGTGCAATGGATGTTCAAAAACTAATTTCTTCATGAGCCCTAGGTCCTTGATATGTGGTCTCAGTGCCTTGGATTTTTCCATTGTTTTTTTGAGAAAAAGCTTTCCATTAAAAAAGTGGTAAGATGCTGAGGCCAGTGGATTGCTTGAGTCCTGAGGTTCTAGACCAGCATGGGCAACATAGTGAAACTCTGTCTCTATTACATTTTTTTTTTTTCATTTTAAAAAAATAATTAGTTTGACTCTCCACTCAATCACACAAGTGATTTTCTTTGAGTTAGCCACTCCACTTCAGTATACAACATAAGTGTTTTATGCAACTTGCCCATTTTGTCACATAGGTTATTAAGAAGGCTTATACTTAAGGGCCAAGATTTAATCTAGTTATTTTTTAAAAACTCATTCACCAAAGATATTCTTAAATGTAACTTCCTCCTCCTCCTTCCCCTCCCTCTCTCCCGCTCTCTTTCTGTGTGTGTGTGTGTGTGTGTGTGTGTGTGTGTGTGTGTGTGTGAGATTGCCTTGATTTGTGCTAAGCCACTTAGCAGTTTTACTGTGATTATTTTAGCATCAAAATGTAAAGGCCAACAAAGTGAAAGGGCAATAATTTCTTAGGTTTATCATGACAATTGTTCTTTGATTTATTGGTTTCCCTAAAAGACTCCTTGGACTCCACTCCCCAACTTCTGGCAGGGTTCTGTGAGCCATACTTTGAGAATGGCTCCAGAATAATGCTTCGTTCTGGACAGCAATCTTTTGTGAAGTTTTTTTTAACCTTCTTATTTTCTTTTGTTATTAACTCTAAACTTAACTAAGTCATCAGCTTAAAGTACTTTGACTCCCATTCTAAGTACTTTATCTGTGTGAAATATTTATCTCTAAGTGAATTGCTCAGCAGACATTCACACTGAAAAATAAGTTAAGACTGAGATTTTCTGAGAAGAAAAATATTAAAGTGCATTGATCCAAACCTTTAGTGACTGGGTAATATTATTGTGATCTAATCACAGTGGCAGAATGTTCCCCAAACGTTGAAACGAACAGCTTCATAATTTTCACACTGTGCTGTGTGACAGATGGCAAAAACTGTTTTGATTTTCCCCAATATCTGAGGAGCAGCAAGTGAAGCCTGTGCCTCCCACTCTGCTCTCCCTCTCTGTCATCTCCAGTCGGCCTGACAGCACACCGATTTCTACCTCTGTGATCTGTTCTTTGGATGACGATGTTTTCAATAGCTACTAGTATAAAAATAAAATGTGCAGGTCCTATCAAATAAACTAATTAAGGCTTAGAAAGTGTCAAAATCCAAAAGCCAGTAGGAACAGATTAGGCACTGAGTATGAGAGTCACACAGACCTGACAACTAATGTGTTACCATGGCAACAGGAGAATCAATATCCCTCAACTGGGCAGATAGTTGACAGTAATTTTTGCTGGGTCAGAGAATTGGGAAGAGTGAAAACCACCTTCTGCTATGCAAAGAATTGCTCTCTCCATTTTAAGCAAAAAGCCTCTGAAGGATTTGCGATCCAGTTCCGACCAAGTCTAGGAGAAGCTGATACTCGTGGTATTGGAGAAGGCCCTCACCATGTACAAGGGAAGCCGTTGAATCTGTATTTTCTATGATGCACTCGTTACCTTCTCTAAAATCAGGTGTAAAGACATGTCTTTCTTATGCTGTAAAATGCGTGCCTAATGCATGACTGAAAGGTGGCTCATTTGATCTTTTTCTCCTGTTTTTGATTAACCATAAATATGAAGAATTTCCGTGTATGATCTTCAGGACTGTCCTGTCACATAGGAAATTAGTATCATCCTGGATGTGGTGGTCACATACGCTTTGAACACCCAGTCATGGCTACCAGAGAGATTTGGTTAAACCTTGCTTTGTGCTTTGTGGAAGTTTGTCATTTAGCAGAAAGGAAACCTCAATGTTAGCATCTGTTTTTCCAAACATACTTCTCAGGCACAGCAGATTCTAGAGGTGGTGGACATATGATAATATCTGATCCAGTAGAAAAAGAGATTTAATATCAAACTCATTTAAAGAAAAACAACGCTTTCCACAGTGCATAATAGAACGAATGATAAATTGCAAAATAAAGAGGAAAAATATTGTTATTCTCTATCAGGAGTCTTTACTCTGTAAGTCCATATGTCTCTTTCTCCCTTCCTCCCTTTCTCTCTTTCCCTCTCCCATCCTCTCTCCCTCCCTCCCTCCCTCCCATTCTCTCTTTTTCCTTTCTTTTCTTTCTTTCCTTTTTTCTTTCTTCCAACATAAACTTTAATGAAACTGTTTTGGAACACTGCCTAAAAGTCAATGCACAACTTAGTTGGATAAAGTTCCATAATGTCTTTCCTGTAATGGTTCTTGATGGTCCTCTCTTACTAAGTGCCGTGATATGATATTATGTTGAAATTAAAATATGGGCATGCAATTTTAATACAAGGGCATTAACAGAAATGTCATTCCTAACAAATGAGGCATTGGGAAATCTGCCCTGTAGCCAGAGAACCATGCTCACTTTTGCCTTTTGCTATAACTTATAAAAACAAACCTCATGATGTAAATGCCTGTGGGTTAGATTTCCAGTTGAGAGGCAGGTGACAGGCTCCAATGGTGGAATGGGGAGAGGCAGTTTTTGTTTGTTTGTTTCAGACAAAGGATTCCTGGCCTAGGGCGGTCCAGCTGCAGCTGCTGTCAATATTGAGGCAATGAGACTATTTTTCTAACTAGATCAAAACAGAAAATTCTGCCTGTGATTCATTATATCAGAATGGAGAAGGGAGAGGATAAAGGGAGGATAGAAGGGAGAGAGAGGAAGGAGGGAGGAAAGAAAGGAAGAAAAGCATGATTGTTAATCCTCCTGAAAATTATTTGTAGGGTTGCCACTTTCAAATTAGAATAAACTCTATCTGGATCTGTTTCTAAGATAGGAGCCTAAAGGAATGTGAAAATAGGGCAATGAGTCTCTGCTGTAGAAGTGAGAGGAGGTGGTGGGACCCGGGTTTTTTGAGAGAGACAACTGCAAACCTCAAGTGTGACTGAATTCAGATCAGGCTGACGAGGAGTGCTTGGTTTCTTACTTGCTGATTACATCATGTGCTATTTTTTCCTTCCTTGGTATTTTCATGATGGTATTGCTTTGAGAACAAGACTTTGGGGTCAACCAGTTGACTGTTCCTGTTGGTATCTAGGCAAAGGTAATCCTGGCTAGTGTTGCTTTTTTTTTTTTTTTTCTCCTGTGCTCTCATTCTAGCCCCCTTTGGTGCTTGGACAGGGTTAGAGTCAGATAATCAGATATTATCCAGGGTTAGGGTCTGAGCCTTCCCTGGGCCCTTTGCTCTCCTAGTCTGCTGATACTGACTCCTTGCCTGGGCTGCTCTGTCAGGATAACTTGAGTGTATGGTGGGGAAAGTCCTTTTATTCTACAACCTGCCTTTTCCCACACATTCACTTTTACTTTTTCAGTGGAGCAAATCAGCACAATAAATGGGAAAAGAAAATCAGAAAAATAAATAAACCTGGGTACTGAACAGAATGGCTCTTGGTATTTACTTGTGTTCAGGAAATATTTGCAGAGTGCCTTCTCTGTGGCTGTGCCAGGCCCCTGGAGATGAACATATCGAGCTGGCAGGCAAAGCCTCTACCCTCAAAGGCCACAGTCGTTGAATCCATGAGAAGACACTGATCCTGACATTTTGATATTTTGCTTAAATGTACACTTGGGATGTAGCTTAAGTTATTGCCTATTTTACTCTTTTTAAAGTTGTTTGAGTATCGTGTGTATGCAACAATCATGTAGAAAGATGTTTGCCTATTCCATTGGAAATGTGACCCAATTTGTCTGGTTATATAACATATACCATCAGTTACATATACCACTCAGAAGAAGTATTATTAAGGTTAATAATGGTAATTTCTAGGCTGCATTGGCATGATGGAGGGGTCAAGTAGCTCACAAAATTACTGAACTTGGGCTCAGGGTAGCACCTCCTCTTTGAGTCAGATTAGCTCTTTCAGAATCATTGTGTATCTTTCTGAGGATTAAGAGGATTGTTCTAAATCTTCACTCCACAATATGGCAGTAATGGCTACTTAAATTTTAATTTAAGTGAATAAAAATGTAATTGAATGTAAAATTTAGTTCTTCATTTGCACGAGCCACATTCAAGTGTTCAGGAGCCACCTATGGATAGTGACTATCATATTGAGCAGCACAGAATATGGGACATTTCCATCATTCCAGGAAGTTCCGTCAGACAGTGCTATTCTAGAATACCTTCATTCGTGCAGCCAACCTTTCCTGGGCATCTGCCATGTCCTAGGCATTGTCCTGGTGAAGCTAAGACACAGTCCCTGCCTCCATGGGCATTCGGCTCAGTGTAGAAGCAGATGTTTATAGATAAGACAAGCAGAGGATGTGGTATCATCCATGCAGGACAACAGTGGGTTGCTGAGACAGGCTGTAGGGCAGATAAGCTGCTTGGATTATTAGGTGGGGAGAAAGGGTCCTTCTGAGGAGCTGACTTTGAGCTGAACTCTGATGCATGAGGAGGAGCCAGGTCTGTGAAAGCTGGAAAAACAGTGACTGGGGCACAGGGAACAACAGAGGCAAAGCCTCTGAAGTGGAAAAGAACCGGGCTTTTCCATAGCCCCTCCTCAGGCACAGAACTCTGAGGGCTGTGGAGGAGCGGTGACAATGGAGAGACTGGCATTCCTTCACTCCAGTCACTGCCGTGCCACCCTCCTCCGGATGCTCTGCTTTCTTTGCAATTGGGCTCTCTTCCAATTCATATTATAACATTTACTCATCTGTGACAGTAGGCCTATCCCCTGGCCTCAGAATGAAGCTACGAGAAGCTGAAAAGAGTACATTTAGCGCCTATGAAAGGTACTTATGTTTCAGGGACCTGGCACACTCTGTCTGACTGTGGCTAACGGGGCTGTGGAGGCTTCTCATGCTCATGTTTGTGATTGTCTTTCTTTGCAACATTTCTTCCCATTTCAGGCCTTACTGAAGCCTCTCTAGGAAGGTGGGTGTCCATTCCCGAGCCATTTCCTGGTCTCTCAGCAGAGCTCTAAAAGCTTTAGAGAATTCCTCCCAGAATTCTCAGAAGCCTGCTCTGGAGAGCTCCTTCCCCTTTGGCAGGGGCAGCAGGCCACAGCTCACATTGGCACTGAACAACAGCCTGTGTTCAGTGATCTGATCTCCCTGTGATCTCCAGAAACCCTGATCCAGCTTATAGGGAAGGGGGAGCAACAGGACTTAGCAAAATCCCTGCTGCATTCATCTCATATAGAACATCAATAATAGCAAACCTTGGAAAATGAGGCTTAAGCAATTACATGTTTTTTTCTTTTACTATGAGAGCAGTCTAAGAACTGGGGCTTTGGCTATTGCTTCCTGAGGAAATCTTGCGGTGATGAAGTTAATGATGCATTAAAACAGGTACATAAAAATGTCACAGTGTTGAAGACAGAGCAAACAGGAAGGTCCTTCAGAAAAAAAGGTCTCCAGTTATCAGAAAAATTATCTGAAAATGAAACCCTAACCGAGCAAGAAAATACTCCCTGAGCATCCTGTGAAGATGAGTCTTTCTCACTGTTCTTTTTTGCATTCCAGATGCATAATTTAAATCTAACTAAAAAACAAGGAAAAGCAGAGTGTTGCTGCAAGTAATTGATTAATTATGCTGCCTTCTATGTCATATGTCTCTAACAGACAGATATAGCATTTGTATTTAGGTTTATGCTCTTGTTTATATCAAATATAATTTTCAGTGGGAGAGAGTTAAATAACCTTCTGAAATCGTGTTTTATGATAAGGAAAACAAATGTTATTTAAGGAGATGATTCTTTTCTCTTAAAAGAATGTTACATAACCAACCACAAAATAATTCTTCTCTCTGTGCTTACCCTGACAGCAGTGTGGATGAGATTGTTGGTGGCATGGGGGTGGTCAGTCTGATGAGGCTCCAGTCATTTCACAAGCTGATGTTGGTTGACAGATCTTCAGGGCAGAATTTACAATCAGACAAATATTTAAGATGCTTCATTAGTAGAATATGGGGAAGACAGATATAGAAAGGAACTATGTTGTGGGTGGGTGTTATTTTCCTGATAGCTTTGTTGAAATGAGGAGAAGATGATGGATGGGAAAGCTAGTTAAGACACACTGTTTGGATTTGGCATTCTTTATAAGGGAAGCATGTGTGTGTGTGTGTGTGTGTGTGTGTGTGTGTGTGTGTGTGTGTACACATACAGACATGCATGTATAACAAGGGTGTTCATTACTTGAGAACCAAAGGGTTTGGCTACCTATAAACAGAGACAACATGACCCCAAGGGAAGTGAACTCTGCAGTCAGTTGCTTTGTCTATATGAAACCAATTATTTTTCCCTTCAATTTGATTGGCTTTTTTATTGGACTGGATTGTATCATATTTGCCTTGATAAACAGGAGCTCATAATAATGCATTTAAAATCTGTAGTGATATACTCACCACCTATATTTACTTTGTAAATATGTGAAAAAAAATCCACAGTTATGAAATTAACAACATGGAGGAGACTAGCACAAATGTATTTTTATTCTGAATAGACCAGGAAACTTATTTAAAGGTAATGTAAAATTAAAATGTATTGAGTAAAATTGTCTTCACCATGAGTCAGCTTACTTATTGAGATCAAGGTGTTTTCTCTGTGTTTCTTGAGGATATGTTTTCCTTTTGTATATACTTGAGTATTTAGAGGAGACTTGGCCATAAAGAAATACGAAAACATAATATTACCTTTGTTCAGTAGTTAATAAAATCATCTGGGATTATTAATAATTTTCTGGGCCCTATGAATTTTCATAAAAACATGAGCTCTTCCCCTTTCACCACGCCAACACCCAACCTTGGCAACTTTTTAGTTTTTAATAATTCTTCTATAGAAATTTGAGAAGAAGTTATACCTTCCTCCAAATGTGACCTTATGTGGAAACTGGATACGCCATTGTAGATGTAATTGATTAAACTGAGGCCATACTTTATTAGGGTGTGCCCAAATTCAGTATGACTGGGTCCTTATGAGAAGAGAAAATTTGGATACACACACGTGTGTGTGCACACGCACACAATGCCATGTGAAGATGAAGGCAGAGATGAGGGTAAAGCTTCTACAAGCTACCAGCTTCTCTTCATGTCCTCAAAGGAAACCAACTCTTCCAATGTCTTCATCTCAGACTTGTAGCCTCTAGAACTATGAGACAACAAATTTCTGTTCAAGCGCCCAGTTTGTGGCACTTTGTTACAGCAACCCTAGTAAACTCATAGATTACAAAAGGAAAAACACAAAACGTTTTACCATTTTTTTAAATCGCCACTGCTTTTTACCATTTTCACTTGCTGGTGGTGTGTTACCAGAGTGGGAGATGAATACTTACCAACAAACCTGGTGCTGGAAGTATTTGACTTTTTACCAACATCGCCATAGAAAGGCAGAGTTATTAAAGGATCTGCGATCACGAGGTAATTCAGCTCTTGACGTTGATGGATAGAACTTGGCTTTTCCTCTCTGCCAAAGCTGCTGACTGGATAAATGTTTTATTCATGAGGCCTGGGACAGGAAGGGATGCCAAAGGCTTAAGAATATTTTAAGAAACTCTTTGAGATGTCAGGCAAGTCATCAGGAGGTGTTAAGCAAGGAAGCTGAGGTGCTACATCAACCCAGCTGGACAATAAAGCACATGCAAAGGCTGGAAGCGGTGACTGTGGTCTTGGGAAGCCACTCCATTTTTTTTTTCTCATTTTGTATCTTGTATGGACTCTTCCCCCACGGTCACAATTCAGAGAAGCAGGAGTTCTGACTGTGGTTTGAGGGTGTTCCTGTCTCACGTAGAATCCAAGGTAACACAGTATGGAGGAGACTCATAGTCCCTGAAGTCCTACCTATCCATGGATTGAGATTCAGAATCATACCCTTGCATTGGCAACTGCCTCTGCTAAGGGAGTCGTTTAAATGACAGCATGTAGCTTCAGCTTCAAGTCTCAGGAGGCCCATTAGCTACACATTTTCATTACCTATTAGCAAAATGATATTTCAAATTATTTAGCACAACAGATTATTTTCTGCTGTGAGGAGAAAGGGCAGTTTAAGTGTAGACCAGTTGCCAATGTGACTCTTGTTTTTTCTATATAAAAAGAAAAGTCATTTATACAATAGTGGTTTCTAATAAAAAAATTTTTGCAGTGATTCGGGCATCCATAATGATGGGAATTCTAAGTATAGGTAATGAATTATAATGAAAGTGCTCCTTGATTCTCTATTATGGCCAGAGGATTTAAATTTTTTATAATATCTGTTAATAAACTTCAAAAATTACTTGGAACCACATAAAAGAACCAAGAATAAAGTGTGGCTGGTGCATAGTTGTCAATCTAAGCCTCTTTTAATTGCCCAGCAAACATGCACCTAAGTCCAGGTGAGTCTTTCCAAATTATATAACTCTACTGAAAATATACCAGGTTAAAATGAAGAATTAAAATATAAACCTCATCACTGGATGAAAAACAGGCAAGTTCTAGGTATCCCATTGTCCTTTATGTTTGAAGAGTTTCAGTGTTAAAGACCCTAAGAATTTTTCCTTGAGCCCTGGTTAGAAAAAAGTAATCAAAGAGCAGAAACTGACAGCGACAGCCACTCTGAGACATGCTGTCAAGATACATCAAAATATGCCACGATAGTCTCCCCTTTCTATCTGTCAAAGCCATTGATTATTTTCAATAAAGAAAGCGGGCGACAGTTGCTGGAATTGTAGAATTCAGCATACAAACTAGGTGATGCCTGTCACTCTCCTCTAAATAGACAAGAAGAAATGTACTCACTGCATCAGAAGCATATTTTTGGAAGAATATTTAAATATGGTTTCATAAAGAGTAAAAATAAAAGACAGAAAAATGAAATCTCTATTAGATGCCATGACCCTTTTTCCTGAGCTTATTGGAGTTTTCCATGAAACTGCTTATTTTATGTCCCTCTCCCAAGGTAAAATAAAACAAAAATAAATCCAGAAAGCAATTTTAAGCTGTTTCCTACTTCTTGGTTAGGTAAGACATACTTGGGTACCTTAGAGTTTTCATATGATCAGTGACTGCCAGAGCTTCCTGTCAGTGCAGTTGCTGGTCACTTAGGTCACAGGAGTCATTAAAGGTTTGGGTTGTATGGGAACAATTGGGTAACTTGCGTGTTGTGTGATCAGAAATTCATTGGTCATCTGGTATCCCAAGAGAAGAATAGAACCCAAAAGAGGTTTCCTGATGCCATAAAGAATGACTAACACAGAGAAACTCTTGTTAGCAGCAGTAGTACCCCACTTTCAGGGGCAGCAGGGGTGTGGTCCAGGATCTGGGCATAGTGACATGACACAGGGTCTCAGGCTGAAGGTTAAGAGCAGTGTGATTCAAGTCCAGATCCCACCCGCCTGGTTTCCATTCATTCAAAGCCGAGCTCCTCAGGCCTTCCCTGTAATTCTTGATGAGTTCCCCAACATCCTATTCATAAATATCTATTCTGCTTCTATCAGCCAGAGTCTAATTTTTGTTTTATTTTTTTCTTGCAACTAAGAAAACCGACTGATGAAATATGACTTCATTTTGCTTGCAAAACCTCAGAGGGCTCAAAATGTGCTCAGGTTAGAGCAAAGCTGTTAACTAGAACCTACCATATTCATGTAGGGTGGCACTTGGCTGTTTTTGTCTGTATTGAGTTCTATCACCCCAGTGTGCTCAGTCAACATTGGAGAAAAATGAAAGAAGTTTATTCACTGTAATACAAAATTCCTAGTAATAACAGCGGCAGATACAGCCTACATTTGAGATCTTAGCTGTGCCAGGCACTATAAGCATACTACAAGCTTATATCGATTTTTAAATTTAATCACCTCAACCATCCTAAGCCAAAAATACTGTTGTTGTTAGCCCATCATTTATGCAGAAACTGAGGCATACAGGGGTTATGTAAATTGCTAAGTGGGACACAGCTTGGAATTAGTGATTCAGGTTTGAATAAAAGAGCTGTCTGACTCAGAACTTGTGATCCTAACCTTGCATACACTTAATTGTTCTACTTCTGGTTTTTCAAAAGCCATACAGTTTAAAATAGTCCTAATAAAACCTTAAGAGAAAATAAACTTGCAAGTTGTTTTTACTGAATCATGTGTAAGACAATTCCTGGAACAGACCATCACTTCATAGGTTTAAGTATGAATTTGAAAGGAGGCATATTGGGTTATTATTTTAATTCTTGTTATGGTAAAAAGGAAGGGAATGATCTTTGGAGGTGTCAGGGGGACAGGATTGGGGAAATGGGTATGGTTACAGTTTTTAAACACTTAGGTCTACAAATTATATTAGCTATTGCCACCTAAAGTTATCTCTGCAGCCACCTAGAACCATATCCCGAATATTATGTTTTTCTGAGATACATGCGTTGGTTTCAGAAGAAAAAGCAACAAAAAAGACACTGGAGCTATTCGTGTAGTACACTGTGCTTCCCTCCAACTTGCAAAACTCAGTGTCCCAAATCTGCTATTAGCCACATGCATGAGAAGCTGCGATATTTTTAATACATAAACAATTTTTCTACTTGAAATTCATAGTAATAAGCCCTTCTTTAGAGTACAATTTAAAGCTCTTCAGGAAAAAGATGCAAAGGATTAACAATGTTTAAATGGAGAATAAGTCTATTAAAACATATTGGTTAGCATGCTCTGATGGGCATTTTCAAAAACTGTCCTAATGCTTGCTTAGGACAAATGCTATTTATTTACAAAATGTTAAACATGTTGTAAAATTAGAACATAGAACCCTTGAAGATTGTCTATCCTCAAGTTAAGCAAAAACTTTTTCTTAAAGTCCCCTTAAAATATTAAAAAACAAATATCTTACAGAAATGTCAGGAAAAGTTCCCTGAGGAAAAACCAGCTTATACTCTAAGAAAGACTAAATGTGAAACACACTTATTTCTGAAACCTCCAGTACACATATAGTTAAATCTACAATCTTATATGTAATATATAAAATGAAATATATAAGAAAGTAAAATATATCTATATATTTACTTAATATGTGTAAATACATAATAAAATATTCAAGTTAAAAATTGGTACAATTACAGTAGATTATAACTGGTTTATACTCTTGTTTGTTGCTTTTCTCCTGCTATAACTAGTTCTGCTCTTGGATCACATTACACCATTAAATCTTTTGCTAATTTGAAAAAAGTATTGCTTCCAGCTGCTGCTGCAAAAGTAAACTAAAGAGACCTTCTCAACTGTTATGAAAAGAGCTATCAGACGGGCTCCGTTAATAAGAATCCCCTTTTCTGTACTTGTATTTGCATGTTGTTGTTTGAGGTTTAGCAAAGGCAAATCCCTAAAAGGCTAATAGAATAGAGCAATAATCCATGATTATCACTAATACACAAATGCCAGAGTTTGTGTGTGTTAAGGAGAGCTGACTGATTTGCTTCTGTGAGTGCTGTTACTTCAGTCTTGCATTTTCTCCCTTGTCTCTGTTATGCCTTCCTTCATTGTGCTATGGAAATTAGACAGCTATCTGTTCTACTTTTACCTGGAAGAAAAAAAAAAGCGTAAAGAATTTTCAGTGTAAGTATTTTAGATTTAAAGATACCAGGCTTGAAAGAAAGGTGTTCATAAAGAAAAGAACTAAAACTTTGCACAATTGGACATGATTCTGTAGAATTTGCTGTTTCAGAAATAGTAAAAGAAATTTTAAGTGAATGTCCTGCAAAAAAGGTAAATACCTGGAAGATGGATCTACAGTGAGATTCTGAGAAACTTTGAGCTATTTAGGGAACTTGACTTTGTGGATGCAAACTACACTCCTCATCAGAAAAAGAATAATTCACTGGACAGACCATGAGTCTGACTTGATTTTCCTTCATTTATTCATAAAATATTTATTGAATGTCTACTATATGCCAGGCTTTGTGCTTGACAGTTAGTGTGTGATAAATGATACAGCCATTTTCCCTGGCTGAATGGAGCTTAAATTTGGTGGGTGAGAGTGATTATGATATTATGTGCTGAATATAATAGCAAGGTAAATAGAGGGTGCTGGTCTCAAGGATGTGGGAAAGTTTCCAGGAGGATAGAATTAAGCTGGGGTTTAAGGGAATAAGAAATCAGTAGGAAAAGTAAGGGATGTGGCTAAGCATGTTCGTTCTATACCAAGAGGGTTCATGTACAAGAGCCCGGAGGTCAGAGAGACCCTAGGACACCCAAAGACACAAAGAAATTTCATACGACTGTAGTGGGTTCAGGATTAATAAACTAGACACCATTTACAGTGAAGTACTGAGAACTGTGAAAACATACTGAGCCTTGGCCCATAAACAAAGGGCTTCCATAACCAGTGATGGAGGGCAAAAACAAGTGAAAAGAAGCCAAGCAGCTGGGCTAGAGCCCAAGATCAAAGGAGAAACAGCATACATGCTAATGGCTAGAAACTTCAAGGCAGATGAACCACACATCAAAGAGATGGATATACTATAGTGGACAGAGGAAGGCCAGCAGTGATAGACAGTGTTTTAGAAAATAGTGAAGAGTGTTTTGAAGTAGCATTCATTCAGAAGTAGGTCTCAACAGGCTGACATGATTGATGATGATGAAGGTGGAAAAAGTAGATTATTTTGAAGATGAATGGGAATGTGTGGGTAAAATATGACTTTCCTTTTGGAGGAAATCAGGTAGGTCTTATGGACAGCCTTTTGTCAGTTTTCCAACAGTTTCTACTCCACATAAATTTAGGGGCCATGGTTAGATACCCAGTATTGTGTCTTCTACATTAATAAAGGCTACTTATTTTTAGAAAGATAAGTTCTTTTAAAAAAATTAAATAAAATATTTCAACAGTACTAAGAGACTGGTGAATTACATAGCAAACACTCATGTGGCTTTTTCCCAGCTTTATTAAATATGATTTCTACCAAATTTGCGTGAGGTATTTCTAAGAAATAAAACATTACAGATGTGTTACATTTCCATGTATACCACTCTCCAATTCCATTTCACTCTTGCCTTCCAGAGGGAAAAGTTATCCTGAATTTGGAGTTTATCATTTCTATGTATGTACATTTTTACTACATATGTATCCTTAAAGAATATAAAGAATTAGCATTTTAAAATAACTGTATAAATGACATTGTACTATATATGTATCATTCATTATTCTTTTTTATTCAGCATCACATTTTCGAGAGTTATCTATATTGACACAGGAAGCTCTAGTTGATATTTTTGAGCTGATCAGAAGTATATTATTCCATTAGTATACCATATTTTAAAGACACTTATGTTGCTAGATATTTACATTGTTTTATAAATTTTTATCTTTACAAATAATGCTTGAATTAATTAATTTCTCATCTTGTGAAAATGAGCGAGTATGGCTTGAGTATGGGTTGGGTATCTGTAAGTAGACATGAAATTGGAATTGCTAGGTCACAGGAATCCCCGTGTCCAATTTTACTAACATTTTACTGCTTTCCAAAGTGGTCTTATCAGTTAACACTCTCACCAGCTGTGTACAGGGCTCATATTACTCCACATCTTTTTCAGCACATAGTATTGACAGACATTTAAATTTGTGTCAGTCTAATAAGTATGAAATGGTGCATCAGTCAGAGTCCAGCTGGGACACTCTCGGTCTTTCAGCAGAGGAATTTAACACAGGTAAGTGATTAGACAGATGACAGAATAGCTGAGAAACCAAAATGGATAGCAAAGCAACATTCACAGTAGCAGGAGGCCACTCTCAACGGTATGGCTCCAGGACCAATGGAGGAGGTGATGTTAACAGAGATCAGAGACTAGGTCATCCGTCTGAAATTAACACCAAGGGGGGATGCAGGAGGTGAGGTGGGAGCCGGACACACTAGGCCTCCAGAGGCTCATGGAGGCTGCCAGAGGTCCTGAAGGAAGCAAAGTGGAAAGTGGAGAAATGCCTGCCTTCTCCCTCTTCCTGTTGTCCATCCTCCCCCAGTGCCTTCCACTGGCCAAACTTACCTGGAAGCTTGAAATAGTTACATGTGATATGAACAAGGGCAGGGGAAGAGAGGAAAATCAATGTGAAAGTAGTTGATTGGAACAAATGGCACTACATTGTAGTTTTCAATTGCATGTCTCTGATTTAGAGAGAACATTTTTCCATGTTTGCCATTCTGTTTCCTTGCCTGTGAATTGTTATCTATTTGTATTTATACTTATTTTTCCTATTGGTTATCTGTTTCTAATTTGTTTTAGAGGTTCATTATATATCCTAGATATTAATCTTTGTAGTTATATGTAGTGTTAATGTTACTCATAATCTGGCTAATTTTTCCTTTTGTTTATAGCCTCTTTTGTGATAGAGAAGTTTGAAATCGAATATACAAATTTGGTCTTTACTTTTAAGCTTGATACTGGTCTTTTAGTCAAGAATATCCTTCCACATTCTAAGTCATATTCCTTTATATTGTCTTTTACAAATTCTAGTTTAACTTTTCATATTTATGTCTTTAATGCACTGGGGTTTATTTTGTTTATGTTGTGATATAGATATCTTTCAAAAACTTCTTCCCAAAAGATGACCACTTATTCCAGACTATTTTTAATACTCTATTTTTTAATTGCTACCCTTATCATATATTCAGTGTCTGTGTGTGTTGGTTCCTTCTCATGTGAAGCTATTTCTAGAATCTCTACTATGTGTCATTGGTCTAGTTTATACCCATGAGCAACATGCTGTCTTAATATAGCATTAAAATAAAATCTGATTCCCAGGAAGACTAGTACTCTCACGTCTTACTCCAAACTTGAGGAGGCTATTCCAGATTTGTCAATGCTCTGTATACATTTTAGAATAATTTTATGAAGTTCCATAATAAAACTAAGGTTTTAATTTATGTTTTGGTGAACATATAGATGAATATGAACAAAGTTGTCATTTTTATAATTGGATCTTGCCATTAACATGGCGTATATGTGTGTGCAACCCATTTTTTTAGAAAACATTTTATATAGGTTTTATAATTTCCTCCATAAAATTATTACACACATTTGTTTTTTATCTCAATATGTTAATAGTTTGGCTTGTCATTACAAGTGGCATTTTTACTGAGTAGTTGCTAGTGTATAAGAACATAGAGAATTCTTATGTACTCAACTTCTATCTAGAAAACTTGCCAAAATGTTTTATTAGTTCTAACTTTGTCTGTAGATTCCCTTGGATTGCCATGAAAACAAAATCATACCCCATGTGACTTATGGTAGATTTATTTCTTCCTTTCCAGCCTTTATGCCTTCCACTTATTTTTCATGTCTTAACCACACTGGCCTGAATCTATGGAACAGATGTTGAGACAGCTATTTATTCTTAGCTTTAAAAGGTATTCTAATATTCCACCACTAAAGATGCTTTTTGCTCTAGGGCTTTTGTTAATTTCTTTTTCCAGGTGAAGGAAGGTCGCTTTTCTTCTTTGTTTGCTAAAAGTGTCAAAAAATTGAATTAAATAATCGGTGTTAATTGCATTAGGTTCTTTTCCTGCACTTACTGATATGATCTCATGGCTTTTCTCAAACAGTACTTTGAAGACTAATGCTCTGCCTGAGTAAAATCTGAACTTGAAAATCATAAAAATCAATACTGCATATTTCCTTTGGACATAGATAGATGTAAAAGCATTTTTTAAAGAACTGTGAGACAATGTACAAAAGTGATTCTAGGTGGCACTTTTAGAGGAAGGGAGAGAAATGGAAAGAAGTTGGATGGAGATAGAAGTGATGATGGTAGCAAAAGAGCACTTGGCTTTCTCTGTGATGTTCTAATCCTTTTTTAAAAGGCGAGCTGCATTCACATTCAACTTTCATCATTGTTTTTACAATGTATATATAGAAAAAACAAATGTATCAAATTAATGACGATGAATTTTGAGTCACAGAAATATGAATGAGTGCCATTCTTTTCTTTGTACTTTTCTGTAACTATTTTCCAAAAACAAGCAAAAAAGCCAGTTAGAAAGTATTATTCACCTTATTAGTGACATATAGTTTAAGTTTGGTTCAAAATTTTAAATGTGAAGTAAGAAAGGTGGAAGTGTGAACTTGGTTTCTTTATATACATCATCAATCAACTAAAAGTCATGTATTTTAAGTACCTAATTGAGTAGGTTTGGGCAAGATAATTACATAGACCTATCATTTAATAGTATGGATAGAAAATATAGACAACCTTTCCAAAGAAGCATTTAAGCCAACATGTCAATCCAAAGCGAAATATTGCTATCACATACAGACCAATAGCAATGGTGTTTCTTGGTTGTGGGCAATATAGACACCAATTCCTATTCGTTTCATATAATTAAACAGTATACTGTACTTCTCTCTGGGATGGTCTCATTTTCTCTAACTTTCATGTTTTTCTCTGTTTAAGACCCAGGCACTCGACGATCAAGCTTTTACCTCATGTATGAAGTAAGACAAAAATAAAACATAAAAATTTGAGTACCTAGTTCTGGATTGTCCATCTGGCTGACAGACTGATAGTGTGAGCCTAGGCTTAGGGAACCAGCAGAACAGACACCCATGCACACACACACACGTATATATGTGTGTATATACGTAGACAGTTTTAAACAAGAAATTTCAAATGGAAAGAATGCAAATAATCATAGAAAACTCAGAGTTGGGCTTATGTTTACTTTATGCTCTGGTATTAATTTTGAATTACATGGTAGGTTTGGGTGGATGAGGAGAATGAGTACCACATTCCTTCTAATGCTTTGGGCAGCTAACCACTTAAATTGGTCTTGTGAACACATCTGCCAGGAGCTTTGAGATAGAATTTTTGTGTGTTCACATAGGTGACTTAACCAGGCATGATATACATAAATTAAAGACTGGGTGAAGCATAGCTCAGGAGGGGTGTGCGTGTGTGTGTGTGCGTGTGTGTGTGTGTGTGTGAAATATGTATTTAATCTTGAACAAAGTAAAAAAAAAAAAGTTGAACCCTCTCTGATGAAATATCAAACAGCTTCAAAGAAACAAAAAATCCCAAATGGGTAATAGATAGATTAGCCTACAAAGGAGAAAAACAACAACAAAGAACTAGACCCAGAGCATTTGGGATCTAGAGGGACAAGTCTGAAGGTATGAAGGAGGACACCGAGGCAGGGGGAAGAGAGAAGCAAAGGCTGGAAGCAGAAGCCAAGGTTGTCCTCTCTGAGTATTTCTCCGCTGATGTCCATATTGGCATCTCTGAGTTTGTTCATCCTTCTTAAACTTCCTCCTTTAATGATGTTTTTTCAACACTAATCTCCATCCTGATATGGTCAGAATAAGTCAAAGGAGGAGAGAGACTGAAGATTGGGATATTAGTGACTCAAAATATTGGATGTCTTGGAAATCTTAGATATAAAGAAGATGAGAAAATAGGCTTTATTTTTTATGTGAATATGCAGAGAACATGGAGGTATGCTTTGCACACTTATATTGTTTGAAGTTACAAAGATAAAGGAATTGGAAATTGTTAGGCTTTCATAATGTCGGGGAAGAACATTTTATTGAAACGATTCTGAAGAAATTAGAGATGCAGATTTATCTTAGCTAAATATCAAGATGATAGTATTTTTCTAATACCAGCAGTGGCTACTTATGTGATTTTATAAAGATCAAATCAGGTGCTTGCGGTTTAGGCTTTGGAGCCAGATTTGAATGCAAGTTCCACTGTATTCTGGCTCGTTCTAACTTGCACAAGTTGCTTAACCACCCTGAGCTTCAGTTTTCTTGTCTCTAAAATAAGCTAATGATACCCCCCAATGAAGTTTTCTATGATGAATAAATGATACAATGTAGTGAAACTTAGCATGGTGCCTTATGCAGGACAAAGTACAGTAAATGGCAAAGGTGTAGAGGTGGTGTTATTCAACACTGAGTTTATCAACAGTATATTTTGTGTGTGTGTAAGAATGGTATTGTAAATCATTTGCATATACAAAAAGCCAAATTCAGTGGCTTAGTGCTGGTGTATTTTTCTCATGTCCAGGGAGAGAGATCCTAGGGCTTGTGTGGTTGATGAGTAAATCCTCAAGCACTCAAGCTCCTCCTAGCTTCCTGTTCTGCAATTCTTAGCAAATGACCCTTACCCTCACAGTCTCAAGATCCTCTTGCCCCTTCAGGAATCTCACCCCTGCTCCCCAGAAGACCAGGGCCAACAGAGTCTGTTCTTTTTCACCAGGTAAATGAAGCTTTCCTAGAAGCTCCACCCAGTGGGCTTCTTCTAGCACCTCATTTGCTGGAATTCAGTCACGTGAGCATCCCTCGTACAAAGAAGCCTGAGATACTAGTTTTTAGATAGTCCTGCCCCAAAGCAAAGTCGTGGTTCTGGTAGTAAGAAAAGAAGGGAGGATAGATATTGAGCGAGCACTGTCTGCCATAGTTCAGCATTAAGAATTGCTGCCTGCATGTCTAAAGCCTTAAAAATAGGAGAGGGAGGAGAGGGGAGCAGGAAAGGGAAAGAAGACATTGTATTCAGCCTGGTTTAATAGAGGAGCTATTATGGCATGGCAACATCCAGTATCTCTTTAGGAGAAAGCAACGTTAAATACTAGGCAAGACTTGTTACTTGTTCCAAATATTCTCCCGCCATAGAGGGCGGCATAGTGTTCTGGTTAAGAACATGGCATAGAAATCAAGCAGTCATGACTTGGAATTCTGGCCCTGATCCTAGTTGAACGTGTGACTTTGGGTAAGTTATTTACTCTCTCTAAAATGTACAATCCTATGACAGCAGAGCTTAGTTTTGTCCCTGCTGTAGCCCCACCAGGAGAGTCCTTTCCTATAGTAGTCATTCAATATTAGTTGAATGGATAAATGGGCAGATGAATAAATGAACTTCTCAGAACCCTGGATTCCTCAGCAATAAAAGGAATTAATAAAGACCAACTTTTTTTTTTTTTTTTTGAGATAGAGAGCTCTGTCACCCAGGCCGGAGTGCTATGGTGCAATCTCAGCTCACTGCAACCTCTGCCTCCTAGGTTCAAGCGATTCTCCTGCCTCAACCTCCCAAGTAGCTGGGATTACAGGCATGTACCACCATACCCAGCTAATTTTGTATTTTCATTTATTTATTTATTTTATTTTATTAAAAATGTATTTATTATACTTTAAGTTCTGGGGTACACGTGCAAAATGTGCAGGTTTGTCACATGCCATGTGTGGTTTGTTGCATCCATCACCCTGTCATCTATATTAGGTATTTCTCCTAAAATAGAGACTGGGTTTCTCCATGTTGGTCAGGCTGGTTTAGAACTCCCTACCTCAGGTGACCTGCCAGCCTTGGCCTCCAAAAGAGCTGGGATTACAGGCATGAGCCTCCGTGCCTGGCCTAATAAAGACCATCTTTAGAGGTCACCAGGAAGACATTAAATGAAATAATACATGTTTTAAAAGACACTCTGTTGACTCCATTGTTATAGACATATAATTTCACTAGGAGCATCCCTGCGGTCCTCTGAACCTGAGAGGTTCTTTGGACCATTTCTGAGGACCTCTTTAGGCAGCTATTCATGTCCAAGTCTGTTTGTTTCTTACATAAGCCACACCATTATGGTAACATTTAAGTTTACTAATGTACTCAAAGCAAATATCTGTGTGGCGGATCCCTAAAATTTATTGGATGGAGATGTGAAATTATGTGTGCCTGTATTTAAACACACACACACACACAATGGTGACTTTATTTTGAATAAAAATTTGCTGAGCTTTCAATATCAGCTATTTCAGAGCAGGCTTGCTGCTAATTAAGGGTTAGCACACTAAATTAATGGTAAATTAATACTCATTTCTGTGCTAGTACAGGAGAAAGGCAGGAAAATTAGCTAAATTAGATTCGGGTAGTAACATCCATCATGGCCAAGAATGATGGTGTCTAAAAGGATTTTCTGTGAAACTCTGAGTATGAGGGACATTCAAAAACTCAAAAACTCTGATGTCCTTATTTAGTTATTTGCAGCGGATGAGTCTTTACAAAATAGTGGTTGAAAATCCCCCTCGGTAGCAGGTGCTAAACACTTACAACATTTAACATTGGCTGACTTACAAGGTTTATGAGAATATTCTGAATTAAGGCTCAGAATGATTTCATGCTGACAAAGTGGAAATTACCAAACTGGAGTACAATGCAAGCAAATCCTACGCTAGCAACCCATAAAAAGCCAAATCACTTTCTAACATTCCTAGACTAGTTCATGATAATCCCTGATCGTCTACTCTTTGCTGTTACAGAGTAGGGTCTTCTCCCCAATGCCACGGACTGAGGTATCTTTTTTGGGAAAAGAAGTACTTGCTCATGCTTTCTAATTTGAATTGTTTATCCATTGGGTGTAACTGTGTCACCCATGCCCATTTAAAATGTATTCTCCTATGACAAGATCTTCAGCACCAACAATGCAAAAGCAACTGTAACAAGCAACTCAACAAGAGAATGATCCACTTCCATATGGAAGATGATACCTTACAGAGAATGTTCTACGTTGTGTCATTGTGAAGAGACTTAATTTCCAACCCCATACAATGGTGCCTGCCTGTCCCTCTGAGCTCAGTGGTTCATGAGACTATCTCCAGCCAACTCTGATGTTTGGGTCTGTGGTTCCCATCGAGTGTATGTCTGCTTTGTATTTCTGCCCTGGCCATTCACTCTGCTCCAGCTTATAATAGGAATATTGACTGACCATTGACTAGGCCTAGGCAGGCAGACTTTGCATAATTATGAATGAAAGATGTCAGTGGCAAAGCATCTCATTCCAGATATTTCTACACATAGTCGATACTGGCTTTCGTAAGCGTGACTGAGCTCCAAATGGCTTGCAGTCATAAGGGAATGACCAATTGAATAGCTATTATTTCATCCAATTGATGCTGTGCTTTTTGTGCAAAGGGAAAGAGGAATGCAGAAGCACGCACATTTTACACCAGCCTGGTTCTTGCTTTCAATAGCTGCTGCAAAATATTAGCTATTTTCCCTAGAAAGCCAGCTCCTGGGGAGAGGATATAGGTTGCAAGTGGAAAACCATGTTGATTTTCAATAGACATTACAAAAAAATAGAAATTCCTATCCAAACTTAATCATTAATGCTTTTACTTCCACAGAAAGATGAATGTTTATTTCCCAGAGTCTCTTGAATCTGCTTTAGCAGTAAAATAAGGAATATGGCTAACAAAATAATTCAGATTAAAACATAGTATATTCTTGGATTTGTGCAAGATGCCTCAGTCTGGACAAAGACAAAAGTCAAAGCCTCCATATAATGAGCTTCCTGGCCACTATGAAGTCCAATCCGCTTTCAAACAGAGGAGGTCTCTCCTTACAGTCTAGGTGCCACTGTGTGTCAAAACTACTTTACATTTTTATGATTACTCTTCAAATATTTACAGAGATTTTATTATTTGCCCACAATTATCTTGATGAGAAGAGCTTAATCATTTTAACAGATAGTGAAAGCAATTACTTAGTACCTTCGAAAGTAATGTCCAGAAGATGCCAGATTTGAGAAGCAGACTTGGGAGGGAGGGAATTCATACAAGGCAGGTAAAATTGCCCCAAGAGCACACAGCTAATAATGGGCAAAACCAGAAACTGACCCCAGAGCTGATACTTCCCGTCACTATGCTCTATAGTCTCTCCACTAGCAAAACTAATAGTGAGATTAGTCAATAGTTGCATCAGCGTGGAAGGAGTAATAATAGCAACAGCAGTAGCATCCACCATTGTTTATTGAGTTCTTACTATGAACCAGCTATTGAGGTTTCATCCTAAGCATTTTCATGGATTATCCTTTTTTTTTTTAATTACCAAAGCAACCCTATGAAAATGCTATTATCCTCATTTTACAGAAGAGGAAATTGAAACTCAGAAGTTAGATTTGCTCAGATAAGAGATGTTAGATGTCTGAGCTGGGATTTCAACTTAAGAGTCAGACTTTTTCACTTGTGTTCTAAATGATACCCTATCCTCACTCACTAGAGAAAAGGAGAAAGCAGACATCTTTGAACATGGGGATATTTGAATCTTGGAACAATAGAAAAGTCAGATTTCCTATCAGGTTTGGTTTGCCCTCTCCATTCAGGAGAGTACTGAAGTCAGGGACTGTGTGAGGCCGTCCAAAATGAGCATGGGTTTTCTAGACTCCTCAGGCAGGACCTCGAACCACAGAAATAAAAGGATGGTGATGGATTGAAGCATACACTTCAGCAAGGCACTGTGCTGGGTTCTGTAAGGCAACTGTCTTCTGTGATGCAACTCTGTGATGTCAGTGTCGAAACACGCTACAGATGAAGTAAAGTAATTTATGACTCAGAGATGCTAAGTAACCTTGTGTTCTCCCAGTGAGTGAGAAACAAGAGGCAAGATGATTCGTAGGTCTGTCTGACTCTAGAGTCTGCAGTACTGGGAATAAACTCTGGAAAGGGGACATCACCTGTTTGTGATCCTGCTCCCCACTCCACAGCTGAGCCTGCATCTCGACTGTGTCATTCCGGTCTTTGCTGTTAACAACACCCATTTGTTATCTCAGAAGGTTGCAGTTGAGCTGTTGGCCAGGACTGAAGTCTCAGCCGAAAACTCAACTAGGGAAGGATCTTCTTTCAAGTTCACTCAGTGTCTTGGTAAAATTCAGTCTCACTGATTGACAGAGGGTCTCATTTCATTGCTAGCTGTCAGCCAGAGGTGGCCCTCCATTTCTTGACTTGTGACCCTCTCCAGAGGGCAGTTCACAATGCAGAAGCTTGTTTCATTCATGCATGCAAGGAAGAGTCTACTAGCATGATGGGAGTTAAAATCTTATGTAACATAATTATGGAAGTGGCATCCTATCGCCTTTGCCATATTCTGTTGATTAGAAGCAAGTACTGTCCAAGACTAATTGGGAGGGAATTACACAAATTAGTACCAGAAGGCAGCGTTCACTGGGGCCATCTTAGGGTCTGTACATCACAAGGGCCCACGGCTGAGTTCTGCAGTGTTTGGGAGTGGAACACTGCACAATACCTTCCCTCGAAGGGGAGCTTTGGAACAGACTTTTTGAGTGGCTGCTATGGAAGTACTTCTACATTTACACGAACGCAGACCCAGGGAATCCAGCAAAATGCCATTTCCTTAATTAAACAGATTAACCAGTAAACCGAATTGCATTCTGCATGGTGGACTTTAACAAGGATAACATAGCCCATGTGCTTCTCAGTAGAAGGCCTCCCCAATCTCTTCTCTTTCCTTTCTCTGCTGACCCCACTTCCTCTGCCATTTTCTTTCTATTCTGTGGCTCCTTGAATTTTTCTTCCCATATTTTTCTGTATCAAGATGACAGTTTTGTGTGTATATGAAATGTTCATTTTAATTATACAGGCTTGGTAATAAGTGTACAGTCAGGTTGGCATCAGCCTTGGATGCAAAAATCCTTCTTTTCAACTGATTATATCTTGAAAGGATTTGCAGCCCTGGGCACCTAGACATTGTAATGCATCATTGTTCACTAGATGAACATCGGGACAGAAATTAAAGTAGAAGTGGGGGACGGTGGCAGCCTTGGCCCCGAAATCAGCCAAGATGAAGGAGGATCAAGTGAAGCCGACAACTTGGGGTTGGAGGGGAGGGTCCAAGTGCTCAGCCTCTGGCCTTCTCACAGTTGCATGGGATGACAAGCCATGGCTAAAGGTGCCATGAGGCCTTCTCAGGAAAGAATTAAGAAGTAGGTCAAGTGTAAGCTGTTAGTCCCTAATGCAGTGCAGCAGACAGGACCTGGCAGAGAAAGCAGACCTCTCAGAGCAGTGAGAAATGAGGAGCTGACAGAACACATGCCCCAAGAATCACAGAGGCTTGGGCATCTCTCTGAATCTTGAATCTTGTGACGTAACCATGTGGCACTTAGAGAGATCCTTGCCTTTGATACTGAAAGGTAAAAGGCCTGAGAATCAGGTACTCAGACCACAGAAGCAGAGTAGAGGTCAGATCCACTGAATCTCAGAACTGGAAGGAACTTTTAAAGAGCCTGTATCTTTAGTACCCTAATGTGGCAGATGAGGAAACTCAAATTCAGACAGGCAGTGGACTTACATGAGGCCGCATAGACAAAGGTGAACATGGGGATGTTTGAATCTTGGAGTGATAGATTGCCCTTTCACCTGTCCATTTGCTCCTTTTAAGCAAGTATCCCAAGGTGCTGCTGCATAAGCAGCTCCACCAGCTGGGAATGGGAGAAGCTAGTGTTTTGTTTTGAGTCAATATTGTAAATGGGTTTCTAGCCACCTCTCCTATGCATGGTAGAGTGTGTTAGCTGTTCCATCAAATCTCCCAGTGACCTTCCCTCTGAGAGATTTACACACTTCTGTCCCACTTAACTCAGGTAATCCATGTGACTTGTTTTGGCCAATGTGATGTGAGTGTATTAAGCTATTCTTGCATTGCTATAAGGCAATACCTAGGAATGTGTAATTTATAAGACAAGAGATTTAATTGGCTCACAGTTAGGAAGCTTTGCAGCATTTGCTTTGGGGGAGGTCTCAGGAAGTTTCCAATGATGGCAGAAGGTAAAGAGGGTACAGACGTACATGGCCAGGGGCAGGAGCAAGAAAGAGAAGAAAAAGGTATGACATACTTTTAAATGACCAGCGCTCATGAGAACTCACTATCATGAGGACAGCACCAAGGGGGTAGTGCTAAACCATTCATGAGAAATCCGCCCCATGATCCAATCACCTCCCACAAGGTCCCTACCTCAACATTGGGGATTAAATTTCAACAAGAGATTTGGGAAGGGACACATATCCAAACTATATGAGTGGGTTGACATAAAGTGTGTCACTTCAGAGTCTTTTCCTCTGCCATGAGAAAGGTGAGTGTTCTGGTTAGAGGCGGCCTCTCAGCCTGGATCCCAGAGTGAAGGTGATATGGGCAGAGCCATAGCCCACTACTGACGGACATGCAATGTGAGTTACCTGGCTTATTCTGACTGTCAGTACAGCATGATCTGGCCTACCCTGAGTGACTTGACATGGTGGGCGGGCTTCATACACTCACACATATATTACAGTCACCTTTCCCCAGGTCCATGATCTGTCTCCAGGTTGTCTCCTTTCCCTGTGTGACCAGCTCTGTGAATGACATCCCTCACTCAAGGAACCTGGGATCATCCTGGCCACCTCTCCATGTTCCAACCAGGTCACCAAGTGCTGCATTGCTTCCCATACTCTGTATCTGCCCTTGTTCACACTGCTCATCACTGCCTCAGCTGCCGAGCAGCCTGCTTTGACTCCAGCCTTGCCCTTCCCTTTTCAATCCAGTCCCTGTAGGTGGCCAGAGAGAGCCAAGCCTACTAGAAGGTTTTTAAGAGGGTTGCTCACTGCAAGATCAGCCTGAATGTGGCCTACAAAGTTCTTCCAGCATTAGCATCCATTTGTCTCTCATTGTGTTCCTGTCAGGATGCCTTTCCTCTGTCTTGTCCAATTTCTTTCTCTTTCTGTCCCTATTTTAATTTAAAAGGCTATTTTTCTGCATGAAAACTCCACCTCCTGCCTGCACCACTCAGCAAGCAGTCATCCTCTGTCCTCTCGCATCTGTGCACCCCTCATTCACTTGCCTAACTAACTCTAACTCATTATTGGGACCTCAGTTTGGAGTCACCTTGTCTAGGAAGCTTTCCCAGACCACCTGAGTACATGCTGGGAGTGAGTCCTCTGGCTCACAACACCACCCTGTCCTGCCCCCTGCAGCTCTGTACCAGGCTGCACTTCAATTGACAGGCGACTGTTCCCCAGTAGACTCTACTCACCGCCAGGTCCCCCATGCCTTGCAAAGCAGTTTCTGGCACATGGCAGATGCCCCTTGAACATTTGCTGCTTAATGTTCGTTTTTCATCTTGAAGGCAAAAGAAAACAATGCCCAGACATGAGAACAAAAGCCCTTGTCCTAAAACCAAAGATTCTTTTGGATACAAAATGTTATATTTCATGTGAGGAAAAAATGCAGCTGTTGGAAAGAACTAGAACCCTCAAAAGTACATGAAATAAGCGACATATATCATTAAACATGGGTCATGGGTCTGTTTTTCCTGTGTGCATAAAATCACAAATTTTTCATTGAGAAATAAATATTTAATAACAGACGAAAAAGTGACCATGCACACTGGGAGAGTTTGGCTAGGAGTGCGAGGTGAGGAGGGGCAGGTGGTGAATGAGATCCTGCTGCATTCTGTGGACCCAGGCGGGCTGCATAAGGTATGGGTGTGCATGAGAACAGTGTTTTATTTTTAAAGATACTTTCTCAAGAGATTGTTCATTAGGGAGTCCAACCTTTTCCTTTCTGTTTTCTGCTGAAAACATGACCTGATTCTGGAGACGGAGTTTGCAGAGTGTTAAGATATAAGAGTCAGTGGCGTTGAAGAGGGCGGGGGTTGGGAGGTACTAAACTGTCTCACAAGCTTTATGGTTGATGAGTGAGTCTTCATAGTTGTGGTCGATCTGCTGGGCAGAGAAACTGGTGTGAGTAATGTTTTTCATTCCAATGGCTCTGAAGGAGTGATTCTTGGTGTGCATTTGAATTGTGGGTCTGTTTCTGCCACCAGAGCATCCCCACATGTGATTGGTCCAGAGAGCAAGGCAGCTAGGGAACACTGAGCCTGAATCTACCCAAATTCCTCAAGTAGGAGGTGGAGTTGCCATTCTCTAACTCCGAACAATCACATGCCTCTGCATAATACTGATGATAAGCATCTACTTGGACAAGTCTACCAGATTTAAAAACCTTCACTGGTAGGAAGATAGGCAAGTAGATGTCTTAGTCTGCTTTTGATTGCTATAGCAGAATACCTGAGGCTACATAATTTACAAAGAGAAGAGGTTTATTAGGCTCACAGTTCTGGAGGATGGAAGTTCAAGATTTGGCAGCTATATCTAGTAAGGGCCTCAGGCTTCTTCAACTCATGGCAGAAAGTGTGCAAAGAGATTACACAGCGAGAGAGAAGAACCAAGGAAACCAGACTCTCCAACAATCCACTCTCCTGGGAACTAGTCCATTCCAAAGAACTCACTGAGCTCCTGGGAGGGCATTAATCAATTCATAAGGGCTCCCCCACCATGACCCAGATACCTCCCACTAGCCCCCACCTGCCAACACTGCCACATTAGAAATCAAATTTCAACATGAGTTTTGGTAGGGCAAACCACACCAAAACAGACAGACAGACAGACAGACTGACCAGTAGACAGATGGCCCTCTGGCTGGAATGGATTAATGGGTGGATAAAACTATGCAGAGAGATGTGATAGAACAAAGAACACTTTATCAGGAGTACAATGAGGGGAATATGTTCTTTTACAACCCTTGTTTGCAGCTTACTAAAAGTCAACATTCTGGTTAGGTGGCATTTCATAATTGCAAAACAGAAGGTCTAAATAAATAGGAAGTTCTACCAAAGATTTGATTAACCTGTAAAACATCTTTAATTGTTCAGTAAAATCAGTAAGTGAGGGCAGCTTGATAAACTTAAAACCCCTTTGTCTAGGCTTAAGAGAATTTCTCAAGAAACAAGAGAGCTCATTTCTCCTGTGATAACCCTATTTCTCTCCACTTATAAAATGACATAAGCTGCATAATGAGCAGATTAGGCACAGAATCACCAACAAAGTACTGCACCTGCTAAAGCAATTAGCCCTGTGTGCTTTCCTCCTGGGGGAAGCAGACACAGGTTACACGCACAATGCAAGGGCAGCCCCTGGGCTAAGTGGGCCGCTTTGTCCATAACAACATGTTTGTGGTTTGGCTGATTTTAGAGAGCATGAAGGAAGGGGTAGAACGGTTATGGTTCTTTGCCAGAACTGGTGGTCCTTTCTTCATAACTGTATAGACACGCATAATATGTCAACCTGAACACCTTGCTTCTGTGTGAAACACATCTCTCCTGCTTCTTTAGGGCATCATTTTCCCCCCACTCCAACTATGTGATTCTCCTAAGAGCTGCTAACCATAGTACCCAGCCTCAGGAATGGGCACAAGACGGAGGCGGGCAAGTCATAGTAGGCCCAGACCATGAGTCAAGCCAATTAGAATTCTTCTCTGGAAATTTTTAAGAGGGTGTCAGTTTTTTCTTTAGTTGTATAGCTATGAGGATTGGCTATTTGGGAGAACAAAGCCAACTTGCAGAAAGGAACATGTGTTGTGAATATTGCGTGTCAACTTGATTGGACTGAAGGATGCAAAGTATTGATCCTGGGTGTGTCTGTGAGGGTGTTGCCAAAGGAGATTAACATTTGAGTCAGTGGACTGGGAAAGGCAGACCCATACTCAATCTGGGTGGGTGCCATCTAATCAGCTGCTGGTGAAGCCAGAATGAAAGCAGGCAGAAGAACATGGAAAGACTAGACTGGCTGAGTCTTCCAGCCGACATCTTTCTCCCATGCTGGATGCTAACTGCCCTCGAATATCAGACTCCAAGTTCTTGAGCTTTGGGACTCTTCAGCTTACACCAGTGCATTGCCAGGGGCTCTCAGGCCTTCGGCCACAGGCAGAAGGCTACACTGTTGGCTTCCCTACTTCTGAGGTTTTGGGACTTGGACCGGCTTCCTTGCTCCTCAGCTTGCAGATGGCCTATTGTAGGACCTGACCTTGTGATCATATGAGTCAATACTCCTTAATAAGTTCCCCTTTTAGTACACACCTATCCTATTAATTCTGTTCCTCTAAAGAACCCTAATAGAGGATAGAGGTAAGAAACAGCTAGAAAAAGAGGAGTCCAGAGTCCAGATAATATTTGAATCATCAAACCTCCCCAGCTTCCCTGATCCTTGCCTTTCTGAGACTTGGCTGATCAAAGGGTCCAGATCTGTACGCTTCCCCCAGCATTCTCTCAGTAAGTACTTATGTTTTCAGGCTGTCTGATCTAGTTTTTTGTCATTGGCAAAGAAATGAGTCCTAAATAGCTTTTCTTCTTTCACAGTCAGTTACCTGATGAGTAGGTAATGAATACCTACGTCACAAATGCATAAGGCCCCACGTTTGCCCTAAAGGAACGCATGCTTTGTGGGGGAGACTGAAAGAGACACCAGTGGCATAATTTGGTTAGGAGGGTGATGTGACATGAAGACATTTGTCAAAACATGAAAACCCAGTTTTGGTGTCCTGCATGCATTAGATATTTGTCCTAATGCTCTTCCTTCCTTTGTCCCCAACCTCCTGATAGGTCCTGGTGTATGACATTCCCCTCCCTGTATCCATGCCTTTTCATTGTTCAGTTGTCAGCTCCCACTTACGAACATGTGGTGTTTGGTTTTCTGTTCCTGTGTTAGTTTGCTGAGAATGTTGACTTCCAGCTTCATCCACTGTCCCTGCAAAGGACATGAACTTATTCTTTTTTATGGCTGCATAGTATTCCATAGTGTATATGTGCCACGTTTTCTGTATCCAGTCTATCATTGATGGGCATTTGGGTTGGTTTCAAATCTTTGCTGTTGTAAATAGGGCTACAGAAAACATATGTGTGCATGTGTCTTTATAGTAGAATGATTTATAATCCTTTGGGTATATACCCAGTAATGATATTGCTGGGTCAAACGGTATTTCTGGTTCTAGATTGTTAAGGAATCGCGACATCATCTTCCACAATGGTTGAACTAATTTACGCTCCCACCAACAGTGTAAAAGCATTCCTATTTTTTCCACGGCCTCTCCAGCATCTGTTGTTTCCTGACTTTTTCATAATTGCCATCCTAACTGGTATGAGATGGTATCTCACTGCAGTTTTGATTTGCATTTCTCTAATGACCAGTAATACCCTAAGTTTTCTTAAAATGATTCTTAGGTTAAATACTTTCCCTGTATTCCACAGTGTGAATTGATGTTTTTCATTAAAATATTTTAATTTTTTTTTAAGCTTTCTCAGTCAAAAAAGTATAGAAAATGTCAAGTTAAACCAGAGTAAGGAGAATTCTTTGCTGCAGAACTTTGGAGTATCATAGAGACAAATTGAGTATGCAGGGATTCCCAAAGTTCCTGAAGCAAATGCATTTTTCTTGCAGTGTTTGGTCAAATTCAGAGAAGCAGTGTTGATTTGAATACAGTTTGGGGTCTCCACTTGATCATTATGAGCGTCTCAGTACTTACTGAAAGAATGCTGGGGGAAGCACACAGGTCTGGTCAGAAAGGCAAGGATCAGGGAAGCTGGGGAGGTTTGATGGTTCAAATATTATCTGGTCTCTGGACTCCTCTGTTTCTAGCTGTTTCTTACTTCTTTTCTGTATTAGGGTTCTTTAGAGGACAGAACTAATAGGAGAGATGTATATATAAGCTCTCTACTCAATCATTATGAGCTTCCCAGTTGGCGTAGGCTAAGATCCTGGCAGAGGTAGGCATGAGAGAAGCTCTGGATGAGCTGAATTTCAATGGTCCTCTCTCTGCTACCATTGCGGGGAGCACACCAGAGCAAATCTTCCTTCTTGCTGGGATTAAGCAGCATGATAAGCCCTCAAAAGGACTTCCTATGTTACAGTATGAAGAGCTGTTTTCCTTTCTGTAAGCCGAAGGTGGCACTACACAATGAGCAATAGATGTCCTCTGTATGGATGTTTAGAGGCTTGAACCATAGAGGGATGGCAAAAGCTCCCACTCTTCTTTACTTCCTTTGAACCTTAAGAAAATTCCATAGAAGTCTGCATCATGATTTTCCCCTTTTCATCACAAATACTTTTATATTGCTTCAACTGCAGCACCTTGCTGGGAGACAACTGCAGAGGGGAAGGCTGAGGCTAAATGCCATTGATGGGCAGGGGAGCTTCCTGTTGGCTCCCACATCCTCCTCTGACGGCTCCATGGACGTTTGAAAATTGGAATTTAGGAAGTAGAGGAACTTCTGTATATTCACCTTGATACTGCAGCATCAGAAAGGTCACCGGAACTCAGCCTCCACTTTTAAGGAAGTGGAAGCCCAAGTTTTCCATTTATTCTCTGGTTCGGTGTCTCGGTTTGGTACATTTTTATGCTTTTGCTACTTATTGATTTGACCAACGTGAATCACTCTTTGGCAAACAGGGCTGTGTTAATGCGTTAAAAGCTCATTATGAGGATAATGGATACAAAGTAAAAAGGAATCAAATGATGGGAGTGTAAAAGGTTTTTCCCTAGACAGCTGAAAATAAATTGAAAACAAATTCAATTAAAATAACATTCAACCTTTTTTATTTCTTCCGTGGTGTGATTCCTCTCAAGGAAGTGCCCAAAGCTAACATAGCACTTAGAAGGGCTACCCCGTCCTGCGCCAGCCCCACCTGGGAAGACCAATGAAGAACATGTGCCCAGAGGGGGCTGTTCTCTCAAGCCACGCGTTTCTGCCTCCCACACATATCTCTGTGTCTGTTTGCCATATCTCTTTCTGCTTTCTTTTGGTCAAAACTCAGAAGACCCCTCAAAGCGAGGCAAGCTTCCCAACATGGAATACCCTTCCTGCACCTCAGCCTTATGCCCCGAGTTGAGATCCGGGTCTATCCCTACCCAACCTTTGCTACTGCTTTAGTGTCACAGGCACAGTCAGGCTGCCTTACCCACAGGGATTTTCAAGCCAGCCCTAGGAGTCATGCAGTTTTTCCTTCCTTTTCTTTTCTTTCTTTCATTTTTTTTTTTTTTTTTTTGAGACAGAGTCTTGCTCTGTCACCAGACGCCAGGCTGGAGTGCAGTGACGCGATCTCGGCTCACTGCGACCTCTGCCTCCCGGGTTCAAGCAATTCTCCTGCCTCAGCCTCCTGAGTAGCTGAGACTACAGGTGTGCGCCACCACGCCCAGCTAATTTTTGTATTTTTTGGTGGAGACGGGGTTTCACCATGTTGGCCAGGATGGTCTCAATCTCTTGACCTCGTGATCCACCCGCCTCGGCCTCCCAAAGTGCTGGGATTACAGGCGTGAGCCACCGCGCCCACCTTTCCTTCCTTTTCTCATTTACTTCTCTACTCTATTGTTTTTATAATAAAAGTCATACCCCCTCCTTTAACAGGGCAAAGGATGGAGAGGTGTATTTTATAAGCTCATTTTTCTTTCCTTCCCTCTAATCGCTGCTGCCCTTCCAAAGGGAACCAAGGGCAGAAGCCAGGTGTGCATTGCCAGCCTCACATTTCCTTTCCCCCACTTTCCTATAGCCAAAGGAAAGCTCTTTCCCATCTCAGAGCTCTTCAATTCTATCTCTAAAACGTTTTTCAAAGCAGTGCACTTCTTTCCTTCTTGGTTATGTATAGTCCTAGTCATTGTCACCCCTTAGGTGTATTTATTTCCTAGGGCTGCTGGAACAAAGGACTGCAAACTGGGTGGCTTAAAGCAACAGGAATTTATTATCTCACCATTCTAGAAATCTGAAAATCAAAGTGTCACTAGGGCCAGGCTCCCTCTGAACCTGCAGGGGAGTCCTCCCTTGCCTCTTCCTGGCTTCTGGTGGATTCTGGCATCCTTGGCCTTCCTTGGCTTGCAGCTGCAGCATGCAGCACTCTGTCTTTATGTCATCTGGGGTTCTCCCTCTGTCAAGGCAGGCCTGTCTTCACAGACTTGCTTTTTAATAAGGACACCAGGCATTTGTTGGACCCTACTCCAATGTTAAGATGACCTCATCTTATGTTAAGATGACCTCATCTTAACATATTCTATCTGCAATGACCCTATTTCCAAATAAGGTCACATTCCAAGGGGTACAGGGTTAGGGCTTCAACACATTTTGGGGTTGGGGGAGGAGGGGACACAATTAGACCTATAACACAAGGCTAGAGTGCACTGGCCTCTTACTTTCTCAAAGTAGAACCTGCCTGACAACCAGAAGAGTTCCTTCAATTTCAGGGAGCTCCAGGCACTCCTCTCCTTAAAGCCCACCCCTGCAAGACTTCCGTTGTACCTACGGTGAAATCCAAGCTCCTGAGGCAGTTGACAAGGCTCTTTAAAGTGGATCCCGCTCAGCTCTGCTGGTCAAAGCCTTTACCTGTGACCCCTCCACCTTCATTCCGCCCCCTTGCCATCCTCCCTCACCCTCCCACATTCTTTGCTGAGTTAGCCCTGCTCCTCCATCACATCACTTTCAGTGGTCCTCCTGACCCCTCCAAAATCATGCTCATGTGCAGCCCTTTTTTCCTCTCACGCTTCTACATGCTTCTCTCACCTGTACTGACGTCATCATCAGGGCGTTTGTTTAATGTCTGTCTTACACAGGGTTGACGAACTATGGCTAATGAGCCAAATGTGGCCTGTGGTCTATTTTTGAAAAACCCTTGATGAGAATGGTTTTTATAGTTTTAAGGGTTGTTAAAAACAAATATACAAAAAATACAAAGAAAATATGCTTCAGAGACCGCATGTGGCCTGCAAATCCTTAAATATTTATGTTCTGGCTCTTTATAGAAATGTGTGATGATCCCTAGTCTTACCCACTGTCAACTTCCCTGGGAGCCAGTATCTTGTCTGTTTTATTTGCTGCTGTGTCTGGAAAACCTTGCAAGGGGTCTGGCACTTGCTAAGGTCCTTGCTAGATATACGGTGGTGAAGTGAATGAGTTATTCAATGAATGGTTGGTTCTCAGCGACTGTTGAGCTAGGAGAAACCAATCCTTTCATAACAGCCAGAGAGACTTCTCTGGTAGTATGCATGGATTTTTATAATCTGACAATTCAGTCATTTAATAAACAGTGAGGACCAGTGATGTTTTAGACATTGGTCGAATCACCAGGGAGGGAGACTGACTGAGCTCTTCTCCTGGGAAACTCATCTAGAGGGAAAGAGACACAAAATGTGATGAAGGATTTTAACCAGGGCATCACTTGTTAAAGAGAAATCTTAACAGTGGATTTCTGAAGGTTCAGTTCCTCCTTGGTGATGGGGAGGAGAATGAGGGGATGCTGGCTTCTAATTTTATATTATCAACACACAAACACTGTTCCCCTAGAAACAAGTTATTCTCAGATGTGCTGGTTGTTGCTTTGCCTCTGGTCCAAACAGGACCATCTCTCATGAGTCAGTCTCACTTTCTTGGCCTCAAAGTGCAGGTAGTTGTGAAAAAACAAAACAAAACTCTAAGCACCCTCAACTCCAGCCTAAATGAGAAAGCGGTTGTCCTGTGCAAAGCATGGAAACGCTTGAGGAAAACCAGAGACCACAGCCCCTGGTGGACAGGTGATAAGCCCTTCCTTGTCCAGCCACCATCTTTCACCACAAGACATGTCCTTATGGCTGTCATTTAAAATTCCACCTCAGCTTTTATTTTTTCCAGGTTGCTGCAGTTTTAATGCCTATTTTCAGAAGCAGGATGAATCCGAGATGCACAATCTGCCAGTTGACCTAGCTTCTTACAATTCAGTGATTCATTTCAAAATCTCTCCCTGTGAATGTTCAGAAATCAAGCTTAAGGATAGTGCTAAGTTGTACAGAAAGTCTTTGTTCTTCCCACTTTCAGCTAAATTAGAATCAGTTTGTCTTGGACTTATTCTAAGCCTTTCGTCTGGAACTTACCAAAATCTTTTATTTCCTAATGGTATTTAAATTTTCTTTTTAAGGTAAGTCCTTGAGAGGTGGCTTTTGTCCTCCAAATGGGCAGTAGCCTTATGATACAGCTGGAAGTGCCCTTCCTTCCCCAGCTCTCCCTGCACCTCTCAGCTTGAAAGCCAACCCATTCCTGGAGGCCTTCCTCAGTCAGCACCAGCAGCTAGAAACGCCTGCTTTTGAGGCTCCCAGGCACCCCCCCCCAAAATGAAAAGCCAAATTTGTCTATCACAATAAAAAATGAAATGGAACTCAAATTCACTGACTCCAAGAAGATGGAGAATTCATTAAAAGAACACGTAGCATAGAACCTGAGTCCTGCACTGTGGTGGTGAGGTCCTGGCACAGAACCAGTCAGAGACAAGTGTGCTATCTTTCAGTCTGTAAGTTGCGCCCCCTGCACCTTTGTAAGGCTCCGCAGCATTGGGAATGACAGCCCCTTCGAAATGAGAGGCCTGGCCAAACATTGAACCCCTAGCTCAAATCCTTGGTTCTTCTCTGTGCTCAGTGGGTCTTTTTCCCCAGTGTTCTCCAGCACAGTGTTGTTAATTTCTTTTAAAGCATACCTTCCAATTTGTAACTATTTTACTGACTGACTTTACCTGTTTGCGTTCTGTGGCCTTCCCTCGCCCCTACTAGAATGTAAGCTCCATGAGGGTGGCGTGCATGTAGTATGTAGTGCAGTCTCCTGGTCTCCCCAGCACCCTCAGTGCCTGGCTTCCTGTAGACCCTGTGAGAGTGACAGTGCCATTTGCAGGGCCTGTCAGTGGCGGGGCTGGGTGGCTGTGAGCAATCCACCACACCTGAGGCCATGGAAGGCGGTCTACCGGTCCTGCTATGTTGGGCAGTGGTTTAACACCAAGGCCAACCCCCAGTCTGGCAATTGAACTATTTCATGCTATTTCTCAGCGGTGCCCCTCCTCAGCTCCACCAGCTGCTGGGGCCTGTGGTTGAGCTAAGCTTATTCAGTTTCAATAATAAATATAAATAAATAGGAAGACTAAGTAAATACATAAGTCTTTGCCCCTTGGTCTTTGTTTTCCTGTTGGTCTCTGTATCTTTCATATTCTCATAATACTGTACTGACCCATCCCTGATTTCTCCCTGGGTTCCTCTTTTCCCAGAATCTCCTTCTTTCACTCTAGTCATCACTCATCTATGATCTCTCAAGTTGGGTCCCTGTTGTCAGTACCAGAGAGCCTCTGCTTGTGATCGTAAGACTCCATCATGTCAATGACCTCTCATTCTGTTGCATTACAGTAGTCCACCCTTATCTTCAGCTGAATATTCCAAGACCCCTGGTGGATGCCTGAGACTATGACTCGTACAAAACCCTGTATACCTGTATGTACTGTGTTTCTTCCTATACATACATGTTTAAATTAGGCACAGTAAGAGATTAATGACAACAATAATAAAAATAAGACAATTACAACAATATGCCAGCATCGCTACTCTTATGCTTTGGGGCTTTTAATAAGTAAAATACAAATTTCTTGAACACAAGCACACAGTACCTTGGTAGTCAGTCTGATAAGCAAGCTCACTGCCAAGCGACTAACGGGCAAGAAGTGTAGTTCAGTGCAGACACACTGGACAGACGGAGAATTCGTGTCTCAGACAAGACACAGCAGGATGGTGTGAGGTTTCGTCACACTCAGAGCAGCATGCAATTTAAAATTTATGAATTGTTTATTTCTGGAATTCTCCATTTAAAATCTTCTGACCCCAATTGACTTTGTGTAACTGGAACCATGAACGCGAAATTGTGCATAAGGAGTACTACTGTATTTGGTCTTTCCATGTTAAATCAAGTATTTAGATCAAACGTAGGGATTGGAAATGTGAATTCTGGAGCCAGGCAGCCTGGGTTCAAGTCCCAGCTCTACCAGTGGCAAGCTAGAAATCCTTGTGTAAGCTGCTGGTACTGTCTGTGCCTCAGTTTCCTCACCTGTAAAATACTTATAGTAGTAGTATCTTCCTCAGATAATTGATGTAAGGATTAAGTGCCTTAATCCATAAAAACTCATGCGACAATACCTGGCATGTGGTAGGTACCCAGCATGGGTCAGCTTCTGCATTGTCCACACATTCATGCATTTGGCTGAGAAAGTCTCCTAGACTCCTCTTCCTAGGTGCTGAGAGCCTTCCATTGTGTGTGAGGCCTCCTCTGTGTGGAAATATGTGTTTAAAATAGGGACTTGACCAGAGCTGCTCACTGCCCAGGAGAGGTGGAGCCCAGCACAGTGAGCCCTGGGGTTGGCCAGCATCTCTGATCACCCAGCTCAGTGCAGGTAGCCCCTTGCTCAATTCCTGGTGGGCTACATTGTCTCACACATGGCTGAGGCCCTGGGGCAAGGAAGGGAAATCGCCAACGAGACCTGGAGCCTGTGATTGCCCAAGCCCCCAGCAGAGGCCAGAAGGCAATGGGCTTTAATGTGCCGCCAGGCCAGGAATGGGGCAAAACACCAAGGAACAGAGTGATTGGCACCTCAGGCCTGCTCTCTCTGAATTATCATCTGCTTCTAGAGTGGCAAAGGCAGGTGTCCTGAGAGATAGGCAGGGCCAGATGCCACACCTGCAGCAGAATGGCAGACGGATTCAAGCTCTGACCCTCCAAAGACTGCAATGATGGCTGAGCTCTCCATGCCCCTTGGATCTCAAACCACCGGGCAGGTGACTCTCAGCTGTCCTGCTGCTTTACCACCCCGGTAAGTTACCGTCTGTGGGCAGCCTCTCCCGAGCAGTTCTCCAGAGCGGCCAGCAGATGGCAGAGTTTCTCTTGTGTACCAGCCAGAGGCTTTCAACTGGCGTAGCGTTTCCACTGCTGAGAACCAGGGAGAATAAGTACTGGTAACATTTTGAATATAAAGTGTAGCAGGCAAAATACTTTGGAGATCACAAATTGGGAGAGCCTTTTAATTTTTTTAAATTTTTCAGACAAAAGATGAAATATACATTAGAATTTACGAAACACTTTTATATTCATTATCTCACCGTAAAAAGGGAAAAGATGAAAATCTATTTTAACCCCCTTTTGGAAAACAGGTAGGCTGCAGCTGAGCGCTCCATCTGCACGATTGTTAGATTGTAAACTGGATCATTCTGTGTTAGATTATGTGACAGTATTATTATTGCTGTAATGATATTGATAATGAGAATAACAAATAATTGCAGCTATTTATTAAATGCTACTATGGACTAAGCATTTGACATGCATTATATTGTTTAATCCATAGAATAACACGATACACAGATACACAGTGATTTACTGTAGAATCTTGAGACTATAGCAGTAGCCTTGTGCTTATCTTCCCACGAGTAACTCAGCATCACCAGACAAAAGCCACCAAGAGTTAACTCACAGCAGGGTTCCTCCTCTCAAGTGAAAACATGCCAACCTGTCCTTTTGGCTTAGAATTAAATTCTGCTACCATTTTCCTATGTCCTGGTTAACTGAACATACTGCACGTTAAATTAATAATAACAGCAACAACCATAGCAGCTATCATATATTCAGTGCTTACTATGTGCCAGGTGCTATTCTAAGAAAATCTTAAAACCTCACAGCAGCGCGACTGCGTAGGAACTTTTAATCACCACTTTACTGATGAGGCAAATAAAGCCCAGAGAGGTTTGATAGAGCTTCTAAAGTCACCCAGCTAGCAAACAGCAGTTAACTCCAGGGCTGGTAACTTGTCACTAAGTTAATGGCCCTCGTGCCTTAATTGCCTGAATGAATTTTCTACTGTATATTCCTTGGTTTCATGGCAGCCTCGTCATTAGTCTGAGATTCTGCTTGTAGGAGCATTTTCTTGATGTTCCATTCTTTGCCTCTATGGAGTATTTTTTTCTTTTCTTTCTTTCTTTTCTTTTTTTTTTTTTTTTTTGGTGAGTTTTGCCTCTGAGCTTGTGTCCATGCTAATTCTAAACCAAAAATACAGTCCCAGTTGGCGAGTCCAGATTGGTGTTAGGGACACACTCCATATCCCAAGATAACCCCGTATTTCTAAATTATTGGAGGGATTTGACTGTTTGGCAGAGCAAATGGGCATGCAAGATGTTCGTCTCAGCAGAGTTATTTTACGTCTTTTTTGAGTGTGTCTCTTTTCTCTGGCTCAGAATCAAAGGGCGCTGTAGAATGACTATACCTAACTGTAATTTATTATATGTTTTGGATAGCTAGAAGAGAGGCTTTTGAATATCCCCAACATAAAAAAATGATCGATGCTTGAGTTGATGGATGTGAATTACCCTGATCTGACCACTATACATTGTACATATCGTAACCTCATGGTGTACCCAATAAGTGTGTACAATTATTATGTATCAATTAAAAATAAAAAGAAGCAAAGGGCACTTTGTCTCCGTCCTCGGCAGGTGTCTCACGGCCGGCACTGGCTGGGAGTGTCACAATTCTTCGGCTTAACTTAGATCTCTCTCTGTTGTTCTCTCTCCATCTCCCCTCTTCCCTTTGCCCCTCCTCCACTTACCTTCCTCTGTTGTGCGCTCTATTTCCAGACACACTTTTGGGTACCCCACTGGGATGAGAAAATACAGGTTAGGTGTACATATCAGCTTCCTGTGTGCTGTCAAACTTTATAACATTTGGATTTTGGAAGTGCCTCATGGGCATATAGGATGGAGTTTTGCCAGAAGGGCTTATTTTCAGGCCTCGTGAAAACCTCTATCAGGTGAAGACAGCTGTCTCTTAACAACTCAAGTAATAGTGCCTGAGGCCTGGTTAGAGATCCTATTGCCTCTGCAAATGGGACTATGGCTGGTCTCTGGGTTCCCCGGGCTCAGCCTTCACATCCCAATTCCTAAAAGTCTCAATTCCCAAGGCTCAGGTGGACCACTTCCTTCCTTTCTGCTGCCAGAGTAAGAATGTTCTGTGCCCAGAAAGACGTCCTGTTTTACGGGCTACCCTCAAGTAAGGAGCTGCCATCAGTAACCAGAGGGTAGTAGTACCAGCTGCAGAATGCATTTTGGGGCTTGGGGAGGCTGGAGGCAGGACAGGCTGGAGGCCTGCTTCTTGCAGTCAATTTACCAGGAGAATGTTTTCGGAGTGGGGTCTGTGGAATGCTATTGGCTACCACGCGTACATAGGCATACACACATGTGCAATCTCTCTCCCTGTCTCTTTCTCTCTCTCTCTCTCTCTTTCTCTCTCTCTCTCTTTCTCGCTCTCTCACACACACATACACACACAGACACGTGCACACACACACACAGTCACACTGGTATAACCACTATACAAAATGGTTCCCTGGCTGAGCAACCCCAGGAACATTGGATTAAACTCTTTTCTCTCAGAGATCTTAATTCTAAAAAAGGGTCACAGCGTGGAGGGTTTTCTATATATTTTTTTACGCTAAGGAGTCTCTTCTGGAAGACCATGTCATGGGGCTGGTCATCTGTGGAACACTCTTTTGGAAACTCCACACTTGAGATACAGTTGTAAGTACCACTCCTTGTCTAAAGGCAGAAAAGCACCTCTTTGCCAAACACCCAGCTCAGCCCCTGAGGAGAGAGGCAACAGGAGTTGGCTGTGCTGTGTGCCACTCCTGCTGGAATGAGCAATGCGCAGGCGGGATAAGGCCCCTGCGTCAACAACCCGTTGCTCTCTCTTGTGTGCTTCTCACTGTGGGCTTCAGTCCCCACACTCCATGTTTTTCCTAGGGGTCCACAAGTTCACTCTGTGAGTCATTGTCACTCACCCTCAGGGTACCTTTTGGGGCCAGCCATATCTTCTGAGAGTTCTCATTTTGGCTGAGCTCCTGGGCTCTTCCACCAGCATCAAGGTCTCCATGAGTGCCCAGATGTAACTCTCCTAATTAGACTGATCCCTAAAGCTGGGAAACCTCCAGAGTACCAGTCTGGCACTGCCAGCACCATGCCATGGTGTTCCTCTCAGAGCGGGGCAGGACTGACACTGGGGACATTACTGGGACTGAATATCAGACACCATGACTTCCTTTGTAGGCCCCTGCTGATGCCTCTCTGTCCTCAGGCCACTTCAGGCCCTGCGGACCAGATACTTCTTGCCTCCCTTCAAATCGTTCATGAAACAAAGTCCCATTATAATAGGGCTACAAAAAGTCAAAGCTAGCAGTCTGTTTCGAGGTCTTTTTAGAAGCAGTAGGTTTGGGGATTGGGTTGGGGAGGCCTCTAGCATCGTAGCCCAGCATCTTGAGTCAGTGGATGTTACCACCCCGTGACTGTTGTTAACCTGGCCATTCCTACGTCTGCCCCGATAGAGGCGGGACTCTGCATCTCATCCCTGTCATCCTACAGTGAGGTAAATGCAGAGATCCTGCACCGAGGTAAAGCCCGTCCGGGATCCCAAGACACAAGGTCACCAGCATGAGCATGGCAGCCCAGGGGAGAGTGGAGATGGTGTCCCTCTGTGCCAAATGGATCAGAATGCTCGATACATGGAGCCCAGATTAAAGGGTCCAGTCACATCTTGAGTCAGGATTTCAGGAAATGAGCAGAGGCCATAAGTCCCTCAAAAACCACTCTAGACATAAAAACAAAATGCAATAAGTTATCCTAGACTGGAACCTTTATTAAAAGGAAAATACTGGCCAAAGAGCATTATCCTAACAATTGTCAAAATTAGAGAGTACACTGTAGGCTAGATAAAAATAGCACATCAAAGTTAAAATTCCTGAATGTGATGACTGTACTGTGGTAACATAAGAGAACATCTTTATTCTGAAGATGCATGCCCTGAAGTATTACGAGGTGAAGAGACATAAAGTATGCAACCTACTCTAAGTGGTTCATAAAAAATACTAATATGTATCCACAAGATAAATTCTTTAAAAATTCATGAATCTGGATGAAGAATACATGATTTTTTGTGTATTTATTTGTCATATTTTTCTGTAAGTTTGAACATATTTCAAAATATTATCCAAGGGGATAGTTGTTTAGAGGTGAGTTTCATCTCTGAGATGTAAAACATGCAAAAATATATCCCAAAACCAAGACCTGCAGAAATCGAGTTGGACATTTGCCCTGGTCTCCTTAGCCCAGGAGTCCCAGTGCTCCATGAAGTCACTCCCCGGAGCTGGATGAAAAGCCAGGCATCCTGAACAGGTCCTTGGTGGGGGACCTTAGCCTTTTCTCCCATTAGAGGAGTTGATGGCCAGATGCAGGGAATTCTGGCTGAAAGTAGAAGCATAAAGGCAAAGATTGTACAATACTACTTTGGTGAGAGTTGGGGAGTCTTTTTGCTTCACCTAACAAGGTCTGCATGTTTTTATGAATGCTCACCTTATTACAAAGTATATGAACACCAACCTGACCTTCACAGATCCTCAGAGCCCATGATAATGACTCAAAGGCATGCTACAAAGTGAATGACCAGATTCTATGATCATTGATTTCCCCCCAACTAGAAATTGGCCATCCAGATATTCCCCCAATGGTGCCTCTGACCTGCACCCAGAAAGATCTGTGAGCTGCTGTCCCCACCTGCCTCCCCCATCACCCAACTCTCCCAGCACTTAGTGCCCAACCACTGGGCGGAAACTTCCAGTCCTTAGGATCCATCTTGAAAACTCTACCAAGGCTGCTTCTGTGTGCTCCTAAGGTTTACAGTGGCAGGTGTGCCAGAGTGTGAGGGGCACCATGCAATGGTGAAAAGAGCCTCTCTTCCATAGCCTGTCACATTTTGTCACTCAGACTTCAAGGCCACCCTGTTCATGCCTGGAGTCTCCCCATTCATCCTAGGAACTACAATTCTGCTTTGAGCTAAAATGTTGCCAAGCCTCACATGTTAAAAAAAAAATCAATACACAAATCAAAACGAAACAGAAAAAAGAAGGATTCTGTCTGCCTGTCACCCTCTGACTGTACAGTCTCAAACTCAGTGCGTGGTGCTGGCTGAGAGACAAGCCTAGCACTTTCTACTTCCTCCCCTGGTGCCTCCCCAACCGAGATTTTTCTTTGTCGCCGTATACGAAACAAAAGCCTGTTCTGCATGTTAGTGGATTTAAACAGCTCTCAGGAGATGATGGTAGAATAGAAATATTACCAGTTGTCGTCACTGTTCCAACTAAGTGAGCACCTTTTTTGTGTCTGGCTCAGTGCTGAGTGCTTTAGGTGACTTATCTTACTCAGTACTTCTAATCATTAAGTTCTGTGTCATCCCCATCTTTCAGATGAAGTAACCAGGAAGTTAAATAATGTGCTCAAGATCTCACAGTTAGCAAAAAGTGGAACCTGAGCAATGGTCCAGACACATCTGACTCCAAAGTCCATATTCTTCACACACTGTATGATTTTGCTCCCCTCACTACAAACTACAGAATTGGCGGCGCAGGAGGGTGGAGGCGCTGGGTGTTCTTTTCTAATGTCTGGACTCCAGTGAAGGCTGGCCTGCCCAAAATGACCTGTTCCCCAGAATTTCTACAGGGACAGGCTATAAAACCTTTATGGGTCATATTTACCTAACTAATGACTGTTAACAATATTAAAGCTGAAACTTTAAAAATGAGTCAACTTTCAATCTGATGAAAGCCAGAAACATACCTAACTCATTCTATATTTGATGTTGGGATACACCGAGTATTTTGGAAATGAGAGACTCCTTTATTTTGCTGGCTCTGGCTGATAAGACTGAGTTTGTTTTCTCTGGTTTCTCCTGAGTAAAGAAAACCGACGTAGCTCAGAAGCATGTTGCGTCACCAAGAAAAGTTGATCTGAGAGTGAATACCTATAACAGAAAGACCAGAATGTGAATTTTTCAAAATTAGACAATACAGATTGCTCCTGCTTCTTGTTAAATAGATTGCAGGTAAGGAACTTGTTGCTTCTCTGTGCAGCTGAGTTCCTTATCCATGCCCAAAAGTACAGGTAAAATTTATGTTCTGATAGATGCTCATTTATCCTCTGTTTTGTACCCATAATCTACACTTGTCTTAATTTCCTCTCAATTATGCTGAGGCATTAACTAATACTGACTAACTACAACCCCAAATAATTATTGCTATCTGTTCCCTTTGTAAATATAACTCCAGCACAGAGCTAGAAGAATAATGGCGTATTTACAGAAGGCAGCTAATTAAACTGCATTCCAATTGCTTTCACTTTGCCAAGAGGAGCCATTTTCATAGCAAAAATTGGGTGGATGCTTGCATGCTTACCAGAAACAACTTGAGGTAACATAATTCAGGGCTCCACAGGCAAAAATCAGTGCAAGACAAATATACACAAGCAATAAAAATCTCATTAAGGAAGATATGAAGATCTTTGTACTGTAGCCCAACCATTAAAAGAGGGTATAATTTTGGTGGGTTTATTTAAGGAATAGTATATATTTCATTGTTTCATAATGGAAGTAATTGCAAGGGACTCTTAGACAATCCTTGAAGCACATTTTTATCTTCTGTTTGAATCTTTCTTTTCTAGTTTGTGAAACTACCTCACCATCTTTAGCCTCAACATTTCTAAACGTTCTAACAGATCTGAGCATTGTTAAGCCCAGTACCCAACATTGTGAAAGTCCAAACACCCACCCTCACCCCTTCTTCTCCATCTGCTCCTCATTTATTTCAGGAATTTTGTCTTAAGCACAACATGATCTTTCATATAGATATGGACGCTTCTGTGGTGTGATTTCTGGAGTTTAACTGAACTCATTAGCAACAGTCACATGAATGCAATTTCCTCTGACAAAGTTAGGTTTGAAAGCATGTCTTCAGTTTGCCTTCTCTTCCCTGTTTATAGGTTATTCCAACTCAAACCAAATGAAAAACTTCCTGAAATAACAACAGGAAAGAAACCCACACCTTGCGTTGTAAAGATGCCACATCCTTTCTTGTATCAGTCTGTTTTCACACTGCTGTTAAAGACATACCTAGGATGGGGTAATTTATAAAGATAAAGAGGGTTAATGGACTCACAGTTCCATGTGGGTGGGGAGGGCTCACAGTCGTGGTGGAAGGCTAAATTAGGCATGGCTTACATGGTGGCAGGCAAGAGAGAATGAGAGCCAAGTGAAAGGGAAAACCCCTTATAAAATCATCATATATTCTGAGACTTATTCACTACCATGAGAATAGTATGGGGGGATTCGCTCTCATGATTCAATTATCTCCCACTGGGTCCCTCCCACAACACATGGGAATTTTCAAGATCAGATTTGAGTGGAGACACAGACAAACTGTATCCCATCTCTAAAGGAAGAATGTTTCTTCCTTATCCTAGCTTCGGGAGAGAAACTCAGAAATGTTTTAGTGCATAGATATCTGGACTACTTAAACAGTATTTTCAGTTGCAACACTTCACTGTATTTCTGGATGCTATATTGAGTTTTCTTCCTGCCTGTGTGTAATTTCTGAATTTGTTTCTATCTACTGGAAGTAGTGATTTGGCAGGCATCAGCACTTTTTCCATGTTTAATTAATTTCTCTAATTTTGTGGTAAATGAGAATAATGGGACTTAATTTTGCTATTTATGTAAAATTGATTGGTAATTATGGGGAGCACAGGAGATTTGGTTTTACAAACAAAAATTAAGTGACCTCTCCATCATGGTTCCTTGGCATGCCTCATTCACTCATCAGGGAAAAGCAGAAATGGCAGCAGAGCAGATGCTGGAGGGAGACAAGGGCAGATTTTGACTTTTGCAGAAGTGGAAATATGCAAATGTGCAGGGTCTTGTTGAAAAGTCCAAATGAGCTCAAGCCAGAATCATTCAGAAGATAACGTATATAGAACAGAAATCTGTTTAACTATTTTTTATTATCTCATATTTAGCATGGTTTGGTCACCTTAATTTCAATATATTCCTGTCTTTTGTGCTCTGACTAAACTAGGGGATGGGTGGCAGCAAGACCTCTTCCTAGAGGTGCTTTATGTTAAGGGAAGTTCTTATAAGATGTGGTCTCAAGACAGAAGGTTTTTACAATTACTAACTTCCCTCTTTTGGAACTGGTTGTAGCTCCAGAATGATCTCTGATTCTTGATAAATGATACTTACATTGTTAAAACTAGTTTGTTATAGGTTGATATCTAGACCTAAATGATGTCTAAATCTCTGTCTGTATCTGTCTCTATAAGTGCCTCTCTACACACACACACACACACACACAGAAATTTTGCTTTCAATCCAAGGAGTCTTGGATTAGAAGACAATATATATGAAAACTATTATCATTCCTAAGTATTAAGATTTAGTTATTATCATGATGGAATTTATTGTTAAAGAAATGTGGTTGAGCGCAGCAGCTCAAACCTATAATCCCAGCACTTTGGAAGGCCAAGGCAGGTGGATCACCTGAGATCAGGAGTTCAAGACCAGCCTGGCCAACATGGTAAAACCCTGCCTCTACTAAAAATACAAAAATTACCTGTGCATGGTGGCAGGCATCTGTAGTTCCAGCTACTTCAGAGGCTGAGGCAGGAGAATTGCATGAACCTGGGAGGCAAAGGTTGCAGCTAGCCAAGATCGCATCATTGTACTCCAGTCTGGGTGACAATAGAGAAATTTTGTCTCAAAAAAAAAAAAAAAAAGAAAATTATTTTGAATAATTTTGTTTTCCTTCTCTTTGGTACCATCAAAATCCAGTTCCTTGATGGGCAACATTCAGTCTTCTGGCTAATGATAAGCAATTCTGGTAGGATTATCATAAAGTAAAAGAGACCAATCATGCACCATTGCCCTGTCAATAGCACGGCATAGACACTCTCAGGTGAAATCAAAGAGACATTACATCCTGGAAGCTGATGTCCAACTTTAGAGACCTGATAAAATGAATTCATGTGATTTAGCAACACAGAGCTACAGAAAGTCATTGACAATATCTCTATTAGTTGATACTTATTACCTACATATTATAGAATGTTTATTTTAGGATCCCAGAAATTAATAGCTGAAATTTTCAAAACTATTACTTAGAAATAATAAGAAATAATTACTTTGAAAGAAAATGTATTTTTCTCAGCACTACCTTCATTTGGATCAGATTTTACCTTATAATGGAATAGACAGGAATATCTGGCATTATTAATATTTATTTTCCCCCGAGATAATTTTTTTCTCCAATAAAGTAATTAACTTGATCTGTGCTTTGTAAGTCAATGCAGAATTTCGGAAAGATTCACATTTAAGAAAGCTTCTGCCTTGGCTGAAAACAAGAGCAGAGTGCCCAGAACATAAACACTAGCAACAGGCTGTGCCTGGGTTGTTAATTTCCCTGCTGTGATCCATTTAGAATCAGATCATCAGGGATCAGACCCAGCATTCTAAGTGCCTTACAACGTTCTATCCATTGAGGTTTAAGGTGGAAAATAGAGTTGAGACAACAAAGAGGCCTAAGGGATCAATCGCAAATATCACTGCATAATGAAAAATATTTTCCTAATTTTTTTTGTATTGATTCTACACCTGTGGTCTCCCAAAACAGTTTTGATAACGTTAAAACTCAGAGGCCCATACTGCCTTCCTGGAAAAGAGATTCAAAGTACCCAGGCAAAAACCCAAATTCATTCTTTTGGATTTATTTTCTTTCAAAAACCTGCTTTCTGGTAAATCAAATCAGATAATCATTTCTGCTTGTTAAAACTATTAAATCAGGAGGTTTGGGAATAGTAGCAACAGCGGCAACAAAATGTTTGCATCCTCCTGAATCTTCACATAGAATCAGACAGCAGACTACTCAGTAAACCAAAGCTCATGGTTTCAGAGCAAAGCAAAGTGACAGGGTATGTACCTCAAATATCGAAATGCAAGCCAGTATCAGCATTTGTCTAACAGGAAGCAGAGGAAAGCAATGGGCATCTGACAGACCCAAGAACAGGAAAACCCCAAAAAAGCCAACAGACACTACCTGAAATGCAGGGCAGGACAATTTTAAAGTGACAGCAAAAGCAGGGAAGGATTTTGCTGCATCTTATAACAGAGGAGTGCCTCTCAGGTCTTGAGGAGCTGAGGCAGTCTTATCTGCATGAACTCTCAACTCTGACTTCCCAAGGTTCATCCAGGACAGGACTCTGCACCAAGGAGAAACTGTTGGGAGATGAATCAAAATTTAACAGGACAGAACAATAGATACAATAGAAGAACAAAGTCTGGATAAAAATAGGAGAGAGGGACAGATACAAAGAATCTCAAACACAGGCCACCGTATTTTTAATACTACGTGAAAACAACTGAAAAGGGAGTTCTACTAAGTAAAAGAAATCTCTGAACGAAGCTTTATTCTAAAAGTTCAAGGAGAGTAATTTTACATAGATGTGAGTGAAAGAAAAGTATCTAGGTCAAATCCCATACAAAATTGTCATGACAAAGAAAGAGAATAAGTGGTAGAAGATATCCTTATAGATGATAAAAACATGCCAGAGATACATACTCAAAAAACAAAGATAAAATGTTGGGACATTCTATTTTAAAAACAATCTAAAATACGTTGAGAAAATGATATAAGATATGAAAAAAACAAATCAAAATTAGAAATATTCAAATTAGGTGACAGAGCTCAAGGAAGAATTAAAATAAAAAGAACAAATCATTTAAAAATAATGGGTAAACTAAAAGTAACAAAGGAGTAAATAAACATAATGTAATGCCTTAAAAGAAAGAAGATAAAAAGGGGGGAATTTTTTAAAATCAAAAAGAAATGAAGAGATAAAAAGGATTCACATGAAATTGACATATATTGAAGAGGCAAAGAAGATCCAGTATATAGATAATGGGAGTTTGTGAGAACGAATACTGAAGCAAGGAAGCAGAGCAAATACTGAAAATATAATTAAGACTTTTATTCTGGAGTTAGAAATTTTTGAAGTGCATATTATGAAAGAGATTTTTCAGTATCAACCAACAGCAAGATATATCCCAATAAGATGTGTAAACTGTATTTTTTAATAAATAGAAAATAACATTTGGGCATACTGACAAAGAAAACCCTTGACTTACACAGGAAAGAATATCAAATTTTCTCAGATTATTTGACAGCAACATTTTACTTCAGAAGAAAATGGAATAAAGAAGGCATGAGGAAAAAATCATCATCCACCAAAATTGACCTTTCAGTGTAAAGGGCATTGACAGTCATTAGTATCCAAATTAGAAAGGAAAGTCACATTAGCCTGGTTTGCAGATGACATGGTCTTATACCTAGAAAAAACTAAAGACTCCACAAACAAAAAACCTGTTAGAACTGAAAAACAAATTCAATAAAGTTGCAGGATACAAAATCAACACACAAAAATCAGTAATATTTGTATATAACAATAGCAAACAATCTGAAAATAAAATCAAGGAAAAAATCTCATTTACAATAGCTACAAAATTATAAAATAACTAGCAATCAATCTAAACAAAGAAGCGAAAGATCTACAATAGGAAAAATACAAAACCCTGGTGAAAGAAATTGAAGAAGACACACAAAAAAAAAGCAGAAAGATATTCCATGCTCATGGATTGATATAATTAATATTGTTAAAATAATGATACTACCAAAAGCAATTTACACATTCACTGCCATCCCTAACAAAATACCAGTGACATTTGTCACAGATACAGGGAAAAAAATCCTAAAATTTATATAGAACCACAAAAGACTCTGAATAGCCAAAGCAATGCTGAACAAAAAGAACAAAGCTGTAGGGATCATACTACCTGACATCAAAATTTACTATAAAGCTATAGTAACCAAAACAGCATGGTACTGGCATAAAAATATACACATAGACCAATGCAACAGAACAGAGAACCTATATATAAATCCACATTTACAGCCAACTCATCTTTAACAAAGGAGCCAAGAACATATAATGGAGAAAGGGCATTCAATAAATAGGGGTAGGAAAACTGGATAACTATTATGTAGAAGAAGGAAACTATATATCATAAACAAAAACTGAATCAATAGATTAAAGACTTAAAGCTAAGACCTGAAACTATGAAAGTACTAGAAGTAAACATTGCAGAAATGTTCCAGGCCACTAGTCTGGGCAGATTGTTTGTGTAAGACCTCAAAAGCACAGGCAACCAAATTAAAAAATAAGCTGGTACTCAAGCTCAAAAGCTTCTACACAGCAAAGGAAACAATCAAAAAAGAAAAGCGACAGCTCCCAGAGTGGGAGAGAATATTTGCAAACTAAGCATCCGACAAAGGACTAATGACCAGAGGGGTTCAAACAACTCAATAGCAAAAGGAACAATCTAACTTAAAAATGAGAAAAAGATATGAACAGACATTTATCAAAAGAATACATATAAATGGCCAACAGGTATGCAAAAAAATGTTCATCTCTAGTTGTCAAAGAAATGCAAATCAAAACCACAATGAGATCTCATCTCATACCCCTTAAAATGACTTGTGTCAAGAAGACAGGCAATAACAGATTCTGGTGAGGATATGAAGGAAGGGGAACCCTCATACACTGTTGGTGGGAGTGTAAAACAGTAAGTGCAGCCATTGTAGAGAACAGAGTCGAAGTTTCTCAAAACACCAAACATAGAACAACCATATGATCCAGCAATTCCACTACTGAAGAAAAAAAAAAGAAATGAAAATATTGAAGTGCTATCTGCACTCCCAAGTTACAGCACCATTCACAATAGCCAAAATCAACCTACGTAAGTGCCCATCAGTGGACAAATGAATAAAGAGAATGTGATATATATACACAATGGAGTATTGCTCAACCATAAAAAGAAATGAAATCCTGTCATGTGTGGCAACATAGATGGAACCAGAGGACATGATAAGACAAGCACAGGAAAATAAATATTGCATGTTCTCATTCATCTGTGGAAACTTAAAAAATGGATCTTATGAAGATAGAGATTAGATTGGTACAGAGGCTAGGAAAGATAAAGGGAAGTGGGGAGATGAAAGGGAAAAAATAAGAATATAAATGTATTTATTACCACCCAACTTTACACTTAAAAATGGTAACAGGCCAGGCATGGTGGCTCATACCTATAATCCCCACACTTTGGAAGGTCGAGGCAAGTGGATAACTTGAACTTGAGAGTTCGAAACAAGCCTGAACCACTCACTGCACTCCACCCTGGGCAGCAGAGTGAAACTCTGTCTTTAAAAATAAAATTTAGAAAAAAGGTAGCAATGGTAAATGTTATTGTGTATTTTACCACAATTTAAAAAATTAATTAAAAGGAAAAAGTAAACATGAATAGAAATGTAAGATTTCAGGGCTTACCTTTCCCATTATCTTCTTTTTTTTTTTTGGTCAAGGAATCTAGTAGAGAATCATCTTCAGATTACCAAAATGACTAGAGACCCTCTGGCAGTAGGCACTAAATGTGTTGTTACAGTACTTGTGTGTCTATGACTACGAAGAGAAAAATTCGGGTGAGTAATACTTGTATGATTTGAGAATGCTGACATAGTACCACAATAAAATGAGGAGAAAGATGGGAGAGCATTTGTAAAAAATATTCTGTTATCAGGAATCATTGTTGATGTCTAGTATTGTTATTCTAAGACTCATGTATGTATACAAGTATAATAGGAAAATTAAAATGCTTAAACTCCCAAATTTTAGTTAAAAATATCATTAATTCATGAGGCATTTAGACACTGAGCATTAATGACTACTAACATCAAAAAAGAGCGAAAAAGAAGACATGATGTGTCACCAGGTGAAACAAACCACTACCACCATTAGTCTTGCCAAAAGCATCAAACTTGAGTGTAATTAAGCCTCTTGATCCAGTTGTCAGTTTGCAAGAAATACCAAGGAAAGAGGCTCATGTTGAATCATCTGTGTGTGCCACCAATAAAATCCAGACAGTGGGAGACTCTACGTGTCAAATGGCACAGGTTCTTCAACAAATACATAATAAGGGGAAAAAATGATTGGTGGAAAAAAAAATCTCAACTAGAATACCTTCTTTACCTTGCATTTGTATTGGAAAAATAGTAGAAGAATTTAAGATTTACCTTAAAACTCCTGAAATTACTTAAAACACTTTGTTGTATGATAAGAAAACATAAGGAATATTTGAGGATTTAACTCATGACAATGATAGAAATAGCTATTATGTATGGAAAGTCTACCACGTGTCTGGTACTAGAATAAGAACCTTCAATGTATAACAATTCTGTGAAATAGTAAATATTTTCTACATTATACAGTTGAGGAAATAAAAGCACTGATAGGTTAAGTAAATTTCACAAGATACTTAATTAATACATGGCTGAGTCAATGGGCTAACCCAGGCCTATGGACTTCATAGCTCATAATTTTTAACTACATTGTGTAAAAAATTAACTTTAAAATGTGTATTAAGAAGCCTATGTTGTAACCTTAATACTGTCATTTGGGAACTTAAAAAGGTTGTGTTAATAAATCTTCTCTTACAGTTCAGACATAAAGCTAAAAAGAATGGTGTGGGATTTAGTATTAGCCAAATGGTATTGGCATCTAATCATCAGCATATCAGAGATAATTTATATTGGACATTAATTTTTGGCTCAGTAGAGATGTCACATTTTTGAACTCTTATTCTATGCTTTGAGAATTGTCAAGCACTGCTTCTAAACATTTTATCACTTTCAATCTTATTTTGCATCTCTCATTTTATGGAAATTTTGTTTAGCTACATGCTTAAAATCTTGGTTTCTGATAGAATCAGAACAAGATTTTGATGATGCCCCTGAAGGCAAAGTGAGGAAACCATTAAACTGTTATTAGTATTCTGTAACTGATCCCTTATACCGTGGAGCTAAGCTTCTTGAAGAAAATAACATCTGAGATGCTGACCCAATGTAACTGGGTTCTCTGCTTAGCACAGCCCAAATATTTCATGCATGGTTAACATGTCTCCAAAATGACACTGATTTTAGGGAATTTCTCATTTTGATGGGGCAGCACATACATGGCAATCCATTTCACCTTATGATATCTTTATTCAGATGCCACCATGGGAAGCAGCTTGGACCACCCCGGAGATCTCTGGAGGGGATTGCAATAATAACATTTCAATTTTCTTTAAGGCCAAGAGTTTCATCAGTAGAACCTTTCTCTTTCTTCCTATTTCTTTTCCTGTCTGTCTCATTCTCACTCAGCTTAAAGCCCATCTTGAAATGGTGTTAAATCTAATACCTCTCTCAGATTTCATCAATCTTTGAAGTTGGCCAGGGCTACATAGAGTAAAAAGGCAAGCAAAAATGGGCCTCTATAAATTAGAGATTGGAAAATACCTATCAGAACACCAAGATTCTCAGAAAACTTTCCCCTCCAATATACAGGCTTGAAATGGAACTGGTTTTCTCCTCTGACATGCCTCAAGGAATTTTAAAGCCTCCTTTGTGGTGGTTTATAATTCCTCGTGTAACCCCTGCTCACATGACCTTCATTTCTTTATTTCTGATTTTTTAAATGAAGGTGGTAATTTTGCTGCTTTAAACATTTACCAGGATTCCATACTTCCCCATAATCTGCATTTTGTTGATTTAGTCCCCAGGCTGGAGATTTTAGGACGCTACCAAATTGATGTAAATAAACCTGGACCCCTGCCAAGGAATATAGAAAGCCACTGAGCAGCATTTCACATGGAAGGTCAGTGCATTTTTAACAATATAGAGAAAAAAGATTAGCCATGGGTATGTTTCAGATCCAGGAAAGATGAGGCCAGAGAAAACCATCTTCCTTCTCTTAGAAGACTCTGTGGAAGAGGGGGAATTTTAAGAATTTCTTAAATGATGGATGAGATACTACCAACTTCACAAGGATTCTGTGTTGCTGAATAAGATACTTTCGAATCACTCATATATTACTGGAAGGATACTACACAAATACACAGCAGATCTATGTTAAAAGTGGCCCTTTAACTTTGACCATCCACTTACTCTTTAAATAATCTAATCTCCTCTTCTGAAAGTTGATGTGTTCATATTTACACTTTTCCATAAGGAGTATCCAATTGTGGTTGATATGGGCAATAATCAAGAATGGCATAAGATCCATAGGATTGCTGGAAAAGGTAAGGGATTTGCATAGTGAAGTGTCTTTGGGATTGATTAGGACCGTTTTGCATGGCTTGGTAAAGGTGAAATGTCATCTCTCTTTTCTTCAGACAAGGTTTGGTTATCTCTTTTGGTTTTATTTTGAGATGGAGTCTTACTCATTCTGTTGCCCAGGCTGGAGTTCAGTGGCACAATCTCAGCTCACTGCAACCTCCGCCTCCTAGGTTCAAGTGATTCTCCTGCCTCAGCCTCCCGAGTAGCTGGGATTACAGGCATGTGCCCCCATGCCCGGCTAATTTTTGTATTTTTAGAAGAGACAGGGACCTACTCTTAGGACCAAATTAGGACCATAATAAAAAAAATTTATGGAAAATAATCATATTCTCTTTTACTATAAACTTTCAGACTATAATTTTTTTATAGTGGTCTGGTCTTCCTAATTATGTTTGAAATTCTGACTTTTATTTCTCTTTCAATTCTTAGGGGAAACAGATTTAATTAGTAAGTTATCAAAATCTTTTGATCTTCAGTAAATACTCATTATGTTGGCAGTTTATAAACTAAAAATAAGAAAAACAACAGGAACCTCTGAAAGATTGAATAAAACTTTCTAATTCTAGACCTAACGTTTGTTGAGTGACTTGGATAAGTCACTTAACATCTCTGTGCTTCATCTCCCCTTCTGCCCAAAATCTAACAAATCTCTCTCCACTTATTTCCCCAAATGCCAAAGGATAGAGTAATGAATAGGTGGTGCATGAGTGATACATGGATGGACGCATGATTGGGCATGTGGACAGAGGCATGCTTGGGTGGGTGGACTGATACACACGTTGGGTACATGGATGGTTGCCTGGGTGAGTGCATTGATGGGTGCAGGGTTGGGTGCACACATGGATTCATGGATTGAAACCTGGTTGAAAGGAAAGATGGAAGGACATACAAAATAAAATATTTTTATTAAATTAATTCAACAGAAGAATGAACTGAAATAAAACTGAAAAAACTGATAAAATTCATAGAAATGTTTGTTTACCACTGAAAGGAACTATAGTGCCTAAAATATTTTAAAAATAATATCAAAAAAATGTATTTGTGCCAAGGTCCATGTTAGATAATGTTTCAGATGTTTTCTTTGGTAAGAGGCCTCTGTGTTTTATATGGCAGACACGTTATAGCAGGAGTCCTCCATTTGTATAAGATGTTTGCAATCCACAGAAACAACCTCCTGCTATTTATCTTATGGTCCAGTCCAGTTCATTGCTGGATCTGTAAGGAGAGGTACTGAACATCAGTTTGAAAGATTCCTCAGAGCACCCAGAGCCCCCTGGTATAGGTAAAGCTAACCAGGGGAACCATTGTTGTGTTAATTTGTTTTGTTAGATTAATGATTCCTCTGTTAATATTTAACCTTTTGTCAAATTGTGATGCATAAGGTTGTACATCGAGATCAATACAAATGAATAATGAGACAGGCATATTTTTTTCATCTCATTTATTTTCCTGCTAGTACACAACAGCATTTTATTGACAGTGTGTTTCAAATGGTCCATTATTAATTAAACTTAGAGAATGACATATCCTTTCAACACGTGAAAAGAAACACCAATGTTCCCCCTCTTTGATCTTTCCTGAGGACTTGGAATAGTAAAGACGTCTCTTAGGACTATGGATGGAGGGGAGAGTGAGGTATGCTTCATAGAGTGTTTGCAGATTGGACACTATGTACTATGCCCAAGGGGCAGCTCTGAAAGCTTCTGTGTGTTTTTATGGTTAGAATGTTATTGGCAATGATGGTAAATAAGAAATGCAACAATAGCTGAGAATTTCTTCAAATGGCATGGTTTAAAATTACTAGATCTCCCAGAATAGAAAAGAATAATGAAGTACAGTTTTCCTCAATCCCTCACAATATCGTTTTGCCAGTTTTACATTTTAAAAGCATCCTCATTTATCCATTCTCTCAATAAAATCTGTTGGGGAAAAGTCCTCGTTCCACACAATGCAGTAATAAGAGCGGCAGCTTCACCATCACGTAGGGGTTCTGCGGAGACTTTCTGCTTTCAAATCCACATTTCTCATCAGGGCTCTGAAGCCTCTGCTTTGTATTTGTCTGACTGTATGTCTCTCTGTCCGTCTCCTTTGCTTCTCTCCTGCACATCTGCTGCTGTCTTCTCTTTCTCTGTCGTCTGGACTCCTCAGCCTCTGTCCAAATGACACAAGGATATTCTACTCTCTCCAAGTTCACATGCCACTGCCAGCCACATACAGGGACTGATGAGAAAATTTTGATTCTAAATTCATGGAAGAAAGAAGCTGTTTGGACCTGCTTGGGCCAGATGGTCCAACATGGCTGTACATCACCCACCTCCATGGGTGTGGAAGAGGGGTGATTGTGGGAGGCAGGAAATAATCATGACCTAGGCAGACCCTCCAAGACATGTCTACTACAATTAGATACCTCCTAAAGGTGTGCTGAATGGAAAGAAAGTCAAGGAATTGGAATAAATAATGTCTATTTAATTGTAAATTGTACTTTCTTCTTGAGGGCACATAAATTTAAGAAATAGAATAATTATAACAGCATTTTCATAAATTAAGTAGTATTAGGCTTAACCCGTGTCACTGCTGGGTATCCAACACAGCAGGGGTTTAATAAAGGCTTGTTAACTGTCTAGAACTCTGTTGAATTTAATTTAGCTTGATTTAGCATTTCCTATATGCAAAGTGCTTGACAACAATTGCATTTCCTGATATTTGCAGTCTTCCTGAGAACCTGAAATGCTATTTCTCATTTTATAAATGTGCACCTATAATTGTCCAGAGAGACTCATTTCTTTGTGGGAGGAGAGTGGAAATAGTGGTTAAGGACACCAAATTAGGTCCAGATCGTGGCTCCTCTGCTCACTAGTTTTGTGACGTTGGTCAAGTTACATAATCCCCTTGAGCTTCATTTCCATCTCTTAAGCTGATATAATAGAAGTTACCAGGCCAAGGTTTCATGAGGATTAATTGAGAGCTTGGGACACAGAAGGTGCTCAGGATGTTAGCTCTTAATAATTGCAATAGTTATTGTTGTACAAAATTTTACTGCAGGTTTGGCAACAATTTCTTTATTAAAGAACAATCCCAGGAATGCTGTAACACAAATTGGCTTAAGAGCTTGTGCTGTTGTTTGCCTGTTAGATCCCGTAACTGATGCGCTCAGGTTACAGGCTCGAGTATATGTGTTTTATTCTCCGCATCATACACAGAGTTCATCCCTCCTCTTGGGTGTTGGTCTGTTGGATCCTTCTCTTCAAGAGGCAGACCAAGCTCTGACATATTGACTTGAAGGGCTGAGTAAGTAACTTACTGCTCTTTCCTAAAGAAGAGAGAGCAAAGATAAGGGGCAGGTGATATACTTTGGCTGTGTCCCCACCCAAATCTCATCTTGTTGCTCCCATAATTCCCACTTGTTGTGGGATGGACCTGCCTGGTGGGAGATGATTGAATCATGATGGTGGTGTGGGGGTGGGGGTGGGGGTGTCTTTCCCATACTGTTCTCATGATAATGAATGGATCTCACAAGATCTGATGGTTTTATAAGTGGGAATTTCCCTGCACATGTTCTCTTTATTTTTTGGAGATGGAGTCTTGCTCTGTAGCCCAGGCTGGAGTGCAGTGGTGTGATCTTGGCTCACTGCAACCTCCACCTTCTGGGTTCAAACAATTCTTTTGCCTCAGCCTCCTGAGTAGCTGGGACTAGAGGCATATGCCACCACACCCAGCTAATTTTTCTATTTTTAGTAGAGACAGAATTTCACCAGGTTGGCCAGGCTGGTCTTGAGCTCCTGACCTCATAATCCACCTGCCTCAGCTTCCCAAAGTGCTGGGATTACAGGTGTGAGACACCACACCCAGCCAACAATCTCTCTTTTTGGCTGCTGCCATCCATGTAAGATGTGACTTGCTCTTCCTTGTCTTCTGCCATGATTGTGAGGCTTCCCCAGCCATGTGGAACTGTAAGTCTAATAAATCTCTTTCTTTTGTAAATTGCCCAGGATTGGGTATGTCTTTATCAGCAGCATGAAAATGGACTAATACAGCAGGTATGGAGAAGCCATGCACATTGTCCAAGCAGAGCATAGGAGCATTGTGTGAGCACAGGAACAGGTTCAAAACAAGGCTGAGCACCGTTTAAAAATGACACAGGACACCTGGGAGAAGCTGCCAGGGGAAGGAACTGGGGTTTGGTGGGGAGGGGCTAGGATTCAAGGCATCATGCTGGAGCAGAGGTCATTATTATTCAAATGTGCTACTGGTCTTAACAGTGATCAGAAAGCATTTATATGCTAATTATAATAATCATATGCTAATTATTAGAATATTGGTTATGTGTTCATTGGCTCTCTTACTGCTAATTGGAAAAACTCAAAGTTGTCCTAGTAATGTGGCTCATGGTACTGTCTTCAGAGCAGCTAAGTTTAATCAACATAGTATCAGTGTTGGTACATTCATGTACCATTTTATCATAAGGTACAATCCTTATGATTTCATTATAAATCATGGCTACAGAGCTATCTTGAAATCATCTGAATACCATGTAGACACTCGTTGATCGCTTCATTTATTCCACCAACTTTGTTGAGCAGGCTCCAGTGAAACCCAGATTACCTGTACTCTACAGTCTAGAGGGACAAATAGCTGCATGCACCATATATGCACATACTGAATGTTTTAGGCAGCTTAAACGTGCTTCTCACAGATTTGGGAAGTGAAAAGTGTAGTGCAAAAAAAAAAAAAAATACAGACAGTTGGGAGATACACCCATGCCTCTTTTATCTATGCTGTCAGGGCTAAAAACTCTTGACTGAGCTGTAGAGGGTCAACAGATAGCCAAAGTATCAACCAGAGAATCAAGTTCAGCCTGAATTCAACTATTTAGGATTCTAGGTCAGACTTCAGGCAGGAAGCCTGAACTCACAGGTCAGTGGAAATAGACAGGGTTTGATGCAAGTGACCCACAACATCAAGACCTGACTGCTTCTGTCATTGAGATTGGCAATGTGGAAGGAAAGGGCAATGATGTACCTTCAAGCTGGGATTATATGAAAGCAGCTGACGGTTGCATTCTCAAGTCAGAAGGAAATAAATGTGTTCTACGAGGGTCTGGCATTCACAGGAAATTTCCGTCTTGGGAGAGAGTTGCCAATCCAAGACTCTCAAATCTGGCAGGGTTGGCATAGTTAAGTCCTAGATGAGAGTTCATGGTCAAACACTTGCTTTACAGTGTAAAGCCATGTTTTAAAGGGAATTAGCGGCACCGAACAGTGCCCTTGTGATTTCTTGTGCTGGGGGAAATGATAATTGAAACAAAACATTGCCATTCTACAAATTCTCTATTTATTCATTCAATCAGTCAATATCTTGCAAGCACCCACCATGTAAGAGACCACTAAAAAGCTCTGAATTACAGCAACACAAGGTAAAGTTGATGCCCTTCCTCAAGAAGAGAAATACTGGACTATCAAGAACATAGCAGAAGAGATGTATTCACTGTGTACCCTGCTCCCAGGCATGAGAGAGCCCCAGCAGGTGTGTATCTGATGAGGGCCTGCTTCCTGGTTCTCATAGTGTCTCCAGGGGTGCAAGGGCGAGAGCAGCTTCTGGTATACTTTATAAGGGCACTAATCCCGTTGAGGAGGACTCTTCCCTCATGTCCTAATCACTTTTTTTTCTTTTGGGACAGAGTCTCACTCTGTTGCCCAGACTGGAGTGCAGTGGTGTGATCTCAGCTCACTGCAACCTCTGCCTCCTGGGTTCAAGTGATTCTCCTGCCTCAGCCTCCCAAGTAGCTGGGATTACAGGTGTGCACCACCACACCCAGCTATTTTTTTGTATTTTTAGTAATGGGGTTTTTCCATGTTGTCCAGGCTGGCCTTGAACTCCTGACCTCAGATGATCTACCCACCTTGACCTCCCAAAGTGCTGGGATTACAGGCGTGAACCACTGCACCCGGCCCCCAAATTACTTCTGAAAGACCCATTTCCAAATACCCTCACATTGGGAATTAGTTATCAACATATGAATTTTTCAGGGACACATTCAGTCTAGAGCAGCTCCTTAAGCTATGATCAATACACTTTATTCCTCAGGCTGTCATTTCCTCTTCAGCCCTCAGGTTTTTGCAATCCTGTCCACATGGCCTCTCACTTTGATTTCTTTAGCCATTTCCGGTAGGCTACTGGGAAGGAGCTAAAATGGCTCTAGGTCAGCCTTCCACTTTCAGCCCTACATAATCCACATCTTATTCCTAGAAAAGACACACTTTTGTTACCTTAACATATTCTGAAAATGGAGACCAATCCCCATGCTGCCATCTCTATTTAACGCCCACCTACTCAACGGCTCAAGCAAGAGCCAGATTCTATTCTACCAGGTTCTTGGCTGTAGAAAATACAGGTCAGGTTCTCCTTTGAAGTGCTGCTAGACCCAAGCCTCAGTCCCTCTCCATGGAAGGTGGGTGAGGATTTGTAGCATGCCAGCAGCTCTCACCAAAAATACCCTCTCCCAGTTTCCTAACCACCCAGTTCTTTTATAACCTCATTAGAGGCAAGGGATTCAAGAGTCAGGAAATCATGTTCTAGACAAGTTCTTTGAAAATTTTGCTCATGGTACCTCCTTTGGAATCTGGTCTGTCTCGAATCTTGATGCCTCAACAAAAACTTCCAGTGTAACATTCTCCTGCGTAGATTTGGTAGCACACTGCTGCATGTTTGGGAGAACCAGGCAGAAAAAAAAGGAATGTCCTCTGCAGTCCTTGATAATGAAAAATGGATAGTGGTGGAGAGATAGGGCAGAGGGGAATTCACTGGCAGAACTTAGGAAGAGTCTAAAGGAGGAAGAGAAATGAAACAGAGAAGGGAGAAACCATAAAAAATGTAAACTTTCAATGGAGCGTCTGAGAAACACTTGTTGACAAGATGGGTCACTGCTCTGGTTTGAAGTCATAATTGATCAAAGAAATATGCCCAGTTAGAGTCTTTGTCTCCATCCCAGGGCTGCTATTTTAGTTTCACGGAAGCAGCTCAGTGATTCCTGAGAACATACAGTTTACAAAATAGCCTTTAGGTTTGTGAGAACACAACTGAACTGTGGATTCCTTAGTGGTCAGACAGATCATTAGTTCCCTCCATCCCCAAATGGCTCTATTTGTCTTACATTATAAACCAGCTCGTTGAAGAACAGAAGGCTTATGCCAGGCTTAACAATCAACTCTGCCACTGGAAAGCACTGTCGTTTTGCTTCTGGATTTTTAGTTTTTTCCCTTCATAGGCATAAAATTTGGGGGCCTCCCTTAGGAAACCATCCAGGTGAAGCTCAGTCATTTGTGTCTGAAATGAAATGTCTATTGGGATCATTGCAATGTGGTCACAGAACACACCATGAACCCACCACAGTCTCATCCAGGGCAGTGACAAGGAGTCATGTGTACTTGTGATTCCTAGTCCGGAAAGCGTAGCAGACACCCACACTGTAACTCTCCAGATTGGGGCTACTGAATAGATTTTATGAGTGTCAAGACTTAAGTGGTGAAAAGTTTGGCATTCTCATTTACCAATTGCATTATCCCATTCAGAAAACCATGGCTAATGTGGATGAAAAATGGAAGGCCAATTTTAATCCACCTCCCAAAGCTTTCTCATTGACTGGGACATTCTAACTGTCTTTATTCAATGCTTACTCCTTAGCGCCACTATTTTAGCTCCCTACATGTTTTCTTCCTCACATAGTGAATACATTTGGGGTATGTTTCCAAGTCACCAGCACCCCTGCTTTAACTGACCTCACTATCAAAATCTAACCCACCCCCTTCCCCAGGAGCCATTCTATAAAATGTGAGCCTATGCCCCAGTCTTAATCACATTATACCAAGCTTGGGTAACATCCTACAAGCTGGACCAATCAGAATTCCTTCCTTCTAAATTTAGAATTGAGATCAACAGATAATCTGGGAGATTATCTCCATGGGTCTGGAACCCTGGTGGAGCCTGAAACAAAGCAAGGCAACCTGCAGGGAGAGCAGGGAATGATGTGGATTCATAAAGAAGGAGAGATAAGGGAGGGAGAGAGCTGAGTTCCTGGCAACATCCAGTGCCAAATTGCAACCTTTCCTGAGATCTGGCCGCACTCCTGGTCTTCGTTTCGTTTCCATGTGAGATGACAGCATGATCTGGTTTGTCCAGTTCAATTATAATGGTGCTCCCTTTCCCTGGTTTAAAGTCCACAGGCACACTATTTCTATAGGACTTCAATTTTAGTCTTCTAAGAGAAACTCGCTTTAGCCTAAATTATCTCAAGTTAGATTTTCTCTCTTGCTTTAGGACCAATGTGTACTGCAGCCTTAACAGATAGATATTTTAGAGAGTTCTCACTATTTTGTAGATGAGAAAACTGAGGCTCTGGGAAGTTAGGTAAGTTATCCAAGGTCAAACATATGATAAATGGTGGAGCTGGGGATTTGAACCAGATCCAACCACCTCTAAGGCCCATGCAGTTTTCACTGGACTTTAGCATTTCTCAAGGACACCGACTTTAGTTGTTTTTATAGTCAACAGCGATTTTGTCTGTCTCAAAGCCTCTAAAGACAGATTGGGTGTCCAAAAAAAAATGAATCCCAAACTCTTCTGATTAAATACCTGCCTTCCAATTGCTCTTTGAAATATGAGATAGAAAATGGCAATACTGATGAAGATGAAATGAACTCGGGCGGAAGCCTGAGCTGCATTTGGGAAAGATGATTAGTGGATTAAGTGCCGGTGAGCAACAAAGAAGTTGTTTGCCTTTTTCCTACTGTCTATGTGTCATTGAAAAGGTGGACATATTCTCACCTGAGACGACTCTAATTAAAAGGTCTTTTGGATAAAAATCTGAATGCAACAGAGGGACCATGAATTAAAGTGTGTGTGTTCTCTGTACTGTTCTGCTTTCATTAGCCACTGGACCACATCTTTTTCTATTATGCATCGGGGATCATTACATAGAGTGTCAGTGAATGCAGCCACTGGCTGAGACTAGCAGGCCCATTAGACACTGATTCTTAGACTTTCTTCTCCCCAATCAAGTAAAGTCATGGCTTTCAGAAATGAGTCATTATATATGGTCTTAATTAACCTTAACTGGGTGCCAGCTTTTTTCATATAGGTCAGCTCTGACACAACGAATGTAATGTAGCTAGATTTTTTTTCTTCAGGGATGATGTGGCTCTGGTTAGTATTGCAAAGAGGTTTTTGAACTAGACTTGCCCAGCCCAGCATAGTTTTCTCTCAGGGATACAGCCCAAACTCCCACCAGAAGGAATCTCACTTTCTTGTAACCACTATCATGCACTAAATCCATCTACCTTTTGTGATATATTCATCACTGGCACAAATCGGAGACTGTGGAAGCTAAAAAACACTACCCCAATAGGACTGGCTGTTGGCATGCTTTTCCAAGTAAAGTGCTTATACGTTTCCCTGCCTTTCACTCTATCCTCTTAATGGCAAAGGATGTGGTGCTAATTTTATTGGTCAGCAATCAGAAGAGATCAATAGCGAACAGAGGTGCCAATTTGTAGGGGAGGTGTTATTTTTAAACAGCCTGCCAAACTCTGGAATTAAATTGAGGCTTTAAGGGCAAAGAATGGACAAACCACATCTAATAACTCTTCATTCTTTCCGGTTTCCCATATTTTATCATTGTCTTGTTTTCTGCATGTAAGTTGCTCTGGCTGCTTTCAGAGAAGAATAGGGGAAGGGTGGGAGAGGGGTAGAGATGGAAGGGGGAGAGAAGGAAAGAGTGTGAAAAGCTGCATACATTATCAGGCCCAGAGGATGACATAATCCCAACCAGTAACTTCAAATTGTTGGCAGTGTCTGTACTGCTGACTTTGTTACTGGCCAGTCCCCTCTGGGGAAGATTATTGACTACAAATTTGTCATTTCGCTATAACTCTCCAGCTAATATAAATAAAATTTCAACATTTGCTCAACACTGCACCCAAAGACATAAACAGAGAAAGACACCATCCAATGCCTGGAGTAATTTCTCCTCGATCAGATCCCTTTCTCAAGACAGTTGTTCAATGTTGCTGTTGTACAGGTCTGACCTTAGGAAAGAGGACCCAGATCCGTTGAGCATTCTCTGTATTCATAGGATGTGCCCTGGATGTGGACGAAATGATGCTGGGGGTGGGGGAGGTGGTTTGGTTATGAGGAAAACAGTATAGAGTAAGTGAGATGATTCCTGGTCTTCCAGTCTGTAGGTCGAAGTGCCTTATCACTGTGGGGAACCATATATGAAGGGAGGGGCCCCCGGGGCAAGTGGGAGAGGCACCAGTATTTTCATAACATTCCTTAACATTTTAATTTGGAGGAAAATGCATCTCTTTTGTGTTTTCACTACTAGATTACCCTGAGGAGGGATAGTCATATTTTCTTTTAACTTTTAAGTTCAGGAGTACAGGTGACAAGTGCAGGTTTGTCACATAGGTAAACGTGTGTCATGCAGGTTTGTTGTACAGATTATTCCATCACCCAGGTATTAAGCCTAGTGCCCATCAGTTGTTTTTCCTGATCCTCTCCCTCCTCCAAATCTCCACCCTCTGATCGGCCCCAGTGTGTTTCGTACCCCTCAACGTGTCCATGTGTTCTCACCATTTAGCTCCCACTTACAAGTGAGAACATGCGGGATTTGGTTTCTGTTCCCTTGTTAGTTTGCTAAGGATAGTGGCCTCCAGCTGTATCCGTGTCCCTGAAAAGGACATGACATCGTTCTTAGTTTTTTAAAACAACTATTTAAAATGGAAATGGGAGGCAAATCCTGCTTAGCCCAGATTTGAAAGGAAAGAGCAAACGAGTAAACCATGCACAGTAAGTAATTTCCAAATGATTCTTTCTCTTCAGTTTGAGATATTTCCATGAGGTGAGAGTCACACATTCTCATATATATTTACACCCAAATTACTGTACCAACATTTAAATCTTTCGCAAGTAACAGTGTGAAACCAGCAGCCTCAGAAGTATTTGTAACTGAGATGCATGATTGGTGGCACAAGAATTGTTTTATAAAATACTATAGCTATCATTTTCAATTGCTGACTTATGGTGGATGATCTGTATAAAAATATAAATTATTTGTGTTAAGGAAATGGTGATTAGATATGGGCTTTGTGTGTTCGTCATTAATCTTTCCATTTAAATGCAAATTTTCATTTCAATCCCTACCTGAAAATACTCACATCTAATAAGAAACAAGTTTGATTTTCTGATTATTTCAGACGAAGTCTTTGGAATATGCATTTTCTTGTCATGGGAAAGAGTGGGTTCTATTTACATTTTTCAAGTGTATTTTGAAAACCCAGCCAACCAAATATCACTTGCAACTCAAACATGAAAGTTATTTGGTTGGCTGAGAGACATCTGGATGTATGGGTGTGTATGTTTGAGAGACAGGTGTCAAAGTGGATATCCACTCTCTCTTGGTGATCCCCAGGTCATGGATTACTGGGGATCTTGGAGTTACTGCTGGTGTTTGAAAACGCTGGTATTCACCAAACATTATCTCAATAGTCAAAAAAGTAAATATATCTTGACTATGTATTTTAATAGTAATTATTAGTATTACATAGCAAGAGGTACATTAAACTCTAAACTAGGTTCATTCATCTGATCCTCACAATAACCCGTTGACATAGCCATTATTTTTATACTCATTTTATAGATAAAGAGGTGAAGCCCAGAGAGATCAAGGAACTAGTCTAAGTTTATATGGATGTTAAATAAAGGATAGGTTGACCCCTAAACCTGTGAATTCACCTGTAGACCATTCGGCCTTCTGAGATTAAATGTTACTTAAAGGCATTTCTGATGAATTGTTTTTCAAAATCAATGTTAAAAAAATATATGGTCCTCAAGCATGAGAAGGCTAAGAGCCCATGCTCTTATTTAATCAGGACCTACGGTTAATCAGGTTGGTTGTCAGCTGAATTCTGCCTAAAACTAGGAGATCAAGAGAGATGGGCAAGAGAGCAACCAAGGGTGTGCAGTTCATTCATGAACTAACTTACCTGCCACTCAGAGGAAACGATACACCTTTAGGTCAGGTGCTCAGGTATTCGTCAAAAGGATGAAGGAAAGAGTCAACTACTAACAAGCCACTCTGTAAATATAGCTTTTCTGTTTCTTACAGATGGCCAGGTCAAGATGACCCAAAGGGAAACAAAAATTAGAAGGTGAAGTACACAGGAGGCTGAGGCAGGTGGATCACTTGAGGCCAGGAGTTTGACACCAGCCTGGCCAACATGGCGAAAACCTATCTCTACTAAAAAAAAAAAAATTTCTGGGCATGGTGGCAGGTGCCTATAGTCTCAGTTACTTAGGAAGCTGGGGCAGGAGAATTGCTTGAACCCAGGAGGTGGAGGTTGCAGTGAGCCAAGATTACGCCACTGCACTCCAGCCTGGGTGAGAGAGCAAGACTCATCTCAAAAGAAAAAAAAAAAAAGGAAAGAAATTTCAAGAAGGTGAAGTACAGACCAAGATAGAAAATGCAGTTGCCAAGGAGTGCTTCCTCCTTTAGTAATATAGGGGAAAGAAATACTTCTGTAGGCTGCCACCCTGGAAAAAAAAAAAGTGTTAGTACCATAGAATCGTCTAGCAATGTCCTGTTACGTTACTCAGCTCCTATTCTATCAAATACTATGAGCAACTTCACAGACTTGTGCGAAGGCTAAGTTAGACAACCTCAGCCTAGTAAGTCCTTTAGCGCCGTAACTGATGGTTGCCCTTGACACTGCTACCGGATCCCTACCCCACCCTCACCCCCCACCAACACAGTGTAAATGCAATGAAGAGAAAGAGGAAAATGCAACTACTTTTTTTTCTTTTCTGACTACAATGAGATATTTCTTGTGGCTCTCTCTAAGAAGCTAGGAATACTCTGTGGTCGTTAGGAGAGCCATTTAGTGGCTGCAGAATCAGCTATTAAAACAAGAAGAGTCCTCCCTGTTGTGCCCCACCCGTGCTCCAGAGATCACTCTGGTCTCTGACCTCTTCAGTCTTCCCTGTTTTTATTTGGTGGTTGGTCCATGCCCTGCCCTGCTCTGAGCATTACTAACCCGTAAGTGAGAGCTGGGAGGGGGTCAGCCTCTGAAAACCCAGATAATTGTAAAGGTTAAAGTAGTTCACGGTGTTATAATTAACTGCTGTATTAGGTGTTTTACAATCCTGACACCACCACAGAGAGAAAATGTTTAATCAGAATTGAAGGCACCTTGGAATTAATCCATTTTCATGGTGGAAATTGCAGTGAAGGTATGAAATCAGGCCCAGGCGAGAGAGCTAGCACATTTCCCTCACAGGTTGCATGCTACGCACTGTTTTTCCTGCAGCTGGTTAGAATTTTACCATCCAGAACTTTCTATGCTGTGCAGCAATTTTTTGTTACTACAGTAAAATCCATTTATCAACCTTACCTAGAGTCAGGGTTCTCAACACGATTTCCCGTATCAGAATTCTGTAAGCCACAACCTGTCTACAAAAACAGTGTAGCATGTGGCCAGCTCAATCTAGAATGAGGCTATGGTACTCGGTACCGACCCTGATGCATCCACTCTGATCCTCCCAGCAAAGGCACTGAGGATCACCTGTCCCTACTCCCCCTGGCTAGCACACCTGACTGAACAACAAGAAGGAGGAGCTAACCATATTCCAAGGGTGGCTGAACTCTGAGTTACAGCTTTCTGCTCCATGATTCCATCCATAGGGCCCATAGCACAACACCTGCCACAAAATCGACAGTCCCCAAGTGGTTAATCTTTTACAGGTGCCATGATTTTGCTGCTGGGCTGGGACAAGTCACTTACCTGCTCAAACACTCACTTTATTACAAAAATAACCTTGTGGGACTTTTGTAAGAAACAGAGGTAACAGAGAGATAGGATGCCTAGGACATGGTATGTGCCTGAAATCATGAATGAGCAGCATCGCGCAATGGAGAGTGCTCACAGGTGTCTGCTGGTGTTATTGCAACAACTATTTCGATAAACTTTTTCCTAGAAATGGAATAAAAAAGATCCTCTGGATTGAATAAATGCATTGAATAACTGTGCTCAGACAAATGTATTTGCTGATTTCCAAGCCTCTGAGCTTTTGCACAGGCAAACTAATTAATTAGTTAGGTTTAATAAAAGTTACAAACCTCAAAAATATATCATGTAAGTCACACCTTAGTGCTTATTTTAAGAATAGGGTATTTTGTCCTTGATGGTGACTACCTAGCAGGCGGCCCATTTAGACAGGTTGTACCCATTCTCCAAACAATAGATTTCTGCCTGTCACTGCCCAGCTGATGGACAATTTAAAAATGGTTTCTAGCACCTGTGAATTGCAGAGCTAACTATGCAAACGCTCTACTGTCTCCTAATAAGAAACGAGGTCTGCAATGCAATCAGGTCTGGAGGGTGGCCAGGTAGTCTATTTGTACAGCGTGTCTGTCCCTATCTGTGAAGGTGTTTATTTTTAGCTCTACACAGTTTCTAGCACCATCCCTCCTTTGGAGGCCGACAGCCTGTTTGAGGGACCTTAAACAAGCTGTTAAAAGCAAGAAAGATTGCTGAAAGTAGGAGGCAGCTGAGCAGCTGAGAAGGTGATTAGAGCAGGGTTCACCTTAGGTGTCCAAGGTAGAAAAGCAGTTTCGACAGAGTGTCAAGCAAGTTGGCCAACAAACTTTTAAAAGCCAGCCCCAGTGACACTCGCCTGGAGCTTTAAAGAAACAATGCCTGAGAGGACCTGAGAGTGTGAGAGCCCCTGGGTACAAAGGATGGCACTGGGCATGTGAGTTCTCACAAATGGCAGGAAGCTAGACTCCTGAGCTCAGACTGCAAATGCCACGGGCAGAAGCAGGAAAAGAAACCCTGCGTCGATGACGGTTCCACAGGGCTAGCTGGTTGGTGCCTGTTTGGGCTAATTCAGGGCAGCAGAAGGTCTGTGCTTAAGGTCACAGTCATAATCATGATAGCGTCAGAAGGTGACACCACCCAGACAGCCCCTGGACACTTGCAGGGACAAAGCTCCAAAGTTATGAAAGTCAGCAATGACAGATCTCAGAGCAAGTTAAGTCCCAAAGGGTCACATTCAGCAATGAAGGAAAAAGAGGCTGAGGACATTGCCTTTCTAAGTGGTGCCAAGTACACTGAGTGCCCCAGATAAATATTAAATAGCAGTGGTGACATCATATCACATCAAGTGCGTCGTTAGGACTCAGTAAGTCTGGTTGAACCAACTCAGTGTGACCATCAGCAGAGGGCCTGACCCCAAGGATTTTTAGTGTGGGAGGGGAAAATGGGAAGCAGAACAGCAAATACCAGACACTGTAAGAGCAGCTGCATCTCTCAGGCCTGCCAGGCCCACAGAAGAGTTCATGGCCACAAGCACTGGTCAGCAGGCTCTCTGCCTGGATGTTTTTATTTACAGCAGAAACAAAAGGTGCAAGTAGTTTCACAGGGTACCCAGGAGAGGCAAAGGAGATGAGAGTCCTTCCTTGCCAAGGTTTACAGTCATGTATGGGTCTTTGACTGGGAGGCACTTAAAGCCTTAGAGGCAACAGAGAAGCAAGTGGGGAGTTGGCTGCTCAAGAACATCACAGTGAAAGAACTACCCTGCTGGTAGATGCTGCAGAAAGTATTCTCAGCTCACAGTGGGGTTTTGAGGAGTTGCAGAAACAGAACATTGGCCTCTGAACATAGTGAAGCATTTTCCTTGTGAGTTTCTTAGATTCTTCTTTCTATGCCCAATCTTCAGGTGGTGGGGTATCCATCAAGAGGTAGAATGATTTGCCCAGGTCTTGCAGCCAATCTGGCTGAACCCTGTCAAATCTCTTAGCTGATGGTGAAAGGTTTTGGACCTCTAACTCTAAATAAGTGACATAACTGAACATCAGGTCACTGAAAACTGGGGGTCAGTTGTGGGAAGAGCATGGACTTTGCAATCATAGTGAACTTGGACTCAAACAACAACTTCACATTTCCGAGCTTTGGGACCTTGACAGAGTTGTTTAGCCTCTGAGTCTCAGGCTTCGTGTGTATAATGTGGAGGATATACTGCCAGCTTTGTCAGGCTAACACAGAATGTGTGTCAAGCACTTCGTACAGACTCTGGCAGAGTTGCCATTCAATTAACTGCATTTATCAATCCATGTTAATTATAATGAAAACCAACAGGGAATTAGAACCAAAATAGCTATCTCTCACGTCAGAATCTACTGATGAACTGAAACAGGAAGAACCTACAATGCAGACTGTGTCTTAAGGTGCTTAAAATTATGGCAACAATTTAAGTATGTATTGTGGATAATTCTCTATGTATGTTAGAAGGGAATGTCATTCTCTCCTAAATATTTACAAGTCAATCCATTACATGAAAGGATAAGAGAAAATAAAAGATTCTAGGCCAACGAAAAGAACTGTGTAGGGGTAGGTGCTTTTTTAACCAAACTGGGAATGTGGACAGGGAAAACTAAATGAGAACAATAGAGACAGTAAAGATATGATACTTCCAGCTCTGAGAAATGAGAATTGGAGAGGAGGATGGATTCCAGCAACTGGGATAGGTCAGAAGGGACAAGAATAGAAACAACTTGCAGAGATCTGAGAGTCAGCAGCTACCACAAAGGTGGAGATGAGTCTCTGGAGACATCCCGCCTCCACCTGCTCCTCACAGCACGATCTTCTGTGAAGCAGGAATCACTGGCACTACTAGAACAACGAGCCCATGCAGGCAACCAAGCAGCATCCATCTGCTCAAGCTGGAAGCAGGAGACATGAGGAACACACAGCCTATTAAATATAAATAATCCATAGCATCATAAGTATTTTATATGGCTGCATACAGAGAAGGTACCGTATTTTATACCCTCGCTGCAAATCTAAATATTTTATTGTTGCCGATTTTGCCATTGACCTGAGCTACAGTGAAGTGTTTGTTGAGGTTGACATTATTTGGTTATATCACCAATGATCATTCCTGCCAGCAGGTGATCTGATCGTCTCTCCTGAGGAAATACTTGCCATCCATTGGCAGACACTGGACTCTGATGGGTTCCTTTGCGTTTAAATGATTCTGAGAGATGCACAAGTATGTGCACATATTAAGAAGAGGGTTTACTTTTAGAGTGAAGAAACTTGAGGAAACTATTATTAAGGAAATGGCTTTCTGTGCTTTATTCAAATGAATAAAAGGCAATACAATTCTGAATGGGGGCCTTGAAAGGATTTCTATTTTTGTGTAAAAGGAATGTGAATTGATGCACAAAATGTGGTATATCCATATGACGGAATAGTATCTTGTGACAAAAAGAAACACAGCGCTAATATATGCTACAACATGAATGAACCTCAAAAACATTATGCTAAGTGGAAGAAACCAGACCAAAAATAAGAACATGTATTATATGATTCCATTTATATGGAATGTCCAAAATAGGCAAATCCATAGAGACAGAAAGTCAGTCCCAAAGCAGGAGGGTCTCAACAAGAATCTGAATCCCAACCTTGCCTAATCCCAGGGTGGAAAAGGGGAGCAATTAATTATGTGCATGGAGGTTTCTTTCTAGGATAACAGAAATGTTCTAAAATCAGATTGGGGTAATAGTTGGACAACTCTATAATTATAACAAAAAAAAATCCTGTAATGTGCACTTAAAATAGATGAATTTTATAGAATATAAGTTATATTCCAAGCTGTTAAAATGGAAAAAGGAGTGTGACTTTTGCTAGATGCTACTGGAAGACCTCTTTGGAAAAAAGGTAGGGATTTAAGTTTTGAAGCCTCCCAGAATGGTAATAAAAAGAGGGAATGGGGACTGGATGGCTGAACTATGGACTCTGTTCCTCATGGTTACAGGAGCATTCTTCATCCCCTGACAAAGATGTGACCACAGTTCCCACCAGGTTGCCCAGTTCATATCTGGATACATATCCTTGTATGTGCTGAGACAGATACCCCAGATAAAGTGAGAGAAAACAAAGTAAAACTGGATCAGACCAGTCTCACAGGGTTGGGGAGGAGAGGCATTAACAGCACCAAAAAGAAAAGAAAACTGGATCACAGGTGGCACAGTCCCAAAGCAAGAGGGTCTCACCAGGAGTCAAAAGCCCAAATTGAGTGTAAGCCAGAGACAGTTGTAATACAAGTAGCTTTCTAGTTCTGGTAGCAGCAGAGAGCAGAGGTGGTGGGGGTCATTGCACGGCACAGTAAGACGTGCCACATGCTGCATCCTCCTGTCAGCATGACATCCTGCCAGAAGCTGCAGTGCAGCTTATTATTCATAAATGGGATTAGGAACCACACTTGGGTATTTTTCCCCATCTGTCTAATTAAATGGTAAGTCCCAAAAGGCAGAGACCAACTTGAGCTCCAGCTTGTGCTCTCAGCATAGTTTTTGGTTCTGGATAAATAGCAAACAATAGTCTTGGAAGAAAAGACTAGGATTTGCCACAGGGCCTTTGTAGCTGACATAAAAAGAAACCCTTTGAATGGAGTTGCAGAAGCTCCTCATGGTTTACTTATTTCTTAGCAAGAGGCTCGCTCTTCCTTGTCAATCATATTTTTCCTACGTAGTAAACCAAGCCGACTGAGGATTGTGAATGAAATAGTTTCGTGTTGGAGTATAACCATGTAAGGCCTTAGATGAGAACTAGCTCTTGTTAAAACTAAGAAGCAACTGAGGAGTCAGTGCCTCACATCAGTTCCTCTAGAAAGGGTTGGTCCAACTCAACCCAACACCTAGAGAGGTGCTGTCCAGTAGAACTTTCTGTGATGATGGACAGGCCCTGTGATATAGAAGACATGTGTAGCTAGTAGCTACCATACTGGACAACACAGCACAACAGGCTCTTTAGTAAGGAAGATTCCACGGCTTTTTGACAATGTGCACTGAAGTTTATTCTTAGATAATAGTCACAAGTCAACATTAGAAATAATAATCATGTTGATTTGTCAATTCAACAAGTATTTGCTGTGGACTTTCTAAGCGCCAGGCTCTGCTCTAGACTATGGAGCTATCTCTGTTAAAAAAATAAAATAAAAAACTGGCAATGCCCTTGATTTCAACAAGTTTATAATCTAATGTGTAGAAACAAGTGAGAAGTAAGAAGCAAATAAAGGCATGATTATAAATAATAATCAGTGTTTTCAAGGAAGCCCAGGGAGTGTTGAGATGGAGATTGAGCTTCTTTCAAGGGAGAAGGCCAGGAATGTCTAACCAAGGAGGTGCGATGGAGGCTTCAGTTGGAGAAGTGGGTTAGAAGGATTGTTTTAGGCAGAGGGAACATCATAGCAAGAAACCCCAGGTGGGAAAGAGCTTAATGTGTTTGAGGAACTAAATTAAGGCCAGTGCAGCTGGAACACAATGGGCGAAAGGAGAGGGGAACAAGATCATGTTGATAGGTGGGACAGGAGTCAGTCATATTGACTCTATGGCCAGTACATCAGAAGGTCTTGGGAGGATTTCAAGAAGAATGACATCAACAAGATATACTGTGAAAGTTTACTCTGACTGCAAAATGGAGAGTGACTGGGAGAGGGGCAGGGGAGAGAGTAGGGACACCAGTTAGGGGGCCGCTATGGTCAAAAAGTGAAAGTCAGGTGGTGATGCTGTAATCTACATGAGCTTAGCCATGAAGATGATGGGAGGGAGGTGGATTTGAGAAATGATTCAGGATGAGTGATAGAACTGATCGATTGGACCTGAGAGCAAGAAGATGGAGAACTCAAAAATAATTCTCAGGTTTCCAGGCTGAGAAATGGGTAGACTGTGGCCTCATTGGCACTATTGGGAATGGAATGCAGGTCTCTCTTCCCACTCTGAAGTATGTTGACTTTGCATGCCCACAGTTTTTTTTCCTGATCATGGAAGGTTGGTGATAACAGAGACTGAACAGGACCATCCCTTTTAGCACTGATACATTTCTGTTTACAGACCTATCACAAAATATTTTTTACTCCTGAGCAAAGAATGAGCTTGAAAAATATTTTTAACTCTAAAATCCATCATGTTATAGGACTAAAAACCTCTAGAGGGTTTGTTTCATTGGTTCCCAATTTTTCAGCAATGTGGGACCCCTCTGGAACAGTGAAGTTCGCTTCTCCATATCATAGTAATAAAACTGTCTACTTTATTTAAATGAGATACAGGCTGGACGAAAGATGCTAAACACACAGCCTCTGTGGAATTAGATTAAATTTTCAATTTAACCTGCCAAGATTATGAAAACAGTCTGACCCACAGGGCTGAGGGAGTTGCAGCAATTACCACCCTATTAAGAATTAGGAAAATAGTGAGACTTTTGCAAAATCATTGCCTTAGGCTTTATATCACCAGCTTTCGAACCATGTCCCAGAAAGATGTAAGTACTTACTTAAATTTTAGGGACTGTTCACAGAAATCATACCCTCCTACGTCTTGACTCCCATTTAGCCTCACCATGCAAAGGTGAAGGGAGAGTCTGCACCCAGGTCGAGTAATATTTTTCTCATCCTGAATCCTGCACAGCCTATCTCCTTTTTCTGTGCCTGGTAGAACAATTAGCACGGGTATGGCAGGGACTGTACCAACCCCTTTCATACATTATTTCACTTAATTGTCACAAAAGTTTCATGAGATAGGCGTTCTTTCTTTTATGTTATTAACAGATGAGGATATTAAGACTTTAAGTGTTAAAGAATAACTATTGTATTTTTGATATCTTTATTTATCAAGAAATACATGGTGACAAAAGTGCTAAAAATTTTAGTGATTTTTGGATGAATTTGTATTTCATTTATTCTAACAGTCTCTATCTTCTTGGGAAATTCATTACCATGTCATTCATTTAATATTTAAACAGTACGTAGAATGTTATGGGTTTGAGGCTTCTTGCAATTAATTATTATGGGCCTCCCTGTTCCCGACCAGGGGTCCTTGGGTCATGATTGACATCTTCTGATCAAACCCAAACCACTTGTTCTAGATTAGAAAATTTGACTTTGAAGAGGACAATCAACTTAGCCAAGGGCACAGAATTTGCTGATAACAGAGTGGAGGCATAGACCTGGTCCTTCCATCTTTCCGTTCACAATCTTTGCCACTATAGCTTATTCCCTCATAAGGTGAAGATACTAGAAACAAAGATGATTAAATCAGGACTGACTGGAGAGTTGTAAATGCTATAGGGAAGAGTTGCTGGAGAGCTCTGCAGAGAAGGATCATGAGGCCAAATCTGTACTTACTGGAAAACAGTGCAGTGATTGATTAATAATGTCTACCATGAGTTCATGTTTGGGAGTTAAGTCACATTTGCTAGGTATTTGAATGTGACTGGGTCAAGTTTTTGTGGCTTTTAGGTGGCTTTAAGCTGTTATCCTCATGGCATGGAGCTGTGCTCCATTTTCTTCATGGCTGTCTGGCCATGAAAGGCATAAGAAGTCTGGCATAGTGGCATGTACCTATAGTCCCAGCTATTTGGGAAGCTGAGGCCAGAGGATGGCTTGAGGGCAGGAGTTCGAGGCTGCAGTGTCCTGTGATCGCACCTATGAATAGCCACTACTCTCCAGCCTGGGCAATATAGCAAGACCTTGTCTCTAGAAAAATAATTGTTTTTTAAATTGAATTTTTAGAAAGTCTTTAGAAAAGAGCAACAGAATTACACTAGCTCTGGGTAGTGAAGGAAAATTCTCATCTCCTTTCCATCTTACTCACCAGCCTGTGATACTTTGCTGCAATTTTTTACAACTGAAAAATTCTAAGCAGTTAAAAAATTCTGAGCACTGTATACAAAAACTTTCCTTGAAAAGGAAACAGAAGTTATGCTGAATTGTGAAAAATTTGGATCATGATAATTGAGGGTGTAGCCCTTGTCATTTATTCAAAAATTTAAATTGATAAACTAAAAAAGTAGCATTTCAATGTTTCTCTGCTCCCATTTACCTTCAAGCTGGCAATTGATTGCCCTTACATCTGAATACACAGTTGAGTTTGGAAGTAGCATTAGAAAAATAGAATTTCCAGTAGGAAGCCTGAGTCCACAGACAGGGGTATTGACCAGAAATGAAAGAGCAAACTAATTCATTTACTTTTAGTGGAGTTTAACCTATAATCTTCACCTAAGCATATTATAGGTACCTCAGAAAAAGAGAAAGAACTTGTAAAAAAAAAAAAAAAATTGATTATGTTACCTCCCAAAAAGAGAAAACCAGCAGTTGGGTTTTGGAGGGCTAAAATCTGTCAGCATAGGAATTACCATCATGGAGCCATGAAAGAAATGAAAATCAAGGTGAAAGTTAAGTACTTTTTTCTGATGACCTGGTGTAATCATTAAAATGCTGAATTGCTTTTTTGAAAAAGATTTTTCCACTGGAAGAAAGAATGTCAGAGCCCTCCCCCTGACTCAACCTCTGCTCCCTTCTTTCCAAATGACTGCGAGAGAAAATAAAATGGAATATATATATTTATATTTTTTTCTTGGTAAACAATTTGATCTCTTTTATCTGAAGGTTTTGCCAATGTCTTCATCAGTTCCCTCAGAGATGGCTGTGATTCCACTTTCTCTTTGAACAAAGAATAAATTGGGTTTCTTTGCAGTGAAAAATAGAAGGCTTGCTAAAAGCACTGACTTCAAAATAGTGCTTATCGCACATTTAGAGAGAGCATATTGAAAAAATAGTGCTCGTGCCGCCTTTGCCGAGAAGCCCACTTTGGCTTACATTAAGCTGCCAACATCTTCTGGGAAAAAAACTTGGAGATGTGCTCAGCTAGACACAGTGCTGGTATTTTCCTTTGACTCTGTTTCTCATTCATTTTCTTGTGCCTCCATTAGCAATTTATTTTTAATTCCGCATTCTATGGAAAAAGCATATTGCTGGAAAACAAGTACATCTTACATGCATATGCCTGACATTTTAAAAAATGAATGTAACGCACTCCATGCTCAAAATAAACAAGCTGTTTTTCCCTTTCCCCACACAATATTTATGAACCTCCAGGAGATTGCTAATGCAATTGTCACCACCAGTACACTAGTCCTTGCCATGTAACTCCTTTGTTCTTTTGAAAGAACTGTGACCCTGGCTCCCAGAGTCCTACCCTGATTGCCCAGGTTCAGGAGCCACTGGCCATCAGGTAGGAGACCTTCTCCTGGTGACCTGCTGGATTCAGAACAGCAATATTTCAAAGTTAACCCAAGAAAGTTCTTGGAGCTTGCATATTTCCAGTGAACAGTTGTGTTTACTTTGTTTGATAGTATTAATCTGCTTTCTCTGTGTTCTGCCCATTTAAGAATAGTTAAAATCACCACGGGGATCTAAGATGAGTCCCTATTCTATTATTCTCTGAAACCCTAGGAAAGAAACTTTTCTGAGTCTTAGCTTACTCATCCATATTTAAAATTTGTACCAAAATATATACGTATACACACACCTATATTAAAAGATTATTGTAGGGATTAATGAGAAAATATTTGCTGAGTGCTTAGCTCAGGGCTAGACTTGCTAATAATTATTATTTGCTAAACCAATGATTAGATAATATTATTGATGTTTATAAATAGCTTTGCATTTTACAAAGCTGCTATCCTGAACAGCATCTGAAAAGCAATTAGTGTCCACATTAATATTGTTTTTCTTTAAGTATCATTTTGATATTACAGATGAATTACCTGGGCTAGATGTTTTAGCTTATTCTAAAATAGATTCACTGTAACCGATCCTATTTCCTCCAGGGTCCCTACCTACTGGGCAGTCATGATGTTCTAAAGATGGCCACTGCTGTAGATATTAACTTCTGTGCTTTGAACGTCCCCTCTAAAACAAATGTTGAAATTTAATTGCCAATGTAACAGTATTTAACAGGTGATTAGGCCATGAGGGCTTTGCTTTCATTAATGGATTAATACTGTTATCACGGAGTGGGATCCTGATAAAAAGGATGAGTTCAGCCCAATTTCCTTTCTCTGCCTCCTGTGCTTGCTTGCCCTTCTACTATGTTTTAATGCAGTAAGTAAGGTTTCACCAGATGCTCATGCCAAGCTCTTGGACTCCCCAGCCTCCAGAACTGTGAGAAATCAGTGTCTTTTCTTACAAATTACCCAATCTGTGGTACTGTGGCATAGCAGCAGAAAACTAAGACACTAACTTTGGATTGAGTCTTAGGAACTCAAGTCACTGTAACAAAAGATTTTCTTTCAGTAATTAAAACAAAAAAACCTGCCAAGCAAAATTTTTATTTACTTAGCTTGGATTAACTTGAAGTACATTCTCAAATTAAGTGCTAGTATTTATTCAATTCTAGAAAAGTATAAGCCTTATCTTTTTTAAAAATGCTTTTCCTTACATTCTTTTTTGGAGCATCTGTGAAATGCAGGTCTGGACTTTTTCATCTGTCCCAGTTGTCTCTTTGTCTGTATTGCGTTCTAAATGGTTTCCTCAAATTCAGTTAGCCAGTATTTATTTTTTAGGTGTAGCTGATAGTTGTTCAACATGCTGATTGAGGTCTTAAACTTAATGATTACAGTCATCTTTTAGTATACACAGAAGATTGGTTCTAGAACTCTCTTATATACCAAAATTCATGCCTACTCAAGTCCCACATTTGGACCTTTGGAAGCTGCATACACAAAAAGTCAGCCTGCCATATAAGTGGATTTCTCATCCCACCGACATTGCATTTTTTATCTGCATTTGTTTGCAAAAAATCTGCATATAACCAGAAATGTGCAATTCAAACTCATGTTGTTCAAAGGTCAGCTGTATATAAGCTATTGCCAATTATTTTGCTCTCTTTTAAATTTTTATGATCTTTAAAAAATAATATCCTGTTCTTTCACTAGGGTTTCTATGACATCTTTATCTTTGATGCTTTTGAGCACAACGATTTTATATCTATTATCTTCAGTTCTTGAGATACTAATTTTCTTGTTATATCAGCTGGTTCTCCCTCATGGTTCTCTGTTTTCTTGGGCAGATCATCTTATTTTAAAAAATTAGGCTTATCATTGGAGATGGGGAGTGAGAACTTCTTTGCGAGTTCTTTATGTCCTGGATTATAAAAATATTCCTATAGACCAGTTAAACAAGTGATTCTCCTATACTTTTCTATATTTATGTTTATGTTCATTTCTCAGCTTGAGATTCTCATTCCTTATGTTAATTTGGGCCCCATACCTGATCGTGGGATTTAATCTGTGGGTTTGCTGTCTTTGTGTGTAACTATTTCTCTACCTATAACTCCCTTATAGTTTTATATGGTACAATTTTAGGCCAACAGAGGAATTTTCTGGTTTTTCACTCATAGAAAGAATAATATTTGAAGGCTCCAATATTTTTGTTGTGGTCTTACTTCTAGCTTCCAGCCTCTCATTATTCAAAAGGTCACCATGTCATCATGTCTATTTAGATTTTGTGGCCCTCTTTGTTTCTAGACAGCTGGGGATTACCTCTCCCTTGCAAGCTCTAATATGTATATAATTGCTTTGTTGTTTTTATGTTTCACCCTTCTATTCTTTGTGATTTTAACGGGAGGATCCGTTCAGTACACTGGGTTGGCCTAAGCATCTTTTCTTAGAGAGCACTTCTCACCACTGTATATCACCTAGGCCTGCCTGGCTATAACTCAACAAAATTGTCCACTCAAAGCACTGAGACCAGAACCAATTTAATGCCTTGATTACAACTCTGGACCTTTTGGTGAAGCAACATCAAAGTGATGCTGCCCATTTTATTTAATGAGTTATCTTGAATTCTAGGTTTATTTTGTGGAAAACTCTAGATGTTTGATCATTTAAAAATACAAAAAGCAGTTTATCACAAGGATGCCTTCCTACCTGAAAAATAAATTGGAAGACATTTCTTTCTGCAAACCAGTTCCAGATGATCTCAACATCTAAAAGAATTTAAAAAGTTGTTTTCCCCCTAATCTAATCAGCACTTCAAGCCAGTGATGGTGTTTCCAGCAATAAATAGATTATCTCACTGCTGGCCTAATGTTTTCAGAGAGTATCTAGGTGATGTATAGATTATGAAATTGTTATGAAAACTTTGGCTATAAGGGCCTAACCCCTTTCTTATTGATGAAGTGATATCCAGGCATTTTGAAAGTCCTTAATCTATAGAAATAAATTTGAGCTGTAGAAATATTCTGTTGGAACAAAAATAAAATAATTTGAACTCTTTTTCTCTCTTAAGAAAAATTCCCCATGACCTGAAATAGCCACTTTTCCCTATGGTAGAGCTAGCATGAAGGTCAAGAGTTAGAACCTAAAAGATGGTGCAGGGGTAGTGAGGCAGGTAGAGAAAGAAAGATTGCTTTAGGCCTTTTGTTTCACTGATAAAACAATAGGACCAGGACTAGGGTAAAGCAAATGAGATCCTTGCCTTGGGCACAAAATGCGAGGCAAGTCTAGGAAACTTAGTAATTATGATAGTATTTTAAAGTAATATTAAAAGTATGTTAATTCACTTGATTTAATCATTCCATTATGTATACATATATCAAAACATCACATTGTGCTTTATAAATGTATAATTATGATTTATCCATTAAATAGTATTAATAAAAATACATTTAAAATTAATAAAGCAATATTTTAAAAAACAAATTGGCAAACTATGAGCCATGGACTGTCACATGCTTGGGTAAATAAGATTTTATAAGAACCAGGGCCAGCTCATGGTAAGTTGAATGAGACAGGGCTGTCCAAATGCAGAGTCAATGAGGCATAACAGTTGTCCCTTATTGTCTGCTGGGAATTGGTTCCAGGACCCCTACAGATACCAAAATCCTCTGATGCTCAAATCCCTTACATAAAATGGCATAGTATTTGCATATAATCTACCCACATGCTTGTATATGCTTTAAATAACCTCTAGATTACTTATAATGCCTAATACAACATAAATTCTGTGTAAATAGTGGTTAGATTATAATTTTTAAATTTCTTTCTTGCTATATTAATTTTTTTTCTAAATATGTTCAATGTATAGTTGGTTGAGACACTCGTGGATATGGAGGGCCAACTGTACTGTTCTTATTTAAAATTCGACATTTTGTTCATCATTGGATTTTTATATTACTTTTGATTTTTTAAGTCCTTGCCTTAAAGTATAATTTATCTTGACTACTCCCTTAAATTTTGTGCCCAAGAGGAGTGCCTCACTTAGGTCACCCCGTCCCTAGCCCTGAGATGGGAAGATATCATAGAGAAATGGTGATTTCTGAGCTGTTACAGTTGCATAGCTAGTTATACAAGCAACATAACAACATCCTAGATGTATGATCTTCATCAGTGTGTTTAAATCTCGGTTTTCCTACCATTAGATGGTGGCAGTACAAGTACTTACTTTGCAGGTTTATATGAGGATTAATTGTAGACCACTTAGTACCATGCCCGGCACATTTGCTCAGTAAGTGTCTTAGTCCAGCCAGATTGCAGTAACAAACTACCATATACTGCATGGCTTATGTACAACAGAATTTGATTTTCTTATAGTTCTAGAGGCTGGAAGTCCAAAATCAAGGCACCAGTATATTCAGTGTCAGGAGAGAACCCACTTCCTTGTTCGTAGATCACATCGTCTTGCTGTGTCCTCATATGACAGAAGGGTCTAGGCAGCTTTCGAGGGCCTCTTTTATACGGGGAATGATTCCATTCATGAGGTATCTTTCTGCATGACCAATCACCTCTCAAAAGTCCCAACTCCAAATGCCATCACACTGGAGATTAGGTTTCAACATATGAATTGGTGGGGTAAGGTGGGGGCAAATGTTTAGTCTCTGGCAGTAAGCATAAGTTAGTAGCAGCAACAATAGAAATGAAATATAAATTTTATCAACTCTAAGCAAGGCCAGATTGATTAGGGCCTTGATTGTTTAAGAATTTTTTTTTTGTAGTAAATAAAATATGCATAACATAAAAGTTATCATTTTAAACATTTTAAAGTATACAGTTCTGTGATGTAAGTACATTCACATTGTTCTGCTGTCATCACCACCATCCAGCTCCAGAACTTCCAAAGATTTCAAACTCTATCCAGGAAGCTTTTAAAGGACTATTGGAGATTGTGGATCAGGAAGCTGGCCTAAAGAAGCTTGTGGCTACAGTGAATCTGAGAAGAGAATCTAGACGATACAGAGGAAGACAGGAGGCAGGGAACAGGAAGGTTTCCTGAGTAGGAGGTGGTGGGCTTTGACTAGAAGTGACAAAAGGAGCAAGGAAGAAAAACAGAAAATGGGAACCTCATTAGACAAGGAGGAAAGAATGGGAAGGAATCAAATGGGTGAGGTGACATTTTGAAACAATACAGTTAATTGAAAAGTTCCAGTAGGCATCCAAACAGTAGAGCTGGAGGTCAGACAGCTGCTTCTCTTGCAAGGTGGTGTGCTGACATCAGCTCCTGCTGGCAGAGCCAATTTTTCAATTTTCAGAAATGTTATGGGCCTATTGTTAAACATTGCCATAATTAAAAATTAAATTAAACTTACAATTAAATAATATTAGAAATAGAGGTTATAACTGAACACCCATCACTCCTTAATTACTTTACTACATTTCACTATTATCTCTGCTTTTGAGGTTATTTAAATCTATCCCATCTGTACAGTAAAATACCACATAATAGCGTACCACTGCCCATATCTTCCCACCTCCACATTCATTGGCATCCTATTGGTAACCTGAAACTGGCTGAGGTGGGAGTATTTATACCAGGAAATTGGCAAGGACCTCAAATTAGGGCTTGATTCTTTGTTGTCTAAGACAATGTTAATAATGCAGATTACACTAAAAAGTGTGTTGCATCTGTAGCTATTATACTAAAACTGTATGTTAAATCGAGGTTGAATGGCTAAGAATAATGAATTCAGCAAAAAAGGAAAGCATGCTGAGACAATCAGTTGGAACTTACAGAATATTGTATATTTTGTTATTTATAACTTACATGATATATGTCCTTTGTATCAGTAAAATTTGTAACAAACTTATATTTGTACAAATGCATATTTCTGGAGAGTCAGTTGTTGAACACTTACTAGTACAGCATTGACCATACTCTTCTCTGATAAAGATTTTTATTGTATAACATGTGTTTATTATTATATCTATCTTAAAGCTGTCTTTGAAAAAGACAAATTGACTCGTTTCCTAGTCAGAATGAAAACCTGGACACATCCTCTACCTAATAAACACTGTAATGGTTTTTCTGTAGGCAAACCACAGCAATTCCAACATTACTTTTTCACTATAATCACTAGCTATAGTCAGCATTTTTTGAGCACCACTATGTACCAGGCACTATACAATGTATTTTATTCATATTTCAATCCTTGCTCCCCTATGCAAAGTAGGTCCTCGTGTTATAGATTTTATAGATGTAAAGACCGATGTCGTATACTTAGTAAGTGGTAAGGTGGGATTTGAATGCAGACCTTTCTGATTCTTTCTGACCTTTTCATTGTGATACCTTCGCTACTATGTTGTCTCCAACTGTTTATATGGAAGTAAAACCTTCACTTCAAAAAACATCAGATATTCCAGGGAATAATTATTGACCCCCTGCTGTGTTCACTGTGTTGTGCTGAGTAATCACAGGAAATTTCTCGGAAACTCACCTGAGACATATACAAGGTGGCCTCTGACTCCCAGGAATTCATTCTGTTTACAAAGATGCTTATGTAATCAAGTGTCCGTGTGTCATCACCGGCAAATCCGCTTCTATGTTCAGAAGACTGACTTCCCAAACAAGCTTCACTCAGCTGATCCTGGTTGGCTTTACTTGCTCCAAGGCCCAGACCCTCTTTTCTCAAGTCTCTTATACTGATCTCCTAAATCTCCCTTAAAGAATTCGCATGTTTCTCCTCCAACTCAGTGCTTTCTAAGGAAGTTAAACCATGATGCAGAAATCCAGCAGTTAGGTACCTCCAGCCAGGAGGTACTTACTAGTTGCACAATTGCACTTAGTTACAGAGCCTTTGAGGAGTCTCCTGTCAAAATTTTGTGATGCCGTGTGTGCGGTCAGCTGATTCACCTGAGATAGGTCCAAAATGAGAAATTTCAAGGGCTGCTGAGCACTATTGTTTTCCAAGTGAATCACTACAAAAGCATTTGATGTTGGAGTCTTGGAGTGCTAGATACATTGGAAGAAATTTTTCGGCACTTGATGGTCCTAAAACTTCCCCTTTCCCCAAAATTCCAAAGCAAGCCCAAATTCCCAAATACCTCATGAACAAATGGCAGAAACTGGGAGGTCGTTTAAGGTTTCTGGTTCTCTCCCCGTTTTCTCTTTCTTCTTGTCTTTGCCTACCAAGATAACTTCCTTGCCTCTGCTTCAAACTAGGCCACTAATTATGAGAGAAGTCAGAAATTACGTTGATACATATCTGTGATGCAAACAGAAGCTCAGATGAAGCAGGACAGGAAGGTGTGCTAAAGATAGAAAAGAGATCCTTCTGTTCACCAGTGGCTGAAAAATAAAGATTCTAGAACATGAAAAAAACACAAGCCAAATAGAAATAAACATCTATGTTTGTGTAACTAAGGATGTACACATATAATAGCATTAATTTTTTTTGTCTCCAGAGAAAAAGAGGGAAGGACATCTGCAAACAGGAGTGTCCACTATTTAAATGTCCATGTGGATGTTTCCTTTGTTTGGAATCATATAAATAGAGGCCGATGCTTGTCTTCAAGTGGTCTATAGCCTACGTTTCCAAAAATGGAAAGTAAGGTCTATTTATGCTAGTTGTAAGATCACCAGTAATCATTGTTTTTCCATTCACCAACATCTTCTTTGTGCCAGGCATGGAGTAAGTGCTCTGAGCACATGATCCCGTTCACTCTCCTTATCAACACCTTTAGGAGGACAGTGATCATTTTACATTACAGGATGCTAAGGGTGAGATAGCCCAAGCTGTTTGCCCAATGTAATGGAACTGGTACAAGGCAAGGCTGGGATTTGAGCCCAGGTCTGTCTAATTCCGGGCCCTGGGCACTTAGCCTTTCTGCTAGGGCTGAGAAAAGGGCCTAGAGACCACACAGACCCAGATTCAGATGCAAAGCCCTCTCTATTGCCTCCCGTATTACTCTAGCGTGGTGGTGTTGGTGATTTACTTTGCCTTCTTGAGCCTCACTTTTCTTCGCTGAAATAGAACCAACCTTGTAGCATATTGTGACAATGGAAAACAAGGTGAACAAGGAGCTTAAAACAAGATCTGGGCTGGGCACGGTGGCTCACACCTGTAATACCAACACTTTGGGAGGCTGAGGGGGGGTGAGTCATGAGGTCAGGAGTTCAAGACCAGCCTGGATAACATGGTGAAACCCCGTCTCTACTAAAAATACAAAAATTAGCAGGGCATGATGGCGCATGCCTGTAATCCCAGCTACTCGGGAGGCTGAGGCAGAGGAATTGCTTGAACTCGGGAAGTTGAGGTTGCAGTGAGCCAGGTTCATGCCATTGCATTCCAGCCTGGGTGACAGAGCAAGACTCTGTCTCAAAAAGAAAAAAAAAGAAAAAAAATACCTAGCAGATAGCTGATGTTCAGTAACTAGTAATTGTGATTTGTGTAACATTCTGTTGTGAAATGGTGCCTGATCTTCAACAGGCAAACTTTATACATAAGTAAAGAGAATTATTATTTAAAAGAACCCATTTCATCTGACATCCATTTGTTATTCATTTGTTTAGCCATTCAACAAATCTTAAGCATCTACTCTGGCATGAGACGTTTTCCTTAGTGCTTTATGTTTTGCTGAAAAAAATAATGATGACAATCACCTAAAAACCACACCATGCAGTCAATGAGAAAGTCTGAACCTTCAAAAGTTCAACTTTTCACACCTTCTTTTGTATTTCAGCCACTGGGCTAGGCTCGAGGATGGACTGAAGGCACTTTCTGCCATGTCAGGGATGAGGGTTTCATGGTCTGGCTAGAGGCAGCAGGCAGCATTGCAAGGAATATTGACATAATGTTCGAAGGAGAGGGAGAGATTGCATACACACAAGACTTCACCTTGGAAATAACTTTTGAAGGTGCTTGGGGGGTGAGAGGAGGCATGACAGGCCTAGGGAACAGTGAGAAACCCAGCCTGGTTGAAGCATCAGGTGCAAGGCAGCTTGGGGGTGGAGTGTCCATTTACCCTTTGGAATACAGTCTTCCTGTTGGCATGGCAACTGCTGCAAAATAAATTCAAGGTGGTATTTCAAACGATGCCTCTGAGAATGTCCAGGAGTCATTTAAATTGCTTGTTTGTTATGTATAAGAATTTGCCTAACCTCCAACCTGCAACTGTAGCTTGGCAATCTTCTGTTTATTGTGATGATGTGCTTTCTTGCATCATTGTCCTCCTTAAACCTCTTTTTTTATTATTTGTTTTTATTCTGCCTATCTAGAAAATATACCAGGCATTGTGTTGATTTTCCCAGGCTCCCTTGAGATCCTGCAGGCCCTCCATCTCTTCTTATGATGGAAATGCTGCCAGGGTGATGTTTACCATCTCATTTTTCACCCTGGGATCCCTGCACTGAGCTATGGTGGGCATCACAGTGTGCTCAGCCAGCCATGTTCCTTCTTCCCAAGTAATTTTTGGAATTTGGGCTGCTCATAGGAGCACAGAAGCACCAGATACATTGCCCCTTCTAAGCTGGGGAATGATAGACTTGGTGCTCACACTATGAATGTCTACCATACACACAGCTGCCCTGCAGACTAACACCACATGCCTGCCATCCCCAACTGACTCTAAGTACAGAATAAAAAAAGAATTCATGACAAAACAAATAATTTAGGGTGCCTTTTCCCATTTGAGATTCTAAAGCAAACAAACAAAAGTCCTGGCTTCTTAGATCAGTGGTAAATTTGCCAAAGCAAAATAAATGTTTTAATATCCTCTTGTTCCTGCTTCTCCTGTGTGTGTGTGTGTATGTGTGTGTGTGTGCGTGTGTGTGTGTGTATGTGTATGTGTGTGAATGTATGTGTGAAAGGAAGACAAAGACAGACAGATGGGGGCCAGGGAGGCTGGAGGGAAGGAGTGTGGCTTCAGCTTGTGCCAGGAGAATTTATCTGTCTACTTTTCTAGGGAAACTGCTTATAAAATCCTTAGGCATAAAAAGAACCTTTCACATGTAGACTTCTTGGGAATTCAATTCACACTCTTCTCTTCTTTCTTTTTCACTGTTTCTTTAGAACTTAAGGAAAAAAAAAATTTCCTGTGCCGTTCACCTCCCTTGCTCTCAGATAATGATGAGAGAGAGAGCTAAGGTGCTTAAATGTCAAGGTTTGTAAAACTGGCAAACTGGCCCCACTAGGTTTGTGGTTTGAGTGATGGGTCTCCATCAGGTTTGGTGACAACAATAGAGAAGGACTCTAAGATGCTTCTTTGGCCATTCCACTGTTTCAGTCATTGTTCTGAGAGCTATGAGTGTGTTAATTCACTTAATCCTCCCAATGACCTTACAAGGTGATGGTGTTATGATTGCTGCTATTGTTACATCACCTTATCTTTTTGCAGATGAGGACACTAATATCTGAAAGGAAAGTGTTGTGCCCAAGTCCTCATGGCTAAGAAGCATGAAAGCTTAAATTTGAATCTTTGCAGTTCAACAATGGACTATGGTTTTCAACCAAGGGCCCTTTGTCCCCCACCCCACAAGACAATTGACCATGTCTGGAGAGATTTTAAATCGTCATGACTTGGTGGGGTACTGCTACTGACTTCCAGGGGGTAGAGATGAGGGATGCTGCTTGATCATGAACCCCATAATCAAGAATTAACCCAAAAGGTGATGATTGCCAAGGCTGAGAAGCCCTCCTCTGCAGATAATATGTCTTACAGTTTTGGTGCTGATCAGACAGCACATTTCTGGGGCCGAATATAGGCAAGCCAGAGATATTGCCTACAGCAAACACAACTGAAATGAGGAGAGGCCAGGCTTTGCCAGTGTGCATTTGCGAGCAGACACACTCCAGAAAGAACAGGGCTGAGGGTACCTTATGGTTCTGTTTCTTTCCTAGGATGGCAGCATCTGATAACCAGATACAAAACTTGAGAGGAAATGTTTAAGCTATGACTAGTCTGATGCCCAGCTGGCCAGCTGAGCCACCCTACTTCTGTGTTTTCTTGTGCAAAGAGCAAGGTTCTACTGAATGACCTTAGGCTTGGCTTCTGGATGAGATTGGCAGAGAACTCCTAGCATTTTACCTGAGCCATCACAGGGTACCTGGGTTTGCAATCTCAACCACATGGCCAAGTTATTTTCATTCCCCTTGCTCTCTCACCTGCCCCCACTGGAATCCTCCGTAGGAGAAATGTTCTAATTTGGGCTCATTAGAAAATATAGTTCCTGATTTTGCAAGAATCATCTGTAAGAGAAGGGTGACCTTTGAAATCCTTTGCTGGATCATTTAAAATACATTGAAGAGGGGATTTTTTTTTTAAGCATCATCAATGCAGTTTGTTTTTAAAGTGTTTCGAGAGTCAGGTCCCCTCTATGGGCTCCCCAAGGACTTACTCCTGCTGACCCAGAAGAGGTTAGCTTTATCATTCCCTTCCAGTTTACACATTCCACCTAAATTTCCACAATACTTTTGGAGAATTGCAGGCGTTAGATCAGCGGTCTTTGACATCACTTGGGAATTTGCTAATTATCTCAGGTTGTACCCCAGATCTCCTGAATCAGAATCTGTATTTTAACAAGATTCCCAAGTTACTCATATATACTAGTCTATAAAGTTTTGATTTTTACTCTAAAAATTGTTCTCTAAGAACTCTGAATCCAAACGGATGGCAGATTTCCTCTCTCGGAGTCTGATTCCAGGTTTTTAGAATGTGGATGTTCTGTCTGCTGAGCTCCAAGGCCCTGATGCAGCTCAAAAATGCTGTGATGGTCCAGACTTCTGCAACCCAATAGCTCCCAAACAATCCTGCCAATACTTTTAGACAGGGATGCTTGAGCTGCTCTACCAGTGATATTTCACATACTCTTAGTTGACCACCAGGTTCTTTGCCTGACCTCACCCACTGAGAAAGAAGATTTCCTGTTAACAGCCACTCTCTTCTGGCTGTAACAGGTTGTCACTTATTTGATCTGACTTCTTCCATCACTCAGCAGTTTCTCAGTCCAATTGCCATGTCTCTCAGGGCATGTGAGTTAATCTACTTCTCGGTCCTCTGCTTTCATTGAGACTGACATCATCTCAACATACTCTTAAAAGTGATACTAATTTTTTAGGTTGATACCCAGTTTCAAAATCTTCATTCCAAGATGCATGAACACTTGCATCCATTCATCTGAATGTACACAAAAATATTAAGATCAACCATAGTGTAAGGTTTATTCCCCTAACCTCTCTATTTAGCTAGAAGGCTGTAGGCTATGCCTGTTCCTACCAAACAGGTGGCATTGTCATACAGATCTCAACCAGAAAGGGCTGCTGCCCTGGTGAAATAATGGCCTCATTGAAGAGGTGTAAAGTTTCACCAAAAATGGGATTACAAAAGCAAATGTCAACAGGGGCCATAAGCAAAGGGGGTGGGGCCTATTGCCACAGGACCTGGGAGACTGTTGTGACTCCAGGCGAGGGTGGGAAGACAGCAGATGCAGATTCCAGATGGTTTTTCCAGGAGGAAGGGCATGCCCAGGGCCTTGACATGATCTGATCTTTTTCAAAAGGAGTCTGAAATCTGGCTTATGACATCTTCCTGTCTTTAAAATATTGGTGATAATTCAATTTCCTTTTCTAAACACACTGAGTAAGCAAAAGGAAACACATCTGCAGGCTGGAGTTAGACGTCAGTCTCCGGGACTGTTGCATGGGTGGGGACAATTCAGTCTTCATGTCTTGACTGAGCCTAGAGCTCCAGCACCTTGTGTTTTTCACAGTTCAGTTTCTGGGTCTGCAGTGGCAGAATTGTGCAAAATGACCATATACCGTTCGTAGTCCCTGCCTAGGACAGCCAAAACCCAAATTCTATGGATGATGTCTGGGAATTTGTCTTTTATTGTGCTTCTGAGAGTGCAGAAGTGTGATTCTTATAAAGCCAGGTGATATGCAAAATACAAAGCGATGTAAGAACATAACCTCACCCTAGGGCCCTAGAATCTACTAAAGAAAATACGATTATTACATATGAAGTGGTACATTTAGAAACCAGCATGATGACAGAGTATGTGTAGAATCTGGCCCAGGACTGGGGATTACTCGGATCAACTGCCTTAAGCACTAGGCAATGACCAGTTTCCTTGAAGGGGAATGACCCTTTAGCTTGGACATTAGCCTTCAAGGACCAGTCTTGTGCTAATTGAATTTCTAAGCACAGTCATATAGATGTGGTTCGAATATTCAGATGCCTTAGGTGCCAGGCAGGTATGTGAAGGAAGGAAGCAGGCCAGTGTGAGCTGGAGTGGGACTTGGAGTAGGCTGTGGAAAAGTGGAACTTTCCCGGTCCTGCTAGAAGGGGCAACTAATTCTCCAGAAAAAAATAATTAGTAGAGACCTAAACTAGGTATATTAAACAGAATATAGCTGTGAACTGCTAATTGACAACTATTTAGATTAATTTTATTAGAGGCTCAGAGGTAGAGAACTGCTTTTAACTTTGCTGCTATTTGAACAGGTCACATCCACCTTGCAGGTGCTTAGATTCTTCATATGTCAAATGACAAAAATGGCCCAGATGCAGAAAAGCTCCAGCAGCCTTGTTCTGTCTGTCCTACAGGGCAGTTGTGTTAGGTAGTAGGCCTCCCACTGAGCTGTGGCCAATAAAGAGAGCACCAATGACAATAGCAGAATAATGACCAACGTTGATGGAGTTGTTGCAGTGTGTAAGACATTGGGCTGGGTGGTTTTTCTTTTAGAAAAAGAGAACAAGAGAGGAAAACAGGCAGGCAAGAACAAGCATGATGTGTGCACAGACAAAAGGAAGCCAGAGAAATAGAGCTGAGTTTCTCTTTGGTTAATGCTCTGTCAATGAAAATCAATCATTTTTTTCTAATGGTTATTCAATCTTGCAGTTAATGGGCAAAAGTAATTCATTTATTCATTAAACACATTTATTAAATACCTATTATATGCTAGTGATTGATAAGTGTTAACTTGTCTCAGACCAATCCCCATAGGCCTTCCAAAAAGAGGCTTGGCCTGTATCTTAGTCTGTTTTCTGTTGCTATAAGAGAATATCAAAAACTGAGTAATTTAAAAACAATATTTTTTTTTGTCTCATGATTCTGGAGGCTGGGAAGTTCAAGATCAAGGGGTTGCGTCTGGTGAGGCCCTTCTTGATGCATTGTCGCATGTTGGAAGGGCAAAGAGAGGATGAGAGGCCAAAGGGAACCAAACGCATCCTTTTATAAGGAGCCTGTTTCAGCAATAACTAACCCACTCCTGCAATAACTAATCTACTCCAGCAATAACTAAACTACTGCAGCAATAACTAACCCACTCCTGCAATAATGGTATTAATCTATTCATGAGAGCAAAGCCCTCATAACTAATCACCACTTGAAGGTCTCACCTCTCAACATTGTTGCTTTGGGGATTAAGTTTCCAACATGTAAACTTTGGGGAACACATTCCAATTATGGCAGCCTCCAATACTCTATAGAAACTGGCCACTACCTAGTGCTTTAAGAATGAATCCTGCTGCATACCAAGTCTTGGATAGTAACCCTTGCTGACACTGCCACCCCATTATGCCAAATAAGAGACTGTTTCTTCTTCAACCAGGAACTACGAAGTGACAAATTCTGTCTCAAGCTTTTCTTCTTATAGATCTACAACTGTAAGGCTTGAAACCCAGCTTCCAGATCAGGGAAGGGGCTGTAAACACTGAGTCAGTTGGAGGGACTGGCACTGAGACTCTGACTTACCTATTGCTACTGTATCCTGGTCCCAGATTATGCCAGGGTAGGGGCAAGTGCTTCCCTAACTATTTGACTTTAAATGAAAAAAAGCAAACATTTTCATTTAATGTTTTAAATTAAATGAATTTAATTAAATGTAATTAAATTCATTAAATTTAATAAAATTTAATTCCATTTTCACACATTACTAACCACAGCACTTCTGATATTATGTATGTGTTTTGGAAGGAGGGGTTCCCCACACACCAGGCAGTTCTCCGGTAGACACCAACTATGTGTCCTATAACTCAATTCTGACACTTTCTACGGGGAGATAGCATCAGATTCCACAGGTTGTGGGCTCATTCCCACATGACTGTCCCCCACTTCAGATGCCAATAGCAAGTACTAGGTTGTTACCTAAACTTCTGATTGACCATTTATAAATCAGGGTTTCTCATGATCCGTTTTTCAGGTTCAGTTGATTTGTTGGGATGGCTTAGTGAACTCAGAGAAACTTTACTTGGGTTTACTGGCTTATTAATTAAGGACACAGTAAAGGATATAGATATGAATAGCCAGATAGCCAGACTGAAGAGATATGTTGTACAAATTTGCCCACTCTGGATAAACTTCTCTCCAGAAGCTTCCACATGCTCAGCTTTCTGGAAGCTTCCTGTTATTTTGGGGTTTCACTGAGGCTTTGTTAAGTAGGCATGATTGGTCAAACCATTGGCTATTGGTGATCAGCTTAACCTTCAGTCCTCTCCCCTCCCTAGAGGTCATGGTTTAGGGAGGGGAGAAGAAGAATCAACCTTCTAATAACATGGTTGCTTCCCCTAGCAACCAGCCGCCATCCTGAGGATATCCAGGAGCCAACCAAGAGTCATCTCATCAGAACAAAAGATGGTCCTATCACCCAGGAACTGCTAAGAGATTTTGGAGCTCTGTATTAGATGCTTCCTATCACTCTGAAAATTACAAAGGTGGTTTTAAGAGCCCTGCATCTGGAACTGGGGTCAAAGACCCAATACCAGAACAAAAGATACCAGGATAACCTGGTATCCTTATATATGAGGGTTTTAGGAGCTGTGTGTTAGGAATTGGGTCAGGAATCAAATACGTATTTCTTATTATATCACAAGATCACAGCAGTTTAAAAGCCACACAGCCTGAAAGTGTGCTCAACACAATAGGGAGGGAACTTTTTAATTTAATTTAAACCCTCCTACTGGGGTCTGAGCTCTAAATTGCTATGGCTGTGAGTGCTGCTCCAGAATGCAATGGGCAATCAGTATCTATGTACATGTTTCTGCCCCCCCGTCCATGAATATTCCCTAAAGCAACACTGCTCAAGCCAGTCTTGTTTATCAGAGCTTGGCCATCTGAGCTTGCTTGCATGCCTGCCAAGCGCTGGAACTGCAACAGAGAACAAGTTAGACAAAGTCCCTGCCTACCTGAGGTTTACATTCCAGTGGAGAGACTGAAAATATACTAGTGAGCAAAGAAACATGCAGCAGACTGCAGGTGGTTGTAGGGTGTGAGAGATTCATCAAGGCTGGGAGGAAGAGGCTTTCCAAATACCGTGGTCAGGAGAGACCTCTCTGCTCAGGGGGTAAATGAGACCAGAATGAATGTAGGGATGTGAGCCACAGGCGCTAGGGAGAAAGAGGAATACTAGAGGAGGGAAACAGTGCCTGCAAATACGTGAGAGACTGTGTGCGGCATATGATGGGTGGTTTCTAGCTGGAAATGAGGACTGGGGGTTATTTCTTCATTTCTCAAATACTTTGAACAATTATTGTGTGCAAGGTGCTGGAGATACAGCTATGATAACTCACAGGCCCTGCCCTCAAGGAGGTTACTGTCTGGTTAGGAGTTGACGTATATATGAGGAGTAGAGGAGTGAGGCAAAGAAGCGAAGAGGCAATCACATTGCAAGGTGACCAGTGCTAAGATGGGACACAGAGGGTGTGGGAACAGTGGGGGAGACCAGGGAGGAGCCACTGAGGAGGTGGGAGCTTCCAGACAGCTTAATTCATCCTCATGATCAGTATAGCTTCAACAAACAGCAATGTTTTTACAGTTCAATTTTAGTATATCATAAAGCTGAATGGTTTTTTTTTCAAAGTTCATGTTCATTCTACATTTGAGACTTTCAGACATCGTTTATTTTTAGATTAAGATGTTATAGTTGATGATTTTAGTACCTTTCATATGTAAAACAAAATGCTCAATACAAGAGGGAGGGAACTTTTTAATTTTATGAGACTGAAGTTGAAACATCCAAGAGCCACTGCTCCAGCCAAATGTCCTTCCAATTCTGTCTTTATTAAAGGAAGCTTGTATTTATTGAGCACTTACTACATACAAGACACTTGTCTAAGTACTTCCGTGTGCCTTTTGGATCTTCAAGCTAATCTGTGAAGAAGGGTAGATTATCCCCATTTTATAGATGAGGAAAATGAGGCACAGAGAGGTGAGGAAACTTGCTCAAGGTTATGTAACTAATAAGCATTAGAACTGAGATTTGATAGGCAAATTCTAGAACTCATGTTCTTATTTTCCTCTTCCCCACAGAAAACAACTAGCAAACAATTAGTTCTAATATTTGGAATATTAGAACTCAAAGCTTCAACTATCATTTACATGTATAGCTCCTGTCCTTTCTCCCTTCCCCAGTACTGGCTTTGGAAATTCTTGGATAAAAATTACCCTAGAACCAAAGAGAATGAGGAACCCATAGATAGGCAAAGATTCTTGGACATTCCCCCGAGGAATAAAAACGCTCTGCCAGCGAGCTCACTGTGCATATTTACTGCTCCCTGTATGTGTCCCAGTTGGGCCAACTTCTGTTCTTAGCTGTTTGAATATATCCTGGCAGCTCAGAGGTGTAATTTCTCCAAACGCCGCATTCCTGCTGAGCCCACGGGATGAATTGTGCAATTTCGGGTGAGCGCTTCTTTAAACCCTAGCAGGGTTTGTAGTTTCCTTCCTCCTACTTTCTCTGCAGGCTCCACATGGAAGATTGAGGGCTGAGTGGATGCTGGGGCCAGGGGTACAGAAGGTGAGGTGCTGGGCTGGAGAGACGGAGAAAGGCAGGAGAGGGAGAGGAGTGTGGGACAGCATAAGCTGCCCAGGCAAATGCCAGAGCCCCGCTTTGAGAATTGAGATCATCGTTAATTTCCTGGGGTTTTCATTCATTCATGCATCCACTTGTAAAAATATTTTTGCATTATCTGCCTTGTGCCAGATACAGTTTGGGAGTGGGGAAGAGAAATAAGGGGACAGGCAGAGTCTCAGCTGTTAGGAAGGCAAGTCTATCTTATGATGGGCATACATAATGCGGGGACAGGTTTCACACAGTCAAGGAAACCAGGGACATCTTCTTGGGGGGCACATGGAATTGAGCAGAAGTATGAAGGCAGAAATGGGTTAATTCAATAAAGAGGAGAGGAAAGACTGTGACAGAGGAAGCAGCCTGTGAAAAGTTTCTGGGATAGGCAGGAGGCTACCTGTGTATATGAAGAACTCAAAAGCAACCAATCTTCTCCCCACTCCATTTATGAGTGCTGACCGCATGCCTGGCCCAGGCTTTGAGCTTTATAGCTTCATGATAAAGCTTGCCAGAATTTCAGATTTTCACACACAAAAACGGATTTTAAGAAACTAAATAATTTTTCCACAGCCACACAACTAGTGCATAGTGGCATGGAAATTCAAGTCCAGGTTTGTGTGATTCCAAAGAAGGGCTTCTTGATCACCACTTTATATTGTTTTTCTAGAAATCTCTCATCATTTGCAGAGACCTACATACCCTATGCATACTTCTCTCCTGGTTCTAACATTGAAAATGTGAGTAGACTGATCTCCTGTAGAATAAACAGAAAGTAAAAATAGAAAATAAAGTCACAGTAGCTAAAATGGTGGAAGTGATACAGTTATCCATTGAGGAATAACTGGATAAATTGCAGTGTATACATGCAATGGAATATTATTCTGTCTTAAAAATAATTCTGACACATGCTGCAACATGGATAAACTTTGGGGACTTTATGCCATGTGAAATAAACCAGCCACAAAGAGACAAATACTTTATGATTCCCTTTATATGAGAAATCTAGAATAGTCAAATTCAATACAGACAGGTGGTTTCCAGGGAGTGCAGGGAGGTAAAGATATGGAGTTATCTAACAGGTATAGTTTTAGTTTTGGAAGATGAAAGGAGTTTAGGAGATTGGGTGCACAGTAATATGAATGTACTGTCACAAACTACATAAAAGTGTTACAGTCAGCAACAAACTGCATATACAGAGGTGATCTCATAAGATTATAATACTATATTTATACTGTACCTTTTCTGTATTTGGACATGCTTAGATACACAGATGCTACTGTGTTACAGTTACCTACAGTATTCTGTATAGCAACATGCTGTGGAGGTTTGCAGCCTACGAGCAGTAGACCATCCCATCTAGCGTAGGTGTGTAGTAGGCTATACCATCTAGACTTGTGTAAGTGCACTCTGAGGTTCACACAATGATGAAATCACCTAACCACACATATCCCCATGTTATGACACATGACTGTACTTGAGATTGCTGGACTCTACACTTCAAGATAGTTAATATGGCGAGCCGGGCATGATGGCTTATGCTTGTAATCCTAGTACTTTGGGAGGCCGAGGCAGGCAGATCACTTGAGGCCAGGAGTTTGAGACCAGCCTGGCCAAAATGGTGAAGCCCCATCTCTGCTAAAAATGCAAAAATTAGCTGGACATGGTGGCACATGCCTGTAGTCCCACCTACTCAGGAGGCTGAGGCAGGAGAATCGCTTGAACCCAGGAGGTGGAGGTTGCAGTGAGCCAAGATCACAGAGCCTGGGTGACAGAGTGAGACCTTGTTTCAAAAAAAGAAAAGTGAATATGATACATGTCATGTGTATTTTATAAGTAAAAATGTTTAAGGAAAAGGAAAAAAGAAATTTTTAAATCATGCATAATTTCATCTAGAAATAACCACTGTTTAAAAAAATCAGCATGTATAATCTTTTAGACATGTTCTATGTAAATGACACATGGGAGTCTATATATTTGCACATAATGGGATCACATGATACATAGAATTTGGTAGCCCATTTATTTCCCATTAGTTAGTATATCAGAGACTTATTTCCAGGTGGGTAAATACACATTCACATTATTATTAAAGACAGTATAGTAGTCCCCATTAATCAATATCCAGGATGTGCAGCATGGTTCACAATTATAAATAACATCATAATCAACACACTTGAGCTCAGCCCCCTCATCCGATTATTACCTTGAGATGCAGTCCCAAATTGGAATTGCTTTGTTGAAGATTTTGTCATTTGTGAGCCTCTTAATACCCTCTTCAGATGGCCCTTTAAAAAAGGTTGTACTACATTATATTCTTTCCAAGAGTTGTCCTTCTGCCTGGACCCTCACACTTTCGTGTTTGATGTCAGCCTTACAATGTATCAGTGGTAAGATCCCGGCCAAAGGGGCCTCATTTGTCCCAGATGAATATGGTGCTTATTCCATAGGCTGAGGAAGAAGTAAATGATGGAATTCTCGTACACGGCTGACGGCATACAGCAGGGGCTGAGTATGCCTTCACTGTGCTGTCATTACCTTCTCCTCATTCCCCAGGAATCAGAGCTTTTCAAGAGCAGGAACACCACCCCCAGCTCTGGTGCAGCCTGGTGTCTGTCGAACCAGTGTGAGCAGATCAGAACTGAGCAAGTGATGTGTGAGTGTTTGTGGAAGGCCTTAGAAAGAGAGTTAAGAGAAAAGCTTGTTTCCTGGATCTGAGGGAAATGGAAATAAGAAGCATACTCTGAGGATAAATGGACATCTGTGCCTTGCTCACTTTTACTTCCAGATGTGTAAGCCTTTTAATCCTGCTTTTAAATAATTTTTCATTTGCAACAAAAGGCACCTGGCTGGGCAGGCTGGCAAGCATCCCCAAAGTGGGCACAGAGGGTTCATTATTCCCAACTCCCTTATGGGGCCAGCCAGCCTGTGTCACTGCAATAGTGGGACTTTCCTGATCAATCTGAAATAAGGAATGGACCCAGCATGGACATTAATGGGCAAACCCTTTTCCTCTGACAATGAAAGTCAGGATCTGAGCAGACCTGCAGTGTGAGTCCATCTGGGAAAGGCAGCTGGTGGGGTTCGCAAGCAGCCGGCCAGATATTCCGAGGGGCTTTTGCCCGAGGCTCTGAGGATCACACTGCAGGTGGGGTTGGGGATGTGCAGTGCCAGGCTCTTGGCACAGCATCCCAGTACCCTCTCAGGAAAGCTATCCTTTCAATCATCTCTCTCTCTCTCTTGAAAAGCATTTGATTTCATAGAGCTTCTTTTCATCCAGAAACCATCCTGGAGTTACTGACTCTGAGATACAGACTTGGCAATCACAGTCAGGAAGGGACTCATCTATGCTTATTTAATGGGATTTTTTGTTCTACGGAGACCCAGAGACTTCCAGAGGCAGTGATGGCAGGAGGCAGAGTAAGGCTTGAAGAACTTGAGAGATTAGTACTTTTCAGAAGTTCCAACATTTGATGAATGGGGATACTGAGGTCTAGAGAGAAGGAGCTTAGCCAAGAACAGACGATAATTAGCCTGGATTTTAAGTGTCTCTCTCCCTCCTTTCCCTCCTTCCTTTCCTTCTTACCTAGCATTTGGTTCTCTTTGCATGTCAGGCATTGTGCCAAATGCTTTCCTCCATTAATCTTTCCAACCACCCATGCAGTAGGTTTTATTATTAGTGCCCTTTCACAGAGGAGGAATGTGAGGTTCAGAGAAGCAAAATTATATGCCCAAGGTCTCACAACTAGTACATTGTAAAATTATTTCCTTTCTCTCCCTAGAGGCTCTATAGCCTTGATGGCAGGGGAGCAGTTTCTTATTCTCATGAAGAATCCTGAGGAAACAGTCCTCTTCAAGAAAGCAAAGTCAGCAGTCAGTCAGCCTGGGCATAGCAGAGCCAAGCACAGGTCAGGAAGTCCTGCCTCATGGGCATCAGCCAGCCATGGGCAGACCTGCTTGGCTACATAGCACAGTCCTCCTTGAAGCCCAGCAGGAGTCTCACATACAATTATTGAAGGGCTCATGGGAACCCAGAGAGCAGGGATCAGAGCGTGAGATTGACACCAGGGACTCTGGAATCAAATCAAATTCCAACTGGCCACTCTGGAGCAATATCTTGGCATATGTTTTATATCATCTCTGATTTTTGTTTTCTTTATCTCCAAATGAGAATCATAACAGAACTTAGCTTATAGGTTCATGAGAGAATTTAAATAAAGTGGTCTATACAAAATAACATGCATGGTGAACTTAGAAGGGATTCTACAAATGGTAATTTCTTCTAATAGTATCATCATTATCATCATCATCATCAACAACATCACCATAACAGTCATCATCACCATCATCATCATGAAAGACCATGTAGCAATGAGACTTTGACATATTAACACCATTAGGAAATCATAGCAGGCCTGCAGTCTGAGGTCCAGGATGACATCTCTGCAATGTTGGCGGCCTGTATTGGTGGCAGACCCTTGTAGCAACAAAGAAGACCTTGCAGGAAATGTGTCATATGTATTTCTTTATCCTTTTCAGCTAGAACAATTTCTGAGTCATTGTAGCTACTTATACTAAATATTTTCTGATTAATTGGATGAATGAATGAGTGAATAAATAAATGAAAGAACTGACTACTCTCTGGCCTGGTTCAAAGGTCATTTTGCTCTACTAACTACTTTTGGAACAGGAAATGACAAACTACTCAAGAACAACCTGAGATTCAAATCTGCAAACCCAAATACCCAAATAATATGAATACTTAATAAATAGTAATCATTGCAATTTGTTGCAAGCTATGCCTATGTATTGATGGTATAGTAAGCACTTAATGTGAATTACCTCATGATACTCAACACCTGTGAGGTAGGCATTATTATTATTATCCCCATTTTACAGATGGGGAAAATGAGGTTTGGTGAGGGCAAGCAGCAGTTCAAGATCATGCAGCCAAAGCAACAGCAGATCCTGGATTGGTTCCTGGGTCTGTCTGATTCCAGGGCCTGTGCTTTAAAGTACTACCCTCTTTAACCTTCCCCAGTCTTCACTAAGGATCAAATGAAACCCTAACCTCACCTTCACTCTTTTCAGAGCAAAAAGATACATTTTGGGAAAGATAACCATGTAATGTTGTGTATCCATGGATAAATGGAGAATCAAAGAAAGCTAACTTTTCAGTCTTCTAACATCTATAGCACCTCCTCCCTGGCCAATTACAGGCCACCCTTGGCATGCATAGCACACCTTTGCTACCTGCACCAGCTCACTTATCAGTGTTTGTCTGTTCAGTGTCCCATTTCCTCCAATTTCCTCTGTACCTAGTTCTCCCAAGCAACCAGTTTGAGCCAAAGCATCAAAGGCGTTTATTTCCAGACAATTCATCCTATCTCTGGTGCTCATTGTGAGAAGGAAGACCAGACCTGAGGCCCAGGGCTCCCAGCTTCCCACCCGTATTTTAAATGGAAGAGCCTAGCTTCTAACTGATCTTGGTCTACCAGTCTGGTTCCTGCACTATATTTGGACAAAGGGTTTTGTGAAGCAAATAAACAAGTAAATAAATAAACTTTAAAACTTCTGGTTTAATGTAATCCACAACTCAGTCATTGAAAAACTACTTTTTGGTGCCTGCTGTATGCTTTTTCTCAATATCGAGGATTTCAAGGCAAGGAAAGTCCTTGCCCTCATGGCTCTCATATTCAAGTAGAGAGACAGGAATTAAACTAACAAACAAGTTGATATAGAGATAAATGAGAACAATAATAGTATGAGTTAAACAGAGAGTTAAAATCAGACAATATACCTTACATGGTACAGCTGAATGAAGGCCTTCAAAAGGATATTTAAGTTCTGATGCCTGGAATCTGTGCATATTACCTTATATGACAGCAAGATATAATTAAGAATCTTGGAAGAAGGAGACTATCCCAGATTGTGCTGGTGAGCCCTAAATGCAATCACATGCATCTTTTTAAGACAGGGGCAGATCTGGGAGTTCACATCAGCAAGATGGGCACTAGAGTTGCCTAGCATTTGTTCTCCCCACAAAAAGGGACAAAGACAATAAATAAACAACTATAGTTTGACCAGAGTGACTGAGGAAGTATGTTGGAGAGCACCAAAGGAATGGCAAAATCCTAGTGGAGCATGGACTCCCAAAATAGCACCATAGAAAAAGGAGCGAATTATCTTACATCTACCACATTGTCTCCCCCATTGGGACCAGTGTGGAGACATGGGGGATTTCTTCTTTCAGAGAAAAGGTAAGCTGGAGACCTTTAGCAATTCTCATAGCCACTACAGATGCCAGTGGTCTTTGCTATAGGAGCATCCCCAGTCTTCATGGGCTCTGAATCCAGTTAATAAAGTTGCTAGGAGTTCATGCAGATGCAGTGCCCCAGAGTAGGAGTCTAGGTGATGCACCACCCCCCACCAACCCCATGAGCTAGGCTGCTACAGCATGATGCCATCTTGAAACCAGACCCACTGCCACAATGTGTCCTGACCTGGGTGCCAGCACTGTTGCTCTCTCCATTCTTGAGACCCTGCCATCATTTCATCATATTCATACCAGTGCCTACACCACCATGATCCTGGTTATGTGAAGCCTAGGCCCAATGGAATGGCCAAGATCCTGGTGTCCAAACCTATGTGATACAATCACCCCTAAAAAACTGGCAGATCTGCACAGTGGGAAAGCTACTGAACACCTGGCCATCCTGCCCTGCCCATGTGTTCCTGTGCCAAGCCTGACAGCCATCTCAGTGGTGGTCCCACCTCCCCAGAGACATTGCTGCACAGCCGGCCTGCCTGCCAGCCATGTCTAAACATGCCTGACTTGAAAACCAAACCAGTGCCCCTGCCCTCAGTAAGACCATGCCATTGCCATCACAAACTTCCACAGCCTTTGGCACTGAAGCAATCACAGACATTGCTGATGAGGATTACAGCTAAAGAAACTACATGAAGACCATGCTACTGAGCTACTCAGAACCAAAGCCCATGTTCCATACCCGAGAACCTATCTACAGAAAAAAGTCTCTCTATATAAAAACTGCTCCATAAAATTAGAAAAAGCTAGTTTTCCACAAGATGTGCAGACATCAATGCAGGGATATAAGAAACATTAAACAGCAAGGAAACATGATACCTCGAAAGAAACACAATAAATCTCCAGTAGCAGACTCCAAAGAAAGTAATGTTTACAAAATGCCTCATAAAAAAACTCAAAATAATGATCTTCAGAAAACTCAGTGAGATACAAACAAATATAAATAAATTCAATGAAATAAAAATTATAATTTGAATGAGAAATGCAACAAAGAGATAAGAAAGAACCAAACAGAAATCTTGGAGCTGAAGAATTCAATGAATGAAATAAAAAATACAATTAAGAACTTTAATGTAAGACTAGATCCATCAGAAGAAAGACATTCTGAACTTAAAGACAGGTCTTTTGAAGCAAACTAGTCAGAGCAGAATTAGTAAATAAGAATTTAAAAAATAAAGAAAGCATACAGGACTTATGGGACACTATTAAGCAAACAAATACTTACATTATGCGGGTGTTAGAGGGAGATTGGATCAAGAAAGCCAAAAACCTATTTAACAAAATAATAGCTGAAAATTTACCAGTCTTAAGAGAGATATGAACATCCAGGTCCAGCAGGATCAAAAGTCCCCAATTATATTAAATTTAAAAAAATAAAAAAACTCCCTAAGGCATATTATAATTAATTTAATTTATCAAATGTCAAAGTCAAAGAGAATTCTAAAAGCTACAAAAGGAAAACATCAAGCTACAGAGAAGAGAATCTCTATTAGATTAACAGCAGATTTTTCAGCAGGAACTTTGCAGGCCAGGAGAGAATGGAATGATATAGTCAAAGTACTGAAAGACTGTGGCACTGCTGACATTTTGGGATCTCATTTCTGGTCTCTAGAATTGTGAGAGAATAAATTTCTTTGTATAAGCCACCCATCTTGTGGTGATTTGTTTTAGCAGCACGAGGAAACTAATACACATGACTACTTTAGACTAAATGATCAGGAAAACCTTTTCAGATGCAGTAATGCTGAAGCTGATACATGAATGATAAGAGAGAACCTCCTTATGAAGATCCAGGGGAAGAATACTGCAGGCAGAGGGAATAGACAGTGCAAAGACACTGAGGCAGGAACAAACTTGGCTTGTCTAAGAAGGAAAATTAGTGGAGTAAGAATATAATGTGAAAGGAAGAGACTTATGGGAGATTGAAGTCAAAGGTACAAGAAAGAAAAATACATAAAATTTCAAAAAGCCAGGGTAAGGAGTTTAGATTTTTTCTAAGTATGAGGGGGTACCATTACAGGATTTATAGAAGAGGTTGATGTGTATACTTTACATTTTTTAAAATGTACTCTGGCTGCTGTGTGGAGTTTGGACTGAGAGGGGCATGAATTCTGTAGGGAGGTCATTAAGGATGTTATAATAGGGTCCAGGTAGAAGATGTTCCTGATTTTCACTAAAGTAGTGGTTGAAGAGAAAGAGAAGAGACAGTAGATGGTTTTGGAATAGATCATGGAGTAAACTCAATGGGAATTGTTTCTGGATTTGATGTGGTTGTGTGGGTAAGTGAAAGAAAATTTGGCTTGAACCACTGGAAAGATAATAGTGCTATTCACAGGAGCCTGAGGCAAGAGAATTGCTTGAACCTGGGAGGCAGAGGTTGCAGTGAGCCGAGATCACACCATTGCACTCCAGCCTGGGTGACAGAGTGAGACTCTGTCTCAAAAAAAAAAAAAAAAAAAATAGTGCTTTTCACTTGAATGAGGAAGGAATACATTGGGAAAAAAAACCAAGAAGGCTTTTCTTAGCCATATTAAGTTTGAGATACATATGGACTTCCAAATCTAGGCTTAAGGGATACATCTAGATTTGGAGATACAGAATGTGAGAGCTATTGACATATAGATATTTAAAGTACAGGACTTGGTGAGATGAGAGGGGGATGAGAGGAATTTATAGAGAGGGGTAAAAGGAACCCAAAACGTCATCCTGTAGTACAAACACTGTAAGATCAGACAAAGGAAGAGCCAGCAGGGGAATCTGAGACAGTGAGACAGTGAGAGGAAAACATTGCAAATGTGATGTCTCAGAAGCCAAGAGAAGGAAGGATGCCTAAAGAGGGAGTCATTAAGCATATCAAAATAAGTTCTTCTTGCCAGGTAACTTACATGCATTTTCACTGGGCAGTCAGTGTCTTAGCTCTAGGCCAACAGGTTTCCTCTCAACTGCCATCTCATATCATCGGCAGTGGCTCCCTAGAGTTCTCTGATGGAAAGGATCCCAGTGCCTTGCCTGAGCTTGGCAGGAAAGCCTGCTATGATCAGTTGGTGATGCCTGTGTGAAAAGTTGGGCAAGAGTTCTTGTGCTCTATGACCCTGCCTAACCCAATGGGAAGATATGAGTTATGGTCATTTCAGGGGCTTTGATAGGTTACAAGGAGCTAAACTGTGGCTAAGGCAGCCCATCAAATCACATTCTCAGAGCTGAATCCATCTTCATGGATCCATTGCCCTACCCTGCAGTGGATACAGGATTAGATGCAGGACTGCCTCTGGAAGAAGCAGATACAAAGAGACAGAGACAAAACATAGGGGCTATAATTTAAGCAAACACCAATGAGGCATCAAGGTTTTGGAGTCTAACATCTAGATTCAACTCTCAACTCTGCTGCTTACTATGAGGATGTGGGTAAGTTTATCCAACTGTCCTTAGTCTCATTTCTTTACATACTGAGTGATATTAATGGAATTGTGAAGCCATAGAAACATGAGAGGCTAAGACTCCCAGGAATTCTGAAGATCTATTTATTGAGGCTTCAGGATAACTCTTGGGATCTGTTTCTTGAGGTCCAGGGTGACCTGGAAGCCATAGATACGTGAGGGTAAGACTCCTGGGAACTCTAAAAATCTATTTCTTGAGGGTTCAGGATAACTCTTGGGATCTGTTTCTTGAGGATCCAGGGTGACGCCTTTAATTTAGTCTACTATGACATAGAGATCTATACCTCTAAGGCTGTAACATCCTCTTTATGGAGTGTCTTACCCATGATAAGTTATTAATAAATGATCAAATAAATTTGCAGAACAATAGTACTGATTTTGTGCTGTTGAGACACTGTATAATCAGAATTGGTTGAATGACAATCGCATATTAAAGGTTTAACAAGTTACAACAACAAAATGTATGTAACTACAATTTTTCCATGCTCCCATCTCTTGAGGAAAATGTCATGTGGTCACAGCCCAGCTATTGGATCTTTGTTGAACAGATGAGAGTAATGAGTAGGAAGGCTGAGTTAAAGGAAGTAAGCAAAGGAAAAGTAGATTTCTCTGCACACATAAGCATGTGGGTCAATCTACTTGGGGATAAAATGATTTAGGAAGCTGGAGGAAGAGATTAAGGAGAAGGAGAAAGTGAAAGATGTGGTAAATATGAGCTGAACTTCTTGAAGATAGAGAAAATTGAATAACTATCATGAAGAAAGGGACTTTAGGAAAAGGGATATGTGTCTATAAAGCTCTTTAAGGAATTGCCATGTTGTATAGTATAAATCTTCCTTGTTACCTCTTGAAAAGGCATTCAGTAAAATATGTACATTGCTTTTGTTTCGTTTTCTCTGGGGGAGTTTTTTGGGTTTTGCTTTTGTTTTTGTTTTTTGAGAGACAAGGTTGTATTCTGTCACCTAGGCAAGAGTACAGTGGAATGATCACAGCTCACTGTAGCCTCAAACTCCTGGGCTCAAGCCATTCTCCCGCCTCAGCCTCTGGAGTAGCTGAGACTGCCACGTGATGGTGCACACACCACATGCCCACTTAAGTATTATTATCATTATTATTATTTGTAGAGATAGGGGCTTGCTTTGTTGCCCAAACTGACCTTGAACTCCTAGTCTTAAGCTATCTTGCCACCTTGGCCTCCCAAAGTGTTGGGGTTACAGGCATGAGCCAGGGCACCCATTCATACATTGCTATTCAAGACACTTTGGAGTGTGTGCATGTGTGTTTAATAGCTTTGTGCTAAGGCTGGCCTCAAGGTGGCCCTGTTTTATTTGGGTTACATTGGCAACAAAGCGCCTTCATACTCATCTTCTAATTTGACCTCCATGTTACATATCTGTGATAAAACCTCATCAGATTTTAGTTTATTGTCCATCCAAAAAAAGGAGTCTTGACCTGTGTTATTGAGTTAACAAAGAGCAGAACTGTAAGGAAAATCTAAGTCTTTGGACTCTCAGGCTAGTGTGCTTTTTCTTCCCTCTCTCTCTCTCACTCCCTCCCATTCTTTCTTCCCTTCTTGTTCCTCCTCCTCTCCCACCACCCTATTCTTTCTCTCAATATATTGATATTAGTGATGAACACATGCATAAGACATTCCCTAACCCGCCTTCAAGCTTTTATTTGAAAAGTCTGTAGTCCAAAGCAGTGTCTGCCAGCAAACAAGAAGCCCTGTGTGTGGTGTTAAAAATGTGAAGACCCCAGAGGACTTATATTTTCAGCTTTTAGAGCAAAGGCTCATGAGTAGCAGCCCGTATGGTGGTATATGGATCTCGGCACTTTGCCTCCCACATGCCAAGGATCCAGACTGCATTGGGATTTGAGAACTCGCCTGGGCCAAGCAGAGTTTTTAATAACCAGGAGACAGGAGGCCGTCTGACAGGTTTCTGTGCTGCCACTTCATATTGGATCACACACTCAGGCCTGAACGAGTGGCCGGCTGAAGTTCCCTAGGGCTTTATTCCTGCTTGCTTCCTTCTTCCTTGGGCTGCTGATAGAACCCATTTGTGTATAGTTTGGCTAAGAAAAATCCTGTTGCTTTCCAAGTGGATGCTTTGTTTGTTTCTGTTACAAAACATCTGAAAAATCAGCATTTCCCACTCAGCATCGAGCCAAAATTGACTGCTGTCTCTATATAATAAAGCAGCATGTTTTGCTGCTCTCTTCTAATTGGAAGACAGAAAGTCTCAACGGACATACGGAACGTGTTTATTGATCCAGCTTCATCCCAGAAACTGGACTGCACCACAGGGAATGAGTAGAGAGAAAGACAGAGCGGGCTGACTTTAAATACTTTGCAAATGCTCCTTAGCAGTATTAATGAGCAGCAGACTGTGAGGTGCGTTACAACCTCGTATGATGGAGTAAATGAAGGCAGGGCATACTGTTTTGTAATGAACGGAAGATTCAGTGGTAAATGGAAATGCTCATTTCCTGAGTTGCTCATCGTCTTCTCTTGCTGATCTGGAAATATACTGCTTCCCAAAATGCAGAGATAATAAGGCTCCTATGAATGCAGGAGCAAGTCTTGTATGCTTGCAGGGGAAAACAGAACTTCTTCAATGCAGTCTCTAAAGAAGCAGTAGAGAGGTAGAATTTAAGGTGGCACAGCTGAGCAGAAGCTAAGAAGAGACCTGCTCCTGGCCCTTGGCACGGGTCTGAATCACCTCTACTTTTTCCTTATCCCATCCTGCTCCTACTCTCCTCAACCTCTCTGCTCAGTGTAGCAAAGAAGGCCTGCAATTGGCTGGACCTAGCCTGCAGAGTCCCTCTGTGGTCCCTTGATCATTTCCCAGCCCAGAAGGATCTTGCAAAGGTTGAGCAATGTGCTGCTAATGAATATACAGAGCCAACCCTCTGGCAGAACCTACTGCTGTCTTGTCTGGCAACCTGTGGAAAGCAGAGGGCACACCTGCTGCTTACTTGGATTCTGGCCTTGGAGGCCCACAGCTCCCCTTGCCTGTTACAGATGCCTTTTTATTTGCCGTGCCTGGCACCATCAAGTTGTAATCCTTGCACACAAACCCCCCACAGTGGGGGACTCCTCCAGCTGCAAAGCAGTCACTGCAAGATCTGATCCTCACTCTCACCCAGAACGCAGGCAACCTTGATTGACCCTGAACTTCAGAGCCACCATCAAGGGGCTTCTTTTCCTTTTGGAAGCTGTCTGTGGTTCCTGACAACAATAGGGAGAGCCAAGAATCCAAGGAAATTTGAGAGAAAGAGAAAGTAAAAACAGCATGAGGCATGGAAAGCTTTGATTCTGGCAGATCTAGGCTCCAGTACCAGTTATGCTGCTTGTTAGAGGCACAGTGGGCAAGTCCACCTAACCTGCCTTAGCCTCAGGTCCTCAGCCCTGAAATGGGGGTGATCATGATTCATAACACTGAATGGAAGCTTAACTCGTACACCCCATTAAAAAGGCTTTGAGCACAAAACCTGATGTAGATAGACCACATGTTGACATATATTCCTCCCATCCACACCCTCACCACCAGTTTTTGATCACTGAGCACTTACTAGGCATTCTATAAATATCTGAAGGATGAAAAAACAGATGATTTGCATGAATCAACGAATGTGTAATTTAAGGTCACTGAAAAATTAGGCTGACGTTGTGATGGATTTAGCACTGAAATAAAAATTAGATGATCTGGTTTTGAATTCTCTGTTATTTCGCTGAAGGAACTGCAGGGGATGTTTAATTATGAAAATATTTACTCAACTTTATTTTTTTCTCATTATGTTCTTCTTTATAGCAAAATATATATAACAAAATTTACCATTTTAATTTTTTTTTTTTTTTGAAATGGAGTCTCACTCTGTTGCCAGGCTGGAGTGCAGTGGTGCAATCTTGGCTCACTGCAACCTCCACCTCCTGGGTTCAAGCCATTCTCCTGCCTCAGCCTCCCAAGTAGCTGGGACTACAGGCATGCACCACCACACCCAGCTAATTTTTGTATTTTTAGTAGAGACGGGGTTTTACCATGTTGGCCAGGATGGTCTCAATCTCTTGACCTTGTGATCCTCCTGCCTCAGCCTCCCAAAGTGCTGGGATTACAGGCGTGAGCCACCAAGCCTGGCCCATTTTAATCATTTTTAAGCATACAATTCAGTGGTATTAGGTACATTTACAAACTATCAGCACTTTCTATTTCCAAAACTTTCTCATCCACCCAAATAGAATCTGAGTCCATTAAGCAGTAACTCACCACTTCTTCCTCCCCCAGGTCCCTGATAACCTCTATTTTATTTTATGTCTTTATGAATTTACTGTTCTAGATATTTTTATAAATATCTAGGAGTCATCGAACATTTGTTCTTTTGTGTCTGGTGTATTTCACTTACAATGTTTCCAAGGTTCATCCTTGTTTTAGCATGTTTCAGAACTTTATTTCTTTTTATGGCTGAATACTATTCCATTGTATAGACGTGCCACATTTTGTTTATCCACTCATCTGTTGATGACACTTGGGTTGTTTTCACCTTTTGGCAATTGTGAATAACGCTGCAGTGAACATTGGGCGTACAAATATCTGAGTCTCTACTTTTAGTTATTTTGAATATATACCTAGTAATAAAATATCTGTGTCATTCTTTGTTTAGCTTTTTGAAGAATCATCAAATTTTTTTCCACAGTGGATGCACTATCTTAAATTCCTACCAGTACTGTACAGGGGTTCCAATTATTCCACATTCTAGTCAACATCTTATTGTGTGTGTTTTTTTTTATTTTAGCCATCGTAGTAGGTGTTAAGTGGTATCTCATTGGAGTTTTGATTTGCGTTTCCCTAATGAGTAGTAATGATACTAAACTATCTTGTGTGTTTATTGGCCATTTGTCTATGTTCTTTGGGGAAATACCTGTTCAAGTCTTTTGCACATTTTTTTTAAATAAGATCATCTTGTTATTGTTGAGTTACAGGAGTTCTTTATATATTCTGGATATTAAACTCTTAATCAGATATTAGATGTATATTCTAATTTGGTTCCCAATTGCAAATATTTTCCCCATTCTGTAGGTTGTCTTTTCACTTTATTTAGCTTTATTTTTAATTAAAAATTACAAACACAGATAGATAAGCATGACTTAAAATTATGGGTGTGATTCCTCAGTTCAAGTGCCAGAATCAGCTTTGTAACTATTCATCTGTACCCTCCAATGTAATGTAGCATTAAAGGGCGGGAAACTTGTCAGCAAAAGAGGTGTGTGACTTGATATAATCTTATTTCTGTACTCCACTAGCTTCCAGGAAGCAAGAGGTATTTGCTTTTGCAAATATTTTGTTATACTAAGTATTAGCCTAAAGTGATTAGACCCAGCCTTAAACTTACCACAGAGCCATACAATGTCTTTCAAGATCTGCCTTATTTCCTTAGTTCAGCAGTGGAAGGAGAGAGTAAAGTGACCCAATTAGATAGATTTCTAACAGGGCTGAAATCCAAATAACCGGACAGCAGAGAGGATATCCTGACTTCCAAAAATGGCCTATATTTGTATAGAGCTTCATGTTTATTTGAATACATGTTGCAGAATCCCAAGGGAGTATCTCTTAAGATTTGTATAATCTCTGAGTCAACTATCAAGCAGGAATTCTCCCCTCCTCACTTTGGTAAGAGGCAATAGGCTCAGCCCTCTCTGGGAAATTTTTAGGGAAGAACAGGGGTACTCAGAAGTCTGGAAGCGGGAGGGAAAGGACATGGGAACAGTTTTGTCCTTGCCAGTACCCTTCATCCCCACTCTGAACCCTTTGTACCTAAAGAAGAAATGGTCAGAAATGGGAGAAGGAGAAAAACAAGTATGGAATTTTTAAAAAGTCAACTGTATCAGCTTTAAGGTGAGGCAGTCTTACCACCAAAGTAGAGAGCATCTACACTCTGAATATTGTCAGATCAGCAGGCATGAGAGACAAAGCTGAGGCTTTGAGGTCCCCAGTGACAGCCCTGGCCAAAGGAAGGGTGAGGGCCCCTGCTGTAACCTGCAGCAGAGAAAAACACCATAGCTCAGCACCTTTTTAGCCCAGACTGGGGCTGTCTGGTACAAAGGAAAAGTCAAACTCTTCTCACCAGGTTGCTTCATAGAAACAGGCCAAGGGCAGTGAGATGCTTCGAAGTCCAAGAGGCAAGTTCAAGAATGTTTCTGCTAAGTGCTAAAAAGGAGGCTCGGCTTAGCATGAGATGCTGGACCAGGTGCTTTGAGGTGTCTGTAGCCGGAGGAAGCTTCCTCCCAGAAAGGACCAGAGGCTATTTGCAATAAAAAATATATATGTATTTCTTATCTGCAGGAACAAAAGAAATTTAAGCACTGGCCCGAGAGTCCAGCTGGTGGTCTACTGGTACCAAAAACAAAAGAGAAAGAGAGGAGAGAGAGAGAGAGAGAAAGATAAGGATGAGGTGGTGATAGAAGAGAGGCATTGGCTTCCAGCCCTCTAGCCAATGGGATGCCAGTCTCTTTGCCCAAATGTGATGCCAGGGGCTGCCTACATGATACGTTCTGAGTGCCAGATGACAGCAGAAGTAGCACGCTCTAATTTTTGTTTGTTTGTTTCTTTCCTACCCCTCTACCTTGCCAGATGCCCATGAAGGGAGCTCTCTCTTAGGCCATAAACAACCAAGACTAATAGAATATCTTTGGCAAAAGCAGTTGGCAGAAATCACTGCCATCTCAAGCATCAGACTTTAAGCAGGGACCCAGTTTCCTTGTTATAGAAGCAAAATGTTGGCAGGCCACATAGTGAAAAAAGACTTGGGAAAAACATACTTCTTGAGGGTAAAAAAAAAATCCCTAGTCGAGCCATATTGTTTATGTTTGGAAGTATCTTTCTGTTTGAATTTGTTTCCAATTGGAAACATCTGAGATGTTGCTCTTCCTGCAAGAAAAATAGGGATAATGAGAACTGCTCCATGCACACAGGGTTACTTGATGGGAACCAGGAAAACACACAGTCACTATCCTCATGCCTGATTGATCTTCCTCTGACACTGGCACCAGGGTGAGAGGGTGGGAAGAGCGTGTAAAGACCTCTGAAGTCATTTATTCTCCAGGCACTGTGTCAGCAGCATGTCTTTCATGTCTTTTGAGCCCTGATGAGGGCATGGCTCTCTTAGCCAAGTCAGTACGTCATCCTCTTCCCAGCGAAGAGCACCACATTCCTATATGGCACCTAGAATTAGCCATGAGGCAGCACAGGACAGTAGTTAGTGGCCCAGACTCTGAAGACAAACTTCTGCAGTATCTTGATTTCCTTGTGTCCTGACAGTGTAGCCTAGTTGTCAATAGTGGAGGCTCAGAGCTAGGGAATCTGAGTTTGAATCCTTCATTTACTGACTATGTGACCCACAGACAAAATCGAATTCTTCACTCTAGATGACATGTTCCTCCTTCGCAAAAAAAAAAAAAAAAAAAAAAAAAAAAAGAGATAATATTACCTACCTTGAAGGGTGGTTGGAAGCCTCAGATGAGCTACTCCAGGGAATGTGCTGGAACTGGCACGCTGGATGCCCTCCTTCTTCCCAGCCTTGCCTTGTGCTCACTTAACCTGTCTCCCTGCACTCAGGCCACTCCTACTTTCCTTCAGGTTTTGCAACAAATTGGGATTTTTTCCTTCTCAAGGACCTTTCCTTGGGCTGTTCCCTTCCCCAACCCTCAACTCCACATTCGCCTTCAGCCCTTAGCTCCCGTGTCACCCGCAGGGTGGTTTTTCATGCTCCCTAAACAGGACCAGGAACACTGTAGCACCATGGCTTTCCCTTTATGCCTTTTATTACCCTCTTAATATTTTAATTTGTCGATAGGTTAACACATACTAGAAGTTAAAATGTAAACTTGCTTCATTATCTTTACATCTTCAGCATTTAGTAAATTGCACGTATTAGGCTTTTGTTGACTGAACAAGCAAATGAATAAATAAATGGAGAAATGCATGATGCCCTTGAGCTGACTGTCATTTCATGGGCCTTCTGCCGTCCTGCCTAAGAATGAGAATTATATTTTCACAAACCTTAGCCTGAGTCTGCTCTGATTTTTTGGAAAGACAAGTGTTAGTAATGATGGCACTTTAGCATTAGGAACAAGGCACGATTAACAATCGGAGACACAGAATGTGCAGGTGTTTGTGAACCTGCAAGTAACAAAAGGTAGTCTAGAATTTGAAGAGGGATGGGGTGGAGTAACTCAGAATGTGGGCTCATGAGTCAGACTGCCTGGGCTGGAATCAGTTCCAGCCTCACTCGCTGTGTGATCTTGGGTAAAATCTGTGCCTTGACTCTGTCCTCATTTATAAAACCCTTCATAAGGTTATTGTGAAGATAAAACAAAATTATATGTACAAAGTGCCTTGTATATAATAAGTCCTCTCCTCCATAGTGCTGGTAATTACTTTTAAAATTCAGATATTATTTTTCAGACATTGAAACTAAATTCTTGAGACAAAAAGAAAACCTTCCTTTTCTGAATTCTGGTCTCCTTTACTATGTCAGGTTCCCAACTCTATCTAAGTGGAAATGTAATCAACAGAGCCATTTAAATTTATATGTGCTCAAGATATCTTGACTGATGTTAATCCGAGAGTTTATGATCACTTAAGGTGTGTTTACATTAGCCACTAGAAAAACTGTAAAATGCACACAGTATGTTTGAAAGGGCAGGCTTTTTTTTTTTTTTGTCAGCCACACAGGAGAGTATGCACATAAAAATTCAGCAAGGTGCATGCATGTGGTGCCTCAAGTACATTGTTGAAATGCATACATATATTTTCATACAGTGCGTTTCACTCCGGGAGTTGCACAACCATGTCCATATAATCTGCCTGGACATTTAGCTAAAGACTGAATGCGTCAAACTATAAAAAAAAGTGTTGTTTTCTTTCTGCCAGTATCAACAGTTTTTCAGTCTATTATCAGTAAAATTATCCTCCATTGCCCCTTCACCACCGTCTCTGTTTTCTACAGGGAACATCCTCATTTACTCAATTTTCTAATGATCAGTATGCAGTCCAAAGAGTAGGCTCCTTGCCAGCCTCTGCCCTCCCAGGAACCCCGCCAGCACTGTGCTTGTTTGTAAGAGGAGACTGAAGGGTCACTGGTGCTGTTCTTGCTGACTAATTGCACCCCAGAATTACCTGAGCCAAAAGAGTATCTGGACAGTGCCTGGGAAGACTAATGTTCATTAGAGTTGTGAGTATTCCATATTGGCCTGCCATTGGTGGTGCGTGATAAGCAAAGTTTTTGATTAATTGCTTCATATGCTACATTTATGTATGGATTAAATGTTTTGGCTTGGGAAGGCCCTTTGATTGAGAAATTACTCAGCATTTTCAAAGTCATTTACTCAAAACATAGGTACCATGTGTCAACTATGTCCAGCGACTGCTCTAGGCTCTGATCATACAGTAATGACCAAGTCTGATCTCTGCTCCTAAGGGACTTACACTCTAAAGGGGGCTGGGAATAATAACTGAAATAAATAAGCCAACAGATAATTTCAAGTTACATGCTAAGCACTCAAATAAACTGGACGATGCATGGAGAATTGCTAAGACTAGCAGTAACTACATTGGGTCATGAGGCCCATTTGGAGGAAGAAGCCAGTAATAGAAGAATCTGGAGAAATAAGGTTCTAAGCAGAGGAAGAGCAGGTTCAAAGGCCCTGAAGGCAAAAGTCAACTTGGCCCTCTGAGAGAAACCAGGAAGCTACCACTATGGCTGATGCGTGATGAGCAGGAAGGAGGCTGCTCTGGGTCATATCATGCAGACCCTCATTGGCCTCATTCAAGACTGGATTTGACCGTAAGGGAAGAGGAAATGCTCTGGGTTTTGAAACTTTTAACAGACCACTCTGGCTGCTGTAGTATCCTGACAATGGAAACTCATACTCAGGCCCATTTCTTCGTCATGGATCCTCTTCTGAAAGTGACATAAAAATTTACTGCTTTTCCCCTCACTTTGGAATAATTATTTGGTGCCCTAATATTACTCAGTCACTATAAAGACCATGTGCTTATGCTTTCAAAGCTGTTGGGCTTTCCTGGTCTAGCTTTAGAAATATATTTGACTTCCTTTATCATTTGAAAGGCCCCCTGGAGGTGGGGTAAGCCCTCTAATTCCAAGGGAATTTGAGTTTTCTCCAAAGTGTCAAGTATAGAAAACTGCTACAAGCAGAGAAAGGAAGACCTACCTAAAATAGACAGTGCCTGCAAAGGCATTTTTCAGCTAGTTCATCCTAGTAGTTCTTAGTAGAAAAGAATTAAACAAATGTAGAATTATAATAGGATGGACCCTGATTTTTCTCTTTAGAGTCCGGGGAGAATTGGCCAAGAAATGAAGTTTCTAAAAACTTTTAAGAACAATTTATTTTTAGTATATCCAGATGTGTAGTCCCCAGCAGGCTGTAAAGTGACTACAGTCACCTTGCCTGGCTGGTCCACCACTGTGCCGGGCACTTAGCAGGGGCTCTGTAAACATCTACAGAGACTGGATGTATTTCTACTGAATACCTGCTGTAGTAATAAGCACTTTGGCAGGAAATGGTTGCAAAGTCTTTTGCCCTCGAGTATTTTGGGAAGGCAGAATACATCCCACTTCTGCTCAAGTGATCAGCAGTTCCTGGGAAGTCAATGAAGAGCCTTAGAGGATATAGTCAAAGAAAATAGAAGAGGAGTCCATAGTTAGAACTTAAGGCTAAAATTCAGACGTATGGCTTTGGAGAAGTGTTGAGTGATCACAGGGTCCAGGTGTAACCTCCCAGTAGGTAACAGAGAGCAAATAGAAGAGGGGCTTATTGGAGATGAGTATATGAGAACCTGAGAGGCAGGGATGCAGGTAGATTGCCACATAAAAAGCATTGTCTGGGTGGAAGAGGCAGTCCATGGGTCAGATGCCCACATCTCTGATGAATGAGAAAGAGTGACCAGAAGACAAGTACCCGGCAGTGACAAGGTCAGCATGGAGTGAGAGCGTGTCATGGTTCAGTGGCACAAATCTAAAAGGATCACAGCTTTCTGAAGCTTCTATTGGATTTATCTGTTTGCTAGTCTTGAGAGCAAGGATGTTTGTTGTACCTGCTGTCATATCCCCCATGTCAGAAATGTGGTAGGCATTCAGTACATACTGCTGTAATTTAAAAAGAGACCCCTTTCTGGCATTCGTGTATGAAATACTCCTTCTTCACGATTCACATCCTCTTGGTCAACCCTAGCAGTGATGTTTTCCCATTCCTGTGTTTTCTTGTTTATTTATCTCACTAAGTTCCACTTTCCTCAGCCTTTGCAATTGTTTATTTATTTATTTTTATCTCAGCTCCAAAGCAGGGGCACCTGGGAGCAGGGATAGTATCACAGTTGTCTCTGTAGTCCTTGTGCTGAGCCGACTTATAGGTATTTAGTAGATACTAAGTACCTTTGGTAAAACATAAAATGAAAGATTTATTTTAATGATATCCTGCATGCTTCTCATCTTCTGAATTTGAAAAAAATTAAGCTGACTTAAGAGTTTTGCTCCAAGAGAAAATGTAGTGCACCCGTACTAGAAAAGTTCAGTTAACATAATAGGTAAAAAGATGTTTGATAAGTCACAAGGTGCTCTGAAAGTGCACAGCATTCTTACTTATTGGTGTTGTCCTTATTTGGAGTGTGACCTGATCAGAGGGCATGCATTGCTTGGCTATTAAGAGACAGGGAGACCTGAGGGAGCATATAAGAGTGATAAATGCAATGAAAAGATGGTGGTGGAAGTCATGAGAGGGCTTTGATGAGGACAAGTAGGGACAGGTGGCAGGAATGTGGGCGAGGACTGAGCTATCCCCACGGTTCATTGAGAGTGAACTGAAGGATGTCCTCCAATAATGGTTGAAAGCCAGGATTCATCTTGAGCAAATAAGGTTTTTCAAGGTGCTACCAAGGGGTGAAAGAGCCACTGAGATCAAATCTGACTGGTGTCAGTCTCAATAAGCTCAACTGCTTGCCATGCTCATTCTTTCTCTGCTAGAGTAAACACTGCTATGTAAACATCCAACTAAGTATATCAGGCAACTAGAAGTAAGGCCAAGAAATTGTGCAATACTCAGGGTGGAAGGGCCTCTTGACCCTGGAAGCAGTGTGATTTCACACTAAAATGACTCCCCTCCGATTCCCATCCCCATTTGGGAACTGGCAGGTCCAGTTAAGTCAGAGCCCACCTGGCTTTTACTGGCTTCCTTCAAAATTGTGTACAAAGGCTCAGCAGAGATCATCATAAGCCCATTCTCACTCTAGGAAATACGCCACCTTCTTTCATTCAGTTAATGAACATGCCCTAAACACCCAGTAGTAACCAAACATTGGAACTGTAGAGATACTTCCTAGCCTTCAAGGAGGAGATAGGGGAGATAGAGACACCAACAAATTTAACACAGTGTGATGGGGCAGCATCACACAGTGACCACACCAAATGCTGTCTTAACCAAATGGTGGGTAAATAGTGTGGGGTGTCAGAATGACTATTGCACTCTAGCCTGAGTGACAGGGTGAGACTTTGAAAAAAAAAAGTTGCAAGTGATAATCCACACCAAATACTGCTAATTTCGCATTTTGACCTTGGATAGAGTTAGGCCTGGGTTTCACAGCTCCCCTCCCCACTTTAGCTGGATGATCTCAGGTAATTCAAACACCCTCTCAAAGCCTCTGGCATGTCCTCTACAAAGTGATGATAATAATTGCCCTTGTAAGGATTCCATAAAATAATGAATGTGAAAGAATTAGCCCAGTGTCTAGTAATAGTAAATGTTCACTAAACCTATCTGCTTCTGTTCCTCCCCATTTTATTACTCCTATTACTGCTCCCATCCCTCCTATAATTGTTTGGATCACTCCTGTTACCACTGCTACTACATAGAGGCAGAAACCAAGTAGAGGAGAGAGCTTAGAGGATGGGAAGAGAATTCTTAAAAGGCTTAGGGATAAGGAACTAGTAATTTCAGGTCTCAAAGCAAGAACGGAGTTTCACTAGGAAGAAAGGAATGTGGTGATCACTCTGGGCAGAATAATCAGTAGAGGCAAGGGCACTACAGTTGGGAATTACACAGAATGTCTGGGGACAGTGTAGAGTCTAGTGTGGCTCAAATGAAAGCACATGCCTTTGTTGATGGGGGGATCCTAGAAGCAAACTTGATCATGAAACCATGACAATGAAGACTCCTAGAATCCAAGGGAGGACAGTGTATCAAGGAGGTGCAGGTGGACATGATGGCTCATGCCTGTAATCCCAGCACTTTGGGAGGCTGAGATGGACAGATCGCCTAAACCCAGGAACTTGAGACCAGCCTGGGCAACATGGCTAAGCCGATCTCTACAAAAAACACAAAAATTAGCCTGGTGTGATAGTGTGCACCTGTAGTCCCAGCTACTTGGGAGGCTGAGGTGGGAAGATCACCTGAGCCCAGGAGGTCAAGGTTGCAGTGAGCTGTAACATGCCACTGGACTTCAGCCTGAGTGATAGAGTGAAGGATCAACAGTAACTTTGGCTTAGGTAATTTTAATAGATGTCACCTTTTAATTTAGTCTAAAATAAATATGTAAATTTTTTACCTTGGCAGTCATCATCTCTTTGTCTCTTCACCCCACGTCCACTAACATTTGAAAAATATTTATTTGATTCCATATTCATGCTTGCATTTTGGAATGCCAGAGACGAGGCAAGGGCCTCACATAGGCATGAATGAACTCATAGCTAGTGAACATCCCCTTTCCCTTCTGACAATTCAGAAAACCTTCCAAAAGTCCAATTCATTTATTGCTGTTGCTAATTCATTCATTCATTCATCTATCTTCATGCCTACCCATCCAACCATTCACTTGTTTTTTCATTCATCTTATCATCCAACATGTATTTATCAGATGTCTTCTCTACACAATATAACCTCCTCAAACTCCTGCCCTGGCACACTCCACACAGGCAAACCTTATTAAATCAGTAGCCCTAAAGTTTGATATTTTAAGAAATAAATATATTCTCAAAAAGTAACCTGTGAATTGATTTTCCATAAACTGAATCACATTTCAAATGGTCCAGGAGAGCTCACTACAAGAATCCTGTGACAGATCTCTGGTAAAGTAGAAAATACTCAAATAATGTGAAACATCATTAGTCTTAAATTTACTTATTGATGAATCTAGATATTGGGTCCTCTTCTCTCTGCTTCCCCTAGGTGTGCCAGATGGCTAGCTATGTTACTAAAATCAGCTTAGGAAAAACAATTTCTACCAGAAAAACATCATTCAAAATGGGGCTTTCACATTTATGTCATGCATTTTTGAATGGGCCAGCAACACTGGTGTTAGCTTCTTAAAGCAAGCCAATGAAGGAAATGAATATGGCTTTCATAATTTTATAAATCTGGAAGCCCAAGGCGAGGAGATGCAATTTAGTTCCAGTGGTGCCACTGACAGCATGAATGAACTCTAAATCACAACCTCTGGATCCTGGCAGCAGCCAGAACCATAATGGATGCTGCTAGAACATTTGGGTATACGAAAAGTTAACTTCATCTGCTTATAAAGGCGGCAGTGTGTGCTGCTAATTGTAACTCAGGAGTTCAAAGTTTAATACTGAAGAAAGAGACTAGCCAGGAGAAGGATCAATTAAAGGATTTTTGAGACATTAAAGAGATTTCTAAAATATTTATTCTGGACTCAGATGTCAGACCATCACATAAACAAAATATTAATATAGTCCACAGATAAAGGTTGTATTTTGTGTATTTTAGACTTCTCATTGCTGATATGTAATGGAATGTAATCAGAATTTTCATATGGGAATATTTAGAGACAAACTCTTTGCTGTGCTTCCGTGTATACCCACAGAAAAATTATGAGAAAAACAAAGTTATATCCCTAGGAGTCTTTGGAGAATGTATTGATTGATTAATAATCATAAAATGGTGTTACTGGTTGGGCAATAATAGCACACGGCTTATATATTTTTAAATGTTATATATCAAAATATTATACTCCGGGTTCTCTACCCATTTAGAGATAGAAAGCAATCCAGCCTGGGATGAGGGAAGGACTTGGCATCTTTAATAAATAATTAGAATGCATCACAATTAAGTGGCCCTTTATGGTTTATAAAGACTTAGAACCATATTATTGTATTTAACCCTCATAGCAACCTGTGGTTGGTTAGTTATTACCATCATCATTTCATAAATAAATCTAAAGCACATGGAAGCTAGATAATCCACCCAAGGTCACAGAATAAAAAGCAGAGAGCTGCCAGGAGAACTGTCCTCCTTTCCAGTATCTAAAACAGGAGCTAATTTCTGGGGAGTAGGGGGAATGTCACAATTCATTTTTCTTTCTTTTTTTTTTTTTTTGTAAGTGATGGAGTCTTGCTCGGTCACCGAGGCTGGAGTGCAGTGGTGAGATCACAGCTCACTGCAGCCTCAAACTCCAAGGCTCAAGCAACGCCCCCACCTCAGTGTCTACAATAGCTGGGACTCCAGGGGCACACCACCAAGTCTGGTTAATTTTTAAGTTTTCTGTAGAGGTGGGGTCTCACTATGTTGCCCAGGCTGGTCCCACACTCCTGGCCTCAAGCAATCCTCCCTCCTCAGCCTCTCAAAGTGTTCAGATTACAGGCGTGAGCCACCACACCTGACCTATTCTGTCTTTTAAAGGCAGTCACATGGGCTACAGTCCTCCAGCTCCAGCTCAACCTGGAATATCACTTCTGGGAACTACTTAGATCTGTTTGTGCTTTAGAGGATGAGCACTACTTCATTTAGACACAGAACCTTTCCACCAAATTTAAAAGTCAATTGGAAAGAGCAAAACTACAGGATCGACAAATCTGGAAATCTGCTGTTGCTTCTCTGGGTATTGAACCTGGTGACTGAAGCCTTGTCTGCATCCTCTCTTGGCGATTAGTTCAACTGTTAGTTGCTTTACTTCATTCGTGCTCATTTATTAGTGAGGATCGGAGTGAGCAGTAGATGTGTTTTAAATGAGAGTAACGTGAGGCTGGGTTTTCATTTTTATTTGAAGTCCAAGGCAAGTTTAGAGTAGTGAAATTACAATTGACACAGATCTCTTGCCAACTGAAGCAAACACATTTTTCCCATTTACAAAGAGGCACTAACTATCTAAAAGGAGCAGAAACGTACTTCAAGGGCAGGATTCACCGTGATTAGCCACACTGGCCTCCTTCCTGTATCTTGAATGCACTAAGTTCTTTCCCACTCAGGGCCTTTTCTCAGTGGTTCTGTCTTTCTGGAGCATTCCACCCCTGGAACTTAGAACGGGCTCCTCCTTGTCAGGCAAATCTGGACTGAAATGTCCCTTTTTCTAAGAAAACTTCACTGTCCTAGTAATTGAAAGCTGCTTTAGATTACTAGGCATATTTATAAGTCATATCATGCTTAGCTATACTGTCATCTCTTTACTAGGCTCAGGTCTATAAAAGCAAAGACCTAGTCTATCTTGTTGTTCACTATATCCCCAGGACCTAGTTTAGTGCCTGCACATAGTGGGTACTTAATAAATATTTGTTGAATGAAGGGAGGACCTTGAAAGCTTGGGTCAAATCCATCCTTTTTGATTGTCTGATATATTAATTCATGAACTAATATGGGGGTAGTATGTAACAAACTACCCCAAAACACAATGGCTTGAAACAACAATCATTTCTCATTGTTCCTGAAATCTGCAGGTTAGCTGAAAGTTGGCTCTTCTAGGTTGGGCTCAGCTGGGGAGGCTCTGCTGATGTTGGCTGGGCTAGCTCACACATCTGCAGGTCAGCTGGGGGTTGGCTGATTTAGCCTGAGCTCAGCTGATATGGCTCCAGGTCCCCTTCATGAGTCTGTCATCTTCCTTGGACCAGAAGGGTACCCAAGGGCATGTTTTTCTCAAAGTGATGGTAGGGGCACAAGAGAACAAATAGACCGAATGAGGACTCTCATGGCCTAAGCTCAGAACTGGCCCAATGGTACCTCTGCACATAGGCCATTGGCTAAAGCAAGTCATGTGGCCAATCCAAAGTCAAGGGACAGGGAAGTGTACTCTGCCCATGATAAGGCTATTGGAAAGGTACAGATGAAGGGAGGGTTGAAGAATTAGGTCCAATGTGGCAACTCACCACACCTGAAGATACAAAATAGCACAATGCATAAATCAAACAAAGGCCCAGAAAGTGAGTGTGCTTGGTAGAAAATGCAATCTCCTCATTTTCACTGAGATTTACTGGTGTCAAACTCATTGTGTGACATCTTTCTATAGCTCTCTTTCCTTTTTCTCTCTCTTTTACTATATGTGCTTTTTTCTGAATTTTGTGAGTTTTTTCTTTTCTTCTTTCTTAACGTTTTTATATCTTCCCTTAAATAAGAGGGTTTTTTATGTTATTGGTATTCATTGTATAGTTTTAAATTCCTTATTACAAAATTTAAGAGATGAGTGAAATAGTTACACTAAATTTAGCCTCTTTTTATTTAATGTAGTCTTGCAGGATTTTTCTATAGGTTATTTATGCTTTATAGAAAACTACCTCTTCATCTTGGACAAATACATGCACCTTAAATAAAATGCCTTTCTTCTTCCATACATTGTTGATGAGAATACTAATTGTAAGCACTCTCTGGTGGGCACTTTGGCAATATGTGGCAAAATTAAAAGCACATGTGCCATTTAACATAAGCACTCCTATTCCAAAAATGTATCCAACATGTGTGTTCATGTGTTTAAAGGTGTTCATTGCAACACTGTTTATACTGAAAAAATCTGTGAAGACTTTAAATATCCTTTAATATGGTGCTGGTTAAATAAAGTATGGTACATATATACAGTGAGAGATCATGTAGTTATTTAAAAGAATGAGATAGTTCTCCAGCTCAGATCAATAATCAGCTGGAGTCCAGGAGAGAGATTATGTAGCAAAAGCTTAGCTTCCAGGAATCCAAGCCAGGGTGCTCTGTGTGTGTGTGTGTGTGTGTGTGTGTGTGTATGTGTGTGTGTGTGTGTGTATAATTTTACTCTACTTCAGCCTTTAGCTAGATAGGAATAGAAATTGGGCAACTGATTTGTCAAAACTTGCCATTCTTTAGAAGGTCAGATGGACATTAATAGGCCTTCATGAATGCATACTTAAATTCCATTTAATTACATTCATTCTTTAGTATAGACTTGGTGAAGTAAGAAGTCATTGGAACAATCTATCTCTTGCCTCTATCCAAGTCACATGACAATAAAAGAGAGTGACTTCATTTCTTTAAAAAAAGTTATGCAAACACAATTTATTTTTATTTTTATTATACTTTAAGTTCTGGGGTACATGTGCAGAACATGCAGGTTTGTTACATAGGTATACATGTGCCATGGTGGTTTGCTGCATCCATCCCCCTGTCATCTACATTAGGTATTTCTCCTAATGTTATACCTCTCCAATTCCCCCACCCCCTGCTATCCCTCCCCTAGCTACCCTATGCACTGACAGGCCCCAGTGTGTGATGTTACTCTCCCTGTGTCCATGTGTTGTCATTGTTAATACCCACTTATTAGTGAGAACATGCGGTGTTTGGTTTTCTGTTCTTGTGTCCATTTGCTGAGAATGATGGTTTCCAGCTTCCTCCATGTCCCTGCAAAGGACATGAACTCATCCTCTTTTATGGCTGCATAGTATTCCATGGTGTATATGTGTCACATTTTCCTTCTCTAGTCTATCTTTGATGGGCATTTGGGTTGGTTTCAAGTCTTTGCTATTGTAAACAGTGCCACAGTGAACATACGTGTGCATGTGTCTATATAATAGAATGTTTTATAATCCTTTGGGTATATACCCAATAATGGAATTGCTGAGTCAAATGGTATTTCTATTTCTAGATCCTTGAGGAATTGCCACACTGTCTTCTGCAATGGTTGCACTAATTTACACTCCCCCCAACAATGTAAAAGTGTTCCTATTTCTCCACATCCTCTCCGGCATCTGTTGTTTCCAGAATTTTTTAATGATCACCATTCTAACTGGTGTGAGATGGTATCTCAATGTGGTTTTGATTTGCATTTCTCCAATGACCAGTGATGATGAGCTTTTTTTTCATATGTTTGTTAACTGCATAAATGTCTTCTTTTGAAGTGTCTGTTCATATCCTTTGCCTGCTTTTTGATGGGGTGGTTTGCTTTTTATCCTGTAAATTTGTTTAAGTTCCTTGTAGATTCTGGATATTAGCCTTTTGTCAGATGGGTAGATTGCAAAAATTTTTTCCCATTCTGTTCGTTGCCAATTCACTCTATTGATAATTTCTTTTGCTGTACAGAAGATCTTAATTTTAATTAGATCCCATTTGTCTATTTTGGCTTTTGTTGCCATTGCTTTTGGTGTTTTAGTCAAGAAGTCCTTGCCTATGCCTATGTCCCCAGTGGTATAAAAGAACGTTTTGCTACTTTATTATTGTTTTTGATTTGGGAGACTATACATTACACAGCAATTCCTGTGCACCTTCTAGATATCACACAGATATCTGTGGTATGAACTTGATATTTTGGAAGACCTTTACCTAGGATAGATTTTTAGACATTTGAAGAGTTTCTATTACTTTGCACGTTTGGGGACAGTGGAGAAGATTGACATATCTAATGAATTATATGCATAATGGCCTAATTCCTCTTCTTGACTGAGAACTCTTTGGGGTCAAAAGTCAATCTATCAAGCACTGCATCCAGAATATTCTAAACACTCAATTGATCAAATGGTAAATTAAGTGGTCCCTTTAAAGCCCCACCTTTTATCCACAGTTGAAAGTTATGGCTACGTTCTCAAAGTGGATGAGTTTCCCCTTAAGAAAATTGGCTTGAGAAAAATCCAAGATTATAAAACTAGTTATTTCAACCAGCACTGCCCAAATATGTTGCAAATTATGTATAAAATTTTAAATATTCTAGTAGCTACACTAAACAGGATAAAAAAACTGAAAATTAACTTTAGTAATATATTTTATTTAATCTAGTATATTCAAAATATCATTATTCAACATGTAATCAGCATAAAAAATATTAATGATATATTTTGAAAACTTTCTGGTGTATATTCTATTCTAAAACATCTCAATTGGGATAAGCTTCATTTCAGGTACTCTGGGCACCTGTGGCTAGTGGGAACCGTATTGGGCAGTGTATATTTAACAGTTGATTGATTGCATTTAAAACATTACTCATAAGAAGATCCTTCTAAATCAAGTGTTCTAACAGAGCATTTAAAATCTGGCTGGGCATGGTGTCTAACACCTGTAATCTCAGCACTTTGGGAGGCCGAGGCAGGTGGATCACCTGAAGTTAGGAGTTCGAGACCAGCCTGACCAACATGGTGAAACCCTGTCTCTACTAAAAATACAAAAATTACCTGGGCATGGTGGTGGGCACCTGTAATTCCAGATACTTGGGAGGCTGAGACAGGAGAATCTCTTGAACCTGGGAGGTGGAGGTTGCAGTGAGCCGAGATCGTACCATTGCACTCCAGCCTGGGTGACAGAGCAAGACTCTGTCTCAAAAAATAATTAATTAATTAAAATAAATCCAATTCATGGCCAGACACAGTGGCTCACACCTGTAATCCCAGAGCTTTGGGAGACTGAGGCAGGAGGACTCTGAGCAAGGAGTTTGAGGCAGCAGTGAGCTATGACTGTGCCACTGCCTTTTGGCCTGGACAACACAGCAAGACCTTGTTTCAAAGCAAACAAATAGATAAAAAAATAAAATACAATTCAAGTTAAAAAGATGAAATTTCCGTGCTCTTTAGGAATGAATTGGTTTCAGAGAGAGGTAAACTTACAGTGGAGTGATTGTGAGACGGACGTAAACTCTCATCTGCAGCATGCATTACTGCTAACCAAGTCACCTCAGAAGGAAAAATTGTGTAAATAAAGTTCAGTAACTGCAAAGTATGTGTATTGAACACGTTGATTATGGAAAAATAGTGCATTTAAGAGCAAAGTAAGGGCAGGCACAGTGGTTTGGGTCTGTCATCCCAGTACTTCGGGAAGCTGAATTAGGAACATCACTTGAGTTTAGGAGTTAGAGACCAGCTTAGGCAACACAGCAAGACCCCATCTGTACTAAAAATATAAAAAAAAATAGCCGGGTGTGGTGGCAGGTGGCTATAGTCCCAGCTACTCAAGAGGCTGGGACAGGAAGGTCAATTGAACTCAGGAGATGGCAGCTGCAATAAGCAGGGATCATGCCACTGCCGGGTGACAGAGTGACACCTTGTCTCAAAAAAAAAAAAAGTTGGAGACATGAAGGGAGACCTTAATATCTTTGCAGCCTATGTACTTGAGAAGAGTCTAGAGCTGCGTCCCCCCCAGTACTGTACTGGGTAGCTTCTCTGCCACGTTTCGCTCACTTCAAGACAGAAACGAGAAACTTCAAGGGCTATTGAACATGGGCAGGATTTTCACAGGGAAGCTGCTCAGAGTGATGTAGCATAGGTGTTGTGGGAATCATGATGCATTGGGAAAAGTCTCTGCTTCCAGCAGCCTCAGACTCCACCTGCTCAGTGGATGGTAGTGGGAGTCCTGGTGCAGGTGAAAGGCAGTTGGTGAGACCACTCGCAGCCTCTGGGGTCTCATCCTGCAGTGGACTTTCCCCTGCCAGGCAGTAGCATGGGGAGAACTTGGACTTGGAGCCAAAGAGCCAGCTCCTGATTCCTACCCTGGCAGTTCTTTTACTGTGGGACCTTAACCCAGCCATTGAAACTCTCCACTTTTAGGTGCATTATCCCTAAAATGAGAGAAATGGGTTACATCATCCCTAACACCTTTGCTGTTTCCCAGATTCTGTGATTCCAGGTGAACAGTGTTAGCGTGTGCAGGCATCTGAATGTGTGTGAGGGGCATCCAGGTATTAGTTTGTGATACAGTAAAAAAACAATTAAATAAAAGGCAAAAAATCCACAAACCTATCTCAGTTTAGGGGATGATATAGGTTCATGAGGGCTCAGAGAAATTGAAATTCATTTTTGTTGTTTTTAAAATGTATACTAGTATTACATGAATACTTTCTGATTCAGGCCATGCATAAACATATAAAGCAAACCATGAAAGTTTTCCTTCAACTTTTCCTGCTCCGATTCTGTTCCCCAGAGGTAACCACTGTCATTATCTTGGGGTACATTTTCCCAAGCCCGTTTCTGTGCATGTATACCACATATTTAGATATTACATAGGTGTCTTATTTTTAACATAAATGGCATCATGTTATATGTGCTAATCTGCAACCTGCTTTTTTCACCAATAATATATCTTTGAGATCTTTATTTCAGAGTGTATAGGTCCACTTCATTCTTTTGAACAGGCTTCATAGAATGAATGAACCATGATTCATTCAAGCATTCTACTAAATGATAAGTATTTAGGCTGGTTCCAGTTTTTCACTATTATAATGCTGCTGTGAATGACTGTAGGATCCCATTTTCATGCACCTGTGCAAGTGTTTCCAAAGATAAGAGTCCAAGAAAAAGGACTGCTGAGTCAAAAGCCCTGTCCTCTTTTAATTTGGACAAATACTGCTAAATTAACTTTTATGAAACCTGCATCCATTTATGCTCTCACCAACTGTATATTCAAAGGCCAGTTTCTCCCCATAATAACCAATAGACTATTATTAATGTTTTAAACATTTTTGCTAATCTTATTGTTTTAATACACAATTTCCCAGCTTCTAGAGAGCTGGAGATCTCTTCAAATACTTACTGGATTTTTGCATTCTTTTCTGTGCAAATCTGTTTAAATTCTCCTCAGGATTTTGAATACTTCATTTGTCTACTCCTGATTGATTCACGAGAGCACTATGTATATCCTGGATATTAATGCTTTGTCTTTTGAATAGCATATATAAATTTTTCTCAGTTTTATTAGTTTTTTTAACTTCATGACATATTGTGTTATATAGAAATCTTTAATCTTTACATATTTCCTTGTTTAGTTTTTGCTTAGAACAAGATTATTTTTCAATGATACTTTCCAACTTTTGATTCTATAGTATTAAAAGGTGAACTTATATATACTGATGTGTATATTATGTTGGTGTCAAATAGTTTTCAAAGATAATTGGACAAATATGCATTATCGATCTTCTCTCAGGATTTTTTTATGGGTGAATATTTACTGTTCTTCGCATCCCTTTCTCCCAAGTCCTCCATGGCACACACCTCATGGTTTAGCTGCTCTAGCACAGAACAAGCTAGCGCACAGATGAGCCAACCTGTCAGTGGTTAAAAGAGGTTCTCTTGTTTATTCTTCAGCAGTGATGCCAGCTGCGTTTATAGCAGCTCCTCACCTCTAAGCAGTGAGTCTGGTTCTCTGACCTTTTGTTTTCATAGGTAGAACACACAAACTTTCATCTTCCCAAAGGTGGTTTTCTCCCTTCCTTCCTCCAATCCATCTATACTACCTTCCTTCCCTTCCTTTCTTCTGCATTTTTCCCTTCCCTTGCTTGCCTTCTTTTCTCTTTCTTATGTACACATTTAATGAGCATCCACAGTGTGTTAGGAGCTATCCCAGGTGCTCTGGGGACACAACAGTGAACATAGCAGCCAAGCCCCCACCTTCATGCAGCTCATTTTCCGTATCATTTATGCTGTTCATTTCAACAGACTCTGAAGAGCTCACACTTACATATACCCCAGAGGTGGTGAAAGGCATGGATTTGAGAATTGGGAGACACAGATAGAGATTCTGGCTCTTCCTCTTATCTGCGTGACTTGGTCAAGTTGCTTCATTTCTTCCTGAGTCTCAGTTTCCTCCTCTATGAAATGAGATTAATTGCATCTACCACATAAAATTGCCCTAAGTGTTGACTGGATAAAGTGTATCAAGAATTTAACTCCATGCTAAAATTTAATAAGTACAATTAGTAAGTGGCAGGCACTACTCACATAATTTCCCTTGATCCTCACAAGCAATCTGCAGCTGGTGGCTGACTGAAAAGGATTGACTCCAATTTTCCAGATAAAGAAACTAAGGCTTGGTGCAATCACAGCCACGAGATCGGCCCTCCCGGGGCCTGGGGAGAGAGCTGTGGTTGCCTTTTCTGGTTCGCCCAAACCAACCTTGGAGTTTTATTGTGTCTGGGCACCACCTGTGCTGCTATATATTCAATACTCTCTTTTAAGTTGACTTATCCTTAAACTTTAATATGAGTAAATGGCCATAATATCTGTGTAAAATATGAGTTTGAAATACGGGTTATGGTTTATCTCATACACATGAAAAGAAATACTCAACTGTGAACATTTTAGAACAGGAATGTGGGCCCCACCTAGAAATTCTAGTGTGATAATGATGATATCTGGCCTGTATGTGGAGAAAGAGGTCTCTGAACCCCTCAGCCCTTATACTATATAATGATGTCTCAAGATCCACACCTAAACCGAAATGCCATGACTGGGGTGGAATTCCTTTTAGCTCATGAAGACCTGATGCTTCAGTCCTGCAGCTTCAGTGGAAGCACTCTATTGGCCATCCCAAATGCAGTTTTGTGAAATGGCAGGGCAACCCATGTTATCCAGTGGTCCCTGACATCAATAAATACAACGAAGCTAGTTCTGTTTAATTTAAATTGCAGTTTACACATAAATATGTCATCCAGGTGTGAAAGGGAGAGAAGCTGTGTGTAGACTCAAAGAATGGGGTTGGCACTGAGAACCCATGAAACTATTGGTGTCATTGGTTGTAATCAATGAATCTGTGGGAATCAGTGCTGGTCAGGCCACAGTGGAAATATTTTGTCCAGTTCTAGATGGCACAGTCATAAGGACACTGCTCTCCTTAGGAGATGAGAGGGGAGTAATGAATGTGGCTAAGGGTGAGGAGGAAAAAGAAACTGTATCTTATAAGGCAGAGGTGTCCAATCTTTTGGCTTCCCTAGGCCACATTAGAAGAAGAATTGTTTTAAGCCACATATAAAATACACTAACATTAATGATAGCTGATGAGCTAAAAAAAATTGCAAGAAGAATCTCATAATGTTTTAAGAAAGTTTAAAAATTTGTGTTGGGTCACATTCAGAACTGTCCTGGGGCTGCATAGGGCCTGTGGGCTGCGGGTTGGACAAGCTTGCTATAAGGAATGCCTTGAGGGAATATTGTAAGAGGCCTTAGACCTGATACTCTGGGATGTTCCGGGTGGCTTAATTCAGCTCTCAGTTAGGGGTGGTTAGAAGCAGGGTTCCTCCTCTTTCTTCCCACAGCACTCTGGGCTTCTCTCTATCACTGCATTTTCCATGCTCCATTATATCTCCCAAAGTGTTTATTCATATTTTTCAACAACGATTTATTGAGGACCTACTGTGTGCTATTCCTCATGTTATGCTCTAGAAATACAAAGATAGGAAAAAAGAGACGAGGTTCCTGTGGACTGGTAGCAGATGGTCTGGTAGGCCTTCCAGTGTGCCTCATCCATGGTGAATAGGTCACTTGTATATAACATATGGTATATAATTTCCCATAATATATAGTCTGTTACATCATATAATATATAGTATATTATATCCTATATATGGTATATAATGAAGCATATTTAACATGTCACAAAGTCCTGTATCAAGATCTTAAATCGTGTTATATTACTTCATGATAGCCCAAAGAGATAAGTACTGTTATTAATCCCTGTTTTACAGATGAAAAACATTGGGGTTCAGAGAAATTAACCTACTTAGTGATCACACAGCTAGCAAGCAACACAGATAGGATTCAAACCTACTTCTGAAGCAATTGTTTAATACATGGATTGTTGAAATTAGAAGAGCCTGCTGTGGAAAACATGGACTAAGCAGTGTGTGGGCTACCATGAAAGGTTGTGAGCCCTTCACCCACCCTGAGAAGCAGAGGCTGGATGAGATGTTTCAGACATAATAGAATTGTAAGTCATTGGCTAGAAGAATCTGAAGACTCTTCCCTTTACAAATCCCTCAAATGTTGTGTTAATTTTCAGAAGATGCCGCCCTCTGCTCTCTCAGGGTGCTGCTGACAGGTATTTAGACCATCCCTGAGAAAGAAGCTTCCTGAGCTGCTGCATGGCATAAAAGCAGCCCCCAAGAGGCACTTTCTTCCAACTTTAGGGAGAAGCAGCAGATGCTGGAGGAAGGAAAAGAAATCTTGAGCCCAAGAGAACTTGAAAGGCCAGGACTGAATTTTTCTTTTATTTTCACATTCAAAGTCCCCTTTCTCTTCCTGCCTCTGCTCCAATGGGCTTTGGAGGGAAGGACGTTCTGCCTTTTCATGCCCAACTGGACTGATTAGAAAGCTCTGCAAACCCGGAATGCGAATGTGGCTGCAGACAATGGGGAGAGAAATCTTTAATTCCTGCTCTTGCTTTCCCCCTGGCAGCAGGACAGGCTCTGTAAGAGTCCTTGCTGAGGTAATGACAGGGAGCATAATTAAAGAATAATTAAAACACTGCAGATCATTTTGTCACCTCTGCCTGTTAACTCCCGGAGCCGAGTCGGGGTCCTGCCCTGCCTTGTGAACGAGCGGCGCTGCTCCTGAGCATGTAGCTGGGGAGACAGGAGGTCACCTGGGCACACAGGGCTTGTCCAGCTGCACACTCGGCAAGCTTTATGCAGGCCCTGACAGGCCCTTTTGGTAGCCTGAGAGGTGGCAGACCTCAAAGAAAGAAATTGCAACTCCACCGGGCCAGGCTCTTTAAATGAACCTATCTTATTCAGATGAATTCATTTCTCCATCCACTTATGTCAAACCCAGTTACTGCGCCAGGTATGTGTACAAAATAAGCCCATCAAATACTTGTTTACAAAATAACAGAAACCACTCGTGTTTCCATGGAGAAGGTTTCTACACTTTGAAACTTGATCCTTGACTCAAATCGGACTTGAGTCTCTCATTTAATGCTTCTCCTACCCATTCTCCCTGCCATCACCACTTTCTGCTGTGTTTGAGCTTCCTTGTTCTTTATCAAGCAGCTATGGTTTCTGAATACATATAGCAAAAAAAAAAAAAAAAAAAGCCTGAAGTATGAGCTGGAGCTGCTGTTGTGTGTCCTTGGGCACGTTAGAAAAATGCGTCTCTGCCTTTAGTTGCAGGAAGCCCTGTGCCAAGATCCATGGCTTGGCAGACAGAGGATGTATGGAACTTCAACCTTAACCCCCTTTAAGCAGAAAGCCTTGTCCAGTGGGGGCTGGCCATTGAGCCTGGGGCTTCAACCATCAAAAGCCCTGATTCTACAATAAGTGTGTGCAATAGAACTGACGGAGAATAAGGCCTGAGTCCCCATATTCTCCATTAAGAACAAGACTGTGTTCTCACATTGATGGTGTAGGCTTGGAGATTCCTAAGAAGGTAATTCAATGCAATGATTTTCAAAGTAGCCTTTGAGGACCCTTTTTATTGCAAAGAGGAATCTCAGAGGCATGTATAAGGATGAGATATGAGACCAAGAACATATCTTTTTAATCGGACAGCTCAATCTTTATATTCAACAGGACATTGGACTCTGGCATGAAATTGTGTTTAAAAAGTAACAGAGGCAGGGGATCCTGAGGCTAGAAAAATGGATTGAAAGCGAGTAGTCTGTACTTCAGATCAAGAGCTCGAGTCAATGGGAGTGTTGTGCATGAGTTACTTGTGTTTAGGGAAGGCACGCCTGTCCTTAATGCTTCTATTGAATCAGACACAGAGGAGAAGATTATTCACTATTGTACTTGCTGGTCATGATAGTCAGCCTTAGGTTTTCAGGTGTTTCCAGATGGGAAAGAAGAAAGGTTTCTGGATGCCCCAGGTGTTTTATGCATCCCACAGTGGTTTTAGGATTTTGATTTTATGTAGCAGCTGGCCCTTCATCTGGTGTTCATCCAGTGGACCTCGTCATAAGCAAGAAGGAGGTGTGTTGCGGGGGCACACTAATACCATCCTCTGAATCAGGGATGGACTGACTCTACTGCTTGTTACTGCTGTGTGAGATGTACTGCCCATTCCAGCCAATAAAAGTTAATCACTGTTAACTATCCCAATGGCTGGGATGTGGCATTCACTGCGTATGTGCTTGTCTTCAGATGGCAAGTGTCCCAGAACAAATGGATTGCCGAAGGCTTTCAAAAGTAAAGGAAGGGTCCTGGGTCACTCCTGAGGTAATGAAGCTTCCCATGGAGCCAGCGGGGCAACTCAATTGGGCTCTGTTTTCTTAGATAATTGAATTTCACTCCCAGTTCTGAGCACCCAATCTAATTGCCTATGATATGTGACTGTCTCAAAAGAAGACCTAGGCTCTGGTAGGGTGACCTCCTTGCCCCTGCTGCCCCTACTCAGCCTCAGGACATCCCTCTTAGCCTTAATCATTTAGCCCATGAAAAGTCTATTGGGAAAAAGCCTGATGAGAGTCTGGAGAGTCTGGGAGATGAAGGCTGACTTGCAGCTCACGCCATGTACTTCTGTACAGATTGTCCTGTGCAGAGGCCATCCTTGGAGCATAACCCAGGCATATGCAGTGCTATCTGATTTGCACCTGACAAAAATCACAATAATATCTTACTTATTTAATGGTTGATCAGGTGTCTGACACCTTTAGACTTACTTTCTTATGAAATCTTGAATACGGAGAAACTTATTTTGCATAGCTTGAGGTTACTGTAGGCCAGGAGAAAAACATAGAAAAGGGAGAAAAAGAAGGGAAGAAGAAGGCAATTAGTCAGGCGGCATGACCATGTGACCCCCTAAGTATATGTTTCCTTGTCTCTGCTAGAAATAATAATAATAGTAAGGTCACAACTACTATTTATTGTTTACTGTTAAGATATTTTGTAGGATGCTTTAAACACACTCTCTTGACTAATCTCATTTATTCATTCAGCAAGCTTTGAGTCTATCACATTCCGGCTACTATGCTAGAGTCTGGAGTATAATACTGTGTAAAAATACTGACAGTTCTACCTTCACGAAGGTCACCCTCCTGTGAGGGAAAATGATGATCAAATGATTCCTCAAATACAAGTAAAACTGCAAATAAGGAAAAACTTCTTGCAAGGGGGGACACCTTGCAAGATAGAAATGGCACCTCAAGAGGGGATTTCACCCAATCATGAGATTATAGAGAGCTTCCCCAAGGAGTATAATTGAGCTGGGATTCAAGTGATGAAATAGACATAAACTCGAAAAGATGATAAGCACTTGCTGGTTTGTGGGCACACAGCTTATTAAACAACAGCTGGGTAGATACGGAGGTACTGAAAGAGGCATGGGGTGAGACACACTGAATATGCTGAGGATTCAGAAGAGGGGGCATCCTCTTCCAGATGGAAGAACTGGGGAGTTGTCTTGCTGAAGGAAGCATTGAAAAGGGTCTTGATTGCAACAAGAGGGAGGGTCTGCCCCTGCGTGAAGCTCAGGTATGGCCCTGGACACTACGGTGGGGTGGTGGGTGAGAAAGTCTGTATGGTGGTTTTAGGAGGCTGTAAGAAAACTGAATTTCTGAACAGGGCAGGTGTGTCTGTCCATCATCGATAGCAAGGGTACCAGGGTAGTCTGTGCCTACTTGGCAGTCTTGGCACATGTCACCTGAAGACATCTGTCTGCTTCTGTTCCCATCCCAAATGTCACTCTGCTCGAGGTGGCCTTACCTTCTGCCAGGGAACACTGAGGAGGGAGTAGGGGCCAGCTTCCCTTTGACTTCTGCCTAGAACACTGTCAATATTAATTTAATTAGCATTTGTGTAATTATAACTTAATCATTTCCAAGTCTAATTTATTTTAATTTCATGTATGCTGATTTAATAATCGAAGGATTTGTTGATACTTTTGTTTCCATTCAAAACATGATGTAGTTATCATCCATTTAAGCCTATAATTTCCATCCCTCTCCAGAAAGACCTTGGAGTGTAAAGAGATATGGCAAATTGGGATGGTCCATCTCATTTATAATTTTCCTAATAGGTTTTTCTTTTGTTTTGTTTGTAAGTTATCAAAGAGAACCCATTGTCACTGAAGCAATTGTAAAAATGGATGAGTTTGCTGTGAGCTTTTCTACCTCTGAAACTCACTCAGTTTTGAAGTGAGTTTCGGAATAGATTTCAGATATTAAGGTTTTAGGCTCCCAATGTAGTCAGGGACCTGAAAGCAGGATAATGTCATTATTAAGAGCACAGTCTTTGAAATCAAGCGGCCCAAGTTTGACATTGGAGACAGGGAAGGGTAAGTGGGTGGGAGGAGGGTGAAGGATAAAAAATTATTTAATGGGCACAAGATACGTTATTTGGGTGGTGGTTACACTAAAAGCCCAGACTTCACCACTAGGCAATGCATCCATGTAAGAAAACTGCACTTGAACTCCTTAACCCATTTCCCATTTACAAAGTGTAGCTCACTGTCAGTGCACTTTTCTCCGAGCAAACAAGAAATTGATTAAATTTATACAGATAAATATTTGTTCCTTAATCGTATGACCTTAGGCAGGTTAAAGTATCCCAATAAATTTCTGGGTTTTTTTCACCCATTGTTTTCTTCATCCACAGAATGTGGACAATCATGTGACCTTATGGATTTGTTTGGCACTTACTGATCCATTTGTTATGCCTTGAATGCTCTAAGGAAATAAAATAGAGATAAATAAAGATTCCGTCAACATTCACTCAGCCTTTATGAGCGGCTACTGTCTTTCTATTCAGTGTTTTTGTTTTGTTTTGGGTTTTTTTTGTTGTTGTTTCTTTTTTAAATTCAAAATTCAGGAAATACTTATTCAGTTTTATACATCCTCACTTTGCAGTTAATTTGTGGCAGGCGTGAAACCAGATGCAAGAGATACTAGAAATAAGTAGGACACACACATTGCTCTCGCTCTCGGTCCAGAGGGAAGACCAATACACACACACACGTAGTAGCAACACAATAAGCCAAGCGCAGTGATCGAGTCCAATGTTTGCACTGTGTCCTAAAGGAGCTCAAGGAAGCTGTGACACTGAGCAGGAAGAGGCATTGAGGAAGGCTTTGAGGTAGCATTTACATCAGGCCTAGGGAGTAAGAAGGAATTGCTATTCCACATAGAACAGAAAGCAAGTGCAAAGGCTAGCTCAGCACTGATGTGCTTCTGAAAAGTGCTCAGAAACCTTGGGCCTCCCAGATCCTTAGCAACTGTCAAAGGGAAGACTGTGCCAAATCAGCCTATTGGAGGTGTTTGCTCTTGGCTTAGAGAGTTTGTTCAAGATTCCCCATGACAATAGGTGTCACACTCAATTCCTAAAGTCCTTGTCCTTATTGATTTCCCATCCATCCAGAGGCAAGTATACTCATGGAGATTTACAGTGACCAATAGCGACAGCCTGAGAAGCTTCCCACAGGAGCTGGCCCATTTCCAAAATGTTTCCTGTTCGTTCCTTCACAAGACAGTTTTTTTGAGACATCTTGGACTAGTCTCTAAGGGTCTCATATCAATCAGGGTATAAGCATTTTATATTAGGTAAATTAAATCTTGATTCTCTGCATGGTTTTAGCAATTACCTATCTTTTTCTTGACAATCTGTGTATATTTATTAGCAGATTCAGTTACATCATAGAATTCCAGCCTTGACCAGGGAGCCAGAAGAGTCCAAATGGACTGTTCCTTCCTGTGCTCTTCTTCCTCTCTCAGGTGCTTCCTCACCCCACTCTTCTATCCCCAGTGCTTTCCTTGCCAGCGTATGTGATCATCCTTTTGATAATGCCAGGATCAAGAGATTGCCAACAAATTTTGAAGAATGACAATATAAAGTATTGTTAGGGATATGAGATAACATGCACCCTCCTATAATGCCAATGGAAGTAAACGTGGTACAACCCCAGGGGGAATAATTTAGCTATATGTATCAAACGCCATAATCTAATTCCATGTGACAAGGTACTACCACTTCTAGGAGTGTCTCTTAAGTAAAGCTTTAGCTTTAAGATTTAAACTTAACTTTATCTTAATTTTAACTTAAATATTTATCTTATGCTAGGTGTGGTGCTTCATGCCTGTAATCCCAGCACTTTGGGAGGCTGAGGCAGGTAGATCAGGAGGTTGAGACCAGCTTAGGCAACATAGAGATAGTCCATGTCTACCAAAAATATCAAAATCATCCAGGTGTAGTGGCATGCACCTGTGGTCCTAGCTGCTTGGGCTGAGGTGAGAAGACTAGACTGTTTGAACCTGGGAGGTCAACATTGCAGTGAGCCCAGATCATACCACTTCACTCTAGCCTGGGCGACAGAGCAAGATCCAATGTCAAAAATAGGTAGATAGATAGATAGATAGATAGATAGATAGATAGATAGATAAAGATTTGCATATCTATTTAACTACAGATAGGATCTGGCCCCCATTGATTAAAATAATAAAAAAAAATAAGCCCCTATTAGCATGAATTTTCATAAATTACAATATAGCAGAAAGGAAAATATTGGCCTATATTACTGAATAATTTTTTCATTACATTGAAAAAAAGTGCATGTCATACTGGTAAGTAACAAAAGCAGGTTATAAAACTATATGCCAAATGTGATATTATTCTATTTTTTTTAAAAATAGAACTTTCCTACTTTTTATAATAGATTTAGATAAAATATATAGAGGATATATTCATACTTTTTTCCTTCTCTATGCTTTTTAAGATGTCTTTTTTAACAAGCAAATATTAATTTTGATACCAGAAGAAAATAAGACCATTTCCTTTAAAAAAAAAAAAAATACGTGCTTGCCTCCAGTCAAATCTGGCGTTGGTCTTACTGAGTAAGTGCTCTAGAAACTATCTTCATCATTGCTTGTCAGCATAGAGTCAGGACTCCAGATCTGTCTTCAGAATTCTGAGTGGATGGCCTCCTCTAGAGAGTGACTAGGCTTTTCCCCAGGAAATATGGAAATAATTCCCTTCTCTCTGCTACTGGTGAGGCAGGTACTTAGTAGACCCTTGAGAAACTGGACTTGGGAGCTGGGGGTAATGGTTTTTATTTTTCCATTTGTTCTAGGTGTATTTTTCATGTCTGAAAGATGGCCGTATATTCTGATCATTTGACATCAATTTTTGACACATGCATGTATTGTCCGATAAGTGGCATGTGGCTTCTGGCAATTTAAATAAATTATTGTTCTACTGTACCTTCACAGTTGCCCAAATCTAGATTTTAATATCTTCAACATGCAGGTAGAATGAAAAAAAAATCTCTTTTAAAGAGGCAGCCACTGCTTCTTCCTGCTGCAATTCATTTTGTAGCCCAGAGCTTAATCTAATCTTCCTTCCACATGATCCGTTGAACTTTTGGAACTTCAGATCTGTATTAGAAAAGGAATTATAAGAACAGTCATATGTTCAGCTCTTATTAGGCTTTGCTGTAATCTCTTTATGCTGAAGAAAGAAGAGGAAGGCTTTTCTTATGTTGCTGTTGTTCCTGTGTGATATCCTCTCTTGTGGATTCATAATTAAGGCAACAATATGCATTAATAAGCATTTTTCTACCAATTTATAACTTACCAGGTGATTTTATACTCATTACCTCATCTGATCCTTATCATCACTCTTGAATATGATAGTATCATTATTGGCTTTCTATAGTCAAGGAAACTAAAGCATAGAGAGGTTATCTGCTCAAGTATAGTATCAGGGCTCATTTGATTGCAAAGCCAGAAGCACAAATCCAATTACTTTAAGAAAAAGTGGAAATTTATTAACTTGTATAACTATAATGTCCAAGGGTAGGACCAGCTTCAGGCACAGACGGATTCAGGTGCTCCAATGATATTGTCAGACTCACCCACTATCTCTGGGGTCTGTTTTATCTGTGTTGGCTTTTTCCCTAGTAGATTCTTCCCAAATAGTGTCTAGATGGTCACCTATGGCTCCAGTGTATGTCCTAGCAGTTTAACAACCCCAAAAGAAAAACTTCTATTTCCCAATTATTTTACCCAAATCTCCAAGACTGTCTGCTTCTTTTGCCCACTGCACCTGTCATTAGGAAATGGAATGTTCTGATTAGCAGGCCTTGGGGTGGAGTGAGGTCAGCCCTACCACATGATCTGAACTGAGAGTAGGGGAATGGGGTTATTTACAATGAAACATGGTGCTGTTTGCAGAAGGAAACATGAACAGGAGGCAGATTGGAGTGCCAGCTCTCTGCCATACCAAGTCAGGTGGCTAATAAGTGGTAGCCAAGGCTGCAACCCATTTGCTGATGCTCCTCCCAGAATGCTGGAACATGACATCCAAACTCTAGGAGTCTTTGCAGGAAATCTGAAGAAAGACTAGAAGCCACAACCTCTGCAGAGATTCTCAAATCATGCTCTCTGATCCCCAACCCTTAGCGTTTTGACCACTAGAGTATTTGGATTAAACATTTTTCTCAGAATTAGTATATACATATACACACACACATACATAATGACTTATTTACCTGACCACTTTCCAAACACATATGTATAGCTATGATTAGCAAAATATAAATTCATTGTAAAACATCATTAAATTCACAGTGGTTTTTAGTCCTTATGTACATGCTTAATATATATTAAAAGGTTATTATCCTCTGTGCAGCATTTTCAGAAGATTTTCCTCATTAGAAGGGCATCTTTAAACACAAATTACTTAGGAAGTCTTGGAATATTGAAAGACCTCCAAGACAAGGGTCAGAAACTCATATCTGACACTATTTCTAGGGACCAAGTCTTTCTTGGACTTCAGTTTCCTGATCTGTACTCTGAGGATAGATTGTCCTGCCCACAAAGCTTGTAGTGAGGTTCATGTGGGGGAACGTCACTGGAACTCTTAAGAAATATGTTTTTTAGCTTCAAAAATATCACTGATATTTTATTTTTCCTTCACTCTGTGCTCAAGGATGTTGCTCTTAATGTGTTCTGTAAACCACTAATGGCCCATGATGCAAAATGTGCTTGTCTATTTCTAATATAATTGTGCAGATCAATGAAGGTCTGTCCTCCTCTATCATGAGCAGCAGGCTTATAGATTTTTTTATAAAGATAGCCTTCTCCAAGGGTATATATTCCAGGAAGCATATTTTATCTTTCTCATGCCTCAAACACACTAGAGACTATAGAAAATACTCAACCATTCAAAATTTCTGTTTAATTTTCTACTGAAGTCTAACATTGAGAAAAGTACATGTATTCAAAATACACATCAGAGAAATCTTTTAAAACTTAACGTACTGGTACGACCAGCACCCAGATCAAGAAAGAGAGCATTAACAGTTCTCCATAAGCATATTTTGTGGCCCCTTTTCAGTTCCTACCCTCACTCAAAGATAACCATTACCCTGACTTCTAATTTCACAATTATGTTTCACCTGTTCTTTAAAAAAAATACACATTAATGAACTCGTCTTGTATCTGGTGTCTCTCTATATATATTGCATTTGAAAGATTCATCCATTTGGCTGTGTAAAGTGACAAATTATGCATTGCCATTTAGTATTCCGGGGTGTGCGTGTCTGTGTGTGTGTATGTATATATCACAACATATTTATCCTATTCACAGGTATTTGTCTGGGGCTGTTCCAAAGAGTGCTACTATCAACATTCTCTATAGATCTTTAGGTGAACCCATGTGTGCAATTCTATTGAGTCTCAGTGAATTCAGGAGTTCAGCTTTAGTAGATACTGCTATAAGTTTTCCAAAGCAGTTGCAATGGTTTATGCTCCCACCAGCAGTGTAAGAAAGTTTTGTTTCTCTATGGACTTGCTGATATTTGGTATGTTCTGTCTCTTAGGTTTCAGCCCTTCTAGCGGATTTGTATTGCTTTAATTTATAATTTGCATTGTTTTAATTTGCACTTCCCTGATAAAAAATCAAGTTGCAAGAACTTTTCATATGTTTATTGGATATTTGGACATTCTCTTTGGTGGGCACTAGTTCAAGTAATTTGCTTATTATTTTTAATTCTTTTTATTTGGGTTTCTACCTTCTTCTTTTTTAATTTTTTTTTTTTTTTTGAGATGGAGTCTCACACTGTCACCCAGGCTGGAGTACAATGGCGCAATCTCAGCTCACTGCAATCTCTACCTCCTGGGTTCAAACGATTCTCCTATCTCAGCCTCCTGAGTGGCTAGGATTACAGGCGCATGCTACCACACCTGGCTAATTTTTTGTATTTTATTAGAGATGGGATTTTCACCATGTTGCTCAGGCTGTTCTTGAACTCTTGAGCTCAGACAATCCACCCGCCTTGGCCTCCCAAAGTGCTAGGATTATAGGCATGAGCCACTGCACCTGACCTATCTCCTTACTAGTTTGTGAGAAGCAGTCAACCATTTGCTGTGCCTGTTTTATTGAAGACTTTTTTAAAGTTTCTATATTTAAAAAATATATGAAATCCATTAAATGTCTTCCAACAACCATGTAATGTTATTAATTTTCAATTCTTTGAACAGAACATGTATTTAGCACCTTATATTTAAAGAACATCAACTATTAGATATACAATGATGAATAAAACAAATATGGCCCCCATCCATATGGCAGTTACCATTAGACAATAAACAAATACGTATGTAATTGAAAACCGTGGCCTATTACAAAAGTTCCATGAAGGATTCAAACAGGGCGGAAAGATTGAACAGAGGGCATCTTTTCAGTTCCAAAGACTTGCGTGCTCTTTAATCTGAGACCTGAAGACCAAGAAAGATTCAATGCAAAAGGGAGGATGGATGCTTCAGGCAGATAGAATATCATGTGCTATTCCCCAAGGTGGGAAAACATTTTTTATGCTCTAAAACTTGAAAGGAGGTCATGTGTCTAGAGCAGGGGTTGGCAAACTTTTTCTGTAAAGGGCCAAATAAGAAATATTTTAAGCCTTGCAGGCCAGATGGTCTCTGTTGCAACCAGCTACTCAACTCTGCTGTCATAGCATGAAAGCAGCTATAGACAATATGTAAACAAATAGGCATGGCTGTGTTCCAGTAAAACTTTATTTGCAAAACAGGCCGTGGGCCAGATTTGGTCCATATATCGTAATTTGCCAATACCCAGTCTGGATCATAGAGAATAATGTCAGCCTCTTCACTGAAGCAGCTGAATAGGCTCCTTCCAGTTTTTGCTCTTACTCCTCTATACAGTATCCAGAACAAATGTTTTAAAGTCTTCACTAAGATAATGATGCTCTTCTCTGATTAAAGCTTTCCAGAAGCTTCCTGTTGAACATAGACTAAAATCTAAAGCTGAGATGACTCAGGCTAGATGATGTGGGATTTCTGAGCTATTGAGAATAGCCTGGATTTCAGAGTGAGACAATGAACTTTCCTTTATATCTTTGTGCTTGAGATCTGGTGATGGCTGTGGGCAGGGAAGAAAAGGAAGGAATATGAGATGGTCACCAGCTGCTCTTCAGCTGAAAATAATCTCTTCCTTTTTTGAAATCTGATACTTGCCTTACTGTGTGCACTTATCGTCTACCCCCGTTATGTATTAATACACAAAGCTCTTGGTCTAGCCTAGCATCCATGGTCTAGTAGCAGATGTGTGAGATTTGCTGAGTGGATAAATTAGTGAATTGATTAATATGAATTGTACTCTACTGCTTCACTCACAGTAAATAGGTGAATAAGGGAATGGATAAATTAGATTTTAGAGAAGAAAGCAGTACCAAAGAAGATCTGGAGTTTTAGTTTAGGAATAGGTGTGTCATAATCAGAAATTGGGAAATCAGTGGGAGGTCCTGGTTTGTCAGGTCACAGACATGATGAGTCTCTAGTATGGAGCATCAGCAGTGCCCAGGGGATGGGTAAAAATGAGTTCTGGAGCTTGGAGAAGAGAGCTTGGTTGGATCTAGAGATATAGAGTAAGGTTAAAGAGTTAAAGCTAAAATGGATTAGATGCTCAGATTCAGAGACAAACACAGTCTGAGGACAAAAAGTATGTTGAGAGGAAGGATGGGAAAAATAGAAAACTTTCCATCAATGGCAAAATTGTATTTTTAGTAAAGATGGGTTTTCATGATATTGGCCAGGCTGGTCTTGAACTCCTGACCTCAGGTGATCCACCCACCTCAGCCTCCCAAAGTGCTGGGATTACAGGCATGAGCCACTGTGCCCAGCTGCAAAATTGAGTTAAGTACAAGATTTCTAGATTTCCAAATAATAACATTACTCAATAGGAATGAAGGTCTGAATAGCCCCCAAGGTCAATGCTATGGTTATGCATTGACTTTGGTATAAAGTTCTAATAGGGAGAAGGCATTAATCTAGACTCCCAAGATATTCATTTTTTTAAATTGAAAATTAACCATCTTTTTTTTATCACAATGCTATACTGTGAAAGAGCAAAAAATAACATATTCTTAAAAACTAGATTTGGAATCAGGTACAGCTTGGGTTCAAGTGCTGACCCTATCACTCACCAGCTATTTGACCCTGGGCAACTATCTTTAACTTCTCTGAGTTTCAGTTTCTATATCCTTAAAGTGAAATGGTAATAGTACTTTCTTCAGAAAATGGTTGTAAGGACTAAATTAGATGATGTATATAAAAGACCCTGTCACCTGCAGGACACAAAGAAATAGATGTTAGCAATTAGGGCTTTAAAAAGTCTTCATCATCATGGCAGTGAGCTCTGTCTCTGGCAGTTCTTGATTACAGCAGACCAAACAGCATAAAGGTGTGGGCTATGCATCGAGCTGAGAAGCCTGAGCTCTTAATCTGATCTCCCAATTTACCCACATGCAAACGGGGAAAATAGCACTTCCTTTCCTAGAATTAAAGAGTTAACACATTCAAGCCTTTTAACATAGTGCCTCTCACACAAATAAGTTATCAATAAGTATCATTTTGTAATGTCATTATTGTTATTACTCTCATTGAGTATGTGGTGATTTTAAAGCAAGACATAATGCAAATTGTTTAGTTTCTATTTGAGGTCACCTTGGAAATATATCAAAAGAATAATCATAAAATTCAGTATCCCAAGGTTAAATTTATTTCTGATATCTGTTCTTAGAAGTCCATAATTCTGTCCAAATCAAGGTAGTATTAATAGGAAATTGTAGTGGATCTTTTGCCCCATGAAGGAGCTCCCTTGTCTGTGCCTCAGTTATCATCTTCTCCATCTGTGAAACCCATTCTCATTTTCTTGCCCTCCTCTCCTCCCCTCTTCTCCACCCCCAGCCTCACTCAGTGGAGAGAACTGCCTTAGACTCTGTGGAAAAATTTGGACAATGACCCACAGGGTGATTGTTCATGATAGAGCTGAGGATTCCACATGAAAAGCAGCAGGGAGCTTGCAGGGCATCACAGGAGTGGAGCAGGACTCAAAGGCCTAGATGCAACACTGATTATTGAGGGGCAACAGAAATGAGCCCCCAGCATTGAGAGCATTATGAGAAAAAAAAAAAATCCCAGAGTGGGGAGGGCTTTAAAGATGATCTCAACACAGGTGTAAATGAACAATAGCAGAGGAGCAATGTGGAAAGACGTCATCAAAGAGGAATTTCTACATCCTACCCGGGAGTGAACTACAAAGCCAGTTTGGTAAATTGGACCAGTGATGCATCTCAACTGCAATGGCAAAGCTCACTAACAGCACCAGCTCCAATCTACCTCTGATGCTTTCTGGCTGTGAGGCTTCTCTGTGCCTCAGTTTTCTCACATGCAAAATGGAAATCATAATAGGACCTGTGTCCTAGGATTATTAGTGGACTATATATATGAAAAGCATGTAGCACAGAGCCTGGCACATGTGTTCACTATCACTGTCATTGCCATCACTGCATCATTACTACAAGGGGCATGTCTGAAGTCAGTGGTGGCTTTGGTTCCCGAAGAGGCAAGTGGCAGTATGAAGAAGACTTGGGAAGACAGAACAGTATTGGCTTAGAGCAGGGGTGTTGAGGTCAGGAAGAGCTGTGCCCAGATCCCACTTCTCACACTTAGTTGGATGACCTTGGGCAAGTTATCTGCCACTCAAAGGTATGGTTTCCTCATCTAAAAACTGGGATCAGTAATCATACCCACCTAATGCTATTCAGAGGATTAAATGATATAAAGCATGAAAAGCATTTAGCACAGTGCCTGTGCATACCAAGTGATCAATAAATAATAGACATTATGAAAATTGTGACCCAAAACATTATTCACAGCTGTAACTCAAGCTCTACATGGAGAGGCAGAGATCTGGGGCTGAGCAGGGGTCCTGGGAATCTGAGCCTGCAGCATCAGATCCATAAGAGGAAAAATTTGGAAGTGGCTGGTCCCACATTGCAGTGGTTTTTAACCATTGCCTCTCCTGCAAAAGGGTCTTGGCCTCCACTTTCTGGGCTGTCAAAGAATCAGTAGATAAAATGAATGTCACTGTGATGGCTAATTATGAGGGCTATGTGTTTGCAAATTATCGCTAGACCAAGGGAGGAAGAGGAGAGGAGAGACCTGGGAACACACATTGAGCTTTCAGGCTCATGTTATTCCCTGGAGCCAACCAGGAGGAAGTGGTATTCTTTAAGGAATGTCTTAATCTCTGTCTTTGGGGTGACTGTACCCACATTCCCTTGTGATCCTCACAAAATACTTTGTCTTCATTGCTGAAAAAAAAGATTCATAAGGGAATTAATAAACAAGCCAAAGAAAATTTTCATCTGCCTTTTAATTATAGAAGAGTGATTGCTATGCTAATCATAATCAGCATCAAGGTCAAAAGTTTCCACCTCTCTGGAATGAACATTTAGAAAACAGATTAACTGGAATACCAGTGCTATTTCTGAACTTCCAGCTCACACGGTTTTGAAACAGAATGTTGTATCTTTTAAGTGTCTTTTAAGAGGAGCCATATAATGCTAATACATTAATTGAATAAATGTCACTCCACAAACCTGCTAATGCCAAGGGCAGAGGGGAACAATTAGGAGGCCCATGAATCGGTGTGATTGCTTAGACAGCTAAGGTAAAGGCTGGTAATTTGTTGTTTAAGTAAGATCTTGCTTTATCTCTGGCAAGTGTCACTACAGTGTGTGTTGAAAGTGCTTAGGTCTCTGGTTAATGTGGGTGATGAAATATAAATGCATTTGGAGAATACTAATTCATTTTGATTTCCTCTTGGGCATTGATGTCTACAATAATAATAAAATATCTCTTTAAAATCTATGACTTTATCAAATTAAAGCCCTACCTTACACCATTTACAAAAATAGATTCCAATTCTAAAACAACAAAATTTATGTTATCCATATAATGGAATATTATTCAGACATAAAAAAAAAATGAAGGACTACATGCTACAACTTGAATTAACCTTGAAAGCATTATGATAGTGAACAAAGTCAGACATAAAATGATACACGGATTGTATAATTTGATTTATATGTAATATCCAGTGTAAATAAATCCATAGAGATAGAAGACTAGTGGATGCCAAGGTCTGGGATGAAGAAGGAGTGAGGAATGACTGCTAGTGGACACTGGGTCTCCTTTATATTGTAGCATTGTTGATGGTAATAAAATAATCAGAAACAGCATGAATGCCCATCAGTTGGGGAATAGTTAAATAAATCATTCTATCTGTACCTTGGAATATTATGTAACTATTAAAAAGAATATTTTAGAAATTTAGTTACTGGCTGAGTACAAGGGTTCATGCCTTTAATCCCAACACTTTGGGAGGCCAACGCTGGCAGATTACCTGAGGTCAGGAGTTTGAGACAAGCCTAGCTAACATGATAAAAGCCCGTCTCTACTAAAAATAAAAAATAAAATTTAAAAAAGCTAGGTGCAGTGGCACATGCATTTAGTCCCAGCTACTCAGAAGGCAGCAGAATCAATTGAACTTGGGAGGCTGAGGTTTCAGTGAGCTGAGATAGTGCTACTGCATTCCAGCCTGGGCAACAGAGTGAGACTTCATCTTAAAAAAAAAAAATTAGCTAGATGTAGTGGCATGTACCTATAATCCTAGCTCCTTGGAAGGCTGAGGTGGAAGGATCACTTGAGCCCAGGAGTTCAGTGTTACAGTGAGCTATGATCACATTACTGCATTCTAGCCTGGGTGACAGAGTAAGACCTTGTCTCAAAAAAAAAGAAGAATTAAAATTAAATAATAAAATTATATATATGTGTGTGTGTATAAAAGAAATATAGTTACTGATATGAAAAGGTGACCATGTTACATTAAATTTAAAAGAAGAAGAAAGCACACTCAGGGGTTGATACTGGTTTCTTCAAGGGGTTAGAATTGGTGTGTATTAGAGGGAGAGTGTCGATTAACTTTTATTATACTTTAAATTCATTTGGTGAATGTATATTATTATTATTATTATTATTTAGAGATGGAGTCTCGCTCTGTCACCCAGGCTGGAGTGCAGTGATGTGATCTTGGCTTACTGCAACCTCTGCCTCCTGCAATCAAGCAATTCTCTTCCCTCAGCCACCGGAGTAGCTGTGATTACAGGCATGGGCCACCATTCCTGGCTATTTTTTGTATTTTTAGTAGAGGTGGGGTTTTGCCATGTTGGCCAGGCTGGTTTCAAACTCCTGACCTCGTGATCTACCTGCCTCAGCCTCCCAAAGTGCTGGAATCACAGGCATGAACCACCATACCTGGCCATATATTATTTTTGTAATTTAAAACAGTTACTTCAAGTTTTAAATAAATAAACAATAACTCATTTCTACATTCCATAATTATTTACATATTCTAGACACTGTTTAAGGGCCAATATCCACCTGTGCTAACTTAGGGTTTCTTTATAAAATATAAGAATTGTAAATATTACATTTTACCTGGCATTTATTTTTAGGCCCTCAGAAAGAAAGGCTCAAATCCAAATTAAGAAACTGAGACTCTGAGAGACTTTCTGATTTAGCTGAGGTCTCAGAGATCACCTTGCCCCACACCTGAGCAGATGTTGAAGTCCCTACTTCCATATCCAGGATCTACTTGGTTGCATTCCATCCAGAGGAGCTTCTTTTTTCTCTAGACAGCCTATTCCATATCCACATAGCTCTACTCTCCTGTAAACTCTTTCTTCATATTGAGTCAGACCTTCCTGCCCAGAGGTCCCCATTGCAGAAGCACCTTAGAACATAGGATTTGCATTCAGGGAGACCCGGGCTTGTGCCCTAGCTCTATTACTTACCACATTGTGACCTTCTGCAGGTCTTTCACCGCTCTGTGCCTCCGTGTCCTCACAGTTAGAAGAGGGTCATATGTCCTCACTGAGGTAGTCATGGGGATTAAAGTAGATCATGTCTGCAAAATGCCTAGCAGACAACTTGGCACATTGTAAGAATTTAACCAATGGAGGCTGCTATGATTAGTTCTAAGGCCACAAGAAGACGGCTTCTGTTTGTCCTAACACACAGCACAGGACTAGTACTTTTCTATCCATTCAGTACTTCACTCATTCATTCATTTATTTATTCATCTATTCAATAAATATCCATTGCCTATGAAGCCCTGTATAGTCAGGCCACCCCCCCTACCCTCCATTTCTCCTAATCTCCCCACTAACTCTATTACCTTGCCTTCTACCCTTGTCCCCGTCTTACTCATGCCCTTTTCTTCACAGCCTCCTCTGTGCACACTGACTGGTATAAGACAGTGATCGAGTACTATTGACTTTCAAATGCACACTGTCTTCTTGGCTGTTCCTCAGACACACGGAGCATATACTTGCCAGAGGGCCTTTTATCTTACTGTGTGTTCTTTCTGGAGCATTCTTCTCACCATTCTCTCACATCATTCAGATATCTGCTCACATGTTGTCCAAAAAGAGAAGCCGTCCTAGCCCACAGCCATCCTTTTACCATTCCCAGTCCTCCCTGCTCTGCTTTATTTTCTTCAAAGCACTGGCATTAATCTATTTCTTTATTGTCTGTTTCCTCCAATTAGAATGTCAGCCTCACTCTCTCCTTTGTATCCCCAATGTCTAGAGAATAACCTGACACATAGTAGGCTCTCCATAAGTAATGGTGAATATTTTAACCAATGTATATGAGCACTTACTGTGAGCCAGGTGTGCTGATACAGAGGTGAACAAAAGCAGCACAGTGCTTTCTGCTTCAGTTATAACAATCTTATCCCAATACAGCATGGCTTTAACAAGCCAGCTAGCAGACTGTCATAGTAAATGTTGTTTATGTACAAGGCGTCTTTATGCTGAGGGTAATAAAACAGCCCTACAGTGCCAAAATCCTCAAGTTGAGTGACTGGTTAACTGTTAGACCATAAATAATTCTCACTGGCAAGAAATATTCTCACTTTAGTGTGTGGCAGTATGTTGTCACTTCTCTGGATTCTGTCTGATACATTAGAATATTATAGACTAAAAAGCAATCCTAAAGGGACTGTGGTCTGGCAGTGTAAGTCTGAGACAAAGGAAGGAGGACCCTAAAACATAGGGGTTGTGGGGAGGAGGCCCTGGCCAAGTTCATGAGCTGCTTTCACTGTGCATCTGTAAAGGAGATGGTATTCCATCACTGTCATACTAGTCAGGGTATGTATGAGTCCATTCCCTCATTGCTGTAAGGAAATACCTGAGACTGGGTAATTTATAAAGGAAAGAGGTTTAATTGGCTCACGGTTCTGCAGGCTGTATAGGAAGCATGATACCAGCATCTGCTCAGCTTCTGTGGAGGCCTCAGGAAACTTACAGTCGTGGCAAAGGGTGAAGTGGGAGCAAGCCATCTCACATGGCAGAAGAAGAAGCAAGAGAGAGAGTAGGAGGTACTAAACACTTTTAAACAACTGGATCTCGTAAGAACTCACTCACTATCACCAGGCAGGTCCCAAGGGGGATGGTGTTAAACCATTCATGAGAAACTACTCCCATGATCCAATCACCTCTCACCAAGCCCTGTGTCCAACATTGGGAATTACAATTGAACATGAGGTTTGGGTGAGAACACAGCCCCACACCATGTCGGTGTGCATTGTAGAGGCTGTGAAGAAAAGGGCACTCATTGCACCTATTCTCCAGAACTGGACAGTGGCTCGATGTTCTGTCCTGCTGACACTTGAGGTTATATCTTTACACCAAGACTAATGGCGCAGACAATGAATATTTGGTACAGTCAGCATTTTCAGCAGTTCAGAGTTAGATCAAGACAAATCTGGATTTGAATCCATGTTCTGCTGATTTTTAGCTGTGTGACCTCGGGCAAGTTCATTGACCTTTCTCAGACTCAGTTTCTACAACTGTAAAATGGGATTTTAAAAAGTTATGATTTCACCTCTTACTAAAGATTACACAATATTGCATATAAACCATTTGGCAAAATGCCTGTCACATGACAAGGGCCAATTATCATAGTTGTGGTTGTTCAAATGAGCCTTAACATCTGATTTCAGAATCCCCTCCAGATCCTAAATTGATGGTAGCTCAGATGTCATGTAAGACAAACACAAGACATATATGAGAATGTTTCTCTAAATTCTGAAAATAAGAAAAAAAAGTGTCATTGAGACAGTTTCCAGGACTATACCTATGGAGTGAAGAATCTCTGTGGAATAAATATGGTTCGGTGATGTTCCCAGTCATTATATACCAACCAATTAAATTATAGTTTCAACCATGCCAATGCAGTGATTCACGGTTATAGATGGATATGCTACAGCAAGAGACCCAGCCTAGGGGTTGCGGAATTGGGCTCCAGCTTCATTCTGCCACTGTATGGCTTTGGGAGGTCCCTTACCCTGTGGAGGCTTGGTTTCTCAATTGTACATTAAAAACATGTCATCCAGATGTTTCTGTTTTAAGTATCCTTGGAATACTAAGTACCCCAGACCCAATTTTATTAGATACAGCTCTGCCATCTAAATCCTTGTAACAAATACATCTACAACATATAGTATAATCATTGAGGATTTGTATTAAAATCAGATGTAGCAAATGACAGCAAGCGAGAAAGCTAGAATTTTCTTGTTCATCTCTTATCCACCTCTGGGGAATCAATTGTTATCTTAAAGGTGGAATCATTTGAAAACTCCTGCATCTGTATATAGGTGCTGATTATGTTCTTATGTTTACTCATAGAGTAAACAACAACATAGGAACCACATAGGTGATTCTTAAACTATAATTTATAGTAGAAGATTTGCTTTTTATAGTTGATGATATAAATATGCATTTTCTAGTTCATGGGTATTTAAGGAATTTATATTAATATTTTAGCAATCCAAAATGTTTCTTTTACCTGAGAAACTAACCTCCGCATCCCTGCCTGGAAAATAAAGGTGACAATAATGGCTATTTAAGACACCGAACATCAAATTAGGTCACATCCCTGAAACTACCTGCCAAGCTGTGGCACAGGAGTGTTAGTTGCTGAAATGGCCTGAGGGCAGGTAGTAACACAGATATTTTGAAATGTCAGAACTGCACCCCAGATCTGCAGCTAGGATAGACAAGAGGCCTGGATGGCTCCCACTATGAAAACCCTGATGGGGGAGAACAGTGAAGGGAGGGGGCTGGTGGCCTGAACAGTAGAATTGGGAAAGGGAGGTAATGTGTGAACACTGCTCTCAAGAACCTACAGGGCTGGCCAAGTGGAAGGGGGTTCTGTTTCTAGGGCTAGGTTTTTGGAGATCTGGGGAGAGAGTGTAGAAGTATGGGAGAACCTTCATGAATCCAGTCCAAAACCTGAATGTATGGCTCCAGGAATCCTGTACAAATATCTCCCCACAATAAGTTTCTTTCCCTATGCCCTGGAAAAACCCTTTTTCAAATCACAGACCTGGTCACATGCCAAGAGGGCATCTTAGCCAGGGCCTCTATAGGTGGCTATACCTTAGAGGGCCACTGAGGGAAATACTGTAATTGCAGCAAAGACAGCCAGGTGCTCAGAACCTGGACACATGGACATCACTCTGATGGGGTCAGTCCCCAGAGGGCTCTAGACAATGTCTTGGCAGCTTTTCTGCTATGAGTTCAAATGCTACCTCTTTCTCACCCTTTTACATTGAGACGTGATTTGTAACATACAATAGTGGTGGGAAAACGAGTTGTTCTGCATTTTGGAGAAAGCTAGAGGCAGAGATAATATTCAGCAATGAGGGTGAGGCTTCTCCGAGACTGTCCTTAGTTCAAGATCAAGCAGAGTCTGATGTTTATAAATATTCTTATAGATGAAGATTGTTATATGCTTTCTGAAATGGTATAAAAGTAATATAAGATACTTTAGGAAAGTGTACAAGAAAGTAATGTTATATTCCTCTGAAATGGTGAACAAACTTCGGAGGGTCATAGCATAGCAAGCATTGAGCTCCTGAGATTAAGCAAGTCCTCATCTTCTCTGGACAGTATTATTGGCAGCCACATGTTGCTTTGGTGTACACCTACCCCTCCTCCTTCCTAACGTGAGTATGTGTGTGTGTGTGTGTGTAGGTAAGGTGTCTCTGTCTATCTACAGCCCAACAAAAACTCTGTACTGACTCTGGGTCGGCATGAAAATAAAATGAAACCATAATATAAAGCATTTAGCACAATCTCTGGAATATATTAAGTGTTTAATTAATGGACATTTTTGTCATTTGTCAGTTCATCTGGTGAGATATGCCAGGAGGGGAGAATGAGTTGCCTGAGGATGGAGCAGCTCATAGGAGTCTGATTCCTCCCTCATTATCTAAACCCTCCAGGGCAGGGAACACTGATTACTTTGGTGTCCACTTTGTCTAGAGTGAGGCTCAAGTTCCAAGGTTTTCTTTCTTTCCCCAACCTATGGCCACTCTCAGGCCTATAAGATATTCAGCAGACTCGGGGTTTGTGGAAGAGCTGAGCAGAGGCCCCCCCAGCCCCAACATATACACACACAGTCTCAAATAGAAAAACTCCCCTTCACCCTAGTACTGGCTCTACCCCATGTGTTTTACCACTTGTCACCTCTTTCCAGAAATGAACATGTCTTTTCCATCATCACATGACTTCAGAGATTCCTTTTATACTTGAATGACTGCATGCCTGACACTAAATGTTGTCACCTCCTGCCATTATCTTTCAGTTGTACTGAAAACGGAGAACGAGAACCAAGGCCCATGAGTTTCTTGCTAGCCTATCAGGATATTCTCTCTATTCCAACTGAACTGAAAATATCAAAGGTTTTGCCCTTGTCCACTTCCTGGGTAGGTCTCTGACAGCAGTACCTTGTTCCCTGGCTATCACAGTGTGAAGTGACAAAGACATTTTCCTGGCAGTGCAGGTCATAGCTGAGCAGGAGCTGACATGGAGTACACACAGACCCCAGACAGGTCTACTTCTGGGCAACAGCTACCAGGCCCATCAAACTCATAGAAAATCTCTTCCTTCACCTCTCTTCTACATCAGTCAAGTCAAATTTAGTTATAAGCAACAGATCCCAAATCTGGCTGGCCTAATAAAAAGAGAAGTACTGTCTGGAAGAAGATGAAGACAACTCAGAGTATTGAGGAGGATGAATAGCCTAGCCTCAGAAGGGACAGTCTGGGACAGGTAGAGAAGTGTGTTAGCAGAAGGGCCAGCACTGGGGTGTATCTGGCCGACACTGTACAGGGACCAAGATTCCCTGGAGATAGACTGATGGGCCCAGTGAGGTCACAGGCCCTCTGGAAAGTGGAGTAATTCCCCACAAGAAATCTAGGTATTGTTGCCAAAGAGGCAGTGAAGGATATAGGCAGAAAAGATGATGATGCCCACTAAGACAGCACCCAGCCCTCTCTGAGGTTCCCTGGAGCAGTTCAGCTCACCCTCCACATGAGGTTGACTGAGACTGCGGAAGGAATACTCTTCAATGCTGCCATCCCTCTCAGAAGGCAGAGGTGGTCCGTGGGGCCTGACTTGCCCATCCTGAACAATCTTTCGAGAGCTGTGTTCAAATGGCCGTCTAATCAATTTTTCTCTATTTTTTTTTTTTTTTTTTTTTTTGAGATGGAATTTCACTCTTGTTGCCCAGGCTAGAGTACAGTGGCATGATTTTGGCTCACTGCAACCTTCACCTCACTCCCAGGTTCAAGTAATTCTCCTGCCTCAGCCTCCTGTGTAGCTGGGACTACAGGTGTGTACTGCCACACCTGGCTAATTTTTGCATTTTTAGTAGAGTGGAGGTTTCACCATGTTGGTCAGGCTGATATTGAAGTCCTGACTTCAGGTGACCCACCTGCCTCAGCCTCCCAAAGTGCTGAGATTACAGGCCTGAGCAACTGTGTCCGGCCCCCCATCTAATCAATTTCTGCCTGTTTCACAAACACTTGCACAAGCCCAGTTTTAGATCTCTTGCCGTTGTTCATTTATTTCTGTTTAACTGCAGTCTCTTCAGATGCAGAATATAAACCTCTGTATAAAGCAAAATTTTCAGCATCAGGTGGGTTAAGTGAAAGAAATCCCATGTTTAGGGTCCCACCTCTCACCTGAGCCTCAGTTTTCTGGTCTGTGAAGTGGGAATGGTCATTTCCTGTGGCCCACCTATGACCTCACAGGGAAGGGGAGAGAATGAGTGTTCTTGAAAGTTCTTTACAAACTGTTGACTGGGATGTGGAGAGAAAACCCGATCGATATCTAAGAACAACAGTAAACATGTTGATGTTTCATCAAATGACAGGCCATCAGGGAAAGTACTGGGGGCAAAGGAGTATCAGGATAAATCACACATGCTTGAAAATTAAATTTCAAGAATGCTTGAGAGATTTAAGGAAAGGCTGGTTAACAGAGGAGTAGAGGGCCACAAAAGAAGAAATACTAAATAGCTATAGATATCAGATGTCTTTCGTTTATTCATTTATTCGCTGAATAAACCAAGCACCTGTTACTTGGCAGACATAGTGCTGAATACCGGAGACACAGAGATGAATAAAACATATCTCCCTCGTTACAAGTCCTAATGGTCCAGGAGGAAATTTGGGCATTATGTCCCAAGCAAACATTTTTAGGGTTTGTTAAAATAGAGGCAGTCATCTTGATGCCTTTTTTAAGAAACTAAGGGAACAGAAAGAGGTGATGCATAGTATTGAGTTGCCTGCTGTCTTAGTCCCTGTGCTTTTCTGTCTGTAGACTGCTGAAGCAGGACCTGAGCTTGCTCTCTAGAGAAGGATCCCAAAGGGAATCTCATTCAGTAGGAATTACCAAGTTTCTACAAAGTCAGGGGGAAGTCATTCCAACTATAGAAGCAGAATGAAAATTTGCATTTTCTTCTCTGTGACATGAAACAAAAGCACCCCAACCTTTGGAATCAAGTGTAAATTGAACACCTACATGCAGTATCTAGTTACAGTCCAGTAGATGATGTATAATGTATGAGCTAGTGGCCTTCTTTAATTAAACCAGTATTTTCTAGGTTTGGACTTATCTATCTATCTGTCTATCTATTGAAAGAAAGCAAATGGAAGCTCAGGCTAGTCTTCTGCAAGTCCCAATCTATTTTTAGTGGAGAGGACTCAAGTAAGTGATTATTTTAATTTCCATGTTGTTAGAGAAACACTTGGGGTCATTGCATATTTATCCACAGTTAACAACTGACAATCACTGTAATTTTTCAGCTATTTCATGTCAGTCATTTCATTTCTGAAAATGACTCCAGTTGCCTCTATAATTCTTTTGATTATGCCATTCTCTAAGAATAGAGATGATTGATTATTCTATTCTTTAACCAGCTAAAACCATGGCAAGCTATGTCATATATGTGCCCTTATAATCTCTGGCCTAATGAAAAGTGTAATTAATCCAAGAGGGAATTTTGGATTAGCCAATCCAAGTGAGTGTCTCAAGACTGATTCAGAAAACTTTTAAGAAGTGTATATGTGCGTATGCCTGTGTCTGTGTATGTGTACTTGTTTAATCAGGGAGATTTGGACCAGGTAAAGAATCTCTTGACAGTGTTAAACCATCTAATAAATTATAGCAAGCTGTCTTCTGCAGCTTCCTGTGAGTGATATGAGCACATTGACAGTAGAATTGAGTCTATGGAATGTGAATGTGATAACAGGGCTTCTAACAGTAAGATGTTTGTGAATGCAACATTTTAAATATTAATAGAATGTTTAATTACCTTTGGCCCTCTTCCTTTCTTAGTCTCCCCTTTCCTAACCTTCAATGCGTGACTATTATGACAAAATGTAGACTATTCCAGAGAATATTGAAAATAATAATAAAAGCTGTTTTTAAAAAAACAACAAAGTAACACATCGATACTCCAAATTCAGTAATGGAATCTCTTTTTTTATTTAAAATTAGTTAACCTTGTTATATTTGACTATAATTTCATCACAAATAATCACCCCAGTTGATGCTTTCTGTGTTCTCCAATCGATTGCAACTGAAATCTCACTTAAAATTTTAAGCACATGTGAAAGTCCATCAGCTTGAAGAGAGTGTGGTCTCATTTTGCATTAATAAAATTTGATTTTCATCAGCATCGTAGATGTCCTGATTTGCTAGTTTAGTCACTTTATGTAGGCAGTGGAAGCCCAAGGACGCTAGCCTAAAGCAAATCCACCCTGATGGTTTCTACCACAAGTTACCACATGTTTAAAGCCCCCAAATAATATCCTTTACATTTCAGCAAAAACAATTCTCATGGGAAACCTTGCTATGTATGGATAAAGACAGTTGACCTTTCTGGGATATTCGCTCTCAATATTTGAGCAACCAACAGGTAACACAAAAACATCCTCAACTTGCCCACTATCATCCCCTGAAAATTTCCCTCAAGAGATTCCCCAGGTCATAAAGGGAGATAGCACTGCTGAAATTCAGCAAAGAGAAAGCTCCATGGGCCTCTTAGGCTCAGCAACTTAAAAACATGGCTATTTCCTCCCACCACAGGTGAGCAAAGCCCAGCAGTTCTGCATCTTGAGCAGCATAGGATGGTGATATGAATCAAGCATTATTACTAGCTAAGCGTATTTACAGCCTGTCAACATTCCATTATGTGTAAGGAAGTCACCCATTCCCAAATCCATTAGCCATGTGGCCAGTGTGTCCCACAAATGGAGATGCAATAAAAATTTTTAGTAGGAAAATAAAAGCCAGATCCTAGGGTGTTTCTGAGAAGCCATAAGTGGTGTGAACCTTTGTGATGTGCCCTGCAGAGTCTTAGCCTGACTTTCCTCTGGCAGACTAACAGTCTATTGCTCAGAGATCTCTCAGCTACTGTTGACTTTTCTAGATAAATTAATAGAAATGAAGTCACTTCGCACCCTTGTTTGTCCAGACCCCAGACCAAAGTTTGGGATTCAGACCAGAGTTTTAAAGGCTATTCTTGTTTCTGAGGTTGCCTTAAGTCTGATTTGAAGAGAGGTAACATGCTATATAGCCTGACCCGAAACCCCTACTGGGGAATGTTAAGATAGATTTTAACATGCAATTTATGTTCTCATAACCGGGTATTTCTGTAAAAGATGTGATAATGTGGATGAGTCTTAAGAGTGACCATGAGGGGGCCGGGCACGGTGGCTCATGCCTGTAATCCCAGCACTTTGGGAGGCCGAGGCGGGTGGATCACGAGGTCAAGAGATCGAGACCATCTGGTCACCATGGTGAAACCCCATCTCTACTAAAAATACAAAAAATTAGCTGGACATGGTGGCGCGTGCCTGTAATCCCAGCTACTCAGGAGACTGAGGCAGGAGAATTGCCTGAACCCAGGAGGTGGAGGTTGAATTGAGCTGAGATCGCACCATTGCACCCCAGCCTGGGTAACAAGAGCGAAACTCCATCTCAAAAAAAAAAAAAAGAGTGACCATGGGGCTGAAACTGAGCTTTGCCACTTTCTAATTGCAGGACTTGGGTCTCGGCTTCCTTTTCATAAGGTAATTCAGTGAGATGCTGTGGAAGAATGGGGTAGGACATGTGAGGTGGCTGTTCACGCCAGCAGAGGAGGAAGAGCAGCTGTTGTGCTGGGCTAGGAGCCAGAAGACCTAGACTATACTTTGGCCCCCAGAAAACTTGCTCTGGGTCTGGAGAGGCTACTTCTCTCTGTACTTTTTCTTCATTTTCAAAATGAGAGGCTGGGACTGGACAACTCTGTGCATCTGGTGACTGGTGACTCTGGTACTCTGTATAGTTATCCTGCCTGAAAACTTTAAAAGTTTCCAAATCTAGGATGTTTTACAGAGGGATGGGATGGTGGTGGAGCACAGGTTTAGGAATCTATCAGATCTAAGTTTAAGTTCAGGCATCACTGTTTTTAGCAATGTGAAATGGAGGTAATGATGATGCCTTCTCATAAGGCTGATGTGGGGTAAAAATTAAGTTAATAATGGCAAAAAGCTTAGTTTAAGATGCTTGTATTCATTTCCCATGGCTGACATAAATTACCGCACACATAGTGGCTTAAAACAACACACATTTATCACCTCACAGTTCTGTAGGTTAGAAGTCTGACAGGGGTCTCACTGAGCTAGAGTGAGAGTGTCGGCAGGGCTGCCTTCCCATTTAGAAGCTGTTATGGGCTGACTTCTGTTCCTCACAGTTCATATATTGAAGTTCCAACCCCCAGTACCACCAAATATGACTGTATTTGGAGATAGTATCTTTATAGGGCTAATAAATTTAAAAGGAGGCCATTAGGGTGGGCCCCAATGCAATCTGACTGGCGCCTGTATAAGAAGAAAAAACAGACCCTCAGGGAGACACCAGGGATGATCATGCACAGAGGAAGACCATGTGAGGACACATTGAGAAGGTGGCCATCTGTGAGCCAACAAGCAACCCTGCTGATGTTTTGCTGTGGGACTTCTGGCCTCCATTACTGGCAGTGAATGTTTCTGCTGTTTAAGCCACCACTGGTGGCATTTCTAATGGCAGTGTTAGGAAACCAATGTAGAACCTCTGGGAGGGAATGGTTTCCTTCCTTTCCAAGCCTTGAGAGGCAGCTTATGTTCCTTGGTTTGTGGTCCTCTTGCTTCACTTTCAAAGCCAGCAACAGAGAAGGTCCAGTTCTTCTCACAGGGCATCACCCTGGCCACCTCTTCGACCTCTTCCTCCCTTTTAAGGACCCTTGAGATTACACCGGGCCCACCTCGATCCTTTGGGCTCCTCTCCCCACTTTCCTACTTTAGGATTGGCTGATTGGCAACTTCAATTTCATCTGTGACCATAATTCTCTCCTGCCATGTAACATTACATATGCATGGGTTGGGGGTTAGAATGTGGATATCTTTGTTTGGCATGGGGGAAGATTATTGTGCCTATCACAATGTGTAGTGAATTTTAGCTGGTATGTGGAATAGAATGTTTGTGCTACCTTAGCTTCCTGGCTGCAATGTTGGGATGGAAATGAATAAACAAAAAAATAAATTTCACTGAGTGGAGGCTGGGGAACTGTGCTTATTCTACAGTTTGTCTTTGCTTCCTCCAATACAGCACAAGCTCCTGTTGGCACAGGCTTATGCTGGTGCACAGAGTAAGTGATGTTCCAATGAGTCGAAGCTTCAGCATTTTGATTTAGCTGATATTTCTAGCAAATTTTTGACCTTGCATTATTTATGTAGGGGTTTTCTGGTCTTCTTAGAATGGTATTTCAGGGCAAGATTAGTCATGCCATTTCTAACGGATCTGCTGCCTTCCCCTCTAGAAAGGAAAGTTTCAGTGTTTGTGGGAGAACAAAGACTGTGGTTTCCACTGCATGTTTGGCTTTAATATGGTTAGAGAAACAAAAAGCTCATGGTACAGAAATCCTATAGTCATATCCTTCAAATGTATCTTTCAGGCATAAATGATAGAAACCTGATTAAAAGTAGCTTCAACTGAAATGGAAATTTATTAGTTTATGCAGCTACAAAGTCTTGGCGTGGATCTAGCTCTGAACTTGGCCAGATCCGGGATATTCCACAAAGTCCTAAGGATCGGGGGTCCCTATCCCCTTTTCCCTATTCCTTGCCTTTCTCCACATTGGCCTCATTCCAAGGAAGGCCCTCTCAATACAGTGGGCCTGGCAAATGAGGGCTTAGATTAGGCTTACAGCCAGCGTGCCACATGCAAAGAGAACTCTTCCTTCCCCAAAGGTCAAGTAGAAGTCTCAGGATATCTTTCCTGGATCAGCTTAGGTCATGGGTCCATCCCCCAACCAGTCACTTTAGTCAGAGAGACACAAGGCAATGATTAACCAGGCCGAGATCAAGGCCACCCCAGAGCCGTAGGCACTGGAAAAGGCATCAGCTCCATCTCACACACATGGATGGAGAATGAGTAGTTGTTCCTGAGGAAAATCAAGGTAATATTTCTAGAAAAGGGGGCAATGGATACATGGAATAGAAAAATAACCAATGTCTACACTCAAATGAGGTATTTGGCTTTTTTAAAATGTTACTTTGGAAAATTGAGCTTTTTTTTTTTTTTTTTTCTGAGATGGAGTCTTGCTCTGTTGCCCAGGCTGGAGTGCAGTGGTGAGAACTCAGCTCACTGCAACCTCTGCCTCCTAGGATCAAGCAATTTTCCTGCCTCAGCCTCCCGAATAACTGGGATTTTAGGCTCTCACCACCATGCCTGGCTAATTTTTTTGTATTTTTAGTAGAGGTGGGGTTTCACTATGCTGGCCAGACTGGTCTCGAACTCCTGACTTTGTAATTCTCCCACTTCAGCCTCCCAAAGTACTGGGATTACAGGTGTGAGTCACTGCACCCAGCCTGGAGCTTCATGTTTAAATCTTCTGTCTTATTTGGGCACTAAACAGCCCCTACTGGATGCTGGACAGGCCTGCCCAGAAATTTATGGATGACAAGATAAATGACACACAATCATTGATGGATACGAAATCATGTTTATTAATCACACAGGAAACAGGCAAAGGGTACCCTAGGAGGAGGGTTCAGGCTCTGTTCAGAGTGAAGTAAGGGTCACAGGGAGGCGGGATCAGAGCTTCCGGTTTTACAGAGCTCGGGCTGGGGCTGGGGTGCGGGTTTCCACCCACCAGCTGGGGTCTGAGTGGTTTGCACTTCACTGCAAGCACAAAGAGACAGCATATCTGGGCTTCCTCGATTACTTGCCCAGATTGTGGGCGGGTCAGAAAGGGGCTTAAGAGAATCAGGCTTGGAAGTTACTAGCAGTCAGACCCCAAAACAGTCAAACCCTTGACACCTTTTTCCTCTAGTTTAGGGAAAAAAGCCATAGAAGCCAAGGGTTCAAACTCTTGCCTACCCCGAACAAGCCTTGCCTCTCAGCATTTGTTTCTGATTGGTGTTGCAAAGGGATCCTGGGGGACATCCTCCAGGCTACCTCCTGTTGACCAGTCTCATCATACATGCAGGAAACAGATATGCTTTGCACACATGGGTTTCAATTGGCAAGCAGTGGCAATACATCTTTTCTTCAGAGGAAAATGGTTATCACGGAGGCAGTGCAATAGATGTTGTTGAGTTTAGTGGCTGTGCATGAGGCACGGTGCTAGGGCTGATGTTAAAACGAAGATAGATTAAGCATAATGTTCCCGTCCACAGGAGCAGGTGACGTAATGTATGAGACAAGGGCCTGACTTGTAAGAGAGGACATGTCATGAGTGTGTCCCAAAGGTCAAATACAAGGGTACAGGAGGTGGACATAGATTTTATTTCAGACTGAGAGGACATAATACTACCAGAGGATGCTTTACAAAGGTGATGTTTGAAATGAGTCTTGAAAACATAGTGTATTAGTCCATTTTCTTTTATTTATTTATTTATTTTTGAGACAGAGTCTTGCTCTGTCTCCAGGCTGGAGTGCAGTGGCGCAATCTCAGCTCACTGCAACCTCCGCCTCCTGGGTTCAAGCGGTTCTTCCGCCTCAGCCTCCCGAGTAGCTGGGACCACAGGCGCATGCCACCATGCCTGGCTAATTTTTTTGTATTTTTAGTAGAAACGGGGTTTCATCATGTTGGCCAGGATGCTCTCCATCTCTCAACCTCGTCATCCACCCACCTCGGCCTCCCAAAGTGCTGGGATTACAGGTATGAGCCACCACACCTGGCCTATTAGTCCATTTTTATACTGCTACAAAGACCTTACCTGAGACTGGGTAATTTATAAAGAAAAAAGGTTTAATGGAATCACAGTTCCACATGGCTGGGGAGGCCTCATAATCATGGTGGAAGGTGACGGAGGAACAGGGAACTGCTGTTTTATAAAACCATCAGATCTCATGAAACTTATTCACTAGAAAGAGAACAGCATGGGGAAAACCTGCCCCAATGATTCAATTACCTCCCACCAGGTACCCTACAAACATGGGGATCATGGGAGCTACAGTTCAAGATGAGATTAGGGTAAGGACACAGCCAAACCATATCAAACAGTAGTATATTTATGGTCAGGGACTGAATGTATAGACAAGGAAAGGCTAAACACAATATCAGACGATGCCAAAAAGAACAAATCACTGTTGTACTTCACAACTTGAGTAACAGACATCAAGTGAAAGAGGCCAGATACAAAACATATACAGTATGATTCTGTTCTATGACTCCAAGAACAGGCAAAAGTAATCAGTGAAAATACACGTAAGAGTAGTGATGACCTCAGGGTAGAGGAGAGTATTGATGGGGAGGAGTCTAAGGAGCTGTAAATGTTCTCATCTTGATTTAAGGGGTGGTGGAGGGGCTCAAAAGGTAAACATTCATAAACTATACCTTTAAGATTTATCTATTTGCCACATGTACATTTTACCTAAATGAAAGAAAAAGGGCAAAAAGGAATACACATAATAGTAAAATTAATGTTTCCATGCATGGGGTAGGCTGAATCTTGGCTCCTAAGAGATGTCTGTGTCCGCATCCCTGGAACCTGTAAATATGTTCCCTTACATGGCATAAGAGACGTTAGAGATTATGGCTGAGAATCTTGAAGTAAGGAGATTAGCCTGGATGATCCAGGTGGGCCTGATGCAATCACCACGGGCATCATAAGAGGGAGGCGGGAGAGTCAAAGGTGGAAGACAGAGATGGGATGACAGAAGCAGAGGTTGGAGTGATGTCCTTTGAAGATAGAAAAGGGGGCATCAGTCAAGCAACAAAGGTGGCCTCTGAAAGCTGGAAAAGACAAGGAAACTGATTCTCTCCTAGAACCTCTAGAAGGAAAGATGGGCTGCCAACACCTTGACTTTAGCCCAGTGAAACTGATTTCAGACTTCTGACCTCCAAAGCTGAAAGATAATAAATTTGTGCAGTGTTACACCAACTTTGTGGCAATTTGTTACAGCAGCCGTAGGAAACTAATATAGTGCATATTATTTGCCAAGGACAGAATTAAACCCTTATGATATGGTTAATCTCAATTCATCTTCATAAGTACCCTTTGACTGAAGCTGTTACCATTATTCATCCTCCTTTTATAAAGCAGGAAACCGAGACAGATCAAGTGCCACCCCGAAGCAAAGAAAATAGTGAAGCTATGATTTGGGTCCAGACTCTAGCACTCAAGGTCTTCATCACTCAGCTTGCCCCCGCCAAGCAGAAAGGGCAGCTGGAGCACAGCCCCGGACGGCACGATCTGGACGAAACTGGAGTCCAGGCCATGGCTTGTTCTGCCTGCAGAGCACTCCGCCTGGCCTCCTCCAGGGCCCGTGACTGTGAGGAAGTGGTGTGGCCTGAGAGGTTGCTGAAATAGCTTTGGTGACAGGAGACTTGCCTCAGTGCCCTGTTGAGCATTGAAATATTTCACTTGTGCCCACTGGAAATCACATTTCAAGAAGATGTGTTAGGTTCACTGAAATAAAACATAATTCTCTCCCTTGGATGTACTATACTGAGCTGCTGCTGTCGCTGGGTGTGAGTGCATATGTGTAAGGTGGTGTTAGTGAGGGAGTTATACCAAGCTGTTGGCTCTGTCTCCCCTATTCTTTGGGGGCTCTAACAGACTCATCTTTATTTACCGAATGGTAGTCAGAAGGTTGTACAACTAACCTTCACAGAGAATTCCATCAACTAACACAAGACCCAGACCTGTGGCACTGGTTTCCTGAGCTCCACATTCAACTGTACTGGGAACAGGACGCTACTTGCCCAAATAACAGAAGGACATGCATACATCTCTCTAAACCTTTTGTGAGTGGCTCTGCTCTCTATTTTTCCTTTGGCCACAGAAGCACACTGGTTAAAACTAAGGGCTTTGGAGACTCTCAGAAAACCAGCTCTACCTCCTACAAGCTGAGTAACCTTGGCAGGTCACAGACCTTCAATACATATTGAATATCTGAAGGAAGATGTTTCATTATCCCAAACCCAGAATGTCAGATCTTTTAAGAACCTCAGAGATCATCTAGTCCAATTTCCACATTTTATAGGTGGAGAAATTAGATCAAGAAAAGAGGCAAGTAGGCAAATGGCCAAGAGAGAACTGAGTGGCTAATCCAATTGTATGGGTAACTGTCCTGTGTAAGGTTAGCTGATAATGGGAAAAAAAAATGCAATACCATCAGAAGCATTTCTGGTAGACTATTAAGATCTATGATATGGTAATCATTTGAACAACTATGGTTATTAGTCTTATTTGTAGACACAGTGTTCAATTATGCAGACCACTCTAGTGCATCAGTCCCAGGGAACTTTCTTAGCCATCAGTGCAGAGAGACAATTTTAAATAAATATGTACAGCATTTCCCCAGACTTACTCATGATACCCAGGAGGCCAACTACCCATGAAAAATCGGTTCACTATAAGAGGAAGCATGGGGGCTTTAAAGCACTTCTTATTGCATGGTAGTCAAATAATTGTTTCAAAAAATAATTTTACCTTCTTGTATTCAGGGCTATCCAAAAGGCTATATACAAGTCTCAAAAAAAGCAGAGGTTAGTTTTTGTCTTTGTCCTAGAAAACATCCCTACATAGCAAAATCAAGTACTCATTGTCCATGAATCCTTCCTGATGCTCACAAACTGGTTTTATGTATTTATTGGCAACACGAAGAGAAGCAGACTTAAAATAACATTATAAAAAGACCACAACACATTGCACACACATACTCAATTCAATAACTGTGATGTACAGAAACTCTTCTGGAAACCTTAGAACTTAAACTATTAGGTCGAGTTTCAAACACCTGCCACTATTGGAGCAATAAACTATTTTTGCCCAAATTCATATTCTCTCTCTTTTTCCTTCCTTCCTTCATTTCTTTCTTCTTTCTTTTCTTTCTCTCTCTCCTTTCTTTTCTTTCTTTCTTTTTTTCTTTTATCTCTCTCTTTCTCTTTCTTTCGCTGTGTTGTCCTTCATTTCTTCCATGACCTGTGAGTAAGTCAGGGCCCTCTGAGGAGTCTTAAATAAAACCACTGCCTCTTGGGAGCTTGTCAAAGTCTAAAGAGGTTTGACCATAGCAAAAACTAAACGGCATCCTACCTAGAACTTGGAGAAATTTTTTCAAAGTGGTTCCCACAAAACCGACTCAAGTGGTGCAAAGGAGTGGGGGATGGGAGGGTGGGTTAGCCTTTCGGTTGGACAAGATGTACTGTTGATGAGTATGGCTCCAATAGAAGTCCAGAAGGCAAAACTCTGGATTTGCTTTTGCGTTTTGGTGTAAAGGGTTTTCCGCTACCTGGGCTCAAAGACTGGAATGATGAACTTTCCATGCCCATGCACTCAGCTGATGAAAAAGCAATGCAGCAAGAGCAAGAAAATTAGGAGGAAGCTTTCTTCAGGCTTCAGCCTTTTCTTAGCCTAGAAAGAATTTCATTCAGCAGAACTTAGCAAGGAGTCCATGAATGGGACCTCTGGGATGCCCCTTGAAATAGATTTAGATATTCACACATAGTCTGTCCTTTGGATAAGCCCACAAATAGCTTTTAGAACCACCTTCACCATAAATATCAAGTCTTTTTATACCCTTACATTCTCCGTCCATCAGCCTCTTTTTTTGGCCTGCTGATTGCAAATCCTTAAGGTTTTCTTAGCAAGTGAAGAACGGTGGATAGGATGCTTCCCATTGCCCAGGAGCTTGTCTGCTTTATTGACATACTACTTAGTTTGAAAGCATCAGTTGAGTTTTCAGTCCTGGGGAAAAGGCATGGGAATACTTGTTATTCTAAGGACATTTTTAAAATTTAGTCTTGTAGTTGTTCTGTCCTTTAGGAAAAGTCTTGTGCTCAAAGTCTGCCTCCTACTTAATGTATGAAGGCAGCTGTGGGATAATGGATAAGAATGTTATACTGCTGTTAGAAGGGAAAAGAATGCTGTACTGCTGTTAGATTGTGAGTTTTTCACTTATTTATTTATTACATATTCTTATACAGAATTTGCTATATGCCGCTTTCCTAGGTCTGGGGATATAGAATAAATATGAGAGTCGTCCAGAGTGCTGTGGAGGAAGCTCACTTTAGTGAACAGAGGAATCTTTTCAGAAGAGTTAGAATTTCAGCTGAGACCCAAGCCTTGAGAGAAAACCACCTAAGACAAGAATCAGAAACATTCCAGGCAGAGGAAAATAGCCAATGTAAAGGTACTGGGCAGGAAACAGCTTATTGTATTTGAGGCATAAAATGGAAAAGCAATAAAATAAAATGGAAATGTGGCAAGGAAAGAAGAAAATGAGACTTAAAGAAGTGGCGGGCGCTAGGTCCTAGAAATGCTTATATGCCATAGACGGGCATATGGGTTTTATTCAATGTATAGTAGGAAAATCAATAAAAGGTTTGAAGTAAGAAAATGATGAGCTCTAGCTGACACCTTTCAGTAAGAATCTGGCTAAGATGTAGAGGACAAATTTAAGAAAACAAGCATGAAAAATGAGAGAAGGAGCGAAGAGGTTGCTACCAAGTCCAGCAAGAAATGATGGTGGTTTGGCCCAGGGGTGGTGATAGAGAAGCAAGAACAGAGAGATGGGTGGAGAGAGAAAGGGACAGTCCATGAATCTGGAGATATATAGGGTAGAAGGTAGATTTGGTGTGGGAAGAATCCCTATATGTTAGCACAGTGGATGGGATAGGTACTTAAAAGTTTTCTTGGAAATGAACTAAATTTGAAGTATCGGTTGAATTTCAACTTTTGCCCTTTAAACACCTGTGGACAAATCCTTAACCTCTGTCAGTGAAGGCTGAAGGGAATGTCAGATCTCCAAGTCCTTTGTAAGTAGGTGTCTTAGTCCATTTTCTGCTGCCATCACAGAATTGGATTATTTCTAAAGAACAGAAATTTACTTGGCCCATGGTTCTGAAGACTGGGAAGTTCAAGGGCATGGTACTGACATCTGGTGAGGGTTATCCCTTGGAGAAAGGGTAGAAGGTAGAAGCAGGCACAGGAGACAGAGAGGGAAGTAGGCCGAATTTACCTTTTTATGAAGATCCCACTCCCATGATAACGGCATTAACTTCATTCAAAAGGACAGAGCCCTTGTGGCCTAATCACCTTTTAAAGGTCCTACCTCTTAATATTATTTAGGTGGCAATTAAATTTCAATGTGAGTTTTGCCAAAAACAGTCAAGCCAGAGCGATGGCCAACCGCCCAGATGGAGGGGTCATCATGAGGATGGACATTTCTGGAGATGTCAGTGTCCATATTGGTTTTACCAGGGGTTCTTAGTATTCACTGAGCAGGGCCTGGGCAGGTGACCAGGAAAACGTTGCATTTTATTTCTGCCTCCACCCTGACTTTGAGCTGAACTCCCCATGGACCCTTCACAGGGCAGAAAAGCACTAACTCTCCTTGACCTTCTGTGATTGACTCTGGATGAGTTTGTCCAGAAACTTGTCAGTTCAGATGCTCATTTGGCTGATGGACAAGAAGCTTGTGGGAACCAGGCTGCTACCACAGACCCATCTCAGGAAAATCAAAGAGCAGCCAGGGGGCTTTTAGAGGCTTATTCATCATAGACAGCATTTGGGTATATGGTTAATTATATGCTTTATTACGGATGCTAATTTGTGCTGGAAGCTGATACAGTGTGTGTTAGCATTTAGCTTTAGTTAATGAAGTTGGGTTAAGCATTCAATATATCACTGAGCTCACAATTTCTCCTCTTGGCTAGAACAACATGGTGTGGAAAACTGAGGGGTGATGGTGTTGGGGAAGAGAAAACATTCAAACAGTGAGTTTCTTCCCTGTAACTCTAGAATGTCTTCAGTACTGCATTGTGCTTGCACCATTTTAATGTAAGACAATTTTCAGTGGATAAAACCCTGGGCATGTGTTAAAAAAGAAGTATTGTTGTGATTACTTATTAGCATAATCAGAAAAAGCCCCTATGTGGGCTCCAATGAGGCCAACTCGAGCCCTGTGGTTTCTTTTTTAAAAGTCCTCATATTTTAAGAAGAAGAAAAGGATACTGGCATAAAAATGCATTCAGTGTGTTTCACTCAGCTCGGTACCTAAGTTAAATCATCGCTGATAACTTTAAAATACAGAGGATAAACAAACTTGTGTTTGACCTTTGCAATAAAGAAAATCATCTATTTGCTCTGCTCCCATTGGTGTTAAGAGAAGCTATGCATGTAAATCCCTGACACATCAATGAAATAATAAACTCCTGGGTGGGCCATTTAATTTCTCTTTCATAGCTACCTTTCATGTTGGGCTAAAAGAAGGGGGAGAAAACCAATGTCCTCTATAAAAACAACTTAGATTGACTCTGATTGTCAGGCATTCTTCCTTAGAGCCCAGCTCCAGAGACTGGGAACCAAGAGGGTCTGACAGGGAAGGAATTGAGCTGCCCACATGGGGACCATCACCAGAGACCCAAGCCTTGCAGAAACCCTGATTTGATAGCCTGCCTGAGTCCGTTTGCCTCCCTCCCTCCCTCCCCCAACCGAGGTTTCAGTTGTACCTGTCTGTCCTCTACTGGGAATTCATACAAGTTCCAGCTGCTTTGGGATGTGTTATAGTCTTGATGGGTCAAGTAAGAGGCTACTTCTCCTTGAGTACTACTGTATTAGTCCATTTTCATACTGCTAGAAAGAAAAATCCGAGACTATGTAATTTATAAAGAAAAAGAGGTTTAACAGACTCACAGGTCCACATGCCTACGTAGGCCCCACAATCATGGTGTAAGGTAAAGGAGAAGCAAAAGCATGTCTCACATGGCAGCAGACAAGAGAATGTGTGCAGGGAAACTGCCCTTTATAAAACCAACACTCGTCAGACTTATTCACAATAACTCGTGAGGCTTATTTACTATCATGAGAACAGCACGGGAAAAACACACCCCCATGATTCAGTTTCCTCCCACTGGGTCCCTCGGATGACACATGGGGATTATGGGAGCTACAATTCAAGATGAGATTTGGGTGGGGACATAGCCAAACCATATCATTTACTGAGTGCCAACCGCTGTGCTAGGCATTTGAAGGCAGTATCTCATTCAATCCTCACAAGAGACTCACTGAAGCCAGTGTTCCTAGGACTCCTGAATTGCAGATAAGAAAAATTGAAGGCACAGAGCTGGTAAGGGGAAGTGACTGTTAACTTACACTGATTTCAGAGTTTAATGTTCTGAATGAAGAGCTGGCAAACTTTTTCTCTGAAGGGCACAGAATACCTATTTTTGCCCTGCCAGTCATTATGGTGTTTGTTGAAATAACTCACCACTGTTGTTGTACAGGGGAAGACAGCTACAGACAAAGCACAAATAACATGTTCCACTAAAAATATATTTACAAAAAGGGTGTGTAACCAGATATGGCTGTCAGGCCCTAGTTTGCCAAACTCTGTTCCTAAACGGTTGCCCTTTTCAATTCCCCAGGCTCTTTGGAGAGATCAGGCTTTGGAGTCTGACAGAGCCAGGTTCACATTCAGTCTCTGCCACTCACTTGCTGTGCTCTGTTTGAGAAATCTCTTAATCTCTGGGAGCTTGGTTGGCTTTTTTCCATCTGTGAAATCGGCAGAAGGCCAACCAAACATGGTAGTTGTGAAAATCAAATGCAAAACCATGTGTGAAGTATGGAATACAGGGCCCAGCACTGGGATAGCTGTTGAACTGTGGACTCTGGCTCTTGAGAGGTGGTCTAACCAGGGTGCTCCTGCCTCTGGGAAGAGAGCATCAGCGTAGGCCTGTCTTCAGTGGCTCAACAGCCCCAGATCAGGCAGAGGAAGGTTCCGAGTCCATGCAGACTTCAGCTTTAGTCTTCAGTGTTGAATCCTTTTTTCTGCCTCCATAAGAATATCTTGCTATCAGGGAACAAAAGTCAGAAACTTACAATGCAAATTCAGGCCCCTGAGAACCCAGTGTACATGAGCTCCAATATTAAAGCACAAAGGAGGAAACCAAGACATTTTAAAAATGCTTTTAGAGATGGTAAGAGACACAAAGAGTCCCTCATTGTTTTATACTTGTAAAGAGACCCCTGCTGGATTCCCAGGTATAATCTGCAGTAAAAAGCTACAGGGTTACAACAAGGCATTTGGTTCCATTGACTCACTTCCTTTTTTTCCCCACAGCCTCTGGCATAAAAACGCAAACCAGAGAGATGCTTTAGGATCAGCTTCTGCAATGCTTTTTCTATCAGCTGCTGACTGTAGAAATACAAAGATGGTGACATGATACAATTGCTGTTAATATCTAAACTTGTGATATGATCCTCCTAGAAGAACGCCAGTCATCGGCTCTCTGCTCATGGCTCCCCAGGGCACAGATCACTAGGCAATTAAATGACAGAATTACTTTGAAATAATGTTAATGGTGCTGATGAGAACGTGAAGGGCAGGCAGGCTGGGGTCCTAGCACAGACTCAGGCAGGCAGAGTAAGTAGGGTTGGGCGTGGTAGATTGTTTTGCGTAACAATAGCGTTATGCACATTTATCTCTTTTCCTTTACTGAGACAAGCAAAGAATGATTCATTCCTTTCTCTCCTGTCATTTGCTTAGTAGACTAAACCCAAAAAAGTATTTACATATTAGTTCACATAACTGAAAAATCCAGAGGTATATGGTCCTCAGGTATAGCTGGATCCAGGAGCTCAAACCATGTTGTCAGGACTTAGTGTCTCTCTCTCTCTGTCTTTTCTGTCTCTCTCTCTATATCTCCCTCACTTCTGGAATAGATGGAAAAAAGTAGAAAGCCCCAAGGGCAATAAAATCTTTTAACTAAAGTATACAGTTAGGTGAGGGTGGTCAGAAAAATTTGCAGGCTAAGGAAGTGTTTGAGTTTGAAACTATAACCTCCAAGGAGAGATCTGAGGCAGTGTGTTTTGACCTGTGCCCGCTGAGCACTTACAGAAGAGCTTTCTGGGATTGGTTGCCATGAGGCAGTTTCCTGGGCTTCATCTCAGACCTACAGAATGTGATTCCCAGGAAAAGGCCTTTAGCTATGCATTTTTTTTAAGCAAGTTCCCTCCAAATCTTGTACACACTTCCATTTGGAACAGTCTTAGTTGTAGCAGCCTTTCATTCTACACAATTAATAAATGTAATCTGAAGGGTGGATACTTTAAAAAAAAATTCAGAACACTGACTCTAGAAGGCTGTGGGATCCTCCTACTCTCCAAGTTCCTGGAGTAACATACACAGGCACTCTTGACTACAGGTGAATTCTGCTGTAGGCAGAGAGCCTCCCTGGGACCCTAAAAGGAGACGGTATTTTCTTTTTCATGCGACAGTGCAGAAAGCATGGAAATCTTCTGAAAAGCCCATCTCTAGCTGGCTTTTTCTCTGGATGATTTGCTTAGAGAAAAGAGCCTGGCAGATACTAAGGCCTCAGAACATTTCCATGAGCTCCTTTCATCCATCATTCTCGTCTTGGAAAGGGAAAGTGCAATGCCCCTAATTCATGTGCTTCTCAATCAATCTTCCTGCTATGCTAGATCCTAACATGGGATCTGTAGTCTACAGAGAGATGGCTGGGTCATCATTCTTGCTCTGCCCCTTACGAACTGAGTGACCTTGAACAAGGTATTTAACACCTCTGAGTCTTAGTTTTCTCATAAGCAGCACCTGTCTCACTAGGTGGTGGTTGCAAATTAAGAAAGAATGCATTAGAGGCCTTTAGCATAATGTCTGGCAACTAGTAAGTGCTCAGTAAATATCAGCTACTATGATTTGGTTAGTTCTTATTAGTACTTAATCTGTAATGTGCACAGAGAGAAGAAATAAGATTTTAATATAAGAAGGCTATCAGCCTCTCACATCCTTTGCAAACGAACATTGGGTCAATAGAGCCGTGGAGAAAGGTTTGGCTTCTATTAGTTTCTCCATTGGCTTTAATTACATATAATTACACAGAAGGGATAATGAATACTTAGTTCATTTCCATCAGGGTCTCAGCAGAGCTTGGTAGTGAAGACCATGACCTTTCGTGCAAGAGAGACTTGGGTGTGAGCCTGGCTCTATCACTAGTTCTATAATTTAGAGCAAGTTACTGAACCTCTCCAGCCTCAATTTACTAGTCTATAAAATGGGAAGACTAATAGGAATCATATCACTGTGTTCTTGTGAGGGTTAATTGATGATTGGAGGTAAACTATCTGGCATACTGTCTGCTCCATGGAGTATGCCCTACCGCCACCACCTCATCATCTACATAGATCCTTGTCAACAGAGCAATCTGTGTGTTTCTTATACTTTACAAAAAGACAATTCAGTTAGGTGTGTCTTTTTTCCCCATTTAAAATGGCTGTGCAATATGTTGTAAAATTTCTTACTCTGTACACTAATTATATCACCAAGGAGGGGGTCTGCCCAGCTAGAAAGGAGAAGCTTGGGTTAGAAGAATGGAAGTAGGGGATTTAATGCCTTTCTAAGGTTACTGAAGACTATGAATATTCTAGAATCCTTGGAATTAAGGGTGAAGACTGCATTATGAAACCCTCTTTGCTGGATTTATTTATCTTCCTTCTCTTTGTCTCCTTTCTTTCTCTCCCCTTCTCTTCTCTTTTTTCTTTAGATGGATATGGAGATGGAGACATAGCGATCCCTCACTGCCCTTGAAATTGGGCCGAACCTTTTTTTTTCTATAGAGGATGCGGATGCTCGTAAAACACAGAAGTGCACATTTGTTTCTTCCTGCTTATTCATTCTTGCAACAGAATAACAGGAGGATGGAGGGAGGCATTATCAAAAGCATTTCTGTTCAAAGGAAAAACTCCTCAATGATCACTATTACCGTTAGAAGTCCCTTTTGCTTCTTTGACAGCATAATCACTTTTCTCTCCTTGATTTTTGCCTGTATCCCTGAGGCACCCGAACGTGAGATAGTTTTCCCTTTTTCAAGATGTGTCTGATGCACAGAACGCAGCAGAGGAAGCTCACGATGGCCCTGGAGCATGGCTGGGGCATGGCCAGGCCACGCACGGCTGGGTCTGTGTTGCCCCTGGTGGGAGGCGTATCACTACTGGGGCACAGCAGGATTTTGGGAGGCCCATGGACAAAGCATCCAAAAATCCAGCAGATCACAAGGTGAGAAGTTATCCCCTTTCCACTTCTCTCTCCAGCCTCAAGAGCAGGATTCTGTCTGGTGTTAGGGTATTTTAACGCCTCTCTAACACTTACTAATGTCCCTCTGTAATAAAGTGAGAAGGCAAGCCTCTGAATTGGGCTTTCAGCAGGCAACAGTACCCAGCTAGAATTTAATAACTTTTTTTCATGGTATTCTTCCTTATAGTTAGCTTCTATATTTATAGCAAGGGACACTGGTTTTCTATTTGCTGCAGTAATTGTGAGTTTCCTTTTCACTGAAAATGTAAAAAATAAAAGATAAGTAAATAACATAGGTATTATGTAGATGGCAAAAGTGTGGAAGGTTGGGAAGGCTGAGGAGGACTGAAGTGTGGGAAAACTGCCCTTGGTACAATGACAGACCTTTCCTCTTTGGGACTTATTTCCAAAGCAGATCTACCTTCCCTTGAAGCCAGATATCTAGATGCATTAGTTTGTGAGATTCTCTATGAATGCACAAAGACAAGCTCTCCAAAGGGAAAAAAAGGGTGCTAGGGAACATTTTCGCTTTAGTCTCCAGTCTTTAGTTAGCTTTATGAGAGAAAGAGGCCCACCGAGATGGGACTTTAGAGTTTGGTCAACTTGGGTTTGCATCTCAGCCAGAAAGGTGCCATTGTGGATTCCTGATTTATATCATCTGGATTCAGATGAAAGCTCTGACACCTACTAACTGGGGAACCAAGAGAAAGGGACACATCTTTCGTGCTGTAATTTTCATATCTGTAAAATGGGATAATAATAGAATTTACGGCCGGGTGTGGTGGCTCAAGCCTGTAATCCCAGCACTTTGGGAGGCCGAGACGGGTGGATCACGAGGTCAAGAGATCGAGACCGTCCTGGTCAACATGGTGAAACCCCGTCTCTACTAATACAAAAAATTAGCTGGGCATGGTGGCGCGTGCCTGTAATCCCAGCTACTCAGGAGGCTGAGGCAGGAGAATTGCCTGAACCCAGGAGGCGGAGGTTGCGGTGAGCGGTGATCGCGCCATTGCACTCCAGCCTGGGTAACGAGCGAAACTCCGCCTCAAAAAAAAAAAAATAAAAAAAAATAATAATAATAGAATTTACTTATAGAGTTGTTGTGAAGATTGAATATAAGTTAATAATTTAGACAGACTGCTTGGAAAAAATGCCTAGAACATAATCTCATGTTAAGAGCTCAATAAATATTAGGTGCCATCATTATTGTTGTTGTTGTCATCATCATCATCCACCACCACCACCTTGCGTGACATTCTCCCTGAGTCTCATGTTCCTTGTCTGTAAAGTCAGGTTGGTATTACCTGCCTCAACATGCCATTGGTACATGAAGCTGATGCACAGTAAATGCCAGCTCCATTCACTTCCCTTAAAAACATAAGACACGTAAGGTGACGCAAACTCCCAAGGCTATGAGTCTCTAGCCTTTGTACCTTACTGAACTGCGAATGAAGCACTGCCACAATGAGGTTTGTGAGTGGAGGCACCTATACTCACCTATGCATGGAGTTACTGGTGACACTTGTTATCTAGTTGTGGGAGGCAGACATGAATGTCAGTTGTTCAAGGTGGCACTTTTGCCTTATGAGGAGGTCCAGCGACAAATCAAGCCCTATTTATAGGATAATTTTGAGTAACCCATAACCATATTCCAGCTGGAGCATGGGTGAGCTCTTTTTCCCTGAAGATGGACACATTAAAGTCTTTAGCAGCTAAGACCAATTTTAAACCCATGCTACTTCTCTTGGCTGAAGTTAGTACCATTTTATTAAGTTGGTAGTGAGCTGTAGCTGCCCCACTTTCCTATTGTTCATCTACTATCGATCTAAACTAATCACTTAATTAGCCCAGACAAGAAGCCTTCTGCAGTGTTAAATAACTCTAAAAACCTACTGGAGATGCTTGAGTGGCCTGATTGGATTTAACTTGCAGTTCATTACTTCTAGACTAAGATATGTTAAATACAGGGCCTGAAAAACAAGCTGGATTCTGCATTGAGAACAAATTTTATTTACTTAAAAAAATAATCCTCTAGGCCAGTGGTTTTCAAAGTGTGGGCCCTGACCCACCAGTGTCAGTGTTACCTGGGAACTTGTCCGTCCCTGGACCCACTGTAGACCTACTGAATCTGAAACTTGGGAAGTAGGGCCTTGCAATCAGTTTTAACAAGTATTTAAATATCAGTATCTTGGTGATACTGATGGAGGCAAAGGCATGAGAACCACTGTTTTAGACCATCTCGCAAAGTTATGGTCTTATTTATTCTTTCTGTCAGCGAGAAGAAAAAGAATTAAAAAAGAAAACGAGTGAGGGGCAAGAAAGAAAATTAGAAAAGCAGGAGACCTGAGCAACCTAGATGGGAAGTTCATTTACTGAAGTGTGACCCTGGACCAGCAGCACGGGACCCTTTTAGAATCTGGGAGCACTATTTGAAATCCATCCTTAGGAACCAGTCATACCAAAGGGAGGTGTTCATCCCAAGCCAGGGCGACAGGAAAAAATGCTCAGAGAGAGCAAAATCCTGCTGTGATGTCAGAAAACAAGAGGACAGTGGGACATTTGCAAGGAGAACTAAAGAGTCCAGGAAAGTCTCATTAGCTCCAGGCCTTCTCTGAGATGGGCACACAGAATGTATCCAACAAATGCTTATTGAACTGACAAAGATTGAGATATATTGAGATATAGAGAAACTAAATTGAGTTTCCCCAGCTAATTCTAATCTGAGAAAGTAGGTATGTTTATTGGTCCTGGTCTGTAGGGAAAAACAAGAGTTAGCCCACAGGACATCTACTGTACCCACTCTTCCTGCCTTTTGAGAAACAGCTTGGTGTAGGGAAAAGGGCCAGGAGTTGATATATAGACAGGCATTCTTACTAGTGTCTGACCTTAAGCGAGTTACAAACTCTCTAAACTTTACTTTCCTTGTCTATAGAAGGAGAATAACAGTTACTTATAGATGATTTTGCTCAGCACTGAGCACCAGCACCTAGTACATATAGTATTTGGCATATAGTAGGTGTTGCATAAATATTTGTTAAATAAAAATTTTTTAAAGGGAGGAAGAAAAGGAAATGTCGATTTTTGGAAGACTTATTTAAAATAATGCTTTGAAAATTCTTTTCATAATGACTGGTACAGATATTCTTCAGTAGTATCCAGTATTCTGATGGTGAAGAGGATACAATGTGATGAGGAAGAAGAATAGATTTAGGAAAACATCTTCTCAGTGCCTAGAATAGACTCTATAGTCTTACTGAACCTAGGCCTGCTCATCCCATTTCTCCACAGTTACTGCTCTTCCCATTCCTTGACAGTTACTCTGTTCAGGCTGCTATAACAAAATACTGTAAACTGGGTGGCTTATAAACAACAGGAAATTGTTTCTCACAGTTCTGGAGACTGGGAAGCCCAAGATCATGGTGCTGGTAGATTACATGTCGATGAGCACGTTTCCTGGTTCATAGACGGTGCCTTCTCACTGTGTCCTCATATGGTGGAAGGGGCAAGGCCAACTGCTGGGCCTCTTTTATAAGATGGGCCTGCCGTCCCGTCTTATCACCTCCCAAAGGCCCTTGCTCCTCTTAATACTCTCATTGGTGATTAGATTTTAACATAGGACTTACGGAGGGGAAACAAACAGACCTTAGCAGTTTCTCTACTTTCCAATTATGCCTTCAGGGCCACCTCACTGCTGTTCCAGGCACAGTAGGTAATAAAGATATTATCAGGGACGAAGTGAACTACGTGGATGTGACCATGATTGAGGGTTGTCGGTCGTAGTCATAGTTGTCCCAAGTAGGAATGATCTAGTTTTTATTCCTACAACTAAGAAGTTATATATTAATTATTTTACATCGTTTTATTTCCAGGTTAGGTAATCATTAACCCATTGATTAACACTTTTGCTTCAGGGTAAAAGTAAACATTTTTAGGAACAACTTCCCTCTGCCCTACCCCCACCTCCGCCACCCCTACCATACGTTATTATACAAATGCCATTAGTTGCATTCACTTATGTAACTAAAGGGATGTTTTCACCTTGAGGATATTTGGATATCCCTTGCTTTTCTTTAACCATTCCTCACCCTTTCTCTTTGTACATTTACAAATGTATCTAAAACAAATATTCAACAAAAGTTCATTTCCTTCTTACCAGCATGTTGAGCCAGTACATTCAACAGATAGAGACTCCCAGAAGAAGTACGTATATGACCAAACCTTAGTCTGGTGGTTGGATTCAGGGAAGAATGAATGGGAGAGGTTTCTGTTCAGTAAAATACACAGCTCCTGGTCATGATCTGAAAGAATCAGTGGGGGTTTAAAAGTATTGTTCTATAATTTTGTGTCAACTGTGGTGAAAGCATTGATGGGGAAAGGTCCTCTAAAGCTCCTTGCCAAAAATGGAGGATGATTCTTTTCCACCGTGTGGATTTTGGTGACAGGTATAACAGTAAAGATAGGAATGAGCAGAGAGGTGAAAAGTGAGAACACAAGGATAAATAGGAGACTCTTCTTTGGAATGTTGTCAGTACAAGGTAGGAGTAGCTGCCATGCTGCTTCTGTCTGACTAGCACAACAGACGTGTGCTAATGGAAATGGATGTGCAAGCACACATCCAGTTACCCATTGCTGACCATAAAATTAGCAACTCTCCAGCCCTTGTGCAAAAAAGAAACAGGTTAGTGGGTTTTAGTGACGAAGAGGAAATCAGAGAGAAGGATTCTGCCAGGGACATTGTTAATTAAGCGTTGTTTTTCATTGCTTTTGGTATTTTCTCCATGCAGACCAGACTCACTTTAGCAAATAGAGTAATTGTTGGCTTTTCCCTTATTGGTATCATTAGACTTTGTTTCGTTCTTGAAACTGTTACAGGAAAGGGGTCCTAATCCAGAGCCCAAGAGAGGGTTCTTGGATCTCGCACAAGAAAGAATTCAGGGTGAGTTCATAAAGTGAAAGCAAGTTTATTAGGAAAGCAAAGAAATAAAGAATGGCTACTCCATAGACAGAGCAGCCCTAAGGGCTGCTGGCTGCCCATTTTTATGGTTATTTCTTGATGAGATGCTAAACAAGGGGTGGATTATTCATGCCTCCCCTTTTTAGGCAATATAGGGTACCTTCTTGACTGTGCCATGGCATTTGTAAACTGTCATGTTACTGGTGGGATAGCAGCAGTGAGGACAACCAGAGATCACCCTCATCACCATCTTGGTTTTGGTGAGTTTTAGCCAGCTTCTTTAACACAACCTGTTTTTATCAGCAAGGTCTTTATAACCTGTATCTTGTGCTCACCTCCAATCTCATCCTGTAACTTAGAGAGCCTTAACCATCTGGGAATGCAGCCCAGTAGGTTTCAGCCTTATTTTACCCTATGTAATAATGAGCTCTTACTCAAGGTGGAGTTGCTCTGGTTCACACATCTCTGAAAAAAAACACCTCCTAAAAGGCTCTGGAAACAGTTTGTGTTTACAATGGCCTCCTGGGGTCAGCATGGAAATAAAGTGCTTTAGGCTGGCATTCCCCGCCTGCAGCCTCCACAGCCTCCAAACCATGCCAGAATTATCAGAAGAGGCTGAAATGAGAAAATCCATGGATTGATAGGTAGAAATGAAGCTCTCGCAGGGTTTTAGTTGCATAGACAAAATGGGAAAAAAAAAGAAAACCTGAAAGTAGGCTTTTGCAGTATGACTCAAATAACTGTTCCATGTGACCAAGTGATTATTCATTTCTTCCATTCAAAGTCAAACAGTGAAATGTGCAATTATCCCTGGAGGCAGGGGCCAGGCATTCTGGTGACATTTGCCCTTATGACCTGAGACAGGATCAGTGTTTGGCATCCTGGGTATAAGAATTGTTACTTTTAGGGCTCTTCTCTGGGTCACAAATCAGTAACCCTCTAGCGGAGGGAAGATTACCAGCACTTACCATCTCCTTTCACTAGCATTTTCTCTACTGAGCACATCCCATTCAGACTGCAGTGCTTTCTGTCTTCAGCTAAGAGAGAAACAGCCTAGACCAGGCTTGGGAACTAGTGGGCTTTCCAGTCTCAAGGAAGCAGCAACAATCATTCCCCAATAACCAGGGCTTTGGCAAAGACATATAATAAGATTTTGAACAAGATGCCATTGAGTTCTACTCAGTCTATTGTCTTATAGCAGATCAAGGCCATCCAATGCCAAATGCCTGAAGTAGATGGTTGAATGGTGGCTCTCAAAAATGATATGTCTGCATCAAATCCCTGAAATATGTGAATGTGACATTATTTGGAAAAGAGGAGTTTGCAGATATAATGAAGTAAAAGATATTGAGATCACCAGGCTGGATTATTCAAGTGGGCCCTGAATCCAATGACAATTGTTTTTATAAGAGTCGCCCAGAGGAGAGAGACATGGAGCGAGGGGCGAGGAAAGTGAAAGCAGACAGAGACCAGCAAGATTCCAAGGAATGCCAAGGATCATCAGCCCCCAACAGCAGCCAGCAAAGAGGCATGGAATGGGTGCTGCCCCAGAACATCTGGAGGGAGCATGACCTTGCTGGATTTTGGATTTCTGTTCTCCAGAACTGTGAGAGAATAAACTTCTATTTGTGGTCATTTGCTACAGGCAGGCACAGGAAACTGATACACCACATGTTGGTGATGGTACTGGGGTCTGGGAATGGCCCATAAGCCTAAAGAGATTCTCAAAGAGGTTTTGGGTGAAGAAAAATCCTGGTTTTGTTCTTTGTAGCAGTGCTATAGTTGTGTTTTATTTTCCTGTGTAAACTCTAATCCCCACATTTATTCATAGAGAAAAGAAAGAGCCCCCTGCTGTCATCTTTGACTATTGTGGGAAAGGGACATGCTTCCTAGCATTCCTTACACTCCTGCCACTCAAACAGCTCAGTCCAAAAGGTCCCATCACTGCATTACATGCTTGTTTTGTTCCTGAAGCTTATTTTGCCATTTCAAGCTCTCTGAACTTTGCTTCTCTGCACTGAGGCAGGAGAAGAATATAACCAAGGAAAGGCTGTACATTTCGTGTTCTATCATATTACCTAACAAAATGGAAACTCTAAATCTTAGCCTCAACAAACCTTTGGTTTATAGGAAGCACACTAGTTCTAAGAGATCCACTTCCTCAGTTGTGCCTTTCAGAGGTTGTAAGATATCAGTCTTTAAGTTAGCACAGGCTAAATATTTTAACTACCATTTTATTTCTATCCAGGCCATGAGACAATTTAGGAAAGGTTCTATTCCAAGTACATAGCCAAGGAAGTGTGGAAAGGCTGTTGATGCCATTGTTTTGAAGTTAGCCTGTCAGTCATCATGATTGAAACATAACCCCAATGGCTTCCACAAGTGTAATAAAATGCTTTGCAAAAGGTTGCAGAATTGCAGGATGTAATAAAATCTGCTTAGCTTCATTTCCAATGCTGCAAAGTTCTAGAGAACGAGACCCATTTCCTTATGCCTTGGGATTTGTTCAAGTTACTTTCATGCCTGGAAATGACGGAACATAAAAACAGACATTTAGTTAGAACCAATAGTATCTTCTGAGTCATGGCAATAAACAAAATATAAGTTTGTTTACTGCTAATCTGTTAGATTGCCATTAACACTTTTCAAGAGGCTCTGTTGATAGGGATGAATTACATAAAATAGATGGATTGCAGCCCTGCCGATGCCTGCAGTCACTCTCTGGATTCTCATATTTTCTGTGGCCTCTGCCTACTGCCCTTGTCACCAGAGGTCAGTGGCATGGTCTCTTAAGAGTGTTTGTTATAGACACAAAGCTTACCTAGAAACAAGCCAGTTCAGGTCTGTACTAATTAGATGAAAATAGGTTCCCAAACGTCCATTGTCAGAACTCCCTGCTGACCACTGGTTAAAAACAGATTTCTGGGTTCTGTCTCCTACCTGATGACTTAGTAAGTCTGAATAAAGGCCCAGGAATCTGTGGTTTCTTAACAGGTTCTCCACATGAATCTGAGGTGCTCAGGCCCTAGATTAGAGGAACTGCTGAGGTGCTGTGCAGGAGGCAGAATGATCCCAAGGCCAGGATACCTTAGGGTCAGGTATCTTAGGCCAGGCCTAAAACAATTTCCACTCATAAAATGGGAACATAGGGAGAAAGTCCTTTAATCTTATCTGGCAAGAAAATGAGAAAATTCCTTGGTGGTATAGTAGTATAGTGGCCCAGCTCCAAATCCAGGAGAGCATGGAAATGCATCTCAGGGCTCTGTCCCCACCCTCCCTGTTGGAGCCTTAGCTTCCAGGCCTTAATTATTGCTATCAGTAAAATGAGTGTGATGAAGAACTGGGCTACCTGGGACTATAAGTTTGTAGGACATTGAAAGCAGAGTATAATAGAAAACAGAAAATTAAATAGGAGGGAAAGAAAAATGAGGACTTCCTGGGCTATATTTTATAAAGTTTGGGAAAGATTGCCAAAAAGCGTGCTAGGAGATGTTTGGGGTAGCTGCTGAGGACTGACTAAGCTCTGATTTTTAAAATCTTGCCCACATTCCTACCTAAGGGATCTGGGAAGTCGTGCCCTACAAACCACAAATTCTTATCAGATGTGTTTTATTTAATCCTATATATTATGACTGACTTTCCAATAAGACTCTGGCATCACATTATGTGATATAGAAGAAAATCAAAATATTTTACCCCAAACATGTTTCTTTGCCATATCTTGAAATGGCCCTGTAAGGCCATCCTTTGTGGGGGAAAATGTGCATCCGTAAAGAATCTCTGTTAACATAGCTAGATCTTTTTCTTCCAGGCCCTCTCAATCTTAAAGAGATTAACTGAGCGTCTATCACCCTTTAAAAGTCTGAATAGGAACATTTGTCATCTATTCTCTCTAAGGGCAGCCACTATAAGACTTAGTCTCCACAATCTTTTATCTTAACCTGAACATTTCCTTTCTATTAATCCAAGGTCTTTAGACAAACTCAACCAATTGTCAACCAGAAAACGTTTAAATTTACCTATAGCCTGGAAGCTTCCCCCACCAGCCCCCCTGCCAATTGTCCCGCCTTTCTGGACCAAACCATTGTATTTCTCAAATGTATTTGATTGATGTCTCGTGCCTCCCTGAAATGTATAAAACCAAGCTACACCCCAGTCACCATGCGCATATGTTCTCAGGGCCCCCTGAGGGCTGTGTCTTGGGCCATGATCACTCCTACCTGGCTCAGAATGAATCCTTTTTAATATTTTACAGTTTGACTCTTTTTGTTAACACTACCATGGGTGTGCTACATGAGGAGATTTTTGAGAAACATTACTGAGAAACACAAATGAACTTCCCCTACATTTTCAAGAGATTTCACTGAAGATTTACATTGCTTTTCAATTACTGTTTGCTGTTTGTAGCTTTGAGTGCAGTACTACAGGCACAGACCTGGGAAGCGGAGCAGTGAAGACCCAGTTCCCTACTCATTTTCGTTCAGAACACAAGGTGATCCCATTCATACCCACCTTGTTGAGGATACACCAGCACCCACTTCAGCCTATCATATGTGGAGATTTTTCTGTGTCTAGTACTACACTTTTCTTACAAATTAGTAACAAAGTCAGGGGTCAAAAGGCAGGGAATCCCAAAGGGATCAAAAGGCAGGGGATCCCAAAGGGGATCCCTTTGGAATTCTAGCTGGTCCCGTGTGGGATCCAGAACACAGAGGCCAAATCACTTCTGCTTCTAACCTGTATCAGGAGGCCTCACATCTGAGCTCAGGATCCCTTCCAGGCAGGCCCACTGAGGTCTGTGAGTGAGGGCTGGAGAGTGGGGTATCTGCACCAGTCAGTTTGCCTCCCCGGAGAAGGGGACCTTTCTCGTTCCTATATGGCATTGGGATGATCCACTGTTGCGCCAGCACCACCCACCTTGTCTGGAGAGACAGGTCATCTTCTGATCATTCATCATGGCCCTTGTCCTTGAACAATTATTGACTTTGAGTCAGAAGCACCTGTGTAGGCCTGAAAATGGATGTGCCCTTTCTTTTCCTCCTCCTCGCTTGTCTTGGGCAGATTTATGTCTTAGGAAAAGTTTCCCTCGGTTCTATTTATGGTCTTCTGAACGCTGTGGCCCCGTGTTCCTTCCCACCCTGACTCTGTCCAGCACCAACCCTGTAATTTCTGAATCTCTGTGGATGTCTCTATCTGTGCCTGAGGAGGCCTCTATCAGTCTACTTTCAATGCTTCTGTGGCTCCTGTCTCTCACAGCTTTGGCTTGCTTCTTAAAGCTCTGCCTTCAGCCGTTTCATTTCCCCAACCGGCCTGGAAGCTTGTGGGAAGCAGAGTCTGCCTTTCATGACCAAGTTTACTGGGTGAGCATGGCAGACTTTGAGGAGTAAAGGTTTGAGTCTGAAGTCTAGCTGCATCATTTACCAGCTGTGTGTCTCTAGGCAATGCGAACACACCTTACAGGGGCTGTAGAGAGTTAATACACATACAGCACTTAAGGCCGTGCCTAGCACATTATTATGCTCACTGAATGACAGCCTCTGTTATCATTATCATCACTAATTCGTCGCGTTGCATTGCCAGCAAGACTCATGAGTGTTAAAGCAAGTGAAAAGTCAGTACTCGGCGACACGGTGGGATTCTGCCTCATTACTGGAGATGGTGCATCTGGGCAGTGCGTGTGTCTTCCCATCTTCTAGTTGGATTCCTTATACAATGCGTCCTTCATATAGCTAGTTCCCTTCTATATCACCTTTAGAATAAACAGTGGTGCTGTTCAGTGTTATCTGGGCATAGCAACGAAAGGATTTACTGAAATGCAATGAAGGCTCTAAGGAGGTACCAAGAGGGCCCTGAAAACAGGTGATTAGCTATATCCTCAAGGTGCTTTCAACCCATTTTGGGAAATACTTCACACAGAGTGAAGCTAGGTAGTAGATAATCAGGTGTCAGGTGACAGTCTAGAATATGCGGGCTTCTGGAGTTCAGGGGACAAAGAGGGCAGGAGCCCCAAATGCCCCAAATGAACATATATGCTTTGCAATTTTCAATTATTTCTAAGTTCCTAATAACATACTAGTAGATTAACTGCCCCTCTATCTCCATCCGTAAGAGCATGCTTGAGAAATAATAGGTAGCAAGTACTACAAAACTACTATCAGGGGTTTGTTTTATAGAGTAGTGAATGATGGCCGAAGGGTGAGCCCTATTGCTGTGGACGGTAGAGGAGATTTTTGGAGACGGCAGCTTTGAATTTGGAAGAAAAATGAAAATGTCTGATAGAGGAACTTTAGGTTTTGTGTAAGATTTGCTGTGGGTTGTGGGCTATAACTTTCTCATCCATCTCTCCCTGAAACCTACGGGAAAGTCTTTGAAGTTGGTTTGCGTTTTATTGTATGACTTAGTGGACACAGAGTAAAAGCAGAAGTACCAAAGAGGTCCCAGCTTGCGTTGGAACTGAACCACAGTGACTTCTCCTTGAACGTGCAGGTGTCACCTGGCCCTATTCTGTCTTTTCCCACCACCTCTGTGTGCATTCAAGCCAACACTCACCTTTCTACTAAGTGTGTAGATGAAGGAGGCTCCCACCTGTCACTCCCTTCCTCTTGACTTCCACAGACCTAGAGGAAGAGAGCCTCTTCTGCTTTGAAGTTAAGAGAAAAGATCAATGTTTGTGTCTTCTGGAGGTGAGCCTGGATGGGAGCTGCCCATAGTCAATCTAACTTGATAGGGTGAAAAAGGAAGTGTTGGGACCACAAAAGCTCAGCAGGCTTTGCCTTCCTTCTGTTGCTTTGAGGTAGTGCTTCTCAACTTGCCTGCTTATTGGAATCACCTGGGGAAGTTAAACAAAAAAAATGCCAAGCTGCCATCCTGCCCCCAGAGCTTCTGAGCTAACTGGTCTGGAGTGTGGCCTGAGCCTCTGGAGGGGAATCATTGACTGTGAGGGTGATGAGCTACAAGCCTATCTCTCCTTTGACCCTGGTACAAAATATGCTCCCAATACAATGCCCCAAGTGCTCCAAAGCAATTCAGATGCAGTAGGTTTCAGTTGCAAATACTCAGTTCTACTAAGGTTGTCTGTTGTTAGTACTCTTAGCAGAACCATGTGAATAGGACAATTGTCCTTCGAGGATGTTGCTCCTTGCCCATGATGATTAATAAAATGGCCTGTTTTGATTCCACGCAAGGATTGACACAGACATGGTTTTAAAATGAAGTAATCACACTCACTAATAAAGCAGTCTGGAGACGCAAACATAAAACTCGTTTTTAACAACTCTGTTCTTTTAAAAGTACCTCCTGTTCATTTCTAGCAGGCTAGAGATACAGGCTGAGGCAGCCACAGAAAGTCATTCTGCTCACACCAAAAACAAGGTGAGCAATTTTACAAGGGCAGGCACCCTGACCTCTGCTTTTCAGCCTTTTCTTAATAAACTGGTCTCAGAAATTGGACCACAGAAGCTGCTGGTGGCAATCTCTTACAGTAAGTGGGTAAAAGGAAGCTGAGAGAGAAGTGGCAAGGATTGGAGAGCCACTCTGATGAGTATCTCTGAGGCGATGCAATTATACTTCCATCTAGAGATAAGATGGGGTTACCCCCAAGTGCAGCAGCCCAAAACTCAGCAGTGTGCAGTTGGACTCAGAACAACAGAGCAACTGCCCAGTGAGCTTTGTAACTTAAAATTATTCCTCCATGGCACGTTGTACATGATAATTAATAACATAACTTCCCGCAATGAGAAAGTGTGAATCAACTTCCCGTTAAACAGGGTCTGTTTCCCAATCCAGTGTGCTTGCCTCCTTGAGGGCACAGAATGGAGAAAACAGCATTGGACACCATGTGGCCAGTCCTCTCAGGAGGGGAGGTACAGACAGACATCTGTTCTGTGGTGAGGTGGGGGTTCACCAGTAGCTGTGGTCGCTCTACAGCAACCAGACTCAGCCTTGTCAGTTTTCCCTTTGAAGGGATTAAACTCAACATGAAGAACAGCAAATGTAAGAAAAGATTATCTCAAAGCTTATGCTTGTGTGTGAGTGACCGCAGCCTGCAGGGCTTACTACCTCCTGGCAAATGAAACTGCTGATACTTTGGTGCAGAACCAGGGAAACCCACCCCCGGAAAACTTCCACTACTACTGGGGCATCCCTTTGCTGCCCGCCTGAAGCCGGCGAAGCATCTGTCTTCTGCGTTTCCTCCAATTACATCCACTCCCCGTGCCTGTGCCTAACCAGGACCACGCCCTCAAAAACTTTCTCCTCCTGATGGGGCTTATGAAGGATGAACTTTATTCATCTCTAAATCTTCAGCTGATATTACTCCTCTCTGCAACACAGTTGAAATGAAAAAGGATTACTTTATATTTACTTGCATTTTTTATGAGAAAAACTAATTTTCAGAAAGAAAGTCCCTACCCTGTGAAACACTTTCCCTTCCTACAAACCCTCTGAAGGGGCAAAAGCAAATTTAAAAGAATACATGCTTTGTCATTTGCTTTCTCTGACAGCTGCTGCTTATCGTGTTTTTGAGGGTGACCTTCCTTCTGCATATTCTTTAGCTCTAAGTTGTACTCTCCTTTTATAACAGAATTTAGAGCCAAGCATGGAGTAGGCTACCTTTGATAATTAATGGCTCTGTGAGTTTGCTGAGTGTGTTATTTAATTAATGGCACTTGCGTTTGGAGTGTGTACAACTCTGTAGTTGAATAAAAGGCATATTTGCTGAAGAATTATAGACATATACTCAAGGATAGTAACACTGAGAATTTGTCAGGGTTCAACACATTTAACAGCCTAATGGGGTTTTTTTTCCCTTCTCCATCATTTAAAGGTACTGAATTGGTGTAATTCTGTTCTTGTGCCTTTTATATAAGCTCATACTACCATCTGAGAAAATCTGTAGGCTAATGGATAAAAGTCTATTACCTGGAGCAGGACCTTTCATAAAAACAAAAAGATGAAACCTTTAATACTATATTTTGAGTATGAAATTGATGGCCAGATAAGTTATAGTCTACTTCAGTTCCTCACAAATAGGCTAACCTGAATTATGTTCAAGTTCTCCTTGGGACCAAAAGATCGTGGGTTGAAACCACACAGTTGAGAGCTAGTAAGAACAGAGAGTATCTCACATGATCTTGCTTTTCCTGAGACTCCAGTCTTAGAATGAAATGTGTATTATGGCAAGACAGAGATGCACATATACAAATGCCTTCTAAATATCCTGTACAGAGGCATCAACAGGTGAATCTCTATGGATTTGTCTCTATGTGTTCAGTAAGAGACTGAAAATATAAAAGATCTAGTATTAAGCTGCGTTGTTTCTAGGCTTTGTCATTCTGTGTGTCTGGGCAAGTTTTATAACCTCTCTGGGCCACAGTTGTTCCTTTGCAAAGCAATAGGTTGAACCATGTGCTCTTTAAACTCATTTCCAACCCAAAGAGGCTCAAAATCTCTAATTTTTCCAATGAGGGACACGAAGCCCACTATCCCTGTGACAGGAGAGTTAGTTTGATTGCTTACTTTGGGGACCTGAGGTTCATTTTTTCCCAGAAGGAACCTTTGAGTTTATGAAGAGCTATATCAATGTGCCCTGCAAGAGGGCTAGAAGGCTAGCCCATTCTCTAAACCCCAGCCAGATGGTCCAGGAGATAAGAACTACAGCTAGGGGCCTGCTTTCTTACCTCCCACTGGAGACCCCACTGACAGAAGACACTCGTTAAAGCATAGAAGGGGAAAAAAAGTATTCCTGTAGACTGGGCACGTAAGGAAGGCCTTTCTGAGCAGGTGACATTTCAGTTAAATCCTGAATGGAAGAAGGAAAGAAGGGAGGACACTCCCGGCAGAAGGGGACTAGAAGTGCAAAGGCCCTGAGATGGGCCATGTTTTATGTGATTCAGTAATAGCAAGGTAGCGGAGAACCAAGAACCTGAGGGGTTGCTATGGGAGATGAGACTGGGCTTGATTCTAAGTCCTTTACTGTGGTGTGCAAGGCGTCATGTAATCAGGCCCTGGCTGACTCCCCAGAGTGTGGAGGTAGAGCATGATCAGGCTTCCCATTTGAAAGCATTGTAATCTTAACCCGTTTTCTATTTTAACATGTTCATTCTCTTGTATGACCTTGGGTGAGTTTGAGGGTATAGATATATATTTTAAGAGTCACAGTCAACAGCTGATGTATAATATTCTATATAACTAAGTTATATGTTTAGCCACAGTATCATAAAGTCTTGCCCAGAACCAAGAGTTACTAGGTTTTGCTAAAGATGTTTTTCTTTTACATTGTTGTGCTACTTTTATTTTCCATTAGGTCTTTTTCTTCAAAAGGATTAAAGAAATTAAAACTAACCACACACAAGATCTCCCACCTTAAAATTTAAAAAGTGCCCTGATAGATAGATTTTTGAGAGGAGGGTAATAAAGCAAAACTTTGATAAGGGTATCAAAGAGAAATGCTGATACACTATATGAGGCATGTTTCTTATTCCAAACTCATGACTCCAGAATCTGCAGGAACCACAAGAGATTGGCTGAGAAGTCGGGGGCAGAGTTCTAACAGCAGCCCAGGGCTCCATAGTGCCAAGATGGGCCATCTGCCTGTTAGAAGAAAAACTTCTGTTTCCCTTAGCGATGACTCTGGCTTATCATTTCTAATTTAACAGAAAAAAATGATTCAAGAAATATCATGCATTTCTACGTCTTCAAAGCCATACGACACCATCAATTTGCAGCTCAGAGTGCCAACAGTTCTAAACTTTTTGCGAGCTTCATGGGAACAAGATGTGGAGCTTTAGCAGGGGAAAATTGGTAAGAACATCTAATTACATTCAAAGTCATTTTTGCCTGTCTTAAAGGAATGAAAATGATCTGCCGGTTTTTATAGACCTTCCTGACCTAAAGATATCTGCTGGCGAAAAGAGAATCCTCAATTGGGTTCTTTTAATGCTTTAATTATTACATGATCTATCATCTTACGCACTGACTTGCACACTTTGAAAAATCTTTTAAATACGCATTAAAATTGATTGGCTAATCCCAGACCTTAGGGTGGCTCTTGGAGGGCATGTAATTGTGTGTGTGGGCACAGGGGGTTAGACAGGAATGACACAGAGTCAACTACTTCGTAGTGGGATAAGGCGAGAAATCAATTTGGTCACAGGTATAGTTGACATTGTACTGTCAACTTGCACAGAACTCAGTCACACACCTGCTTGTTCTCGAATCAGTATTGTTTCACCTTCACCATCGGCTCCTATAAGGCAAGGATGAACTTCACTTAGTGTGCCTAAGACAGTGTTTGACTTTTCCTGCTTTAACTTCTCTAAATGACGAGCAAGATGACTTACAGGAGCCTCAACTTGACCTCACCCCAGTCGAGGGCTTCTCTCTATGTTTGTACACTAAATGGTAGGAAAGGACTCTGATCAGATAAACTGGAGTCACATGCCCAGAACTGTGGGTTTTGGATGGGATTGGAAACTCCAAATTCAAATTTCTACTACATTCCATCCTGTACTCTGCTTGGATCTCTCAACAATTTTTCAGATGTTCTGAAATCTAAGAACTAATTGCAAACTCTTGGTGAAAACCCCCTGTCTCTAGAAGAAGTGCTCATTGAAAGGTCTTGAATGAAGCCCTTGTGCTCACTGAAAGGTCTTGAATGAAGCCCTTGGGAATTCTCGCTGATCACATGAGTGCAGTATCTAATGTATTACAGTCCAAGATTGATTAGCTGTGATTCACTCCTGCTCATGGGATGCAGTTTCAGCTTTCAGACAAATATTTAGTCTGTAACTGCTGCTGCATAGGGAAACAAGGAATAGCTCTGTTTTCTGCAAGGGTTAGGAGCGAGGAGTAGGTCCTATCCAGTTGTCACAATCACTTCTAGCAGGTGGTTGTGACAACTGGATAAAGTGATCTAAAGCACAAGAATCATCAAATGCTGGCTCTTTTCCTGAAGTTAATGCAGAAGCCAGAGTAAGGTATACCTTGCACCCCAGTTGCATTTGACAATTCTTGCCTTTGGTTAGCTAGAGCTTATGCAAGGGATGATGTTTCTAAATAGAGAGCCACCATTTTTATTGCAAAGTAAGTGTGCGCTCCAGAGGTTGACTGCCTGAATTTGAACCCTGACTCTCAAAGTATGACCTGTGAGACCTTGAGCAGGCACGTCACACAGCTGCTGTAAGCCTCAGTTTTCACATCTGAAAGCCAGGGCAATAGTAGAGGGTTTTCGTGGGGTTTGAGTAAAGTCTGTAAAGTACTTGCTATAACTTGCCCATGGTAAGCTTTTCGTAAGTGATATTATTAAGAATTATTAGTAATAAAGCATCTTCTCTGTGGTGACCTCCATTGCTCACTTCCTGAAATAACCATTTGTTTGGCCACAGTGGCCTCTTACAGTCAGGGAGGATGGTCAGCAGTGTATCTGTAAAGATTATATGCAGCAATTACTCTTTTTTTGTTTAAGCCTATTATGGAATACTTGAATATTCAGCCAACAGGGAGATGTCAATCTCTTTCTTCCTTTTCTTCCTTTTATATTTTTCATGTAATTAAAAATTTTCGATTTATTGGATTTGTTTGTCCTTTGGATGGTGAAATATAACACATACAGAAACATGTAGGAAATATGTATATGGCTTACAGAATTAATATAAAGTCAACACGTCTTGCCAGCACCCATGGCGAGGAAAAGAACATTCCCAACCCGTCCACTTTCCTGCCCCACTCACTCCATGTTCCCTTTCCAAATCATGGTTCCCTTCTTTCCTCCCCCGCAAAGGTAACTACTGCCTGACTTTTATGGTGAGTGCTTCCTTGCTTTCCTTATAATTTTACCTTCTAAATGAATATATCTCTAAGCACTATAATTGAATTTTGCCGTTTTTGAACTTTACGTAAATGCAATCACACAGTATGTGTTCTTTTGTATGTTTCTGTTGTTCCACATTCTTGCAAACACTTGATATTGTCAGTCCTTATATACTGTGACTGTTCTTGTGGGTGTGTAGTGGTATTTTACTGTGTTTTAAGCTTATATTTCCCTGATGACTAAAGATTATTGGTCATTTCAATATCCATTTTTCTGTGAAGTGCCTGTTCAAGTCCTTGTGTATTTTCTATTGGGCTGCTGACTTTTTCTTATTAAATAGTAAGGTTTTTTTTTCTTCCTTTTTCTTTTTATATTGTCTTCTGGACACTGGTTCTTTATTGATTATATATGTGGCAAGTACCTTCTCCACGATACTTTTTCTCTTCTCTCTCTCAATGGTGTATTTTGACAAACAGAAGTTCTTATTTTGAATGCACTCCAACATATCAGGTTTTTCCTCCAGTAGTGCCTTTTGTGTCCTGTTTCAAAAGTCTTCCCCTATAGGAAGATTATGAAGATATCCTCTTATAATACTTCAAAGCCTTTAAAATTGTACACTTCACGCTTTGAATTACAATCTGCCTGGAACTGTCTTTTGCATGTGGTGTGAGGTAGGGTTTTGTTTCATTAGTTTTCTATGTGGGTATCCAATTTTCCAAGAACTATGTATTGAAAAGATTCTCCGTTTCTCATGGCTCTGTGGTGTCATTTTTAATCATAAATCAAGTGTTCATATATGCCTGGATTTGCTTATGTGTCCTCCATTTTGTTCTCTCAGTCTATTTATCTTTGTACCAATACCACGCTCTTAACTCTTACAGCCTTGTAGTAAGTCTTGATATCCTGTAGAGTGAGCCCATCCAATCCTTTTAATCTTGTTTTTTTGTTTGTTTTTTGTTTTTTTTTGTTTTTTAAGTCTCTGGCTACATTTCCATACACATTTTAGAATCAACTTGTAGATTTTTACCAAAATCTCTGGGAATTTGGATCTGAGTTGCTGTGGGTTTATAGTCAATTTGAGGAAAATTGAATCTTTATATTAATAAAATTCAGTCATTTATCTCTCCATTTGTTTAATTTCTCTTTCATGACTCTTAACATTTTACATTTTTTTGTGTAGAAGCTTACTTATCTTTAATTATTCCTAGGTATCTGATTTTTTATGTTAAAAGTAAACTTTAAAACTTTTCACTTTCTAACTATTGTAGCTGATACAGAGAAATTTAAGACATACACACACACACACACACACACACACACACACACACACACCCTTATATTCAGAGGCCGTGCTAAGTTTACTGATTAATTCTACTTGTTTCTCAATAGGTTCTTTTGGGTTTTCTGTATACAGCATATTGTCTGCAAATAATGACAGTTTTATTCCTTTCTTTCTAATCCTTCTACCTTTTGTTTATTGTTCTCGCCTCTCTACACTCACTAGGACTTCAAGTATATTGTGAAATAGAAATGTTAATAGTGAATATTCTTATCTCATTTACAATCTCGGATGCCTAATGTTCATTTCATTCCTAAGTATAAACTCCCTTCTACTTGTAGTTTTCCTAGAACGTTTAAATTTATTAAGTTAGACGTGTAATTTGATCAATTACTGTATCTGCATCTACAAAGATGACCCTATCATTTTCTTCTTTATTAATCCAGGGAAAGACATCATTTGAAAGTCTAATGTGAAATCAAAGTTGTATTAGTCATGATTTCTTATCCTTTTCACAAATGGTATGTGTGTGTGCAGGCACAATCTGTCTATCATCCATCTGATATCCTTTAGAACTTTGGCATTTGTGTTTCCAAGTGCATTTAGTCTGTAGATTTCATTCGGTAATGTTCTTGCAAAGTTCATTTGCAATGTAAATCATACAACAAACTGGACAATGAAAGTGTTTCTTATTCACCCCCCCTTTCTTTGGCAGAATTTGAATAAGATTTTTATTTATTTCTCAAGTATGTAGTAGAATTCACCAGTAAAGCTATCTGGGCCTGACAATTTCTTTGTGTGAAGGATTTTATTTCAGACTGTTTTCTTTAATCAGAATCAAATTATTCATATTTTCTTTTTCTCTTTTTCACCGTGTATCAGTTTGGGCTAGCTGTATTTTTGAGAAGCTTGTCTATTTAATTCAAATTTTCAAATATATTGCTCTAACATTATTCCTTTTTAATGATTTGTCCTTAGTATATATACAGAAGTTTGCCTTTTTCTTTTCAACATAGGTTTTTGTGCCTTCCCTCTTTTCAAAGACCCTACATTTGGCTTCATTGATCCTTTCAATTGCATCTGAGTTTTCTATTTCATTACATTCTGATTTATTGTTATTTTCTTCCTCTAAATTTTATGGTTCTCTTTTTAATTTCTCCAGAAAGATGTTTATCACATTAACTTACTTTTAAATATTTTTTAATTTTAATTTTTAATTGTTGTGGGTACATAGTAGGTGAATATATTTATGGGACACATGAGGTGTTTGGACACAGGCATGCAATGTGAAATAAGCACCTCATAAAGAATGGGGTAGCACATTAACTTTTGACTTTTCTTGAATAAGTTCATTCAAGTCATAATTAAAAGTAAATTACCCTCAAAACACACCTTTAGTTGCATCACCAAGTTTGAGTTTTCTTCAATCATTTCAAAATAGTTTCCAATTTCCACTTGATTTCTTCTTGTTTAGTGCAGTGGTGCAATCTCGGCTCACTGCAGCCTCGACCTCCCAAGTTCAAGCCATCCTCCCGCCTCGGCTCCACAAAGCGCTGGGACCACAGGTGTATACCACCATGCATGGCTAATTTTTGTAATTTTTATAGAGACGGCATTTTGTCATGTTGCCCAGGCTGGTCTCAAACTCCTGAGCCCAGGCAATCCACCTGCCTCGGCCTCCCAAAGTGCTGGGATTACAGACGTGAACCACCACACCTGGCCCTTAGAATGCTTTTAGTTTAAGTCTGGTGGTGACAAAGTCTCAGAAAAATGCATGTATCTTATCTTCATTCATGAACTCGTTCATTCATATTAACTGGGTATGGAAATCCAATTCGTAGTTCTTTTGGCTCTTAGAAATATCATCCCATGGTCTTTTGATTTTCATTTTGTTGTTGTTGTTGCTTTTGGTCTAATTGTGACATCTTTGAAAAGTCAGTGATTTTTTTCCTTCTTAAGTCTAAGTTTTCTCTGTGTTTTTGCTTTTCTGCAGTTTTATTGTGATATGCCTAAGCATGGATTCTTCACCCGTGCTTTGATTTTGCTGTGTTTTGGATTTTTGGATTGGTAGCTTTTCCTAGTTCTGAAAAATTGTCAGCCATCATCTCTTTAAATTTAACTTCCACTGGAACTGTTTTCTCCCCCATGGAAATACGAATACATGTCTATTAGACTTTCTCCCTGTATTTTATGTCTTCTGTCTTCTTTTCTACTTTTTCTTCCACTCTACTTCTTCGTGGTTCAGTCTGGTATTTTCATATGGCTCATCTTTGAGTTCACTAATTCTCTTTTTGGCTGTTAATAATGTGCTGCTAAATTCATTCATTGGGCTACTGTAATTCAGTTCTAGAATTTTTACTTGGTTCTTTTTCTCATGATCTGTGTCTTTTATGTAATAAATTCTAGCTCTCTACTAAACTTAAAAAAAACTTGTCTTTTCTCTCCATAAATATAGTTATTTTAACATCCAATTTCCAAGTAACCTGTGACTCTGATCTTGTTTGTATCAATATCTGTCTTAAGCAGCTTGAGCTGCCATGACAAAATATAGACTGGGTAGCTTAAACAATAGAAACTTATTTCTCATAGTCCTGGAAGCTGAAAAGTCCAACCTTAAAGTGCCAGCAAGGTAGGTTCCTTCTGAGGCCTCTCCTCTTGGCTTGTAGATAGCCACCATCTTGCTGTATGCTCACTTGACCCCTTCTTTGGATATGCATAAAGATAGAAATCTGATGTCTATTCTTATCATTGCACCTATCCCACTATGGGGGCCCCACCCTCGTGACCTTATCTAAATCTAGTTACCTCCTGAAAGCCGACCTCCTAACACCATCACATGGAGGTTAGGGCTTTAATAAATGAATTGTGGAAGGACACAGCATTCAGTCCACAACCACTTGGTCTCATCACATGCCGTCTGTGTTTGTGTGTGTGGGGAGGGCAATGTGGCGTTGGGGGTGACAAGCACCTGCATATGTACTAGGCATTCTATTTGGAAACAAATGCTAGAAATAATTTCAGGTCTTGGTTGGTGTTATTTTCTTCCACAGAGGATTTTCTGGCTTCTGCCAGGAGTTTGATGGACTAGCAATTTGAGATCACCTTAATTCAATCTCCAGTTGAGAGTTTCTCAACTGCCCAGATGATCTGAAGTTGGGCTGTAGTTGGTGTAAGGGATCACTGTTATTCCAAGGATTTAACTCTCCCAGATCTTTGAATTCCTACCCAGATGTGAAGGGCTCTACTAAAACTGACTTTATTGCTTTATCTCCACCTGCCTCTCTGAGCCTCACAAATGCCCTCCATGGAAAAGCAATCTCAAACACGGGGCTCACTTCTGTGGAATTCTGTCATCCCTTGGCTCTTGGTCCTGTATTCTTTTGCTACCTTCCTACTTCTAAGAGATTTTTTAAAAACTCTGTACAGTTTTTCTAGTTGAACACAGTGGGAGGATTCAGTCAAACTATTTGGCCTTTAGTCATGGAAGCAGAAGACACACTTTTTCTTTTTTAGTGGTCTGAAAACATCCTGCCCTACAGGTTTAATTCTTTAGTTACTGCTTAATTTCTCATGACCTGAGTATCCCTATAATATATCATCTTCAAAATATACTAGAAATCACAGAAAGAAGAATGAATCTACACTATTGGCATACTGGTTTCCTGTTCCATTGTTTTGTGTTTTCCTTATAATAACCTTAGGATATAAGTAAAATGCTTTCTCTATCATTGTAACTCAGAGATAAGAAAAGTGAGGCACAAAAGAGTGACATGTCCAAGTTCAGAGAGTGAACATGTTGATGGGGATCCACTTTAAATTATTTAAAGATGTCTCCACTGAGAGTACTAACTAAACTGACAGGATAATTCAGACGCCATTCTTAGGAGACTGCAGAGTGTCTTTACATACTTTTGGTGGTACATATGCCTGATGGAAAAGGGATTGAAAAACAGGTTTCTTGTTGGGGGAGAGAGAGGTGCCGGGGACATAATTTTCACAAAACTATAATGCTCATTTTATCAGTCTTTTGTTTTCAAAGCACATTTTAAAAAGTTCTGTGTAAAACACAAGACACACATTTGCTCCGGAGGACGCATTACCTGCCACTCGACTTTTTCTTTCCAGTCTGTGTTATTTACATGAAGCTCTAGCAGAGGGAGTAAACCTGTGATAGGGGTGTAAAATGATTATACTAAACCAAAATAGCTGGTCAGTGCAGTGAGGGCTGAGGAGATAAAAAGAGGAGGTGGCAGACATTTGTCCCCGAAAAGAGCTGGGGATAAGACAGGAAAAGTTTATTCTCAGGATGGCTTCCTTAGCACTCTCTTCCCCTGTCTTTGTATGGTCCCTGCCCTCTCCAAAAAGCACGTTCTGCCTTAATTACCCATGTAGGAGCAAAGAAGGAAAAACGGGTATCTAGAGGAAGAAAAAATGGCACATTACATATATCTGGGCTGGGGTCTAATCTTACCCCCCTTATACCACTGGGACAAGTGGTGACATTTTAATTAATAAAATATTCCCTCCTTAGCTCTACCCTTTTTCTCATTGTTGGGAGGACTTTAGTTTAATAGATAAGATACTCACAATCTCAATTGCCCACCACTCATGATGAATTTGAGGTGGTAGAATACACTGAACTGCCTCTTAGATAATCAGAGAAGTATTAAAACCAGGAGCAAAATCTAGAGCTGACTTTGCTAGTGTACCCTGAATTGATGATCCAGGTTAAGTACGTACATAGTAAGTGACTGATGCCTCAGCAAGTCACAATGATGTAGCACTTATTATGTAAGAAGTGGCTGAGGGACATATTAGGAACAGGATCAAGTGAATTGCATAAATATTAGCTATTATTAAGCAATGGGGGTCAAAGGTTATGAATGTGAATTTTCATAGCCTTTCTTCATATTAACCTTTCACACCCTCTAGAAGAGTCTTCCTTCTCACCTTCCTTTCTGGCAGAGACAGACAAAAGAGCAATACTGAAAGGAGTACACTCCATACAGCGGAGAGAAGCAAGCAGAAAAAGCGAAAAATGTCTTAGGAGAAGAAAGATTTAGAAAGATTTTGCTATACAAGAGTATGCAGATTAATATGCAGTTATCCGTTTCTGGAGATGAGGATGAAAATGATGATGTGATAATGGCAGGCTCTATTTTTTACTGTGTTACCATCTGATCATATTACCATTTTGCAAGGTGCAAGTAAAGCCTAAAACTCTTAAAAAATTATCTTTGGCTACTTAGATTATATTTTTCTGAAAAGGACTCTGTGCTGATGGATCACGTAGTTTCAAGATTCGCATGTGTTAAAATTACTTCAGGATGCTAGTCATTTTTCAGTTACCAGTAGAAATAAATCTCAAAGGAAGAGTTCTGCAGATTCTGGAGCCATCAGTGGCCTGTAGGAAATATTCTACCTGAACAACTGGGTACATGTTGGAGAAAGTTGGGTCTTGTTAAAACATTTTAAAAATAATTTAGCCCAGAATCTATTTTGGATCCATGGGGTAGACTGTCTCATAGAGTGTTTCTAAAGAGAGGCTTTTAAAGTGTAGCTGGATGGTTACTCTTCTGAGTTGTTGTAACATAAATCATTTAATGAGACATTTGATTTGATGGTTTGTAAAGTTTCCACGACTCTGCAGTTTATTATTACCAATTTAGGCACAGAGAGTTGGTTTATATTTATCTAATCCAGGTAATAGAGTATTTAATTTCCTGTCACTAAAACCAGGTTCTAGAAATGTAATCTAAATAGAAGGAGGGAGAGGCAGCCCCATCCAGCAGAAATTGGACTGGAGAGGAAGGGAAAAACAAACTGAAATCTCCCTTCTGGCTTCTTTTAAAACAATGGGTCATTTGTAAGGCAAAGAGCTTTTGAACACACTAAAGGGTCTTTAGCCTTAAAAGAAGTATCTTCTCTTGTACCTGTATCCTAAAGAAAATCTATTTTCATAACAATTTGGGAACGGCTGAAAGAGTTTCATGATTGTTATGAAACTTGGGGATGGCTGAAACATTTACATTGGTATTGAGCTCCTCACTTGGGGATTGTCTAGTGGGTTTAAGATTAAATTGGTTACGGTGCTGAATTTAAAATCCACCTTTCCCCCAAGAAAATATGAGAGTACTATGATCAGCTTCCTGGGCCTTTCTCATTAGAGGCTGCTGTGCTGACAGTAGAACATCTCTGAGGTGGTTGAGATTTGGGGTAGATTTCAAAAGGTAACAATTTACAGACCAGAACATGTGCTAAATAGGCAAACCTGTCCTTTCTCAACCACCTTGACTGTCCACAATTATGATATAAGGGTGATCCAGTGGCTGAAATTACGGTGATTTTCAAAAACTCCAGTGTTGAAATTTTGCCTTGACAGTACATCTATAACTAATAATGTTGTTTTGGGCTGACTCAGTTGCTTTGAAATTGCATGGCCCCATTATGAGTAAACGAGAGGCAACCAATTATCTATAAAATAACGACGTGCACAGAGGAGAGCTTGATGAATTACAAGTGAGCTCTGCTGACACAACAGGGTGTGGAAACCTGCCCTGCTCTGACTTTCCATCAGAATTAGGGGTGATGCTTACATATTTTACAAACAACATACCCCCTCAATTCTAATGTGGAATGGGAGAGGGGAGGATGGGAAGATGGCAAAATCTTCCCCCACTAGTCAGTAGGACACATGCCATTGCTTTAAAATTAAGTAGAAAAACTGCTTGGGTGTATAGAGGCAGCAAATCCAAGTATCAATACCTGCATAAAGAATTACCATCCTCCAGGAAGAAGGCAATGTTAGATAAGAAATGCAGGTCTCCTGTCAACTAATGTGATTTAGAACATAGACTAAAAGAGCCATTGCAAATCCCTTATCCCGGAACTCAGTCCAGTGTGTAGGGAGCCAATGCATAAATTCACCTATGCAGAGAGGAGATGCTGAATTCCTGGAACCAAAGGATTGCCAACCTCATCAAGGATCTGTCAGGTGGTGAGTGAGTCAACTGCAGCTTCATTCAGCAACCCTTGGGCTGTTGAGCTCCTTGTGCATGGTGAAGGCAATATCTGTTTCTCACTATTGCTCAAGAAACTGCAATTCAAAGTCATTTCCTGCTAGGCAAAGGATACCGAGAGCAACTAAAACACCAAAATCTCCTGCGGGGTTATATGGGAAGATAAAGAGAGTTCTTCCACACAGCTAATCTAATGTTGGTGTTTTGATGGGTTTAAGAGGCTGAGGAGACAGTATATAGCTTCAGAATGTTTACCTCTGTTGTCCTAGTGGCACTCTTGCTATGCTGAGGATTAATTCTTTCTATGTAAAGAATATATAGAACATAATACTTATCAAGGAGTTGCTAGGTATATTAGTTTGTTCTCATGGTGATAATAACAACATACCCAAGACTGGGTAATTTAAAAAGGAAAGAGGTTAAATGGACTCACAGTCATGGAGGAAGGCAAAGGAGGGAGCAAAGGCACGTCTTACAATGGCAGCAGGCAAGACAGCATGTGCAGGGGAACTGCCCTTTATAAAACCAACAGATCTCATGAGATGTATTCACTGTCATGAGAACAGCATGGCAAAGACCCTCCCCCATGATTCAATTACCTTCCACTGGGTCCCTCTCATGTGGGGACTCTGGGAGCTACAATTCAAAATGAGATTTGGGTGGGGACACAGCCAAATCATATAACTAGGTATGTCTACCCCAAATATTAAGTCAAGAATGGTTTCTGGTGTTATAGTCCCTTTTCTTATATAGGGCATCTCTGGATATAGGTGTTCACATTTTTCTCTGCAACCTGTTGGTTTTAAAGATAGACTATTGGCAAGCAAAACGTCAAGGGCAAGCACTGAGATTTGACCCATCAGTCCTTGGGAAGCTGACTCTTTGGTTTTCCCCCATGTACCTTGTCTTCTTGATATGCCTGGGTGGGGGGGAAAGTAGTACTGGCTTAGGGTTGGAGCAGGTCTAGAGCCAGCTTGCTCTGGGCTAAGGTCTGGCCTCTACTGCTGTTTCTCCAAAATTGGGAGTCATATTCCTGTTTAAGATAATCTTAAGTGATCTACATTGAATCTTGACTGGGTTATTCTCTTTAATCCTTCTGAATATGCCAAATGGAGAGTTTCTGTTTGGTGCTAGAATTAAACGCCTCTCTAATGGTGGCTAGCCTCACTTTTTAAGAGACAGACTGAATCCCAGTACTAGTAGCTAAGGCAAGCAACTATGCAGAGCTGGAAATTATCAGCATCATCTTTCTCTGTTTATGTTTATGCTTAACTTCTTCTAATAACAAGTAGTACTTGTTTTTCATTAGGGCTGAGATATAAAGTTTAAGACAAATGTATTAAAATTTAAAAAGCAAATCAAGTAAATAATGCTCTAGGTGGTCCACAAAGATAAGAAAAATCATGACAAAATGGGAGTGAATGCAATTTGAGAAACACTGTATGTGCCCAAGGTCATGTTCATTTAGGTATGTTGTCAGATGGTAAAGGAAAGAAAGAGGGAGGGCAGCCTAGGCAGGAACCATCATGATCTGAAAAACTTGCAGGTAGAATGAAGTTGGTTGAGGAATCCAGGCCCATTTTGGTTTCTGCTACCTGACTGTAGTGTGACCGGGGAGGCAGGTGCTGGACAGGGTTGTATTAACAAGACAGGTAAGAAAGTCCAGCAGGGGAGGAGGTGGAAGGTCCTCAAGGCAGATATAGGCCAGCAGATAAGGTGAAGAGACTAAACAGAATATTTGGAGGGTACAAGAAGAGGTGGGACAGGGAGAAGTGGCTAGAGAGGTGAGCTCTTTTATCAAGGAGGTCAGGACATAGACTAAGAGAATGGCCTTTAGGGTGGGACTTCCTGGGTTCCAATCTGAGCTTTGCTACTTACCATTGGCCTTGAACTAGTACTTAACATCAATAAGCCTTAGTTTTCTCATCACTTGCAAGACAGGATAATAACAGAGTCTACATCTTGTAAATTCTCAGCAAGTGTTGGCCACTGTTATCAATTCCAGGGCTGAGCCCTATCTTGTCTGCCTCTGTGCACATTGAGAATTGTGTGGTTTTGCAGAGTGAGCACCATGAATGTCTTTAACCAACTTGCTGCTGAGGGAATAATCAATCACCAAAGCTGGGGAAGGCCAAGTCTATCTGAACTTCAGATGAACAATTTTTAAAGTCTAGCTATATCTAAATGTTTCATAATTGCCCTAATAACAAATTTCAAGGTTTTCCTGAACCACTTGATAATGTATAAAAATTCAATATGTAGACACATTTTTTTTGAAAAGGGAAGGGATGAGTGTCAGAGAAGCAGTGGACCAATCCAATGACTGAATTTCCTTAAAAAAAGTAACAACTAGAACAGGTTTGTTGACTAATGCATGGCAAGTGAATACACCAAGACACAGGGTTGCAGCAGAGAAGGAAGTTTAATCATAAGGCGGCTGAATAAGGAGACAGGAGGAAACCTCAAATCTGCCTGTCTGAGCAGTTTAGACCTAGGTATTTAAAAGGGTTTGGAGTGACTGAGGTGGGGGCTCACTGGTTGAAGAATGCAGGATGAAGTCACAGGATGGGGAGCTGCAGAAACTGCATTTTCATGCTGATTCAGTTCCTCTTGGGGGTGGTCTTCAAACTGGTTGGCATTAGCCCTTTTGATGGCATTCAGGATCTGAAAAACATCTTAAGCAATTTTTAAACAAAAGCCTTCTAATATCAGAAATCTGCGTAGGAACAATGAGGAGGCAAATGGTCAGCATCTGGTGCTCCATGACACTTGGCTATGAAGAAGGAGGCCAAAGTGCAGCCTGATTAATGCTTAATTACAACTGTATTTCTGTCCAGAACCCAGCATGTAATTGTTAACCCTGTGAGGATGGTTTCAACAGAATGTTTCCTTTGTCCTTAAAGGGAAGTATATTTAGTCCTATTATACTATAGGTAATGACACTCTTGGCAAAATCTTAGGACCCTAAGTTGTTTGCCACCTTGCAACCTATATTATCCATCTGAGTCTTAATTACCACATCTGACTGCTGGGAAGACTAAGGGTGATTTGTTTGGTCTGTACACAAAAACTCTTAAAGAGAAATACAAATGTTAACTCAAAAATCCACAGGCACTATGGCAATAGTTTGTGTAACAAGTTAGGGTAAATATCTTTCTGGTAAGATGTACAAGGGAAGTCAATTTCCCTGGAAGACAGGAGATGTCAGGCCTCAAGGCAAGACAGAAGCAAAAAACTGACAAAGCAAAGCCTACAGAAAACTTGGGTAATAAGTTTGAATCTTCTTAAGTGTCTAGAAAATGCATTCTAAGACAAAATCCTACAATTCAGCAAGCCTTAGGAAAAAGCCTAAAACTTTCTAGCCTCTACCTGAAAATACCCACTACATAGGAAACCCAGGAGAAAAAATTCAGCCTAGGAGGTCAAGTCTGAGGTATTGTCACCCCACTGAAATTTGAACAGGGCACTCTAAAATGACATCCTGGCCTTCATAAGAGGAATAGAAAGAGGTTTGTAGTCATGCCCATAGGCCTATGTTCTTAGGTAAACCAGCTGGATCCTGAAAAAATGAGAGAAATATGACAGTGGAAAAGGTTAACAATAAAATATGAAAGACAGCTTCTGCTATAGCACTTGCCATACCTCCCCAGGCAGCTGAGTGCAGAGCTGTGGAAGCTATGACATGGGAGAATGAAATAAGCTTTCTAGAATGCAAGGATCTGAGTGCAAGACCATTATTAGAACAACAGTAAGGGGAAAGGTAGTCTGGGTCTTTAAGTAATTAGAACACTCTAAAAAGAGGGCTGGGGAGAGAAAGGCCAAGAAATGCACATATATTTAAAACTAATAAAGACTTCTGTTTCAAAGTGAAATCAGAATACAACGAATGTGTTTTCCAGATAAAACTCATGATCACTAAGTGGCTGATACAATTTTAGACAATTCAGTTGTTCACTAATTTTGTTTTTAATTTGTATCTGATCTATTTCTGCAACTTATAACATGAACATATTTACTCACAGGCCAGATGAAGAATTGCCTAATTCTAATTTGGAATTATCTTATTCTAAAAAGGAAAAAAGAAACTATTTAAAGGAAAGGATCTGTAACTGGGGTCCATGGGAGTATATTAACAGGTGTGCCAGGAAAAATAGAAAATACCAGTTACATTTGAATCTGAGATAAACAAGTAATTTTTTTAGTCTAGATATATGCCAGTTTTTGCATGGCAACCCTGTATTTATAAACAGATTTCAGAGAGATAGCTACATTTATATCTCTCTTTAATGCTTTGCTAATTGATTGATTGATTGAGACAGATTCTTGCTCTGTCATCCAGACTGGAGTACAGTGGCCCCATCTCAGCTCACTACAACTTCCACCTCATGGGTTCAAGCAATTCTCCTGCCCCAGCTTCCCGAGTAGCTTGGATTACAGCCGTGAGCCGCTGCTCCTGAACATCTTTAACGATTTTTGTTTACAGACCAAAAAAAGGCATCGCCTTCAGTCATTCCAGCAGTCAGCTATGGAAACTGATACTAGGAGAGATAATATAGGTTGTGAGATAGATCTAGCCCCTTAGACACTGTATAAAAATTTGGAGTAGAAGCATTTTGACAAGAAAATTGGCTATAGTTATCTTTCTACCAGAGTCTTAAACCTATGATCTCTTAACAGTTAGCCATCATTAATGCAAAGATTAATTCCATCAATCCTTGACTTTTTTCCCTGTGGCCTGAGCTTCCTAGCAGCTGAAAGATAAAGGGAAACATGAAGGGCAATTTACTAAATAGCAACTGAAGAGAGGAGTCCTCCCGGTGAAAGCAGAAAAGTTTGCCCCGGGGGAGTGGTAGGGAGGCAGAGAAATGTGGTTTACAGGGCCTTGCAGACTGACTTGAGCCTGAGGGCCAAGTCACACCCTTAAGTGGGGAGGTTGACCTTTTAAACAAGAAGTTTTGCATGACAAAATGTCAGCTTTGTGAACTTTGGATTCATAGGAGCACCACTATAGGAGTGACTGGAGAAAGGTGGTGGTGGGCTGGGGGTGCTGACTTGGAAGGGAGTGAAGAGGAGGCAGGAGAGTTGTTGGAAGAGACTGGGAGATTGGGAATATAGTACTCAAGGGCCATGGTTTTCTCCCCTCCAGCTTTTTGTCCTTTGCAACCACCACCCCAGGATGTTGGTGAAGGTGTTTTTGTGCATCCCCATTCTGAGAGTGCAACCCCTTTCCTGAGGGCCCTGGGAGAGTCTGGGTGATGAGGAAATGCAGTCTTTACCTGCGTCACTGAAAGTAGACCCGCAGAGCTGCAGCTTCTGCTGCCATTTCCTCCTCTGATCTCCAAGAGGCCGGGGAGTCCTCCTCTTCCTTGTCGTGTTTCTGGAGCTTTGGAGAAAAAAATGGAAGAGGCTCTTTCATGGGCCCTTGGGATCTCCTTGAACAAGTATCAGGGGGTTGGGAGAGACTGAACAAAATTTGCAAATTAGAGGCCAGTAGGTATATCTTTTAATTGCTTCAGTTGCCAAAACTTGCAAATGGAGAGGCTTTACAAAATAATCCACATTTAAATTAATCACTTGCTGTATTGTAATCATCTACTGAGGCTGACAGGGATGATGATCTGATATAGATCTGTGTCCTTGCCCACATCCTATGTCAAATTAGAAGCCCCAGTGTTGGAGGTGGGCCTGGGGACAAGTGATTGGACCATCTAGGCAGAATTCTCCAATGGGGCTGTTCTCATGATAGTGAGTGAGTTATTGGGGGATCTTATTGTTTAAAAGTGTGTAGCACCTCCCTCTACTCTCACTTCCTCCTGCTCCAGCCATGTAAAATGTACCTGCTTTCCCTTCTGCCGTGACTGAAAGTTTCCTGAGGCCTCCCCAGCCATGCTTTCTGTACAGCCTGAGAAACCAATTAAACTGCTTTTCCTTATAAATTACCCGGCCTCAGGTAGTTCCTTATAGCAGTACAAGAATGGACTAATACTGGTGGTCACAGATTGGGATGAAGTGGGGGAATGGGGTGCATATGCCATCCCTATAATCTCTACCGCTGCTCTAATTTTCTTATGTTTAATAGGCATCATTCATTTATTTTACTTCCTGGATTTTGAAAGCATGGAGTTTGCCACCAACACATAATCTCTCCATCAAGGTGGCCTGTGGTTTGCCTCCTACTCTTTTTGGTTTAGACTTTCTTACATGAGCTCTAAGCAGTTTTGTGCAGTGAACCAAATTTATGATAACACAAGGGCCATTGGAACTCAGTAAGTAATAAGAATTTCCATTAAAAGAGGCTTCAAGTAGGGAAACAGTAAAAGAGATTAAATGAGAAAACAACTTACAAAAAATTATCAATTGGTCTTAAAATTAACACTTGAATCATTTTAAATTCCTCCTCAGATTACAGGTATATTTGTCTTAAAAAATTGTGTGTATGTCTCAGATTTACATATAGAGTGAATAAAATTTCAATTCTGTCAGAGAGGATGTTCTCAGAACTCTCTTCCTTAGAAAAGCTCAATTTTCTCCCTTAATCTCCTAGTACGATTCAATTTCATTAACTAAATTTATTGTTCCTGTGTATGGCTCTATACATTGTAAAATGCTGCAGGTTATCCATTCATTCTTCATGGGAATGCGCAGTGTAGTATTTTGTGTTAAAAGTCGTTTGAGATTGAGACAATTTAATAGCACCAATGATAGCTAGCATTAATGATATGAAAGGCGTGCATTATCTTTTTTAATCCTTACAATGACGCATGAAGCTGATGCTATTCAAACCCATGTTATTGTGGAGGAAACTGAGTTCTGAGGAAGTTCATACCCTGGTCCAAAGATCACCCAGCTACATAGTAGGAGGTGCCAGAATTATCCCCAACACCTTTTGCCTTTTTATTTATCCTGAAGGATCTACAGTGTCCCTAAAGACAATCCCACAGATACTGTTCCTCTCCATTTTGTAAAGGGTTGACTTAACAGATTAAAATATAGACTTTTTAAAAATATAGACTATTTAAAAATATAAAAATAAAAAATATAGACTATTTAAAATATTTTTAAAATACAGACTATTTAAAAATAATCTTGCCAACTCAGCAAAAAGTCTATCAACTAAAATAACGACATTTGCCATCTCAGGCCCCAAACTCTAAATCTAACCTAGAGGCCCCTACTCTGGCAGCTCGTAGCAGATGGAGAAATTTCCCCATTTATTTCAGCTCAACATTGGTACAGAAGGTAAAACAGTGAGGGAACCATAGCCTTGCACTCCAGCTGAGCTATATTTCCACTCTGGGTAAGTCTGAGCCTAAATGAGGCTCATTAGCATATAACCAGGCCACAGATATGTTTATGAGGGTCATGGATCTTCCCTTCTGAATTTGGCTGCCAGCACACTGGTTTTACATTTTGCCATGTAGATTTAATTCTCCTTAGGAAGAAAACCACATTAAGAAGTCATTTCCTTCCCTGCAGAGGCAAACATGCTGCAGTTGCTACAGGCAAGTCAAACAGGATTGCTATTCTTCTACTCAAGAACTAATTTTCATTTTGATACTACCTTGAGGTCTGTTATAAATCCGTCTTGTAACAATTCGATAGGATGACAGAGACATGCAAAGCCCAGGAAATATGGCCTTCCCACTTCTGCTACTGCCATTGGAAGACACAGAAATCAAGCATTAAGTGATCTCATCAACAGAGATCATACCAGATGAATCCAAATAATTTAGAGCCTGTGAACGTTAATGCCTTCCTGATTATTAGGCGCCCGTCTGTTTTTGTCATATGCCTTACAGATGGTAACATTGTGCCAACCCTTTGAAGTTGTTTATGGGAAGTAGGAAATAATAAATAAAACAAAAACTAATCATCTTTGCAAAAACTCTGTTGTACCTAGCTTTTAAAAGTTACTAGATTTCTCTCTTAAAAGCCCCAGATGGAAGCATGTAGTTCTGTTTAGAACGGCGGTGCTCAACCCTGGTTGCCCACTGTAATCATCTAGGAAGCTTTAAAAAATAAAACCCACCCCAGGGCTTCTGATTTAATTGGTCTGGGGTAGGCTGGGTTTGGGAATTTAAAACCAAAGTTCTCAGCCAGTTCTAAGGTGCACTGATTGTTGAGAATCACTGCTTGTGGGAGAAGTGTGTAGATAGAGCCCACACACATATAGAAATAATACATTTGCCTTTAAGCACATTGCTTGTGATCCTATCAACAGTATAACTGCTGTCCTTTGCAAACCTTGCTTTGAACTGCTTTTCTTCTGTTTATGCTCTGTCCACAGGATGCCTGGGCTACAAATCTTGTCTTCGCAACACTAAGATGCGGATGCAGTTCAGGAGCGCTTGAATGGATTTTTAATCTCTGCAGCAACAGGGAGTCTGGGAAAGGCCCTGGTGGGCAAGACTTGTGTCCTCGAAGATCCACCCAGGTAACTTGAATATTAAAAATGCTATAGTTTGGAGTAAAGTTCCATTTCCCTAAAGCAATCTAAAAACCTGGTGGCTGCAACGTCTTGCCTGGCTAACAGAAAGAACGATCTAATGATCTTATATAGTAGTTTATCCAAAAGACACTATTTGCCATGGGTGAACTTTAATGAAGGAGTTTCACTTCTGATAAGCCTTCCAGATTACTTTGGCAGTCCACAGGGGAGGGCGGTGACTACTTGTTAACACACCAGACATTTGCTCTGTCCCTGTAATGCCGGGGGCCAGACCTAGCACTGGAACACTGAACCAGACTCCTTTATGGTTCTCCTGGGCCACACAGGCAGGGAGGGCAGACACCAAATGGCCGATTCTTAGTGAGATGGGATTACCAAATGGGACGGGTGCTGGATAGAGCTGCCCTCTCTGCAAAGGCTTTTGAGTATCACCTTGGTTTCACAAAGAAACTTATGATAAAGAGTGATGGAGGGAGAGAGGTTATCTGTGGATCATCCAAAAATGACTCTCCAAGAAGGCGAGAGTTAGGTCTGAGCTTGAACAATGAGAAGAGTAAGTTCCTTTAACCTCTTTGAGCATCAGTTTTCCCCTTTGTAAAATGGGAGTAGGAAAAAGAGTTGTGAGCAGCGCCATGCCTGACACATAGTAAGTGGTATTTAATATTCCCTGCTGCTGCTACATTCATTAGCATTATTTTTAGACTAAATAACACTGACCTAATGACAACGAGCACTAAAAACTTTACAGAGGTTGTTTCTAGGAGTAAAAGTATTTTGCATCTCCATGGTTCCCCAATGATCTGTATCTTTTGGACCTAACTACTTTGTAGAAGGATTAAAAGTTATGATTAGAATTCAGATCCAAAGCAACTAATTGAGACACCCAAATCTTGGGAGGAAATGTAGCTCCTTAGAGTTGTCGTAAGGAGTGACGGTATTAATCAAGGTTTCTCACAGTAAAAGCTAAGGTCCTATGATAAAAGAATGCAGTGGAGGTCAAAGGCAGCCGATACCCCAGGAGTACGTTTGCCAGATATTGCAAATAAAAATACAGAACACTCAGTGACTTGTTTTAGGATAAGGATGTCTCATACAGTATAGAGATATCCTTATACTAAACAATTATTTGTTGTTTACCTGAAATACAAATTTAACTGGGCTTCTTGTATTTTATTTGACAACTCACCCTAGCAGACCCTGTAAAAAGATATCACAGGAAGATCTTGGCTTATATTTGGTTAACTAGGTTGTTCCCAAAGTTGCCTGGCTGTGAATCCTGGAAAAAACAGACCATGCGCAGGAAGATAAAATTCAAGGCCATTATGTACTCCAAGGCTTATTATGATTGCCTGGAATGCAGTGTAAATCAACCTGCACTATTTTAATTCCTTAGTTCACCAGTTCTAAGGTACATATTCTTTCATATTTTAACATCTTTGAAATCAAAACATGTCCTATAACCAACAGTGTGTCATAATTTAATTGGCAGTGTTTTCCTTTCTTAGTAGTACATAAAATAACACTTCCAACTGGCTGTGTCTGGGATTCAGTGCACCATAGTTCTCCATCTCTCCTTTCTGCAGGTAAGTCACGTAACTTAAATGTGACTCTGCTTGCTCTGAAAATGCTCAACACCAAGGCTGATGTAATACATCCCGGTTTCCTTCTGATGCAACAACAATAGTCAAAACTGTTTTCACAGACGCTTTGTTCTTTAGAGGAAAGTGCATGCCCAAGTGACAAAGTCTGCAAAAACTTGAACCAAAGTCGTTTTCACATTCAACAGATTAAAGTCTGTGCTGGCTTCTCCAAGCAAATTCCATTTCTGCATAGCTTTGAAAAGAGATTTTTTAAAAAAAACTGCATCTGCAGTCATCCCACTTTATCTGTTTGAAATGGTTTTTGGGGAAGGTAGTGTTAACAGGATTTCTGATGGAAGAACTGATATGTGTCAATACTGACATTGTGCTCCCTCCTGTGCACTGAGTGTGTTATCACAAGGTATATGGGGTAATGATTAATTCCCTGCCGTATTGCTCAAACTGCCTTGGCTATTGACATTTTTAGAGCTCCGTAATGGAATGCAGTAGGAGGAATGATTCACAATAATTTAAATGTTTTTCAGAATTTGGAACTAACCTGGAGTAAAATGCCAAATTGTCTTCAAAAGGGGGAAAACTAATTTAATGCTCTTCTTACAGAAGCAAACGGCTGAATATAAACTTGGATGTTTTTATAAAATAACATATTTCATTATTATCACTTTTATAAAACAACACACAGAAGTAGAGAGCTTAAATAAACCATTTCTTATGGGTTGATGGGTCTGTTTACTCAGGAGTTTATATAAAGTTTCAAAAGGAAAATATTTTTTTAGATCTGATTCTCTGTTATTACTTTCTATTCAACCAAGATTTGATGAGCACATGACATATTCCAGGCTCTGTTCTAGGTCTTATGAAAGATACAAAGATAAATAAGCCCAAGATCTTTGCCTCTTCAGGTTCACCACACAATAGGGCAGACAGATTCATGCATACATAACTTAATACTACTCAGACTGGCCTAAGTACTGAACTAGAAGTTCCATCAAAGTGTTCTTGGAATATCTGGTGCCGGGGAGAGTAAATAATTCTTGCTGGAATTGGGGTCTGAGATTGACTTTTAAAAATCAAGGACTTGGACTGGGCTTAAAAGATGGTAATGAGATTTTGAAGAAAGGGTAATTTTGGCAATGGGAACAGCTTCATTAAACATATGATGTGTGTGCCAATTCCCTAGCAAGGCAACTTGTACCTATGGTCAGCTTCACCAACTAACTCCAGCACTGTTTCCTGATGAATCCTGGCCTGGTTTCCAGGCAAATAAAACATGTATCAGAGTGAGTTCTCAAGAGAGCTGAAATTGAGTTGCCACTTTGAGAATCCTTAACATCCCATTGTTTAAAGATGGAATATACACGCCGGGGTTCTAAAAGATGGTGTCTGGTCCTACAAATGCAAAGCTGCAAACAGCTTTGACTCTTGAGAGAAACTTATTCCCTTTTCAATGATCTTTCGGTCCATCTGACTGTGCAAGAATAAAGTCTCCATGGTACTGGTATGTCCTTGATAAGGCACCAACAGGACCTCTAAGAGAGAGAGAAGAGCCATCCAGGCTCTAGCTAGACTATAGTAAGATTGTTTTGTTTAGATCATATTTATTTTTAGGGGTATCTCTAATTTATGGCAAGTCATGTCAAGCCTCCTTTTAAAGTATATTTAAGTTAAAAATAAGAATTTTAAAAATATATGAAATGAAACGGTGTGAAAATATGGCATGAACAGCTTGAGAAATGGCGCTTGGGGAGGGAAGTATGACTGAGGTGGGAAAAGGCGACTCAAGATGTGAGGGTGGTGCACTGGCCTTTGTCATTTGTAGACGTCAGTTTCTACTTCATTTTTTTGTTATAAGAGGTCCATCAAAAAATGGTATAGTGATTTGCAGGGACGGTAGAACTTTGGGTAGGGCAGGTGTTAAAGGAAGGCTCCACTGAAGAGGTAGCATTTAAGCTGAGGTGTGAAGAATGAGTATTTAAGTAAAGTGGGCAGGAAGGAATATTTCAAGCAGAAAGAACAGCAAGTGCAGACCTTAAAGGAAGTGCGGTGGTTGGGTAACAGGCTGGACGATTGAGAGGGAGACTTGCGGGGGATGGCGGATCACTTGCACCTTGTGGGCAGGGCTGAGCAGTTTGGATTTTGGTTTTGGTGATATGAAAGGATCAGAGGCAAGGAAGTAAAAGGACTAGAATAATGCTCATAAAGAATGTCCTGGAAGGAGAATGAATTGAAGGGAGAAAGTGATGGGAGCAATCAGAAGAGAAAGTCTGGGAGTGGGGGCAGCATGGATGAGGAGAGGGGGCTCATTTGCCCCACAGGCTAGTTAGTGTCATGGCCTCTAAGCAAGAGGACTTGGTCCTTCCCTAGAGATGGACCTTTTCATCTGGCAGCTTTCTCCCTGGTGCTTGTCTGTAAAGCACACATAGATCCTGGCTCCCCTGCCAAGATTGCTCTGAACCAGTGTGAAAGTCACTCCATTCGTGCCCAGTATCCACTCTGCCTCTCTTCTATCATTCACTTCTTAAAGTCCTCAGGAAGCCTTCCTGGACCATTCTGATTGGCACTGAGTTATACTGCATGATTCTGGATGCTTTCACCCTCCTAGCACCTCCCTGCCAGACACGGAGCTTCCCTTCTCTATGCGCTGTTTACTGAGCAGACCTGGCACCCGCATTGAACTTACTTGGTGGCCTAAGAATTATCCGTTGCTTTCACATGAGGCAGAAAATGGTCTTGGACCATTAAACTCTGCCTGTCACTTGTGCAGAGTTGCACAAATGCTACCTTAGAACACTGAAGTTCTTTGAATATTAATCAATTAGTATAAAAATATGTTCATTGCCTCCCTTCTTTATGTGAGGGATCCTGTAGCCTTGGACGGAACAGTAGATTGTGAGAGGTCTACATGCAAACAAATTACCTTCGGGTCCCTCTATTCACTGTGAAAGTTCCAAAGCCCAATTCTTCCTCCTCTTCTGAAGAGAAATTCAGGTCATCAATGGAGCATTAATCATATGATTAGTTGCCAAAGCTTTGACTTAAGCATAACTTGCTTGAGTAAAAGCAAGTTTTTTTAGTGCTGCCTGTGGGGCCAAAATGCTGAAATAAGCTCTTATATTAATTAGTGGCATCCCATTTTCAAGGAGGATAGAGTGTTGATGTTTAAGAATTTGTAACCCCCAAATGTATGTATTAACTAGAAAATCACAGTGCTGGAAAATAATTATGCCAAACCACTGTACTGTAACAGAACCCAATTGCTTATCCAATTATACATTGAAGTATCACATTGTCAAGCCGAGTGCCAAAGCAGCAAATGAAACTTTGCTAGCATCATAATTTGGACCAGCTATTACTCCACTAACTGCACTGTGAATGGTCTTTGGAGCATGCTGTGTTCCCTATAAAACCTCCACGAACCAAGGTGGGCATTTCAGGTTTGCTGGAGTACACCCCTGCCATTAAAAAAAAATCACTGGAATTGATTAGACATGAAAGTTCACAGTGTTCCACTGAAAGCTTGTTAGGAGCATCTTAGCAAAGAGCAATGCAGCTCCAGGTCCTAGGCTGAGTTGATTTCAATTAAAACATCAAAAGAGTCACTTCCTGTCAGGGATACCATCAGTAATTCTATCATCAAATGTGTATCTGAGAAAAACAACCCCAGACAGTGCCTCCTGGGTCTGCAACACTGCTCCCTGACTGGCCACCATTTACAGCTAACTAACTTTTTTTTTTTTTTGAGACAAGGTCTCACTCTGTCTGGAGTGCAGTGGCCAGCTCACTGCAACCTCTCACACAGCCTCAACCTCCCAGGCTCAAGCGATCCAGCTGCCCTTGCCTCCTAAAGTGCTGGGATTATAGGCATGTGCCACTGTGCTCGGCCTAGAACTTTCTTACAACACAACATGAGGACAGCTGAAGAACAGGAGCCTGGAACTGGGCTGTGAGGAGCTACAAAGGGCTTGTTAGAGATTCACCACATTTGATAATCATTGGCATAGACAGAGTAAAGTGTAAACATAACTTATTCTTAGGACACCCCATTGCTACGATTTTCTTCTCAACCTATAGCGTGAGCCTCACATTTGTAAGGGATCAGAACAATCTTGCCCAACAGTTGGGTCTGACGTGTCAGACGAAAATCCCACTGTGACAAGAGTCTGACTCCAAGAGTTCAGTAGAGAAATCATTTGTACTCACCCAGCAGTTCTTTGTTTTTCAAATAATCATAAGCCCTAAACAATATCAAACTTGGTAAAAATGAAATCTGCCTGAATAGTCCCCACATTGCAAAACCACAGTAACATCCATCTTCGTACCCTCTCAGCTTGTATCAGATACCAGTATAGGAATCACCGTTCTTCCCCCAGTGGATGCTGGGAACCATGGACAGTACTGAGCTCTCTGTTTTCTCCTACACATACATAACTATGATAAGGTTAAGTGTATAAATCAGGTGCAGTAAGAGATTAAGAATTAAGTAGAATAATTATAACAATGCACTGTTCACAATTGCACAAACAGAAGATCCCTGCTTGCCGAGGATCTTAGTAATTTCTTTTTTTTTTTTTTCTTTTTGAGATGGAGTCTTGCTCTGTTGCCCAGGGTGGAATGCAGTGGCATGATCTCGGCTCACTGCAACGTTCACCTCCTGGGCTCAAGCGATTCTCCTCCTGCCTCATCCTTCTCAGTAGCTGGGACTACAGGTGCATGCCACCATACCCAGCTAATCTTTGTAGAGACAGGGTTTTACCATGTTGGCCAGGCTGGTCTTGAATTCCTGACTTCATGATCTGCCCACCTTGGCCTCCCAAAGTCCTGGGATTACAAGCGTGAGCCATGGTGCCCAGCCAGCAATTTCATCATATAATTTATTTCCTTATTAGTCAGGAACTTTCATTTTTTTTCTCTTATAACAAGCACATTATATCTTCTTTTTGGTATATCCGAATTGCCAGAATCACTACTCTTGTGCTTTGGGGCTGTTATTAAGGAAAATGAAAGGTTACTTGGGCATAAGCCCTGTGATGCCATGACAATCAACCTGGTAACAGAGATGGCTACTCAGCTACTAACAGGCAAGCAGTGTAGACAAAACGGCTACACTGGATAAAGGGAGGATTCACATCCTGGGCAGGACAGAGGGGGACAGCGTATGACTTTATCACACTACTCAGAACGGTGTGTAACGAAAACGTACGAATTGTCTATTTCTAGAATTCTTCATTTAGTAGTTTCAGACTGTAGTGAACTGTGAAAAGTGAAACTGCAGATAAGTGTGGACTACTGTAGTAGGTCTTCAAGAAGCACTGGTCAAATGCATCATGAAATTACACTTTTCCTCCCAATATATTGGCTATGCTAGTTCATCATCCCCATTTTCCAGATGAAACAAGGAACTTAAATCGTCCAACCAATGTCACAGGGATAATTCAGAGTAGTATTTGTTTGTTTGGATGAGACATACAAATACTGGATCCACTCGATCCACTAGGATGCAGCAAACTGTACATCTCATCCAAACAAATTTGCTGTATGTCTAGTGCACTTCTGATCCACTCTATAAATTCCTGGGAAACTTTCTTTTTGTTAATATAGTTGAAAACACGGGTGGTAAAGCAGCATAGAAAGCAAAACTAACAAACATTGTAAACAGGGATCAACCTCCAAGCCCAGAGGGCCCTGCTGGAAAACCTCTTCTGAGGGGAAAATTGCATCTCAGGGCAGTTCTCAGGAAATAATCACTGATCACCAGCCCCTCACCCCAAGCGCCATCATATCTGAACCCTTCTGGCTTTTCCAAGGATAGAAAACTAGTGAGGTAAAAGGGACTAGAGATCTCTACCAGTTTGATTTCCTCAGGCCTCCTGTCTCTGAAAACATGCTCGCCGAGAAATGAAATGAAACTCCTTCTGAAAGGGAGGTTCGTGATGAAGCAAACTTCACAGAAGGAAGCATTTATTCAAAAAGCAATTTCCTTGGCCAGTCATGTTCTGTAAGCCTTTCCCCCTCCCCCCACTGGTGTTTCAGATATTGGTGTTTAAGCAAGAATGTTCTTCTTTAATCCTAGAGTGATGTCAACCCACAGTGCTCAGAACGAGGAATGGAAAGAGGCATAAGGCCAGTTTCTGCTTTTGTTGGAATCTCCTGAACATTTCATTTCCTATTTGCTTCTGCTACATATGGCTTCTTTTTTCAAAGGTACCTTGCAGAGTCTTTGGAAGTGCAGGCAAGGAACATTCTCTTCAAGGAGAAAGGAAAATCTGCACTGCAAGATGCTAAGCACACACACCACCAAGAGAGGGAGGCAAGCACACAGCCAATAACGCACAACCTCAGAATCCTTCTCAACACAACGTGGCAGGCAGCAGCAACTGGGTTGTCAAGATAAAACCTATTTGAAGAAGACGATCTAGCTGGGGGCTTTGCACAATCCAGATCCCTAAGCATTTAAAGCTTGTTTCTCTGCAGAACTCATTCAATTATTCAAAAAATATGAACGTGTATACCCTATGCGGGCACAGTGTATTTCATAGTGTAATGGTCAGTGAGCTGGACAAGGTATTGCTCTTGGGAGGCTTATATTCTGGGAGATAAGACAGGCAATTAGCAAGTAATCATCTATCACTACCACAACAGGAAATAAAGGCGCAAGCTACGTGAGACAATATGGTCAGAAAAGACTGCTCTGAGGAAAGGACAGCCAGTTGAGGAGGGGCAAGCGGAAATATCCCAAGGGAAGAAGAAGGCATCATCTGTGGGTTCTGTGCACTGACTGAAGGCAAGTGCCTGAAGCCAAGTGAGTGAGTTCCCACATGGAAGGTAGAAGATGAGGTGGAGAAGTGGGCAAATCTCTCTTCCCTTTCACACTGGAGGCACAAGGGCTAGAAGATGAGACTCAATGATTCATACACTTACATCACTCTTTTCAAGCACCTACTTTGTCCTAGGCTCAGAAGACTATTAATCAGGCGAAACTGTAATAAATCCAGACTCAGCAAGCTGAAGGTAGAAAGGCCTGCTCAGAACAGCTGGACCGAGCACTGCCTCTGAACGTGGGCGGTGACACTTTGGGGCTCAATGTTTGCTTCTGGGCCTCTCACACACCCTAACAAACATCAGCCCTGCTTATAGTAAACTTTCCCCAGAAAAGCAGGTGAGCAGCAAGTTATTTGCGCATGTGGTGATTACCATGGAGCAGCAAGGATGCAGGCTGACCTCGCAGACTTCTTTCTGAATGTGCACCATATGTTTGGCAGAGCTAAAAGAGCTATCCCAGCACCATCTAGCCAGGTGCCTGGCACCGGATCTCATACGCTGGCAGATGAAAAATGACTAATATAAAAATCTATATTCCAAGGGTACTCAGCAGTCCACTGGATTGGTCACGATTCCGTCTTTCTACAATAGGATCATTCTACCTCTGGCTACAAAACTGCACCCTCTGAAGCTGCTACTCAACCATTGGAAGTTACATACCCTGTGCAGCCTACAAATCCATTAATTTCTGATGGAGCTGTTCCAGTGCCCTTCAAAGAACCTGGCCCATGTGAGTTGCACAAACAAATTAGGAGCCAACCTTTCCCAAATGCCTCTCTCTATTTCATTTAAAAACCCTCTTTAATGAAGACATAAAGCCTTGAATACAGCTGAAACACTGTGCTTACCATGCATGACAGCAGATTGTCACAGAGGATTTCAAATGCTTTTTTTTCTAACCAGAATAGTTGAAAGAAACTGAGATTTCCTTGTTATGAGTTCAACTGTTCATTTTATATGCCCTATAATTGACCATAATCCAGAAGTCAGTATAGGCAACAGAGATGTAAGGCAATTGCAAATACACACACACATACACATACACACACACACACACACACACACAAACACACACACACAGCTTTAGCACAGTGAAAAATTAAAATGCAATGCCAGGCTTGTGGGTATTTTGAAGGCTCAGGCTAGGAAAGCAATACCCTCACCTTTCTCAGCTGCCTACTTGCATCTAACCTTCCAATTGTTTATGCCTGAGATGCTCAAGATGTACTGGAGAAAGAGCCATGCCTGAGAGATACATAGAGCTGAAATATTATTGTTGAGGTTTGTAACTTCATGAATGGAAAACCTATAAAAATCACTTAAGGGTCTTCATCTTTTAATTAATCTCACCTCAGCGCTACTCAAGGGTTTAAAGGAGTTTCATTGGTTGGTTTTTAAAGGACAAAGATAAAATGCTTTGAAATAACTAATTATAATTTTAGGTATCTATATAAAGGTCCAGACACAAATATTTGAAAATGGTCTGTTCCTAGAATCAGGGTTTGACACAGATCTTTAAAACTTTCTAGCCCAAACATCTATGTGACATTTGTATCCCTTTGGCCATATTACTTCCAAGCCTTCAGTGCTCCAGGAAAGAGGATCTTACTGCAGCACTGCTAGATTTAGGTAGGGATCAAAATCACCAATGTTTGAAAATGATATTTTTACATTAACTTGATTGAGAGTTGAAACTTGGACTTACAGTGAGACGGTCTGATCCTTCATTGACAAGCTATGCTGAGAAACCATTCTGTGGGCTAAAGAGGATATGGACTCCCAAGATTCCTCTGGCATTGCTGGTAAGAAGATATACTGGAATAACCTTTGAAAACAGTTTAGCACTGCCTCTTAAAGTTGATGTTCACAATACTCCACAATCCAGCAATATTACTCCCAGGTATATATCCAAGAGAACTTCTCATATGTGTACAAGAAGACATGCACGAGAATGTTCAAAGAAGCTCTGATTAATGGAGATAGAACCTGGTAATGACCAACGTCCTGTCAGAGAGTAGATGAATAAACTGTGATATGTTCACATAATTAAATACTATGGCTCAAGCAAAACAAATGTTTGAGAGTGACACACAGCTCATAGGGACAAATCTTAACAATATGTTATTAATTTAAAAAATTTCCCTAAAGGCAATAAAAATATATGCATTTTAGGAATCCATAGAGATGCCTAAAACTATATGAAAAGACACAAAACAGTGGTGACCATGGGATTCCAGATGCTGGATGACTCCATGTGAGAAGACAAGGGGATGGTTTTTTGTGTGGGACTATCATATTGTTAGATGTGGGATAGTGTAGCAAAATCATAGCTTTTGTTCTGGGCAATGGGTTTGCAGATACTCATTAATCATCATTAAATGTAACTACTTGCATAACAAAAGAAAATCAGGCTATGATGAAAAACAAACAAAAATGGCCATCCTTGAGAAGCACATAAGATTACAACATAGGATGACTGCAATTTTCCTTAGAATAGAAATCTAGCTCCCATTCCAAGATGTCCACAGAACTTGCAACATAGTAGCATTTGCCAGATAAAAGCACTGAAGTTATTAATTGGATTCCAGATGTCTGAAACTGATGTATCCCTCCGCTGAATCCCAACTAGAATCTATTTTGGTATAGCACTTCACACAGGTTGCTGTTCTTAATTAAAACTTCTCTGCCTTAAGAGCTTTATGTCTGTGAGATAGTCATCCAAATGTTCTCCTCTCCATAAATGTGCTCTTAGATTTTATTTCCACAGCAAAATGCTTGCCTAGATTTTAATAAACATGTCTGCCATAGTAATATAAATTTCACACGCTTTCCACAAGTCATAATCTCTTTAGTCCTTTTGTTTATGTTGATTCCCACACCAAGAAGGCTGTTTTGAAGGCTTTGCAGCTCTGTCTCCATTTCTTCTGCCTATCATTGGGGAATGAAACAACATACTGATTGCTATTTGGGTAGGAAACACAGACAAGGCGTTGAAAGTAGTAACTAATTTCCAAGCAATTTTGCTCCTTTCTCTCTTTTTGATTTTGGCAATAAGTGACCCCAGTTCATTGACATTAGAGTGAAGCCTAGTAGCCAATTTATTGCTTCAAAATCTGTGTGTTCCTAATTGGTTATCAGACTGTGTCTACCAGATGCCAAAATTAAATTTCTTTTAAATCAAGAAAACTGATTTTCAGGCATCCCAGAGGCAAAACAACTCCCTGATTAACTGTTCTTTCACATTGCAAATGGTTATATGGGCCTTGAGTAGAGAGAGAACTCATCTGCTTACAAGAGAAGTCAGATTCTGGACGCCAAAATGCAGATAAACCACAAGGAACAAATGCTATTCTATGAAAAACGGAGAGCTGGGCTGGTCACAGTAGCTCACACCTGTAATCACAGCACTTTGGAAAGCGGAGGCAGGCGGATCACCTGAGGTCAGTTCAAGACCGCCTGGCCAACATGGCGAAACTCCATCTCTACCAAAAATGCAAAAATTAGCTGGGCATGGTGGTGGACACCTATAATTCCAGCTACTCAGGAGGCTGAGGCAGGAGAATCGCTTAAACCCGGAAGGTGGAGGTTGCAGTGAGCCAAGATCATGCCATTGCACTCCAGATTGGGCAACAGACTGAGACTCCATCTCAAAATAAGATAAAATAAAAATGGAGAGCTATTTCTGGCTGAAGGAGAGCTGCCCTCGGTCCAATGCTGGGAACTTTTTGCTCCGGGAAAGTGGAAACATCAAAGGATTGGAGCCCAACATTAATGATGGCATAATTATGTGGTTGTTGTTAACTTTTGTTTTTAATGGAGCTCTATCTACTGAGTGCTTCCTCTCTGCCTGGCACTGTGCTAAGTGCCAGGGGCAAACATGACTTCACTTACTCTTCATAAGAGTACCTACCCCATGGTCCTGTCATTTCCATTTTCAGATGAGTAAGTTAAGGCTTAGAGAGGTGATCTCATAGCTAGTAGGCAGTTGGGACTCCAGGGTTCCACTCCCTTTCTCTGTATTCCCTCTGCTCTTATAACAATATGTAACATTTGCTAAGTAATACAGACTAAATTGAGGATCTAACTTTAGGCGCTTTTGCATACAGAATCTTATTTGATGAACTCTAGGGTAGGTAGAGGCACAATATTATTGTCCCCATTTTATAGAGAAGGGAACAGAGGCTCAGGGAGATTAAGTGAATTGCTGGAGTCTTCTGCCATAGTGGACTAAAAGTCTCAGCACTGCTCTACTAAAAAGGTCCCTCAATTAAATATAATAGGGTGGCCTGCTTCTAGTCTCTGAATCGGAACATCACGACTGACAAAGCTTATATTGTGGGTTCTCTTATTTAAAAAGCAGAAATTCTAGGTAATGGTCCAGTGCAATTTCAACCCCATCTCCTAATCCTTGATCATCAAATGCTCTGGTCCTGAGTTATGGGTCCTGGACATGGTTTTCTCGGCACCTTAGTAGGTCCTTACCATTTTACCCTCCTCTCTCAACCCTTTGTCCTGTCTGTTTTCACCTCATGTGAGTAGGAGTTAGTTATTCTTTAAACAACCTGCCTTGTGTCTCACTACCAGCCTTTTGCACATACTATCTGCGACCCATAATTAATGACATTTTCATGGTTTCCTCCCCAGATCCCCCAAAGCTGGACTTAGGTGGCCCTCCAAGGCGGTTCCATTTCAGGACACTTATTCTAATTTATCTATCCTCCTTCTAAATTATAGGTTTCATGGGGGCAAAACCATGTCTTTTCTAAATAGCCAATCTTTATTTATTTGACTTCCCAGATATCAATGTCATATGGTTCAATCTATTACCTTAACAATGACCTTTTAAAACCAAAGCTAGGCACATAGGAGAGGCTCACTAAATACTTGTTGCCCAAATAAACCAATCACAGTAAATATTCAGAAGGATAACACAGTCATACCCATCCTCAGTCCTCAAATAAGGGTTTAATTATGTTATCTAAACCGTATGATATACTAGTAGGGCAGTCTTCGGGCATAATAAACTTACAAAGAATCAGGGTAGACAGCTTAACCTTGAGTACCGACAGTCTCTGCCCCTGGATCCCACAGAATGATATACTTCCCTCTTTTAGGGAAAGCTGGAAAGAAAACCACTCTGCCAGCAGAAGGGCAAACGAAAGGTATGCTTGTGCCTACACAGAGGTTGGCATCCTACCCTCATTTGCAACCCATAGTTAATGACAATTTCATTATTTCAGAGGCTAGAAAATCACCATGGAAGCTGACCTCTGGCTGTCTCACAGCTAATCATCTTTTGAGGGAGAAGCTTGAGAGGAAACAGAAATGACAGGTCGGAGCCCCAGGCTGTGGTCTGGAGTGTGTTTGGGGTGGTCTGCCAACCAATGAGAACGCATAGTGACATGCCCTCTCTGTGCTGGCCCCACCGTGATACCTGCTCACCCTCCATTGGGTAAGGTGGGAACCTGCATCCCACCCTATAGAAGGCTTGGCTGGATGCCTGCTGGTTTCTACAAAAGTTCCTTCTCATTGTGTGCACTCTTCTACGTGGCTTCTTAATTGTGCATGTGCGCAGGCTGTGTTGAATGGAGTTGCTTTTGCCTCTGCTCAGCACGTATTACGTTTTTAATCAGTATATATAATTACTTACCGAAAGCTGCCAGGCCAGATTTTCTAAGCATTAGTCTAATTAACTTAAGCTTGATAATTATGTTTCAGATACCATAGCAGTACACACGGAATCGGCAGACTTTGCCGCCAGCTTATTTGATTCCAATAACATGTTTTCTCAGACACTGGACTAGTTTTGATTTTTTTTTTTTTTGAAAAAAAAATGGCCATCTGGTAATTATTTTGGTTTCAAAATTTCTCCTCAGATAAAATCATTCTGCTATTTAGGATAGCTTCTCAAATGATTAACACAGATTGAACTGTTATAGTATGTTTCTGTGTATTTTTACACATTCAAGTCTGTTTTTACTAATATAAACTCAAACTGAGGAAAATGAAAGTGTAAGGCCTTCTGATGGTCTAATGACAAAACTGTCCATGTTTCAACTGTTCAATACATTGCCTTGTCCATTTCAATTTGGGTTGATGAAAAATAAGAAAAGCAAAACGAAACTAAACAAAACACAGAAAAATACCCAGAATTATAAGGGAGAAAGGTCAGCTTCTGGTTGAATGAAGGCATGATAAATTCCCACACTAATGAGGCTCAATTCACCTAGCCTTACCATGCGCCAAGCACTGCAAAAAGCCCTTTTTTATGGGCTATCGCATCTAATCATCCTAACAAACCTATGTGGTAGTGGTTACTAGGGGTTGAACTGCATCCTCCTGAAATACATGTTGAAGCCCCAACCCTCAGTATCTCAGAATGTAACTTGATTTGGAAATAGGGTCTTTGTAGAGGTAATCAGGTTAAAATAAGGGCATTAGGGTAGGCCTTAATCTAATATGTCTGGTGTCCTTATAAAAAGGGAACATTTGGACCCAGCAGCAGCCATGCACACAAGGAGATTAAGTGAAAATGAAGGCAAAGATTGGGGTGACAGATCTCTAAGCCATGGAATGCCAAAGATCGTCAGCGAACTCCCAGCAGTGAGGTGAAGACACTGAGCAGATTCCCACTTAGAGCCCTCGGAAGGGACCAACTCTGCTGACACCTTCACCTCGGGCTTGTGGTTGCCGGAACTGTAAGACAACAGATTTCTATTGTGTAAGCCACCCGCCCCAGGTTGTGGTACTTCATCATGGCAGCCCTGGCACCCTAATACCTATAGTTACCACTACTCCTCATTTCACAGATACCAAGGCTTGGAAAAGCTATGTGATGTGTCCAAGTCTGCACAGCTGTCAAGTGGCAGGGAAGGAGTCCACAACCAGGCTTTTCTGACTCCCATGCTCAGCCCTTGACCTCACCCATGCTTGCTTGTGCCACTCTGCTTCTCTGCGCAGGAGGCTGCAAGAATCAATACAACAAATCCCAGAAGTGGGTGAGGCACTATGAACACTGTAATGCTTCTAAGGCGAGAGTCAAGCTTAGGTGGTGGCTGTTGCCATATTTGCACATAGCCTCTTTTATTTAAAACATAAAATGACTACTTGAAATCCCTGCATTCTAGTTTTGGAGGGCAACGACATAGAATTTAAATTTTCATAGGGTGAGAGTAGCGGGTTTATTTTATTCTCACGTAAGAAAACAGTGGGCCAAAAGTACCAATTACAAAAGACAACAAATACCAGAGCATAACTTAATGAATAGAACTGGGGAAGGAAGAACAGGAGGGCTTTCCCACGATGTCATAATAGATGGAAAGAGAGAACGAACCTGCTCTATAAAGGCCAAAGACATGAAATGATAATCATTCTGGGGAAAAGATACAACCTTGGTCCAGGAGGAAAAGCATGGGAATATGATTAAAAAAAAAAAGACAACTGTCCAAGAATATGTCCTGAAATAGAGCCAACAGAAAGCTTGACACCAGATAAAGGAGGGATCTCAGGTTCATTGAGGGCCTATTACATTTGGGGTATGTTTGAGGGTAAAACCAACCCCCAAAGAACCTTGTGAAGTAGAAGCTATCACCTCCCACTTTGCAGATGGAGAAATAAGGTTCTAAGCAGTCAAATAATTAGCTCAAGGTCAGCTACTCCTTGGTCCAGCAGATCACTGGCAATGCTGACATGGAAGAACGGCACAAAGGGTTGTCCTAAGGAAAACTACTTTCCTTCTTCAGACCAGTAATGTCTCTCTGTCTGTGGGGACGTGCACAAGCTTACACTCAAGACCCAGACTTCTCATGATTAAAAAATTTCACAAATTACCTCTGAGTTGCTCTAAAACAGGAGTACTTATCATTTTTAGGCATGTCAGCACTTTGAGAATCTGATCAAAGCTATGTATGACTCCTTTCCCTAGAAAAATGTGCGCACACGCATACATACATACACTTAAAATTTCCAGAATGTTTGTTTGTACACCCTCAGGGATCCATGAGTCACAGCTTTAAAACCCACAAGGGATACATCTGCCTCCCAGGAGCCGGCAACTTTATGACACTACTAAAACACGTAATGTGCGCTGGCACAACCTTGCTCAGGACGGTTCCCCTCCACCATCACTGGCTTGTATCTCTATGTTGGCACACCCACCTCCACCACTGTTGGGGAGCTCTGCTGTGCTTCATTGATTTACATTCACTTATCTACGTTCCCGGCCCCACATAATGCAGGTAGAAACTGAATGTTAAGTGAATTTGGAGTTAGAAGACCTGGACTTGAGCTCTAGCACTCCCTCTGGGTCATGTTGTTTCATGTCCTTGAATCTCACTTTTATCACCCATACTATTAAGCAGAAATCACCCTGGTTTGCCTCGCCTTTACTGACGGATTGCTGGAAGGAACATCCGCAATGATGCAGGTGGAAGCCATTTAGAATAGTAACAGTGAACACTGACTGTGTGCAAACACTGTTTTAAACACTTTACATTTATTCATTCATTAATCTTCATGACCATCTTATCAGGGTGGCAGTGTTAGTATCCCCACTTCAGACATGAGGAAGCTGAGCACAGAGAGGTCTGGGAACTGGCCCAGGTAGGCACAGGGCTGCGATGCAAATGCAGGCAGGCTGGAGCCAAGGCCAGCCCTCCTGACCACTGTGCATAGTGCCTCCTTAGGACAGGCAGTGCCATAAAAATGTCTAAAATTATGCTAATGAGAAGGCAAAAGAACGCTGTGGGCCTTCTATTAACATTAGTGGAGCTTGGAGGTGTGGGCTTTGCAGGGCTTTAGATTTAGACCACCCAGAAGAGCTGAATTATATCTAACTGCAACCAGCTCCTGCATCCACAACTCCAAATTCAGCCCTGTGGTGGCCAGCAAATATCCATGGAGAAAATCAGCAGCCTCATGTAGGAAGTACAGAGCCAGGGCCCCCTCTCAAAGCTCATTCACATGTACTTACTTTGACTGCCATAATGAACACATCTGTAGGCTTTCCAGCTTGTGGTTTACATGCCTGTGACCACAAAGCTCATATGATACCACACATCCTCTTTTTCCTACTTCAACAATGCTCATCTCCCTCCTTTGAATTTTTTGTTTGAAAGTTTCCACCTTAAAGTCTTCAAGGGGTCAACAATTCAGATGGATCTCAGTGGAAATCTTATTCTATAAGGCCCCTGTCTTCATTCTCATGTAGTCAAAGCACAGTAGTTGACAAACAGGCTGGGAACAGAGCTGTGATCAGGCTTCAAGTCCTGCCTGCCCATAGCTCACAGCCCTGGTAGGTGACCCGGAACCTAAGCAGGCACCTGCAAAAAGCCTGTAAAGTGCTGTGATGAGGAAAATACGGGCAACTGTGAGAGTCACAGAAAGGGGGTACCTAATCCAGCGTGGTGGAGAGGGAGACCCTAGAGGGTCCGAAAAGCTGTGTATCTTCTCTTTGTATTGTCACAAAAATCTAGGAGTCCTGATGAGCTCAATGTTAAGTGTTTGCATGCTATGACTCACTTCATTGAAAACATTTTAAAAATCCTGCTTAGAGCATCTTCCGTCACCGTTCCCTGAGCTAGCTCCTTCTCACCCTCTGGGTCTCAGCTTCAATGTAACTCCCTCTTTTCATGAAGCCTTCCTGGAGCACCCTACACCGCCTGGCACCTCCTGTGCCATCATCTTCCTGCGCTTCCTTCCCAGGTGGCAGTCTTCACCTTGCTGTCTCAAGTGTGGACCGCAGACCAGTATCACCTGGCGGCTTGTTAGACAAGCAGAACTGAAGGCCCCATCCCAAATGATTCCTCGGTACTTTAAAGCTGCCTGGCCCAGGACCTTAGCCATCGGCCTCATGTGACTCTCAGACCCTTGTAACATCGCTTGTCTGAACTGAGAGGTACTGCTGGTGTAAAATACACACCGGATTTAGGAGACAGTGTGAAAAAGGGTGTAAAATCTCTCAATAATTATTGTTAGTTGCCTGCTAAAAAATATATATTTTGGATTAAATAAAATATTACAACTAATCTTTTTTAATATGGCTACTATAAAACTGAACATCACATGTGTGGTTCCCATTATGTTTACGTTGGACAGGGCTGCCCTACAATGTGAGAGACGCTGGTCTAGGATATTAATCAACAACAGGCCCTGGCAGACATCAGCCAATGGGTCAAATCTGGCCAGGTGCCTGATTTGGTAAAGGGGCTTTTATTGGAAAACACAGTCACACTCGCTCATTTACTTGTCTCTGGCTGCTTTCGGGCTATAGCCACAGAGTTGAGGATTTGCAACAAAAACTGAATAGCCTGCAGAGCTTAAAATATTCACCATCTGGCCGGTTTTGAGAAAGTATGTAGACCCCAGTCAAGAGCATTCATTCCCAAATTGGACTGATTGGCTTAAAATCGCATCTCTACCATTTTTCAGTGTGTGAGGTTCAGCAAGTTACCTCACCTGTCTGTACCTCAACGTCTGTATCTGAAAACAGAGGATGAGAATACATACCTTATACAGTCATTATGAAGATTAAAGGAGTTGACATATGTGAACTTCCTTAAATAGCACCTCACACATAGTAGGTTCTCAATAAACGTTAGCCACCATTACTATTACTGCTAGCGGTTATCACAAATTGTAATGATACATTTTGGCTTTGTTATCTTTTTTTCCTATCTCCCTGTCAAACTTAAGACCTCAGGAGAGTGGTATCATTTTCTGTCTTGTTCCAGCTCTTTAAACACAGTTAAACAGCTCACAGTTGAGATTCAATACGTATTTGTTGCATGAATGAAGTGCAGAGGAGGGAAGTAATTTTCCTAAGTTTACATGGCCAGAAAAGTGGCCAGGACTTAAAGTGGTTCTATCTGCTTGCCAAATTCAAACTCTTAACTTCTCGTGCTACACCAGGTGTGGTCTATAGACCGGCGACATCAGCATCATTTGGGAACTTGTTAGAAATGCAGGAGCTGGCCAGGCGTGGTGGCTCATGCCTGTAATCCCAGCACTTAGGGAGGCCGAGGCAGGCGGACCACAAGGTCAGGAGATTGAGACCATCCTAGCCAACATGGTGAAACCCCGTCTCTACTAAAAAAAAAAAAAAATATATCTATATATATATATATAGATATATAGATATATATATTTATTAGCTGGGCGTGGTGGCACATGCCTGTAGTCCTAACTACTTGGGAGGCTGAAGCAGGAGAATTGCTTAAACCCAGGAGGTGGAGGCAGTGAGCTGAGATCGTGCCACTGCACTCCAGCCTGGCGACAAAGCGAGAGTCCGTCTCAAATAAAAAAATGCCAGAGCTTAGGCTCCATCTCAGACCAACTGAACTGAAAACTCGATTTTAATAAGATCGCCAAGAAATTCCTAGGCACATTAAGGTTGCAGAAGCACCGCTCTGGGCTGTAATTCCCAGTTTAGACTCCTGTGCTTATTTATTCAATGAGCAATTAATTGAGCATCAGTCATTCCTCGAAGCCTTCTGTCTGGACCCCCTAATTCCAGAGCTGATGATTTCTATTCATCCAGACCAGGGCCTGGGGGTATTTAGGGTCTGCAGGGAACAGCAACAGGCTGTGTGACAAGTGCCCTTTCTCCTACCAGGTTCAAACTGCTGCAATGCTGGAGTGACCTCTCTGCACGGAAATCTGCTTAACATTCCTTACCCGCCTCTAGTGACCAGGCCACAGGCTCGAGCAGATGCAGAAGGTCTGAAAATTTACTTGTAAATAATTTTCCTCTAGGCGCCTACCTCCGTGAATTGGTTCTCCTGTGCATTTTATACATCAGTGGCTGTACCACCCAAACACGCAATCCATTTCCAAGTTTAATAGCTCGGGCACCTTCCTGTTTGATTTTATAAATGAAAGCAAATCATCTCTCATATTATAAACGAATTAAACTTCTCCTCACACTTTTTAAAAAACTTGTTACCTGGCTCAAAGGACCTTAGCTCTTTCCTTAGCAACTGTCCCTTATGTGGTCCCTATGTGAGGATGAGGGTGTTTAAAATTAGCAGGAAATCTTAGAATGGTTTCCCATTTGTCACAGCCAGAAGTTTCCAATTGTGGTCATCAGATGAACACTTTAAATTAGAAAAAGACTGATTAGCATAATCCTTAAAGGTCTGAACTCTAAACTCACAGATGGCCTCTGAGAGGATTGATGGTTCAGAAAGGAGATTAGGATAAATCTAATTAGTTAGGGGGTGTTCTCATTTCTCAGGTGGTGAGCGGTGGAGAAGTGATGGATGGACAGATGGAGATAATGAAGCCCCATTAAAGTCTTTCTGATTCTCATTCTCCATGATGGAGCACATTATCCCATTAATGTTTCTGTGAGCTAACACAGCCAAAGTTTGGCGCTGTGACCTCGAAAATAAATTTGAATTGCCTGCCCAGCTCCTTACATGTGTCCACAGGATTTAAATGAGCCTGAAAACCGTATTCCTGCTGAAAAGCCCATCCCTGCAGCATCGGGTTCGGGCATGGGCCCTCCTCCTGGCTGGTTTCTAACAGCACTCAGGCAGTCTCATAGCTTTTCTACTCCAGGGTTCTACAACTTGAATTTCCTCTGAAATGGGCTGTGGCTGGCACGTCTTTGCAGTGTACTGAGACAGACTGCTGCTGTTTTCCTCAGTGGAGGTGACAGCTACAAGTGCTCACAATCACATCCTGATTAGGGACCTGAGGGCAGGGTCCAAACTCAAAAAGCGGCAAGTCAGGCCCATGACTCAGTCACAGAAATGTGACATAAATAATAATACAGGACATTGCACAGGCTATGTGCAAAATAAGGGCCTGACTGGCTCCACCAGCTCCGAGAACAGTGAGACAGTCATGAGCCGTCCAGGAAACAGCAGGGAACGTAGAGAGACTCCTTGGGATTTGAAAAAAGACCCATGTGTCCCCTGATGACAGCAGCTTCCTAAATGGTCCCCTTGCTTCTACTCTTGAGTCCCTATAGTCCAGTGTCATTTAAGAGCGTAAGTCAGATCAAATGATTCACTCCTTCAATAATAATCAGAGCTGACATGTATTGAGCACTACTTATGTGTGCTCAGCACTGACCTAAGCACATTGCATATGTTTGTTATTTCATTTAATTTTCACAACAGCCCTGTGTGGTACTAGTATCACTCCTTTATTACCTATGAGAATATTAAGGCACAAAGAGGTTAACTGGCCCAGTAAGCAGAATTTATTGACAAGCTCAAGTTTCTTGACTTCAGAACTCAGATTCTTTTTTGTTGTTGTTGTTGAGATGGAGTCTCCCTCTGTTACCAGGTTGGGGTGCAGTTGCGTGATCTCAGCTCACTACAACCTCCACCTCCTGGGTTCTAGTGATTCTCCTGCCTCAGCCTCCTGAGTAGCTGGGGTTATGGGTACACACCACCACACCTGGCTAATTTTGTAGTTTTAGTAGAGACCGGGTTTCACCACGTTGACCAGGATGGTCTTGATCTCCTGACCTCATGATCCACCTGCCTAGGCCTCCCAAAGCGCTGGTATTACTGGTGTGAGCCACCGTGCCCAGCCAGAACTCCTAATCTATAACTCCTATTGCATGTTCATTCCATGCCCTCCCACCACACATGGGATAAAATCTAAACTCTCTGACCTCATTTTGTTCCAATCTCTCCCATGCTCATTGTGCTTTCGTCACATTCTCCAAGAACTCCAAGCCTGGTCCACTTCTAGGCCCCTTGCACTTGTAGTAGTCTCTGTCTGCTTAGAAAGGATTTCCTTTCTCCCATATCCACCTGCGAAACGTCAGAGTGGCCCAGGCCTGATTCTCAGTTAAGGAACTTTCTTCTACTGCTCCTCCCAACCACGTGGTCTCATGCAAGGCCATGGCTTTCAATACTATCTCCCAGATTCATGTGTCTAGCCTGGAACGTTTAATGAGCTCCAACCATGCATGTTCAATAGTTCATCTGATCTTTCCTCTTGCATATGTAGTGGGCACCTCATAGTTATCATCACCCAAAGAGAACCCCTGACTTGTAACTTTCCTACCCTACTTCAGTTTTTAAAGTAAACAGCACTATCATCCAGCTGGTTACTCAAGTCAAAAACCAGCAATTCTTAGCTTCTGAGCCTTCACACCCAATTCCATGAACAAAGTCTACCTGCTTCCAAGGCACATCCCGAAGAGCCTGTTTCTCTCCACCTCTACTATATCATTTCTGATATAAACCACTGTGATAATTTTTCTTGCACTTTTACCTTTCTTTAATCCAGCCAGAGTGATCTTTTTAAAAGTTAGATCAAGTCTAATACCTTCTAACTCGAACCTCATGCCAGGCCCTGAAGACCTCTAGGCCACTGTCTGCCTCTTTAACCACATCTCCTCTGCCTGCTCACCAATGGTTCAGGCGCACAGGTCCCCCTTCTCTTTCCTGAACATGCCATGCTCATCCCGGATGTATGGCTTCTGCAATCACTATTCACTCCACTTAGAGAACTATCTGCCCCAGGTTTTCCCAGGTTTACAGCTTCTCATTTAGTGATCAGTTGAAATGTTACTGTAAGGCTGGTTGCCTCGCCGGGAGCTCGGACGCACACCCCCCTGCTTCTTTTTCAAAAGCTTGGACAAGCCCGGACAAGCTCAGGCATGCTCAGGCATCTTCCCTTCTCCCATGCTTGCACAGCCTGGCCTTCCCTTAAGAACCCAGTATGCAAACAAGGTCTTGTAACCCTAGCCTCTTGTCAACCGATAGCAGTCAAGCCTTATTGACCAATAGCAGTTGAGTCTTAACAACCAATAGCAGCCGAGTAATTCCAACCAACAACACACCGAGTCCTAGATGAAGGCTTGTAACTTTACCCAATAGCAGTCCCGCTCTCCCACAACCAATCGAGCGTCTCCACTCCCTATAAAAACCTATGTCTGAGAGGAGTCCGTGCGACTTCTCCAGCCCCTCCTGTCGGACCGCAGAACCTCACCTGGGAGCCTGAATGAATTCCTTCACATTGGATCTTCTCGTGCTGGCCTCAGTTTCTTCCTTTTAAACTCGGCAAGAACAAACCTTACAGTTACCTCCTTGGCGAGGCCTTTTCTAACACCTCTATCCAAATTCATACTGCATAAATACCTTCTTTATCATACCATATTTCATGTCCTTCTCACTCTCTGAGATGTTTGTGTGTTTAATTGTTTTTGTCTGTCTCTCCTACTAGAGCAATCCCTTTGGAGGCCGGGGCCTGGTCTGGCTTGTTCACCAGTCTCTCCCCCAGTGCCTGGAACTGTAGCAGGGATCAGTAAGTATCTACTGAATGAAGAACGTCATTTATTTAGTAGCTCACAAAGTGCGAATGGAGGAGGTAAGACTGAAGACCGATGATAAAGCTCGGACTCCAGTCCTCCAGTCAGTGGGAGGAGAATGGATAAAGAATAAAAGTGAAGGGAACTTGTAGAGAGTGGGAGGTGGTCTAAAATCTTCCATTACCCGGGAGGCCCTGGTAATACACAGGTGAAAAAAACCACAACGTCCCCTGGCCTCATAAAGCTTGTATTGTAGCATGTAGTTTAAATTTCTTTTCCCCATTTTAGGATAGAGCAGGGGTAAGCACATGTTTTACTGTAAAGGGCCAGAGTAACTATTTCTGGCTCTTCAGGCCATACGGTCTATGCCACAAACACTCTGCCACCATAGTGAAAAAGGAGCCAGAGACCATACACAGACATGGCTGTGTTATAATAAAACTTATTTACAAAGACAAGCAGCAGGTCCAACTCGGCATGTGGGCCACAACTAGACAACCCCCGAGACAGAGCCTTCTTATATGGGAAGTTCTTTAGGCCTGTCATGTGCAGAAACAGGCTTTGAATCATAAGAACCTTAATGGTCCTGTGGAGAAAATTATAGGTTTATTATTTACCTTAAGTTCTTCTTAAAAACACTTACAAAACAATGAGTGGACCTGGAGCTGTTGACCTGGGGTTCCTGCTAGTCTTTTGTTTTACTCCTTCCCACGAGTCAACTAGCTTTTGTAAGAAACCTCACAATTACATGGAGTTGAAATATACTTAACCTGACAAAGACTAATTCAAAGTGGCTAATGCCTATACCAGATGGTGGATCTGCCCTTATTCCACTGTTAGAAAGGGAGAGAAAGGGCACTACTGATTACTTGTACTGATTTAAGGTTAAGCTAATAGCTTGGCATTACCCTGACTTCAGCCAGGGAAGAAAACCACATCCAAGTTTGCAGACTCCATGAAACATTGGCCATTTATTTGTTGGCTCATTAGCTTGGACATAAAGGCTTTCTAGAAAGAGATGCCGTGATTAGGTGCCACTTTGACTCAGGGGGTGCTTTTGGAAATAACCATTGTGATCAGAAATGTAAATATTATTAAGGAAAGAGAGAGAGTTGTTCTGGACAGGTACCAAGAGGCAGCTTCCAGGAAACTGAAGTCAACAGTATCAAACCTTCATGTACATAAGCCATTCCTGGGCTTTGTCCACAGGTTGACTTTGTGGTGGCTGTCTGCCTAGTTTCCAGGGAGCCTTCAATGAGAATTCTGAGCTGAGATGATTTATCTTCTGTGCTACCTTAGCTCCATTTGCCATTAACATAAATAAGGCTTTAGTTATGTGAGGCAGGCATAAAGGGTATGTATGCCTTCCCTTCATGAAAACATCATTTTTTTCAAAACACCAGTTTCTTCTGTATACAGGCTAAGTTACACTACCCAAACATGTAGTCATCAGTAATACAGAACAACAAAAGGCCTTGAAACACTGATCTGAGCACATGAGGTAAACCTTGCTTCCAGATCAAGAAATCCTCATCAGTGTCTCTCCCCATGGGACCAGTGCTCTCCCTTTTCTTCCTTCACCTCCGTTTCAACTTAAAATGCAGTGAACAACAGGGCCAGTTCAGTGCCTTGCTGTGCTCCCAGCACTGAGCAGTGATCAATAAACACATGAGGGATAAACAAATGGTGAGGAAGCTCCCTTCCCATGAGAGGAGAAGGATTCCAAAGTGCATGACCACACAGACACGTAGGTAATGTCCATCTCTTTGGGAAACAGTAAAATGGACTTCTGTGAAACAACTGCTAGGCAGAAGGCAGGTGAAAGCCACAAGCATAGCCTGCCTCACGGTAGTTCCACGAAAGTCCATTTTACCCCTCTTCCCATTGAAATGGACACTACCTATGGGTCCCTGCGTGTGGCTGTCTCCTGCCATGTCACAGGTTTTCTCAGGATCCCTGAAAAGTAGATATTTTTGGTCAATCTTTCATAGACACTCTTATCTCCTCAAATGGAAACACCATCACTGGCATTGAAATGCAAAGGTGAGAACTCACCAAGACACACTGTAGGTAAAGTTCCAGCTCAGCTTAGAGTTTGATATGTAATGGCCCAATAAATGATAGCAATTGGTATTAGGATTGCTTTGTTCTTGTTACAGATGAAGAAGTAGAGTATCAGTGATTTTCAGTGAACAGTCCAAGCTACAAAATGTGTTGCAACTGGGACTTGCATTCCACGTGTCTGGTTCCTTCTCTATGTACAGGAAGGAATCAGGAGGGCACACTGGCTCCATCGTCCTCCATTCTGCCTTCTTAGCTTTAGTCCCTGGAGTTCCAGGGTGGTATGGACTGAATGTGTGAGCCCCAGCGACTCTCCCCAAATTCATACTTTAACACCACAATGGAGTTAAGATATTTGCTAGTAGGGCCTTCGGGGAGGTAATTAGGGTTAGATGAGGTCATGAGTGTGGAGCTTCGGGATGGATTTGTGCCCTTGTAAAAACATGAAGGACCAGAGCGTTTTCTCTCCACCACGTGAGGATACCTCAAGAAGCTGAACCAGAAGCAGGGTCCTCACCAACCCCCTGACCATGTTAGCACCCTGATCTTGGACTTCCAGCCTCCAGAGTCACGAGAAGTAAATGTCTGTTTTTAAACCATTTAGTTTATATTCTCTTATAGCAGCTCAATCTAAGACATTGAGAGATACCTCAAGATGGCTACAAATTCTCCTCTAAGTGCTTCAGAGAGGATTAGAAGATAAATTACATACCTATTTTGTTTTCTATGCTAGGCCTCGATGATATAATATAATTCTTTGTATTATCAACTAGAATAAAGATCCCTCTCTTAAAGAAAGTCCTCCTTACCAGAACCTTCTTACTGAATCAATGCTGATGTTGGTTAAGCCAGTTTCCCTCAGAAAAAGGCATGTAGGATCCTAACGGCATTGGTGGGCTGCATTTCCTGCACTGTGAGCAAGGCCTGACCTGGAATGACCTATAACATCACCCCTGCCATGGGTCCTAAGCACACAGCCAAAGGTCTTCAAAACATATGGGTAACCATAGCAAATAAGAGCATTGCTAAGCACATGATTAATAAGCCAGAAAGGCTATGGCACTTGACAGACGGATGAGGCATTTCAGAAAGATAAGTCAAAGTGCACTGTGAGCTGAGTGCATCCCTCAGCCTGCTTAGCTGTGCTACTTGGTTCATAAACCAGGGATTAAGTCCATTTTCATTTCAATTTTTTATTTCACCTTTAAGCAACCCCTAAGGTTTCCAGAATTTTGTTTGACCTTTAGCTGAAGTTCAACCTCTACCAAGTTACGAATTTTGGATGGTCCCTAGATGATCACTTAAGATAGATTTCACTGTAATTCAGAGAAAGGATAATCCCTTGGCCCAAGAGTTCACAAAGGAAGGATTCCCAGTGGTCCTGGAGATGGAAAAGTTATGGATTTCAACCTGCTAATGCATTTTAGTGGTATTTTCATTGTGCAACACTGATCACCAATGTCAGCCTGGATGCATTTGCTGGGTATTGAAACCACGACATTTCTTTACCTCTGCTTGGTCCCAGGTGAAGATTAGCTTAGTGCCTCCTTGCATCCTAGGCCCTAGAAAAAAGATGCAGCCCACGGGATGGGGTAACCTTTGCAAGTTGCCATTTGCTCCTGAAGTTACGATAGCAATGTTGAACCCATCAGTGAGACTCTGGAGCCCCAGCCAAGTAGGAGCTCTTTGCTATCAGCACATGTGCTCTAGATCTGCATTTGTCTAACAACTAGCTTTCAGGAGGCCTCTCAGAGATGTCTCAGGAAGGAACACTCAGAGAGAAAATGTGAAGGGGGGCAATGGACAGAGACAGAGACTCTTCCAATATATAGTGAAGAACAGACCTTTGAAGTTATTGACTTGTTACATAACCTGACTTAGCTACCAGATCTGTCTGATTCTTAAAGAAGTCTATGAAAATCTCTCAATTTATGTTTCAAACTCCTGACTTTCAGGTGATCCACCCATCTCAGCCTCCCAAAGTGCTGGGATTACAGGCTTAAGCCACTGTGCCCGGCCATCAATTTATATTTAATTAGAGTTTTATCCTTTGAATTTTGGATTTTGTAGTTATCTACTAGGTTGTTGTGTGGCTATGATAGAGTTATTTTTGTCCACAAAAGTGAAAATGGAGCTGCCAGTTGACATGAAAGTCAATTCGTTTCTACCCACAGCCTCTACATTCATTAAACAAAGAGAAACGCAATACTTATCTCACTCATGAATCAGAACAGGATGTCTGCACATGCCATTTCTCTAACTTCCCAAATGCTGCAGGGATACCTCGGCCCAGCTCTCTCAGTATCTCAGTGGACTGGAAGCATGTTCATTTAAGAGTAAGGGCTCACAGCTTTCTGCACGCAGTTCAATACCATGATGCATCAGATTCGGTTTCTTCCATTCTCTTTCTTATTGATCAGCATACCTCAGGCTATTAGTTTTATTAATTAAATGATAATTTTGGGTAGTGAGTATACAAGGAGATAAATGTCTCACAAACAGACTCCAAGCTTGCAGGCAGGAGGCATGCAGTGATTTACAAAGTGTTTATCTTTCTGGCATCTTTTTCCCCCAGGAAAAAGTAATCATCGCTACCGTCTTCTAAAAACAGAGATGCTTGTTTTCTGGGCAGGCTTGGAAACTAGCCAAGACAGCACGAAGATTGCTAGAATTTCAGCACACACAGTGACCTGCCATTGCAGATGTACCTTGTCTCCCCATGAAAGTCACCTCAAAGTGTCTGCTATCCAGTAAAGCCCTAGGTGTCTGGGGAGTAGGGGGCCAGTCTGGGGCTGCTACCTCTTCTGTTGGCTGCCCGACTCTGATTCTGATCCCAGAATACCCAGAGGAATTTGTGTTTCTCCATCCCCATCCTCCTTGCCTCCAACTCACACACACCTGTAACAGCATACAGGTTATTAAAAGCAAATAATAGTGTCCCGATAGAAGCACCTGCCCTACCATGACCCTCTCTGCCCTCACCAGGCACTTTCTGACATTTCCATCTTTCTGACAGGGTTTCTCAACCTCAGTCTCTATTGAGGTTTTGGGTCAATAATTCTTAGCTGGGAGAGGTGGTCCTGTGCACTGTAGGATGTTTGGCAGCATCCTTGGTCTCCATCCACTTGATGTGGCTAGCATACACCTCCCCATCCACAAACATCTCCAGAAATTGCCAGATATCCTCTGGGGGAACTGATTTGCCACAACCCCCACACCCCACCAGTGAAAAACCAATGTCTTAGGACAAGTGGAAAGTGATGGGAGAAACTGAAACCTCCTCAACCCTTTGGTTCCTGTAATGAACCACACGGGATTACATCATTGTCCCCTCTCTTTGCAGACTTTATTTCTGAGTTATATGAATGAACTAGAAACCTTAAATAGGAAGTCAGAAGGGAAGCTGGGGAGGAGAGCGAGGACTGAGCGGAAAGATGATACTATTTGTAGTTGTTAATTAGTACAGGTGCAGTGCTTCAGGATTCTTGGCCAAAAAATGATACAAGAATGATTGGACTGACCTGCTCTTTATAGGGTGAAGGTGTACGAGTCATATCATTCAGAAAACATTTTTGCACACCTATTATATCCCTCATCCAATCAATCAACAGATTTGACAGATTCTTCTTCTCTCCCTCCCCACAGTCATTCTTCTAGGTCTTGCCACTATTTTCTTCCTCCTGGATTCCCCCAAGAGCCTATTCTCTACCTTCTACCAGACTTGTTTCTCATTATCTATTCCCTCACTGCAGGTGAGTGGTCTTTTTGAAATGTAAATCAGATGGTGCTAGCCAGCCATCTGCTAGTTTCCCTGACTTTCCATTCTTTTAGGATAAAATCTCAATGAAATACAATGCAGCTACAAAAAAGAATGAGTTCATGAATGAGTTCATGTCCTTCCAGGGACATGGATGAAGCTGGAAACCATCATTCTCAGCAAACTAACACAAAAACAGAAAACCAAACACCACATGTTCTCACTCATAAGTGGGAGATGAACAATGAGAACACATGGATACAGGGAGGGAAGCATCACACACCAGGGGTCTGTTGGGGGCTAGGGGAGAGAGAGCATTAGAAGAAATACCTAAGGTAGATGACGGGTTGATGGGTGCTGCGAACCATCATACTATGTGTATACCTATGTAACAAAACTGTACGTTCTACACATGTATCCCAAAACTTTAAGTGTGTGTATATATATATACACACACACACACTTTACACTTACTTTATATATACTTTATATATATATAATCCCAACTCCTTAACAAGGCGTACAAAACCATGCATTGCCTTTGTTATTTCATTACTTACAACGGTGTGGTCCAACTCCACTGGACCAGTCTTGCCTGGTTCCTCCCTGAGTGTGGGACACAAACCACCACTGTGTACATAGGCACAGAAGGTGGCTTTAGGTCAAACACACTCTTGACCTTAAGAATGTTGAATCCCATAGTGATTCTTTAGGTTCAACATTCTTTTTCTTCCTTGAGCTCTCTCATAGAGAATGTCTAGTTTGGTGCTCCTTTGTCCTTCCTGCACCAAGGCTTGCTGGTCAACCTTCTTGTGTTAGAACAGAACAAGCCTCAGGCTCCAACACAGAATCTAGCTGGCATTTAATAACACTCTTTCATTTTGTATTGTGCTTACTTTTATAGTTACCTTTTGTATTAGTCTGTTCTGGCACTACTATAAAGAAATACCTGAAACTGGGTAATTTATAAAGAAAAGAGGTTTAATTGACCCAGAGTTCCGCAGGCAGTACAGGAAGCATGATACTGGCATCTGCTCCTGGGGAGGCCGCAGGAAGCTTCCAATCATGGTGGAAGGTGAAGTGGAAGCAGGCAGGTCACATGGCCAGAGCAACAAGAGACGGGGGGAGGTGCTGCACATTTTTAAACCACCAGATCTCATGAGAACTCATTCACTATGACGAGGACAGCAGCAGCAAGGGGATTCATGAGAAATATGCCCCCATGACCCAATCACCTACCTTCAACACTGGGTATTACAACTCAACATGAGATTTGGTGAGGACACAGATCCAAACCATATCACTTTCTATTTATGGCATATTATAAACGTTTCCAGTACAACATTACAGAAGTGATTAGTGATATAATCTTTCCATTTTTTTTTTAGATAGCCACTCATTCTGTCTCCCAGGCTACAGTGCAGTGGCATGATCTCTGCTCACTGCAACCTCTGTCTCCGAGGTTTAAGCAATTCTCCTGCCTCAATCTCCCGAGTAGCTGGGTTTACAGGCATGCACCACCATACTCGGCTAATTTTTGTATTTTTAGTAGAGACAGGGTTTTACCATGTTGGCCAGGCTGGTCTTGAACTCCTGACCTCAAATCATCCACTCATCTTAGCTTCCCAAAGTGCTGGGATTACAAGCCTGAGCCACCACACCCAGCGGCATCTTTCCTTTTTCAATGAATGTATTCAGGTAGAAAAAGAAAGTTCATTTGAAGAATCATAAATAGTAGTAGAAGTAGTTCCTAGACATGGCAAATACCAGGATTAATGCTTGATATTTGGGAGAGAAGGGGTTACTTAAATTTGCACCATGCTCTCATATTCCAGACATCCTTCAGCCAGGCTAAGAAGGTGGAGTGGGCACGAGTAGGAGGCATTGCATTGTTCCTTGTAATCTCTCATGCAATCGTTGGAGTTTGATGTAGATGTCACCCCACCAAAATCTGAGTCAGTGTCCCACTCACGTGCTCCCTCAACACCTTCAACATCCCTCTTAGACACTCTGTCATGGCACCTGTGAGCTCTGAGATTGTGCCTGTCGTGTTCACTGTTGTTTCTGAAGTATCTGGCATGTAGCATGGCAGAGACAAGACACCAGGTAAATATATCTTGGTTTGATGGATGAAATCGGGGGCAGGTGGGAAACATATCCTTTTCAGCCAGGTCTGGGCCACAGCAAAAGTGAAAGGCAGAATGAGATGCCGAGATAATCCATGCATATAAAGATGTGACCCACCTCCTCCTGAACAACAGAGACAGAAGACTTAATAATGTGAATTACTTGGGGTGCAGCTTCCATCTCCCTCACCACTTGAAGTGTCAAAAATTGACCCCCACTGGCTAATGCAAAAAACACACAGAAGCTGGCAAGACATGAGCTTGCTTGTCCCTTCTCTTTCTTTCTACCTGGTGCTTTACCTTTACAAATTTGTAGCACTTTAAGGTATGTTTCCCCAGCCATTTCTAGATCGTAACAATTCCTTTCTTCCTACTGCAGAATCTGAAACTTAGCCTGAAGCACTCTCTTGCCAGGGAGAGAACTGTGTCAGACATGTGATGCGTGATAAAACACTATGGTAATGTGGAATAATGCTTTGAAATGTTGCCAGGGTGAGCATGCATGCAGAATGATGGAAATTGCCTGCAAATACAAATGGTTGCTCTGTGGCTCATCTGTAACCTCAATGTAGGAGCGCAGAGATATTCTTTTCCCTCCTTTGCAATTTGCACAGCCTCTTGTTGGAAACTATGGAGATTAGGCCATTGAAAGTAACTGCCATGTTTACTCAACATACAATTTTTACTAATACAGTCTCCCCATGTAGTCATCTGTCTTGCGAGGTTCCCTCAATACTCCAGCTGTTCCTGTGGCTGCTGCTGTGAACACCTCACTGAAGATATCAAGGTGCCAAACCCAAATACTTTATGAGAGGGTGTGTAGGCCATTTTTGCTTTGGTGAAAATGATATCCACTTTCTCCCTTAGAAACAAAGGCTGCACAACTGAATGGGATTCAATGCACCCCTACTCCCTTCTCAGTGGTGAATTCAATGGGAATTATCAGAGGGCTGGTCTGCAGAACTAGAAGAGGCAAAACTGTTAGGTGTTTACTATGTATCAGGTATTTTGCCTTCTTTTAGGTAAACCTCATAACATGCTATATCATAAATAATATCATCCTCATTTTAGTGTTGAAAAACTGAGAGTCAGAAAGGTTAACTAATTAGCTCAATATCTCCCAGCTAATAAGTGACCCAGCCGGGATTTAGTACCAGGTCTGTATGACTCTAAATCTTGAATTATTTCCATGACAAATAATGTTAAACTAAAGCCAGCATTTTTCTCTTTGAGTTGTGGTTAAACTTTCATTATCTGTGGCCTTTAAGCATTATTTGTTGGTTTTCACATACCCATAACTATCAGGATACATGAACCAATGGGAAGTTATGTCCTCATGAAGAGCCAGTAGCCTAAATGTGAAATTTCTCATGCACATCAGAAGCCCAAGGGGCTAAAAAAGCCAAAAAGGAAACACATTTCAAAGGCATCTGCCTCTCTATGAAAAGCAATATAGCATTTTCTTTTTCTACAAAGGGAACAAGAAAATTCATTCACCAATTTCTTGATTAGCTCAATTGTTCTAAGAAGATAATAGTTACTAAGAATTAGGCACTTACTACATGCCAGGAATCAAGGGAAGCACTTTGCAAGAAGGATCACATAATATTTATAACCTAATGATGTAGGCACTACTATTAGTCCTGAGAGACTATGTTAACTTCTCTTTCTGGGTCCACAAGAGGCGTGGTTTCCAAGGCAAGAACTTCCCAGCGCCATACCTCTATCCACCCCCGATCCAGGAGTCTAGAGTTCTTTGTCTAACTTTCCCACAAACAGAAAGGTAGACAGCCCAGGTGAGCTTCCGTTGTTTAAAAAGACTACCAAAAGCCTTGGAAGGAGGGACTCTATTGCAAGCCAGACAGCCAATCCAGCATCAGAGTCAAAGATCAATCACTCCAGAGGAAGTTTGGAAAAGCTCCTCTCACTGGACGAGAACTTGAATGGGGCGGGAGTAACTCCGGGGTTTAATTCCCCCTACTCCCTTAATAGGGATTTCCCTCTCTGGGATCACCTCCCACGGCAGCAGCCAGCAGCGTGGGAGCCTTCTCTCTCTCTTTATCTGTGAGGACTCCATCTCTGGATCCCCTCCCATGACATTGTGGGAGCTCACCCGCTCGCGCTCTCTCTCTCTCTCTCTCTCTCTCTCTCTCTCTCTCTCTCTCTCAGATCCTTCTATCTCTCTTTGCCTAATAAATCGCTTTCTGCAAAACTCTTTGGGTCCGACATTTACTTGAATGAGCCCACCACGCCTCCAGGGCCTCTTCCCCCTTTCCTGGGGCAGGGGAGGCCAAGAACCTGGGACACCCAGTTACAGTCCCATTGGACAAATGTGAAAACTGAGGTTTAGAGCTTATATATCCTGCCAGGGTCACTCAGTTCAGTTGGGATTCAAACCTAGACTTCTCTGGCTCTGCAGCCATATTCTTACCGGCTATGTTATCTCGTTTCCTGCCCTTTCTAGCTACCATCTATGTGCTTGATAAATAAGGGAATCTTTTTACCCTAGAGTGAAAATCAGAGATTCTGAGGAAGAGGCATAGTATTCTAGGAAGTGCCCTCCTTTAAGAACAAAGTAGGCTGGTTTCTTACTGCCAATCAAAGTGTGGCATTGGCCCCTCTGGGGCTCACCTTTCTAGTCTGCAAATTGATGGGAGCAAAGGACACAATGTGTAAGGACCCTTCCTGCCCTAACGTTCTGTAATTCTATTAACCACATTTTCCCCTCTCCCATCATTTCTCCTGAGCTTTGATTTTTACTTTTTCATGGCCAATAGAAGTCACACACACCAAAGGCGAGGCTGCCCTCCTCTCGTGATCTGTGATCATTTGAACATCCTGCCTCAATTGAATCATCCTGACAGCTATCCCTATGGCTGGCCAGTCAACTCCCAAGAGCTTCCTGGAAAGGCAGATGCAGTATCCAGGGCAGAAAGTGCAACCCCTGTCATCTCACCCCTTCTCTGGGCTCCAGCCCCATGGCCTTTTTTTTTTAGGTCTTCAGACTGGCTCCCTGCCATCCTTGCACCTGTGCACATGCTGCTCCTCTGCCTGGAATACATTTTCTTCCCTGTCTCCTGTGGTTAGGGGCCAGGCCGGTTTCCCTAAAGAGGTCTAAAGGGAGGCTACAATCCTCATTCTAGATTGTCCCTTTCCTATACAGTACTTCTCTGAATTGACCCCTCTTTATTCAATTGGATCAGTGTCTTAGTCTTTCACTATACTCACCCTTGTGTCTCTGCACCCAGCCCAGGGTCTGGCTCATAGGAACTTCTCAAAACCTGTCGGCAGAAGAATTTTCACACTAATCTGCCACCCACATCTGCGTTCTCTTATTTGTGAGGTACAAGAAAGGAAGATGGCAGCCCAATTTACGGTGAGGTTACAAGGCTAGGTCTCCTCTCCGCCCACCAAGCAATGTCTCAGAACCATGTTCTTTGCTGAGTTCATTTTTATGTTTTTCCCCCCATTTCCAAACAGCAAGGAATCTTGAAGATCAATGCCTGAGACCAAAGAGACTTATGAATGTTAAGAAGATTATGCACATAAATGTACCAACTATGACAGCCCACTAAGAAGAATAGTAATATTACACTGCGTGCTAGTTTATCAACCTTTGCAACTTAAAAAATTCACAGCCAATTTAATTAAAAATATAACAGCTCTGAAAGCTGCTAAAATGACTACGACAACAATCCATCATTTTGTAATAGTGCTGGATATCCATTAGGGACTTTGCACTGGATGCCAACTTTTTTAAGCCCAGATAGTAGGGGCACTTCATTCTGCACAATTAATGTCACTGCATTTAAAATATTGACTATCTATAAAGAAGAAAATACCAAACATCTTTATAACCCACATTTTTTATGGTCAAAACTTGCTTAGAAAGGTGCTTTGAATTTATTTGTTATAAGCTGCACATTTCACATTCAGAAAATTAAAATGGTTTCTACTGACTAACTCATTTAATCATTGAGTTGATTTAATGAAAAACACTATGCATTTTTCTCTTCTTGGTTGCTAAGATTAATACTTTCTGTTCATTAGCAATCAAATACTGCAGGAAGGTTTACATCTTATTCTCACTTAACTCATTGCCTTTTATTTTTAAAAATTCTAATAGAATTTAAATGGTATCTTTTAAATCACTCAGGAATTCTCTTAGTAACTCGTTTTATCTTGCGGAAGACACATGGCTAGCTTGTGACATTGAGACATTTATGTTTGACTTCTTTTCCTAGGCTTTTTAGGGGATGCATGTATAGGGAGGAAAGGGAGTGGAGACTTTAGAAAAATTAGGAATCTAGTTTCCAGGACCCCGAACTCATTAATACATCAGTGACATTGTAGCATCCCTTGAAATTCTGTTAAGAAGGGCCCTTTGATTTATTAATGGGATTTTATGAGCTACCTGGGAATGTGAATCCATTAAAAATGTTAACTATAAGCATCTGGCTTTCATTGAATAAAGAATTGAAGCCACCACATAAAAGTGACTCTGCACAAACATGGTACTCCTCTCCCATCCCTCCCAAAGCTTCCCTTGTAAATGCCACTTCGTCACAGCAGTGCCATTTGCAGTTGTAGTCTCATCTCTGTTATCCACTGCTATTTTCAGGAGCGTATAAATGAGCAGGGAAATTCCTCTACCCTGGAAATGCTTCTAAGGGTGGATTCTAAAATGGAATCTTTTCATGACAAGATTGGTTACAAAACAGTATAATTAATGTAAATTGTTGAATAATAGGGCCAGTAGTTTAAAAGCAGCATTTCCAGATTTTCCTCGCTCCCATACCAAAAAGCATTTTCTTGAATCCCAAATGCTTCATAGGAGGAAATAATAAAAGGCAGGTGATAGCATTTTGTACTGAGCATAGATACAATGGTTTAAGGACACTGGGCATAAAAAGACACAGTGTACTGAGTCAGGAGCACTAAGAGGTAGAGGGAAAATTAACCATTTGGGAAGTAGGAAAAAGATGCATTTTAAGGTGGCATGCAATGAGTCAGCCAGCTAATCATAGTAAGAGCAGGTTCCCTAACTTTTACTTTCTATTTTAACGTGTTCATTGCTTCTCTCTCTCTCTGTTTTTTTCCCTCTGTGTGTGTGTGTGTGTGTATAAATCATCTGTCTTCCTCATTGAATTATTGTTATTGATTGATTGTAGGAGGAGAAAACAAGAATTTTCCTTTCCATTTTATAGTTAGGAAAACTGAAACACAGGCATCAGTGTGCTGTAATTCTAGTATAGTGCTCTTCTCCTTAATGCATTTAGGAAAATGATTTTTTTTTACATTTGTGCAATTATTTAATATTTTGTCTCCCCAACACTGTAATAGCTATGAGAGCCAAATCAATACCTGTCTGGTTTATCATGATAGTCCCAGTACTAACATCGTCCCTGCTATGTGGTTTGTAGGTGCTAAGTAAACTTTTTTTTGAATGAATGAATATTATTTTCTGAGATCATTCCTATTGGACCATTAGCAAAGCAGGACTAAACTCTAGATCATATTCCTGTACTATTATTGAATTTCTATTCACCCCTCAGGACTCTGATGAAATGTCAGCATCTTTGGGAAGCCTTTCTGAGTTCTCCCTGACCTTGCCTGGGCTCCATTTATACTTTGTACTTAGCTCTGTTGTGTGTTGTTTCTTTTGCTTCCTTCTCTTCATGGACCCACTCTTTCATGTGGGGAATTATCCTGTTCCTTATGCTTTGGATGGGGTTGACTCCATTTCTAACTGTCCTTGGGGTGGGTTCATAATCCAGATCTGGCCTCTCAGGGAACCCCATCTCTCTGGCCATGGTTATTAGCTCAGCAATGAGCATGCAGCTTAACTTGGGCCAGCGTGTTCTGTGCAAAGTTTTATAAGCATTATCGGGAGGAGAAAAAAAAGCCCAAGATCTTTCTAGCATAAACTAGTAGGATATCAGCCTCAGGCTGCTGGTGTTCACATTACCTTCCCTGAGGAGAGGCTGCCTGAAAGAAGCCCCTAATGACACTGCTTGTGCCCCTGGATCCAGCCACGCCTGAATCAACAATACCATTAGATTTTTCAGTTACATGAGCTAAGAAACTCATTCTCCTTCCCTTAAGGCAGGTTGAGTTGGGTTTCTGTAACTTGCAAAGGATCTCTAATTTCTCTGTGTTGCAGTCTATTGAGCATGTATTCCATGAAACATGGATGATTCATTTCTGTATTCCCAATGCTGAGCACAAGCCTTGTCCTCAGTAAAAGCTTGTTGAATTAAAAAAAAAAAAAAATGGTGCAATTCTAGGGCAAGAGCATTCCCAGCCAGGTGTTTTGGGAATAACCCTGTCAATAAGGGCTATGTATCTTTTGGATCAAACTCTCATAGAAGAAGGAAGACATCATAAAGATACCCAGAAAGTGGGGGCACGAAGGTCAACTGGAAGAGAGAAAATGGCCTTCAGCCAGTCAAGGAGGATCTTACAGCAGCTCAGATAAGACGGTGGGAGCTGTGCAGCCCCAAAATGGATTTCCCATGACTAGGTTTTAATCATCGCTACAATATTCTGTGTCAGATGGAATGAACAATCCGAAGTGCTTTGGAAATGTCAAATCGTTCGTAAGTTCCTTAGAGCTTTGTGTCTCCTTTGAACCCCATGGATGATTTAGGGCCTCAGAACAGGTGTAGTAAACCATCTCTGTTTTAGCTGGCAATTGAGGGACTCTCAAAGTCTGCCTAGAAAAGAATGTCATCTACTACAGGAAGAAACAGATGATGCAAAATTTTGACTTTTTAACCTAAAGTTTGGTCCTATCTGGCAAAACAATTGAAGAAACATGACTTTCCAATCTATTTGGAAGGTGAGGATTCCAAGTACAACGTCGCTGTGATTTGAAAACTGTGAAAATCTATGCTAATACGAAGCTTAGGAATCACCCAGACCTGGGTTTAAATTCTAGATTTGCCACATTTTTGGGGGGGTTGGGGGACTGAGAGACCCTGAACAGATAATGTGTATGACCCCTAGTGTTCTCATGTGTAAAACAGGACTATACCGCCTCACAAAGATTTGGTGAAGATTAAAGGAAATAATAGACGTTAAATGCTTAGCAAGAATCTAGTATATAATAAGAGCTCAACATGTATTAGCTGCCATTGTGGTGACAATGATCATGATAATTTCAAGCTTTTATATCCAATTTTGTGTTGCTGGATGCTTTATTAGGTATGAATTAACATCTCAAACATATTTGTCCATCTGTCATTATTTCTGTATATGTTGTTCACCCAACCATCATATCAAATTCCTGTTCCTGTAGTTTGGTGGCGCTCATTTTTGGGGGGGTTATGAACCTCCTTGAAAATCTGATGAAATCTGGGTGATGTGCCCCACCCTGGAGCTCCAATAGCACCTCCCAGGTTCCACCTGACCACACTGTACCTCTCTCCGCCTGCAGTGTGGCTGCTTGTTTATTCCTTTTTCCAGGCTCTGGGAGGTCAGGGACTGCATCTGCCCAGATCACCATTTTCTTTCCCTTGCTTAACTCTGTGCCTGGCAGAGAATAGGTGTTTGATATTCACTGAATGCATAAATGAAAATTCAAAGCCTTCCCCTGACCCCTTAAAAATTTACCTACACTCAAGCTTTCGCATCTAATTTCCGACCCTGTCAGGGGACTCCAGGTAAGAACCTGTTTTAATGACCACCTATTGTAGGTCATTAAAAATGCAGTAGGGAAATTTTCAGGCCAAATAATGAAGCCTCCTCTATTTCAGGTCAACTAATGAAGCAGCCTTACTACAGGCCAGAAGGAAAGTGTAGATCGTCATCTCAAGAGAGGAAGGACAAAGTCGGAATTGACACTGTGTTTGTGATAAAGGCAGCCTTTGTCCCTTGTTTTACCAAAGATGACAAGGGGAGCCAGCTGTGCCCAAGGTCACATGGCTAGTGGTAAAGAGACTTGAATATCCTGGCTTCCAGACTAGCGCTCATCAAACTCTAACCTTCCTTTCTTCCACAGAAGCTTAGTCCTTGCGAGAATTCAGTTAAAATTTCCTTCCAAGCATGGTCAGAGGATAATGTAAGGAAATGCAGATTTACATGACTTTGGTCAAATTACGGACAGGACTTTACAAGAAAGAGTTGATTTAAATCTTTTAAAACCTTCAGAGTGAAGGGCTTGCCTCATTGCCCCATTTGAAAGATGAAACCATTCTGTCTTTATGTTTCATTGATGGGAGTTTGACTTTGGAAGGAAAAAGACCTGGCCCTTGAGAGCAGGCCCAGTGAGGATAGGGATTGTCATTTTCTCCTCACTGAGGCTTAGCAATGCTTTTAGCCCAGGCCCAGCCCGTGTATCCCCAAAAGTGACAAAGGTATGGCATTTCACACAGGAACATTGGGGAGCTTTTTTCCATGGGACACAGCATGAGAATCCATTAATCTCACTGCCACATATGCAGGCTATTTCTCACAAGCTTAGACAGACACTTGAGTTTTTTTAAACCATGAAAAAAAGAACTTTGTCCTCCTCATCATACCAGATGCTCCATCGGGTAAACATCACACATAGTTTTTAGAGAAATATGACACGATCTGAGAACATCTGCAATTTTCTAGAACATACTGTTGTCAGAACTTGACTTAAACAACAGACATCAGACTTTCCCCTTCGGAGGTTTTGCACTGAATTTTTCCATTATAGTACAAATGGCTCCTTCCAAAATGACACCAATTAAAAATGTACCAGGACATGAACATTACCACCAATTCAGATACACACATGTTATTAACAATGGTGCTCATTCCTGTTTTAGAGATGAAAATTACAGAGAAGATACGAGTGGGTTTTCTCCTATTGCTGCTTTCATTTGCTTTGGAGGCCACAAATTCAAGAGATCATTCATTCTTAGATTAACAAAAGTAGCCACCACCTAGCAAAACATCAGGCCATGTGTGGGCGCTTTATATGCACCACCTCCTTAAAGTCCCTCAGTGGTCCTTGGCGACAGCTGCTATTATCTTCCATGTCATACATCAGGGCACTGAGGCCCAGAGCCCAAGTGATATGGTTTGCAGAGCACTTGCTGTGTGCTAAGCACTCTCCACGCATTTTATTCACAGTATCTCATCTCGCCAAACCCTTTGAGGTCATTGCCTTCGTAAGCCCCAATTTACAGTTGAAGAAACTGAGACAGGTCTCAAAGCTAGGCCTAGTTTCCTCCAAAGTTCAGTCACATTTGTTCCCTTTGATAGTATGAGGGAAGGCCCTTTTCTGGTTAAGAGCACAGACTCTATGGTTAAACCTACTGAACTCTACCCTTGTTAGAAGTATGATCTTAGATAGACACGAGTTAACTTTCCCATGGCTCAGTTTCCTCACCTGTAAAGTGGCATAATAATGGAACTTACCTCAAAGAATGGAGAGAATGCACAAAGCATGTAGCATGTGGTCTAGCATACACTGTTATCAGCCAGTCATTAGCAGTGAGGGATAGCATTAGGAGAAATACCTAATGTAGATGACAGGGTGATGGATGCAGCAAACCACCATGGCACGTCTATACCTACGTAACAAACCTGCACGTTCTGCATTGTACCCCAGAACTTAAAGTATAATAAATAAATTTTAAAAAATAAAATAAAATAAAAATAATACTGACCGTAACATTTGTTCTTATTATTTTCCTATAAAATAAGGCTATATTCATTAAGGATATGGGGATTAAGGCAAACCAAAACAAAAGAGTAAGGATAAGTTTAATTGTGTGAAAAAGATCAAGGTAAGACAGCCTAGGCAACATGGTAAAACTTCATCTCTACCAAAAGATGCAAAAATTAGCTGGGCACAGTGGTGCATGCCTGCAGTCCCAGCTACTCAGGAGACTGAAGTGAGAGGATCATCGCTTGAACTCAGAAGTTTGAGGCTGCAATGAACTATGCTTGCACCACTGTACTCCAGCGTGGGTGACAGAGCAAGACACTGTCCCAAAAAATAAAAAGTAATTAAGAAATAAAAAGTAAAAATTGAAGATTAAGATAAGAGATGCCCCGCTGTGTGGCACAGAGCTCCATCTGATTGGAAAGGGTGGCTGCAAGGGAGTGCTTCCCCTTATTAGTTCAGACAGGCTTATATGCTGCTCAGTGTTGACAGAACACACAACAAACTCGTCTTTGTTTTTGTCTCTACCAGAACTACCAGTGTGCCCTGCTGTGTGGTTTTAACCCTGGTCCTGGGATAGGTTTCCACAGCTATGGGAGAGGGGGAGACAGGAAATGCCACTTTCTGAGTTCATCAGGGTAGAAGTGTGCACCTGCAGCAAGATATGATTCACCCTAGTTTGCTTTCAAGACAAAACGGTGCCTGCTGATTGGATAGATATTGTTGAGGCAAGATGTGATGTGTCTAGCCTGTGCCCAACATATATGGGTGAGGTCATTCCTTTCATCTCTAATGGTGCCCAGTAAAAGGAGAATGAAATGCAAATCCCCTACCTTGACCCATTTGTAGTTCTCTAGCAACACCCCCAGACCCTCTATCTCTCCCTTGATCACAAGGGCTTCCTTCCATCTTTAAGCTCCTTACAACAGCTCCTCCTTTGCCTGTGACGCTCTGTTCCCAGGTTTTCCATGTACCTCCTTCTTCTGTTGGGTCTCTCCTCAAATCTGTCTTCAAAGAGGCATTCCTTGCAAATCCATAAACCACTGTTGCTCTCTAATTCACTTCCTTACTCTGTCTTGTTTTTCTGTCTGCTAAAATAGAACTGATAATCCTCGTCCTCCTTCTTTCACAGCATTTCTTTGATGAGCAAATGAGATTCATGTGTATGTGTCTATGAAGATGCTTTTATAATTGTGAGTGATCACTAGGGATGCATAAGAGGATTCAGTTCCTATGTCAGTTCACATTGGGTAGGTTTTCCTGAAGCACAGTCCTGAGATGAATTCTAAGACTGCAGTGTTCTCAGGGACAAAGGGTGAGCAATCCCTAAGTGATGTCTGACTTGGGAGAGGGAATTAGAGGCGTGGGTGTCACATATTTGCTATCTGTGCCAAAAACAAAGTCATATATTATTAGAAGGCCAAAATCAGTAATTTACAAACAGCTTCCTCAAACTTTCAATGGTACTTCTGGAAAAGTGAGATTTGAAATTTTACTCTCCTTCCTTTGTACAAAAACTTATTCCGCTGACTACATTACTTTCACATTAAAACCTAATAAGAAAACTTCATAGGTTTCATCATATATTTCACATCATTGCTAAAGTTCTAACACTATTTTTGGAAATCATCAAAAGAGAAAAGTATAAGAGAGTCAAGAAAAACAGAGGAGTTTTCCATGTTTAATATTATAAGTCACCAGAAAGTATCATTTTGATATTACAGGTTTTTTTTTTTTTTTTTTTTTGAGACACAGTCTCACTCTAACTCAGGCTGGAGTACAGTGGCACAATCTCTACCCACTGCAACCTCCGCCTCCTGGGTTCAAGCGATTCTCATGCCTCAGCCTCCCAAATAGCTCAGATTACCAGCACCCACAACCACGCCCAGCTAATTTTTATATATGTAGTAGAGATGGGGTTTCATCATGTTGGCCAGGCTGGTCTTGAACACCCGGCTTCATGTGATCTGCCCACCTTGGCCTCCCAAAGTGTTGGGATTATAGGCATGAGCCACCATGCCTGGCCTTACAAATTTTATAAATAGTGATAGGCAAATACATCTAATGAAACTAGAGTATTATTTGTCATTTCTTTGGATGAACCGATCCATGTAAGAAGGGTGTGGTTCCGGGTTTCTCCTATTTCACCACACAGTAACCCACCATGGCTCTCTCTTTGATGCTGGCATTATATAATTTTCAATGCACTGAGACAGATTTTAATTCATTTAATAATTAGGTCAATAAAAACCATTATTGCTGAGAGTACCATTAAAAGTCCATAATGTTACCTTAATGGGGGAAAAACTAATATAGTTCCGTTGGATTTTTTCCATGAAATTAATATTATAGCATTTTAGTGGGTGTCTTCAATAGCTTAAATAGACATTTTTATTAACAGAACTAATCATGGAATTAAAACAAATGAAAATTGTTACATTTGCTGTGATGAAGTATGCATGTTCACAGGATTTTATCAGCCCCGTTCCTGTGAAGACCCTGAACATTTACTACCACAAATGGTATATTAAAGTTGCCTGAACACTGCTTAGGGCTCCAAAGAGGCTGCCAATTTATGTTTTGGTGATTTTTCCCCTTGAACACGATGGCTCTATTTCTCAGAGCCACCCTACTGGGAAACATTCCAGAACCATAACCTCCCAAACCAAAAGCCTTCTCTCAAGTTCCCTTTTTGGTTGGGAGTATTTCACCTAGGATATCTAAGACAGTATTTCAGCTCAGAAAAACACCAAGGCAGAAGGGGTTGCATCTACGCTGCCCAGAAATGTTATATCACCCGTCCTTCCTCAGCTTAATCACTGACGGTAGATAGATCTTAAGATGAACTAAGGTAAATTCTACTATAGTGCTAAATGATTTAGGTAAATTCTCACTAAAGCAGCAAGATAGCAGGAGGAAAGAAGATTATACCAAGGGCTTCCTTTCAGACCACAGGAATGCTATGATTCTTTGAGTTATTCAAATGCACAGGTCACTGTGTATGGCTGCATCATTGCTGCCTGGGTACCCGCAACTCTTTTCACAATCCGATGCACCAGGATTCACAAGAATTCAGGGGTGATCAATATTTATCAAAGCCAAGACCACAGATATACCTAGCACATTATATGCTGATAGAACACTTGCTAATATACCCAAAAAGGCAGCAGCTGGAGGCTGTGCAAACAGTACAGGCTCTGGGTTTGGGAAGATGTGCATTAGATTTTAGTGCCTTTGTTCCCAACAGGATGACCATGGTTGGGTTAGCTCACTTCAGTTTTCAGTTTCAGCATCTGGAAAATGGATTGATGAAGTCCACAGCTGTCTGAGTCCATGGTTGTTAAGAAGGTTCAAAAGAGATTCCAGATGAAAAATATCTAGCACTGTGGCTGGCAGAGAGTAAGGGTCATTCTTCAGAGGAAAGAGTCATCTCAGTTGGCATTTGGCACTCCAGCCTTATTTCCCTGGATGTATTTAAAATCTGAATGGGAGGGTAGCCTCTGCTAACCTCCAGGCATATTGGTGAGCTCTCAGAAAGGCTTGTACATGGCCAGACATGCTGAATCTAAACACTTTAGAAGGGAAGCTGCACTCCTCCACCTATTACTCCATTTCCCTGTAGGAATATTCCAGAAACACTAGGAAACCTACTTAAATATTTTTATTTAACTCAGTTTTAAACAACATCTGACAGAAAATGCCATTCTTAGTAAAACAAACCTTCTTTGAAGGTGTATATAGACTTACATATGGGATATTTGCAACCAGTCAGCACTTTGGGTGACCAAGCAGGTCTTGGGAACTGGGAGGCACAGTAAAAATGAAAGGCCTCATTGGCCCTCCCTGAGTTCTAAGCAAGATGTGGTGCCTGAGAAAGCGTATGCAGGTCATCTTGGGAAAGACTATGAAGCCATGCACAATGGAGAAAAAAAAATACCTTAAGAAAAAAGTAACTAACGGGAAGGCACGGACATTTTGCTTTTCAAGGCCTGTGATTTGCTTAGGCAAATTTGGAGATTGCTCAGATATTGTTTCTGTGGGAAGAGGAAAAAGGGAACAAAGAGAGACATAATACTTGTGACCTTACAAGCTCCTCCCATTTTCTAGTCTATTTGACAAGAGCAGCAGAGGTTCATATCAAGGAAGTGAAAGGGCATGATGAGAAGACCCTGAAACTCCCCTAACAGGGATGGGAACAATCTGTGGGTATTTCGTTCATGAGAAGTAGAGGAAAAGTAACACATTTAGAAGCCAGCTGGTGCCCCAAAGTTAATAAATTGAATAAAGAAATATGACAGCTAGACAGTCCTAGAAATGAACACCCTGAAATCATCCTATAAACTTTTTTTGGAGGGAGATAGGGAAGAGAAGAGACTCTTCCTTCAATTTATTTCACTTCATTGGTGATACTATTGGGCATTAACTTGGGATTCACTATTCCTGTGGCAAGTACTTACTTTTGCTGAAATTACCAAATATTCTCTGGAACAGAGACTCTTATCAGAAAATTGATCTCTCTAATACATAAAGGCATCTTGCAAGAAAAAAAGTCCCTTGTGGGTGTGATTTTTAAAAATGGTTCACTGCAGGCCTTTCACAATCACATGGAAATTTGGAGATTGCTCAGATATTGTTTCTGTGGGAAGAGGGGAAAGGGAACAAAGAGAGACATAATACTTGCGACTTTACAAGCTCCTACCATTTTCTAGTCTATTCGACAAGAGCAGCAGAGGTTCATACCAAGGAAGTCAAAACCATTCAGGAATACAAATTATTTACAAAAAAAAAAAAAAAAAAAAAAAAAGGCTGTGCTTTGCATTCTTTTCTATCACTTTGACAATTGCCAAGTAATTGTGCTCGCTCAGTATTATTTAAATTAAATTATCAAATGCAAATGCTAAATATGAACCTCTCAGCAAAGCACTGGATTATAACGCCATGTCCTCTATTCAGACTAAAAGCTGATTACTGGTTCTGGAGTTATAAACATGTCAGACAATAATTTAATTGCTTTGCAGGTAGAGGAATATGCAGCATTCTTGTTCTCATTCTGGAATTCAACACGACTCTTTAATACAACATAATGATCATAAACACACACAAAGTCTTCGCCTGACACCTGCTTTATGGTAAAAAGAAGCTATTGCAAATTTCTGCAAAGCTCAAAGAATGAGGCAGTGCCAGATTTTTTAATCACTAAGCAAAACAGGTTTCTCACCAAGTGGCCCAGGCTTTTACTCCTGGTTCAGAGAGTTAAAAGATGCATTTTCAAAATGAATTTAAAGCTACAATGAATTTCAGGTGCAAAGGACCACCTTCTAACAGCTAATTATTTGCTTCTTGTCTTCAACTGAGCTGTTAACCAGAGGCAGCCAACATGTGCACCCCTTTCTCGGGCCACTGGTGAAGACAGATGTCACAATCAATACTCATTAACTCTGGGATTAGTGTGTATATTCCTCAAGAAGAGAAGGAGGGTCTAAAATGTAACTAGGAGGACATTGTAAGCATTTTCTGAGCATTCCACTAAGGGTTAAACCAAAACAGGATAGGAGTGCAGGAGACGGGAAAAAAGAAGGGGGAGCAGGAGAGAGAGAGAAGGGAAGAAGAGGTAACATTTTGTGACCTCCTCTGTCCCTGGAGCTCTTTAGGTATCAACTCCTGAAATTCCCATGGATCCTGACCATCTCCTCCTTCCCAGCTCATCACAGAGTTGTTGAAAATTTCTTTGCAATTGGGTAGGCGGATCCTGCAATTCCAGATTGCAAAGATCCTAATCTGGAAAGGTGGATCAACTTGAACATTAGACTTTTATGAAACACGATACAGAAATTGTAGAGTTGCAGCAGTGTACCTTCCTGCTCATTTGTAGCCCACTGCTGACTACGATGACGCAACATTTACTGAGCACTGTGTGCCAGTGCTGTGCTACCTGTATGCTTCACATGGAGTACCTTATTTAATCCTTATGGCAATGCCATAACCTATAGGAAGCAGTCATCCTTTTATGTCCGATCCACATAAAACTGTCTGAAATGATTTGTACCTAATATAATAATGGCAGGGGCTTAAATGCTTTCATTTTCGTACTTTGCTATGTTTTAACAAGTTTTTGTGATGGATGTCTTCTCATTTTTGCAAAATCAAGAATAACTTAAAAAAAAAAAGACTGGATACAAATGCAAATCTGCCAAGATGTTAACCTTGGTTAATTCTGGGTGATGAGAACATAGATGATTGTTATTTCCTTCTATGTACATTTCTGAATGTTTAGTTTCCCTATATAAGTGAAACTATAGACCTTAAAAAATACAAACAAAAGAAGAAACCCTTCAGTAGTGCCACGGTGTAAGCAGAATGAAGCCCAAATTTTATTGAACACAAGGGAGAGCCAATGCTCTATATCAGCGCCAGGCACACCACCAAGCATTTGCTATGCACAATCCCACCAGCTCCTTCCAACAACTCTGGGAGGTGGGTGTCACCACCCTCACTGTACAGACAGGCAGAGTGAGGTTTCGAATGGGTAAAGGACCTGCATGTGAGGTCACTCGGTTATCCGGCCTCCACTTACCCCTCTGGCCTGAGGCTCCGTGGTGTGTCCTCTGACCTTTGCACATACCCTCCAGCCGCCAGAGTCCTTGTCTTTGTCTGACCACAACCTCAAGGTCCCTAGGTCCATACCTGATGTTCACACTCTGTCATCTACTTGGAAAGCCATTTTCCAGGCTTACATCCATTCTTTCAAACCTGTATCAAGTACTCCCCCTTCCACAAAGATTCTCTGAATCACTTCAGCCTTAGTGTACTGACCTTGGTGTAATATATGCTACAGGCTGCCAGGTGGCAGGTGCCAGGCCAGCTCAGGCTCACTGAATGCTCTGTACAGCTTATGCAGTGTTTAAAAGATTTAAAAAATAATTAGATTTTTACTAAAAAAAAATGTGTACCTAGTGGCTCAGATTCCCCTACCCTGCTTGGCAATCATTAACTGTAGCCAAGTAGCCTCTGCCCTATTCAGGGAGAAGCCTGTGTGTGCTCTAGTTCCTACCCGTCTCCTTCTAACTCTTCTTCTGATCCTTGGCCCATTTCTCTTAACTCATTGTTTTATGTGCCCAGCACATCGTAAATGTTCACTGAGGGCCAGAAACTAGTCACGTCACTACTGCTATAATCCTAGGGAGAGATAATGGTGGTCTGAATTAGAAGCAGTGAAATTCCAAAGAATCTCTCCTCTGAAATTATGGGCTTTATTTATTTATTCAAACACTTTCTATCTTGAACTAACTGTAGTGATGCGGGTATACGTCTTATCTATTCTACTTGACTGACTGTGTCCCCTTGAAGACACGTACCTGTCAGGTGCCATGCCTGCCCTGTGATATCCCCAGCCCTGCCTAGATGAATGGCACATACATACCAGGCACGGGATGAACGTTAGTCAACTGAACATTCATTTTAATCCTGAAACCCGGCGTTTATGTTTCCGCTATGTTTAAAAGCTGGCAAAACAGACGTTCTTCCCTCCCACTTACTAAATTAAAAGCTCAGTCCGTTAATTATCTGCATTAAAGTCAAGAGTCTGAGATATCCCCCAATTTATAAACACAGGGACGAGGGACATTTTTTTCCCAAGTTGTAGGGACAGAAAGAAGACTAAAGGATGAGGACCTTACAGGTGAGCACGGGGCCAGCGAAGGTTCCTGTTTTAAGGTCATCTCCCGGTGCTCATTAGCGCTGTTGCTCTTCACGTGGGTGAGCGGGAGCACTTCCATGAAGAAGAGACCTCTGCGGCAGCTCTTGCTGCATTAACAGTCTCCGAAGGTGATTTGGCAGCAGCGTGGGTCTCATTAGAGTGTGAGGATGTGCAAATGCAGAAGGCCTCACTTTGAGAAAACACTTTGCATATGAACAAAGGTGGAAAGATGTCAGGGTTTTAAAGGGAATCTGCATCTGGCTCCTCACTTAGCAAAGTCATCAGGAGATTCTGCTAATAAAGAAGTTCTCAACCTTTTCAAGCTATTAAAGGTGACTCAACAAAGCAAAGTGGCTTTGTTCCCCACGTTTCCTTTTGTCAGTTGTCTTGAACAACCAAGCCTGAACAAAACAGCCTAAGAGAGATTGCCAGGTAACAATAAATCCCTATTTGCTTCAGTAAAGGACATCTCAAAGAAGGGATAAAATATAAAGGATATCAGAATTAAAGAGGCACAAAAAACCTGACCACTCAGGGCACGCAGATTCTGGGTAGCGATGAATGTATTAGGTCGGTGCAAAAGCGATGGTGATTTTTGCCATTACTTTCAATGGCAAAAACTGCAATTACTTCTGCACCAACATAAATAATATTTGGGGCCTGGTTCTCAGGGGTAGGGCTTCCAGCATTTTAAGTGGCAGTCTGCCATCAGGCAAGACATACACATTCATCATTGATGTGGCGTTATCATGACATATTCTGTTTCCTTGAGCAGAAAAAGGCCTCAGCAACATCTCGCAGAGTGACCATCAGGTTATGTCCTTGTCTCTGGTTCATTGGAAGAGAGCAGGAAATCGTGAAACCCACAAGAAGAGCTCATGGCTCCTCCTCACGCTCCTACACTTAAATCCAGGAGGAGACTACCAGGGGTTGGTCAAGTTCGAAGATATTTAACGAACCACACATTGTCTACACTGCACCGTTTCAAGGTCAACGGCTGTCTGTCTCCTTATCCCACAAGACTATTTTCCCTTGAAGAAGAAGGTACTGCTGTTACCGAGGGAGGGTGTCCAGGTTCTTGGCATCTTGAACTGGACAAAACGCACAAACAAAGCAAGGAAAGAATGAATCCACAAAAGCAGAGATTTATTGAAAATGAAAGTACACTCCACAGTATAGGAGTGGGCCCGAGCATAGGGGCTCCAGGGCCCCATTACAAAATTTCTGGGGATTTAAATACCCCCTAATGGATTTCATTGGTTACTTAGTGTATTCCCTATGTAAATGAAGAGAATGAATTACAATTACAAAGTCATTTACTTGGCGTATGCCCTATGGAGGGGATATCCCCTGTCATAGCCAAAGTGTGAATCGGCCTTATGTTCCCTGCTTGCAGACCCTATTTTCCTGTCTCACTGCCACCTTGGTCTCCTTGGAGGACCCTTTGCTGACTCTGCCCTTCCAAGAACTGGCAAGTCAGTTGATCCCTGGAGCTGCACCACTGTAGAAAGTGCAGGGTGAACAGCGGAGGACTGTTGTGCACTAAGCATTTGGGAAAACCACTCTTCCTCCCAGGTTGGGGGCTGCTCTCTCAAGACAGGTACCTGTACTTACTTGTTACTGGAGTGCTCTAATCTCAGAGTCTAGTGTAGGCTTCAGGGGAGAGGGAGCAAAGGCGGCCATTCTGTTTGCTTTGTTTCCAGGCCTTGGGTCTGTCTCTAGAGGGAGAAAGAGTCCTCCACTGTCTAGCTTGAAGTGGTGGAAGCCTGTATGGGGCACGGAATAAAAAACTCAAAAGTGCCCCTTTGCGGCGTGTCCTGCTCTGTGGGCACTGACTCTTTCCAAGCTTGTGAAGACAGAGATAAAGGACAGTCAAGCCCAGGACCAAGTGTTTGGATGGTTCTTATCCCCAAGTTTTCTCATTCCACTAGGAATATGAGAGGCAATTTAATGCAATCTGCATTTTACAGATAAAAATGATAGAGTTTAGGATATGCTTCTCCAAAATATGGCTCCTTGACATAGTGACTATTTTAAGCTAAAGGAATGTGAGAAAATAACAGAGCAGGAAGGTCTTTCTGACTTCCCACTCCTTCTTTGCCCTTGAGGCAGGTTAGAAGACCCTCAGAGAGGTGCCCTCGAGAAAGGAATGTTCTTGTCTCTGAAGACAAAGGGTCACAGAGAAGAATCTGAACAAAACTCTGTGCTAAGCGTCCCCAGTTTATTGCCATTAGACTAAATCCTTTTTGACCTAGAAACTCCACCTTCAAGGTTTTGAGGTAACCATGACCAGTCTAACTGCAGAAACGGAATGGAGCATTGGAAAGAGCACCAACTTAGAGCTCTAAGAAGTAGATGCAGTGTCCTCCACTTACCAGCTTTGTGGCCAGAGTCAAGTTTTTGCCTCTCGGTGCCTCAGTTACCTTATTACGAAATAAGGACTATTGTGAAACTTCAATGAGTGTTCACCGCGTACTGAGCAAGATGCCTGCCATGGTACTCTGCAGACACTACTTCTCTCCCCTCTTCTCTTTGGTGACTTTTAAAGATCGTGGGGAATAATCTACATGAAAATGGATGTTATAAAGCCTAGGACACTAAACGTGTTATTGGCAAGAGGGGTAAATGGTACATTTTTAGGCCTCTCTTAAGCCTAATTAGGACGACAGTCCTAATTTTGTAATAAGCTAACTGAGGCACACAGAGGCAAACCTTGAGTCTTGCCACAAAGCTGATAAGTGGAGGACACTGAACCTACTTCTCAGAGCTCTAAGTTGATGATTTTTCCAATGCTTCATTCCACTTCTACAGTTAGACTGGTCATGGCTACCTCAAAACCTTGAAGGTGGAGCTTCTGGATCCCCAGTGGCCTTTCCCATCAAGGAGAACTCCGCCCGCTTGCCTCTCTCCCACCATTCACAGTCATTGTTACCGCAAGTGAGTTAAAGCAGTTGAGCAAATCTTATCTATATCCCCAGTGTGTGGGGTTAGAATGTAGCTATGGAACACGAGGGTGTCCTCTGAGTGACTCAAACCCAATTATCACTGTAGAAAAAATGAGAACAACAAAATCAAATGCAAACCACCAAAATACAAGTGCAGTCCTCATCTCAAGAAAAAGATAACGGAAAGATCTTCAGAAAGCCATATGGTTTTTTCCTCTCTATTAATTATTTAGTCTCAGCTCAGACAGTTGCAGAAACAGAACAGTCATAAACAGGACCACTGCCATACTTCTGGGGAATGAGGAAAACTCCAGAATAGAAATCTTCAGCTAGCATGGGACTCGGGCTCTGATCCCTCTCTTATCCAAAATTCTACTAAGGGAATTGCCTGAGAACACACCCAGATATCTGTATGAGAGCAAAATAAGAGATATATGAATAGTTAGATAATGCAATGAAGATCGAAAATTATATTTTGGAATGTTGTATTCTATCTCATGGGGCAGGATTTAATCAAGAGCCTAGTGCAATCTTCCATCTCGACTCCCAAATCCAATGTCACACACTGGGGGTCAGGTTGGGGAAGATCTAGCTTAACTCTAGTGAGGAAGATGTCCAGCCTAGTTAACTTTCAGTTCAGGGGGTATTAGTAGCACAGCAGGGATGCCAAACAGGAACACATTTTGGGGTGTCATCAGCAAGAATAAAGTCCAGAGCTATGTGGTGGGTGAGAAGTTTGAAAGTGAGAAAAGGCTTTGGAAGCCCTCTTGTCTTCCATTTTACAGGTGAAGACACTGAGGGCCAGAGAGGCCCAAGGACTCGTTTACCATTCAGGTTATACAGAGAGTTAAAGTCAGGACCCAGACCTCCCAAGCCCAGGCCAAAGCAGGTGATATTCCTGTATCATGTGGTGGCTGTATTCCCCAGCAACAGTATACCCCAGTAGCAGCATAACTTCAGAAAAGGAATGAAAAACAGGGGATATATCCAGTGGAGGGTACCCAGAATAAGGGAATTCAAAGATGAACAATTGTGGGACACAGGGTGATTGGTCATAAGAAGTGGAGACATGAATGGGGGAGCATGATGGTTTCTACAGATGTAGGAGAAAAAAACATTAACAACATGGGTGGGGAAAAGGAATTAGATTTCAGTTTGGTTTCATGAAGCAGGTAGATAACTAGTGGGTGGATCAGAAGAAAGCAATTTATATGTCTGTGGTGAAACATACACACATAACATAAAACACACCATTCAGCCATTTTAAAGTGTATCATTCGGTGGCATTTAGTGCATTCACATTTTGTGCAAACATCACCACTACCTAGTTTTAGAACATTTTCATTATCCCAAAGGAAAACCCTGTACCCACTAAGTGGTAACTCCCCCTTACCCCCACCCGCCCAGTCCCTGGCAAACACTGATCTGCTTTCCGTCTCTATCAATTTGCCTATTATGGATATTTCACAGAAATGGAATCATACAATATGTGGCCTTTAGTGTCTGTGGAAGCAGATGCTTTTTTAACATAATTAAAATTGCAGGATGAAGAGTGCGGTTTGAAAGGGGGCTTGGTAATGACTCGGGATGCTTGAGTTCAGGCCAAGGCTAGAAGTCTGCATGGTAGGGAAACTGTAGAGGGGACTCTGAACAAGAAATGGGCTTGAAAGGATGGCTCTTCAGGGCTTTTCTGTCCTGGAGATGGAGGCCATCTCTGACAAGACCCCCGGGATTATCTCCCTCTTTTCCCACAACCCCACCTCTGTCAGTGAGCCATTCTCTACTGTATGGTAAAACTCAGGTCCAACCACCTCTACTCCTTTTGATAATTTCCCCTCTTTTCCTTCTCCTCCCACCTCCTGTTCTGTTGACAACTGCTTGCCAGTTTGCCTGACACACTGCAGACCATCTTCTCACTCAAGCATGTTTGACCCGAATGTACAGCTTTCTGCTGAGCTGATCTGGAGTTTCAGTTGGCTGTTAGTGCAGCCAGGCATGTATTAAGAACAGGGATAAACAAGGACGGCTTGAGCTTTAACTACACTGATTTGACCCAATAGGCTTGGGGATAATCTATAAGACCTAACAGTCGAGGGCAACAAAATTAGCTACAAAGGGACTGCGGGGTAGAAATGATGTCTTTTGATAGTTCACGCAACACACCCTCACAAAAGACACTAAAAAATCTCCAACACAAGACTTACAACAGCTTAGAGGAGAGGCATTGTGTTTGAGAAACACATATGCTTTTAAAAAGCAGAGGGGAAACCCACGGTGACTAAAGTATTATTTTCCAGGTGGTGATAATGGATTTCATCCCAAGACCTGGAACTTAACGTTAGAACTACAGTATCAGCCCAGCTTTGTGTCTAGGGCTTAACCTTGAAATGTTGTTTAAATAAATAGTTAAGGAACACATACTGGGTTGAATAGCATGTTGTTCAAAAATGCATGTCCACCTAGAGCCTCAGAATGTGACCTTGTTTGGAAGGAGGTCTTGGGAGATGTAATTGGTCAAGATGAGGTCATACTGGATTAGAGTGGGCCCTAGATTCAATGACCGGCGTCCTTATAAGGACATCCACAGAGGGCAGAAGGCCATGTGAAGACACTGGACACTGGAGTGACGCTGCTGTAAGCCAAAGAATGCCAAAGATTGCGGAAAGGAAGGATTCATCCCCAGAACTCTCAGAGAGAGCACGATTCTGCTGACACTTTGGTTTCAGACATCTAGCCTCTTAAACTGGGAGAGAATGCATTTCTGTCATTTTAAGCCACTCAGGTTGTGCTGATTTGTTACAGCGGTCCCAGGAAACTAACATAGTACACTCCCGATTTCCTCTTCTTTTATACAATTGTGCAAACCTATTTGAAAAATGGAAAAGGCTCTTAGTTCTTACAATGAAATCTCATTATATTTGGAGTTCAACTTTGGAACACAGGTTTAGAAACAAATAGGGTCCGATCTCAAGGATTTTCAAAAGGCTTTCTTTGTAATGACTGGGGTTTGTTTGATTTGTTTGCTTGCTTGTTTCCAGGAGAAGAGAAGCCTGGCCTCAGACACTTTTTGTCTTCAGACCTGCTCCTTTCCTTTGAGGATCCCTTCCCCGAAGCTGCCAAGCAGAACCTTCCCTCACGCTGTTCCTTCTTTGTTCTCTGCTCTCCTTTTCCAGACCGAGAGACCTGGGGCCTTGGAAGCAAGCACACGCTGGCTGAGCTGTGATTCCTCCATGTTGATTATAATTTTTATCACATTATATGGGATCCCTCTGGTGGTTACTAGGGGATACGTCAGTTTTGAGAGACTGGAGCAAACCAAAGAATCTTCAAATCTAGAGGATAAGGGGACTCAGAGTTTACAAGTCACAGCAAGCAGCTAGATACTGGTCTGCTTCAGGTGCCTTCTATGGGGTTTGTGAGACGGCTTCTGGGGCCCGAGGAGGGTCTTCTGAGGTGTGAAAGGCTGCGCTGGTGGTCCTTGAAAGCCATTATCATTTGTGTGTGTAGGAATACGGGAGCTGTCTTGTCACATGAAAAACAGCATGGAGCATCCCAACCACATCAAAGGAGTAGTTTGAGCCTTGGGCTGTAGCGGCTCAGAGAGAGAGACAAGTAAGACCCTGGTCAGAGGCGGATGGGAACAGTATTCCCAGACCTTGGCATCAAGTTTCTGAGCATCTCATAAAATGTCTGTAAGGGCAGCTCCTGAGAGTGACCCTCCCAAATCAGTCAAAGCTGGCCCCCTGTCTTAATTATGACTTACAAATAGAAGCATTCATCTGGCTGGATGCAATCTGTCACATGGTTTACAATAGTGGCAGAATAAGAAATAACTTGCAAAACGAGTACATTTTCATGGCTAGCTGGGGCACTCAGAGTTGACATTGGTAAGGCTCTATTAAAATCCCTTTATGTTCTGATATACACAGATGTGTTAATTCATAGCATATTCATCAGAAGACATAAATTAATTGCTCTCTGATGAATTTTATAACACCTCCTTTATGCCTCTCCACCCTCCCCTTCCAAAGTACACTGAAAAGGTCAACAGCACTATCAAATGCAGCACACTTCAACTTCCTTTCAAGCTTATAATTAAAGCTAATTAGTAGCTTTGGTAATTAGCACATGTAAGCTTTCTACTTTCTGAATTAATAAGACTTAGTCAGGTTTTGAGCCAAGTAGACTTTCCACTTGCTGGTTCTGATTCTTAAACTGTGTTTGGCTAGTTAATTTAAAACATGTCTGTTCAAAGTGGAATACTAGAAAGAAACCATACTTATGATGATGTGCTCTCAAGCCAGTGTGATTTATGAACAGGCCAAAGTTAACTGCTGTCACAAGAGAAAATCAGAACACGCTGTGTTTCCAATAACTGACCAGTCTCAACCTCTCAGTGTGAAATGAGTTATGTCCAGTTACTATGTCACGTGGACACAACACAGCCTCAAAGATGCTCTTGCACACTTATGTCACCCTCTGATAACACATCTGTACTAATCACATCAAATCCTCTTTATTTTAGGAGAATGCAGAGGCAATGGCTGTGGGGTGCCAAGATATAACTAACTGCTCATTTTGATTTGAATAAAAATCAAAGAGGAGAAAAATCATTAGTCAAATCAGCTTCTGCTTTTGTGTAGACAAAGTGAGTCTCCAAATAGCTTCATGTTTCTTTTTTTAGCCAGCATGTGGGCATCCTGCATGCCCAGACAGAATTAAAAGTGCATGTTTTAAAATCAAGAAATCAAATCTATATTCTATTAAAAGAAAAAACTTCTGTGATTTGTTTTCAGACTTTAGAAGCAGTTGGAATAAAAATTTCCACGGGTGAGCTCATTTGCTTTTTCTCTTCCCATACTCTCATCTCAGGAAATTTATTTTTGTTTTTTAAAGGAAAGAAGGAAGGAAGGGAGGGAGGGAGGGAGGGAAGGAAGGAAAAGAAAATCACTTAGTGATTTACTGGACTCCTTATAAGTCCAGGACAATGGTGGTGGTTACTCACAGCACTAGTAATTTTGATACATAAGGAAAAGGAAATAGTTGTTGCTACACAGAGAGGGTTATAAGATAGCTCTGGGTCACTGGAGTAAATGGTTTTCATTTTAATGGCACACTTACTGCTACTGTGATAACCACATTTGGATCTATAAGGGGCAGTTGACACTATTTAAGAGCAAGGCACATTTGTTCTTGTGGATGGCTATGACTGTGAAGGTGACAAGGGGTTATGCATTCCCACAACCTCACAGGCCCAGTGGAATGGGAAGCCTTGTCCCCCCTTGGCAGCTCATCCTACCTAGATGAATAAACTCCAATAAGTCCTATAGACAGTCTGCCCCCAGGGGATACTTGGCCATGTTTGGCCCATTTTTGATTGTCATAACTGGTGGGAGAAGGTAGATGCTACTGGCGTCTAATGAGTAGAGACTAGGAATATTGCTAAATGATCAGCCATGCACAGGACAGCCACTCCCCAACAAAGATTATCTGGCCCCACAGGTCAATAGTGCCGATGTCACGGAACACTGACAGAGAAGGTCTAAACAGGGTCTGAGGCCCTCCTTATCTTTGAGTAAGAAGAGTTAAATGTTAGCTTTCCAGATTGACTCTGGACTGATCTTGGCCTTATAAAAGTCAAAAAGAAGTGAGTGATAGCTCACCGCCCGGGGCTAGATCCGAGTCAGACTGAAAGAAGTCGGCACTGAGGGTAACTACAGCTGCCCAAAAGCCAAGTGCTGGGCATCTTTATGTTGCAGCTAAGGCCGGCATGCTGCATTATGGATGAGCTCATGTGCCATGGCAAACAGTTTAAGAACGATGCTTATATTTAATGGATCCTAAATGGTTTATTACAGAGGGTCAAGTTTGTGCTTCCTGCGGGAATTTGACATTTATGAAAATGCCCACACATTAATTATTCAGTGGAGACATCCTTCCTATGGAAATTCACTTTCCTGCACAGTTGACAGCACTACATTCCCTGTCTGCATGGGCTACTTGGTTGTGAATCCTCTAAGCATTAATTAAATAAAATTTACAACTGAGTCAGGATGTATTTACCCTCAAATATTATGCAAAAGACAGCTAAATGCTGTTTGATTTTTCCTGCTAGTAGCCAATCATTACCCACAGCTATTTACGTTCTTCCTTTTGTTCTTTAAAGCATAAACCTGGTATCTCTTCCCACTGAGAAGAAAACTATGCTCAGTAATTAAATTACACCGCATTAAACTTACTTAACTTAAGTTCACCAGCAGGGAAAATTCCATGCCCCTGGGTTTAACAATAAGTCCTCATCATGTTTGCAAGCCATATCTTTTCTGTGAGTTGTTAAAATTTTCGTTCCTGGAATTCCATTAAAAATGGTAATGTCATTACTCCTGTTACTGATCAAAACCAACAGCATAATCCTGCATTTTAATTCATAATTACAATTAATCATTATTTCATTAATGAAATGTTTAGTTGGTAATTGTCTTTGAGCACCTTACTCCCTAGGCTTATAAGCATTTCATAACATCTAATTCGTTGCCTGTTTCTGATGAAGTGGCACTGTCAACCTTACTTTATGTTAACACTTTGATGTGGCTCTGCATCCGAGGCCTGCAACACCAGCTGCATATTTACACCTTGGAAATGTGTGGCTTCTGGCTCTCGATAAGGTTCGCCTGAGGATGTACCCTCACACACGTTCCTGCCAACTTAAGAAGGCGAGTCCATGTGCTCCCAGAGAACACAGCATGGGAAGAGAGAAATAATAATTCTTGGAACGCTTACTTATTAATAAATCTGGGATCCAAATTCATGAATTTCTGAGCGAGGATAGAGCAAGGATTTGGAGGTACTCTTTGGAACAGGAAGGTTGATTTTCAAAGAGCTTAAAGAATTAAGAATAAGCTGGGAGGGTTGTCAAGAATTTAACATGAGGCAAGATTTTTGTTGCTCCTTTTGCAATACCAAAGATGTTCTTATTTATTAGGATTTTTTGGGGGGTGTTGAGGAGAAGCCTGTATTTCCCACCAAAAGGTCAGGGTTCCAAATATGCCTTGCACACAATTGTATTCCTAGCTCCTGGTGCAGGGCTGGGCCTATATTTGATTCAATAAACAGCTAGATAAGTCACTGTTTCAGCATGGCCTCTGGTTAGGCTGTGAAGGGGTAACTGAGGTACAAGAGTTTAAAAATTATTGGGAGGCCGAGGTGGGCGGATCACGAGGTCAAGAGATTGACACCATCCTGGCCAACATGGTGAAACCCCGTCTCTACTAAAAATACAAAAATTAGCCAGGCGTGGTGGCACTTGCCTGTGGTCCCAGCTACTTGGGAGGCTGAGGCAGAAGAATCACTTGAACTCAGGAGGCAGAGGTTTCATTGAGCTGAGATTGTGCCACTGCACTCCAGCCTAGTGACAGAGCAAAACTCTGTCTCAAAAAAAAAAAAAATTAAGCAGTGGTTTGAGAATGGGAGCAGGGTGTGGGATACTACGAGATGCCAAATTAGTGGGCTGCTGTGCTCACAAATAGCCTGATGTCGTAGCTGTCTGTCACCGACAATTCTGAAAGGACAGATTCATCCACTGCCCTCCATGCAAAAAACAATTTACACACGTACACTCTCCCAACAGTGAATTATTCAGGAAGGAGAAAGCCTGCTATCCTTTGCAAAATTAAACAAGGATTTGAGCAAAGAAAAGACGTGCTGCCGTTATCTCAAGGAAGTATTCACAGCTTCAGATTTTAAATCTGAGATAGAACATCAGACTTGCTGGAAAATGCTCTGTGTCTGTTGTGTATTTCAGACAAGTCAATCAGAAAATTCCAAATATCTGGAAGAAATAAATGACGGCCAACAGTTTGGTGTTGGCCACCAGGTGCCGGAGCATGTGTGGTCTTGGCCTAAGGTGAGTGAAAGACAGGTTTCCGGGTCAAGACAGGTCTTTCCAATCGGCAATTTTTCAGGCTGCTGGCATTTTACAAAATAAAAGAATGTGATTAAGCTTAATTTTTTGGTTGCATTTTATAAATGTCTGTATTTTAAAAGTTGATGTTTTAGCACACATAAGACATATGACGAGTCATTTGGAAATACCATCAAATGCCAAAATTTCAGACGCTTTATAATTAGGAGTGGAGGGCCAAGTGGACTCCATCCGTTGTCCCCACACAGGTCCTACTTCTTTCCTAGGCCATACAGCTTCTAAACATAATATCTCTCCCCTGTTTACCCTTCAGTATTTATAGAGCATCTGACCTGGGCTAGGAGCTTGAAAAGACAGTCCCTCTCTCATGGAGCTCCCAGTCTAGAGACCCTTTTCCTTTGGACTTTCTTCTATTGGAAATTGCCTTTTCTCTTTGAGTTCCCTTTTCTGACTCTGCTTCTCCTCCAGTTCTCACAAAGGCTACCATGGCAGTGGAGGAATAAATATGAAAAAAAAAGATAAGATCCAGAGTGAAGGAGCAAGTCCCTTAATAGTCATGAGTACACATTCTAGCTCATGAGTGTAAAGCTACACTATTCATAGAAATGGGTGATACTGATTGTACACTTACCATGTGTGGATACTGTACTTAGTATATTACCTGGATTACCTTACTTCACCTGCTTCAGAGAACCTGGATTGAGCACAGTGAGAATTAAGAGTTGGCCCATTCCTATATCCAGGTCTGTTACCTGCTTTGCTGGCTGCCTGGGAATGAGGTCTTGCCTGTCTGTTTTGTTTTTTTTTTTTAACTTCAGCTTCAGCCTGGAGCTGCAGCCCAGGCCACTGTGGAAGGAAAGGGAATGTAGCCATGTATAAAATCAGCTAGGGTCTGGTGGGAATGGAAAGTCATACAACCATTATGGAAAACAGTATGGAGATTCTTTAAAAAAAAAACTATAAGTAGAACTACCATTTGATCCAGCAATTCCACTGCTGGGTATCCACCCAGAGGAAAAGAAGTCATACAAAAAAGATGCTTGCACATGCATTTTTATAGCAGTACAATTCCCAATTGCAAAAATGTGGAACCAACCCAAATGCCCATCAGTCAGTGAGTGGATAAAGAGACTGTGATATACATATATCATACATACACACACACACACACACTGGAATACTACTCAGCCATAAAAAGGAATGAATTAATGGCATTTGCAGCAACATGGATGAGATTGGAGACTAATATTCTAAGTGAAGTAACTCAGGAATGGAAAACCAAACATTGTATGTTCTCACTATTAAGTGGGAGCTAAGCTATGAGGATACAAAGGCATAAAAATGACATATTGGGCTTTGGGGACTCAAGGGGAAAGGGTGTGAGGGGTGTGAGGGGATAAAAGAGTTCAGGTGATGAGTGCACCAAAATCTCACAAATCAAAGAACTTATGTAACCAAACACCACCTATTCCCCAATAACTTATGGAAAAAATTTATTAAAAAAATTTTTTTTTAAATTTTTAATCAGCTGGAGCCAAGCAGAAATAATAAGGAAAGTGAACTCCAAGAAAATATACAGAATTCTCTTCAAAGCATAACAGAAAATGTTTTGCCATTTCTGACTATTATCATTGAAACAAAAAAACCCAGTTGCCCACTTGGCATGTCTTACCAGACAAAAACCACAAAGGCCTGCCTGCCCTGGCTTTTTGCAAGTCCTGGACCTGGGTAGCTGTGTCTCACAGAGACTGACAGCAAACTTAGTCTAAGACTGACAGCAGACAGTAACTGTGAGACTACGGGCAAGCTGGGGAGTCTTTCTGTGCCTCAAATTTCTCTATGTAAATGAGGACAGTGATCTTTACTCTTGAGCTTGCTGTGAGGATTCCATGGAATGATGTGTGACACCTGACACACAGTGTACACTCAGTTATCATCACATATGTCATCTTCAATATGATTTTTGCCAAATAGATGTGGTCTTTTTGCTTTCATTAAAAATTTAAACAACAACAATAACAACAATCAGAGTGAGTTTGGGTTTACAGTACTGTGGATTTCTTTCCTGGCATGACTGGAGATGAAAGAAGGAACATTCTGTGTGGTGCTGTGAGGTCCCAGGAAAGGTGTGATGGAGAATCCTGAGTCATGCTTACATGTTATTACCAGTAGGGTTGAGAGCCATCTGGGATGATCTAAGTGCATATTGTTTTCAGACAGTGATAGGACCTCAGGGAGTGGGAAAGTAGAACAGGAACTCACACTAGAAGGTAGGAGCAGAGATGATAAAGTACTTCCTAACAGATCAAGTGAGGGATTTCTGTTCCCTAAGATTCCACAGTCTTTGTACACATCTCACCATGTCAACTTTGCTCTCCTTGAATGATCTTATCCCCTCTCTTGAACCATATTCCCTGTTTTAAGAGCAGAATTGCCTCTTTCTCACATTTATATCCCCTTCAGGATTTGGCAAATTGTCTTATTCTCAGGGAACATTTGCTGAATGAATCCTCTGGAGATCTTCAGAAAATCAGCATATTCCAAATAAAGCGACTGAGACTTAAGCAAGAGAACTGGGTTGGGATGGATAGACTTGAATAGCATCTTGATCTAGACCAGTATAAACTCATAGGACCTAAACAAAAGTGGCCCTTTGTTCAATGAAGAAGATTCCCAGGGAGCAGGTAGAAGCAGATGGAGTTAACTCTGGCTACAGTCTGTGCTCTCCGCAGACCCCAGCGTCTTCGTAGATAGGAGGTTTAGCAGATGGTGTTTTTGCATTAAGTTTCTAAATTACCATCTATAAGATCCTCTGTTTTCTAAAAACTAGTTGCCTTAAGGCTTTAAGATTTTAATGTAATTTAAATGTTTGTGTGTGTTGTTAGTGTACCTATTTCTCAGGTTTGCTATCCCAGACAGGTTATTTGCTAAGATCAGAAGAAAATCAGTTGGCAAAAGAACGTGCTCACAGGTTATTACCAGTGGGAACAAGAGCCATCTGGGATGGTCTCTTTGCACTGCCCACCAGACTGGTGTGTGGAACTTTCCCTTGGCATTGCACAGGAAGATCACTTTTAGTATGATTTCCTACACTGTGGCTGTGACATCAGGGAGGCTGAGGCAGGGTCACTTGAGCCCAGGAGGTCGGGGCTGCACAATGAGTTCTGATGGCGCCACTGTACTCCACTCTGGGAGACAGAGTGACACCCCATCACTAAAAAACAAGACAAAAGAAAAAGAAAGAAAGAAAAACACATTCAGAAGCTAGAGCAGGAACAGCAGAAACCTTCCTCTAGCCTTTTAAAGGCACAGAAGAGATTTGTTTCACATTCATTTCAGCCTTCAAAGCAACTAGTGAAGCCAGTTTCACCTGTTTTATTCACAAGTTTTCTCTGCAATCCAGATTCCTTCTTTAAAAAAAGAAAAATAATTGTAATATTCTGTGTTTTGCTAGCAAAAAAAAATGTGCTGCAGAACACTTTCAAAGATCCACTGCCTATTTTCTTTAAGCTGAGGCCGAGAGCTTTTAGGGAACCTCCAAAGTAAGAAAGAAAGGAAGAAAGGAAAGATAAAAGAAAGGAAGAGAGGCAGGGAGGAAGAAATTCGAGAGGCTGGGAGAAACCATAGGGACCAGTGTGTGGACACCCACAACTTCTGGTTCCGAGGCTGGTGGGAAGGGAATCTGCAATAGAAGAGGAGGGGATCTGAGAGGAGAGCACTGTATTAAGAGCTTATAGGAATTCTAAAAAGAAAAAAAGAGGCCTTTGATCCATTCCAAAAAGGGAGGCAGAAAACTTCAAAGCAGAATAACAGTCCCCCGCACTCTGCCCTGCTCTAAGTACCGGGAGCATTCATTATGAATCAGCCCACTTCTCCTCAGCCCACGTGGGGCTGTGCAAGCCAGACACGCAATTCAGACCCACAATTTGATCAGCCTCCCTGAGAACACGGCATGTGCAGGATTTGGGAACAGAAATACAGTAGGCTGCCCACTCCTAAGTGAGGTTAACTCAACGGATGTGGAAGGAATCTCTACCTTTCACACAAAAACAGGAGCTCCCTTCTTTCTCTTCAAAGGAAGAAGGTTGGTGTTTTTTTTGTCCTTAAATCTCAGTAATTTATAGTGAGATACATCTAAATAATAGTCCAGGAGGTAGAAATGTGATCTACACAGTCTCTATCTCAAAAGTAAGTATTTTGGGAAACTTGTTTACCATTTCGAATGTGACCCGGCAGTCCTATATAAAAAGTAACATTTGCTTTTATTAAAGGCAACAGACCTATTTCTGTGAGCACCACAGATGTAACTGGGATTCATTTTTACTGGATGTCTCAGAAGACCAGGCAGACTGCCAGCTCTCCTGGACACAGGAAGTTACACGGTGAGGTCACTTCTGCTTACCCATTTCTCCTTCAAGAGTGCCGATCACCTGCACAGAGTTCTTAGGAGACAGGTCTTCCCCAAGGCAAAGACACACAAAAATGCTTCCCTCCCCAGCTGCCCCCGATGAAAGAAACTATAAACACCTCATCAGCATGGATATGACACTAGCCCTTGGCTTCTTATTTTTCGCAATGACTACTCTGTGTCAGAGCCAGTAAAAATTGCAATTGCAATGCAGAGAAGAGAGATGAAAAGAAATATCCTGGAGAATTCTCCTGGTTATTTTTAAAATATTGTCTCTGTTGACTTGAAGTGCTGTAGAAACAGTTCCATATGCTGTGTTTCTTTTTTCCTGTTGCATCTTATAGTTTAAACATAGATCTTTTATCGGATACAACTTCTGTTAACAATATGGCCTACTGGGTTAGCAAGGAAACCGTTCTTTTCTTACAGCTCTGGATTTGGGGAGGTTGCTCACATTTAATTGTGGAACGCATTATGCTCTTACGTTCTTTGCCAATTCTTGTCTATAACACAAACCTAAATTACATACTGATTTCTCGAGGTTCTTGCCTAGTTTGGACCAAATTAAGTCCCAGAAATTCCTGATCTTAGCAACTGTGTCTCTCAGTTATTTTCCATGAGACGATATGTTTGTATGTATTTCATATTGCTTTGTGGAGACAATTACTAGTGCTATATCCCTAATTTTCTTTTGCTAGAAAAAGCGTTTTAATTTGTAGAAATTAATTTATTTGTATAGGAAAGATGTTAAAATAGAAATAAGAATATAACCTCTTTCACCACCCTGCTCCAGTCCTGGTCCCCTCCCTAAAGGCAGCCATATTAGCAGATGGGCTTGTGTTCTTCCAGGCATTTTTCTGTATATTTGCACACATCTAGGTACCTAGTCATAAGTCTTGTTTTTGTTGCCACTGTCATTACACAAATGGAATCATACCATAGAAGAAATGCCTCATAATTTATTTACCTATTCCTCCATTAATAGATGCTACAGTCTGAATGTATCTCTCCAAAATTCATGTTGGAACTTAAGACCCAACGTGATAGTATTAAGAGGAGCCTTTGGGGAAATGATTAAGACATGATGGCTCTACCCTCATGAATGGAATTAGTGCCCGTATAAAAGTCATTGAAGCAAGTGCCCTGGTCCCTTCTCCCTTCCACCATATGAGGACACAGTGTTTGTCTTTTTCTTTCCATGAGGACACAAGAAGAAGATGCCATTCCAGAAGCACAGGTCAAGCCCTCACCAGACACCCAATCTGCTGGCACCTTGACCTTGGACTTCCCAGACTCCAGAACTGTGACTAATACATTTTATTATTTATAAATGACCCAGTCTAAGGTATTTTGTTGTAGAAACAGGAATGGACTAAGTCAATGAATATATACTTTGCCTGTTAATTTGCTGAGAATCAAGGTTTCATTTTCAACATTTACTAACTAAACTAGCCTACAGTAGTACAAAGAACCCAAGAATTAGATTTTAGTCCAACTCTACCACTAATGTCCAGGTAATCTTTGGCAAATGATCATCCTTTTTGGGCCAACATCTCCTCAGCTGTCAGACGAGTAGGCACGTACAGTGAACAACTTAGTACCAGGCAGTATGACAACTCACACATGCCTAGGCCCTAGGGTACCACGGCGATTCTGATTCATAGCTAGGACTAAGATTAGCTCCTCTAAGCAAAGAAGAATGACTGATGAATAGGTGAGAGAAATGTTTCATGATTTGGAACAGCGTGGGGCGAATGATAACCCATGAACCAAATCAGGCCTTCCACCTATTATTATAAATAAAGTTTTATTGGAACACAGCAATGCTCATTTGTTTACATACTATCTTTGGCTGCTTTCGTGCTAAAGTGGCAGAGGTGAGTAGTTTCAGCAGAGATTCATGACTCACAAAGCCTAACATATTTGTCACTGGCACTTTATAAATATTTGCAGATCTTTGCTTTAGAAAGATCCCTATGGTCAAAAGAAGGTGGGGAAGTAAGACAATTTGGAGTGGTGGTAGTGATGGGGGTCTGAGTCAGGGCAAGAGAAAAGAACAATGTATGAGACACAATAGAGACGGAAGCACAGAAGTTGTGACTGATTGAATGTATAAAAGTATGAGAAACAGAAGTTAACAGTTTCATATTTCCAACTGAGGGCTGGGGTGAATGTCGTTAAACAAGATGAGGATCACGAAAGGAAAGAAGCTGTTTATGGGAAGGTGAGTGGGATTCAAGTTAGGGACTTTCTGAATTCAAAGTGCAGATAAAGGTGTCCAGGAAGCAGTTGGAAATATGAGCGTAATATTCAGGAGAGAGGTAGGGGCTGGAGGTCAAGTTTGGGCGCCACCATCTTGGAGATGAGAGCAGGTTTCATGTGAGCAGACCAAACCAAAGAGGGAAAAACACAGAGGCAAGCAGGTTGAGGAAGAAATTCTGAGAAACCCCAACAGTTAAGGGACTGGTAAAGGAATAAACTGGAGAAGAGCAATTGGAAGATTAGAGGAAACCAACATAATAGTATTTGTAAAAGTGGAAGCAACTGATGTTCGCTTTTGTAAGGGGCCTTTGCTGGGCTCATGGGGGGTGAACAGAGCTCTGAGGATTCAGTGCATCTTGTCAGTGTCCTGTGGAGGCTTCCATGGAAAACACTCCACACTCATTATCTTCAAGGAGACAGCTGCGGTTTTGCCTCTTGGCGTGGTTTCCTATACCCACCCGCTGGGAAGAGCAATATGATTCTCTCACAGAGCAGACAGGATGCTAACTGGAGTCACCTCTGCCTTGCAGAGTTCTCCCTCAATTGAGCTCCAGCAGTGCCTGGTAGTGTACCAAGACTGGCTCACCAGTGCCTGGCACCCAGCAGCCATTCAACAAGTCCTGATGATGCCCCACCATGTGCCAGCCACCAAAGCATCTAGTGCCAAGATCACAAGTGTTTCCTTCTGTTCCTGGTTCTTAGACTTTTTTAAAAAAATAAGTGAATTACATTTAGCGCTTCATTTAAATTTTTTATTTCCATAGGTTTTTGGGGAACAAGTGGTATTTGGTTACACAAGTAAGTTCTTTAGTTGTGATTTGTGAGATTTTGGTGCACCCACAACCCGAACAGTATACACTGAATCCAATTTGAGTCTTTTATCCCTCATCCACTCCAATGCTTTCCCCCAAGTCTCCAAAGTCCCTTGAATCATTTTATGCTTTTGCATCCTCATAGCTTAGTTCCCACTTACAACTGAGAACATATAATTTTTGGTTTTCCATTCCTGAAGTACTTCACTTAGAATAATAGTCTCTAATTCCATCCAGGTTACTGCTAATGCAATTAACTTGCCCCTTTTCATGGCTGAGTAGTATTCTACTGTATATATATTCACAACACAATTTCTTTTTTTTTTTTATTGCATTTTAGGTTTTGGGGTACATGGGAAGAACATGCAAGATTGTTGCATGGGTGCATACATGGCAGTGTGATTTGCTGCCTTCCTCCCCTTCACCTATATCTGGCATTTCTCCCCTTGCTATCTCTCCCCAACTCCCCACCCCCTGCTGTCTCTCCCCAACTCCCCACCCCCTGCTGTCTCTCCCCTATTTCCCCCCAACAGACCCCAGTGTGTAGTGCTCCCCTCCCTGTGTCCATGTGTTCTCATTGTTCAACACCCATCTATGAGTGAGAACATGTGGTGTTTGATTTTCTGTTCTTGTGTCAGTTTGCTGAGAATGATGGTTTCCAGGTTCATCCATGTCCCTACAAAGGATGTGAACTCATCGTTTTTAATGGCTGCATAATATTCCATGGTGTATATGTGCCACATTTTCCCTGTCCAGTCTATCATCGATGGGCATTTGGGTTGGTTCCAGGTCTTTGCTATTGTAAACTGTGCTGCAATGAACATTCGTGTGCATGTGTCCTTATAGTAGAATGATTTATAATCCTTTGAATATATACCCAGTAATGGGATTGCTGGGTCAAATGGAGTTTCTATTCCTAGGTCCTTGAGGAATCACCACACTGTCTTCCACAACAGTTGAACTAATTTACACTCCCACCAACAGTGTAAAAGTGTTCCTGTTTCTCCACATCCTCTCCAGCATCTGTTGTCTCCAGATTTTTTAATGATCACCATTCTAACTGGCATGAGATGGTATCTCAATGTAGTTTTGATTTGCATTTCCCTAATGACCAGTGCTGATGAGCATTTTTTCATATGTTTGTTGGCCTCATGTATGTCTTCTTTTGTAAAGTATCTGTTCATATCCTTCACCCACTTTTGAATGGGCTTGTTTGTTTTTTTCTTGTAAATCTGTTTTAGTTCTTTGTAAATTCTGGATATCCACCCTTTGTCAGATGGGTAAACTGCAAAAATTTTTTCCCATTCTGTTAGCTGCCGATTCACTCTAATGACTGTTTCTTTTGCTATGCAGAAGCTGTGGAGTTTGATTAGGTCCCATTTGTCTATTATTTTGGCTTTTGTTGCCAATGCTTTTGGTGTTTTGGTCATGAAGTCCTTGCCTACGCCTATGTCCTGAATGGTTTTGCCTAGGTTTTCTTCTAGAGTTTTTATGGTGTTAGGTCTTATGTTTAAGTCTTTAATCCATCTGGAGTTAATTTTAGTGTAAGGTGTCAGGAAGGGGTCCAGTTTCTGCTTTCTGCACATGGCTAGCCAGTTTTCCCAACACCGTTTATTAAACAGGGAATCCTTTCCCCATTGCTTGTTTTTATCAGGTTTGTCAAAGATCGGATGGTTGTAGATATGTTGTGTTGCCTCCGAGACATCTGTTCTGTTCCATTGGTCTATATCTCTGTTTTGGTACCAGTACCATGCTGTTTTGATTACTGTAGCCTTGTAGTATAGTTTGAAGTCTGGTAGTGTGATGCCTCCCGCTTTGTTCTTTTTGCTTAGAATTGACTTGGCTATGCGGGCTCTCTTTTGGTTCCATATGAAGTTTAAGGTGGTTTTTTCCAGTTCTGTGAAGACGGTCATTGGTAGTTTGATGGGGATAGCGTTGAATCTGTAAATTACTTTGGGTAGTATGGCTTAATTCATTTGTTGACTGATGGACATTTGGGCTGGTTCCGTATTTTTGCAATTGTGAATTGTGCTGCTACAAACATGCATGTGCAAGTATCTTTTTTTTATAATGAGTTATTTTCCTCTGGGTAAATATACAGTAGTGGGACTGCTGGATTAAATGATTGTTCTATTTTTAGTTCTTTAAGGAATCTCCACACTGTTTTCTATAGTGGTTATACTAGTTTACATTCCCAAAGCAGTGTAGAAGTGTTCCCTTTTTCCCACATCCACATCAACATCTATGACTTTTTGATTTTTTGATCATGGCCATTCTTGCAGGAGTAAGGTAGTATCATATTATGGTTTTGATTTGCATTTCCCTGATCATTAGTGATACTGAGCATTTTTTCATATATTTGTTGACCATTTGTACATTGTCTGTTGAGAATTGTCTATTCACATCCTTAGCCCACTTTTTGATGGGTTGGTTGGTTTGTTTTTTCTTGCTAATTTGTTTCAGTTCCTTGTAGATTCTGGATATTAGTCCCGTGTCAGATGTATAGATTATGAAGTTTTTTCCCACTCTGTGGGTTGTCCGTTTAGTCTGCTGACTGTTCCTTTTGCTGTGTAGAAGCTCTTCAGTTTAATTAAGTCTCACCTATTTATCTTTGTTTTCGTTGCATTTGCTTTTGGGTTACTGGTCACGAAGTCTGCCTAAGCCAATGTCTAGAAGGGTTTTTTTCCAATGTCATCTTCTAGAACTTTTATTATAGTTTCAGGTCTTAGATTTAAGTCTTTGATCCATGTTGTGTTGATTTTTGTATAAGGTTAGAGACGAGGATCCACTTTTATTCTCCTACACGTGACTTGCCAATTATCCTAGTATCATTTTTTGAATAGGGTGTCTTTTCCCCACTTTATGTTTTTGTTTGCTTTGTTGAAGATCATTTGCTTCTAAGTATTTGGGTTTATTTCTGGGTTCTCTATTCTGTTCCATTGGTCTATGTGCCTATTTTCATACCAGTATAATGCTGTTTTGGTGACTATGGCCTTATAGTTTGAAGTCGGGTAATGTGATGCCTCCAGATATGTTCTTTTTGCTCAGTCTTGCTTTGGCTATGTGGGTTCTTTTTTGGTTCTGTATGAATTTTAGAATTGTTTTCTCTAATTCTGTGAAGAATGATGGTGGTATTTTTATGGGAATTGCATTGAATCTGTAGACTGCTTTTGGCAGTATGGCCATTATCACAATATTGATTCTATTCAATATCACTGATGAACATAGATGCAAAAATCCTTAACAAAATACTAGCTAACTGAATCTGACAGCATATCAAAAAGATAATTCACCATGATTAAGTGGGTTTCATACCAGGGATGCAGGGATGGTTTAACATATGCAAGTCAATAAATGTGATATATCACAAAAACAGAATTAAGAACAAAAATCACATGATCATCTCAAAAGATGCAGAAAAAGCATTTGACAAAATCCAGCATTGCTTTATGACTAAAACCCTCAGCAAAATCAGCATATAATTCAATGTAATAAAAACCACCTATGACAAACCCATAGCCAATATAATACTGAACAGGGAAAAGTTGAAAGCATTCCCTCTGAGAACTAGAAGACGACAAGGATGCCCACTGTCACCACTTCTATTCAACATAGTACTGAGAGGTCCTAGCCAGAGTAATCAGAGAAGAGAAAGAAATAAAGGGCATCCAAATCAGTGAAGAGGAAGACTCCTCCAAAAAGCCCTAGAACTGATAAATGAATTCAACGAAGTTTCAGGATACAAAATTAATGTACACAGATCAGAAGCTCTGCTATACACTGACAGCGACCAAGCTTAGAATCAAATCAAGAACTCAACCCCTTTTACAATTGCTGCAAAAACAAAACAAAACAAAACAAAACTTAGGAATATGCCTAACCAAGAGGTGAAAGAACTGTACCAAACACGGCTGAAAGAAATCTGACTTTATCACTACATTTGGAAAGAAGGTTGGGGGAGGAGGACAGAAGAAGGGAAGTAGAGTGTTAAAGAAGAAGCAAGAAGAAACAAAAGAATGAGAATAGAGGCACAGAGTAGAAACTAATTAGATGGCGAGTCAAAGACTTTGCATTTGGTATCTTAATTACACTGGCCTGGCAGCCTTCAGAACTGATGTGTATATTGAAAGCAACAGCATAAGATAGGTGTCCAGCATACTACCTGACATATATTAAGAACTCAATACATGTCTGTTATAATAATATTTTTGAGTATCTAGAGGAAGTAGGCCAGGCTCTGAATTGATAGACACTTTGATAATTTTTATACACCATGTAGCAAAATTCATATTAAACAAATAGGGGGAATTTCATATTATACTACATTCCTTTTACATTCTTACTGGCAAGAGTATTTAGCTTGGGTGAAACTTGATACTTCAAAAAGAATCACTTGCTAAAGGGAGAAGTGAGCCCCACCTTCTGTTAGGAAGATGTGGTGAGTACATCAATACTACAAAGATTCAGTGTGTTAAATCAATATGTTGAAAGTAGTTTAAATGTCCAACACTGGTTTCCAACTTCTAACTTTTCTCTATCCTCTCTCCCAGCCTTTTTTCAACCATTCCTTCCTTAATCCTTCTACCCATTCCTCTCCTCACCCTGACTACTGTGAACTAATTTCTTTTGGGTATCTTTCTAAGCCTTTGCATACTTTTTCCTGTTGGGAAGCTTTGCTGTTAGGATTCTCCAGCTACTTCTGCAAAGGGGCTTTCAAAGAACTTTTGAAATCTGAAGCACTGTGTTTGTTTTTGTAAAATGAAGCAAAATATTTTGTGTGTTTGGTTGGGTCTGTTGTTTGAAGTGTTGCAGTCTCCCTCTGGGGCCTCCTACTATCTTCTGACTAGCACCTCAATAGCAACCCTTCCTGTTGATTTGCAGAGGGTTTGATTCTTTTTCAATAGTGCATATGCTGCTGTCTTATTGCCTGTTTGCTTTCGTTCATATTTCTTCTCCAGATGGATTTTCTATGAAGACTATCCCTACTTGTTTGATCTTTAATTTCAGACCTTGTCATTTTCTTTTTGAGTATGCTTTTTTATGGATGTTTCTTTTGGCAGAACCACTCCTATGAGTCTCAGTGTGTTAATGTTTATTATCATGGAAAATTTCAATTTCTAGAGGGAGAGTTGAGTTCTGTTGTGGTTCAGAGGAGAAATAAATCCTCTTGCAACTCTGGCCATTTTATTTCACTTCACTTTTGACCTCAGAGGAGGAGACAGAAGCTGAGAACATTAGCCACATCTGTCCATGAAGATGGACAGTATCAATTTGCTCCCAGATATGATGTACTGAATACTTAGAGAAATGCTCAGGCTATAGAGCCATGTCTAAGGCACAGACAGTTTAAGGATCAGGCTTTGATGAAGGCCTCAGTTTATCTTACACATTAGTGAAGCCCATTCCATAAAGGACTAAGAGTTGCCCAGGTGTCTTGGGTGAAGAAGGGAAAAAAGTCAATGGACTGAGACACCTATTGGTCTCAGGAATCATTTGCCCAATCTACCCTAGGCCAGGCTTTGAAGGACAGGCCATCTGAATTCACTGAGTGACTGAATCCCAACACAAGAAATTTTGATATTCTTGTTGATGCTTTAATGGCCATTTTATATCCATCCATCCAGCTATCCATTTATGCATTTATCCATCATTCACAGTAATGCCCCTAAGGCTGCTTTCTTACTAAAAATAAGGAATATTGACAGCTGAAACTCACTTTATTATTCTGCCACAGTTTTAAGCATTCCTATAAACATGGCTTCTTTTACGATCTCCAGTTCAATTCCACAGTATGTTCCCATATCTGCATTATTCTCTTCTACTTTGATCATCTTATTTATTTGTTTAGATACAGGGTTTCACTCTGATACCCAGGCTGGAGTGCAGTGGTGCAATCTTGGCTCACTGCAGCCTTGACCTCTGGTGCTCAGGTGATTCTCCCATCTCAGCCCTCTGAGTAGCTGGGACTACAGTTGCGCACCATCACACCCAGCTAATTTTTTGTAGAGATGAGGTTTTGCCATGTTGGATTACCCTACTTTAAAACTGTAACATAGTTCCCTTTTCCAGCAACTTCCATTTTGTTTAACCTGTTCTTTATTTTTTCATTGCATTTATCACCTCCTAGCCTAATATATAACGTACTTATTTACTATGTTTATGGTTTTTTCATTGGCTGCTTCAAGAACATAAACTCCTCTCACCATCTATTCACTGTATTCTACGTGTGTGGCATATGGTGACTTTTTGGTAAGTATGTGTATTACTAAGTGTTAGGCTTCCTGGGGAAATGACCCTTCAGTGCCTTTACTCAATACTCAAGAGTGTTTCTCAGCGCCTCATCTGGTATTGTAGGAGACACAATGTGCACGAGTGTGCGCCAGTCTCATATACAGGAGTCTCAGTGTGTGTCTCATACGCTGCCAGTCATGTGGCATGCCTGGCCCCTGCCCACCAATTGCCAGTAGTGACCTTATCATCAATGTAACAATTAAAAACACCCAGCACATTTCCAAATTCCTCATATGGTTCCAGTAAGGCTTTGCTTGATAATTACTGCAAGTCTTAGAATAAAACCATTTTTTTACACTGTTTTCCACTTGGCAAATAATTAGTCCACCTTATGGCATCCTAGGGGCCCTCACAGGGATAATACATTTTCTTTTTTATATGCCTCACTCAACCAATTTCAGAATCCTTTTACACACTCAACTAATTTCAGAATCCTTTTACACACTCAACCAATTTCAGAATCCTTTTACACAATTAAAGACAGTGGTATTTAATGGTAAAACTCAGCTGTCAATGATGCCTTCTATGTCAGTCATTAGCAAGCCAGCAAACCAATATTTACTAAGAGCTTCTGAGCTCGACTCCATGCCATGCAGTGTCCATTTTATAGCACAAATGGTACCCCACTTACTAAGGCTGTGCCGGTGTTACTTGCAGTCAGCATCTCATCTAATCCTTCCTCACATTTTAAGCAAAACCTGGGCCCTGCAGTCAAAGAACAGATTTGACTGATTTCTTTTCACTGGACTGGTCAGTTATTCAACCATGATGGACAAACTGCTGAGTTAAATTGGAATAACACAGTCCAAGAAATGTCTGTTATTTTTGCCATCTCTGACATCTAAAGTCAGAGATGGCAAAAATAACAGACATTTCTATGACAGAACATCAACAAATAATTACTGATTGTCTACTGGATACAAAGTACTGTGCTATAGGGCACCAGAAGGTGTGGTTAACATGGTATCATATGTCATTTTGCTGGGTGACTCTGAAATATTTACAGGAATGTATACTAATAGTCACATAAATGTAGATACTAAGAGCAGCTATACTAAGTGCTTTATAGGTACTTATTATTTAATCATTAACATAAACACAATAGGTATCCCTATTTTATCGATGAGAAAAAAGAAGCTCAGGGAAGTAAAAGGACAAGGTCACTCAGCCGGGAATTAGTGGGGCAACAGCTTAAACTCAGGTTTCTCTGATGCCAAAGGGTCTTAACCACTGTGTGATAAATTAAACATTTTTCAATTGTCTGAAATTTTCAGTTTTCATCTACTTCGGTTGTATAGGCACAAACAAAAGAAGATCAACAGATAATGTATATTTTTTAACTTTCTTTAAAGTCATGCATGTTGGATTGCTCTCTACCATTTGCCCCATCTAAGCCTTTGTAGTTGGAATCCATTGGTCTCTGCAAATTTGACATTTGATCATAAATTGCTCATCTCGAGATGAATTACAACACCTCACATTAAAGAGTCACTTAGGGAGACATTTCTATTCCATTTCAAGAGATTTATATAAGAATCCTTTTTGATCTTTCCTAAAATTAAAATGAAAAGCCACATTTTGGCAACATTATGGAATAATACATATGTTCAATTCTGTGGAAAAAGGAAGAGACATGACCGATCATTTGATATGTAAGGCAAAGAAATAGTGGTTTCATTTGATATTTCATTTTGAACTCTGTCAGGCTGTGATCCTTTTTTCTATCTTCATAGTTTTTAAAAAATAATCATCAAAAACAAGAAACAAAGAGAAAGAAGTAACACACATTTTCTTTGCCTCCAGGATTGAAGACATTTTTCCCTTGGCGTGTACCCTAATAAGTAGGAAAACCTAGAATGAAAGTTACTGTGTTGCTTCAGTAACTTCTAAGAAATCAATATAATTCTGGTTTTCTGCTAGAACTCTCAAAGCACATTTGATGTATCTCTTAGTCATTGACAACTTTCTTTATACTCTGAAGCAAAGTTATCCCAGCCAAGTGTATGTGCCTGCAGATGATAAAGTATGGCTATTTGAAGTTTGCATCTTCTTAAAGAGAGATGCAAAGTTCCCAGAAAGATGCTAGATATGACATGTTCATAAACACTTCACCAGGCACTTGCCTGACTTCTTGGACCAAATTACATTAAATCTTTGAGCCAAGAAAATTAGCTCACCACTCATCGAAAAACAGCATTTTAACCATGTCATACTCTTGGTTCAGGCAGACTTATGGGAAAATCTCTTTCCAATATAATATGTGATTCTTGACAAGTACACAATTTGGTAAGTTTAGAGGTTTTTTTTTTTGTTTTTTCTTTTTTTAACCAATAGTACTCTGTGTGTGTGTGTGTGTGTGTGTGTGTGTGTGTGTGTGTGTGTGTGTATCCTACCAAGTCACTTAGTTAATAAGCAAGACAAAGTTACTCATGGAACTCATTTGACATTATGTAAATTTTCCAAGAAAGAAAGAAAATCTTAATTTGTGTTTCAAAGGCTCTCTAGTTTTAAGAACAATGCCTTTGAAGAAACAACCAAAAAAAGATAAAATATGGATGCAGAATGTTTATTTTAGATGTATATGGTACACAATGGGTACCAAAAGAAAGTCATGGTTTATTATAATAATCACTCTAGGTTGGCTGAATAACATGGAACTAACAACATGAATTTCAACTGTGTACAGTACGAAGTGGGTTGAATTAATTGCCACACAATTAATTTTTTCTATTGCCTTCGCCTCTGAAAATTTATCTTTGTTCTATATGGATCTATGTGCATCTAACTGAAGGTTTCATATTTGCAATACAGGGTTTTAATCAAGGGAGGTTAAACATGTGATTTCCTTAGAGTTCCTTAATGTTCATGGGCCTCTATATTCTCTTATCTCTGCACCAGCAGTAGGAGGATGTGAGAGCCCAGGGAGCCCTCGAACTTCAAAATCAGATCTGTGGGAGAAAACATGTACATCTCAGCCAGAAGAATCTATACCTCCTTTTTCTCCATGCTGCCTTACTCATAGCACTGATAGCACGCATGATCTGTTAGCCTTCACTATCCTTGCAGAGGAACTGAATTCGGTGGTGTGAAAAAGACATATACTGTTCCATGAATATCCATGTGTTCTGCTCCATTTCCTGTTCCCTTGCAGATAAATGAGCATACTCTGACCAGTTCTGGCCAAGGGACTCTGAATGAAAATGCTATCTTAAAGGTCAAAGTATTTAAGAGCTAGCACTTGACTCTCCAGCTCTGTCTTACTCTGTCTCAGTGATACGCAGGCTGCAGGCCCAGATGTCAGAATTATACATTACAGAAACTGGATCTCTTATAAGGGAGCTTATAAGAGACTTGGCCCTAAAGAGCCATCAGTTCCTTGAGTTTATGTGACAGCCTGGGCAACATAGTGAGACCCCATCTCTACAAAAATAAAATAAAATTAGCTCATGTCCCTAGTCCCAGCTACTTGGGGAGGCTGAGGTGGGAGGGTGGCTTGAGCCCAGGAGGTTGAGGCTGTAGTGAGCCATGATTGTGCCACTGCACTTCAGCCTGGGTGACAGAGTGAGACCCTGTCTCACAAACAAAACAAAATAACCCCCCCAAAAAGTTTACATTAGTGGCAAATAAACTTTGTTATGCTGGGAAGGGATTACCAAGAATAGCCTAGTTTACTGTGATAATCTACATCAACTGCTAAGATAAGCAAAGTAATCAGAAGCAATACAAAACAGGACATAAATGCTTAGTACAAATATTTATTTTTGTACCTACTCTATTGGAGAAAATCTAGAAAATAAATTCAATATATATTCCAAAGGAAAAAGGAGGAAGTTTTTCATTTGGGGTGAAAGCCAGGAATAAATATACGACTTTGATTGGAGCGTTTTCAGACACTCAGAGATTCAGAGATATCCTTAATGCTAAGTAGATGCATAATTAGCTCCCTGTTTAGGGACTGCAAAATGTGCCATGTCAAAACTGTTTCCTGAAAATGTTATATTGCGATTCCAAAAGCAATCAGAGGTTGTTGAAAAATCTTCGGGATTTTGCAGGGTGCAGTTTCCCCCAACAGGCCTAAAATTAATCATTATAGAAAAAACATTCCAACTCCCCATTCTTTCGTAGTCTAGTATAAACTTTAAATGCAATATCATAATTCTACAGACATAAAAATTCCCTCATTATCTGTGGACCAGGTCAACCATTGCACAGACAGCCACCCAGCAGACCCACGAGCAGGGCCTTTTGCAAAGGTATAGCATTGGCCCCTCAAAAAGACTTACAGTCAAGCACTCCAGGAGGCTGCAATTGTGCACAGCAGCCAACCTGTCTAATTGGATCATTTGTTCACTGGGTGATTTATACAGAATGTGGACTCAAGGCTGACTGCTCTTGGAACAGAGTGACTGCTTTTATCTGGCTGTACCAGTGAAGCAGGATGGGGCTGCTGGTATTTAAAACCCTTCCAGGTATTCTGGTCCCAAAGAAACATTGCTTTGGGCTGTAGTTCTGTGTTATCACAAGAAGCATAGTATCTGATGTTAAGAGTGTGGGCTCAGTTACTTCATCTGTAAAATGGGTGGCTATAACCCTAACTACCTCTTAGAGTTCTTGTGAAGATGTGCCTGAGAAGAGCTGAAACAGTGTGCCTGACACAGAGAAGGCATCAATGAATGTGAACCATTTATGCTATACAGCACTATTACTGATATGAAATATCAGTGATACATTATTGATGCAATTATCATCATCAACATTATCTGTGATGCTAGTGATGATACGATGATGATGATGACAGTAATAATCATTTACTGAGTGCTTACCATGTGCTTGCCAGTCTACTAAGCGCCTTATGTGGATTATTTTATTGAATCCTCAGGGCAACTATTTAGACTATTATCTCCTTTTGATGGATGAAGACACTGAGTCTTAGAAAGGTTAAGAAGCTTGATCAAAGAAGTAAGAAAGCTGAAATAGAAGCCAAGCAGTCTGACTTCAGAGTCTGTGCTCATAGTCGCGGCACTCTACTCCAGCATTTACATAAACTCAACCACAGCTATTAATAGTTGTCCTTATACTGACGCAGCCCCATGCCATAAGACTGTCTTTCCCAGACAGAGCCACAAGTTACTTAAGATATTTCAGTGTCAGCAGCCACAACCTGCTAGATAACTACAACTCCAAAGTGTCCTGCCTCCTGAATGAGATTGAAAATCAGTGTAATAGGGAATGGGGATTCTGCTTGGAAATAACCTGTATCCAGACCAGTTAAGGTGGAAGGGGATGGCTGTGATAAATGAAAACGACAAAACAAACAAAATGCCACAAAGCATGTGGTACAGAGAGGGGTTAAAGGGTATTGTTCCCCTTTCACTTCTAGCCTGGAATTTAATTTGTCGCCAAAAGCTGATGTTAAGTGTGTGTGTATTGTAGTCATAGTCAGCAGAGCAAATGGGGTCTCTCAACTACTGGTCCTACTTCCCCTAAGCAGGTGGGTAATTAACATGTTATCCCTCCACCTGGATAAATTAACCCATTACACCTTACCCAGTGATCCATTTGCCCCCATGATGTGCACTATAGGGAATTCATGCTGTTTAGCTCAGAAATTCTAAGTTTACATGGAGTCCAGGTTTCCTGGGCTTTACCTTAAGTGGTTGACTGTTGGAACCACTTCATATCTGTATTTGAGTTAGACTATTGAGTGGTGTCTCTCAGTTTCAGGAGCCATGGGAGCAAATTGAGGGGCAAAAGTTACTTCTGGATCTTCCAATCATTTCTCAACCATTGAGTCACAGCCTGTGACATAAGACTTCTTTAACTTAACCCCAACCTCATTGTGATAGGTTCTGTTTTCTTCCAAATTATTATTATTTTTTCTTGCTCTAAGAAGAGGATAATATATCCCTACCCTACCTGTAACATCCCACCACATCGTCTAGCTTGGTCATGTGACTTTCTTTGCCCAAAGGACTGTAAGCAGATATGAAATATCCATATCCACACAGAATCTTTAAATGAGGTAGCAAGGCTTAACTCAACTTTCTGAATTTTTGTCCTCTGCACTGAGAATAGCATGGCCCAGATGAGGGCTTCTCTCCTTCAGCGTAGGTCTTGAAATAAGAGATGCACAGAATAGAGCCAAGAAGAGCCACTGCCAACCACAGACTTGTAAATGAGAAATAAATACTTGTTTATTTGGGGGTTGTTACTGCAGCCAAGGCTAATACACGAATTATTCAACAAGAAGAACTCAGCCTCAACTTATACCATATGCTCAAGTGAATCTGGAGATGCTATGGGCTCTCTTCCCTATTATTGAGTTAAAGACTATTTATATATGAAGTCAGCAGGCAAGGACAGAAATTTTGTAAAAGTAAGAGCTCTAAGGCCTTTGAGCCCCTGAATCCAGCTGTGCCTGAAGACTTAATGATAGATGTTATGATTCTGTGAGCCAAGACATTTCTCTTTTACTTGAGCTAGTTTGGATTAGGTTTCTAATCTGATTTAAATGAATATTGACTTATATCAGGTATCCTCACTCCTTTGCAGTGATATCTGAGCACAGGCATATATGATGTATTAAGTAACAGTAATCACATGGGGGTAAGTTACACTGGGGTATAAATCAATGTAATTGAATAAGCCTGTCATGGGTTGAACTGGGTTCCTTCTCCACCCTCAGCTCCAAATGGAGATGTTGAAGCCCTAATCACTACTACCTCAATGTGACATTATTTGGAAATAACATTGAAGATGTAATTAGTTAAGATGAGATCATACTGAAATAGGGTGGGCTTCTAAACTTATATAAGTGACGTGCTTATAAGAAGACAGCCACATGAAGATAGAGATACACAGAATGTCATGTGACCATGAAGGCAGAGATTAGAGTGATGCAGCTACAAGCCAAGGAACATAAAAGATGGCTGGCAAACTACCAGAAGCTATAAACCAAAGGCAAGGAAGGATTCCTCTACAAACTACAGAGAGAGCATGGCCCTACCAACACCCTAACTTCAGACTTAGCCTCCAGAACTATGAAACAATAAATTTCTAATTTTTTAAGATACCTAGTTTGTAGTACTTTGTTATGGTGGCCCTAGGAAATGAATACAAAGCCCATCAAGTGAATTTTTACCAACAGATCCCATGGAAAACTGCTGATGGAAATCACTGTAATACCCATGAAGGTTTGGCTATGTGTCCCCACACAATCTCATCTTGAATGTAATCCCCACATGTTGATGGAGGGACCTGGTGGGAGGTGATTGGATCATGGGGGCAGTTTCCTCCATGCTGTTCTTGGAATAGTGAGTTCTCAAGAGATCTGATGGCTTAAATGTATCGCACTTCCCACTTTGTGCTCTGTCTCCTGCCACCTTGTGAAGAAGGTACCTGCTTCTCCTTTGCCTCCACCATGACTGTAAGTTTCCTGAGGCCTCCCCAGCCATGAGGAATGGTGAGTCACTCAGTCTCAGGTAGTTCTTTATAGCAGTGTGAAAATGAACTAATACAGCTATACTGCCATATTTATGTCCACACAAATATTCAAAGACACAAATAGGAAAAAGAGGCACATAATGCAGTCGTCATGCACGTTGGCTGAAAGATCAGGAAGACCTGAGTTCAAGTCCTAGTTTGTTCATTTACTTTAGGTGATTTCTGACTCCAGTGTTCTCCTGTACATCACAGAAAAATCCATCGTTTCATTTATGTTTTATGAAAGTTAAATGAGATAGTGCATTGGAGGTGTTTTACACTGTGCCTGACAGAGTATATGTGTTAAACAATAGATGGATAGATTAGATAAACAAACAAATAGATATATAGGTAGCTTAGACAGATAGATGATAGATAGATAGATAGATTAGATAGATAGATAGATAGATAGATAGACAGATAGATAGATAGAAAGGATAGATAGGATAAGATAGGATAGATGGATAGGTAGATAGGTAGGTAGATAGATAGATAGATAGATAGACAGACAGATAGATAGATAGATAGTTTGGGCTACTGTAAGAAAATATTATAAACTGGTTGGCTTATAAAAAACAAACATTTACTTCTCACACTTCTGGAGGCTAGAAATCCAAGATCAGAGTGCTAGTATGGTCAGTTCCTGGTAAGCACCCTCTTCCAGGTTGGATATTGTCAACTATTCACTGTATCCTCACATAGTGGAAAAAGAGAAAGTTAGCTCTCTGACATCTTCTTCTAAGGGCACTAATCCCATTCCTGAGGGCTCTATCCTCATGGCTTAATTACGTATCAAAGGTACCACCTTTAAATACCATCACGATGGAGATTATATTTCAACATGTGAATTTTGAGGAACACTAAACATTCAGTCTACAACAGAGAGACAGATACACACACCTAAAGAATATATCAATGTATAAGTCTATAGATATGAAGGTCTATATCTTCCCTACCTATATAAAATTTAATTAAATCGTTAGAAATTAGTGAATTTTTAACACATTCCCAAAGAGTTTTAACTTAATATGTTGTGTTGGTGGTAATTTTCCTGTTGTTGTTGTTTTTTTAACTGAATTCAATTAACTCAATTTTATGTAGCTATGCAAATATACCACTTACTTATCCAGACCTTGTTGTGTAAATAACCCAATCTTCCGTCTTTGCAAAGACAATCTTCCCCTAAGAATTACAATCTTCTCTCAACACATTGATTGTATGGATCAAAGACCCTTTGACTTTTATCAGCCTGGGCCAAAAGAGTCATTACCATAGATTTTCCACTTTCCCTCTTTAATAGATTAAGCTTTAGAATTTGGGTAATGGTTTGGATGTCAAACAAAACCTGAGAACTTGTTTTGCCACAGAGGAAAGTGAGAGTGATAATATTCCTTTCATCAATAGAGTTTTCTATCCTTTCCCACCTATTATGTCTAATGTTATTGTGCATCCAAAGTGAAGCTCTCCTAATCTTCATTTATCTTCATAATAGAGTCTTTGTGCAAATCATTTCTTCTACACTTGCAAAGACACAAAGAAGAAGAACTTTATGTTGAAGCTAGAATTTGTTGACATTTTTATGGATGTGAACCTGAATTGTCATGAGTGAGCCTGTTCTAGGAATAGATGTGTCTAAGTTTTCACATGTGAAAGACTGGGTCCTGACCTACCAAGAGGCAGTATATGGAAGAGTTAGAGGATTAAAGACATTACTTTCAATATGTCTTCCCCATAAGCCTAGGTTAAGATTCCAATTTACTGCTATGAGAGTCATCCCTCTGTATTACAATATGCATTGAGAAGACTCTCTTTGAGGCACATTAGAAAGAAATACCAACATACTTGAAGACCATTAGCTCATTAAGCTGATTAGTTCCTTGCCATCCTATAAATTCTAGGATCTTGAGGGAATTCAATACTGGATGATTACATTTTGGCCAAGTGATATATTACTAAAGAGATATGGAGGAGAAAAGAGGTAGCCCTAATCACTTCAGAGTAAGTAAGGGGACACAAATCATCTAGGATAGGATGGTCCCCAAATGGCCACAGGAAGTCCTGTCGGGAGAGGCACCCAGATTTTTAGCCATTTTCCCTCACTCCCCACAGTACTTTAAATCAAGAATATCCATGAATGTCACTAAATGCAGCACACCCAAGATAGAGTCATCCCCATGAATTTATGAAGAAGGTAAGACTCAAGTCAAGAAGACTTGAAGGAATAGGAGGAACTACTTCATCTTAAATGGAAAGGAAAAGGTTTCTTGCTAGATACTGCAAGAGACTAGAAGATGAGTAGATATTCTGCGATCCTCTCAAAATTTCACAGGCTGGGCTCCTTTGCCCAATTTCATACTGTTAGGCTAGGCCTTCTTATCCTTTGTGACTGCTGCACAAGGAAGAAAATGAGCACACCATCTCCCTTCAAATGCTTAGAGCTGGTTTGACACATTTGTGTTGGCTTGGCTAACTAACTAGGAGATCCAGTACCTAAGTGGCAGCTGGCTGGCAAGGATGTCAGATACAGTAGTACCCAGAAAGCCCACTCAGGGTTCTTTGTCCCCTCCTGCTACAGGGAGGCTGACCTCTGCACATGCCATATGAGCTTGGTCCTACAGTTTTCCTTCTGCCAAGGAAGTCCCTGATATAAAATGGAAATGTAGAACCTTGCCTTTTTAGGAGTGTCATTAGAAATCCAAACGGTATAGGCTCAACAGGCTCCAGGACTGCTGCTTTAGTGTGGCAGCTGAAGTCCAAATTTTTGAGAGTAATTGGGCCCAGGCTGTTAACAGGTGCAGCCACTTCCTACTAGGGAGAAAGGATGCCTGCCATGTGTGTTACACATGGCCTCAACAGGAAGCCGTCTGTCAAGAGAAACACAGACACTGGGCTGGAGGGGTCTGAACAGTGATGCCAAGTCTGAGTGATGACTAAATGAGGCCCCTGCAAAGGCTGGAATGGCCCAGGATTGTAATTAAGACACTTTCTTACCTGTAAATGGTAAGATTTGACTTGTTATGATGCTACTTCTAGTCCTAAATTCACTACATTCTATGCTATCGTTTCCTAAATTATATTCCATTCAACACTAGTGTTTGGAGAAACACAACGAATTTTCTGTGAGAAAAAAAAGAGGTAAATTTTCAGATTTGCTTTGGAGACACTTCTTTGTACAGGCTCCATCTGGCAATTCTCAGGACACACTATTCTATTATTTTAAAATGCCTGAGTAGTCCTGGAGTATAGAAGCCTGATTAATTTTGTTACCTTTCCCTGAACTGATACAGTCATCCTTTGTATCTATGGGGAATTGGTTCCAGGACCTCCCTCAGATGCCAAAATGCATAGATGTTCATGTCCCTGATATAAAATGGCATAGTATTTGCATATAACGTATGCATATCTTTGCATGTAGTTCAGCTCATCTCTAGATTACATATAATACCTAATACAATATAAATTCTATGTAAATAGTTATACTTTATTGTTTAGGGAATAATGACAAGGAAAGAAAAGTCTGCATATGTTTGGTTCAAACACTATTTCTCCCCTCAAACCCCACACAAATATTTCCAATCCTCCATCAGTTGAATCCATGGATACAGAACCCATGGATATGGAGGGCCAACTGTAAACATTTTCATGAGATCTTTTATAAAAATGTCCCATAGAATACTATTTGAGAAATTCTGGATTACACAAGTAAACATAAAAGCTAAAAGAACTGGTTTTCTGTATCAAAACGGGCAAAGGTCTTTTTTCCTCTTGTCACCATGTTGATTCATTTTTCTATGATGGGCAGTATTGCATAGAGGCGAAGGGAATGGGTTTGGAGTGGGACTGCTATGGCTGGAATACTGCCTCCAACATCCATTACCTATAGGACTTTGGGCAAGTTACAAAACCTTTTTGCACTGTCTTCTGCAATGTAAAATGACGGGGTGGTGGTGGTGCGAGAATAATAGTAATATCTGCCCTAGAAGGTTGTGGACAGATGAAGTCAGACAGCACCTGTGAAGAGCCTAGAACAGTGCCTAGCACCCTGTAAGCCTGAGTCAAATGTTAGCTGCAGTCATTGCCACCATCACCACCGTCATCTCCCATCTTCTGTCTCAGAGTCAGATTTCTGAAGTCTCCATGTTCCTTGCTGCTCTCCACAGCCATTTACTCTCGCTGTCCCACTCCTGCCTTTGAAAAGCCTCCACCCCTCAAACCTTCATAACTAGCACAGGCCTTCCTTGCTCCAGGCTGAAATTTTTCCAGCTTTTCCCTAACTAGGTTCCCTGATCCCAGTCCCACTCTCTACCCAGACAACCTGCCCTCAACAGCCAGACAGACCTGCCGGAAACCCTGCTGTGTTCTCAGCCCCATTCTGCTACAATGGAAGCCCTGCTGTGTTCTCAGCCCCATTCTGCTACAATGGAAACCCTGCTGTGTTCTCAGCCCCATTCTGCTACAATGGTTCTACCTTCATTGTCTAGATGGCAGAGCTTAAGGTTACCTTGGGTTGAAAACCCCTCACAAGCTAACTCAAACTTACTTTCCAAACCACATTTATTCCCTCAACCCGTCACTGCTCTTGCTGTTCTTCCAATTTGGAATGTCCTTCCTAGTCTCTGCATAGACTCAAATTCCAAGTAGATTTCAGAAATTATCTCAGCTTGTGTCTTCCTCCCAAGGCCTTCCTGGTCCCTCCATCTCTTACTCTGGCATGGGACACTAGCATCTGCTCTACTGTGGGGTGGCAGGGACAGCAAGGGCCTGGGTTTAGAGACCTGGGTTCACATGCCAGCTCCAAAACAAGCAAGTGGTGAGAGCTTTGACCCAGTTGTGTAACCCCCCGCATCTCAGGTTTCTTATCTGAGGGTGGAGATTGATCATGCTCTCAGTATGGTATGAAACTCAGACAAAAGCACTTGTATACATTGAGATTTTTTTTCCAGAGTCTCTCTGTGTGTCTTTTGAGGAGTCCTAGATTTGGCAAAGGTGTTTTGAAAGCAGAAGTAGGAAACTGAAGCCGGGCCAAGTTGTCAGACCTCCAGCCCCTACCTCTATGCTTCAACCAGAGCTGCTCTATCTTGAACAATTATCTTTATATATTTGGGATCTGGGTAATCTTTACTCAAGAAAAAAAAGAGATCTATTCCAAAAAAGAAAGAACAAGAAAACTACCTCCTGGCCAGGCGCGGTGGCTCATGCCTGTAATCTCAGCATTTTGGGAGGCCGAGGAGGGTGGATCACTTGAGGTTAGGAGTTAGAGACCAGCCTGGCCAACATGGTGAAACCCCATCTCTACTAAAAATAAAATATATATATATTTAAATAAATATATATATTAATATATATAATTATATATTTAAGATAAATATATAATTATATATATATTTAATATAAATATATATATATATATATATATATATATATATATATATATGGGCATGGTGGTGCATGCCTGTAATCTCAGCTACTCGGGAGGCTAAGACAGGAGAACTGCTTGAACCTGGGAGACGGGAGGTTGCAGTGAGCTGAGATCCTGCCACTGCACTCCAGTCTAGGTGACAGAGCGAGACTTCATCTCAAAAAAAAAAAAAAGCACCTCTTATCATCAGTACCATACAACCTTTCCATAATTATTTCACTATCTCACAACAGTACAGCTGGTCTCCCCAGATATTTTTTAACCTCCTTGGGAGTAAAGACTGAGTCACCTTTAAGCATGTATTTTCCCCATTTAAATATGTTATACTCAGTGAGTACTTAAATACTTGTCAATGAAGCAGCTCTGCCTTACTCCCCACCGGTTCCTCCAGAGAACACACTTTTATAAGGTTAAGCCCACCAAGAAATTCCTTTTCCACTTGCCTGAGCAGGCAGCCATGGATTCTTTATCTCCCCTCACTGTCTTTTTGGAAGATCTACTTCAACCCTGGCTCCATTACCTCTCTCCACCAAACACTACTCAGAGAATAGCATCTGAGATCTGTCTCCTTAGCAGGATTCAGAGAATCATAGATATTAGAGATGAAGGAGAAAAAAAAATCTAACAGGGCATCTTGTCCTCTCCTTGTGCAAAATGGTTTAGGCCTGAACATTTTCTAAATATTTGTCAGGCCTGGTATTAAAGGCTTGAAGTGACAAGGCCCCTCAGGGGAGAAGCTGGCATTAAACGTCACTCTTAAAGATGACTTCTTTTACTGGCTTTTCAGTTTCAGGTTTCACCACTGAATCTCACCTCTCACTTTTAGTTAAATCCCTGCTCAGTAGCCAGGCTACAGTGAGTGGGGGCTACAGAAAAGCCACAGGAGGAATCAGAAGAGGGCAGAGCTGTCACTCTGTGGTCTATGTTTCCCTTTGACTACAGGTAATTAAAAAGGATGGGCAAGGTGAAATCTTGACCTCTCATTTGAACAGAAGTACTCCCCCAATCTTGCAGATTCCCCATCATCCCCACTCAGAGAGCCAAAATGCAACTGTGAAATTATAAGATGATGTCTTAGGTTTGTGGCCCAACTGAGGTTACCAACTCAGACACCTACAGGGGCCCTTTGATAAGGGTGGCAAACCCACTTCCCTCAGCATATTGCCAGCTCACAGGAAGGTGCAGCTTGTCACCAGATTGTCCCTTTAAAAAAAGGAAAGAAAGAAAGAAACCAGCTCTTAAAATTTCAATGGGGAATCTCTTCATTTTTGAATGTTGGCAATTAATTCAAATTATTGTAAAGGCACAGCTGAGACCCTCTGTGGGATAAGATTTCTTCTCCTTCTGAACTCCATCTCTACTCCATAAGCATGTACGCAGGAATGAACAATGCTGTATGTTTATGATTTTGTGTGTAGAATCCTTGCTTCATGGATTCCCTGGGGGCAGGGACCAGACCTGAGACTGCTTGATCCTAAATTCCCAAAATGCAGATACTTATGCTGCAGTCTTTGGCATAGTTACATCACTCAAAAGAACATCTCCAATATATCTGTTCAGAAAAATGGTCAGGTCCTCAGGAATAGTTAAAATTGTACAAGACTAGACTACTTGGGTTTGTATCTCTGCCTCACTACTTGACAGGTCTGGGACCTTGGGCACCTCAGTTTTCTCTTCTATGTAATGGTGATGATAATAATAGCCCTGGGCTCAGAGAGCTGATGTGAGCTTTAAATGACATAGCAAGGTGTCTATCATTTAGCACATACACTAGGAGCTTAATAGATGTCATTTTGAAGCTGCTTCACATTCCCACATTCTATTAAAACGCCCAGGAACCAATGGGGCCCTCACTTCAACTTCTAGATTTTGCTAAAGAGTTGGTTTAATTTTCTCTATGTCTTTGGGTTTCATTTTTATCTCTGAAGGTCAAGTTGGCTTGCTACATTCTTGGCAGAGTCCATAGCCCCTTTGATGGCTGAAAATGATGTACATGAAAAGGTCAAATGATCTTGCCTGGGTTACCTGTCATTCTGGAAGATCACAGCTGTATGCTAAACCAGATCTAGGTATGTATGTGGGGTGGGGCTGAAGTCTACACCCATATTGTGGTAGGCACAGATATGTACCACTCAGGTTGCCCTTTAAGGAGGGACTTGGCCGCCCAACTGTAAGGTGGATAGTGATTAGCAAACACTGTTCAGCCATTAGCTACTTCAGAATGGGCCTCAGCTCCAGAGAGATGCTTCCCTAAAGGCCATACATTTCTTGGGCAGCCTTCATTTCCTATCAGAGTGAGGCAGGTGCAAAAATATGCTGCTGTTTCCATTCATCATGGGAGAATCCAGATAGGCAATAATGAACCCAGGGCTCCCCACTGGCTTGGGTGAGGCTTTGGAGGGCCTGCCTCACAGTCCAGCTTCTCTTCTGCCCAGTCTTATTTCTGCTCCTTCCTTTCACAGGTGTTGGTGCCTAATAAACATCTTGTACTCCAGAGTCCATCTCAGCACCTCAGCCCAAAAACCCAACCCATGACACACAGGTGTACTGATGCACACACACTCCTGCAACCCAGACAAGCCTTTAAAACTATCTTTTTAATAAACAGAAATCAGCCAAGTTTAATTATTAAAAAAAAAAAAAACCCAATTTTGCACTGAGACCTATGGGATTAGCAGGGTCAGGGGTATCTATAGAGTTGGAAAGGATTATTAGTGATATTTTCTTCCAATTTCTTTTATTGTGGTAGAATACACATAATCTAAAATTTACTATCCTGGCCATTTTTAGGTGTATAGTCCAGTGGCAATAAGTACATTTACATTGTGTGCTACATATGATTGCCACCATCCATCTGCAAAACTCTTTTCATCTTGTAAAACTGAAATTCTATACCCATTAAATAACAACTCCCTGTTCTCCTTCCCCCCAGCTTCTGGCAACTACCATCCTACTTTGTCTCTATGAGGGTTGACACATCTAGATAACTCATGTAAGTGGAATCATACAGTATTTGTCTTTGTGTGACTGGCTTATTTAACATAGCATAATGTCCTCCAGATTCATCAATATCATAGCACTTATCAGGATTTCCTTTTTTTCAAGGTTTAATAGTATTTTGTTGCATGTATATAACTCATTTGGTTTATTCAATCATGTTTCGATAGACAGCGAGTTGCTTCTACTTCTTGGCTATTATGAATCATGTTGCTATGAACACGGGTGAACATGGGTGTACAAACATCTGTTCCAGTTCCTGCTTTCAGTTATTTCAGGTGTATGCCCAGAAATGGGATTGCTGGATCATATGGTAACTCTGTTTTTAATTTTGTGAGAAACTGCTACACTGTTTTCCACAGCAGCTATACCATTTTACAGTCCCACCAACAGTGCACAAGTGTTCCAATTTCTTCCTGTCTTTGCCAACACTTCTCTCTTTTTTGATAGTAGCCAACCTAATGGGTATGCAGTGATACCTCATTGCAATTTCATTTGCATTTCTCTAGGGATTATTGATGTTGAGCATCCTTCCAAGTCTGTGCATTTTTGAATCAGGGATTTTTGAGGTTGTTATTGAGTTTCAGGAATTCTCTATATATTATGAATATTAATCTCATCACATATATGCTTTGCAAATTTTTTTCTCATTCTGTGAGTTGCCTTTTTACTATACTGATAGTATCTGTTGATGTACAAGATTGTTTTCCATTTAAGTTAAATTTATCTATTTTTCCTTTTGAAGAATGTATCTCTGGTGTCATATCCAATAAATAATTGCCAAATAAAATATCGAGAGCCTTCTGCTCTACATTTTCTTCTAAGAGTTTTACAGTTTTAGTTCTTACAGTTAGGTCAGAGATGATTTTTAATTTTTTATATGGTATAAGGTAAATAATATACCTAACATTAATTGTATTCTTTTGCATGTGGATATAGAGTGTCCTAGCAGCATTTATTGGAAAGACTGTCTCCTCCTCCATTTAATCAACTTGGCACTCTAATAGAAAATCATTTGACCATATATATGAGGGTTTATTTTTGGATGACTGTATCCTATATTCTATACCAAGGATGTATAAGTCGTCTTTGTGCCAATACCACATTGCTTTGACTCCTACAGTTTACAGTAAGTTTTGTAATCAGAAAGTATGAGTCCTCCAAGTTTGTTCTTTTCCAGGATTTCTTGGGCCATCTGGGGTCCTTTCAATTACATATGAATTTCAGGGTGGCTTTTTGTATGCCAGCCAAAAAAAGCATTGTTAGAATTTTCAAAGGGATTGTGTTAAGTCTATAGATTGCCTTGGATACTACTGACAACAATATTAAACCCTCTAACCCATGAACGTAAGATGTGTTTTCACTGATTTATATCTTCCTTCATTTCCTTCAGAAATGTTTTATAGTTTTCATTGTATGAGTTTCTTACTTCCTTTGTTAAGCTAATTCCTAAGTATTTTATTCTTTTTAATTATCAATTTTCTTTTCAGATTGTTCATTGTTAGTGGATAAAAATGCAACTTATGTTTGCTTGTTGACTTTATATCTTATTGCTTTGTTGAATTCATTTATTAGTCCTTACAGATTTTGTTTTTTGGTTTTTTGCTTTTTTTGGTGGAATCTTTAGGGTTTTCTACATATAAACTCATATCATCTGTATGTTGTCCCCTCTAAATCTCATGATGAAATGTAATCGCCAGTGTTGGAAGTGAGGCCTAGTGGGAGGTGAGTGGGTCATGGAGGTAGACCTCTCATGGCTTGGTGCTGTCCTCATGATAATGAGTGGGTTCTCATGAGATCTGTTTGTTTAGAAGTAATGCGGAACCTCCTACACCCCCTTTCTCTTTTGCTCCTGCTCTGGCCATCTGATGTGCCTGTTCATGCTTCACCGTCTGCCATGAGTAAAAGTTCCCTGATGCCTCCCCAGACACCAAACTGTCGTTGGCGCCATGCTTGTATGGCTTTCAGAACTGTGAACCAATTAAACCTCATTTCTTTATAAATTACCATGTCTCAGGTATTCTTTTATAGAAATGCAAGAATGGCCTAATATAATCTGCAAATGCATATAATTTCTTCATTTTCAATTTGGATGCCTTTTATTTATTTTTCAGGTTGAATTTTTCTGGCTAGGACTTCAAGTACTATGTTGAACAGAAGTTGTGAAAATGGGCATACTTTTCTTTTTCTTGATCTTAGAGGAAAACCTTTCAGTCTTTTGTCACTGAACATGATGTTCAATATGGGTTTTTCATATATGGCTCTTATTTTGTTGGAGTAGTTTCTTTTCCTAGTTTGTTGAGAGAGAGTGTGTGTGTATGTGTGTTTTAAACCACCAAAGGGCTTGAATTGTGGCAAATACTCTTTCTGCATTAACTGAGATGGTAATGTGTTTCTTCCTCTTCTTGCTCTGCTGTGATGTACTGCACTGGAGTTGATTTTTGTGTATAGAACCAACCATGCATTCCAAGAAAAAATCTTGCTTGGTCGTGATGCATACTTTTTTCAACATGCTGGTAAGTCTGGTTTGCTAGTATTTTGTTGAAGATTTTTGTATTAATGTTTATAAGGGATATTGGTCTGTAGTTTTTTGGCAGTGTCTTTGTATCAGGGTAATGCTGGCTTCACTGAATGAGGAAATGTTCTCTTTTATTTCATTTTTTTTGAAAAGTTTGAGAAAGATTGGTTTAGTTCTTTAAATATATGGTAGTATTCACCAGTAAAGTCATAAGGTCTGGGGCTTCCCTTTGCTGGGAGATTATTGATTACTGATCTAATCTCCTTACTAGTTATAGGTCTATTCAGTCTTCATGACTTAGTCTCATAGGTTTTGTGTTTCCAGAAAGTTGTTCATTTCACCTGAACTATCCAATGTGTTGGCATGCAATTGTTTATATTACTCTCTTATAATCCTTTTTATTTCTGCAGACTTGGTAGTGATGTCCCCACTTTCATTTCTGATTGTATTAATTTTAGTCTTCTGGGTTTTTTTTCTTAGTCTAGCTAAAATTTTGTCAATTTTGTTGATAATTTCAAAAATCAGATTTTTTGTTTCCTTGATTTTCTGTTGTTTCCTTGATTTCCATTATTTTTCTCTTCTCGATCTCATTTATCTTTGCTCTAATATTTACTCTGTTCTGTTAGCTTTGTGGTTAGTGTGTTGTTATTTTTCTAGTTTTTACAGTTGTAAAGTTAGACTTTTTATTTGTCTTATTTTTAAATGTAAGTATTTGTAGCTATAAATTTTCCCTTAGTTCTATTTTCATTACTTCCATATGTTGGGATATGTTGTGTTTTTGTTTTCATTTGCCTTTTGAGTATTATCTAATTCTCCTTACGATTTCTTCTTTAATCCACTTGTTGCTTAAAATTGTGCCATTTAATTTTCATAAATTTGTGAATTTTTAAGTTTTCCTTCTGTTACCGATCTCTAATGCCATCCTATTGTGGTCAGAGAAGATACGTTTTATGATGTCTGTCTTTTAAAATCTACTGAGACTTCATTTGTGGTCTTGCATATGGTCTATCCTGGAAAATGTCTCACGTGTACTTGAGAAGAATGCGTATTCTGTTGTTAGGCAGAGTGTTTGGCACGTATCTGTTAGATCTAGATGGTTTATTGTGTGGTTCAAGTCCTCTGCTTTCTTACTTAATTTCTGCCTTTGTCTCGTTGCTAACATTTGTCATTTAAAGTCTGTTTTGTCTGATATTAGTATAGCCAACCCTGCTCTTTCTGGTTTACTATTTACATGGAATATCCTTTTCTGTCCTTTTACTTTTAACCTATTTGCCTTACTAGTTCTAAAGTAAGTCTGTGTAGACACTATATAGTTGGATTATGATATTTTAAAACCATTTTGTCAATATTTGTCTATTGACTAAGCAGTTAAACCCATTTATATTTAAAGTAATTACTGTTAAGGAGAGGTTTGATTCTGTCATTTTGTGACTTGTTTTCTACATGCCTTAGAGGTTTATTTTGTCCTTCATTTCCTGCATTCCTGTCTTCTTTTGTGTTTGGTTGATTTCTTTTTTTTGGTAATGAAACAATTAAATTCTTTTTCCATTTTCTTTTTCTTTTTTGTTGCATATGTGATTATTGGCTGAGAGGTTTTTTGTTTTTTTTTCTTTTACCACTTTGAATATATGAGCCTTCTGGTCTCCAAAGTTTCTAATGAAAAAATCTGCTGATAATCTTAGTGAGGATCCCTAGTGCATGACAAATCTTTTCTCTTCTGCTGCTTTCAAAACTCTTTGTCTGTGGCTTTCAACTGTTTTATTTATAACATGTTTTGGTATGGGTCTTTCAGATTCACCCTATTTGCATTTTGTTGTGCTTTGTGGATATTCATATTCACGTCATTCAACAAATTTAGGAAGTTTTCATTCATTATTTCTTCAAATAATCTCTCTGCTTCTTTCTCTCTCCCTCTTTTTCTTGTGGGGCTCTCACAATGCATATGTTGGTTCACTTGATGGTATACCACAGGTCCTTTAGGCTCTGTCCACTTTTCTTCAACTTTTTTCTCTCTGTTCATCAGATATAATAATTTTAATTGACCTATCTTTAAGTTCATGAATTCTTTCTTCTGCCTCAAAATTTGCCTTTGAGTTCTAGTGAATTTCTCATGTTAGTCATTTTATTTTCAGCTCTATAATTTCTTTTCAGTTTCTTTGCATCACTAGCTCTTTATTGATATTGCCCTTTCTGTCAAACATTATTTTCTTGACTTTTCCCACATATTCCTTTAGTTTTTCTGATCATCTCTAAGACAGGTAGTTTAAGTCTTTGTCTAATGGAGCCATCATTATGTACATTGGTTTGTTAATTAATTTATTTTCCCTTTAATGCTTAATATTTAATATTTAATGCTATTTTTTTGTATGCCTTGTAATTTTATTTTTGTTGAAAACTGGACTAAAATAATGTGGCAGTTCTGGAAATCAGATTCTCCCCCTTTGCTAGGGTTGCTGGTTTCTGTGTTCATGCTTTTGAGTGTTGTAGGCCAACTCTATAGCAAGGATCAGTCTGAGGTATAAACTTCAGGTCTTTTCTTAGCCTGTGCCTTGACTGGAACATGCACAGTAACTATCTAAATACTCCCACATAAGTGGTTGCTTTTGAATGTCTAGTCAATATCTCATTCCCCAAAAGGTAAAGAAGAAAATTTAAGGGATGAGAAAAAAGTATCAGCCCTTTAAATTTCCTGGGAGTCCTTCAGCTACAGAGGAACGTACAACAATAATGGCTAATACTTCTATTTTGCACCTCTGTGATTGAAAGCAGTAATCAGAACACAGATTTCCAATATTTGAAGGATAGAATCCTTTTTGCCTACCTTGACTTCCACAAGTCATGTGCAAACTGCACCAGGAATACATGCACAGCTGCCTGCCATAGGGCTGAGGGATGGGGAATGGATACTTGCTACTATGCTAAGAACTGAAATTGACTGAAATTAATCACAATTTATGTCCCTACCCCTGGACTATTCAGGCCTTCAATTGACTCCAGGGTTCCAAAAGAGCTACATCAGACAGATTTTACCAATGCAATTTTTATCTATGTGGAAATACAGATTTCTCAAGCTTCATACTCTACAATCTTTACAAAATCTTCCCATCAGTTTTAATATATTTATATTTATAGAGAGAAAATGCCAAAAAGATAAAAAAAACCACAGACCTTTAATAGCCCTGGGGATTTTTGAGCAATTTCAGTAATATCTGTATCTTCTAAAATATTAGAGCTCTTGGAAATCATAAAATAAAGACAAAAAAAGATTCCTTGGTGTTGACACTCAATACTTTTCTTCTGAAATTCCCAAAGTACTTACATTTAAGGATATATTTAAAAAATTAGGTAATGCAATGGGAAGGTAAGCATATTCTAAGGGTTTCAACCTTGCTATTATCCAATAATAAATGCCATTCAACTTGCTGGCACTTAGATTGCCTGAGGGACCTCTCCAAATATGGTGCCATATAAATGCCATTGTAAAGCTCTACCAGAATAGCAACATTTCAGACACTTCCTCCCATGCCCAGTACAATAAAACACTTGGAGAAAAAGATCCCATTTCAGAGTCCCTGTCTCTCATTTTTCACTCTTGAGTATTCAGCTGTATCTGTCATTCTTTGTTTTTATATTTCTGTTCATTCAAATATCACATGATTCTAAAGGGAATAAATCCTGTCATCATGCAAATTCTATTTAGGACAGTACTCTCCTTTATGAGGTCAGGTTCATATCACTTCATAGGCAAATTCCATTCAAGCTAATGTGTGTAATGTGTGTAGTTGTTTGTTAAGAAATAAGATTCTCAGCCAGGTACAGTGGCTCACGCCTGTAATCCCAGCACTTCCAACAGCATGTACCTGAGGGACTGTATAGAAGAGATGAAACAAGAGACATGTTTTAGTTGTTTACCAATTAATGACGAACTATCTAAAATTTCTTACTTCTCTAGGAGTAAGATTAGTGATGTTTCCAGAAATAAATATGCATTATTCTTAAATAATCAGATATATTATAAGAGTAGCTTATAGAAGGAGGTATGCATTGTTTCTGCAGCGAAGGAAAAAGCATAATTTAATTTTGGACAAAATAAAAAATATTATAAGGTATATGCTGAGCTACACAGAAGCTATAATACCTTTAACTTTAGTTCTTTAAAATAAATAATAGATATACAACTATATATACTAATAACCTAAAAGTAACGCATGCTGGGGTTTTTTTCCATACAATTTTAATTAGGTATGTACTTTTTCAATGTGTTTTGAAATGATTTGCTAGGACCAAATGCTAACATGAAATTCCCTGCATGCCAGTAGTTAATTCAATAAAAATTAGAAAGGTGAAGCCCTGTTCCCTGGAGAGAGAAGGTCTTAACGCAAAACATTCATTATTTCCACATAAATTACGAAAAGTAAAGATGCTGGATTTAAAATCTAAGCAGGAAGAAACTGTCAACTTTCATTATCAGTAGACAAATGTTTTAATTTGCAATATTCCCTAGCAACTTTTTGAACTGAAAACTTTACCTCTTTACCAATGTCTACTTTAATTTGTAATTTGCAACCGCATAAGTACTATGTTGGACCAAAAGCTTTGAGTATGTCTCTTAGAGGTAATGGAATCCTATGTTGTTTTCTGGCATCGTCTCATTAAAATGAAACTCAGACTCAGAGTAACCCCGAAAAACCTGAGCCCGCCAATAAAAAAATTCTGGTATATCCCTGCACTTAAATTACACTGGAGAAGTGAAAGCTGGTATATCACAGACACAGAAGAGAAGCTAAAGGTCAAGCTATTAGAGTTAATGAGCCAATACAAGCTCAAGCTCTCTAACCAGAGAGGTTAGGGACAGAACACATGGCCGCCCCAAGGAACTTTATTTAAGATATCAATTAAAAATGAGTCACCTCTCCTCACAGAGCTCCTGCACTCATCACTGACACTGGGAACAATGACTGAAGGACTCACACATGCCTGAGAAAAGGCACCTTGCAGGTGTGACTTGCCACAAAACAAGAGTCAGTCCTTCTGCATTTGTAAACGTGTTGGTAAGGCAACAAAAAGGATACTACTGTCCGAGGGGAGGTAGAGGTGGTGATCCTGGCACCTAAAGGCCTGACTGTACGTTCTAATCCATTCTGATGTCACCAAAGCTTCCCTCTGAGGAAATAACCTGGATTATGGCCAATGATATTTATTACTTCTAACTGTCTTCCAGTCTCACTGTTCACAAGGGTTTGGTAAACAAAAATCAATTAAAAGAGCAGGTCTTCTCTATTTTGGATCTGGACACTGATGATAAAGCTGTGATATTCTGATCCAGGACCTAACGGCTCCTCCTGGATCTTCTAACAAGGTCGACTTGGCTGGGGAGTCCAGTCAGCTGATGGTCTCATATGTGGAATCTAAAGTTGATGATGATGGTGGTAGTAGAGTGGCAGTAATCCTCATAGCTCACAGATTATCAGAGCTCATTCATTATCGATTAACTAGAACTTTTATGGCTCATTACTTACTGGTTAAATGCCAGGTAAAATGTAGTATTTACCAGAAAATGTCAAGATTAGAAATATACAGCACAATTCTTATGTGTCAGACTTCTGCTAAATATTTCATATCCATTATTGTACTTGATCCTTACAACTTCCATACAAGGGACCTACGTTTATCTCAATTCAACAGAGAAGAAAGCAAAGTGTGTAAAACTAATAATTTGTCTGAAATTAAACAGCTAATGAGTGGTAGACTTGAGCTTCAAACCCAGGTCTAGCCAACTCCAAGTCCATTCAGTTATCACTTGATACACACCCAACCTATGCAATAGTTGGCTTTGTTCTTAGTCATTGCAGCAAAGCTCCTTTCACCCCCAAATCAGGCATATTACATTAATTCATGTTCTCAACAGACCTGAGTGTCTTGCCCAAAACTGTACAGAATATCACTATCACAAGTTGCCATTCCCGCTAGAATTTACCTTGATCCCTAATGATGCTACATGCATTGTTATGTTAGTTTCTTCATGGAGGTGTTATTTTTAAACTGCAAGATTAAAGCTCCTACACGCTTCTGACAACGTGAAAATCAGACATTACTTTGGAGTCTTTTTAAAACAAACTAGTAAGAATGTCCCAATTAAGAGAAAAAGAGTAGTCACACATACCTGTAGAACTGATTCTAATTTACACTTTAATCTTGCTCTAAAACACATTGCTTGAATCTCAGTTTAGATAGGGATACGATTCACCCAGTAGGGGGATATTAGTTCTTTCTGGGTATTTTAATTAAACTGCTACATTGAGTACTTTTGAAAATCACATATAATCATTTCAGGTATGGTGGAGTTCTGTTCTCCAGCATATGGCTCTCCACCCAGTCACACTCCATTTCCTTAAGTAAACTAGCTGGAGGCTTTCAGTGTAAGCTCTTTAATTGTTAAACTCTTGGGTGGTGCTTTGTTCTTGGGTAGGGAGTAGAGCGAGAGAGCAAACTATCAAATAGTAACATTACCCCCATCAAAAATGGATAGTGTTTATAGTACACATACTGTACACCAAGACGTGTCACACCTTTTGTGTGAATACTCATTTTAAAACGGTAAAGACTTATATTTAGAGAAGTTTTAGGTTTACAGCAAAACTGAGAGGAAGGTACAGAGATAGCCCACATATCCTCTGCTCCCTCATATGTAGCCTCCCTCATTATTAACCTCTCCCCAGGAGACTATCACATTTGTTACAATTTGTGAACCTATAACAACATATCACCCAAAGTCCATAGTTTACACTAGGGTTCATTCTTGTTGTTGTACATTCTATGGGTTTGGATAAATGTATAATATGTATCCACCATTATAGTATCATATAGAGTAGTTTCATTGCCCTGAAAGATCCTCTGTGATCTGCCTGCTCATCCCTCCCTCCCTCCTAACCCCTGGCAACCACTGATCTTTTTATTATCTCCATAATCTTGCCTTTCCCAGAATGCCACATAGTCAGAATCACAGAGCATGCAGTCTCTGTAGGTAGGCTTCTTTCACTTAGCAATATGCATTTAAGTTTCCTCCATGTCTTTTCATGGATTGATAGCTAATTTCTTTTTAGCACTGAATCATAATCCCTTGACTGGACGTAACACAGTGTATTTATCCATTCACTCACTGAAGAATATCTTGGTGGCTTCCATGTTTTGGTAATTAAGGACAATGCTGCTATGAACATCCATGTGCAGGTTTTTGTGTAGATATGTTTTCAATTCCTTGGGTAAATATCAAGGAGTACCACTGCTGGATCATGGAGTAAGACTATTTAGTTTTGTAAGAAATCACCAAACTGTCTTCCAAAGAGGGTGTACTATGTCACATTCCCACCAGCAATGAATGAGCATTCCTGTTGCTTCATATGCTCTCTAGCATTTGGCATTGTCGGTGCTCTGATTTGGCCTCTTCTAATAAGTATATAGTGGTGTCTCACTGTTGTCTGAACACTCATTTTTGAAATATCTACATAGACTATTATGATCTTCATTTTACAGTTTAAGAACTTGAGACTCAAAGATTGTCAATATTTCAAACTAGCCACTATAAGCTTGAGCCAAGGTTCAAACTCAAGTTTAGTGAATTTCATAGCCTATACTGTCTATCATTGAGGGATCTCTGGTTTTCTTAACAGTATTATGTGATTTGCAAGTCCTATGAATAATGTACTTAAATTATACCATCATGAAAACTAAGTGTAATCTTCAGTCAATAAAATATCCTGTAAATACTTCTAAATATGAAACTGGAAGCTTAATCTAAATGAACTAATTCCATAATATCATGAAAGGATGCTTTAAATTAAGAAGTGAAGAATGTATAGTTTCCAGATTGGGAATAATTTCCACAAATTTTTACTTTCATCATATTCTATTGTGGGTGCGTGTGTGTGTGTGTGTGTGTGTGTGTGTGTGTGACAGACACATACACAGGCACAGAGATACAGGGACACACAGACAGACACTTTCCATCTCATGCTATATTGGAACTTCCCAGAGACAGTTAAAATTAGCCAGCTAATTTCCATAAAGTATCAAAATAAAATTATACTTGAGACTCTAGAGTTCCTGTCATGAAGACTCAGCAGTTAAGAAGCATGGAAGTCACAGAATCTCAGTGCTCCTGCATTGCAATCCACACTCCGGCTACAATTCGAATCCCACCATTAGATACAGTCATGAGGAGCTAATTAGACTACGTGAAAAAACAAAAAACGAAGAACAGACTTCTAAAGAAACAAAAACAAACAAAAAACAACAACAAATCATTTGAACCACTGGGTATTTCGAGTACATAAAAATTGTGAAGTAAATTAATTAGCTTTGCATCGATTGGTATCAAAAGTCATTAGCCCTGCACTGCAAGGAAATCCCGAGAAGCCTAAGGTGCAAGAAAGAAAAAGGATGGGAAGGAAATCAATCTCTGCTCTTCAACACTGATGCTTTAAAGGGTCCCTGCTGTATAACTTGCCCGGAGGCATTCCAGGGGGAAGAACCCATGGATTTATATCTGCCACATGTGTCACTGAACACAAATACGTCTGATAAATAATTGAAGCTCAGTAGAGAAAACTTCTCTATTGTGCTCAAGTTGCATGTGCTAAAGAACAGGGATGCGAAGGCAAAGAGGTCAAGTTTCCCATCTGACTTTCCACTGGGCATCCCTATCATCACTTAGGTCACTATTTTGCCTTATGAAGTGTCAGAACTCATTGTCATAGGGAATCCAGGTGCTGGCATCATATATTTAGCAAATCTGGTTTCCCTCCCTCACGTGGCAGAGCACTCTCCTCCAGTGCAGGGCAGAATCCAGAGCTTATTTTATTTAATCCTCACAATTTTATGTTTTTACATTTGAAGAAATTGAGTTCTGGGGAATAAGAACTGTTTTTCACATGCACAAAGCCGGTAATTAGTAGATCTGGGATTTGAACTGAGGTCCAGTAAACTCTAGAGCCCATATTATTGCCATACTAGACTCCCTCCCTAAATAACTTTCTCATTAAGTAAGCAGACAGAAAAGAGCCAGAATGCCCTATGGCCTTTGGTATTAATAGGAGGCTAAGAAACTCATGCAACTAAGTCTCTTTATCCAATGGCACATCCCTGGAAGGAGAAAACGGTCTCTACTGGAATTCTTCCACTGACAGGAAGCTCTCTACCTCACATAACTACAGACCTGATTACTAAGACTTTGATTTGCCTTTCCAAAACTCATATCCAATGATCACATTTGTGGCCTCTGAAGCAGTTTGATTCAATACTCATTGCACTCAGTACTTGGATCTATCATAGCTGTAACATTAAACAATCTTTTCCCCTCTCAGTGTTCTTTTGAGGACACAGTGAGTGTTAAAATGGGCTCGTACATGGTAAGAATTTGCCCAATGTTAATTATAAAAATTTTCCTGATATTACTTGGTTATTTAAATGCAATAAGCACCCAAGAATGCCACATACAAACCAAGAGCTTTGACCCTCACAATGACCCCCATCTACCCATCTCATCCTCTTCCATTTATCTTCTTGTCTCCAAGGTCGATATATTCCCGAGTCCCAGGTTCATCTTTCTTCTCACATGGTTTTATTGCATGTATAATTGGTCCTAAAATGCTTTACAATCTAAACCGTTTTAAATTTTATAAAAAGGATCCCATCCTTATTTCGTCTTATGTTATCCTCACAAACTTATTTTCCCCCTCTTGATATTTTATTATGAAGAAATTAAAAGTTACCTACAACTGAATAATAATGAAATGCTACATATTAAAATCTGTACTTATAACAAAAGATAGCCTCAAAGTTAATAAGCTAAGTGTCAATCTTAAATATATAAAAACTGAACAAAATAAGTTCATATTTAGCAAAAGAAAAACCACAATCAATATGAGCACAAATTGATAAAATAGAAAACCTTTTCTAGAGAAGATCAAAAAAGTCAAAAGTAGATCCTTTGATAAAATAATTAACTAGAGAAATCTTTGAAATTACCAATTAAAAGAATATGTTTTGAATGAAAGAGTGAATATTTATTACAACTAAAATAATAAATGACTTGTCAACTATCTGTCAAAATTTTTAAAAATTTAGATGAAATATATAAATGCCTAAAAATTTATAACTAACGTTAATGGACCCAAGAAATAACAAAAAGCTTATATAGACCTATGGCTATTAAATAAATTGAGGTAATTGTTAAAATTTTTTTTTGCAAAGAAAACATCACACCAGGTGATTTTACAGTCAAATTTTCCCAAATGTTCAAGGAAGACATCATTCCAATTTTATACAAATTCTTCCATATAACAGAGAAAAAGAGATTATTCCCCATGAATTCTATAAGTTAATATAACCCTGTTACTAGGACCAGTCATAAACATTACAAGACAGCTTCATCTTACAAATGAATATAGATGCATACCATTCTTCTTAGTAGTGCACTCAATTGTAAGCCATAACAAATTTTATTTTCAATGCACAAGTAACAGTGTAACATTAAAGAAAGATTGCATTAGCTTTGGAATGTACCATCGTTCTAGCTGTATGATGTAGGAATGCTATTTAATTTCTCTAAGACTCAGTTTCCTCCTTTGCAAAATGGTTTTTCATAATATCTATTTAATTCTGTGGTAATTAAGAAAGTAAATGATACAAAGCCCTCAGCTCAGTGTCTGGAAGTAATAATAAGCAATAGTAAGTTACAGCTTCTATTTATCAAGTACTTAGTTCCCTGGGTACTTTTTAAAAAAAATCTCTCCTTTAATCCCCACAACCACCCTGCATGGTGGAGGTTATTATTCTCAATTAGTGAGTAAAGAAACTGAGTCAAGTGGCGTTTCAACAACTCACCCAAAGTCACATAATTTGCAAAAAGTCATGCTAATACAACACTCGCAGTCTCAGAATATGGATGCGCAGGGGCCTTTCAAACGTGGAGTTGATATTACCAGTTGCTATCGGGGACACAGCACTTCCTTGGAGGGGCAATGGAGTTCCTTCTGCACTTCTGCAAGGCATGGGATGTATTCACCTTTTCAGGGGAAGCAGTTTTCAAGTTGAGGTTTGATTTGTGGCATGTGAGATTAAATTGCAGCTTTTCTAATGGAAAGGCTTCAGAGGGCAGGAATGAACGATACACTGTCATTTCTCCATCTCTGTGTGAGGAACCTTAAGCACTAATGAGATCAGATATATCACTGCAACTCTCTCCACTCTGCCACAGACATCAGGTCAGGGTTTTTTTTTTTAAGCATTCTGGCCACTTCCCTGCCCACCTGCAACTCTCCACCATGTTCCTGATATAGAAGATTTATGATAATTTACCTTAGGCAGGACTTGTAGTTTTATTCCATTAGGTTATCAAAAATGTTGCCAATAATCTCTTTCATATTTTCATAGGACAAGATTATTTATACAAAGAAAGAACCTGAGAAAAATAAAATGATTGAGAGTTTTCAACTTGGAGAAGTGGTTAAAGGCAGAAATTTATAAGGCTTGGGGACTCTGCTGGCCTGATAAACCAGTGGGGAAGATATGCTGTTCCACTTTATTCTTTCCCTAGAGACGCTTACATATCGATTAGACAGGGAGACTTATCAAAGATTCAAAAGTCAGTTTGTCCTCTGAGTGTCGAAAACCCCATTCCTGTTCAAGATTGCAGAGTGACATCACTTACGACTATGCTGTGCAAAATGCTTTTTTTTTTTTTTTGTATCCTAAGGGGCTTTATGCTTGTCTTTGTACTGTTGGTACCTTGGGAAGGAAAACAAGAATGCATTTTTCAACATTTATGTCTACAGTGATACTGGGAAGTGTGAATGCAAACATATTTTTAAAGAGCTCTGATAGAGAAAAACCAGATGGTGAAAGAGGGTAGTGAGCAAGCCTGGATACAGAAAGGTTTAGAGTTGAACCTACAGGCGCCACCTGCTGGTCCCCCTACACCACTGCCCAGAGCTTCCAGTTCTCCTCATTGGAATCTCAGCTTTATGTCCAGTTGGCTTAGCTGAAGATTACTAAATGATTTCTGTCTTCAACTATGTTTAGACACAGCCTTGGAGACAGGTAAGTCATGCAGAGAGAGTAAGAGAGAGTGAGTAGATGGCAAAGAAAGGTTTCCTTATTCAACATATGTGTGAATGTGTTGTGAAAGTCATATGGGAGTGTCCCACATCATCTATCAACAAAAAGGCATAAATGGTGATCTTCCTCCATCTTCCCATTTTCTTTTCCCTTTCTTCCTTGGAGATAGATGACAGCATCTGAGGAGGCAGGTGGTGAGAGTGAGGAGTGTCTTGTGGAGGTGGGTGGTGATGGCAGCCTCCTCTGCAGCTGAAGATGCAGGGCAACGTGGGGAAAGGGGTGTTGCATGGATTGGGGCAGTGGTGTTTCTAGTGTCAGAGGAAGCGGAGCAGAGGATGAGGGGTACAGAGGTGATAGGCAAGGAAGGCTAATATTGAACAAATGCGTATATATATTGAGGATAATTGGAACCAAATTTCTCTCTGCCAGAGAAGGTATTTATAAATGTGGAAGGGGGAAAAGACTTGGATTTGAATTGAAAATACTGATACGAATTCATGGAGCTTATGTGTAAACACATACACATACACAGATATGGAAATAATAAGTGTGTATTTGTGTGGACTTATATGTACATATTTCCTAGCTCTGTGTTGATTTGGTCTCGAAGCACTGACATCGCAGGAACAATAAGCATGCTAAGCACCCAGATCTTAATTTCTGAAATCATTCTCCATGGACAGAAACCAGGTCTGCTTGGAAAAGTGGCTGGTTTCAAGTCTGGACAGGGAAAGTATAGATGATCCTGAAGGATCTTTTTTGTATCAGAATATAAAAAAATGCTCAAAGAATGATGGGGAGACGTGGCAAGCACCAACTAGACCGGGTGATCAAGAGGGGATATGATCAGTGTGGTTGCCCTCTGATGTGATAGGCTGAGAAAAGCTCAGCAGCGCTTCTGTGGAATTCCTCCCAAGATGGCATGCACTTGAGTCTAATCCTGAAGAAACATTGGAAACATTGGACCTGTAGTCTAATCCTGAAGAATCATTGGATCCCCTCCAGAGAGAGGGTCATCCTACAGGAGAAAAAGACCTATACTCTTTAAGTCAGGGAAAGGATAAAAATCATTCCAGGATGGGCATGGTAGCTCACTTTTGTAATCCCATGACTTCGGGAGGCCGAGGCAGGTGGATCACCTGAGGTCAGGAGTTTGAGACCAGCCGGGCCAACATGGCCAAATCCATCTCTTCTAAAAATACAAAAAAATTAGCCGGGAGTACTGGTGCATGGACCTGTAATCTCAGCTACTCCAGAGGCTGAGGCAGGAGAATTGCTTAGAACCTGGTAGGCAGAGGTTGTAGTGAGCTGAGATTATGACACTGTACTTCAGCCTGGGTGACAGAGGGAGACTCTATCTAAAAAAAAAATACAGATTGGAGGAAAGTGATGAAAAATAATAATTAAATGCAATATATGTTTCTGTATAGCATCCTGGACCAAAAAACAAAAATGTCATCGTTGAGACAGTTGGCAAAATGTGAATGGGGCCTGCGGATTGAATGGTAGTAGTTTCTGTGCTGATTCCTAACTGGAAGGGTTTTTATAATAGTAACGAGAAGAGTACTCTTGTTTTGGGAAAGTAAACAACCACCTAAAGAGTGATGGAGCATCATATCTGAAAGGGAATATCTATATATTGATCTCTCTGAATGAAAGAGAATTAAAATGTTAAAAGGTAGATAATCAGGATGAAAGAATACCACAGTCCTTGCTACTCCTCTGTAGGTTCGAAACAGCTTCAAAATTAAAAAAAATATACTAAAAGTGCTGAGCTTTGAAAAGAAGAAAATAGCATAAGTTTCATGGGAAAATTAGAATCCTTCTTTGTTTTCTGAGAAGACCGTTTGTTGGGAAGAACTAATGATCAGGAATGCAAATGAGAATGGCAGCTAGCTTATTACAAAATGGAAAAGAAGATTCAATATAAAGAAGGGGAGAAGGGGTGACCAGATATGCAAGGAGAAAAACTCATTGCTAGATAATGAGAGAGTACTTGCAAACAAGCAAACAGTTGCCATAGGGAATGGAACTTGCAGGAAAAGGATGTTGGAGAAAAGCTGAATAAATTTTGAAGTGTTATGTGTAACATGATTCTTTCATTATTCCAAATCACCACCAACAACATCCACATTCTTCATCAACATCCCTAGGACATACGTATTTATTTGTTTACCTTGTTTGTTAGTTTGATTAATGAAAAGTGTGAGACTGATTGGAGAACAGGTACCCGGTGAGCACAGGGCAGTCAGTGTGGATCAGTATGTTTGAGTTTATTATGAAAAGTGAGATAAAACATCTACATAAATAGTTCTAATATAGGGTAGAACAGAATAAAAAGGACCCACCAGAGAGTGTCAGATAAGGTGTGAGGAAACTTTAGAAAATAGAAGGAAAGAGAACATTTACATTCCCCAAGCTCCTTCTCTGAACCAAGAGGTAGGAATTGAACATTGAAAGGGCAAGGTATGAAAATCCAGTAATGATCCATGATCCCCCAGCTAGTAAATGGCAGAGCCCAGACTGGACCACAGGTCCATAGGACCCCAAAGATCTCTTTTTTTCCTACTACAGTGGGCTGCCTTGTGTCTGGGCTTGAAGAGAAGACAGAGAAAGTGGGGACTGATGGACAGAGCTTTGTGGAGGATGTGACACTGAGCAGAAATTTGAAGTCCAGCTTGACTGGCTGGCAGGATGAGAAGAACAGATTCTTGGCAGAAGTGAAGGAAGCACAAGCACATAGAGATGGGGAAGCGTGGGTGGTGGTATACAGGGGCAGTGCAATCTATGTCAAAGACAGCTAAAATACAAGATGACCCATTCCATGGCAAACATGGACGTCAACACCATGTACAAAGATGATGAGGGTGAGGAAGATCAAGACATCAGTTATACTGATTGGGAGGCTGTGGAATAGCCAGCACTGGCAATACTTCTGTGCCCTACTGTCATTGTCTGAAGTTCAAGGCCAAACCCATGGGGGCCACAAACTCACAGAGAAACACTTATTTTCAGATATCATTTAAGGAAGGCGACATCTGAAAGATGGAAGGGCTCAGTGCAAACTTCCAGGGTGCTATTTTTGAAAAACGCAGAAACTAACAGTTTGGAAATATTTTCTTAAAATTTCCCCCATCATTATTAGCACTTCTGCCGAATAATCACTAACTAAAAATATTCCCTCCTTGATAATGCACAGATAAGGTCTCTGCACTGAGGAGGAGCAAGAAAGGAATGTGATGAATTGCAAATCAATCATAATTTATGCAGATACTCTACTGAAAACCACATTCATCTTTTCCAAATAGCACCACGTGAATTTCCTTGAGTAGAAGAAGTCTATTTTCATAAATTAGATCTTAATTTATTTCTCTAATCAATATATTTTTATGCCAAAAAGTTAAATAGTAAACAATACAGCTGATGAAGAAATTATGGACTAGAAGAACATGAAACATGGTACTCAGAAGAAAAAAAAAATAGTCAAATATACTTTCTGTGGCCTTTATTTTGTGTTAAAGTGTTTTTTTCCCCAAACAATTATGTGATATAATTAGTACTAGCCATGATAAATATGAATAAAAAATGCCAAATTATCACAAGATGCCTTTGGGGGAAAAAAAAAACCCTGTAATTGACACTATAGTGCACCCTGCCAGTATTTTTGAAAGCAAAATTGTATTACTTCATTATTATACTGTCATGAAGAAATACTCAAGACTGGGTAATTGATTTAAAAAAAAAAAAGAGGTTTAATGAACTCACAGCTCCACATGGCTGGGGAGGCCTCAAAATCATGGCGGAAGGCAAAGGAGAAGCAAAGGCACATCTTACATGGTGGCAGGCAAGGGGGCATGTGCAGGGGAGCTGGCCTTTATGAAACCATCAGATCTTGTGAGATTTATTCACTATCATGAGAACAGCATGGGAAAAACCCACCCTGATGACTTAATTACCTCCCACTGGATCCCTTCCAGGACACATGGGGATTGTGGGAGCTATAATTTAAGATGAGATTTGGGTAGGAACACAGCCAAACCATATCAACAATCATAACAGCAATCAGCCAGCTAAGGACCAGTGGCCATCCAGCAAGACTCACTTGCTATTTCTCTGAGTTATCTATGTCAAATATCACCTTTTTTCTTAGCATCCCATTTGTAGAAGAGCAGACAGAGAAGATTTTACAGGCCCCCATTCTGGGGTGGGGGTTATTGGCTGGGTATTTAAATACCCTTTTCTTAGACTGGGTTCCTCTAAAGCAAACCCTGAAGACAAGACTTGGAAGGCAAGTAGTTGATTTAGAAGATAATTCCAGAAATCCCCACTAGTAGAGTGAGGAAGCAAGATCGGGAGGGAAGAAAACATGTGTTATTATGTAGGTGACCGCTGTGTGCAAGAGGGACTCAATTTCATTGGGAAACACTGTAGATATGTTTCACAGTTATTCCTCCACAGAAGCAAGAAAGCCTAGGTACTTACCAACTTCTATTAGTCATTGCTGATAACAGCTATCAAGGGGTGGTGAGGTAGGATGTGGGCTGGGGGATTAAATTCCTAGCACTTTCAGGCTAGTTTGCACTGCACACACACACCAATGACTAGAAAAGACAATAGTCAGAATGTCATAGTATTTAAAGATGGAAGCCAGGAGTCAATGTGTAGACAAACAGTCCTGTCCAAGGAATATGGGCAGCGCACTGACAACATCTGCAACAGGGCCCTTTTAAGGAGAGGTGTTTAGAAACCTGGACCAATGCTTGACTCCATGCCAATGCAGTTACCCACTCCCTCTCAGCCCCAGCCACCCTAGGATCGTCTTACTGGACATCTAATGGACATTTCAGGACCTGTTTGAGATGCATGTCACTCCTTACACCAGTGCTCATCATCAATGTCTCAAAAAATAAGTCCTCTAAATTATCTGTGCCTTGGTCTAATTATCTGCTTAAAGGACTCAAAACCGTTGGTTATCCCAGAAGGAGAAAGTCACAATGCTTCATAAGAAGGAACAATGCCTGCGATGGGTAACTTACTTGCTGCATATGATCCTATAGCATCCTACATATCTCCTTCCATTAGCATTCATCACATCTGTAATTATTTCCTTTTCATCATCTGTCTTCCCTGAGAGACCACAAACTCAGGGAGGCCAGAGACCATGCATGATTATTCACACCTCTACTCCCTGTGTCTAGCTCATAGGAGGGACTCATTCAAAACTTCTGAATATAAAAATAAGTGAATGAATTAAGATTATAACCATCATCCAGCAGGCAAAATGGATTACATAGCTGAGGGTCTGTTCTTCCGAGGTACCTTCTTACAAAGGAGAAAAAAAGGTGCTCCTTCTTCTAGGCAGAGGAAGCTCTGAGTCAGAGCTCATTGCTTAATCAAAGGATTGTAGTTGGAATTCAGCTCCTGCTCACCCATTGGCAAGGTGCCTGAGGTAGTTTTAAGAGCCATATGCTAATATTTCTAGCTGGTCTTCTTCCTGTTGAATGAAAAGTTTGCCCTTCGCTGCTTTCTTGAAATTTTTTGTGACCATGTGGCTTGCTGTGGCTAATGAATGAAAACAGAAATGATCCCATTCTAGGTGGAAGCCTTTAGGAATTCGTGCACAATTTATCATATTCTTTTCTCTCTGCCATGATAACCAGCAAGATCCCAGGTGGCAGTCAGCGATGGGCCTCTACTCCTAAAATGAAGCTAACCCACAAAAGGCACATGATATGGTTTGGCTGTGTCCTCACCCAAATCTCAACTTGAGTTGTATCTCCCAGAATTCCCACATGCTGTGGGAGGGACCCAGGGAGAGGATATTAAATCATGGGGGCTGGTCTTTCTGCGCTATTCTCATGATAGTGCATAAGTCTCACAAAATCTGATGGGTTTATCAGGGGTTTCTGCTTTTGTTTCTTCCACATTTTCTCTTGCCACCACCATTGTAAGAACGGACTTTTGCCTTCCACCATGATTCTGAGGACTCCCAGCCATGTGGAACTGTACGTCCAATTAAACCTCTTTTTTTCCTCCAGTTTTGGCTATGTCTTTATCAGCAGCATGAAAACGGACTAATACAGCATAAGCTAGAAATATGCTGTATTGTACTGTTGAAATATTGGGGCTGTTTGTTCCTGCAGCATATCTATCCCACTCTTGCTGATCTCATATACAATCTGCAGCCCTATATCCAATGGCTCTGGGCAGGTTAACATGACTTGCAGGTTCTCTTCTCTCATGAACTGGTGTTCATGCCATGCCTTCATGCATGCATTACCCTCTCTGTGCACACGTGGCTCTCTAACAAGTAAGGCTTTTCTATGTAGGGAAGAAGGCAGCGGGAGCATACAGACTTAGCCACATCTGCCTAAAAGTGGAATTATATGAAAGAGAAAAAGAATCCATTTTTCCAAAATTATATGAAAGAGAAAAAAGAACCCATTTTGTACACTGTTCATTTAGAAGGGAGGCCTAATTCTTTCATCCTTCTGTAATCTCCAGAGCAATTCCTATACCATCAAGGCTGCCTCTCCCCAGGGGGCCAGAGCTTCAAGCTCATAATTAGTTGTATTACTACTACTATCACTGCTAATTAATGATCCGCATTCAGCTTAAATTGAAAACTGCTCATTTCTGGCTCCTCCAATCTATGTCAAATAGACAGTTTCTTATTTTCAAATTGTGCACTTCATCTTAATAGTACAATTTCAATTTCACTTAAAAAAAGAAAAAAATTAAACCAAGGAAGAAATGATATTCTCTAAACTGGTGAGTTGGGTTGGCAAAATTAAAAACATAAAAAATTAATAATGTGGGATTAGTATTATTATAGAAATACATGAAATCTTATATTTAAATACTATTCTTTTAAACCATGGCTGTCACAGTAAAAATGTTAATAGTATTTAAACATAAATCCTTCTCCCCATGAAGTAAGAATCATCCATCGTGCAGGCACGGTAGCTATTCTGTTCACTTTAGAGATGCTGCCTAGCAGAGCATTTTAACATAAACCTTGTCAGTGTTAATCCTAAAGTCTGATGCTGAGATGTGTGTTATATTACTTTATGTCGCTGAAAAATGGGAAGCCTTTATGTCGGATTACGGGTTGAAATAATGAACTCCTCTTGGAGCCAGGGCCTGGGATATAATGAGGTGCCAAATGGGATTCTAGGCCAGAGCCTCTGCAGGACATAAAAAGGAACCAGATCTTTTGTGAAGACCCATTCACTCACTAACAGAATGCTTTTACCCTTTGCAATCTACTTATGGCTCCTCTACAAAGAAGAGTAACCAATGGAGAAAGTCTTGATTCACAAGGGGGCTTACCAGCCAAGCTTTGGATTCAAGCAGACAATGGTGGAAATGTACCCAGCCACTCCTTTGCCTCCACAACCAACAGTCTAGGGCTATGGTGTTCAAATTGTCTTCATCAAATTCAGAGTGGGGTGTGATAGCCTGAGACTTGGCAGGGGCAGGGACAGGGTGAGAGAGCATCAGGGTGGATTTAGTGCCTTCTCCTCCATCCTCACTGCATCCAGAGCAGTTCTCCTTACTTCTATTTTATATACCAGAGTTCTATGAAAGATGGCACATGAAATATAGTTCTTTTGTTAAAGTAGCTCATTAATTCAACAAATATTTACCAGCCACAGGCAATAAACCTCTAAATAAATAAGAAAATTTCAGAGAGTGATAGATGGTATAGAGACCAGCAAGCATGATGATGAGATAGAGAAATACCTAGAATGAGGGCCACTTGCACAGAGGACAGGGAAAACCTGGCTGGGGCTTTGGCGGAATCTGAGCTGAGTCATGAATACGCAGAAATAGCAAGCCATGTGAGATCCAGGAAGAACCATTCCAGGCAGAGGAAGTGGCCAATACAGACAGCCTAAGGCAGGAACAAGCTGGATGTGTCCAAGAATAGAAAAAGAGCAATGTAACTGTCATTGGGTGAATGAAGAGAGCCATGGAAAAGATGACGAGGGGGGCAGATCTTTCAGGACATTCCGGACTCAAACAAGGAGTTTGGGTATGCAGTGACTGGAAGCCAATGGAAGGTTGACAACAGAGGCATGACAAAATCTGTTTTGCAGAGTTCATCCATACAGACAGTAGATTCTTAGGCACAAGAACATAAGCTGAAGGATCAACAAGAAGACTGTTACAATCGGGACCTGGAGGAGAGTTGCAGTGAAGATGGTGCAAATTATCTGGATCCAGGATATGTCTAGAGTAAATCTGATGGAACTTAAGGATTACTTGGAATCACTAACCAGAATTTCAGAAGGGGAGGGTGGAACATGTGGTATGTTGAGGGGGAGGAGGAAATAGTGCTTAGAAAGAGTAGAATAATAGCCACTTCTGTAGATAGCTTCTGGCCAACTGAGTTAGCAAAGAGCAGCACAATCTCCTTGGGCTGAGACCAGAGTGTTTGCTACTGTCTCTCATTGGTAATTGCATTCTGGCTTCCAAATGTGGCTAATAATTTAAGACGGTTTTATATCACCACTGCTGGGCTTCTTTTTGTGTTTAGATTACCTATTCTCATACATCACTTAAAGGTGTTCACAGAGTAATCTCTAATGATTTGCTTCCTATGAAAAATAAGGGGTTTGGGAAGTTCTTTAACAGGGATTGCATCACCTCCACCCTGTTTTACAACCATAACATATAAGTAGCATCTAATCAGTTAAACGACTACAAATTATACCATCAGCAGATGTATGATAAAATCTGATGGCTCGAATTATCTTAATAATCAGCAGAAACATTCTCAACCTAATAAGAGAGTGAGTCATTAGTGGCAGTTTATGAAGATCACCCACACTCTCTTTGTTACGGAGTTTGTCCTTCCTGTGTTCAAGTTTGGACACACTTTCTACTTGAATCTAAAAAGGATGATTTCTAAGAGGTTACTGAAGCAATGCAAGATCAAAACATAATAACCACATTCATTCTTAATCAGCATTACAGTGAAAGTAATTTACCGCAGAACACATAATTAAGTTATAAATAAAATCTCAAGACAGAAATTTCTCCTCTTTTAAGATTTCTCATTGTCCATACACTCAGAAATGAGGAGGGGATTTTCTCATACTGATCCTAAATCTGTCACTGAAACGATGACTTCACTTGCATTTACGCATTTTGTTTTGTGATCACTTAATTGTACTATCCTCCCCGTTTTTTCCTTGTGTGATTGCTTTAATCCTTTTATCTAGAACCAGGGAGAGTTCCATTAGCTTTAGCTTTTTGGTATGCCTCAGCCACAGAAAACTATTTTGTGATTCAAAACTGCCCTAAAATTCAGGACCAAATATCACATGCTATTCACTTCCTAGACTTTTGAGAGATTCACTCTAGATTATGAAGGACAAAATCCTCCCCCTACCTCCCCATCTCTAGTCATAAGACACACCTATTGTGGTCAGAAGGCAGAGCACTCTAATAACCTTGTTAGAGTTGAAAAGACCGAGTCCGCAAAAAAAGTAAGGACCAAGGTTATGCACAGAGCTAATGACAGTCTTGAGGCTAAAACCCAACGTTTTACTCTTAGCTAATGTTCTTTTAGGCTTAGTGAATAAACTACTGCTGTGGAAAAATTTAAAAGAAAACCTTTCCATTGTGTTTTGCCAGAATAAAGACTGAACATGGCCCTAGCAGAAGAGCTAATTTCAATATCTTTAAAAAATGAAATTTTCTCAAAGTATCAATACAGTCACCAAGTATACCTTCTTTCTCTGCATTGAAGTACACCAAAATGCCAGTCCTCTCTACAAACACATTTTATGGATCCCAAAGCAGAGCAATTAATCTTGTGCCATTTCCTGTTCATAGGATAAACAGGACGAAGGAATAAGATTAGTATTGTGCCATATCCACACAGAAGAAAAACTGTTTCCTCCATGTGATTGTCAGTGTATGTCAAAATGATAACAGGGAATGTGTAATACAATGTAGTAATACAAGGAATTGCTACTTATGAATGCATTGTGAAAAGAAAATCTAGCTCAAGCATCCCTTGATATAGAAAGCAAATATGAGGTCTTGATTCACACCAACCCACTATCAACATTGTTTTGTTTCAAGTCAGTTTATGTTCCTTGAGTACCACATGGTTTACAGTACATTTCTCTGACAGCAATACAGAACCTCAAACAAATATTACCCTTGCCTCCACTACTGACCAGCAATAAATGCAAGCTCTATTCCTGAACTCAATGGCATTCAGAAATTCAAAATGCTTGATGCCCTCTCCATCTCTTTGATTTGCTTCTATGGGTGTGGGGCTAATTTCCAGCTCATCAGGGGATGGGGATGGTGGCTGTAGGAGGAAGGAGAGAGTTTTAACCATTTCTAGGTTTAATTACTCAAGCTCGGTGAGCCCACATTGAAGAAGGAGAAGGAGGAGAAGAAAATTCTCTTTCCTACTGTTCATATATAAAATTCCGGGGAAAGATTCTAATCAGCCCTGCTTGGATCACATGCTTACTCCTTAGGCCAATCACTGTGGCCAAGGGACAGTGTAGCTTGACTAGATAAGCCTGGCCACAGTCCCATCTTGTGGCTTGGGAAAGGGGGATACTATGACCAGTAGACCACCCAAAACCATTTGAAATGTAGGAGAATGGTTATTTCATGAAAATGAAGACTATTATCAGAAGGGGCTATTATCAGAAAGACTATTATCAGAAAGTTATACTGGCAGACAGAAACGACAGGACTCCACTGCCTTTCAGATACGTTTAATATGAAATGAAACTGTGGCTCCTCTTTTCTAATAGACTGATTTTGAGATTAGAAGTAATAGGTTTTTTCTCAAACCAACAAGCTCAACTAGTTTAGCTCTTTTTACCAGATGAGCCAAGAATAAAGGATACACAAGGGTCTCAAAGATTACACTTTCTGTCCTGCCCAAATTTTGTAACCATTACCTTAACGTTTTCAGTAGGTAATACATTTCTCAACTTAGACTTCACATTATAGAAAAATACCATCCTTCACTGAGTTGTATTTCATACTGAATGCCTGCATTTTCATGTACTTGTCATTATTCCATTCTTCCTTAAAGGATTTTTTTTTTTTTTTTTTTTTTGATATAGAGTCTTGCTCTGCTGCCCAGGCTGAAGTGCAGTGGCGCGATTTCAGCTCACTGCAAACTCTGCCTCCTGGGTTCAAGCAATTCTCCACCTCAACCTCCTGAGTAGCTGGGATTATAGGCACCCACCACCATGCCCAGCTAATTTTTATATTTTTAGTAGAGACAGGGTTTCACCATACTGGCCAGGCTGGTCTTGAACTCCTGACCCTGTGAGCCACCTGCCTCAGCCTCCCAAAGTGCTGGGATTGCTGGTGTAAGCCACTATGCCTGGCTAAGATATCCTTTTTAAAAATACCATTTCATTTAGAGTTACCAGATGAAAGCTGCCCACTGTAATTCTAGCGAGATTTTACTCTTAGTTTTCTTCTTTATGGTCACCCAAATCTGGCTGATTTGGATTCTTCTTCTGTAGTAAAATTAATTATAATCATAGCTGCCAATTTTTAGCTGCTACTTATTGAGTGCTGACTACATTTGGCATCAGCTATATTATCATTAATCCTCATACCAGCAATTATTATCATCTCCATTGTGTAGCTGGGGAAACAGAGGTAGACAGAGTTCAAAGAATTTACTCAAGGTCATACAGCTGAAAAGTGACATATGTTGGAATCAAACTCATCATGATTTCACTACCAAATTCTCTCTCCTAACTATATGCTCCACCCCTGCCTCCCGAGTCTCTCCTAGGCTCTGTGATAAATACTACTGGTGTGTGACCTCATGTAGCCCTCACTTTTCACTTGCAATATAAGGATTCCCATTCCCATGTCACAGGTGAGGAAACTGAGGCTTAAATTAATCAAGAGATCTAGTTCACCCTGTTAATAAAAAAGCTCAGGTAGTCTCATATTTTAATATCTTTTTACCCTCCTTTTGTTTTGTTTCACTCAGTTCAGTCTTAATGAGCATGCTGGCTATAAGTCATTTTATAGGCAAGAAAATAAAACCGCAGTAAAGAAAACAACAAAGGTGTCTCATAAGGACAAGAACTGTTCCCACTCCGACTGGAGCTGGCTCCTTTTGGCAGTGATGATTGCTTTCTCAGATGTCTTTATAGAAGAGTGAATTTGTGAAAGCAGAGCCCTATTAATAAGGAAGGAAGAATCTGCAGGGTGCAAATAACTAATCTCTTGTTGCTTTCCTGTTAAAGTACTATGCATATGTGTCAAAAATCAAAACCAGGGGGCCCAGCCTCTAATATGAGAAGGTTCCAGATTTCAAAAGCTCTAGGTACTATTTGATAAACCAAACACTTTCCCAGTTTTTGCTAGAAACAGACACACATAGGCACATTTGCATCCTCTATGTTGATGCTTCTCAAATAGTCTATAGTAAAGGATGTGTGTGTGTGTGTGTGTGTGTGTGTGTGTGTGTGTATTTAACCTCTATTTATGTCAGTCTGATTCATGACCCTACTGTAGATGACTACTATGTAGCTCACACCACATGTGAATTGCCACACAAGTCTGATCACGTTGGAACTGGTCTTTTTCTTGTTCAATAGCATAAGGCCACCAATACTTGGATGTCATGGTGATTTCAAATTGCTGTAAAGTTTCTTATCCCAGGCTAATATCATGCATTTCTTCAAGACCTGTACTGATCCTCCAGTGACATTTTGAATGGCCCTACTCCATAATTTCTTAACACAGGGTAGCAAATACTATGTGTATAGTGGCAAGGAAGTGTGTACTCTGCTGAGGAAGTCGCAACTGCAGCCATCGGAATGATGTTTCTTTGGCTAGTGGAGCAATATCAAAGAGCACTAACATTATAAATATTTTCTGATCTTGTAGATTACCTGAATTTTGCTGTGTGCACTATTAATAATATTTGTAAAAATATTTCAACAATTTTCAAAATGCTCTCTTACATGTTAGCAAATGTAGTCCTACTACAATCCTGTAACATAGTATCATTACCCACCCTCTACACACACACACACACACACACACAGATAACCACCACCACCCCATTTTACAGATGAGGAAAATGAGGCTTGGAGTATTTGGGTGACAAGCCCAAGTTCACATAGTAAGCTTTACAGCCTAACAGGAATAGCACCAAAGTTTGATTTTATTTGCCCACTCCAAAGAACTGATAGTGACAGCCAGCCAAGAAGCTACTTGGAGGCCATGCCTGGGCTCAGTGGTCAAGAGCGTCTGAGAGATTAGCAATGTTTGCCGGGTGAGACCAGATACACTGGATACTCTTTCATAGATTCCAATCCAGGTAACCGAATTTCTCTCTCCACATGCTTTACCACTCCACATAAAGTTGTTTCTCCCAAGTATCCACATTTAAAAGAGGTAACCTCCCAGAACAAAAACTAGATGACATTTTGGAGGCAAAGTCTGTTTTTCTTGCACATTGAAGATCAGAAGAGTCAATTCGTGATATGTGTTATGGAGATAATGCACATCTAAACAGCAGTGATAAATAAGTGAAATTAACATGGGAATTACAGGCAAAACCAAGGTGATAGTTTCCAAAGATTAGATGTATCTCAAGTTAAACTCTCCAGATATATTAGTTAATTACAGAAATGGGGCTGAGTGGGAAGTAGTCACTGAGGCCACCATTTGTGTACTTTCCCTAATCATTTTATGCAGACACTCTTTCGTGGGGGATCTGTTCAAGTCACTGGAGTGCTCAGCAGGGAAAAGGAAAACAGCAACAGAGAAGGAGGCTAGGATCTTGGGCTTCAGTTTGGGAGCTACAGTACTCAAACATCACCTCATGATTAGCAGATAAAAGGTACCTTGGGCTCAGGCAATTATGGGAAGAAAGAACCCTAAAGCAGAATTAACAACATACTGAGTTCATGAGGAGGTGGTGAGGCTGATGTGGGAACTGGGTTTTCTTCTTGGTGACTCAAAGACAAAGCCAACAGCACTTTAAAAATGCCACGTGCTCATGTGAGGAGGCGAAGACGACGACTTTGGTAAAGGAGAAAATTCACTACATAATTGAATCTTTGAAATTCCAGAGAGAATAGCCTTTTCTGAGAACAATGTCAGTTATCAACAGAAGAATTTCAAGGCCAAATGCCAAGTTTTCCACCAGGCTGCATAGTGAGAGTCATATTTTAAATGGATATATAGTTTCTTAAAAAAAGAACTCTGCAGAGTTATGGATGTTTCTCAAATTCTTTCTCAAGAAGGCAACAAATTGGGGACTCAGCAGATAACCCTTTATCCCATAGCTGTAGTGATGATATGATAAGCTGTGTAGCCTGAGCTTAGATGCAGAAGTGAATTCTGTGTGAGGCTCGCATTAACCTCTCTTCCTTGGGCTCCGGACCCACAGCTCTAGCTCCCTACTCGGGGCTCCAACTTGTACAGCCAGCACATCAGACCCAGTAGGTACAAAGTTGACATGCCAATTTTCCCATGAAATGACATCTTGTTTTGACAACACTAGTCTTTCAGTTACCCAGACTCAAAAACTAGAAGCAGCACTGGTCACCTTCAGCTCCTTCACAGCCTGAAATGAATCAGGGGTCAAATCATATAGCTGGGTTAGAGATATTTTTGACAAAATTCCTTCCTTGCTTTCCATCCACTTTGAGTTTGCACTTGATTAAGCACTCCCTGTTTTTCCTCTGGACAATTACAACGCCCCTCACTTGTTTCCTCATCTCCAAGAACTATCCATTCCAACCCATCCTTTAAATCCATGCCAAAATCACTTTCATAAAGCTCACCTCCACATTCAAAACTCAGCACTTTGTCTGGCTCATGGTGGTTATTCAAATAATATGTTCTGGATGGGTGGGTGGGTAGATGGATGGATGGATGGATGGATGGATGGATAGATGGATGGATGGATGGATGGACAATGTTTTGACTGATCATTTACTATATGCCTGACATTGTGCTGGGTAGTAAAGACAGAGCAGGAAACAAACCAACTTCTAACAAAACACCTCCCTGTTCATGAGCTTTCAGTGGCCAATTAATGTAAATAGTTCATTCTAGCATTCAAACCCTTCTGCAGTACATTCCCCGTCTAATTGTTTCACTGGTTACCTACTCGCCCACCCATCCCCTAGCCAAGGGTTTCTAACCTTAGCACTATTGACATTTTGAGCCAGATAATCTTTATTGCAGCTGCTGTCTTGTGTAGTATGGCATGATGGGCAGCATCCCTGACCTCTACCCACTTGATGCTAGTAGCACACAGTCCCGCTCAAGTTATAACAAACACAAATGCCTCCAGACAATGCTAAATGTGCCCTGGGAGGGGGAGAGGAGTCCAAAGGCACCCAACCGAGAACGACTGGTCTAGGGTGGGGCCCAATTTACAACTGCTGTCCCAGGGAAATGATTAATAGTACTTCCTTTCACTTTCACGTGTCCCAGTTTAGAAGACAAACTAGATTGGTTCCCTACTTAAATCTCCTGAGACAGCAACCTTGCTCTGTTCTCATGCAGATTGAGGAGGAAAGCAACAAATTAGTATGAATCAAGCCCTCAGCTTCCAAACAACACATTTTTTTCTGGTGAACAGGTCTCCTCTTTAAAGATTACACTTCTCTATTCTTCCTTTAGCACAGTCAGTACTGGGAAGTAAAACTGGCCCAAATGCTCTGCAGGGAAATGTGAAGGTCATAAGCTATTCTAACCTCTCAAAAAAGAATCACAAAAATATTTACAGCTTTTCTCAAAAAGTTACATGTTCCAAAAATCCCCTTCCATGTCATTCTAACCTCAAATGCTTCAAAAAGAAGTTCAAATCTCTCAAGTCCATCGATCCAACTTCTTCTCTGGCCAAAAAAACAATTTCATGTCACGTGTTAATGCAAAAGGCTCGCGCTGTACTCACAAAATGCCAAGACACCTGGTTAAAAAGTTCAAAAAGTTGAAAATTGATCCATAATTTTGCCTAGCGTGGTAGTTCTCAAGCTTTACTGTTTCAGAATTCCCTGGAGAGCTTGCTGAACCAGAAGTTACTGAGCCCCAGTCAGCAGAGTTGCAGATTTAGTAGGTCTAGGGAGAGGCCCAATAATTTGTATTTCCAAGTTCCCAGGTGATGCTGATGCTGCTGGTCCAGGGATCTAGAAGATGCCAGCTGCTCCCTGCTTATTCCTTCACAGACTGAAACATATGATATTATGGGATTAAGGACAGTGGGCTTGGGAAAGAAGGGAGGGAGGTCAGGAGACTTCATCAGGCAGCTTGCTAAGGGTTCGTGTTTTTTTTTTTTTTTTTTTTTAAATTCCAGTTAATTAGAAGAAAGCGATTCTACCCTGACCTGTGCTGGGCACCATGCTTGGCACTAGGGATGTGGCAAGAACCAGACAGATCTTGCCCCCTGCTGTTTTCCCCGTAAAAGCTGCAAGCTCTTCTATGGGCTCCAATTCCATTCTTTCTAGCACTCCCTTTCTGTTTATCAGCTGCTAATGAGCGCCTTCAATCAGTCTCCAAATCCCCATAAGACAGCTTCCATTTTTCAAAAGCAAAGCCAAAGGGAAAATCAAGAGTTTTTAGAAGCATCTCCTATTTTGGCAAGTGCTTCCCTTTGTCTTTAACTCTGATCCATTTCATCAAAACCCCGTATTAGCGTGGTCCCTCCCAAGGCATCTTTTAGTCAGCTCTGGAGATAGGAGGTGCATCCGGTTTATGCCTTCTCCTTTGTTTCTGTCCAGAGGAGAAGAGTGCTTTGCTCCAACACTGACAACCATGTCTGAGGGGCCTCAGACTTGCTTCCAGGGAACAATAATTTCAGACTATGATTTCGAATGCTTCCTTTCTTCTCTCACTGTCACCAAGGCCTGAGGGAAAGCGGTCTACACCCTGGTTTACCTCTTAGGCGACTGCCAGAGGTGCCAGCTGCTTCCCCTTAACTACTAACCACTGTTGACTGTCTAGATTTCCATCTCCCAGGGAAGACATTGCCTCAGTTTACCTCTTCATCATCATTTGGGAAGGCCAGAGACATGTGGGCCAAGCCATCCTCACTGGAGTCATCATGACTGTTACCTGATACAGGGGCTCTCTCTGGGTCTATAATCTTTGTTCAGGGAATGGGGAAAATGTCCTGTGATTTGTTAATCCCTCCTGTGCAGCGAAAGGGAAATTTCAGAGTAACTATTTCTATTTTGGTGATATCAGGAGCGAGCATTCAGATGTCTTTGCTTACAATTTTTTAAAAATAATTTTAGCAAAGGAAAATTTTATATTTTTTAGCAAAGGAAATTTACCTTTCATCATAATAAAAAATGTATTCTAGAGGGCATTATTCATGGGTTAACTTAATATTATTGGGGAGCTAACAATAGTTTAACAAGAGATGGGGAGCCATTTTGGAAATGTTCTGTTATGGAAAGAGGGCCTGTGACATGGATTCATATACCATGCTGGGGTCATATTCATATGGATTCATATGCCAGCCATGTGTCAGCCATAAGCTACATCATTTCTTAAGATGTCAGAGTTTCTCCCTAGCACATATGCCCTCAGGATCAGAAACAACTCTTCCGTTTGGTTTAAAAAAAATGCTTTTAGTTCAAGAATTTTATAGATTACAAATTGCAGAGATTCTTTATTCCAGTATAAAGAAACAGAAACCAAAAGAGAATCATCTTTCAGATATACATAGGTCTATTAGTTGGGGATCCCTGGTTGATATATAGTTTCATATGCCTGTACTATATGCCATTGAACTGTACTCTTGAAAATGGTTAAAATAGTAAATTTTATTTTACGTGTCTCTTGCCACATATATATGCATATATGCAGAAAGAAACACATATAAATATTTATTAATTAGGTATCTGCATAGGGAGCTATGATCTTAAAAAAAGATGATTTTTTCCTAAATGGCAATGTGAATTGTATGAGGCTTAAAATCATCTGGTATGGATTTTTGGTGTCTGATAAGCTACATTATTTAAACTAGAAAAATCTGGAATTATAGAGAATTATTTGGCTTCTGGGGCCACTGGGGCAGGGAGGGAGTGTGGGAGCTGCACGCCCTTTCCCTGCCCTGCACCCCTTACTACTGTGGGAGTTGGGATAGGGATAGCTCTTCCCTCAAAGGAAACCAATGTTCCACTGTCAGTCAACTTAGGGCACAAAACAGTCTTCAGGAGAGAAGAGGTGAAGGGGACTCATATCTTTGGTGAGAGATAAGCCCCTGCTATGAGGGAACAGAGGTGAAGGGCAAAAGAACAGAGGTGAAGGGCAAAAGGACTAGATAGCCCTGCTAGGAGGGAACAGAGTGAAGGGCAAAAGGCCTAGTAAAGAACACTTCCTCCCACTAAGGGGTAGGAGCAGTAACATGTACACTTCAGCTCTAAGCTTTACTTTCCTGTGTTAGTAGCAGACATTACTGGTTGTTCTACCTACTCTCTGTTTCCCCTTCTTACCTCGCTAATACAACTCCAATTTTGAGAGGTAGCTACCCTTTCGATTTGTTCAGCTTCTTCTTGGGGAGCTAATCTTACCTTGACTAAAGTGGTCTAAGCCATGGATAGGAATAGGAAGATGATACAATTCTAGTCATTGACATGCTCAGCTAGCAGAGGAGACATCTCTGAAACTGTTCCTTGTCCATCAAAAGAGACACAAAAGAAGAAACGGGAATCAGTCTTTTCCAGCTGTTAACGGGTCTGGACAGGATGGCTATACTACTGTAGTCATTTTGTGACCATGAAGGGTGCTAACCTTGAGCCAGAAGCCAGTGTAGGAAAATCGAAGAGCAGAAAGAAGGGAAGATATTCTATTCTTAAATATGACGTTTCTTCACATGGTATAACTACTTATTATCTCAAAGGTGGAACTATCCTACCTTTAAACTCCTTACTGTCGGAACTTTTTGAATCATGATTTCTATAATGTGCTGCCAAAATCACTCTACTTAAATGACACAGAATTGTAATTCTTTCAGGTTTTCCCTAAGCCATTAAAAAATGGTTTAACATAAATGACTCTCTAGACAACTCTAGACAGAGCCTTTGGAAAGTTAAGTGGGTGCTCATGACCACAGAGGAATGAAGTGGTTGTGGAAGAACCTCCTGAACATGAGGGTGTGGCTGCAAACGGCAAGAGACAGCAAGCAGGGAGGCCCAGAGCAGTGATCTACAGCACACAGTGACAAGTGACAGAAGGGACAGACTTGTGCGTCATGTAAACAAGTCCTGCGGTTCTTCAGAAATATGAGTGGAGAGGAGGTCACTTAAGACATTGGCCATGTTAAGACACGCAGAGTAGGGGCTTGGGCTATAAAAATCAGATACCAAAAAACTAATGTATAAAAAGATGAAGATTTTAAAGGGATTTAGATAATACTGGCTATAAGGAATATCACAGGATCTCCTGCCAAGAAAATGAGATTCCTATGTGATTTCTTATATCTGTCTGTATATTTGCTATAAGAATACCATCATCAAAATGACAAATTCAGATTGGTATATTCAGACAAATGGAAAGAAAGTCTTTCCCTTTCCCTCAAATGAGTTGGGTAACCATGCATGGTGAGTCAGATGAAAGAGAAAATGTAAGAGCTCTCACTCAGACCTGGACGAAGTGTTAAAACATTTAGTCGGATGGTCAAAAACATGTTTTTCACCTTAACTGCTTACTTTCAACTCTTCACTAGAATAAAGGCATATAGGTAAAATTAATAAGGATTAAGTAGTTATATTTTAGGTTAACAGCTGTACCATTATTAGAAAAAATCTGCCTCATATAAATGCAGCCATGAGCGCTTCCTGCCCTTTAAAAACTAGTATAATAAAAGGAATGATTGATTGTACTTGGCATATTTTCCCCCTCTGTGGTTGCATTTCACTGCAATTATGAAAACATAATATAATTTTTCCCCAGGCCATGGTTACCTGACAGAAGCATTTAAAAACCAACTATACTTTGGACTTCCAGGCACGTGTGTGAGTGTGAGTCATATGACAGTTCAGAAGAGAAATTCATATCTGACATCCAGAGCTCCATCTTCCTGCCTCCAGTGTCTGTGTGGATATACTTACTCCAACCTTACCTAAGTTTCAATAATATGGGTTTGTCCAGGTTGTTATGGGCTCTAACTGACAGCTGTCCCCAACACTGAGAACTATTATTTTCAGAGTCAGGTCAGAAGCCCATTTCGGACCCTCAAGCCAACATTGTAAAAAAATGCTGCCCCCAAAGTGGGATTATTTCTCAAATACACTCACCCGCTAAGCACCAGATAGAGCTTGGAGTTTTAAAAATGCTGCAAGTTTAAAAATTTCACAGCATTAGGAACATAGCTGAAGAAAAAGTGCAAGAAAAGCAATACAAAGACATTATTAACTGGGTGATCACACAAGAGTGAGGCCTCCAGATGGGCCACCTCATAGTTATTGACGAGTGTTTAGAGAAGAACATACATTACTTGATACTGACACTAACGAGAAAGAGTTTGGGAAAAAATGTAGAAGGAGGAAACATTCAAACCCCATCCCCATGGCAGATAATTCACTGTTCCTGACAATTCTGTATGCTATTATTTTTTACTTACCTTGTTCACATCTTATGCTGTGATTAAACCCAAGCATTCTGACTGTAAACCCTTTTGTTCTGTCTATTTCACATAGGCTTAGTGTGTTAATCAAACTGTCACCAAAGGCAAAAAGAAAAAAAAAAAAAGAGGCCACATTCTATCCAAATGAAGAAAAATCTGAGCTTTCTACAACAAACACATTTTCCAGTGGATGAGCTTCTCACAGAGTAATTATTTCACTTCTCCCAGAGATTACTGATTACCTCACACAGAAAAACTAAGAGAGGGCTGTTTTATCTTTCTCATCTATCTGTGGTTCTTGTGCAAACTTATACTTGTTATCATGAAAAATGACAAATTTGCCATCTGATCAAAATGTTAACAAGGTAACTGTCAGTGAGATGGATCTCTGACTGTCACTGCAAACCAGAACATGAGGATACATTGATATTTCTCAATACAGCCCCTGCCTCCCCAACGTTCACTAACTACATTTCCACAGTAAAGGTGATAAATCACCCGGAAATAATGAGCTATATAGGATCTCTGGGGTATGATAGATGTGTCCTAACAGCACTATCTGCAAGGTAGAAAAAAATTGATAATGATCTAAAGAAAACCCTAATCAACTGCCATTTTCCATAATGGGGTAGATGAGGCAAAGATATGAAATCTTAACCATGTGATGTATGTTAGGACAAAATTGGACTGCTCCGAAAAAAAAACAACACAGCCCCAAACAAAACACAAATGACTTAACGTAACATTACGTAGGGTCGAATAAAGGAAAAATAAAGTTAATAACACAGTCTGGATGCAAACATTATATTGGACACTGGTAATAATGGGATAATCATAGCAATTTCTGGGTCCACAAACAGCTAAACAGTAGAGGGTTCCTCATATAACATGCATGAAGACCCTGGCTCAGTTACTGGTTTAATGGACTCTCCTCCAGTACTTTTATGTTCTTTAAGACTCTTTGGGCCACATTATTTCTGAGACTTTAATTCAATGGTTTAACCAGTGAAATCATTGTTTTTTTCTCCATAGCAATGTGGCCAAGTGCCACATCCAAAGGAGCCAAGAGAGAAGAGAAGGAGAAGTCCATGTGGAAATAAGAGGTAATCGAAACAGCACTCAAGATAGAAAACTTCTGCAGACCATGGCATCAGATCACAGGGACAAAGAAGTGTGACATCAAACTGCCAAGGAGCTCCTCGTAACAACATCCCTTTAGGTTTAAGGTTAAGAAAGTCTCGCATGGCCACATTTGGTCTCCCACCTCTCCTCTCTGCTCCTTTGTCTTTGGCCATTCCTGCTTCTGCTGTTTGTAGAATCCTCCAAGCTCCCTCTCTCCCCAAGGCCTTGTGCCTGCTCTTCTCTCTCACTCAGGAATCTCTCTCTTCCCTGGCTCCTTCCCTTCATCCAGCTTAAATCTCCCCCAAGGAACCTGCCTTGCCCTTCTGTTTCAAAGTAGCCTCTACTTCCACCCCTTTGGTCTCTAAAGAACCATGTCTGTCTGGACCACTGTAATTTCCAGGCTTCTAGCACCTTCTCTGCTATAGTAGGGATTAAGCACAGCCCCGATCCCAGGCTCTGGGATACAGGACTGACTAGCTTTGAATTTTAGTGCCACAACTAAGTAGCTGTGTCCCACTGTGCAAACACTCAATTTCTGTGTGCCTCAGGTCCCTCATCTGTAAAACAGGGAGAATACCAAAGCCTATAAATGACAGTGTTTTGAAGACTAAATCAGTCTATCAATGTAAAGAGCCTGAGATATTATCAGACAGATAGGAAGCCATCAATTAGCTGCTGTTTTCATAAGAGCAAGAACAGAGGTACTTCTGACATAAAGTGAATTAATTCATGGTTATGGACCCTGGATCAATGAGTCACCTTCATCATTCCAGGTTTTTATTTTACCATTAGCTAAAACAATATTGTGTTCCTTCAAATTCCATATTCTCAGACTACATGGAATGAATAGGTACTGGTCTTTAGTCTCTTTAAGCAATTCCAGTAAATACAGTCACTTCCAATTTGAGGGCACTTGGAATCACAGAGCTGTTGTTGCTTTGACATCTCAACAGGACTTAAAAATGAAAGAAAAAAATAGATTAACAGATGTATTCCCTAAAAGCAACAAACATGTTTGATGTGTAAACATATATTATGGGCAATGACACTGTACCTTTGGTGCCACATCTCAACAATTCCCTTTTCATCTACCCCTAATCATGCAATTGAATGCTTCCAATAGGCCACAGAGCAGGGACAAAAGGATCATAAGACCTCCTGGTTACACATAACCTGCTTCTAGAGAGGTCAGGTTCCAACCCATTACATGTTCATGACCATTCATATCTGTGATTTCTACTGCACTGGCCAAGTATTCAAATCATTTTTATTTTAACATATTTGATTATTTACCCTTTAGTGGATTAGAATTTGTGAATAAAAATGTCTTTTAAGAGACATAAAGGAAGGGGATATGGGCAATAGCTCATTACTAAAAAATCACTTTAGTGTGGGAAGAAAGTGGGCTTCGCTATTCCTATATGGCACTGATTTTCAAACTTTAGAGCCTACAAGCCGCCTGTTAGATTCTAATAGAACCCTAAGGAAAATGTACATACACATGAATGTTCACATATAATTTCTATGGGGTGAAGGACCTCCCAAAACAAATCTATCAGCCACACACCCCAGGGTAAAAAACTGGCTCAAATCACCCTCACTTCCTTTGCATATAACCAATTTTTTTTTATTGCAGACAAATAAAAGTAAGTTAAGTACAATTAAGTTTAATACAAGTAGAGGCTATAAACATTAGGATAGAATATTAGAATTTAAAGATCTTTGCCTGGTTACAGTCTAAATCTAAAGATATTTGCTTTGATTAATACATGGTGTATTAATCATTAATTAAATGCAAACTGAAATAAGATAAACCTGTCTCCATGTCATTTCTGGTAGATAATATTATGCCAGTTTTCTCTCTAATAAATTAGATGAGGCAGGCTTTCTGTTACTAAATAATAGCAATATGCGACAGAAGAAAAAAAATTACCAGCAGGTGCTTTGGAATTATTCACAGGAAGAAATTTTTATTTCTTACTTTCTTCTTCACTAAAATAGTACTTTTCCTCATTTTCAACCAATTTTTCAATATGAGGTGTTTATCTTGCTTACTGTTCAAATTAACATTGCATACTTCCAGGCACAGACATGCTCAAAATAGGAGTCCTCTGAAATGCCTGCATTCTGTATAAAAAACATTGCTGGTAGAAATGCAAAATGTAAAAAGTCTTAAAATACATTTAGATATGGAAGACAAAACATTTAAAACATTCACACTTTAACACATTTGGAAGTATAAACTTAACATCGTTTATGAAATAAATTTCAGGAATCATACTGTTGAAACATCCTCACATCTTCAATTAGGTGGATTAAGGAAAAAAAAAATTAACAATATTTAAATGCAAAAAACAGATTATCAGGAAGAGAGATCATTATAGCACCTTGCTTCCACTAACAAGCAGAGCCGACTGTAATTGAGTTTTAAGAAATCCCTGAGGTGGTACTCGGTAGAGAAATCCAGACTTGGCAAGGAAATCTAGTTTCCCTTTAATTACATTATCCCAATCAAGGAGATAAGTTTCACATCCCTACAAAGCAAACGTTTTAAGGAGAAGTCTGGCAAGGAAAGTAGGTGGAGGTACAGAGAGGTTAAGGGCTTCAAATAACTTCATATTTGTAGGAGGAACGTGTAGAAAACTGAAGTACACTGTAAGGAAGAAGGCAGATGCCCTGGCAAATGGTGCTGCTCCCAAAAACATATGACACCTGACACCTTGGTCCATTGGTCCTGCTTTCCCATATTAGCCTTGGTTTTCCCTTTGTCACTGAAGGCACGTTCCTTAGTGTTGAACACATAAGCCTAAAGCTGAGCTAGAGTTTCTTAAGCTGATAAAAGGCAAAGCTAAAATGACTATGCTGTTCAGAGGAAGAAAATGAGAATGGTCGGTGGAAATTATTTTCTTGGCAGTGTTCTTACCAGGTCAGCAAACCTCCATTCTTTCCAAATTTTCTGGGTCTCCTGCTTATTTTAGGATCCATATAAGGAGGATACAGAAAGTGATATGTGAGAGCTGGTTTGTACCAGCTCACAAGAGCTGTTTGTTCAGAAAGTTTGTAAGCTGATAGCCTAAAAAGCCATTAAAAATTAAATCATGTAACTTGCAATTAATTATTAAAGACAAAGGTAAGAAAATACTCAAAACTCCATACTTCCTAATAATTTCACTACTTTTACTATTATCTGTGTTCATAGGTTATATACATTTGTATTCGTCTGTTTTCATGCTGCTGAAAAAAGACATACCTGAGACTAGGTAATTTAAAAAGAAAAAGAAATTGAATGGACTTACACTTCCACGTGGCTGTGGAGGCCTCACAATCATGGCAGAGGCGAAAGGCATGTTTTATATGGTGGCAGGCAAGAGACAATGAGAACCAAGTGCAAGGGATAAAACCCTTATAAAACCTTCAGATTTCGTGAGACTTATTCACTACAGAACACTATGGGGGAAACTGCCCCTATGATCCAATTATCTCTTATAGAGTCCATCCCACAACATGTGAGAATTATGGGAGCTACTACTTAAGATGAGATTCGGGTAGGGACACAGCCAAACCATATCAACGTCTATTGTATCTTGTGGTAGAAATACTCTCAGTAGTGTGCTACTGCACATCTCTTTCCAACTTCGTGCAGTAACATCAGGTTTGTAGCTTCAACTCAGCCATGATGAGTATTTATATGAACTGGCAACTAGAAACACTACAGATTCACTGTTTTCTTGGCTATCTATATTTAAGAAAGTGATGGAGGAAAATACTGATTATGCAGACAAAACTTAAAAGCATATTGTGTCAATAGCTGTTACATGGTGAATAGCATAAAAAATTGAGAAAATACTTTTTAGTACTCTAGAACTATTATCTGATTCTGCAAAATAGGTCACTCATATGATTGACAAATGAGTAAAGTTTTGACATATATTCTTAGGTTTCAGTTTTGCTAATGAAAACAAAAATGTCAACCAATATTCATGTCTGAAGCACACCTGTTTGTCAGTGACATGAGCAACTTTGCTTAACTGGGTAGTAACCAAGCATTTATTCATCCGAATTTCCAAATCATGACTGAATCACAACCATAAGTTGACTGTGCTTATAGGAATTCAACAAACATTAAAAACAGCATTCTGTAAAAATCAAATTGGCTATATAGAATTTATGATAAAGATTAGTATATATTTTATGATTACTCATAAATTGTGTGGTACACATTTTATATCAGTAAAATTTATAATAAACAGTAAGATGTATGAGGGTATGTGGACTTTATCGTGTATCTTAGCAAAAACTGACCACTGAACTTTTCTAGGGACAACATTATTATGGTTGGAAACTAGAGAATAAGACATTTATTGAATCATTGTTAAAGTTCCGTAAAACTATTTCCTATCACTAAAGTTATTTATTTGGCTATAATGCCAAGCTATACCAGTTACTTCCTGAAAAGCAAAACTACCATATGGTGACCGATCTGAAAGCTCTTTCTCGTATTTTGAGGGTAGGTAGGGGAGTCATGCTACGGGACAGTAGGGAAATCCACTTTTAGCAGGCAGGACAGAATGGGAGAAGTCAACACCTTGTGAGCTGTGAGTGGACTGCTGAGAAGTACTTAAGGGTATATAGCAGGATATTAGTAAACTGAAAGGTCATTTATGTGAAATCCTTGGGACAATATGCACTCTGTATGTCTCAATAATGTTAAAAGATTCTGTTCAAGTAAACCAAACACTGCATGTTTTCATTCACAGGTGGGTGATGAAAAATGAGACTACTTGGGCACAGGGAAGAGAACAACACTCACTGGGCTAGGTGGGGGGATTGAAGGGAAGTGGGGAGAGGGACAACGGAGGGGCAGGGAAGATGGGAAGGGATAAATGCCTGATGCAGGCGACGGGGTGGGGAAGGTGAGGGGATAGAGACAGCAAACCACCATGGTACATATGCACTTATGCAACAATCCTGCGGGATGCAGGATGTGCACATTACCCCAGAACCCAAAGTACAATGAAAAAAAAAAGATTCTGTTCAATATTTGATTGTATTCGAATAGTTTATAACTGTAACATTTAATTTCAAGGACAAAACTGACCTCAAGTCAATCATTCCTGTGGTTTTATATTTCAGAGAGCAGTAAGAAAAATCTACCAAGACAAAATAAAGCAAAACGAAAATGGAGTACCGAAACAGATTTGCTAAGTTTTAAAAATATGTTCCAATAAAGATATTTTCAAATCCTTCCTTTTTATTATCACTTTTATGGCAAGAAAGAAAGCTCATCAGTTTTCCATTAGGGTCATTTGGAAGTACACAAAGTACATTTTCTATACATGTTCAGAAGGGGAAACAGGACGAGCATTGCACTCAGCCGCTGGAGATCACAGCTTCCTCATGGTTCAACCTCATCTTCACACACTGAAAATATTGCCGAAGAAAGAGGAAGTGACATTGAGCACAGGGGGGCTGCCATGTGTCCTCTCCACTGAAGATAGTCTGAAGGATACAGTGACCACAGGAACAAAAACACGCCCTCAGAAACAGCCCCAAAGGGCTTCTAGAAAGTACATGCTACCTGATGCTTTATTTATTTATTTATTTATGACTGATGTGATTTGTTCTAAGCTATTCTGAGAATTCATGATGGAATGAGAACACCAGCAACTGCAGCCTGTTGGATTTTGGTTTAGTAGAGTACAGTGCTCTGTTTGATCATCCACTTTTCAAGAGCCAGCTTCACAACCTAACCGCATCTTCCTTGCAAAGCTTTGCTACTTTGAATGCTGCTTTTTTTGCAGTTCCTGAAATACATGTGCCTGGGGTGTCACCAACAGGTGGGTTTTTTTCTTTTGACTTCCTTCCATGTAAGCCTCAAGGCATGTATAAAGGACATGAGCACTGCTTTCATTTTCCAAAAGAAATCAGCTTTACACTGGGAATTGCAAGCACGAGCCAGGTTCCCCACAGTGACTTACATGAACTCACTCATACTCAGGGTGAGTAAAACCAGCAGGGAGGCAGACCTCAACCAAAAGCACATTTGCTAGTTTTTCTTGAAATGTTCAGAACTCTGACCCTTAGAGAAGCCAATGCCAGGCAGTCATCTGCAAGGATAGGAGGGTTATGAGATCAAGACACATTTGGGGAAAACCATTCCATTGGACAAGCTCTGATATGGAGAATCTAAGGCAGCTTTCTGGACCTCTGAATATCATAGCATCACAGTGGCTTCCTGTGGCTCTATGGTTAAGAGACAGAAGCAAGGACTTCCACAGTCCTACCACATGTGACAGTCTGGAAAAAGGCAGTGTTCATTCTGACCTCTCCTAACTTCTACTCACTCATTCCCACATGAGCCTGAGGCCACATTTCACCTAAGCATCCCAGCTCATACAGTCAGAGGAAAGAAAAACTTCACTCCCAGTGAATTAGGACCAACTATTTACCAGGCACTGTATAAGTATTATATTACTGTCTCAGTCTGTTTAGTTGTTGCCATAAAGAAATACCTGAGGCTGGGTAATTTAAGAATAAAATATGGTTTATCTGGCTAATAGTTCTGCAGGCTGTACAAGAAGCATGGCGCTGGCTTTGGCTTCGGGGGAGAGCCTCAAGCTGCTTCCACTCATGGCAAGGATGAAAGGGATCTGTGTGTGCAGAGATCACATGGGGAGCAAGGAAGCAAGAGAGAAGGGAAGAGGCACCACACTCTTTTTAACAACCAGCTCTCACATGAACTAACAGAGTAGAGACTAACTCACCAACAGAGAGGTCATTAATCTGTTCGTGATGGATCTACCCTCATCACCCAAACACATCCCATGAGGCCCCACTTACAATATTGGGGATGAAATTTCAACACAAGGTTAGGAGGGCACAAACATCCAAACCATAGCAATTACTAGTTAATTATTCTCACGGTCCAGTGAGATGGTTTTTCGATACTTGTTTTCAGGACAAGAAATTAAGTCTTTTTTGTCTATTAGACATACATTTATTGAGAACTATTTGTCAGAAATGGTGTTCCAGGACTACCAGAGAACCAGACAAATGTGGCCCCTGACCTCATGGAATCTGCATTCCAATGGAGCTCAGAAAAGTGAGTACCTAAGCAGTCAGTAAATAACTTTGGCTGGCTGGTTGGCTAAGTGTGCATGGAGTGGGGAGGCTTGGAAGGGGGAAGGTAACAACATAGAAAGAAAACCAATTGCACAGGGATTCCCAGATAATAAGCCAAAGATCCAGAATTTGAACTTCAGTCTAATTCACTTTTGATTTCACCAAGTTACATAGCCTCACAGATCCCCCATCTCTGCCTATCTCAGATTAAAAATGAACCAGAGAAAGAACAGTGCAGTGGAATTTTTTCTATGGCCCACCTCTGTTCACTGGAGTCTGAGCATCATTTCTGGGGCAAAAGCTTTCTTTCAAAGCCTGGGGAAGAAGGGGAACAAAATTCCACATTCATGGTGAGAACTAGAAAGTTTCAGAACATTGCCCTTTTAAACTCATCTTTATTAATATTCTTTAAGCACACAGGTAATGAGAAAGTGCAAATACAGCCCCCTCTGGCTACAGCAGTCAGAGAGCCAGGAAAAGACTGCATGTCATGCCATCCTATTATAATAACAGATTAAAAGGGCACAAACAGGGTACTAATTAGCAGTCATAAAAACTCGAGGCTCCAGATTGCTCATCTTCATATCTGGGCAGTAAAATTACCACGTGCGCAGATAACATGGAAGTAAAATACCAGGGTACAATTGCCCAGAGCTTAGCCAGCATCAGCTGAGGGAAGCAGTTGCATCCAGCGGCAGAGCCTACACTCTCTCAAGAATCCAAAGGCATTCAGGTGACTGCCCAAGAATTAAAAATCAGCCAGCCCAGAGAGAGTCAAGTGCCTCCTAACTCAGCAAGGGACAGCGGGAGACCTTGCCAACTTCTGATTGATCGTCTTCAATTCCTTCTCTCCAAGATGTATTCCTGTCCATGGTCTCTCCCTGGATTTTATGCAGAAGGCTACTTCTGAGAAATGAGAGGGTTTTATTAGCATTCAGGGGCCAAAGTTTAGCCTGAAGGAGAGATACCTTCATCAATAAAATCTTTTTTGATTAAATTCAGTCTTTCTTCTTGGGTCTGCTCAGAGCTTGGAAAATAAGCCGGGTGTGCTTTCTAACTTTTATCCCCAATTTGTTCCCCGAGGATTTCAAGGATTCTGTTGCCATGAGGGCAATCTGAAAGAAGAAAGTAAGGAGTATTCTTTCTTTAACAAGTTGTCTCTTGACAAATTCATACCCAGTAATTCAGGCTTGCGCATGCACTATATTCATCTAGCTTGGCCAAGTGGCTCTGTATTCTATGTTAACTAATGATCAATAATTTTAAAAGTAGTCATACATAGCATATATAGAGAACCAGCTTTTTAAAAAGACTCAAAGCTTTGTTTTAATAAAGAGGAAAGTGTATCTACATTGCATGTGAAACTGAAACTAGACAAATTCCTTGTAGACTTTTAACTGACACAACAGCTAAAAGTCCCAGATTGAAGGCAAAGTAATGTTGCAAGAGAACTATACGATAATTACAATCATATTCATTTTATTTCCAACATTATAATAAGGACCATATATTATTCACTGGTATATATTCTATTCACTGTACAGTGAAATATCAGGGAAAAAATCATGACCCTTCTTTTTTAAACCTTAGCTCCATATCAGAAAGGAAATTGTCCATATTTATTTATTTTCCTTGAGGGATCTAGGTAAATATCACTGGGATATGACTGGGTTCTAGTATGCACACCATCAGTGATATGGCTTGTCCAATATGACCTTTAGAAAAACTGAGAGTTTGGCTTTGTGTTTCCCATCTGTTTTAGTCTGTTTTTGCTGCTTTAACAGAACACCTGAGACTGGATGATTTATAATAAATAGAAATTTATTTGGCTCATGGTTCTGGAGGCTGGGAAGTCCAAGATCAAGGGGCAAGCCGCATGTGAGTGAGGGCCTTCTTGCTATGTTATAACATGGTGAAAGGCATAACATAGGAAGAAGAGAGGGTGAGAGAGGGTGAGACAGGCTGCACCAGTGTTCACAAGAAACCTCCTCCCATGATAACAACATCAATTCATTCATGACAGCAGGGCCTTCACAACCTAATCACCTCTTCAAGGTCTCACCTCTCAATACCGTTGTTCTGGGATTAAGTTTCTAACACATAAACTTTGGGAACACTCTCAAACCAGAACACCATCTTATTCTCAGTAATATCCTTTGTCTTAATTTTTCCTACTCCCTGGGATGATATTCAAAGATATTCAATAATGCTTGGGCACTGGCCAATCAAAATGGGACTAGACACCAGGCATCAAGAGGCAGTCCAGCCTTTCTGATGCATACTGCCGGATATCCATCCAGCCCCAGTTGTTTCAAACACTCTGGTGATAATAGGGGCCACCTCTCCCAAATTTGCCTTCTTAACAGGATGCCTAAAAGGACAAGTCATGAATCTCTAATCATAATTCTAGCACATGTACAACAGGCCATTAGGAAAACTATTCTCAGATGAACGAAGCCTCCCCATATCCTCAAATTACACCATTAAAGTGAGACCCTTAGCATGGTCTCTGACTCAGTGGGTACCATGGTCAAGTGATTTACATTCCCGAGAAAAACTTACCCTCCTCATAACAGAGAGGAGGATCCCTCAAAGAGACATGAAAGCTCAAGTAAGAGAAGACACTACCATGTGCTTCTAATGATTCAAAGAAACAATACTTTCTAATCCCAAGATATAATCGCTAATAAATGGTTTCTTTTTTACATAAAGGTTAAAGAATTTTTAATACATATAGTCTTTGGTGCTCATTAAGAAGACACTAATTCTTCATGGGTTCATAAGCACATACATAACTGAGAATAATCTGCAGCAACTGTACAGTAATAAATGTAAAATCCTAATGAGAGAACATATGTCGGCTGGAAAAGTATGTTGTTCTTTTCCTCCTCCTTTTCTTTTGCTAATGATATTGTACATTTTCTTCAGAGGGTTTATTAGTGCCTGTTTAATATTATCTCTCTCTTTCATATAAAAACTTTCCCTAGAATCATAGGCAAAGCTTTAGGCCTTCAATGAAGATGCTACTAAAAAATAATTAGTATCGAAATGGTGCTCAAAATATCACATTACAGCAAGTTGACAGCACTGTCACAGTATAGAGAGATGGGATGATATTAACTATCAGAGATCCCAGCCTGATCTATCAGCAATTTCATTAATCCCAAAGACAAAATTAACTCATTTGAGAGGGTAAAGCCTGCAGGGTTCTGGAGGCCTCATTTGGTCTAAGCAGATTATTGCTCTGTGGACACTCCATGGTGGGAATTAGATTCAAGTTCTTGGTGGTGTCCATAGCTGGTTCTCCATTTTCCACATTCCTCATGTTAGAATGGCCATAAATACAGCCTGAGCATCACTCCGGGATTCTTTTTCAGACTGCCTAGAGGATCAAACACTGGAATGAAAAAGGGCTGCCCAGAAACTTCTGGTTCCTGTCTCACTGAGGGCTTCAAGGAAAGGCTGGGTTTAGGGTTCCTGAACACTCTGTGCTGTCTCAGTTTATTTCCTGTTGCAGAAGTTCTGAAGTTCATCTGTTACGTTCCCAAGGCGAAATGGTTATGTTAATTCATAGGCAAAATGGGAACCCACTTAACTATTGTCTTTTATTACTCTGAAATCAGCCAAACCAGCTTATGCAACCTAGCAGTCTTAAATCAGCGTTTCCCAAGTATGATCTTTGAAACACTATTACCAAAGAGCTGCTCAAAAGAGAAAGACAGAGAAATTATAATAAAAATATCATCGTTCAAAGTACTTTGGAAATGCTGCTTATTATCTCTCTTCCAGAAGTTTCATGAACAATGTTAAGGTTGAAGAAGTTCTTCAATAAAGAACAGTGTTTAATTTTGCTTAGCTGAGCATTTTTCAATGTTACTTGCCATAGAGTTCCTTCATTTCTCCCCCCAAAACTGGCTCTCTTAATCTGTTATCATTCTGAAGAACACAGAGCACACACTTTGAGATGGCCCTAAGTTAATCAGCACCCTCCATTAGGTGGCTGCTATCAATTTTGATTTAATTACACAAGCATGCACTCAGCATTTATGCAACGTAAGGTCAGAATAAGGGTTATGTACTCTTCAAGGGTAGGCTCCCAAATTGGTGGGATATGCTCCAGCCCCTCCAAGGACTTACACACTTCCTAAGACCTGAAAAGCTATGGTTTAAAAATAGTCAATCAATCCTTCCAGTTGTCCAGCCACGGTCAAGTGCCAACTCTGGCAGGCAAAATACCAGGAATCAAGGAGAAAAAATGTGAATAAGGTGTGGATTCTGCCCTCGAGGAGGCTACCATGGGCAAACTAACCACAAACCAGGAAAAACATGATATGGAAAAAAGAGTGGTTTATTCTGCAAGAAGGGCAAAGGAAGATTGGTAAAGACACAGGCTGCTGAGCTGAGCTCCAGTGAGATGGATTTTCATTGCTGGATAGAAGAGGACAGATGAGTAAGCAACCTGAGAAGCACTGAGGCTGCAAATGTGCAGGGCATGGCCTTTCTAAGCCAATCATCCCTCCAACATCACAGATGAACCAAGAGGATAAAAATCTAAGAGTTCCATGATGGAGCAGACAAATCTTAGCAAATTCCTTCACACCAGGAAGCCACTATACCTACATTCTGAACCTTGCTGAGGGCAGGTCTGGAGTGGGCCTTTGTGTCTCCCGCAGCAGGCATATGTAGGAGTCATCTCTTCAATGGGCGTCCGAATAGGGCTATGTGTGCCCTTGCCTTATGAAACATATGGGTCCTTAAAAATTGGATATTCTTGGGTGTCTTGTAAGTAAAATCATTTTACATGACCATGAGGAGTGATCCATTTAAAGGATCCTTGCAGTGTGAAGACTCTGGAGAACAAGGAATCCACATGTACTCAGAGATTTCTGTTTAGATTTTCCTAAAGAGATGCATCTTAAGGGACTACTGAATTTAAAGAAATGTGAGAAAGCAAGCATAAAAAAACTGTATTGTCTCCAAACTAAAAAGAAAAAGATGAAAGTAAACTTAAAAGCTATAGACAACATTCAACAATGATTTGATGTAAAATCATACTCCATCTTTAACTCAATTTAGCCAAGTCCATACCTTCTGGGATCCTTGACTTAGAGGCTCTGTCTAACTAGTGACCCTGTATCATACTAGTTGAACAACAATGAAAGAGACAAACTAGCAGATTTTTACATCATCTGGAGGGACATAGCTGATCCAACAGGCAGTAAAGTTTGAGCACAACAAAGCAAGCTTTGAACCTCCTAAGCTCCTAAGCAAACTGACAAATTGCCCTCTGGAGTCCAATTCCCAGCATCAGCACCACTTTGCCACAATGGCTTGTCTCTTGTCTCTCCTGCCTAATGGCTCTCCATGCCAAGGAGGGCAGTCAGTGTGATGAAAATAACCATCAACAAAGCATTTGGTGATTAGCCATCTGCTTTTTTAAATATAATGCAGGTCAGCAAGATTGATAGGTTCTTTTGTTCATTAACAATCTATTTAACAACTATAAATTTAAAGCGATCACTTTCCCGAGCCTTAGTATTAAAGAGGTTGGGAGTAGAATATACTTAGGCAGAATTAAGAGCTGGAGAATTAAGCCAGAACATGAAAAACAAGATTACAAAGTAATATTCCTCAGAGAGTGTTGTGGAGCTGTATGGAATCAGGGTATTACCAATGCTAGGGAATGTGTTTAGTCACTTTTTTAAAGGAAAAACAATCTTAATTAATGCCCTATGTCACAGCAAAATAATTTAGATGGGGGTGGGAAACCTCTGAAGATGAAACCCAGACCAAAGTGAAGACTTGGTTCAAAATGAACCATCTACCCATCAATCATAAAAATATTGCCCAACAGCAAATCAAAGAACATGCTCTTTGGTCATATTTGGGGAGCTTGAAAACACTGATCCCTGAAAAGCTTTTCATACTTTATATAAAAAAGATAGGAAATTTTAAAACTGATTTTAAATTAAAAATTTAAATGCCATATTTAAAAAGCTGAATTACTCATAGACACAGTCATTTTAACACACTATATTTTAAAACTCTATCTATAAAACTCGTAATTATGTAGTCAGTTGTGCTGATCAGTGAATAATATTATTATCTTTATGCCACCACATTTGGACCTAACATTTTACCTGACTAAAGCTTGGAGTTGGTCCGCTTGTTTTATGTGATGCTTCTAGGACATCCAAAGGGAAAGATAGGAAATTCTTTCTCTGGCCTATTCATTAGGAGCACAGAGAACCAATCCCAGGCTTCAAGGTGTCAGCTGGTGTTGCATCCCAGGCCCCATCTACCAGTAGTTCAACAAAGAGCAAGATGGTAGGAATAAGAGGGAAATGCATCTCCCTTCAGCTTTCAGATTTTAGACTACTATACGTGGCTCTTTCCAACCAAGAAGAAAAGACTGTAAGATAAACTGATTTGGTGCAGGAAACTAAACTGGATTTATATGCTCTAACATGGAACAAAGATCTCTAGAACTGATCCTCAAAAGCAACTCTCATTAATGGAGAAACAGGGGAACGTCGCCAAGGGTGAAAGTCTGGGACCAGCAATATGGCAACATTGTGAGTTTGCCGAACAGCATTTCTGTAGGAAGCGTGTTCTATCTGCCTTTGTAAAAACAAAGCAGCTGGACGATTCCAGTCCTGCTGAATAAAGTTCAGAGGAGCCTGCAAAGTTACTTACAAGATACAGTTCAACCATTTTTCCCCTTGCTTTCAGGTTTACTGGATATTAACTCCCACGTGTCTACAGTAGCCCCGTGATCTGCCTCGGAAGAATTCACTGCCTCACACTTGACTAGGAAGAACAATTAAGTATTGATGGGCAAATAGTTTTTATCTCAAACACCATCTGTGATCAACTAGCAGCAGCGCTTCTCGAAGAGTCTGGGGCCATATTTAAACTCAGTGGAAAAGGGCAGCATGAACAATCAACAGTGTTTGAGGGGCATTTTGGCATAGAGGTTAAGAACGTGGATTCTAGACGGGGAGCAGTGGCTCATGCCTGTAATCCCAGCACTTCAGGGGGCCAAGGCAGGCAGATCATTTAGACCAGGCTGAGCAACATGGTGAAACTCTGCCTCTACAAAAAACACAAAAATTAGCCTGGTGTGATGGTACATGCCTGTAGTCCCACCTACTCGGGAGGCTGAGGTAGGAGGATCACCTCAGCCCAGTGAGGTCAAGCGGGCAGTGGAGCCATGATTATACCACTGTACTCCAGCCTGGGAAACTGAGCAAGAATGTTTTTCAAAAAAACCAAACAAACGAAATGAGCATAGATTCTAAAGACATATGGTTGTTTAAATCCCAGCCCTATTTCTTACCAGCAGGTCAAGATATATAACTTAAATTTACCACATAGAAAATGATACAAGTAATAATAACCTTATGAGATTATGAACATTAAATAAATTACAGATAAAGCAACTTTCACAATGTCTAGCACATAATTCATACTTGATAAACATTTGCATCATCACCAGGAGGACTAGTTGTCACTGTTGCTAACTGGCATTGCAGAGTAGAGTGGTGGCTTGTCTTTTGCCCATCAAGCTGTCTGTGTTTCAAAATCTGATCCTCAACTCCAGTGTAAAATTTGCAAGCGGTGGTGGAGTGGAACAAGTCGAATCTACACAGTTCTTTATATGACTGAATCAGTGAATTTGATAGACTCTACCTCCAAGATACGATTTGTTGTGATAGTAGTTCTGCAGTATGTTTGGACTGTGAAAGATCAAAAAGTCTTTCAATGATTCATATTTTCAGGACATTGCAAAGCGATCAATTTGGTACATTCTCGACTTAAAACAATCACTTGGGCTTCTCCAAACTTCCCAGACTGCTAATAACATGCAATCCTATTTCCAACCAAACTGAATAAAGCATCAAAAGGAAACTTTGGTTTCATCCCAAGTGCTACAAGCTGTTTTCACATATTGAAAGTTTGGCTCTACCACTAACAGGCAAGGAAACAGTTTCAAACCTGGCAGGTGATGGGAACAGACTTCAGAACTTGGCTACACTGTCATGAGACATCAGGGGCTGGAATTAGGGCACGGGTTCTCAACTGGTGACGGTTAGTCCCACAGGGGACATTTGACAATGTCTGGAGATGTTTTTGGTTCTCACAACTGAATGGGAGGCATTTCTGGTATCTAGTGGGTAGAAGCCTGAATGCTACTAAGCATCTCACTATGTCTACTCTCACCTCCCAAACTCGGAATTTTCTGGTCCAAATGGCAATAGTGCCAAGATTGAGAAACCCTGGATTAGCACGGAACACAGATCAGTGTGAACTCATTTGCTAAATGTTTTCCTCACTATACTGGAGGCTCCAGGCAAGTAGGAATCATTGTATCTTCAGGGCCAAGCACAGTGCCCAGTACTTAGCAGGGGCTCTATTAATTTTTGTGAAGTGAATACACTATAATAGCAGATATTAATGCAGGTCAGTCACCTTTTTTCTTCACAGCAGAGCAAATACTTCTTCAATATCAAAGTCAGAAAGCAAGGTGAACAGAGAAGACAGAGCAGAACATGACTTGGCTTATTTGGGCATCTAGGACATTCGACACCTCCAATAAATCTGTCCCACTTCCTGCATCCCTATCTTCCCCAGAGCAGTAACTGATGCCACATCCAGAACCTAACAGTAAGTTCTGTCAACTCTACCAGCACCAATGTGTTTCTAGAAGCCACTTGCTTCTCTCCATCCTCAAAGTCTAAGTCACTTTGCTTTTGTTCTTCACCTCTACCTTCCATTCTCCACAGAGTAATAACTATATGCCCTGTTAAAGGCATTAATCAGATTACATCACTCTTGTATTCAAAGCCTGCTAACATCCTCACGGGTGCTTAAAACATCTTACAAAGTCTGACACCTGCTCACCTCTTTGCACTACAACCATAGCAGTCATCTTCTTATTTAACCAACATGTCCAATTCCTTTGCTCCTCAGAGCCTCTGCACTGGCTTGGGGATGCTCTTCCTCTAGATCCTTACATGGCTGGCACTTTCACATAATTCAGGAATCAGTTTAAAGTCAACTCATCATAGAGAAATTTTTTGACTATACAGACTCTTCACCTGTGTAGTCAGACAAGTTTTACTGTCTTTGGATTATGAGGTGTGATATGAGAGCTTATTCTTTATTTGCTCATTTATACATGTACACTGGCATCCCTCCCAGACTGGAGTGTCAGCTTCATAAAAATGGAGAACCTGATTGTCTTTGTTCTCTGCTGTATCCCAAGCAAGCACAGTACCTGGCACAATGTTAAGAGGTCAATATACATCTACTGAATGAATAGATAACTGAGGAATAAATGGATGGAGATATACGTGAACTATTCAGAGAAAAAAAGATCTCATCTAAAAGAAAATATGTGTTAACTGTCATTTACAAAAGAGTTTCCCAGAATTTTAAAATTAAACTCCAAATAGCATCTTTTATTTAACCACGATCAGTTCAACGTAAAACTAAAAATCAGAATAATAGAGAGTAGTTAATGTTCATCAAGCACCGAGTGTAACTCAGAAATTAAATTAACAGTTTGTTAGTATAAATCTCCCTCGTTCTTTTTATGAGTACTAAATTAAAGTTCATCCCATATTTTTAAATCTCTTACAAGAAAAGAGGCAATGAAATAATGAAACGAAAGTATAATAAGTAATTTTACTAATTCTCAATCCATAACCATAGCAATGATTTTGTAAGTTTCCGAATATGGTTCAGCAGTGTGGACCAGCCTGGTATGAAAATAAATTTAAGTCTGTTTTCCTTTTATAATTTTTGCTACTGTGAAAGAAAATAATTAAGGTATTTAATATTCACAGGCAGGATCAGAGGCAAGAATATGAGCATGCCATCACTTATGAAACCTGGAACATAACGCAAGTGTAATGTTGCTTTTTTTGGACCATGTGATATATCTGAATGCAACAAGAAGCCAGAAATGTGTTAGCAGCGCTTGGGAGAAAGAGTGGATGGTAGCATGTACAGTCAGGCAAAGTCAGAGGTTGTGATAAACCATGCTGAATTAGCACACACAGTTCCTCTTGCTCTGCCTCCCGCCCACCTTTAAATCTGCAGTTCTTACCACTCCAGCAATATTCCCAAAACTTGCAGTGTTCTAAAGTTTATATAGTCTTGGGGTATCTGTGTCCTTATTTACACCACAGCTGAGTCTAAAAGAACTTTCTGCAATGATGGAAATGATCTAATTCTGCACTGTCTATTGCTTCTGTATCAGAGGAACCAAATTTTGCAAAGTATTTAATTTCAATTAACTTAAATTTAGCCACAGGCTGCCAAATTGCACAGCACAACTCTAGACACCCTTCCTGTAGTCTGCAAACTCCTGCTCGGCCTTCAAGACCCAATTCAAATGTTTCTTCCTGCAGAATCTCCTTCCTCTTCTTGTTTCCTAAATAGCAGCTTTCATGGTTTTAGTGGTAACCATTTATCACATTCTATTATAATTGTTTTATGGTATATTGGTCATCCTGACTAGATCAAGAATCTTTCAAGGGGATAGACTCTGCCTGGCTCATCTCTAAATACTCAGTTCTATGCTTGGCACATGAGAATTATTTGATAAATGCTTGTTGGATGCTCAAGTGAAGTAATGAAACCATCTGTAGACATGAAGAAATATAAGCACGGCTTCCCAGGAAAGTTCTTCCCAGAGGAAGCTTTTACTCCCTTTATATAAGAAATTGCAAACCAGATACAGCTTGAGCATCCCTAATCTGAGAATCTGAAATGTTCCAAAATCTGAAACTTTTTGAGCACCGACATGATAACACAACTGGAAAATCCCACCCGTGTTGTTATGACAGGCACAGTAAAAATGCAGTCAAAACTTTGTTTCATGGACAAAGTTATTTAAAATCCTATATATGATTATCTTCAGGCTATCTGTATAAAGTAAAGAAATTTTTTGTTTAGACTTGGGCCCCATTCCCAAGCTGTCTCACTCTGTACGTGCAAATACTCCTCAATCCAAAAAACTTTTATAACTGAAACACTTTTGGCCCAAGCATTTCAGATAAGGGACAGTCAATCTGCATGACCCTCAGATTTGATAGTATTTCACCATATTTGTGTGTGTGTGCGTGTGTGTGTGTAACTGATAGAAATTGCTTACCAGTGTTAAAAACAGATTTCCAACATTTCTTGAAACAAATATTAGATCTGGCAATCTTAGTCCCATATTTGGGCTTGGCAACAATGAACCAGAATGGAACAAGCAGCTGCCTCATTTAGATAATAAATATCCTCTACAGAGGTTTTTTTTTTTTAATGTTTAGGCCACTGTTGTCACTCCTGATCTCTGTCTTTCTCCTATAATCATTTGACCTTACAACACCAGACAATAAATGAAGAGACAGAAATTTCAAGTTCAGACACTGATTTCTCACCTACATTAGTAAAATAGCAATGGTAACAATACACGCTGCAACAAAACAATAATAATGGCTGCTTGTATTTATTGAACACGACATGCCAGGTATTATACTAGCCAATTAATAAACATTGTCAGATAGAATCATCCTCCATGACCTAGAAAATAGTCTTCGCTTCATTTTATCAACGAAGATACTGAGATTCTAACAGGTAAGCTGAAAACACACAGGAAGTTCTTCCCATAGTCTGCCCATCATCAGAGTCCTCATTACCATCTCTTCTACAAGGTGAATCCCTCCTCACCCCTCCGTGTTCCTCCCAGCCTGGATTTAGAACCACAGCAAATGACAAAGTGGGACTTTGCACAAGTGACATAAGCTTTCTGCATTTCACTCCTCCACTCATAATAGACTTCGGAAATAAGAGCTGACATTACCTCCAGGGGCACATGTGGGCACATGAAATGATGTAGGTGAAACACTGAACTTCTTAGACACTTTTACAAGTGGAAAATGATCTCATCTGAGCAGGCAGAGAATGACTGGCAGGAGGCTGACACATCGGAAGTAGGGAGGCATGGAAAGGTCTGAACTCTCTAAAGGAAATAATGGCCTTGTGGCTTTTGCTACCACCCACCCACAAGGAACCCTCATCTAGGGAGAGGATATCTTTGTGGAACTAATACAAATTTGGCTCTCTGAAGCTTGCCTAGCTTCCTGCCGGTTAGGTGCTACTGAAAGGATGCAAGTCAATGGAAAGTTTAAAAATCAGCTATTGTAGGCCTAGCACTCTGCCAGGCCAGGAGCTGGCAAACGTTTTTCTATAAAGGTCCAGACACTAAATGTTTTAGGCTTTGCAGGCCATAGGTAAACAAATGAGCATGGCCGTGTTCCAGTAAAACTTTATTTACAAAACAGAGCTAGGGCCCACAGGTATAGTTAGCCTACAACCCCTGTGCTAGACACCATGGAGGCAGAGCAGAGGCTCTTCACAGTCATCCGGCACCATCACGAGGGGCAATGCATGATGCTTCCTGTTGGATTCCCCACTCTGGTAGTCACAATCCTCTGAGATAAAGGCCTGAACAGCAAGAATGACTTAAGTCACAGACTTTCTTGGTGGCTCCAGCCCCAGACTCACCCCACAGGGCAGGAGGAAAGTGAGCCTCTTTTTCCCATGAATAGTTCCTCCCAGCAGCTTTGCAGGCCTGTCTGCAGAACAGGTGAGGCTACGTGGCCTTTGACCACATGATGTATTGGCTCCTGACTAAATCAAAGTCCACAGGTGACAGGCCTACAATATCCAAACAAAGATGCTTAAATTGATATGGATAAAACTAAATATCTCTGATTCCCTTGTGCCCACTTTGACTCCCCTAGGTGCCACCCCTGGTGCCACATCACACTGAGATATCCACTTGCTCTTGAATCATCCATGTCTCATTACCGTATGTGTATACCAAGATGGGGTGGCTCCTGTTGTAGGTCACACTGTTTTTTTGTTTTTTGGGGGTTTTTATTGTTTTTTGTTTTTTTGAGACAGAGTCTCACTCTGTCACCCAGGCTGGAATGCAGTGGCACAATCTCAGTTCACTGCAACCTCCGCCTCCCAGGTTCAAGCAATTCTCCTACCACAGCCTCCTGAGTAGCTGGAATTACAGGTGCCTGCCACCATGCTTGGCTAATTTTTGTATTTTTAGTAGACACAGGGTTTGACTATGCTGGCCAAGCTGGTCTCGAACTTCTGACCTCAAATGATCCACCTGCCTCAGCCTCCCAAAGTGCTGGGATTACAGGTGTGAGCCACCGTGCCCAGCCAGGCCACATTGTTTAAAGTCTATGCAGTCCTTCTTTGATATGATAAACTTGGGGTTGGTTACATTTCTTCCAAGTGTATGACCAAGAAGATACAAAGAAGCAAAAGTTTTTTTACTGTTTTGTCTGTTAATGTAACCTCCCACTGTCCTTATGCTTTTGTTTCTGTTCTCATTTAATCCTGTTTTCCTTCACAGGATTAAGTCTGCTCATTTCTTTCTTTCTTTTTTTTTTTTTTTTTTTTTTTTTTTTGAGACGGAGTTTCACTCTGGTTACCCAGGCTGGAGTGCAATGGTGCAATCTCGGCTCACTGCAACCTCCGCCTCCTAGGTTCAGGCAATTCTCCTGCCTCAGCCTCCTGAGTAGCTGGGATTACAGGCACGCACCACCATGCCCAGTTAATTTTTTGTATTTTTAGTAGAGATGGGGTTTCACCATGTTGATCAGGATGGTCACGATCTCTTGACTTCGTGATCCACCCGTCTCGGCCTCCCAAAGTGCTGGGATTACAGGCTTGAGCCACTGCACCCGGCCCAGTCTGCTCATTTCTAAACTATTATTTGAACTTTAATATTCTAACATGTCTTAGTGTCATGTTTACTCTTTGACTTTCTGAGTGAAATAGTAAAAATATGAGAGTGGAAAAGGTATTTGGAAAGATTCTGAGTTTTAAAGTTTCAACTTTAGTTAATCCTTCCTACCTGTGGGACCTTGGGCAAATGAGTGAATGATTTGAACTTGAATTGTTTCACCTGTAAGACAAAGGTAAGTATGGCAACCTCAGAGAGGTAATGTACGAATTACATGAGTTAAATACGGAAGATTGCTCTTCCAAATCAATAATAAAAATACAAATAATCCAACTTATATGGGCACAGGATCCAAAGAGATATTTCTCCAAACACATTATACAAATGACCAAGGGGCACGTGGAAAGATGCTCAATATTAGCTATCAGGGATGCCTCACCCAATCAAAAGCACAGTGAGATACCACTTCATACTTACTGGGAGGATTATAATAAAAAGTTACGAAATAACACGTATTGAAGATATGAAGAAACTAGAATCTTCTTACACTATTGGTAAGAATGTAAAATGGTACAACTGCTTTGAAAATAGTCTGGAAGTACCTTTAAAAATTAAACATAGAGTTATCATATCTACTCTTAGTTATATACCCAAGAGAAATGAAAACATATATCCATACAAACACAATGCTATATTAATAGTAGCATTCACAGAAGGATTATTCATAAAAATCAAAACTGGAAACAACTCAATTGTCTATCAAATGATGAACAGATAAACAAAATGTGGCCTAGCCATACAACAGAATGTTATTTAGCAATCAAAAGAAGTTTTTGAAAAGCAAAGAAAACAATTACATAGTGAAGAGATAATTTACAGAATGGGAGAGCATATTTACAAACTCCAATAAGTGGTTAATATCCAAAATACATAAGAAACACATTCAACTCAATAGTATCCTCGTCTACAAAATAACCCAATTAAAAATTGAGCAAAGGACCTGCATAGATATTTTTTAAAAGGAGACATACAAATGGCCAACAGGTTTATAAAAAATGTTAAATATCACTGATCTTCAGAGAAATGGAAATGAAAACCACAATGAGGTATCGCCTACCTCACACATGTTAGAATGGCCATTATCCAAAAGTCAAAAGATACAAGTACTACTGAGAATGTACTTGAAAAGGGAACACTTGTTGGCAGAAATGTAAACTTGTACAGCCATCATGGAAAAGAGTACAGAGGTTCCTCAAAAATTAAAAATAGAATTACCATAGGATCTAGTAATCCCACTCCTGGGGACACAGTCAAAGGAACTGAAATCTTCATCCAAAAGAGATATCTGCACTCCTACATTCATTGTAGCATTATGCAAAACCACCAAGATGTGGAATCAAAAGTTTCCGCTGACAGATAAATACAAAAATGCAATGTATATATCAATAATGGAATATTATTTACTGTTAAAAAAGAAGGAAAGAAAATCCTGCCATTTGTAAAAATGTGAATAACCTGGAAGACATTATGACAAGTGCAATAAGCCAGACACAGAAAGAAAATTACTGCCTGATCTTACTTAGATGTGTAATCTAAAATATTCAGACTGTTAGAAACAGAGCACAGAATAGTAGTTACCAAGGGCCAGGTGTGGGGAAAATGGGAACAATTCGGTCATGGCTACAAACTTTCAGTTATAAGATAAGTAAGTTCTGGCACTCTAATGGATGGCATGGTGACTAAGGCTAATGATAATATATTGTATACTAGAAATATGCTAAGACAGTTGATCTTTACTGCTGTCACCATGCACACACACAAAAGGTAACTACGTAAGGTAAAGGATATGTTAATTAGCTTGACTGTGGTAATCATATCACAGTGTATATGTGTATTAAATCATCACACAGTATATCTTAAATATATATAATTTTTGTCAATCATATCTTAATCAAGCTGTAAAAAAGGAAATGAAGTGCTGATACATGGCAAAAGATGGATGACCCTTGAAGATTTTATGTTAAATGGAAAAGATAGTGGCAAACACCACCACATAATGTAGGATGCCGTTTATATGAAATGTCCATAACAGGCAAATACATAGGGACAGAAAGTAGATTAATAGTTTCCAGGGTTGTGGAAGGGGAGGAATGGGAAGTGAAAACCAATGGGCACAGGGTTTTTGTGGGGGTGATGAAAATATTCTGGAATTAGATAGTAGTGACAGTTACACAACTCTGAATATACATGAAACCACTGAATTGTACATTTTAAATGGGTGAACTGTATGGTATTTTAACTGTGTCTAAATAAAGCTGGAAAGTTCTTAGCCTAGTGCCTGAGACAAAGGAAGAAATAAAAATGGTCACTACTGTTATCATTCAGTCACTTGCATATTAAAAATGTAGTCAGTTATTCTAGAGACTTTCACCTCTGTTATTCTGAGAATTAAAATACTTAAACATATGTGTGGTGAGGTCTGGAAGAGGAGGATTATTGTAGCCTGGAGTAGTTAGAAAGCTCTTGAGAAGTGTGAACAGAATAAAGGAGGAGGCAAAGAAGAGATCACCAAAGGCAGCAATCTGAAAGTGCAAAGGTGGGAATAATTTGGTTCCCTGTGGGAGCCGTAAGGAGGCAATTCAATTAAGCAAATGGTTCATGAATGCAAGGGATAAGCTGAAAAGAAGGCAAAGTTAGATTTCCAAGGGTCTTGGAAGCACAGGCCAAGAAGTTTGGAATTCCTCTAGCTTTGGAATGTCAGGAACTGAATTTAAGGAAAACTATCCTGCCAGTTTATATGGTACTGGCTGAAATCAGAACCCAGGAAGCATGGCTTAATAATGACCAGAAGAAAGATAATAAGAATGGAAATAAGAATGCAATGGCACAAAACAGTGGCTACTTCTTTTATTCCCCCCAAAGCCAGTTGTTCTAAAGTGGCTATTTCTTTAAGATAAAGGTGACAGAATATAGAAGGAAAAATCTCCCTCTGTCCTTCATCAACACCTAACAAAAGGAACAGTAATAACCATAAAATAATGGTTAAAAAAAAAAAAACAGGAAATTTACCAGTAAGCTCTAAATAAGGAATTAAGCACAAACTCAGGCCATAAAATTCAAATGAGGCAACTATCAAAAAAAAATAGAAAGGCAGGAAGAAGCAGAGGGAAGGGGAAAAATCAAATAAGAGATGATTTTGATGCAATTTGAAGTTGCATCAAAATCTTCCACCACAACCATCAGAAACAGATTGGAGAAAGTATTTGAGTTGACAAAATTATGGAATTTCTCTTCAATTTTCCCCATAATCAAGAGACAAGTAGACTGGAGTCAAGATTTTAACATTGGATTTTTTTTCTTGGTCACTTTGCAAGCTGGGAATCCCCAGCCAGTGATGGCCTGCTTGGGCCTTGCTTGGCCATGCTGGCATGCCCCAGCTTGCTGTGTTATAGCTTGTACCTGCATTCAGTGGTTCCCTAAGTTCTTGTCCCATGCTCAGGAAGAATGCGGATACACTGGACATTGAAGGATGATGAGGGTGGAGAAGAATTTTATTGAGTGACAAAGTTTTCAGCAGAGAGGGAATGTGGGGTTGGTCCCCCTACCTGATGGTGAGAAAGTTCCCCTGTGTGGCTGGGCCTGGGGGCTTTTACGGACTTAGAGTGAGGAGTGCCAGCTGATTGGTTTGTGAGTCTGCAAAAATGGTTAAAGCAAAGACACCACTCAAAGGTGGGCACAACAGCGTACAAAATCAATTAGGAAAGCACAGGTATATGTAAAACAGGTGAAGGGTGGGGACCAATCAGAGGAAAGCCCACCAAACAGCAAGGCAAATTCTCAACCCAGTCTGAGGATTTAACTTGTAGCTTGGCTTTCAGGCTTTAAACTGTCTTCCACTTGAGGTGGGGTTTCACTGGGTACCCGCCCCGTCTGCTTAGGCGCTTGGATGTCTCCTGTTGCTATCAATTTGGAAACCTTGGTGAAGCCCCAGAAAACCTTGGAGAGTACAATCCCAGGACTTCAGCACAGCCAAGAATAGCAATAATTATGACAGGGGCTTGGCAGGAAAAAAGTTGATAGAACCTAGTAAATGATGGTATACAGAGGATGAACTTTAAGAATAAACTGGAGATGACTCAAGGTTTCTAGCCCGGATTTTTCAAAATGGGGGTGACACCAGTAAGGACAGGGGTCAGAAAAGGGGAACATTTTATGGGAGAAGGGCATGTGCTCTGTTATCAAATAAATTAAGTTTGAGCAACTCATCCCTTGAATTTGTATGTCTGCATAAACCTAACCTAGTGCCTTACAAGTAGTAAGCCTTTTATAGGTGTGTGCAGGAGGGACGAGGTATATACAATTTTAATTAAATATAAACAAATGATGGTAACATTGAATTCAGATTTTAAAAAATGGTTTTGTTTCAATCACTATGGAGTCAATGGACTGTATAAGTCTCAAAAAAATTTTAATTTTAAACTGTCTCTTAGATATTATAAACCCACTGCTTGTGGGGAGTCATTTCCTGGAAATCTAGTCATTTAGTGGTAGACTTACAGATGGATCTCAATTGCCCGTGTGATTTTCCCAGCCTATTGTTTTCATATCTAATTATTCTCTTAAAATTTCCATCCATAAAAAAATTCTAAAGATATTAGGATCACTCTTCACATAGTCTCTCCTTCTTTTGAAAGATGCTATTTTTGTCACTTTGAAAACTGTAAATAGCATTCAAGATGATATTTAAGTTTGTGCCAACATTTAGTGGAAATGTCTAAGTTTTGAAATAGGAGGGAGCTCAACATTCCATCTGGTGTGTTTTCATTTTATCTCCTATTCGCAGTGATTTTTAAAAGTCAACTGCGGTGTCAATATCCTTTCTGCTATGCTAATGTGACCTCCACGTGGAAATCAAAGGAAAGGAGTTCTCAGGGCAAGTGATTCTTTCTCAGTTGAACTATTTAGTGTCATAGTATCACAAAGTATCAGAGCTGAAAGTGGGCTTACAGGTGACCAAGATGAATACCTCTCAGTTTGAAGGGAAACTGAGCCTCAGGCAGAGGAAATTGCCCATAGTCTCATTAGCCATGGGGACAGGAGTTGAGCCTCGATAGGAAACCTTTCTGATAGCCCCATGTCAGGTGGTCACCTCCTTCCCCACACTTCCAAGGCCTTTTATCAGAGACCACCACCCCATGTTCAACTTTGTAGCAAGGTTACTGTCACTCATTTCCTACCCATAAGTGGCAGGCCAATATTTCAAAGTAATCACTGGTGTGCCATTTCCTTCCTGTCTCTTGGCTAAAGGGAAGTACATCTATTGTTTAGCAGTAGTCTCCTTCACTCACCAGCTTAGCTTCTAATTCAAAAGGCACTGCCCCAGTGTGACAGAGAAATGACTCATGCAGGGATAAGGACGCAGAAGAGTTCTAACTGCCCACCCCTAGACTTTAAAATAGTTTCAAGCTGGATAATGGACAGAGTCAAGAGAGATGAAGCAAGAAAGAGTGCATGTGTACATGAGCGGGCACGTGTAATGCATGTGTGTGCACGTGTGCATTGGGGTGGGGTGTGCTATGCCCTTGCCTTTCCCCCAAGCCCCAGGCTGAATCCTGAGGTTGGGTAATATATTAGTTTTCTATTTGCTGCAATAACAAATTTCCACAAACTTAGTGACTTAAAACAATACAATTGTATTATCTTACAGCACTGGAGGTCAGATGTCCAAAATAGGTCTAATGGGCTAAAATCCAGGTTTTGGCAGGTCTGCATTCCTTTTTGGAGGCTCTAGGGGAAAATCTGTTCTTTTGGCTTTTCCAGCTTCTAGAGGCTGCCTGAATTCCCTGGTTCATGGTCCAATTCCATCTTTAAGGCCAGTGATGGTCAGTTGAATCTTTCTCATATTGCATCACTCTGACACTAATTATTTTGCCTCCCTCTTCCACCTTTGTGATTAGTTGGGTCCACTTGTACAATCCAAGGTCATCTCTCTATCTGAAAGTTGGCTGACTAGCTTCTAATTCAATCTTCAACCTTAATTCTCTTTTACCATCTAACATATTTGCAGGTTCTGAAAGATTGGTACATAGGCACCATTGGGAGGCTATTATTTGGTCTTCCACAGGTGACTTGCTGTAAGCCATCCCTCTGAATTTGAGACTCTAAGAGAGTAGACTGAATGTGCATTCTGCTTTTCTCATCCAAAATTCAGGTAGAACCCAGCTTTGCAAAGAAAATAATGAAGGACTATAGCAGCAACATGAATGTCTACTGGAGGCACCTAATTTCCTGCAGATCTTAGGAAAGTATGTAAAAACAGACAAGCTTTTTTGAGCTCATGAGAACTCTGACAAGTTGGCAAAGGCCAAAGAGTAAGTGTCCTTCACATGCTTGAGACAAGAGGCTATGTCAGGACCATGGACACTTCCAGGGATGTAGGAGGCCAAAGGTCACCACCCTGCAAAGGATGACTGCCTTCCTTATGGGTATCAGAATGGACCAAAGATGCACACAAGGACCAGGCAAGGGGGATTACTTGGACACCAGATGCCAAGGAAACAACAGCCAAGGACCACAGGATCCCTGCCTACCCCACATGACATGTTGCTCATTAAGGTCCCAGAATACAGAATCTGAATGGAGAGATTATAAGCCAGAATGAGACTGAATGAATTATAGGCCTGAAACGACAGAAACAGCACTGAACTTGCTGAGCAAAACCTGGCCCAGCGCTGATGAAATTGTTTGCTCTCATAGCCAGAAATTCAACTGAACTTTTGGAGTCAAGAACATTTCATTTTTTTAATAGTCAAATTGGTGATTGTGAAATTAATAATTGTTACACATGCCACTCAAATAAACCTCAGACACGGCAAAAGTTGACTTGGTGATTGAGAAGAAACTGGAGACAAGGCAAACAGAATGGGAATATAAGACTGCAGAGTATCACATCAGCACAACTGGCTATTCTATTTTTATTTATTTACTTAGATTTATATTTATAATTTATTTATTTATTTTTGAGACAGAGTCTCACCTGTTGCCCAGGCTGGAGTGCAGTGGCACGATCTTGGCTTGCTGCAACCTGCCAGGTTCAAGCAATTCTGCCTCAGCCTCCTGAGTAGCTGGGACTATAGGCACGCGCCACTACATGCGATTAATTTTTTTGCATTTTTAGTAGTGATGGGGTTTCACCATGCTGGCCAGGCTGGTCTCGAACTCCTGACCTCATGATCTGCCTACCTTGGCCTCTCAAAGTGCTAGGATTACAGGCATAAGCCATCAGGCCTGGTCCTATTTTTTAATTATTTTTTTAGATAGTGTTTCACTCTGTCACCTAGGCTGGAATGCAGTGGCATGATCTTGGCTCACTGCAACCTCCCCATCCCAGGTTCAAGCTATTCTCCCACCTCAGCATCCCGAGTAGCTGGGATTACAGGCACCCACCACCACACCCAACTAATTTTTGTATTTTTAGTAGAGATAGGGTTTCACCACATTGGCCAGGCTGCTCTTGAACTCCTGACCTCAAGTGATCCTCCCACCTCAGCCTCCCAAAGAGCTGGGATTACAGGTCTGAGCCACTGCACCCAGCTGACAACTGTCTATTTTAATGTATCCTTCCCAGTGCACCTCAAGGCAGGAACTCAAGGAAAATTGTATCGTATCTTGAGGAGTATTTTTTTTTCTAACAAGTCAAAGATTAGAAATAGCAAAAAAGCAACTTCTCTGGGCATTTCAGCTACTTCGGCAGCTCACACACATGTATTTCCCATGAGGTCTTGATCAAAACTAAAGTCAATTTTTTTCACTAGGTTCACCAAACAACTGCCAGTAAATACTGGCTTCTGCCAATGAGTGAAAAAGAACACAGGATGTCTGCTCTTAAAAAGTGACTCCTGGCCGGGCACAGTGGCTCACACCTGGAATCTCAGCACTTTGGGAGGCAGAGGCGGGAGGATCATGAGGTCAAGAGATTAAGACCATCCGGGCCAACACAGTGAAATCCTGTATCTACTAAAAATACAAAAATTAGCTGGGCATGGTTGTGCACACCTGTAGTCCCAGCTACTCAGGAGGCTGAGGCAGGAGAACCGCTTGAACCCAGGAGGTGGAAGCTGCGGTGAGCCAAAATTGCACCACTGTACTCCAGCCTGGTGACAGAGCAAGACTCCATCTCAAAAAAAAAAAAGGTGACCCCTGATGTTTTCTTTAAATTACAAAATTATTGCACACTCATTACATTAAGTTTGGGAAATGCAAAAGAATACAAAGGAACAGGAGTGATCTGTTATTCTATTTGAAGCCACAATCTCTCTTAATTGCAAGGTACATGTTCATCCATTCCATCCTCGGTTTATATGCTACTCTCTTCATTCAATATTATATCCCAATGTATTTTTCCCCAGTTAATTTAGAAACCTTATTTTGCCAAGGTTGAGGATGTGCACCTGTGACACAGCCTCAGGAGGTCCTGACGACATGTGTCCAAGGTGGTCAGAGCACAGTTTGGTTTTATACATTTTAGGGAGACATGAGACATCAATCAACATATGTAAGATGAATGTTGGTTCATTCTGGAAAGATGAGACAACCAGAGGCAAAGGCAGGAAGACTCAGTGGGAGGGGGCTTCCAGGTCATAGGTAGATAAGAGACAAATGGCTGTATTCCTTTGAGTTTCTTATTAGCCTCTCTGAAGGAGGCAATCAGATACACATTTATCTCAGTGAGCAGAGGGGTGACTTTTAATAGAATGGGAGGCAAGTTGGCCCCTAAGCAGTTTCCGCCTTGACTTTTCCCTTTAGCTTAGTGATTCGGGGGCCCCGAGATTTATTTTCCTTTCACATTTCCCCCACTTTCTTTTTAAAAATCTTTTGTAGAAGGCATTTTAGAAGAAAATGAGTCTCTGGTCTCAGGTTTTGTCTCATCTCTCATGGCTAGGATGGTTTACTCCTAGATGGGTAGGTCCTGAGTTATTAGGAAACTTCACTTTTAGCTTATTGGGAAGTCTCATGTCCCATGAAGAGAAAGTAGGGGGAGGAAGGAAGAAAAACAACAAAAGAACAAGTCTGTAAAATCGATATAGGCCACGTTACTCAGAAGTCCATACATCAGTAGGCAGGTATGAAAGTGGCTTATGTATGTAAATAGGTGGCTGTTATTTTTTTCTAAAGTTCAAGTTGTCTAGCTTCAGTTCACTGGGCTTGACGAAAGCACAGCTTAGTTTTTGGTGACTCCAAATTAGGACAAATGGGAAATAAGAAGAAAAAAAAGTTCAAAACATTATTTTGCAGACTTGTAGCCAAGAAAAATTAGAATTTGTTCCAAACTATAGAAAATAATAAAAACTGAAAAGCATTAGGCAAGACTAGAATCTAACAACAGGTGTACTACAGATTTTGAAAGATAATTTTCCTCTCTCCATTTTCCCATTTTCACTAAAGACAAATCATGACAGGACTAATTTGCTTTATTATTCTTGGTCTGATTATTCATACACTGTGTTATGTCATTAAAATTATTCTTAAAAACTCCTTTGATGGCTACATAGATGAATATACAGCATTAAAATATATTCCTCTATTATTTGGCATTTAAATTGTTTCCCAGGTTTAGATTTTTCAATTAGATCAGGTGTCCAAGTTTTGTAGACACACACTCACTCACACATACTCTGATGTAATCTGGAACCATATTGCAGGTAAGAGTATTTTGAACTTGGAGGAGATTACACCAAATGTCTGCTATTCTCTGGGTTGGGTGTAGACACAATTCCATACATGAAGGTGTTTGTTGACCAGTCTAGTTTGGATTGTCTATCTTGGAGAATACTGGTGGGCCTTTTAGGGGAGTAATCTATCAAGTTAATTTTCAGGGAGATTCCAGAAATGGGTTAAATGGGTTACAGGGGATAGAGCTGGCCTTGGTGATTTGATTCTGGAGTTACCTACAAAATTTCACTGTGTCTTATGACTAAGGCCTGATATTCCAGCTCTAAAATCCCATTCTATTCTCAGCAGGCTTTGCTGGTTTGAAAAAATACCTTGGCATCTCAGGAAGGCCAACAATTTAAACTACTACTGTAATAACTGAGGTACAAGCTCTTTATCAGGGGGAGGTTTTGGACAGAAGTCAGGTAGTGCCCAAGAAGTGATGGGACTTGCAGCTGTTAAAGGAAAGCCATGGACCTGAGGAATAAGAGAACCAGGCTCTGAATGCAAAGGGCTGGAGAAGTGCCAGCTTCAGCTCAACAGACATTTCTTGACAACCTACTCTGTTATGTAGTGGTATCTGTTAGGTGCTGGGAGGCAGAGAGAACTAAGATGAGTAAGACGCTTCTGGAAGTTCACAAAGGCAGAGAGTGAAAGAGAACCCAGACTGTGGAGCCAGACAGCCTAAGTATAAATCTCAGATTTGTTTCTTACTCTCTCTGTGTCCTCAGAAAAGTTTTCAAGTCTGCCTGTGCCTCTGTTTCTATACATGTTGGAGGTAAACGTACCTTAATGCCCAAAGTAGCATTTCATTGTATATATTAACTCATCAGTATGCTAATATCATAGTCGTATCATAGTCTCCCTCTACATTTGAAGATATCTCCAGCTAATGAAAATTTTGTTTCCAACCTCTTTCAAGAAGTCTAATTCAGCCTTATCCCAGATCACCAATAGATGAAACTAGCCCAATGCCCCAGGGAGAGAAGGATGGATGGAAAATGATTGAGGAAAACAAGTTAAGTTGCTTATTTCAGGTCACTAAAAGTAAATTCAGCCTCAGTCTTCATATCAACTGATAGGGCCAAGATTACCAAAGAAGCCAGCTGGAAGTTCATATATAGATCTGACCTAACTGTGCAATGTCCTTTCAATAACTCTGAAGAGTTGACCAGAAGAAGACATTTTTTAGAGGGAAAAAATATGTTGGAGCAAGACTATATTTCAGTGCAAAGGGAATATTCTGTGAGTTCCTTAGTTACCACTAATGTAAGAAGGATTTCCAGCAGGTACCGGTGCAACTGGCCTCGAAGATACTTATGGTCTTGTAAGCAAGACCGTTTCTTTTTCAGGAAAAAAAAAAAACAATTTCCTCTTAAATATTTTAGTGTGTTATGACATGAATACACTATATGGCAAGCAAAAGTATTTAAGAGGTTCAGTGCACAAAACCAGCTCAAAAAGAATGACCTTGGGAATTGCAGAAGCTTGGCTAGAGCATGCTGATGACTTCCTTGTGCTTAACAAAAAACTCTAAAAAGGAGTTGTAATAAAGTACCTAGGTGGGGACTAGTGAGCCATATCCTAAAAGCAGAGAAAATGTCTAACTCTGTAAATGGCATTTCTTTCACTCTAAGTCTTAATTACTGGTGGTGTATCTAGGACCTACATATTTACTGGAAATCCAGTGTGTGTGTTGTGTGTGTGTGTGTGTGTGTGTGTGTGTAAATGTCTCTAAGGTTGAACAGGGATATGAAAACCATTTGAGATTTAGTATTGGAAGTCCCAGTCTCCAAGAAAACCACTTTTTTCACTGTACTTGGGTTTTCCACAAAATTGAAGAATAATATTTTCCTTAGACCAAAGCAAAGGGTGATGGACACAGGGAAGGCTTTGTAGTCAAACAGACTTTGATATAAACAGGCTTTGCCATGAGCTGATTATGAGGTCTTGACATAGACATTTACTCTCTGCAAATTTAGTTTCAATTCAGTGGTTTGAACGACATCCACCCTGTGAGGTTAATGAAAATAATGTATGCTTGGCACCTAGCAGACAGTCCAGCCCAATGTGTATTCTCACTGACAATAATAATTTATTATTCTCAAAGAAAATACAAATTTACTTAAAATAGATAATATTCTCAATGTATTCTCAATGATAATAATAATTTTATTACACTATTATTTTTCATTAGTGTTCTTCCTAGGAGCAAAGACGAAGAACTATAGTTGTTTTATGACCGCTAACTTTATACTAGAAGCCCAATACTATGGGATATTTTTCCCCATTTCAAATACAGGAAACAAAAAACACTGAAATTTAAATAGAAGGTTCAACATTAAACAGTTTGCAATAAATCACTATGTTGACTCAAGGTGCAGAATTTAGAGCTATACAGGTATGCCAGACATTTCTTGATTTACTTGATTAGAAAGAAAATCTGGCATCATTCAAATTGCTCTTCTAAATCTGGGGGAGGTCATAACAATTTCCACAAGCAGCTGCTTGCCAGTAAGCTGAAGCAGTTTGAAGGTGTTACAGAGCAACACCATCCAGTAGAAATCTAATGCAAGATGCATATGTTATTACAAGTGTTTGGTAGCAACACCAAAACAAGTAGAGAGAAACAGGTGAAATTAATTTGGTGATATAACTTTTAACTCAATGTTACCAAAATATTATCATTTCAACATGTGACTATTATGAAACATTTTTAATGAGATATTTACTTATTTTTTTTTTTGTAGAAGTCTTTGAAATCCAAACTGGATTTTACATTTACAACACATCTCAATTCAGACTGTTCACATGTAGCTCGTGCCTACCAATAGGACAACAATGGTAGACGTCACCTCGCAGTGACCAAAGTATAACCACATTTTGAACACTCAAGCTAGGATTCTAAACATCCAGCTATGTTTCCAGGACTCTATGTGCCTTCTCCAAAGCAGGCAACTTGGTGGCCTTAGGGTTCCTTCCTGCTGGCACGTGGCACATAAATGAACCTTACTCCAAGCTAAGAAGTTACAGGATTTATTTATAAAGGTTGTTTGAATTAAGTGTATCATTCTTTTGTCTAAAGAATGACAGGTGATATTTTAAGTGCAAAAACATTTATGAAAGCTTTGGGACTTTAAAATTGTATTAATTTTTATCTTCTGTTTCCTCCTAATTTTTGCTTATTTTGATTTTCTTCATTAAAAGAGAGATAAAGTCAAATGTGTGGGGGCTTTTCACTTTGGGGCCATTATAATTTACATTGAGGGAATCGTGTCAATGCTTAATTCATATCTGTTTTCTCTTTACCTAATTTATCCCTTTCTGTTAATAATTTATTTTTTACAATAGCTGTTTTTTTTTTCCTGTCCCCAATCCCCCTATATTCTCATTTCTCTAAGCAAAATAGATTTGGAAAAACTTCTGAGATCTCGGTAGTTTGCTTTAGCAGGTTAACTTCTCTATAAAAAAACATGAAAATTTTTTGGACAACTTTCTTAAGTGACAGTTTATTAATAGCTATGTCAAGAACCTTGAATGTAAACCTAACATTCTTTTTAAACACCCAAATGGCCCATTCGTCAAGCACTGTAGTTAAACTGAGGTTTCACTGCAGCAGCCATAGGGAGACTGAGAACAGAATTGTGAGAAGCAGGTAGGAAGACAGATGGACTCCAGCAGCAAGGACACCTCAGAGCAGGCATTTTCTTCCTTCACTGGCAAGCACCTTACAGCTTTCTGGTGGAATATATCTGTTTGGAGCGAGAATTCACTGTGGAGGGCAGATAGGACTCTGCACAAGAAAGCCTGATTCAGGATATAATGAGGGAGGACCACATGGAGTGGTTTGACAGAGTGGATTTACTATGGATGCTAAGGATAGAGTGACACGTGATTAACTTTTTCTTGCTCGTTTCTCACTAACATGCAATGGAACATATTCAAACAACATAGCAGAGCAATTCTGGGAAACTAATTGAGGGTAGCTGACCTCAAAGCAAACTCCAGGGAAAACCATGGCATCCTTTGCCTTGAAGCTCAACCTCTAGATACCTGTATCTGCCTCATCGATCACTCTTCAGCCTTCTTTCATTATTTGTCTAGTGTCCAATGACTTCATGATTTTCCTTGGAGACTCCAGCTCACCATCAGTATCATTATAACCCTTCACGCTTCTCAACATTCCTCACTTGTTCAACTCAATCAAACACGGCTAGCCTGGGCCAGGCATGGTGGCTTATGCCTGTAATCCCAGTACTTTGAGAGGCCAAGGCAGGAGGATTGCTTGAGGGTAGGAGTTTTAGACCAGCCTGGATGACATTGCGAGACCTGTCTCTATTAAAAAAACATTAGCCAGGTGATATGTGCCTGTAGTCCCAGCCACTCAGGAGGCTGAGGCAGGAGAATCACTTGAGACCAGGGGTTCAAGGCTGTAGTGAGCTATGCTTGGGCCACTGCTCGCCAGCCTGGGCAACAGAACGAGACCCTATCTCTTAGAAAAAAAAAAACTTAATAAAATGACTAACCTGAATAATATATTGTGATGGTTACTATTGAGTGTCAACTTGATTGGATTGAAGGATGCAAAGTATTGTTAGTAGGTATATCTATGAGGGTGTTGCCAAAGGAGATTAACATTTGAGTCAGTGGACTGGGAGAGTCAGACCCACACTCAATCTGGGTGGGCACCATCTAATGAGCTGTCACCACGGCTAAAATAAAGCAGGCAGAAGAAGGTGGAAGGAGCAGACTTGCTGAGTTTTCTGGCCTTCATCTTTGTCCCATGCTGGATGCTTCCTGCCCTCAAACATTGGACTCCAGGTTCCTCAGCTTTTCGTCTCTTGGTTTGTCAGCGGTTTGCCAGGGGCTCTCAGGCCTTCAGCAACAGACTGAAGGCTGCACTGTCAGCTCCCTACTCTTGAGGTTTTGGACCTCAGACTGGCTTCCTTGCTCCTCAGCGTGCAGATGGCCTATTGTGAGACTTCACCTTATGATCGTGTAAGTCAATACTCCTTAATAAACTGTCCTTTATATATACATCTATCCTATTAGTTCTGTCCGGCTAGAGAACCCTGACTAATACATAAATTATCTGAGTATTTGTTTCTGTGAGAAAAATGGTCACAAATAACTTTTAACCAGATAAATGCTTTTCTGCTAATTTTATGTTTCTCTCTTGTGAAAAACATAGAAATTTAACTCAGTAATAATCTGACATAAGATAGGGTAAACCAGATGCCTACCCAGCTCTCTCATTATTAAAATAGGTAGCCAAAGAGCATTCATAGATACAGAGGGAGCATTTGAGGTCATAGGTCATTAAATTAGCATTACTACATGCTTATTTGTTAGTTTTAATTTGGTTCTTTGAATAAAAAATCTCCATTAATTTAGAAAAACATATCAAGTTGTGATCTTATTCTGAATGAAATATACCAAAGTTTTCATTCCAAAATTCTCAAATACTTGCAGAAACGTACCACTCATTGGGAGGACATCAGTAAACCCAGAAGAAAAAAAAAAGCTAATTAACTGTCTCACTGAAACATTCCTTCCTTTTTGAAGAGTCAACTAGGGACCCATGGACTCTGAGCCCATTGTCAAATGGTGTGTGAAAGAGATCCAAGTTCAACAATAAATATCATCAGCAATATAATGGTTCTCTCCAGCCCTCAGGGCCAAATGACCTGCGTTTTAGCAAATTGATTTTGCTCATGAATTGTGTTAAGCCAAGCAATTGTTTCCCATGACATGCTTGAACCCACGGTTGCTTTGTCTATGAAATTCATGGTTGAATTTGTCCAATTGCCGATTGCTATTCCCATTTGCTTTAATAATAGTCACTTCCTTCATCAGTAATGGGTTTTATATACAGTGCACAGTCACAACCATTCAATGTCACCCATAAACATTTGATGAATTGTCCAATACAGTTATGAGAGTTGCTTATTTGGGATACAGCTAGGGTAAGTCTGACTGAGTTAATGAGATGATGTGACATTAGGCCATGGGTGTTTCCTCCCCCACATTAGCTATACACGCTCTTTTATCCAAGGACCCATTTGGGTCATTACCATAATCTTCATCAACTTGTCAAGATAATGAAGGGCTCACTGAGTTCAGAGAAGGCTTGGCATAATTCATGAAAATTTAAAGAACACAGATGTAGAAAGAGTTTGGGAGCTACAGATAAATAAGATCTGCATAGACAACCATAAAGAAAGAGCTGGAGAAGACATTCTACTTTGGAACGGGGAGAGTTTGAGCTCAGTTTTGTGAGATGAGAGGCTCATACTCTGAAATGTCTAGGACATACTGCTGGAGGAAAACAGAAGGGGAAAACAAACTCAGAGATGATCATCAAGGTTGAAAATAAAGGAAGAGTAGCTCTCGAGACTGCTTTCAGCAAATCCCATATCTGTATTTGTTATAGGCACACAAATCTAGGTTTGGTGGGAGGGGGCAAGTTAGTTATCAACTTTGACCTGTGCCTACCAGACTTGCTTAGCAATCAGACAAGGTTTACAACTGCTTCTCCTAACCTTTCCGGAGTACCACAATTTGTAGCCTTCTTCACACTGATTTCTGACCAAAGGATTCTGTTCCATCAATGCCCCATTAAATTCACCTCAGATGGCTGATAGCAAAATGTCAAAGTCTCACCCAGTTTGGCTATGAGTTAGTGAATTGACCCTCTGAAAAGCAAGATATATAATCTCCTTTTAAATTATGTTAGAACTAGCAGGGAGTCTCAAGTTCTTCTAGTTCAACACCTTGGTTTTTAAAATGTGTTCATTCATTTTCAAATATTCATTGAAGCTCCACTCTATACCAGATTAGATCCCTGCTCTTAGGACTCTAACACATAATTGGAGGATGCAGGTATTGAATAATAAAGTAATAAATTACATTAAGTGTGGTAGATGTTAAGAAGGAAATAGGCATGGTGATAATAGAGTTACTATAGAAAGGACAGAGGATTAACTATTTTAGATGAAACCAGAGAAGAGTGTAAAGTACACTTTGAGGAGGTGACTTTGAGCTGAGATTTGAATGATTACATGAAGCCACAGGAAGGGGAAGTGAAGATGGTAGAAGTTACAGGTGACAAGAACAACATGTGCAAAGGCACTAAGGTGGGAACAAGAATAATATGTCTGACAAAAGCAGGCAGTGGGAGAGAATACTTGCAGGAGCTGAGGAGGTGGGGCAGGAGCTGAGGAGGTGGGGCAGGACCCACCACTGAAGTTAAAGAACTCACCTGGATTTTGCGTTTTACATTTAAGTCTTTAATCCATGTTCAGTTAATTTTTGTATAAGGTGTAAGAAAGGGGTCCAGCTTCTGTTTCTGCATATGGCTATTTTCCCAGCACCATTTATTAAATAGGGAATCCTTTCCCCATTGCTTGTTTTTGTCAGGTCTGTTGAAGATCAGATGGTTGTAGATGTGTGGTGTTATTTCTGAACTCTCTGCTCTGTTCCATTGGTCTATATATCTGTTTTGGTACTGGTACCATGCTTTTTTGGTCACTGTAGCCTTATAGTATAGCAGGAAGTCAGGTAATGTGAGGCTTCCAGTTTTGCTCTTTTTGTTTAGGATTATCTTGGCTATACGAGCTCTTTTTTGGTTCTGTATGATATTTAAAGTAGTTTTTTCTAATTCTGCAAAGAAAGTCAATGGTAGCTTGACTGGAATAGCACTGAGTCTATAAATTACTTCGGGCAGTATGGCCATTTTCACAATACTGATTCTTCCTATCCGTGAGCATGGAATGTATTCCCATTTGTTTGTGTCCTATCTTATTTCCTTGAGCAGTGGTTTGTAGTTATCCTTGAAGAGGTCCTTCATATCCCTTTTAAGTTGTATTCCTAGGTATTTTATTCTCTTTGTAGCAATTGTGAATGCGAGTTCATTCGTGATTTGGCTGTTCGTCTGTTATTAGTTTATAGAAATGCTTTTGATTTTTGCACATTGATTTTGTATCCTGAGACTTTGCTGGTTGCTTATCCGCTTAAGGTGTTTTGGGACTGAGATAATGGGGTTTTCTAAATAAACAATCATGTCATCTGCAAACACAGACAATTTGACTTCCTCTCTTCCTGTCTCAATACCTTTTGTTTCTTCCTCTTGCCTGATTGCCCTGGCCAGAACTTCCAATACTATGTTGAATAGGAGTGGTGAGAGAGGGCGTCCTTGTCTTCCTTGTCATCCATGCCAGTTTTCAAAGGGAATGCTTCCAGCTTTTGCCCATTCAGTCTGATATTGGCTGTGGATCTGTCATAAATAGCTCTTATTATTTTGAGATATGTTCCATCAATACCAAGTTTATTGAGAGTTTTAAACATGAAAGCGATGTTGAATTTTATCAAAAGCCTTTTCTGCATCTATTGAGATAATCATGTGGTTCTTGTCATTGGTTTTGTTTATATGATGCATTACGTTTATTAATTTGTGTACGTTGAACCAGCTTTGTATCTCAGGGATGAAGCTAACCTGATCGTGGTGGATAAGCTTTTTTGATGTACTGCTGGATTCAGTTTGCCAGTATTATATTAAAGATTTTCACATTGATGTCTATCAGGGGTATTGGCCTGAAGTTTTCTTTTTTTATTTTGTTTCTGCCAGGTTTTGGTATCAGGATGATGCTGGCCTCAGAAAATGAATCAGGGAGGAGTCTCTCTCTTTTGATTGTTTGGAATGGTTTCAGAAAGAATGGTACTAGCTTCTCTTTGTACCTTTGGCAGAATTCTGCTGTGAGTTCATCTGGTCCTGGGTTGTTTTTAGTTGGCAGGCTATTAATTACTGCCTCAATTTCAGAACTTGTTAGAAAACCTAGGCAATACCATTCAGTACATAGGCCTGTGCAAACATTTCATGCTGAAAACACCAAAAGCAATTGCAACTAAAGCCAAAGCTGAAAAATGGGATCTAATTAAACTAAAGAGCTTCTGCGCAGCAAAAGAAACTAGCATCAGAGTGAACACGCAACCTACAGAATGAGAGGTTTGCAATCCACCCATCTGACAAAGTTCTACCATCCAGAATCTATAAGGAACTTAAACAAATTTACAAGAACAAAAAAAAAATCCGATCAAAAAGTGGACAAAGGATATGAACAGACACGTCTCAAAATAAGACATTTACGCAGTCAACAAACATGAAAAAAACTCATCATCACTGATCATTAGAGAAATGCAAATCAAAACCACACTGAGATCTCACACCAGTCAGAATGGTGATTATTAAAACCATCTCACGCCAGTCAGAATGGTGATTATTAAAACAAAGGATGCTGGTGAGGCTGTGAAGAAATAGCAATGTGTTTACACTGTTGGTGGGAGTATAAATTAGTTCAACTATTGTGGAAGACAGTGTGGCAATTCCTCAAGGATCTAGAACCAGAAATACCATTTCACCCAGCAGTCCCATTACTGAATATATACCAAAAAGATTATAAATCATTGTACTATAAAGACACATGTATGCATATGTTTACTGCAGCACTATTTACAATAGCAAAGACTTGGAACCAACTCACATGCCCATCAATGATAGACTGGATAAAAAAAATGTTGCACATATATACCATGGAATACTATGCAGCCACAAAAAAGAATGAGATCATGTCTTTTGCAGGGAGCATGGATGAAGCTGGAAACCATCATTCTCAGCAAACTAACATAGGAACAGAAAACCAAGCACTTCATGTTCTCACTCATAAGTGGGAGTTGAACAATGAGAACATATGGACACAGGGAGGGTAACAACAGACACTGGGGTCTGTTGAGGATGGGTGGCAAAGAGGAGGGAGAGTATTAGGACAAATACCAAATGTAGCCAGGCTTAAAAACCTAGATGATGGGTTGATCGGTGCAGCAAACCACCATGGCACATTATACCTATATAACAAACCTGCACATTCTGCACATGTTTCCCAGAACTTGAAGTAAAATAATAACAACAGAAAAAGAACTCACCTAGGGCCAGAGTGCTGTGTATGAGTAGGCAGGGAGGTGAAACAGATGTTTCAGATAAACAGCATGCCCAGTATACCAGATAGAAGATTCTGGGGAATAGTGATCTTTGAGTGGCAGAGAGAAGAGGAGCAGCCCATGAAATAGACAGTGATCTCAAACTCTAATGCTTCAGGAGCCATGCAGGCACCAGAAGCCAGTGAAGCAATCCTAGTTGGGAGACAGTTGTGATAACTGTTTTGGCCTAAAGAATGAACAATATGCCTAACAACATTTAGACTTGTTAAAAAATACTTTATGGGCACAATAAAGCACATCACCAAAAAATACTTTGCAGGCAAAAATAAAACACATATGAGGAGGCAAGTGAAGCCCGAGGACCATCAATATGCAATGCTGAGCTGCAAGAAAAGCAGGGAGTAGGCTGGGAATGAGAAAAAAATCAACAGAGTGTGGTTTCCTATGAGTAAACAAAAAAAAAAGGTTTTACCTTATATAACCATGAACTTAACATGGAAAACAATATGTTTCACTAGATAGTCACATTGTAATACTAATAACAAAAACACCCTACTATTTGTGACAGAACTTGTAAAATCTGAAGATGGCGATAATGATCAAATGAGTCAAATGTGTAAAGAGACAACCACAAATCCATGTGGCCCGTGCAGTGACCAAATGTAGACATCCTCTTGAAGGGTCGTGGCCATCTGCTCTGTGTTTGAGTGGATCCAGGGGTGGGAAGCTCACCCCCCTGTAAGGCACTCTAAGTGTTCAGAAGTTTTTCTCACTCTGACCTGTTACTATGTAGAGCTGATGACACCTGCCATCTTGTAGTCTGATAATCTCAGATTTGCCCTCTGGAGCCACATAGAATGTACTTAATACCTTTCCACCGCCAGCCCTTCAGATATTTGGAAACAGTGACTCTGTTACTATCTCCCCTCCACAAGTCTTCCTTTTTCCAGACAAAACACTCCTACCATCAACTACTCCCGAAATCTGTTTTCAGACCCAACCCCCCTTCTTATGAACCTCTGATTTGTCACTAACCATGTTAAAACAGTGCCCAGAAAGAACACAGTGTTCCTAGCCAATTTATACTCTGGGGCTTTTTAAGGCATAATTTTCTATGTCAGCAGCCATAGGCATACAATTACATTTTATGGAGCTCAGCCTCCTGCTGTTCCTGCTTCCTACCTCCAACGCTCCAAGGTAGTCTGTTTGTTGATCATCCTGAACAGATACATAATCTAGAGCGAGTGCTCCCATCAATATAAAGAATGCCATCCCTCATCACTTCATCACTTTTGATTAAGATCACTTGGTCTAATGTACATTAAGTACTATACCAATAATGCCTGTGCAGTGCTGCATGTTTCTCATGCCTCTTTCTGGACACTGTGTTATTAGATACTCAGCCTGGAGAAGCATTTCCATACAAAGAGGAAGATGAAACTGAGAATAAATGGTTAAAGGAAACGGGAAAATTGGGAATCTCATTCTTGGAAAGAATGGTAGATGAGAACATCCAATGACCTGGCTTTGAATCTGGTTCTCTATTTGCTCACCATTGCTACTTTTTTAAAAAGAAACAAAACTAGTAATAATAACAGTAAGAACAGAAACCCCTACCTATTAACAAATTCTTGGTAAGTACCAAGCCCTGAAATAAGCCCTTCAGGCTTCAATATCATATAGTTAGTAGATGCCACTGGGATTTGAACTTACTTCTGCCCATTTCCAGACTTCAATCTCTACCCAGTCTTGTACCACAATCTCCCTTAGTGAATACTGTCTATACTACATATGACTCATACCACTGATTTTAAAAAAAATGACTCATACCACTGATTAAAAAAAAAAAAAAAAGATCTCTTACAGTAATTACTTCTCCTGAGATGATCCTCCAAAATGTGGGAAGTAGGAACATGTGTTTCCTTCTTATCTGTGGGGCCATCAGAGCATGCAGACAAGAGCAAAAGAATAAGAGAGGAGAGAGGGCATACACCAACGACAGCACTGGACACTGTGTCTTGAACTGGGCTGAAATGTCACCATGAAGCTTCCGTCTCAAGCACATTTAGAACATTGACAAGATTTCAAGGTGGCTGTTCAGCCTAAGAAAACAGTGTTTTCAACCACTTTTAAAGCTACTTTACTAGTATTTACTAGTATATAATTCAAGTGCTAATTTATTCATTAGAACAGCCTGTATTTGGCAACATTTTATTAACCTTAGTCTATGTTAGTGAGATTGGTATTTGTATTTTAATTGCATGTCTTTATAATTACTCTATAATTCTGATTTTCTTACAATGTGAACTAAGCCCTTATCAATCCCCAAGCTGCATTCCACATCCAGTGAAAATGAATTCAAACTATAGTATTATAGAATATGACTTTGGAAAACCTAGACAACCTATAACCAAAGGTAGTTTTTGCATCCGAGTCTCCTGGGGATTTCCTTATATAATGAATGGTTCTTGAGTGCTGTGAAATCTACTTGATCAGGATCTCCAGGGATGGGACCTCCCGGGAATTGAGATCTGCAGCAACTAGTCCAGAAATCAGCACTTCAGTACTGGTGACTAGACTATTTCCAATCTACACACATCCACTACAGCTCTTGAAAACACAGGAAGTACAAGACAGTAAGGGCTATCCTAAAGTCAGAATAACCAGCCACCTCGTGGAATCCAGCGCATCCCAGAAACATTACTTGTAAGTTCCATTATTAACTGCTGACTTCCTGTTCTTTATTTTCAGGGTTCGAGTTGCCATTTTAATGCCATCCTGCAAAGAAGCCCTATAGACACACATGCAAAAAGATGCATAGATTTTAACTGGTCCCTGGAAAGCAGGTAGAGATAATCATGTGGTTTATTTGATAGAGCCACATGATAAACAATTGAGATAAGCAATGTGTCTTAAAAAGCATTCTCAAAGGGTTAGAACAGGAGTGTCAAATAGACAGCAAATATGGTACGTCCCTCCTATCTGATGCCCTTGGCAGGCATTGCTAATCAATCACAGCACTTTTCCTTGTTGCATCCAGAAACAGCCTCAAAGTCCTTTTAACCAATCACTCCAGGGCACTAGTGCTATCGAATTTGCTCTACCATATGGAGGACTTACCTTTCACTCCTTGGCTAGAATAAATAGGTACATTGAAATCACCTTATATTTTATGCCAACCTGATACATCACAGGCTCTATGCTCCACATGGTGGAAATGGGCATCTGGAGGTTCTCATGTAGAAATCCGCTTTAGGAGCAGATCACCTGGCTCTTGTTGATTCATGTTTGTAGTAGTTTTACACTTGTATCTTTGAATGGTAGTACTCAGAAATAAAATAACTGCTGTAATATTTATGATATGTGAGTTACACCTATATTATTCCAACCAACCTAGTTTTGCTAATGATAATTCAAAGTTTCACTCTGAATAAACACTGTTGGGAAAGACAAGGTGAGTTCCAAAGTGTTTTGAAAATCAAGTATAGCATTTGACTAAAAGAATCATATATCAATCTACTTGACTTCCACTGGCAGCACTGCAGGTTTTCTTCTATGGAGATTCTGGACCATATCTCCATGCAAATACTTACTGTCCTGGTAAATGACAGAATAGAAATCACAAGGACATTTGGTTTCTGCTGGTTTTCATTTGAAAAACAAAATCATTATAATTAACTTAGTCTTGGGTTTCCATGATGGCCATTCTTGACTCTTGGCCTCTACTGCCACTTTCTAAGACAGACTAAATACAATCCCATTTCAGACCATATCTAGGGTATTCGTTGATTCATTAGACTGATGTCATCACACCAACAGTCTCCGTAATCAAACAATAAGATCAGAGAGCGCAGACTCACCTCATCATAGATGCTGTCATTCCTGTGAAAGTCTCCAGCCTTCCTGGGAAGAACGTGAACGTGAACGTGCTGAAAATATACAAGAAAGAAAAAAATAAAATGTGATTATCTCCCCATATATTTTTAGACTTGACAGTGATGCTCTCATGAAGCCCAATTACTCTGGATGGTTCCTGCTGGATTATTTTTCAGAGGAAGTTGATATTTACCATCAGCAACTATACCTGAAATCTGCTGAGAAGAGAGTGCACTAAGCAAGAGAGAACAACTTGGTGGTATATATGAGAGATGGAGTGAAATGCTAGAGTGTTTTAGAGGCTCTATGGAATTATTTATGGCTGTCAGTCTTGGTTGTATTTAGCCAGTGCTTTGAAATGACAGCACGTCTTCATAGGTGACCATCATGACTCTGACACTGACAAGAAATAAGAATTGGCTAACAGAGAACTGTGTAAGTAAAGAGTTAATGAGTGAGAGTAGCAAGTAGTATGGGCAGAATTACAGACTCAGGGCTTTGAACAATAATATCATAGTAATATAAACAGTTCTCATTTATTACACTTTTATTTCCTATGATAAGCAAAGCTCTGCATTTGGCATTCTGTCATTTAGCACTCTTAAAAATCCTGTGAGGCTATGACCTCCATTTTACAGAAGAGGAAATCAGTGTTCAGTGAGACCAGGGCCCCACAGGAAGTAGAAGTCAGCACCGGAAACAAGGCCGCCTGCCTTTTGCTCCCACGTGTTTCATCAGCACGTGCACTGACTGTGCAAACTTAATCTTTTAAACAGCCCATTTCTGTAGTCTACTAACGCACCCAGGTAATATACATAGAATGCTATTAGGCAGCGATTGTGAATCAAGGCTCAGAGCATATCTAATTCAATATATTCTTCAAGGCTAAACTACCATTTGAAAGTTTTACTTTCCAAATAGCCTCTACTGTACCTCGGCTGAAGTTAAATCTCATTCCTGCCCTTGAGCTATGTTCTACTTTCATTATAAACCATGGGGAGGAATGTGAAAATGAAAAGCTTAAATATAGAGAGGGAGACAGAGGGTTAAACCTCATCCCTGACCACCCACCCCTTCTTGATTACTGAGATCAGGCTCCGAGGCTCCAAAAGGCCTCCAGAGAATATAAGATTAAGTGTCCCTGTGGCTTTGCTGTACAAGGAGGGGGAAAATGATATGCTATTAAAGCAGAGGCAGGGTGCAATGTGGTCCAAGGTGAATGAAGCAGAGAAGAGCTTCGAAGCAGCCCCTGAGCATAGGACCCAAAGAATCACAGGCTTTTGCCAGAATATGCACCAGTCAATGATAAAACCAGTCACGGATCTCTTAGCAACTGGGCCAAGCGTGTACTTAAGTCACAAAGACTATGTGAGCATGGAAAGAGAAAGAACAAACAAGAAAAAATAAATCACAAACTACCCATGAAACCAAATTCTTAGGAGAAAGCCGGGCAGGTGGGCCCAGGCTGAAATCTACTGAAATCTCTAGATAGGCTGACTTAAAAGCAAAACCAGGAAAATAACACAGTACAAGGATACAGACCACCCTTAGAAGGAGCCTTCAATCACTCTTTAATTCTAAAATCTCCTGCTATCCTTTCTTCTTTTCCTCTTTTCCTCCTTTCTTCTTTGTGTCCCCCCTCTTCCTTTCTCCCCCTCTTTCTCCCTCCCATCCATCCATCCATCCTTCATCATCTTCTTTATACATTCTAGGAAGTTCCAGACCAGTGTCTTGCAGTCAAATTTCCTAAAGCAAATCCTGGACCTACCACAAACTAACTGTGTGACCTTGCCTCACAAAGTCTATGTGTCAGTAACCTTATCTATAATGGGGATTATAATGGTTGCTACCTCACAGGGTTAAAAGAATTAAGTCTGCTAACCATGTGCTTAGTATGCAGCTTTTCATTACCTGGAACTGCAGAAGAATTACTTTTATTACTTAAAAAAACAAATTTAAACCTGAAGGCCAAGTAGACATCGCATTCAGGGATGATTTCTGCATCAGCAAAAAAAAGATATTAAGAAGCTCCTTGAATGAGTGTATTGTTCAAGCATCTCTTTAGCGAAAGCTTGTTTCTGTTGATTTGACTAGCCATTCTCAACTTCCACCTGCACTTGGGGCTTGTTAAAATGCAGACTGCAGGGCCCTGAAAGTCTGCATTTCTAACAAGCTCCCAGCTGCTGCTGGTCTAATGCCACACTTTGAGAGAACCACTGGCTTACAATATCCATCTCGTTTCTTATCTCGCTCCTGCCATGGGTACCAGTACGGGCACTGAGGTCACTCACTGTTTTGCCTGCCCTACTGCATTATGTGTAGACTCTTTGTCTCTTTCCTCTTTCTTTCCTTCTTTTTCCTTCTATACTTCCTTTTTTCTTTTCTTTTCCTCCTTCCTTTCTTCCCTTCTTCCTTTCATTTTATTTCTTTTTTTATCCCCTTCCTTTCCTTCCTCTCTCTCTCTCCCCACAAAATCTCACTCTGTCACCCAGGCTGGAGCGCAGTGATGCAATCATAGCTCACTGCAGCCTTCAACTCCCAGGCTCAAGATATCCTCCTGTCTCAGCCTCCCAAATAGCTGAGACTACAGATGCATGCCACCACACCCAGCTAACTTTTTTTCTTCATATTTTTAGGGATGGAGTTCTCACTTTGTTGCCCAATCTGTTCTCAAACTCCTGGTTTTCATTTGAAAAACAAAACCATTATAATTAACTTAGTCTTGGGTTCCCATGATGGCCATTCTTGACTCTTGGCCTCTACTGCCACTTTCTAAGACAGACTAAATACAATCCCATTTCAGACCATATCTAGGGTAGTCTTTGATTCATTTGTTGATTCCTGGCCTCAAGCAATCCTCTCTCCAAGTAGCTGGGATTGCAGGTGTGAGCTACCATGTCCAGTATGTGGAGACATCTTTCTGAATACTTCTCTGGCTTTCTGCACTCTGACCACTCTCCTTGCCTGGTCCTCAGGAATATGCCTGTTACTATCTACTACTAACATATGGTGGGCTGCGACCCTGCACTTGGGAACGTCCAGGCTCCAGGCCTATCACCCTGCCTCCTTTTCTTTACCTTCCTCTTCTGGGTTTAGTGTTCAGGGCTATCTCTATAGGCTGTGTTACCACTAAGTTCTAGAAAAGCCACCCTTGATCACTGGCCACCACTTAAAATTCACTGTGACACATTGAAGACAGTAAACAGCTCACTGTACATGTGATTTTTTCCCCAAGGGCATAGATTTTAACCTACCCTGATATCTTGACACAAATTCTTAAGTGACAGTCTGATCACAGGATGCTGACAACCCGCTCAATTTCTCAGAACAGGGAAATCATGATAAAGCCAGCTCAAAGCCTCGTTGCTGTGAAAAAGTATCATTACTAAGGGCTTCTAATAGAATGACATTCTGATAAAAACCCTACAAATAGCAGAGATGAGGATAATTTGATATAATCTGTTCTTAGCGTTTCATATTAAGCAGTGGTGATCACAACTTACTTTTCTAAGTGCCAACAACACAGCTATTTAATAAAGGCCTTCCACAAATTTGCTAGGGGTTGCAGTTTAGCTGCTAGAGTTAGAGGAGTATCTTTTTAAAGTACCAGGACACATTCCATACCAAAACTATTTTCATGGTCAAATAACATTTCACGATGCTCATTAGCACATTAAAGTATGAGAAGTCCCACAAAAAAGATGCTTGTTTAACTTCATCTAATCCAACATTCCAGAAACTTATTTGATTATGGAGTCCTGACTTTTATTCATGTAATACTTCTGTACACTTCTCTAAAGCATATATTCATTCACTCAAAAATATCTATTTCTAGGTGCTATTCTAGGAAACAGGGATATAGTCCTGAACAAAACAAAGCCCCTGTCCTCCTAGAGCTTATATTCCAATGGGTGATGCAGAATATAAGTAAGGAAATGACTAATTATACATTTTCATTTTGGATAGAAATAAATGTCATGAAGTAAAACACAAAGGGATAAGGTAAATATTGAGCACTGGGCCACTCCAACGTTTGAGGTTTGGGAAGAGGAGTAGGACTCGATTTAAGGCTGTAGTGAAGAGAGACAAAATCAAGACAGGGTAAGTTCCAATAGCCCAGAGAAGCACAAATTTCAAAGAGGTTATCACTAAGAGCATCAAATGTCTTGAAAGCTTGAATTGTTTCAGTAAGGTTGGGAGAACAAAATTTATAATCCCATGAAAAGATGCTCAAACTCATCATCATCATCATTATTATTATTTGAGACAGAGTCTCGCTCTGTCACCCAGGCTGGAGTGCAGCGGTGGGATCTCGGCTCACTGCAACCTTCCCTTCCTGGGTTCAAGCAATTCTCTGCCTCAGCCTCCAGAGTAGCTGGGGTTACAGATGCCCGCCACCACGTCCAGTAATTTTTGTATTTTTAGTGGAGACAGGGTTTCACCATCTTGGCCAGGCTGGTCTTGAACTCCTGACCTTGTGATTCACCCACCTCAGCCTCCCAAAGTGCTGGGATTACAGGTGCCCACGTCTGCACTGGGCCAATGCTTAACATTATTAGCCATTAGGGAAATGCAAGTCAAAATCACATTGAGCCACCACCCCATACCCACTAGAAAGGCAATAATCAAAAGACACACAATAACAACTATTGGCCAGAGTGTGGAGAGCTGGAACCCTCCTATACCACTGGGAATGTAAAATCATGCAGCTACTTTGGAAAACAGTTTGGCAGTTCCTCAAATAGTTGAACATAGAGTTACCATGTGAGTCAGAATTCTGCTCCTAATACATACCCAAGAGAACTGAAGACATATGTCCACACAAAAACTTGTACATGAATGTTTACAACATTATTCACAATCACTAAAAAGTATAAAAAACCCTAATGACTATCAATTGATCAATGGATAAACAAAGTGCAGTATATCAAGACAAGAGGATATGATTTGGCCATAAAAAGGAGTGATGCACACTAAGTGAAAGCATTATGCTCAGGGAAATAAGCCAGACGCAAAAGGCCACATATTGTATGATGCCATTTATATGAAAAAGCCAGACTAGGCTGATTCATAGAGAAAGAAAGATTAGTGGTTTTGAGGAGAGAGGCAGAGCAACTGCTAATGGCACAGGGTTTCTTCTGGGTTGATGGATATGTTCTGGAATTATATAGCAGTGACGGTTGCACAACTTTGTGACTATATTAAAACAATGAACTGTATGCTTTAATAGGGTTTCTTTTACATTTTGTGAGTTATATCTCAATAAAGCTATTACTTAAAAAAAAACTTAACTGCAGGTTGGCGCAGTGGCTCATGCCTATAATCCCAGCGCTTCGGGAGGCCAAGGTGGGCGGATGAGGAGGTTAGGAGCTCGGGACCAGCCTGACCAACATGGTGAAACCCCATCTCTACTAAAAATACATAAAAAATTAGCCACACATGGTGGCACGTGCCTGTAATTCCAGCTACTCAGGAGGCTGAGGCAGGAGAATCACTTGAACCCAAAGAGGCTGCAGTGAGCTGAGATTGCACCACTGCACTCCAGCCTGGGCGACAGAGCAAGACTCCATCTCAAGAAAAGGAAAAGAAAAAGAAAAAACCTTAACTGCAGTGGGTTGCAGAGCAAGTGGGAGGTGAAGAAATAGAGCCAGCACCCAGAGCCATCATTTTTAGAGGACCTACCTCTTCTGCTCCTCCCTCAATCTCTTTGAACACATCTCTTCTGCCCATACTCACCTGAGGATGGTCAGTGTGGTCATACCAATATCCTTTCTCCTCGTCAGAATATATTGTAATGAGGGATACAATCATGGCTCATGCTGGAGGAAAGGGCAAGGAAGTTTGAAGAGCTGCCCTGCTCCACAACCGGTATCCTGCAACCTCAGCCAGTTGGCCCTGTGTGAATCCTTGTCCCCTACATATGCCAATGAGCAACTGCAGAAGGCAAGTCAGGTTCTAAAGAATAACAGACCATGCTGTGGTAAAAAGATAATGGCCACCTTCAAAGATGTCCATGTCCTAATCCCTGACCTGTGATTATGTTAAGTTACGAAAGATTAATTGTGATTGCAAATGAATTAAGGTTACTGACCAGCTGACCTTAAGATCGGGTGAAGTATCGTAGATTTTCCAGTTTGGCCCAACATCATCAGGAGGGTCCTTAAAACTGGAAGAGGGTGAACATCATCAAAATTGTAAACTTTCTACTTCAAAGCACACAAGCAAGAATATGAAAGGATTTACAAATCACCTATATGATAAGGGAAGTGTATCTAGAATACATAAAGAACTACTTACAACTCAGTAATAAAAAGACAAAAATCCTAAGTAAAATGCACAAAGGATATGAATAGCCATTCCTTCAAAGAGGATACATAAATGAATACATGAAAAGAAGCTCAGCATCCTTAGCCCAAAACCACAATGACGACAATACCACTTAACACATACCAGGGTAACTGTGATAAAAAGGACAGATGATAACAAATGCCAGCAAGGAAGTGGAGAATTTGGAATCCTTATACAACCTGGTGCGGATGTAAAATGGTACAGCTGCTTCAGAAAACAGTTTCTGCAGTTCCCCAAAAGGTTTACAATAATGTTACCATATGACCCGCACACTGTTTGCAGCAATTTGTTATAGCAACAAGTAGAGAATGAATGTACATGCCTTGATATTTTTATTGCATAGTTTACACATTTTTCTTATCTCTACAACACCTTTATGAAGTCAGTATTATACTACCAATTTTGTAAGTAAGAAAAACAAAATTTTCTCTCGGCAAGACTCAGAAATCTTCTATTTTTTTATTTTCTTTTTTTGAGACAGGGTCTCACTGTCACCCAGACTGGAGTCCAAGATGTCACCCATCTTGGCTCTCACAATCCCCGCTTCCCAGGCTCAAGCAATTCTCCTGCCTAAGCCTCCTGAGTAGCTGGGATTACAAGTGCATGCCACTACGTCCAGCTAATTTTCGTATTTTTAGTAGAGACAGAGTTTCACCATGTTGGCCAGGCTGGTCTCCAACTCCTGACCTCAGGTGATCTGCCCGCCTCAGCCTCCCAAAGTGTTGAGATCATAGGTGTGAGCCACCGAACCCAGCTTCTATTGTTCTTTCTCTGTTTGGATAATCACCAAAAGCTCACAACTTGGAATACCAAATGTAAGGTAACAATAAGATTGTTTCCATTTGCTGAATACCAAAAACTTACAGCACAGAAAATCTGGAAGAGACAGAAAAACACACAGGAGAAAATTTAGATCGACAGTTAATCTCACTACCACAATGATAACAATCCTTTTCTTTATGTAGAATGATACAAATATGATAGATACTTTTAAAAATCTCAATTGCCTCAGACACAAACCCTGAAGCAAGGATGAGAGTGTAAGTAGTTTATCTGGTGGGTGTTCCCTGGAAACACAAGTAAGGGAGTATGTGTCAAGGAGACAGGAAAGGAAAGGAGGTCAATAAAGGGTGTGTGATCGAATGTGACTGGAGCTTATTAAACCTGCTAGAGAACTCCGAAAGCCAGTGAAGAATATGTACCCCAGAATTATCCCAGCCTAGGGGTGAGGAAACTAGCATATTCATACTCCAACTCTTGTCCTCACTGGTTGAGAACTGCTCCTGGGGAGTCATCGATACTCCAGCACCTGGAGAGTGAGAAGAGCCAGGTTTCCAGGGTCAGTCAGATGGAAGTCAGGCTAGACAGGATGCATTGCAGCCATGGCGGGTGGGGGTAACACAATGTGTGCAGAGCACAGACCCTATTTGTAGCAATGCTTTGCAAAGTGGTGTCTCATTTCTGACACCTGGAATCTCATAATTTGCTGCTGAACTGAAAGTTCAAGTGTTTCATCTCCTCTTCATGGATGAGCTAATAGACAGATAAAGATCTGGTCAGTGGTTTTTTAAACTGCAAACCCCAAAGCCCTAGGGACAAGCCTGGTATGGCCAGGGAGCAGCTCATGATGGAAGTAAGAATGGGGCATGAGAGAGGGCGGTAGGCTTTAGATCCCCCTCCGTGATTCAAACAGAGCAGCTCCATTTTTATCTGTTTCTATGTTGGAATCCCATGCACAATTTCATTTGCAAAAAGAATTTATCACTAAAACAAATCATCAGAAAATCTTTGAAAACCACTAGGATTAGAGTTGGAAAACATTAGTAGGGTAGTAAGAGTTCTTAGTTTCTTCATTTTACAGAAGAGTAGAGTGGCTCTTAGAAGATCAATAGCAAAGCAACGGCAGGGCCAGGACTGGAACCATGAGAACCCTGAAACCCTGACCTGTGTTCCAGTGCTTTCTACCACATCTTGTCCATCTTACCTTTCACAGATCTCAGAAAGGTAGAAGCCCTTACAATTAAGCAGTTTGGTGTTCAGTCACTGGAGATGGGTGGCCAAGGTTCAGATCCTACCTATTCTTTTTACTGAGTCAATTTCTTAACTTCTTTCACATTCCCTCATTTCTCATTTCTCAAGTGGGCATAAAACCAGGATACCAATGCATAAGACTTTTATGCCGATTATGTGAAATACATAGGTAAAGTGCTTAAGCTAATGCTGCACATTCTGAATATTCAGTCAGTTCTAGCAGTGACTATATTACAGGGCATTAGTTTTAAAAATAATTATGACAACCTGCTTCTGTTCCAAACCAGAAGGCTTAATTCTATGGTGAGCCTTGCTGAATGTATTCTACTTCATCAAGGCCATCACCAACCCCAAAGCTTGTATGTTCTACAGGGCTGGTTTCTGCCTTTCTTGATCTGGGGAGGCCTCATCTTCTGCAACTAAGTTGAGGGTCAGCATGAAATTACTGACAGCCACTTAGTTTTAAAGTAAATGTCACTGGAAGCAATGCCACTTACAAGGACTTTGAGGACACCTCAGCATGACCAACTCAAGAATCAAATCAGTGGTCTGTCAAAATGCACAGGCATGCTGCTGGTTTCTTATGCTACTGTCAATGAGTTCCTTCACTTAGAATACTGGCAACGCTCATGCAGCTGGTATGCCTTTCAGGAAACAGAGGAAACACAGTGCTTTCCACGTGTTCAAAGTGTCCCAATCAAGTTGGGAAACTTCAAGGAAAAAGTAAAATAAAAAACCAATTCAGATTTTTTAAAAAAACAAACAAACAGAAAACACTTCCTAGAATTTGTGGAGACCCTGTTGAGTTTTATGGCTTAACAATTGTGTTTTTAAGCCATACATCACTGGTGGTGCTCCAATTGTGAGTTATAATATATCATGAGAGGGATGGTACTTTCATGATATATGGGTGCTGTAGATCATCTAAGCACCATGGCTTTGATGATGTATTGCTCCAAACTACAATGAGAGTTTAAAGGAGCTTTTAGCAACCAGACAGCTTTAAATCTCAAATTTTCAAAAATTAAGATCTTTTCAAGTCAAAAAAAAGCAAGATGATGGAATCTGATGCTACATAATGTGTCATGGAACTCTGAGAGCCTGGGTATGTGCCTTTTCCTTTTGGATTTAAGCTCACAAGATGGAAATAATTGACAGGTTCTTCTTCAATTCCTCCTCCATGAGCACAGAGGCCCGGGAACTGAACAGACATGGGCAAGTGTCAATGCATCTGTTTTGCCAGTGAATTTCCCCCATCTTCCACACTGCGAGCATGAGTAGCTCATCACCATCCCGAAGTACTGGATTACATAAAATGCTGTGATAGGCATGGGTCAACCCAGGAGGATTTTGTTTTTTAAAAAAATTTTTTTGGTTTGTTTTAAGGAGCTCTTAACACTGAAATTTAGAACCGAAAGAACAGATAAAAAGTAGATAGACTTCCTTACTCATTACTCTCGAACAGGGCATGTAGGAAGAAAACATGCCTTGTCTAGCATTTGTCTCTGTAAAGCAAAGGAAACACTGATTGCAAACAAGGAGAAAAAGGTGAATGGCATATGGGCTTCTCATACAGAGTAGGAAAGGGCGCTGTTGTCATAGTTCTGTCACCTTTCCTATTTTAACGTTGTGTTTACAAGATGGTAATGTGGCTTATGAGAATGTACCCACTTTGTTTAAAAACCACTCACTTTTGGGGGCAAAGTAATCACAATCAATTAAGAAAACAGGTGTTGAGAGAACTCCTTTTTTTTTTAATCCTACTGCAATAAACAGAACGAAATGAGAAATCTCCCTACTGTTTGTGTAATAGACCTAAACAGGAACAGTGAAAGACAATTATATTTCAAGTGGCTTCTTCCATTTTCCTTTACTAAGTGAATTAAAGGAAATAATGGAGTAAGGTTACTGCCATGTGGAGGGAAACATCTGGGCATAAGGAATTAACAGTCTTCCCTCCCATTCTCCTGCCTCTAAGTTTTTGCTCCTTGGGCTTCCTCCAGCAGATTCTAACTCTCAAATTACTGTTGGTTTTTTGGCATCCGCCTCCCTCCTTGACCACTTCGAAAGGGCAGAAGCATCTTCCACCAAATAAAACCACTGGCTGTCTAAGAAAGAAGTCCCAGGCTTCTTTTCTCCTGTGGTAGTAAGTTAACTATATAATCTGAGTAAGAAAGACATGCACATAAATGCATCACCCACTTTTCTGAGCCTGTCAGTTGAAAGATGTGAATGAGGCAGGCTTTGCATCTAGAGAAATGTGGGTTATTTCACAGGCTAGTAAATGAATCCCCCAAATTCAGTCCTCTTCTTCTCTATAAAGAGATTATTGACACATCTTTTAATTATTTCTTTCATATAAGCCCAAAAGCTTTACTTATATGGTAATATCACATCATTCATTACCCACCATTTTTAAGTCATTATCAGTTATAAGACTTGCTGCCATTTACAAAGAATATTATATGCTGGGACTGTACTTAGTACTGTATATTATCATGTCCTCACTAAAACACTAAAAGATAGAAACGGTTATTGTTTCCTTTTTTTTTTCAGTGAGCAAACTGATGCTAACTGGAATTAAATAAATTATGCAAGCTCACCAAGCTGGCAAAAGTGGCTGAGCTAAGATTCTAAGCCGGGTTGATGGGAGGCCAAGCATCAAATGTATTTTGCTATACTCCTTCCTGACTAAACAACGAAATCTGGGTGACCATATGCCCTGGTTTATTTGGAACCATCCAGGTTTAGGCCTGCAGGTACGAACAGGCCAGTGTAATAACAAGCAGCGTCTCCTTTCACTCTCCAAAGTCTGCTTTGGACAATAAACTCTATAGTCTCCCTAACTAGTAGTATAGTTCATGCTAGGAAGTTTTATTTCTCCAGATTCTAACTAATCTCATCTATAGGTAGTGGGGAAAAACAAAGAAGAAAGAAAAGAAAGAAGGCTCTTTTAAAGTTTTTAAAGAATGAACTACTAACTCTTATCTATCAATACCTTTGATAAAACACCCAACATGTTCAGAATACAGCTCTGGGAGAGAAAATAAATACTTTAGACTAAATCAGGGCCCCTCCTCAAGCTCTAAAAACAAAAACAAAAAACCTCAAGCATGCTAGAAACCTCTCCAGTTGAGCATTCTTTGCTTATTATCATCACAAGAGGCAACAGTAATAGCTGTTGCTACTTATTAAGCTCTTACTATATGCCAGTCGCCATATGCCAGGAACTGAGCTAAGCACTTTCTTTGTAAGATCTCAATTATTTATCATAAAACTGCATGATAGATATAATCCAAATCGTTGTCATCATTAATTTATAGGTGAAGAAACTAAGGCCTAGGAAGGTGGAACGAGTAGGTCTGCCCAATTCCAACATCCATGTGTGATACTTACTATGAGCACTCTGGTACAGTTGAACAGAGCCTAGTAAAAGTTCTAGGCACACTGCCCCTGCACCCCCTGCTATTCACCCTTATGATATTATTCTCTTCTGCAAGACAGACACTTTAGAAAGAAGAGATTTCTAACAAATTTGAGATCGATCTTGTACAAATATTCTGTATTTTCTTTTGGCTTGTGATTGGTTTTCAGTAACGTGACAGCTTTAAATTCTTAAAGCTATTTAATAAGAAGACAGTAGATGTATTAGTCTATTCTCATACTGCTGATAAAGACATGCCTGAGAATGGGCAATTTATAAAGGAAAGAGATTTAATTGACTCACAGTCCCACCTGGCTGGGGAGGCCTCAGGAAACTTATAGTCATGGCAGAAGGGGAAGCAAACACATCCTTCTTCACATGGTGGCAACAAGAAGAAGAATGAGTGCCCAGTGAAGGGGGAAGCCCCTTATAAAACCATCAGAACTCATGAGAACTACTCATTATCATGAGAAAAGGATTGGGGAAACTGCTCCCATCATTCAATTATCTGGTCCTGCCCATGACATGTGGGGATTATGGGAACTACAATTCAAGATGAGATTTGGGTGGGGACACAGCCAAACCATAACAGTAGAATTTGTAATCATTGGTTCTAGAGAAGCTGATAAACCCAATCAAGAGCTAGAAAACCAAGATAACTCTCAGATGAGGTCAACCCTACTGCCTTGGGTTATGGACAGATGGAACTCTGGGCAGACCATTCCAGAATAAAGAGTCTTCCTGTTCAGCCAGACATACAGGACCTCAGAGGTTCTTTGTAAAATTGGTTCTGTTCACTGCTGGGTAGGAAGGGACAGTGCCTTAGTAATGTCTCCATCTGAAAATGTCTGAAAGTCTCATAATGACTTTCAGGAGACGCAGAGGATGTTTCAGGATTTGTCACCCTTGTACTTTGTCAGCTATTGTGGTAGTCATAGAGTTTATAGTACATGTGGTTGGTAGAAAAAAGTATAAATGTTCTTCCCTACATGTGGAATTCCTCTTTCATTCTCTCCCTTTCCTCTAAGTTTTCAAGAGCATGCTCAAATGCCACCTCCTTTGTGTAGTCTTCAGACTCTTTCAGGCTCTTCTGATTCATTGTACATATATCCATGATGGCTTTTTTACCACAAAGCATAAGTAATTACATGTTTTCTCTCTTCCACTAGTCTGGAACTCTGGGCTATTTGTTACTTATTTTTCCCCTCATTATTTCTTTCCCCTACCCCTAGGTTCCTAGGTTGGAAGACATATCTTCTAAATGTTGAATGGATGGATGAATGGATGGATGTATGGGTGGGTGGATAGATGGATGGGTGGTAGATGGATGAATGAGTGAATGGATAGGTGGGTGGATGGGTGGGTAGGGAGGTACAGGAGTGGGAATGTGAACAGATAGGTGCAGCAATGGATGAATGGATGGTTAAAAAATGGACAACTACAGGACTCTTAATTTCTTAGCTTGCTTGAAAGAAGAAACAATATATGCACTGATTTTCCTGTCTTTTCCTTCTGCTCGAGAGTTCTTGTGCATACAAAGATATGGCCTATGAAGAGCCATTGTGATCACATTACACACACCTTTCTTCCCCATTGAAAAGTATCTTTTTACCAAAATGTAAGTTTGAAGTTCTTGTGTTTCTAGCCTCATATAAATCCTTTTAAGAAAAACTCCTCAGATATGCTCAAGAGTCTGGAGAAATAGCTCATCCTAAAAACAGTCAGCATTGCAAGGACTGCCAAGGGGACATATTTGTTGTTAAGCATTAACTTCATTAACAGCCACTGTGGTTCTCTCTCAGGAGAGAAGAAGAAATCTGCCCTTTCTTTGGATATCTTCTGATCTTTACAAATTAATTCCAGGATGCTCTCTTTGTTAGACAGAATATCAAGAATATGTATTTTTTTATTTATACATCATATGAGAACATTAATTTGTAGAGTGATTCCCTCTGGGTGCCTTTCTGTTGGGTACACAAAAAAGGATCTGGATGTAAATGAACCAATGATAGCATTTTTCCTTGTCTTACTCATTTTGTGACAAATGCACATTGCCTTACTGTTTCCTATACACATAATTACAGTTCTTTAATTTATGTTTCAATAAAGTGTATAATAATAAATATTTACTGCTCCATGAATAAACATTCAAGTGAAGCCTCTAATGGAGGTTACATGTTTCGAGGCAGCTCTGTGGCTTTCCAGAAATCTCGCCTTCTACTTAATGAGCATCATTTTCATAATCTGTACATTATTGCTTAAGCCTCCCTTTAGAAATATTTCACAAAGAAAAAAATTGTGAAATATGATCAGTTCAAAGGGAAAAAAATGTTAAGGGAATTAGCAACTTGTACTGTTAAAGGGACAGGACAGCCTTTCATGTCCCTCCAGAGATAGTAACACAGTAATTACGGAGACAGTGCTTCCTAATTATCTCACTAGCTGGGCGCATCACTACTAGGGTTTCTGCCTCTAAGATCTGGTTTAAATAAAAGTGATAAGAAACCTGGAGAGGTCAGCCATGAAGGACAAGCTTGTGCTAATCCCCTTTCTGGTGTTAACAAAGAAACCAGAAAGTAAAACTAAAAAATTAGGGAATGTCAGGATACCTGTGGTATGGACACTCCTGGATGTGGAGACAGACAAAACGGTTTGATTATTAAAACAGTCACCCCAAAGGAACTGAATTCAAACAAAAGCCTATGCTGAGGTTTTTGTCGATGGTGTCACACATTATTTTCAGTGTGTTATCTCTTAGGAAAATTACTTATATAATTTCATGTCATTATCACTTTAAAAGGTTAATAATCTATTTCTGATAATCTTTGCAAATTGTGTTCTAAAAAGCAGGTGCTTTTAAAAATAACTAAAACTAATGATACATGTCTTTTTTCTTTGTCCAAAAGCTATGGCTGGGTTGTTTAACTAGAGAGAAAAAAAGACGCTAGGAGAAATGAAGGAACAAAGGATCCTTCACAGTGTGATAAGATATAGATAGTCAGCCTCTGCAGAGTGGTGATGAAATGTGTTAAAGTGATGGCTGTCACTTCATGACATGTCAGCGTGCTTTATTGGTGGGTTGGCACAATTTATTTAAACATTGTCAGGAGGGACTCATTTCTGTGTAGTTAGAAGTTGTGTTTCTTTAGTGTGAATGAATACCTCTGGGTCCGTATGCAACACTGTAAAACTGTGCTGTTGTTTACTGTGGGAACTGGAGCAAGAAGCTGAGTTTCAAAGCAAGTCTCTCCTTCTCCCACCATTTTATGATTTGCTATGAGTAATTTGCTCCTTGCTTTGACTGTTACTGGAAAATCTTTCAAAGGAACATTATCTCTCCTTAACAGGAGCTGAATTTAAGATTTTCATCATTCAATATGGCTATTTTCACATGTGACTTCAACAAAATAAAACACTTGGCATAAATAGAATTTAGTGTGATCCAAATCCCGCTTTTCTCTTGGTACATAGGCTTTCTTGCTTCTCAACATTCCGGGATTAGAAACTATTAAGCAGAATCATCTTTTTAAGGGTTACATGTTTCTTCTAACTCAAGTGAGCAGGTATTTATATTAGAGTCACAAATTTTTAAATGGCATCCTCTTCCAGGATGGGGCATATTTCAACCTACAGAGCTGTCTAGTGGAGCTGCAACTTTTTGCAAGTGTTCTACCCAGATGTGCTACAAGTCCATATTACTTTTGAAATAACCGTCTCATAAAGATATCTGCACCCTCGTGCCCATTGCAGCATTATTTATAGTAGCGAAGATATACAAACAATGTAAGTATCCATCAAAGGACAAACAGATTAAAAAGTGGCATATAAATACAGTGAAATATTATTCAGCCTTAAAAATTAAGAGATTCTGTCATTTGCCCCAACATGGAGGAACTTGGAGGAAATATGCTAAGTGAAATAAATGAGATACAAAAAGAAAAATATCATACGATTTTACTTAAATGTGGAATCTTAAAATTAAGCAAAATATATAGAGATAGAAAATAAAACAGTGGTTATCAGACTGGGGTGGAGGTTCGGAGGGCAGAATGGGGAGATAGAGGTCAGAGTTTAGTAAGCAGCAGATTTGTAGGAAGAACCAGTCTAGAGATCTAATGTGTAATGTGAAGATCGCAGGTAAAACTACTGTTTTGGGATTCCTGCCAAATGAGTATATTTTAGCTTATGACAAAAACAAACCAACAACAAAGTGAGTAACTATGTGAGATGATGAATATGTGAATTTGCTTCATTATAGTAACTATTTTGCTATTTTGCATATATGTCATAACACCATGCTGTATACCTCAAAAACACACAGTAAAATTTATTTAAAAACAAACAAAAAAGATCACATTGCCTTTATAAATGAGAGTCTCTTCAAAATACATTTGAAAATATACATTGTAAAACATACTAGAAAAACCACCCCTAACTAACTCCCTACAACCCAGGAGCTCTGATTTGATAGCTCAAGGCAGGATAAATGACTCCGATTAGGACAACAATGAGCCTCAGTTTTATAGGGACCTCCTAAATCATATCTCAGTTTGGGACTAGAATGATGGTGCTGGGAGCACCCAGAGAGCTGCATATCATCTCAGCCTGGCTCCCACACAGGGAGCCAGAGAGATTTGTGGGACCCTGTCTGGTGGCTTTGAGGCACAAACAATGAATACTGCTAAAGCAATAACAATAAAAGAGGCAACAGGCAGTGGGGGAAGCCCCGGCACCAACCCTCATTTTTCTCATAACATACTCTGTTGTACAATGAGGCAGAGTGATCCCATAGGCACTGGCCCGAAATTATATAATATGAGAAATTGATCGTGTTTCTTTTTCTGGGTGAGATCAGTGATTGAGGCCCTTGATTTATGTTGGTCAAACTTTTTCAGTGCAGAATGGAATCCTTCCTAATTTCATTCTCTGTGGTTCATGCAGACTGGCCATTAACAGTAGATACACTGCATCATACCATTTAGACGGGACCCTACACTAACAGAGGGAAATGCAGCAGAGACTTAATAGCAACTCTAATTTGCCAGAAACCTCACCGCAGATCAAGAATTTACAGTGGTGGAGACCTTTTAGGAATGTTTAGCATGGATGATCCCTCAAGGTGAGGGTCAGAATTTGCAGTGCAGGAGGTGGAGTGAGGTGAAGAGTTTATAATGATTTTTCTATGCCTTTTAACCTTTCGAATTAACATTTGGTCAAGAAATCCATCTGAAGGCTATGTATTTGGCATGTGAAAAAAATGAATGTGTCTTCTTGCTTGGCATTGACTTAGGGCCCTGCTGAGCCCCGGCTATGGCCAACTCAGGCTTAATTCATTAATATGATTAATCAACAATCAGTTCTTTAAAATTAGTAACATAAAACAGGCCAAGCCAGGTTCATGGATATAAAACTTGGGAATCAAGTTTTGCTCCAGAGAAATGTCACACCTTCACTGGCAAAAAGTCTAGGTAGGGAGTGTCACTGGCAAAAAGTCTAGGTAGGTAATGAGACATCCTCTATCTGGCATGAATGTGTGAAGTGCTCTCCATGGTCATGCACCCACCAAGTCAGGATTTCTCAGCAAGCATAGCTTTCACTTTAAGCTAAGTGACATGGAAGGTTCAGCTCCCTGACCTTAGGTCATGGGATGACAATATACAGAATCTGCAGCTTGACAGCCTGGGCTCAACTCCTAATCCTGCCGCTTACCAGCTGTGGTATTGACCTGAGATATTCAGCCAACACCTTAGAGCTTCAGATTCCTTGTTTGTATAATGAACCCATCTCATGGGGCTGCTGTGAGGATCAAACAGGTCAGTACCGCAAATTACCCAGCCTAGTACTTGGAACTTAGTAAGCATGGACATAAGTGTTTGCAGCTATCATTGCTGCTGCTGCTGCTACCGCTGCCACCATTACTATTATTATTATTACAACTACCTGACCACAAAATCTGTGCTACTTGACCACAAATCTTTCAGTTAAAAGAAATTCCCAAAAATTTATGTATCATTTTTTAACTTTCTTTTTAAGTCCTTTACCATGGTTTTAATAATGATTCTACTTAAGTCTAATTTATAAAACAGGCACAAGTGGAAGAACCATTCTCCTAGAAACCAGTGTGGGATCCATACATATATTCTGGGCGTGAAGAAGCCCTGGGGCTTCCAAACAACACAGTGTGAAAAAATTTGCTGGGGGAGGGAGATGGAAAGTAGAGAACTAGAGTTTCTTCCACTGGGGTACAAATCCTTAGGAATTGGGGCTTGGTGATTAGGAGCATCAGGCTCTAAAGTCAGATGAGCTGGGATGAAATCCCCATCCCAACTTTCATTTCCTGCATGACCCTGTGAAGGCAGTTGAATATCTTAATGCTTTGGGTTCCATATTTATAAAATGCAGATAATAAAGTATATTCTTCAAAGGGCTTCTGAGAGGATTAAATGAAATAATACATGAAAACCTCTTAGCACAGCCCCCGGCACCATTAGAAAATGCCTTATAAAATGTAAGCTGCTCTTCTAGTTATTTTTACCCAGATTTCTGCTCGAGTGTTACTTTTATAGTGAGGACTTGCCCAATTTCTATATTACATATAAAGAGCCCCAGTCCTACCTTAAATTAAAATATGCATTTATTCGCTTTTTCCTTTTTTGTTCCCATATTGACAGCCATGATGCCAGCATGTGGGACTATGACTAGCACACAGTAGGCACCCAATAGGTATGTGTTAAATGAATGAGTTTAAAAAAGGAGAGAAAGGAAGTATCCCTACTCAATATTCAAGAGACTGCAAAAGCTCTATTAGGCTGAAAACTAGGAAGTATAATTCTTTAAAGCCTTAACAGAAGTAAAATTTGATGGCATGTTCTTTTGTGTATATAATAGAGTACGGTGATTGTTCTCAAGCTGCCAACTACCCTTAACAATGCCCTGCTGTGAAGACACAAAAGGGGCAGGAGGGTGGATCAAACAGACTTGGTGTGAGCCACAATGCTGGTCCAGCCAAAGGAGCAAGGATGCGGTTGGAATACAAATGCCCTTACCCACCTCTCACTGTTTTCTTCTCCTGAAAATTGCTCTACATTATGATCTCTCTCTCTCTTTCTCTATCCCTCGTCTCATGCTTGGCTTTCTTTTGTCCATACAAAGGCCTTCCTTGTGATACCCCACATTCTCTTTTATCCTGACACATTGCATAGCCTCCTGTTGTGGGTTCTGTGTCATTATATAATCAGAGTTGGGATGTTTTACTGCCTTGATGTTAGCATTGTGGGTCTGTGTAATCTCTGCCTTCAATGTGTGATATTAAACACTGGAGACAGCACATGGCACTCAGAGCTGCACTCCAGGTGCTAAGACGTCATGAGGTCCACGAGAGAGATGGGCACTCCTGCAAGGGCTTCAAGGGACCGGGGAGAGGAAGGTATGAGCCACTGTGAGGTCCTCTGGGGCAAACGCTCCCTGCTCTCTCCTGACAACCATCCCCGATGCATGAAGTAGGATGTGGTGTGTTAAGGTGATAAGGGCTGAGCACGAAGTGGGGTGGCCGAACTGGCGAAGCGTTGTGAACCGGAAACTTGTTAGTGTGTGGAAAAGTAATGTTACCCTGGATGAGAGCTCACTCCTCTTGTGAACTAGGCTTTTTGCTCAAGTTCCTGGCCCCATTGTACAGTGAGTAAAATCTCTTAAGGCCCTGAGAACTGGAATCTTCCCATGATCTCTAGTAAGCCAAGTGGCCTAGCCACCAGGGGTGGACCCTGTTAACTATTCACATCGCCACCCTGACAAAGGGTTTTCTGCTCCCATTTCAAGGCTCTCTCCACACTCAACTCCTCTGACCTTTCTGAACCCTTCACTCCATCTTCTTCTCTGGACTGCAGCCCCCTGGCTGTGAATTCATATTTAGTCTCTCAGCCTGCCCTTACTATAGACAGATTCTTTGATTCTTATGCAAACATCAGCCTTGGCCTTCATTTTTCCAGAAACCCTTGAAAGCCATGTTCTATGCCTTTCCCATACCCTACCCTCCTCCCCACACTCCTGTACTTAGAACTGATGCTTCAAACTCAGCTTGAGCACAGGTCTCATCTTCCCCCTCCTCACATGCATGGGGACAAGTGTGTCAGACCATTGGTTAAATATTCCTCCAAGAGTGAGGTTGGTAAAAGGAAGCCATATTTACAAGATAGAACAAAGGCTTTTCCTTAAACAAAAGAAAACAGCGGTTCTCCTTCTTTCTGAAGACCTCACTTGGATATTCCTCCAGAATCTGAGCTTTCCAAGACCCCACATGATTCATCCCCTCTCCCATACTTAGCTCTCTGGATTGCAGCCCTTTGTTCTTTTTTACTTTTTAGAGATATGGTCTTGCTCTGTGCCCAGGCTGGAGTGCAGTGGTGCAATCATAGCTCTCTGCAGCCTCTACCTCCCGGGCTCAAGTGACCCTCCAAAAAGCTGGGACTACAGGCATGCACCACCACATTGGCTAATACATTTTTTAAAATTATTTGTACAGAGTCTCACTATGTTGTCCAGGCTGCTCTTGAACTCCTGGGCTCAAACAATTCTCCCACTTTGACTTCCCAACGTGCTGAAATTATAAGCATGACCCACTGTGCCTGGCCTCCTGCTTCTCTAAAGGAGTCTCTCTAGGTTGTTCTGCATGAGAGATTCTGATAGTTCAACTAGTGTCAACCAGAATGCTGAACCCAGTATTTTGAGCATGAACCTGCTCTCCTGCTATATTACTAAGAAGAAAACCAAGGTATTCCATTAAAGTTGTGGGCACATCCTCAAAAGCACATAGCTTTGCTGAGATCTTACACCTGACAGTGGAAGTGCTTGCACGACACAGGTAGTAAAGCAGAAAATAGGAATCAGGAAGCTGATCAGGAATCAGCTCAGAGCTTAAAAAGGGAGAAGGCCACTGAACACCCAGCATTTTTAGGTTGACAGAGTCCATTTCTTTAAAATCTGCGATCAAAGTGAGATTAGGCAGCTGGAAGGGGAGCAGATCAAAAAATATGTTCACCTTTAAATAAATCAGCAAGGAAATTGGAGGAGGATTATACCTTAAGGACAAAAGAGGAAGAAGAACACAAATATCTGCTTTATTTGAAATGCATCCCTTCTCCCACCTTTTCCTGTATAGAGTATGAGAAGAGGGGCCCTTGGTAACCTTCACTTTAATTAGAACCATTAACTGAAAATGGAAATAAGAACAACTCAACTCTTCTTGTCTAATTACAGGGGCTGCCTTACTACCAACTATATAAAGGCACCAATATTGCCCTATGAGGCCCTGGCATGAAGATTTCACTACTCTCTCAAGTATCGATACCAGCCTTGGAGTGGAAGAAAGAACATATTTGGCTCTATCATGGAAATTCTTCTGTACCTCAACATCGTTCCATCATCACACTCACATCTTGGCTTGACAGAACTTATGTATCCCTGAAAGCTGCAGGCAGCTTAAGGTAGAGGTAGCAGAGAAAAAATGTAGCCCTGAAGCTAGACTACTTGTATATGTATCCTCATCCCACCACTGACTCTCTGTGTTACCTGGAGCAAGTCACCTCACTTCTCCGGATTCCAGTTTCCTCTGTAACTGTAAGACAGGCACCATAACACTTTCTACATCTCATCACATTATTTCCCTGACAATTAAGCATAAATTACATAAAGTAAATCCTTAAGAAAGTCCTAGGACTCAGGACTAGGTACTCTCTAAATGCTAGCTATGATTTAACATTTTTATGGGTAAATTTTTAGAGGCACTTATTTTGAGATTATTATGGATTCAAAGGAAGGTACAAAATAGTACAGAGAGATCCCTGGTCATGTACACTTCATCTAGTTTGTCAAAGCACTATACTGACATAGTATATAAAATATTACATATCTATAGTACAGTATCAAACCCAGGACGTTGACATTGGTACAACGTGTGTGTATAGTCAGTTCAATGCCACTTTATCTCATGTAGAAATTGGTATAACTACCATTGTGCTCAAGTTAAAGAATGAATCCATTACCATCCAAATCACTATTGTACTCCTTTAGAGACACACTTGCCCTCCTTCTCCTCCATCCATTATAAGACTGGCAACCACATTACCACTAATCTGTTCTCCACCTTCATAATTTTGTTTCTTTTTTTTTTATTATTGCATTTTAGGTTTTGGGGTACATTTGAAGAACATGCAAGATTGTTGCATAGGTACACACATGGCAGTGTGATTTGCTGCCTTCCTCCCCATCAGCTATATCTGGCATTTCTCCCCATGCTATCTCTCCCCAACTCTCCACCCCCTGCTGTCCCGCCCCTATTTCCCCCCCAACAGACCCCAGTGTGTGATGCTCCCCTCCCTGTGTCCATGTCTTCTCATTGTTGAACACCAACCTATGAGTGAGAAGATGCGGTGTTTGATTTTCTGTTCTTGTGACTGTTTGCTGAGAATGATGGTTTCCAGGTTCATCCATGTCCCTACAAAGGACACGAATTCATCATTTTTGATGGCTGCATAATATTCCATGGTGTATATGTGCCACATTTTCCCTGTCCAGTCTATCATCGATGGGCATTTGGGTTGGTTCCAGGTCTTTGCTATTGTAAACAGTGCTGCAATGAACATTCGTGTGCATGTGTCCTTATAGTAGAATGATTTAAAATCCTTTGGATATATACCCAGTAATGGGATTGCTGGGTCAAATGGAATTTCTATTTCTAGGTCCTTGAGGAATCGCCACACTGTCTTCCACAATGGTTGAACTAATTTACACTCCCATCAGCAGTGTAAAAGTGTTCCTATTTCTCCACATCCTCTCTAACATCTGTTTATTTTTCTTGAATGGAGCAATAATATGCTGCCCTTCATTAATCTTTTTTCTGTGTGTGTGGTTTTTTTTAACTTTTATTTTAGGTTCAAGGATATAAGTGCAAGTTTTTTATATAGGGAAACCGTATGTCACAGGGGTTTCATATAAATATGTTTTCATTACCCAAGAAATAAGCATAGTACCCAATAGGTAGTTTTTTGATCCTCACCCTTCTCCCACCTTCTACCCTCAAGTAGGTCCTGGTGTCTATTGTTCCCTTCTTTGTATCCAAGTGTACTCAATGTTTAGTTCCCACGTATAAGTGGGGATGTGCAGTATTTGGTATTCTGTTCCTATGTTAATTTGCATAAAATAATAGCTTTCAGCTCCATCAATGTTGCTGCAAAGGACATGACCTCACTCTTTTCTGTGGCTCCATAGTATTCTGTGTTGCATATTTAGTACATTTTTTTCATCCAGTCTACCTTGGATAGGCTTTTAGGTTGATTATATGTCTTTGCTATTGTGAAAACTGCTGCAATGAATGTGTGCATGTATGTGTCTTCATGGTAGAATGATTTATTTTCCTTTGTGTCTATACCCAGTGTATAATGTGTAACGTGTAATCCCAGTATGAGATTGCTGGGTAGATCTGTTTTAAGTCCTTTGAGAAATTGCCAAACAACCTTCCCCAATGGCTGAGCTAGTTTACATTCCCACAAGCAGTGTATAAGCGTTTTCCTTTCTCCACAACCTTGCCAGCATCTGCTATTTTTTGACTTGTTAGTAATAGCCATTCTGACTGGTACAAGATGGTATCTCATTGTGTTTTTGATTTGCATTTCTCTAATGATTAGGGATATTGAGCATTTTTTGATCTTCTTGTTAGCTTCATGTATACCTTCTTTTGAGAAGTATCTGTTCATGTCCTTTGCCAACTTTTAAATAGGGTTATTTTTTGCTTGTTAATTTATCTAAATTCTTTACAGATTCTGAATCTTAGACTTTTGTGGGATGCATAGTTTGCAAATATTTTCTCCCATTCTCTAGGTTGTCTGTTTACTCTGTTGATAGTTCATTTTGTTGTGCATAAGCTCTTTAGCTTAATTAGGTCCCATTTGTCCTTTTTGGTTTTTGACACAATTGCTTTTGGCACCTTTGTCATGAAATATTTTCCAGGGTCTATGTACAGAATGGTATTTCCTAAGTTACCTTTCAGAGTTTTTACATTTAAGTCTTTAATAGTTTTAGATTTCACATTGAAGTCTTTAACCCATCTTGAGTTTAGTTTTGCATAGATTAAAAAGAAGGGGTCCAGTTTCAGTCTTCTGCATATGGCTAGTCAGTTATTCAAGCACGATTTATTGAAAAGGGAGTCCTTTCCCCTTTTGGTCACCTTTGTTGAAGATTAGATGGTTGTAGGTTTGTGGCTTTATTTATGGGCTGTTTATTCTGTTCCATTGGTCTGTGAGTCTGCTTTTGTACCATGCTGCTTTGGTTACTGTACCCTTGTAGTATAGTTTGAAGTCAGATAATGTGATGCCTCCAGCTTCACTTTTTGCTTCAGACTGCTTTGGCTATTCTGGCTCTTTTTAGGTTCCATATGAATTTTAAAATAATTTTTTTCTAATTCTGTGAGAAATGACATTTGTAGTTTGACAGGAACAGCACTGAATCCATAAATTACTTTGGGCAGTGTGGCCATTTTAACAATATTGATTCTTCCTATCCATGGACATGGACTGTCCATTTGTGTTGTCTCTGATTTCTTTCAGGAGTGTTTTATAATTCTCGATATAAAGATTTTTTACCTCCATGGTTAGATGTATTAGGTATTTTGGTGTGTGTTTGGCTACTGTGAATAAGACTTCATTCTTGATTTGGCTCTCAGCTTGGACATTGTGGGTGTATAAAAAAGCTACTAATTTTTTACACAGATTTTGTATCCTGAAACCTTGCTGAAGTTATCAGATATAAGAGCTTTGGACAGAGACTACAGGGTTTTCCAAGCATAAAATAATATCATTTACAACAGATGGTTTAACTTCCTGTCTTGTTATTTGGATGCCTTTTATTTCTTTCTCTTGCCTAATTGCTCTGACTAGGACTTCCAATACCATGTTGAAAATGAGTGGTAAGAGTGAGCATCCTTGTCTTATTACAGTTCTCAAGGGGAATGCTTCCAGCTTTTGCTCATTTGGTATGATGTTGGCTATGGGTTTGTCATAGGTGGCTCTTATTATTTTGAGGTATGTTCATTCCTCCAATGCCTAGTTTGTTGAGAGTTTTTAACAAGAAGGATATCTAATTTTATCAAAAGCCTTTTCTGTATCTACAGAGATGATCATGTGGTTTTTGTTTTTAGTTCTGTTTATGTGACGAATCACATTTGCTGATTTGTATATATTGGGCCAATCTTGCATGCCAGAGATAAAGTTTACTTAATCACGGTAGATTCGCTTTCTGATGTGCTGCTGGATTCAGTTTGCTAATATTTGGTTGAGGATTTTTATACCTATGTTCATCAAAAATACTGGCTTGAACTTTTCTATTTTTATTGTGTCTCTGCCAGATTTTGGTATCAGAAAAATGCTGGCCTCACAGAAGGAGTTAGGGAGGAGCTCCTCCTCCTAAATTTTTTGGAATAGTTTCAGTGGTAATAGTAGCAGCTCCTCTTTATATGGCTGGTAGAATTTGGCTGTGAATCTGTCTTGTCCATGTCTTTTTCTAGTTGTTAGGCTATTTGTTACTGATTCCATTTTGGAACTTATTAGTGGTCTGTTCAGGGTTTCAATTTCTTCCTGGTTCAACCTTTGGAGGTTGTATATTTCCAGAAATTTATCCACTTCTTGTAAGTTTTCTAGTTTGTGTGCATAGAAGTGGTAGTAATAGTCTCTAAGGAGTGTTTTTGGTATTTCTGTGGTGTAGGTGGTAATGTCCCCTTTGTCATTTCTAATTGTATTTATTTGAATCTTCTCTCTTTTTTTCCTTATTAGTCTAGCTAGTGGTCTATTAATCTGATTAACTTTTTCAAAGATCCAATTTCTGGTTTTGTTGATCTTTTGTATGGTTTTTTACATCTCAATTTCATTCAATTTAACTCTGATTTTATTTGATGCCCTGAGGGTTTGATTAAGGTATAATAGGTTCAGTTGATGAGCTTCATTTCTGGAAGATTTCAGGGGGCCACGCCTCAGCTCAGCACTCCTGGAGGAGCATGCTATAACCCTGGAGGGCTAGTACCAGTCCCCCAGCTTTGTTCTCTGGCCCCTCAAGGTTAAGAACCTGCTGTGCTGGAGTGGCCTAGGTGTTCCCAGTCTTCTGGAAACAATACTCTGACAGAGGATCCTGACCAAAGCACTTAACTGGGGCAGTGGCAGCAGGATCTGTGTTCACTAGTGTGTGCTGGCAGCAGTGGCAGAATAGTGTGATGTGTGCCAATTTTGTTTTTTGAAAATGCTATATAAAATAATTCTATATTATCTGACCTTTTATAATGGGCTTTTCTCATTCAACATTAATGCTTTTGAGATCCATACAAGCTGCTCTATGTATTAATAGTTTGTTCCTTTTTATTGCTGGGTAATATTCTATCAATGTATGACTGTTTATTTAACCAGTCACCTACCAAAGGACCTTTCGGCTGTGTCCAATTTTCAGCTACTACAAATTATGCTATGAACATTTATTCATGTATAGATTTTTGCATAGACATAGGTTTCCATTTCGCTGGTATAAATGCCTTTGGGTGCAATTGTTGGGTCCTATGCTAAGTATACGTTTAGTTTTTAAGAAATCACTAAGCCAGGTGTGGTGGCTCACACCAGTAATCCCAGTACTTTGGAAGGCCAAGGCAGGCAGATCATGAGGTCAGGAGATCAAGACCAACCTGGACAATATGGTAAAACCCCATTTCTACTAAAAATACAAAAAAAAAAAAAAATAGCTGGGCTTAGTGGCATGAACCTGTAGTCTCAGCTACTCGGGAGACTGAGGCAGGAAAATCTCTTGAACTTGGGAGGCAGAGGTTACAGTGAGCCGAGATCACACCACTGCACTCCAGCCTAGGTGACATAGTGAGACTCCATCTCAAAAAAAAAAAAAAAAAAAAAAAAGATCACTAAACTATTTTCCAGAATGGTTTTTGTCTTCTATGTTTCCATCAGAGAGATTTGGTATCTGTTGCCCTCACCAGCATCCGGTGTTGTTATTTTAAAATTTTTTTCTGTTCTAATGTATGTAGTGATAACTCATCATGGTCTTAATTTGCATTTTCCTATGGGGTGGTGATGCTGAATATCTTTTCATATACTACGTGCCACCCTTTATCATCTTCAGTGAAATATCAATTTGTATTGTTTGTCCACTCTAATTGTATTGTTCATTTTTTCTATCATAAAGTTCCCCCCCCACCACAGTTCTGTGAATACTATAGAGTTTTTTTCCTTTTCCAACTTTTATTTTAGATTCAGTGTGAACATGTGCAAGTTTGCTACCTGGATAAACTGTGTGATGCTGAGGTTTGGGGGATGAATGATCCTGTTACCCAGGCAGTGAGCACAGGATCCAACAGTTAATTTTTTAACACTTACCTCCTCTTCCTCTCCCTCTACTCAAGCAATCCCTGGTGTATATTGTTTTATGTCCATGAGTACCTGATGTTTAGCTCCCTTTTACAAGTGAGAACACACATATACTGGAGTTTTGAGAATCCATTATCTCTTCTAGATATGAGTCCTTCATCATTAACTTTTTAAGTTTCAGAAATCCTTTCTTGTTCCCTTCAACTATGAATGATCTCTTCTTTCCGTAACTTCCTTACACATTTTCACATAGGACCTTTTATCCTCTCTACCTTGAGCCGGCCGTAGATGGCCCTCCGTAATTGCCTCACTCATCCATGAACAGGCTCCACTTCTGGTGTGTTTGTCTTCACTCACTATCTTGCTAGCATTTGGGCACCTATTTGGCATTCCCCTAATGTCCACCAAGTGTCTGAATCAACAATACTTGGATTTTCATTCAGTTACTACAAGACTTCAGCCTAAAGCAAAAGCCATGGTTACCATGGATACACAGGCTTAGGACAGATGTATATCCTAAGCATTTAATACTTTGGAAAGGATAACTAATTACAAGAAGAAATACACACACTCAGACGTGTTAGTGATTAATTTCTTCTCGGCTACCACACTTCTACCTAACGCTGTAACACACTACCGTTTATTGAGGAGTTTCTATTTATGCCAACCTAGGGCTCACATTTGGCTAATTAAGAACACATACATTTCAGAACTTGTGATCTGTGGGCTGTGTTTACATATGAACATCATATTCAATACACAGGCAATTGTTTAGCACCTCTAACCTATTTCTAGCCTTATATTTAATTAGTGAGACTTGCTGATGGGGAATGCGGGGTATGACTTTGAATTAAACAAACAGCTACCCTTCTTGCAAATCACAACAACAATGTATAATTAAATAATGAGCTACCTGAGCTTTGTTCAGTCTTTCATCCAAAGGAATTAAATCTCTAAAGAGGACCAGGCCTCAGGGGGAATTGTAGAAGTAGAGGTAAGGAGACACGGAGGCCCGTTCTAGCCCTGCTTCCTGGCCTCTGGGTCTTAATTTCCTCATTGTGAGATAAGGAAACGAGTACTCCTCCCCGGCTCCCCATCCCTCTCTTCTCTCTGTTATGGATGTTCTAAAGATCACATGCAATAACAGAGGCAAATCTCTTTGCTAAAGTAAAGTACAATATAAAATATAAGAATTATCACTGCTATGAGTTAGGAGGATTTCATTATTCTTACACAAGAAGAAAAACAACTGCCACTAAACAGGTTTTCCATGACCTGGCCTCTCTCTTCCCTGCCCTCATCATCTGTCCTTCCTCTCCCTGTTCGTATGTGCTGGCCACCTGGCCTTGCTTTGCTCCTTCCCATCATATCAGGTACATGCCAGCCTTGGGCAAATTCCCCTCCTCAGCAAAGCTTTTCCATGACCTACCCTCCAATTGAAACTATTCCCCTCTTATATCACCTCTTTTAATGTAGTCAGAGTACCTGCCACTGTCTACAAAAATTCTTTAACTGTTTACTGTTTTCTTTCCTGCTTTTCCTACTACTGTCCAGCAGAACGAGGTGCTGTAAACTCAATGGCTCTGTCTTATTTCCATGCTACAAAGTCAGATGAGTTCACTGTAGTCCTCAGGAGGAAGATGCACATCATGTTCTCTGGGACAAACCTCCCAGGCACCAGGCAAAAATGTTCTTTTTATTCTACATAACTTTGGAAAACACCTTTGAATCTAATGTTGAGGGCCATCATCCTTATGCTGAGTACTCAAGAGCTCCCAGGATTCCACAGCCCATAAATGAGACAATTTTACAAGAGTCACTAGTGGTAACCACAGTAACAGTATTAGGGTGAACCCCATGAAATCACTGAGATTCACTATTTTGACCCTATCCACTTTCATATGGTTTGGCATAGTAACAACAATGGCAGCAGGAGCCCCTGCTACATGCCAGGCTTTGTATTAAGACTTTAACAGTTCATTCACTTCCCACCATAATCTTACAACCTAAATAATAATTGCCCACGTGTTTTGCATGGAAACAGCAAGGCTTAGGAAGGTTAAGGGATGTGTCCAAAGGAGAAGTGGTAGCATCAGGTCACAAACTTAACCCTGTATTATCCTGGAAGAGCTAATGTGTGTTCCCTGCCTAGTGACCACCATGAACTACGTGGGTTCACAGAAATGCAAGTTGCTGTTTTTGCTTTGTTGTCTCCAGGACTTTGTAGCCATTGCTGATGACTGGGAATCTCTAAATTACAACAACTCTCAGGGGAATCTGAGTTGACAGCTTTCATGGCCATGGCCACTACTCCCAAGAAAAAATAAGTTGGAGGTAAAATGGGGATAAAATATCTTCTAGCACTTTCTGCTAATTGTCTTTTACCCAGACAAGGAACTCTGAAGAGGACTCTGACATCAGTTTGCAATGCCTTGGCTACCTCTGCCCTTTGGCCGCTTCTGATCCTTCAGCCAACTCAGGACCCTCAGTTTTGGTAGGAGACCATCGGGTCTTGTGCCCCCACCCCAACAGCTTGGTGAGCCGATGCTTTCTTGCTCATAACATACCTAAGTTACCAGTAGAACTTTAGGGCATCTGAGTTCCACAGAGGCCTCCCCACTGCTGGGATCCATGATCACCGTCTCATGGGAAGCCCCTTCATTGAGCTGTCCCGAGTTGCATCACCCCACCAGGCCAGCATTCTCCTGGCTCACCTCTCTCCAGCCACAGAATTTACATCTCACAGCTGAGAAATGGGATTGGTCTTCTCCCCTCCCCATGTCTCTGAAAACATTACACAACCACCTTGGCTTAACAGTCTCCTGCTTCAACCAGTGCCACTGAGCATGCCAATCTATTTCTGTCACGTTGACATCACCTGTAGCCTTCATTCGCCTTCCCCAAATTCCTCCTAGGATAGCCCTTCTCACAGTCTTGAGCTCATTCTGGGCACCTACAAGAGTAACGAGAATGATCCCTCCCAAAGCCTTGCCTGAAAGTTTTCAGATTCCTTCTATATCCAGTGAATTTCACTGCCTTCTACTTTAGCTACACAGCCTTGCAGATTTTTTGCTTTGTTGGATACTCTGGACTTTTTTTCATCATACAAATTATTTCACCTCCCAAATCTGAAATTGTTTAACACCTCTTTCCTGAACAACCTGCTGAATTTGTCTATAAGACCACCCAGACTGTGCATTACCAGGTATAAAACATAGGTTGCCATTGTACCACCAAAGCCAGCATCCCAGACACAGTGGGATGGAGACCCTCGGGGCATGGTGACATCTCCCCAACTCCCAGTCAGCCATCTGGCTGTATGGAGTCTCCTCCCTCTCTTGTGACCATTCCTCAGTCATACCCAATGTGACACGCCACTTCCAGGTACTCATCTCCCCTGACCAAAGCTAGAGGCATGGCCTTTCAATAGTCTCTGCTTCTGGTCTCACCACAGAGTCTACATGTCACATTCCTGCTCAACATCTAGAGGTGTCACTTCAAGCTCCCCTCCCATTATAGGGTTTTAAGTTCTGAAGTTAGCCAGGAAGTGGAAAGTCATGCTTAAACCACTCTGGAAAGATCCGTTAAATTGACCACCCTTCAACAAGTCTGAAAAGTCTAATTTTTCTTTCTTGGAACCAAGCACTGGTTCTGCATTTGAACAGAAGTTGGAGTCCTGGTTAGGATTTGGAGGGCTAGAGGGGGCAAAAACACGTCCTTATCCACTAGGGTCACACTCATCACAGCAAGATGCTCCCTGTGGGATGGCAGTCAGTGAAGAGGATACCAGCCACTCTGAAGCCTATGTTTCTTGAGTAGAATGGTCTACAACCTAAATCTAGGGGTTCACTTCTTCTCTCCCTCTGCGTTTGTCTCTCTTTCCATGTCTGCTTGTGTCTGTCTCTCCACTCGCCAAAGTGTGCATCTGAGTGTTTCTCTCTGAATCTTGGTCCCCTAGTGTATGTCGTGTCTGCCTTTATGTATGTATGTATCTCTGTGTGTATCTGGTTCTGTCTCTCTCTCAGCGTGTTAGTGTTTCCATGTGTGTCAGGGTGAGTGTGTTCCCTGTCTGTATCTCTTCTTGTCTTTCTCTCCATCTGTTCCCATCTCTATGCATGTATCTCTTTCTTGGTGTCTCTGTGGCTGTCTCTCTGTTTCACTCTCTAGGTCTTGAAGTCTCCCTGTGCGAGGGTCTCTCTCTCTTTATGACAGTCTTTGTGTGTGCATTGGGTCCTCGTGTGCATGCCCTCCTCCTCCAGCGAATGTCTCTCTATGCACACATTTCTCAGGGTGGAGGGCTGTGTAAAACACTTAGAGTGACCAATTTCAGATATATTAGTTGCACATGATTCCCTACCAGGTGTGCTAGCCCTGCCCTCTTCTTCATTGCCACACAGATGCCTACTTTGGTCCAAACACTTGCAGACATATTTTTAGCACAGTATCTTTGCTCATTTTTCCCCAACAATACTCATGCTGTAGGAATCTCCACCATATAAAAGGAAATAGTACTGAGCAGCCATAGATAAGTTGAGTACTGTGCTCAGCCTCCCCATCAACAACAAGCAGAGGCCAAACCGAATCTAAAACCACTGCTGACACCAAGCACACCAATCCTTTCTAGCCTCTGCAATGCATTCTCTGCATGTCAAAAATCTCTGGGTCAAGCACACAGGCCTCCTTTCACAAAGGCTCTGCAAACAGGTGTCATCCTGCACTGAGTACTTGCCTGGTACCTACTGGTGTACGCTTCACATTGAGAGGTCCTGACGCCGGCGACGTGAGTCAGATTGAGTGTGTTAAAGGAGCGTTCCGCTTCAGCTTTCAAGGGCAAACTGCATAAGCAGAGCCCATCCTTTTGCCTGCTTTTGTGTCCAAATGGGAGATATTTGTGAAACTGTTGTATTCTGGTGTCAATGCTCAAGTTGGGAAATGACTCAATCAAGAAATGGCAGCTTAACTTGAAATGTGCAAAGGAAAAGAACAGGGAGAAAACCAACACTGGAAACAAATCAGAAGGCCAGAAGCCCTCATGGGCACTTGCACAATTGTTTACAGCTGCAATCATCATGTGAGTGAACCATTTTTTAGAGGTTATTTTGTTTTGTTTTTGCCAAATGTGTGCTTGTGTTGCTCTGTTTAAATACAGGCCTGATTCATTCAGGCCTGGGTCTGAAGACCCCAGGCTCTCAGAACTCAACAAAGCTTTCATCATTTGCAAATAATTCAACTCGACAAATATCATTTGACAAAAGCTCTTGCTAGTGCTTCTTGTAGAGACACAATAAAGGAAAAATCATGGTCCCTGCTCTTTGGAGACAAATAACTTAGGGGACAACACACACAGCTCTCAATTCTCATCTAAGGAGTGCTGTGAAAAGTGGTGAAGGATATGGAGGGAAAGACTCCTCTCCTGGGAAAATCTGCAATTTGAAACTCAAAAGAAGATGAGACTAAGGGCCCTCCAGGTGGAGGGACAGCCTGAGTAAATGCCCAGAAAGAACTGGCACATAGTAGGCACTTGCAATTAAAGTTTTGCTAAATGAATGCATGTTGAACATACTTCAGAAAACTCAAGGCCAGAGTGGTATTGAGAGGTAGAGGGGTTTCAGGGCTTTCTTTTAGAAATTTCTTATACTGAAGGGTCCAGAATGCTAGGAGGGACCATGGAGATGTTTATTCCAACTGGTTTCTTTTGAAAATGAATAAACCAAAAACTCAGGTTTACATGCTAGGTCCAGAAGCGAGATGAGAACTCAGACCTGTTCCAGAAGGTAATCACTTTGAATTTAAATGCCTACTCTGCTCATCTGAATTTAAGGAACTAAAACAAAATCAGCAGTACTGTATGCTAGTTTTCTGTGAATCATTCAGACCCTGGAGAAGCCAGCTTTGCTTTTGAAAGCTGAGTTGATCCACTTACATTGTGATCACGGCTAGGTTCCCATTACTGAGTCTCAGTCGTCACATCTATAATGTAGGAAATACAACAGTAGCTATCGTACAGAGTGGCTGTAATGATTCAGTAAGATCGTGTACAAAAATAGCTCTTAACAATGTCATCAATGACCTCCACTTTGCCAAACTCCATGGACATTTTTGGCCCCATCTCAATAGACTTCTGGGCAGTGGCATCTGACACAAGTGGCCGCTCCTTCCCCGAAACACCCTGACCCCTGCAACCGACTCCTGGGATAGCCTTCTTTCCTGGTAATATTTCTTTCTGGATGTTCCTCAGTCTCCACAGCCAACTCCTGTTTTATCCAATTTCTAAATGTTGGCAAACCTTAGAGTTGCGTTCTATATTCTCTTATCTTCCCTAGTGACACACTTTTCCCACTGAACCCATTCAGCCCCGCAGCTTTACATATCATCCAAATATTGATGGCACGCTTTTTTTTTTTTTTTTTTTTTTTTGGAAAGCTAGGTCTTGCTTTTTTGCCCAGGCTGGTCTCAAACTACTGAGATCAGGTGATCCCTCACTTCTACTTCTTCCCTGGTTGTGAGACTCAGATATTGGATGACCTACTTGAGATCTCCATGTGGAAGTCATAGAAGAGTCTCAATCCAATATGCAAAAAACAGAACTCTCCATTTTCCCATTCCCAAACTTAACTCTTCCTCACCTGGGTAAATGGTACTGATACTTACTTACCTATGACTTAAGCCAGAAATCTAAGAGTCATTCACAGCAACTCCATTTCCCTCCTCCCAACATCTGCCATCACATCTTAAATTTCACTTATAAAATATAAGTTAACCTTATACATTTTTTCTTTATTTCTACCCATAGCACTGTTTCTCATCTGGATGACTGTAATCACCTCCTGACTGGCCTCATGACTCTCCTCCTGTACCTCCACAGTCAGTTCTCTGCTCAGCAACCAGTATGATGTGTAACAAATGAAACCGATCCCAGTACTCTTTGTTCCGTCCTTCAGTGGCTTCCTCTTGTTCATAGAATAAAGGATGAAATCTGAAACACTTCTTCAAAGTTCTCCAGGACCTACTCGCAAAAATCCTCTGGCACAGCTCTCTTCCTCTGTCATTTGGCTGCATTCCTACTTGTCTATTTTTCATTCCTGGAACAATCATGCTCTTTGCAGAGCCAGGGCCCTCATATGTGTTGCTCAGGTCTTGAGTCAGAAAACTCTTCTTCCTTAATCTAGTGATTAAAAGCCCCAGCTCTGGAGTCAAACTGCCTTGTGGGCTGGGTGACTAAAGACAGGCTTCTGGACAGACGTGGTGGCTCACATCTATAATCCTAGCACACGGCCTCCTAGGAGGATCAGCTGAGCCAGGAGTTTGAGACCAGCCTGGGCAACAAAGCAAGACCTAGCTCTCCAAAGGAGGGGGAAAAAAGCTGGGTGTGGTGGTGTGTAATCCCAGCACTTTGGGAGGCTGAGGCAGGCAAATCACAAGGTCAAGAGATCAAGACCATCCTGGCTAACATGATGAAATCCTGTCTGTACTAAAAATAGAAAAATAAGCTGGGCAAAGTGGCACATGCCTATAGTCCCAGCTACTTGGGAGGCTGAGGCAAAAGAATCACCTAAACCCGGGAGGTGGAGGTTGCAGTGAGCCAAGATCACGCCATTGTACTCCAGCCTGGTGACAGACGGAGACTTGGTCTCAAAAAGGGAAGAAAAGAAAAGAAGAAAGGAAAGGAAAGAAAAAGAAAAAGAAAAAGGAAAGGAAAAGAAAGGAAAGGAGGGAGGGAGGGAAGGAAGAAAGGAAAAGAAAAGAAAGACAAGTAAAACCCTTAGTAAAACCATGTGCCTTAATCATCTGTAAAACAGGGATAAGAACAGTACCCACCTCACATGTTGGTGGTGAATGTTCAATAAAACAAAATGTGTGAAGCACTGAAAATAGTACCTGGCAGAAGAAAAGCACTCAGCAAACATTATTTTCAAAAATCACTACCATCCTTTAGTTCTCAGCTTAAATGTTTCTGCTTAAAGAACTCTCCGTTACTCTAACCCTCAGTTTTAATCCATTCTATTTGCTAGTGCTAATCTAAATTGGTCATCAAATATTGATTTTGAGACTTACTGTCCATTTCTGTCTTTCAAATTACACTCCACACAACAGGGACTTTTTGTTTCCTTTAGTCTTGAGAACCTGGCATAGGAGCTGAGGCACTGAGCTTTACAGGCTGCGTTCTGGCCCAGCAATTAATATCTTGAAGCCCTCATCCCCAGTACCTCTCAATGTGACTTTAGTTGGAGGCAAGGGCTTTAAAGAGGAAAGTAAGTTAAAATGAGACCATCAAGTTAAAATTACGCCCTAATACAGTCTGTCTGGTGTATGTATGAGAGGAAATTTGGATACACAAAGAGAAACCGGGGGTGTACACGCAAGAGAAACAACCATGTGAGGATAGAGCTAGAAGGTGGCCAGCTGCACACCCGCAAGAGGGGCCTCAGGGGAAACCAACCCTGCTGACACCTTGGTCTTTGTCTTCCACCGTCCAGAACTGTGAGAAAATAAATTTCTATTGTTTACATCACCCAATCTGTAGCATTTTGTTATATCTACCATACAAACTGATGCAGTCTGTCAGTAAAGACTGATGAGTGAATGGATGAATGTGTCAGCCCAGTGCCCAGCACAAGGTGAGTGTGCACAAAGGTTGACTCCTATTCCTGAAATAACGATGATGAATGCAATAACGTCTCAGGAGCAAACCTAACCGATGCACATTGCACAAGTCACTGAGACAAAAAGGTCTCAGTGACACTTAGAGTGCTTTTCACCTGTGATGCTGAAGTGAAATGTGATTAGCTATGAAGCTCTAAGACCTTCCTTAGGGAGCCAGCACATACTACCCTAAGACTTCTGTTTACTTAATTTGTACATGTTGGAACTTGACTGTTTTATGTTAAACCCTTGGCTATATAACACAGAACACTAGACATTTCCATACTCAGCAAGCAAATATTTCTCAAATATGAGAGCAAATCTAGAAATAATGAGAATATTATATTAATACTTCCAAAATACCAGCTCATTATTTTAATCAACATGTCATTGAACATATTTGAATGTGTAAGTGTGTGGGACTATATGTGTATTTTTCTGACTATATGTGTATTATTCACTGAAGGTGACCATACCAAATTCAATAGCAGGATCTCAAATTAGATATTCAGCATAGGTAACCATATAATCTACATCTACCAACTGTCTTCAAAATAAAGCCCTTCTCCAGCTGGAACATGTATCTGTCACTGAAAAGTAGGCAGTGTTGAAAATTATAACAAGATTGGCACATATCTTGATAGTAGCAACTTCTTTTCTGTGACAGTCCCCAGTAATAGGGCTTCAACTAATTCAGCAAATTGTTACCTCATAAGAAATAGCATGTGTATTGATTCTTTTAACAGATCTCGGAATTAATACACATGATTCCTATAAAAAGGACTGTAAAAAAAAGTCACCCAGTTGATTATTACACAATGAGGTCTCACTCAAATGGCACAGGCTATGGCAGAAAGGTAGGTGATTTCTCTTTTGAAAAAAGCTCTCATCTTACAGACTGATTTTCTCCTGAGGAAGAAAAAAATACAATGAAGTGCTATAATTAGGTAACTCATATGTAAGGGAAGATAACAAAATCAGGAACAGCAAATAGGTTTTTACTGAGTGTCAACTCCATTCAATTAGCTGCTGCTACCTAGAGGGTTGTACTGAGAAGTCTGAGGTCGACAGTAAACAATGCCTTGGTGGAATAATGATGTTTGCTCAGGTTGCAAAATGGCAAGTAGAAGATACCCACTATATAATTTCTACTCCACAACAGATGTCACTAAGGTCCCTTCCAGTGCTAACCTACTATGACTCTCTCCTTTTTCTCCTCTTCCCTCACTCTTGCTCTTGGAGTTGGGATGAGTAAGTTAGCATCTCCTGAGAATCCCAACTTGCTCCTCTTATATAAAGTGGTCAGGCTCAGTTTTCAGTATCAGGACTCAAAGCAGCAACCAATCATGTGTGGCTTTAGTATCGGCAGTGAAAAGCAGTACCAGCATGCTGACTGTCACTCAAGTAATTAGACTAAACTATCACAAGCAAGATGAGATCACTGCTGGAGACCCACATTTGTCAGTGACCTCCTGGGTCCTCTCCCCTGGCAAGAGATGGACAGATGAAGTACCAGGAGTGCAGCCCTCCTTGCATGTATAGTTACAACAGACCAATTTCATTGCAACAATGCAACAAAAATGGTCCCATGTCCTGTCCTGTGTATATGGGGAGAGTGAGGACAATTGTCATTATCACCAGAACTACCAAATTTCCTCTCCAATTTTTTGATGCTTCTCAATCATTGTTGTAGCTACCATTTAAAGATGTCTCACCATGAACGGTCACTGTGACAAGATACTGATCAAAGCGTTTCATTTAACCCCTTCCACCACTACTACTATGAGACATGATTGCCTTTACTCGACAGGAAAATGAGGTTCAGGGAGGTTAAATGTATGTAGAAGATTTTAGTAAGAACACTCTGACTTGAAATCTATGTTCTTAATGATTTGGGATACTAGGTCCCACCTCAAAGCATGAAGCATATAACAATATTGTAGGAGGCAAGAGATCTCATGACAGCAAATTTGGGTATCCATTCATTCATTCATCTATTCATTCATCCATGCATATATCCATCTCTCCACTCAGTCACTGCATCAACAGATATATGCCATGTAACTACCTCTGTACTTGGTACTGGGACACAGAGGTGAGAAAAACAGATAAGGCCCCTGGCCTCACAGAGTTGACAGTCTAATGAAAGAACAGGCATCAATCAATGTCATTACTGTACAATCACAAATTGAGATAATACTCTGAAGGGAAGGAAAGGAATGGAAGCCTATGACTGAGGATCTGCATTTGGGTTGGGGTCAGATTTGAGAAAACGAGGTCTGAGATCTGAACCAATAGGCAAGTTGACATGAATTAGGTGAAAGGCAGGTGAGAGAATAGAGCTACAGCACTAATAAGGAGAGAATAACATATGGAGAGGCTCACGGAAAAAGAAAACATAAAGTATTCAAGGACTGTGAGCCAGAGCATATGGAGCAGGTCAGTGAGGGAAAGAGTGGTACGAGAAAACCCTGGAGGGGCAGAGAGGAGGTAGACCATATCAAGGTGCATAGAGTCACAGTGGAAACCACTGAAAAATTTGAGAGACAGGAAGACAGAGGGTGGAGGAAATGGGACAACTGTGATTTTTCATGATTGTTCAGACTTCAGTGACCACAAACAACATAGGGAGCATGGTGGGATCAGAAAGGAGATGCAGCAACCTGTCAACAGGTCACTTCGTTCAGATCAGAGATGTTAGTAGCTTTGATTAGGTGATGGCAAGTGAAGATGAGCAGAAATGGATGGATTTAAGAAATACTGTGGGGTAAAATCTAAAGCACTTACTGATAAATTGGATTTGAGAAGATGAGGAAGCAGGAGGCAAGGATAATCCCTATATTCCTAGCTTGACCCGTTAGATGTTGCTATTCACTGACTGGAAACTTCACAAGGTGGCCTTGTTGACTTTAGAATACCTTTGGGCATCCTAGTGGAGTGGCCTAAAAGGTAATTAGGTTACACATGTTAGGAGTTCAGAGAAGATGGAGACATTACCTTGAGAGTCAATTTTACAAACAGACATGGTTGTTGAGGCTTTGGGGGATACAGCAGGGGTCTTTTGGAAAACAATGTTCATGGAAAATAATAAACATTCATCAATCACTATATTCCTTTAATATTCCTTTTCTTATGAGTATCTGCAATTTTCTTCCTCCTGCCTTTCAATAAAAACTTCTATTTTCATTTACATTTCCCTTGGTTCTAATATTTAAGTGTTTTGCATATCTGTTTTATACTATGTATCCCTGTAGCCACTCCAACTTTTGTAGAATTAGGAGAGAGGATCAATTACCAGTTTTCACAAGACCCACATGAGACTCCAAATGGTCAAATTATCCTGACAGTGAACCCAGCAAGCAGTAGATTAAATTTGAATAGTGTACTCAAAGGGACTATCTTTGAGACTCCAAGACGATTCCTGATTCATTCATTTCATGAAATCCAAAATGTTTGAAAGTGGTTTGCGGGTGAGGGGACTGAATCCCAAATTTGATACCTAAAGAATGTCCCCATGTTCAGCCTTATGGTGGATTAAATTTACCATGACTAATTGGACGATTCAAAACTGTTAGGAGCACTAGCTATTAGGGCCATTTTTCTCATCTTCGAGCTTACTGCTTGATTGATTTATAGCTGGAACTGATAGGCCATTATGGAAATGGAAATGTAAAGATGAAGCAGTCCCCAATGTCAAAAACTTCCAGGGACATGTAAACATAATACACATACCAAGTAATGAGTTTAATTACTTAATTATTAGATACTAAGCACTAAAATTTAACTAACACCTGGTTCCATAAGGAAAAAAATACTTAATTTTCACTGTTTGTATAGCTCTTTATTATGCCTTTTGTATTATCTTAAATCCACTGGGGTATGAAAAAAAAGAAACTCCTGCAGCTAGCTCAGTATCTGCCCAAATGGCTGCCCAGTTTTGTGCTTGAAACCCAGGGCCCTGGTGGTGTAGGCACACAAGGGAATCTCCTGGTCTACGGGCTGCAAAGACTATGGGAAAAGTGCAGTATCTGGGCCGGAATGTGCCATTCCTCAAGGCATGGTCCTTCATGGCTTCCCTTGACTAGGGGAGGGAGTTCCGTGACCCCTTGAGCTTCCCAGGTAAGGCGATGCCCCACCTGCTTTAGCTCATCCTCCGTGGGTTGCACCCACTGTCTGATCAGTCCCAGTGAGATGAGCTGGGTGCCCCAGTGAGATGAGCCGGGTACCTCAGTTGGAAATGCAGAAATCACCTGCCTTCTGTGATGATCTTGCTGGGAGCTGCAGACTGGAGCTGTTCCTACTGGGCCATCTTGCCAGCCACCACTCCATTTTTCATTTTTATTTTCTTTGTTTGAGACACAGTCTCTATCTGTTGCCCAGCAGTGGTGCAATCTGTGCTCACTACAACCTCTAGCTCCCCAGTTTAAGCAATTCTCCTGCCTCAGCCTCCTGAGTAGCTGGAACTCAAGGCACGTGCCACCATGCCTGGCTAACTTTTTGTACTTTTATTAGAGACGGGGTTTTATCGTGTTAGCCAGGATGGTCTTGATCTCCTGAACTCATGATCCACCCACCTCGGCCTCCCAAAGTGCTGAGATTACAGGCATGAGCCACCTCACCCAGGCTTCAATTGTTTTATGAAAGGCTAACTGTGGGCTTCCTGAGGGACATGACAGTAGTATCCTTTCCCACAGTCCTCAGGCCTAGCATGGTGTCTGGCACATAACAAATGAATCAATGCAGACTCTCAAGGAATCCTCAAAATACAGCAGAATCATTCCACAACATAATTCATTTTGATTAAAAAAAAATTAACACCATGGGAGGTGTTCCACTGGAAGACTTTAGAGCCGAAACATTTAATCCACCAGTCCTGACTGTATCTATAACAAAAGAGGCTATGTCTTTCATGTATTTTTCTTGAAAGCCAGTTGATATGGTTGAGATAGTTTATAAGGAATATTAAAATAGGGAATATAATCAGCCTTCTGTTTTTGAGCAAAAGTGCTATCAGCTAGAGATGGAGCTCTTGGAAGATACTTTATAGTGTCTGTCCTCATTTTTTTTCCTTCTTAAGAGCTACTTCATTTTACTATTCAAAGTTTAGTGAAAGCCAAAAGAAAATACAATTTACAATAAATCTATTCTCTCAAGAATCACCTTAATTTATTTCCGCTAAATCTAAGTGTAAATCAAAAGTTCTGAAAAGCAGAAAGGCCTAAAGAGGAAATACAACATTTGTGTAGTTTTGGGAGAGGAGGGAGTCTGTTAGGAAAGATAAATTATTATTGTCCTAAGCAAAAGGACAGCTAATGAATTCCTAAATGACAGTTTAATCCTCAGGCTTGTTGACTACAAGGTTACACAGCTTTCTTCCTTTTTGTTGTTAAGGAGATATTTAAATGTGAGCATCTTCTCTAACCTTAGAAGGAAACTGATGGAAAATAGTGACTATTTTCTCAGTACAATTTAAATATTAAATTCAAACTTACAGCAATTGTTCACACATGCATTTGCTAGCTCCAGAACACAAACATGATCTGTGGGAATGAGGATCACAATAAATGAAATGGTGATAGAACAACTGGATCCATCAATTTTTCTAATATACACTAAGCAAATAGTTTGCATTTTGCATAGGATTCAGCATTGCCAATATTTTATTGCTAATAAGCCAGGTATAATAAGAAAAGCAAAATGTATTGTTAGTCTTCTTTTCTGGCTTTAAATTAAGTCGCAAACTCACAGCTCAAGTTCATTTAAAGTCCGAGTCTGAATTCTAAAGGTTAAATACTAGTGCAGTTAGTTCCTCAAATTACCCACTTGTTTTTTATTTTTGTCACATCAGAGAGAGAGACGGAGAAGGAGAGAGAAAGAGACAGAGATATCATAGAATTAGAAATTGGATGTCATTCAGTGGATAGGAATGGGAAGAGAGCAAACAATCATTGAGCGCCTACCATGTTTCAAGTATCCAAGTATCACATAAGGAACTTTCGTATTTATAATCTCATTTATTCCTAAAACTTAAGTAACTACAATTCAGAAAAATAAAGTGACTTCCTAAAGATAATTCAGTGACTGAGTGGTGGAATCCCAGTTTTGAAGACAGATCTCTTTGACTCCAAGAATTCTCATTCCATAAAGCTATACTACAAATTGGGGAAAAGGGCTTATCTTTAAAATATCTCGTGAATAAACAAATGAATAAAGTTTCCATGGGGACAAAGACAGAAAATTAAGAGAACACAATTCAAAATGTTGGATGTAAACTAGTAAACAGATGCATGTCACTAAAATGTCACATTTTTCATCATAATAGTGTACTGTCTGTTGGCAAAGACCTCAGTAAAGCAGTTTTTATACAACAGAAGCACAGCTGGCTAAAAACAGAATAAATGTGGTCAATCAACTAAAATTTCCAGTTCGTTCAATGCCAAGATTCTGCATGGAATGACGTTTTAAATAAAGCAACCTGAAAGTAAGCTGACCTATAATGATTTGGTTTGTATCTTTAATAACTTTAATTTTTTGGTTGATATCTCTATGAATAGCCTATATATTATTCAGAGTAAAAGCTCAAATATATTACATTATAACTGTTTTTAAACTCTAAAAAATTCTTTTGCACAGAGGTTTGAAAAAGGAACATTTGAAATTAGCTTGAAATTTGGGTGTACTTCAGATATGACACGACATTCACATTCATGTGTTTCTACTCCCCATGAACAACGGGCTGTGTGGGCCAGCATCAATCATCCATGAATCCATAACTTCTCAAAATACCTATTAGTTAATAAAGTACATTCACATCCATTACCCCATGTGATGGGATATTCAACACATTTCCGGAACATAGAATAAAAGTAAGGGGGTTTATACTTTACCAAGAAGGCTAGTGACTTAAGAGTTTTGGTGGAAAATTTCATCCATTAGAGCAAAAGTCTCTCTTATGGTTACGTGTAAATTATTTATAGCATGCCCCCAACAAACCATACAACGTAAATCACACTAGACAAATAGCAGTGCTCAAATAGTGAACATTTTGGAAATAAGGGGGAACACGCATCCCTACCCATCCCCAATTAAAAGCGTTCTCAGTTTAGAGTTTTGAATTTTGGTATTTATAAAATTAATTTCATGATGCTGAACATAAATCTTAATTCTAGTGTGCATAAGCAGAAAAAAGCACGTTGTATATGTATAATTATTCAGTGTTATTATTTTTAAAAGCCCTATATATCAAACCAAAACAAATCAATATAATGCCACCAATGTGAATATCATTAGGCTCAGCTTCTTAAACTTAGCATGATATCTACCAGACCATAAATTTGAAGGAAAACATTCAATACTAGTTCCATAAATCAAATTAACATTAGGAGAAAATCTATTATAGCACAAAGTCTTATTCAAGAGAAAAAATCATGTTCGCGGAAATTTGAAAAAAAAAAAAAAAAAAAAAAACAACACTTGTGGCTCTCTGCTCTATTATCCTCAAATTTTAGAAAATATCTAATTATAGGAGAGTTTTAAGGAAAGTAAATCAGAGAGTTAGCAAAACAATGGTTATATCATGACAGTAACCAATAGTATGCATTTTTATTAAAACATTACTTTCTAAATGTGTAGGGCTTTAAATTGTCTAGCCGAACATAGCTTGAAGTATGACATGTGGATGGAGTGTATAGAAAATATAGTGTATAGGAAATGCAGACTTCACTAAGGAAATATATCTGATTTAAACACATGCATATATATGTGACAATATATATCTAATTATATACTAAATCTCACAGAACTACATAAAGATCTCCTTGCTTGCTTTATATATTTAAGAGAATATTATTTGAGAGGTGACAAGTTTCTTGTTGTTGTGCAACTTGAATTACTTGGTTTCTTGCAGAATTGTGTCTTCCAGCTAGAGTATAAAATCTTTTGGTAGCATAACATATTCAAAGATTTTGTATTAACAAATCCATGAGTGATCAACTTCCATCCTCAACAAAGCTGAGAGGTAGACCTTGCCAGTTCAGCCTAGCACTGGAGTTTAGGTTTATTAGATAAAGCCAGGACCTTCAAGTGATTCTAAAATGAACCTTTAAAAGAGAATTAATTAAGCCCAATTTCTAGCCTACATGATTCCCATGACTATACATTTATATTAAAATTGATATTCAAAACTAACTACAAATATTTAAAATCTTTTTATCAACAAATGAAACTAGATCAGCACAGAGAAAGTTGAACTTGACTTTAAATTTCCTCCACTTTGCTCTATCAAACCAGAAAGAGCAAATCAAACCTGCTGCTAAAAGAATCGATGACCAAGACAGGCTGGGAAATGAGACTTCTAGAGAGTATGTCACTGTCTTAAAGGCCTTTCTAGATTGGATGAATAGAAATAACTTGCAGATAAAACTGATAAACTGATCTAGAAACATCTGAGTAAACATGGCCACATGCAAAGGTATCCAAAGAAAGATAATTCTAGAATTTGCAGATTAAACTGCTGAACTGCTTTTGGGAGCCTGTGAAGAATCACCATCATGAGCAGAGGTATGCAAACAAAGAAGACTGTTAGTATTCAACCTCCCATGGGGCAAAACTAGAAGCTAGCACTCAAGAGAGAAAGCAACCCTTTCTTGTCCCCCAGGCACTTGGCTTGGACTAGATTTTACCCTAAGTCTCACTGTGGCCAGAAACTTTCATGTAGAGGAGAACCTGTGCAACTCACATAGGGTTATCCTGGATCTAAATGCTGCATAAGAATAAATATCTCCTTATTTAAAGAACTAACTACAGCCAGCCATGGGTGACTTAACAATGGGGATACATACTGAGAAATATACTATCATATTTCACCCTTGTGCAAACATCAAAGAGTGTACTCACACAAACCTAGATGGTACAGCCCACTGCACAGCTAGGCTATATGCTGTACCCTTCCGCTCCTAGGCTACAAAGGTATAGAGCATGTTACTATACTGAATACTGTTGCAACTCTAACACAATGGTAAGTATTCGTGTATCTAAATGAATATAGAAAAGATACAGTAAAACTATGGTATAAAAGATAAGAAATACAGTAGATCTACGTAGGGCATTTACCATGAATGGAGCTTGTAGGACTGGAAGTTGCTTTGGATGAGTCAGTGAGTGAGGGGTGACTGAATTTGAAGGCCTAGGGAATTACTGTACACTTCTATAGACTTTCTGAACACTGTACACTTAGGCAATACTAAATGTGTCTTTTAAATTTACAGAACAAATTAATCAGCTTACTGTAACTTGTTTATCAACTTTTGAACTTTTTGACTTTTGTAATAACATACAGCTTAAAACACAAGTACACTGTACAGGTATACAAAAATACTTTCTTTATACTCTATTCTATTTTTAAAACCTTTCATTTTTTTCCTTTTTACACTTTTGTGTTAAAAACTAAAACACAAACACACACATTAGCCTAGGCCTACACAAGGTCAAGATCATCAGTATCACTGTCTTCTACGTCCACATCTTGTCCCACTGGAAGGCCTTCAGGGGCACTCACAGCATGGAGCTGTCATCTCCTATGACAACAATACATTCTTTTGCGATACCTACTGAAGGACCTGCTTGAAGCTGTTTTAAAGTTATCTCTTCTTAAAAAAAATTAATCAGTAAACTCTAAAATAACAATAAAAAGTATAGTATAGTCAGGGTACAAACTAGTAGCATAGTTGTTTATTATCAAGTATTATCTACTGAATATAACTGTGTGGTACTTTTATATGACTTGCAGCATAGCTCTGTTTATACCAGCATTGCCATGAACACGTGAATAATGCAATGAACTACAGCGTTCAAATAGCTATGGCATTGCAAGGCAACAGGAAATTTTCGGCTCCATTATAATCTTATGGGGCCACTGTCGTATATGTGGTCTGTGGTTGACTGAAATGTTACGCAGTGCATGACTGGCATAACCTCACAAGCTTGACAAAGGTAGGTAAAATTCTGGAATGCAGTGTTTCAAACGTGTTGGTGGAAGCTCGACAAAGGTGTTCACAAAGAGCTGGCATGGTTCCCAAAGGCACCTCAGTTTCTACGTTTGTTGGATAAGCCCGGGAGACCCAAGGAATGCTACAAAATGCAACATACAGTGTTTAGAGCTACCATGATTCTGTTTTAGGGGACGATGGAGAAGAAAGACTAAATGAAAAAATAAAGGAACGAGTGAAGAAAAGGAAAAAAAGGAGAAGGAAGAAGAAAGACTAAGAAAAATAAAAGAAAAGGGAGAAAAGAAGGTACCTTAGAAAATGAAAAATGAAGGTGGAATGAAGCAGAATCAGGGTATCAGCAAGGTATATGACATGTTCTTTCACAACAGCTTTGCAAAGCAGGTCATTTTCATCTAACATAGCAGGCCTCAAGCAAGAGTGATATAGTAATATTCCAAAAGAACAGGGGTAGGTGGTCAGTGTTCCCCCTGTACCAATATGGAGGAACACTAATGTAAAGAAAAATATCACCTATCTTTTTGGGGAGGAATTTTTAGTGTATAATCAGGGTTTTGGAAGGCAAACTTTCTTTAGGCTGTACCGACCATTGACCTTAACTGAGAACACCTCTACCAAGGTCAGGGGGCCAGAACTCGGCTCCAGGTGATGAAATCATACAGTTTCAATCTGACTTCACAATATGAACTAGAGACTTTTGATAAAGTAAAGGCTTGGCCAGAAACAAGGCAGAAACCTATATGAACTTTAAGCTGGTCGGGAAGCTCAGACCTACTTAAGAAATACTTTTGGACTCACTTTAGTAGGCTATCAAGAAAAAAAAAAGACGAAAAGAAAAGAAAAAAAAAGCTGTACCTTGAAGATATCTCTTGCAGGAAGCCTATTCCATCAAGAAATAAACCTTCACCTCCCAATTCCAAAAATCAGATACCAGCAGTTCTCACAATGCCCCTAGTAGTAACTCTGTGGTTTTATATCAAGTTCTCTACCCTCCCCAGAGACTCACAGAAATGGCATCTCAGCACTTTTAATCCATTACTCCCCATTAAGTGCATTAGCTACATAAGCCTAGAAGACACCAGTGTAGGTCAGCATTTACCAAAGTGTGTTTCCACGAGCACTCATGCTGCTAGATGCTAAAACACACTCTGAACAAAAGGGCTTGCTGTCACATACATTTGAGAGACGCTAGAGTTAAACAAAACTAAAGTTGTTTATTTGCTGCCAGATTTCTTGGAGCCTCTAAGACGCCAATGCAGCCTGTGGCTGTGTAGGAAAGAGACCAAGAATACAACATTTCCCAAACATTCTTCAGCAGGGTATCTTAATCTTCTAATTTTGCTAAGCGTCATGACAGTCAACTGCTCTGCTGAACATATTTTGAGAAATATACCAAGAATAGGTCAGTTAGGCATGTGAGAAATCCATGTTTCATTTATTGCTCGCACATTAAACTTTCTGCACAAACGCATTATTCTCTGTGCAATTATCCTTCACTTGTATGGTCAACAACAACAAAAGTCCCCTGCATCTAAATCCACAGGAATCTGACCTGTTCTATGCACATTTACTGTGTTGCTCAAGAACGTCCCAGTTCTTTCCTATGGCAATTTCCATTCCGTTATTCAAAAATATAAATTAATCACTTTCTAAGTAATTCTTCAGTTTCCTTCATTTGTATGTGGTTGCAGTTCGTAAGTGAAATTCCTTAATTTCTTTTATGAAAGAAAGCTTTTATCCATACAAAACAGTCGCCAAACCCCCGTATTTGTGGGCTCTGAGTTAAATAGAAGGTGAATGCTAATGTTTCATTAATCCTAATGCTTGAATTTCACCCCAGCCTCTGCAGTGTTCTTCTGCTTACTCTGAAGTGCTTATTTGCTTTTCAGTTCACCAAAGCTCTGGTTTAAAAATTAGTTTTAAAAAAGTTAAACTAATGGGAACAGTAACTGTGTTTTGTATAATTTCGTGCCATTATCAGCTACTTGATGCTTTATTTGCGTACTTGTGTGTATTCAATGCATTTTACTGTTAACCTAAGGATATTTCCCTCAACACGCATACATTCATAGTGCCTATAACACGACTTTAGTACAGCTTTATCATTTCAACTAATATTTCCAGTAGCCCCTCAAAAGTGAGATACTTTCTTGAAAGTAAAATAACAAAATGTACTGCATGCCCATTGCTGCAGAGGCCACGTAAATTGTCTATGATAAGTCCAAGGAAAGGATCGTTGAAGTTAACTGGCCTTGAAAATTTAAAGTACACCTCCTTTTGATAAAACAATTTTCAAAGATTGTCATGTCAAATGCACATCACCCTCCACAAAACTGTGTTTTCTTTTCACCCCCACCCAGAACATGACTGAATATCATCGTGCTGGGTAGGGAACCTCCATAACCTGCCTTGAGTCTCATCTACTTCCATTTAATCATAGTTCCAGCTAATGCTACCACTTTCCCAAGTTTACCTATGGGAAGACAAAAAGAATGGTCTTTACGAACAGATGGTCTTTTCAAGGAAAAGTAGTTACATTTAAATACAGATAAATGTACTGTAAATAATGGCTTTAAAAGAATTTAGGTCTTTAAGGGGGAAAATATGACAGTGCAAGATACTATTCTTTAATTACATGAGATTTCTTTTTTCTTCCCTTGAAGACAAAACCAATTCCTAATGAAGCATAATGAATCGTAAAGAGGCACCAATGCTCATTCCAACAGATGTTTATTGATTGGTGTTGACTGAACACAAACACAAGAGTGTTGCTTGCTACTGTCGGTAAGTGGTGGGAAGCGGCACCAGCTCCTCCTCGTTATTTTACCTTTCAAAGACAAGCTGACAAATTTATTTTGTCACGAGCAGCTGTGCTCTTATTTTTATAAGGGTTGGCTTACAACTAAGAAAGCAAGAGGAAGGAACAGCCTTTTGGTGTCCAATGTGTTATCTGGCAAGGACAGATTGTTTTAGGGTGCAATGGAAAAAGATTTTTAATGAAACTACATTTCAAACGAGCAGCATATGCTTGATTTTCCCTTCTGCTAGTCATCCTGCCATTTGTTAATTTTTGTTATTGTTGTTCTCCGGGACTCCTAAATTTTCATACAAGCTGTCTAGTCCGGCGCTAACACAGCTTGGGGCGAATTAACGCTTGGGATGCAAAAACCTCCACCTCCTACTCCAGCCTTTTTTTTTCTTTCTCATTTCCAAATATTCTACATTCAACCAGGGTTTAACTGGTGAACTAGTTGACTGAACAAGTAAGGATTACAAAGGAAAATTCTTCCTCTGTGTGAGTACTTGGAGCCCCAGAGCCTGAAAATGTGACTTCAGAATATGTGTGGACTTGTCAGTGGCTCAGCTGCACACAATTATGGGGTTAGAGCCCATATCAGAGGTCTCCAGAAACTCTGAAATTGGGAATTAGGACGAAAATTTTTCTTTTTAACACCATAATGCCATATATTAATTTAAATGATTCTCTCAGAATGATTCTGTGGCCCAGTTAAATGAAGTTCAAGGAAATGAATTTCAGCCTTTGACACTCTGAGTCCTATTTGAAAGTAGTCGGCTTTACAAGATTAAAAACAAATTACAGGGAATAGGAAATCTTTGATTAGCAGGTGCTTTGATAGCTGCAAGAATATTTTTTCTCAGAAATGTGAACACACATGGGAGAGGCACCACTATTATTCTTTGTGTGGAAGGCTATAAATAATGAGGATTCCATTGTTTGGGGACTGAAGACATGAATTGCTGTGTCTGAAGAGTTCTGGTTCAGGAGGTGATTTCAGTGAGACACAGCTGATAGATAGAACCTAAGATTTCAGGGGTTCATAAAGTCTATTTTTTGGCCAACCTCCCATAATCAATTGAAGAATTTAAAGAGACTCACCCCTTTCTGTAGGATTCCCTCGGTAACTAATGGGAGGCAGAACTTTTCAAGAAGGAGAAAAAGAGAGCGCCCAACATTTTTCAATACCATGCGCATCAGCCAATGGGAAGAAAAAGGGTCTTGGAAGCTTAGATAGAGTCTTTGGTCAGCTCTGAGCTCAGAAAGACAAGTCCATGCCCAGGTTGCCCCATTCACTCATTGTATGACCTTGGGCAAGCTACTAAGGAGTTCAGTTTTCTCATGTATACTACGTGCATGATTATGTCCATTTCCTAACAGTGTAGCATACAGTAAAAACACATTAAATGCCAACAAAATATAATCAGATATTGCACCAATGTCAATACCTTATTCCACCTTGTTTCTCCCATTCAGTTAGTTTCCAAGTCATAAGGGTTCAACCCCTTCTTCTTGGTAGGCCCTGTGCAGACATGCCATGTTCCATTGCAAGTTCAGCCTTGAATGGATAGGAATGTCCACTGCTTGGTCACTGTTACAGAACTGCAATGCAAGATGCTCCATCATTATGTAACTCGTGAATTAGGTAGCAAGATGGCACTAGTGTCCTCCTAGTGAGGATGGGTACTCAGAACCAAGATGTTCGAGACAGGACGTGCCTTGCTAAGTTCAGTACGTATAAAGGGAACACTCTAGAGTTTCAGACTAACTTGACGGAGTATTCAAGAGGCTTGATAAGCCCTGAACGGGGCCTTATGAGACACGGGACCACTTAACCCTGGACAGTAAGAATATTATTGCCACCAACTCAAGTGTGTCTTTCATGAAGAACTGGGGCTACCTGTGAAGCTTGGTTCACCAACCATCCCCAGCCTCCTTCCTTAGCATGCTTGGCTGGGAAGGTATCCTTGGCACTCGTTGTAGTAAATCATATACTTAACTAGCTTTATGGGTCAGGGTTGATATTCTCACCAAGCCTCGAGCCTAAACCTCCGAGGGTGCCTGTTCTTCATTCCTCCTGGGTTACCTGTTGCACAAGGGGGCCAGACAGCTCTTCTCTGCAGGTCCCATCCTGGCCCAGATTCTGAACCCCAATCAAACTCCCTGAGCAGTGGAATCCAAGCCTTATGAGTTCACAGCTTGAGGTCTTAACAGGAAGTCAGCCCAGTGGCTGGCCCCACTCTGCTCATGCAAGTGGCTTATACTCCAGTTTAGGTCATTCAGTTTCTGTTGTCTTACTCAGTCCAGGTCTCAGGGACATGCCTAGTACTCCTGTTCATTTGGGATTGATTTTCTACCTTGTCCCCTCAAGGTTCTCTAGAAAGCAGGAAGAAACCAGTATTCGCTGGCCCCTACCTAGCGCTTTCATCAAACTGAGCTGCATGCTGCTGTTCAGTCATGGCTTGGGCTCCCTCACTTCCATATTTTTGCTCCTGACTTCTCTCTTCCTCAACCCCATTCCCAATCTGAACTCTTCTACTGACAAAATCCCTCCCAGTTGAATGCCAACTCTTCCATGAACCACTCACATTTCCTCTAACCAGTTTTCCATCCTAACTATATAGTGACCCTCTTGAAACACAATTCTGATTCCCTGTATTTCTGATTCCCTTTATTTCTGGCCTTTCAGCCATTTCCTACTATACTAAGAATAGAGACTTGGATACCAAACAAAACCTGGAAGGCTTTAGTTGGCCCCATGATCTTTACTGCCTCATCTTGCATTTTTGGTCTTTTCTCATCTTGTGCTCTTTTCTCTCTTGGCCCAAGAGAACCATATTCTTCCCAATATGTGGCACAAACTAGTTTTGCAGGTTTTTATTTTTCCTTTCTCTCCCCCAACCCCATATCGTTGTGCTTGAAGACACCACAGTGTCCCCTGTGAAGTATTGCTGCTCTGGTCCTGCTTAATAGTACCATGAGAAGAAATGGGAAGCTTTTAAACATTATACCTATATTTTCTTTTTTTTTCCTTTTTTTTGAGACGGAGTTTCGCTCTTGTTACCCAGGCTGGAGTGCAATGGCGTGATCTCGGCTCACCGCAACCTCTGCCTCCTGGGTTCAAGCAATTTTCCTGCCTTAGCCAACCGACTGGCTGGGACTACAGGCATGCGTCACCATGCCCAGCTAATTTTTGTATTTTTAGTAGAGACGGGGTTTCACCATGTTGACCAGCATGGTCTCGATCTCTTGACCTCGTGATCCACCCGCCTCAGCCTCCCAAAGTGCTAGGATTATAGGCGTGAGCCACAGCACCCAGCCTATACCTACATTTTCATTGGAGGTAAACAGTTGTGGAACCTCTCCTCTGTGCCAGAAATCAATGGGTTAAGAAGAAAAATGAAACCACACCAACCTCTCTCTTCTGCAACAGCCCTCTGCACATGCTGTCATCCCTCCTGCAACCCCTGTCTCTGCCTTCGCTTAGTTAACACCTATTCATCCCTTACTTACCAATTCAATCACGTTTTAAAGATCTCTCGTGGTCTTTCCAAATAGCCCAATTCTCTTTGATCTAAGATATCCTAGCAAAATGTCTCTTCTTTATAGCATATATTAAAGATGCAATTTTAAGTTTTTTATTAATTTCCTGCTATCCCACTAGATTGTAACCTCACTGAGGGCAAGAACCATGTGAGATTTTCTTCAACATTTCATCCCCGCAAGTTCTGAGAATGTGTGTGTGTGTATGTGTGTGTGTGTATGTGTGTGTGTGTGTATATATATATATAAAATAGTTGATCAATTAAAAATTTGCTGACTGAAGTTATTTGAGCCAAAGACCAGGTTTCATTTTTCTTCTTAACCCATTGATTTCCGGCACAAAGGAGAGGTTCCATAACTGTTCACCACCAATGAAAATATAGGTATAATGTTTAAAAGCTTCCCATTTCTTCTCGTGGTACTATTAAGCAGGACCAGAGCAGCAATACTTCACAGGGGGCACTGTGGTGTCTTCAAGCACATGATTTGGGGTGGGGGGAGAGAAAAGAAAAACAAAAACCCGCAAAACTAGTTTGTGCCACATATTGGGAAGAATATGGTTCTCTTGGGCCAAAATGACATTTTTTCAACAACTGATACGGATTGCCTCATAATTGCTACAGCCATAGCAATCTATAGTGGCCATAAAGGCAAGCCAAAGAAAACTATTATGACTCCAGAGAGTTACCATTGCCTATCTATTTGGCCAAGTTGTACCCCAACCCCAAAATACAGACGATTTGCTACACAGCACCCAAGAAAAGGAAGAAGAAGAAAAGCCGTGTTCTCATTCTATGCATAGTTCTGCCTCATTTTGTACAGTAAGTCTGGGAGTCTTACATTCCAAAGGAAAAATAGTGAAATTTGTCTCTTAAACACTGCTTCTAAACGTGAGGATAGAGGCTTCATTTCAACAATTAAACACCTACCTAATGGCTTCAGCACCAGGTATTTAGGCCATTCTGGCCTAGTTCTACTGACTATCCCAGTGTCTGTAAAACACCTTCACCCAGCATGAGAAACAAACACAGACTTTATTTTCTACCTCATCTCCCTTGCATCTCCTCGTGCTTAATACTGCCACATATTAAGTGGCAGTAACAAAATCAGCAAACCTAGTGAAGGATGAGTCTATATAAAGGCAACCATGTTTGCATGCAGAGAATATCAACTTATACATGTCTAAATGACTGCTGTGTGCACAGCAGCCAAGCCCACTAAATGTTAAATCAAAAAACTCACACTATAAGCTGAACATGCCTTCAGGTGGGTGAATTCCAGTTTCATGTTCCAAAGCTACCTAATATTCAAAGGTTGAAAGGGAGATACGGAAATTGAGTCTGTAGTAGAGAGAAAAGTACTACACCAACTCCAGACCTTATCAGTGGTCAGTATACTAACCCAACAAGAGCAGGTTCCATCTCTAGCATGGCTATTTATCACAAACAAGTTTACTTATACTCAGTGCCAATGCCCAGCATTCTCCAGTCCCTGGTTCCAGCTTTACTTTTCTCCATTGCACTGATCACCATCTAACGTGTGCATATTTTACTTATTTTGTGTGTGTGCCCTCATTCCCCTCAACCAAAATGCCAACTCCATGATGGCAGAGATTTTTATCAGTTGTATTCATTACAATATCTCCAGAGGCTAGGACACAAGGGATTCCCTCTAAGATTATTTGTTGGTGAATGAATGACATTCTTGGCATTTGCCAGGCACTGTTCCTACTGCTTTCCATGAATTAGAAGAAGGCATCATAAATGAATAACCAAAAACTTGGGCCTCAGAATGAGATAACCTGAGTCCCAAACCTTATGACGTTTTTACCTTGGGAAAGTCTCTTAAACTCTCTGTGCCCCAAGTGGCTACCTCTAAAAGAGAGATGATAAAAAGGACATTAGACTAAAGGGCTAGTATAAGATGTAATGAGATTATAAATACATTGTAAGGTGCTAGGCATAGTTCCTGGGCACACAATAACTAAACAATAAATGTCAGTGATTATTTTTATATTCTTTCTATTATTTTTATAATTATTAATAACTATTATAATCTGCAGAATAACCCTAAAAGGTAGGAACTACTATTATTCTCTTTCTACAATTGACAGTATATAGAATGCTCCTGCTTGAAGCTGCAAAATGGTGTAACTGGTAAAAAAAAAAAAAGTTAAGAGAAAGACGGTGGGAGGGAAGGAAGAGTAAGACAGAAGCATTACAACCAGAAGAATCAAGAGGTATTAGCCTAGAAACAAAAAGACTCATCTTGAAGAACTTGGTTAAGGTGGGTTCTGTGAGCATGTGGGAGCCCTCAGTAGACACTTCCTGAAGCAGATCTAGAACTGGCAATGAACTGTAGTAAGCCAAAGCAGGAGGTGGGAACTAGCAGATTGGGCTGGGAAGCCAACCTACATGACTGAGATTTCTGATGTTTTGGCTCCACTTCCTTTACTCTCACAGAGAGTAACGTCTCCAGCTACCCCACCCCCACTGTACCAGAATGTTCCCAGACAACCCAGGTGATTAGTGAGAGTGTAAGTTCTCTACTCTGAAGGACTTGGGCTCACACAACTCAATCACTTACAAGCTTAGTGACCTTGGACAATATATTGAACCCTTCTGACCCTTAATTTTTTCGTTTGCAAAGTGAGGAAACTAACTGCATCTTATCCCACAGGGTTGCATGAAGATAAAACGAGATGGCTCCTGAAAAGTGCTGGATGCTGTCTGGGGGTAAAGGAAGCTTTCAATCATCACATCAACAGAAGTAGCATTCAACTTGGCTGAGCGATAAAATCGAAATGCTTTCTCTTCCCTGCCCTGACTCTACAGAAGAGAATAGTATGTGGCATAGCAAATCCAAAAATACCCCTCAAAGCAAGTCAACTATCAGCAACTATCATTCTTAATGTCTTGGGTAAATCAGCATACTGTTCAAATACCAAAAAACAAACAAACAAACAAACAAACAAAAACTCAAATAATTAAGTACTTTACAAAAATAAGTCAAAGTTTCTTTAGAAAGTTTGTTTTAAAAATCAGAGGCAAGACCACCATTTATGTCATGGAGGGGTCATAAGGAAAGAGAATGAAAAAAAGGGGAGAAGAAGGGGTGAAATTCTAGTATTCAACATCTCCAGGCACATGCCCCAGCCTCACACCCAGCCCTACCTACCACAACCAACCACCAAATTTGATGCTTGAAATCTGCCTAAACCAAATCTGTATTTGCCTTAGCACTTTCCAAATATCTAAGCTTCCCCTAGAAATATTGACAAGGGAGAGTGACATTCAGTTTAGACTCAAAAGCCAGTTATTTCAAATGTCAAGTGAAATAACGTATCCTCCTCCTTCATTGTGCTGATAAACTTATACAACAAAGACATGCTGACCCTCAGAGGTCAACCATTCAAGCAAGAGAACAAGAATGAGAGATATCTCCAAGATTATTTTGGAGTCAGATATGGCTTGAAGACACATCTAATGACAAAGGGCTTTTAATTGAGGTGCTGCACACCACCGGAGTGGGGGTGGGGTCTCTGAGTGGGTCAGGCAGTGGAGGACAATGAGAACTGGTAAAATGGTCTGGGAATATGCTTTTTTTCCATAGAGTTTGGATATATCTCTCCTTAGCTGATCAGAGAGGGCCCAGGAACCAAAAGACATTAAGAACTTAGAATACATTTTCAACTCTCTCATTTTATAGATAGCACAACTGAGTCCCAGATAAAATAAGAGTGTTTTTCCCAATATCGGTCATCTGCTAATAGTCCTGACTTTGTCACTAGGCAAGTCCCCCTAGACTCCAGCCCGCAGTTTCTTCCATCTATCAAGATCTCTTTTCAAGCTACTTGGAGGGCTCTCCTTGCTAAGATGACTACAATTTACGCTCCCTTCACAATATTTTGATTGATTTTTAGTGAAAAAGTAGGAATTCCTGAAGCATTTCTTTAAAATAAAGCCAGCCTGCCAAATCAGCATCAGTGTGCAACCCTAGTAGAAGAATCCACCATCGGCCACAATAATAGCAAAGAACAAGGGTAATGAAAAAGAAACATATGTAAGTTTACAAGCCTCAAAGAGGTTATCACACACAATGACAGGGACCTTTGTATCAAGACTGAACAAACAATTCTAATTTAACTTTACATTTTGATAGCATCAGCCGCATTGCAGTCATTGTTTTGTCTAACAATTAAAAGTGGAATTTGAAAGTATTCCCTTTCACAGTTCCCCTTAAAAAATCTAAAGCAAAGAGATTCTCTCATGCCAGGTTTGAATGCATTTATAAATATGTATCTGTAGCCCTAGGACAAAAGATTTACACACAAAAAAGCCAAATAGGCTGGGCGTGGTGGCTCACACCTGTAATCCCAGCACTTCGGGAGGCTGAGGTGGGCGACCACGAGGTCAGGAGTTTGAGACCAGCCTGGCCAATGAGATAAAACCCCATCTCTATTAAAAATGCCTGGGTGTGATGGCACACACCTGTAATCCCAGCTACTCAGGAGGCTGAGGCAGGAGAATCACTTGCACCCAGGAGGCGGAGGTTGCAGTGAGCCGAGATCGCACCACTGCACTCCAGCCTGGGTGACACAGCAAGACTCCATCTCAAATCAAAGAAAATCAAAAACAAAAATAAACCAAGGACATTTTTTTAAGACCAAGTTTCTGATAGTTCTAGTTGCCCCGCCTATTAACTGATAGAACACAGTTAAAAGAAACAGAGTGATATTTGGAATATCCAGAAGCTGGTGGTCCATTTCTCATGTTCCGTTTTTAAGTATTACTCTTTCTTAGAGGAAAGACAGCCATGAAGTTGTTTGTTAAGACTCTCATCAGGCAAGTGTACAGTGTTATTAAATGCATTTAGCAAGCATTTACTATGTGCCAAACACTATGCTATATATGAGCTGTCACGTACAATCTCGGTTCATCCTCATAATAACCCTGTGGGTAAGTATGATTGTTAATTTCAGTTTAAAGATGAGCAAACTGAGGTCCAAAACAGGCCAAATAACTTTCTCCAGTCACAAGGCTAATAACTTGCAATTTGGACTCAAACTCCAAAGCCCTTATGTTTTAACTCACTACAGTCTATGGTCTTGGCCAGCAAATTTGAAGAAGGCCTGTCATAAAGCTGTGTTGATAGGGCCACCTTACATGCTAATTACAACTTTATTTAAAATTTAGAGTATGTCATTTCTTCTTGAAAAGGAAAATAAACCATGAAATATCTACAATATAACTATGCTTTAGAGCCCCAAAATCACTCATGTATAATTAGTTATACCCATGATGTTAATATTTAAAATATCATTAAATGCCTTTCTATAAATATTAGAGGCTGGAATAGTTAGACAGCTAATTAACTAGCTAATGGCCTTCTGTTTATCTCTCAGCATTTCTACTCGGTTATCTGAAACAACCCATACCAGTATCTAAGTAGAAGTTTAGAACCAATGGGGCTTTGGGGAGCTGGGGAGGAGGGACAGTTTGCAACCTCCAAAATTACTGAGAAACTATGTGCATACGCCTATCCAATAGTTTTTCAGTGATTTTGGAGATGACAAAGTGTCTCTCCTCCCCAGCTCCCGAAAGCCTATACAAAGACACATTTGAGAAGCTTTGGACCTAGGAGAAGATAACTTCTCTAGAGGGACAGGAGACCTTAAAAAAAAAAAGGCTAAAACTCAGTGGTCTGGGTATTTGTGAGACCATATTCCAAACAGAACACCAGGTTACTGCTTCCCAGACTCTGTTCTCCAAAAGAAAATGTGTCGAGTTTCCAAATATGAGGGGAAAGGGCAGTGAAGAAGCAAGTATGAACCTAATAGACAACTAAATAAATACTTCCTTCTGCATCAGGAAGCTTAGGAATTCTTCAGACAGACATATGCAAACCATTCTCTGAAACTGTTAGGGTGCTATTCTTTCTGACATTGTTTTGGTTTCCTATTGAACATCTGAAGACTGTTTTAACATGTGTGCCTAAAGATGTCACACTGAGGCTGAGATAGCACAGAGCCAGGGCCCACCCAGACTTTGAAATCACCTCTCAGAAACAGCCAGGGAAATTTCAACCATGGTCTTGTGGTCCTCAAGAACTATGGAAGCATGGCAGCATTTTAGATTCACAGGTTGTTTGTATAGTTAATGCACTGATACCTAACTCCTCAGAGATATTTTTTATAAATTACGAGTGCCCTCATTGCTTTCTTATCACATATTTTGCACGTGTTTCCATCTCCAAGATTCAGGGAAAACAAGATATTTAGCTGGAAATGTCTAGAGTGGTGACCTTATATAAATTACTTCAAAGACTTGGGAGAGGAAAGCATTTTGCAAAATACCAGCTATGGGAATAAACTATTTTAGAGAATCCCTTGGGGACACTTTGTTTTCTATGGACACCAAAATCTTTTTTAAATAGAAACACCTCAGGCAGGGGTAAGAAAGTATTGGTTAAGCCCATCTAGAATGTGTATGCTCTCATGGAACACTCCTATCAATGGGGCGCATTGAAACTCTAGACTAAGACGTGGTGAGGCTATGGTACTTTGTTGAATACATAAGAAAGAGTTTGGTCACTGTACTCCCACACTGCCCATGAATGAGTGAGCGCTTGACGGAAGACAACATGTTTCTGAAAGGGAAGAAACTGTGAAAATGAGCGTCACCATCCTCCCACATAAAGAGCAACAGCACGATAAGAATTAAATTCAGCACTTTCTTAATGGGAGACTGAGGAAATCTGGGAGATTAAACAGTAGCTCCCCTCCAGTTCTTCCCAGCATATTAAGGTCAGCCAACAACACTGTTCGACAGAGAAGACTTCATGTGTCTGACAGATGGCAAATACACCATATTGACTTTTCTTCCTAATTTAACAAATTTGAATCTTTTGTCAATTTTCTTTCCCCAGTGAAAAGATATTCTACAACACCACTTAAGCTTTCATTGCTCTTTTCCCCCCTCCCTCTTACACATTATGCTTGACACTATCTAAAGAAACTGAAATCAACTCACTGAATTAACTCACCTTTCCAGCTCTCCGTGATCACAAATTCAGACATCGGTATGAGTGTGAATTCCTCATCTCTGCTAACTGTAAGGCAGATATTCACTTCAGGCCAGAGGAAGTTAACTGAATGGACGACAGGGATTCCTTGAACTCTTAGAAATAACACACAAAAGGATGCATCTACGTTCTTCATGCTTCAAAAGTATGCATCTGTGTTCTTCAAGAGGCCCTAGTTTTGCCCAGTTCCTGAAGGTATAACGCCTCTGGCTTTAGCCAGAGGTTGTTATAATTAGCCATCATTCCACAGCTTCTAATTGAACTTTGGAACTGTAGTGGGTTTGTCTATGTCAGATGGTTGGGATGACAGCAGAGAAGAGCTTCAAACTAGTGAAGCTCCCTGGATCACAACGCTGTCTAAGTCATCTCAAGGGTCTCTCAAGTTCAGCCTGGAGAAGCCACGGCCAGGCCAAGGACAGCTTGTCTCACAAGGAGGCAAGGGGCCCTTTCCCACTGTTGCCTCATCCCTTCCACCATGTGAGGACACAGGGAGAAGACAGCATTGATGAAACAGAACATGGGCCCTCACCAAACAACAAAGGTGCCAGTGCCTTGATCTGGAACTTCCCAGCCTCCAGAATGTGAGAAAAAAAAAGTTAGTAGTTTATAAGCCACCCAGTTTATAGTATTATCTTAGAGCATCCCAAATGAACTAAGATACTATTTTCATCATTTCCAGTGTGTTCTAAAATTAAGTATAAGCCTAACTATGAACATGGAATTCTGCCAAATCTGAAAATAACACTAGTTTCTTTTGACGATCTTTGTAGTTATGTTACCCAAAAGTATCTATAGACAAAGCATCTGAAGATTTTACTGGTTATTCACCATTATCAACAACAACCATAAAAGACCCACTACCAACAAAAAAACAGGGTGTCCATGGGGAAATAAATTTGAAAAATATTTAATTATGCAAAGTAAAATTGATTTATTGCAAAAATATTCTTAGAGCATCTCATGGAAATGGAGTTTAGCAGAATATTATCCTTTAGATTATTCCTGAATCCAAATAAATGTTTTTTTTTTTAATTTTAACTCAAAGGGTTAAAATTTCCATACTTGGAATGCCCCTATAGGAGCCCCTATATGAGGATCCTGTCTTATCTAAGTTTCAGAGCAATCCTCACATTTCTAGCTGATTAGCTGGTTTCATAAGGCAAAGAGCCTTCTGAAAATGGGCCATTGCTACTGTGACAAATTGAATATCCAAATTCTATTGCTGTCCTTGAACTGTGCTCTCTGATTTCCTGCTGCAAATATGTAGGCCATCAGTGGGGACGTGAAAAATCCGTTCATTACACACAGATTCCCACAGTGGCAGTGCCTGGCCGCATTACCTAACCTATAGATAACATCACAGCACCTGACATCCAGCCCACATTTCCTCCACTTCAGAGTAAGGAACATATCATGGTGCCTGCACATTAATGCAAAGAGATGCCCTTCATAATCAACAGTTCTTATGGAGTTTCCAGAATGTTAAATGGTCAAATAGAGAAGTTAAACACACATAAAACATTTAATGTGAAATGGTGCAAATATGCCAAATTAACCTTAAATGCACACAAAAGTCTTTCAGCTCTGGAATCGACATTAATCATTTTCTGGAATTCAAGAAAAAGCCTGATGTGGTTAATTTAAAATTATGTTTTATGATAGAGGACAAAAATATCCCACAGGATTCAAGTTATCAGTTTATACTTCTGCCAGGGTCAGCAAAAAGAAAAAAAAAAAACAAACCGTGATTGATCTGGTATTAAAAATCAGTTGACTTCACTTTTTTTTTTATTGCATTTTAGGTTTTGGGGTACATGTGAAGAACATGTAAGATTGTTGCATAGGTACACACATGGCAGTGTGGTTTGCTGCCTTCCTCCCCATCACCTATATCTGGCATTTCTCCCCATATTATTTCTCCCCAACTCCCCACCCCCCACTGTCCCTCCCCGTATTTCCCCCCTACAGATCCCAGTGTGTGATGCTCCCCTCCCTGTGTCCGTGTTCTCACTGTTCAACACTCACCTATGAGTGAGTGAGTGAGTGATTTTCTGTTCTTGTGTCAGTTTGCTGAGAATGATGGTGCCCAGGTTCACCCATGTCCCTACAAAGGACACGAACTCTGAACAGGTATTCTTTGACTGCTGAGCACTGGTGAGTCTTACCTCTCTCTAGTGACAACATGAAGAGATAAATAGACTATTCAAACAGAGCTCTTCACATTACATTAGCTGAATAAATAGTGATGTATGGGTCTCTTTCTTAAGCATCGTCTTAGCTTGTAAAGATGAGAGTGAGGAAGAGGGGGCTTATAAATCCTATTTGAGTATTTAAATAAACACAAAATAACATCCCTGAAGATGGTTGTTTAAGTAGAAAAAGAAGGCATGAACAATTTGTCTTTTAATTGTAGCTTTTGGGGCAAGAAAAAAAATCCCCCAATAAACTTTTGAGATTCAAGTGTTAAATGAAATCACAGAAGAAAAAACAATTAATGTGTTGTTTTATAAGCAATATCCAGAGGAAGTGGGATGCCAGTCCCATAGGGTTTTGGTGGGCTGCACAGCTAGCACAAGCCAATTCAGCTCAAGTGAAGTCTATTATCAATAATTAACTGTGATCACTTTTCTGCCTTCTGGCTAAGATCAAGTGTAATAACTAACTTTGCTTTGGGAATATTTCACAAGGAATTTTGGCCATCTTTAATCTGTTTTAAGATTCTGTGCTTAATCTCCAGTACATACCAGTACTTGCAGAAAGGGAGGAAGTTCTGAGCTAAGTGCCGGTCGCTAACTGAAGATGTATAAACACAATGTAATTAGGTCATCAAACAGCGTCATGTTTATTAGGTACCAACGCATAAAGAAAGGGAGCAGACGTAGATGAGCACATCAGCTTCAGTCCCTACTGTCTTAGAACTGGGATTCTGAGACATCTCAGGGGCTTCTACACGTTACTGGCATAATCACCAAATCCAAAGGTTTCCATTTGTATATTAGAGATTATAGCAAGGAAAACAAAGTAGATGAAGTCCTGCGCATCGTGTATTAGTCAGGATTCTTTGATTTTTTTCTTTTCATTCTGTTGCCTGGGCTGGAGTGCACTGTCACTATCTCAGCTCACTGAAACCTCCACCTCCCTGGCTCAAGCGATCCTCCCACCTCAGCCTTCCAAGTAGTTGGGACTACAGGCACACACCACCATGCCTGGCATGGAGTTACACTATGCTGCCCAGGCTGGCCTCAAACTCATGAGCTCAAACAATCTGCCCACCTCAGTCTCCCAAAGTGCTGGGATTAGAGGTATGTGCCACCACACCCGGGCAGGTCAGGATTCTTTTGGGAAAAAAAGAAGGGGTGTATTTATTGTTTCACATGAATACATCCCCAGGAATGTTAAGTCAGAACTGGTCCAGTCCTACCTTCCTGTCAGCAGTTTTACTTTCTGCGATTTCAAGTTACCTACAATCAACCAGAGCCTAAAAATAAGTGACAGAGCACAATATTCTGAAAGACAGAAAAAGACCACAATCATATAACCTTGTACTACAATATATTGTTATAGTTGTCCTATCTTAGTAGTAATTGAATTCTTACTCTGTATAATTTATAAATTAAACTTGATCATATGTATGTATGTATGTATTAGAAAAAAACAGTACAAACAGGGTTTGCTACTATCTGCAGTTTTAGCATCCACTGGGGGCTTGGAACATAACCCCCATGGACAAGGAAGGACTACTGTGTAGGCATTTCTCTCTCCGGTGTTGGATTCATTTTCTCAGGACAAAGATGACAACCTCACTGTGGAAGGTGGTCTCAGAAAACTCCCAACCTAGTAACCACAGAAGAATGAGAGAATTGCCCCATTAGAACCAGAAAATCCCTAAATTAGCAAAGAGAGGGGCCTGATTTGGTCAAGTATCCATTCCTGTATCACCCCTCTGGCCAAAGGAGATTGAGTTACTATACTTAATCCAGTCACGAGGGAGGAAAAGTTGCTGTACAGACCAAAAACAAGACCCTCTATGTACTGAAATGATAGGGCAAAGAACATATATTTATGAATTATAACCAACCAAGTCTAAATTGTATTAGGATTCTTGGAAGATCAATATTACTTAACTTTCCTGTGACTAATACTCTTGCTTCTTACTAAGTAGCACACTATCCCTAATATATCAAGATGAAACTCAGTCACTGATTGCTGGGCTTACCGCAGCAGATTGTTTTCCCAGTGGTAGCAGCAGATATGCTGAATCTCATATTCTTTCTCTTTATTGCTTTATTATTATTGGTGCCTTAGACTGGCTTCCTCCGGAACTGATCATGAGACAAGAATCTGAGTGCAAATGGATGATCTGAGAGTTGGGCTCAGGAAGCACCATTAGGGGTGCAGAGGAAGTAAGACAGGGGAAAAAAGAAAGCTACTATAAGAAACATTCATAAGAGTGTTACTGCTTCAAGCAATTGGGGCTCAAACCCACTGGAGAACTCTGGGAGACAGCATGGAACATGCTACCCTCAGAGTTTTTGCACTTACGAGGAAGGAAGCTGGGGAATTTATCCTCAAATTCCCACTTGTTATTGGCTAAACATTGTTCCTAAAGTCAGTAATTCCTAGCGCTTTAGGCCTGCGCTCTACACTGGTGAGAGAAAGCCCTACAGTGCAGAGTAAAAGGCATGTGAAGTAGAATAACCTCAGCACATCCAAGAAGGGTGAGTCCTGGAGGATGCAACCAAGACACACGGCCTTGGCTAATATCAGTAACACACACTTATGAAAACATGCCTTCATTTATCCAAATACTTAAAAAGCTTCTATCATGTCTGAGTTTTCTTCTAGGTGATGGGCATACACTTAGGGACAAAACAAAGATTATTGTCTTATAAATATCCAGCACAACTGGTGGGGCAGGGGCAGATTCCAGGGGCAGCATGTCATAATCCTGTTCACAACAGCAGCTTCAAATGTGGTCCCTAATCTCAAGAGTAGCAGCAAGGTCATCAGTATTGGGCTTCCCCATCACTAAGCCAGGTGTGTTGAGTTCTATGACCCAGTAATGAACCTGAATCGGAAATGGGATCTCAGATAGGTATTAGAAAATAGGACAGTGAGTTACATTCTGATTAGGAAACTCTTTGGAGGCATCTTCTTTGTGGTGGCTTGTGTCCAGAGGCACTGCAAAGTTGTCTGCTCTAACTCTTGACAGTTAAGTGGGGCATGCAGCTTCTGGACATGGAAAGGACTAAAGTTAATTTGCCTTTCGGGGGACTGAACTGGCATCACTGACTTCAAATGTGCCCTGCAGAGCCCAAATGATCTCCATTACAAACACAGAGCACTCTGCCTTCCAAATGCCACAGAATTCCATTTTATCTGCACTGGCAGGGTAAGTGGAGAGTATTTGCCAAAACTCCAGACATGGGGGGATTATTTGTAAAACCTTAGAGTATTATCAGGTGCTGCTTTAAATAAACAATTACATTTGTATAGAAAGTAACAAACTACATGGTCTAAGTAAAGACAAGTTATACCTACTCCAAAAACTAAAATGTAAAGAAGTAAACAATTTTACATTGTGTCCTGAACATCTATGTACCTCATTTAGAATTGGCTAAAAGGTAATTTTATCTGTGCTGTTTATCTTTACCATTTGGCATTTCCCATCTCAAACAAAGAGTACAACTTCACAAGTCCAACTCTGCTTAGCTGTGAGAACTCAATTTCACTAAAGGTTTAAAAAGAAAATTAAAAGTCTGTGAGAATTAGGATGAGTCCTGTTTGCCTACAGGCACATGTGCCACATGCCCTTAACAGACGTTAATTGATCACATCTAACTTTCCCACTGAAATGTGAGGAAGGAATGAAAGGAAGAAAGAAACTTTGAACCAAGCACCTCTTCCTTTGCTGTCTGTACCTTTCAAGGAATAATACTCCACTTGCAGCACATTAAAATGGCAAAAAGAAAAGACCACTAGTAATAGGGGTTCGTAGTTTATGGCTGCCCACCCTGAAATTGTAGCAGCTAACTTTCTTGGGAAAACTCAGATAGACTCATTCCTTCCAAAAACAAGAAAGAAGAAAAAGAAATTCCCACATCCTTAACTTAACTGAGAAATTCCCAGCAGGAATAAACTGTCAAAATAAAACTCAAGGACACCCCCTTTGGAAGGATAGTTAAGAAACACCACATGTACAAAGAAAGACTAAAATTCTAAATACTGTCTTTCTTCCAACTCGATTTTTGCTTCTTGTGCCCTTATTTCTCAAACAATTATTCCCTTTGCTGTACCATCCAGAAGGGGAAAGTAGTCCTAAATACATACATATATATATGTATGTATGTATTTATATATGTATATATTTTTTCTATAGGAAATCATATATATATATTCCTATATATGTGTGTGTGTATATATATAGGATATATATATGTATACATAGGATACATATATCCTATATATATATATAATGTGTGTGTATATATAGGAATATGTGTATATACATAGGATATATGTATCCTATATATACATATATTCCTATCCTATATACATATATTCCTATATATATACACATATTCCTCTCTCTGTATATATATATACACACACACACATATATAGGAATATATATCTATATATATATGATTTCCTATAGGAAAAAAAATACATACTTTTTTTTTCCTGAAACTCTGTAAAAATTTTCATTGTACCAGCCACTTCTGGTGATGACCCAGATCATCAATAACCTGGTATAAATGAGCTTGGCTGTGAACAAGGTTAGAAATTAGGGCCAAGGATGATCTATTAGTTCATCTTGTATGTCTCATGGGACAAAAGCAAAACTGTTTCTCTAAAGAGTTTTCTTGAATGGTTTTCCAAGTCTAACTTGAAATCACATTCAAAATCTTGTCATTTTCCTCTCTCGGAGCACACCAGTAATTAGTTGTTTTAACACTTCACGGCAATGGGATCTAACATGAAAGGAAACTGTATTAACACACAGCATCACCCAGTTTTATATTGCAAGCTCATTTCCAAGCATTATTTGTTTTTATAAATTTAAGCTAGGATGACTCTTTCCTCGCTGCCTTTAGTTAATAAGGAATGCTTAATATGCACTCTTTTTCATCAATCTGGCACTAAAATTCTTGAATTGCTTTTGTAGTAATTTGAAAAGAGTTTGGGGCTATTAGGAGAAATTCACATTAGGCATTTCTCTACGTGGCCTACTTATATTGTTCAAAGTAAAGGGATATTTCAAGGAAAGAAAAACTTGGGGTACTGGAGATGTCTGCCCCATCTAAAGTCTTACTTTTATATTTCCTATACCAAGAAGCCTTAGGTACATTTTCATAACATAGCTTGAAATATATTTTAAAAAGGGGAGCAAGTTGTAACCTGACCCACCACAGAAAAATTCCTCATGTAGATTCTTGAATGGATTTATGACTGCAGGAGTCCTTCTCTTTTGTTTCCTGGGTAATTATTTCACACATTTGAGAGGTTTATAGGGAATGTGTATCAGCTTTTCAAGTAAAAAGTGTGAGGCTCTGACTCTTCCTGGAAATCTGGAAAGAACAGAGAATATGAAATTCCCAGGTAGCCTCCAAAATCAAGCCAGAGATACTGCAGGTCACCCTCGGTGTTTATTCCAATGTTACCTTTGTTAAAATGCAGAAACAACTTGAGAACATATCTGACTTTATCTTTTAAAAGTAGAATTAAAAATGGAAGAAGCTTCATGAATTACTCTCTCATCTCTCTTTGGTATTTCTTTTTTTTTTTTTTTTTTTTTTGAGATGGAGTTTTGCTCTTGTTGCCCAGGCTGGAGTGCAGTGGCACGATCTTGGCTCACTACAACCTCCGTCTCCCAGGTTCAAGCGATTCTCGTGCCTCAGGCTCCCGAGCAGCTGGGATTACAGGCATGCACCACCATGCCCGGCTAATTTTGTATTTTAAGTAGAGACGGGGTTTCACCATGTTGGACAGGCTGGTTTTGAACTCCTGACCTTAAGTGATCCACCCACCTCGGCCTCCCAAAGTGCTGGGATTACAGGTGTGAGCCACCACGCCCAGCCTGGTATTTCTTTATTTGGTATTTCTTCCATCTCTTATACCCTGATGGAGTCTTTTGTTGGTTTATGTGTAACATTATTGAATAAAGCAAAATTGTGAAAATTTTCTTTTTTAAATGAATAGACCTTTACCTGAACATTATAATCGCAGCATCTCTCATTGATCCGTTCACTCATTCATTCATCCACCTATTAATTCATTCACCCATTCATTCATTCACTCAGGTATTTTCTGAGTTCTTTCTGTGTCTGACACTCTTCTAAGCAGTGGGGATACACATGTCCCCTATTCTCATGAGTTAGTCTCCTGAAGAAGATAGATTTTAATCAAATAATCACATGCGTGCATGAGAGTTTGAAACTGAGATAAGGACCGCAAAATAAAGGAGCAAAGACCCAAAAGATCAAGGATGACTTCCCTGCAGGGGTGGTCCCTGAATCAAGGGCTTCAGCAGAAGCAGAAGTTAAGTAAAGAGGAGCAGGACAAGCCATAGGGGAATGCAGTTAGGGCCTCAAGCAGGAGGAAACAGGGGCAAAGTCCCAAAAGTAAAAGATAGGTAGTATTCGCGGAGCTACTCTAAGACAGATTCTCCCACCTGTGCTGACAGCATGCGTAATTTCAGGTCAATGAATACAAATGAATGCTCTAAGCATTTTCTAGATTCTCTAGATTATGCACATTGAGGGGCAGCTTGGAGTAGGGATGCTGGAGGTCTGGCCTTTAGACTCAGGCTTTAAAGAGGTCCTGGGAAGAGGAGCCAAACTGAAGTACCCAGAAATAGGGAATAATAGGTGGACAGCGATTTGAATGGCTTCCTTGTGGGAAAGGCAGATATTCTCATTTCAAGCCAGACCCCTCTGCCCCCACTTTAGCAGATGAGGGAACTTTGAACTCTGAGTCCCTAAAAACTTTTGAGAATATGGGAGACAGCCTTCTTATAGGTCAGTTTAGCTGCGGAGCGAAGAGATGGTTGACTTCCCATACACGTTAGGACTTCCATTCCAAACCTTGGCCAGCACCTAGGCAATGAAGAAAAGCCCCAGCTTCGGTTCTACTTAAAGTGAGACACTGCTTGCTCTTTCACACTCAGGTTAATATTCACTCCAACAGTGAGTTCAGAAGTGACCATGGGAGGACAAGAAGCATTCCAAATAACGACCTCACCATGGCACAGGGTCTGTGAAGGCTGTGCATGTTAGAGTCTGAGATATCAAAATATGGTATAGAGAATGTTCTATTTTGCAAAACAATTACCTTTTACAATCTATAACTAAGTGACAGGAAAAGAGAAGATCTCTTTATGTTCTTTGAACAAGAAGAACATCTGCACCGAGTTGGCTGTCTTCACAGGGAGTGATTCTCAGGGAACATGAAGCTTCCGACCTGTCACCCCAACCTCCCTTCCCCTGTTAATTTTCACATGGATTTATTTTAAACAAATTGTGTTCAATTTCCCAGATACCACTATATCAAAAAGACATAATTCTCTCTGCAAATATCAGAGATAGAGACAGATGACAGAGGATTACTCTCCAGTAGCAGGGGTTCCTCCCCACTCTTCCTCCATAGAGAACTTTATTTCTGGTGCAAAGCAAAAGAAAGGGTCAAGAGACTGATGAGAAGACAATCTTAGCAAAGCCTGATTTTCATGCTGCTGTTATTGTTTTTAACCTTTAGTGGGAAGTAACAGGAGACCTCATACTTTCTGAAAGCTTTTTTATCTGGTGGTAATTTTTAAGATGACATCAGCTAAAATATAAATGTAAATTGAACCATGGATGATTGAAATTTTCTGCATTATAATTTTATGTATTTTCCAAAGTCTCTGTAATGACAAAGTATCATCTCTGTCATCAGAAAAGAAACTGTGAAAATCTCCCCAGTGAGATCTGTGTTTGTTCTCAGGGCACTATTTGGCACGATGAGAGTGAGGGGATGATCTGGATGTTTTCGATGCCAAGCACCATATTAGCCTCAATCATGAGCAATTCCAATTCTTTTTCCTGTGGATTTGTATCAGTTACTAGTTTGTTTAAATCAGCTATTAAATGAATAAATGTGAAATCTTAAAAATACATTTAGAGAAGGTATGTGATTCTAAATTAAGAAAGCAGTTGGCATTTCAAATCATATGGAAGCAGATGAGAGAAACCTGCTCTCACCAGATCTCAAACCACTTTCAAAACTGCTTACTCTTTATCTTGGCTCCCTAATTAGGGCATTTTATCTTTGTGAGCATATACCATCACTGCATCATGATAACTCTTGGCTAGTATTCTGTGAAGAAATAATTAATAATAATCCACACCAGCCAAAAGTAGATAGAGCAACACGAGCAAAGAACTAGGTTGGTGTGAAGTGGCTCAATGGCCACTTGGGAAAAAACAGTAAGAGGGTTTTTATTGACCGAAGTGGTTTAACAAATGACACTTAAGTGATCTACTGGCATTTTAGAATAGAGGCAAGACTGCTCACTTATTAAGTCATTTTTAAAATAGTCATGAGAGCTTTTGCCATAAATCGAGAACAAAAGATTCCAGGAAACAACTTTTTATGAATAATTTATAAACACATAGTAATGTTGAAAGAAGGACTCTAGAGTTGAATAGGGTTATCAATTATATTTTCCAGTTGTCTTTCCCAGAGATAACTTTCTTTCCATGAGTTCAAACCTTAAAAATCAAGATGAGGTATTTTGGGTAAATTTGAGGATTGACAGACTTCGGCAGACTATCAGCTCCGTGAGATCAAGGGCCACATCTGTTTTATTTAGCAAGGAGCAGCATCAGGCCATGTGTGACAGTGGGTGTTACTCAGCAGGTGCTCAGTAAGTAATGAGTGGATGAATGATACTGTATAGTAGTGTCTGATTTTGCAAACAGAAAATCACAGCCTTTCTGAATGTAAATTTACACAGTAAACCCAATACCATATAGACTTTTAGTGATATTTTGGTAAAAATATCTTAGTAAAAAGACTAAGATCTTCCGGTAGAAAGATATTTCGCCAAGTATTTGCTGTGTGTGTTTGACTTGTTTTGGCCTGCAATGTGAATGATCCTGATAGATATCTAGGTTCTACTGGGTTCCAGAGCAATCCGTTAGTTAATGGGGTCTTGTATTCAACTTATATTTATCACATCCTTCTAATTTCACTTGTCTCACCCTGGCTCTTATTATAATCCCAAGCAGATAGATACATTAGTACCCCAGTCATAAGTCTCATCCTATTCACTGCTATCACGTCATTCTCTAGGAAGTATCTTTCTTTTCATCTCAGTCCATTCCTCATTCTTTCCATCGGTCCTGAATGCTTTCTGAGTCAAATTCTGACAGCAGACCCTGGGTCCTGAGTCTTTTTATGCTCAGACCCTGAACTTGCTCATTAGGTGCTTGTCTCGCTGATCCTCTTCACGTAGCCATGTGTCAGCCAATACGCTCAACTCACTACTGCCACCTTTATTGCTAGGCTCATGCTAGTCCCTTTGCAGAGAAAGAGAAACACATAGGGAAAGAGAAACACAGAGTCTTGAGTCGCTGGATCAAGCCATACCTGAAGTCAGAAACTTCCCTTGAATCCTTTAGTTATATGACTCAATAAATCATCCATTTACTGTATCCAGTTTGGGTTTTCTGACACTTGCAACTAAAAGAGTCTTAACGTATGCAGGGAAGAGGAGACGAGGGAGAGAGGAACAGAAAAATGAAGTAAAAAGGAATGGAGGAAGAAAATAATGAAAGATTTGTCCAGGGCTATAGAACTAAACAGTATAGGCTAAGAATACCACACGTAAAGCTCAGGGTCCAAGACTCTTTTCCATACTACTTTCCTTCAGAAATTAGTACTATTACTCATTGCCACACATTGTTACTTTAAATTTAACCAAATAAGATGTGACCTGTCATCAGGCCCCTGCAGGTTTAAGACATATATCTTCCCTGAGTAACTTACATTGTTTTCCGGGGGTGGTACACTTAAGAATTACTTGCACGATTAAGGTTCCCAAGGGGTCTATAGATGCCAGTTTTAATTTAAATAAATACTAATGCTAAAATCAATTTGTAGGATATTTCAATTGGATCGATAGGTACAGTCTTCACTAAATCCAAGGTATTTCCCTATTAGTGCTTCTTTAGAAGTGCATACCAACACCATATCAGGATTTTCAGAAAACTGCTACAAAGCCATCATTCTCAGAGACTGGATCAAACAGACGATGATCAAAACATAAAGCAAAAACTAGTATTTCATCTTTGAATTCAGAGTACCTGATTTCTACTAAACACCGATAAGAGTTTTTCCCACAGGAGATCCTGCCTGTGCCTCCCTAATTTTCTTGGTTTCATGGTGCTTTGTGCTGAGAACAGCAGAAGTAAGGCAGAGGATACAGCTGTCATCTGTGCCACAGACACTGACATGCAGCTTAGTCACAGAACAGAGAGAACATGTGAAATTCACCATCACACCTTCGCAACAGTGTCAGCGTAAAGACTCAGGTCCTAGATATGATGACAGGACTGAAAATGCTTCTGGCTACAATGAAATGAATCTCCCACTCCCATCAGTTTCTTCAAACTGATGATATTTTTCTTTAAACAATGGATTTAATTATTCTACCCATAAGAAGTCCAGGTTGTTAATGAACTGATAAATTTCTACAAGTTAAAAACAAACATATCTCATAGTACTAGTGGTTCCTGCCTCGCTAATGTTTCACTCAGGCCATCTCCCTCTTCTCTTCTAGTAGAACAACTTCAATAGGTAAGAAAGTTTTCTTACATCCAGGAAATTTCTTTAATCACCAAAATCCATGGTGTTTGCTTTTCATCTTCAAATCACTCCTTGGTTGTTATGACATGTTGCCTCCTATTTCTGGTTATCCATGTAAGTTTCTTGCTCTTCCTACATAATTGCAACCCCCTGAAAGACAGGTACTGACTCTAACATGGCTTCTTCATCTGGAGCTTGTAACAACCTCCTACAAATCGGGTAATCCATACGTGTTTTAAAGAGAAAACTGGTTATCCCTGGACTATATTAAAACAGTGGTATGAATATTCTAAAATAACACCAATATGTCTGTGGAATGGGTTTGTCATTTAAGAGAGGTGTTCACTCAGCCTGAGAATGGGAGAAGGTGAAGACACTGTGAAATGTGTGTGAGAAGTCAGAAGGTGTCTTCTCTCAAATGAAGACTTCCCGATCCTGTTCTCCACAGACAATTCAATGTGGTTTAAAGGTTGCTGCTGTGAGCCAAACTGATTAGCCACATTCTGATGAGGCCAATGCTACCAAAACCAGCCGTGGGAGCTAATTCGCTAGTACTCCACCAACATTTCCTTGATACCGGAGATGTCATGGGATCTCAGTTCCTGTTCACCTCTGCCTCTGACTGGATTCTAGGTCTTGAGTAGGTCACTGCTTCCCTGTGGGACTCAGTTACCTCATCTTTAACATGAGGATAAAATTCCCGGCAGCGTAGCTAACTCACTCAATGCTGGGGAAAAATTAATAATATTGATGGTGTTAATAATTAAATAATAGCTAACATGCACCGAGTTATACCATATTCCAGGCACTGTGATAAGTCCCATAGCTCCCTTAACTCTTACTATTCTGAGAACAACTCTAGGACAACAAGCACCATCACTATGTCTATTTTACAGATGAGGAAAGTGAAGCTCAGAGATGTTAAATAGCTTGTCCAGGATCACAGAACTAGGAAGTAGCAGAGCAGTATTTGAACCCTGGCATTCTGGTTGCAAAGCATTACCCTCTGTACCATTCTGCCTTACACAAATAAAATAAGCCCTGTGACACAAAAAACTTTATGAACTGCAAAAGATTAAACCACTGTAAAGTACTGTTATCATCAATGCAAACAGATGATCATTACATTTATTGTAAAAAATCGGTAACCACCTGTCAGGTCTCCATATGCAAGCCTGCAGTCAGAAAGTCTTAAGTCCTGCTTGCCTCAGCTGATCATCTCCCACCCCCTGCCTGCATTTGCCATTGACCCTAATTGCCCAGCAGGGCTTCCCTGGACAAGCCCCTCACCCCACCCTGCCATCTTAACTATTATTATAATAATGTGAATACTCCTCACCCCACCCTACTGTCTTAACTACTCTTATCCCACCCACCATTGTAACTAAACTTACGGTAATGTGTACTCTTTGCCCCTACCCCCACCACTGTAACTGATCTTACTCTGTAACTTTCCACTGCACCCCAAACCTATAAAACCAACTCCTATCCCACTGCCCTTTGCTAACGCCCTTTTTGGTCTTAGCCCACCTGCACCCAGGTGAATACACAGCCATGTTGCTCACACAAAGCCTGTTTGTCGGGGGGGTCTCTTCATTCAAAGCGCGCGTTTTTCAACACCACCAACCCATTTAGTGAACGCACATAAACCTCTGTCAGTAATACTCAATCCATCTGCAGAGAAACAATTAGAATTGCATTAGCACATCATCACAGAAGAAGTTCTCTTGACACCATCTCTGCCAAAGAACTCATTCTTCCCTGGGGTTTGAAAAGGCAAAAAGAAAAACAAAAATCTCATGCCGCATCTGACAATAGGAACAAACTCTTCTCACAGCTCTGATAATGCAACACTTTTTGAAATAACAAGTTAAGGAACGTACTTCGACTGCCCTCATTAGCTGGCAACCTGTGTGGGGACGGCAAACCAGCTTTACATCCGGAACAAATCCCAGGGAAGAATTCACACCACAGAGCCTGTTTCTATTTGCAAGTAAAACAATGGCCCCAAGTGTCCTTCCATAAAGCTATATGGTACCAAATCCAGAGCTCAAACTGGTTACAAAGAGTCGCCATTGATAAGACACGGCATTTCAGGTCCACCTGCCATGGGCCAAGGAGGTATAAAGCTGATACCGTGACATGCAATTTTTTTGAGCCCTCCTTTTGCCTTGTCTATGCACTAAGTTACTTTGACATCACACCTGCTTCTATTCTGCCTGGAAGCCCTGTCTGCACAACAGATGGCAGAGCGTTTGCCTGACAAATGTTCTTGGGTCAGTATAAGAAGGTGGTGGTGGGGACTGTGTGGGTATGAAAGGAGGGGAAACTCTTCTCGGGCAGCAGAGCAGCCACTGATCCCCAACTAAGCTAGGGAAACTTCCTACCTAGTGAGGGTCTGGGTATGTCTGAGCTCTGAATGTTCCCAGCTCTGTTCATCCCTCCTGACAATCTCGTCCAGGATAGTACAAAGCCACTGCTGCAACAGGAAATTACAAAGGAAATCCTGATGTAGGCATTTAGAAAAAAATACATCAGAACAAAACCTTAGCAAATTTAAAAGTTAACTTCAAATTCAATTCTAACTCTATTTCCAACTTAGCTCCCTTGAATCTAACTGAAGATTCACCTTTCTTAACTCTAAAGTTAACCCTTTAATCCCAACTCCTAGCTTTGACCTCTCAAGTGTCTTTAACTTAAAATCAAACTTAGTCTCTTGAGGAGGTAATTAAACTTCAACAACTAATTGGAATGAGTTCTTGGGAACTGAGAGCTTGGTTTATCATTACATCTTGTCTTCAGAGGTTAAGAAAATCCTCACTTTCTGTTATGTAAACTTAACACCAGAGTAACGTTCTATTTCAGCAATGATGGTAATTTTTAAAAAAATTATACTATTATTCACTTAAAAAAATCCACGATGCAAGATATAAAGTAACATAACGCTCCTTGATGGTGAAAACACCTCTTAGGCACCATGCTTTGCAGACAAACTGTGTATCTGGAGGGAATCTTCTTCTCCCCTCATCCCAAACTGCACATAGCACCTGGTAGGCCTCAGTCTTCAATAAAATGAGCCAACTCGGCACATTTCCTTTGACTCACTTGTTTAGATGGCTTAGGAACGCAACCTGCTCAACATTAGTAAGTCTGGGCCCATTAAAAGGGAGACTGACACTAAACTGAAATCCATTTTAACCTTCTCCAAGATTTTCCTCGGACTCTTTAATCAGCCTTTCCTTACACAGGGGTGAGGACAAATCTACTATAGATAAGGAAGAAGAGAGCGAGATGATGCTCTTTTTGAGGGCGAGGATGACACTGGCTTTGTCCACTGTTTTCATCACAAAAGTTGAAGTGGGTATGTGGTAGGTTCTCAAAAAACAAAAACTGGTAAATAAGAACAGGGTGTGCTAAGCACTCTGCAGAGACCTTCCCATTTTCATGCTCTTATTTAATACTCACAAAATCCTAACAGCAGGGGGTATTATTATTCCAATTCTGCAGCCAAGGAAACAAATGCAAATAGCCAACAGTGGACGGAGTCATATTGAAATACTTAAAGCATGCATTTCCTATGAGCGAGAGAGACATTTTGCAAACATGGGTAGAATGTGGCTTTTTGTGACCTGCCTCAAGATCCACCCTATCAATTTAGGCTAAAAATACAACCTTCCTCTGAATATTCAGTTGGAAGATAACAAGTCAGGTAAATTCAGTCTAGCAGTCCATGGGTAGGCCTCAGAGGATAGGAGGCCCCAGAAATTAAAGGCAACATTTTGTGTACATGTGAATTTTCCCATGGAAAAAGTCCACAGCTTTCAAATACTTAAAAGATTCTATGATCCTCCCAGGCCACAAAGTTTAATGAGTTAGCTGCTTTCAATTAAACTTATGCTTCTAATTGTCATCCGCAAAGAGTCCAAAGGGCTCCAGATGCCCTTTGTATGCCTATTGAAAGAAAAATGATTAGCATGAAAGGCTGGTGGGTATTAGACGTGAGAATAGTCAGTCAAACACCTTAGGTATGGAAAGCACCCGCATAGATCACCACTTAACGAAGAATAGTAATTCTGAATTCATCTCATTGCTAGCATTTGTCCACAATGAGATTGAGAAGCCATTCTATTGCTGACCAGACAGTCCTGAGGAGAGTGAAATGACAGAACCCCTGTGTCACTCACCAGAGTCACTACTCTTCAAAATGTGAAAAAGAACCAACAAAATCCTCATTATGACAGTGCCTACAAACAAGATCCTTCTGACCATTTCATTTTCTACACACTTCATCTGCAACAAGAATGTACAGGCCTGAGGCTCTATACTTGGTGAAACCATGCTCATGTTCAAAAAGCATTTATTGAGAGCCTACTATATTCCCAGCGCTGCAATAAACACTGGTTCCTATACCATCTGGATACCCTCATGTGATTCTAGGCAACATGTTTAAAATAGAACAGTCACCAAATGAAGAACCCTGAGATTGGAGGAACCAGTTTAGGGAAGGGGTAAAAATCATGCCATGTACACAGTCAAAGGCATTGATGATTCTTTAAGAGGAGAATAATACATTGTCTTTCAACTTCTACAAAGTTTCTAGGTAGAAGAAGAAACAAAGAATCAATCCAAATTGCTGGAGAAGTCTGAAAGAGGACCACAGGGCAAAGATTTCAGAGAAGCAAACTGTTGGTTCACAATAATAACAAGAAAGAAAGGAAATGAAAAAGCAAACTATTCTAGCTGGGGTTATTCAACAATGGAATAAGACAGCTGGCAAAATGTTAGTCGTTGCTGGAGGAATTTGAAATGCATTTATACATTAAAACCACTAAAGCTATAACTATAAAACCAAAAGATGGGTTAGTACAAGATGATTGTCCTAAAATACACAGTCAACGTAGTCACTGTGTGAACCTTAAAAACTAATGTTGGTTATTCTGTTTACAGAGAAGAATGTGATATTCACAAATCAACTTATCACAAATTACATGCTTACTCTATTAATGTAATGACCTTGGGAGTTGACTTATAGTCTTCCTTGACCTAATGAACATGCTGAGTATAATCAATTAGGTTTGCAATTAAAATTACAATTTATCTAACATCCCCCCACCACCCCCACCTTTTTATAAGGCTCAGGAGACAGTGGGGTGATAAATATAAGCCCTTCTGCTGTGCCTATCTTTCTATTTTTTAAAGCATTTCTATTATGTATAATTTATTAAACCTTAAATTTCTTCCCTATTTGTTAGTTTCAGCAAAATTTAGTCAGGTTTCGACACAGAGTATCAAGGGATAATTAGGACAGTTAGCAGTAATTTATCATTTCTCAGCTGGGTTTTCATGCTTTCGCTGACTGCCTGTAGTTTTCTGTTAGCCAGTTCTACACAGATCACTATGAAATCTCCTTTATCTTTGTGCAAATTGCTTTCCTATTTTCCTAAAGTGAGTTGAAAGACGAGCCAATCCATTCCTGAAAATCTAGCCACCGGTGTCTTGTCATCAGAGTGCAGCTGAGGCCACGGCCTCAGACGAACAGCTACAGTGGCTAATGGATGATGCAGTGCCACGGGAGGCTTTTTTCCAACCTGCTGTGGGTTAGAAATTTAAACCAGGCAGCCCAACTTCAGGTTAGATCTTCACAAAACATGCACAGAGGTCTGTGAATGTGCCAATACACAGTTTATGGAGCACATATTGCTTAGGAAGCCACCAGAGATGAAAAGCTCAGAAAAGGCAGAGACACTAGTTCTGTACCACTTCCACTGAAAAGAAGGATTTTATTAAGCCTGAACCAAAAAGGGAGGACCTCGTGTTCTTTAGAGAGATTCATTTACTAGATGGTGAAAAATGAATGCTCTGGGTAATTTCATTTTGAATTGATTTATTTCTAAATGGGGGGAAATTGACACTTGGTGAAGAAAGTAAAAAGCGGTTCTCTGGAAAGAGCCAGCCAGTCTCAGGTATAACCCAATTATTCCAACACAGGAAATAAGGACACAGAAGGAAGGGTGGAAGGTCACCTGAGAAAGTCATTCCTTACAACAAATACCTTCCTTTCCCTTTCCCTACAGACTCTCAGAGAAGTATAAACTGACCCATATTTCCAGTTTATTTCTGCCACCTAAACCTAATCAAAGTCCACTTTTTAGAAATCTAATAGTTATTCGCAATTAGACTGCACAGCAAATTAAATCATAAATTTCTCTATCTCAGCCCTGGTTGTCACATTCCTAAAATACAACGTGCCTCCCTCGGGCACTTTATTTAAATCTCTGAGGCCAGGCTCCAAAGCAAGTTATGGATTTGATAATTTGCTAATGTGGCTACAGTAATTGTTTTGAGTCATATTTATGATTTTATTGGATCTTACAACAATCAATAATAATCCATTGATGTCCCTGACTCCGGGGTTTTCTCACAGTCGACAAATGGGGCAGTGGATTTATTTTTAATGTACTCACTTAGCACTCTCTCACGGGGAGAGCGAGCCCTGCATATTTTAATAAAGGGCAAGAAATGAATGGCATTGGTACACATACTTTACTCTGAAAAACTAGCTGCAGGATAAGATTTAATGCTAAAAAGAAAGGAGAGAATAGACTAACAGGGCCCATTTTGTGCAGCACCACCATCATTAAAGTTAATGGAATTACTGTGTGGTCATGCACCAGAGGGAGCCTATTGGAAGTTAAGCTCTTCTAGGGCCATTGATTCACAGACTTTCACTCAAAGATTCCCACTGGCATGAGATGAGTATTGCAGATATGCAGAGGTACTTTAGAAATTGTTTACTCAAACTGCCAGTTAAGCATATTAAGAAACAACAGTAATTGGATATTTTAAAGTAGAGGATCTAGTGGGACACGTCTTCTGTTAGAAGTAGCAAAAATTTCAACTCCAACTGGCTTAAACAATAGAAGACTTTATTGGATCACCTAATTTCTTTTTTGAGACAGAGTTTCACTCTATCGCCCAGGCTGGAGTGCAGTGGTACAATCTCAGTTCACTGCAACCTCTGCCACCTCCCAGGTTCAAGCGATTCTTGTGTCTCAGCCTCCCAAGTAGCTCGGATTACAGGTATGGGTCACCACGCTTGGCTAATTTTTGTATTTTTAGTACAGACATGGTTTCACTATGTCAGGCAGGCTAGTCTCAAACTCCTGACCTCAGGTAATCCACCCGTCTTGGCCTGCCAAAGGGCTAGGATTACAGGCGTGAGCCACGGTGCCTGGCTGGATCACCTGATTTAATTCAAGTCCAGAAGTAATGCAGGCTTCCAGTCTGGTTAATTCAACAACCCAATAATGTCACCTAGTGTCCAGCTTCTTTCTGTCTCTAACATTCCAGCCTCAGCATCTGTTTCGTTCTAAGGCAGGCTGCCCTAGAAATTATACGATGGCTGCTAGAAGCTGTCAGTTACCAGCTTTCTTGTTCATAAGCAGTAGTGGAGAAAACAGCCCATCCACAACCAATGCATCTAAGTGCTCCATGATGATGGGACTCCTATCCTTTTCAGTGTAGGATTCCTAAAGTCAAAGGAATCCTACACTCTAAATAGCTGAGGAAAGGTTTAATGAAAGCCATTACTGTGGCAGAGACAACTGACTTAAACTAAGGTGGGCAAATTATGGCCCCCCAGGCCAAATTTGGCCCACCATCTGCTTTTATAAATAAAGTTTTATTGGAATACAGCCATGTTGATTTGTGACAATTATTTTTCATATATTCTATGGCTGCTTTTGTGCTGCAAAATCAGTGATATAATTATGACAAAGACCATCTAGCCCTGAGAGCCTAAAATGTTTACTATCTGGCCTTTCACAAAAGAAGTCTGCCAACTCCTGGCTTGCACCAAACAAGGTCTGCACCTGGAGCTAAAGATAAGTTGAAAGTCAGCCTAACTTTGTGGCTACTAAATAAAGAGGGAGGGTAGAAAGAATGCTAGAGGGACAACCACAGTGCCCAAGATAGACATGAGAGAAAATTCTTCGAGTCTAGAAAAGTGGGCTTAGACACTGAAAAACCCAATCAATCTAAGGGACCTACCATAAGCACATGTGAAATACCCTCTGCCCTGAAATATACTCTGAATATCATCAAAACATGAAATACATTAAAAATTGAATTACAGTTTCTTACCACAGCATAAGTCCCTGTGTAACCGCTCCCTACTCACCTTTTCACACTTCTCTCCTGCTGCCACTCTCTCTACACTAAATTTCTGCCATTTGGTCTTCAATCATTTCCTAGAATGTGCCAAGCTTATTCCCACTGCCATTTCCTCTGCCCAGAATGTTCTCTCTTCGCCAGCTCTTCACCTGGCTAGGCCCCTGTTGTTCCCAGTTCTTGGTTTATAGGTCATCTCTTCAATGGGCCTTTCATGACCATCCCATCTAAAGTAGCCACACCACCCCATTCCCCTTCTACCATGTCATTCCATTACACAACACCTTGTTTTAGTCTTTCTAATATTACCCCAAATCTGCAATATTTTATTTGTTCCCTTTCACGTAGGGGAAAGAAGATGATATGCTGGGAGTCGTTCCTTGGCTGTCTTGCCTTCCACTTTATCTCAGGGCCTGTGAGTGCCTGGCACATAGTAGGTACTCAGTAAGCATATATAGGGGTAATAAATACATGAATATAAACTATAGAACTGCTACAACTTTATCAGCCTTGCTCCATTATGGTGTTCATTTCAAAGTCTGTCCTTAAAAACAAGGACTATGTCTCATTATTCTTAGTTTCTCAGGACCTGTGACAGTATCTGGCACATAGTAGGTGATAGAATAATAAATTAATGAATGAATGCAAGAGAGATGAACATGAGGAGGAGGACCAGACTACCTTTGGTAGTGAGGAAATCCAGATCAGAGTGGTTCAGAACTAGAAGCAGCCACCTCAGAGTGCCCTGAGTTTCCAGGTATAGAGGAAGATGAAAGACAGACTTAAATGCTACAGGGATGAGTAACTGTCAAGTAGCAGATGATACTAGATGACTTTCAAGGTCACTTGCCCCTCTGGGATTCTCTTGAATTATCCTATACTCTGAGTTTCTTCCTCAAGAGTGAGATTAATCGATGGTCATCTGATAGTGGAGCAAAGCTTGGAATCACATTTATTCCTTCCATGGCCGAACAGTTTCATCAAACTTATACCGCTAAAACCTGATTACATTTGGGAATTTATACCATTTACAACCAACAGATGAACTGAAACGCAAATAAAAGCCCCTGTTGGGCTGTTTGTTAGGGAACCAGGATAGAAAGCACGATGAGAAAATATTTTGCTGGGGGAAGAGGTACTGAAATATGGACCCCAGAGTGGGAGACTTGAATGTGAACATTAGGAGAAATGAATTCCACCACGAAGAAAACGAATATTTGGTGTGTTCACTTTGTTCACTCAGTGTTGTTTTTCTTCTCAACCACTCTAGGCAAGGTCAACATCTTAAAGAATTCCATCTTCATTTTTCATGTAGTGTCAGGAACAAGGCAAATTTATTTAAAAGAATAAACTACCAGAGAAAGAAATGGAAGTTTTCATTATGGGAATCCAATAATATTACCTTTATGTTGAATGAGCCTAGGATTTCAAACCATTGTGTGTGTGTGTGTGTGTGTGTGTGTGTGTGTGTGTGTGTGTTTTATCCTTGTCTCCTGACGTTTAGGATTAATCTGATTGAAAGGCTTCCAAAGATGTATGTCTCAATTTCCCTGATTCTGATGGACAAGAGGCTTCTTTGGAGAAGGGACCTATTAGACAATACAGGTAGGATGGATGCCTCATGACATGTGAAGTTAAAATTTCAAAATGACCCTTTCCCAACACTAACGGAATTGACTTAGAAGGAGGGAAAGGATTCCTCACCATGTTTGGCCTGAGGGCCATTACAGAGTCGCACCATTTCAACGTTTTTCACTCAAATGTCCTCAGGAAGGTCATTATTCTAATTCTTCCATGTCTGTGGCTCTGCGGGTTGCCTTGTCTATTATTCATTAAGCTGGTTTCCATCTGACCCTGGCTCAGCCACGAAACCCTTACTTTTCCAGCTGCTTTTTGTGTCTTGAGAATTACTTTATTAATGACTTTGGCAAAAAGGGTAAAGAGGAGCCCCTAAAGGGGACTGAGTAATTCGAGATGAATATTGCGGAAGAAACAAGTCCAGGTCATCTAGACCAAGAATCAAAATATATTTACAAAAATAAATAAACGATATTGCAGTTGATCTTTCTAGGTAACCATCAGAATCAACTGTGGACCTTTCAGAAATCTACTTCATGGGCCCCATCCTCAGAGATTTGAAAACAGGAGGACTATGAGAACTAGTTATATGTTAAAGATAATAAAGCAAAGAGAATCAATCATAATAGTCATTTCTTAATGGAAAGTTCTTCAAATGAGGCCCTTGGTTTTTCTTTTAAAATGCACTTTAAAACATAAATAGAATCCACAACCATGTACACATTACCCAATTTAACAATAAAACATTGTAAAGCTGAAAACCCCAGGTACAATTCACAAACCACATTGGGCCGCTTCCCCTCACTATCTCCACCCAGAGGCAGTAAGAATGCTATCTGTGTCTTCCCTTCTAAGCCATATAAAGATCTACATGTTTATAAATGTATATGGCAGCCTATTAGCAACCTGTTCTTATATTTTATTATTCCTTGCTGTTAATAACTCCTACTCAAAAGTTTGTAACATTTGAATGTGTTTCAGCTATAAGGCCCAATTTCAATCAAGGCACACATTATGGTATGAATTTTCATTCCCCATTCTGTATTTAAGGACATGATGTAGTCTAAAACAAATGGTTCCAGAGCACTTTAAGAGGCCAAGGTGGGAGGATCACTTGATGTCAAGAGTTCGAGACCAGCCTGGCCAACATAACGAAATCCAGTATCTACTAAAAATACAAAAATTAGCTAGGTGTGTGGCTCAAGCCTGTAGTTCCAGTTGCTCAGAGGCTAAGGTGGGAGGATTGCTTGAACCCGGGAGACAGAGGTTGCAAGAAGCCGAGATCGCACCATTGCACTTCAGCCTAGGCGACAGAGCAACATTCCATCTCAAAAAATAAAACAAATGGCTCATCTACTGAGGCTGAATTGGCCACTAATATTTAATCAAAAGCACTGAATCTTTGTCACGTGATTAATTGGGCTGCATTTATTTTACAGAAATGACAGTTCGGCCAGACAATTATTTAAATGTCACAAGTTTAAAACTTTGAAATTAGAATGAGCAGATTACATGGAGTTAGAGAATTTTACATATGATTTCCTAGGCTTGAAACAGACAAATTAAATGGTGAGGGAGGGTAGTAGCTCCTCAATGATTAGTTATTGATCACTAGTATCCTACAGGAAAATGTCAACAGTGAGTAACGGGCCTTACTACATCAACAAAGGTAAGAAGCTGACTGAATAATAATGCCTTACATTTAGGTGGGATTTTAGGGTCCACAAAACACTTGCCTTTCATAGGATGTCTGGCTTCACAGTGATTAAGCAGAAATCACGGGCTCTGAGTCTCAGGGATAAAAGACAGTTTACTGAATCCTATAAAACACTGAATGTCCCTACTACATGTGCCACATGTTGGCATTACAAATATCAAAATAAATTCAACAGCCAAATATCCACTTTGCTGTATGTCAGGGCCTCTAATTACTGAGGGAATTTGTTTGGTAGTACTAATGAAAAATTAAACACTAAAAGCATATAATTCTGCTATAAATTGACATACAGCAATAAAGCAGCATTTAGGTTAGTTAAACTTCACCTGTGTCATAAAGTTAAACAGGGATTGTCCTCTGGATATTTTTAGATGGAAACCAACACTATTCCAAGCAGAGCAAAATAGTACAGATTACTCTGTGTCGAGGGTGACAAAACATTTACAAAACCTGTGCTTCAGCGTTTTCCACTGTGATTACAGGATACAAAGTATTTTTAGGAGCAGACTGGTCATAGGATATAATGAAGACATGGAGTTTTGGATATGCTGTGGTTTGAATCCCAATTCCACTGTCAACTGTGCTTTTTCAGTATGTGACTTTACTTCTTCAAACCTCAGTTTCCCTAAGTGTAAAATATTAATGCCTACTTTTGCAGGTGTGAGGATTGAAGTAAGAATGATAAAACTAATGGCGAACGCGTACTGAGACCTTACTATGTGTCAGGCACTATTTTACGGGGATTTACATGCATTCATCCATTTGGTGCTCACAACACTTCAAGGAGACAGGATACTCTTAAGACCTCCATTTTCTAAATTTATGAATGAATGTGGGGGCTCAGAAAGGTTAAATGGCCCAAGGGTCATGCACCTAGTAGGTGGCAGCTCTGGGTTTGAAACCAGGTAGTCTGGCCCCAGAGTCTCCCCTCGTCATTAGTGTGCTTTAACTTCCCACATTTTCTTCTCACCCTCATCCCTGCTTCAGGACCTCTCTCATCCCATTCACTTTAGCTGCCTGTAAGTCTGAATGAACAGGGTAAAAGTAAGAATGTGAAAATACTAGGGGACTTGGTTAATCTTTCTTTCAGTGCTTTGATCCAAATGGCATCATGCAAATCAAAATTAACAAACTAGAAATGAAAAAACTCAATGATTTGGTATCCACTTAGGAAAGGGCTTGAGGGTTTAGTAGGAGAGAGGAAGTTTCCCAAAGAAGACAGGCAGGCCCCCAGCCCCTTCTCCTGCTTAGAGAGCTGTGGACTGGGGGTTTTGCCTCTAATCACCAGGATGGGCGGCGGGGGGAAAGTCAGAGACATTTACATGCCAGAGGGAAAGGGCATGTAACCTCAACACTTTGCAAAGGCATTCACTCCCACATGTACACCCAAACCCATCCCCTAAGCACTGCAGTTGTTTTTGGTCTACCAACCCAGTCAAATTGGATTCATTCTGAGTGCAGAGATACAAATTGTAAGGCAATTCTACGAGATAAAAGCTACAGCATCCTGAAGATACTAATTCTTCAGGCAGTAAATACATGCATTAGATATAAACATAGTCAAGGCACCATTCACCATGACTATAATCAAAGGATCAAAGCCTTGGCCAGTCACAGTGGCTCATGCCTGTAATCTCAGCACTTTGGGAGGCTGAGGTAGGTGGATCACCTGTGGTCAGGAGTTCAAGACCAGCCTGACCAACATGGAGAAAGCTCATCTCTACTAAAAATACAAAAATTAGCCAGGTGTGGTGGCAAATGCCTGTAATCCCAGCTACTCGGGAGGCTGAGACAGGAAAATCACTTGAATCCAGGAGACAGAGGTTATGGGGAGCCAAGATCATGCCATTGCACTCCAGTCTGATCACGAGATCACGCCATTGCACTCCAGTTTCACAAGAGTGAAACACCATCTCAAAAAAAAAAAAAGTCCTTTGGCAAATTACACCTCTCTTGAAATTTCTTTCCAAATGAGAATAGTAAGTAACAGTAAAAGATAATCATTTTCATCCTCAAGATACAGATTTCTTTCTCGGTGCACACCAAATCTTTCCCAGAAATTGGTTTGAGTTGAGAGCAGTGGCTCTGTGGAGATTTCCCTACAACTATTTCTTATCACTCCTTCAGGAAAGCAGCTCAGGAAACTGAAGTGTGCATCAGAATCACTTGCAGTGTCTGTTAGGACAGAGTCCTTGGCCCCACCTCAGAACTACTGAGTCAGCACAGCGGGGGGCAGGTGGGTTTCTGCCCTATGACTAACTTCTTTAGGTAACTGTGAAGTACTCTTATCGATTCATAACCCTGACTTACTCATTATCACCTTCGCATATACCACAGGCTAAAAATGTTCAGACAGAGAAGGCTGGTACTTTTTCCCCCCAATTGATAAGGCAGACTTCTGAATTTTCAAGGGGTCATTTTTATAAAAAGTTCAAATAAGATATTCAAATTGCACAAGTTATATAGTCAGAGGAATGTTTTCTCAATAATTAACCGAAAGGCAGTCATTCATAGCAAGAGAATTCAATGTATAATAATTAAATGAATTTGGCAGGACCATAAACCATCTCACTGTTAGTTACATCCCCTTAAAGCCTAGTCACAACTTATTTTATAGATGAGAAACTGAGGTTGAGATTATGGTTAAGCAACATGCAAAAGGTCCCAGGGTCGTGATGTGGCAGAGCTGGGATTTGAACTAGGGTGAACTGGTCAGATTCCATAGCCATGTTCAAATCTTAGTTGACGGCTGTTACATGTACCACCTACCAAACATGAATATGTCAGTTTTTCTCCACCATCACTCAATACAATAGATATGGTTTCGACATTCAAAAAAACAAGGAAATAGATGTTCAGAGAGGCTACAAGGCTGATCCAAAGGTGCATAGTTAGGAAGTTAGTAGAGCTAATATTCCTAAAAGAACCTCTGACTGATGCTAAAGCATGTCAACTACTAGACTTAATTAAGAGATAAAATGTCACAATTTCATGAATCTGAAAGATTACCAAATTTTCAGGTGGAAAATTTGTTCTAGAACCACAGGAACTTATCAGTGAACAGAAGAGCTTCCTTTTTATCTTATTCGATTTTTGAATTATACTTCTATAAAGAATTATCTTATTCTTCTGCAGCAACCTAAAAAGTAATTTTCAGTATCTCAACAGTTATTAGCAGCTACTTCTCACAGCATTAATACTATAAAATTAAATTTCTAAGTAGAAGATTCAAGTACCATAAACATAGAAGAGTGTAACCAAGCGTAATCTATAAATTGTTCTTATGAGATTCCAGATTACCTGCCTGGCATAAATCTCTCTTTAATATACCTAAAACGCCCTCCCACCCAAAGATGTACATACTCATTGTTCTAAAAGATAGCTCACATTAAACTCATTAAGGAGCATCCCTTCTAAAGGAATGAATATTGCCTAATGGTTTGGTTAGATGGAATTACATTTTGGAACATGATTTGAGAACTTGATTCATGGAAATTTTGGTCTTCGTTAGTGAAACTGGAATATTGGAGACTTCTGATAGAGATTCCAGGAGTACCCCTGACCGCATGCTGGAATATACATACACATCATCTAGTATCTGTTAACTGAAGTTTGAAACTTACGAGATTCATTCCAACCAGCAACAAGCAAAGTTCCATTATCATCTTTACTCTCTTCCCCACACATAAGAGCCATGGGAAATATAGGAGAGAAAAAGCTGTATCTTTTCCTTACCCATTGCCAGGTTCATGGCTCAGACCCCTGCAACACAATACAGATTAACAAGAGAAGAGCCTAACAGATGTATTTAATATAAGTTTTATGTGCCATGGGAGCCTTCTGAAATAAAGACCCAAAGAAACAGGAGACAAAAGTATGTATTTTTATGGACAGTTATGCAGAAGGATGATTGGAAGATAAAAGAGTATGACTTGATGATAATGAATTGGGGAAAACTTGGCAAGGCCCATGTGTTCAGATTCTTCTTGGCATGTGAGCATAGGGCAGAATTCCTCTTGAATGAGGGCCTTATGACCTGTTTGCAGGGAAAGTATGTCAGAGAATTCTTTTCTGGTGCACTTGAGGGAAGACAAATGGAAGAAGGTCAGAGAGTGATTTTCCTGCTTCTGTCTTTTCTCAGTTTCCTTCACCTTAAAATACTCAGTATGCAGAGCTAGCATATTTGGGGGTAGCGTGCCCTGCGACCTATCATAAACAATGATAAAATCCAAGTCCTCACAAAGCTTACCGTCTCAAAGAACTAGAGAAAAGACAGAGGTACAGATGCATAACCAAACAAATAAAAGACAATGAAGAATGCCTTGAGAGAAATAAAATCATGCAACAGGACAGAGAATACGGATTTTAGGAGAGCTACTTCAGAAGAAGGGTCAGGGAGGCTGTCTGGATCTATATGGTTGAAGATGAAAGAAAAAGATTATTTCTCAAGCCTGCAGGACATCAAATTGCTGCAATAATCACCTTGTGGATGGCAGGGTTCTACTACTTTTAAACCCAAAAAGGAGAGTTAATAATCAATTGTGAAATAAGAGGTCACTTTTTTACTTCGATATTTCCCTTTCCTGACTACAAGTGCCTTACTGACTAAACGTGGCCACCCTTGTTCTTTGCAGAGCAGAATTTAAAGCCCCTGAAACAAAAAACCCTACAGTGGTATCATGTTCAAGAGGCTAACTCAGTGGTGCACCTTCATTAACAATAACAACAGTTGCTTCAGGGGAAAAGACCATTACTGGGCTTATTGCTATTACCACTCAGCATGAGACAAAAATGGTTGAGGACCCAGGGATCAGGCAGAACATCAAGAATGAGACACAGAGGCAAAGATGAAGAGAAACAGTCACTGTGCTTTCCATGGCAGGTTGTCAAATGCTGCCTTAAAATGTGCAACTGTGAATTTCAAAATATGAAATGCTCAGAGTTTTGAATTGCAGTTTTCACAACCGGACAGCGGAATATTAAAGATGCTTCTTTGTCCCCTAGAGGGGCTGGCTACTGCAAGACCAGCTTCCAAGGGTCATAATTATGTGGCCATTGCCACTTACTATTTTATCATCATATGATACTGAGGCTGGTAAATATCTCTCGTGGGATGTGCTTGTTAATAATGAAGATTCCCAGTCCCCAACCACAATATTCTAAATAAGGAGATTTAGAATAAGAATTGAGAATCAACTTTTTGTTGTTGTTAACTGATATCAAAATTAATTTTCATGCAGGTGATAGAAAAATCACATTTCGAAAAACAGACGTGACAACTTTAGATACGGATACTTCATCTAAAAGGACAGTTTTAGAACTTTCATTGTTCACTGGGATTTTATGTGTGTGTGTGTGTATGGTGGTTTTTCTTTTAACCACCATATTCTCCAAATGATTCTAGACAGCCCCATTCATTCACATCAGGGGACTTCTGTGATCAGGCTGGAAACAATTGAAAGATGTGCAAGACAACATAATCTGCTGATTTAAAAAACAGATTTGTTCTTAAAAAATCAACTTAAGCTAAATAATCATGGTGGTGATAACAATAACCACATTCAACAATTCATACGTAAGTATGATATGTTAAGAATTAGTCCATCATCATCACCATCAAAACTAACAAAAACTTTACAAATTTTGGCCAGATAATTGGGACCTCAAAAAGTAATTACTATTGGAGTTACACAGTCTATAGCCATGGTCATCAGCCCAGCTAGACTTAATGCTTGTTTATTTTTTGTGTATGTTGTTTATTTTTAGTCAAGAGATAATTCAAGTATCATAAAATTCACCCTTTCTTTTGAGACAGAGTCTCACTCTGTCACCAGACTGGAGTGCAATGGAGCAATCTCAGTTTGGTGCGACCTCCGCCTCCCGGGTTGAAGCGATTCTCCTACCTCAACCTCCCGAGTAGCTGGGACTACAGGCATACGCCACAATGCCCAGCTAATTTTTCACTGTGTTAGCCAGGATGGTCTCGATCTCCTGATCTCGTGATCCGCCTGCCTTGGCCTCCCAAAGTGCTGGGATTACAGATGTAAGCCACCGCACCCAGTCCCAATTCACCCTTTTTAAGTGTACAATTCAGTGATTTTATTATATACACAATGTTGCACAAACATCACCACTAAGTCCACAACGTTTTCATTACTCTAAAAGAAACTTGTACCCATTAGGAATCATTCCCCATTCCCTCCTTGTCCCAGTCCCTGGCAACCAATAATCTACTTTCTACTTCTATTCAGAGGCTGTTGTATAGCAAATATTTTCCATCCCCCTTTAGACTGGCTAAATGAAATTTTGAGATCATATAACCTATCTATTCATATAAGTTTTAGCTATGCTTATTATGTACCTATTATCATTCTGTGCATTCCACTTAATACAGTTTGTGCACTCTCCCATGTCACTAGCTATGCCTCTACAGAATCACTTTCAATGGCTGAAGGAATTCCATCAAATAGATATTGCATAGTGCATCTAACTAATCTGGTAGAGTTAGAATTTATATGTGAATACTGAGTTTTAAAAAACCTGGGAAGCAAGTTTAAACATTCATGTTTTGCATTTCAAGAACTGATTTCAAAAAGAAGCCACAGGTATTAAATCCTTTCTTTGCATCTGTATATTTAGAGCCTCACATGGGGGTGAGACAGTGGGCCAGAGGAAAGCTGAAAGTCCCTGTGTCTATCACCACACCCTGTGTCTAGAGCAATTGGGAGGCTAGCCCTTTTTTATGATAAGGAATTTGGTGGCCCATACGGTGGCAGTCCCTACATAACTTTCATTCCTTAGAGGTACTGCCCAGAGATTCTATTTTAAAAGTCCCAGAATAGCTGTGTTAAAGTCAAAAGTAAAGTAAGATCAAAAGAGAACTTACGTTTATTTGGCATTGTTTGTGTGGGCATCACCTTATCCACTCACAGCTAGTCTTCGAACCATTAAACTTTACTTCAACAAAGTATAACATCAACATCCCACCCTGACTTGCTTCTGACTTCTAGCACCAAAAATAGAGCCTTTTCTATGACTTAGGTACAGCATCTACCTGCATAGGAATTTGCATTTGCATGAAAAGAGCTGAAACCCAGCTTCTGAATCAGCCAGGATTTTATTATTTTATTTTTACTGCAGAAACAGAGACTATCCTAATAAATCGTCCTTTCTTCTCCTAGCACACTTAAAAACCCATCTTTGAGCTCCACTGACTCCATTAGGTTTGAACTTTGGTATTAAGTACACAGGGAGGAAAAGAGTAGGTGTAGGGGTGAAGAGAAGGAGAACAGAGAGAAGCACAAAGACAGGAAGGAAGGGAGGCACCTTGATGCTACTGCTGTGGTTATCCTGTCACTCAAGAACAATCTCAAGAACAATGAAGCAAAAGCAGACTATGTAAAGAAGCGAACGCGTGTCAAAGACACCCCAGGCTTAACACGGGGCCACAAAAATCCACATGAAATTCACATGCTATTTCCTAGAGACTCCCTCACACGAACTCCTTTGACTTGTTTCTGGACTCCTTGATTTAGTTTCTGTTTTAGCATTTGCACAATAGTAATTTTACTACTAAAGATAAATGTCTTGTAAACTAATGGGAAACATATTGTTTGGCACAGTTTATAACGTCAGGATTTATGGCTGTAACACTGAGGGTCTCTCTGACCTCGAAGATAACATAATGAAACAGCAACGTGCTGCAAATGACTCGTTGTGATTTTTTATTAGTTCTCATAATCGCCCCTTATTAATTTGTATGCACATAATAAGCACTCACCTTCACAGTCTGTCCGGCTTCGGGGCCATCCTAGAAGTAGGAAAAAAACCAACAGAGGTGAGAATAGATAGATGGTATCTCCTTTATTCAGAAATATCGCCCATTAATAATTTAGATGCAATTTCATTGTGTGTTAATTTATAGTATTCCCATGGGGACCATCGGCTTCAAATGTGTGGGACTAGACAGTTCTCCATTTCCGCCTGAGAGTGAGAAGTTATGTATAAAAATGATATAAATTATCCAGCAAGCCAACTCCTTGCTACTTTTCATGCTCTTTGCTCTTGGCTATGGTTTTAATTGCATTAAGGGAAGGCTGAAAATGTTTTGGGAGGTGAAGTATCACACCTTTTGGTTATCTTTAGATGTGGTCTAATTAATGTCTGATTACTTTAAGCTTCTACTCAGGAAATCTGCTATGAACATAAGCCATTAAGCAAGAATATGGGGTATTTCATCTGGGAAGCATCCTCTCTGGCTATTCTGACCTTGGGAGAGACAAATGGTAGTGTTCATTCAGTTGGACCCTTTTCCTAACCTGGTTCCCTCTCTCTGCTTCTGAAGCTTAGCTGAAAATGAGCAAACTCACCTAGTCACCAGCCATAATACAAAACAAAAGCAGATACTCAGCTGGCTGAGATGGCAAAACAAGCAATGGCTCCACAGTCAGAAATTCCAAAATAGAATTTGGCCTCTGCAACTTTAGCCAGGTCTGTCTACCTCTACGAGCTTAGCTAATGGGGTAAGAACTCCTGCCCTGCTGTGGCAACAATTAAGCAGAACTGTGGGTATCAGGGATTTTCAAACTTAGAGTCACAACCCATTATATGTGTTGTGTCATTAAGTCAGCTTAATGGGTTGCAATCAGCATTACAAACAAAACAAAGCAGAATTTATTTTATTTTATTTTTGAGACAGAGTCTAACTCAGTTGGCCAGGTTAGAGTGTGATGGCATGATGGTGGCTCACTGCAGCCTTGACCTCCTGGACTCAAGTGATTCTTCTGCCTCAGTCTCCCAAGTAGCTGGGACTACAGGCATGCACTACCACGCCCAGCAAATTTTTGTATTTTTTGTAGGGACAGGGTTTTGCCATGTTGCGCAAGCTAATCTTGAACTCCTGAGCTCAAAGGATCCGCCACCCTTGGCCTCCTAAAGTGCTGGGGTTACAGGTATGAGCCACCACATCCAGCCAGAAATCAGATCTTAATAGAATAAAAACTAGTAGACTGCACACGAGTAAACATTGTTTTGTGAAACTCTGGTTTCCTTTATCAATATAGGTATATGCATATATTTCATATATGAGTGTCAAGGGAGATATGCATGATTGTGAAATAAGTATATATCTTACTGTAGGTTATAGTTAAAAAAACAAGTTTGACCACATTGCATATACGAAAGTAATCTAGGTGATAACACAAGTCAGCTCTTACATTTATGGAATTAACTTTGTAGCGAAACATGTTTCATAACCAGCAATGACCATTTCCTTATAAATGTGATTTTATCTTGTATCTCACTAAACATTGACAGAGGTTTTCATTCACTGCCTTAATTTGGTTTCTGGAGAAACACAGTTTGTAACATAAGCTTGATAAACCCACTCCAAGCTGAACTACCTGCCTAAAGGTGACTCAAATGGTATGACACACAACACACACACATACAAGACATTTGGGGGAAGTTGGCTACTCTTAACACAGACATGGCAGCAAAAAATATATATATATATTTGAGAAGAAAATGAGCACTTTTAGTCAGAGCCTTTATAACCTGAGCACACTGGCTTTCTTTATCTGGTCTCTTTGAAGCTCTATGGTAGAGAGCTGGGGAGGGGAGGAAGAATGGCAAACATTCAGTTTAACACACAGACTGAGTACAGAGTCCTCACATTTTGATAGAGTTTCCTTTGTTCGGGCCCGGTGGCTCACACCTGTAATCCCAGCACTTTGGGAGGCTGAGGCGGGTGGATTACAAGGTCAGGAGTTCAAGACCAGCCTGGCCAACATGGTGAAACCCCATCTCTACTAAAAATACAAAAAAAATTAGCTGGGCATGGTGGCGGGTGCCTGTAATTCCAGCTACTCTGGAGGCTGAGTCAGGAGAATGGCCTGAACCTGGGAGGCAGAGGTTGCAGTGAGCCAAGATCGCATCACTGTACTCTAGCCTGGGCAACAGCGTGAGACTTCGTCTCAAAAAATAAAAATAAAAAATAAAGAGTTTCCTTCCAAAGGGCAATTACAAAGTCATCCAATTTCAAAGCCATGAAGGACTTTATGCATTGTTACCCCAGCCGTTTCCATAGAGGTCCTGAAGGAGCTCATGGTATGTTACTATGGATTTACTCAATTCTCCACTAATGACTCACCATGGACATCCTTCTCCCAACCTGAGAAGTGTTGGCTCAACCTCTGCCTAAAAGTCTCCAGTGACTGGGGATCTGATTTCTTTACTGGTCAGTGGGCCACACCCAACCAGTCGATCTAGCTTCTAACTCATCTGTGATTAATCTCTGTGGCGTGAATTAAAGATAGAGAAAATGTAAGGTCCAACCTAAGTGGCATATCACTACTGCCCTGGAATTAGAGCAGGGCTTGGTCCGTGCAGTGTTCAAAAACTAGTTACCATGGAATGAAAATGATTTCTCCAGTTCCGGTTCCAGTAAGCAATATGGAATGTCTGAATGTTCATTAAATCACTTATCCATTACTCCCACTTGCTTGGTAAACAAGCCTCAGACATCATCTTGGACACTATTCCACGGTCCACCTTGGGGCCGATGGATAGTAGGGCTGTCCTGCATTAGTAATGTCTTTTTTGGCTCCTACATGAAATACAAATAATCACATCTGCCTTCCTGGTAAGGTGTTAGGAGGAGCAAGCCCAATGCTGGGATTTGAAAAGGAAGAAAAATCATTTCTGAGTAATCTGTACACTCACCTGCATGGAAAATGTGAGGGAGGTCCCGTGGAAATGTTTCTCCACCACTGTCCCAACTCTCTGGGTCGCCTGAAACAAATCAGCCACTTCATCAGGACGCAGGTCACAGAAGCGCTCCACTGGCCGCAGCGGACACACGAGGACATCTGTAGCAAGGTCTGTTAAGGCCCATGCTGCTGGCTTTGGGTAGTGTTCTTACCAAGCAGTTTATACCCACAAGAATGAATCCCCTTGGACCAGAGCCTGAACTGTCAAAGACTAAGGAACGAAGAAACAAATATTTACCATCCACTGAACTCCAAAGAGTTCAAAGAGAGCTTACAAACATGGATAACTATACTTTGAAGGAGAAGCTGTGGTACGCAGAATAATTTCTCATAAGAGAAAGGGACATTAGTGTTCAGAGACACTCAAGTATATGGAGAGAGAATTATGCCAGGAGGCAAGATCTATTCTAGATCATTATCTCCTGACCCCTATTCTAAAACTATGTCCTCTTCTGCACCCAAAAGCACTAGGTTGAAGAAGGAACTGGAATATCTGGTTGGTTTCTGTAGGTAGAATATGGTGATGAATTTTTAATTTAAATTATCTCTTTAGAGAAATAAGAGAACTATGCAGTGAACAAACAAAAGTAGATGTTTATTTTATTTTTAAAGGAGTGTAGACATTCTGAAAATACATGGTCGACATTATCTATAACTAAGAGATCTGCCATGTGGTTAAAGAATTTATGACAAGGGTTCCTCAGACTGATATATTTTTTTTATAATCCAAGAAGACATTTGAAGGTAAATCATGAAGGAAAGAGGCTGTCTGGTTATACAAACAAACCATTCCTAATGTATTCTACAACTTAGACAAGGCAACATATTTACATTATTGGTCTCAGAAAACAATGAAATCTAGAGAAAAAAGGATAGAAATTTGATTATTTCTTGATAGCAAATTAATATTCACTGTTACACAATCAATAACATTTCAGTTCCTATACACATATGTATGAAACGTGTATATACACAATGTATATATTAATATTTGTTTAGTTTTTAGATACTAACAAGAGAAACAAACTCTCCTACGTTTCGTTTCTTTCTTCTCCTTGTTCTAAGACAGTATGCTCCTGCCTGGAGCTAAGCAGCTAAGGGGTATAATAAAACCGTAATACAGCAATTGCTAGTCTCACTAGAATAGCAACCCCACTCCACTACTGGTAGAACTCAGAGCCCAAGGGGAAATACACTGAGCTCAGCTGGTGAGGGCTGATTTCCATAAGAGAAAGGGGAAAAGAAAGAGGAAACTGATTAGTTTTTCTCATAATCAGGAAATTCATGTCAATGGTAAACTAGGAAAAGAAGTATTTTTAAAATCGGAGTTCATTTTTCAAGACAGGAGAAGGGAGGCCTTTACCCACAGGGCATCTGATACTTAAAAAGATAATTATCTGTCTTTGGCAGGCCTGCTTTATTATCATGGGTCAATGAACCATTTAGAAATGAAGAATTTCCTTTTCATTTCCTTTGAGCAGATTGCCAGCCTCCACTCCCAGGAAGTTGCTTTTTCTGTGTTAAAAGGAACCCTTCCCCATCTTCCTCCTCCCTGCTTTAAATTACACCCTCCCTTACACCTGACTTTACCAAACCACAGCAAGGATGACAACCATGCAAGTTTCCAGCAATATCCATAAGAGCTGTATTAGCCTACATCCACACACAGCAACTCCGTGAGGAAGAAAGACATTTCACTAACACAATGGCTTACTGTGAAAACTGGTGGAATGAACCAGACAACTTTTGTATCTAACGTAAATTTAGTAATATCAATGGCATCCCAAAGTTTTTTTTTTTTAATGCCATAAAAAAACTAATTCTTTGTCAATTTTGCTTGTTTGTGTGCTGCTCCTAGAAAAACAACTCGGAAAGCAAACTATTTCAGCAGATAGCTTTTGTAATTCTAATGCCACTGTTTATATGCCAATTGTTTTAAAATAGTATCACAGATGCAATATAATTTAATTTGGAGCCTCTTAGGCCTTGGTAATGGGTAAATTCCATATTATACATAGGCTATAAGGACACATTTACTTCTGGGTCCTGTTTGCTTGAGAGTATCATGTCTGTTAAGATTTCTTAGACATGTATGATAACTTTCAATTAAACTTACTGTATAGAATTTAATAAACGTTTTATCCAGTACACATCATGTGTGAAAACTTGTGACACTGGTTACCACTTCTCCCTATAATCTACAGTGGAGACATTTTTTTAGTAATAATACTTTTTAAAGGAAGCGAAGGTCAACAGTTATAATTTAGGTTGTATAGTTGACAAGGAGATTTCTCACAGTAGATGAAAACCAAAGACAGCTTCTTAGAGCAGATGAGATTTAAACTAAACTTTAAAAATGGGGAGTGATTCAACCAGTGGATTGGGATGGCAACCTACTCACACATCCATCCCAACACTGGAGTCTCCTCTTAATCTGGGGTCTGTGCTGAGACTTAGGATGTTAAGATCACTAGGCCAGCGTAGCTGACCTCGAAGAGTTCACACTCTAAAGTCCCAAACTGTCATACAGTAGAAACAGATCATTACAACAGAGAGAGATGAATGCTATTGGTAGGCATCAGTACAGAATGCTGTGGGAGCACAGAGGAGGCCAGATCTAACTCTGCCTCAGGGTGACAGATAAACCTTTCCATCTCATCTTGCATTTTGCCTTTTAAGGTAGAACCATTTCTCCACATCTAGACCAAAATCTGTCCTTGAAAATGGTCTAGCAACTTAAGGTTAGCTTCAAAGAAAGTTGTTAAGCATCCTTTCTTTGGCCCAAATCACCATTTCACTTTTTTTCTTTGGAGACGGAGTTTCGCTCTTGTTGCCCAGGCTGGAGTGCAGTGGCGCGATCTCAGCTCACTGTAACCTCTGCCTCCCAGGTTCAAGCAATTCTCCTGCCTCAGCCTCCCAAGTAGCTGGGACTACAGGTGCGTGCCACCATGTCCAGCTAATTTTTGTATTTTTAGTAGAGACATGGTTTCACCATGTTGACTGGGATGGTCTTGATCTCCTGACCTTGTGATCTGCCTGCCTCAGCCTCCTAAAGTGCTGCGATTACGGGCGTGAGCCACCATACCTGGCCATCACTTTCATATATACTCTTACTTACTCAATCTTTCCAACAAACCCATGAACTATTAATGCTATGATAATTCTCATGTCGAAGATGAATTATAAGCAATAATTTCTTATGCAAAATTAGAAACTTGCCAGGCCAGCACTCAAAATGAGATTAAAACTAGAATTCAACCCAAGTCTGTCCGATTCTAAAATTCATGTTATTAATGATAGTGCTGCAATATTATGCTTTTTAGAGCATTCATGACTCCATTTCTGCCTATCCTCTTATTAAAACTGTGCCCTGCATTCCCCAGAGTCATTCTGTTCATAGAAGGGAACCACAGTTTTCATAAAATAGAAGGATACGGTACAAACATGCTAAAGGCTTGAGAAACACATAACCTTGGAAAAAGAAAGCTGATGAGACCTGCAATGCCACGCTGGAAGGATGCCTCAGCACTGGGCAGTGACTACGCCTTCATCCTAACAGAGAAATGGAAGAAGATCAAAAATGAGAGTAGCAGCTTGCCTGAGTTGGAAGTAGTAAAGAGAGACACAAAGTTGGCATTTTGGCCCTTCTTCATCCTGATTTGAGGTTGCTTCAAGGTGACTTGGGCTCCATCATGGGCCAGACTCCTGAGAATGTTTAGATACTGCAGCCTCTATCACTGGGTCAGGTTGTCAGACTCACTGAATCTATTGCTTGTTGGACAGCCTAAATACTGAGAATTATGAACATTTTCACAACTGGTGTGGTTTGCTATTTGCAAACATAACCACAGGAATTTCTCCCACACTACATGCCCTCTTGCTATGTGATTTTACCACTCTTTCCATCAAGAGTTGCAGTCTATTTCCCCTCCCCTTGTATCTGGGCTGTCCTTGCGACTTGCTCTAATCAGTGGAATATTGTGAAAGTGTTTGTCTTACTTTGTGTTTGTGTTGCTATAACAGAATAGCTGAAGCTGGGTAATTTATAAAAAAAGAGGTCTGTCTGGCTAACAGTTCTGAAGGCTGTCCAAGAAGCATGATGCTGGCATCTGCATTTGGTGAAGGCCTCAAGCTGCTTCCATTCATGGGAGAAGTGGAAAGGAAAACCGTCTGCAGAGATCAGACAGTGAAAAAGGAGGTAAGAGAGATAGGAGGGAGGTGCCAAAACCTTTTCAACAACCAGCTCTTGTGGGAACTAACAGAGCAGAAGAAACCTCACTGGTTACCACAAAGGTGGCATCAAATGATTCATGAAAGATCTGCCCCCATGACCCAAACACTTTCCAACAGACCCCACCTCCAACATCAGGGATGAAATTTCAACATGAGGTTTGGAGGGTCAAACAGTCAATCTATAGCAGTGATGCTGTGTGACTTTCCAAGGTTACGCCTTAAGCAACATTGAAACTTCTGATTATTGCTCTCTTGGAACCCTTAGACCAACATGCTATGAAAAATCCCAGTTAGCCTACTGAGTGGCAATATGAAGATCTAAGGCACCTCAGCTGATAGCCAGCACCAGCTGTCAGAGATATCTCAGACCTTCTAGATCCAGGAGAGCCACTGACTGACCTCCAGTATCTGTATCACTTGCCTACTGCTGCATGATAAACTACCCCAAATCATAGAGGCTTAAAACAACATTGATAGGGTTGGGCGTGGTGGCTCACACCTGTAATCTCAGCACTTTGGGAGGCTGAGGCGGGCAGATCATGAGGTCAGTTCAAGACCAGCCTGGCCAACATGGTGAAACTCCATCTCTACCAAAAATACAAAAATTAGCTGGGCATGCTGGCACATGCCTGTAATCCCAGATACTTTGGAGGCAGAGGCGAGAGAATTGCTTGAACCCAGGAGGCCGAGATTGGAGTGAGTCAAGATCAGGCCGCTGCACTCTAGCGTGGCAACGGAGTGACACTCCGTCTCAAAAAAAATAAAAAATAGCTGCACGTGGTGGCAGGTGCCTGTAATCCCAGCTACTCGGGAGGCTGAGGCAGGAGAATCCCTTGAACCTGGGAGGCAGAGGGTACAGTGAGCCAAGGTTGTGCCATTGCACTCAAGCCTCGGTGACAAATGTAAAACTCTTGCACTCTAGCCTGGGCAACAAGAGAGAAACTCTGCTTCAAAAAAACAAAAACAAAAAAACAACATTGATAGGTTTTACCACTATAAGTCTATGGATGGTTTTTGCTGAGGGTCTTACCTGGACTCACTCATGCAACTGCTTTCAGATGGAAGGTAGGCAGGAGTTCAGCTGGGTTCACTAGGCCCTTCACTCTACATTCTCTTCCATCCCAATAGATGCAGAATCTCTGAAGTTGCTTAAGGCTTACATAGTCCTACACTGTACTAGTCAAAACCCAGATTCAAGGTGGAGATATTCTATTTTTTAATAAGAGGATTGTAAAGATGACAGTCAAAAGGGGTATGGACACCAGAAAGTTCCAAGGATGTTGTGAAAATTAACAAGGTGTCCAAGGTATCTTGGCTGCCCTAGTGAGTAAATACAGCATGACATTTTAGAGTTGAGATGAGATTTTTTTTTTTTTTTGAGATGGAGCTTTGCTCTTTCTGCCCAGACTGGAGTACAGTGGCGTGATCTCAGTTCCCCAAAGTTCCTCCACCTCCTGGGTTCAAGCGATCCTCCTGCCTCAGCCTCCACAGCAGCTGGGATTACAGGTATGCACCACCATGCCCAGCTAATTTTGTATCTTTAGTAGAGACGGGGTTTCTCCATGTTGATCAGGCTGGTCTTGAACTCCCGATCTCAAGTGATCTCACCACCTCAACCTCTGGGATTACAGGCGTGAGCCGCCGCACCTAGCCGAGATGGATCTTAAACATCACCTACTCCAACACCTTCACTGTCAGATTAAAAAAAATAGGGCCAGAAAGGTTACTTGATTTGTTCAAAGTCACACAGTTAGGAGCACAATTGGGATTGAAACTCAGTTGCTCAGCTTCTCCAACCAAAGCTCTTTCTGTTACACTGAGATGGCAAAACACTGTACATCTGCCACTATTTTCCAATGCTAAACTTATAGCAGACATCAATAATCGATCACAGAATCATCTCCTTTAACCAGTGTCCCAAAATCCTTGCCAATACAACCTCTGAGCAATCACCACCAGTGAGAATGGGCACGTGACATGAGATGCATGTGCCATTTCTGTGGCCTCTCATACTGCCTCATGAACCACAAAGGCCTGGTGGACTCAGAACAAAGAGAGATGCTGCAAAAGTGAGAATCTGCCCAACCACATAAAATTTCCATTATATTGCCACATTTTTATTCAAAATAAATTTGCTAAGTTCAAAATGTGCTCATCAGGGATAATAATTGATGATTAAAGATAATTTTAGGAGGATTTCTATGACAAATATGAAATATTTAAATATAGAGCACTGACAGAGAAATGGAAATGTACTGATTCAGATGATTAATTAAAGACGACAGCAGAATATTATGATCAGAGTTGCTCAGACCTGCCCCCATTTAGCTTTCTATATCTGATCTATTCTAGGGATTCAGAATATAGAAGTCACCAAAATAAAGCAAATCATCAAAATAGCATTGACTTTGATGAGGCTGATTAGCCTGTATATATATTAATATGAAGTAAGGCAGTATCAAATAATACAACATAAAATTAGTCATTCTTCTGAAGTAATAAAAAAAGAAGAGTTTGTACTCATCCCTACTGCAGATCTGTAAGTAGTTAGTGATAAGCAAGGAACATTCCAGCTTGCATTGCAGACCCTATATAATTCATTATTTGCTGTAACAAACACTCCTAGGCCTTGTAAATGTTTAAAATAATTCTTAATGTCACTTCACAAAACAACAGCAGGATGGACTGAGAGCTACTTTTCAAGAAAATATTCAATTTAATTGATTTAAATAGTACAATTACAGAGATTTGAGTCAAAGTAGATGGCATCTAAAGTAATCTATTCACAATGTAAGCACTTTGGTGAATTTTCATATCAGAAAGGTGGAACCATCACCCTGAAACATTATAATAAATACAATTCTGAAGAAGCATCTTGCTAGTTTGGGCCACACCTTTTTTCACTGGGTATTAACATACGCATTTCGGTAACTCAATAAAGAGTTCATGGGATATTCATCAACCATAAGCATAAATGACATGGATGTAATTTTAGGCAAATGTGATTTCCAGAATATGATAAATTCCAGAGCAGTGTGATTAAGATAATGATAGTACTCTGCTCAGAGCTGGTTCTCAAGGCAAGCATCTCACAAATATCCACTAGCTCATGTTTTGCCCTGGGATACGCTTTGGGTCAGAGATATGATGAGTCCTTGGTCATCTGGAGGAAGAGAAGCCAGGTATCCTTTTCTAGGCAGCATGCCCTGAGCTGCCTTCAAAACTCCTGTACTGATCTGGATGCTCAAAAGCAAGAATCACTTTCAAAGAGAGAAGTAAACAGGTGTCTTTCAAAGAAAGTAAATTGAAAGGGGAGCCTGCAGCCTGATAGCATTCTGGTACAGATTCTTTGGTTGAATTTCATACATTTTTCTGTGAACTTTTCAAGGCAAAGGAATCCTATACTGATTCAGATAAGAGCATCATATCTGGAAAAAAATATGCTCATATAAACTAAGTATGTGGGAAAGAAGTAAATGGTAACATTAAAGGAAGGAAACAACATATAACATCTGTCTGCTGCCTACTACGGTCTAGCGATAATCAATAACCCTTTGAGTTAGATAATATCACCTCCCAATGTCCAGATTTAGAAGTTGAGGCCAAAAAGTTTAACTGCATGACCAAAGTCACGTAGCTATTAAGTGAAAATCCTGGCAAGGGGAATGTGTCACAACGCTGTTACAATGTCCATGCTGTTTCAATGCCTCCCAGGGTTACAGAAGTCTTCATGTATAATACCTACTCCAGTATTTACTAGAGTGGGATACAAGAGCACTGCTTCCATGGGATGTTGTTAGACATCATAAAGAAAAAATTGTGTGGTCAAAGAAGATTTAGAAACACTGGATGAAATGAAGTAAAGTAGCTCTCTTTACTGCAGTATTCATCAGAATATTTACTGCACTAATATGCATTCCGACTTCTCAAAAATAAGAAATAGTATGCAGCGTTGCTCAAATTTGCTTAACTATAAAATAATTATTATTTATTATTGTTATTAACATTGTAGAACCCTACATAGGACATACGCTTCAGAGGATGTTCTTTGGAAATCTTCAGCATCATTTCCCAAAACGTAGAGAGGTCTGAAGAAGTTTCTGATTTTCAAACAAAAAGTTGAGTCCATGTCCTATTAATCACATGGGCAAAGAAAGACAGCATTCTGTGAAATGAAATATGCTGAGAAGCTGAGCCTTAAAATACATCAAATGGGATATGGCAGTCATTAGTGTTGTTTGCCAAACAGTTCAGGTTACTGCATGTCTGGGCATATGGTAGGCCTTCTGGGCCTTTGCAGTTGGGTGAAGCTCAAGAAACACAGGTCAAGGAGTTGTGAGCAAAAATGACACATGTCACTTCTGGACTAAAGCCCTTAACTGCCAGTATGTGACCAAAAGCTTTATTTCCTTCACCAAGACAAGCAGCAATGCTTTGCAATGGTAGCTGCTCTGGCAGTAGGACCCTGCATTACAGGTCAGCAGGGGCCTCTGAGCATTGTGGTCACAGTGACTAGGGCAAGTTTGTTCTTTTTTCTTTTTTTTTTGAGACATAGTCTCACTCTGTCTCCCAGGTTGGAGTGCAGTGGCACGATCTTGGCTCACTGCAACCTCCGCCTCCTGGGTTCAAGTAATTCTCCTGCCTCAGCCTCCCGAGTAGCTGGGACTACAGGTACCTGCCACCACACCCGGCTAATTTTTGTATTTTTAGTAGAGATGGGATTTCACTGTGTTAGCCAGAATGGTCTCAATCTCCTGACCTCATGATTCGCCCAGCTCGGCCTCCCAAAGTGCTCGGGCAAGTCTGTTCTTAAATAGGTTTTACCTCTTTTGCTAACTCCAACCAACTTGTAGTATTTACTTAGAGTAGCACGTTGAAGAGGATTCTGAAGCTCTAATAAGGACCAGGAGGAAAGAACTGAGGAATTTATTAGTTTTGGCTGCCATGAGGGAGGAAAAAATACTAGCGTTTATACCAAGTAGCTGCCATTCTTCAATTAGAAAGCAATAAAAAATATTTTTTCAAGAACTCCCTCTTCCCCTTTCTTAATGATATAAAGTCATTTCTGGGATTTGCAATGTCTCACAGTAACCATTATGAAAATCTATTATTATTGTTATTGTCCTAGAGATGTACAGAAGTGTCTAGAATTTAGTTAATTCTGGTTAGGAGAGTACTGAAAAGGAAAACTAACTGTCACTCAAGAGTCTGTCCATAATGTGTAAACGTGAGAATGGGAACACACCAATATGAAAATGAACATGTTGTAAAAATGCTCGCAGAGGTTAAGAGTTGAAGGCGTATGGCAATAGAAGAAGTAAAGTGCACTCAGCAGCTAAAGAAATACTTAAACCTAACTCCGATGAGAGATAATCTTAAACTTCAGATTTACTCTGCTATGAGAATCATTTCAAAAACTCTGTGAAAAGCTTTTTAGTGAAGTATAGATTAGAAATTAATACTAAAAATCTGCAATTCACTGGAGATCTAGAAAACTCCATGCAACATAAATAATTTAACAGCACCCTCACCATCTACACAGTTTCATTTCACTAGTATGTGAATTAAGGGAGGGCCCTGGGCACATACTTCCATAGGGTGGCTGGAGTGAAACAAACGTGGGTCCCAACTCCCACATAGATAGGATTCTTCTAGCGCAAGCTCCATCAGGTTTTGAAAAGCATGGATTCCAAATTTAGGTTTGCTGATGCCACTCAAGAGACACTAAGAATTCCAATTTCCATCAGATCTTCCGTATAGTTGGCCAAGCCAATGGAGCAACCAGGCAGCACAGTTCAGATGCCATCTGAAGGCAAAGAGTAGCCCAACTATAAATATGAAAGGACAAACAATAGGAAATGAGAGAAAGGGAGAGAGGAGAGTAAAGGGAGGGGTGGTATTTAGCAGATGAAGCATCCTTAGAAGAGAGGAAATACTCCTTTACAGACAGGCTCAGCTAGCATTCCTGGTGCTACACACAGAGCTTAACATAGAATTGGCCTTTAATAAATATTTGGTGAAAGAATAAATGTCATGTAGGCTTATTCATTGTTTACTCTGGGAAACAATTCTTTCTAGTGAATAATTTTTCAAAATGCTCCCAATACTGTGGGTTCTTAAGAGAACAGTGAACCAGTCCAGCCTCAACTTACTTAAATGCAAATCATTAAGAGAAATATACTTAATAGCCAAAAAAAAAAAAAAAAAAGGTCAATTGTGAATTCCTAATACAAAATACACACAGCTAAAGGCATAGAAAAAATAAATACAAACTGGCCTTTCCTTCACACATCAAAAGTAGTGCATGTCTTTTAAATGGAAAACTTGAGAACTATTAACTCAGTGAAGCTTGAAAAGATCTGAAGATAACATTGTTCTATTCTTTTTAATAACAATGTTGAACCCTCTCCTGTGACAGATATTAATGTTAATAGAAACATCCTTTATTTCAGAAAAATGAAAGAGAGACATACTTACACTAATTTGGCATTCTCACAGAATATGAATCAACACCTTTCTCTCCCCAATTCAGTCCTCCATGAGCTAGCAACCTAAAATAAATGATGCGAGGATATCTTATAGTGAGAGGTATTCAGCAAGTGTTCAATGAACGAACTTCTGAATGAATTAGTGAAAGATCATAAAGTCAAATATTAGAGAAAAGGATAAAGCCAAAACACTTGCAAGAACTCTGTACTTTTTAATGTATTTATTCAACAAATATTTGTTAATTAAGAGTTGACTACCTGGCAAGTATTACATAAGACACTGAGGATACATCACAACCAGGTACAGTCATCCTCTCCCTTCCAAATGTGTGAAATCTAGAGGGTGAACAAAGGCAAGTGACATAGTAACTATTGTGAAAATATAAGGGGTGAGATGAGAAAGAAAAGGTGTAAGGATGCAAGGGAAAGACCATAAGAAGCCAAACCAGCCAAGCTGGGCATGAACTTGGCCCAGTTCACTTGGTTTAACTGGATCTTCAGGAAAGACTGCAGGCCTGCTGTAGCCTTGGTCAGCAGTCTGGATTTATTCACCGTGCATGGGGAAGCCACTGAAGCATTTTGGGCAGTGGAGAGCAGAGATGTATGACAGATTCTGGGTTCCGTTTGCAAAGCTGAAGGCCACTGGGAATATCTTTACTTCAGACAAGGTAAAAGATTCAAAACAGGCCTGGCCTATGGTGGTGGCAGTGGAGATGCAGAGAATTTGAGATGTATGTTTGAGGTAGGAGCAACAAAACTTACTAATGGGGCAAAAAGGAAGAGGAGGATGAAAGAGGATTCCAAGGGTCTGGCTTGGGTAGCAGGTGGAGACTGATGTAATTTGAGGAAAGGTGGGTGGGACAGTGTCATGTAGCTCACCATTTGGAGACTTTTCTTTCTTGAATTTATCGAATTCTCCAGAAATAACTAGAGCAGACTTTCCTAACCTGGGTCTACAGATAGGCCCCAAGGCTTCTATGAATTTACTGAAATTGTTTGCAAAATGGTGCATGTGTGCATCCACACACATTGTTTTCCTCTGGTATAAAATTCTTAAGTAGTCTCCTGACTAAAACTAGAGTAAGAATCCTAGATTTAAATTAGAAGAATTATTTGAAGATTAGTCCCCAAGGGAATTATTAGAAACAGGCTCAGACTGTTGCTCAGTTTGGCTTAGAATCTAATGTACCCAGTAGTGAAGTGTAAGAAAAGAAGTTTCCTCTGTCTGAGCAATGTGCTATAATTCACGAGCATGGAGCCTCCACAAAAGACAAACAAAAGATTTTTTTAATGGCATAAGACCAAAGTCATTTTAATCTAATTCAGCAGTGAACAATTTAAGACATGTCTCTTTCAACAAAAGACAGCTGGACACATAAAGATGACTGTGTGATCCATTTAAAATTAAAGAATAGGCTAAGTCATTTACAACAATAAAAATGCAGAAAATTCTACCAACAAGAAAAAAAGAGACTAAAAACTTGCAGCAGCAAGTGATTTCCAAATGTTTCCAAAACAGGAAGCAAAAGACGTTTTAATGTCACTGTGGCAGCTTCCAAAATAGAGTAAGTTAATCAAGCAGCCTCCAAAAACAAAGCAGCAATTCATTAAAAACAACAACAACAACTCAGCGATGAACTATCCTGCCAGAGTGTCAAGAAAGCAGACTTTTTCAAGAGAAAGTGATTTGTATGCAAATATAGCTCAGCATTTATCACTAAACCTCCAAGGCCTGTTAAGGGGAGAGGGGGACGTTCTTCCCATCTGCTTACACTTTTCTCCAAATGAAGTCAACTGCCAATGAGAGGAGAGACTGGGATATTTTAAAAACAGTAAAAGTAGAAGAAATACTCCACAAATCGAGGGTTTCAAACAAAAATCTCCACCTTCTTTCTACTCTTCTTCTTCAAATCTCTTAGCCTACTGTCCTCTTCCTAAATTTGGGTTAATAGTTGTACCTACTTCATTGGGATGTTAAAAGTGTTTTTTTTTCCCCAAAATAATAGCATATTTCACATCAAGAAGTAAAAGATGAACAAATGGTTAGCTTAGAAAAAAAACTCAATGGAAATGAATCCCTTCAAAGCTTCCCTCAATCCAGCAACTATAATATTGTTGATTGTTGTGTGATTTAAACACTGTTTCGCTAACACCAGTGTTCTCATTTAGAACCCAGATCTTAACTCATTCCACATTTAAAATGTCTCTACTTTTCTACCTTCCACTCACCACACCCATTTCCATTTCCTCATTTGATCTCTGTATGCTTTTTCTTTCCGCCTCATAATCTAAGCATCACTGGTAGCAGAGTGTAGGAATTAATCATCTTATAACTATTTATTCTTCCTCTCTAGTTCTAACTGTATTAATTTGTCAAAATACAGTAGCTAACAACAAAAAAATCTCAAAATATAAAAACAAACACTGAAAAAATATTTAAGATATTTAAACACATTTAGAATTTGTAACTTTTCACTCTAATGTCATTTTTCAAGCAATGTTTAGACAGCACAGAACACTATGGTTTACCTAATGTTTAAATTAGATCTGGCAAGGTGTGGTGGCTCATGGCTGTAATCCCAGCACTATGGAGGACCAAGGTGGGTAGATCAGCCTACCCAACATGGTGAAACCCAGTCTCTACTAAAAATACAAAAATCACCAAGGTGTAGTGGCACGCACCTGTAATTCCAGCTACTTGGGAAGCTGAGACAGGAGAATTGCTTGAACCCAGGAGACAGAAGTTGCAGTGAGCTAAGATCACACCACTGCACTGTAGCCTGGGCAACAGAGTGAGTAAGACTGTCTCATAAAAAAAAAAAAAGTAGACCTGATAATCCACAAGGATCTATAAAAATATGAACTGACAAGATTTCTATATATTTGAATTTCATTTTGTATATTACTGAAAAAAATTTAAGCATGCCTAAGGAAAAAGAAAACGATGGAAACAAAATAGATGTTCTGGAAATTCTGAACAGTTTCACATTTATATATTGTTATTCCTCCTGAAGAATCCTAAAATTCACTCTCATTTTCTTTATATGCTTAGATATTAAAAACATATCTTTGCCAATCAATAGTCTTCTGTCATGGGGAATCAGACATCGGCCCCATCATTTCTCATTACCAACATTACCATCATCACTGTCTTTACCATCATCACTTAAACAAAAATAGAAATTGCTTAAATAACCACAGCTAACATAAGTGTCATAAATTTCTTACTGATGATTAAATGCTCCTCCATCAGCCTGCAACCTCAAATACTATGCCATAGAGTTCAGAGATTCCAACACCTTTAATGTTTCTATATGGAAAAAGCCACAAGGGTTCTCCCTGAAAAAGTACTCTTAACTCAGAATCTCTTCTGGTTCTGTTTAGTTTATAAATAAAAATAATTCAGCCAGGTGCGGTGGCTCATGCCTGTAATCCCAGAACTTTGGGAGGTTGAGATGGGTGGATCACGAGGTCAAGAGATTGAGATCATGCTGGCCAATGTGGTGAAACCCTGTCTTTACTAAAAATACAAAAATTAGCAGGGCATGGTGGCATGTGCCTGTAGTCCCAGCTATGCGGGAGGCTGAGGCAGGAGAATCACTTGAACCCAAGAGGTGGAGGTTGTAGTGAGCTGAGATCATACCACTGCACTCCAGCCTGGTGACAGAGCAAGACTCCTTCTCAAAAAAAAAAAAAAAAAAAAAAAGAGTAATTCAGATTGAAAGGGATAGTATTTTGGATTTTCAATGTCATTGATATCCTTCAATCTATAATAATTTAGCTAATATAGATCAGTGCCTATAGTGGAACTTTCTATATCCTACACTGTTCAATGTACTAGCCACTAGCCATCTGTGGCTACTGAGCACTTGAAATGTGGCTGATGCAATTGAAAAATTAGTTTTAATTGTATTTTGTTTTAATTAATTTTAATTTTACACTTAAAAATTAAATATACACTTTACATTTTAAACAACCTCTTGTAGCTAGTAATCACTTGTGGCTGGTAGCTATTACATTGTACAGTTCATCAGGAGAGGCCACAAATATGTGATAACAAGGAGGGGTGGAACTGGAACAACTGGAAAACACATGCCCCGAGGTGGGTGGCCAACACTTACAGTTTTTTTGTTCCTGAAGAAACTAGAAATTTGGATTGCTATGTGTAATTCTCCTCTATTTAACTTCTAGCAACTACAGGCAGTCCTTCTCATGGTTCCCATATGCACATATTTTAGTTACTACAGTTTACTTAAATAACACCAATTCCCCAACAACATGGTTCAAATTTCATTTACCAGGTCACATTAACTCTGGGTCATTGTGTAAAGTCCAAACTCCTTTACTAACTCTTCAGTTCACAAATCACCATGTAGCTCACAGATGTGCACGATGATCAGTAACCAATTACATCACTTCTTCCAAAGTCTGTCAGTGACTGGTCACTGCACATCTGTTACTCAGTCACAGCCAGCTGGCAAAGTATATAGTTTTGTATCCGACTGATCTTGCAGTGATAAACCCACATATTTCACCAAAATGGATAATCAAAAGAGGGAACTGGTCAAGAAATATGAAATACAAGTGACCCCACCAAAATAAAAACAAACAAACAAACAAACAAACAAACAAAAACCAAATGTGACAACCCTAGAAGTGCACTTTGAATCAAATGTAAATAAAATTATAGAAGAAATAACTGACTTTGGGAATGCTGACTGGGCTGATGTTCAAGAGATTCTAGATATATAGCCCAAGGATTTTAATAAACACAAACTTATTAACATAAATCAGCAAAGCAGTTATGATGCAGAAGAAAAAGATGTACCAGAGGAAGTGACACCAAAAAAGTCATATTTTTGAAAACATCCTATTTCATGATATTGAAAACACAAAGGATGAAATACTCGGTGATCCACACTTTAAAAAGGATTATGACAACGAGCCAAAGCACAGAAAAGATGCCCTATCTGTACTGTTAGTTGTAGTATAAGGAGGAGAAAGCAAGAATTGTTCAAGATATCCCTAGTAAGTGTTTTTCAAAGAAATAAAGCACTTCAATTCTCAGTGTTTCTAATGTTTTAAATTACAGTGTACTAAATTAGAATTAGTTTGTTTTCTACTTCATTATATTTTCCTATTTTTTTATGCTCTGATAACCTATAGAGGGTTTTTAATGATTAGACAAAATTGTTAAAGGGCATAGAACAATCGTGTGTTTACCCATTGATTAGCAAGTTGACACTGCATGGTTTCCACTTGCATGGTAATTTTTATATTCCCACACTGCTGCATAAAGTGAGGGCTACCTGTACTTCAAATTTGTTAAAACGTACTGGGTGGGGCAAATAAAACATACAGGTAAGGGGCCACAAATTTAAAACCTGTGCCAAGAACTAATGTCATACGTGATATGCATCTGAATAATATCACGAGAGAGAAGACTAAAGAAAACCATGGACTGTAAGTACTTTAGAGAAACATATTTATGGCTGTGTGCGGTGGCTCACACCTGTAATCCCAACACTTTAGGAAGCCAACGTGGGTGGAACACAAAACATCAGGAGTTTGAACCAGCCAGGCCAAGATGGTAAAACCCCATCTCTACTAATAATAACAAAATTAGCTGGCATGGTGCCGGTCGCATGTCATCTCGGCTACTCAGGAGGCTGAGGCAGATAACTGCTTGAACCGAGGAGGTGGAGGTTACAGTGAGCTGAGATCCTGCAACTGCACTTCAGCCTGGGTGACAAAACAAGACTCCATCTCAAAAAAAATAATTAAAAAATAAATAAAGAAAAAAAGACTCTTTAAACAATTTTTTATTTTATTGCACTTTAGGTTCTGGGGTACATGTACAGAACATGCAGGATTGTTGCATAGATATATACATGACAATGTGGTTTGCTGCCTCCATCCTCCCATTACCTATATCTGGCATTTCTTCCCATGTTATCCCTCCCCAACTCCCTACCCCCCTGCTGTCCCTCCCCTAGTCCCCTCCCAACAGACCCCAGTGTGTGATGCTCCCTGCTCCCCTCCCTGTGTCCAAGTGTTCTAATTGTTCAACACCCACCAATAAGTGAGAACATGTGGTGTTTGATTGTCTGTTCTTCTGTCAGTTTGCTGAGAAAGATTGTTTCCAGATTCATCCATGTCCCTACAAAGGATACAAACTCATCGATTTTTATGGCTATATAGTATTCCATGGTATATATGTGTCACATTTTTCGTGTCCAGACTATCATCGATGGGCATTTGGCTTGCTTCCAGGTCTTTGCTATTGTAAACAGTGCTGCAATGAACATACATGTGCATGTGTGTTTCTAATAGAATGATTTATAATCCTCTGGATATATACCCAGTAATGGGATTGCTGGGTCAAATGGAATTTCTATTTCTAGGTCCTTGAGGAATCACCACACTGCCTTCCACAATGATTGAACTAATATACACTCCCACCAACAGTGTAAAAGTGTTCCTATTTCTCCATATCCTATCCAGCATCTGTTGTCTCCAGATTTTTTTTTTTTTAAATTGCATTTTAGGTTTTGGGGTACATGTGAAAAACATGCAAAGTTGTTGCATAGGTGCATTCATGGCAGTGTGATTTGCTGCTCCCTCCCCCTCACCCATATCTGGCATTTCTCCCCATGCTATCCCTCCCCAACTCCCCCCCCCCGCTGTCCCCCCCACTCCCCCGCAACAGACCCCAGTGTATAGTGCTCCCCTCCCTGTGTCCATGTGTTCTCCTTGTTCAACACCCTCCTATGAGTGAGAACATGTGGTGTTTGGTTTTGTGTTCTTGTGTCAGTTTGCTGAGAATGATGGTTTCCAGGTTCATCCATGTCCCTACAAAGGACGCAAACTCCTCCTTTTTAATGGCTGCATAATATTCCATGGTGTATATGTGCCACATTTTTCCTGTCCAGTCTATCATCGATGGGCATTTTGGGTTGGTTCCAGGTCTTTGCTATTGTAAACTGTGCTGCAATGAACATTCGTGTGCATGTGTCCTTATAGTAGAACGATTTATAATCCTTTGGATATATGCCCAGTAATGGGATTGCTGGGTCAAATGGAATTTCTATTTCTAGGTCCTTGAGGAATCGCCACACTGTTTCCCACAGTGGTTGAACTAATTTACACTCCCACCAACAGTGTAAAAGTGTTCCTATTTCTCCACATCCTCTCCAGCATCTATTTTCTCCAGATTTTTTAATGATCGCCATTCTAACTGGCGTGAGATGGTATCTCAATGTAGTTTTGATTTGCATTTCTCTAATGACCAGTGATGATGAGCATTTTTTCATATGTTTGTTGGCCTCTTGTATGTCTTCTTTTGTAAAGTATCTGTTCATATCCTTCGCCCATTTTTGAATGGGCTTGTTTGTTTTTTTCTTGTAAATCTTTTTTAGTTCATTGTAAATTCTGGATATCAGCCCTTTGTCAGATGGGTAGGCTGCAAAAATTTTTTCCCATTCTGTTGGTTGCCGATTCACTCTATTGTCTCCAGAATTTTTAACGATCGCCATTCTAACTGGTTTGAGATGGTATCTCAATGTGGTTTTGATTTGCATTTCTCTAATGACCAGTGATGATGAGCATTTTTTCATATGTTTGTTGGCCTCATATATGTCTTCTTTTGAAACGTGTCTGCTCATATCCTTCGCCCACTTTTGAATGGGTTTGTTTTTTTCTTGTAAATCTGTTTTAGTTCTTTGGAGATTCTGGATATCAGTCCTTTGTCAGATGGGTAGAATGCAAAAATTTTTTCCTAGTCTGTTGGTTGCCAGTTCACTCTAATGATTGTTTCTTTTGCTGTGCAGAAGCTCTGGAGTTTAATTAGATCTGATTTGTCTATTTTGGCTTTTGTTGCCAATGCTTTTGGTGTTTTAGTTATGAAGTCCTTGCCTATGCCTATGCCCTGAATGGTTTGCCTGGTTTTCTTCTAGGGTTTTTATGGAGCTAGGTCTTCTGTTTAAGTCTTTAATCCATCTGGAGTTAATTTTAGTGTAAGGTGTCCAGGAAGGGGTCCAGTTTCTGCTTTGTGCACATGGCGAGCCAGTTTTCCCAACACCATTTATTAAACAGGGAATCCTTTCCCGTTTACTTGTTTTTGTCAGGTTTGTCAAAGATCAGATGGTTGTAGATGTGTGGCATTCCTCCAAGGTCTCTGTTCTGTTCCATTGGTCTGTATCTCTGTTTTGGTACCAGCACTATCCTGTTTTGATTACTGTAGCCTTGTAGTATACTTTGAAGTCAGGGAGCTTGATGTCTCCAGCTTCGTTCTTTTTGCTTAGAATTGATTTAGCTATGCAGGCTCTTTTGGTTCCATATGAAGTTTAAAGTGGTTTTTTCCAGTTCTGTGAAGAGGGTCATAGGTAGCTCGATGGGGACAGTGTTGAATCTACAAATTACTTTAGGCAGTATGGCCATTTTCACAATATTGATTCTTCCTCACCATGAACGTGTTTTTCCATCTGCTTGTGTCCTCTCTTATTTCCTTGAGCAGTGGTTTGTAGTCCTCCTTGAAGAAGTCCTTTGCATCTTTTGTTAGTTGTATTCCTAGGTATTTTATTCTCTTTGTAGCAATTGTGAATGGCAGTTCGTTCTTGATTTGGCTCTCTTTAAGTGTGTTATTGGTGTATAGTAATGCTTGTAATTTCTGCACATTGATTTTATATCCTGAGATGTTGCCGAAGTTGCTTATATGTTTTAGATTTTGGGCTGAGACAATGGGGTCTTCTAAATATACAATCATGTATATGTAAGGTATTGGTTGTGGGTTTGTCGTAAATAGCTTTCATTATATTGAGATATGTTCCGTCGATACCTAGTTTATTGAGAGTTTTTAGCATAAAGGGCTGTTGAATTTTGTTGAAGGCCTTCTCTGCATCTATTGAGATAATCATATGTTTTTTGTCTTTGGTTCTGTTTATGTGGTGAATTACGTTTATAGACTTGTGTATGTTGAACCAGCCTTGGATCCCCGGGATGAAGCCTACTAGATCATGATGGATAAGCTTTTTGATGTGCTGTTGCAATTAGTTTGCCAGTATTTTATTGAAGACTTTTGCATCTACATTCATCATGGATATTGGCCTGAAGCTTTCTCATTGAGTCTCTGCCGGGTTTTGGTATCAGGATGATGTTTGTCTCATACAATGATTTGGGAAGGATTCCCTCCTTTTGGATTGTTTGGAATAGTTTCAGAAGAAGTGGTACCAGCTCCTCTTTGTATGTCTGTTAGAATTCAGCTGTGAACCCATCTGGACCTGGGCCTTTTTTGGTTGGTAGGCTATTAATTGCCGCCTCAACTTCATCCCTTGTTATTGGTCTATTCAGGGTTTCAATTCCTTCCTGGTTTAGGCTTGGGAGGGTGCAAGTGTCCAGGAATTTATCCATTTCTTCCAGGTTTACTGGTTTACGTGCATAAAGTTGTTTGTAGTAATCTCTGATGGTGGTTTGTATTTCTGTGGAATCTGTGGTGATATCCCCTTTATCATTTTTTATTGCATCTATTCGATTATTCTCTCCTTTCTTTTTTATTAATCTGGCTAGCGGTCTATTTTGTTGATCTTTTCAAAAACCAGCTCCTGGATTTATTGATTTTTTGAAGGGTTTTTCATGTCTCTATCTCCTTCAGTTCTGCTCTTGTCTTCCGCTCTAGTTATTTCTTGTCTTCTGCTAGCTTTTGAGTTTTTTTTTTATCTTGCTCCTCTAGCTCTTTCAATTTTGACGATAGGGTGTTGGTTTTCGAGCTTTCCTTGCTTCTCATGTGGGCATTTATTGCTATAAATTTTCCTCTAGATGCTGCTGTAAATGTGTCCCAGAGATTCTAGTACAATTTGTCTTCATTCTCATTGGTTTCAAAGAATATCTTTATTTCTGCCTTCATTTAATTGTTTATCCAGTCAACATTCAAGAGCCAGTTGTTCAGTTTCTAAGAAGTTACGCATTTCTGAGTTAGTTTCTTAATCCTGAGTTGTAATTTGATTGCCCTGTGGTCTGAGAGACTGTTTGTTATGATTTCTGTTCTTTCACATTTGCTGAGGAATGATTTACTTCCAATTATGTGGTTACTTTTAGAGTAGGTGTGATGTGGTGCTGAGAAGGATGTATATTCTGTGGATTTGGGGTGGAGAGTTCTGTAAATGTCTATTAGGTTTGCTTGGTCCGGATCTGAGTTTAAATCCTGGATATCCTTGTTAATTTTCTGTTTCATCGATCTGTCTAATATTGACAACGGAGTGTTAAAGTCTCCCACTATTATTGTGTGAGAGCCTAAGTCTCTTTATAGGTCATTAAGAACTTGCTTTATGTATCTGGGTGCTCCTGTATTGGGTGCATATATATTTGGGATCCTTAGCTCTTCTTGTTGCAATGATCCTTTTACCATTATATAATATCCTTCTTTGTCTCTTTTGATCTTTGTTGGTTTAAAGTCTATTTTATCAGAGACTAGGATTGCAACTCCTGCTTTTTTTGCTCTTCATTTGCTTGATAAATCTGCCTCCATTGCTTTATTTTGAGCCTATTTGTATCCTTGCATGTGAGATGGGTTTCCTGGATACAGCACACCAATGGGTTTTGACTTTTTATCCAATTTGCCAGTCTGCATCTTTTCATTGGGGCATTTAGCCCATTTACATTTAGGGTTAATATTGTTATGTGTGAATTTGATCCTGCCATTTTGATGCTAGCTGGATGTTTTGCCCGTTAGTTGATGCAGTTTCTTCATTGTGTCGATGCTCTTTACCATTTGGTACCTTTTTGGAATGGCTGGTACTGGTTGTTCCTTTCTATGTTTAGTGCTTCTTTCAGGAGCTCTTGTAAGGCAGGCCTTGGGGTGATGAAATCTCTCAGCAGTTGCTTGTTCATAAAGGATTTTATTTCTCCTTCGCTTATGAAGCTAAGTTTGGCTGCATATGAAATTCTAGGTTGAAAGATCTTTTCTTTAAGGATGTTGAATATTGGCCCCCACTCTCTTCTGGCTTGTAGGGTTTCTGCTGAGAGATCCGCTGTGAGTCTGATGGACTTCCCTTTGTGGGTAACCCAACTTTTCTCTCTGGCTGCCCTTACCATTTTTTCCTTCATTTCAACCCTGATGAATCTGACGATTATGTGCCTTGGGGTTGCTCTTCTTGAGGAGTATCTTTGTGGTGTTTTCTGTATTTCCTGGACTTGAATATTGGCCTTCCTTGCTAGGTTGGGGAAGTTCTCCTGGATAATATCCTGAAGAGTGTCTTCCATCTTGGATTCATTCTCTCTGTCACACTGAGATATACCTATCAAATGCAAATTAGGTCTTTTCACATAATCCCATATTTCTTGGAGGCTTTGTTCATTTCTTTTCACTCCTTTTTCTCTATTCTTGCCTTCTGGTTTTATTTCATTGAGTTGATCTTCAATCTCTGATATCCTTTCTTCTGCTTGGTTGATTCGGCTATTGAAACTTGTGTATGCTTTGTGAAGTTCTCGTGTTATGTTTTTCAGCTCCATGAATGCATTTATATTCTACTCTAAGCTGTTTATTCTCATTACCATTTCGTCTAACCTTTTTTCAAGGTTCTTAGTTTCTTTGCATTGAGTTAGACATGTTCTTTTAGCTCCGAGAAGGTTATTATCCACTTTCTGAAGCCTGTTTCTGTCAATTCATCAGACTTATTCTCCATCCAGGTTTGTTCCCTTGCTGGTGAGGAGTTGTGATCCCTTGGAGGAGAGGCATTCTGGTTTTTGGTGTTTTCATCCTTTTTGCACTGGTTTCTTCCCAACTTTGTGGATTTATCTACCTGTGGTCTTTGTAGTTGGTGACTTTTGGATGGGGTCTCTGAGTGGACGCCCGTTTAGTTGATGATGAAGTTATTTCTTTCTGTCTTTTAGTTTTCCTTCTAACAGTCAGGCCCATCTGCTGTAGGACTGCTGGAGGTCCACTCCAGACCCTGCTTGCCTAGGGATCACCTGTGGTGGCTGCAGATAATTAAGGATTGATGCCAGTTTCTTCTATTATCTTTGTCCCAGAAGGATACCTGCCAGATGTCAGCCTGAGCTCTCCTTTATCAGGTGTCTCTTTGGATATACTGGGGTCGGGGAGCTGCTTGAGGAGACAGTCTATCCCTTATAGGAGCTCAAGTGCTGAGCTGTGACCTCCGTTGTTTCATTCAGAGCTGCTGGGCAGGTACATTTAAGTCTGCTGCAGCAGAACTCATAACTGCCTTTTTTTCCCAGGTGCTCTGTCCTGGGAAGGTGGGGCTTTATTTATAAATTCCTGATGTGCTGCTGCCTTTTTTCAGAGATGCTCTGCCCAGTGAGGGGGTAGACTAGTCACAGTCTGCCAGTAGAGGCACTGCTGAGCTGCCATGGGCTCTGCCCAGCTGCTGTGTAAACTTCCTTGAGGTTTTGTTTATAGAGGTATAGTTAGAACTGCCTCGGTAATGGCGGTCTGCCTCAGTAATGGCGGACTGCCTCTGTAATGGTGGACTGCCTCGGTAGTGGTGGACTGCTTTGGTAATGGCGGATGCCCTCCCCAACAGAGCTGGACTATTGTGGGTCCAGCTGTGCTTGCTGTGAAACTCTTAATCCCAAGCATTTCAGATTGCTTGTCTTCATTGGGGTGGGACCCACTGAGCCAGATCACCTGGCTCCCTGTTTCAGCCCCCTTTGAAAAAAAGACATTTATGTACTCTCTCCAGAAAGAGTAGATCCGTCATCACATGCTCCTGATTTTTGCCACTATACTGCCTGGCAAAAATAAAGTTAACATTTTCTTTTGTTTCCCAAGTAGCCTGAGAACTGCATGTCACTGTTAACCTAAGTAACAGAGGCTCTCTTAAAAAAAAAGACATTTATTAAGAAATGGGCCTTGCCATGGGAATACATATGCCATAATAGACTATGTGAGTATACAGCTAAGTGAAGGAAGACAAAGGTTTTTAAAGGCAAATGAGGAGAATCATGTAATTGTTTTGAGGTAATTATCCTTGGTTACTAGGATCAGTAACATTGTGGCACCAGTCAGAGGTTGGACAGGCAGTTGTTGGGCAGATGTCCTCATAGAAGTATTGTGTGTATACAGATGTGATGGCCTTACTGGAGGGTGGCTTTTTGCAGAGTCTTTTATGATAGTTTTTGTTACCAGGCATTTGTGCATGAGAACCCTCCCTTAACGGCCTTTCCCAGCTCTGTTTGTCAGGGGTTTGTTTGTTTGTTAGTTTGTTTTAACACAAGTGACGCCATTTGATTCTGACAACTTTCACAATATCAAACCTCCTGAACTCTAAATGCATCATTAAACCTGACTGTTGGCATTAAGGTTTCTACACCAAATGTTCTCTGTACATCACAATATGACTGAAGGGAGATTACATAATAAGTAACATCAATACCATGCATGTTCTATATTCCATATGGGTAATGCACAACAAGAAAAATTCCTGCCAAAATCCTTATTTTGAGACAAAAAACAGAAAGCAGCTATAGCTGTATGTTTTTCTTCATAATGTTCTACTAAAGGCCCTTTCTGCAGGACATTATCTGCTGCTGGTCCAAAAGCTTTTTAAAAACAGAGGCCACCTCTCATTCACCTTTGGATCCAGAGACCAGCATATGGAGCCCAGGTTAGGACAGATGTCACTTCTTAGTAGACTTGTCAATCCCAACCCATCGAAAGTATCCCTCCCTTCTCTTTCTTCTCATTTGTTTGTATCCTTCATAGCTTATATAAAATCTTGAAATTTTAGTATTAATTTATGATTACTTGTTTTTGATCGAGAATGAAAACTGAAATGAGGACAGGAATCAGGAATGTCTGCTTCTCAGTGGTTTTCTTCCTGGATATGGTTCCCTGGACATAGAGTATTCAGTAAATATTGAATTATTTATTCAGTATGGGTCAATGGATGGATGGGTGGGTGACTGGGTGGTTGGTTTGAATAAATGTCTAAGTGAATGACTATTAGAAAGAATGACTGTTCAAATGAATTATTGTTTGATTAATCAATGAATAAAAATAAATAAAAGCTAAAACTATTAATAAGTAGAGAGTAGAAAAAAATAACCATTATTCTACTAATGCTTTATAAACATAAGCATAACATTCTCTGGGTTGTCTTCCATTTCCTAAGTTTCGTCCTCAAATAAATCTAAAAATGAGAATTCCTCCAGTGGGTGATCTCCCCAAGTCCAGTCTACTATTTGCTCATCTACAAGATGGAGAAGTTTCACATTGCAGCAGCATGTGTAAAAACAGCTTGGAAATTTTTGTAGAGAATAGGCTCAAGATGAGTCAAAAGAGAAATGTTGTTTCCACAAAACACATTTTATCTCAGACTGTGAATGCAAGTCTGGTGTTGAGTTGAGGAAGGTGATTTCTCACTCTGATCTTATTGACAGGAATACTCGCGGAGTTTTCTGTCAACCTGGGAGCTGCCAGGAATAGCCTATAGCACACTCACAAAAAGGATCAGTACGGCTAAAGAAAATTAAAGAAAACAGAAATGAGGAAACGAGAGCCAACCTTTAACTAAAGCATTGGAAAAGCAGTCATTCTAGGAAGGAGGAACGATGCAGGTGAACCAACTAGTAAATGGTAAGATAGAATACACATCCAGCATATGGCCTGTGGAGTGACTGAGATCTGTATTCCAATTCCATTTTTACCACATTTAGTGATTTGACTCTGGGCAAATAAGCTTCTTATCAGTAACCTCACCTGCAAAATGGGCATTGTTTTTTCTATTGGAACTGCATTTCAGAGTAACCAAACAGTACCAATGATGGAAAGTTCTTCAAAGAATTCTAGCATTAAAAGCAAAAGGAATTAGATATTTACAAAAAAAAAAGAAAAAAAAGAAAAGAAAAAACAAACAAAAACACAACCATTTTAAATCCCTAACGCAATAACTGACTCATGCAAAATTATTAACAGATAATTCAGGGCTTAGGTCAGGAATTCTTAACCTGGGGGTCCCACTGAGACTTAGCAGAGAGTACATGGATAAAAGAAAGGGAACACGTGAACATGAATTTTAAAAAATGGTACATACTCATTTTTAACTAAAATTTTGCAACTTATTAAATCACAAATGTAAGCAATGAACCGCTGCAGTAACAGTAGTACCTATGATTTTGTCACAGTATAAATCACAGGTATTTAAAAAATAAGTAAATAATAACTTTACAGTTATTACAGTTACCTTGAAATATCATTTATTTTAGAAGTACTTATCATTACAATTAGTATCACACAATTATGATTGTCAGTATAGCTGCTACCAGTTCTTGTTATTTAATGTGTAATAAAGAAGTGCATATTTCACTGTATCACAAATTTGCTATTTAATATTGTCTTAACTTATTAAACAACATGAATTTCCTTGGTACTTCTGTACACTTAATTGTCCTTACTTAAAAATGTTATTGGATTGGGAGGATTGCTTGAGAATGGGAGTTTGAATCCAGCCTGGGCAAAGTAGTGAGACCCCATATCTAAAAAAATGAAAAAAAAAATTAGTTGGGCACAGTGGTGTGCACATGTGGTCTCAGCTACTCAGGAGGCTGAGATGGGAGGATCACTTGAGCCTAGGAATTCAAAGCTGTAGTGAGCTATGATAATACTACTGCACTCTAGCCTAGGTGAAGGAGCAAGACGTTACCTTGAAAAAAAAATAATATAAAAACATGGGAAAAAGTATACAAGCTTCACCAACAACCAAAAAGAGCACTTAACAAAAAAGGTTGAACTCCTGCTTTGGATGAAAGTGTGACGGGAAACTTTATAATGGAGGACCAGGCTGTCACTACCTAAATTTGTTGATTAATTTCAGGATTCTAAGGGTGGGACATCTAGGCATTATGCCTCCCTATACAATGTGATTTGAAGCACATAGTACTACCACCACAACTGCTTGTATTTGAAAATGATCCATAGACCCACAGCTGTCTAAAAGAACTTGGCACGATTGTTTACACTATGGAACACAGCAGCCACTATCTGCATTTAAAATGTGGCTTGAGCGAATGAGCAACCTCAGTTTTTAATCTTAACTATACAATCAGCCACATATAGCTAGTGTCTACCCTAGAGCCCATCTTTTACACCGAACACAAAGATAGATAAACAAGTTAAATAACACCAAAGGAAAGCAAACAGACAAATCCAAACTATATGACAGTCTACAGGACAACTGACCCAGTTAAAAAAAAATCAATGGCATAACAATATTGGATTAAAGGAGCACTAAAACAAGTAACAATCAAATATGAGGTGTGGATCTTATGTGGATCCCAGTCCAACCAAGCAATGATAAAAAGACATTTTAAAACAATCCAAGAACTTTACTACTACATTAAGAAATTACTATTAATATTGTGAAATATGATAATGGTATTGCCATTAGGGAATTTTCATAGTTTTTAAAGACACATGCTGGTGTGTGTAGAGTTAAGGTGAAAATTTTGCTAAGAATTGCCTTAAAATATTTTAGCAAAAATACAAGTGGATAAATGCAGCAAGCATGCAAACTCTGAATAACAATCGAATCTGGTTGAAGGTAAATAGATATCCTTTATATTATTTTTGGTGCTTTTTGTGAGCATGTCTGAAACATTTCAAAACTAATTTTAAATGTGATAATGCACTGGACACAGTGACCAACACATAGTAAGCATTTAGAAAATGTTAATTGGGAACTATTAGCATCATCACTATTGTAACTTATGGTCCCGAAAGTCTAAAACTAGGATCAGTAAAAAATACAAAGAGGTAGCTTTCAGCTTGATCGAAGAACAGGCTCTGGGAAGATGAAAATACACTGTCTGGTGAGGAAGTAGCCAACAGAATATTCAAGATAACAATAACAGCAGTGACTTACATGATTGAGCACTTATAATGGGGCGGATGTAGTTCTAAGCACTTTTCACATATCCCCTCACTTAATCTTCACAACAATTTCATAAGGTACGTATTCTTACTGTCCCTGCTAGAGCAGAGATTGATCACTTGGTAAGGATGCTGCAGAAGAGGGTCAAGGTGAATGGCTTTGCTAGTTGCCCTTTAACATCCCTGACAACCCTGAACTCCTCTGATTCAATGAACATGTCATTCAAACGAATTTTGCACTTTGGCCAGCTGGCTGGCACACACATACATACACATACACACACACACACACACAACAATTCTTCCTTTTACTTACTGAAAGGTCTTTAAACACCACCTTTCCTTTTCAAGTAGGAGACTAAAACATCACAAGAATTTAATTATCTGTAGACAAGAAGATGATATGATCAAGAAAATGCTACATTTAAACTACTCCATTTACCCACTTTCAAATTTCCCATAAATTAGTGGGAAACATCTTCCCCAGGCAGCCGTTTGACCAACAAATGTCCATGGTATATCTTTGTCAACATGTTTCAGAATATAAATCCAGATTACAAAAACTAAAGTTGGTATAAAGGCTGTCATCATATATTATATCATTTGGAAAGAAATATTGGTGACCTTATCCAGTATGACTGTTATAATAGTAATAAAATTGAATCTTGGAAGATTACACTTCTGGTCAAAGTAGTAAAATGTGACCTTATTCTATTCAACATTGACATTTATTATATTAATTTACATGTAAAAAACTGCATTCGAATGATATTAAAGCCCTGGTTAGAAATGTTGGAAAAGAGAATGTTCCAGAACTTCAGAAATAAGATTTCACTTTACCAGCCATACATAGCACTGAGCTTGTTTGATGCAAATCAAACTAAATTTCCTTCACCAATCTCTGATTCAGTTCTAACTGTATTACTGCCACTATCTCATTCATACAGAAGATATTTTTCTCAATAACTCTTATTTTTATAAACCTTAACTCATTTTCATCATGCTCTAGAGAAAAAGATAACACAGAGCACTGAATATACAAACCTGACTCAGAGGATCAAGCCATCTGCTTATGACAGGGTGTTTCTCCTCAGCTCAGTAAAACTGTGCTCAGTACTAAGTATACATCAGGTACTGCACTAGGCCCTGGAAAGATACCAAGGTCCAGAGGTGGGGAAAGAGATTCAGACCACTACATGGGTTTCACAGAATAGCCATGTAGAAAAAAGCCCTCATCTTGCATATTATATAAGCAAAGTTTAAATTTTTTTTTTTTTCTGAGACGAAATTTCACTCTTATTGCCCAGGCTGGAGGGCAACAGCACCATTTCAGCTCACTGCAACCTAGCCTTCTGGGTTCAAGCTATTATCCTGCTTCAGCCTCACGAGTAGCTGGGATTACAGGTACTCGCCACCATGCCCAGCTAATTTTTTTGTATTTTTAGTGGAGATGGGTCTCACCTTGTAGGACAGGCTGGTCTCGAACTCCCGACCTCATGTGATCTACCTGCCTTGGCTTCCCAAAGTGATAGGACTACAGGCGTGAGCTACCATGCCCGGCCAAAAAAATTTTTTTACACTGCTCAAAATTTTATAGGGAGGTCCCTCCCTTAAATATAAGTTTTGCAAACTTTCAGTTTGGGGGTAGAACATGGAATTGTGCAATGAATTAAGGGCAAGGTTCAGCCACACCTCAACAGATTATTTTCTTTTCACCATCAGCCCAAAGTCCAGGCTTGCTAGGAGGGGTCTCAGCTCTCCTTCCAATTTTGTTTCTCACTATTCTTGCCAACACTCCAAGGTTCCAACCAAAATTAACTTTTTGCTACGTATTTCCTCATTTGTCTTACTTAATATTGTTTTCTACTCTGAATATCTATTTACTTTCTATCAGTAGGTTAAGCTAGGTGTTGCTAGGATCACAAGCAGCCCCAACACTTCAGAAGCTTGTAACAGAAAAGGTCTACGTCTTGCCTGCTGTTTGTCCACAGTGGGCCAGTAGATCAGCTCTGTCCATCTTTGGCACTCTGATATCCAGGCTAAGACAGCAACACCAGCTTAAACACTGTTAGGAACCATGCCAAGGGGAACAGAAAACTCTGCAGGGTCTTAAACCAGAAGTTAGGTGCTTAGTCCAAAGTGACACAATTCACTGACATAACTAGTCATGTGGTTCCTTCAAACCACAAGAAGCAAAATGCTACCATGTATCTGGAACTAAGAAACCAAAAATATTTGGTCAGTACCCTCAGTGACTCCCTATCTCCACGTGTCCCAAATCTTAAAATTTTTCCAGATCTAAGTTAGAGTCCACCTCCTCCTAAAAGACAACCATGGTCCTTCCTGCTAAAAGGAAACTGTTGCTGTGGTTAATATACACAGTATGTTCTTTTACCTCATAAGGTGCTAATGACTCTCTGAGAACTGTGTCTCTATTGGAATTCTGTGTTTCTCATAATGCCTTGCTAGATAAATATTGCTTGAATGATTGCACAAGGCTGTCTGCGTAATGAGAGTTTCATCTCCAAAGACTTCAAATACCCTGGAGGCTAGCAATACTTGATAAGCAATAAAACTTTTTTATTTTTTCTTATTTATATCATAAAGATACTTAAAACGACATTAAAATGATCATAAAGATGAAATAAAAATGAGCCCATAGTCCTGCCACCCTAAACTAACAAATGTTTTCATTTCGTTTCCTCCCGGTCCTATTCAAAGGGCATCCATTTCCTTTATATAGCTGTATTCAGAGTGCACACAAAGAGAGAATTCTAGATAGAAGAGAAGTAACTGCCCAGTCAACAGATTTTTTTTTTTTTTTTTTGCCCTTCCCCAAGGTAGAGACACATTCGGTCATATCTAAAAACTGGTTTTTATTTTCCACAATAAAATTTCCATTAATTTAAAGCTTATAAGCTGCTTAATACAGTCACCATCATTAGGAAATACCAGTGTAGTCTTCACCACTACTTCCACTTCTTGGCCCAGCACTGGAAGAAACTGCCTCCAGTGAAAGGAGATTTGTTTCCATTATGAAAAGAAGGAAGAAAAAGAGAAGTGTGTGCTAAATCTTGGACGGTTCTGGTGAATATCAGTAGACCAATGTCACCTTATCACAATCCATCATTAAAATACCATTAACAAGAGCTAACAATGTGGAGGTTTTAACCTCATTCTTGAATTCATTCTTATTATTATTTTGCTCCATTTAGCTCATCCAATTATTTTCATTTTATTGTGCACTCTTTGTATTTGTGTAGTCTGAGGTGAACCCTTTCTAAAACGAGGTAGAAAATACATACATAATGCTTTAAAAATTTCTTTTTTATACTGTCAAATAGGCACTAGGAAATCTCACCAGAGTTGATAAACAATCCAGATGGTGGCCACTTAACCCATTCAGCTTAATTAAAAAACCAAGTAAGTCTTTTTTTGTTTGTTTGTTTTTGGACGGAGTCTTACTCTGTAGTCCAGGCTGGAGTGCAGTGGCATGATCTCAGCTCACTTGCAACCTCCACCTCCCGGTTCAAGTGATTCTCATGCCTCAGCCTTCTGAGTAGCTGGGATTACAAGTGTGCACCACCACGTCTGGCTAATTTTTGTATTTTTAGTACAGATGATGGGGTTTCACCATGTTGGCCAGGCTGGTCTCGAACTCCTGACCTCAGGTGATCCACCACCCTCGGCCTCCCAAAGTGCTGGGATCACACAGGCGTGAGTCACCGTGCCCAGCCTAAAACCAAGTAAGTCTTTAAATTGGTACTCAGAGCTACTTCTATACTGGGAAGAAATAAACACCCAAACACTTTTCAATGTTATTAAATTTCAGAGTAATGACTTCTTGCCTATTTTCTATTTTAATAGCTGATAGATTATTAGGTTTTCAAGCTATAATATTTTAAAATTTTATGTTTGGTTTCCTAACCACTGCCACATGCACACATAATTTATACTCTTACATTTTTGAAAGGGTTTATTATTTTATGTGCCATAGTTATTGATCTGAATCAAATCCTTCTTACTGGATTCAATAGACTATAGTGGGAATAAAATACGACTATTTATGAATGTTAACCACTGCTATAATTCATATGAAATCTGCCAAGCCTACTATATTATGAATAACATTATATATTTTATCTAAGAATCTGATAACACCTACCTCAAGTCTAAACATTCTCTGAAAATTTGTCAAAATAAAAGAAGTGCTTTTAAATAATATTTTCAGATATAACTGTAGACAGTTGCTTGTACATTTCTCTTCAATTTTAATACTGTCTCAATATGCATGAAACGCTTGATAGTTCAATAGTTGTTTTCATGAGTTGTGCCTTCATTAAGGTGCAAAACATTAAACACCTGGAATGCTGCTCGAACTATTCCTAAGGGAGAAATTTTGGTGACAAATGAAAGGGATACATTTTTAAGCTGAAAAAGTTGCTTGCTACTGATAAAGAATTTATATCAGAATGTTCCAATAGAGCAGAAGAAAGCAACATGAAAAGAAAATTAACATTCATTGAGAAACAGCTACCATGGTGTGAAACAAAGATCACAAAGCCAAAACTGAACAACAATCAAATTTCTATACAAAAAATAAGACACATACAATGCCTACAGTTCCAATTATCTAACGCTGTATAAAAAAACTAACCTAAAACTAAGTGACTTAAATAACAGTCATTATGTACTGCCTCTTATGGTTTCTGGGGGGTAGGGATCAGGAATTTTGGATCATCTCAGTCAGGAGGTCTGGCTCTGAACTTTGATGGTACTGCAGTCACACCATGGCTGAGACTAGGGTCATCTCAATGGCTTCTATAAATATGCCTGAAACCTAAGCTAGGACTTGAGTAGTTAGGGGCATCCCTCTCCGACCCTTCAAGGTGTGTTCCCAAGTGCTCTCTCCAGCATGGTGGCTTCAGGGGTAGCCAGACTTATCACATATTGCCTTGAGGTTCTCAAGACATCTATCTCAAGAAAGAAAGAAAACCAAGAAAAGCCAAAGTTCCTTTAAGGACCTAGTCTTAACACTCATTCAGCCTTATTTCTGTCACATTGGTCAAAGCATTTACAAAGGTCCACCCAGATGCAAGTAGAGGAAACACATCCTTCACCTTTTGATGACACAAGTATCAATGTCACACTGTAAAAAGAACATGTAGGATAGAACATGTTATGATATTGCCACATTTCTAAAGAATCTGCTCTACTATGCTTAGCCACATGGGTTACTTATATTCAGAAAAGTAATAAGCAGTATTATCTGTAAAGAAAGAAAAATAGCTGACTTCCAATGTCTTCTTCGGATTGACAGATTTAATTGGAAAGAACAAACATTTGTTAACACTCCATGACTTGATTACAGACTCAATCTTAGAATACTTCAACTTGGCTAGACCTAGGATGAAGAGTATTTCTGTAAAACCTAAACACCAATTGTAATTCACTCATTTTATTACCTTCTCTGGAGTACCAATGACTTTAACAAAGGCACAATGTTACACTTTGAACAATTAGCCCTGGCAATATCTGTACAGAGAGGTGCTTGCCAGTTTCTTCTGGGGGACACTGGCTTCCCTTTGGAATTTTGCTAGAACACACCTTAAGTTGAAAATAAAAAAAGGTTCAAAACTGAATCAGTTCAGAAGAGACTGACTGACTATTCATTTGAAAAATACCACAGAACAGCAATGACATTCTCTGGATAAGCTGTAGGAAGAGAAGGGAAACTAAAATGGAGCCAGGTGGAATTCCTATATTTTTATAGTGTGGTCTGAGGAGAAGCTGCCTGCAAAGGAAATTGACAAGGATTTTCCAGGAAATAGAAAAACACAAAGGGTAGATATCTGCAAAGTCAGGAAAAAAAAGTACATTTCCAGAAGAAGGGAGGGGTCAATTGCGCCAAGTGAGCTGAAGAATGAAGATCATTTCCAAAATTAGCTTGGAAAACTCTACTTTAAGAAAATACAGAGTAACTTCTGCTGCCTCAAACAGCTTTTAAATGTGGGCAAATACTGGGATATTCTCTCAACCCACCTGAAAGTCCTCTTACATGAATGCTGCAAAACTTTAAATCATGCTCTTTGTCAGCGATGCCCTAGGATAGTGGTTCTTATCCAGGGTTTCACACCGATTGGATGATGTGGTTAGGTGAAAGGCACACCTCAGGCTGTTTGAGAGAGGAGGTGTGGAGCTCTAACTGGTTATACAACCTCAGGCAATTCCTGATGCAGCATCCTACCTATGGACATATTCACCATGGTCACAGTGGGAAAGAGTTCTGGGAACCACCATTCCATAGTACATGGCAAGGAGCTGGAGTGGGATGACTACACCAAAACCACCACGTTAGTCATTTACGTAAACGAGAGAGAATTCATGGCCTTGCAGGGGACACCAAGAGGTGGCGGGTGGGGAAATAGAAATCGTGATTAAGAGCATGTCTCTGGGCTCTGGCCACTCCCAGCTTTCTGGCTATGCGACTTCAGCTAAGTACGATTAACCACACTGCGTCTCAGTCTCACCACCACAGAGTAGGGATAATAACAGCAGCCCTCTCACTGAGTGGCAGAGTCACTAAGTCAGTGGGTGTAAAGCTCTTAGCACAATGCCTGACACCTGATAAACAGTCTAGAAGACTTGCTGTTGCTATTCTGGTTATCCAATGGCTCTGTAGTGACAGTATAAAATGCCCTAGCCTGACGTCTCAATGTTTCCGAGTCACTAATAATTCTGTAACAATTAGCCTTTCTATATCTGGTTCACTGCATTATAAAATTAAGAGAATTCATCTAGGTCAGTGGATGTGAAAGATTTCCCTGTTCTGAGAAGTCTTAGGCACTCTGAGGGGCTGAGAAGGCAGGACAGGCTGGCAGAGTTCTGAGCACCTTTCTCCCATCATTTGAGCAGCTCCACTTCTATTTGTTTCATATGCTTTGGCATAAGATCATGTTTGCCCAAAGATTGTCACTGAGTAACCAAACATAAAAAGTTTAAAAGCTAGTGGCTGGGATGATGTCTCATGCCCCAAACTTCAACAAAGCTAGGTGACGGAAAAATACTGCTGCGGGGAAGACAGCCTAGTGACAGGCAGGAGAGTCCTTGGAGAATGCAGATCATCAAAACAGCAGCTAATTAAGGTACAGATAATTGAGAGCTGAATTATCCCTACTATTGTATGTAAAAAGTTGCACTAAATACCTCATTTTCAATTTGTCTTATTTTTCTATACTGTTATCATAGAAATAATGTAGTAACAGCAAAAGCAAAAAATAGTCCTATAAAATGTTCACATGGTGAATTCAATACTCTTACACTGGAAGATGATGGTAGAAGACGGTATCTCTGGCACTGCAGGCCAGTCGAAGATATCAGAACCAAATATATTGAGTTGAAAACATTAACGCTGTCACTGCTGAGAGGTCTTAAGTTTGGCAAAGTATTTAACCTGTCAGAGTCTAAACATCCTCATCTGTGAAATGGGAGAAATTACAAGAGTTCACAAATCTGCACTGAAGAGTCACTGATCCAATATTCTTTATCTGTCATAAAATATTTATGGAGAACCAAATATATGCCAGGTACAATATCATATGGAAATACAATAATGAGTAAAAATCCCTCAATAATCAATCACCAAACAAATGTTTATCTCATAGGCGACTGATGATTAAAAAGTGTTTATCTTATAGGTAAAAATGTTTGTTAACTGTCAGTGGCCTATAAAGATGACACACATAAACATGGCTAACAAAGATAACATCCAAAAAATTGGCGTCACCTAATCAATGATAATTTCCTTCTTTCTTGACCTTACTTTCGTCATACTATAACTCAGCGATAATTAGTAGGGGGTGAAACAGAGTCATAATTCATTCATTTGTGAATCTCCCTATCCTCCTCACACTTACCTTCTCTCTATTCCTTTCTCCCAAGCCTGGTTCTGACTCTCTTATGCTTCAAAATCTGTGAAACTGGTTCAGAGGGCTTAAAGAGAACCGCAGAGGCTAAGTCTGTATCATAAAGATTGAGGACGGGGGGAGAGGAAACAAACAGGATGAAAAGCTGGACCAGATAAGAACTAGAAGGAGGGACTGAGGAGCTGGCCTCTACACGGTCCTGGAGCAACTCCAGGGCACCAACAAGTAAAGGGAGAAATATTGCTGAGGGGAATGAATTGCTTCCTGTTTCTTTGAGATTCAAGACTGGATTTCCTTTTAATTACCATGGGTCGGCTGAGCTGTACTTCCTGAAGCCAACTCTAGGTGGGGATAAACCACCCTGGGGCCTCAAAATGTATTAGGAGCTCACAATAACAAACCCATTTTTCCCCTAAAAGCTAGAAAGGGGGGTTTGCAAAGGAGACAAATACGTATCCAAAACACATCTCTGAAGGACTTTTTAAATAAAAAGCTACTGATGCCTTTAAAATTAAGTCATAAAACAAGAAGTACCTGTGCATGAAATATTTTTACATCTCCCACCTCCAAACCTGAAGCCATCCTATTAGCAACCTTCCCTATGGTCCTGACATGACCCTACAGAAGGAGACCTGCAGATCCAACTGTTCCCCAGAGTCTCACTTGTACATGGGGCATTCCCGATGTGTCCGGGGAGCATTTGCTGCCTTGATAATGACCTCTGGAGGAGAGGAAACCAACTCAGAAGTACTTTCATTCTCCTTCTAGTTTGTCTTTTATGTTTTTCTCTTGAGTCAGTGACTTCTTTCAGACACCAATAATTTATACTTCAGGAAAATGTCAAAGTCTAGCAATGCCCTGAATAGTAATTACCACCAAGGATGGAATCAAGCCTCCGGAAGAAACGCTAAGTTAATTAGCCACACACTTGTTTACCATTAGGCTAGTGCAGAAAGCAAGGAGCAGAGGATCAGAACTTGCCTGCTGTGTACGGTCTTTATTAATGGTGGCATCTCAATTAAATCTGTGGGACCCCACTTCTGTGAACTCAGAGAAGATACAAGCAAGTAAGGAGAAGAAATGTTCACACAGCCGTCACAGGGAGAAGACGCCACCTGAGACCACTCGGGACACCCACAAAAGGAACTTGGATTTCTGTTGTTTTCTGTCATTACCTGAAATTGTCTCTCTCAATCTTTCCACACCACATTTGTTTTGGGACAAAGGTCAAGAGAAGGGCAGATGAGGAAATATGGAAGCTTATCCATTATTACCAAAAATCTATTGAAAAAATCATGTTTTCATGAATAACTCATTTTATCCTTCCGAATTCTTATTCTCATTTCTGAGATATATTTTGTTTAGCTTGTTGGAAAATATCCACATTTTAAAGAAGTATACAATAAAAAAATAATACTCCCTGTTTACATGCTTCTGCAATCATGGCCACCTTTCCACAGAACCCTCTCAGAGGAAGGCCCTTTTGTGCCAGCCTACTCAGATGTTACCAAAGGTGTACAAAAACACATCTCTTGCAGATGGCTGGAAGATAGCTCTGAGCTCTTTGTGTTCAATCAATCCCTCAGGAAAAGGCATTAGAAATTCATCAGAAGCAGCTCCCTGTTATCAGTTTCTGAGCTTGGAAAAAGCACACTACAAATATACCTACACTGAAATAGCATTTTGAATGGAAAATGTAACCTCAAGTATCTTACTTGTTTCTTTCTCCACAGTCCGATGGTCAATATTTCCCTTGTAGGACTATATTAGTTTGCTAGGATGAGCATAACAAAGTAGCCCATACTGGGTGGCTTACAGAACAGACACATACAATCCCACAGTTCTGAGGACAGAGGCCTAAGCCAACGTGTCGGTGGAGTTGGTTTCTTCTGAGGACTGTGAGGGAAGGATGTGTTCCAGGTCTCTGCCTGGCTTGTGGATGGCTGTCTTCTTTATGGGTTTCTTCACGCTGTCTTCCCTCTGTGCTTGTCTGTTGCTAAGAATACAAGTCATATTGGACTAGGACCTACCCCACTGACCTCATCTTAACCTGATTACCTCTGTAAAGGCCCTCTCCAAAAACACTCACATTCGGAGGAACGAGGGATTAGCACTTCAACACATCTTTGTTTTGCAAGGGATATAAGTCAGTCCACAACAGGGACCAGTAAAAAAAAAAAAAAACAATGTATTAATGTTCAAAAAACTAAGTAACCAAACATAAAAAGTTTGAAAGCTAATGACTGGAGGATGACTAATGCCCCAAAGAGGAAAGGTACTATTGTCACCTATTTCTCTGGCTGTTTGTTGCCCTGATGATGTATTGTGGCCAGGCATTATGCAAGGCACTGGGCAACAGAGGAAAAAAAAAACATGGGGCCTCTGTGCTCATGAATTTCCCTTCTTTTTTTATGCCAGCCCTTTCATCCTTGGGGAAAGTGGACTGCTAGAGTACCAACCGAGATGTGAAGGCATGTGGGCTTCTACTGCATTCTCCCTTGCAATGACAGTGGGACAGTTAAAAGCAGCGACACCGACAGCTGCACAACGGCCAACTCATCAACCCAGAACAATGGTTTCATCACCTAAGCAGTATGGAAGTGGCCGGTCTGCTTCTGCCAATTCTTTGGGACATTAAACCCATGATAATTATTTATTTGTTTATTTATTTATTTTTTAGACGGAGTTTCACTCTTGTTACCCAGGCTGGAGTGCAATGGCGCGATCTCGGCTCACCGCAACCTCCGCCTCCTGCGTTCAGGCAATTATCCTGCCTCAGCCTCCTGAGTAGCTGGGATTACAGGCACGCACCACCACGCCCAGCTAATTTTTTGTATTTTTAGTAGAGACGGGGTTTCACCGTGTTGACCAGGATGGTCTCGATCTCTTGACCTCGTGATCCACCCGCCTCGGCCTCCCAAAGTGCTGGGATTACAGGCGTGAGCCACCGTGCCCGGCAGATAATTCTTTTAATATAAATCTTTGTGAACCAATAACGATGACGAACTATTCTTGCCTGGTTGGAGATAGTAAGTAACTATACCTCCTACTTTCTACACCACCTACTTTTTTTCTAGCACCATGCCAGGCACTTACCATGATAATTTTATGCCATTTTCACAAGGTGAGATTGATATTACTAGCTCCATATTACAGATGGAGAGATTATGTATCTTTCTAAAGCTACCAGCTAATACAGAGTAAAGGCGAAATCTGAACTCAAGGTATCTAGAAAGTCAACCCAATGCACTTGAGCCTTACACAATAGTATCTCTTTTAACCTTTTGAACCTGAGCACTTTTGACAACTGCCCAGCATCATATGTGTGCACATATTCTGTGCACGTTATGTAAGTATAAAATATCTGTTTTCTCCCTCCAAAATCTATGACTAATGCAATAAACCTCCCATTGATTAGATACTTGTGGCTTTTCCTCATGTCTCTATCAGTGACATAATATATTAAACAAAAAAAAAATCTGACTGAACTGATTAGTATTTGATGTGCTGAAGAGTCTAATGTTTCTTTATATGAAACATCAGAGAGTGTGCAGCCCACTTAATTACTTGGTTGGCTTTATGATTTCAAAATAATAAAACAGAATAATCCAAATGACAGGACAATGTGGTGAGTGATATTTTAACATCTACTCAACCCTAAAACTGTGAAGCAAAAGTACTTATCCAAAATCCAATACTTTCCATTTTTCTTTTAACTGTTATAAGTCAAAACCAGCTACATTGATTTTTTTGCCTTTGACTTCTGCTAAAAAGTTCATTCCCAAACAGATTACATGTGTGGCTTTGCAGCCCAGAGGAAATTTTACAGCCAAGTAAAACCCTAAAATCATGAAAATACGGGTTTGTTGAATATAGTGGAAAGACTTGACAGATATTAATTACAAAAGAACAAATACATCTTGATAGATGAGCTGTCTTTTGTGAAGTAGACTTAAAAGTTTTAACTCCTTGATTAACCTTTACCCAATTGTATTACAGAAAGTTTTGAGGCAATGTATTTAAACTTCTAAGTAGAACAGAGCACTCCCAACACATGCAGAAACCCCTGTAACATCACTCGATGCATTTTCAGCATGAGTGCCCAGGGTAAGGCTTCCCCACAATGCTGCAAAGCAAATGGTGTCCTCATGCCCTTTTCTACTCCCAGCACTCCTTGGTTAAGTGCCTTAACAGGGTAAGTGATAATGATACAGAAGGAGAAGAAGGAAGAGGAGGAGAAAGAACAACAATGATACCATGGTACAGACTTATGGAAACTGATCGATCTTGAGACAAAACTCAAGAGCTCATATGATACAAGACTTTACTTGCACATGATCACAATTAAGTAAATGATGAAAATGAGACTCAAATCTAGATTATATATCTCATTCCACAGTTACAAGCTTTCTTCTAAATGACAAATTATAAAAACCAAACAGAAGTGTCTATCTTAGGTCACCTTACCTTCTTTTCTGATTGCTGAAATTAAGGCAGTGCAAGAAACCTGGGGAGACACTGGGAAGCTTCCCCGTGCTAAGCCCTGTGAGCACAATGAACTCATGAAAGAAAAGGCCAGAGCCACCAACTAATAATCATTTTTAAAACTCATCACTTAGGAATTTCAAAATAAACAAACACTGATCAACTGAAATTACTTTGACCAAAGTCTTATGTACCTTCTTTTGCTTGTCCATAGTGGCCATCATAAAAAACAAACAGAAAAAAAAAAAAAGAAGCAAACAAAGATGGAGAGTCACTGCTTAATGCGTGTATGGTTTCAGTTTTGTAAGATGAGTAAGTTCTGAAGATCTGTTGCACGGCAATGTGTATGTTTAACACTATAGAAATGTACACTTAAAACGGTTAACATGGTGTATTATTCTGTTCTCATGCTGCTGATAAAGCTATACCTGAGACTGGGCAATTTACAAAAGAAAGAGGTTTAATGGACTTATAGTCCCACATGGCTGGGGTGGCCTCATAAACATGGCAGAAGGCAAGGAGAAGCAAGTCACATCTTATGTGAATGGCAGCAGGCAAAGAGAGAGATTGTGAAGGGCAACTCCCCGTTATGAAACCATCAGATCTTGTGAGACTCACCCACCATCATGAGAACAGCACAGGAAAGACCTGCTCCCATGATTCAATTACTTCCCACGTGGGAATTCAAGATGAGATTTGGGTGGGGACACAGTCAAACACTATCAGATGGTACATTTTATGTGTGTTGTTTTTTTTAATTAAAAATAAAATTTAAAAGAAAGAAAAAGAGCTCTCTCCCCTTCCCTCTCTCCCTCCCTCCCTCCCTTCCTTTCTCCCTCCAGAGAAGACATGTGCCTCCAGGATGGAAGCAAATGGATTGATCTGAAAAATATTTAGGAGCCAGAACTGAAAAAAATTTGAATGTGAGGATGAGAAACAGGGAGATCATGGGTGATTTCCAAGTCTCTGGATCAAGTGAAATGGAGAATGGATAAGGAGGAACACGTGGAGGAGCGCAGGCTTGGAAAGGCATGGTAAGGTTCATCTAACTAGAGATCACTAGCAGTAGTTTGCTCTGTGTATCTGGAGCCCAGGAAGGAGGGTTAGGGTGGAGATTCTGTATATTTCTACAGCCAGCTCTAATTTTTGGTTACAATCAAACCCTATCCCCTTCTAATATCTTTTTCTTCCATCATTAATGATTAGCTTGTGTGTTTCTAGAAGTATATATGGATTTATTCTATATTTCTGCCTAATATTTCATATATAAATAATTCTAGGCAGGCGTTGGGCCATACGTGTAAATTCAAAGTACTTAACACAATAGACCATTCAATAAAGCTGCTTTTCACATGCTTCATTTACTAATTTCCATGGCCTTTTTCTTAAGCAATTACCATCTCACACATGCCGAGTTTCACCATTCTGCAGAACCAAATGTTGAATTTAGGCAAACACAGGCTGTTCAATAAACATGTGGATTTCTAAGGAACACCAATCAATTCAGGAAGCACGGTCAAGCCAGCTGCGTCTGTCAATGGAATAATCAGTAGCTGGCAGCATCCGTGCAGGCTGGGCTGCCATCGGTGTTTACAAGCTGGAATTGAAGAGGGCTCGGCGAGCTGACAGCAGAAGTTTGAGCAGCACCTGTCTAAAGTATATATGACTGCCTCCAGGCAATCCCATTAGTTCTTCACTTTCATGGACACTAGGACTTGTTCACAAATTTAGAGGAAAAAATAAAAAAGACAAACAGAGCTAGCCTCTGACTGAGAAAGGACACCTGAAAGAGAAACAGTCCCATATGGGGAAACAGAACAGGGAGGAGAGAATGGGAAAGACAAGAAATCAACCAAGAAAGCCAGCAGTGTTTACAGATAGTAGAAAATTTTGTCTCTAAAAGGGGATTGATAGCGTTTTTTGTAAATCAGAGATGTTCCGGAGAAATACGTAAAAAACTCAGCGCAAGCTTTCTGATGCCACGCAGGTCATAAGTAATTTACATGAAACTTTTTGACTTGTTTATCTGACATAGTAAACAGGTTTCTCTGATCCCACTGGCCCTTTTATGTATTACAAGATAACAAAAGGTTATGTGATTTTAGGAAATCCAGTATATAAACAGGGCTATTCTCAGCACATCCACTGAATATTAACTGCCCACTTTTATCTGCTAAAACTTGATGTGTGAAGGTAACCAACTTCAAACACACTGAAGAGATTGCTTTCACACAGCGAAGAGTGACATTTTGGTAGGAATTTGTTAAATTTTAAAATGCGAGCATATTGCAGACATGTTCCACAAAACGTAACAGTCAGTGCACAGCAGTACTGCTCTCCGGTTTGTAAGGGCTAATTCCATCCTCAATTCATTCTAGTAGGAAAATGAAATTTAAGATACGACAGAATGCTATCCACATTGTTACAATGCTGGTTCTTTCTGACGTCAGCGGTCACACACAATGCTATAGAGGTGATTATTCTTTCTCGTGCCTGTAACTGCTGAGGTTAATCTCTCAGTGCTTCCAAATGCATGTGGACATTTACACATACGGACACTGACCATTCCTAAAAGAAAACTCAGGATAAATCATGTTCAATTTCAAAAGTCCAGCAGCTAATTCAAAGCCATGCTCTTGTAGAAGGAGCCATTGAAAACAAGAGAAACCAGACAACGGTCCTTAATGTCTTATCTTTATATTCTTAAAACCACACCTGGTGTGAACTGATCTGCTAGGTCACCCTGGTTCCTCAGGTGCACTAGGTATATGTAAATACTGAAACTATGACAACCAGAACGTGACATCTAATTATAATGATTAGAATAATAACTAACACTTAGGCAATAATTACTTCCATTCATTCACTTAATCTCCCCCAATAACCCTATGAGGTAAGTACAATTATTATTCCTCACTTCATGAACCAGTCCGTGACATACTGAGTCCCAGAGCTAGTCATGTGCAGACTGGATTTAAGGTCAACCCCATCTGACTCCAGGGTTCTGCTCTTAATGTTGTTCAGCATCTAAAGCTATCTGATGTATTTTAAAATGTAGGTGTATCGGTTTGGTAGAGTTGCCATAACCACGTATTGAGAGACTTCAGTAACAGAAATTTTTCTTACAGTTCTAGAAACTGAAAGTCTAAGATCCAGGCGTGGGCAGGTGTGGTTTCTCATGGGGCCTCTCTCTCCGCTTGGCTTGCGGATGGTTTCACTGTGTGTGCACCTTCCTGTGTCCCTTTGTGTGTTCTAATCTCCTCCACATACAAGAACATCAGCCAGACCAGATGGGGACTCACCCTAATGGCCTCATTTTAGGTTCTTTTTTCAAAGGCCTTATCTACAAATGCGGTCACATTCTGAGGTACTGTGGGTTAGGACTTCGGTGTGAAATTTTGGGGAACCACAATGCAGCCCATAACAGCAGGCATATTAATGTTCTACAGAACAACAGTGGGTAAATTGCAGGACTTCCTTCTGCTTGATGAGGGCTTAATTGTACAGGGCTTCATTTTGGATCTTTCCACATTCAACGTGTTCTGAGAATGTGATACTTGGAAACCATGTTTATCAGAAGAGTGACAGGCTTTCAGGCAAATGTCCTCTGATCTTTTTTGCAGTGATGCCCTCTGATGACATTAACTGTGGTAGTAACCAGCATCATTCAGTTGCTGTTTTAGAAGGAACTTCAAAATGGAGTACTTGAAAACATGATTGTGAAACCATAATTTTGCATTGAGTCCAATATTAACAGTTTTCAGCAGAGTTAACTCTCACTGCTTTTTGTTTTAATGCTGAATGCCTAGAAATGAGTTGGGTAAGTTCCTTAACCCACAGCACACCAGCGAACGCTCCAAGATGTCACTTAGGTTTTTCCTTCTGATCTGCCTTTCCTGATCCTTGCTACCTCACCCTACAGACACAGACTTACCCTTCCCAAATATTTTCCATACACTTCAATGCATATCTGTGTTTTTGTGAAAAATAAAATACTGAGGGGGGTTTCTTTGTTTATGCTCAATTTATTTAAACAGTAGTTCACTAAAAATCATGTTCTTCTTCTATTTATTCTTACATCATTATGCTTTTGAAAACCACCAGAATATGTATGTATACCTCTGGATCTGAGCTGTCAAACACAGGAGCCACAAGCCATATGCAGCTACTGAGCATTTGAAATATGGCTAATGCAAGTGGAAAACTAAATTCGTAATTTTAATCTTTTAATTTAAATTTTAAAACTTGTATCTTAATTATGAGAATATTTTTAAATATTTTTGGAATATCTTGAGAATACAAATTTGGTTTTTTCAGTTGTACACTTTATGAACCCTAAATATGGATCAATTATTTCTGATCCATAATTTTCTTAAATCAGAAAATTTAGCCTCTGATTTAAGATATACTGTGACTATAAAACACATACCAGATACTGAAGATAATACAAAATAGGTACGTAAAACATGTATCAGTAATTTTTCTGTTGATAATATACTGAAATAATACTTTAAATATATCAGATTAAGTAAAATATAGCATTAATATGATCACCTAATTCTTTTAATTTAAAAAAGTAAAAACAAATTTTCTTTTTACTTTTTTTGTGTGGCTACTAAAAATCTTTAAATTACATATGTGCTTCATATTATACTTCCACCTGACAGGGCTGATTTAGGTTTTAATTTCTCTAAGTACTATAAGTATTCTATAATAAGCACAAATAATATTACTTCATCCTTTTATCAGCAGGCAAATAGATTGTTTCTAATGATTTACCGTATCAACCCTCAAAATTCCTGTTCATATGCATTCTTACTAATACTTATGATTTTTTTTTTTTTTTGAGACAGAGTCTTACTCTGTCTTTCAGGCTAGAGTGCAGTGGTGCAATCACAGCTCACTACAACCTCTGCTGCCAAGTTCAATCGATTCTCCTGCCTCAGCCTTCTAAGGAGCTGGGATTATAGGCACCTGCCACTGAACCTGGCTAATTTTTGTATTTTTTTTTTTTTTTAGTAGAGATGGGGTTTCACCATATTGGTCAGGCTGGTCTTGAACCCCTGACCTTGTGATCCACCTGCCTTGGCCTCCCAAAGTGCTGGGATAAAAGGCATGAGGCACTGCACAAGGCCTACTTATGATGATCTTTCTTTTTGTTTTTGGCCAACTTGATGATTATAGAGTGGAGTTTCCTATTTAAATATTCATGTTGCTGAATACTAATAAGAAAGCATATATTAGTCACTCAAAGTTCCCTTTCTGTAAACTGCCCGTTTATATTTTTTCCCTATTAAAAATTTTGAATTCAAAATGGAATATTTGCTAAAGTAAGGAAGTAGGGGGCTTTTGGCCTGCATAAGAGGAAGGTACCAATTTTGTTTACCAATTAGCAGAAGTAAAAAGATGTATTCTCGGTATAAATCTCTTGTCTGCTGTTATACATATCAATTTTCAGCTATTATACATATCTCCAATTTAATTTTTCCTACAGCTTCTTTCACTGAACACAAATCTTTAATTGTGACATAATTAAATCCCTTAAATTTTACCTTTATTATTTCAAGAATTTCCACCTTGGTAAGAATTGTGAAGAAAGTCCGTTTTTTCTACTCTTAGTGTATAGTTTTGCCTTTCATATTTGGATCCTCAGTCCATCATGAAGTTCTACAGCACTTAGAACAGCAGATGGTTGCCAGCATCCTAGGGTTAGGTACTTCCCATTTGAGGATCTGATCAAGACTTTCTTACTGAAGGAATGTATGTGCATAAAATACTACACACACACACACACACACACACACACACACACACACACACAATTTCAGGCTGTTCCCGGACCTCTACTGCAAGCACTTTCATATATCTGTATTCAGTCCACAGAACCCAAGTGCAGGATCCCTGCATCTCATTGATTCTACCAGCTATTCAAAAACTTCATTGTGTTTTTTGTGACTTTGCTTACCATCTTTTTCTGGGTTATGTCATATTCTCAACTAGTTTATGAGCTCCTTAAGGACAGAGACCTAGATTCAGGCATCTCCAAGATTTTTCACAGCACCTGAAAGCTGGAAGTGCTCCATAAATATGCCCCTTAGCAATTGATATTCCAGAAATTGGACTCAGAGAAGAGAATGTGGTGTAAGGCCCAGGGGATTCCACTAAAGAGACCTCCGATAATTCATGCATTCAATCAACAGTCACTGAGCTTGTCCATTGTTTCAGGTCCTGGGCTACATGCCAGATAATCAAGGGAAAAGACACAGTTTGTGTCCTCAGAGGGTTCCTATTCTAGAGGGGACAACAGAGGAGAAGTAAGTATCACACGGGACATCAATGCTCTGCTAAACTAAGGAAGCAGGGGGCTTTTGGTCTGCACAAGAGGAGAGGGTACCTAATGGAGCCTTTGAGGTAGAGGAAGGGTGGTCTTCTCAGTAAGAGTCATGTTTAGGCTGAGACTCAAAAAAATGCATAGTGTTAAACTAAATTAAATTTAGCTCGAGCTAGTCTCCATAACTTGAGTCCCTACCTAAGGAACTGCAACCTAACCTAACCTAGTCAATTAAACACACTAAAAGCCTAATTTAGGAGGATTTTTTTTTGTTGTTACTGCAGCTGAGCTTCAGCCAGTCACGGGCTGCCCACTGATCAGACCGTGACCAAACAAGGTCAACACCTAGGCATAACTCAAGGAGGAGGCAGGATTTGACTGAGGAGGTGGGGCTTGGACACCAGACCAGATCAGAGACTAGCTAAAACAGGGACAGGATGGAAGTACATTTCCATAAAATATGCCCACCACTGGTGCCATGTCACCTGACCTCCCCGTCACTTAACAGATTCTACCTGAACCATCATCCTCTACCGCAATTAACTGGACCTAGAAAGTTGGGTATCTATAACTCTAGCACATTAATGATTCTATCTTTTGCACCTACTGTGTACTAATGACACAAAAGTGGAAGTTGCCCTTCAATGCTCTGATCCAACTCTAAGCTGCTAAGTCTCCAAGGCTGCAGAAATTTATGCAGGATTCTACTTGTGAGCAAGAAAACCATCTATGGTGACTTAGATCAGAACATACAGGAAAAAAAATAAAACAACTGCCTAATCTGGGAAGGTGGGAGGACTGACCCATCCTGTAAAACAAAGATTGGTTGCCTATCTCCATTGGAACAGGAAAGGAATATCTCTACAGACCCAATTTAGCAGCAATGGATAGACATCAGATCTTGTGGTGCCTCTATTTGCACTCCAACTGGACTAATTTTTGTTTGTGGCCATTAATGGAAAAAAGTCATAATCCATAACCACTCTTGACTACCCCTGGGGCCATTTGTTTTTAGGAGTAGCTTTCCCTTGCATATCAAAAACTTGGAGCAGAGGTGAATGTAGGATGGCCACCCTTGCCCTATAATCCCATAAGACCCAAGAACACCAGAAATAAACAAGAAACAGGATTAATTCTAGCAGGAATCAGAGCAGCAATAGAACTAGGTGGTATGCTGGGGCAGCTTTGCCTAGCATGAATCAACCCTAAAAAACTAGACTCAAATCCTAGAAACCCTAGCCACCAACACAGGTCATGTACCAAAGGAAATCCTTGAGTCCTCAGAATCTTTGGCAAATGTAGTTCTTGGTAACTCATTCTGAGGGCTGCCCGATTAGTTGACTGCTCTTTGGTCAAACTCTGTTAAATTAAACTTGTCTGAAGTTTTTCTTTTACCAGTAGGCAGCTCATCTGAAAACAGTAGGAGGGAAAAGAGGGAATCCTAGAAATCAATCTGTCATAAACACTGTGAACTGGCTAGAGCGCTCCTGTCTTTTCCTGGGAATCAGAAAGTAGCAGCCAGACAGGAAACAAAACGACCGGATCTTTCATAAACAGAAATCAGATCACAGGACTCCCACATTTACAGTCACCAGTGGCATCCCATCTAGGATGGGATGGGAAAAAGTATGTATAAAATAACATATACATAGTACATATAAATATACAATATAAATAGTATATAAAATATATAAGTATATATTACACATATAATTTTTTTCTTAGTGTAAGTATGCCCCATGCAATATTTAAAAAGTAGCTTACACTAACAAAGTATTTGTTATTTATCAGAAAGTGAAATTAATGGCAGTGAAATCTGCCATTGTGAGGTGCTGAAAATTTAAAATTATACTTAAAATAGAGTCCTCAGTACTGTCTTTTCTCTGGCGTTCATCTTAGTGTGAGCTCTGCATTGCTCCCCATGCTACAGGCATGCTGACCTGTGAGAATGGAATGCCAAGCTCCAGCCCACCTTAGTGCCTTGGCTTCTGTATCTTCTTTCCATTCAGAATGTATTTTCCCTCTTTCTTAGCGTGGTTGGTTTTTTCTCAAATACCAGTTAAGATGTCATCTCCTTAGAGAGGCCTTCCCTAACCACACCACCTAAAGTAGGCTATCCCAATTATTTTCTCTCTAGACACATATAGACACATAAACACGTCAGTCCATAAACATTTTATTCTTTCACTTCTCAACTGTTGCCCTTCACCATTATATCAGGGACTTCTGCGTTTTGCATCTTTGTGCCCCTAGCCCTTAGCAAAGTGCCCGTCACATAAGAGGTACTCAACAAGTTTTTATCATGTAACAGAATCCTTATGTCAGTATTTTCTCTGGTGCTTCCAAGTCATGCATTTTGCCTAGACACGTTGTTTATCATGTGAACTGGCTATGGCAAAACACACTGCCTTCAGAGAAAAAGAGCCACACCAGCTGGAAAGGAAAGGTTATAAGGATGAAAGAATGGTCAAGACCCTATCAACATGAATGCCTTACGAAAAATCTCTCAAGGGATACCAAAAGATGGAAAGTAACTGAGTCTATCATTTGAAGACACTTCCCTGCTTTGTTACTTTCTTACGAGTCATACATGAGTCATACCTAAGGCACTCTGGCTGTGCCTCCTTCTGGTCCTCTCCGCTTTTTACTACTTTATCTCCATCACTTTACCACCTTCAAAGACTTCTCTCCTCATATAACCTCACGTGATGTTCACAGGGTTAAAAACTCCAAATGTTCAGTAGAGGAAAAGCATTTTCTTAAAAATATACGTACATATGGACATATGCGAATTCTCTTTCAACATACGTATAAATCTATCCACAGCCCTACTCAAAGTATGCTTCAAATGTAAATTGGAAGCTGTATACATTGTATTCTTCCAAGAGATTACTCTGGAAAAGAAAAACCACATGTATTTGTTGAGAGGAGAACAAATTTAATGATTTTGCTCAATCATCAAAAATAGTTCTAAATATGAGCTATGATAGAAAAAAACAGTCGAACTTAATAACTCTACATATGAATTATTTTGCTTTTTTGATCATATAATTTTTGAAGTTTTGGTTTAGATTCAAATTTCTTTAGAGAACTAAATGATTAGTTTGCCAACAATACTGGAAAGAAATAAGAACAGATGAGAGTAAAAGAAAAAAGAAAAAAGGTTACACAGTATAAAATTATTTTCAAGCACAAAGTTAATAATTCTAATACAGAACCTGAAAAACACTTTATAAGTGTGTGAGATAAATGAAAGTGCTGAGGTCAGATGAGAAGAAAAACAAAAAACCATAGTTTCTACTGACAAATGGAAGTACAAATGTAAATACATCCTATGACCCTGTTGCCAATGAAGTAGCGTTGCTCTGATGTACCACTCCCACCCTGATACAAGCAGACACTTGGCAATGAGCACCAGGGTTTTCAGATTATCCAGAACTCTATCATAATGATGGAGCCAGAAAGTTCTTGCAGCCTCTTAACAGCAGAGCATTGTTTTCCCTATAGATGATACGGAGAAGGCGGCAACACTTCTGTCTGGTCTGCTTGTTAATAATACCCAACACAGCATTTACTGGATAAGGACTTAACAGATGTTACGTGCTGGGTTAAGCACAGGAAGAGTCAACAAGTTCTACACTGTTTTTTTTGTTGTGTTGCTGGTGGTTGTTACTGTTGTTTCTACCTTCAGATCTCTTTCTACACTAAATTTTTGGGTAAAAATGTTTACATTCCATCCTCAGCCTCCCCAGTAACAGTAGCATTTCATCACTATCACTGGTGAGAAATTTGTGTTTTGTTTTTGTTTACGCTTTACATTAAGAAATTAATAAAGCAGGAATGGCTACCTTTGCTGTATACGCTGACCTCTCACTGATGTTAACACAATACAGATTTATCTCTCTGTGTTGTGTCTTTGTCTAGAGAGGACAGTTGTCCAACACAGGAAAAACAGTATCTTGTCACTATATGATTTTTTTCACAGAACTAAAAAGAAATAAACTACCCCTGTTCCACAGCATATACTCCCATCTTTTTGCTACACCTCAAATGCTTTTCTCACGTGTTAAGAAAGGCGCCCTTGACTGCTCAGGGCCTCTCCCTCCTCTTGACACTGCGATGCTCCAGAACACCACTGGGGAACTTCGGGAGGGATTTCATTGTCAATTCCAGCTTGCAGTACAGGGAAGTGACATCTTGAGTGGGCCTCTCCTTGTCACTTTCTCCATACTTTGGCACACAAAAATGCCTGTCAAACACTATTCTACATACATGGATGAGAAAAAGAAATAACCACTTTACTAAGAAAGACTCTAACTAGCAAAGTCAAGAAGATGCCAACTGACAAATGCATAGTGATGGGCTTTCTTTTTTTTCCTTCCGATTCTCAGATTTACTTCTGAGGCTTCCAGCCAACTTCTGTGTCATAAAGATGGTGCAGTTCAGAGCTGAATTGCTTTAGCAGTTGCACCAAGAAAAACTGTATTGCAAACAGTGAAGAAAGAAGAGAGGAAACCATTTTCTGGGCACTGGCCACATGGTAAATACTGTATAAGGCATTTAGAAGAAGCTTTTTGATTCCATTCAATCTTGGAGACCAACATGTTGAAGGGGCAGATTTTTCACCATTTTATAGGGATGTAAACTTTAGCTCAGAGAGGTTAAACGCCCTGCCAACAGTCATACAACTAACACTCAGAGGAAGGGGAAGTCTAACTCGGAGCTTATGCTGCAGCTTACACTCACTCCCCACCCCCAGGCAACACAACACAAACCCTTTCTAGGCAGCTTCGACGGTACCGAACAAGTGGTTCTTAAGGACTTCGTACGCATTCCTGTCAGCTGGCCAAGATGGATATTTTGGATAACGTCCAGATACTTGAAACGCCAGCTTTAAGTTGTGGAAGTGCTTCAGGCACAACCACATCTCATTTACGTCCTTTAAAAAATAACTAATGACCTGCCCCCTTCACACACTGTCATTCTTCAGGAAGGTGTCTGAGAGCACAGCTCTGCAAGTGCCGAGAGCATTAAGCAATTTCCACACACAGGCTTCCTGAGTGAGGTTTGCCGGGCAGGGGGTCGGTGTACAATATTTCGGCTTTATTTCTTTAAGTTTTACCTGGCTATAGCTCTTCAGAGAAACACAGAGGGAATGAATTCTACAGAAGATTTCTCCCAGAAATTTTGATGTAGATTAGAAAGCTTGGTTTGCTTCTGGTTCTATTACCTGGGATTTATTTGGAACTAAAGGTTTTCTGCCTGAAAGTAAGTAACCATTTAATATATTGGGGAGGGGGGAAGAATAAAGTGCTTGCTCATTTTTTTTTTTTTTTTTTTTTTTTTGCTATTTGCACCACTCTGTACTGATTCTATTGTTTGCAGAAACAACAGAATTGTCTGTAACAGAAACTCTTCTGCACTCCTTATTCTGTTACAAGTTTACATTTACCCAACAATCAGTAGTTGGATTCCATGCATATGCTTTTGATTGATTCAACTGCACTACCAGGGAAAGGTGTGTGCTTCGCTCTGTTGTTCTTCCAGCTAATTCCCTTGCCAGCTGCTGAAATGATGCCACCAGGTCTCCATGTCACGCAGATTTTACACCCTGATACCAAGAAAGGAGAAGCATTTCTCAAAAGAGATTTTGCTGGCTTGGCAGGAAAACAGAAATTGCTTTTTCTCAAAATGAAAAAGGTTTTCTTCATGGGAAACAGCAAAAGCAGTTTGAAAGAGGGGCCGATACTTTCACCCTAGATAAGGTGTTTTCAGCACAGCAGAGAGAAAAGCATGCTTTCCTTCCTTTCACGACATCAATCAGATCCACAAAGCCAGCTACCTTCGTTCACAGAACAGATGGAGCGGTAATCATCCCGGAGGTCACTCTTCCTGGTCCGGGGATCTTGCCATCCCTGACTGAAAGTTCTCAAATCCAAGTTTTGGGCACTTGGGATGCTTTTTTGTCCTGCCCCTCCTACACTCTAAGAAGAACACATCCACTATTATGCATGTCTTCATTCTTTGTCCTGGGTAAAAGTTTCTGTGGGGGGGAGAATGGGTGATAAAGGGGGAGGTGGCATTCACTTTGTGAACACCTCCGAGCAGCCAAGCCAGGTACATCCTATGCATTATTTCATACGAACCTTACAATGAAACTTTGAGTGGTATTATGTTCATATGACAGATGACCAAGAAGTAGGTTAGGGGAGTTTTAAAAAATCCCAAAGGTCATGTACTAATACGTGGAATACTAGTAAAATCTGGAATGTGAACTCTGCCTGGTCTGTTGCTTCAGAGATTTCCTGTGCCACTGACCAACACTGCCATACCTCCCTGCTTAGAGAGCCCAGTTTAATATGCTCTTTCCTGGATAAATATGTGATAGGGCCATATGATGGAATAATATTCAGCCATGAAAATGAAATTCTGACATGTTACAACATGGATGAACCTTGAAAACCTGTGCTAAGTGAAATAAGCCAGACACAAAGGACAGATACTGTGATTCCAAAACCAACCACAGTTTTTTTTTGATAGTTGGTTAAAAATCTATCTATCAAGCTTTCTGATCCTAAAGCTTGAAGTTTACATTTGTTTTAACTGAGTTCCTGCCTCAGGAAATGACCTTCAGGCCTTTCAGAAAAAAAAAAAAAAATGTATTGGCAAACCCAAACTCACCAGATCACCACATTTAGACAATGAGATGCTGGACCTCCCATTCTCAGGATTGCTTCCTGGCCCCTCCCTAGTTCCTGTTTTCTTACACATTGTTATGCTTCTCCCTTGCTATATAAACCCCTGGCTATAATTGGTCAGGGAGATGGATTTGAGACTGAACTCCCATCTCCTTGGCTGCAGCATTCGATTAAAGCTATCTTCCTCCTTGGCAATACTCATCATCTCAGTGACTGGCTTTCTGCGTGGCAAGCAGCAGAACCTAGACTGAACCCCTAGTGTTCCAGTAACAATTCTACTTCTATGAGGTACCTAGAATAGGCAAGCTTACAGAGACAGAGAAGTAGAACACAGGTTACCAGGGGCTGGGGAGGGAGAAGGGAGTGTGGGGAATAGGGAGTTATTGCATAATGGGTACAGGGAGTTATTGCATAATGGGTACAGAGTTTCTATGTAAGATGACAGAAAGTTCTGGAAATGGATAGTAGTGATGGCTGCACAACACTGTGTGAGTGTACTCAATACCACTGAATGACACAGGTTAAAATGGTTAACACGCTAAATTTTATGTTATGTGTATTTTGCCATCATACAAAAATGTTTCCTGTTTTTCCCTCTGAAAGATGCCACATCTGCCCTGATTCTAAAGCTCTTTCTTGGAATTGACTCCCACTAGTTGTAAAGTGACACAAAAGATAATCTACTCCAGGCATGCCAACTCAAATCCACTGATAGTGACTGGACACTGTGTTAAGAAAGATTGAGGACGTTATCAGGGTCAAGAGGGATAAATAATATGATTGATTTGTAAAATCTCCTCACAATGAGACATAGAAACGTTGGATAAAATACAACAAAGTATTTTTAATTGCTCTTGGAAATGTGAATTGAGAAACATAGACCAAGTGGCAAAAGCTTGGGCAGAGAGCTCATAGTATACAGAGACCCTGATGGTTAAGTATAGGCCGATCTTCCAAAAACATAGAAACCAAGTAAAGAAGAAAATCCAGACAACTAAAAAGAAGAAACTGTTACAGTAGGTAGGTAGTCAGGCATGAGTGGGACAGGCAAGGGTCCCCCCAACACCCCCACCAGGAAAGTCAAGCGACCATCAGGTGATAATCAGGCGGTTGTCAACTGTCTCTCTAAAATAATAATTGGTCACAGGCAGCACCACTTACACACTGTTACATTTCTCCCTGGCTATATAAACCGCTGGCATTAATTGGTCAAGGAGATGGATTTGAGACACAACTATCAATTTGGCTGCAGCATTCGATTAAAGCTGTCTTTTTTTGATTAAAGCTGTCTTCTTCCTCGGCAATACTCATCATCTATGTTGATAGGAAACACCTGTAAGTGCTAATTAGCTGTTTTCAGGAGTTGGGCGCATGAGTTTGAGCATGCGCATTAAGAGACAAAATGGCAGCGTATGACCTTCTGGAGCATTCCACTGGGAAAGGGAAGAAAAACTCAGGTGGGCATACATAGAACTTCTTAAACACACTCTCATGCTTACCTCCCAAGTGTTAGCAGGCCACACACATGTGGGCGGCCCACACTAATGGAAGAACCATGGGAAAAGGGACATAAGACCCCCGAAGTACAGCAACATATAAAACCCATGTCAAAAGGTCAGATGTCACACGTGACCTTCAGAGCACCTGCTTCGGGCTCTTCCAGATATACTTCCCTTTCTTTCCTGTGCCAAAGCTTTTTTTTTTTTTTTTGAGACAAAGTTTCGCTCTTGTCACCCAGGCTGGAGTGCAATGGCGTGATCTCGGCTCACCTCAACCTCCGCCTCCTGGGTTCAGGCAATTCTCCTGCCTCAGCCTCCTAAGTAGCTGGGATTACAGGCATGCGCCACCATGCCCAGCTAATTCTTTGTATTTTTAGTAGAGACGGGGTTTCACAATGTTGACCAGGATGGTCTCGATCTCTTGACCTCGTGATCCACCCGCCTCGGCCTCCCAAAGTGCTGGGATTACAGGCGTGAGCCACCGCACCCGGCCTGCCAAAACTTTTTAATCAACTTCCACTCCTGCTCTGAAACTTGCCTCGGTCTCTTTTCCTGCCTTATGCCCCTCAGTTGAATTCTTTATCAGGAGGCAAGAATTGAGGTTGCTGCAAGCCCATATAGATTAGTCACCAGTAACCCAAATATTCACCGCCCCTAACAAAGACAGATTTCTATGACCATGAGGCTCATTTGTGAGGGCTGCCTAGAGCGTCCCCAGTTTTTATTGGGTCTCCCCTTCTAGTACAAGACTCCTTGTACCTTTGCAATCAGTTTCCCTTTTCTTTATAGAACTTTACTGGCTATTCTTTAATTTTACAATGGTCTAACTGCTGCATGTCCTCATGGGGTGGTCATATCATGTCATACATAGAAGGTAATTTCAACTCATAAGCATTAACTGTGCTCCATGAGTTTTTTTTCTTTTGTGTTTTGGGCTTTTTCTCCCCCTTTTGCTTTGATGAACAACATGCCCAGATACATGGGAAAAAAATGGTAGCCATCCAATTTCTTCTTATTGGCAGAAATACAGCAATAAAAAGTGATGTTATTAATCCTGGGGAACCTCTATAGCTTCTTAAACCATAAACAAAAATAAAGAATATAATGGAAGGTATAATTAGTGTTAAGAAAACCCCCAAATGTTTGCTGAATTCCATCCTCATGTTACACACAAAAAACCTTTCTCCGTAAATAAAGCGATTCTTTGACTCAAAAATCAACTTTCTAGCTACCTAAAAATCAAATTTTAATGAATTTAGACCGTAGAATCAATACTGGGGGACTAACTAAGGATCACTAAATCTGGTGTTATTGATTGCTTGGAGAAAACTATCTTTTTAAACATGCACCACATAACAAAGTTCTTTATTTCTAAGAACTTTGCCCAAATCCTCCCATCACATGGTTTATGTAATGATTAATCCTTTGCATTAACTACTTTATGTGTTAGAAATATTAAAATGCATATTAACCGTTCCTGGGAAACGGTTTCACAGTTTCTCCTACAAGTATACTACCTACTTTGAATAAGTTACATGAAAACTGTGGCACATTTGGGAAGAAAGAAGCTTAGCAGGAGAAAAATGAGATGTGCAGTTATAAGAACTCAGTACATGGTTGTCTTAGCCATTTTCAGATTTTAAAAATGTATAATGACTTTTTTCCCCCAGTGTGATACCAAAATCAATGGCATGGTTTTGGTTTTTTACTGGAGCGTACCGGTTAGATTTAATCATATAGGAAAGAATCTTGTTTTGATTTCTCTTATTAATTACTTTTTGGAAAAATGTACTGTGGCACTCCTATTCAGCATCTCAGGAACAAAAAGGCTTTTCATTTTTCAAACTGCAAATGAGGGTGGGGTAAAGGTGTGAAGGAGCTAAAACCTAGAAATATGAGGGTTTCTACCTCTGAATCCGGGAAGGGCTTTCTTTTTTATAGTAGTGGAAATCAAGCGAGGAGCTATTGGTTGGTCTGCACAATGCCTAGGTATTGGCTGTTGTGTTCCATTCAGACCCATAATCCCATTGAAACCTGTCACTTTCAAGAGTGCAAATAATAGGCTGGGTAAAGAGTGTCAGAGTAGGACATTTTCTAACAAGAGCCCAGTGGATTCCTACCTTTCATCTAAGAAACTTCAATGGTTTCAGAGAAGATCCATAGGTGCTACACAGTGAAAGGACCTATGTAAAATCACAGTGAGACTCTGGAGTAAGAGATGGAATGTGACGGCCCCAGGCCCTGCCCTCCAACCTTGCGTCCACATCATACCGGCTCTTTAAAAAACTCCCTCCGGAAGCCCTACGGTTTCCTCTCTGGTTTGAGTCTTACTGCTGTGGTTTGAGTCTTACTGCTGAAGAGTCGGTTTATAGAGATGGGTATCTGTCTAAGCTAGCTTTCCTTTTTTATGCTTTTTCCCTCAAGAACCAAGGGTTTTTCACATTCCAAAATAAAATGCAAACTGAGAGCATTTTGTATTTTTGCATTTCAATTCCCTGTTTTGTCAGTGAGTAATTATAGCAAATAAAATATTGCAGCTGAATGTAAATTGTTAGGCAACCAGATCACAGCAGGATATTTTTCTTCCACAAGTTTTACATCATAGCATGTTAAATATTAAAATATTGCAAGTCAACTAAACAGAGAGGGTTCTTTGCTCAAAACATTAATTTTAAACAAACATTTCACTGTTACTCAGATCAGATGCTAGGAAACAAATGATGTTTTCTTTCAAATAAGGTGAATAGATCATCTGAAGGGAAAACAGACAAGGGAATCGTACAGAAGGAAGGGCATTTGTGACACGAGAGATGAATTTCAGCCAGAAGAACAGAAGAGAATTCACGTGTAGGAGAGAAAGGAAAAGAAAAACAAACAGGCAAAACAACATGGAAAAGAGCAAGAAATGAGGAGGATTGATTTACCGCTAGAAGGGAAAAAAATGAAGATACGTCTTATGTCCAAGTACAGAGACCTGACTCAAAATAAGGCAGCTGGGGAAGAAATGAAATCTTTTCTAACATAATGAATTTCAGTTTCGTTAGGTCATTATCAGAAAGGTAGAAAGGAGATGAATTTTCAGACTTCTAAGAGATCACCAATCAATAAAATACCAATCAACAAGCATTGACTGAGTACTTAATGTGTGCTCAGCAACGAAGTAAAAAATTAGGCATGGCCTTTCTTCTGAGGTACTTTACTATGGAGTTGAGAAGAGGACGTGCAGAAACAGTGAATGAGAGTGGAAATGTATTCTGCGCTGTGGAATGAGCAAAACACACAACTGAGAATTCAATGATAATGACAGTGAGGGTGGTTTAGAGTCACTGCCATAACACTTATTTTCTAAGCACCTCCTACATTCCAAGTACTGTGCTGGATGCTTAATATTTTCATTTCCAACAAACAATTCATTAAGAATTATCTCCTCTACTGAAGAAAACAAAAGTTCAAAAGTTAAGTTACTTGCGTTACGCAGTGAGTAAATGGTAGGGCCTGGTTTTAACTCCAAGTCTCCCTGCCTGAAGATCACAGTCTTTCTTACACTGAAGTGCTGGATTTATCCTAAGAAGGCTTTCCTCTACTAATCCTTATAACGAAATACCAGGCAATTACAACAGAAATGAAAGCAAACAAAAAAGCAATTTGAGAAAAGCCGGAACATTGACTTACCCATGTTCACTACAGTTCTTTGTAAGGCAGATGACCTAACATGATTTTTTAGATGAAATTATAATGGATACGGAGGAGTTTTGTTTTCGGCTTTAAAAAAAATTCTTCAGGAAAACGTGGAATTTGCTGGAGAGTCATCCCTATCAAACCATATCAGAGTTAAAGATTGGAGGGAATAGACATTAATAGCCATAAAGGCCTTGTAGAAGAAGGCAAACCTTTTCCATCAGGAATGAGGAAGAGAAAAGGGATGGAGGAGAAGAGCACACTGAGGAGCAAGAAATGTTCCACGATGAGACCTCTAACAGCTCCCAGTTCACAACCAAATTAAAATAATGCCTGGAGAGAAGACTGTTACCCATACACGCGAACAAACTGCACATCTTGTTAAGTAGGGCAAAACACTTGGACAGAGGAACCAGAGGAAGACAAAATTCCAGAGAAGGTGGAGAGAGCTTTAACTTCTCATGAACTGTGGAATTGGGGGTTTGAGTACATTACAGTTCGATCTCCACAGTGTAACGGGGTCTGGACTGACATCTGGTCTATGAGATCAACTTTCTGGCAATATGGTAAATTTTTTGACAGTTACTAAATGAGACTGAATATAAGCAAAATAAAAATCATCTTGTGTTTCAAGAAAGTGATATACCCCAGATATATCACCACACCATATGGAGATTTCTTTAATTAGAAAAAATACTCCAGCCAAATTCATATTGGTTGAGGAAGCCGGAACACTGACTTATCCATGTTCACCACCGTTCATCTGCTTTCCCTCCCCTAAGAAAAGCAGAAGCCCAGAGGGATTGCCAAATAAAGTCTACCTGACAGACATGCCAGTCAATTTTTTTAGAAGGCCACTGAAAGAAAAGCAAATTAAATTAGAAGAAAGGGATGAAGAGACTTTCCTTCTATCTAGTTGTTGAGAGAAGAGAATGAAAGGAAACTTTTCATTTTCCTCTTACACCTTTCCTTCCTGCCTGAAGTTATATGTACAGGCGAATTTGATTCAAATAAATAATATTAATGGAACATAAAAGTAAAACAATCACCTGGCAATCATAAAACTATGTTGTTTATAACTCTTATTTGATGTTTGGATTCTCAGAATTTACTTCACTGAACTCTGAAATGGGCAGTATTTTTGAAATTTTTAGCTGGGATGAAAGAACACAGTATAACTGATGCACCCTGCCCCGTGTCAAACCACCCCCATACCTGGTCCTCCACTGCAGTCTCTACCTTGTATTTGAAAATATACAGGGAAGACTCTCCATGCTACAGACAGTACCTCTAGACTTTTGACCACAGAGTAAACAGTCATTGTATCATCCATGCCCTGAATGATGAGGGACAAAGACAGACAGAACCTACCAAGAGGCAGCTCTATGCCTCTAGAGCAGCAGTAGCTACAGCTGACTCCAGTTCACAAAGTAGACATAAGGCAAATCAAAGTTTGCATGTGCACACACACACAACACACACACACAAGCACACTGAGAATGAAGACAAATGTGAGACTATACTAGCCAAAGAGTATTTAGGATCTGCCAAATAATCCAGTTTTGTTTGTATTTTCATTTACATCCTTTTCACCTTAACCATTTTCACAGTTATCAACTCTCTAATACATTCACAGATGCTGTGTTAGGCACTTCACAAGTATTATCTCATTTACTTCTCATATAAAAAGCCATTGGTTAATATTATAATCTTCCCATTGCATAGGAAGAAATTGACACTTAAAGATAGGACATCCTGCTCAAAGTCACACATCTACATCTAGCAAGTGGGAGGTGGCATGCAAACATAAACACAGCTGGCCTCAAATGCGCTTTGACTCACTATTCATTCCTGATTCAAGTCTCATGCCTTGCCCTGAGACTGTTCTTTAGGACAGAAACTGGGGAAAGAGCAATAAACTCACAAAAAGAGAAGAACTTCCAAACAAAAACTGGCAAGTTTAGATAAATGAGAACCATCAGAAGATGTGTATTACACATACAGCCAGGCTGAAGAAGACAGAATACATTAGAATGTGGAGGAACCTTATGAGCTAGAAGGCTTAGTGCTTTAAAAAAGGTCTCTGGGGTCAGCCACACCCCTGGGATGAATCCTGACCTGGCCATCATCTAACTATGTCACCTTACCCATGTCACCGAGAGGCTTAACCTGCCACTTACTTTTTTCTGCAAAATGGATGCCTTAATAGTGCCCGCCTCACAGAGGCATGGTGAGGGTTGAATAAGATCATGCACATGAAGTACCTGGGACACAGTAACATCTCTGTAATTATACTGTGTTTTTTGATGTCATAAAGTTCTTAATCATTATAAAAATATCTGAGAAATTCTGGAATGTTATAACATGAAAAGCTCTGAAAATACAGACTACCCCTAGGCAAGCCTGTTGTTTTACACAGCAAGCAAATGAGACCTAATCAGTCAGAGGCAAGATGCCTCTCATGTCGGTCTGTTTTTTATTTTGCACTGAACTACGCATCTACAGAGCTTCCCGTAGCAGGAAACTTTGGTCAGTTTGCCCATTGCTAATTCCTAACACGTTTTTCTCCTGCCTCCTTCTACCCCATGGCCAACTACTCATTCTTCAAGACCCTCATGAAGCCAACAAAAAACTGCTGACGAGTCGTCTGCAGAAGCATATGGTTTTTCAATAGCAACACTGCTGGCGCCACCTCTCTCCCTTTCTTCCTACCATGAATTTGATCATGGTGCCAGGAAATAAGGTGACCATCTTGCCAATGGGCAGATTAAAAGAATCACTAAGACACTGCCTACCTCAGAGGACTTATTGTTACGTAAGAAAATACATCTCTATTTGTTTAAGCAACTGTTAAAGGCAGGGTTTCTGTTACATGCAGCTGAACTCATTCCTAGAAAATGATACAAGTCCTTTTTCCATGGACACTGACATAGTTTAGGCTGAGATGGTGGGGATTAATAGCACAGGAAACTAACCAGCTGTTTGAGGGAAATCCCCAGGGTGTGAGAACATTTTTATTTAAAAAAAGTAAAATGTAAGTCAAATTCAGGCTTAGTTTGAAGTTCATTTCTCACCTTGTTCTCATTTTTATCATGATACTCAGAATGAATTTCCCAGTGATATCTAAGAGCTTCCCATTCCCAGGCTGGTCCAGTGATTTTTAGGTTTTATTGAAATTGAGTTTATTTTTACTTATTAATGTTCTGCTAACTAGAGCACTTTGTCAATATCTCCATGCATTCATTATATTCTCATGTTCACAGCATGTGTTTAGAAATACGTGGATAACGAAATGGAGAGTGAGACTGTTCTGGCCCTAATGACCTCCTTCTCTCTCAAAATGCCAACATAACTTCTGGTTGTGTAATCATGGCTGCCTTGTACTATGTGTTGACTGATAGTTGTAGATTGATTTTAATCCTTGACAAAATTTTTAAGCCTGTGAATACACACACTGCACTTCATAGGGTTTCACTAGTCACTCAGTGCCTATCACAGAGGTAGGCAAAACAAAATTCTCAAGAAGTGCTATAAAATAGATGCACCTCTCCCCAAAATACACAGCAAAAGAAGATACCCAGGGGCTGAAAGCTCCCAACTCCAAAATCAACCTGTGCATGAAAATGAGTCTCTATTCCTCTGCTCAGGGAATTCAGTACTACAGTAGAGATGGCAAATATAATTATATTAAGGAAAATATCTAAAACAATGGCACTTAGGAATGCATTTGCTAAATAGATATGTAAGTATATCTGAAGACCTAGCACTATGTCAGCCACATAACAGTCTCTTCATAAATATGTATTGAATGAATGAATGAATGAATAATACACATACGCAGTGGGAAAACAGACTATGAATGAATATATATCTTTTCCCCTACAGAAAGATACTCTGACTAAAACAGATGGGCAGTCAAGACTGCAATCTCTCATTTAACTGGGAAAAGTAAAGAACCCTCTATTTCATCTTTGATTTCCTCCTTACATGATGTACAGTGTTAAAGGCTTGCTAGTCACATTTGTCAAGAGAACCCACAGGTACTGTCTGGCTCATCACAGCTTAACTTATCAATTGCCTTTGTTGTTTGGTGGATATTGATCTGGGAAGACCTTGTATCATGCGAAAGTCACTTGTACAGCAACTCCTCACTTTTTCTCTTTAGTCGACATGAAGGCTCAAGTGTTGTGGTATACCGGGAATTTCCACCCGACAGCTCCGTTCCATCATTAAATACCCAGTGAGAGCTTGCTATCTAGATAAATGTCCCAATTAAACCAGCACATTCTGGCTCCTATCTAACAGTGGCAGTGGGTTCAAACTAACACTTTGAAGGGCAATAACTAAAATGGTGTAAGGAGCGTCAAGTTTAGTTTCATGGTTTAACTTTCATCCATTCAACAAATTTGTTCATTCAACAAAGCATTTAGGGGCCCAGTGTGGTGGCTCACGCCTGTAATTCCAGCACTTTGTGAGGCCAAGGCAGGTGGATCACATGAGGCCAGGAGTTCGAGACCAGCCTGGCCAACGTGGTGAAACCCTGCCTGTACTAAAAATACAAAATTTTTTAGGCATGATGGCACACACCTATCACCCCTGCTACTCTGGAGGCTGAGGGAGAAGAATTGCTTAAACCCGGGAGGCAGAGGCTGCAGTGAGCTGAAATTGTGTCACTGCACTCCAGCCTGGGCAACAGAGCGAGACTCTGCCTCAAAAAAACAAAACAAAACAAAGAAAAGCATTTTTTGGCAGGTGCCAATGTCTCTTTCCAAGCTGAAAACGTTGTTTGCTTTCCCAAAGGGGCATTCAACTGTATTATTCTCAATGACACGGTGTAAGGGGTCTTGACTCTGCATCTTAAGTTCCCAGGGTTAAGCTGGAGATCTTAAGAACAAGAAAAAGATAAAAAGAGTAAAAATAGCAACAGTGCAAAACTCCAGACATCATGTTGGCTCTATATGGCTGTGTGGGTTGTGTACTGTTTAAGTTAAGGGTGTTCCATTACTAGGATCACGATACAAATGGCAGGGAAGTGGTAGAAACCCCACCCAAAGGGTATCCTGGGCTCATGGTGCTCCCTAAGGCCACAAACTACTACACGTCCAAAATCACAGGTGAAATCTGTTCATTTTGCTAGATGAAGTACTTGATTTCGTACACATTTACGTTCCACATATTTTCAAATAAGAAGCTGCCAACTAAAAATGCCCAATGAAACATAATTTTTTTCTGTACCTGATTTTTAGCTAAAAGAGGCAAAGAAGAAACAAGGCGATGATTGAATAGAAATGCTATTCTTGTTTTAAAAAAATTAGATACTCCTAAGAATCTATGCTAAATGAGCACATTAATATGCATAAAATATATGTACAAGGATGTTTACTGTAATATTGTTTCTATATTACTAAAATATAGAAGTGGTTAAATAAATTATGGTACTTCCATATGTGAAATGCTATTAAGTTATTAAAAAGAGTAAGTAAACTTGTAATTGCTCTCCTAGGGACACAGCTCCAAAACATACTCTTAAAGATAAAAAGGGAATCACAGAACAATATAATATGATCTGTTCACAATCAAATCTAGATAGTATATACAGGGATGTTAAGGCATGGAACAGTGCCTGGAAAGATACACACCAGTCTTCTGACAGTAGTAACCTATGGAGATGGGCCAGGAAGTAGAGAAATTTTATATTGTGTATGTTGGAACTGGAACTACTTTTTTTAAATAATGAAAAGTATTTGTGTACTAACTATATTGTAAAAAATATCCAAATAGTTCAAAATGACAGCAAATTACAGGTTATATATAGTTTAATCCCAATCCGTTACAATTCACGACAAAACAAATGGTCTAAAGTTAAAATTTCTAATGTAAACTCTGTCAATTATGCATTCTGACAACATATATTCACTGAGCACACACATTACATAAAGCACTGCTCTAGGCACTGCAGGTCTAGCAAAGAGACAGGTAAGGCCTCTCCTTGTATAGAGCTTTTGTCCAACACAGTAAAAAAGACTCATATATTTCAGAGAGATCTTCAGTTTAACCATCATTTTCATAGTAAATAATTCAATTAACTATGACATTTTGGGCACTGTGACTGAGTGAGAGGTCTGCTGTGATTATAGTAAAATTTCGTCTTGGAAAGATATTCTGTGCCATATAGCACATTCCCTGCCTGTCAAATATTCATCCTTCACAGACATCAATCAACTGAAGTTCCCTCAAACAAAATTCACAAAATAGTCATACTTTCCATCCTTAGAGGGGTTTATACCTTTCCAAGCACTTTCAAACATCTATGGTGTCCTAAGAGATGGGTGACTAAGATGCAGGAGCAAAATAATATAAATTTACCACATAAAAACTCTCTTCTGTCCAGCACACTTTTCTCCTCACTCTTTACTTGCTCAAGCTTTCCCTGTCCTTTAGTTTGCAACTGTCACCTCTTCCAGGTGGCATTCCAGGCTGGTGTATGGATTGCCCCACGTGCTTTTATTGCTCCTTGTTGCCTCCATTCCCTCACAACGTGTTGACCATGCTGCTTTGCAATGAGCAACTTGGTGGCCACATCCAAGGCACAGGGCTCAGGATCCCCTGGAATGCCCTGGGTCCGACCTCACCTTCAAGGACTGGCCTAACAGGTAGGTGAGGATCTGACAGTTACATTTACAAAAGCTCTCCGGGTGTTCTGATGCAGCTAATCCCAAGATAATGGTGACGGAAGTGTGGACTATGACTGTCTCTACATACTGTTATTGTAGCCACAGCTTCTGACAGTGCCTGATTTATTGTTGGTGCCCCATAATGAGCTGCTCTTTTTTTATTTTTTTGAGACAGAGTCTCACTCGGTGGCCCAGGCTGGAGTGCAATGGCGCAATCTCAGCTTGCTGCCACCTCTGCCTCCCGGGTCCTGGTTCAAGCAATTCTCCTGCCTCAGCCTCCCGAGCAGCTGAGATTACAGGCATGTGCCATCATGCACAGCTAATTTTTGTATTTTTAGTAGAGATGGGGTTTCGCCATGTTGGCTAGGCTGGTCTTGAACTCCTGACCTCGTGATCTGCCCCTCTTGGCCTCCCAAAGTGCTGGGATTACAGGTGTGAACCACTGTGCCTGGCCAGGAGCTGCTCCTTTATCTACTGGTTCTTTCCATAAATATTTACTGAGCTCCTCAGCATGCCAGACTTCTGGTGAATGACAAAATGAACCAATCAGGCATCATAATGATTATACATCTTTCATTAATAAGACTTTTTAGTTACCTGATACCTGATGCAACTATAGGAACCCAATTCATACATGTCTCTGTGTTCCCTGATGAGTGGATTCAGGAAGACAAACAAAGATTTGGGAGTTTTTGCCACGTTCTTTAGGTGCTTCTGGGATGCCAGCAGTGGGTTCCAACTGCTCAGCTATGTTTAGACATCAGAAGCAAACAGAGTAAGCCCACTGCAGTCTGCGAGGCAGGGTGCCTCTGTTCAATATAAGGATAGAATCCATGAGATAGAAGGATATGACAATGGGGTTGCACGGGTTTCCCCCAATTTTATTCTGTAAACCTTTTAGGTAAATTCCTTAAAATTTTTCTTCAAAATAGTTGGATGACATTTGTCTTACTTTTAAAGAATTCAGCTAAAATCAGCTGTCCCCTAGGGAGGGAACAGAGAGCAACTTCTACAGGTCCATCCACCTGATGACATGAAGACTAGTTTATGGTTTACAAACTGTTTCTCACTCTTTTTAGAAGAGAAATTTCTGTTAAACATCACATAAACTTTATCTTGGTCAGCAAAGCCCCTTCGTGTCAGGTCTTGCCTCTGCATTTCCACCCTCATCTATCACTGTATTCCTTGCTCACCATGCTCTAGTTCCGCTCTGTCAACAGAGTAGAGCCACCAGCCACATGTGGCTCCTGAGCACCTGAATTGTGGCTAGTCCAAACTGAGATGCACCAGAAGTGTAAAATACAAACCAGATTTCCAAGACTTACTACAAGGGAAACAATGTGAAAGAATCCCATTCATAATTTTTTTACACAGCTTATATGTTGAAATGATACTATTTTGGATATATCGAGTTTTAAAAATGTATTTTTAATTTCCTTTACTTTTTATGGTGACTACCAGAAAAACTAAAATTACACAAGCAGCTTGCCTCATATTTCTGTTAGGCAGTGCAACCGCATCTCTACTGGCCTCTTCATTTCTATATTATAACAAGCATTTTCCCACTTCTGAGGCTATGTGTTTTCTTGTCTTCACCTGAATGAGTCTCTTTCCACGCCTGGCATGCCTGATGCTGTTCACCCTTCTAAATGCAGCTTGTATACCATCTCTGGAGTAAGACTTGTTGAATGTACATCTCTCTACAACCTGCAGCAAAGTTAGCCAAAATGCTCAAAAGGGGGACAGAGTTGTCTGCCCAGACTTGAGCATGGGAATCCCTGGAGCTGACTTTCTAGTGATAATAAAATGTCCCTACCCAAATCTCACGTTGAATTGTAGCTTCCATAATTCCCACGTTATGAGACGGACCCAGTGGGAGGTCACTGAATCATGGGGGCAGGTCTTTCCCATACTGTTCTTGTGACAGTGAGTAAGTTTCATGAGATCTGATTTTCTTGTTGTTGTTGTTGTTTTGAGACAGAGTCTTGCTCTATCACCAGGCTGGAGTGCAGTGGCACAATCCTGGCTCACTGTAACTTCTGTTTTCCAGTTTCAAGTAATTCTCCTGCCTCAGCCTCCCGAGTAACTGGGACTACAGGCATGCACCACCACGCCTGGCTAAGTTTTTGTATTTTTTGTAGAGACAGGGTTTCACCATGTTGGCCAGGATGGTCTCCATCTCTTGACCTTGTGATCGGCCTGCCTTGGACTCCCAATGTGCTGGGATGACAGGTGTGAGCCACCATGTTCAGCCAAGATCTGATGGTTTTATAAAGAGGAGTTTCCCTACACAAGCCCTCTTGCCTTCCACCATGTGAGACGTGCCTTTGCTTCTCTTCTGCCTTCCACCATGACTGTGAGGCCTCCTCAGTCATGTGGAACTGTGAGTTTGTTAAACCTCTTTCCTTTATGAATTACCCAGTCTCAGAAAGACATACCCGGTATGTCTTTATTAGCAGAGTGAGAACAGACTAATACAGGTAATAAAGACTTGACATGAGACAGGAAGGAAAGACAAAGGTAGAGGAGGAGAAAGCAAGAGTGTTACCAAGCTTTAGTCTGATGAGAACAGGCAGTTGCTTGCAGAGAGACAAACACTCTTGCTCTAAGAGGAATAAATCAAAGTGGCTTCTGATACATTACCTCTAACTTGTTATTTGAGAAGACAGTCAACTATATTTAGAATGGCTAGGAAGGACTCCTTCTAGATGATTTGGTGCTACTGTTAAGGACATCATGCAAGGTGTCTAGTTTGAGGGCTGTCATCACCTTCCCTAAATCTCGTGGCCCATACCATATCAACAACAAAATAAAGAAAACAACCAAGTCAACAATAACAAAACATCACCACCAACAACACAAATTAGAACATCTAAGAGTCTGCATGCTTACTTATGTGTCAGGCACTGTTTTACACATTCCACATAATAACTTAGTCTTTCCAATAAGTCTTCAAGGTAGTCACTGTTATTGTCCACATTCTATAGATGGAGACACTGAAACCTAAAAACGTCAAGGACTTGCCCAACATCACTGAGCTGGTAAGAGGATAATCCAGTATTTAAACCCAGGCAATGTGGATCCCAAGCCTGTGCTCTTAATCCTTGCAGCATACACCCTTCCACATCTTCTATACTATTCTCTGTTGACAGTACCCATGAAGCTAGCACTTAATGGTATCAGGATATGATATGTTCTTAATTACTTATTAATCCATCTATATATGCCTTCTTTTCCAAGCTAGAGCATTCACGGTGTGAAGGGAGAGAGTCAATCATTTCCTCCTTTGTACCCACACCAACTTGTCCTATTCTAAGCTCATGATCAACAGATAACTGTCCTGTGTTACTAAATCCCAGGGAATGCACAGAAGTCGTGACTGCTTACATATTCGTGGAAGAAAACCCCAACTTCTATCATCCAGGGTTGAAACTAGGTCTTCTTTTCTATTGGGGGAAATTTCTGCAGGTGTGAGTAATTAAAAAATTAAACATTAATTAACAATTCGAGTGACTGATTGTGCTAGCAAGTTGCTTGTTAACTGCACAGGTAAATATTGTGCCCCTATATAATGTTTAAAAATAAGGTCCCTTGAGCATATGCAGTAGTAGAGGTGATTGACTCAAGATTCAAGAGTTTCCTGACTTCTTTAATACATCACATTTACAAGTTTATATATATAAAAAAACTATTGAGAAAGGTTGCCTTATCATCTTACAAAATATAATAAAAGATAGAAAAGGGTAACAGCTCTGTGTCTACCACCTATTACTCATTATCCTGGGACAACAAACGTTCCCAGAATCTTTCTTTAATGAATATCAGCTCTATAGTACATGCTTGTGTTTGTCTCACATTTGTTCTCCATCATTTCAAAACCCCATTTCCCTTCTGCCCTTTATGTCTTCAAAAGAGATGCTGGTATTAGTTACCTCGCTTCTCTAACCCCTCATCCTTTTCATCCCATACAATCTGGCTCCTGCTTTTAATCTTCTACTAAATTTATTTTCTCATGGGATAACAAAGTCACCCTACTAAGTAAATGTTTCTGGACAGGTATTTTCAGTGCCCATTTCACTTGACCAACCTGTGGCCCTTGACTCAGTGGAAAAATTCACTCCACTTCTGCCCTTGGTAATATTATTCTCAGCTGAAATTTGAGCCTCTGTCCTACAACCTCCAGGTTGATTTTACAATCTAAACCCTGCTACTTTCTAACAAAGTTCACCAAATATACAAAATAACCCTGTATTTCCCACTGAAGTAAATTAGATCGTTCAGTAAATATTCAATCTGTCTTTACTTCTTATATCTGAGAGTAGTATATTGTCACACTCCTTTGATATCAGACTTGATTTGGCTAATGGCATGTTAACACATGTGAATGGAGCAGGGGCTTAAAATGTGATGCTGCCTTTCACTCTGAGATGCAGATGTCTTAGTTTTCTGCTGGGTCTTGGAAGATGACAGACACATGGACCTAACTCACACCCTGTAGTCAAAACAAGCCAAGCTGGTCCACAGACACATGAATCAGAGTAAATGACTATTGTTTCAAGCCACCAAGTATGGGGGACAGTTTGGTATACATGAGTTTTATGAAACAGTTAACTGATACACCATAAAAATTTTAAACCTTTGTTTACTCTTTTCCTTTTGCCCAAAGTATTCCAATTGCCCTGATGGAAATTTTCTCTTGTTTCTCAACTTCCACAGTGTTACCTCTCCCATGCCACTTCTCTAACTTTATGTCCTGTATTCTCTCCCTTATTATGTTTTAAACTCCTTTGAAGAACAAAGTAACAAAAAGTCTTACCCCTAGATATTAACAAATTAAAATTTGCTCATTCATTAATTCAGCAAATGTCTGGATTTTAGAAATGAGTTTCTATCTCAAAGGTATTTAATACAATACCTGGCTCAGCTTCATGGACTAGAGACACATTATCACTGAGGTCATGTTGTTACTGCTTCTGCTACTCCCGCTAACTATTCCAAAGAAAAAAGAAAAACCAGCATTCACTTTAAGAACATGATATTCTTGTTGGCAGAAATTACAATAGTTTATTCTCTTGGTGTTTATTCCCCTAACACTTTCCTCAGCTCTTCATTTCTGATATTCAATTACCCTTTTTCTACTTGGCTTTTCTCACTTTCCCAGAAGATTTACCCTGGAAAACTTTACTGTTTTCAATGGTCTACATTTGCACTAGTTGGTTTAATTACCAAGTGAATCTACAGCCTCTCAGAACACTTGACACATCTCCTCCTTTCATTGGATCCAATGCATGAAGCAATGAAAATGAATCAGTGAATGTTATGGCAAACCCAACCAAAATTTATTTTGCCTGGATTCAAGGATTAGGCTAACATGCTAGCCAGTTTCAGCTGCTCTAAAATGTCACCCTTTGGAATGACAAAAACCTTAATAAGATTTGAAACCAAAGCTCCTATGCCCAGAAACTGCTCAAGTTATATGTGTCATACACAGGAAATAAAGGCACATTTTAAACTAGAGCTGCTGGGTCATCTGTGAAACAGCAGACATCCTGTCAAGAGAACCAATGGAATAATCAATCACTCAATTTAAAGTGGGGAGCCCCTTTAAAATACTAGGGTGATGGGGTATGGGCGCAGAATGAATAGCTATGACAGTACAGTTCCTCAGCCAAGATCCATGAATGTAAGCACCAATGGGAAGAGCGCTAGACCAATGGGCTAAAAAATGTACTGTGTCCTTGAACTAGTCACTTCACGAGTGCTCATCCATATTATTAAAAAAAAAATACAGCACTACATATTATTATTTTGTTTAAAATGATATTTCTCAAAGCAATGGTCAAATGAGTTTGGGAATCAGTAGATTAAAGAAGGTTAAGGAGGTTTTCCATGGAACTTCTCAGTGACTTTAATATTCTACTGTGCACTGTGAAACTCTCAGAGCTGGTAGATGTGGTATGGAGCATTCCCCAAACTAACAGCAATCAAAGATCCTGTCTGTTTACTACGGACCACCTCATAGGACTCCTATTCTCTATAATACATGGTCACCTATTCTAGAAGACACAGAGATACTAAAGGGAATAGTCTTCTTGGGTCCTGGTTCTGAGGCCTGGCATTCTCACGAAGCTGAGTTTACATCCTCCCCTGTGATTTATGCCATGCCTCCATATCCTTATAAAGATGTCCCTTTTTGATCTTAAGATGGCTTTAATCACTGACTATCATTTGTAAGCAAAAGTACCTTATTAAACAAGGAAAACATATATGTGTGTGTTCTGAGTAAATATTGCTAATTTGTTTCTATCTGCAATGGTTAATTGGGATGAAACAAAAGTTCCAGGTAAATATGATGGTGATTTTGTCAGAGGAGCCTCAGTTCCTGAGCTGAAATACTTTCATATACCAAGACGTGATCATCTAATATTAGGAAAGCCATTAAGAAATACAATTACTACTGGAAATGAAGACCTTTTACAGGAGAAGAGATATCATGGTTTTCCTTAAAAGCTCTTCACTTTCCTACATCCACTTTCTTCTACTTTAAAAATGAAAGTGACTTCATTTTCAAGTGACCTTTTAAAAAGCCCAAACATCAAGAATCATAAATATTCAAAGTATTCAGAATGAGGTCCAGTAGTATAATATTAAGTTGGATATGCCAAAAACTCAGAAAGGCCTATTTCTCTTACTTTAAATCGTCAACTTAGAAAATTATTCATATTTTCTTCCTAGACTCCCATTATGCTCCGTGTGCAAGAGAGTTAAAGTATTTTTTACAAGCCACACCATGGGGCAATATAGCCGAACTAAGAGCTTTCACTCCTCATTCCTCCCCCCTCCTCTTCCTCCCCGCTCCTCACTCCTCCTCCTCCTCTTCTTCCCCATCCTCCTCCTCCTGCTTTTTTTTTTTTTTTTAAGAAAAGAGATCAGAGGCATATTGTGATTAGCAATGCATGTTTATGTAGTGAGACACCAGATTAGAAATGATTATTATCATGTCACCTAACAGAGTGATAATAATGGTACTTTGAGATGGTAGCATAGCTGTTGAGGATTCCTGGTACAATAATTATTTCAAAATTAATTTTGAAGAAAAAGAAAAGATGGCCAAATAGGAACAGCTCTGGAGTGCAGTTCCCAGCGAAAACGCCAAGGATTAGTGATCACCACATTTCCAAATGAGTTTTTACTGCCCACAGACCAGGAGATTCCCTGGCAGAAAAGCTCCACAAGTCTCCAGCACGGCTGTTTCAGCTGGTGTAGCGGGTCTCCACAAAAAAACTCACACAAATCTAGGCAGCCATTTCAACTGGCACCTGGAATACCTGGGAGACAGAGTTACCCAATCAACTGAGAAAAAGGGGCTGAAACAGGGAGCCAGGTGATCTGGCTCAGTGGGTCCCACCCCACAAACACCAGCAATCTGAAACCCTCTGGATTGAGAGTTTCAATGATCCCCAGGCAAGCAGGGTCTGGAGTGGACCTCCAGCAGTCCTACAGCAGAGGGGCCTGACTGTTAGAAGGAAAACTAAAAAAAGAGAAAGAAATCACTTCATCATCAACAAAAAGGATGTCCACTCAGACACCCTCCAAAAGACACCAATTACAAAGACCACAGGTAGATAATCCACAAAGGTGGGAAGAAACCAGGGCAAAAAGGATAAAAACACCTAAAACCAGAATGCCTCTCCTCCTCCAAGGGATTACAACTGTCTCACCAGCAAGGGAACAAGGCTGGATGGAGAATGACTCTGGTGAATTGACAGAAACAGACTTCAGAAAGTGGGTAATAACAAACTTCTCTGAGCTAAAAGAACATGTTCTAACCCAATGGAAAGAAACTAAGAACCTTGAAGAAAGGTTTGAAGAAATGCTAACAAGAATAAACAGCTTAGAGAAGAATATAAATGAATTGATGGAGTTCAAAAACACAACCCGAGAACTTCGTGAAGCGTACACAAGATTCAATAGCCAAATCAACCAAGCAGAAGAAGGGGTATCAGAGATTGAAGATTAACTCAATGAAATAAAATAAGAAGGCAAGATTAGAGAAAAAAGAGTAAAAAGAAAAGAATAAAGCCTCCAAGAAAGATGGAATTATGTGAAAAGACCTAATCTATGTTTGGCAGGTGTACCTGAATGTGACAGAGAGAATGAATTTAAGCTGGAAAACACTTCAGGATATTACCCTAGCAAGACAGGCCAATATTCAAGTCCAGGAAATACAGAAAACACCACAAAGATACTCCTCAAGAAGAGCAACTCCAAGGCACAGAATCATCAGATTCACCAGGGTTGAAATGAAGGAAAAAATTTTAAGGGGAACCAGAGAGAAAGGTTGGGTTACCCACAAAGGGAAGCCCATCAGATTCACAGTGGATCTCTCAGCAGAAACTCTACAAGCCAGAAGAGAGTGGGGGCCAATATTCAACATCCTTAAAGAAAAGAACTTTCAACCGAGAATTTTCTATCCAGCCAAACTAAGCTTCATAAGCAAAAGAGAAATAAAATTCTTTATGAACCAGCAATTGCTCAGAGATTTCATGACCACCAGGACTGCCCTACAAGAAGAGCTCCTGAAAGAAGCACTAAACAAAGAAAGGAACAACCAGTACCAGCCACTCCAAAAAGGTACCAAATGGTAAAGAGCATCGAAACAATGAAGAAACTGTTAACTAATGGGCAAAACAACTAGCTAGCATCAAAATGCCAGGATCAAATTCACACATAACAATATTAACCCTAAATGTAAATGGGCTAAATGCCCCAATGAAAAGACACAGACTGGCAAATTGGATAAAAAGTCAAAACCCATTGGTGTGCTGTATCCAGGAAACCCATCTCACATGCAAGGATACACATTGGCTCAAAATAAAGCGATGGACGGGTCAGGCGCAGTGGCTCACACCTATAATCCCAGCACTTTGGGAGGCCGAGGTGGGTGGATCACGAGGTCAAGAGATCGAGGCCATCCTGGTCAACATGGTGAAACCCCATCTCTACTAAAAATACAAAAATTAGCTGGGCATGGTGGCGCATGCATGTAGTCCCAGCTACTCAGGAGGCTAAGGCATGAGAATTGCCTGAACCCAGGAGGCGGAGGCTGCAGTGAGCCGAGATCACGCCATTGCACTCCAGCCTGGGTGACAAGAGCGAAACTGTCTCAAAAAAAGAAAAAAAAAAAAAAAAAAAGATGGAGGAAGATTTACCAAGCAAATGGAGAGCAAAAAAAAAGGAGGAGTTGCAATCCTAGTCTCTAATAAAATAGACTTTAATACAACAAAGATGAAAAGAGACAAAGAAGGGCATTATATAATGGTAAAAGAATCATGCAACCAGAAGAGCTAAGGATCCTAAATATATACACACCCAATACAGGAGCACCCAGATACATAAAGCAAGTTTTTAATGACTTACAAAGAGACTTAGACTCCCACACAATAATAGTGGGAGACTTTAACACTCCATTGTCAATATTAGACAGGTCAATGAGACAGAAAATTAACAAGGATATCCCGGTCTTGAACTCAGATCTGAACCTAGCAAACCTAAGACATCTACACAACTCTCCAACCCAAATCCAAGAATATACATTCTTCTCAGCACCACTTCACACCTACTCTAAATTGACCACATAATTGGAAGTAAATCACTCCTCAGCAAATGCAAAAGAACGGAAATCATAACAAACAGTCTCTCAGACCACAATCAAATTAGAACTCAGGATTAAGAAACTCACTCAGAACTGCACAACTTCATGGAAACTAAACAACTGGCTCTTGAATGTTGACTGGATAAACAATTAAATGAAGGCAGAAATAAAGATGTTCTTTGAAACCAACAAGAATGAAGACACAACATATCAGAATCTCTGGGACACATTTAAAGCAGTGTCTAGAGGAAAATTTATAGTAATAAATGCCCACATGACAAGCAAGGAAACATCTAAAATCGACACTCTGTCATCAAAATTGAAAGAGCTAGAATAGCAAGATCAAAAAACTCAAAAGCTAGCAGAAGACAAGAAATAACTAAGATCAGAGCAGAACTGAAGGAGACAGACACACAAAAAACCCTTCAAAAAAATTAATAAATCCGGGAGCTGGTGTTTTGAAAGATCAACAAAATAGACCACTAGCCAGATTAATAAAAAAATAAAGAGAGAAGAATAAAATAGATGCAATAAAAAATGATAAAGGGGATATCACCACAGATTCCACAGAAATAAAAACTACCATTAGAGATTACTACAAACAACTCTATGCACATAAACCAGTAAACCTGGAAGAAATGGATAAATTCCCGAACACTTGCACCCTCCTAAGCCTAAACCAGGAAGAAGTTGAAACTCTGAATAGACCAATAACAAGGGCTGAAGTTGAGGCAGCAATTAGTAGCCTACCAACTTAAAAAAGCCCAGGTCCAGATGGGTTCACAGCTGAATTCTACCAGACATACAAAGAGGAGCTGGTACCACTCTTTCTGAAACTATTCCAATCAATCCAAAAAGAGGGAATCCTTCCCAAATCACTTTATGAGACCAATATCATCTTGATGCCAAAACCCAGCAGAGACTCAGCAAGAAAAGAAAACTTCAGGCCAATATCCATGATGAATATAGATGCAAAAATCCTCAATAAAATACTGGCAAACCGAATGCAACAGCGCATCAAAAAGCTTATCCATCACAATCAAGTAGACTTCATCCCGGGGATGCAAGGCTGGTTCAACATACACAAGTCTATAAACGTAATTCACTACATAAACAGAACCAAAGACAAATACCACACGATTATCTCAATTGATGCAGAGAAGGCCTTCAACAAAATTCAACAGCCCTTTATGCTAAAAACTCTCAATAAACTAGGTATCGACAGAACGTATCTCAAAATAATAAAAGCTATTTATGACAAACCCACAACCAATATCATACTGAATGGGCAAAAACTGGAAGCATTCCCTTTGAAATCTGGCACTAGACAAGTATGCCCTCTCTCACCACTCCTATTAAATACAATATTGGAAGTTCTAGCCAGAGCAACCAGGCAAGGAAAAGAAATAAAGTGTATTCCATTAGGAAAGGAGGGAGTCAAATTATCTCCATTTGCAGACGACATGATTGTATATTTAGAAGACCCCATTGTCTCAGCCCAAAATCTCCTGAAACTGATAAGCAACTTCGGCAACATCTCAGCATACAAAATCAATGTGCAGAAATCACAAGCATTCCTATATACCAATAACAGACTTAAAGAGAGCCAAATCAAGAAAGAACTGCCATTCACAATTGCTACAAAGAGAATAAAATACCTAGGAATACAACTAACAAAGGATGTAAAGGACCTCTTCAAGTAGAACTACTAACCACTGCTGAATGAAATAAGAGAGGACACAAACAGATGGAAAAACATTCCATGCTTATGGTTAGGAAGAATCAATATTGTGAAAATGGCCACACTGCCGAAAGTAATTTGTAGATTCAATGCTATCCCCATCAAGTTACCTATGATCCTCTTCACAGAACTAGAAAAAACCACCTTAAATTTCATATGGAACCAAAAGAGAGCCCACATAGCCAAGTCAATTCTAAGCAAAAAAGAACAAAGCTGGAGGCATCACGCTATCTGACTTCAAACTATACTACAAGGATACAGTAATCAAAACAGCATGGTGCTGGTACCAAAACAGAGATACAGACCAATGGAACAGAACGGAGGCCTTGGAGGAATGCCACACATCTACAACCATCTGATCTTTGACAAACCTCACAAAAACAAGCAATGGGAAAAGGATTCCCTGTTTAATAAATGGTGTTGGGAAAACTGGCCAGCCATCTGCAGAAAGCAGAAACTGGACCCCTTCCTGACACCGTACACTAAAATTAATTCCAGATGGATTAAAGATTTAAACAGAAGACCTAACACCATAAAAACCCTAGTGGAAAACCTAGGCAAAATCATTCAGGGCATAGGCATAGGCAAGGACTTTATGACTGAAACACCAAAAGCACTGGCAACAAAAGCCAAAATAGACAAATGGGATCTAATTAAACTCCACAACCTTCTGCACAGCAAAAGAAACAATCATTAGAGTGAACTGGCAACCAACAGAAAGGGAAAAAATTTTGCAATCTACCCATCTGACAAAGGGCTAATATCCAGAATCTACAAAGAACTAAAATACATTTACAAGAAAAAAAAAAAAAACCATTCAACGGTGGGTGAAGGATATGAACAGACACTTTCCAAAAGACATATATGAGGCCAACAAACATATGAAAAAATGCTCATCATCACTGATCATTAGAGAAATGCAAATCAAAACCACATTGAGATACCACCTCATGCCAGTTAGAATGGCAATCATTAAAAATCTGGAGACAACAGATGCTGGAGAGGTTTTGAAGAAATAGGAACACTTTACACTGTTGGTGGGAGTGTAAATTAGTTCAATCATTGTGGAAGACAGTGTGGCAATTCCTCAAGGACCTAGAAATAGAAATTCCATTTGACCCAGCAATCCCATTACTGGGTATATATCCAGAGGATTATAAATCATTCTAATATAAAGACACATGCACACATATGTTCATAGCAGCACTGTTTACAATAGCAAAGACCTGCAACCAACCCAAATGTCCATCGATGATAGACTGGACAGGGAAAATGTGGCACATACACACCATGGAATACTATACAGCCATAAAAATCGATGAGTTTGTGTCCTTTGTAGGGACATGGATGAGTCTGGAAACCATTATTCTCAGCAAACTGACAGAAGAACAGAAAATCAAACACCACATATTCTCACTCATATGTGGGTGTTGAACAGTTAGAACACATGGACACAGGGAGGGGAGCATCACACACTGGGGTCTGTTGGGGGGGACTAGTGGAAGCACAGCAGCGGGTAGGAAGTTGTGGAGGGATAACATGGGGAGGAATGCCAGATAGAGGTGACAGGCATGGAGGCAGCAAACCACATTGCCAGGTATGTACCTATTCAACAATCCTGCATGTTCTGCACCTGTACCCCAGAACCTAAAGTTCAATTTAAATATAAATAAATAAATACATATATATATAAAAACACACACACATATATATAATTTTGAAGAATAAAAGGAAAGAAAGATGATTGAAACCATTAAAGCAATCCTACTAAGAAAACAACTCAAACACTGTTTTATTCCCAAGACAAGCACAAAAAATAAAATCATCACCAAAGTGACATATGATTGAAATGTAAAAGGAATGTTCATTTTCCCCACCCCTAGGAAACAGTAACTGAAAACAATTTAAGGTAAAAGTTAAGCTTCTATTCTGGGCGAGGGAGAATCAGACTGTATTTATGAGCTGATGATCAATTTATAATAAATAACTGGTTAAATAATGATAGATAAAACTCAGTAGACAAAAATGCATTTTTTCCATAGGACAAAAAAAGCATTCAAAAGAGAAGTTTGCTTAAAATATTGACAATTAAAAATCATTCAAGGACTCTAAAATATATTTCAGGCAGAAAGAGAGCAGCCTAAAGAGGACTTATTACAAGATTGAAAGCATCACTGTGAATTCATAATTTTTAATATATAAACTGAGAGGTATGAATATACATATATATATATAATGTGTATAAGTACACATGCATATAAATTCAAATGCATTTATTTCCCATCTCTATTCATGGAGAGGCTGAGAAGTAATGATACCCACTATAAATGAGCACACCTGATGTCCAGATCTTGATTTCTAAATACCACTCTCCAACAACAATGAAAAAGAAACTAGAGCTCCTTACAGAAGTGGCTGATTCCATGAACGGGACAGGAAAGGAACAAGTTGAGATTAGAATATCTTGTGGTGCCAGAAAGTTACAAATGGCTAAAAAAAAAAAAAAAAAAAAAAAAAAAATTGTGGAGACAGATCAAAAGAACACATGAGCCAGAATGAAGGGACTCCCCAGGATAAATAGGGACGATTTGAATAATAATAGTAACTGTTAATATCCCAGAGACTACAGAATAAAAATAAATCCGCGGTTCTACATACCACACACACCACACACACACACACACACACACACACACACGGTGCGTGAAATAACACAAAATAACATATAGAATGAACAGGTCTAGAGATCTAATTTACAATATGAGGACTAGAGTCAATAAAATTGTGCTATATTAGAGTTTTTTGTTAATTAGATTTTAGCTGCTCTTTTCACAAAAAACGAAACTCTGAGATAACATGTTAATTTGCTTTACTATAGTAACCATCTTATGGTATCTATGTATCCCATAACATCATCTTAAAAACCTCAAATACACAAAATAAATTTTTAGAAAAGTGGGAGATAGGGGAGAAAAGCTCTTCCTTACTGTAGAATTTCAAATCATAAATAAGGAATAATTAAATTAGAAAGTTACCAGCTGAGCGAGGTGGCTCACACCTATAATCCCAGCACTTTGGGAGGCTGAGGCAGGAGGATCACAATGTCAAGAGGTCAAGACCATCCTGGCCAACATGGTGAAACCACATCCCTAGTAGAAATACAAAAATAAGCTGGGCATGGTGGTACACACCTGTAGTCCCAACTACTGGGGATGCTGAGGCAGGAGAATCACTTGAACCCAGGAGACAGAGGTTGCAGTGAGCCAAGATTGCACCATTGCACCCCAGCTTGGCAACAGAGTGAGACTCCATTGCAAAAAAAAAAAAAAAAAAAAAAATTACCATTTGGCAATCATCAGAATAGTAATTGTTTCAGTTAAGAATCATTAGCAGAGAATGCTAAAAAGAATGGGCAAAAGTGTAAGAAAAAGATATTACATTTTTAAAAAGTATATTCTACAAGATACTTATTAATTACAAAAGGAAAAATAGTGATTTTCCAGTGAAGAAACCTGATAGACAACACACTAACCAAGTGATCAAAGTTAATACCAAGAATGGGAGAACGGGGCATCAGTGTCTTATAATGCACTAAGAAGGATATAATACTACCTCTGTAGGATTCTGCCCAAAATGCAAAATCTCAATCTAGCCATGAAGAAATGCCAAATCAGACAAACTCAAATTAAGAAACATTCTGAAAAGCAACAGGCTGTGCTTTTCAAAAATGTCAAGGTTATGAAAGACAAAGTCTGAGGAGTTGTTTGAAATTAAAGAACACTAAAAGTCAGGACAACTAAACACAATGTGTGATCCTGGAACGGATCCTGGACCCAAATAAAAGACATTGACAGCATTTCAATAAGGTCTGTAGACCAGAAATAGTTTTATAACAAGGCTAATTTCCTGGTTCAATGATTATACTATGTTTTCTAAGAGAATGTCTTGTTTAAATATACTAAAGAAACAAAGAAGCATCATGTAACTTGCTTTCAAATATTTCACTAAAAATTATATATACATTTATACATATATAACGTATATGTACACACACTGATATATAGCAGAGAGAGAGAAAATATGAAGTAAGCAAAGTATTAATATCTGGGGATCTGAGGGAGGAGAGTAGAGGGATTCTTGATACTATGCTTACAACTTTTTTTTGCAAGTCTAAAATTATTTCAGAATTAAAAGTTAAAAAAGAAAAGAAAAAGAGACTCTGACTTGAGTTAACCTTGCAGCTGTACCGCAAAGTGTCCTTGCACAAGTGACTTGTCTTCATTGAGGCTCAGCTCCTCCCTTGCAAAACATGACTTCATGGGGTGATTGGGGTGGACAAACCAGATAGTGCTGCAAAGCTCCAACCCAAGAGCTGGCCCCTGAAGCGCAGAGTCAGTATAGCTGCTGCTGTTTTTGGTAAATCCAAAATACAACAACCTACTAGAGGGCGTTACTGTTTGAAGACAGTTTGGGAACACCTGAGGTGACATGTGGGCTGCAGAGACAAAGCTGTTCTATGTCAGGAGCAGAAACACAGGATCCTCACACCTGCTTTTAAACCGGGCTTTTTACTTTCTAGAACATGTTTCTATACAATTGAAGACAACATTACTTTTTCCAGAGTGGGAGGATGAAAGCAATTGTGGGTGGGGCTTCTTGAGAAGAGGGATTGATTTTCTTTTACTTTTACAAAGGTCTCAGAACAGTTAAAAATAGTTTTGTCTTTTGCCAGCCTCCCTCTGCCGCCTGCTCCCACCAGCTGCTCTTTCTCTTGGCCTTCCCTTCTCCTTGCCCCTTCATCATTTTCCCTCTCTCCTTTTTGCTTCCAGTCACTCATATGCCAGGCACTCCTGAGACCCCTACCTTCTCTTTTTTCTTTGGTTTTGTTTTGAGAAAAAAAAAAAAAAGAAAAGAAAAGAAAGAAAAAATCCTAAATGAACAAAGATGTGTGGGAAGGAAATAAATGGTGAGCTCTTCCTTACTTCACCACCTGCCAAGTTTTAAGTTCTTCCTCCAACTCACACTAACCTCCTGTGCAATCATAAACTTCAGTGCTTCACAAAGCCTAGGTCTAAGTAAAAAGCAAAAACTGAATATGGGGGTGGGGGGGTGCATTCTTATTACTCATGAACTCTGAAAAAAAAAAAAATGCCCAGTATGTTAAATGGTATTATACTATAAAAAAGTTAAAGATGGCCGGGCGCGGTGGCTCAAGCCTGTAATCCCAGCACTTTGGGAGGCCGAGGCGGGTGGATCACGAGGTCAAGAGATCGAGACCATCCTGGTCAACATGGTGAAACCCCGTCTCTACTAATACAAAAAATTAGCTGGGCATGGTGGCGCGTGCCTGTAATCTCAGCTACTCAGGAGGCTGAGGCAGGAGAATTGCCTGAACCCAGGAGGCGGAGATTGCGGTGAGCCGAGATCGCGCCATTGCACTCCAGCCTGGGTAACGAGCGAAACTCCGTCTCAAAAAAAAAAAAAAAAAAAAAAAAAAAAAAAAGTTAAAGATGTGCTAATGACAGTTGTTTTCTACTCCAAGGTGTTTTAAATATTCTAAACTATCATTTACTGTCATTATTTTCATGATAGAGAATGTCAAAAACTCAATATGGGTTAATTCACAAATACGTAAGTTTGAAAGGAGAAAAAAATATTTTTCTATTTTATTTCCATGTAATGTCCCCTTACTTGACAGTTCAAAATGTGGATGCAGCCAAAAGAAAAATAACAAAGGTCAAGGAGGATAAAAATTTACCTAACAGAGTACACAGCTCTTAAAAGTCACTTTCCTGAAATACCTTCTCTAATTTTAGAAAACTGAAAACAACAGAAAATACACTATTTTGTTTGACGATGCTTGCGATTAAGGGTTGTGCCTGTGTGGGGGGTTGGAGGACACTTGCTAGGATAGGAGAAAGCTGCCAGACAGAAGTTCAAATTCAATAGAAGTAGCTTTCAAATCAGGACACTAACCACCAACCAATTTTAAATGGACAGACTCAGTTTCAAGTAAATAAAATATCTGCCTATGAGAGCCTGTAGCCCTACTTAGGCGCTAATAAAATTTCTGAGATTTACTCTGCCTTGCTTAATTTCATCCAGGCACTGATTATGTTTTCATTTTTTATTCACCAAACCTTTACTAAGCACTTCCTCATACAACAAATCCTGTGTAGGGTATTAAGACATGGAGAATAAAACAGGTCTGGCTGGAGACTGCACGGAACTGCCAGTCTGTCTGAGCCTGTGTGAACTCATAAAGTCCCTGAGAAAGAAGAAATAGATGAGAATTAGCAACCCCGTGAGAGCATTTACAAAAAAGAAGGGAGTGCGAAAGAAGTTAACCACACCAGAGCTCAGGAGGGCAATGGTATTACTTACCAAGGTCACAGTTTGTTTGATAACAAAGTTGGTCTCAAAACTAAATGCAGTGATTGTGTTAGATGCAAACATCCGGATGAAATAGATTAATGTGTTTGTGACCTTGCCGAGAAAGAGGAGAAGTGAAGGAGAGCGCTAGAGTTCTAGTCTCCTTTCTGACTTTAGCATTCATTGGCATCCATGTACCTCTAGGCATGCGAGTGCATGCATATGTATCTATCAAGGTACAAGACATGCAATGAAAGAAAAGAGTAGAGTCCAGGAAAGAGAAAGCAAAGGGAAAGAAATAGGGAGGTGGAATGAGGTAGGCAAATCTTAGAGGAATGCAGTGCTTCTGCAAGGTTGGTGCAGGAATGTTTCCATTAGAATCACCTGAGGGGTTTACTTCAAATGCAGATTCCTGGGCTCTGACCCAGGTCTGGTGAGACTGAATGTCTGGGGCTGGGACTCTAAGATTTTGATTTTATACAAGTTTTGGGGTGGTTCTGCATATTAAAGTATAAAATGCATATTAATCTGAATATTAAAATTTAAGTTCAGACCACTCCCTAAATCCAAGGACTCTATTTTACTGTTGACTTGGACAATAGTATGAATGGATGTCTTCAAAGCCTTGTCACCACTACCCCATTAAGCCTGATCCACTTACCTCTCTGTATCACACTCCCTCCTCTCCCACCAAGGAAACCAGAGTGATCCTGAAGTTGCCTAAACCTCAAGTCAGTCTAGTGCTCCTCATTAGTAATAAGGTCCTGTTCAAGGAACTATTGGCTAATCATTCATATCCTCATTGAGATGCTAGCATATCCTATCCAATTATTAGCTATAGATGGATGCCAGCCAGGAAATCCAAGACTATATGCTGCTTACTGAATGATAGTAATAAATGTAGGCTATGACTTAATTATGCTGTGGTTTATTAACTATACAATAATAAGGAAAACTCCTAGTTTATTATAGATATGTGGGGCATATGAATACATGTGTGTGTTTTGAGAGATATATACAGGACCCTAATCAGAGAAAGTGCCAGAAATAAAAGCCATGCATGCCAGGCATCTTCTCTGTTTCTTTTCCAGTTACCTGAATCACGTGTGAAAAGCTTGCCAAAAGAAAGAGGAAGTGCAATAACCACAAACAGTAAGTGACTTTTGCGTCCCACAAACTGGCTAGTCCACTGCACTGTCTGCTTACCTATTTTTGTAATTTCGACTTTTGTGTTGGATTTGGGGATTTGCATGCTGGTTTTTTCCATAGGTATATTGCATGATGCTGAGGTTTGGGGTATGATTAGTCCCATCACTCATGTAGTGAACATAGTGCCCAATACTTCTTTTTCGATCCTTGACCCCTTCATTCCCTCCCACAGTAGTCCCCAATGTCTATGGCTTCCACCTTTATGTCCATGTGTACCCAATGTTTAACTCTCACTTATAAGTGAGAACATGTGGTATCTGGTTTTCTGTTCCTATGTTAATTTGCTTAGGATAATGACCTGCAGCTGCATTCAAGTTGCTGCAACAGACATGATTTCATTCTTTTGTATGGCTATGTAGTATTCCATTGTGTGTATGTACCACATTTCCTTTATCTAATCCACCACTGATGGGCACCTAAGTTAATTTCATCCTTTTGCTATTGTAAATATTGCTACAATAAACATAGGGATAGATGTATCATTTCAGTAGAACAGTTTTCTTTCTTTTCAATATATATCCAGTAATGGAATTACCAGGTTGAACAGTAGCTCGGTTTTAAGTTCATTGAGAAACCTCCCAATTGCTTCCCACAGTAGCTGAACTAATTTACATTACCACCAACAGTGTATAAGCATCACCTTTTCTCCACAGCCTCACCAACATCTGTGTTTTTTTTTTTTTTTTTTACTTTTTACTAATAACCATTCTGAATGGTATGAGATGCTATCTCATTGTGCTTTTGATTTGTATTTCTCTGATGATTAGTGAGGTTGAGGATTTTTTCATTTGTTTGCTGCTTGTGTTCTTTTGAAGTGTCTGTTAATGTATTTTGTCTACTTTTTAATAGGGTTGTTGCTTGCTTGTTGAATTGTTGAAGTTCCTTACAGATTCTGGATATTAGACCTTGTCAAATGCATAGTTTGCAAATATTTTCACCCATCCCGTAGGTTGCCTGTTTTCTCTGTTGCTAGTTTCTTTTGCTGTGCCCAAGCTCTTCAATTAGACCCTATTTATTAAATTGTGTTTATGGTACATTGCTTTTGAAGTCTTAGTTATACATTGTTTCCCAAGGCTGATGTCCAGAATAACATTTCCCAAGTTTTCCTCTAGGATTTTTGTAGTTTGTGGTCTTACATTTAAATATGTAGTCCATTTTGAGGCAATTTTTGTATACAGTGAAAGGTAGGGGTCTAGTTTCTTTCTACTGCATACAGCTAGCCAGCTATCCTGGCAGTAAGAATAGGGTGTCCTTTCTCCATTGCTTATTTTTGTTGATTTTGTCAAGATCAGACAGTTGGAGGTATGAAGCTTTATTTCTGGTTTTCTACTCTGTTCCATTGGTCTGTGTCTGTTTTTGTGCCAGTACCATGCTGTTTTGATTAATGCAGCCTTACAGTATAGTTTGAAGTCAGATAACATAATACCTCTGGCTGTGTTCTTTTTGCTTAGGATTCCTTTGGTTATTCGGGCTCCTTTTTGGTTCCATGTGAATTATAAAATAGTCTTTTCATATTCTGTGAAAAAATGACATTGGTAGTTTGATAGGAATACCATTGAACCTGTAGACTGCTTTGAGCAGTATGGCCATATTAATGATATCGATTCTTCGAATCCCTGAGTACACTGTGTAGTCTTTGATACTGGGTCCTGACTAAGTCAACACGACAGAGATGGACTGGTCCCTCAAACTTTTTCTCTAATATCTGGAGAGTACATATTTTATGCTTTTCAGTGTGTATGGTCTCTGCTGGAACAAGTCAACTCTGCCATTACAGCATTAAAGCAGTCATATATAATACATAAACAAATGGGTATGGCTAGGTTCCAGTGAAACTTTATTTACAAAAATAAATAGTGGGCCAAATTTAGCCTGCAGGTTCTTGTTTGTTAACCCCAGCTCAAAACATCCTTAGGCAAAATCTTGGAAGCTGCTAATAATAACAAGGCCATGCTCTGCTATACTGTTATTAAGCTATTGTCTCAGCATCAAATTCACCCTTTGGTATTCTCTTCTGTGATAACTGGTACATTTATGTATTGAAAAGACAGATGACCACCATATATTAAGTGGGGAAAAAATCACACTTTTTATAGCAATATCTTTTTTTAACCAACAAACAAAATACAATCCTGTATGCATGCATATATAATGTTGTATAAGGATTCATAAGTCTAAGAAAGGATAATACTGAAAGGTTCAGAGGGGTAATCTCTGGAAAATGGTATCAGGATTAGGAAGAGAATATTACTCTGATTTTTTGTTTTACATTCTTTTGTAGTATATGCATTTATTAAAGTAAGCAAACATTACCTTTGTAGGTTAAAGCAATAAAAAGGAGTAAGTTAGGTTGGGGTCTTACCAATGCTGAAACATTTTTGTTAATCCATTTCCCCAGTTCTAACCTAAGCTTTACAGGGGTGCTATTGTCAAGCAATCACTCGTTCATTCATTCTACTCATACAGTAGGCATCCACTTTGGGCCAGACCCTATGCTATGGGTGAGGAATTCATGAAGTTTAGGATCTAGGTGGAAAAATATAATTATACAAGTAAAGCTAAAATTGTAATTGAAACAAATAATGTACAAGAAGGAGAGATGACATCACTCATTCCTTTATTAATATATTTATTGGGTGCTCTATCCCATTATTGCTGGAGGATAAAATCTATGGCAGTGAATACAAAAAGATGAGACAGAGAAAATGATAGGAGTAAACATGCTGAGGACTTCAGACTCAGCATATAGGTGTTTGGTTCCTACCATATCATCTACACAATTTCCTTAAAACTGCTATGAATATAAAATCACAACAGCTGTTTTAAAGGGACTGAAATTGAAATTCAGTGATACAAGGCATTTGTAAGTTTTCCTTGGCTAACTTTCTACATTGATCGTGACTTCTTTTCCTTTTTCATACTCTTAGAATCAGGGATGGGTTAGATGTTATGACCTTACTTATACTTCAGGCATCTTCTGTTATAATTCTCCCTAGAGACCAAAGGCAGAGGCCATGTCTTCTCTTATGTATATTGGAGGCACTGTCTTTTGAGTTCTACACCAAATACCTTCTCTGGAATTGGTTGCCACTTCTAGAGATTGGCTCTGTGTAGACATGTTTGTGTAATATGACAATAGACTTAGGCACGTGATCCTAGCTGGTCCAGGATTCCTTCTTCACATACTCAGAACAGGAACAAAAGAGAGTAGTCTAGATTTTACAATGTATTAACTCAAGGGATGAAGAATTCCATATATCCTCTTATGTGAACTAGAGAGAGGCAGACAGCTTCAGAAATTAAAGAATGGTGCAGACAAGCAGAGAGAAGATGACCAGGAACAGATCATTCTGTCCAGGTGCCTATGATTTTTTGAGGTCCAGGTTCTTCTGAGGGCCTTACTACATCCTTTGCTTGGGTTTTTCCCATATGACATCATTCTATACTTACGTTAAATCTTCCCTTTTCACTTAAGCATCTATAAATTCAAGCAGCACTAACTCATGCATGTGTATTTATTACAAAGTGCTTAATACTGCTTTCCTGACAGTAGAGGTTTTTTCCTGCAGTGATTCAGAGCCAAAGAAAATCCTAATGATATTTTTTTCTCCAGAATGTTTTCTGGGAAAGTTTTCTATCAGTTTGCTGTAAGTTGAATGCCACTTGTTGTCAATTCCAGAACCTCATATACAGTATTCTTTAATAGCCAGAAACATAATTATAGGGGAGGTCAGAAGATACTACTCCAAAGTCTTTTTAAGTGCCCTCTCCTGTGCCCTTCAAGTCAATATGGTTTATATATCAAATGGCCTTGGACAAGTTGTTTATCTTTTGAGTTTCAGTTGTATCATTTGAACATAGGCAATTCTATTGGATCTACAATGCTGCTGGCAGGATAAGTGAAAAACTTTGGAAAGTCCCTCACACATAGTCAGTGTCTTTAAGGTGACTCCTCCTATGAGATTTTCCAATTAGGGATATGATCAGTCTTAGTCCATTTTGTGTTTTTATGAAGAATTACCTGAGGCTATATAATTTATAAAGAAAAGAGGTTTATTTGGCTCATGATTCTGGCAGCTGGAAAGTTCAAGATTGGGTATCTGCATCTGGTGAGGGCCTCAGCCTTCTTCATCTCATGGCAGAAGGCAAATGGAAGCCAGTGTATGCACAAATCACATGGTGAGAGAGGAAGCAAGAGAGAGAGTGAAAGGGTGAGGGAATGTTTAATAACCATCTCTTCTAGAACGTAATAGAGTGAGAACTTATACAACCCAAAGGATAGGCATCAATCTGTTCATGAGGGTTCTGCCCTCCTGACCCAAACTCCTCCCCTAGACCCTACCTTCCAACATTGGGGATCAAATTTCAACATGTGGTTTTGAAAAGACAAACATCCAAACCATAGGATTCCACTCCTGGATTACCAAACCTCATGTCCTTCTCCCACGTGAAATATAATTGTTTCATCTCAATAGTCCCAAAAGTCTTAACTCATGTCAAAATCAACTCAAAAGTTAAAAGTCCAAAGTCTCATTTGTGACCCAAGGTAATTTTTTTCCAGCTAGGAGCCCATAGGATCAAAAATAAGATACTTACTTTCAAGATACAATGGTTTCATGGGCATTGGGTAAACATTCCCATTCCAAAAGGGAGAAATTGGCCAAAAAAAGAAGGAGAAGGCCTCATGCAAGTGTGAAACTTATCTGGACAGACATTATATCTTCAAGCTACATGATAATCTTCTCTGACTCCATGTCCTACATCGTGGGCACTGTAAGGGGTAGGCTCCTAATGCCTCAGGAAGCCATGGCTTTCATTGGTTGGAGATCAATGCCTATGGCTTTTCCAGGTTGGGATTACACACTGCTGCTGGTGGTGGTGACTGTATAATTTGGGAGTCCCTTTGGTAGATCCACTTGGCACCTGGATAGAGATTCTGTGGTGGCTGCACCTCTGTGAAAGGTCTCTGTCTATGTTTTCAAGCTTTTCAATACATCCTCTGAAACCTACGAGTCATCAAGCCTCCACCACCATTGCATTCTGGGTGCCTGCAGACTTAATGTCATGCAGAAACTGACAAGGCTCGTGCTTGCACCCTCCAGAGAAGCAGCCTGAGCTGTATCTGGGGCCATTTGAGCCATGGCTGGAGCCAGAGCAGGTGGGATGCAGGGAGCAATATCCAGAGGCAGCCCAGAGCAGCCATGCCCTAGGTCTGTCCCCTGAAACCATTCTGTCCACCTACGCCTCTGGGTCTGTGATAGGAGGGGTGGTCTTGACAATCTCTGAAATGCCTTAAGGGCCTTCTTCCCTTAAGGGATTAGCACCTGGCTCCATTTTAGTCATGCTAATCTCTTTAGTAGTTTCACTGGGCTAGGCAAGAGCGTTGGATTCCTCTCCTGAAAATGTTGTTTCCTTTCCCACCAAATGGCCAGGCTGCAAATTTTCCAAATTTTTACGTTCTGCTTCTCTTTTAAGTTACACCTTTAGGTCAATCCTTTACTGCTGTAATTGAGCATAATCTGTTAAATGTAGCCATGCCACTGAGGTCTTTGCAGCCTAGAATTTTCATCCACCAGGTACCCCAGGTCATCACTTTTAAGTTCAGCCTTCCATAAAGTCCTAGGGCATGGACACAATGCACCCAAGTTATTTGCTACTGTGTAACAAGGGTGACCTTTGCTCCAGTTCCCAGTAAGTTTTTCATTTTCATCTGAGACCTTGTCAGCATGGATTTTACAGTCTGTATTTCTATCAGCATTTTGGTCAAAACCACTTAGCCATTCTCTAAGAAGTTCAACACTTTCCCTTGTCTTTTTGTCTTCTTCTGAGACCTCCAACTCTTCCATCTGCTGCCCATTACCCCCAGTTTCTGGGTACCAATTTTCTGTCTTAGTTCATTTTGTATTGTCATGAAGGAGTCATTGAGTAATTTAAAGGACTTGCTGCATAATTTATAAAGAAAAGGGCTTATGTGAATCACAATTCTAATGGCCAAAAAGTTCAAGATTGAATATCTGCATCTGGTGAGGGCCTCTGGCTGCTTACACTCCTGGTGGAAGATGAAAGGGAGCTTATATATGAAGAGATCACATGACAAAGAGGAAGCAAGATGTTAACCAGGTGCTAGGCTCTTTTCAACAATTAGTTCTCTTGGGAATTAACAGATGGAGCACTCACTCCCCAAAGGCAGGCATTAATATATTCGTGATGGATCTGCCTCCATCCCCCAGATACCTCCTACCAGGCCCCACTTCCAACACTGGGGATCAAATTTCAACATGTGCCTTGACAAAGCAAACAAACCAAGCATGATCCTTAGAGATACCACATGGTAGAATGGACAGAATACTTAAATGCTAGTCAGGAGACCTCTATTCTAGTTCCCTGTTCTCACTAACTAGCTGCATGGCCATGCTGGTTACTTCTTTGCATAAAACCTGTATGTTCATGCATAAAATGCTATTCCCTGTGCCTGAGTATCATCCCACTTAATTATGTCATGGAAACCCCAACTCTAATTCATGAGTCATCTTGAGTCCTGACTGCTTCAGCAAGCCCTCCTCAGTTTCCACAATCAGAGGAGAACATTCCTTTCTTTTGCATAAATAAATACTGTACTTGAATCTCTCTTATGGGAATTATCAGGCTCAACCTTACTTTATAGATCCAGCACTACTCAATTCCTTCTTATTTACTATCTAAAGACAATTCATCTTTTAAAGTTATATAAAAACAAAGCTTAACATTCACTGCATATGTCCAACAAACATTTAATTGGATAAGAAACTTGGCAGGTATTTAGTACTAGGCATACCATTTGCTTTTGTATACCCAGAGCCTAGAAAAGTGCATAACTCATGGTAAGTATTCAATAAATACTTGTTAAATGAATAAATACTCAGATTTGATTAAGAAAAGAGTACATAAGGCAACATTTTCAAGGGAATGGGTTTTTCGGCCAATTCAGTTTGCCAAAATCTAGGCCTTGAGTTAAAAGGAAGCTGGAGCTTACAGGAATGGAGGGCCCCAAGTCTGATGGCAAGGGCAGAAATCATCACTTAAGAGACATAGTCCCTCGTTTTGGTGGGGAATGGTTGATTGCTGGCTATGTAATTCCACATGGTTCCACAGAAGATGATGTTGGATGTGGGGAGATTAGTCCAAGCACAGTTCTTACAAAGACCTATAATCAATGGTCTTAACAAACACAAGTGATTAATATTTACTGACTTTATGACACATTTGTTTTCCTTAGAGCACTTATCACAGTTTACTCTAACTTTATTAATTTTTTTAGTACTTTTTTGTTGTTGGTGGTGGTGGTATCCTCAACAAACTATGAGTTCTGTGTGGGAAGGAACCATGACTCCCTGTCCATTGTTGTACATCCACTGCCTAGCACAGAGTAGATGAAGCTCAACGAATGTTGAATGAATATGCATATGGTATGATAGATGGATGGTTGAGTGGATAAACGGATGGAAAGAGGCCAGCTAGTCACCCAGACAAACTTCAGGGTTGTGAATCTAAATAATAAAACAAGTTCAACAACAACAAAAATAATCTCATTACATTACAGGCTGGATGAATGACTTACCCACTGTCTTAGGCCATTTGTGCTGCTACAACAAAATACCTGAGAATGGGTGACGTGTAAAGAACAGAAAGTTACTTCTCACAGATCTGGGAAATTCAAGATCAAGGTCCTACCATCTGGTACCTGGCCAGGGTAATCTTCTGCTTCCAAAATTGTAACTTGTTGCAGCTCCTTTGGAGGAAATGAATACTGTGTCCTCACACGGCAAAAGTTAGCAGGGTAAAAAACGGACCTATCTAGTTCCTCCAGCCCTTTTGTAAGAGCACTACTCCACTTGGGAGGTAATCGCCTCCCAAAGGTGACATCTCTTAATATTGTTGCATTGGGGATTAAGTTTTAACATGAAATTTGGAGGAGACACAAATATTCAAACCATAGCACCAACTTAGAGATGACTGAACAATAATGTATATAAATTCAAATGAATGGAACAACACCAATAACAACAGCCAACCCTTATGTAGTGCTTACTGTGTGCCAGGCATTGTGCTAAATGCTTTATATATATGAATTCTTAATTCCTAATACAAAAAAGTGAGTGTTCCTTCTTGATCTAGAGCCAAGACTGCATCTATCAAAATGGGAATCTGATCATCTCTCCCATCTGTCCCCCACCCCAAGTACATCAATGGGCTACATGACCATTTCATTTAATTTAATTCCAGAATTAAACTTAACCTCTCACTAAGTGCCCAACCAAAGAGACTGCATGGTTTCCAAGTATGAAAATCTGAAGAATCAATTTGCAATTTGTTTCCTGCAAATCTATCATTCCTCTCTTCATACCCATCACTAGAGAAATTACTTTTCAGACCATTCTACAGCTTGGGAATACTAAATAAGCCTTAATGAGTTCAAAAGTCGGTAATGACAGTACTAATTCAGTGGCCTGTTTGGTAAAAAGTCAGTCTCTCTTCTTCAAAAGAAAAACAGGATTATCAAGTGAGCTAGGAGAATTTTCTTTATATGATTGATGGGTAGAAAAAGTAATCACCTTTGAAGTGCTGCAACATATAATATCTTTCCAGTGTTCTCTTTCTTCTTCTGACACCACAAGTAATTGAAGGGAAGGGAGCCTCTTAGAATGACCAATGAAGTGAAGGTGACAACACTTTCTCTGCTATGTCCCACTAGAGTGACCTGCTGGGGTCTTGAAGAGTTGAGAGCTGACATGAGTGTCTTTGATGGGCTTCTTTGATGCTTGGTTCAGAGTGTACCTGCCACCAGTCAGGCCACACAGGCTTTGGGTGAAACATGCATCTAAGGAGACATGTGTTACTGCTTCTTAGAAGACAAGGGCCTGTGGTCCTGTGTGAGAAGATCTGTTCTGTTGTCTGAGCTCTGGGGTCAGAGTAAGGTCCTCAAGGTGGAAGTGAAGGAAATCAAGGAGCAAAGCAAGTTGAAGCAGGTAAGAAACACCAAATATGATTTCAAAATAGCTTCTCATCATACTCATCCATAATGACCGATTAACCACAATGTTCAGACTGACAACCAGGAGATCATTAGCCTCTTGGCCCCAGCTCACTGATGCAGAGGCAGACAGTCCTTCCCTTGGAAAAGGCACTGCTTTACTGTAGCTTACTTTGTAAAGGGATCTTTGCAACTACAAGTAGTTCAACTGAAAAAGAGTTGACACTCGAAAACCTTAAGAAGCAGAGATGATCAGGCAGGTGAAGAGTTTCATTCTTAAGAGCTCACTCTTTCTGAACTCTCCTAAAGCCCACCCAGGCAAGGGCAGGTCAGTTTGTTATCTGAAGGAAGACCAATGCTTTGAAGAAGATTTATAAGGAGGAAGGGTCTTTGGTTTATTGACAAGGAAGTGAAAAACTTTCTAGAGCTGTAAGCAGAATGTTTCTGCTCAGGTTCTAGAACCTGCTGGCTAGAGAACAGATGGCTGCCACTTGTTGGCCCTTGGAGTGATAAGGAGTTGGGGAAGGAAGAGGGTGCCTTCTGTGTGATCTGGCACAGAATATTCTTCTCTGGAGCCACTCTTACACAGAACTGGGGTGTTTGGGGGGTTTACTGCATAATGGAGTTTGAGTCTGCATCCCTGCCCAAATTTTATGTGGGATTGTAATCCTCAATGTTGAAAGTGGGGCATGGTGGGAGGTGACTGGATCATGGGGCGGTTTCTCATGAATGGTTTAGCACCATCCCCTTGGTGCTGTTCTCATGATAGTGAGTTACCAGGTTGTTTAAAAGTGTGTGGCATCTCCCACCTTGCCTTTCTTCTCCTGCTCCCACCACATGAGACACCTCACTCCCCCATTCCCTTTGCCATGACTGGAAGCTTGCTGAGACCCCCCCAGAAACAGAAGCTGCTGTGTTTCCTGTATGGCATACGGAACTGTGAGCCAATTAAACCTCTTTTCCTTTTAAATTACCCAGTCTCAGGTATTTCTTTATAGCAATATGAGAACAGACAAATACACCATAGTACCTCCAACCTGCTAATTAAGTCAGGAGTCTACCCTTTGCTACCCACAGGCTCTACTACTGGTGAGTCATAGAAGATAGATAAAGGCATTTGAAGGAACAGGACAGCAATAATCTCCAGATACATCTGCAACCAATTAACAGTAACCCTTCTCAGAAGCTATACGTGGTATGTAGTAGACACTGAACACACATCTGTTAAATGAATGCAAATGAATAAATGATTACACAGTGTAGTTAGTTCATGTAACTGTGTAACTGTTTTACACTGTTCTTGTAACTGTTTTACACTGATTTTGTTGTATCTGCTTGGTACCATGTGAGTTTTGATTTTATAAAGATCTACAGTCTTTATATGACATGGCCTCAGAATACAAGTCAACTTCTTCATCTGGTTCTCAGCCCAAGAAATAGTGATCTGCTGCAAGGACAGGCTGACCATAGAAGTTAAAAGAAACATTATGTCTACGTAGTACTTTATAGATAATGTAAACGATATTCAACATGATAATTTCACAATGTCTACATTAAGGCCTGACTTTTAACTAAAAACTATGTGAAACATGATAGTATTTATAGACTAATTCCATTCAGAGATGCTTTTATTTATTTCACACATATATCTCAGGCCAAGGGTAAGTATGGTAAAAACAAGTCACTAAGAGGCCAGCAAGAGACGATGAATGAATGGAAGAAATGTAAAGGAGAGTGAAACACTGGCAAACTCATCCCAACTTTAGCAAGAGGGGCCAAGGTATCTGAACTAGCTGGAACAGCAAAATAACAATAAAAATAATAACAATAATGACATTCACTGTGAGCAAAAGTACGCTGTAAGCAAATCAAAAATATAAGTGCTAAGGGTCTCAATAGCTGATTATAATGAACTTCCTCATGTAATCTCAGGGAGCAGGAAAGAGAAAATAGATTGTGCATCTGTTCAAACTAAACATATTTCAAGCTGGAACCAGCTTGGTGCCAAAGACATCTCTGTCACCGAGAAGGAAAAATTCCAAATGGAAGAAAAATTCTGCTTCATGCTCAAACACCATGAACCTGGAGAGGAAAATGATGTAACTACTGCCTCACTTACGAGGCAATGTGTCAGTTTCCTGTGGCTGCAGTAACAAATTACCACAAACTTACTTGGCTTCAAACCACACCAATTTCTTATCTTGCTCTTCTGGAAGGTGGAGGTCTGACACAGGTCTCAAGGGGTGGGCAGAGCTGACACCTTGAGGCTGACACAGGTCTAAAATCAAGGTGTGGGCAGAGTTGAATTTCTTTCCAGAGTTTCTCGAGTCCACCTACATTCCTTGGCTCATTGCCTCCTCCTCCACCTTTAAAGTCAGCAATAATGGGATGAGTCCTTCTCACATCACATGACTCTGACCTGCTTTTCTGCCTCCCTCCTCTACTTTCAAGAATCCTTGAGCTTACATTGAGCCCACTTAGACAATCTAGGATAATCTTCCTATTTTAACATCAGCTACTGAGCAACCTCAATTCCATCTGCAACCTTAATTCCTCACTGCTTGTAAGGTAACACAGCCATAGTTTCTAGGGATTAGGACATGGACATCTTTGGTAGGAGGTGGGTATTCTATCCAGAGATCCACAATCTCCGTGCCACACAGCAGGAGGTGAGGGGTGGGTGAGCGAACATTACTGCCTGAGGTTAGTCTCCTATCAGATCAGTGGCAGCATTAGATTCTCATGGGAGCAAGAACCCTACTGTGAATTGCACGTGCAAGGGAGCTAGGGTGTATGCTTCTCATGAGAATTTAATGCCTGATGATATGATGTGGAACAGTTTCATCCTGAAACCCCTCCACCACCTGGTCTGTGGAAAAATTGTCTTCCATGGAACAGGTCCCTGGTGCCAAAAAGGTTGGGGATCGCTGTTCTATATTGCCTACCTCAGGCATCAATGTTAAAATTTACTTAAAAATCTGTCCATATCCAGCTACCAAAAATACAGGTGAGTGTCTCTCATCTGTGTAAACTGTGTATGTGTAAGGTGTGAGAATCCTATCTTTTCTTGCTAGGCAGAGCTGAATATATGTGTTCTCAGAGGCCCCCAAATTCCAGAAAACCAAAATTTTAAAAATAATATTGAAGATTAAAAAACAGAGAGACAGATACAGCATCCATAAACATCTTAATTTACCTAGTGCAGTTTCTAAGACAGCCTACCGACTAACAGCCTTTTCCCCATCTCAAGTTCTCAATCATTCATTTTGTTACGTTTTTTTATTTGGAGAATGATATCAAATGCATTTCATTGCTGTTAGCAGTCTAGACACTTATGAGAAATTAAAACCCCATTAAGTGTGAAGGTATCCAAACAGTAGCAGATCTGCCTTCCACTGGATATATTTTGAGATGACAGTTCTGCTTCGTCTGACTCCTCAACAAGAACAGCTTATGAAACTCACAGTTTCAATGACAGGACCCAACCACCACCTATTTTTGTAGCGCCTGGAAAAAAAATGCCCACACAGGCAATACATCAGGTACAGAAATGAAATTAAATAGAACAATATTGAGGCATCGACCACTAAGATCCATTTCATTGTTTCCTATCCTGAGATACCCTAATTGAAGGTGGCATTCCAAAGTTAAATTCTAGCTCTGACAGCATCTCCTGTCAGACACCTGTCAAAATGTAATAAGACACCCGTGAAAGGGAAGTGATGCCAAAGCCACATCATATTCCCTACACCTTGATGCCTAACTTGCAGGATTCATGTCACCAAGCAAACAAAGTGGTAGCTGGGTGCCATTGGCACTGTGCCACCATTTGCAGGCTAGGAAGACAGAATGAGAGAGAAAGAGAAAGACGACACTGCAAAAGGAAGCACCCAAGCATTTTAAGTTTAGCAAATGATTATGAGCATAAAAGGACAATCTGAACAGATTTAAAAGTTTAGGATTCATCCCTAGAGTCTTGATCATGATCAGAGGCACGGAATTATTTTTTAATAAGTGTTTTACATAATTAAAGGGTGGTAGCTTTCATGCAGATGAACGCTTTGAATGCTCACAACACCAAATGGGCTTCATTAGCTTAGCTGGGCAATTATGAAGCAGGAAGTAAAAAGCTGAGATAAAGACTTATCTCATAAAGGTCTGAAGCAGGGCGTGTCGATAGCCAAGAGGCATGACGATGCATTTTGTACATTTATTACCTTGGAGGCAAAACTTCTAGGACTCTAGATAGCTTTGAAAGCAGTGCATACATCCCATTTAACATCAAAATGAAACAGGTGGCATGTTTAAAGATCTGTAGAAAGTCTTGAAATAGTTCCCACATATTGGAAGGTTTCACCAAGCCTTCTCTATTTATTATAAATGCTTTTTCTATTGTTTTCCAATTGCTTCTCTCATTTCCTTCCCATGTGCATTTCAGAGAAAATTGGAGAGCTTAAAATGTGGCTAAATATAACCCCTGCACTAAGCAAACAGTGAATAAATCCTTAAGAAATTATTTTTCAAGCATATTCTTTCTCATTTGATTAAAAAACTGCAATATCACAAATGAGTCTTGCTCAGGAGAAAGGCTATTTGATTACAAGAGGACCAAGCATGTAGAGGGAAAGCCGAGGCTGAAGGGACTGAATCCAGTTCTCAGCTATTTCAGTACAGATGTTTTTCTAGATAATTCGCCTCCTATGCAAGTTAAAGAATCAAAGATAGATCTCTCACAGGTTGAGCAAGGCAAAACCACAGCCTGTTGGTTCTGCAAAAAGACCATTCCAGTTGGCCTGTAGGGTTCAATCACCTTGTTTAAAAAACAGTAAGTTGAATCCAGCAAAAGTTTATTGACTTGGTCCAGAATATTACTGAGCCACCACCATAGCCAGGCTTACATCCCAGAGCTCCTGTTTCCCATCCTGGGCTGTCTATATTCTTCCATTTCACCTTCCCAAGCAGCTGGCTTTGGGAAGAAGGGAGTCACAAAAAGACCAGAAATAACATATACACCTTGAAGGAATTGACAAAGGAATTTTTCTTGGTCACTTTGCAAGCCAGGGACCTCCGGCCAGTGACACCCTGCTCAGGCCTCCCTAGGCCAAGCTACCTGCTGTAGATGGCCAGCCCACTTAGCCCACTCAGGCCGAATCTGGCTTGCACGCTAGTTTTGAAGTTCTTGTCCCATGCCCAAGCAGAATGAGGATACTTTGACACTCAAAGAGTGAGCAAGGCAGGGAGTTTTACTGAGTGATGAAAACAGGTTTCAGCAGAGAATGGATGCAGGGGTGGTCCCCCTACCTGAAGGCAGGAAAGTCCATCCAATTTGTCTGAGTTCAGGACTTTTATAGGCTCAGAATAGGGGAGGGGCAGGCCGTAGGTAGTACAAGAAAATGCAACATTAGATTGGTTAAAAGGCATTATTCAGAAAGAATCATTCAGGAAAGGTCAGGTAAACAGAAATAAAATTCTCATTGTGGGTCAAAGGTTTCATCCAGGACCTGCAGTCCCATCTTTCAGCCTTCAGCCTGTTTTAGTTGGCTTGGAGGTGGGGTTTCACTGGGAATCCCTGCCTGCCTAGGCATTTGCCTGCTCCTGCTGTTCTCAGTTTGTTTTCTGTGTATCTTCCTTTCTCACAAACATTCTAGTGGCAGGTTTCTGTTTTGTTTCATGTGTTTCTTTCCCTTCTCCCCAGTTCAAGCTGAAGCAGATGCATGTACAAAGAAAAACAAACTGCTGGCTAATTACAGAGCACAGAGTGCCATGGAATGTTTTCAGAGGAAATGGTTTTAGGCACCAGAGAGTAGGAAAAACTCAGGCTGGGGAAGAAGCAGGAGGATGTGAGAGGGAATGACTTTAGGGCATAAAAGGAAGAGAAATGGCCAGGCACGGCCATGCGCAGTGGCTCACACCTGTAATCCCAGTACTTTGGGAGGCCGAGTTGGGTAGATCACCTGAGGTCAGGCAGTCGAGACCAGCCTGGCTAACATGATGAAACCCCATATCTACTAAAAATACAAAAAAATAGCTGGGCGTGGTGGCGTGTGCCTGTAATCCCAGCTACTCAGGAGGCTGAGACAGGAGAATCACTTGAACCCAGGAGGTGGAGGCTACAGTAAGCTAAGATCACATCATTGCACCCCAGCTTGAGCAACAGGAGTGAAACTCTGTCAGAAAGAGAGAGAGAGAGAGAGAGAGAGAGAGAGAGAAATGATTCCTTGAGGCTAGGAGTTCAAGACCAACCTGGCCAACATAGTGAGACCCTGTCTCCATTTTTATTAAAACAAAACAAAACAAAACAAAAAAAGGGATAGAAGAATTTGAGTCCTTAAAGAATTAAGGTCCCCATCTAGAGTACCAGGTAGCCAGTTGAAAACATACCCAAATATCAAGTGAGGACACCCATTGGACAGCACCTCCAAACTTTAGTCCAATCATCACACCCAACTTGGACTGACAGTTTATCCCTTACAGATAATTCAACATCTTAGGGTCTGGGAAATCTACCAGTCCCTCCAAACAGAAGATGAGGAACTTAAATGAAATAGTAAGAAGGGGGAGCTTCACCCCTTGACCATGATGGGTCTAAATAGAATGAGCTAGGAATTTCCCTAGGAGTCCAGGGCAGTGCTACAAAGAGGGCACACCACCCCCGATGTATATTGTGTTCATTTGGGAGCTATCTAGTCCCAATTTTTCAAGACAGACTCCAGTGAAAACAGGTGACCCTTGAACAACATGGGTTTGAACTGTGTGGATCTACCTATACAGGAATTTTCTTTCATCTTCACTACCTCTGAGACAGAAAGACCAATCCCCATCTTCCTCCTTCTTTATAGCCTACTTAATGTGAAAACAAGGAGGAACAAAAATCTTTATGATGATTCATTTCCACTTAATAGTAATTATAATTCCTCTTCCTTGTGATTTTCTTACTAACATTTTCTTTTCTCTAGCTTACTTTGTCATAAGAATACAGTACATAATACATACAACATACAAATGTGTTAATTGATTGAGTTATCAGTAAGGCTTCTGGTCAATAGTAGTTAAATTTTGGGGGAGTCGAAAGTTATATGTAGACTTTTGACTGCTTGGGGGTCAGTACCCCTAAACACCTGTGATGTTCAAGGGTCAACTGTTACTCTGTTAGCTCACCAATGTTTACCTGATCTTACACCTGCCCTAACTTCTAATGGAAAGGATAGGCCAATGATAGAGTGGAATACTTAGATTTGACTGTTGACCACGGGCACTCAAAGCTTCTTCAGCATAACTGCACCTGCCTTTTCACCTCATTTCCCACTGTGCCTAAAACTCAACACACCAGCCAAACAGTAACCACGTGCTGTTGCCTGAACATAGCCCATGCTTGCCTCCTACTAGTCTTTGCTCATGCCAGGCTTCCTACCTTAAAGGCTCTCCCTTTGCTCTCTTTACCTCTTGATAACTCATCCATCTACCAACCAAGGATTTTTAACATCTGAAATGATTTACAAATGAAATGGGATGGGCTGAAACGATAAAAATAATAATGGCTACTTTGGTGTCAGGAACTGTGCTAGGCATGCAAAATACATTATTCTTATAATTACCCAAGGGGGAGATATAATAATCCTCATTTTATAGATGAGGCCCAGGAGGGTCACAGAATATCCTCAAGGTCACCCAGCTGGGATTCTGACCCCATCAGTAGGATTTTAGAGCTGGGCTGTTAACCCATACCCTCTATGCCTCTAATGGTCCTTCTAACACTGCAATCCTGGCATTTTATAATGTAACTGTTCCTCCTCAGATCCCTTTCTGAATTCCCCAATGGGGTGTAACCCCTCCTTACTCTGGAAATTATCTCACTGGCCTCACCTGACATATTTACATACTTTTTTTCATCTCACCAAATACAGGTGGTCCCCAACTTCCAATGGTTCATCTCAAAAGTTTTTGACTTTTTGATGGTTTATTGGGGATATTAAATGCATTTTCACTTATGGTAAGTTTACTGGGACATAGCTCCATCATATGTTGTAGAGCATGTATACCAGGTAAGCTCCAGGAAAGCAAAAACTCTGGCTGATTTACCCACAAAGCAATCAGACTGTTGGAGCTGCAGCAGATACTAAAGTCTTTTTCTTGAATGAAGGTCTTTTATGCTTCACACAGTAGCAGTGCTCCATAAATGGTGGTGGTGTGTGATGAATACTGCTGCTCAAACAATGATCAGGAACAAGAGTCACAGTTTTTCACAGCAGCAAACTGGAAACCCCTTTCTTTGCTGGGAGTGCTTCCCCAACCTTGGCAATCAGGCCAACTGGACAGTCTGTTCTCATCAGGCTCAATATAGGACTGAAAACCTACCTTCTCCAACCAAGTTGTATGGTTATAAAATTCTTTGTGATTTTTTTTGAAACCATGAAATTCTTCACTGGTGCCATGGTACAAACAAAATCACTTGCTTTGACATTTGGACAAGTCCACAGTCGTTTCATTTTAAAAAGGTTTTTTTTTTTTTTTTTTTTAGACAGAGTCTTGCTCTGTCACCAGGCTGAAGTGCAGTGGCGCAATCTCAGCTCACTGCAACCTCTGACTCCCTGTTTCAAGTAATTCTCCTACCTCAGCCTCTTGAGTAGCTGGGATTACAGGCATGCACCACCATACCCAGCTAATTTTGTTTTTGTATTTTTAGTAGAGCCGAGGTTTCACCATGTTGGCCAGGATGGTCTCGATCTACTGACCTTATGATCCACCTGCTTCGTCCTCCCAAAGTGCTGTGATTACAGGCGTGAGCCACTGCACCTGGCCAAAAGGCTGGTTTTTTAAAATCCTAAGTTGTTTCCAACTGCAGGCATATTCAGGGGGCGCCTTCCTCCCTCACGACGTTGACCCTCAGTGGATCTAGTCCCATCATTCCAGAAAACCCGTCTCTGGTCTTCTATCAAAAATACCACAAATCACTGGGATTGTTCTGTCATGGGGTAAAAGGGGCTCAAGGACAAAGTACAGCTTAAAACCAGAGTGAATTTATTTCTGTTACTTATGGTGAAGTCATGACTTCTTTTCTAATCCTTAAAACAGTAGAACTATGCTAGAGACACACTATCATCTATGTCAAACAGACAAAATTAAAACAAAGACCAGTATCTCCTTGTTTCACTTAATTTTGTTCTCCTGTTCCTGCATATGTGACACTAAGAACCATCTGCCCTTTGGACAAAAGAGTAGTCATATATAAGCTATGTATGGGTAAGGTCCTGTTTCTTCAGGCCAGGAACATGTTAACAGCTCCAATTCTTGTTGATTCTATTTCCAAAATAGAGTCTGAATATGTGTACTTTCTGTCTCAAAGTCTACCCCCCAGGCCAGACCACCATTGTTTCTCACTTGAGGAGTAGGGCAGTATCTATTCTTAACTGACTTGCCAGCCTCCCTTCCCTATTCTAACCCTTTCTGTACACAGCTGCCAGAAGGGCTTGACACAAATGTAAAGCAGGGAAGCTTGACCCTGTGCTTCAATGACTTTTCATTGCACTGGGAATAATCAAGCACCTTACCTGGCCTGGAAATCACTACATAATGTGATGTAGCATTGTACAGATGGCCATGTCCACCTCGGGCCACTCTCCCTCACACCTCCTGCACCTTGAACTCACTGGTTTCCTCTCACATCTGAGGACGTGCTGCTCCTATGGCCTGGAGTTCTTCTTTCACATCTCCAGGGATGGCTCTTGCTCATCCTTCAAGTTTCAGCTAAGTGTCACCTTCAGAAAGTCCTCTCTGGCTACCCTCACCCACCTACACTATTTTCTGTTACATTATATATTTTTTCTTCCTGTTCCTTTTTCCACAAACTGCAATGATTGTCTTTATATATTGACTTATTTATCTTCAGTTTTCCCTTCTGGAATGTAAGTTCCGTGAGGGCATAGCCCTTGTTTATCTCGTTTGGCATTGTACCCCCTATTAACCTGGAACACATCACATGGATGTAAACAGTATCTGTGCAATGAATAAATTAGTGAATGCCAAGTTCCATCACATTGCAAGGTCTGCCATTATCTGGGCCCCTGCCATTTTTTTCCAGCCTTATCAACCAGCACTTTCCCACATGGACAATTACACAAGGCACACTGAGCCACCTGTTGCAGGAATAGGTCACTGTTTCTTGCCTCTGAAATTTTACACCAGCTGATTATTGATTCTATTTCTAAAATAGAGTCTGAATATGTATACTTCTTTCTGTCTCAAAGTCTCTTGCTAGGATGCCTTTCTTCCCTTCCCCACTCAAGTCCAATTCTGCTCAAGGATCAGCTTAATTATTACTTCCTCTAGGATTTCAAAAGTATCTTTGAATTCATAAAGGCAAAGTTAAATGTGGCAACAATCTGTTAGGATACATGCCTTTTGGTGGTTGAGTCTCAGAAGTATACGAATCATGGCTAAATTATACCTTTATCTTCAATACAATACCTGACACACAATAGATGTTCAATAAATGTTAGACAAAGGAGTGAGTTTAACTAAATTATCATTTTACTGAGAACTCACATCATCTCCATCACTATGCTCAGTAGAGATTGAGGCCGAGGGCTGCCAATGTTGGCAGGAGTGCAGCCTGCTTAAATACAATAAGTACAACTGCATTGCACAGAAGTCCATTTAGTACAGAGGCATAAAGTATTGAGGGGGTGTGAAAGGAAGACAGACAAATTTCAGGTGAGACATGGAAGCAACGAGAAATGCAACACTGAGCGAGTAAGCCAGCACTTTCTACTTTCACTTCTATCACTTTGGAAACATTTAGTCCAGAATGATCTGGGCGTTCTTACTTATGGTTCTAAGAGAACCTCCACATTCCTCAGCATGTGCAGTCACAGTTGAAATCTCCCCAAAAAGGCACAAAGTAAGCATCTGTAAATCCAGAGTTGGCTATTTTGGAAAATTAGTGTTAAATAAGTAAGAACTTAAAAAAAAAAAACCCTTCAACTTTATGTGTAATAAAGCACCTCTTAATCAAGGTCACCTGTGTCAATAACACTCTCTATGCAAAGCTTCCTATCTGTTTAATTCCTAGGTTCATACAGACCATTGTTACTAACATCATTATAGGATTCAAGGGAGAATGACACAAAGAGAATGTGCAGGATAATTTTCAAAATAAAAGAGAAAGAGAAATGACACGTCTATATATCAAACCACACAAAAAGTTCTCTGTTTGATAAAATCACAATTATAGATTTAGTGTATTTAACCAGTCATATTCGCCACACATTTGAGAAGATGCCTTCTGGGGGAGTTGTCAAAAGTCAAATAATTCCGAGACTTTTTCTTTCAGAGCACATGTAACAATTGATATTACTATGAGGCTTACAACCCCATTGCTTCTTTTTAATAAAAGCTCCACATCACAGCTTCCTGCTTGACCCACCTCCTTGGTCTTTGCACATTCTCCTCTCTGGGCAGCTTTCTCCAAGTTTTACCCATTACCACATGAAAGGAGACAGCTGGTTTCTACAGCTGACAGACTTGTTTTTACTTGATAAACACACTGTTGTGTAAAAACAAGTCTGTCAGCTGTAGGGAAAGATCACCTCTATTCCCCTCCTTAGTTCTTATGTGGGCTCTTTGGCTGGATCTAGGAACCGAATTGACACAACACCGATTAGCAAACACATACATGGGAATATTCACAAGAGAGGGAAGTTCAAAGAAGTGGCCAAAGCAATACATATTTATATGTTTTAGAAAGAAAAAAAAAAGATAAATTTGTGAAGAAATGACAGGATAAAAAGGGATCTGGCTAGAAAAACTAAATTCTATGGGCGTGATCAGGAGCTACATGAGGAGTGTAAAACAAATAGAAGATAAGGGTTATTTCAGCAAGTTTATTTATTCAGATACATTGCAGCATCACATTGCAGCATCTCATCGCAGTCTCCAGTGATAAGGAATATTCTCTTACCCTGGTATGGAGAAAGAAGCCCTCTCAAAAGAATCTTTATGGCTTGCTACATGTAGAAAAAGACTGATCACGCTGGACACGGTGGCTCACGCCTGTAATCCCAGCACTTTGGGAGGTGGCAGTTGGATCACGTGAGGTCAGGAGTTTGAGACCAACCTGGCCAACATGGTGAAACCCCGTTGCTACTAAAAATACAAAAAATGGGCATGGTGGCACCTGCCTGTAATCCTAGCTACTTGAGAGGCTGAGGCAGGAGAATCACTTGAACCAGGGAGTTGGAGGTTACAGTGAGCCAAAACTGTGCCACTGCACTCTAGCCTGGTGACAGAGTAAGACTCCATCTCAAAAACAAACAAACAAAAAAAAAAAAGAAAGAAAGAAAAGAAAAAGACTGGTCAGCTAGCCCTCTCTGCAATTACAGTTTTTCCATTGTTTTCACCTCAAAATAATCAACGTACAATTTGGCATATTTTGGGATGATATGTCCTTCACTGCTTCAGGAATATGTTTTCCTTTGTGCTTTACTTGGATATTAACTTCCAACCCATTTTAACTGTATATTGCTTGTGAATAATATTGCCACTTCTAAAAAGCAGATCACTTTCTGAGTTAGAAGGCATATTTGGTTTCCTTCCTTATAGACACGTCTGAGGCAGAAAGGAAGTAACTCCTATGCTCATATCAGATATGGGTTGATATTTCTGTTTCAGATTTAAGTCTGTGACCCCTAATGAGGCCAGGATGTTGTTAAGAGTGAGGAAGGTAGACTCTCCAAACGATGCCACAGGCAAAAACTCAGAACTCATTTTGGGGAGGAAAAAAAGTCCTATCAAATCAGTATACTATAAACTAAACAATGTAGCACCAAAGATAACTTTTCCTTTAGTTGTTACCACTGAGTGGTCATGTAGCCATAAGATATTCACCTCTTTGTCAACCCATCACAATCAATCAGCTGGTGTTCATTAAATACCAACTTTGTGCTAGAACCTGCTTGGTATAAAGAATTCTATTTTGTGTTCAGTGTCTACATTCAGTGCTTTGATTGTAATTATCTTTGAAATGACCCAAATCATTCCAAGCAACTATAAATGACTTTATATCCAGAATAGCAAAGAAACTAACTTGAACACACAATGTAAAAGTCTTGAAGAGAGAGTGAATTAAACTTTTTTTTTTTTACATCATTGGGCTTATAGAAAAAAAAGAGAAAGAGGGGGAGAGGTTTTTATCTTTTAGAATTGCAATGCAATGAATAGTGATGCTAAAAGAACAACCACTAACAGATTACAGATGAGAACTTCAGATGAAAATAACAATGAAACAGAGCAAAATTCAATTAACGGCCTTTGAGAATGTGAGATCAGAAAGAGAAACTTAGTTACCATGGAAACAGAAACTCCTCCTAAAGGGAGGAGCATTTATTTCAAATTCCACCAGCTAAATTCAGGATCAATGATGGGTTATTTAACATCCCCTATTGAAGCTCTTACTGTCTTAGTATATTTTAAAATAAAATAAAAACTCAACAATAATGGAGCTCAATGAAGCATAATTTGTGTGTTTCAACCTTTGGCTGGGTGACTGCTCTCTACTGTTTACACTTGTGCTGGAAAGCACTGCACTTTTTAATTAAGATCACTCATCCTGTTTCCCCTGAACCAACCCATGCGGAGGTTATTGTTTGGATACAAAACTCTGCAGGATAAGGCTTCACTTAACAAGGACTTTTTTTCTTTCAAGTATGGGGAACTCCTTGGTTCTGAGTATAGGCTACCTGCCCTACCTTAAAACGCATCTCAACTTTATTTTAGAGACAGTAAGATTTCATTGCTACTCTGTAGGACGTAGAAATAAATGCATGCATGTACTCACACACAAAATATCTCAATAACTTTGCATAATATGGTTTTTGTGTTCAAAGTCAATATAGAACAGAATCTTTAGTAAATCACAGAGAAACACCTTTAATTTCTTGCGATTGAGATACCTGTGTGTTCTCTACTTTTCTAGGAATTACATTAAAAATGTAAGAAGACCAGACCTCATCAGACCTTTTACGCCTGTTTTAGTGATCAGTGTGAAACATATGAGAATATCGCAACACCAAAGCTGTGCTTCACTACTCAGCTAATGGTACCTATAAAGAAACTTCTCTTAATTAGCTTTACCCTGAGCTAACTTCCTTTGCTCTGCCATGTATAATTAAATATGTTAGCAAGACAGAAATGTGAGATGTAGCAGCTTTCACACCCAAATTTCCAACTCCAAATTTATAAAAAGTGTGGATTTTTTTTAGTTGAAAGCCCATCAAGAAGTATTTTACTCTAAAAACTTTCAAAATTATATTAAAAGAAGAAAAAGAAAAAGGGCATTAAAATTAGTAACCAGAGATCAATTTTCAGAGAAAAGAATTCTACAGTAGTCTCTCCTGATCTGCAGTTTCCCTTTCAGTGGTTTCAGTCACCCTTGGTTAACCATGGTCCAAAAATATTAAATGGAAAATCCCAGAAATAAACAATTCATAAGTTTTCAATTGCAAGCCGTTCTGTGTAGTGTGATGAAATCTCATCGTCTCTCACTCTGTCTCTTCTGGGGCATGAATCTTTCCTTTGTCCAGCACATCCTGGCTATATATGCCACTCACCTGTTAGACACTTAGTAGCTATCTCTGTTATCAGATCAACTGTCGTGGTATGGCAGTGCTTATGTTCCAGTGACTCTTATTTTACTTAATGATAGCCCCACAGAAGAGTACTGATGCTGGAAATTTGAATATGCCAAAGAAAAGTCCTAAAGTATCACCTTTAAGTGAAAAGTCAAAAGTTTTTGATTTAATAAGGAAAAGTCATATGCTGAGGTTGCCAACACCTATGGTAAGAACAAATCTACCAATGAAATTGGGAAAAAATAACAATTCATGCTAGTTTTGCTGTCACACCTCAAACTGAAAAAGTTAAAAGCGCAGTTCATGATAAGTGCTTAATTAAGATGGAAAAGGCATTACATCTGTGAAAGGAAGACATGAACAGAAATATGTTCCTACTAATGGCAATTAGGTTCGGTGCCATCTATGATTTCAGGAATCCACTGGGGGTCTTGGATTGTATCCCTTGTGGATAAGAGAGGACTGTTGTATATCAAACAAACAAAATCTGAGGCACCCAGCCAAGGACAGTGGTGCTTCCCAGAAGAGACTCCCCTTTCTATCTTCTTTTTTTTTTTTTTTTGAGACGGAGTTTCGCTCTTGATACCCAGGCTGGAGCGCAATGGCGCGATCTCGGCTCACTGCAATCTCCGCCTCCTGGGTTCAGGCAATTCTCCTGCCTCAGCCTCCTGAGTAGCTGGGATTACAGGCACGCGCCACCGTGCCCAGCTAATTTTTTGTATTAGTAGAGACGGGGTTTCACCATGTTGACCAGGATGGTCTCGATCTCTTGACCTCGTGATCCACCCGCCTCGGCCTCCCAAAGTGCTGGGATTACAGGCTTGAGCCACCGCGCCCGGCCTATCTTCTTTTCAATCTTCCCGAAGGTGCATGTGGTACATGCCCTATTGGTCTTTCCCTTTCCGGAGGTCATGTAGCCATAAGAAAGTCTTGCGTGTGTGACACCAAGAACCACAGGATTCTAAAAGCCACAATATTGATGGAAGGCAGGAAACATCCAGTATCTGGCCTCTGAAGAAACTTGAGGATAGAATCCAGCTCCAATCATACAGTTCCTCTATATGGATACCTTAAAATTACATTTTATTCTTGTTAATTTGGCATCCCATAGAAATGTGAAACTTCCTTGTGAAATCGCTCTTTAAGGAAATGAAACTTTTTTACTGTAGGCCTTTCCATTGTCTATATGTAACTAACAAAAGATCAGTGATAGTTCATGGTGGTTAAAGATGACTTTTATATGCATTTGAAAACCAATTTGGGCAACATTTTGCTAGGAAAAGGATCATGTCATTAAACAAATTTTAACCTTTAAAAAAAACCTTAATTCTTTTTCTTTTTTTTTTTTTAACACAAAGGACCCTTTTGTGATGGTTGGATCAATTTACACACCCAGAGCACATGTGCATAGACAGAACTTCACGTAAACTATCCTGTTACAGATAGTTTTTCTTAAACATAAAAATGCATTCCGATGAGCAATTTAGAGAAAAAAAAAACCAAAGAAATAAAAATACAAATATACAATTCATACTCTTACTAGAATAACCTACTGTTACAACATAAACTGAGGCACGATAACATTTTAAAGAGTTTATTTGAATAAACAACAATTCATGCAGTGGGCAGCTTCTAACTGGAAGTGGTTCAGGAGCTCCACAGAGGGAACATGATAGAGAGGGTTTTTTTCTTATATTTTTTGAGATGGAGTTTCACTCTTGAGGTCTAGTCTGGAGAGCAATGGCACAATCCTGGCTCACTGCAACCTCCATCTCCTGGATTCAAGCAATTCTTCTGCCTCAGCCTCCCGAGTAGCTGCGATTACAGACACACACCACCATGTCTGGCTAATTTTTGTATTTTTAGTACAGACGGGGTTTCTGCCATGTTGGCCAGGCTGGTCTTGAACTCCTAACCTCAGTTGATCTGCCCACCTCAGCCTCCCAAAATGCTGGGATTACAGGTTTGAGCCACCATGCCTGAGCAGATGGGGAGGCTTTTATAGGAAGGACACAAAAGTAAAGCAAATCAGTACGTGACTAGTTATAGCTATATAGTTGCCTTCTTTGCTTATTCCATTAGAAAGTCCCTAAATATATACACGAAATTTTGCTACTTCTGACTGGGTAGACTTAAGTTCTGTTTTTCTTTAATATAGGCATTTGCAAGCAATAGCTTAAGTTTCACTTATCTTTGCAAACCAAAGAGGTTTAGGTCACTTATGGGATCTAACTGATATTATCTGTTTAAGATTTCCTCAGGCCTAGTCTCCATTTTAATTTGCTTTAACACTACCCATAAGAATATTAAAAATAGACCGCAGATATGTAGATATTTTTTCAATACAACCTTTTACAAATACAGGAAAGAATAGTGTTGACAGTCTAAGTTTGCCTCCTTGAGGCATTATCTGTTTGACTAGATTAAGTTTTAATTTGAAACAAAGAAACAAATACTACTCTGGGGAAGCTGTGAAAGGACATCAGAGTGGCCAAAACCTCTTTCAACTTTTCTTCAAGCTTTTATCTTCACATATATGCTAGTTTGGTTACTTTGACAGATTGGTCAATTTAATCCTAATACAGTTTTATGGGTCTGGAAAGTGCTTTGCTTGAGTTTGACCATATGTATCACGTCAGTAAAATTAAGTTAAGAGCTAATTCAATATGTCCACTTTGGGGTTATTTCCATCATAAGGCATTATGTTTTTACTTGGGTTGTATGGGGGAGTTCTTCTGAATTGACTAGACAGATGGCAGGTTTAGACACAGTTTAAGATTCTGTACTTGCAGAAGCAACTATTTGAGAGCTTTGCTTACAACTAATTTCAAGCCAGGTCAAAAGTTGGGTCTTAGCCATTTCAATCAAAAGGTTAGGTAATGCCACTCCCTCCACGGGTTCATTGTCCAGTTTCTCTGTGTATTCATTTTGTTTTTGTTTCCTGCCTATCTACAATCCAACCCTGTGTCCCATTATGCCGGAACTCTTAATGTGTAAACGCTTTTGGATGGGAAATGCCCATCTCCTGCTATTGACCAGAGCCTGCAGAACGGAGGCCTCCTCGCTCAACAGATCTTGCTAAAATTGGACGTTGTGCTTAGCATTTCTTGGCCTTTAATCCTGTCCCAGTTCCTCCTATTTTCTAAGGTTTGAGTTCTCATTGTCAACCTGGTAATTCTCTTTTTCACACCAGATTACCAGAGCTGGTCTCTCCATTGCCAACTAGAAGCTTCCTAACTAAAAAGTGCCTCATAAATGGTTAATTCTGCTGTAGATGCTGTAAAAGAGTGGGAAGCAGGCGGGGGGAGAGAGTGAAAGAGAGATTACAGTGATAAAATGAAAATGCTGTTTCAGCCAGGAAGTTTTTTCTCCCCCATCTCATATATTAAAATAGGCCTGATTTTCTAGGTTCAGCATAAAAGCCCAGTAAGAAATATTAGCTCTTCAGTTAATGTCATTCACACAAGGAATTTGTCAGCAGAGTTTGGGTTTGAACTTTTCATGTCATCTCATGCATCTCAGAGGGTATTAAATTCCATAAAATACAATCCCTAAAAGTGAAATATTCTGCCATTTTGACTCTATAAGTGAGTCTTCAGGAATGGAAAAAAGAGTCCATCTCTGGCTTATTCCTAAAGAGAGAGTAAATAGAAATATTTCTTGTACCAAATAATGAGAAGAACCACAACCCTTAGGGTTTATGTTCCAGAGGCCTCCAAATCCCAATCCCAGGTCTAGCAAAGCAGAACAGAGAAAGGGGCTGAATATACATGATGAGAATAACAGAAGCAAGTGGTTAATGGTTTCCTTAAATGCTGCAGAAAATGGCTTATGTGTACCTAAGTATCCTATGGTACTGAGACTTAGCAAGAAGGAAAGGTGAAAATGGAACTTGAGGCCCCTGGAGGACATGTTCTTAGCTTAGCATGCTTGCTTTCTGCATAAATCTGACCTTTCGGTAGGTGAAGCTCTTCTTTATAGCCAGTTTCTCCTCTCAGTTGGCTACAGATCCACAGCAGCAGCCAAAATTAAACCAATAACATATTTCTTGTACTTCCCCAACTCTCTTTTGTTTAAATAAGGTAATAGTAACTCAAACTTGCCTTTTTCAGCTGACTTCTTTGATAGCTGCTTCTCAAAAAACTACTTGGAATGTAAAGGAGTTTTCTTTTCGAGACTTCGATCATGAATACTCCATGATTCACGTAGCTCAATTAGTTCTAAATTAGCTCAATGTTATGGCTATAAAGGAAAAAGGAAACTTGTGTTCCAGAGACAACCTTCTTGATCTCTCTATTCTCAGTGTCCTCTCCTATGAGGACACAAGGAGTGGGGCTACCTCCAGAGAGTGATAATAAAAGTTTGCAGTCAAATAAATTTCGATTTGTTGTGTTAAACATCAGGACTTTTCCTAGCATGTAATATACTAACATTTAGTATAAATCTCTAAGCAGCAGAAGTGGGTACAGAATAAGTCATAATCTCTCAACTAATTTCACTATCTTGAAAAGCTCTTTCCTGGAGCACAAAGATGAAATAAATAATCACTACATCCCTTGCAACATTTATACTTTCTGTTCAAAACAAAATGATTCGAAGGAATGATTAAAGTAGGGTAAGAGAGTCTTCTTACCCTAGAAAATCCAAAGGTCACTAAATAGATACCACTGTTTGTGGCTTAGTGATGTAAAACAGGCATGATTCAGAGCCGAGTTCACATGGGTTCAAATTCTGTTTCTACCTTTCGTAGCTGTGCATTCTTGGCTAAGTTACATCACCTCTGAGCCTCAGTTTCTTAATCTGTGAAGCAAATACTAGCATGACTTCATAGAGGTGTTTGAAATAGATTATCTAAGATGATAAACGCCAAGTATTACATATGATAGTTATTTCAGTTATTCATTATTTCAATTACCATTAAGGTTGAGACCTAATCATCATTACCTGGTTAAAGAAGGGGTTTGATATAAAAACCACTCAAGGTTTCTTCCCACTTTGTGACTTTATAATTGCCTTTAATTTTGCATGTTTTAATTATGTAACTAAAATCTCCTATTCCATATATATCAGAGGGCACTCACCTAATCTCTGCTAAGTGTTTCTCTACTCGCCTCTTCCATGAAACAATTCCCAAAGCCTAGGAAAGTCTTCTATGATGCAGATACCACAGTGATGTGGTTCAGAAGTAACTCATACAAAATATCAAGTACACTACAGAGTGATCTGATATGCCAAGAAGAAGAAAACACATACGTTGTTCTTTCACTAAAGAATGTCACTGCATATTGATTTTTTCAGTCTTTTAAGTGGCCTGTGTTCAGAATTTAGAGAGCTGTTAGAAAAATTCACTTATAAATTCAAATATACCTGTATACAAGGATAAAGTCCTAGCTTAAATCTGGAATAAGAAAAAACAAAGTGTAAGTCAAGTTAAAAATGGCCATCTGGTAAAACGAACATACGCTTTTTAACCAAGGGTGCAGTTAAAGAATAATAAAAGTTGGTAGTGACATCCCTCTAAAACCACTGATATGTAATAGAGTCCTACTGCCAACCCAAGCAGATTACTTTCTTCCAGCAATGTAATTACCATTTCTTTGGGGTTATCTTTCCTTCAATGGTGATTTGAGAAATACCTTTCATTTATATTCCATTTTGAACAAATAAAACATATTCAAAGCTCTATAAGTAGCTGTCCTTTGCTATTGTGAAATTCAGTGCTTTTGTTCCAAAAAGAATAGACTAATGATTTACAAAGAAGCTGAAATGCTGCCAAACTACCCACTGAAGAAACAAAAAAGTGGTCTTCTCTTGGCTATGCCTCTAGACTAGCTTCTGTCCTACCTCAACTTTGTATCCACACACCAGGCCTTTTGTTCAGGTTTAGACTGGTATAGCCGAAAGCATCCCAAGCATCTCCCCATTGACATCTAAGCGACATCTCAAACAAAACATCACCCAACTCTTTACCTGAAACACCATTCTTTAAGGGCTTTCCAGATTCGGCCTTTTTTTGCCTTTATTATTTGCATCTCTTAAAATGCTTACTATTGCAAGATGTAGAAAATACCAAATAAAACTGGCTTAAACCATAAGAGAAGTGATTGTCGCATGTATTAAGACAAGTGGCTCAATGAAGTCAAGTATGGGATTAATTATTTCTCTTTGCTTATAAAAGCATCAGTGTGGCAGTTGAGTTCACGTACAAGAATCAGAACCCATTCTAGATATTTTAAGCAGGGGAGACTTAATACAGCAGAGTTGGTGTTTGAGAAATAACTGGGAGGGATGAAGGAACAGCTGTAGGTTGAGCCTTCAGGAAGGACTCCCAGAACAATGTCCCACTGACCTCATGGAAGTTTTAAGGAGCCATTCCTCCTGAAGCTGCCTTGGAGTCTTAGTTAAATAAAGAACGTGTCACCATTAGAACTGACTCTATAAATGAAGGTAACTGTAGAAGGCTTATCTGTAGCTGTGGTCCAGAGTTTCAGAAGCCAGATCATAGAACTGCCACTGCTGCTTCTGCCATCCCAACCATTCCTTAAAACTCAGAAAGCTGGAGAGTGGGCAGAGAAACACGACTGCAGGAAAACTGAACACAGCCACAGCTATGTTTACCAGCAGAAACAGCCAAAGGAGGGATGAACTATGGCCTCTACATCGCTTTCACCTTCCACATATCACACATACACATCTAATTGGAGGAGCCGCTTTTTTGAAGCTGGCTGAAAGACAATCTGAGAAATGATGGTTTTAGTTTTCCAACAACTGTAACTTGAATGAGCATAGAATGGAAACTACATAAATTCATCTAGAGTATATGAAAATATCAGCTTCTTGAGTGAGTCTCTATATAGGAGCATGATGGAGGCCAGCAGCAATCAAGGTTACTACAGCCTTTGATATGTTCCAAAAGTAGAGAAGAAAAAATTTCTTTCCTGGCTATGGCATAGAAGGCCTTCCTTTACTCTTATGGAACCAGTTTAAGCCATTTTTTGACTCACAGTCCAATACCACTGACCATACAATGGTATGGGCTGATTAGCTCAGATGGACAAACCGTTGAGAGTCAACCACAGTGACAATTCATTGAAATTCAACCAGAGTAGCCTAGGGTGTCTCTGCTTATATATCATCTAATCATTGAGGGCTTTCCTGACCATCCAATCTCAAGTAGCCTCTTCTCCTGCCCCACGAATTCCATGTCTGCTTACCAGTAGGTAAGTCTTCATGGCACTTAATGCACTCCGAAATTATCCCGCCTATTTACTTCTTTGCCTGCCCCTTATCTCCTTTCCCAGTCAAGATGCAAGCTTTGTCAAGGTAAGGATCTTGTCTTTTTCATGTCTGTATCCCCAACACTTACAGCAGTACGAGACACATACTAAGCATTCAATAAACTGTTTAATGCATAAATAAATGGACTATAATCTATGTACTACAGAAACCTTACCAATAAAGTGCTTATGTTCTTCCCAGTTAGGCCAGCTTAGCAGCTCAGTTAAAACGGGATGAAAAAGTGAGAGCTGTCGAACGTGTGTGTGGACATATGCAGTGAATCTACTAACTGGTTAGTCTTTTGGGATTCAGTGTTACATACTACTATGTGCCAGTCACCATAGAACACAAAGTAGAACACAAAATGTACAAGCACGAATAGCTATTGTGTGTATGGAGAATACATATAGAATAAATATATAAAGACCAACCTATATATGCATTTAGATAGCAATTTTTAAAGTAACTACTACTAGTGATGCATAAATCAGAAATATTGGTCCATAGAGGACTACTGGTACGTGAAGATTAAGATTATACGACCACAGCTGCATTGGAAAACAGTACCATGAAAAGTGTTTTGGAGATTGGATGTATAACAATGTGAATATACTTAACAAAAATAAAAATAAAAAATACATTCTAAACCAAGCACAGCCTTTTATGTAAATTACTTATTTAATCCTCATAATCAGACAAGGTAAATGGTATGAATATCCCTATTTAAAAAATTCTGACCCAGTAAGGTTAATTAGCTTGATCAAGGTTACATAGCTACTTAGGAGCAGGGCTGTGACTAGAATTTAAAATTCTCCAACTCCAAAGATGATGAGCACAAAGATATACAAATAAGCAACAGCATCGTCTTTTTAAATGGTCTAGTCTCTTCCATAAGTCTGTTTGATGAATTTTCTCACTGTTTCTTGTAAACAGGCAATTAATTGTAAATACTAATACACAGGGATGGCCCTTAAATTAAGGAAGAACATGAGAAATCTTTTTTCTTTTCGTTTTTGTTTTTAAGACAGGGTTTCACTCTGTTGCCCAGGCTGGAGTGTGATGGCACAATCTGAGCTCACTGCACCCCCCACCCCCTAAGCTCAAGTCATCCTCCCCCCTCAGCCTCCTGAGCAGCTGGTACTACAGGTTCATGCCACCACAACCAGCTAATTTTTGAATTTTTATAAAGACGAGATTTCGCCATCTTGCCCAAGCTGATCTGAGATTCCTGGGTTCAAGCAATGTACCTGCCTCAGCCTCATAAGAAATCTTGTATTCTTGCACTAAATTTATTCAAAAAGAAAAATCTTTAAAACAACAAAAAAAGTGAAGTTGTTGGAAATGTACTGATTCAAGGGTAGCCAGGTCAACTGACAGAAGAGAAAGGCCAGAAAGAGATCACAGTATATTTCAAAGCCACTGTCTGATAAAAGTTGGCAGGGCAAATTCTAGGGAAGAAAGCTCTTCAACAAACAATGGCAGACACAATGGCTAAGTATTTAAGGAAAAAAGTTACATTCCTTTCTCATGTCATGTCAAATATTAAAATTAATCACATACTTATTAATAAAATAACAGGAGAAAGTGGGGCCATGTTATAAACAGAAGAAACTTTTATCTGGAATAAAACAAATTTTAACTATAAAGATCTTAAAATGACAAAGGCAAAAAATCAAAACGTATCACTTCAGAAAATTAAAACTTTTAGTTCCCCAAAATCATTATCAATAAAATGAAGTGAAAGAATATGGAGAATATATATTTGAAAAATGTATTGTAGATGAAGAGCTAATTCTTCAGGTAGAGTGTCATTCAAATCAATATGGTACAAATCCTCTATTGGAAAACTAGATTTAAAGTATCAATAGGTCACAAAATAAGACATATATGTAGTTAAGTACCATATGATAAAATTTTCAACTTCACTATATTCAATTAACTACAATTTTTTTAAAAAAAGCAGTAATTTTGTTAGAAATATAGGCAGAGTGTTTTCATTTATATTCACATCTTCAGAGGCCACAGGTACATGCTACTAGTAAGGGCAAATTGGCCTACATATAAAAATATTTATTCATAGCCTTCTAGCAACTTATGCCAATGTAATGATCAGAGACCCAGATTCGTTGTAAAACATTTGTCACAGTTTTATGTATAACCATAACAAAACTATAAAAAAACTAAATGAGATAGCAAATTCTGATACACAAAGACTAATACTTGAAAGACATTAAGAAATCAGGTTTTCAATACTTCATAAAATGAAAAAGTACTGATATAGTGAAGTATAAAAATGTGGAACACAAAATGTAAAAACCCAAATAGGAATTGTATACATGTATAATATATGTATATCATACATATACAAAGACCAACCCATATATGCATATGTGCATTTAGATATGAATTTCTAAAAGCACTAGAAGGAAATTTACTCAAATGTTAATACTGGTTATAGATGAGAAGAATTAATGCTACCTTTTCTCTTTATTTTTCTGCATTTTTTCAAATATTCTTTAATTGGAAGTATATTAGAAAACATCCAATGATGTCATAAACGCTCATTCACTAGACATATTAAATGTGCATAGACCAGTGTACTATGCTAAGTGGTTATGACAAAGAAAAAGAAGCAGTAGACAGACACAAAGACACTCCTGACATTATGGGATCTTCTGGAGAAAGAGACACATGTTGCTATAAAGGCTGTAACGTAAGCAAAGTGGAAACAGAAACAAAAAGAACATGAGAATTATATTGTGTTTGAAAGCCAGAAAGGCTTCTTGGGGAAGGTGGTGTGTAACATTTATATGAAAAGGCTGGAGCCCCATCTCACAGAACAGTGGGACAAAGTATTCTTGACAGTGGGCATCACCATTTGGACTGAACCCTCAGCCTTCAGTAAAAATCATAAAGCCCATCTTCAGAGCCCCTCTTTTCTTGCTTCTCAGTAAAGTATGTACTTTGCTCTTTTCTCACCTCCTTGAGATAGTATTTACCTAGGAATGAGACAATTCATTTTTTACAGCCCATTATGAACAACTCTGGAAAAGAATCCCCTTATTCATTACAACATAGTGTGAATTAAAGCCCAAGAATGAGCTCTTCCTGGCATTTCTAAATATAGCCTACCTATTCTTTAATGGTGAAAAAAAGGTAGCCCCAATAGTAAAGCAATTCCAAGGATCAAGCAAGCAGGTAAAGTCAGATTAGCCAAGAAGACATAGCAGGGCACTGAAAAATCACACTATGATGCAAATGACTGTTTTTCTAGTTATATGAAAGTTTTTCCCTGCTATAGGTGATTTTGATATTCTAACAATTTAAAAAAATTAAAAAAAAATTAAGAGAGTCAACTAAATTTCTCTCCTATTTTTTAGAGTTATTTACTGCTAACAATCTCCCCTCTAGGAAAAAAAGTTATGGAAATATTATACAAAATGCACCATGGGTTAAAAAATGATTTAAATACAGGAAATAATCTTTATTAAATACATCTTCTAGGGATATCCACTCTGTCCCAATCCTTAAATTAGAAAGTCAGCAAATAGATGAACGGAATCCCTGATGTTAATTGTACAGGCTTACTGGATTAGAACTAGAGATAATTAATTGCTAAATTTTAATATGCATTGGACTAAATGGTTGATAAGATTTCCAGTAGTTGGTTTGAATTCCAGAAGGGAATGATTATTTCTTCACCGGCCTGGGAGCCCTATGGGCCAAAGACATTTAAAACGTCTGTATTTGGAATGAAAGAGGTTGGGTAAATAGTAGAATAGGTTAGAGAATGGCAAAAACTTCTGGAAAGAAAATATGGAAGTTCAAATTGCCTTTTCCCATTTGAAATTTAGAATATAATACTGTATTTAAAAGAGGGTTTTAAATTTTTTTTTATTTTTATTACAGCTTCAGTGATTAGCATTCCTGTCCTATAATGTCAACATTAAATCCAGACAGATCCAAAGTCTATTATTTCCTATCTAAAAAAATTTAAAAAGACACTGTTTATCACCTAGGTAATTACATTTTTTATGTTCTTAAGAATTCAGGAGCTTTCTATGGTTAATTGGGAAAATTGTGAATTATGGTTAAGTCGTGCCTTTTTTATTAAACTTGTAGCAAAGCAAATGATGAAGAACCAACAAGTTGCCAATGCTGAGGGTCCAGACAAATAGATGCACTGAGAATGCAGATGAGTTGATTCCATTAAAAAGTTGGCTGCAAGGGTAGACAGTGAAGGTTAAGAAGATGTAGGACTGTAGAGGCCACCAGTGAAAAGGAAAAATCCCCTGCATCTTCTGCACAACCTTCGGGCTGTTCAAAGAGGAAGAAAGACCACCAACTTCAGGGTCAGTACCCAGATGCCTTCGGGTATCAGTGAGGCTGTAGGGCACCAGTGAAAATCAGCTCTGGTTGTGCATCAGAATCACCTGTGGAGCTTGTTAAAAAGATGGGATTCTGACCTCCATTCTCACAAAATGCTGAGGATTCAAGAAGTAAGTTTGAGACCAAGGACATTATTCGTTTATCTTTTAACAAACTTGACAGTAATCATGAATGTACAGCCAGGTGTGATAATATATTTTAATATCTTATTTTTTAGAGACAGAGTCTTGTTCTGTTACCCAGGCGGGAGTGTAGTGGCACAATGATGGCTCACTGTAGCCTCCAATTTCTGGGCTCAAGTGATCCTCCTACCTCAGCCCCCCGAGTAGCTGAGACCACAGGTACACATGACCAAACCCAGCTTACTTTTAACTCTTTTGTAGAGACAGGGTCTTTTCGAGGCTGGTCTTGAACTCCTGACCTCAAGGAATCTTTCCTAAGCCTCCCAAAGCTCTGGGACTATAAGTGTGAGCCACCGCACCAGGCCCTGTTTTAGTTTTTTAAATTTAACATTTAAAATTCAAATATAGATAGCGTTTTGGTAATACTTGAATTTGAATGATGGAATATGTCAAGGGGTGAATGACGGTAGGGAGGCATAGTACTGTCAGGGGCTTCCTGTAGTGCTTTCTTTAATATACTTTAGAATCTTTGATCTCCTCAGAGGTAAAGTGACTTGCCCAAGAACACACAGTGAATTAACAAACAAAAAGAAGAATTGAATTCTAATATTAGAAAGTACATAACTGCTAAAATTACTTGATTGTGCAATAAACTAGAAGTTAGTAAATATTAAGAAATGCAGGGGCCGGGCATGGTGACTCACGCCTGTAATCGCAACACGCTGGGAGGCCGAAGCGAGTGGATCACCTGAAGTTAGGAGTTCGAGACCACCTGGGCAACATGGCAAAACTTCATCTCTACTGAAAATACAAAAAAAAAAATGGCTAGATGTGGTGGTGGGCACCTGTAATCCCAGCTACTAGGGAGGCTGAGGTGGGAGAATCACTTGAACCCAACCCGGGAGGCAGAGGTTGCAGTGAGCTGAGATGGTGCCACTGAACTCAAGCCTGGGCAACAGAGCAAGGCTCCATCTCAAAAACAAACAAACAACACAAAAACAACAACAACAACAAATAAAAAACTACAGGGGTATTACCCTATTTCTTCTTCTTCTTCCTTTTTTTTTTTTTTGAGACAGTCTTGCTCTGTCGCCCAGGCTGGAATGCAATGGTGAGATAGATCTCAGATCACTGCAACCTCCACCTCCTGGGTAAGCCATTCTCCTGCCTCAGCCTCCCGAGTAGCTGGGATGACAGGTGCATGCCACCATGCCTGTCTAATTTTTTATTTTTAGTAGAGATTGGGTTTCACCATGTTGGCCAGGCTGGTCTTGAATTTCTGACCTCAAGTGATCCACCTGCCTTGGCCTCCCAAAGTACTGGGATTACAGCTGTAAGCTACTATACTGAGCCTATATTTCTTCAATTTTAAGATGCCTATTTTAATACTTTTAAAATACATAAATGGAGATGCATCTTATAATTGATATGTTTACTATGGTAGAATTTATTTTTTCTAAAATAGGTAATCAATGGTATACTTACAACTAATAGCATTATAAAATCCAGGATATATGAGAAGGGTATTGCATATTTATTATTTCTTTGAAACAAGGTTTTCTGTGAATTAATTTTGTCCATATATGGGGTGTACTGTCATTGTGTCAGGTAGGGAAATCAAGACTCACCTGTGCTAGAAACCTGGAAATAAACTTTTGGCATATACTTGCCTCCTATTGTCAGCATCTGACCACTGATTGAGTACTGGTGACTCAACTACCTCTTAAGACTTTTTCCTTCCCAGTGTTACAACTTCAACTCTCCCTCTACTGTAGCACTAATCAAACCTACCACAGAGCTGTCACATTCATCCTCATGAAACACATACTTGATTCTATGACTTCCCTTTTTATAAAACTCTACTGGCTCCCCAGTGCTTTCAGAATCAAGTCCAAGTCCCACCAAATGGCATTTAGGGCCCTGTGAAACCTGTCCTTACCCCTCCTTTCTGGTATGACAGTCATCAGGTGCTTCTTCCGTGCTTAAAAAATCAGTCTGATGATGATTCCGGAAGCTTATGGCACTTTTACCACATTTCTAATAGCTTAAATTTTCAAAGCCCAGCTCGAACATCGCACCTTCCATCAACCTTTTCCAGACCTCTCATTAAAATACATTTCTCCCATCTCAGCATTCCCATAGTATACAGCACAATCAGCATGTAGTCTTGCCTCGTGTACACCTGTCCGTCTACCCAATTAGACAATAAACTCTCTGGCAGCAGAAACTGGGTCTTAATCATTTTCGTTTCCTCCATAGAGACCAGCACAGTGTCTGCATGTAGTAGGTATTTGGTAAGCACGAAATCGTTAACAAAGTCAAAACTGATTCTGAGGCAAGGTTAAAGATATTATAAATAAAACTTGACTGAACTGAAATTCTTAGTTCCATGCTGGGCACCTGCATATTTCTATTAGGTTCCACCATGGAAGGCATAATTTTAGGTACTATTGTGCTGATGATGCACAATCTTCCTGCTCCAACTTGGCCAAACCCAAGGAAGCAATTTCCTATTTGATTAAGAGTACAACAGCAGCAAGGACTGGAGTATAAAAATTTACTGTAGGGTTGAGAATGTAAGCTTAATTGTGGATAGAATGGGAAACATTCTAAACAGCATTTTTTAAAGGAAGTATTTGAACAGCCTATTTTAGAATATTTTAGAATATCATCTTCAGCATTAAGCCTAGCTTTGGAAATTACCAAGTTTCAAGACAGTACTCATTCATTCTCTCTTCTGTAGGATCCCAAAGTGGGTGGTGGGGACTATCAGTTACTTAAATGTCTCAGGTTATTAATTCTTACTTTAATTATATCTCAACTAAGTGATTATTTTTTAACCGTTTGTTCACATAGCAGTGAACAAGCTTTATACTGTTATCATTCTTCACATAGCAGTTCCCAAATTTTGCCTTTAGGTTTACATTATGTGTAATGAGTTTTAAAAAGCTTTCTCCACAAAATCCTAAGAGATCCCTCAGAGCTTCATTCTCTGCCTGACCTCCCAAAACCCTCAAAAGATAATTAAAGAATCATGAAATCTTCTTGTGGTTTCATTAAAAAAATTTTTTTTAAATCATTGATCATGTCTTCATTCTATTGAACCACTTAAGAAGTGGGCAATTTAAACTACTCCTATAATGGTTCACTGGTCTTAGCAATCAAGGCTGTAAGAAGGCAGAAGCCTATGTCCAACATTATAATTAGTAGTAATTATCCATTATATATTATTGTTACTAAAGTAAAATGTGAACTATGCATAATCGACAATATGACTATAATAATTTATATAACAGTGCATTATAGTCTCCCCCTTCATCTGCTGTTTCACTTTTCATGGTTTCAGTTACCTGCAGTCAACTGCAGTTTGAAAATATGTGCATATAGGTCGGGTGCAGTGGCTCATACCTGTAATCCCAGCACTTTGGGAGGCTAAGTCGGGTGGATCATTTGAGGTCAGGAGTTTGAGACCAGCTTGGCCAGAACCCCATCTCTACTAAAAATATAAATTAGCCAGGCGTGGTGGTCCCTGCCAGTAATCCCAGCTACTCGGGAGGCTGAGGCAGGAGAATCACTTGAACCTGGGAGGTGGAGGTTGCAGTGAGCTGAGATTGCGCCACTGTACTCCAAACTGGGCAACAGAGTGAGACTCTGTCTCAAGAACAAAAGTAAATCGTTGAGTATAATACAATAAGGTATTGTGTGAGAGAGAGAGACCACATTGTCATAACTATATTAGAGTATGTTGATATTCTTCTATTTTATGAGTTATTATTAACTTACTACAGTGCCTGGCTTACAAATTAAACTACATTGACAAAACTTTATTATAGTATGTCAATATAATTCTATTTTATTAGTTATTATTAATTTCTTACAGTGCCTAGTTTACAAATTAAACTTTACCACAGGTATAAATATATAGGAAAGAACATGTTTTATCTAGGGTCCAGTACTATCTGTGGTTCTAGGTATCCACTGGGCATCTTGGAACATATCCACCATGCATAAGGGGGGACTACTGTATATATTAACATATGTAATTATAATAACGAAAGCAAAAGCAGTTTGAGTCCTTCGTCATCTCTACCCAGCACTATTCTAAGCACTTCACATGCACTGTTGTTGTTGTTGCTGTTGTTTTTAATTGTAATTTAGGTTCTGGGGTCCATGTGCAGATCATGCAGGATTGTTGCATAGGTACATACATGGCAGTGTGGTTTGCTGCCTTCATCCCCCCCATCACCTATATCTGGTATTTCTCCCCTCATTATCCCTCCCCACCCTCCCCATCCCTGCTGTCCCTCCCCTAGCGCCCCCTATTGACCGAAGTGTGTGATGCTCCCCTCCCTCTGTCTACGTGTTCTAATTGTTCAACACCCGCCTATGAGTGAGAACATAATGGTGTTTGGTTTTCTGTTCTTGTGTCACTTTGCTGAGAATGATGGTTTCCAGATTCATCCATGTCCCTATGAAGGACACGAACTCATCGCTTTTAATGGCTGCGTAGTATTCTATGGTGCATGCAGTTTATTATATCCCCACAATGTTCCTGCAGGTAAGTGTTATCTCCACTCTATCAATTAGGAAACTGAAACCGAGGTGACAGAGGGAAGACAACAGAAACCTTAATGAAGCCCTGATGTACCAGCTTGCCATTCCATCCTTCATGTTCATCCACCCCACACTTACCAAGGAATTAATAGTGAGAATAAGAGTTTATTTCATGGCTTCATTTCATCTGGGTTACTTTTATCCTGATAAAAGAACACAGCTGGGCACAGTGGCTCATGCTTGTAATCCAGCACTTTGGGAGATCAAGGAGAGTGGATTACCTGAGGTCCAGAGTTCGAGACTAGCCTGGCCAATATGGTAAAACCCCATCTCTACTAAAAATACAAAACTCAGCTGGGCGTGGTGGCGCAGGCATGTAAACCCAGATACTCAGAAGGCTGAGGCAGGAGAATCACTTTAACCCAGGAGGCAGAGATTGCAGTGAGCTGAGATCATGCCATTGCACTCCAGCCTGGGAGACAGCAAGACTGTCTCAAAACACAAACAAACAAAACATTAACCCTGTGCCTAAAGTCACAGTGCTATCCCTTGGTCCTACTCCAGCAACTATGAAATGAAACCTGTGACCCTAACAGTCATATTCTTTCTCCAGACCTCTCCTCCTGAAATTCTATGTCTCTAATTCTATAAGACATCTCACAAAATAACACCTTGTTAAGTTGAAATTTCCCCCACACCCCTAAACCCATCTTCCCAGTACTCTTCAAATTAAAAGTCTAGTAAGATGTGTGTATCTATTGTCAACAAATAAATAATATATTTTTAAAATATTTGGTTTGACTCTTCACTCAAACCAAGAATCATTTATCAGGCCTGCTAAGTGTAATCTGCTTTCCGAAGTATTGTAAGAAATATGAAGCAATGCATTTACGAATCTTAAATTTTGAGAGAAGAAATGAAAGAAATGCACAGTTTTCTTTCCTTCAGAAGAGAAACTATAACTAAAAACACAAACTCCTAAAGATAATAAAAGAGACATTAGAAAACAGCATACAACTGTCAACTGAATTGTACTGCTAATTACTGTATTCAGCATTCTAATAAAAACATTAGTATGATGTTTGTCATTAACAAGGAGATTTTGCTTACAACCGCATCAATAGATGAAATCCTGTAATATGTGTTGCCTGGGGCAAAGCAGGGAAATTGTGGGAAATATGAAAGAAATTTATGTTGAATCCCTGCCCTCAGGGAACATCTGAGTTCATGAAATAAAACTAGGAATCAAAAAGACTGGGCAAGATTTTTTTCGATAGGAAGGCAGGATGCATGAATCCATGAAGAAACATGTATGTGTTGGAACTCAACCAGGAGGTTGTGGTAAAACTCTAGGAGTTAGGTAAACTGTGTGGCCACGAGATCAGAGGAGGGGGGTTTAAGCCTCTAAGAGATCATTTTATGGGAAAAAGCAAGCCCTCCTAAAAATACTCAATTTAGGACATGAAGGAGAGATTGAAACTCAGAGACTCACAGAACAAACGATCTGGTGGAATCTCTTCTAGAAACCTGGGCTTGGGAGAAGTTTGAAATGTTGACTTAAAGACCCACAGTAAAGTCTAGAGAAAGATAGAAGCAGCTTGTTAAAATTTACACCAACAGGAAAGCACTTAGAAAGGAAGAATAAATGTTAGTTAAACTTTAAAGATTAAATTACAAATTTACTCAAGTGATTTTAACTTTTACTGCACAAGTAGCAATTTTAAGTCATAAGGGATCTGAAATGTTTCCAGAGTTTTAAAATGGACTGTTTTACACCAGTGAAAAAAGATTTTGGCTTCTAGTGTTGAGCACATAGCAAATCCTATGCTTTGTAATGGGCTAGTATAATTGCATAGTTTCATTAAAATAATTTTATTACTGACTTCCTAGTTTTCTGTTAATTATCATTTCAGCATAAGAAAAACTATTACTTTTAAAACCTATATTAAAGTAGGTTTAAGCAAGCATAGAAAAGAAAGCCAGTGAGAGAAAATATAAAAAGAAGCTATTAATATTAACAGTTACAGTTGGACACTTGTTCATTTCATAAATTTTGCAATATTAGCAAGATTGATGAGAAGTAGTACAAATGAGAAGAACATGAGATAAGCGATCATTTGTTATCATTACTGAAATATAAAGTATGATTCAGTGTTTCACAATGGATATTAAATCTGATTTAACATATGGTTGGCTCATTTGCTGAAAACTATCCTTAAAGACATAAACTCATTCTAAAGTCAAAGCTATTGTCTTAATAACAGTCTCTGAATTATCTTTCTGTAAGAGACTCAGTAAACTCAGTAAATATAGGCTTAGGGAAAAATTGTGAAAAGACTCTTCCTTAAGAAAAATAAAAAAGCAAATGTGCTATATACTCTGATTCATTAAACAGAGATAATACTATAGAGAGTTCTAAAATAATTGCTGAAAGAATAAAGAATTAATGTGTTTGACACCAATACAGATAGTCTTTTGAATTGATTTTCAGATGATGAGTCGAGAAACCCAATCACTGCTGTCAATGCTTTGGCAGCTACCTAAGAAACCCTCCTTTGTCAACTTCATTTCTGTAATCAGGAGAACGTCAGTGGCCACTTTAAGTTTAGTGGATTAAGCAGATCACTGCAAGTACTGTTAAAATAATTTAAAATCTATCATTATACTTTAGGAGTGATCTACCTGAAATGAGAGACACTTAAAAATATTTGTTACACGAGTATATTGCTATCCACGACTCAGCTTTGCCTGAATTCTCAGTTCCATCAAGAGAAATGCACAAAAAATAAAATAGACAAAGTCTCACTTTGTTGCCCAGACTGGAGTGCAGTGGCATAATCATCACCCATTGTAGCTTTGAACTCCTGGGTCAAGGGATCCTCCTGCCTCGGCCTCCCAAAGCACTGGGATTTCAGGTGTGAATCACTGTGCCCAGCCTCAATTTTTGTTTAAAAAACAACAATTTATGTATCTCCTAGAGACACCAGACCAGTTTGAAGACTAGCCATCTTCCACAGTCCCTGTGCCAAGTATGTTCTAAAAGTTTTATTTCTTGAGCTAGCAAGTATCTGCTCTAAAACCAGGTTTGTTAATAAAATGTCTGTCGCAAAAAAAAATACTTGAACCTTTTGTTTTCACTGACGCCTGTGCGTTTCCTCATCCTTGGATACCTATTCTTATAACCCAGCCTACGCACATCTGAAATAAGTGACTGCGAGGCAGTTCCATTATCCTGCCTGCAAAAATGATCTAGAGGTGGGGAGTAGCGCTTCCTCTTGTTCTATGCATTAAATCAATATAAATTGTTAGATTGCATCTTCTTTGATCAAAGAGTCATCTAATTCACATTTAGCCATCAGAAGCATGTCCACCAAAGAGCAGTGTAGCTCTTCAGGTTACAACCATCCTTAGGTTATACTCCTTAGTTAATATTATTCTTATTTGGTATTGATTTTATTTATTGACACAGAAATACCCATGTTTGACACCAACTAGCCTTGATGTGCCACTGTCACCAACTCTCTAGGCTTTGTTCCCCCCATTTGTAAAATGAGGAGTCCAAGCTTTCAGTGATTCATGAAAGCAGAGTCCACTGTCAGCCTGGCCACACAACTAACTATCCCCTGAGGATCTTGCTAGGGGTCAAAATCCACAGATTAGATCTGATGGGGCCCCTCCAATTCTATATTTTAGTAAGTACCCAGATGAATCTCATGCATATTTCCTATGGAGTAGATATAGCTGAAACAGTCTACGATATTATGTACTGAACTCATTCAACCATTAGCTCAAAGAAAAAGCATGCTAAATCAGCTGGACAATCCACTCTATAGAGAAATCCAGCAGCCACTGCCAGAAGCTGACCTCCAAAGGTCGTGGAGCAAGATAGAGATGAAGAGGCAGGCAGCCAGGCTCTGGAGTTCCCACTTTGCTTTCTTACCATCTGCACAACTTTGGACAAGTCTGTTAACCTCTCAAGAGATTAAGACATCTTTTCTGTAAAATGGTGGCAATAAAGCCTACCTTAGAGGGAGACTGTACAAATTAATTTTTAAAATATACATGTAGGCTGGGAGCGGTGGCTCATGCCTGTAATCCCAGCACTTTGGGAGGCCAAGGTGGGCAAAGCACCTGAGGTGAGGAGTTTGAGGCCAGCCTGGCCGACATGTTGAAACCCTATCACTACTGAAAATAAAAAATTAGCAAGGCGTGGTGGCAGGAACCTGTAATCCCAGCTACTCGGGAGGCTGAAGCAGGAGAAACGCTTGAACCTGGGAGGTTGAGGTTGCAGTGAACTGAGATCATGCCATTGCACTCCAGCCTGAGTGACAGAGCAAGACTAAAAAAAAAAATAAATAAATAAATAAATAATATATGTACGTATGTATACATATTACATGTATATACATACAATACTACATATTTATGCATGTATACACATTACATGCATGTATATACATGTTATGTGTGCATTCTGTAGGTATGTTACACATGCATACATGCATGTGTTATATGTATGCATGCATGCTACATGCGTATCTGTGTACACATTTTGCATATATGTATGTGTGCATGTTACATGCATATATGTGTACATATTATATGTATACATGTGGGTGCATGCTACATGCATATATGTATGTGCATGTTGCATGCATATACATATATGTATATATACATGTAAAGTACTTTCAAAATCGGAGTACTAGAGACACTTGGGAGGACTGCATCTGGTTTTATTCATTGTTCCTTCTGCTATAGCAGCTAACAGAGTGAGTACACTAAGAAAACAATGCTTTGAAGAAACAATTTCATCCAACTACCGATGACATGTGTTATTCATTCAGGACACTTTATTGAAAGGCCATTATGTGTGAAACACTGTGATAGTCCATTTGCCCCTTCAGATCCATTCCTCCCCTTTTTTCTCTGTTCTCTGCTGCAGAAGGCTGATCTATGTGGACTATACTGACAGGTCCCTTGGTGTTCTGGTTTCCTCTGCAACTTGGCCCGTAAGGACACCAGACAAAGAGGAAAAACAAAAACATGGTCTGATCTAGCAGAAAAATCAGACCAAAGCCCCAGCCAGAGAGATCTCCTTTTCCTCCCAAAGCAGTCTGTTTTCCCAAACATCTCTCCTACTGTGTTGCAGTACCTCTCCCTCACATTATTCCTTTGGACTTCAGTCTTGAAAACTCACTGCTTACCATCCCCAGGTTCCCACCTTAAACTTGTGGTCCCTCTAAACCTCACCAGCAACTCTCTAAATTGTTCCTTTGTAAAGAAGTTCTCTGGAGCACAGCTTCAGCTGAGTGTACCCTCTGTTCCAGTTGGGAGTCTGATGTAAACACTGTGTTAGAAGTTATGGAATGCAGTAACCAACAAAAAAGTGATGATCTCTCATGGAGTTCTAACAACCACCACTGTCATAACAAACAGCTACCATTCATTGGACACATATCCCAGGCCAAGCTCTACAGAAATTACACCTGAGGTTGCTATCACCATTATCTCTATTTTTCAAATAAAAAAAATCCAAATCTTGGAAATATAAAACCCACATGAGTGTCAATCAACAGAACTTGGATTCACAGCAGAACTTGAAATCAAGCCCGAGTCGACCCAGTCCACAGCACAGTCTCCTAAATGCTTATTATCACATTTACCTCAACAATGTCCCTGTCAAATGAATCTTCAGTGTAAGTTATAAGAAATTTTTTCCAATCCCTCTCCCCATGCCAGATCTGGCCATTCTCAGAAAGCCTAGTTTGAAAATCCAGGAGACCTGAAACGTATCCTTCTCTTACCACATCCACTCACCAAGTGGCTTATGACTTTCCTCCTCTTTTAGCTAACACTCACCTCCAGGGAGCTGCATGCTTCTGTAACTAATGACCTTTGTTGTAACCACCAGATCTGCCATTTTTCCTGCACAATTTGAAGATTAATACAGGCAAGCAAGGGAGAAGGCCTTGGACACTCTTCTCCTGGGAGTATTCTAGGACTTTGCAGGCCTGCCTGGTGAGATCAGGCACCTTATTACTGGTTTCTACTTGTGTGATCTCCCATCTAGATTTACATGTGGCCCTCCTCTCTGACCTAGAGGCCAGAGAACTCAGCCCATGCAAGATTTTTAAAATAGACCCCAACCCAGGGTGGGTTGACAGGCACACAGCTGCACCAACTTTATTAATTAGTACCCAGACCTTTTGAGAATTGATTTCCACTTTGATCCCAGCCTACGCATTTCTATCCCTGATATCTAAACAGCAAATCATGTTATCTTATAATTAAGTGATAATCTTCATGACAGAAAAGATGACAGGACTATAAATGGCTTCTGCAAGTGATTAAAATAACTTCCTCCCTCTTTCCACCCAGCTCTGGAAATGTTCTACAATTTCACAAGGCTATAAGTTGTTAATAAACTCCCCATGACATGAACCTCATTCATATTCAACAAGTTTACATACCCACTAAGTTACTCTCCAGAAACCATATACACCTTATTTTTTATGCTTAATTAAGAACATTTTATTGATTATTTTTATTTTTCTGGAGACAGGGTCTCACTCTGTCACCCTAGCTGGAGTGCAGTAGCATGATCTCAGCTCAGTGCAGCCTCCACCTCCCAGGCTCAAGGATCCTCCCACCTCAGCCTCCCAAGTAGCTGGAACTACAGGTGTGCTCCTCCATGCACATATGTATATACTGTGTGTGTGTGTGTGTGTGTGTGTGTGTGTATTTTTTTTTATAGCAATGAGGTCTTACTATGTTGCCCAGGCTGGCCTCAAACTCCTGGGCTCAAGTGATCCTCCAGCTTTGGCCTCTCCAAGTGCTGAGATTACAGGCGTAAGCCATCTCATGGAGCCTGTAAGTACATTTTATTAGCCTTAGTAAGTTACACAAAGTCAGCAAAAACCTTTGAATTTAATATTCAAGTAATATTAAAATTGTTAAATTTTGCATATATATAAACCACATACAAGTTCAGAGTAACTTGAAGATCACTGTTGAAACAACACTGAATATTTAATATGAAATAAAAATAAACGACTGGAGAAGGTAAATTTTACTTCAATAAGCGAACTGAGGCGGGGCGCGGTGGCTCAAGCCTGTAATCCCAGCACTTTGGGAGGCCGAGGCGGGTGGATCACGAGGTCGAGAGATCGAGACCATCCTGGTCAACATTGTGAAACACCGTCTCTACTAATACAAAAAAATTAGCTGGGCACGGTGGCACGTGCCTGTAATCCCAGCTACTCAGGAGGCTGAGGCAGGAGAATTGCCTGAACCCAGGAGGCGGAGGTTGCGGTGAGCCGAGATCGCGCCATTGCACTCCAGCCTGGGTAACAAGAGCGAGACTCCGTCTCAAAAAAAAAAAAAAAAAAAAAAAAAAAAAAATAAGCGAACTGAATATTGAACCCTTCTATGGTTTGGCTGTGTTCCCACCGAAATCTCATTTTGAAATGTAGTTCCCATAATCCCCACATGTGGTGGGAGAGACCCAGTGGGAGGTAATGGAATCATGGTGGCTGTTCCCCCATGCTATTCTCCTGAAAGTAAGTTCTCATGAGATCTCATGGTTAAGGACTTCTCCCTTCTCTTGGCTCTCATTCTTCTCTTTCCTGCCACCCTGCCAGAAGGACATGTTCACTTCCCCTTCTGCCAAGATTCTAAGTTTCCTGAGGCCTCCCCAGCCATGCTGAACTGTGAGTCAATTAAATCTCTTTCCTTTACAAAGTGTCCAGTCTCGGGGATGTCTTTATTTGCAGCATGAGAATGGACTAATACAAACTCTTACTATGTACTGAATTCTAAGGCAAGTACCCAAGATATAGCAAACAATACCCAACCAATCTGCTTCTATGGCAGAACTGGGCCACATACTAGGAGGCAAATAAGAATTACTCTGCAGCCAACTGATCACCACAGTAATTGAGGATCAGGTGGAAAGAGTGCTGGGATTGATTCGCAGAGTCTGTGATTTGAATTGGACATAGAAATGATATAGTCTATTCCATGGATGCTCGATGAACATTGTGCAGGTGAGCAGAGAAAACTGTGAGCTTCTCTGGGGCAAGCCCCATGGTTATTCCATCTCCATATCCCTCAAAACTCCTAACAGTTCTTTGTACATAATAGACATTCATTTTGCAGGACAGATGCCAAGATGAATTGCTTCGTTTTGTTTCTAACAACATAAGTCCCATTGGATATTTCACTGATTTGAAACCTTTCCTTCCTTGTTACTCTATCCTTAATTCTCCCTTTTTTTCTTTTTCTTTCTAAAAAGCGTATCAATATATGTTTCTAGATCCCTTTTCTACAAAGAATTTCCTCTGAATAAATTCACCAAGTGTCCTGTATATGTCAACCTATGTATGAATTTTTACTACCTATCCATGTCAAAGGCTTTTTGAAACCAAATTAAAAACTTCCCTAGACTGCATGTCAATGTTCTGAACACCTGCATTCCCAGGCTCTTAACAAAGCTGTATCAAACTCCTTTTCTTCTGAGTAACATATGTACGTAAAGTCCTAGGAGATGCCCTAATCCTACTTCAAGTGGTGAATTTCCATTTTGTTTTCTGCTATGCTTCATTCATCCTTGGTGCCTTTTTTCTCATCCCAAACATAAATGTCTATTTTGTTATCAAGTTAAAGTTAAGGAGATCTAAAACTCTCTCAGATTAATGTATAGCTCATTCTTGAATTCTGAGTCAATATATTATCAAGAATTGTATAGAATATACTGAAGTTTTAATTCTTATCTGATTTATCTTCTTAATAATGCTTAGATTTCCATTCAAATATCCTGTCTCTTCTCACCCTTTCTACACTGTGTCTGTTTTTCTGCCCTTTTCTGGAGTCTTACATTTCTCTGAGATTCTCTATCTCTCCATATTTCACTTTCACTTTCTCTCTTTTTCTCTCAGCTACATACACACAACACATACTTGATGTCCAAATTCAAAGTCTAAGCATTTTGGTGATATGCCATTCCTCTTCTACCTTCGGTAGAAGTTTCTCTTTCCCATAGAATCAATTCTTAGGGAAAGAAGTGAAAAGGAACCTTAGAGAGCAATCATTGAAGGTGCAAAAGAAAAAGTCCCCATGTCTGAGAGCATCTCTAACCTGATGTGTGATACATGTCATGTAACATCTGGCTTTGGTTTTCTCATCTTTAAATCTTAGGGTAAAACAAGACTATGTCTTGAATCCTTTCAAATTCTGAAATTTTCACAATTATTAGTTAATATTTATCATGCTTTTCTGTGTGGCAGGCCTCAGGCTAACGGCTTGCCATGATCATCACTATCCATGCTCACACCACCTCCGGAAAGAAGGTGCCACGGTTATCCTCATTATGTTACAGAGAAAACTGAGGCTCTGAGAGGTACAGTCATTTCACATTTTATGGGATATGGGTGTAAGACTGGAACTCAGACAGCATGACTCTCAGGTTACATATTCTGCATCACATGCTCTTGTCAACTGATCTGCATTTTTATACAATTTCAAAAATGCAAACACTGGGCATGTGACTTATAAATAATGAAATCATATACAAAAATAAAGAAACCCCCACACTGTTGAACAATTATTTCCTTTCCAAAAATGATCTCAAAGGGTACCGGTAGGTAAGCTTCGGCATATTTGTTCAAAATACAGTCTTAATGAATAAGTGTGTGTGCATATATATATATGTGCGTGTGTATAGGTGTATACATATATGTATGTACACACGTTTATACATGTATATAAACACATGCATATATATGTATACACACATACACACATTTATGTATATACATACACACACATGTATATACATACACATATATATACACACACATAGTCATCCCTTGGATTGGTTTCAAGACCCCTGCATATACAAAAATTAGCAGTTACTCAATTCCCTGATATGTAATGGTATAATATTTGCATATAACTTTCACGCCTCCTCTCATATACTTTAAATCATCTCTAGATTACTTATAATACCTATACAATGTAAATGCTATAGAGTTATTCTACTGTATTCTTTTGATTTACATTATTTTTATTGTTGTATTACTTTTTATTGTTTCTTCCCAAATATTTTTAATTCACAGTGGATGAAATTCACAGATACAGAACCCATGAATCCAAAGGTCCAACTGCACTTTAACCAATACTCATATTCACACAGATACATATAATCTCACACTTCCATGTAATGTAAGCACTATATGATTGCATTACATTATCAATTCGTCAAGAAACCTGCCTATGCTCTGTGTCCTTTATAAAACAAGGTTCCTACCTAGTAAGGGCAGCTACAGACTTTCCCCCAGTTCTCCCTGCTACAAGGTGGCACCCACAGATATGTCTCCTCTTTTGCCTAAGAAGGGCACTTCCATTCTCTTTCAATCCTGTCCTCAAGTCTAACTCTATCAGTATCCCCGACTGCTGCCGTTCCAGGAGACACTCTAATCAGCTTCCCCCAGTGCTAAGACAGCAGCCTTCTACCCGATAGCCTCTGGCCTCCTCAGTCCATTCTCCACACTGCTTGCATTCCTATATATTCTCAAAGCCAATCACACAGGTCCCTTCCTCACTTAAAACTCCTTCATGACTCTTCATTGCATCAGAAATAAAATCTGAACTCCCTTCCACTGTTTCAGAAGCCCACTGTCAACTCTCCCCATGTATAAAGTGCCAACTAGTCTTTTGCCATTTGTCAAACAGACTGAGCTTAGCTTTCTCCCAGCTCAGAACCTTTACATACGCTGGCTCCTTGACTTGGAGTGCTCTCTCTCCATCTGCCTTCTGTAGTCAGATCTTCTTATCTTTCAGGCTGAGACAGAACCCTCTCCAGAGAGCTTTCCATGTCGCCCTTATCTAGTCGGACCAAGCCCATTATTCTCTCTTCACTCTTTGTTTCCTTCATAATAATGCTGATTGATCATTGTGTTATTTATTTCCACGTGTGTGTGTGTGTGTGTGTGTGTGAGAGAGAGAGAGAGAGAACTACCTTCTCTCACTATTATACAAGTCTCCAGAGGGTGGAAAACAGTTCACCTTGCTCATAGATATATCCCATGTATTTAATTCAGAGCTTGGCTCAGGTTAGATGGTCACTAATTATGTATTTGTTAAACGAATGAACATATGACCTCAGACCTTTCTGCCTTAAGAGAAAGAAAAGTAAACCATCTGAAAAGGGGGAAAAAAAACTATAGGGTTAGCAAAAGTTAATGGTATTGGCAAACATTACTAAAGGCGCTTGACAGATGTTAAAAGAATGGAGAAAACCCTTTAACATATTTAATAAATCATCCCTACTTGGAAGATACTTTTAGAATTGTGCCTATGCCCGCAAGTTAATAAATGGGTGAGGATATTCCATGTGACTAAGAGGGGCTAATGAATTGATAAGTATTTCTGTGATATTTACTGGATGGCTGAAAAATCTCTAGACATTTTCCCCTGATGGTCCCTGCCTTTCTACTGGTTTACTGTCATGCTGATTTTTATGGATCTGCATTCAACAGCTAAGGTAAATAAGGTGAAATGCCAGAAAACAATCTCTATAATATAGTAGAAAACTGTTTTGAAATCAAAATTTCTGTTGCCAAATTCACCATCTAACACCTTTTATTACATCTGAGTGATATTTAAGAGAACATCACACTTAAATTTGCTCTTGAGTTAGATTACTGAAGACAAATGACATTCTGAAATCGTATCTAAAAGAGCTAATATGCAAACATCTACCCAATAGAGATTTAAATATAGAAGTGATTTTACACCTACTGAAACAGGAAAGACTACAGGAGACAGGGATTTAATGTGGATTGATATTAAAAAGTCTAATGGAAACCTGGTGGTCTTTATGATTGGGATGGAACATCTTTCACGGCTCTAAAAACACTGGAAGTTTCAACTGCTGGGCTGGATAGTGAAGACACAGGCTGGTGCTGATGAAGGAGGGTTATACCCCAAGCCTGGGAATCTGAAACTCTTTTGTGTTCAGCCAGAGAAACTCTGAAGTTCTTGATATTTCTTCCTTTCTCTATCCCACACATTTCAATTCTTCCCTTGCTAATAAAATACTGGAAGCTGAGTAATAAAAGGCAAATTTCATTTCAATCCTTTGAGCCAGCTGTCTGCCAAAACTTCTCCTGTCCAGAGGGCTAGAGCAGGGAATGAGCTGGGACAAGCACAGATGTCCTCCTTCCACTCTAGAGGAAGAGAGCTGCAAATGGTATGGCTCAGCTTCTCGTCTAGCAGCTAACATGATTCATAAATAAATCACAGAGGGAGAAGCAGGGGAGGCCCCTGTGGTTCAATTCTTTATCTCTTTTTCTCTTTCCCAGTGTGGAAGACTGTCTTGAGGGTCTGGGGAGCAGGAGGCAGAGTCACCTACATGGCCTGCTGTACAGCAGCTGTGGCAGCTTAGCAAAACCCATTCACACACTGGTAGAGCCCTGCCAATGTTAACCTCTGCCAGAGCTCCTCCTGTCATTTTTTTTTTAATCTTAAAAGAGGAAGCATTTCAAATGACCTAAATCTATAAATAGAGTACTTCATGCTCATCACTATTTTAAATAACATCTAAAATGAATTTTTAAAAAAAGTTTCCATTTTTGTGACACTTTCTCCTTCCCTTGAAAAAGAGAAAAATACTGTAGAGCTTGTCATTCAATCTAAAACCAGACTTTGTGCCAGCTGGAATCCTAGGTTTATTTATTACTGTGAACAGTTCTTAACTGTTTGTTAAAGATGAATTTTTACCACCACTGAGGCATAACGTAAGTGAAGGTCATTTCCGTGTTTCGCCCAAAAGATGGACTCAAGCATGACCCCATTGGGAGAAATGATACTAAAGAATAGGGACAGAAGCACTACTCAGTCACTGATCCAACTATATTTATGGAGAAATCGAGTTTAAACATAAGTAATTGCCTAATGGAGTTGGGCCAAGATGGAGCTAGGAAAATATCCATGACACTTCCAGTATTTGCATAACAGATTCAAAAATAAATTTGCAACATTTTATGGTCTGTAACATACTTAGCCACTTAGTCGCAGAGACATCTGGAAAAAGATAATCTAATGGGGCAGGGTTTTATTCTCTATTCTAGAAAATGGTTCACATTTATTCCCTATCATAGTTTCAAGTGGAATGGTAGTAATTCATCCAAGAAGCTTTTTTAAAAAGCAGGGAATCAGAGTTTCTGGGCATGGGACCCATACGCCTTTACAAAATTTCATAGGTTTACACCTACGTAGGTCATAGATTGTGAACGGCAGACAACACAATGACTATGTTTATGGATACACACGCTCACGTACACATACACAGTCAGTGAATCTCAACCTAGATTCACACTTCTTACAAGGTTTTATTTCCACAAGAATGGGTTCCTATTCAATCTCTCTTGCCAGCCAGTCCTCCAAGAGAGACACAGACAAATACAGACATGTAAACAAGCTCCTCCAAACATGGAATATCTATCACTTATTTTAAGTCTTCAAACGTATGAGTCAGCTGTGTCTTGATACAATTAGTCGAGGTTCTCTTTCAGTGTGCTCCTAAGATGCTCTGTATTTCCCCCATTAAGCTGTGGGACTATGGCCCTTTCACTAGCTCACTATCACCTCCACCCTAGAGTCTGCCTTGGTGTAGCCTCAGAGGCACACAGCAAGCACTCAATAAATATGGAGTAAAGAGAAAGGAAAGAGAAAGATGGATAGGAAAAAAGGGTGAAGGGAGGAAAAGAGATAATAAAAGACAGAAGAGAAAGGGAAGCCAGTGAGGGATTGAGTATCTGCCAGAAAATGGAGAGATCTGAAATGAAAAGGGCAAAGTCAGAGGAGCACTCAGAAAAACAAAAGTGGTGCGATGTTTTCAAAAGATAGATAGATTCCAAAGGTGGCACCCACTGATGAAGTTTTTCTATTACCAGTGTTATGTACAAATGAATTCAGCACCTATGGTTGTGATGGTAAAGGGTCACATCCTCAAAATCCCTTCAGGGACCAGGCAAATAGCATAAACATTTATAGGTGAGAAGATGCTTGAGTATGAAGCACAGCATCTGTTTTCAAGCAGAAAAACTGTGCAGATCAAACAAGCTCAGCCCAGATTCTATTCCTACACCCTGGAGCTAACAAAACAATTTGATTCAAATATTTGGGGAATACCTACAATGGGGTTTTAATCACAAAATTTCACTTGAATAGCTGCAACCTCTAGCCTCTCCAGGCTTCTTTCCTCATCATGGGGAGAAAAACACAAACATTTCAACATTTGTTGAGAGGAGAAGAGGTTTTACACGAAGTAACCTGACAGATATCTGTACTGAGAAAGGGAAAGCAGCCAACCCCTGACCTACCAGAGCTTCTCACCTCAGGCAGTCGAAGTGAGCAGAGGTCTCAGCAGCAGGAGCCTGCTCGGTCCCAGAGGATGTAGCAGAGACTCCAACACCATGGCTAAAGCAACTCCTTTGAAGTCAAAATGCTGATCTTCTCACATGCTGATTATAGAAACTTTCATCATTAAACAGAAGAATTTGGGGCAAAATGGATCATTAATGGTGTCTGTTTCCAACATTTTCTTATCAGGAGAGTGGCTCAAAATCTAAATCCATCTAAACTAGCCATCACAGTCCCCTCCCCATTAACAATGCTCTTATCTTATCCTGTATTTGTTTTTACACAACTTCTCCTCATCTGTAACAATGTAGGTATTTGAGTAATCACTGGTTTCTTGTCTATTGCTTCCACTACACCATAAATTCCATGAGGTCAAGGACAGTCTAGACTCGCTCATGACTAAATCACCTGCATCTGGCGCACAGTCATCATGAGATATGTATTTATTTGTTGGCCCAACAAATGTGACTCCTGTTGCTACCTGTTTTTACACAAGCACACCTCCATTGACACAAGGTAAGGAAAGGAGACGAGCGAGGCATCTGGAGAGCTCAATGTCAAGGTTATTTCCCAGCTGCCATTTCTTACATTTCCTGACTACAAGTTTAACTAGTAACTATACTAACAGAGCCAAGGGCTGTATATTCTTCTTCATCCCATAAGCAGAAAAATAAAAGTCCTGTAGAACTGTGTAAACCCAACTTAAATTTTAGATCCCAGACTCATTATCTGGCACCCTTCATTCAGAAATACTTTACTATCACTAGAAGCCAATCTAACCCCTGGTCTCACATACCACATAATGTTGAAATTCCCCATTTTGTCTCAAACCTGCCCACAACCCTGTTTCATTAGGGCTGAACCACTATTCAACTTCTATCCTTATAGGGGGTTTGTGGTTTTAGACTCTGCTCATACATCCCAAATTCCCCGTGAGTTCAGGAATTATGCTTCCGTTTACCTCACATATGACCTCGAATATTTCTGTTACCCGCAGATGTAACACGCAGTTGTTAAGACTACACATTGCATCAGCCCATGAAATTAGTTGGGGGCTATACAGCCTGACCCCTCTCACCAGGCCATGTACCTTGTTGGGGGGCTGTGCCCATGCAGAAGGAGTATCTTTTTCTATTTTATACAAACATGGCCTATGGGTTAGTAGCAGTCTTGATACTAGAAAAAAGCAAGCTCAAACTTCATAGGACACAGCAGATAAAACCCAGTGACCTGATAAGAGGTACAATATCCCCTTGGTTTAATATTTCCTCTCTTTTAATTAGAATAAAATATTCACTATGAAAAACTTTTATACAGTGTCCTTTTGGCATTAGCATGAATACCTACACGCAGCTGTATTATTCAAACAATTTTCTATTTCAAATACACAGGTTGTAAGAACTAATAAATTATTACATTTCCACTAAATGCACAGAAACCACAAAGTTAACTAAGAAAATACTGAAGCAGATTTTCCCAAATGGTACCTCGCCTCCCTAGAGCAGAATGGTTTTCTTTTAAGGAATCTCTACTGATGCCAGAACTACCTTGGAAGAATAATTAATGACATTTTGAAAACCAAACTTCCTTCTCACTGCCTTTCATAATGCAAAGTGAAGGTGAGGTGGGGTAAGAGTCCTTGTGGAACACACAGTGCATTTTTACAGGAGCTTCTAAAGCCCATCAGTGAGACAGAAACACACATCCTCATTGAAGCAAAACTTTAAAAAAATAATAATTAAAATGTGAGTTAAACTGAGGAAACATCTTACATCTGTGATTCTCCCTCCAGAAGAATATGACTAGGTAGCTAGCTGTCAGACACTCTTGTTTCAGCAAATGTGTGGCTGTGTGATGAGGGCTGGCTTCATGATTCAGATGGAACCGATCAGGGCACTGACACTGATGGAGACAAAGCTTGTCGGCCATAATGTGTCTGCAGGCAACACTACCTGAAACTCTGTTAGGAAATCTGAAGTCTTTGGATGGAAGGAAGAAAATAAGCCAAAGGCCAGAGTCACACAGTCAGTATCACTTCGGATAAGTCAATTACACAGAGTCAACACCTTTACCTGTAAAATGAGGGTAGGAATATTCACCCAATAAGTGTATGATAAAGAGAGAGTGACAACACAAAGTGTACATAAATATTGAAGCAACATCTATACATAAGAGACCCTAAATATCCATGGAAATAAAAGCAGTGTTTACATGCTTCTCATGTCCTGTGGCCCACTGACCTCATAAGTCATTATCTTGACCAGCTCCACTTGCACAACATGATGAATTACACGTGTGCAGGGCTATTCAATTGTCTAGTTTGATGTTCTTAACCTTGTGAGGCAATAAATACCCATTTTAAAGATGAGAAGACTGATGTTTAGTTCACACTGTTAGTGGCGCGGATCAAAGATCGTCCACTGTCAAATTTAGTTATCTGCCTGATAACTCCACAGTGGCTTGGGGCTCTATGGAAGTTCTATTCTTGGCATGATGCAAAGGCAGTGAGAAGTTGCAAAACTCTGAATCAGGTAACTAGGCCATGAAAAGTGATTGATGCTAAGCATTTGTACATGTGAATCAAAGGAATGAGTGACTAGAACCCAAAGAGAGTTTGGAGTTATTTGGCTATGACTGAGAAATGATGGGCTAGGAATCCAGGTAGCAACAACAAAAGTAAATACACGTTGTCTCTCCTCTTTGAAAAGATGAAGGAAAACATCTTTTTCAGTTCAATGATGCTTCCTGTAGGCAAAAGTTTTCTCACTGAATGGACAAAACTAACAAGTGTACAACAAATTAATGATAACTTTTTGCCCAAGGTTGCCATAGCAACATCCATATGCTATGCAATGATCTAGGCTCCTCTGCATACCTCTTCTCATTGCACCCTCATGACAACCTCATGGCTCTGTTATCTCTGAGTTTTGGATACAGACTGAGTCTCGGAAGAGGTGAGTTTGTGTATCAGGCAGGGTAGAGAGAGAACTGGGGAACAGGGTTCATCAAAGTCACTGGAAGAGCTGAAGGTGTGGACTCTCGAAAGACATCCAGGATGACTATGAGGAGTACCACTACTTTTGCCACCATGAGAAAGGCAGAGAATCAGGAAGTCACCAACAGAATCATTATCAGAAATATACCATCTGAATCATATACAAGGATCAGAAAGCCGCAGTCACCAACATAGCCTTTGGCTTTACAGGAAGGCCACACTAGCAATGAAATAAAGGCCCTATCCATTGCTACTCAATGGCCCTGAACTTAGTGGCCAGATGCTGAAACACAAGTGCCCAAAAGCCCGATGCCTCCTCCAATGTTCTAGCCAGCAAAGAACACAGAGAATACAGAAAGTTGACCTCAGTCTCAATTCTATCTTCCAAAACTCAAACAAGTGCATCTAACTGGCAAAAAAGGTATCATATCCAGGGCCCTAGCTGTGAAGGATACAGGAATATAAAGTTCAGCCTTCTGCCTTTCAGGAGAGAAGGCAAATGATGAGGAAGCTAGCAAGGTTCCTGAGAGCCCAACTACTGTGTCTGCTTCATCAGGTTTGCCATCCAATAGCTGATTCCTAATTAAAGGGAGTGTGAACCAAAAAGGAGGTAAGGCCAAGTATATGAGTAAATGCACAGAAACATGACAGACTAGGTTAACCAGAGAACTAAAAAGGGTTTAGCACCACTAAAGTGAAGAGTGCATTTGGAAACAAGGTGGAGGATAAAGCTGGAGGCATTCAAAGGCCAGATGATGAAAAGTCTATCACTCCAGCTTAGAAGCCTTCTCAGCCTAAGCTGGATATCCCTTGTGAGCTTCTAAGAAGCCTTGTACAATCCTCAGCTACCGTTGATCACACAGAATTGTAACCATTCATGTTCTTGCCTACTCTGCTGTTCCCCTTGACAATGAGGGTGGGAGGTCAAGGGAAAGGAGGAGATATCCCATTTTGTACTTCTAGAACACAGCAGTGCCAGGCCCATAATAAAAGCTCCAGAAATATGTGTTGTATGGAATTATGTCCCGAGGTTCTTTCTAACATCAATCAATCATCTACTTTAAAAGGAGAAAATGCTCTTTTTACCTTAAGTACCTTTCATTGTAAAAATTGGTTAATTGTAGATTACAGATTGATAACTGTAGGAATATATTCCTATAGACACATTTGTGTACATTTATGTATGGTAGTAGACAACGGCTGTTTTTGTTAACTGAGCCACCATTCTCCCATTCTGATGACAATGCCTCAATTTTCCTGTAGGAAACCACAGCTACTTCCCTCACATGAAGAAATTCACATGAGGGGTATAACCTCAGCCCTGGGGTTTCAGATTAGCACATGACCTGGCTGGACCAATGAAAGTTCTCTGTGGGATTCTTGATATGAGCTACTTGGCGGGGAGGGAAAAAAAGTTGCTGTATTCTACTGAGATTGCTACTCGTGACAAGATGGTAGCGTTGTATGGCCAAGGACCACCACATGAGACAGCTTTCCAAAGAAGGCAACATGGAGGAATCGGAGCCCGTGGAGGGACAGACACAGACTCTTGACAACACTGAGTACCCAGATCTAGGGTGTCAAAGCTATCACTGGTCAATAAATTTCTTTTTCATTAGAAGGTCAAGGATGGTTTCAGTTTTGTGCTACCAAAAGAAATTCAAAGTTTTAAGTTTACCACACATATACTATTAGGTGAAGAAATGGCAATGACTAAAATAGCAGAATGAAACTCACCTTTGGGGGACATCAATCTGTCAGTGATTTACTGTGCAGCCATTTCAAGGGGGTAACTGCAAGAGATGAGGCTGTCACTTGGACATTCTTAAGAGAATTAAAAGAAAACAGGCCACGCATAGTGGTTCACGCCTGTAATCCCAGCACTTTGAGAGGCCAAAGTGGGCAGATCACAAGGTCAGAAGATCAAGACTTTCCTGGCCATGGTAAAATACCATCTCTACTTAAATACAAAAAAAAAAAAAAAAAAAAAAGAGGGAGAGAGAGAGAGAGAAACATAATAAGCCCTCTCCTTGTCTAAACTGCACAGATAATTAATAAAAATGATCATTACTAAAATGGCTTCAGAGTTTTTCAGGGCTGTGGGAATTACAACTGTTCTGAAAGAAAGTGATTACTTACAGTTTGCCCCTAAGATTTTAGTTGTATAGTAATTAATGATATTGAGACAGCATGATGCCCATTAAAAAAAGAGTTGAAGACTTTCCAAATAACTGAGCCAAATGAGATATTGAAAAATCAAAGTGAGAAAGCCCCATCACTAAAAGTATATAAATACAGGAGAATCAGCCAGTAAAACAGGAAGAGTCACTCTCATCTAAAATGGCCTTTGCTTGTCATCAAACTCATACAGAATTCCTAAAATCTGTCAGTGTAGTAGCTTCCAAGTGATATGTCAACAAATATATTCACTGAGAATACGTATTCTGCCTAGAGCCAATGTTTTTAGAAAAACATCCTAAAGAGTCAACTGTTAAATCATGAAAATGAATGTTTTGAGCAGGTGTTTGGAATTGTGCTGATTTATCCATATTTCCCAGTTTAATTTCCACATTTACCAACAAACTTCTGCAAGAAAACATAAAATGTACCTGGAAGGATTATGTTCATCATAAATACAAGGACAGTTGTGCCAAACATTTCTGTACCGGTAAGGGTGATTCATAAATCACATTCATTTACCTAAATCCTTAAAGTTTTCCTATTTAAAGTGTAGTGATTGGGATACCAAGTGTCAGAGTTTAAAATGGCATTTTTAAGCTATTAGCAGTTGACATTTTAATTAGGCATATTTATGACAGACATGGTGGCGGGGAAGAAGATAAGCAAGAAATAAAAGCTGAATCAAGGACACATGAAAGAGAAAAGAATTACCATCCATTTCTTTTTATCCTTTTCTGTTAGCATATCAATTGGAAAGCAGTATAACTAACTGGTCAAAAAGTGTTAGATCTAAAGCCAGCCTTCATCAGCTCAACCACGACTCTGATATTTACCAGCTGTGAGACCTCGAACACGTTCATATAAACTGCATCTGTTTCCACATGGATAATGCCAGCAGGTACCTCAAAAGGTTGCTGTGGGAACTGAACTGGCTACTGCTCAAAAAATATTTTGCACAGGGCCCAAGAGGAAAGAAGTGTTGAGTAAATGCTAGCTACTACTATATTATTTGTAACCGTACTTACCAGGTCAAGGGTTATTAGTGGTAGTAAATTGTTGCTTCAAATTGTATTTATATATTTATATTTCTTCTTGCACCAGAAAAAATGCAAGACTATTTATTTATTTTTAATTAGTTGTTGTTGTTGTTGTTTTACAAAGGGTTTCTCAGTCTGTTGTCTAGGCTGAAGTAAGCAGCACAATCATACCTCACCACAGCCTCAAACTCCTGGCTTCATCAAGTGATCCTCCTGCCTCAGCCGCCCAAGTAGCTGGGACTATAGATGCACGCCACCATGCCCGGCTAATATTTTTATCTTTAGTTTTTTTGTCTTTTGTTTTTTGTTTTTTAAGAGATGGAATTTCACTATGTTGCCCAGGCTGTTTTCAATCTCCCGGCCTCAGATGATCCTCCTCCATCAGCCGCTCAAGCCACTGGGATGGCAGGCTCAGCCACTGTGCCCAGTATGCAAGACGATTTAAGAGACATACAAAAGACAAAAATATAACTCAACTTAAGAACAGATTAAGAATTAACAAGATTAAGAACATTTAAGAAGAGGTTAAACAAGGAAACAAATGCCACAGACAGAAACGGAGCCAGAACAAGACAAAGGATGAGAATCACTTAGATATGGCTGCTCTAAGCAGCTACTGGTTTGTCTTCAGCATTCTAGTGTCCAACACAAGAAAGAAAACTGGGTCTGCAGCACACTATTCACTTCTCAGTACTCATGAGATTAAAACACACAAAATGCCCAGAAAGAGAGAGTATAGTGATTTCATTGGAGGCAGAAAACATTAGAAACTAAAGCCATGCAGCAAATCTTCAGAGGGGCACATAATCAACAGCCACTGTAGATAGCATTGATGGCCTTAATTCCTTAGCCCTCCCTGTATCCACACCTGTACCATGGCCTCCGGGACCAAATGTATTTCCCCACCCCTTCAGTGTAAGTTTGGTACTAAGACTTCCTTAGGCCTGATATATGTTAGAAGAAACAGCATATCTTCACTCAGTTCTGGTCCTCTGCCTTCTAAGTTCTTTAGCATTTCTGCTTGCCTTGCTGCATCTCCACCACAGCCACAGAAGTAAGTGACATAGCTGGTGTGGTCGCTAGTCTAAGGGAGATGAAAGACACAAAGCAGAATCAGACCCTGCAGTGTGGAGCAGAGCCCACCCACTGAGCCCAGCCTAGATCAGCTAAACCCTAGATGATTCACTAAAACACAAGCAAAAATAAATGATCATTGCTTTAAACCTCAGAGTTTTGGGATAATTTATTATGCAGCAATGAAAAACAAATGCAGTAACAAAATGATGACAGTTTTTAAAGCGGTATTTCTATTGCCAACTGTAAGTCAAAAAGTATGCCTTCTAAATGACTTACCATATCTTCATAGCTTTGATTTCTAAACTTATTAACCTTGTTACTGTAATTTCAGAGACCCTCAACAATTAATATCAATTTGCACTCACCATACTAAATGAAAGTTCTCTGAAATACAGTCACCAGAATTAAACGAAGGCTTGAGGTCATCAGTCTCCAAATATAGGCCATACAGCATAAGCAAAATTCACTGGAATGTGGACTATAGAGGCAAGCAGCATGTCATACCTTAAAGAGTTAGACCAACAGCTTTCAAAGTAACACGTGGCATGAAAGCGGTCCATCTGTGTGGCCCTCAGGAGAGCTGCCATGTGTATGAAGACACACTGGACTGAGAAATCAGTCTCTTCAAATGTGTGCTTTATTCAGAAGATACCAGAGCAGATGTCCCACAGGATTTGTGTTGATTTGAGTTGAGTTGTTTCTCACATGGGCAATGCTATCCAGCATCCATAGGGCAGACACTGTTACAGGGACTTACTAATTTATGCATGGATAATGAAACTCATGAGCAAGGCTGGGGAGACCAACTGATAACTCTAAGAACAACAGTAATAGCTGACTCCCATTGATATGGATAGTGCTAGTCACCGTGCTAAGCACTAAGCATCAGTTATTTCATTCAACTCATTTAACATTCATAATAACCCTAGGAGGTAGTTATTTTTATTCACTTCTCCAACCAACTTTGCCTTTTGCTTTTACAGGCAAGTGTTCTGGAACTTGGAGAGACTGAGGGACTTTGCTATAGTTACAAAGGCACCACACCTTGTTTAACTGGAGCTCTCAGGCAAAATTAGGACAGGTGATTAGTATTTGCTTTAGGTAAGTCTTGAACATTTTCTTGGTTAACTGAAGATTTTTAAAATTTTTCAGTATTTTTAAGAATACATTATAATTGTACATAATATTTATGGGGTACAATTTGATGTTTCAATACATAGCCATGTTGTGTAATGATCCAATCAGGGCAGTTAGTGTATTCATCACCTCATGCACTTATCATTTGGTGAGAACCTTCAAAAGCCTCTCTTCTAGTTAATTGGTAATAAACAATGTTTTAACCATAATCACCCTACCATGCAACAGAATACCAGACTACCAGAATATATTTCTCCCATCTGACAGTTGATCGAAGTTTTAATTTTTTTTAAATATGAAGCTACCCTAATTTCAATTGGTCTGCGAAAATATTATGCCAAGTAGAAAGCACTTTTTGTAAATGAAAGGGCATGTGATGCACTATGGACATCTCCCAAATGATCTGGAGAAAAAACATCAATTCCAGTAATATTGTTTTAGATTATCACATGGATCTAGGTTTATTCAGAAGACTTGGACCTAAATCCCTCAGTATTCCCCTTTAACTAACTCTCCACCCATTTGAAATCCTGTTCATTTGTTCTCACTGTCAGATTTTCCACCTATAATGTTTTTCTCTTTTGAGTTATTTTCTACTGAAAAGAATACAGACCTTGGTGTGATTGGAAATTGCACTGTGAATACACAAGGTTTTTTTGTCTAATTTTTCTGTAGTTTTCTTTCTCTCTCTGTTGCTACCTCAAAGAGATGACAGATTCTGCACTCACATTTTTTGTAAATTATGTACAAGCTTCACTATTTGGGCTTGTGTATTATTCTAATGATTTTGTACAGTGGTGTGGGGGGCATATGGTAACAGCTAGCAACAAATCATTAGAAATTAAATTCAAACCCAGTGTATGCTGGATATAAACATTTCCAATGCATTTTGCCTCCAGTTTAGTTCAGATGACTAAAAACAGACCTGTGGGACTGTTCAAAGGCACTAAATCTCCACAGAACCATGCAGTGCTATGACATAAGCATTCTGGTCTCAAATATTCATCATTTATCAGCAATGGAAACAAACTTAGAATTCACATGTGCAAAGTAAAAAAATAGATGATCCTAGTTGAGGTACCAGTTTGATTCAACTGATTATTACGGTCACAATGAGCAGCTTCTTAAACACGCTTATCCTGGTCAACTTTATCTGTTAGAAACAAAACCATCCCTGCTATTAATTCTATCTCAAAACTTCATGTAACCTAGTTTTTTCACCTCAAAGATAATTCATTTCAGACAATCACCACCGCTTCACAAAGCAAATTTTGTTGTTTTCTTAGCCAATTAAGGGCTCCCCAAGAACAGAGAAGAATCTGTCAGGTTGTTATGAACCATCAAAAGTTCTAGAAATGTCACAATACCTCCTTCAAATATTTTTTAACATGCAAAGGGACATGCAGCTTTGTCATCAAAAGCTGTATTGGTTCCCTCATATTTTCTCACCTAAACCATAAAGGAGAGATGTTTATCTTTATGGCAAAATAAATAATTTAGCCAATCCAAATCTCTTACAGTTGCATGTGATGGCAAACCAAAGTCACACTAAAGGAGAGGGGTAGAATAGGGGTTAATTTGCTCACATGACAAGAAGTCTTGTGACTTTATTTAGGATGGGTCTAGGCAGTGATGCTGGTCAACATTTAACGATATATTCATTAAAAAAAAAAAAAAGGCAGGTGCTAGAGGGGCTGACTTGCAGCCAATTTCAAGCTACCAACATGCTATCAACCAGCTCACAGAATTCCTGAACATTTAACAATAGGCTGTTGTATGCTAGGATGAGCCATCCCCAGCATGATACTACATCCAGCTATCAAACAATATCATAAACACCCTATTCTCTCCCTCTCTTTTCTGCTTTACGTCATCTGCTTTCATTCTCAAACAGGTTTAATCAAAGATGACTGCAGGGGAGTGTTCTCAGAGGGCTCTAAATAGCTTGGCTTTGGATCTGCCCTCTTAAAACCAAGCATCACCACAAAGGAGTGAAGCATTCTGGTCACCCAGTTTGGGAGCTAGACAGAATGGGGGCAGCTACCTTCAAATCATCTGGATGAAGTAGGACTCGTGTGAAATGGTGGTAAGTGTAGCCCTCCTAAGAAGGAAACACTGTGCAGATGAACATCATGAACACCATCCAAGTTTCAATATGTCGGAGATTAAATCTGAAGCAAAAGTTTACTCCATTTCTGGGTGTGTAAAGCAGCTAAAATTTCCTACCGTGTGTCCCTTATCAGTGGAAATCCGGGACAAAAGTTTAAGATCCAAGAAAATAAAATGTGTTTTCAAGAAAAATATGCTCTTGCAACATAAAGAAGCTGTCTTCAGTTACAAATAAATATAAAATGTGAAGATATATAATTGCTGCATAAATTTATTAATAGAAGTGCTAATGCCATAAATCGTACATCTCCATTTTGACACACAATCCTTTATTTTCCTTTCACTGAGGAAGAAAAATAAAGAGGCGGAACTGGTAATACTCCTTGCAACTAAATTGGATTTTCCACCAGAGAAAGCTGTTTAGAAAAAGCTATACTAAAAAGCAAAATAGTACTCACAAAAGGGTATTAATGAATCCAACCAGGAGGAAAAAGCCTCCAACAGTACAAAGCTTTCCAAAACCTCTTTCAGGACTGAAAGCCTAAAGGAAGCTTTGAAACTCTGTCTGTGCAGAAACCGTCTCACCTGCCAACTGAGTATGAGACAGAGCTGAAATTTTAGAATAAGAACTCTTAACTCAAACTACAAGTCTTAACTGACGAGTCAAGAGGAGAGACCGCAGCAGCTCTGGGTTTAGAAGGAAACGGATACATCCTGCCCTCAAACTGTGAGGCACTGTAGGAGAAAGATGTAAAGGACGCGGTGCCTTTGCGCTCCCACCTCAGCCACCGGTGGGTGTCATAATACAGAGGTGAAAGTTCAACATGTGACGGCGAGGGATCCAGCAGACTCTGTGACTTTATGCTACATAGCTCTTTCACTGCTGTGCACAGAATTTGTTTGAATCCTGTTTGTTTATACAACGATATTTATTTAATAACAAAAGAGTAAGTTAAAAGCAAGGAAATAACCAAGGCACCCTGGGCATTTTTCCCCCTAAGAATAAAGGAGTTAGGCTACCTTCCCAGAGCTTCTCTGTATCACTAAATGCAGTCAGCTGCAAACACATGCCTGCAAAGGGCTGAATGTGTACCCCACCGAGCAAGGGTGCAGACATCGAATGACGTCAGTGAAACAAATCTAGGCCATTTGTGCATTTCTTTCAGATCTATCACCATGGGACACAAGTGCTTGGCCAGGCCACTATTAGGACAGTGGAAAATCAAGGTGGAAGGCCCTGATGAAGTCAACTGTCACTAAGTTATTTTCATGGGTGAATGGGTTTCCTCACAGGGGTTTAATACTAAATGGTCCTTTCCATGGGATGTGCTAGATTAATGGAGGAAACAAGGCAAACAAATGTTGCCTGGTGAGACTAAGAGGTGGGTCCCAAAATATTAATATTTACTGCCCATGACGAGACAGTCACATTCACAAGAAAATATATGTATGTCTACAATCCCAGTGGCATAAAGGGAAAAAAAAATGCTAAATGGCAGTTATTTCTTCAATGTTATGCATTACATATATTAATAAACCCTAGAGTCCCCTACTATACATGCCATATGGATAGATAAATGGCCTATGTGTTAGTAGTCTTCAAACTGGATGATAGCAGTTTGCACAAGTCAGGGATGCAGCAATTGTCTGAAAATAGGGGAAAATACCATTTTCTAGCATTACCTATTGAAATATAGGTATAGTGGGTATAGTTCGGGAGAATCTGTATGGTATTTATTTTTATCCTAGTAAACTACACTTTACCTTTGTGGTAGAATTTTAACTTGGATATTTTACTAATATCACATATAGTCTTGGTAACATCTTTTTATTTAAAATCACAAATATTAGTTGGAGAGATGTGTTAAAGGAGATTTACCAGACTGCATACTTAGATGAGGCCATAAGACATGACATCTGAATTGATAGAGGTTACATCACACTGTAGTTAATGACCAAGTATTTGCCAGTGTTCCCAATAAGGAAAGATGAAAACTAAGATGAAAGAATGCCTTTTGCAGAATTAAGACCTTAGAATTCTTTCACAGCCTGAGTTTACATCCTATGCTCAGAAGAGAAAGCTATATTATTTCAATATATTTTCATTTATTCTTGGACATTAAATGTCTTAATAAAGGCAGAGCTTCCTACTCAAAAAACAAATTTAGCTTTAACAAAGTAAGTGTAAAACGTGACCCTAATTTTCACTCTGCTGTCCTTTCTTCCCTGCTGTGCTTATTAGCTGCTGCTCTTTGACCTTGAACAGCAATCCTTTGAGCATGCCACCTTCCACCATCAAGAGGAGGTTCGCTCCAGTTTGGTAGTATTTCTAACGTAGCTGTTGACATGCCAGGGAAAGTAATTTTCTTTGGACCCTATAACCCTTCCCAAAACCAGTTCCTTCAAACAACTCACCTAATAGAATGTGAAAGATATTAAAACACTGATGTCGGAAATTAAATATAGTTAACGTTTTGTTCCTTTGTTTCCTTTGGCATTTCTTCTATTTACTTTCTGTCATGTATGCCATAGGATTTAGAAAGGACAGTTATGGAAATAGACACCATCAACTTGAACTTCTGAGAGAGAATTTTGTCTGAGGATCACAGTCCACCAATAGAATTAGAATAGTGTTGGACAGATTCTTTAACAGGCTTTTGTTTTCAGAGTCAATGTTGATGGTTGATGGACTCTGTTGAAAACAAAAGAGTAATTCTTCTATGGAGCTGTCTTGCAAAATTCTATTCTAGAGTTTTGTCCAGGCTTTTGTTTTCAGAGTCAATGTTGATGGTTGATGGACTCTGTTGAAAACAAAAGGGTAATTCTTCTATGGAGCTGTCTTGCAAAATTCTATTCTAGAGTTTTGTCTTTGTCCTTCGTAAGGACAAAGCAAATGAGAAAAGAAAAATATGGCATTTTGATCAAAATATATCTGCCATTAAACCTAAGGGTCAGAGCTCCATGATATCTGGAAGATGCTTTAGAGGGTAGGTAGCCTGAGGATGCTACAGTGCCATCAAAGGGCAATGAACTGCCCACAGCCCCTTTCCTCCTCCCCCAGCAACAACTTTGGCATCATTTGGGAAATCAATCATCTCCTACATTTAGTCTATAAGGTCTCAGTGGAGTTCTATCCTTAGTCATGAAGAATGTGCCTCCAACCCAAGAGGCACATCTTACTCCGCTTCCTGCAGAGATTTATTGTGGGATAGACACATGACCTAGTACATTCTAATCAGGGTGACTCTCAGGATGTCTACAGGAGCTATAAAGAAAGAAGTATATTCTCTTCTGCTGGAGCTTCTGCAGCCATACTGCTACCACTGGTAAGGCTGGACAAAAGGCAAGCCTTTAAGCATTTGATGGGATGTTAGGAATACAGTACTATAATTTCTCCTTGGGTATAAAATATATTGGAGTCAATCACTGTTGCCCCTACCCTAGTGAGAATATGGCAATGATCTCACCCCATAGAATTCCAGATGGAATTCTGAAGCAAACACTAGAAATTTCTGCTTCAGAATTCCATCTGGCTTTGGTTACTTTCTGGTACTTATGATTATTATTTTTATTTGAAACAGAGGCTCACTATGTTGCTGGACTTGAATTTCTTAGTCTCAGGTGACTCTCACACCTCAGCCTTGAAAGTAGCTGGGAGTATAGGTGTGCATCTTAATTTTTTTAAGAAAAGAGTTTAACGGCTGGGCACAGTGGCTCATGCCTGTAATCCCAGCACTTTGGGAGGTCGAGGTTGGGTGGATCATTTGAGGTCAGGAGTTTGAGACCAGCCTGACCAACATGGTGAAATCCCCTCTCTACTAAAAATACAAAAACTTAGCCAAGCATGGTGGCACATGCCCGTAGTCCCAGCATCTTGGGAGGCTGAGGCAGAAGCATCGCTTGAACCCAGCAGAAAGAGGTTCCAGTGAGCCAACATTGTGCTGCTGCACTCCAGCCTAGGTGACACAGCAAGACTCTGTCTCAAAAAAATTTATTTAATTTTCAAAAATTGGCATAAACTGAAATTTACTTCACAATGGAATTAAAGACTCTCAACAAGTCATAATAGGCTTAATAGGGCAATATCATATTGTTTGTATCAGTTATAAAGTTGGATGGATTTGCACTGGCATCTTTTCACTGTTTTTTAGTGAGATCATGCATCATCCAAAGCATTCTCATGTAAAAGACTGGACATGAGAATTATTACAGCTTTGAAATTCTGTCCATTTCCTACCCATTTAGTTAGATTTAAGAACAGTATGGACCTATCTTATCAAAAAACTAGATTTTAAAATCAGTATATAAATTACATAATCATGTAATATGACTTTATCCTTTCAGTTTATATTCCTGAATATAATATGGTCTAATATCTTCAAAACATATCAAGACTAATCACTTCTCACCATTCACACCATCATCATCAAGTTCAAACCACCATCACCTGTTTTTCTGAATTACTTCCAAAGCCTCCTAACCAGTCCAAAATTACTCCCATGTAATCTATTCTTCAAAGAGCCAGTAAATTCTTTTTAAAAAAATAAACAAGCAGATGAGATCCCAGCACTACTTAACACTCTCTAATGTCCTCCCATTGCAAAATATGTACCATGGTTTACAAGGTCCTCTCAGTTTGATTTGTCCCATCGCTACCCATCTAATACCAATTCCTATCACTCTCCCTCTCTCACACCAAGCTTCAGCCCCACTGGCTTTCTTGCTGTTCCTTCAACATTCCAAGATCTTTCTCTCCTCAGGGCCTTTAAACCTTCATACCTCTACCTGCAATTGTTTCCTCCTTAATACTTCCAAGGTCTCCCTTTTTAATCCATTCAGTTTACTGTATAAATGGCTTATATTCAAAAACTTTTCCTCGACCTCTTATCAAAAACAAGACCCCTTTCCTATTACTCACTATCCCCTTGTTTTATTTTCCTCATAGCACCTGCAACTATATAATTTCCTTGTTGACATGTTGATTATTCATCTTATCCACTGAAATATAATCCCTATGGGCACAAGTTTTTTGTTTGTTTTATTTGCTGCTGAATCACAGCATCAAGCATAGAGCCTGTCACCTATAAATTGCTCTACGAATATCTGGTGAATAAATTAATCAATAAAGAAATGAATCTTCCAACAACACGATCCAACATAGACCAACGTCCAAATCCTACCAAATCTAATAATATGGCTAAAGGGGTACCTGTTCTTGGTTCCCTTTGGTGAAATTCTGATAATCAATGCATGGCGAGCATATTTCCATATTTAAAAGTTACCTGCAAGGTAATCTTATTTTGAGGCTGTGTAATAGGAATAAGCATCTATTAGCTGGTAGGAAGCACGTGCACACATATACACACATGCATGCACACACAGAAACTACTCTAATCCCTTATGTCTTAAACAATTTGACATTTTTACTTGAAAAAATCATTGCAAACATTGGTAATGTTATGCCCTAAGAAGAGAGCAGACACAAAATGAGTTGTTTCTCCAGGAGGGAAAGCAGGCTGCAGCTACTTCCAGAAGGTCAAGAGATTAGGGTATGAATATCTAAGACGTGTGTGTATTTTTCTGCCACAGAGAGATTTCACACAGTACACAAATGGAGGATCAACTAACAAGCTACCAGTCAAGGGGAGATTCAAGAAATTTCAAAGAAATGCTCTGAACCCCAAAACAACAAAGAAAACATGTTTTGAAAAGTACACAAAGACAGTTCTCTTAAAAATCTTTCAGGACTCCTCGCCAAAGTGGCATGTTACACATCCCCTTCTCCATAATCTATACCATCTGGGCTTTCCGTACCCCACCAGTAGGTGTAAGAATGCCTATCATTTGCACCCTTGCCCATACAAGGTATTATAACTTAAAAAAAAAAATTTTCCAAACCTGTAGGTTAAAACACAACGTCTGCCTGCTTTAACTTGGAGGTCTCTAAGTTGCTTACAGTACAACCTCAGGATCCATTGATGCTCACTTTGTAGCCCCAAAAGAAAAAGCTTCAAAGGAAGGCCAAGTGAAATCCTGGACATGCAGCGTGATGAAGAAATAAGGGCCACTGGTTAACCAAGAGTCAACGCAAGCAGTCTCTGTGAAGTTCTTTCTCACTGTTCCTGTTTCTTTTTCTCCTCATCCAACAAATGAGTAATAGAAGCATCTTGAATTTGCCTTCCAATTTAACAAGCACCTTTATCTTCCCCAATGAGCTTCATTAAAATTCTGTAATAAGCTGACTGTTTTCTAGACGCAGATCCAGAAAATGGGCTTTCCCTCAGGGTCTTGAGTTGCTAAGTGGTAAGACCCAGACTAGAACCTGTGTTTCCTGACGACCTGTTTAAAGCTCTTTCTACCATGGCATAGTTCCTTAAGATAAACCGAGTGAAAGAAAGGTAATTTTCACTCATAATTCACCAGGAAAAAAATAAAAGAAGAGGGGGAGAAGGAGGAAGGAAGAGAAAGAGAAGAAAGGCAGTTGCCCCATTCTCCCAGGGCTAATCTTCTGCTCCCATGCTCTTGAACCAATTTTAAACTCCACCTAAAGTTACCATTTTGTAACATCAGTGCTACTTCCAGCCGGGCCTGCCTGTTTGGTTTTTGTTAGCTTTGACCAAAGTGCTAGTTATTACACTAAAATTCTATTTTGAGGTTTATCATGAATATTGGTTTCTACAAAATCTTTCATTAAGAAATGTTAGAAAACACAGCTCTCAGTCACTTGCCATGGGGCACAATACTCAGGAACTACTTTTCTTCACTCTTCCCAGTCTCAGGGACACCAATCCAGATTGAATTACATCTAAAAGTAGCCTAAGGCCACGTTTTTGGAATAAAATCACTAAGGACACAGGTTGATTTTAGGGCAAATTTTAGGTCTGGCATTTTCTCATTCTGCTCCAGATCTAGGGGTTAAACTCTACTGAAATACCTATCCTTGCTTTCAATGGGAACTCACCCTCCCCAGGCCCTTCCAGCCTTGGCCAGGATTCGATCATCCATTTAACAGCTATTCACTGCACGTTCACATTGTGCTAGGTGCTGGGCATACAAAGAAGAACAAGATAGATACTGTTTTTGTTCTTTAGAGATGACACACTAGTGAGAAAGCCACACAAAAGACAAGTAAACAAACACAGCTATGATCGATTACAATACTCTAACGGAAATAAACAGGGGCACTAATGGAGAATAATGAAGGCACCTTCCTTCTTTAGGGTGGCCAGGCAAGGCCTTCTTGGAAAGTAAGTCGGTAACAGAACTGTCATCAACCCACTTAGACTAGTGTTCCATTACTGGAACGCTAAGCATGTGGGGGTTATTTATATCCTACTGCTCAAGGTCATTGCGAAGGTCTGATTTTTCACTCATGCAAAAATTCAAAGAAATCGCAATGTCCAGCATAAGTGAGTTAATGAGCATTCCTTCCTTGACCCACACACGCTTCAATCCATATTCTTTCCCTTAGTAGGTGGCTGATGAACAGGTCAAAAACCAAACAGGCCACGGCAGGAATGGCATCAGGCATACCAACAAGTTCTGCTTTAGAAATCAGTCATGAAAGGTCATTCCAGTTTAAATTACAATCAACATATAAGAGCCAGAAATTCCAATCAGTGCAAAAATGGCCTCTTTACATCCCATCAAGGAATCGTTTATCTAAGATGACAAGAGGTATATTGCCAACAAATCTACAATTCTGTTTCCAATTAATGCAAACTTATAATATTCCAAGCTGTTATTAGATTTCAATTAATAATCTGTGATGCCTCATTAATGCAAATATGCTCTTCGTGGTGCTAAACCTTCATTAGTGAAATGGGTCCAATGACATGACTGTTTCATATGATAATGGAACTGTGATTAAAAGGCACAATTAATCACTTTCTTCTACTACATAATCTCTGTGACAGTTTACTTATGCCTATATGAAGCATTTGTTTCTTGCAAACAGCCAATTTATATTTAAACTATTTAACAGCATAAAGAAAAGCAGAAATATCATACTGAATTATCTCTAATAGTTGCAAAGAATCCCAGCACCAAGTTAGGTTCTTCAGGAATAACAACCGGGCATGAGGGCTCACACACACCTGTAATCAGAGCATTTTGGGAGGCCAAGGTGAGAGGATCACTTGAGCCCAAGAATTTGAAACCAATCTGGCTGGGCATGGTGGCTCACGCCTGTAATCCCAGCACTTTGGGAAGCTGAGGTGGGTGGATCACGAGGTCAAGAGATTGAGACCATCCTGGCCAACAGGGTGAAACCCCGTCTCTACTAAAAATACAAAAATTATCTGGGTGTGGTGGTACATGCCTGTAGTCCCACTCACTAGGGAGGCTGAGGCAGGAGAATCGCTTGAACCCGGGAGGCGGAGGTTGCAGTGAGCCGAGATCGCGCCATTGCCCTTCAGCCTGGCGACAGAGTGAGACTCTGTCTCAAGAAAAAAAAAAAAGAAAGAAAGAAAAGAAGAGACCAACCTGGGCAACATAGTGAGATCCCATTTTTACAATAAAAAATAATTAGCCAGGTGTGATGGCATGCACCTGTAGTCTCAGCTACTCAGGAGACTGAGGTGGGAGGATTGCCTGAGCCCAAGATGTTGAGGCTGCAATGAGCCATGCTTGTCTCAAAAAATAAAAAATAAAAAAAAGTCACATAGATGATGCCATTCTCCATTAAGAGCATAAAGTGTCAAACAGCAAATCTCAGTCACATAGCTGTCCATGCTTTTTATTTCTCTTGTCTGTGTACTTTCCATGCTTTGAACCCTGAATTGCTCCACCAGCAGTTTCAAGCCAGCAACAGATCCTGAGCCAAACATAGCAAAAACAGGACACTATTCCCACCTCTCATTTTCTCTCCCTCCATGCAGCGAAGTTTGACTCAAAACCAAGCTGCCTGGAACAGTCCATTACTACTACCTGCCCAGTGTCCTTCCCCAATTCTGACAAAAACACTGTTTTGCCTTTGCAGAACTGCCCATCTCTCATATCCACGTGGACCTGGTTGGTGGTCAATTGCAACCCTTCCCTCAAGCAGCCAGACAGAGGATCATAAGCAAGCCTGGGCCATCAAATGCTCCAATACTCAGCACTCTGATTGATTCAGGAATGGGCTCCTGAATCCAGTCATCTCCTGGGATTTTTTTTCTGACATTCATTTACTGCTAATAAAGAATACCACTTTCACTCCATGCTTGAGTTTTGTTTGCTGTTTGTGATTTTTGGAGAATCGCAGAAATGAAAAGTAACAAACACATGTTAAGGGTCATCCACCCCATTCCAACCTCCACCTTAACCATCACCCAGGTAAAGTCTAGCTCCTTTAGCCTCCTTCTCTCTCAATCCCCAATGTTACTTATTGCCAAGAGACATAAACTGTGCAAAAGCCACACACTTCTCCTTCCTAAGTAAATAGTTCTAAAAGTCTATTGAGATTCCATTTTAATTGTTGCTTAGTAACCATCACAAGATTGGAACTGTTTCCTAGCTTAAAAAATAACACTATAAAAAAGATCATTTAGGGCTGGGTGCAGTGGCTCATGCCTTTAATCCCAGCACTTTGGGAGGCCAAGGCAGGCAGATTACAAGGTCAGGAGTTGGAGACCAGTCTAACCAACATGGTGAAACCCCGTCTTTACTAAAAATGCAAAAATTAGCTGAGCGTGGTGGCATGCACCTGTAGTCACAGCTACTCGGGAGGCTAAGGCAAGAGTGAGCCGAGATGGTGCCACTGCACTCCAGCCTGGGCGACAGAGCGAGACTCCATCTCAAAAAAAAAAAAAAAAAAAAAAATTAGATATTTAAAATTAAGAAGCTGTCTAAAAAATGAGTTGTTTACAAACTCAGATGTTATAGTAGCTTTGCATCAGAGACACAATCCTAAAATATTTAAAACAAAACAAAATGACTGGATGTGGTGGTTCATGCCAGGAATCCCAGCACTTTGAGAGGCCAAGGCAGTAGGATCACTAGAACCCAGGAGTTCAAAAACAACCTAGGCAACATAGTGAGACCTTGTCTCTGTTTAAAAAATTTTAAAAATGGCAGGGCGTAGTGGCTCACGCCTATAATTCCAGCACTCCGGGAGGCCGAGGGCGGCGGATCACGAGGTCAAGAGATCAAGAACATCCTGGCCAACATGGTGAAACCCTGTCACTACTAAAAATACAAAACTTAGCTGGGCATGGTGGCACGCACCTGTGGTCCCGCTACTCGGGAGGCTGAGGCGGAAGAATCGCTTGAACCCAGGAGGTGGAGGTTGCAGTGAGCCGAGATTGCGCCACTGCACTCCAGCCTGGTGACAGAGCAAGACTTTTTTTTTTTTTTTTTTAATTACACAGGCACAGAGAGAGAAGACAGTCACAATTTGTACATTAGGTCAAAACATTGTGTGCCTGTAGTCCCAGCTACTCAGGAGGCTGAGGTGGGAGGATCACTTGAGTCTAAGAAGTTGAGGCTGCAATGAGCCATGATCACACCACTGACTTTCACCTGAGCGATGGAGTGAGTGAGACCCTGTCTCAAATATTAAAAAATAAGTATAAAACAAAATGTTTGAGGATTTTATTTCAATAATGCCAATGTATTCCTCTTTGATGTTTTGACCTAATGTACAAATTGTGACTCTGTCTTCTTGGCAACGAAAGTAATGCTGAGTCTTAATCTATGTGTATTAGTATGCTAGCCAAACTATTCTTCTTCCATATGTAGTTATATATTAAATGTATAAAATAGAAGTGTTAAATACCGCTCTTATGATTGAGATATATCTTTATTTAAATAGCTATCCCTTATCAGAAAATACATATTTATAAAGTTTTTGACTAATAAATCAATACTTATTTGTAATACTGATTTATAAATATTTTTGATTTATAAACATTTATTGATTTACAAAGCACACAGGATGTAATAATGGTTTCAGTGCATCTGCCAACAATCAGTCATTGGTAAGAGTTGCTAGAGTAGTAAACTGAGAAAAGCAAAATGGCCTGAACACATGGTAGGAAAGAGCACAGTGAATGACTGGTTACGTCTGCCGAGGCTGTGGGAGTCAGAAGTGGTAGCAGGCACTGTAGAGTTCTGTTTAATCTACTGCAGTGTGAAAAAGTCCAGTTGTTCTACCAGTAGCTGCTTCACCTTTATGAAGTCACAATTCTCTGGTTCTCTACTCATCTTTAAAACGAGAGTTTTGATTAGATGACCTCTTAGGTCCCTTCCAGTTTGAATATTCTATGATATTCTGAAAAAAACAATCATAATGTCTCTGTATTAGATCCCCAGCAGTCTGGTGTGGGGCTAGCTAACCACAGGCAGTAGTGAGCATCCATGCGAGAGCTCTGAGGAAAAGGCATAGTAGAGGAAGCAAACCTTCACTGAGCTGTTTAGCTTGGAGAATGATGCCTTAAAAGCAAACTACCCTGTAAATGGACTTGGTAGGAAAGTGCACAGTGAATGATAAGTCTATCATCTTCTCACATATATTTTCAAAAAATTATTCCTAGAATTATTTTGCAAAGGAATTAAATGTCCATGATTTCTTTAAAAAAAAAAACACAATTTTCATGACAACCTTTCAAACGTGTTCATTTCATAGATGGAAATGTGCTTGAGTCTCCGTCAGAATATCTGCAGCCACAAAAACTGAAAACGTACTATTTCACGAAATAGGAAGTGTAGAGATCAGGCAGGTTCAGTGACTTCACCATGTTCTGGGTGACCCCAGATCTTCTGAGCTTTCTGCTCTAGTGACCTTATGAAGGCTGTGTCTTCAGGCTAGTTCCCTGAATGGTGATTAGATGGCTGCCTATGGCAATCGGTGCTCTGTGCTTCTTTGTTCACTTCCTGAAATAGACTAGCTGTTCTTCCTTAGAAGCATGAGCAAGGTTCTCCGTACTGCTATGTGGCCCAAATTGATTCCTACCAGCTCTTTGAATCCCTGGTAAGACTGATGGAATTATTCTGATAAGGAAGGAAAGAAGAAAAAGAAAACCCTTGACCTCTGGGAACTGCTCAACACATATAGCTGGGCCTCACTGTCAGAAACTAACCTGGCACTCACAGCCAGGCCACATTATTATACTGGTGGACATAAACAATCTCACAGAACACAAACAACTCAAGAAAAGCCGCTCTGAGACCCTGATAAAGGAAGACAAAACAAGACTATTTCATAATTTCTCTAAGCACAGAGAAAGGAAAGGTCATGGCACAACCCCTAAGATACTAAACATCCCCGTCAATTGGCTAGTAAGAGTGACTGCTACTTCATGAAAAACAGCTTTAGCCTGTCTTCTCTGTAGAGATGTATTGAGATATCCAATCATAAAATTATCCCCACTTTGTGACAGCACCCTATCCAGAATGAATCTCCCCCCTTCCTTAGACTCTCCCCAAAATCACCCAACTGAACTCCAAATTCTTTGGAATATCCTATGGTTCTCTGTGGTGTGTTCTCCTTCATTGCAATGAGTAAAGAATCCAGGCCGGGCGCGGTGGCTCACGCCTGTAATCCCAGCACTTTGGGAGGCCGAGGTGGGTGGATCACGAGGTCAAGAGATCGAGACCATCCTGGTCAACAAGGCAAAACCCCGTCTCTACTAAAAATACAAAAAATTAGCTGGGCACGGTGGCGCGTGCCTGTAATCCCAGCTACTCAGGAGGCTGAGGCAGGAGAATTGCCTGAACCCAGGAGGCGGAGGTTGCGGTGAGCCGAGATCGCGCCATTGCACTTCAGCCTGGGTAACGAGCGAAACTCCGTCTCAAAAAAAAAGAATCCAACTTTCCCTCCAAGTATGTTTCCTAGAGGTCTCTAGATAGAGGGCATTAATTTTGATTTAGACCAATGTTTGCTAACCTTTTTTTTTCATTATAACCCCCCAAGGAGTCTCTTTAGGCTTTTTTTCCTACTCACCCCACACCATTTAATCCCACAGATATACTATATAAGTTTTTTTTGGGGGGGGAGGGGGTTTGAGACAGGGTCTCACTTTGTTGCCCAGGCTGGAGTGCAACAACCCAATCATGGCTCTCCGCAGCCTCAACCTCCTGGGCTCAGGTGATCCTCCTGCCTCAGCCCCCTGAGTAGCTGAGACTACAGGTGCATATCACCACACCTAGCTAATTTTTGTACTTTTAGAAGAGACGGGGTTTTGCCATGTTACCCAGGCTGGTCTCAAACTCATAGGCTCAAACAATCCCATCCACCTCGGTCTCCCAAAGTGCTGGAATTATAGGTGTAGGCCATCATGCCCAGCCAATATGTGTGTTTTTATATATACAAAGGGTAAGATTCTCTCCCCTATACCACCCTCACAAACCAATTTTTGCACGGTTTAAACTAAATTATAAAGGGTAGAAAGGATGTTGAAGAGTCCCCAACAGTATGTTAAAAAGCACACCGCTTCTTAGCAATCGACCTGTTTAGCACAGTAATATTAACACTCGATGTTTTTTTAGCACTTTCCATACACCAGGCACTGCTCTTAGGTGTCTATTAATTTTACACAGATTAAATAACGTTATCCATCCAAAAAAAAAAATCTGTGTGGTAGATGTTAGAATTATCCCCAGTTTAAAGCCAAGGAAACTGAGGGACAAATGAGCCAAGTGTCACGCCCCAAGTCACTGGGTTAATAAATGGTGGAGACACCAAATAACTGCCCTCTGACTCCAGGGAATATGCTGACAACCATGAGGACACTGCCTCACATTCCACAGCAGCTCCAGACACCCTTGCTCAATACACGCACAAATGAGCAAACGAGAGCCGTAATGTGCACGGTACGACACTGCCTTGTACCAAACACAAACAAGGCAGTAAAAATTATGAACACAGGGTAAGACTTAAAAATAAGATGTCTGTCACACAGAGAAACATTTTGGTGGAAATCTTTCAGGGAAAATTTTTATAGTCTGTGCTGCCTGACTGTCAAATGTTTCAGACAAGTAATCCCATTGTGTGTGTGTGTGTGTGTGTGTGTGTGTGTATTTACAAGGTGGAAAAAATTAGGAATTCAAAAGTGATGATGACATCCTACAACTGCTAGATGGAACTCAGTTCTCCCTGACCATGGCCATGATTGCTCATTTGAACTTGCTGCTGCCTGGTCATGAGGCCAAGACTTCCCGTCCTCCTCACGAGCCACCACATTTTCCACGTTTTTAGAGCATTCTTCCTATAGAGGAAACCTCTTTAGCATAGTTTGTTTTTACATCTATCTTTTTCGTTGTTGTTCTAATGTTGCTAAAAAATCAAGAACCCCAAAACCTATCTTCTTCTGAGGTCAAGCCATCCACTCACAGGACTTCCGCTCAAGCTGGAACCCTTACGTGAGCTGATCTTACACAATCGAATAGAGAAAGAAAATGGCTTTTGTGATGAGCATCTGCTGTTTTGTTAAAAATGTGGTTAAAGACATTAACAAAAGTGACATTACCAGCTGTTGTAATGTCAAGCAGCTTAGCTAAACTGTTTTTTGTCAAATGACAACATATGACACCCAAATCAATTCCAAACCAATAACACGTTGTTACTTGTAAAACAGAGCTGAATGAGAGTGAGAATGAGAGCACGTGCGTGCGTTAGAGAGAGAGAGAGGTTGATTAAAATACAAATTCAAATTTCTCCTGAAGTTGGAACAACAGACAATGGGATCCTGATCATTTTCATTATGAAATTTTTAACTTTATTCCAAACAAAGCAAAAAAAAGATGATTATGCAATCCATATTCTGACACAAGAAACAATTTGCTTTGTAAAATTCTTGTGATAGCAAGAAGATATGACAGTGAGTTTCCGGCCAGTTAAAATCTGACTTGCTTCTCTCCTTGAGCCACACACACCTCCTTAGGAGCGTGACAATCACAGGAGAAGAACTGTCTTGTGTGGCTATGTTCAGTCTCCCTATTTTTATCTGCCCATCATGTTTAATTATCGGGCCATTACGAGGTGGCAAATCGGTAGGATTGCCAACCACATTGTCCTTATGGCTGAAAAGCCTGTGGCAGTTGAAACTACCAACACCCTCCCTATGTACATCACAGAGCCTGTAAAAGCAAAACAGCACGTCTGCCTGCCTGCCATAGTCATGGCCAATCCTGAATAAATGTTTAATTTCCACAACTGTGATGAGGGTAGGGGCTGACTTGTGCCAGTGCTTAGGAATCCATGGGTATTTCATGTGCACAATTATTAGTAGTGTAATTCACAAATGACAAGTCCACCCACTGAGCCTGAGCTCAGTCCTGCTCTGCTAGAGTTGGCGTGACTTAGTCATCAAGAAAGAAGACACTTCCAAGGGCACGATTCCTCCTGGAAGGAAAACAAAGGGGTGTGCTTTGGGGATAGGATGCTTGCCAGGAACAGAAGGTACGCTGCACATGGAGAGTGTTTCAAGGTAGGTAACTCAGGAGGGACCTGCATTTGGGGAAAAAAGAAACCACCAGAACCAATAGAAAATGCAGAAATAAACAAGCAGCTGTGTGCCTCTATATTTACTACGTGAAAGGAAAACAGGGCTGAAAGTCACAATCAGCATACGGAGACACACAAAGAGGGGCACCTGGGAAAATCAATGTGCATCAGGCTTGATAGTGCCTGCTTCCTCGAGGAGCTACTGCATTATCATAGGTGGATAAAGTCACCCCTTCAGCTGCCACAAGATGATGATGCTTCTCTGCTGAGATCGTATTAAAGGTGGTGCTGATGCTAACAGCAAAAAGAATGTAAACTGATGTTGGAAAGAATTTTCAAGAGCAAAGCCACAGTACAGGACAGACCATCAGGTGAAATGTATGGGGAAATGTTAGAAAAATATGGAAAGCCCTAGAAATGTCAAAAGTCCAGCTCTGTGAGGGGACAGAAGAAGGGGTAGAATGACCTGAAGGCCACTGTAGTGCAGTTACTATAGGACAGGAAAGCTTCCTTGAGGGCATTAAGTTTGACGTTTCCAATAAAGGAAAGACCGTTTTTAGTATTTTTTTAAATTGTGTTTTGTCATTTTATAATAACTTCCAAGGTAGATCTTTTCATTTGCTCTTGGAATTAACCTGTACGTGTCCTATAGTCACTGGTCTGTTTAAGTCCTCTACTACAGAAGAAGTAGAATTTAAGCCAAATGCTGGAAGTAGGGGTCAGTTACAAATTCTTAAGTGCTTATTTCTGGATTTGTTTATTCACTCATTTATTTAACCAATGAGATCGTGCAGTCCAGCCTCCGTTTTCCTAAATATTTAGAAAACAGATTGACCACGGGATCATGGTAGTGGGGAAATCTGGTTTTCTTCTAAGAGTGCTATTTGTTAAATATTCTGTATTTATCAGATGTCCTACTATATGCTTGTGTATAGACTTCATCTTATTCTAATGCTAACTTTATGAAATGTGTTCGCTTTTACCCTCTTTATAGATGAGAAACTGGCTGGCAATTACAATTAATATGAGCAGAAGTTAGGACTGGAACCCAGGACTGATTTCAGAGCCAGCATTTGCTAGTCACTATGCTATATTCCTCCTCATAAACTTCTAAAAACACTGTTCACAAGTACATCATTCCCCTATGGCTTCCCTGGATATTTAGAGACCTGGATTATAATGGGAATTTTGGACTAAGGTAAACATTTCAACCGCAAGACCCGATAGAATCTTTCCTATGAGAAATGGTCTCAGGCTTACAACAAAACTAGCAAGTTCTTCCAGGGTACAGGACACCCCATTTGAGGCAAGGCCCAGAACTTTAAACAACTCTATCAAAGGTCCTAGTTTCTAACACAGATCTCTCGGTTTTGGGTAAGACCCCTTTAGCCTAGGCTGGAATGAAAACAGGAGAGGAAGTTCTACAAAAGTCATTGTGCATGCATTATCTCTTTGCCCTCCCCTGTGGCTCTGCCAGGTGTTCCTTACCTGGACACAGAACTGCACAGGTCAAGTAACATGTCCAAACTCAGCCAGGTCCTAAGAAACAGAGCACAGATTCAAGCCCAGTTGTATCTGCCTCCAAAATGAGCAAAATGAGGGCTCTTTTCTGTTACAATACAGGCTATGACATTACCTCCAGAGGTAGGTAGGCACCCACACGAGTGTTCTTGAACTCACCTTACATCTCACCTGATGTGAAAAGCCTGCATCACCCTCTGGGACATACAAGGCGCTGGGTAGTCCACAACCACCACCCCTCCAGGTACACATCAGCTCCCTTGCTTCCAGTTAACTGCCACAGAGGCCTCCTTCTGTTCCTCCAAGGCCCCATGTGCTTTCCTTTGTACCTGTGGTTCCCCTGTTAAGAAAACTTTTCCCTGTCCATCTCTGCCACCTTTCTGACTCCTGCTCATCCTCAGACTTCCCTGGAGGAAGCCTCCCCAGCATCCCTGGCCAGACCAGATTTCCATACTGTACAGCAGAGTTTCTCAACCTCAATCCTATCGACATTTGGGGCCAGGTGATTCTTCGTTGTGGGATCTGCACCGAACATCATGGAAAGTTTAGCAGCATTCACTAGATGCTGGTAACACCCGCCCCTCAGTCGTGACAACTAAAAATGCCTCCAGACATTGCCAGAAGCCCGTGGAGGACAAAATCACTATTAGTTGGGAATCACTGACCTACTGCTCTGTAGAATCAGTTTCCTTATCTTTAGAGCAGTGGCTCCAGAGCACACTATGTGCTTCTGTTATTCTCTGACCATCTCCTTCATGTGACAGTGAGTTTCTTAAAGGCAGAAACAGTGCTGGCTTCTGCTCACCCTTAAATGTCCAGTGTTCAGGGGTGTGTCTGGCTTAAAGCGGGATTCCAAGAAAAACATTTTTTGGAATTTCTACCTACAAAAGGTTTGGTGGGAGATCATAAACTTAAGTAGGCAGCTAGTGGAAGACTGCAGAAGTTTTACTGAATAAAAAATAATCCAGCAGAGTTTGGCTCAGGGCAAATGAATCCCTGGGCAGGATGGACATTAACTAAACAACTAACTCATTAGCAGAACTTCCTGCCAAAGGTGGTGAGCGGTTATCAGCAGCCCTGACAGCATCAACCGGTGACAGAAAGACAGCCCACCAAAACGGCAGCAGGGCCCTAATTAAAAGAAGAGCCTGTTCTTTGGCAAGAACTGTCACGCAGCCATGGTACTGCTGGGACGTGGCAAATCACACCCATCTAAAAACACACACCATGACCTGGCATCTTTGCCCAGCTGCGCTATCCCATGTTTCCCTGATGGAAATTAGAAAATAATGTAGCCTCAGCTGACAGGTTTATTAAGACACAGAAGACATTACAGAGGCCCTTTTGACATTCTAATCTCTAACGCAGTCAGGGTGAGACACTGACTTGCCACCATTATTGAAAGTAATTGTTAAAAAAATAAAGAGGTGAGAGAGAAGGAGAGCAATCCTATAAAGCTGTCAAGTTAATTATTTGGCCTGCAGGTGTGTTCAGTGCTTTGATCTGCCTGCCCCTCGGCTCGCCAGGGCTTTGCCAGTGTTTTCTCCACCCCTAGCTTGGGACAGTCCAATCTAAAGCTATGAGATTTAAAGCAGAATTCTACCTTGGCCAAGTTTTTTCCTTGCCTCATTATACTTACCTATCAGTCCAAATCTCCATTCTTCCCTATGGCTCGGTCCCATTGGCATACCAAACCCCAATTTTCCCAGACAGATAATCCAGTTAAAAACAACCAACTCATGTGAAATGCCACAGAGAGGCACAACACAAAAGCAAGTTGTATTCAGAGTGAATTTAATTTCCTAGGCAGTTTAGATCACAGATCAGAAACCTATACATTTTCACAAGCCGGGCAAATAACCTGAATGAGTCACGTAAGCCAGATGGGAGCCAAAAGGAAATGATGAGGATGACGAAAAGCGGGAACAGCAGGCTGTGAGCACAGTGTCAGCAGAGAAAACCCACCATGCCAGGGAAGCTACCGTGGCTACGGCCTGGGCTGTAAACCCACCACATGCAGAGTAGATGCTCAATTAACACTCAGTGAATGAACGAATGCCTGCCTGAGGGTTCACCCTTTTGTTTCCATGTCTGTTATTTCCACCAGAAGAATGTTTTTCAGGCTTGAATCTCCAGTGCCTTCAGCGCAACCTATCATTTGGAAAGTGGTGAAGTTTAGGAATTAAAGAACAGAAACAAAGCGTGCATGGGAGTCACTAACGCATGTGGAAAACAACATTTATGCCACTTTCAGGAATGGGGAATCCACACAGCTCATTGTTGTAAGTGATGTTATTTCCAACTTGTTATGGGTGAGCATTATTTAGAATAGCTTGGGAGACCATAACGTTTAGCGATAGGCACAGTAGCCCATCAGGGATACAAAATGAAGACCAAGTTTAAGAATGCCAAGTGAGATTATAATCATACCTATCTTTGCTCAAAGAAGCAAAGGGAAAAAGCATACCCCTGCTTCTTCTCCTCTCCTATAGAAATTTCTTTTCCCCTTAGTACTCTCAAGGAGTAAATACCTATGCTCAAACTATGAAAAGGATGTTGGCAGAAGCAAACAATACAGAAGAGTGTAACAGGAAAAATACACCCACTACTGAGAGGTGTCCTCTGTGAACAATTTCAGGGCTGAGTGTATATATTTATGTGTGAAACATAAATAGGATTGTGATACCTTACGGCAACTTCTTTTTTTCATTCGACATCTATGGCTTTTTTTTATATTTATGAGAATGTCTACTTTGTTCTTTTTATCTACTGTTCAGTAAAAACTCCCTTTATAAGCACAAAAGGCCAATTTCCATTCATCAAGGAAAGGCTCCTATAATATTGTGCTCTTTTTCCTATCTCCAATATTATGTTTAAACAAATCATGGGAATCAATTAAAAAGTGGCTGACATTGGCTTGTCTCTATTGTAGGTATTGTTTTTAAATAATTTGGGCTTGAAAAAAATTATCTAGGGATGTCAAAGCATGAGGTAATTAGAAGAGAAGCATTACCCAGGGATGTTAGGAACAGGAAATGTATTTTTGAGGAAGGTTTTGGAAGAGGAGTTATGCATCCAAAGTGTTCACAATTATGGGCCAACTATTCCTATGTACAAATTGAAGACATTATATAAACACTACAAGAATTGGAAACTATACTCATCTTTGGCTGCTATTTCAAGCTTCCAGGAACAAATATTTGTCTTTAGTATAAACATACATCCAATACGTGTTAAGTGTTCATGTCAAGCGTTTGCTAAACAGTACCCATGTACTATCTCACTTAATTCTCAGACTCACCCTGAAAGTAAGGTACTATTACTATCTCCAGTGGAAAAATGAGGGGATTCAGGCTTAAGGCTACACAAAGGTTAGTGAGGCAGCAAAGATGAATCTCAGTAATTTATCTCCAGAACTTGGACTCTATGACCTTCACATCATACCTTTAAAAATGCCACAGACTGACGGACACATAAAGTAGTGTTGCCTTCATGTCCTGGGTTTCTCTTCTAAAAGCAAAGCCTATTTTTGTTGTCTCTCTCTCTAACTAGATTTCCATTTTTGTTTGGCAAGCTTAAGGGAGTGCTCTGCCACCTTAATACCAAATATTCTACCTAAGGTGAGAAGGAGAGAAGAGGAAGAGCAAGAAGCAAGGGCCTTCAGAAACTATTTGTACCTGCCTCCCAAGATAGGGCAGGTTGACCTGGTGTGGCTGACAAGGTAGTTGCTCTAGTTATGCACCGGTGAGACTACTTTCTGCTCCCTAAATGTGCCAAACATATACCATGCTTTGCATGGCAATCCTACCACCCCTCACCACCACCCAGTTATTCACACAGAGGAGTCTTTACTTTCGTCAGATTTCTGCTCAAAGACTATCTTTCCCCACTTTCTAAGAGTTCTGCCTCAACACTTTCTTACTCCATCATCTGTTTTGTGTTATTTTTGGTACTTGTGGAAATGAAGTGCCATATACAGTCAATTGTTTTGTGAATGTCACCATCGCTATAAACCTCTTAGGTCTCCCATTTCTAGAATAATAGAAGGATGATACCTGATAAGTATTTGTTGACTAAAAGAATAAATTGCATACTACTTGAAACACATCTCTTGTTATTCCAGTAGGCAGTATCTAACCAAAGTCTGTGCCTGTATGTACATATATCTATATATACACACATATGTGTACACACACATATATATTTGCATTTTACAGCTTATACTCTTAATTACCAATAGAGAAACTCAACAAGCAGCATGATAGGAATCCAACTAGTATAAAACCAACTCAATTACAAGCACAGGACTTAGAGGATAATCGAGCATTACAATCATTGTGAAGGAAGATGCTTAGTGATTGATTCGTTGGCAACTAACTACGTTCTGATATTTGTGAATGAACTGTACAAACTTCATTAACTTTATGGAAAATTCATTTTTTCCTGTTGCCTATCCTGCCATGAAAGTGGAGAACTGCTCAGAATCCTGCTTTAGATAAATGTGCAAAAATCAAAATTTGTGGCTGGGCATAGTGGCTCATGCCTGTAAGCCCAGCACTTTGGAAGGCTGACGCAGGCAGATCACTTGAGTTCAAAAGTTTGGGACCAGCACAAGTAGCACAGTGAGACCTCAGCTCTACAATAAAACAAATTAACCAGATGTGGTGGTGTACACCTATAGTCCCAGCTACTTGGGAGACTGAACAGGGAGGATCGACTAAGCTGAGAGGCTGAGAATGCAGTGAGCTGTGATCATGCTAGTGCACTCCAGCCTGGGTAACAGAACGAGACCCTGTCTCAATAAGTAAATAATAAATAAATAATTTTGTTTAGTAATTATTTATTTATTATTTATATATTATTTATATTTTATATTATTTATATAATTATTTTAGCTATTATTTATTATTCATATATTATTTATATATTATTAAGTAAATAATAAATAAATTTATTATCAACTTGCCCTGAGTTGATCAAGTTACTACAGTTAATGATGAATTTATTTCTCATTTTGATGTTCATGGTTGCAGAAACTCCAAAAATTCCTAGTCAGTACCCAGACAGGGACCTGGCAATAAACACTTGAAATAACTGCCTGTTGGATCAATGAATAAGACAAGAGACAGACAGACTTCATTCCTCCCAAGAGATATCTTCTACTCCTTCTCTATGATTGTTAGACTGATGTAATTAATCTAACACATGGAACAGATTTTACCCTTCATTTTCAAGCGCATTGTCTATTAACGGTTTCCATGAGCACACTGATTATGCAAGGTTCTTGTTAATGGATCTCTGCCAATACCAACCATCAAGCTAATGATCTGAGCTTGCCAGCTCCAAGGTGAAGGACCACTCTTGGGCATCTCTCTCCAGGACTCAGAGAAGAATCCCCTCTGCAAATGATCTTGGGGAAGCAGGTGTCCACTCTGCCTGCCAGAGGCTCTACCAGCACAGGGTGGGGGCATCGAGGGAGGAGAAAATAAAACCCAGTAATTCATATCGGTTGAGATTATTGACTTCACTTTCAAAGAAGATAAAGTAAAATAAAAAGGAAGATCCGTGTTTTTGAAAGGTAAGACAGGGGACACTATCCTGCATTTCATCAATGTCAGCTTTTTCGTCAGGCGGTGGTGTACCTCCTGTGACTTGTCAATGGCACCACACAGTGAAGCTAAAAGGTTGAAGGTTATTTTTGTAACGATTGATACTCTTTCTGCCACAGCAGTCAAGCATCTGAAGATTCTTCCTTTCTCTCCTCTGCTCTGGTGAATCCTGTTTAAAGTTCCTGGGTGAAAGAGCTGTAAACCCCAGCAGACATCAAACCTGAAATACTAACTTGACATATCGGGATGTGCACTGCTATTCACTGCTTGGCTTCAGGCCCCTTCCAGAGCACTTGAAATACAGTTGGAGGATTCTTTGAATATGGGGTAAAAGTATATGGATGACCTAGATTGACAATGGATTCTCTTCAATCAAATAAAAAAGTCAGTTTGGGTCAGCACATGCCACCAGCTAATGGAAAGATTGCCCAAAATTATGTGTGCCAAAATAATGAAAGAATGTGCTGATATGTCAATGCACATGTTTCCTGCCTCTATCCCGCCCACTTCACAGCTCTAAATAGAAACACACAAACAGAAATTCCAATGAAACAAAAGGAATATTTGAAAGATCTCAAGGCTTTAAGGGGTAGTGTAATACCCCTGAAAACAGTGTGGTGGTTCTGGGCTCCACAAACTAGTTGGAAATAAACACTCATCACTGCACAGGGCAGGAGGAATAGCAAAAATATGTTGGCTAATTTGTAAATGTCACATACAGTGTTCTTTGCTTCATTGCATAGGGAGGCAACATGTTATGAAAACATTAAAAACCATCTTTTGGTGATAATAGCTGTTTTAAACTGACAAATTATAGAAGTCAAAGTGAAATAATCTTTGCAACTCCATAGAGAAACAGAAAACTATTGATGCCCTTAGAAACGTCACAATCCACGTTCCCCTTTCGAAGGTTAGAATGATCTTTAGTATATTTTGGGGAAGTAATATCCCAAGTCAATACAAAGTCAGTGACAGTGAAGATTCTTCCACATCTTTAGGAGACAAAAAAGTCCCCTGGAGAAGAGAAACCAAGTTCCCTGGTGACATTCAGCCAAAATCTCCAGCTGTTAGAATTTGGATCTCTAGTGCCATCCAAACTTCAACTTAAGAATGCAATAAAGTGGGGATGGAGACAATTCCCGGCAGGGAGGACGTAGAATAAAAACGGAACCAGGGCTACCCTAACAGCACTAATCTCAAAAGCTGCTTCAACTGGCAAGAAAAAGAGGAAGTACTACACATGCCTGCAATTACAGTGCTACACGGAATGGACCTCTGTGGTTTCTGACGATCCAGCATTCCTCCTGATTTTTCCTTTGGGACAATCATTTCTCATCTACTCTCGGTTCACATGACTGGAGAAGGGGCCTTCCAGGTACAGGCATGTGACTAAACTAAATAATCCATTCCCTAACCTCAGCTTCCTATAAGAGGTGGTCCAAGGATTTTTGCTGAAACCCCTGGAAGAGAGTGGCTTTCTTGACGGTGGGTTAATAAGGTAGTCAAGAGGTAGTCAGGTTTGCAAGTGGTTGGGCAACTGTCCTTACCACCATATAAAAGAAGTCTTCCAGAGAACAAAGGAATCACAGAAGAAAGCAAATGTGAGAGACAGCTAGAGACTCCCAACAATATATGATTCTGTAAATCCAGCCATGAATGAAGCTTGGTATCCCCACTATTTGCGCCAATAACTTCTCCTATTGGCCGCAGTTGCTTTGATATGCATTCTTATCACTTGCAACTAATGATCCAGCCCACATGAAAATGTGAAATGACCATTCTAAGTACATCCACCTTACCAAATGGACCATATATGTCTTGTTCACCAGTGTGACCCCAGCTGTTAGAACAAAATCAACAAGAGTTGATGTGAGAAGACTTCAAATAATTGTTTAATAATTTTTAAGAAATGATTATTTGTTAACTCATGAATTATCTTCCAAATTCACATCTTTTAAACACAAAAGATAATCAAAACAGGTTTGTCCTTTCTGTCTAAATCCTAGCGAGATCAAACACTGGGAGAAAACAATAACACTCTCCCATATCTATCTGACCCCAGAAAAATTATTATTTCCAAACAGCAGTTTTTGGCAGATATGTATGAACAGGTAATCTACATATGTAATTTAATAGATAAACCTACTTAATTATCTATTTTTTCTCCCACAAACAGGAACACCAGTGCCAAAATATTGAGCAACTCTCCTAAGAACAAGGCATGCAATCCCAAATTCCTGGTTTTCAGAAAAGGTTAACTGGACAAGCAAAAACAAGGAGTCAACTTACTGGGGAGAACTAGAGGCCTCATAAAAAGAAAAGGCCTAATTTTCTATCCCTAACTGACACTTGGGGAACTGATGAAATTAAACATTTTCAAAGACCCTCCATTTCTTATTATCACAAGGAAGTCAAAATATTTCCATCTTTTTTCTATTTTCTTTTTTTTTTGAGATGGAGACTCCCTCTGTCACAGGCTGGAGTGCAGTGGCTCGATCTCGGCTCCCTGCAACCTCTGCCTCCTGGGTCCCGGTTCAAGCAATTCTCTTACCTCAGTGTCCCAAGTAGCTGGGATTACAGACATGAGCCAGCTAATTTTTGTCCTTTTTAATAGAGATGGGGTTTCACCATGTCGGCCAGGCTGGTCGTGAACTCCTGAACTCGTTTTCTGCCCGCCTCGGCCTCCCAAAGTGTTGGGATTACAGGCGTGAGCCACCGCGCCTGGTTGAAAGTCAAAATATTTCTATCTTCTAATTTAACTTTATTATCTTGTTTTTTCTGAAATTTTAATTTAGGGCACTATTTCTAAGGGATGCTATTTTTTAAAAATACCTTCTTTCCTTCAGCTAATGTAAAACAAATAGTTATTTTTGGAAATGATTTTTTACTGTTATTTCCAAAGCTACATTTTGCAGCAAATAAAAGGACTCTTCCCTTCTACAGAAACATTCAGACAATTACATATTGAGAGGATGGTCTATGTGTGCTTGGAGCCTTTGGGTGATGTTCTCTTTGGCCATATGATGTGGTACTGTCATTACCCTGCCATCTAGTGACTCTTATCACAAAGCAAACCTCTCCGAAAGGAGAGGCTTCAAAGATGACTAATTGTGGATGCCAACTGGATGCTGAACTGTTGAGTGGTTTCCATTTCATTATCCAAAGAAAACGCAAAATTTCATAGTAAAATTCTGTTTATTTTTTCATAATGTAGTATTTGGTGGCTTTTAAATTCACAGCCTCTTATTCTTGGGATTTTTAAAATTTTAAATTAACTTTCCTTCCTTTATTCCACATTCATCCATTCACATAATCATTCATTCACTGGTTTTTGGAGAAAGTGTCTTACGCTGTAGCCCAGGCTGGAATGCAGAGGCATGATTACAGTTCACTGCAGCCTCAAACTCCTGGGCTCAAGCAATCCTCTTGCCTCAGCATCCCAAGTACCTAGGATTATAACCACATGCCACCACACCTAGATCTTTTTTTTTTTTTTTTTTTTTAGTTTTTGTATAAATGGGATCTCACTATGTTGCTTAGACTTGTCTCATACTCCTGGCCTCAAGTGATCCTCCCACCTTGATCCCTCTGATCATTAAGCAATTATTAAATGCCTTTCATCTATCAGGTAGTGATCCAGTGCTGAGAACATAATCATGAACAAAACTCCGCACAGCCCCAGCTTTTACAGAATATCCAGATTATAAGAGGAGAAAGGTATTATTCAAACGAGCACATAAGCTTCTTAATACAACAAAAGGTGTGTGGTTCTTCAAATGTACCTAACAGAGGAATAAAACTGAGCTCGGGAAGTCAGGACAGCCAGTTAAGGGAGTGAAAATACGAGTTGAGAACCAGGTAATAAGTAGGCCTATAAGACTTGTGTTTTGCTGGAATAAGAGAAAGAAAGCGGGATGAGGGCAGAAAAAATGTCGGGAAAAAGGAAAGAACGGCAGGAACAGAGATCCTGTAGCAGCAAAAACCTCAGTGCCTGTAAGGAACTAAAAGGCAGTCAGGGTGGGCTGGATCCTGAGACAAAGCTGCTGTGAGATGCGCAGAGGGTCCTCCAGTCAGGACCGTCCAGGATGTTGCAGGTCTCCCGTCAACCAGTAACAGAAATGATCCAATTTACTCCATTAAAGAAACAAAACTGGATACATTCAACACATTTTCTCTGTACCTAATGTTTCAGTAGAAGTGATAGAAAGATTACTATCACATATTCTGGGTGCTTCACCTACATCTTACTGTATGGTATTGGTAACAAAGAAAATACATTTCCCCTACCACCATTCTGTATGTATATACCATTATTTTATTTGGTCATGGTATCTGAAAAGCAATTATAAATCATGATTATAGCAGCTGAAATTTGCTGGAGACTTACTATGAGCACAGCATTGGACCAACTGCTTTCTGTGCATTTCCACAGTGAAATCAGCTACAACCTTAAAAAGACTGTCCAATCCAAAGCTAGCCTCTCAGGTTGAACAATCATGACGGGTTTTACAATAGGGACCCACCATTCCCAAACTGGTATCTTTTTGTTTGTTTGTTTTGTCATCACTCTGTTGCCAGGCTGGAATTCAGTGGTGTGATCTCAGCTCACGGCAACCTCCATTGATTCTCCTGCCTCAGCCTCATGAGTAGCTGGAACTACAGGCACCCACTACCATGCCCAGCTAATTTTTTGTATTTTTAGTAGAGACAGGGTTTCACCATATTGGCCAGGATGGTCTCGATCTCCTGACCTCATGATTCACCCACCTCGGCCTCCCAAAGTGTTGGGATTACAGGCGTGAGCCACCACACTTGGCCCCAAACTGGTATCTTAGGGTCCAGATTCCACCCATCAGGTGTATCTGGGAGGAAGGCAACCTCACTTGTCCTTCCGTGGACCAGTGAATCTCAAGTATTTCTAATGATACCTGTGGTAGTGCAGTTTTCTGAGTGAGCCACCCTGGTACTAATTAGACTGTGTAAAGTGAATGTTCATCCATGGATGTGGCCTTCCATTTTTTTAGTGGCTTATAACCAAGACAAACTGTTCTTAAGCGTTTATTTCAGAGAAAAAAGTATAGACAGCCACCATTCTTAAATTTACAACTTGGTCTCTGCAACCGCTTGTCTTTAAATCCTGGATGCAGGATGAGAAATGGGTTTCCCTGCCAGGTCCTGAGAGGTCTGTAGGAAGGTGATGCCTGGGCAGGGGAGATATGAGTGGAGATCAATGAAGCATGAAATGGTGGAGTCTCTGGGGCTGCAGAACTTTGGAGAATTCCTCATGCTGTCTGCTCAACTGGCCCCAGCTCTCTGCGGGCTCCGTGGGGTCAGGAGGAACCCTTTCTCTGGGTTTTCCTTCTTTCTTCCTCAGCAGAGGAAAATGGAGAAAAGAGCATTAAATTCAGCACAGTCACTGTGAGTGCTAAAATATTTTCTGGATCAATGGTGGTGCTAAACGATCTCCCTGTTTCTAATATTTTTAAGAGTCGATTTTTTTTTTAATCTCATGATTACACCACAAAAATGCAGTGTCATTGGGTAAGGGACCCACCTAAGCCCCTTGGCCTTTTACTTTCTGGGTATCCTTTTTCCCTTTGATAGTACTCCTGTGACTGAAAAAAAATGCTCCTCGACTGTAAGATTTGGATTGTTTTGTTTTATATTTTGTTTATGTTTACATGCATCTTATATTTCCCTGAAAACTAATTAACATTTTTGGCGTTTCTAACTGGAAAAAGTCTATTATTTTTATCCTCGTATTACAAAACAGAAGTTCAGAGAGAAAATATAATTTGGCCAAAATTGCATGGCTAATGAGAAGTCAAGTTAGAACATGATTATAAATCTATTTGCTTTCAAGGTCTATGCTTCTTTTTCTCAAACTGAGGTAAATTTCACATAATATAAAATTAACCATTTAAAATAAACAACTCAGTGCCATTTAATAATATCAATTCATAATATTGCACAACTATCACCTCTATCGAGTTCCAAAGCATTTTCATCATCCCAGAATAAAACACCATGCCCACTAAGCAGTTATTTCTCAGTTTCTTTTCCCCCCAGCCCCTGGAAACCACCAATGCACTTTCTTTCTCTATGGATTTACCTATTCTGAATATCTCATATAAATGTAATCATACATTTGAATCACTCCAGCAGTTAACACAGTGCCTGGCACGTAGTGAACTTTAAAAAATATAGGTTGACTGTGTGAATGAAAGGATAGGGGTGGATAATGATTAAACCACCATAAAATCCTGAGCTATTGTTCTAACATCCACTGCGTGCTCTCCACAAAAGCTCCTTCAAATTTTATCTTCTGTGACAATGACACTATGTCAACCTATCCACAGAGCCCAGCAGTGTTAATGCCACATGTTAATAAAACCCCCCTCTTTCCCCACAGAGCTGGATTTTTATTAAAATGAAGCTTCATAATCTAGATAACCAGGGCTCAGTACAGTCCTATGTCTACTCCCAAATATGTTTGCACAAAGCTAAACTACACATATTGCTCCCTAAAACATGTAACTAATGTGAGTGCCTAAAGAGGAGAATGTGGAATGCTGAATAGGGTGAGCCCCCTGCTATTAACCTGGAAATGATCACCCTGTTGTGAAACTATCCTATAGGGCATCTCAGGGTCTGAGATAACAGCATAATTATATATGCTGACTCTTCCTAGTTGTAATATCTTAGAAGACAGAAGATGTAGGGTAGGAGGGAACAAAAGTTAAGCCAAACAAAAAGAAAACACTAAATTATTTTTACTCAATATAATGACTCTTTGGGAAGTCTAAATGGCAATACTAGCAAAGTTACAATGCATATTTCAGAAAGGAGAGATAAGACGAAAGGTAAAAATGGTGCACATTTAAAAACATATTCTATAAAGGACAATAAAATGAGAAATTCATAGTTTCTCAAAAGGAAAATACCTCTACCTCCTCTGAAAACTAGGATATCACCAACGAATCTTTTACCAAGTAAGTTGAAGCATTTTAGAACTCAATGCTATTAACAACAGCATACTTAATGTCAGCAGAAGACAGATTTCATTAATGTTAACTACCCTAGTACAACCCAGAGAAACCATGACTCAGTGTGTAGTACATTCCAATACAACTTTCTGCGCTAACAGAACTGTTCTATATCTGCTCTGCCCAATATGGTGGCCACTACCCACATATATTTATTGAGCATTTGAAATGGGGCTAATATAACTGAAGGATGAGTTTTATATTTTATTGAGTTTAATTAAGTTAAATTTAAATAGCCACATGTTGCTGGGCAGTGGCTCACACCTGCAATGCCAGCACTTTGGGAGGCCAAGGCAGGTGGATCACCTGAGTCAAGAGTTTGAGACCAGCCTGGCCAACCTGGTAAAACCCCGTCTCTACTAAATATACAAAAATTAGCCAGGCGTGGTGCTGTGTACCTGCAATCTCAGCTACTCAGGAGGCCGAGGCAGGAGGATAGCTTGAACCTGGGAGACAGAGGTTGCAGTGAGTTGAGATCACACCACTGCATTCCAGCCTGGGTGACAACAAACAAAAAACACCAACAACAAAAAAGGCCACATGCTAATAGATACTATATTAGGGCGACTCTATCAGATACTAATTAGCAAAGAATAAAGAAATACTCTCAAGCATAGTTTAACTGTATTTCATAAAGGCAATCAAAATAGCTTTCAGCACGTGTGGTACAGGCATACTTCTCAAACTTGAAGACTGTGTGATATTAACAAATACCTGGCAACTACCACATGAAATGGACAAACACCTAGGTAGATGGGGTAGAAACGGAACAAAGTGGAAAAACACAAGTCAGGTAAGTAAGAAAGATCACTGAGAGGCTGAAATATCCCAAAGACCTGGAGAGTCAGGCTTCCCTAGAAGGTTTCCATCTTACAAAACTGAGTAATGGCAAATGCTACCAGAGAGATTTAGCACAAGGAGGAAGCTGGTTTAATGAAAAGAGCTGCCTCACTCATGAGCCGCTGGAAGTCCTGCTATAGCCTTCAGCTATCAAGCCATTAAACTGGCTTGGAAATAGAAACCCCTTTTGGCTACTTAATATTTTCTCCAATTCCTGTAACTCCGGGAAATGGGTCAGGGAAAGAAACCAAGGAGGGCAAAGCAAGGAGAAAGGCCAGAAATCCAAAGAAGACGACCAGAAACAGGAGGAAGAAAAACAACATAAAATTGTGAGAGGAAAAAAAATGCTCATAGGGAGAAGGGATGCTCCCAGGGTAAAGATGATGAAAAATCCTAGGGAAAAGAGCATGCCCAAGCAGTTAACAAAGACCTTTGTGAATTTATGTGCAAGACCACAAATTACATACATGCCTCCCAGGAACTACAAATGCTACCCATAAAAATAAAAACCTGCCATTAAAATAAATAATTAGGAGGGAAAGAAGAAAGAGGGTCAGGGAAATAATACAATAAGCCAAGGCCCCCCCCCCCCTCAAAAAAAAAAAGACAGCCAGAAGAGGTTGAACTTGACCTAGAATTTGATAGTCAGTTACTTAATCCAGAAAAAACGAAAATGCCAGGGAAATGTACTAGCACAATCGGCTATGAAAACACTAAAGGCATTCACACAGGTATTGGTAACTTGCCTTATGATCAGTTTCTCCCTAACACTAAAGTTTCCAATTAAAAATAAAAAACAACTGAGGTAAAAGGAATGCCACTAACTACAGTCCCTTTACAAAGAAATAGGTCAAAATAGAAGAGGCTTACTGGGATTGGGAAATAGACAAATTCATTCTGTAACACACCATGGAGAAAGTTATTTATTGAAAGTGCCCCAGCTTTAGCATCATTGTTTTGCACTCTGAGATTAGAGATTTGTGAATCACTTCCCATGGTATTACATTTACTGTGCATTCAACAATGTCAGTAGAGATATAATTATGCCATTATGCCAAACCAAGTGACATACTCGTCTATCTCTCGGGTTAAAGAGTTCTCCCTCCATCAAGACTTCTTTTTTTCTGAAAAGGATTCTCACTAAAATACTGTCATTTCCTTTGCTTTGTCACAATCACATTTTGGTATAGGCTGGACTGGGTCAGAGCTGTGAATCTGAGAGGAGATAATGTACTTCAAGTCCCAAAGCATTTTGAGTTGCTGGTATGCCACACAGGATTACAATCACAAAAGAGAGTTAATAGCCTGACTCACCGCTGAGAGTCCTGGCTATGGGAAAGGGAGACAGGATTGGTTTCATAGGTAGCGGCACCAGAATTTAATGTATTATGAAGTGTTCCGATTAGCTATTGTATAAAACACTGAAAGAAGAAATTTCTGTTCAGGAGGTATTCAGGAGAACTGAGAAGGACACCTGGCTAATTAGTGCCAGAGAGCCAAGTGAACCTCCCAGTCCCCACGGTCTTCTTCAGTGCACACCACCTATGGCCAAGCCCCATCTTTTATTTCAGAACTCTTAACTTCCCTAATGGGTTAGCAAGGGGAAACTATCACTATTATAAAGAAGCACAGATAAGGCCAGGCATGGTGGCTTACACCTGTAATCCCAGCACTTTGGGAGACTGAGGTGGGCAGATCACTTGAGGTCAGGATTTTGAGACCAGCCCAGCCAACATGGTGAAACCCTGTCTGTACTAAAAATACAAAAATTAGCTGGGTGTTTTGGTGCACACTTGTAGTACTAGCTACTCGGGAGGCTGAGGCAGGAAAAACACTTGAACCCAAGAGAAGGAGGTTGCAGTGAGCAGAGATCATGCCATTGCACTCCAGCCTGGGCAACAGAGCAAGACTCTGTATTAAAAAAAAAAAAAAGAAAAGAAAAAGCACAGATATCAAGTCAGATTCACTTCATCAACCCTAAGATTTAAATACTAATAACACTTTATTCATTATTTACGCTACTTTATTTTGGTCCAATATCTCTTCCTTAGCAATCTGATCCCATTCGATGTATATTGAAGAAAGGCTTTCACAGACCAAATAAGGTAGGGAAATTCTGAAAACTAAACTATTCCTAGGTACATACCATGGTGTGAGCATATGAAAGGTCCTAAGAAGTTCAGCAGTAAAGAAATCTGATTTTGCCCTCCATATTCTCCCAAAGTGTTTTATCTTGGGGACCATGTTCCCTTTGTTCTTTATATAAAATGCCTATTATCATCTCATATTCAGAGCCCTATAAAATATACTTCAAGAAATACCGAGGGGCCTCTTCATTACACCATAAGACCCTTAATAGATAGTACATTTGTAAAAAGATAGTAAAAGAGATTAAAGGTTTCTCAGAATTAGCTTTCCATGGGCAGCAAAAGAAGTGAGAAAGAACAATATTTACTGCATCTACCACGTGGCAGCATTCCATCAGGAGCATTTCAATCTCAGTAAATCACCACGACAATTCTCTAGCATATATCATTATTTTCTGTTATGCAGAAAAGAAAATCAAAGTTCGTAGATGTCACACAGCACATGCACAGTCCCAGAGTTAAGGGATGGCAGGGCAGGGATTTGAAAGGCCTGTGCCCTTTCCCCTATATCACATTGGTGTAATCTTTTCACACTATGCATACTTCTATAAAACAAAACCATTTTGAAATATCTGTCCTGTGTGACATCACAATATTGTTAACGGTTTCCTTCTGTTTCCAATTGTCTGCTTAGTATAATGAAATTAAACCATTAAAATGGAAATGAAACTTGTTCTGTGACCTTCCCTTTGTGAGAATATGCCAAAGTAAATCAACATGAGAATTTTGGAGGACATATCATTTTATAAAGAACAGGGTCTTCCTGCCAAGACAGAAAAACTTACTAAGAAATTAAACTACCTAGCTACAGAACCTCAAATATCAGGTTATAATACATGTTTCTGTAGTTGGTAAGCATAAAAAAAATAAGTTCCTTAAAAAAAAAAAATAGGCTCCTTTGTGTTTAAGAAATCCCAGGTCATGAAAACAGGCATCTGGGCCAAGCTAGAACCCTGGTCTAGAACACTCTGGAAAACCGAGGCCATCTTTCACTTCTTCCTGACATCTTGGTGAATCTAAACTGGTTCTCTTTGTTTTGCATGCTACATGAAAAGAAACAGCTACCATTAATTCTCCAGTATTGATCCCTCCTCCTATGTGAGGTCAAATAGACTCAAGATGGAATCTGAGTGACAATTCTAAATTCTCTGAGGAATTGGAGCCAACCTTGGATACAGTCCTCCACGGGGACTATATGTAATCTATTTATGTAATATAAACATGGCCAATGGAAATTGCACAACTGTAACCACAAGAACCAGGACAAACAGCCTCTGGATAGTGAGCAGTGGTGTGTAGGCCACCAGTTTATACAAAGTCTTGACAAAGAGCACACAAGCCCTTCAATGGAAAATTTATGAGATAACGCTTAAGTGATTTTTAACTAGGAAGATCACGGGCAGCAAAGTGAGTCAAGTTTGAAATGAAAAGTAGAAAAATATACCATGCCGTTGCAACAAAAATAACCCAGCTTGTGCTTATGCTGAAGTTATAAAAAGGAGAAAGAGAAAAACTTCACACCTGCAACAGCATCATTAAAACATGAAAGGATAGTTTGGGTTTGTCAGAATTAAGGGCCACCTGCTGTTCCACACTTCACCCTCATCCCAATCCCAGTCCCTGAAAGAAATGAAAAGAAAGCTGAAGGAATTTTCACCCAGACAAAATTGAGCTGAGACTGGATCTGCCAAAGACTATTTTTCTAGTCTTCAAGAAATATCCTGAAGTACTGTTCTAAAAGTTTCATTTTTAAAAATACTTTAACTCTTTATCTTAGGCATTCAGAATGATGTACATTTTATATTTTAATTCTGTTAGAAAAACAAGGCATATGTGGTAAAAATGTGTAGAGGTCTTCATTTATGATTTGATATTGATGCTCTTTCACAGAAATGAGTAAGCATTTATCTTTCAGAACCTAAATAAAATACCGTCTTTAAATTTTGGAATTTTAATCTGTATCTGGAAGAACCAAACAGAATTTTCACAAACTCTAAATTACTGAATTGCAAGATTAAAGAATCACGTATTTTGATCTTACTTAACTTATATGGTATTCACAAAATTTACAACACTGCACATATTTTAAACAAACTAAGCATTTACTTATATTTGATAATCTGGATATTTTTAAATTTTCTATTTAAAATGAAGTTGAGTAGGAAAAATTACAGTCTCTTTAAACTACCATGAGTTAAACTGCCACATTGATGTGGCATTTACCCACCAGCTATGAGAAGTAACAAAATAAAGTTGTACTAGAAATATTGCTATTACTCACTACCAGTCATCAGGCTGGAATGCAGTGGTGCAATCTTGGCTCACTGCAAACTCCGCCTCCTGGGTTCAAGCGATTCTCCTGCCTCAGCCACACAAGTAGCTGGGATTATAGGCGTGTGCCACCACACTCAGCTAGTTTTTGTATTTTTAGTAGATATGGGTGTCACCATGTTGGCCAGGCTGGTCTCGAACTCCTGACGTCAAGTGGCCTGCCTGCCTCGGCCTCCCCAAAGTGCTGAGATTACAGGTGTAAGCCACTGTGCCTGACCCCAGATAGTAGATTATTATCCTCATTTTATAAATGGGAACACCTAGGTTCAAAAAGGTTAAGGAACTTCCCAAGGACATATAGCTATAGGCTAGGATCCATGGCCTGGTGTGATGTCAGAATGACTCCTATTACCATTGGCATTGATAGAAGAGAGCAGTAGAGTTTAGGTTGTTACCAAAGACATGTTTCATAAGTACAAAGCCTCTTGGTAATAAGTAAAATAAAATTAAAAATCTTCTTACAGATTTGTGATTTGGTCTCACAAACACAAGGTGAAATGCTTGATGCATTTCTTTTGCATTTAGTGACTAATTTTCATTTCCATAGCTCTTTATAGCCTTCAATATATTGTCACATTATCTCATTCTGACAGTTATATCCTTCATATTTTAGCATTTATTAACTTGTTACATGTCTGACTCCAAAAGAACTGGAGGTACATCCTCCTATATGTATCTCTACCTGTGATACATCATAGCAACCACCCTATACATGCAAAAATCTGAAATATGTGAGGGTATAGATAAATGGAATCATAAAATCCCCGATGGGGACTTTTAATTATATGTTAATTAAGAGGCAGGTTATTCAGAACTTTCTAAAAAAGGGGCAGAGTTTTAGAACCACATTAGGTAGCTTCTAGGCTGTTGCCATGGCACTTGTAAACTGTCATGGTGACAGTGGGAGTGTCTTTATGCTAATGAGCAGTGAAGGCAACTAGAGGTTGCTTTCCTCCAAACCTGCTAGTTTGGCTGGCTTTTTCACTGAATCCTGCTTCTATTAGAGGCGTCATGACCTGGAAACAAGTCCTGCAGGCCTCCTACCTCAACAAGGCAGCAACATCTGCTCTCACAATAACCAGATGTCAATGATTCCACGATTCTGTGAAAGCAGTGCCTATTAGCATCTTTAAGTAGCACAAGACATGGCAGCAGATGCTCTCCTTCATACTAGGTTGCATCTAGTCACTAGGCAAAATCTTGGTTAATTTCCTTTCTTTTTAAAAATTTGCTCAGAGGCCCAGTGGGCTCAGTGGCTAATGCCTATAAACCCAGCACTTTGGGAGGCCTGAGGTGGGCAGATAACTTGAGTCCCAGAGTTTGAGACCAGTCTGGGCAATATGGCAAGGTCCTGTCTCTACAAACCTGGGCAACATGGCAAGTTCCTGTCAACACAAAAAAAAATAACAACAGCAAAAAGTCGGGCACAGCAGCATGCACTTGTAGTCCGAGCTAATTGGGAGGCTGAGGCAGGAGGATCAGTTGAGCCTGGGAGGTCGAGGCTGCAGTGAGTTATGATGGCACCACTGCACTGCAGCCTGGGTGACAAAGCGAGACCCTGTCTCAATCAATCAATCAATCAATCAATCCTTGCCCAAATGAGTTATTAGTACCTCCTTTTATTCTCTAAAAATGCTGCCAGTAGGGGGTGGTGTATAAAAAGCAGAAAATCAAAGTCAAAAAATAATGGAGGGTTCCACTCCTTTAAAAGATACTCTATCCATGACAACTCCCACCCCTCAACCATTTCCTGAATGGAAAAAAAAAAAAAGGATGTGCAGTTATTTCTCTCTGAGAGCCTGTGAATAAAGTATCACCTTCAGTTCAAACCAGTAAAATATCTCAAAAAAGTGGTTGGAAGAGCTGGCCAGGCACAGTGGCTCACACCTGCAATCCCAGAACTTTGGGAGGCCAAGGCAGGCAGATCACTTGAGGTCAGAAGTTTAAGACTATCCTGGTCAACATGGTGAAACCCTGTCTCTAATGAAAATACAAAAATTAGCCAGGTGTGGTGTCGCATGCCTGTAATCCCAGCTATTCGGGAGGCTTAGGCAGGAGAATCACTTGAACTCTGGAGGTGGAGGATGCAGTGTGCTGAGATCACGCCACTGCGCTCCAATCTGGGTGACAGAGTAAGACTCTGTCTCAAACAAACAAACAAATAAAAGTGGTGTGAGGGAAGATTGTTCTGGAGGTGTTTTGTGCAGTTTGAAGTCAATACTGTGACTAAGCAGTTTGACAGCGCCCCTCAATCAGACACACTTAGAAGCTCCATAGACTTGACCAGTTCTGGGGACTTAACAAAATCATACTAAAGGCTCAAGTGTGTCATGTCACACTCTTTTCAAAACTTGACAGTGCCTAAGTCAATCAAAGAAGCTGATTAAACGATGCTGACACTCTCCCAGCTCCCCAGAATCCCTTTAAAACCCAACCAACTTTGTCCATTCTCCATTTGGGCCAGTAGCTTTTACTCAGAAAAATCTTTCCTTCTGGGTCCCAGACCCTAATGATAGTCAGCTGTGTTATGTTTTCTTTTTTTCTTTTACTTTTTAAATTTTAGACTAGTTTTAAATCCACAGAAAAAGTACAAAGAGTTCAGAGTCCCCATATATGCCATGCCTCGTTTCCACTATTATTAACAACTTCTATGTATGGTAGAGTTGTTATAATAATTCAATTAGCATTCATAAATTATTATTTATATTTATTTATTTTTCATGTCTTTTTTAAGAGTCAAGGTCTTTGTCACCTAAGCTGGAGTACGGTGATGTGATCAGAACTCACTGCAGCCCGAAACTCCTGGGCTGAAGGAATCCTCCTGCCTTAGCCTCCTGAGTAGCTGGAACTACCAGACATTACCACACCTGGTGTATTTGTGTATTTTTGTGGGTTTTTTTTTTCTTTCCTTTTCTTTTTTTTGAGACAGAGTCTTGCTCATTCACCAGGGCGGAGTGCAGTGATGCAATCTCAGCTCACTGCAACCTCCACCTCCCGGGTTAATGTGATTCTACTGCCTCAGCCTCCAGAGTAGCTGGGACTATAGGCGTACGCCACCATGCCTGGCTAATTTTTGTATTTTTAATAGAGACGGGGTTTCACCACATTGGCCAGGATGATCTCGATCTCTTGACCTTGTGATTCACCTGCCTCGGCCTCCCAAAGTGCTGGAATTACAGGTGTGTGCCACTACGCCTGGCCAATTTGTTTTTTATTTTTTGGAAAAGACAAGGTCTTACCATGCTGCCCAGGCTGGTCTCAGTTTCCTGGTGTGAGCTACCCTCCTGGCCTCTGAGACATTACTATTAACAAAAGCCTCTACTTGATTCAGATTTCCTTACTTTTCCACCTAATATCCATTTTTCTATTCCAGGACCCCATCCAAGATACCATATTAACATAACTTATGTCTCTTAAGAATCTTCTTGGTTGTGACAGTTTATCAGACCTTTACTGTTTCTTATGACCATGATAGTACTGAGGCAAGGAAGTCCATCAATTAAGGTTTGTCTGATATCTTTCTCATGATTGGACTATGTCTATGGCTTTTTGGAAGGAACACCAAAAAGGTAAAGTGCCATACTCACCACATCCTAGCAAGGTCCATATTATCAATATGACTTATCTCCGCTGATGTTAACCTAGATCACTAGTTAAAGTATTATTTATCAGATTTCTCCATTCTGAAGTTACTCTCTTATGCCCCTTTTTAAGCTGTACACTTTGGATAAGAAACCACGTGTAGCCCACATTTAAAATGTGACAGCTAGACCCCAGCTCTTTACAGTATTTACATGAACTATCTGGAATTCTGATGCACAACTTTGTCAGTTTTATATCATTTATTTGTGTATTCAATCATTTATTTTTATCTCTATTTCTTCAAATAGCTTTTTTACATTTTGGGTTATCATTCAATACTATTTATTGTGTTGTTCAAAGTGACCCATCTTTGGCGCTTGGGAACTCCTTGAGTTGGCTCCATGTCCCTTGAACGCACTCACATTATTGTCATTTATTTTATTTTGTTTTGCTGTTTGAGCACTATCTTACTTCTCGGCACTACAACATGCTCCAGGCTCATCATGTATATTTCTCGTCCCAGTCCTAGGATTTGCCATTTCTCCAAAGAGCCTTGGTTTCTTATTTTGGAAAATGGAAAGAGAAATCAAGATCTGGGTGTTAGGTGTACTTGTTGCTACCAGGGTATTTTATTCTTGGAGCAGAAATGTACCCTGGGTTTTAGTAAACACAGAATGTCAGGTATCCACCATTTACGGTATCAAATTGAATAGTTTCATGACGCAGGAAAAAAAATCCCATGTCTCACCTATTAAACCTCCTCCCAGAACCTCTGGTAACAATGATTTGTTTACCATCTCCATGGTTTTGTCTTTACCAGAAAGTTATAAAGTTGCATCCTGCAGCAGATAGCCTTTTCAGACTAGTTTCTTTCCCTAGCAATACGCATTTACTATTCACCCATGTTTTTACATTTTACGTATAGTTCATTCCTTTTTATTGCTAAGTAGTGTTCCATTCTACAGATGTAACAGAGCTTGTTTATTCATTGACTTATTGAAGGACATTTTGGTTGTTTCCAGTTTTGGGAATTATGGATAAAGCTGTGACAAACATTCCTGTGCAGGGTTGTCTAAGTTCATAAGTTTTCATATCAGGTGGGTAAATACCTAGGTATATGATTGCTGGATTGTATGGTAAAACTATGCTTAACTTTGTAGGAAACTGAAACACTGTCTTCCAAAGTGCCTTTATTGTTTTACATTCTCATAAGCAATGCATGAGAGTCTTTGTTGCTCTACATCCTCCCTATTAAGGATATTGTCAGTTTTTTAGATGTTTGCCATTCCAATGGGGGTGTGATAGTATCTTGTATTAATCTGGAACTCTCTACCAACATATGATGTTGAACATCTTTTCATATGTACATTTTCTATCTGCATATCTTCAGTGAGCTATTTATTCAGATCTTTTGATCATTTTGAAAATCAGCTTGTTTGTTTTCTTACTGTTGAGTTGTAAGGGTTCTGCCTGTATTATGGATACAAGCCCTTTATCAGATTCGTATTTTGTGTTCTCTGAGACATTGGCTTGACTTTCCTTTTTCTTCATACTGTCTATTGCATAGCTTAAGTTTTAATTTTAATTAAGTCTAACATGATTTTTTTCATGCATTATGTTTTTGGTGTTGTATATATCTACAAACACATTACCAAATACGAGATCCCATAGATTTTTTTTCTAGATTTTATACTTTTGCATTTTACATTTAGGTCTATTATCCATTTGAGGTTTTTGTGACATTTTCAAGGTCTATGTTTAAGTTCCTATTTTTACATTGGATGTCCAACTGCTCTGCCACCATTTGTTGAAAACTTTACGCTTTCTCCATTTAGTCCCTTTTGTTCCCTTGTCAAAGGTTGACTGAATTTGTGCGGGTTGGCCAACTGTTTTTCCAAAAGGCTCAGCATTGTTAAAAACTCAAGAAAACAGGAAGGTTTAACTTGAAGCCAAGAGCAACTTGACAATGGCAGGTCAATGTCATCACTACTGTGTATGTAGGTCAAACCAAGAATGTTACATGGTCATAATGAAGGTAGGCTTTGTACAGAACACTCTGCATCTCCTAAATGGTTTATAATCACTGATTAATCCTCTGCTAGTATAGGCGGGCCTTATTAGCTCTGGTAACAAGGAAAGACAGTGTTAGATTGATAAAGTTAAGATTGCAAAGGAGAAATTAGAGCAGAAAAGCTGTAAAAAGGATGGAAAGTGCGAGGCCCACAAACTTTCTAGATGGATCATTTTTTTTTTTTTTTTTAACAAATACCACCATTTCTTCATTTTCTTCCTACATTCTACACTCCCTCAAATTAGGAGGCATAAGATAGTTAAATTCAAATGGGAGCTTTCTACTCTAGTTCCCACTAACGCGGTATTTCTTATTGAAGCTGTGTGATTATTTTGTATTTTACCAGTTCATGCCTGTATAGTGTTGAGGCATATTTTATAAAAACTGAAATAGCTGGTGATTAGAACTTACTTAAAATATGCAAACCAAGACAAGGTCAAAGCAGCCTTTCCATCTTTCAGAGGGTCCTGTGGGGGATCAAATGGTATAAATAGAGATTCATTCTCATTCTTCTGCGTGTTTACCCATGATGGCCAGGGAACACAAAATACAAGCCTCTCATTGGAGTCAGCCTGTAAAATGTGAAACCCCCTAACGTCAAATTGGAATCAACACATCCCAAGCCTTTCATTAAATTGGCTCACAAAATAAAAGTGAGAAAAAAAGACAAATGAAATCAGCACAAATAATACAGAATTAAAGTGGCTGAGGCTGAAGTTTAGAAGAGAGGTTATCCTCTGAGGACCAAAGTACAAATGCAGTTTTTAAATCAGGCCATGGAGGGAAACTCTTAGATTTATTCCATTGCTGGTGCCCTCAGAAGCCTTCATGAATTTCCTGTGAAACTCCACAATGTAAAACAGTGAATGCAAAATATTTGATCCCATCTTTATGGTAATCAGTCTTCAATCTAGACAGTGCGTGATCACTTACAAAAATGGCATTCTGCTGAATCACCAGCCCTGCCTATTACATTCACCCTGCTCATGCACAAATTCGGAACGACTGAACAACAAGCAGCAAATACATTTCAATAAACAGGTTTATTGTCCTATTTCAATACAAAGCACAGTCTATTAAGAATAATGCACTCTAGCCCAGGTTCTGACAGTCAAAAATGCTGATTTAAGAAGAGAATTGTGTTCCTAATTTAATTCATTCATTTGCAGCTCTCTCTTCTAAGTATGATATAATTCAGGCTTACTGAGCATAGCTGGTAATCACTACTCCGTTTTGTGGTTCATATTGTGCTTTTAAAAAATTACAATTCTACTTATTTATTTGGAGTTTTTATATATATATATATATATATATATATATATATATATATATTATAGTTCTAGGATGAATGGTTATTAGATGACAACAATGAAAAGCAAGGTTATTCAAAGTGACCTGTGAAATTATCCCATACATTTTCAAAATGAGGCACCTGTATTACATGGAGCATCATAGAATCCAAGCACATTTTCTATAACTAATGATATGACTTGGACCATTGACACTTTTTGTCAGCACTGTTTTCTGATTTCAACATAGTACAACCCATTGAATGTTAGACTCTAACAGGTGTCTATGAACTCAGGGATCTTGGCAGTTTCTTTTTTTAATCATTATTACATTAAAGGCAAATAGAATTCAGTTCCTTCAAATTAAGGTATTTTCACCTTATTGCCTAGCTTTCTGTTTTTCTACCTCACTTTTGTACTTGAAAAATAAATAGATCACACTGTAGATGCTGACATGCTTCTATCACGTATTATGAGGTTTGGGGTTTATTTTTTAGTTGAAAGATTGACTGTATTTGGTAAAATGAGACAGAACCAGGAGTTTAAATTGGATTCAATGTGCGTATGTTTTCTTCTGAATGATTAATTTTTCTCCAGGCCTTGCCTCAAACAAGAAGCCCTTAACGAGCAGTGAAAGCTTTGGACACAGATATTGTGAAGTTTCATATGAGTTAAGGAGTGCTTTCATTTCATCCTTCAAATTTTGACAGTAACTATTTTTATAAAGAAATTAATTCAGCACTTCCAAAAATCTTTACATTGCATAATATATATCACGCCATGATGACACTGAATGTATTTCTATTAAAGACAAACACACTCAAGTGAAATCTTGAGCAGGGATGAAAACTTCTCAGAGGAAGAAATAATAATAAAACATCTGTGTTCTTAGGAGTGCAGAATTTCAAAATGACACATTTCTGAGCTACCTCTCACAAAGCAATTATTTTTTTAGCTGCAGGGCACCCCAGTAGAAGTTAAAAATAGATTACACTTCTATTCATCTAAAAGAAGGACACTAATGTGAGCACTGTAGCTTTCTGCATTTCAGTAAAAATCAGAAATGATCTGCAGCCTGGCGAATAAAGTTGATTCCCTTACAGAACACGAGCATTTCTCTCCTCACCTAGCTTTTGAAAGCCAGCCTGAAACAGCCCCTGCCTACAAAATTGCAGAGGAATTACTCTCAATTACAGGCTTCTGTCTGTTAAAAAGTAGAGCTGGTGATCAGTCTGACCTTTTTTCTCTGACAAGTCAAAGAAATGAAAGGGGAAAAAAAAATCTGACAGGTGTTCAATTTAGAAGCTGGGGGTGGGGGAAAGAAGGAAAAAGAAAAGAAAAGCTTGTATTATCTAACTAGATCTCAGGATTTTTTTGTGTGTGTTATTCATCTTATTTTAAAAGTTCCTTTTCAGTGAATAAATTGCATGTGGCAAGGTAATTTTGCTTAAAGTCACTCGCTTAATGTTTTAATTTGAGTATCATTTACTGAAATCTTCCCACAATCAATCATTCAGGCTTTTAGTTTCATACTTTAGGACAATTCTGCTGAATGCTACAACTCTGCCTTACCCCGCTCTTCCTTTTTTCTTATAAGTAGATTACAAATGACCACAGAAGACTGACTTCTCTGGTTCCCTGCATTTGCTATATTTATTTCAAGACATGGCTTGTAAATACCCGCCTCCACATTTTACCTGTTAATGCAATCATTACTGATTTGACTAGAATTTGGTTGACATTGGTATTAACTGAATGTGAATGTTTTAGAAATGACATTAATAGTTTTTCAGCTCTCTGACATTTACCCATGATTATTCATTTCAAAAGAACTACTACTTTGCTAAGGACTGAAAAAGTTGTTCTGATGAAAGTTAAACTCTGAAACATTCTGTATTCTTCTGAATTGGTTGGTTAGCTTCTTGATAATCCAGCACTTGTTCAGCAAGACTACTAATTAGAGGTGGAAGCCATGTATGCATTGAACAGTTACCTCTTCAAGCTTCAAATTGAGAAGAAGGACCAAAGGATGCTCTTTCCCTTAGGAATCCATCTGAACTACGTTTAGGCCAGTTAATGATGACTCCATTCAGCTTTGAAATATGTCTCTTTTAAGTAAGCTACTTTTCAGTAGGGAAAAACTATTTTGAGAATTAATCATTCTCAAACATCATACAGAAGGCAACCAGTTAAAATATCACCATCCTAAACAGACTTGCAAACAACATTTGGGAAGTTGAATTGAGATTGACTGATGACATCACAGAAGCAAAATAACGTCCCACATGCACTTCTTGCTCTGCTATTTTTGTTTCCTCCACAACAGTCAGAACTGCTTTTCTGAGATGGCTGAGATAGTTTTCTCCGAAGTGACACAGTGAAATGACTAATGGCCAGAGAGTAAGAGTGAGATTAGACTAGAAAATAAAAAAGAAAGAAAGAAAAACTAAAAGAAAAAAGGTGGAAACGGACAAAGGTGATGTACACATACCTCTAAAAACAGGCAAAAGATAGTTATAGTAAAAACACTAAGGGAAGGCCAGGCACAGTGGCTCATGCCTGTAATTCCAGCACTTTAGGAGGCCAAGGCAGACAGATCACTGAGGTCAGGAGTTCAAGACCAGCCTGGCCAACATGGTGAAACCCTGTCTCTACTAAAAATATAAAAATAAGCAGGGCGTGGGGACTACAGTGCATGCCTGTAGTCCCGGCTACTTGGGAAGCTGAGGCAGGAGAATCACTTGAATCCGGGAGACAGAGGTTGCAGTGAGCTGAGATTGCACCACTGCACTCCAGCCTGGGCAACAGAGTGAGACTCCATCTCAAAAAATCTAAGGGAGATTTTGAACTTTTGTCTTTTTGCTGTGACTGGGAGGCCCTGGGAAGCTAAGAAAATTTCACTGAAGATTTGCTTTGCTTCCAGGAGACACAGTCTTCCTGATACTTCCTTCTAATTTAAGTTCGGTGCTATCCTATGAGAAAAAAAATTGTTTTTTTCCTCTAAAGAGTCAGCCAGAAATGAACAAGAAAACAGCATAGTGGTATATATACACTATAGATCTTTGATACCAGCGTCAACAGCCCAAAGTGATAAAAATTAAGTACAGAATTCATGCCCAAATGATGCTTAAACAACATATTTTATTAAAAGTTGTAGAAAAAATGGATGCATTTGAAATAAAAATAGCAAAATTTTCTGCTGTAATCACCAACTGTTGACTAGTCTCACACTTAGAAAAGGGCAGGTTGTCACCTAGTGAACCACTCAAAACTCTAACTAGAAAGAGAAAGAGCAGCATTTCAAGTCTACTGACCTGAAATGAGTATATGATATGAACATAATGGCAATGTACATTGTTCATGTACAAAAACACATCATAAAGCTGTAGTGATTAGACGGGCATTATGACTAAAGCATCATCCTCTGCTCCAGAAATAGACTCAAACACACAGAAAAGTAGTATTTTTCTATATTATATTTCAAATTCATAAAGCAAGATGGATTAATCAACAAATGATATTTGAGAAATTGAGGGCCAGGTGCAGGGGCTCACGCCTATAATGCCAGCACTTTGGGAGACCAAGGCAGGCAGATCACCTGAGGTCAGGAGTTGAAGACCAGCCTGGCAAACATGGTGAAATCCCCATCTCTACCAAAAATATAAAAATTAGCAAGGCATGGTGGCGGGCTCCTGTAATCCCAGCTACTTGGGAGGCTGAGGCAAGAGAATCACTTGAGCCCCAGAGGCGGAGGTTGCAGTGAGCTGAGATTGCATCACTGTACTACACCCTGGGCAATGGAACAAGACTTTGTCTCCAAAAAAAAAAAGGTAAAGGATAGACAGGCAAAAGTTGAATGGTTTTTGAAAAAGTTAAACTGAGGGCTGCTGCAAGCCCTGAAGCAAACAGACAAATACAGATGTAGGTATGGGACTCAACATCAATGCTGTCGCTGGAGACAAGGGGGTATGGCAGATGCCTTTCATGAAAGCCAACAGAGACTCATCTCCCTACCTCCCAAATGGCTGTGGAGGAGTTTCCATTCTGTGACTCCACCTCTCCTCTATGGGTTGACACCTAATCAGGGGTAAGCATCTGATCTATGAACAATCAGCACAGAGATCTGAGTTGAGTCTTGTTCTCTGCAGGGCATTCAGAAGTAAATGGGATTTCCAAGTTCAATTAGCCACAGAGGAGTTGCCTGAATCTCATATTTGACACATTTACCCTACATGCTGCTTGCCTACCCAGCATCTGAACATCTGGAAATGTACCTTTATTTCATCCCACACTCTGAGTCCTAACTTTCTACCCTCTAAAATGATTCCATCACCACCTGTGAAAGTAGAACTGATGATAACTACAGGCTGTGTCACTTGTGCTTGGTTCTGACTTTTTGTAATCACAATCCACATTAAGAGCTTTTTCAAATAATTGTTTATATGTTATGTGAACGTCATAATTTTGAATGACACAAGTTTCTACTGAAGTGATTGGTCTGCCACTTCCACTGCCAGTGAAAGAATATTCTCTCTGTGTTTTTAAAATCATTCATTCTAAATGACACTGGGTTAAGATGACCGAAAACTAAAGGGATGACATTTTGCTTAAAAGGTAGAATTGTAAACACCAGACCAGACTCAGGAAAGTGGAGATTTCTCAAAATTTAAGATCCTCAACCATGACAAGGGTAATTAACAAAATACACTTTAGAAGTATGAACACTTAGAACACACTTAGTCACTTTATGATAACTACTGTAATCGTGCCCAAGCCTAAATGCAGGTATGAGTATAATCACTAACCAGTTGAAGGAACATTGCTGCTAAGAACAGACCTGCATCAGGCCACACGTCAAAGGACAAAGCTGGTCTCCGTACCCTTAAGTCTCAAGGCATCTGAGAGCCAATGTTCAGGCTGCAAAGGTCTGGGCATATGTCTTTCCAGGCTAACAGAGGAAGAGACAATGAAATTCTACATCAATTTCCCAGTAATATTCTGCAAAGCAATAATGAATTTCTAAAAGAAAACTAAATAAAATAAAAATACTAATACTATTTAGTTGGCTAAAGAGCTTCCAAAAGAAAGGCCTCAGACCATTTCAAAAAAAAAAAAAAAAAAAAAAAGGACAACCCTCAAACACAAGGGCATAGATGAGGCAGAAAATAAGAAATATGCATACCTATGACCATGGCCTTGACAGGTCATTTCATGGAAAGGTAGGATCTAAGTCTTGAGGCACTTGCTAAAGCATTCAATTAATTCTGTGTCCAATGAAGGGCTGGCTGTGGAAATGCCATATCCTGACCCTGCAAACAGTCTAGTGGGGGACACAGGCTTTCACATATGTGATTGTAGCACAGTGTGATATGTCCAATGTCAGGGGCCAGTACTGAGAACATGGGGGCAAGAAAGGAAGGAGAGAGTCTTCACCTCAGCCAAAGTGGTTCAGAAAAACATCCCAGGAAAAGAAGTGTTTAATATAGGTGTCAAAAAATGGGCTCATTTTCCAATCTAAAGAACTAAATAGTATCATACATGACACAAATGGGAAGACATACAACGATCATGGACTGGAAGAATTCATGTCATAAAAATGACCATAATCTGATTATTGAAAGCAATCTACAGATTCAGTGCAATTTCTCTCAAAAAACCAACATCATTTTTTCACAAGAATAGAAAAAACAATTCTAAAATTCATATAGAACCAAAAAGAGCCCAGATAGCCAAAGAAATCCTAAGCAAACAGAACAAATCTGGAGGCATCACATTGCTTGACTTCAAATGATACTACAAAGCAATAGTAACCAAGACAGCATGGTACTGGTATAAAAGTAGATGTATAGACCAATGGAACAGAATAGAAAACCTAGGAATAAAGCTAAATACTTATGACCAACTGATGTGAAACAAAGCATTAATAAACATAAATTGGGGAAAGGACACCCTATTCAATAAATTTTACTGGGAAACCTGGATAGCCACATGCAGGAGAATTAAACTGGATCCTTATCTCTTAACATATACAAAAATCAACTAAAGAGGGATTAAAGACTTAAATCTAAGACCTGAAACCATAAAAATTCTAGCAGAAAATCTAGGAAAAACTCTTCTGAACATTGGCCTAGGCAAACCCTTTATGACTAAGACTCAAAAGCAAATGCAAAAATTCATAAAATAAAGGATACCTAATTAAACTTAAAAGCTTCTTCACAGCAAAAGAAACAATCAGCACAGTAAACAAACAGCCCAAAGAATGGGAGAAAATACTTGAAAACTATGCATCTGACAAATAACTAATATCCAGAATCTACTAGGAACTCAAACAAATCAGCAAGGGAAAAAAAGTAATCCCATTCAAAAATGGGCGAAGGACATGAACAGACATTTCTCAAAAGAAGATATAAAAGTGGCCAACAAACATGAAAAAAAATGCTCAACACCACTAATCATCAAGGAAATGCAAATTAAAACCACAGTGAGATACCACTTTACACCACCCAGAATGGTCATTATTAAAAAGTCCAAAAACAATAGATGTTGACATAAATGTGGTGAAAAGGGAACATTTATACACTTCTGGTGGGAATGTAAATTAGTGCAACCTCTATGGAAAACAGTATGGCAATTGCTCAAAGAACTCAAAGTTGTCCTAGCATTTGATCCAGCAATCCCAATACTGGGTATCTACCCAAAGGAAAGCAAGTCATGAGATCAAAAAAGACACCTGCACACATACGTTTATTTCAACACAATTCACAGTTGCAAAGATATGGAACCAACCTAAATGACCATCATTCAATAAATGGATAAAGAAAATGTGATATATATACATCATGGAATATTACTCAACCATAAAAAAGGAAAGAAAATAATGTCTTTTACAGCAACTTTCATGGGAGTGGAGGCCATTATTCTAAGTAAAGTAACTCAGGAAGGGAAAACCAAATACCACATGTTCTCACATATACAAAGGAGCTAAGCTACAGGTATGTGAAAGCACACAGAGTGGCGTAATGGACACTGGAGACTCAGAAGGGAGGATGGGAAGGGCATGAGGGATTTCAAAAAAGTACATATTGGGTACCATGAACACAACTCAGGTGATGCATGCACTAAAATTTCAGACTTCACTGCTATACAATTCATTCATATAACCAAAAACTACTTTTGCCCCTAAAGTTATTAAAATTTGTTTAAATGATTGAAAAAACTTGAAAGTGATACAGTTTTAATTAACCATTTACTCAGGATGGACATATTAGTTTATTATTGCTGCTGTCACAAATTACCACACACTTAGTGGCCTGAAACAACACAGGGTTATCCTATAGTTTTGGAAGTCAGAAGTCTTAAATGGCTCTCACTGCGATAAAACCAAAAATTCAGCAGGGCTGTGTTTGTTCTGGGGATTCTAGACCAGAATCTATTTCCTTGCCTTGTCCAGCTTCTAGAGGAAGCACACATTCCTTGGCTTATGGTGCCTTCCCACATCTACAAAGCCAGCAACATCAGGCCGAGTCTGCTCACACCACATCACTCAGACCTCTGCCTCCATCATCACATCTTCTCCGACTCTGACTCTCTTGCTTTCCTCTTTCATTTATAAGGACCCTTGTGAATACATTGGATCTATTTGAATAATACCAGATAATCCCCCTATCTCAAGATCTTTAATCTAATCACATCTGCAAAGTCCCTTTGGCCATGTAAGGTAACATTCACAGGTGTTGAGGATTAGAATTAATACTTCTTTGGGGGACCACTGCTCTGCCAACCAAAGGGAGTTAGGGACTACACACCGGTCCTAAGTGCAGATGGAAGCAGCAATGGCCTGGGGAATGTGTGACATACATACATATAAATATATATACAGATACACATATATATTACATATATTACACAAACATACATGCACACACATGTCCATTAGATGGTATCATATATACATACAATATATACATACTATGATAGTAAATGTTTTATTTATAAAAAAATAAATCGAGCAGGATTATATCAGTCTCATTTCTTACACTTTGCTATGCTTGTGTGTGAACAAAAAGATGTATGGATCATGTGCTGGGGACCACAGGTAAATACATACAGCCATACAGAGACCCATGCACATAAACTCCAAACTCTATCCATAATGTATATCACTGTACTCCAAATAGATACATATATACAGAGAAAAAAGAACCGCTTTCCGAGTCAGTGTTCTCCATAGTGTGGTACATATTCCATTTACTAATTCAAACTTTAAAATTTGAAAAGCAGCATATCTCTTTAATATGCATTTAAAAATATACAACCATCATGTCAGTTATTACTTCATAAATGCCACAGTTCGGAACTATTCTGCCCAATATAGTAGTCACTAGCTACATGTGGCTCTTGCTCATGTAAAATGTGACTAGTCCACACTGAGATGTGCTGTAAGTGTAAAATATGCACAGGATTTTATAGTATAAAAAACAATATAAGAAATCTCATTTAAAACTTCTTATTGATTACATATTGAAATAATAGGATATAGTGGGTTAAATAAAATATACTACAATTAATTTCACCTGCTGCTTTAATATGACAACTAGAAAATCTCACATGTGCCTTGCATTATATTTCTTTTAAGAGTACTGGATTAGAAAGATGCCAAAGTAGCTGTGAGGTGAAAGCAGAATGAGTTGAGCTAAAGTAAATATTAGTAAAGTCAACATCAAGATATTACAAATATCTTGAAATTTGATACTAATAACTGATGTTTGGTAACACTATACAACATCCCAGGATAAAGGAATTCAGCTTTTGAATATTTTCTAGAAAGAGTATCTTAGTACCTGTTTTTTAAAAGACAGAGTCGTACTCTATCGCCACGCTGGAGTGCAGTGACACAATTCCGGCTCACTGCAACTTCCGTTTTCCAGTTTCAAGCAATTTTCCTGCCTCAGCCTCCCGAGTAGCTGGGACTACAGGCATGCACCAACATGCCTAATTTTTTTGTATTTTTAGTAGACACGGGGTTTCACCATGTTGGCCTGGATGAGTCTCTATCTCTTGACCTCGTGATCCGCCCGCCTCGGCCTCCCAAAGTGCTGGGATTACAGGCGTGAGCCACCGCGCCCAGCCGAGTATCTTAGTACTTCTGAGGTTGTTCACTGTAGTGGCAGGGAGGGCCAAATGAAAAACATTTCTTTGTATTGACTGGAAATCTGAAAATCCTTTGTACACTTCTCTCCACTGGCCTTAGTTCTGGCTTATAAAGCACAGCACAAATCTACCCACTACTACCCATAACTAGCTGGTTCTGGGCTTTTGAACCTTTAGTTTCAAGGCTCCCAGGAAACTAACAGAGCAGCTTTGTAACTTCATAAACTTAAAAGACCACATTGTTGAAGGAAGATTCTTACTGCAGGGCCTGGCATTCCCCATTGATGAGCTGAAATCAGTTATTATGAGGTTCTGTGTATACCTTCTGATGATGGATAAAACAAATGGATATGCCTCACAGGCACAGCAGGAATTAAAAATACATTAGTTCATTGCAACTTCAGATCTGGGATTGAGGAGCATTTGGATGACTTTTTTTTCTTTTCAAATAAAGTTTAGATGAGGCAGGAATTCAGTACAGAGTAGAGTTCTGAGACTCTCCAGGTCCAGTTCAGTACTTGGAGAGAAATCAAATACATCTTATCTAAGGTATGGCACTAACTTTCATCAAAAAATTATCATATGCTCAGTCACAAATGGTTATTGTAAAATCTTTATTAACCTAAGTGCATATAAAAATTGTGAATTCCTAATACAAAGCAGTATTTGACTTTTAAATTTCATTTTAAGCTTGGCCCGTTCACTTGGAATGTGATTACAGAGTAAATTAAAAAGTAATCACATGTGAATTACATTTCCTCATGAATGTAATGACTTCAGGAGGCTGATTAATGTTAAGCAGTGCCTGTCCTACTGCATGCATACCCTCCCAGGTGAGATATGCAAGATAGCTGTCGTGAGTTGATTTAATTCTTTTACTGGTATTCCAGGGAGACTGCCTGAACACATAATAAGCTCAGCACGTTCATTAGGACTGAGGATGTTCTTCCCTTTGCTCTGTTCAAGTCCCACCTGCAAAATACCATCACTGTCAAGTTATGGTTATGGGAAAAGCCCAAGGGAGGCAGTGCAGCTCTGGTACCATTTTCTACGTAGCCAAGTTTCAATTTCTCAATCTCTCTATCTTTTTGGCAAATTCTTCATATTTGGATGGAATAATTCCAGAGAATCACTGAAAAATGCATTTGCACCAGTGTAAAGGTAACGAATCATCTCACAAAGAATGAAGGCTTATTAATAATCTACAACAGTATTACTGCAGAGAACAAAATTTAGACTATAAATTTAAACCATGTGGAGCACAGGATCATTAACACATACCCTCGCAGGTAATGGGGAATGTAGTAGTCTAAAATATTTACTCCTTTCTGTAGAGTCAGGTTAAGGTATTGTTTTCTAAAGGAGTTGTCAGAGGAATCATGCTATTGTTAGAAGTGGAAAAAGCCTGGTGCTTCATTATTTCTGTTCAAAAGAAGAGCACATAGAGCGGATTTGGTAGCAAGCCAAGTAAAGCCAGACACTAAAAATTACCTTAGGTCAAGAGTTGCTCCTGTGATTCCCCATTCCACTGGGTGGAACAATGGATTAGTATAGTAGCCTGAGAACATGTTACATCATAATCTAGAACATATAGACAGCTGATGTCATGAAACTATCATACTATATGTGATGCTCTCTGTATCACCTATTGTATAACATTTCTTTTGTTTTTCTTTTTTAAGTTTACTGAGACATACTAAATTGAATTCAAAATCCATCAGTGACTCATGACCAAGAATTAGAAACATTCTGGATTGGGCACCTTTGGAATCATAGGAGTTGGAAGATTGTCAGCTCACTTTATTGTCATTTAACTGTGGGACCTCAAAGGGGAATGTTCCAAATGTCATCTCTTCCCAGCTTTGTGTGGGCAGTGAGAAAATGAAGAGGGTTAATACGGACAGAATTAATGTCAGGAGAATAAGACAGAAAGGGCCTACAATTCTTTAGTTTCTCCTAAGACTGGCTGCAGGATTCCTTTGAGTTTAATATTTCTGTTATTTTTTAACCTAAGATATGTAAATTTTCAGAACATTCAGGGTAAATTATAAGACTATTAGAAAGATTTTTATTTAAACAGAAACTCAAAAACACACAAGGATAAAGAAGAAATCTATGAGAACTCCGAGTAGGAACCTACAATTCTTCTGTGTTAAGGAGAAAGTAGAATTATTCTTGCGTTTCAAATTGGGTGTGTCAAACATAGGTGACTATAATTGTGAAATATACCAATATACAATATAATTCCATTGCCTTAATTGAGATGAAGGATACTAATATTCTTTTGTTGTACTAGGGTTTTTATTCTGCAACTTGTTGTACCTTATCTAAACAATTTTAAGGCGTTTACTAACATACTGTATGATATTCACAAGATGGTGATCAAGAGAGTGAGTGACCTAGAGAACATTCATGGGATAATCAACGAACATAGTCAAGGTAAAACTTGGGCACTAGGGACAGGATTAGGAACACGGTGTCTCCATCCAGACCACAGTACTGGGTCCAAGCTATCAAAGCACAGACAGTGGACTGTGGGTGCTCCTTGAATGCTAATAAGAGTTCTGTTACCAACGGGACTGGGATAATCAATTCCCCTTCTCTGCATCCCATTTCTGCTATTTTAGGGCCTGATGTTTGACAGTCACCTAAGGAACTAAATACATTCTGTGAATTCTGCTCTACCATGAGGATTTGCTCTTGTGGATGATACTCAGCAGACCACTACAATTTCTGGTGTATCACAATCTACTTTTGACCTCTCTCTTCTCCAGGACATATCACTAGAATTTTCCTACACGTGACCAAAATTACCTTTAGAGAATATAATTTTGGGTAAAATGGGAAAAATTAATTAAATCATTAAAATATGAAAAGGATCTTTTACTAACAAGATCTTTTCCTCTACAGGGCATCCATGCTTTGAACTTTAGGAACAGCATTAAACTGAAGCACCAGTTTATTTCTTCTAGAATCAGAATCCCTTTGTTGCCTTTTTTTGGGGGGAAAAAAAAAAAAAAGACTGTCATTGAACTTTTAATTAGGTTCCAAAAAATGTGACCTGAGGCAATAATATAATCACTTATTTTAATGCTACAATGCTCTTAATGGTATTTGCTTAAAAATGGGCCAGTCTTTGAAACACTCTGACACTACACACTGACATCTACAATGTTGAGGTTACTGACTCAGTTTTATTTCCGAGGATGCCCTTCTTCACTCCTTTTTCCAACCACCCATCCTTCTATCCATTCATCCATTCAACAAACATCAACATTTATTGCCAGGCATCAAGGACAGACAAACGGCAAGAAAAAAATGGTCCCTGCCTCCAAAAGAACTTAAAATTTCAGCTGGGAAGACAACCCAACTTCAAAGAAAACAATGTGGTTGGATAGTACTCAGCCCAAATTAAAGATATTGTAATATATAAGTTTTGGTATTTTCTGTTCCGTCTAGCCTGCGTTTTATGTCTGGTTTAGCCATTAAACCACCATTATGTCAAAGAGCACGTATGTTCCACTGCTGATTTTACCAACAGACACATGTCTCACGGTGGGAAACGTGGCTCTCTCTGGTATCTTATACACCAATATGATTGTCTATGGTAGATTTTGGTGATCATTCTAAATTCTATATTATGGATTTGAATTTCTGAGTGCCAATACAAACCCCAATAATATCTATTTTTAAGAGATGGGGTCTCACTATGCTGCCCAGGCTGGCCTTGAACTCCCGGGCTCAAATGATCCTCCCACCTCAGCCTCCCAAGAAGAATATCTTGAAGTCCAGGGCCACACAGAGGAAGAGAGATGCTACACTGGGTAGACAACCAGAAGAAAAGAAACATTTAACAACCACCCCACCCCACAAAAAACCCTTTCTCTGTGCAAAATGGAAGGGTCATCTAGAAAGAAACAGAATCGCTCATACATATTTATTTTAAAACCAGTAATTGACCACCTATTGCAGTACTGAAGTTCATGGCCTTACATGCGATTTATTACACTGATTAGTCTACTTCTGTGTGACTTTGACATATCTCAGAACTTTTTTGAAACAGTCAATACTAACAAATAGCTGAGTTAGTCTAAAATATATTGGATCTGAGACTACCCAAATTTTCCTCAAACACCCTAACTAGACCCCAGTTAAATTTCTTTTGGAGTCTCAGAGAGAAAAAAAAAAATAGAATGCTTTAGAAACCCTTCACTGAATTTTGTTACATTCGCCCAGCATAAGCATGACAGCCACCAAAACCAAATTACCAGTCAGTCCTCCATGGCAAGAGATGGCTGCCTGTCCCAGGATTAGCCACCTATGTCTTCTTAGGATACTCCAGGAACAAAGAGGAGAAAAATAATCTTGGAAATTTCATAGACTGTTTTGACTTTTTTAATCCACTTGTTCAATCCATAGAAATGAATAAAGTGCTATAATGTTACAGTGGAAAGAGCACTTTTTCAGAGGAAAATAGCCTGAATTTTAATTAAGACTTTGTCACTAATTATCATGGTGCCTTTAAAGCACATCACTTCACTTTGCTGGACCACATTACTTAGAAGAAAAATGAGAAAGTTGGACCAATGGCCTAGTAGCACACATTTCTGTTTCTCACAGTCTGAAGTCAATGGATGCTATTAACATGAAAGTATTCTGAAACTGCATTTCCAGCAGGGGCAAAGCAATGCTTCCTCCCCTTCTTCTGACTACTTTCAAGTTCTCCTAGAGAGCCCCTAAGACGATTCATAAAGAGAAGGGAGGTGCTGTTCCCCGAGCACACATTCTTTGTCACGGTGTGTGGTCAGGCACTAGTTGGCACTAATTTACTTGTTCACAGTTGTACATGAGATATTACTGGTAAAAAGTAGTTATGGTTGCCTGATTGTGGATGTGTAACTAATTCTGGAAAAGGCTGCGATAAAGTTACAATCCAAACAATCTCAGCAGGTGTCACTGTAGTCAGGAGAACATATCTTCACAAATACTCATTATTTATTTATCCTTAACTAAGAGATGGTCCCTAGCAGCCAGCCTAAAAGTTCTGAGCTCTGTTTCTCATCATAAGGCCAAGTATCGGCAACTTTGTAAGATCAGGAGGGGATTTTATGTAGGCTCTGTCTTCCTGCAGGTCTAAGTGGAGCCATGACAACCTGAAGCATCTTTGTGTATTTTTTTCAAGGTTATATGCAGAATGGCACTCCATAGCATCAGTCAGAAAACTACTCCCATGCCCCACTTTTTCTATGACCTCAGTTTTATCTACTTTTATTAATGAGTGTGGAGCTTAGGATTTCAGAGATAGAAGAATTTGTTTGACACACTACAGTTAAAAAAACCCCAATAGAAGTACACACACACACACACACACACACACGTGGCTGTAAAACTGATAAAATCTGAATAAACTCTGTGGATTGTACCCATGTCAATTTTCCAATTCTGATATCAGACTATAGTTACTATATCTACTTAAGCAAGTCACTGTTACTTAAACAAGATGCTAACTATAGAGACGTTGCATGAAGTGTGTGTGGGACTTTGTGCACTTTTGCAACTCATGCAAACGTAGAATTATTTCAAAATACAAAGTTTAAAAAAATGACAACCACCAAATAATTAAGAAACTTATGCCTTTAAAAGCAAGATTTAAAGAGTAACAGGAAAAGTTCAGGACTTGTGTAATGACAGGGTTCATCTTCAATGAATATCTCTCCTTCAAAAAATATCTGTCTGATAATAAATATCTCTCGAAAAAGGCATGTAAGTCACCAATATTCACCCCCAGGAAATAAGGACTGCCTCTTTTAAAAAAATATTTAGAGGATCTGAGATGACCCTTTTCCCCCAGGTCACACCAAGGGTTTTCATCACTGAAAACTTTGCAACTCATAATTTTGACAAATGAGATTTCAGTGATGTGTGTGTGTCTCTAGATACACAGCTCTGTGCAGCTATATAATAACTATTACCTGGTCAACCTATGTCAGCCCATTTGAACTGATCTTTAAGGAATACAAAAACATATTTGTACACACTAGTATGAACAGCAAATCATTCTGAAAACATTTGATTTAGAAAACAAATTGCAAGAGAGATGATAGTTAATATCCACAAAAGGTAAAGCAATCTCACAAACAGACAAGAGGGGGACAAAAAAACTAAAAGAAAAAAAGGGGCCAAAGACAGGCACAGAAAGACAAACGTTGCATGTTCTCACTCATTAGTGGGAGCTAAAAATCAGAACAGTTGAACTCATGAAGACAGAGAGTAGAAGGATGGATAACGGAGGTGGGGAAGGGTCACGAGGAGGGGGGTAGTTAGTGAGTACCAACAATAGAATAAAGAATAAGAGCTAGAGTTCTACAGCACAACAAGGTGACTAAATAATAATTTAATTGTACATTTAAAGATAACTAAAATACTATAATTGGATTGTTTGTAACACAAAGGAAAAATGCTCAGGGGGATGGATACTCCTGCCCTGATGGGATTATTACTCATTTCATGCCTGTATCAAAATAGCTCATGTAATCCATTAATATATATACCTACTATGTAACCACAAAAATTAGACATTAAAAAATGGGCAAAGATATGAAGAGGTATTTTATTATTTTATTTGAGACAGGGTCTCATTTTGTCTCCCAGGCTGGAGTGCAGTAGCATGATCTCAGCTCACTGGAGCCTCCATCTCCTAGGTTCAAGCAATCCTCTGACCTCAGCCTTCCAAGTAGCTGGGATTGGAATAGGCATACATCACCATGACGGGTTAATATTTTTTATTTTTAGAAAAGACGGGGTTTCATCATGTTGCCTGGACTGGTCTTGACCTCCTGGGCTCAAGCAATCTGCCTGCCTCGGCCTCCCAAAGTGCTGGGATTACAGGTGTGAGCCACCCTGCCCAGCCTGAAAAGGTATTTTTTAAGGCGGAACAATATAAAAAGCCAATAAAAACAGAAAGATGCTCAAATTTACTAGAAGTCAGAAAATCTTAAATGGAGAAAACAATGAGATGTCATTTAGAACTAAGGCACTAATAAAAATGAAAATAAGGGAAAATACCTACTCTGGATTTAGAGAAATGGATATTCTGATACATGGTAGATTAAAATATCACTTTTAAGGCTTTTTGAGATGCAATCTAGCAATATTTATCAAGATTAAAAATAGTACATTTTCTTAAATCTAGTACTTTCATGTCTGACAATCTATCCCATTAAAAGCAGATTATTAGTGAGACCCCAATTCTACAAAAAAAAAAAAAAAAAAAATAGCCGGGCATGGTGGCATGCACCTGTAGTCCCGGCTACTCAGGAGGCTGAGGTGGGAAGATGGCATGAGCCTGGAAGGCAGAAGTTGCAGTGAGCCAAGATCACGCCACTGCACTCCAGCTTGGAAGACAGAGTCAGACCCTGTCTCAAATATATATATATGCACATATATAATAATATATATATGTTTTTGTGTGTGTATATAGATATGCAAAAAACCACGTGTGTGTGTGTGTGTGTATATATATATGTATATATGCTTTTTGTACAGTGATAAGATAAAAAAAAAACACAAAAGAGGCTGGATCCCACCAGCAGAGAATAGTTTTAAAATTCTGTTACAGCCACTGGACATAATGAATTAGATTTATACAGTGGCCTGGAAAGGATTTCCTCAAAGAATTATTGAAAGATAAAAGAACCAGTAAGACTCCATTTTTGTAAAACAATAACTGAAAAATCCCTCCAGATACGTATGTATAAGTACACATATATGGCCGGGCGTAGTGGCTCATGCCTGTAATCCCAGTACTTTGAGAGGCCGAGGCAGGCAGATCACGAGGTCAACAGATCGAGACCATCCTGGCTAACACGGTGAAACCCCATCTCTACTAAAAATATAAAAATTAGCTGGGCGTGGTGTATACGCCTGTAGTCCCAGCTACTCAGGAGACTGAGGCAGGAGAATTGTGTGAACCCAGGAGGCAGAGTTTGCAGTGAGCCGAGATTGTGCCACTGCACTCCAGCCTGGTGACAGAGCAAGAGTCTATCTCAAAACACACGCACACACACACACACACACACACACACACACACACACACACATTAGCAAGTTGAAAAATACGGAAGTATAATCATAGGTTAGCACTTCCCAAGTGTTTCTGCATCTTGACACAAATATAAGATAACCTTTGCCCAATACTGAGAAGCTAAAGGATACAGCCACTTAAAAAGCAGTATTTGAGCAAGGGAGCTGGGAAGTTCAAAAGGAAATGGCTACCTGAGGCGGATTATGAGAGCACTCAAGGAAGAGGGAGGATAGAGCATGGTGGATGAGGCAGGTAACATGAATGGGAATGGGACAGTACCGAGTGAAAATGTGGGAACAAAAGGACCCAAATTTCAGAAATATACATATATACATTTACATATATGAATACATATGTGTATTCTTGAAGTTCATGATCATATTTATGCGTTTTTGGTGAAATTGTGTTTTTAAAACATACTTTATGTCTTAAAAATAACACTTAAAAATGAGCCCAAGTAGATGATCTTCCAGTAATTTCTCCCTTGAATTTCATTCTCTTGCTGCTACTAAAATCAAGAAGGCACCATATTTCTCCCTTTGCTCTTCTAAGATCCAGTGCTTATGATGTGAAAACTGTAGTCCAACACACCCTATGTAAGTTATTCTCTGTGTCTAAGCTTCAGAGGTAAAGGAGCTCTCTCAGACTTCAGAGTTATGAGAGTTTCTGAATAGCCACCTGGCAAATCTGGATAAATGTTGACTTTCCCAGCAGGCCATGATTTATTGCTAAAAGCACATTTTTTTTTTTCTTTTGTTTTGACGTAACATGCCAGAAAACAATGCAAGGTTATAAGAATTAAACCTAATTCATTATAGCTAAGCTCTCCATGGCATAAACGAGGCAAGGGCTGCACCAAAATGAATTTATCAATCATGCAATGCAGGACCCCATGTATGATTAGCGTAATTATTTAAAGAATGCAGAACAGGTAGACAGTTCTACCATTAAATTATCCTGTTTAAAGAAAATGCCAACTCGGTCAGCATTTCTAAGTGGACAGGCTGCTTCAATAGAGTACGTTGCTGAATGCGTGTGTGTAATAATAATAAAAAGAGGCTGCCCTTTAAAAATCCCCATATCATGTACTTTTGGTAATTTAATTTGGTGTCAACTATACTTTTTGGTTCACTCCAGTTGCAATTACTATTCTAGTTTAATTTCACATATATTTGTGTTATTTCATTGAAACCCTTATCTCAGTAAAGAGTAAAAATAGGTAACTCCCACTAGACCCATCTCAAAAGAATATATGTGTGTGATAACATACATACACAACTAGTGGGATGAAAGTGAGCTTTAGAGGTGTGGGATAAAGAAAAAGCCGTTAAAAAAAAGTCTCAGAAACTTCTAGGAAGGCCAGATTTACTTCCTCATCCAGCAAGGTGCTATTTCAAATGTGTTAAATGAGGAGAGAGTGAGAGAGTGAGGGAGTGTGTGTGTGTGTGTGTGTGTGTGTGTTTGTGTGTGTGTTCAAATGTGTTAAATGAGTAGGGAGTGTGTGTGTGTATAACAAATATCCAAAAAAAAAAAAAAAAAAAGAGGGGGAAAAGTCAACATAAAAACTTAGAAAACAGAATATTTACTTTTAGTTAAGAATTTCTAGAAAGTTTTATTTTGATATACAAAATATAAGTCAGCCATCTCAACAATCATGTCCATGGTACAGCAGTCAGCCAATCAGCCACCACTGACAACTTACACCTGCCCTTCCTTTCAATAATGGTCCTCAACAGACCTCAAAATGCTGCTATATGGGTCACTTTTCTTACTTACTATATCTGTATTTTTTTCCAACCCTAATCCTGTATGTTCTGAATTATACCGAGTTTCTGATAAACTTTAAAATGTTTTTCTTAGATCCAGCTGCACTAAGAGTATAAAGCAAATTTAGAATCACTGCCCTATAGTCCCTTCCCTGACAAATCATACTGTTTAATATGGCAGTGATAAGAACAACGTATGTCACCATGAAACTCAGTAAAAATGCTATAATTTGCATTAAAAAAGTCAAAAAGCTATAGAATCCATATGTAAGTTCCACTCTGTGTTTCTATAAAAGGTCATTCTGATATGTTTTAGGGCATTGTCATGAGAATGTGAAAAATCTATAGGTTTACAAAACATGAAAACTCAAGATACTGGTTGGTAAGGGCACGGTAAGGGTAATGTCTTCTTAGAAGAGAGGCTGCATCATTTCTGCAGAAGAATTTGAAATTTTCTGTGTGCAATTTAGAATGTGATCTCTTACTAGACTAAACTTTACACCTCGGGAAGGCGAGGAGCTAGTAAGAGCAAACTGCCTGAAACAAGAGTGTAGATATCCAATGAACACTGAGGCAGCCAACCAGAGCCGGTCAGTACTTGACAGCAATGCTTTTATTAGAAATGTTTTACTTATGCCCTATTACCAGTGGTTCCTCTACTATTGGGATGCATTGAAATCTGTCATTTTAAATGTGTTTACACTTAATCTGTGTACAGGAAGTGCTGACAAAGGCAAGCGTGACATGTCATACTGATGACGCGTTAAGCTAAGGAAATTTATACTGCCACAGGCAACACTTTAACCTTATGAAACATTTTAATCACATTTTTATTGAAGAAGCTTATTAAAAGATGCAGGCTTTCAAAACTTGACAAATTTTCTTTATCCTTTGCCAAGTCAGAGGTGGGCAAAGGGTACTCTGAAATCACCTTCTCCCAAATTGTAAACTCATTTTCCGAAATTAGGTATTGACATTTAAGCATCATATAAAAGTCAAACTTTTCTAGGATGGCTGAGAAGTTGAAAATCCTAATACCCACATTATGAAAAAAAGAAGACAAGGCCAATATGGTGAGTAATTATAACGTTACATTTAGCATTTATCCCCTTTTCTGCCTTAGTCCCATGTTAAGAATCAACTTATTCTTTTACATCCAACATATGTATTCTCAATATCTGCTAAGAAATAATCTTTTCAAAGCATTGGTTATTATTTTCCACAAAAGCTTGGTTTCTCAATAGTGAAATTCTGTGTTTGCAGACTATAAAAGTATAGCTCTGAGAATATGGAAGAATATAATATCTAGGACAGGCAATCGATTTCTGGGTGGGTAAAAGTTTTAGACTTTTTTTAGGTAGATGACACCAGAGAGGCATTTAGCTCTAAGTTTCCATGACTACCTGTAAAACGGAGATATCATTCATTCATTCATTTGATAAATATCAAGAGAACATCCGTAATATTTCAGGTGCAGAGCTAGGTGGCATTGGGGTGACAGAGAACACAATGGTTTTGCCTTTAAGGACATTTATAGTCTACTTGCTTTCTATCCACTTCAACTCAGACATAAAGAATATTTATCAAATATATTGAAAGTCCCAGAATAAAGGTACTCTAAATACAGCATTCAAATTTCAAAATAAGACCTAAAATACCAAAACATTTACCCAATGCATTCAGGCCTTATGAACCTAGTGATGAACATATTTTTAATATGTTATTTCAGCTACACTATAGCTCAATGGTGAAACACAACAAACCAAGCTACTTGGTTTATTTAGTTTATTATAAAGCCACGGTTAGTAGTAGTATTTCAACTCAGTGCTCCTCAGCAAGTATGTGCACAGTAATACTGTCTAGGCACTCTAATAGTGGCTAGGGACATGACAGCATGATGACATGTTAGTACTCTGTGACCTTGAGAAGCTTATGGTCCAAAAAATCAGATAAATGTTTTTGTTCATTATGTGATATTCCTCTCAATCTCTTCCTCTCATTATCTTTCTTATATTTCTACCCATGATTTGCTCCAAGCAAGCCACCCATCTTCCGGAGCCATGAACTTTGCTGAGCCAATAGTAGAAATTTCATTCCCCCTGCAAGGGATTTGTTTAGGAAAGTCGTGTGACCCATTTTCAGACAACAAGGAAAGTGAGGGAAAAACTCTTCAATGGGGCATTTGAAAAAGACATGGAACCAATTCAAATGCCCATCAATGACAGACTGGATAAAGAAAATGTGATACATATACACTATGGAATACTATGTAGCCATAAAAAGGAATGAGATCATGTCCTTTGCAGGGACAGTGGATGAAGATGGAAGCCATCATTCTCAGCAAACTAACACAGAAACAGAAAACCAAACACTGTGTGTTCTCACTTGTAAGTGGGAGTTGAACAATGAGAACACATGGACACAGGAAGGGGAACAACACAACCGGGGCCTTTGGGGGTTGGGGGGAGTGGAGGGAACCTAGAGGAAGGGTCGATAGGGGCAGCAAACCACCATGGCACAAGTATACCTTGTAACAAACCTACACCTTCTGTACATGTATCCCGGAACTTAAAAGTGTCAACCCAAACAAAAACAAAAATAAAGTTTCTTCCCTTTTTCCAATAAGAGGTGAAAGATTAAACCCAACTGATTATAGAATTTGGTATGTGATAAATATGCCATCCTTTAATCATCGGGGGAAAATGGAGTTTTGATAGGAACTGTTGGGATAAGTGGATAGTCACATGAAGAAAGGTAAAATTAGATCCATTCCTTAGACTTTAAACCGGGATAAATTCCAAATAGATCTACTATTTAACCATGAAAACTAAAATTAAGGACATGAAGAAAACATGGTAATATGTCATCTCAATAACCTAGGAGTAGGGAAAACTTTTCTAACAATGATTTAAAATTCCAAAGGACTAAGGAAAAACATGGATACTTGTGATTACATAAAAGATCCCAGAAACAAATTGGGAGGACGTATTTCTAAGTTTCACTAGAGATAAAAGTCCCCAATATACAAAGAGCTTCAAAATAAAAAAAAAAAAGAGCCAACAATCACACAGAAAAATGAGTAATATGAACTGATTAGTTCATAAATAAATATAAGTGGGTCTTAAACATAAGAAAATACACTAGACTTTGCTTTTACTATGACAAATGCAATCTAAAACAATACTGTGATACCATTCCTCACCTACCTGACAAGAAAATCTTAACATTAAACAATATAGTATGTTGGCCAGACTTAAGGAACTAGTAATTCTCATATAGTTGTGGTATAAATACAAAGTGACATACACAAACCCTATGGATGGGTGTTCATCAATATCTAGCAAAATTACATACGTATTTATCCTTTGACACAGAATTTCACCTCTGGGAGTCTATCTGAAAGACACACTGGCAAAGGTAAAATATATGTTTGCACAAAGCAATTCACTGCAGCATTATCTATAATAACAAGAGATTGATTATAATAAAAACCTTTATAAGTAGGGGATAGAGTGAAAAAAACATGGTACATCCCCATGATGGAGTACTAGAACACGTACAAAAAAAAAAAGGAAGAAGAAGAAGAAGGAGAAGACAAAGAAAAAGAAGGAATCATTCTAGAAAGTGCAACTGAATGCTCTCCTAAGGAACAAAAAAAAGTTGAAGAAAAATTTACAGAGTATATACAACTTTTCAAAGGAAGAATGGAACACCAATATAAATGTATTTATATACATATGTATATGTATATCCACATATAAACACATATGCAACCTTATGTCTATCTTGTATTTATTCATATTTAATAAACAGAGTAACTATTAAAAATTTGGGGGAGGAAGAAATAGGGTGTAAGAGGGAGATATAGAAGTTATACTACTTTGAACATGCTGGCTTTATAGGTTGATTTTGAAATCATAAATATTCTGCATAATTATAATGCAAAATTAAATCTAAAAAGACAACCTCTATAAACTGAAAGTAAAATAAACCTAATTTCATATCCAGTTGCTGTCATAAGTACTCACAGAGGTGCTATTTCTAGTGATTTTATTTAAAATACATAGCAATTTAAAGAAAAAGTCTAAACTGCTCATGGTAATTATATTATTTGTAGTAGGATTGGTATTGATATTCTGAGACTCTTGTGCACGTACTGTGAATAAATCAAAGCATTATGATGGTATCATTAAGTGCTGAGGTTTTTGTTGGGGAAGGAGAGTGTGGTTAAAATGAAGTAATGATGCAGAATCAATGGGGTAAGGCATTCTGACTGGGGAAAACCACACTTCCAAAGATCAGCCTGCAAGTTGCCTTAGCTGCTTCTCCAGACTTCTGCTTCTGAAGCTATTGCCATGACACCTTTTTAGTGTTTGCTTTCCATATAATGAGGCCAATATATATACAAATATTAAATTACATTTACATGTATAGACACACATAAATGTATTTAGATAACATGTTCTCATGCATTGAACGCATTTATGATTTGAGGTAATAGTACGCTAAATTCTTCCGAGATGACTATGGCAGAGTCTGCTCGTGCCCACCATCAGACCTAGCATTCTTTTCTTTTTTTCTGCTATCAAGAGAAATTTATTTATTTGAAACTGGGCCAGAGACCCCTCAGGAAGCTGCAAGCCCCTGGGCCCTGGCCCCTTCTGTGTTTGGATCCTAGTGAAATGTGCACAGCCTGCCTTCTCCAACGCCAGGGAGAGACAGAGAAGAATGTCATTTCTCTGTGTGATGTGGGAGTGAAAGGAAATGAGTAGAAGTCTGGTTACCCCTCCTGAGACTCCCAGTGACCTGGGGTGCCAGAAAGCATGAGGTCCCAAAGCCAGGTACAGATGCACCCCTATCCCCCCAGAGGTAAACTCCTGAGTCCAGCTTTTGGATCAGGTTGGGAGGGAGCTTCATCAGATGATGACATCTGAGGTGGCTCTGAGGGCACCTGAGAGATACTATCCTCAAAGCCTACCAGGGCACAGGGGATCTGGCTGAACACAAAGGTCCAAGATCATCCCAGGTCCCCTGAGTTGTCAAAACACTCAAATGACACTGATGTCTTGTGGCTGCAAAGCTGGGGAGGAAGTATGAAGGAGGCAGGAAAAGGATCTACAAAACCCCAACAGAAAAACCAGAAGCAGATAGAGGTAACACCAGAGGCATCTGGGTGGGCCCACAGCAAACAGTCTCAGGGCCTTTGCATAGTGACGTATTCACCACCCTCAGCATCGAAGGGACCTGCAGGGTAAGGAGAAGCTATGTTACCCTGCCCCCATCCAGATCAAAGTCTTCCCTCTCCATGTCCTGGATGCAGACCTAGCATTCTTTTCTACCTACTTGTTCTAAGCTGCTGGCTCCTTGCAGTCACTTGGGAGAAAACACTTCTCAAACTTGCATTGTATTTCTAGCTTTCACTCATCAATATGAATTTTGATGCTTCCAGTGAAAACCAATTTAAGGTATGGAGCATGTTTAAAACAAGGCCTGGCTCCAGCCACACCCTTATTTTCAGAAAATGAGCCCCTGTGGCAACTCCCAACGTAGGGACATGCAGCCAGGAAGCCATATGGTATCCTTTGGTGGAAGGAATCAAAAGCAACTTAGGATGAAAACAATGTTTGGGTATTTCTAGGATTTAAAAAATTTAGCTTATGACTATGACAGCAGACCTCAAAGTATCAGAAGACTGATTCCCAAAACCTCTGTAACAGAGCTTCGGCTAGAACACACCTCTTGAAATAATACTAATATTTATTTTGGGGATATTTCTCTAAAATACTTATCTCTTTACCCTAATGGGAAACATATGAGTAGAAATAGCTCTGAAGACAACTAAGTGTTGTCTAAGCAGCAAAATAAAAAGCTAAGGAATTAGTAAGATAAGAAAAAAATCTATGTGAAGAAGAATATTATTTAGCTTGGGAAAATAAATATGGTTTGCAACATATATGAAATATTACTGGGAGAGTGGACAGGAAATAATGCTGGGACTAGGACAGGATATGAGAAAAACAGGATGAAATGGAAGATGTGAGAATTTAGAATTGACACAGAAAAAGGACACAGCAGAGCAATCCTGGACACTAATGATATTCTAAGGGACCAGGAAATCCGGGTGCCTGAGGACTCTTCAGAGTGGAGCGGATGTCTATCTCAGGGATTCTGCTAACCTCAGAAGCCATTAGCCTAGTGCCCAGTGAATGTTTGTTTAATACTGAGATGCTTTCATTCCACCTGAAAGCAAAGGAAGAGAGGGATGTGTTTCTCAAAGTACCTAGTACTTTATGATAGCTTCACTGGTTTCTTGTATTGATTATTCAAGACTCCTTGGCTGACAATGACAAGAACACAAATCAAACTAGCCTCAACCAGAAAGAGAATTAATTGGCTTACATAAGTAGGTATTCCAATGATAGAGAGAACATCAGACAAATCTGGATCAAGGCGCAGACCCTTTCTTGCTCTCTCGCCCCGTCTCCTTCTCTGTTCATCTCCCAATTCTGTTTTTCTCTGATCAGCTTTTGGCGTCAGATTCTTCTTTCATGAGCAGGCTCTGAAACCCCAAACCTACAGCATTTTATGTCAAGTCTTCTATCTACATTTATCAGATTTCACGGAAGGAATCTTACTGACAGCTACGTTGGAGATGCTTCAATTTCCTGGAACAATCACTGGGGCATATTCCTGTGACTCAAACATTGGACAGACCCAAGTCAAGTTTCCACAGGCCACTACACTTGCCATTTCCACCACAACCACACAGGATGGGGAAGGAGCAGTTCTCCAATGAATCTCAACAACTGATTTTCCCCACTATCCTTCCAATAAGACTTTTTCTTTCTCCAAGGCATGGCCATCTCAAATATTTTTGGCCTTCTCTATACTTTACCATAACATCTCCTAAATACATGCTTCATCATTATACAGACAGGAAACAGAATTTTTATTGTAGACATCATCAAGGAATTATTTCCACAGATTGCAAACACAACCCTTCAATATTCCATTAGCTGATTGTGATCACCTAATGAGCAGATGAAAACTGTTCAGAGTATCAGGAGCATAAGAGAGACAAGGACATGGCAATTTGAAAATGCCATCTTTAGAAAGCATGTCTATCTATATCTCCTATCTCTAAATTATAAATGGAAAGCATTTAACATACTACTAAAGATTTTTATACCTGAAAAAATTAGATGGTTCAGGTAGTCCAGATATCCTGTAACTGTGGTGTGTGAAACACAGGTGTCATGCAGAATAATCTCATGTAATAAGAGGTTTAGAGGGTGGTCATGATTAGCGCAATGGGAAAGCTAAGTAGATACGATTCCAGGCCCTACCCTCACTACCAACAGAAGGTCCGAGCTTTCATCCTCTTTCTTATTTGAGAGTTTCGTATTAGGTTTTTTTGAAAAAGCAATTGTACTGCCAAACCAAAAAACATACAAACAATCAAAAAATAGTATTAGTCTAATCACCTCATTTTACTAAAGATAAAATAGTTCCTAAATACAGATCCTAAACTTGCTGTCATTCAAATTTCAACACAGCTATCTTTTTACTTCACCAGGCTGCCTTTCTTAGTTTGATTTTGAAAGGGAAGCTTTTTAAAAAAACTACAACTAAGAAAAGCATACTATTCAATGCTTGAGTTCTTAGGCTACCTATAAATATTTAGGCTGTGTTTATCTGAATTTTAGAATTCTGAAGAGCCTCCCTGAACTCTCAAAGCTTCTAAAAAGCTACACCATGCTGGTGAGGCTGCAGAGAAAAGGGAACACTTACATACTGCTGGTAAGAATGTAAATTAGTTCACTCACTGTGGAAAGCAGTGTGGAGATTTCTCAAATATCTTAATAACAGAACTACCATTAGAACCAGCAATCCCACTACTGGGTATATAACCAAAGGAAAATAAATCTTTATACCAAAAAGACGTGTACACTCATATGTTCACTGCAGTACTATACACAATAGCAAAGATATGGAATCAACCAAGATGTCCATCAACAGTGAACTGGATAAAGAAAATGTGGCACATATACACCATAGAATACTATGCAGTTGTGAAAAAGAATGAAATTATGTTCTTTGCAGCAACATGGATGTAGCTGGAGGCCATTATCCTAAGCAAACTAACACAGGAACAGGAAATCAAATACAATACATTCTCACTTATAAGTGGGAGCTAAATATTGAATACAGATAGATACAAAGACACTGGGGGACAACAGACACTGGGGACTGCTTGAAGAGGGAGATAAGGAGGAGGGCATGGATTCGAAGCCTAACAATCATGTACTATACTCACTTCCTGGGTGATGAGAGCATTCATCCACCAAGTTTCAGCAACACTCAATTTACCCATGTAACAAACATACATGCACACCCCTGGAATCTAAAATAAAAGTAGAAGAAAAAATATATTCAATAAAAAAATAAAAATAAAAGCCACACCAGCATCAAATATAGATAGAAGAAGAAATATCTACCTACACCTCTGCTGAAATATCAATGAATCTATCTAACAAATGCCTGCAATAGGCCACTTAACTTAAATAGCTTTAGCAATCACCTTGGTTGACAACATTTAGAATCAGGAGCAAATAATAGTTAATACTTATTCAAAAGGATTTCTCTTCCCTTTCATACACATAACATGTACAGAGCCCGGGCTTGTTAACACAAAATTTCCAATAATCCAGGAGAGAACACTTAAAGGCTTTACACTTAGAAAGAATAATTTTTGGATTAATTTTGAATCTATTTTCCAAAACTAAATGACATTTTAAAGGCCTAATCAATTACCATGATAAATAAAGACATACATTGCAAGTATTTGGCACATGTAATTATAGTAAAATGAACACACCCCATATCAAGCATATTTGTAGGTCAAGAGGGCAATAAGAAAATATTTTTCACTCTGATCCACAGTGATCAAAGGGAGGTCAAGACTAAAACTCTATTTCAGAATGCCAGCCAAAAGCTTTGACCACGAAAGAGAAGTAGTAGTGCTGGCCAGTTGCCCACAAGACTGCAATGCTACATTAGGGCTTATACATTTCAAAAACAAAGAGAATTTATAAAGAAACCACGGACAATTTGAAGAAGTTTGCTGGCATAATCTTAGAAGAGTGATCTAAAGACAGTCTAGGACAGCTGCATGCAATTGAGTCAGATCTGTTTGTTTGTTTCAGAGATATGGTCAAATATTACTACAGGTAAGAGCTGAAACTAAAATACTGATTCAGTGAAAAGCCAAAACCCAGAAGACATTTTATTTCATTAAAATGTCTTTAATGAAAGACGAGAACTTCACCTGTCTGAAGTTCTTTTTAACAGTGATAGATCATGTTCTATTTCTTCCCTGGGGTAAGGCAGAATATTTGAGTGTCCTAAATATATTAAAGTTATAGGCAGAAATGCTTACAAGCCATTTAGAAATCAAGTCATTGTATGGTCTACCTAATACTGAGCTGAAATACATTGACTGCCTAGAGTATGTTTACAATCTGCTAATCCTATAGCTTGCACTCAAACAAGACCGGTTGGATAGATAATCCAGACAAATGCAGGGTTCCATAACACAAAGCATTTTTAAATGTCTTAGGCTATCACCTAAGCCACAAACAAAATTGATTTTTCCAGACATGTTCCAGTGTCTGCTTACCCTTTCCTGCTACCAACTGCCATCTCACTCCCCTGATAAAACTCTTGATATGTTTTGCAGTATCCTCTACTCCTTTCCCATTCCAAACAGCTGTCTTCCTTTTCTGGCAGAAACTCCCTGACATCTGGATACTCAGGATGGCTACTGTTATGATGGACAGATTCCATTTTATCCAACTACCCAGCTCTAAGAATATAAAATGAACGAAAGGAGGAGGAGTGTAACAGTTTCACTACACAAATACTAGTTCAAATAATGGCTGTATTAAAGTATTAGCATGTTAAATAATCTTCTTGAAAAGTCCAATTTTGTGACATCTGTAAAATGATACAGAATGTTAAAATGCAACTATTCTGAAAGAATGAACAATTACAAGCTTCCTAAATTTCTACCCAGGTAGTGACAACAAATCCAAGCCCATAGCACAAACATAGGATTTCTGCTTCATGGCCTCATTTGATGGTTTGTTTACTAGATTTAAGAACAAAAACATGTGTGTTAGACGAAGACAGATGAGTTGAAGAAAAGACAAACATGAGTCACTTTCCTTGAGCTCATCGCCCATATCCCATCAATCACCAGTTCCACTTTGTGCTACTTCCTAAATACATATCATGTCTTGCATATTCTGCTATACTGGTTTCTTAAACTGTTTCCCTATATCCATTCTTCCCACTACTTTAGTCTAGTCTCCATAAGCAGCCAAGAGTGATATTTTTTGAAGTGCAAATTGGGTCATATCACCCCACTACCCCCTTTCTAAATCCAATTAGTGGTCCCCCTTCCTTGTAGAATAAAACCGATGCTAGTCCACACGGACCTCAAAGCTTTGCAGGACTCTGGTCCCCAGCTTCTCTCTCTGGCTTCATCAGGAGCCTCCCTCTCACTCAACATATTCATACCACATTGGACTTCCTTCTGTTATCCAAATGCATCAAATTTCTCCTACACCTAAGGTCTGCTTTAGTGCTGTGCTCTGTGCCTGATTCCCTCCCGCCTATGGTTCAGATCTCAATTTATGTCACTTCCTCAAGGAATTACTCTGCAATCAACTGGAATATGCTAGGTATCCTTTTATATCTCTCATGCCATCATGGAATTTTTTTCGTGGCAGTGTTTACAACTGTATTTAATTAACATATTAAGTCAGACATTAAAGAGATTTGCAAAACTATAAAGCAAGGCCATTCTCAACTTTTTGTTTTGAAAAATATAGTTAATTTTTGTTTAAAAATGTTACCTTAATGTGCAAAATGTTTATACTGTTATTTTAAATAAATTATTATTTTAAATAATTCTTCAATTTCTAATATGGTGAATATCAATAGATTTAACAACATAAGCAAAACTTCTTTTGGCCCTCCATAATTTTTAGAAGTATAAAGGGATTCTGAGATCAAGAAGTTTAAGAACCACTGCATAAGAAATTAAACTATGGCTTGGGAAAGAATGAGATACTATATTTTAAACCCTTTAGGAATACTTACAATTTTACTTAAATATACTTTATGTAGGAAAGAAAGCTTTCATGTAATGCTGCTACCTTAGAAATAATATGCTTAATTCTTATATACTGCTAAGAGAATTATAACAGGATTGTTTGACTAGGTCATAAGCAATGTGTCAATTATAAAAGTCGATAAGGAAGTTCAACTTCCTAGGACAAACATGGCTTACAGCTTTAAATGAACAATTTTTTTCTTTGAAAGCATTCTAACAGCTGTTACCTTTAACCACAAACACACATGGCCTTTAAACTTTCAAGGCAAATATTCTTGAAAATCATAAAACAAACCTTTTCATCTTACAGAAAAGTTCTAACAGAAGACTAATAAACAATTTTGCAATGACAAAATGGTGAGTATGTGCTCAATACTAATTACTGTCCTGACGACCGTGATATCAACAAATCCATATATGGTACGTTTCTAAAAGCTTTACAACTTTTGGCAAATTGAATCCTTTCTAAATTTAACTTAATAAATGTAAACTTATTTTTTAGCTTATTAATCAGCCTTAGTTACTATTATTATTAGCCAAAGGATATATGTCTGACAGCTAAGTAAGTGGCATAAATCAGGTTTGAATCCAGGGTCTAAGATCTTAACTCTATACTACATATATACATATGTATATTAACCTTTCTTATCCTGCTTCTAAACAACGGTAAGGGCCATCCAGTCAATGCTTTGTGTTCTCCCAATACTCTTTCCTACAGCTTCTTCAAAGGCTCTCATAAAGCATGAGTGAAACTGGAAACCACTGAACTTTACTACCATTTTAACCAAGGCTATATCAAATAATGTGGAACTTAGTATTTGTTTTGTTGTGTTGTGTTTTTGTTTTTTACCTAGAGTCTATCTATCCACTTTACTGTCATTTTGTTCACAAAGTATCTAATTACCTACTACGTCTGGCTTTTCTCCTTTTGGGTTTTCATTGCTCCTGAAGATTTTTCTGGCAAATTCTGGGTTTCTGCCCATCGAAATCCTTCTGTAGACATTCAATATGAAATACTAATGTTCCTAGCCCATTGGACTATTGGAAAGCTAACGCTGTGAAATCTTTGCTTTGTAATAGCCTAATACTTTGTTCAATGTCTATTTCATCTGTGTAACAAATATAAATAATAAGATTTGGGAGTCTCCAGTAATTGAAAGAAAATTCTACCCAAAGTCAATGTATTTATGTTAAACAAAAGGTAGTTTTTATTCTCAAAATGAATTGAGTTACTGGGTCTGACATCCTCCTAATTACAATGTAAACTTTTTATTGAGTAAGGAACCTTGAACATAGTCAAAATTTTAGAGAAACATCACTTAAAAATATATAATTAAACAGAGAGAGGGCTCTGAAATCATCTGACAGAATATGTTTACTTTTGTTGAAATGTTAATGATGTCAGTGATACCTCCATGTCCCTTCATTAATCTTAGAAAAATAAACTCTATGTTTTTCCTCAAAGCTTTGTTCTCCTCACCAAGGCCTGCCTGTAGCCCGCTAAGCACTTGGACTTGCCAAATTTTAGCTTATTATTAAAGTCATATTCCACAAATTATGGAAATAATGCCCAAGAGATACTAATTAGTAAAAAAAAAAATAATGAATCAACTGACATAATAGCATTCACAGTATGCTTCAAATTTTAATTGATTTATATAATAAATTCTAAGATGAATTTAAATAATACTTATTTATTATGGCATGTAGTACTAATATTCAGCAAAACAAAGCAAAAATTTTATTTTAAATAATTAACATTTCCTACCACCTTTAAATATAACTTCAGTAGCAGATATTATGTTGATGGTTTGACTAAAGGAGGACAAGAAAATAGGTCCTGCTCAAGTTCATGCATGGTGGCACCAAAAATTTAGGGATCATGGCACCAAAAATCTTATTTTCTAGGATAGAGCACAGACTGAGGAAGCACAGATTATATATTTAGAGGCTACATTCATTTCTTCACAGCAGTATTAGAAAAGAAAAGCCACAGTCGGTGCTATTTCATCTAGCTACATCCAAGCCTTTCTGCATACAGAGAAATATCTAATTACCCAATACCACTGGAGCAACTTGTGGGGATTGTTTTAATATATATTCACAGCATGTGTCATTATGGCTCCTGGCGGCTATTAAAAGGGTGGGATAGCAACATGAATTAACAATAACACATTTGGTATATTATGGCTTTATAATGCCTAAAGCATTTAGCTAGTCTCCTTATTATTCTTAATGTGCCCTACAGTGCTCAAAAATCATGTAAGTGTGTATTCAGCTGGTCCCAAATGCTAAATGGAAAGCAAAGTATCTCCTAAAAGTAGTTCTGAGTAACTGCTATGTCTAGTTTTCTTCCTTTTTCATCAACTAACATGGCATACAACTAACAGATTGTTCTGTCTTCAGAACCTTTTTTGTTTTGTTTTAGACAAGCAGAACTCTTCATAGCAGACAACTTCCCCAGAACAGCAGTTCAGTACAACAGGAAGGCCAGTGTCTTCCCAATACCTGCCTAAGCTGCTAAAAGGGTCCCTCTAACAGAGATACCTGCCTCTATCCACCCTCCTACAGCCCATTCTCCATTCAGCAACTACAGTCATCCATGAAAAGATCAAATCACATCACATTACTCTTCAGCTTAAAGTACTCCAGTGGCCTCAATGGGTGCCCTGAATAAAAAATGCCAACTTCTTGTCATTGCCCACAAGGCTTCTTCACGAGATGGCTGCCTGCAACTTCTCTTTGTACCATTCTTATTACTAAACCTAAAACATGTCAACTCTTCGTCACTGTACATTTTTCCCATTTCATGCACCCTCAGCCTGGAATACCCTTCCCATAGGTCTTTTAATGACTGGTTCCTTCTCCTTCTTAAGAATTCTGCCTGAAAGTCACCTCCTCTCATGCCTGTAATCCCAGCACTTTGGGAGGCTGAGGCAGGTGGATCACGAGGTCAGGAGATCGAAATCATCCTGGCCAACATGGTGAAACCTCGTCTCTACCGAAAATACAAAAATTAGCCAGGCGTGGTGATGGGTGCCTGTAATCCCAGCTACTTGGAAGGCAGAGGCAAGAGAATCACTTGAACCAGGGAGGTGAGGTTGCAGTGAGACGAGACTGTGCCACTGCCCTCCAGCCAGAGCAACAGGGCAAGACTCTGTCTCCAAAAAAAAATCACTTCCTACCTCCTCAGAGACTATCCTACCTGTAGCATCCATTTTTTCCCAATTGTCAATCGCTGACCTATTCTTTCTTTTTTTTTTAATTAGGCCTGGTGTAGTGAAATTAATTGCTTTTATTCAGCATGATTTCTTATTGACTATCCTTCATAACCGTGGGTATGCACACGCACGCATACGCACAAAATTCACATTCCATTAGGAGCACGGTCTTAACTATCTTTCCTATTATCATCTCCCCGGCACCTGGAACAGATACATGTAGGCAGTAAGCGCTCAAAAAATTATCTGGCATGGACAAATGAACCTGCTAGTTAAGCAGTTCCAGCCAGGAGACAATCAAGGGAGCCCAACTTGGGAATATATTCAATTCAGCTGTTTGAAATTCCATCTAACAACACAGGAAATCATTCGCTTTTTTTTTTCCTGGGCCAGTATTCAAGCCCTAGTCCCTCTTACTAGGGCAGGAAAAGTGTAAGCTCTCCAGAAGACATTCTATTCTTCTCCCCTCCCCTGTTCTCCAGTGCACCCTCTGGTATGTTTTCTGCCATTTCTGTGTATTACAGGTACCAACTTCTACTCAATGCTCTTTTCACCTTTTACAGTAGCCTCACACTAAGTATCAGGTTTGTGCAAAAGTAACTGCAGTTCTTGCCATTAAAAGTAGTGGCAAAAACAGCAATAACTTTTGCACCAGCCTAACAGTAATAACTATGAGATAAAGAATTTGCTTGGACTAGTTTTTCCCGAATTCTATTACAATTACTCCTTGGCTATTGAAACACATACACATACATTTACATTTACACGTATTTTTTTCATCTAAAATAGTCTCTTCCAACATTTGGGAAAACTGGATTCAAGATGAAGGGAGACTCTCTACCAGGGGCAGAGGCTCCCCTCAGGCAGGATGACACTGCAGAGTCCCAGGAGGGCTCCTAACTTTTACTAGGCACTCAATGGTGTCTCACTCTGTGCTTTATGTATTACAATACCCCTTTGAGGAGGTATTCATATAACGTGCTTTGCCGGGGAGGACCCAGGTATAGGGAGCTTAAATCAATAGGTCAAGGTCACATAGCTAGCAAAAGGCAGAAGGCACATTAAATTCAGGTCTGTCTGGCACCGGATCCCTTCTTGGAACCACTGAATCATACATCATCTTTGCAATGCATAAGCGATCCGTGCTTTGTTTCACAATACACTTCTATTCCTAAAGTAGTAATGAAAGAGCTTTTATTTACTTATTTTATTTACTAATATAAAAGCTGCACACACACAGCTTCCCTTCAATATTCCCAAGTAACAAGTTTGTTGAGAAACCCTACTGAAAACAAGCTGAGCCTTCTCTTCATTACTCAGTAATTTTTAAGTGTCACTAATCTAATCACTGTCTTTTATACCATTAGACTTTTATTTTCATAATTATAGGCTGCCATGGGCTTCTTCCAAAGCCCCCTGCCAAGTCTTCATTCCTACATACAGGTGCTAATTGCTTTCTTAGTACCACTGGTTATTCTCTGAAACTCTGAATTTCACTACCTACAGTAGGCCCCAGGGTTTTTCTCCCCTTCAGCAGCCCTTAACACAATGGTCACAGCACCCTGTGGCTGCCCCACAAGTCTCATCTCATTTTCAAAGTGGAGTCAAGTCAGTTCTATGCCCGTGCTGCCTTCCGTTCTCTCTTGATGCTTTGTCGTGATGCTTGATCCAAAGGTTAAAGCAATTGAACTCTAGTAGCTTTGAAACAAACTTGTATGTTTCCTCCTGCCCTCCATACAGTGTGAACTATATATAATTTAAACACTAACAATAATAGCAAACTTTTATTGAGTTCCTATTAGTTTCCACACCAAAGCCTCTCAAGAAATTTATTTTGTGAAATAGAAACTAACAAAATGAGCAAACCTCCCCGTGGAGGAGTACTGATTTTACCCACCCCAACTCATCTTCCAGAAGAGAACACTGAGGGTACGGAGGAAAACCCATTCTTCCTGGTTCCAGAGCCCCCTACTCTGAAGAGCCACTATCCACACTCTCTCCTGTGAAAACTGTCCCAACCTGATCCTGATGCAAAACGATGTTTCTCTTTTACAATAAAAGAGAAACAAAAGATAATTAACTTAAGTGCTGCAAAGAATTTAAGAAGGAAGATGCTTCCTTTCAAGACCTATAATCTGCTCCTGTGTGTCTTTCACCTGTTCTTTAAGAATCTCTGACATGTTCCCTTCACAAAGTTTCTCCCTCTGCTCACTTCCCTCCTAAGCCATCCATGAGAGTATCCATGAAGGCCCAGTTCACTGGAGCTGCTTTACATACTGATTATCACTCTCTAAAGCGTCTTTTTTTGGACAACAAATTCTATGGCCACCAAACCATAATCTCCATGAAGGCAGGGCTGTGCCTTATTCTTTTCATCTCTCACCAGGATTTTCAGATTTTATTTTATTTTGTTTGTTTATTTATTTCTTTATTTTTGAGACAGGGTCTTGCTCTGTCATCCAAGCTGGAGTGCAGTGGTGTGATCTCGGCTCACTGCAACATTCACTTCCCAGATTCAAGCAATTCTGTTGCCTCAGCCTCTTGAGTACCTGGGGTTGAAGGCACGCACCACCATACCTGGCTAATTTTTGTATTTTAGTAGGTATGGGGTTTCACCACGTTGGCCAAGCTGGTCTTGAACTCCTGACCTCAAGGGATCTGCTTGTCTCGGCCTCCCAAAGTGCTGAGATTACAGGCGTGAGCCACCGCACACAGCCAGGATTTTCCAATTTTAAATCAGTACTGGAGTAATGCTTGCTAAGTAGTCTTCCCCTCAAGCTAGGTAGAATTTCACAATTAATAAGTCTTTCATAATATTTTGCTTTTGTCTCTTCCAGAAACTATCACGTGCCAACTATAATAGCTCACAGACAATATACACCATGCCTCCGTGGCAGGCCTGAATCCCCTCTCATCTTTGTATCCCTAGGTACCTGGTTAGATACTTTATCCACTGATGTGGTTAATTACATCCTGACAAACCGAACTCAACATGCTTTTGGTGTTCTCCCTTTGCGTGCAAATGCTTACTGTCCTTCTGCCAATGGAACAGAAAATTTGAGAGTTGTGAGATCAACGATACACCAAGTGCTGGGGTAAAAGAAGACCTGGAGTATCTGTCTGTACCTGGAGAACAGGAGAAAGTTTAGAAACAGGGCGAAAGGCCTACCAGGTGTTCTCTAGATACAAAAGTCTGGGTGTTAGGGATGGGAGAGAGGTGAGAGGACCTCCAAGGAAGAGGCAAGATAAAGGGCACATACAAGAGAGTCTGCAGGCAGAGTGGTGTGAGTAGGTTGAGTGGCTCCTGATGGCTGAAGTTTAAAATCAGAAGGGAGATTTGAATAGACGCTTACTTCTCAACAGGCTGTTCTGTTAAATACCAGAGCAACAGTAAATAAGCATTTAATGTAAAACTCGCCCTCTTAAAGTAGTGACTTTGGGATCATCAAAATTGCACCATGGGCTGGGAGCGGTGGCTCACACCTGTAATCCCAGCACTTTGGGAGGCCAAGGTGGGCGGATCATGAGGTCAAAAGATTGAGACCATCCTGGCCACATTTTTTGGTGAAACCCTGACTCTACTAAAAATACAAAAATTAACTGGGCATGGTGGTGTACAACTGTAATCCCAGCTACTTGGGAGGCTGAGGCAGGAGAATTGCTTGAACCAGGACCTGGGAGGCAGAGGTTGCAGTGAGCCAAGATCGCACCACTGCACTCTAGACTGGGCTACAGAGCGAGACTCCATCTCAAATTCAAAAAAAAAAAAAAAAAATGCATTGTAACTGAACACAACAGAAGGACAGGGGAGCGAATAGATGACATCAGGACAGCTTATTCTGGGCTGAGGTAGAAGACAACATTCTCTCGCTCCACTTTTGCACTTCCCTCAGTAGATCTACAGAACTGCAGAGGATGAAGTCCTGACCAGGAATTTTATCATACTAAAGGAAAAACAGTGATTTCAACATTTCTGTGGGTCCCTGTGCTGAACGGACCCAGGAAGGCTGGGTGCTCTGTTTAAAAAACGTAATACAAATCATGGGTCAAAGCCATTTAGCAGAGCAGCGATGGGACACCCATAGGAAGAGAAAGGGTGAGGAGATGTTAACAAATGGTCTCAGGGGAATGCATTTGGGGAAGAAGGTCCCAGTGGTGAGGAAGGACCAGAGGACTTGTACAACACAGCTGTCTTCTGTTGAATTAGAAAGCACTGCCTGCACTATACTAACATGTTCTGTAATCCCTCTCCTTTAGCCTAAGCTGCCTCTGCTGTGTCTGCTGCACACGATGACTGCAGGATTAAAGCACTGTGGGAAAAAGAAAAACTGGGCAAGTGTCCAGGCTGAAAGGAAGCACGGAGGAAAAACAACAGTTGGTTGTCTCTCAAGACGAGATATAGAGCAAGGAGGGAGAGTCAGGAAGGGGACTTCTGGGGGCACATGCATGTGTCTAGGGATAAGAATGAGAACCATACAGCCCTTTTGGCTTTGAGAAGTGCTGGTTTCGGAGCATGTATCTATCTGTGGACACTGATATCCCATCTCGTCTCTATCGTTACGCCACTTCTCTACGAGAACGTCAGTCATTATCTTCTCCTCTGGCTAGAACATCCATCTACCTAAGGTAGTAAATGCATCAAATTTAATTTAAAGAAAATTCAAAAGTCCTTTCCATGCACTGACATAAGAAAGCAGTTAATCTCAATAAACTAGCAGTTAGGATGATGGGAAAATCCACAAGAGCTCAGAGGTACGTAGCAGATCAAAATTCTCCCCATTTGTATAAAGGAATAAAGCCAAAGTAAGCTTTCCTGGCCTAAACCGCATAACATAACACATAGTAGAAAGATGGGTTGGGGCAATGAGCTGTGACCACCGGTGATTCAAAGGAATCCCTAAACTCTCCCCACCAGTTTCCCAGAACTGCACTGGCTCTGGAAAATGACATTTACCAAGATTCTTAATAAAATGAACATCATTTCCTGTTTCATACATTATTAGATTTTTTTGGCACATTATTAGATTTTTTGGCATTTCAGAACTCTAATACCTTAACTCTGTCTACGAGTGAGATGGGAATCCCCAGAGGACCACCTTTCTACCCCTGGAAATATTTTCATAACCCAAGCCACAGGAAGTAAGGAAATGAAAGTTTCCTGACTCTTGCCAGCTCAACAACTTAATTCAAGTGTGTTACGTTGTCACTGTTTATATTTCCCTTGGAATGTGAGGGCTGTCTTCAAATTTTGTGAAATCTGTTTTTTTTTGTTTGTTTGTTTAACCTACTTCTGTTCAGTGATTTCCTGGAAGAAGGAAGAACATGGCTGAAATGAACAATGAACACTGATTTATTATATACCACATTTACCTCTAATTAGGTAAACCAGGGATCACTGTTTAAAAGTATTCTTACAAGGCCATTGGATAAAGATATCAGTTGGTGCTCTGATTTGGGCAGAGCCACTATGGTCTCTAAGCTTACGTCATCTCGTCTACAGTGAAAGTGACTGATTCCCCACACAGCTTCCAACTCCAAGAATTTCTGGAATGCTGTACTGACACTCATTCAGAGCTGTTTTTGGGTTAATTATTGTTCTTCATTTCTGCTTCCTTTTCTTGATGGATTTTATCAAAAAGTGAACCATTTTAAGAAGCCATTATCAGACATTTTTTACGAACTGCAGAGGAGGTAGAGATAGTTGCAAGAGGGAGACCCGTTAGATTTCCTTTTTCTTTTACAATCACTTAACTTCTTAAAATTGGAGTAAATTCCTCCTCTATGCCTCTTGCCTTACAATAAACAAAAAACAGATGACCATGTCACTCCAGACTGTCCTTCATAACGACAACAACAACAACAATACAAGCTTTTAATTTTTGAATGCCCACTTTATGGCAAACCTTTATCTCATTACTGGAAGCAGTATGAAGTAAGGCTTGAAACCACTGGCCCTGATATACTGTATGATCCTGTTTATGTAAAATGTCCAGAATGGAAAAATCCACAGAGAAAGGGGAAAAAAGATTAGTGGTTGCCAGGGACTTTAAGCACGGGAGAATGGGAGTGACTTCTTAACCAGCACAGGGTTTTCTTTTGGGAAGATGAACATGTTCTGGAGCTATTAATAGATAGGAGTGGTTATGATTGTATAACCTTGGGAATATACTAAAAAAGCCACTGAATGCATATTTTTAAAAGGTGAATTTTTTTTTGTATGTGAATTATATCTCCTAAAAAGATAACATTAAAAAAAAATAAAACACACACCCATGGCTCTGGATGGAGATTGTCCAGGTTCAAATCCCAGCCCTACCACTTCTCAGCTTTTCTAAACCTAAGTTTCTACCTGCATAAAATGGGAGAAATAAGAAAAACTTCAGGGGGAAATTAGAGAACTGAACAATGCTATGACTTTAAGGTACAAAGGTCAAATTATAGCATGTTTAAACATATTTTTACAAGGCCCTGAATAAAACAGTATTAGTCATCAACTGATTCTCTTATTTAAGGAGAGCCACACTTACGGTCTCTAAGTTTAAGTCATTTTGTCTGTAGAATGAAGGGGACTGGTTCCCTACGTGAGCACCCCATAAATTTTCCTGTTATTATTATTTAATCCCCACAATAGTTCCATAAAATTCATCGAACATTCCTAATTTTTAGAGATGAAGAAACATCTGTAAAGGGCAAGGAAGTTACTTAAGTTGCAGAGCCATTAAGTGGCAGAGGTGAGATTCGAGAAATGTCAGAATGGAGCCTCACACTACATCGCTACCTTCCGACCCACATATTTATATAACCCAGCATTTGTACGAACTGCTTGCTGACTTCTTACTATGTGGCAGAAACTCAGGGACACAGCCCTCAAGAAAGTACTTGGCTGGTTACGGTGGCTTATGCCTGTAATCCCAGTACTTTGGGAGGCCAAGGTGGGCACGTTACTTGAGGCCAGGAGTTTTAGACCAGCCTGGGCAACAGAGTGAAACCCTGTCTCTACTAAAAATACAAAAATTAGCCAGGTGTGGTGGCGAGCATCTGTAATCCTGGCTACTCGGGAGGCTACAGCAGGAGAATCCCTTGAACCCAGGAGGCAGAGGTTTCAGTGAGCCGAGATTGCACCACTGCACTCCAGCCTGGGTGACAGAGTGAGACACCATCTCAAAATAAAAAACGAAAGAAGGAAAGCCATTACCTGAGATGGGAGAACAACAACAGTGCCTCCCAGGGATGAAGGAAATCAAAGAACAGGTGAACACAGTAGGTATTTTTGTCATATGATTCAGAACCTTCTGTCTTTAGAAGGGGACTTTCCTATCAGGGAAAACCCAGAGTGACTGGGCCGAGAAAAAAACATTATGTCGATGAACTTTTGAGAATTTCTAAGAAAATAATTAAGAGGCTGAGTGCTATGGCTCACACTTATAATCTCAGCACTTTGAGAAGCCAAGGTGAGAAGATCATGGCCAGGCATTGAAGACTGGCCTGGGAAACACAGCAAGGCCCTATCTCTAAAAAGACTTTTCTAAAGTTAGCCAGGCATGGTGATGCATGCCTGTAATCCCAGTTATTCAAGAGGCTGTGGCAGGAGGACAGCTTGAGCTCCAGACTTTTAGGCTGCAGTAAGCCATGATTCTGCCACTGCACTCCAGCTTGGGCAACAGCACAAGACCCTATCTCTAAAAAAAGACAAAAAGAATTAAGCATCATCAGCCACTCACCTATATGCCAAATACCATATTTTACTTAAGATTTCAAATCTCATTGTTCAATGCTGTGGCTACTAGCCACATGTAGCTAAATTTAAATACATTAAAATTAAATAATATCAAAATTTTGGTTCCTCAGTTCATACCACATTTCTAGTTCACAAGAGCCACATGTGGCCACTGGCTGCCATATTGGACATCCCACATAATAGAGCACATCCTTCACTGCAAAAAGTTGTATGGGAGAACACCGATCTAAGTACAAAATCAAATCATTCACTGTCAAATAATAAGAGAAAATACAGTATTTTATTTCATATCCTAAAAACTGCATCAGTATCCAAAGGAATACCTACAACTACTATAAATGCTCACCATGGTTGTAAGATGATATAATTTCTCATTTAATGTTCTCTTAAAAATAACATTCTTTGATTATATTGCTCTGGTGTAGATTTAGGATTTTTCAGAAAAAAAAAATCACTTTCCTAGACTACCTTATTTTTTAAAATCGCAGTTAGTGTAGACAAACAGGTAATGAAAACGTAGCTCCCTCACTGAATCTCAGTTTTGAAATGGATACAATTCATTGGTCTTGAAAAGAAAAGTTCAGGACATAGGGGAAGACTCAGTTGCACTGGTCTCTGAGTTAACACTCATAATAGCCTTATGAGTAGAATGCCTTTTTGTCCAAAGAATTCTCAAAATATTATTTTGACAGTTTCCACACCTTATATATGTGGCACTCTTGAGTCTAGCTTCTATCACTGAACAAGACACCACCTGGTTTTGACAGATCCTCTTTGTTGCCACAACGCAGCCATTTAATGCTTTCCTGCTTTATAGAATAACTAATCCTTATTGAGCATGTATTATGTGTCAAGTGCTTTACATGCCTTAACTTCTCTAATTCCCCCAAACAAGCTTGTCAGTAAGGTATTATTATTATCCCTATTAAATAGATGAGGACACTGATGTGTCAAATTAGCTAGGCTATCTTTCCTACTTATTCAATTACCTACTAATCTAGGTATTCCTGTAAAAGGATTTTGCAGATGTAATTCAAGTCTCTAATCATTTGACTTTAAATTAGGGAGATTATCCTGAGTGGACCTGATTTAATCAGTTGAAGGCCTTAAACATAGGGCTGAGGCTTCCAGGAGAGAGGGAGAAGAAAACAGGGAAGGAAGAGGGCACTTTTTTTGGAGCAGATAACCATGAGCGACAATCATCCATTAACTTATATATGCCAATAATAGATGTCACACCATCTCAGAGGCAAGTGCCTTCAGTCCATTCTTGAATAGGAACTTGTGGTAGAAATGGTAGGTACACATTATTTTTCAGGCCAGCCCTGATGTCATTTATTCATGCATACTGTCCCTGTAAGAATACTCTCATTTTTCAAGTCCTGCATCAGAATCCAAGTTGGGAAAAATAAGGTCACTCTATCAATGGTAGGGTGGTGGAGGTGTTTTTGGACAGCCAGACTTTTCAGACTTATTCATCTTTCAAAGCAATCTCAGTGAAAGGCTTCTCTTGAGCAGATCTAAATGGATTTCAAGTAAGCCTAAGAGATTTTTAAGAATGCAAGCTATTTCTTTCGTTATCATATCCCCCTTAACATATATCATTGAGCGGGACTGAAGGGAGGTCTGGGTAAGTATGGATGCATGTTATCATTTGTCTTCTCTTTTCCTATTTAAGGCTCATTTTAAAAAATTGATTTTCCATGCTCAGAGGCGAAATTAAGTGGAAATTAAATGGAATCCTTAGTTTTCCCTTCCAACCCTCAAGACTTCCTCCTCAAGTCTTCCCATCTATATTATTCGTGTCCCATATTCACTGGGATTCCCGGGCCAAACTCAGTAGTGATCAGCAAGTCAGTTCTGCCTCCAGGCAAATCCCAAAGCTAACCTCTTATCTTCTCCATCTCCATCATAAACACCTTTGTTCTGTCCACACTGTTTGCTAAACACAGACAATGAAGCCTGAGTGAGCTCCCAGCTTCCACTCCTGCCCCTCTAAAGCCATGTCATATAAAACAGAGAACTCATTTTAAAGCTGCAATTTAATAATAACACTCTCCTGCATAAAATTCCAAATGAGATATCTGATGATACTGAGGAATTACTGTAAACTTTTAGAAGTGATGATACTACGGCTATGGTTTTAAAAAAAAGAGTCCTGATGTTCTAGAGATTGACAGTGAAATACTGACAAATGACACAATGCCTCCTTCAAATTACACTGGGCAGTGGTGGTGGCTGAGGAGGGGCGCAGTTGGAGAGAAGGGATAGGTAAAGTAAGACAGACTGTGAACGGATAATTACTGAAACTGGGCAATGGGTACATCGCAAGTCACTATACTTTTCTATTTTTGTATATGTATGAAATTTTTGTAACAAAAAGCTGTTAAATCCCCAGTGACTCCTGACTGCACTTAGAGTAAAATCATAAGAAATTGTGTAGCTCAAAAGGTGCTTTATGATCTGACTGCTGCCTGGCAATCCCTATTTTATCCAGTACCCGGATAAAATGCCCATTAACTGCCAAACAGCTGTAACAGCTGTCCCATGCCTTCACCATGCTGAGCCCTTTGCCACCATAGGGACTTTAGACAGGCTCTTTTCAGCCTAGAGGGCTCCTCCCCAAGATGTGCCAGTTGTTTCCAGTGTTGGCTCCTTCTCCTTCAGGTGTCCACTCCAACACACTCTTCAGAGAGGGCCTCCTTCACCATGCTACCTAAGGCATCTTCCCTCCCTGCTCTCCTCCGGCCCATCCCTCTTCCCACTCTACTTCCTATTTTCTTCCATTTTTCTTTCTTGATAATCCTTATCATTTTTGAAATCATCTTTATTCTTAAGTCCTTTTCAGAAATAAGCTGATATGATTTGGCTGTGTCCCCACTCAAATCTCATCTTCAACTGTAGCTCCCACAATCCCCATGTGTCATGGGAAGGACCTGGGAGCAGGTAATTGAATAATGGGGGTGGGTCTTTCCTGTGCTGTTCTCATGATATTAAGTCTCACAAAATCTAATGGTTTTATGAATGGGAGTTCCCCGGTACATGCCCTCTTGCCTGCCACCATGTAAGATGTGCCTTTGTTCCTCCTCTGTCTTCTGCCATGATTGTGAGGCCTCTCCAGCCATGTGAAACTGTGAAATCATTAAACCTGCTTCCTTTATAAATCACCATGTCTCAGGTACATGTTTATTAGCAGCATGAGAACAGACTAACACACAAGTCATTTATTGTCAGTATCTTCCCCATACTAGAATACATGCTCTGAGATCATTGGGACCTTGTCTGTCCAGTTCACTTGCGTGCTTCCTGTGCCTATGACAGTGCCTAGCATAAAAGTAGAATTCCATTGATGACATGTTAAACAAATCCTTTAAATTAGACCAGACAATTAAGGCTGTGTACATAGCACATGAACATAAAAAAATATAATGCCTTGGAAAGTGAAATTATCCTTACATGTATTTATCTGTAGTATTAATGAATAGTTAATAGTAATGGACTTCATTTGAATTAAATGTATGTCAACATAATGATTAAATACTTACATATATTAACACAATTAATGAATAATACCTGTTTCCTCTGAATTGCATTCAGTATATCCATAAACAATATGTGTATATACACACATGCTTTCATTATTTCATTATTTTGATACCAAATATCTAAGATAATTATTGATTTATATGTAAGGAATATGACACTTTATAATTGCTACATCTCGAGCAGGAGATTTTGCTAAATGTACTGTTGCCAGAGCTCAGATTTTAAAATTCATTTCTAAGAGTCTTAGCTGGTGTTAAACCATGTCAGCATAATAAGCAAGTTTTGATTTCCTTTCAGACGTTCCTGGCTGCTGAAAGAATTGATTCTGAAGATTTTCCCATCGACCTATAAGATTGAAGAAGAGATAGCTCTTCTTAATCTCAAAGATCCAAACTGAGCTTACATTCCCCAGCCTTTGTTCGGATGTCACCTTCAGAGCTGGCTTCATTATATATCTCAGGAGAAACACAAAAGTATTAGTGACAGGACACTGACTGGTCACTAATAACCCTTTTTTGAGATGTTGTTTTAATAATGATGGTTTAGTATCACATTTGAGAATAACTGTACTTTGTTAATATTTTTACTTTTAATATACCTTCTTTCCCAAGTACAAATTTATCCTGGAACTATGTAGGTGACCCAAGAGCATCAGGAGCAGTTTCAAACAAGGTATAACTTCTCAGTGTTGTAAGGAATAAGAGAGAGATTCAAAAACGACATCCAAACTCAAACATCATTTCAAAGGTCCTTTCCCACTGTCCTCTCTCTGAAAACAACTAAAACATGGCATATTACATCTTTAAACAATGGCCAAAATCCTCTGTTAAGGAGATTCTATGTATTTTTAAATATCTATGCTTTTAAATATTGTTTTCCTTCCCAGATGTTTGAGAAACTCAAGAAGAAAATAGTGTATACAGACCCATACTTAACCTTAGTGTTAACACACACAGCAACACCATTGACAGTCTACGGTTAAATGATCTAAATGGTAAGTGTGGCCTAGTCTGATGCCGAGTTTATAAAGGGAAGCCTGAAAAACATCACAAGAGAAAGAAAGCTGTCACTCTTGCTTTTATTAAAGAGGGTGTAGTATGTTTAATAAACAGGTTAGTTCTCATAGGAAGGTACAATAAATAGAAGCAAAAAGCAAAAACTCTCTATGGAGATCCTCCCAATGTTTGAATTTTAAGAAAATAAAGGTCAATTTATCACTAGAGCTTTCAACTGGTTCCAGTGCTCATAGGGTATCATTAGACTGGAACACCTTTTGCTAAAAAACCCAGAGGACTTCTTGTATTTTGCCTCCAGCTATCTGGGTCTGCTTATAATTCCCCAGACATACTCTTCTGCTGCACATAGTCCTTACACCTCAAGCCCCATGAGTTTGCTATCTGCCCAAACGCATCTTCTCTATCTTTTGAAACCCAAGTTGAATGCAACTTCCTTCAGAAAGCCTTCCATTTCCATGACTAGTACCTCATTTTCAAATCAATTCCATCCTTCTAAGTGATTTGACCTTGCTGGGTCCATGCTTTAATTCCTGTGAGTGTAACAATAAATAGTAATTTACTTTCTGTGTGTTTTCCACACATACTGGATGAGGCCCTCGAGGACAAAGATAGTATCTCATTTGGGTCTGTGTCCTGGAGCCTTGCTCCTCAGAAAATGTGGAATGACAGAAATAAAGGAATGATGAATGAAGCAAGCCACCAGCACCTTCAACTCCCAGTTTGCTTCCAGTCCCCATTACTCCCCTTCCATTCCCTCCGCAGTAGAATTTTTCTATTCTCTTTCCCGTCTTAAACACTGTTAAAGGTAACAATCACTGAAGGCTGGTGCTGTGGCACAATGGGTTTCCTATTGAATAATTTATCTATAAGCGGTAGTTCATATTTACATATTTTTTAAAGACCAGTTGCCTTTCTTTGTGAATGGATATGTTCATGTATCCATCTATTAGATGCTACTATCTTGTTTTGCAAAGCAATTGTTTTATTTCCTTTTTTTAGCTATACAGTAATAAGTGAAAATATTCTCATTCTAAAAAATTCCACATATAGAAAAATGTCAAAACTCCCCCTTACCACTCCTCTTAAGCCACTTTTCTCCCCAGCAATATTTATGATCAGTTTCAGATTTTTTTCTGTGCATTTAGCTACATATGTACACATACCAGCTTTGTGTTCAGGCAGGAGTCTTGTGCATATGTGAAATCACAAGGTTTTATAAACTTCTCCTTTCAATGAACCATGTATCTCAGAGACAGATAGTCCCAGATAAGAAACATACCTCATACTTTTTAAGTACTAGCATTCCATATTTTGGATATACTAGAATTAATCATTCCCATGTTGACTAAAATATGTTGGTATTCCATTTTCACTCTTACAAATCCTTGAACATATTTCTTAAAGAAAAGGCACCAGTTTTCAAAAATAGACAGAATTACTAGGTTGAAGGGTATGCACAGACAGGCTTACCAGAGTATGGGACTGTTTATTTCTTCATATCCTTACAAATTGTAAATATTAACAGGTTTTGTTTTTCAATTTATTTTTGGTCAATCTGATAATAGCAACTACTTCCTACATGACCTAAACCAGTTTAGAAATGTCTATATTTACACCTACTATGGCGTGTTGTGACTGGAGCAGGTTCAAGTGAAACATACCAAGTGAACACTAACAGCCTCCTAGCTAACTCCCTTCAGCTTAAATCCCAGTAACAAACAGGGATCCACACTGAATTCACATTTAATTATCAGAAGACAGAGATCTTGAGGAGTGTCTTCATATAAACTATCTTGTTTAATCCTCATAGAATCCTATGAAATAGAAACTTTTATTCCTGTTTTGCAATGACCACAGTGAGGCAGGCTACCCAAGATCACAACATGTACTCAATTTCACAAAGCGCTACCTTGCCCCAGAATTAAGAAACCGCCCCATACTTGCATCCAGTTTGCAGTTTTCCACTGCTGTTGTTCCTTGGTGCCTAATGTAACTACCCACATAAAAAGTGAAGATGTCTCCACCTATTATTTTAGGGAAAACTCTGGCTTTGAAAATACTGAATATTTAAAAACTGAGAGAAGGCAGCTGGGTAGAGGCAGGTAGAAATTAAGAATGTGTGAGCCGAATGCGGTGGCTCATGCTGTAATCCCAGCACTTTGGAGGCTGAGGTGGGTGGATCACCTGAGGTCAGGAGTTCGAGACCAGCCTGGACAAAATGGTGAAACTCTGTCTCTACTGAAAAAAAAAAAGGAAAAGAAAAAAAATGATTAGGCGGGCATGGTGGCAGATGCCTGTAATCCTAGCTACTTGGGAGGCTGCAGCAGGAGAATCGTTTGAACCTGGGAGGTGGAGGTTGCAGTGAGCCAAGATCATGCCATTACAGTCCAGCCTGGGTAGCAAGAGTGAAACACCAGCTCAAAAAAAAAAAAAAAAAAAAAAGAATTTGTGTATCAACAACAAATACAAACTTTATTGACAATCCCTCTTTTTTTTAATGAGTTCCTCAGGGATTTTCCCAGAACTAAACCAAGTCATGAAATATCAGAGAATAAAGCCCTTAAGGATTAATGTACAGTATAGGTGAATGGCTACTGTACTTACTCTATCTTAGTGATATTTAATATTAAATATTTTTAAACTATCTTATCTAAAAATGAAATGAAAGAAATCCATAGTTTTATCATCTTAAGAAATTTATGCTATTGAACTAGCTGTACTAAGTGAAAAAAAAAGTCCCAGTATAGCGCCACAGAAAATGAACAGAAAAGATGCTTTCTAAGATGCTGAAAAGCATAAAATAAAAGTTTAAAACACTTCACTCTGCGTATGTTACGCTGGAACCTTGAAGCTATCGCCTACATAAGAAGGATACTTTAAAGATTACTGAATATGTTTTCTGAAAGTATAGAATGATCGATTCATTTTTCAAACCCTTAGTGTAGTGGCACTCTTCCTTTTCCTGACAGATGACAAGGCTCAGGGAAAGCAAAGATCAGAGCTGAGGAACAACAAAAAAAGTTGGCACCAGATTCACTTCCCCTTCATGCCAACCCTTTTTTTCCTCCCTTATCATACAACAAAGCAAAAAGAAAAGTATTGAATATGAAAAGCAAAAAGATTCCCCATGACGGAGCTTTGGCAAGTACAAATGCATTAGGAATGGAGCTGATTCCTGTGACCTTTTCAATTATGATAATCCCGGAAAGAAAATTAAAACCATTTTCTAAAACACGGTCCAAGGAGTTCCATAGGTAATTGAAGAAAAAACTGAGGAACATCCCTGGCATTTTTCTAAGAATGTATATACTTAGCCCAGGTCTGTTGCATACTGTAGCCATTCCAGCCACAAGTATTTGTGAGCAAAGTCAAATTAACTTGAGAGATATTTTTATAAAGCTTCTTTCCAGAGTTTTTGCCCCTCATTTTTTCTTTTGCACATATTTACAAGTTGAAATGGGAAGAACAGAAAAAGAGGGAAGCTATATACTTGTTTCTGCTTTGTTCTGAAAATTTGGTAGTTGAATGTACAACTAACACTTCTTTTATATATATATTTGTTTTTCATATATATAAAAATATATATTGTTTTATTGCACTTTAGGTTCTGGGTTACATGTGCAAAACATGCAGGCTTGTTGCATAGGTACACACATGGCAATCTGGTTTGCTGCCTCCTTCCCCCCATCACCTGTATCTGGCATTTCTCCCCATTATCCCTCCCCAACCACCCTACCCCCCAACTGTCCCTCTCCTAACCCCTGCAACAGACCCCAGTGTGTGATGCTCCCCTCCCTGTGTCCATGTGTTCTCATTGTTCAACACCCACCTATGAGTGAGAACATGTGGTGATTGTTTTTCTGTTCTTGTGTCAGTTTGCTGAGAATGATGGTTCCAGATTCATCCATGTCTCTACAAAGGACACAAACTCATCATTTTTTATGGCTGCATAGCATTCCATGGTATATATGTGCCACATTTGCCCTGTCCAGTCTATCATCGATGGGCATTTGGCTTGCTTCCAGGTCTTTGCTATTGTAAACAGTGCTGCAATGAACATACGTGTGCATGTGTCTTTATAATAGAATGATGCATAATCCTTTGGATATATACCCAGTAATGGCTGGGTCAAATGGAATTTCTATTTCTAGGTCCTTGAGGAATCACCACACTGTCTTCCACAAGTTGAACTAATTTACACTCCCACCAACAGTGTAACAGTGTTCCTCTTTCTCCACATCCTCTCCAGCATCTGTTGTCTCCAGATTTTTTAATGATAGCCATTCTAGCTGGCATGAGATGGTATCTCAATTTGGTTTTGATTTGCATTTCTCTACTGACCGGTGATGATGAGCATTTCTTCATACGTTCCTTGGCCTCATAAATGTTTTCTGTTGAAAACTGTTCATGTCCTTCGCCCACTTTTGAATGGGTTTGTTTTTTTCCTGTAAATCTGTTTTAGTTCTTTCTAGATTCTGGATATTAGCTCTTTGTCAGATGGGTAGAATGCAAAAATTTTTTCCCATTCTTTTCCTTGACAGTTCACTTTAATGATTGTTTCTTTTGCTGTACAGAAGCTCTGAAGTTTAATTAGATCTCATTTGTCTATTGTGGCTTTTGTTACCAATGTTTTTGCTGTTTTAACCATGAAGTCCTTGCCTATGCCTATGTCCTGAATGGTTTTGCCTAGGTTTTCTTCTAGAGTTTTTATGGTATTAGACCTTATGTTTAAGTCTTTAATCCATCTGGAGTTAAGTAAGGTGTCAGAAAGGGGTCCAGTTTCTGCTTTCTGCACATGGCTAACCAGTTTTCCCAACACCATTTATTAAACAAGGAATCCTTTCTCCATTGCTTGTTTTTGTGAGGTTTGTCAAAGATCAGATGGTTGTAGATGTGTGGCATTGCCTCTAAGGCCTCTGTTCTGTTCCATTTGTCAACATCTCTGTTTTGATACCAGTACCATGCTGTTTTGATTACTGTAGCCTTGTAGTATAGTTTGAAGTCAGGTAGTGTGATGCCTCCAGCTTTGCTCTTTTTGCTTAGAATTGTCTTGGTTATGCAGGTTCTCTTTTGGTTCCATATGAAGTTTAAGGTGGTTTTTTCCAGTTCTGTGAAGAGGGTCATAGGTAGCTAGATGGGGAGAGCCTTGAATCTATCAATTACTTTGGGCAGTATGGCCATTTTCATTATATTGATTCTTCCTAACCATGAGCATGGAATGTTTTTCCATCTGTTTGTGTCCTCTCTTATTTCCTGGAGTATGGTTTGTAGTTCTACTTGAAGAGGTCCTTTACAGCATGTGTTAGGTGTATTCCTAGGTATTTTATTCTCTTTGGAGCAATTGTGAATGGCAGTTCCTTCTTGATTTGGCTCTCTTTAAGTCTGTTATTGGGGTATAGGAATGCTTGTGATTTCTGCACATTCATTTTGTATCTTGAGACTGCTGAAGTTGCTTATGAGTTTCAGGAGATTTTGGGCTGAGACAATGCGGTCTTCTAAATATACAATCATGTCATCTCCAAATAGAGACAATTTGACTTCCTCTTTTCCTAATTGAATACCCTTTGTTTCTTTTTCTTGCCTGATTGCTCTGGCTAGAACTTCCAATATTGTATTGAATAGGAGTGGTGAGAGAGGGCATCCTTTTCTAGTGCCGGATTTCAAAGGGAATGCTTCTAGTTTTTGCCCATTCAGTATGATATTGGCTCTGGGTTTGTCATAAGTAGCTTTTATTATTTTGAGATACAGTCTGTCAATACCTAGTTTATTGAGAGTTTTTAGCATAAAGGGCTGTTGAATTTTGTTGAAGGCCTTCTCTGCATCTATTGAGATAATCATGTGGTTTTTGTCCTTGGTTCTGTTTGTGTGGTGGATTACATTTATAGATGTGTGTATGTTGAACCAGCCTTGCATTACCGGGATGAAGCATACCCGATCCTGATGGATAAGCTTTTTGATGTGCTGTTGCAATTGGTTTGCCAGTATTTTATTGAAGATTTTTGCATTGATGCTCATCATGGATTTTGCCTGAAATTTTCTTTTTTTGTAGAGTCTCTGCTGGGTTTTCTATCTGGATGATGTTGGTCTCATAAATTGATTTGGGAAGGATTCCCTCTTTTTGGATTGTTGGGAATAGTTTCAGGAGTGGTAAAAGCTCCTCTTTGTATGCCTGTTAGAATTCATCTGTGAACCAATCTGGACATGGGCTTTTTTTTGGTTGGTAGGCTAGGCTATTAATTGCTGCCTCAATTTCAGCCCTTGTTATTGGGCTATTCAGGGTTTCAACTTCTTCCTGGTTTGGGCTTGGGAGGGTGCAACTGTCCAGGAATTTATCCATTTCTTTCAGGTATACTGGTTTGTGTGCATAGAGTTGTTTGTAGTAATCTCTGATGGTAGTTTGTATTTCTGGGGAATTGGTTATATCCCCTTTATTGTTTTTTATTGCATCTATTTGATTCTTCTCTTTTTTCTTTCTTATTAATCTGGCTAGTGGTCTATTTTGTTGATCTTTTCAGAAAACCAGCTCCTGGATTTACTGATTGTTTGAAGGGTTTTTTTGTGTGTGTGTCTCCATCTCCTTCAGTTCTGCTCTGATCTTAGTTATATCTTGTCTTCTGCTAGCTTTTGAGTTTTATTGATCTTGCTCCTCTAGGTCTTTCAATTTTGATGATAGGGTGTTGATTTTAGACCTTTCCTTGCTTCTCATGTGGGCATTTATTGCTATAAATTTTCCTCTAGACACTGCTGTAAATGTGTCCCAGAAATTCTACTACATTTTATCTTCGTTCTCATTGGTTTCAAAGAACATTTTTATTTCTGCCTTCATTTCATTGTTTATCCAGTCAACATTCAAGAGTCGGTTGTTCAGTTTCCATGAAGTTGTGTGGTTCTGAGTTAGTTTCTTTCCTGGGTTCTAATTTGATTGCACTGTGGTCTGAGAGATTCTTTGTTATGATTTCAGTTCTTTTGCATTTGCTGAGGAGTGATTTACTTCCAATTATGTGGTCAATTTCAGAGTAGGTGTGATGTGGTGCTGAGAAGAATTTATATTCTATGGATTTAGGGTGGAGAGTTCTGTAGATGTATATTAGGTCTGAGTTTAAGTCCTGGATATCCTTGTTAATTTTCTGTCTTATTGATCTGTCTAATATTGACAGTGGAGTGTTAAAGTCTCCCAATATTATTGTTTGGGAGTCTAAGTCTCTTTGTAGGTCATTAAGAACTTGCTTTTTGTATTTGGGTGCTCCTGTATTGGGTGCGTATATATTTAGGATCATTAGCTCTTCTTGGTGCATTGATATTTTTACCATTATGTAATGCCCTTCTTTGCCTCTTTTGATCTCTGTTGGTTTAAAGTCTATTTTATCAGAGACTAGGACTGCAAATCCTGCTTTTTTTGGCTCTCCATTTGCTTGATAAATCTTCCTCCATCCCTTTATTTGAGCCTATGTGTGTCCTTGCATGTGAGATAGGTTTCCTGGATACAGCACATCAATGGGTTTTGGCTATTTATCCAATTTGCCAGTCTGTGTCTTTTGATTGGGGCATTTAGCCCATTTACATTTAAGGTTAACATTGTTATGTGTGAATTTGATCCTGCCATTTTGATGCTAGCTTGATGTTTTGCCCATTAGTTGACACAGTTTCTTAATTGTGTAAATGCTCTTTACATTTGGTACATTTTTGGAGTTGCTGGTACTGGTTGTTCCTTTCTAAGTTTAGTGCTTCTTTCAGGAGCTCTTGTAATGCAGGCCTGGTGGTGACGAAATCTCTGAGCAATTGCTTGTTTGTAAAGAATTTTCTCCTTCACTTAGGAAGCTTAGTTTGGCTGCATATGAAATTCTAGGCTGAAAATTCTTTTCTTTAAGGACGTTGAATACTGGCCCCCACTCTCTTCTGGTTTGTAGGGTTTCTGCCAAGACATATGCTGTGAGTCTGATGGGCTTCCCTTTGTGGGTAACCGACCTTTCTCTCTGGCTGCCTTTACCATTTTTTCCTTCATTTCAACCCTGGTGAATCTGACGATTATGTGCCTTGGGGTTGCTCTTCTTGAGGAGTATCTTTGTGGTGTTCTCTGTATTTCCTGGACTTGAATATTGGCCTGCCTTGCTAGGTTGGGGATGTTCTCCTGGATAATATGCTAAAGAGTCTTTTCCAGCTTGGATTCATTCTCTCCGTCACACTCAGGTATACCGATCAAACGTAGATTAGGTCCTTTCCCATAATCTCATATTTCTTGGAGGCTTTGTTCATTTCTTTTCACTCCTTTTTCTCTATTCTTGCCTCTGGGTTTATTTCATTGAGTTGATCTTCAATTTCTGATATCCTTTTTTTTTTTTTTTTTTGAGACAGAGTTTCGCTCTTGATACCCAGGCTGGAGTGCAATGGCGTGATCTCGGCTCACCGCAACCTCCGCCTCCTGGGTTCAGGCAATTCTCCTGACTCAGCCTCCTGAGTAGCTGGGATTACAGGCACGCACCACCGTGCCCAGCTAATTTTTTGTATTAGTAGAGACGGGGTTTCACCATGTCGACCAGGATGGTCTCGATCTCTTGACCTCGTGATCCACCCGCCTCGGCCTCCCAAAGTGCTGGGATTACAGGCTTGAGCCACCGCGCCCGGCCTAATTTCTGATATCCTGTCTTCTGCTTGGTTGATTCAGCTACTGAAACTTGTGTATGCTTCACGACGTTCTTGTGTTATGTTTTTCAGCTCCATTAAGTCATTTATTTTCCTCTCTAAGCTTTTTATTCTCGTTACCATTTCATCAAACCTTTTTTCTATGTTCTTAGTTTCTTTGCATTGGGTTAGAACATGTTCTTTTAGCTCAGAGATGTTTGTTATTACTCACCTTCTGAAGCCTGTTTCTGTCAATTCATCAGACTCATTCTCCATCCAGCTTTGTTCCTTTGCTGGTGATGAGTTGTGATCCCTCGTAGGAGGAAAGCTGTTCTAGTTTTGGGTGTTTTCATCCTTTTTGCGCTGGTTTCCTCCCATCTTTGTGGATTTATCTACCTGTGGTCTTTGTAGTTAATGACTTTCAGATGGGGTCTGAGTGGACATTCTTTTTGTTGATGCTGAAGTTATTTCTTTCTGTTTTTTAGTTTTCCTTCTAACAGTCAGGCCCCTCTGCTGTAGGACTGCTGGACATCCACTCCAGACCCTGCTAGCCTGGGGATCACCTGCAGTGGCTGCAGAACAGTAAGGGTTGCTGCTTTCTTCTTCTGTTATCTTCATTTCAGAAGGATACCTGCCAGATGTCAGCCTGAGTTCTCCTTTGTGAGGTGACTCTTTGGATATAGGGGGGTCCAGAAGCTGCTTGAGGAGACAATCTGTCCCCTATAGGAGCTCAAGTTCTGAGCTGTGAGCTCCATTGCTCTGTTCAGAGCTACTGGGCTGGTATGTGTATGTCTGCTGCAGGGGAATTCATAACCTCCTTTTTTCCCAGGTGCTCTGTCCTGGGAAGGTGGGGTTTATTTATAAGTTCCTGACATGCTGCTGCCTTTCTTCAGAGATGCCCTGACCAGCGAGGGGGTAGTCTCGTCACAGTCTGCCAGCAGAGGCATTGCTGAGCTGCCGTGGGCTCTACTCAGCTGCTGTGTGAACTTCCTTGCAGTTTTGTTTATTGAGGTACAGTTAGAACTGCCTCGGTAATGGCAGACTGCCTCGGTAATGGCAGTCTGCCTCGGTAGTGGTGGACTGCCTCGGTCGTGGCAGATGCCCTTCCCCCAACAAAGCTGGACTGTCCCTGTTTCAGCTGCACTTGCTGCAAAACTCTCAACCCAGAGCATTTCAGATTGCTTGTCTTTGTGGGAATGGGACCTGCCAAGCCAGATCACCTGGCTCTGTCTCAGCCTGTTTTTTTCAGTTGAATGGGGGGGCTCTATCTCCCAGGTGTTCCAGGCGCCAGTTGAAACAGCTGCCCAGATTTGTGTGAGTTTTTGTTCGGAGATCTGCTGTGCTGGCTCAAACAGCTGTGCTGGAAACTCATGGCGCCTTTAAGCCCAGGAATCTCCTGGTCTGTGGGCAGCAGTAACTCATTTGGAAATGCAGTGTTCACTCACTCTCTGCATTGTTCTCCCTGGGAACTGCACTCCAGAGCTGTTCCTATTCGACCATCCTCTGTACTCTAACACTTCTTTTTGAACAGGTCTTTTTGTCTGCGTGCAGAGGCTCAGGTCTGTAGTCCCACTAACTTCACTTGGGAGGCTAAGGTGGGAGGACTGGGTGAGCCTAGGAATGTGAAAGGACCCTGGGCAACATAGTGGGACCCCAGTCTCTGAAAAAACTTGGCTGGGCATGGTGGCACATACCTACTACTCGTCCTAGTCCTAGCTACTCAGGAGGTCGAGGCAGGAGTATTGCTTATGGTAGGAGTTCAAGGCCACAGTGAGTCATGGTCACGGCACTGCATTCCAGCCTGGGCAACAGATCACAACTCAAAAAGCTAACAAACAAAAAACAGAATCTTTCTGTTTGGCACATGACAAATACGTGAAGAGGCTCTAGAGTTCCTAGGCTCTCCATTGAATTTCTAATAAGCAAAAGTTTCCCTAAAGCATGGAAACATATATAGATTTAACTATATTTAAAGTAAAATGATCCACAAAGCTCATTCTTCCCAATTCCCATTTAATGAATAAGAAGACTAAATACTTAGGAAAATCAAAGACTACCTTACTGATAGACTTAGATGAATTGATTTTAGTTTAGACTCGAAGGGAAGTCAAATCTATAGACATAACGCCTAAGAAGCTGAGGGCTTGGTTCTCTATTTTACCCTCCCTCTTATTGGCCTTATGACTACAAATTGGTCTGTTCACCTCCCTAACCTCAGTTTCTCATAGATAAAATGGAAATAATAGCAAATGACAGAGCAAACTCACAGAACTTCTATCATAGGATTAAATAAAACAACACTTATGAAAAAAATTGTAAAAATTATGTAATACAATGTAAACAAGCACATGGCATAATTATTTGTTCTTGTTCACTAAGTTAGGTTTTCAATATCAATACACATCTATCTACCCCAGCAGGATACAGTTACTGGAAACTATAAAATGGGTTCCAGTCAACAAAAGCCATTTGACTGCTTTCTGATTCTTCTAATAGAAAATCACAGCATTAGTAGGAGAGAATGGGGAAAACAAGGCTTTGCTTCAAATTTATGTTTCTGTTCCTGATACCTATTAGGAGCCAGTTATGTAGCTATTAAGCTACAGCTTGCAATTTAAAATAAATAAACTAATAACAAAACCCTTAAAATTCCATCATCAGAGCAGATCAAACTACAACGTATGCTACAGAGGATGCAACGCAGCTAATGAAGACTTCAGTATCAGGATTATGACCCTTAATTTCAATAGGAATGTGTTCTGTTGTTTGAGCTCACACATAATAAGAAAAAACATCATGGAAACACAAATAAACTATCTCATAAAAGAGCACTTTGCCTTGGTCCAAGTATAATTTCATTTTTATACAATTTAACTGCCATAGAGCAAAGAAAGAGAAGAAAGAGGGACGATAAATGAGGAGGACTTGGGAGAGAAGCCTCTTCTGCAATAATTGAGATGGGAAAGGAGGGTTCAACCCGCACTCTGCTGTTTGTGGAAACAAAGTCCTAAACAGCTGGCAGATAGCAGGAAGTAGGATGCTGATGGCTTTGCGGTTAGCTTCAAAACCTATTAGCAGCCCTCAGCTCCTCAGTACCTGCTTTGAAATAAACCAGGAAATAGGGAATAAATCATTTCTTCTGGAGGGGAAAAATTGTTTAAAGTGATTAAAATATGCCAGGGGTTTCTCACACAGGAAGAAATTAAGGAAACTATTTCAGAACTTGGGGAGACCTGTTAATAACAACAGATTTGTAAGAATTTGGAAGCAAATATTTCTTTACACAAACTTCCCACAGTAAGTACCTTTTAAATACTAAAGCTAGGGATGCACATGCAATGGCTTTTAGGGAATGAGGGTGGAATGGGGAGTCACTTCACTGAAGAAATTTCAAGATGTATTTATTTCTCTGTGGATTCTGTTTCTTAAATGACTCTCCTGAAATGTCTTCCTAAATTCTATCATAATTCCCTAAGATAGTATCAATGGAATTATCATTCTTTATTAGATGTCAAAGAAACATAACAGGGATCACAAGCCAAACACCAGAACATTTATCAAATAAGACTGGATGTACAGATCCATTCTAAAGAGCATTCCCTCACCCCAATGTTTTAAGTCACATTTATATTAAAAATCTTGAATTTGCTAGTAATTTTAGTACTGTCCCCTAATTTCCCATTAATAAGCATGCTGATGAGTATAAAAAAAAATGCATTCATTTACACACATTTATTATAATGGGCAAAGAAAATATTTCTATATGAAGGTATTCTCTTCCTTAGATCTGTATTTTTTTTGCCTTTTTTCTAAGGGTTGAAAGAAAGAAAAGCAACAGATTACAGTGGGGATAGAGGTAAAGAGAGATAAATGGTAGAGAAACAGGTTCTTAAATGTCAGGGGAACTGCCTGGAAAGAATTAAATATGTTGTTTCTGTGGACCCATTCCCAGATAGGTACCACCTATTCCCGCATACGAAGAGAGAAGAGATGAGTTACCTTCACGACTAAGCAGGAGTTAGTTTATCATGCTTTTGTTTTTCAATTTTACTCTGAGAACAAAGGGACTGCTATAAAAGAGCTTGTTCTAATTACTCTTCATTATTCGCTTGATTGTCATCACCTCTGGTTATTCTGTAATTCATTATTGTTATTTATCTAAGTTTCCAAGGATTTTAATATGTTATTTAGCTCCTAGGTAGAGAAAAATATGAGTAACAATCAAATGACTAATCACAATTATTGGTTAGGAAAATGAAAAATCACAATGCAGTCATAAAAGCAGGATGTGTATATAATTATACTAAAACTTCATTGATTTAGGCCCTTATTAATATTGGGTAACAAATAAAAATATGTATATCTTTCACATTTTATTTCTTCCCAGCCTTTCCAGTATGAGTAAGAATGTATACAAGAGGATGTCACCACAAACAACCTTACAGCATCACATGGCATTAAATCGATTTTTATCTGTAGTTGTATATTTCACATAAAATTGATATTTTACTTATTTTCAGAGGAAATTTGTTTAAAATCCTATAATATTTCATGTTGGCCTCAAACTCTATATATTTCACACCCAAACTGTTTCTTGGCACGTACCTACATCCTTTTTTCATTAACATTTTCACAAAACCCATTTGAGTCCTTATTTTTCTGCAAAGTACGTATTATTTCCAGGCATGTTCTATATTCCTGTGTATGTAGTCTTGCTTCTCCTCAATCCATGTACTCTCCATGAGATAAATTACATTGCTTTCTTCACTACTATCTACAGTTTCTAACACCTTGCAGTGAGCAGGTACTTGCAGCAAAGTTGCCTAATGCCTCTTCACCTCTTCCCATCAGTAACTACATTCTTTTATTTTTAGCTGGGCATACAGTTCCCTGAAATAAAGACCACATCTTCCAATCTCAAGTTGACTACTTTTGCCCCTTCTGCTCTCTTTCATTCTTTCTGTTGGTCATGAGATGGTCATAATGGCTGAAAGCTCTAATAGACAGCGCTGCTTTCAGTCCTTCCTCCTCATACAAACACGTATGTTCATATGCATGTATTCACATACGTGAACACCTCCCCAAGCTTCTCCATCTCCTTCCTTTTTGTCACAACATCAACACACTAGGAGAAGCAAACGTTAATCTAATCTCCAAGCCACTAGGTCTTTACTTGAATTAATAGACACCTTTTCATGTGAACCAACAATGACCTTGAATCGGCTCTCTCATTTTATCACTGTGATATCAATATTCAGTCCAAAACTAAAAAAATTCAAGTTGGGCCACTCATATTTAACATTGAAAATGAAGCAAATGGATTGTTTGCCTTTGTGTGTGTGTTGGGGGGTGGTCTACGTTTAAACAGAAATACAGGGTTATCTCTAAGCAGCTTCATTTTGCTCACTTGGATGACTACGTGGTTAGGTTGTATTCACAGACAGGAAACGAGTTAACACTCAATGAATGTTATACAGTCACTCATTCAACAACTGAACAAAAGGGACATGATCCCCACGCTCACAAAGCTATCATTCTAGTGGGGCAAACAAAGAAACAAATAACATCAACGAATCACAGTCAATTGGTTTCTTTAGAGAATTTAACACTATTCACAAATTAGTAATGTCAACAAGTACTTGCCATGAACAGGTGATGGGGAGAGCTTCCCCTGTGCTTCCTGCATACACTGTAGAGACTGACAAAATTCCACCATGCTTTAAGCTCCATGCTTCAAGCTACTGAAGCCCTTCAGAAGATAGAAGCAACAGCTCTTATTTAATCTATAAACACCAGTTCAACAGCAGAAACCATTATCTTGAACAGGGTAACATCTATAACCATAAGGACTGATAACCACCTTCTTAAACTTTGAAGATATAATCTGTATGACAGTGGCAGGTGATGCTTTGCATTGGTTTATAATATTATTCCACCACCCAGTTTTATAATAAACTTTAACTTTTTTGTTTTTTTAAAGCCAGGAAAGGAGATAAAGAATCAATGAGATGTCAACACATAACAGATAAAAACTACCAGATGTATTCTCTAAATTATGTTCTATAAGAGTCAGCAGGGAGAACAGAAATAATTTATTCCAGGAATCCTGATGTTACCATCATCTACACTCTGTTAAATGGTTTGCATAGCTGAAAATCTCAGACAGGTCTTACACCATTCCCCTTTACTTCTACCACTTAGAGAAATTCAATCAAAGGCTGAAGTTAAAGATACCAGTTCCCATCATGTCAGTATATTGAAAGTGGCTTTTCTGATCACAGCAATTCTCAGGCAGTTTAGGTATAGTGATAAGCCTAAAAATATAATCTGACAAATTTTCAACTGTTCATTCTAATGTCCAATACTGCAGTTATTATACTTCATATTTTTCCCTATAAAATGGCAAGGAAAGGAAATTGTCTATAGGGTACACACACACATATATACACATAGATGTATGCGGGAGGGATGGAATTTCCATAAAAAAAAAAAAAGAAGGATAAAAGGTCACACCATTGTCACTTTCTAAAAATAATTTCCTAGGATCTATACTTTAGTAAATTATTCATTTAAACTTATTAAAACCAGAAATTTAAGGAATACCTCTGAATATAACTCAGAATAATGTAACAAGATAATCATGAGCCTTCACAAAAATTTACGTTGATTAACAGTAAATAGCTTTTTTACTGACTGATTTCTGCTTCCAAATGACATCGCCTAAACAAACTTTGTTGCCAAATAAGCCACAAAATGGTAAAGCGCTGTATTTCTGAATTGAGGCCTCATGTGAAGTTTGGTATTTAGGATCTGAGGGTTCTAAATTGTGCTCAACAGTATTTACCATGTGTGTGGCTTGTTTATGAGACAGAGACTACAAACATCTTGAATGGGACTTTTATTTAAAATTCTAGATGTTTCACATTCATATTTTAAAGCAAAAGATCTTACATTTGATCAGCTCGGCTTTTAATTTTAGTTATAATTATTTAAAAATATGCTAAGATATTCCTGACATCTCAAAAGAACAAATTATTACTGTCTGTCAATGCATTTTTAGAAAAGCTGTATCATAAAAAATGTATAGCTTCATATAATTAAAACATTCAAGCAGTGTGCATTGACTAAAGTAATATGGACTATTAAATAATTCAAAATTGTGTTTAGCGGCAGCAGCTGTTTAATTAAAAGGTAAAAACTGCAACTAATCCACTATGGTTGACAGAAATACGGCCTATATCAGCAGTGAGATCCCCTAGGATAGAGAATATGGATATGAATTCGAGAAGTCATGAGCTTCATTTAATGAATATAATGAAAATAACCACAATAAATCAGTACTGAAACATACTTTAAATCTAAAATTATCTGAATGTTGCCTCACTTTTAATTTCCTTGCAGCTAATAATTTGGCATTTCAATGTAGTAAAAAATCCTTTAACATACATATGGTCAACCATCTATGCACACAGCTTTAATCAGAGGGTGCATAGCATAAGCTCAGCTTACAAAGAGGCTAGAAATGTTCTTAGAATCAGTTGAGCCCATCCAAGTTTAAACTTCAGGGTTCAACATTCAAAGGACCCACTCATGATTACCTTCTATCATGGAGAAATACAAAACGACCAATAAGCTCATAAAGTTAGTCAACCTTACCAACGAGTGACTAACTGAATGTTACAATTTCATTAAGAAATTATTTTCACCTGTGATATTAGGGGGGAAAACCACTGTTAATTAAAAAAAGAAACTAGTAATGAGGATAGAGTCATTTGTAAAGACAATTCAGCAATATGTATGATATTCCCAGTCCTGACCCAGAACTTCCAATTCTAGTCCATTTTCTTCTGAAATGTTACACATGTGGGCAAAACTTTATGTACAAACATGTTGATTGCAGAAATGTTTTAATATCAAGAAAATGTTTAAAAATACTAATCAATATTGGGAACTGATTTAGAAATTATGGTAATTATAGAGTGGACAATTATCTGGCCATTAAGAAGAATTGGAAAAAAACTATGTGTACATTCTATGTGACAAAACAAAAGCAAGCCATTGGACAATATATGCAGAATAAATTCATTTTTATATAATGAATAATTTTAAGATCAAAAGACATAAAAAATATATTTTTAAATTTACCTATGCTTATGCTAAAGTAAACTGTATTAATTCCCTTTCATATCTTTCTGCTTAAAAATGCCTATTTTTATATTGTTTACCCTGGCTGTGCTTTTGCTTTAGGAAATAGATCAGAAGTAAGGAATGAGGCAGGCCCGTAAAGAGTCATTGCAGTAATACAGGCAAATGAGGTAGAAATGGAAATGTACAGAGAAACAAAATTATAAAAGGCAGATAAACGAATTCTTTTCAGAACAGTTACACCAAAATAAAGTCTACCTCCAGCAAACATATATGTATAGTTATCTTTAAAGGAGGAGAACCAAATCACTTCGACAGTGTTATTTTATTTCCAGAAGAAGGAGCGGGGAAAAAAAAAGGTCCTCGCAAAATGGCAGGAGAGCAAAGAAGAAAGAAGGGGAAGGATCTCTCTTTTACTTTACAAACTAGAAACAAACAGTTCACGGGTTTCTTAACATTCCTATCAAATGTCCTGTGGATTTTATTTGCAAATTATGAGGCCAGCAGAGCAGAAAATGGGAGTCTTTAATTAGGAAGAACAGGTGGCTGAGAGGCACAAGGTGAATATTAGCCACATCACTGTCTGGTGCCAAAAAACACAGATCTGACCTACAGAACAAATTTTAAGGGTGACAGTGTAGCTGTCTCCGGCTGGAGTGAAGCTTGAGTGGAGTTCAAGCTCTCTGTTCAGGTTTGCTGAATTATATTTACTCCTATTTAACGTGAATTGGTTTGCTCTTTAGCTTTGGTTAGAATTGACCAATTACAAATTATTGACATTCTCCACAGTCTACAATCCTCTTTGCTGCAGTTGAAGCAAATTCTTGACCTGTCAAATGTTCCTGTTTCTCTTACTGAGTTTTCGAAATGATTCTCCTAAACAGCTGATTATGTATTGTAACTTAAAATGACAACATAGGGTTTATAAAATCGGAACACAGAGCATTTTCAGTGCACTGAATCTACTCTGTATGATCCTGTAATGGTAGATTACATGTCAGTACGTAGTTGTCCAAACTCATAGAACATATATCACTAAGAGTGATCCCTAATTGAAACTATGGACTCTGGGTGACAATGACCTCTCAGCTCATCAATTGTAACAAATATAACACTCTGGTAGGAGATATTGATACGTGTATGCGGAAGGGGAGAGGGTATATGGGATATGTCTGTACTTTCAGCTAAATTTTGCTATAAACCTAAAACTCTTCTACCAAGTAAGGCCTATTAAAAAGTACTCAGAGCTGGGTACAGTGCTCTGCACCTGTAATCCTAGCTACTTGGGAGTCCCAGGCAGGAGGATTGCTTGTGCCCAGCAGTTGAAGACCAGCCTAGGCAATATAGCAAGACCTCTCATCTAAAAACAGAAGAAGAAAGAAGAAAGAAGAAGAAGAAGAAAGAAACTTAAAAACCACTTATACATAGATACATATTTTTTAAAGCTTTTCCGTCATGAAATGTTTAGGGTTCACAAAATCAAACATTTGGCATTCTTGCTCAAAAACAGCAGTAATCTTATCTTAAAGTTCATAATAATGATAAACACCTAGCTTCTGGTTCTCAACTGTATGAGCCTGTCACATGTAGGCAAATTTTTATTTGAACCAACAGCATTTCATGGTAACTTAAGTTCATGTCCAAGCACCATAGCTTACCACCTGCTTGATTTTAGCCAAGTTTCCTAACATCTTATGCCTCAGTTTTCTCATCTCTAAAATGAGAGAAATAATGGTATCTACTTCACTGAGTTGTGACAATTAAATGAAAGAAGGTAGTTAGGGGTTCAGTGTCATGCTTAGCACACAGTAAAGACTTAAGAAATGTTAAATATTTTTGTTATTACTAACTGCAACTTAATGCAAAAGGGAACTACAAGTAATTTTAAAAATCAAGAAGCACATAGAGTCTTCGAGAAGACATGACACCTTCAAAAATGAATATGCAAGGTTTGGAATTCATTACCTCAGTGTAGAATTTTACCAGGCTAGAGAAATTACTTATAACCATATCTAAAAATTGGCATTCTTTAGTGCATGGTTCATCTGCATTTTTAGCTACCTTGCTATAAAAAAGCTGTAAGAAGTGCTCAAAGTAAGTTAAGTTTCTCCCCCTAAGAGTTCAAAATCTACTCCCTAGGTTTATTGTTTGGTATAAAAACTTTCAAAAGCTAATTTGCTGATGACAACAAATTTCTTTTCAGAAATAATATTCCTAATCTGAGGTGATAAATAATTCAGAACTTTCATATTATCAGGGAATTACATTTAAGAGGTCAACAGGGGATCTCTGAAATAAGAAATATTTACCTTGCTAGAGGAATGCTAGCCTGCATTTAATTGTATAATATTCCCCCTTCAGGGTGTGTGAGACAGCTTGTTGGAAAATGGAATGATTCTTGGCTCTATTCAGAAAGAGAACAAAGGAGAGAAGGCAGGTAAAGGACAGAGCACCATGGAAATGACATTCAGTTTCCATTTGAATTCTAAAGTATTGAACTTCTGAAACCTTCATTTGAAGAAACTCTGAGAAATTTGTCAGGAGAGAATAAGAAAAATGATATGGCCTGCCACTTAAGATAGGGCGCCAAAAAACATTAACAATTTTTCAAACTAAATGGTTGGTATTCAGGTTGAAGGGTGGCAGAATATGCCAACCCTACATATGCCACTTTAGCATAAGGATTATTTTGAGCTAAAGGCACTTAAAAAACAGCAGGTGCAAGAAGGGCCCTGTGACTCACCCCTTTTTCTTAATGAATGCAGGGATAAAACTCCCAAACAGAAGATGTCCTCTCTACACCAGAAGGAAAGTCACATTTTTATCATCGAGGATGGAAAGGTTATAAACCTTGTTAAAATAATTCTTATCTTCCTTTAGCCTACCTACATACTTCATTCACTTCCTTTTCCACAACTGCATCTCTTCAGTCAATTGAATATAAAAGCATCTAGTTTTGCCATTTCTTTGTGTCTTCATTTCCTAATGAGGGCTCCATAAAATTTCTACTAAATATATTTGCATGCTTTTCCTCTGTTAATCTGTTTTACGTCAGTTTAATTCTCAGGCCCAGCTAAAAAACTCTAACAAGGTAGGGGTAGAATTTTTACCTTCCCCACAAGGTGTTCATTTCTCTATTCTTGAACTTTTCTGTATGTTTGTCAATTTTTATAACAAAAAGTTGGGGAAAAGAACTATTACCAAAAAACTTGTAAGACAAAACTCAGTTTGGTTTTCTCATCTGACACACCAAGTATCTATTTATACTTTTCTTGGAAACAGCATCTCCTCCTCCACAAAACCCATGTGTTCTGAGGGAGGCTGACTCCATCACTTGGGCTGTAAGGATAGGCCACAGCTCTGGTGAGGACAACTGGCAAAATCCCATCACCCTGTTCATTTGATTGACTGGGGGGATGAGCAAGAGAGTAAAGTTGGACCATTCAGGATGAAGGGTTTTTGCTCAACAGTTATCAGAAGAGGCTTTCCATTTTCCTACAGGACATGAATGGACAAATTAGAAAGGCTCAGTGCCAGAAGTGACCACATTAGAATCATGATCTGAGAGTCTCCTGGAGACTGCGCACAATTATCTAGGAAATACGGCCAAGACACACACACACACACACACACACACACACACACATACACACACACACACGGGAGACGGGGGAAAAAAAGAGGGAAAATGTATTAGTCTGTTCTCACACTGCTAATAAAGACATATCTGAGACTGGGCAATTTATAAAGGAAAGAGGTTTAGTGGACTCACAGTTCCACCTGGCTGGGGAGGTCTCACAATCATGGCAGAAGGTGAAAGAGGAGCAAAGTCACTTCTTACGTGGCAGCAGGCAAGACAGCTTGTGCAGGGGAACTGCCCTTTATAAAACCTTCAGATCTTGTGAGACTTATTCACTATCACAAGAAAGGTATGGGGAAACTGCCCCCGTGATTCAACTATCTCCAACTGTCCCCGCCCTTGACACAGGGAGATTATTGCAATTCAAGGTGAGATCTGGGTAGAGACACAGTCAAACCATATAGGAGAAAAAGGTAGAGAGAGAGAAAACGTGAAAGAGATAAAAAAAAGAAAAAGAAGGAAAGGTAGAGGGAAAGAGGTCATACATGCACTGAAGTCACACCTAAAGCTAAGCAAGATACTTTCCAATTATCCAAGCCAATAAATTCTCTTGTCTGCTTAAGCTGGAATGGGTCACATTTTTGGTTGCTTACTAGCGAAATTATCCTAACATGCTAACAGGCAAGATAAAAATAGTCTGAGCAATGACTAAAGGAGCACATTTTTTACCTCATATACTGACACTCCAAGAGCATTATTGCATCATTTGCTGCCGAATGGAGAGGAAAGTTGGTTCCTAAGGACCCCCTCGGCCAGAAAAGTACAAAACATCTGTTGAAGTCATGAGTGACTTGTTAGCAAAGTTCAGCAGCAGTAAAGCTTCCTAAAAAACAGATCTTTTCTCACCAGTGGGTATTTATATAATTAGGGTCAATTACAATTTAGAATTCCTGGGGCATGGGGCTAAATGACAGTGGCATTTAAGAGCTCTGCTAAATTTTCCCATTCATCTTACAGATTTCTGGAGGAACATGTTGTAATTAAGTAATCTTCTTCTTTTCATTTTTATTATAATTTTCTTCTTCAGGCTTTGCAATTATCCACTACTCCAAGGTACCTTCCTTTAGACGGAAAAAAAAAAAAAGACCACCTGATTTTCAACCGACACTGAGACTGGGTTTTGCTGCCTGCAAATAGCAGTGATGTGTACGGCAACCTCTAAATGAGTTGCTTCAACAAGATTCTTTAAACTCCCACCCCCAACCAAACCCAGATAATCCCAAAAATTCATTGTCTGAGTGGGTGATCAAAATCAAAACAGCTGACGTTATGATTGCTAGGCATCCTTTGCCCACGTGGTTTGTAAGTATCCCTAGGAGATGTACAAACAAACCCTATTGTTTGTGGGTTTTCTCATATGCTTCACCTATACAGATTTCATAAAGACATACCTTTTGAGCTTTATACAATCGAGGGGAAAAATTTTTCACTGGATTAAGCTATTCCAATTGCATTTACTTTGGGCAACAAAGTACACCATATCCATACAAAACAACCAGAGGCTTTTAAGGATTAGGTCAATAACACTTGACTATTATATATTTCCAAGAGACGCTATAACAGATCATGTTGATTTTATGGAAGGTCTTGGCTCTCTCTGTGGAGGGAGTATATAGGGAGGGAGGAACATGATGACACCTGCTATTATCAACACCGTTAAACGATGGCTTTCTATGCAAGCACCCAACCACCCCGAAAAAAAAAGGTACTAACAGCTTCATTCACAAAAAAGGAGAGAAGAAATAGTTACAGTTAGTTGTCTGGTCTATGATCATGGAGCTCAAGTGAAAAACTAAAATTTGGAAACCTCTTTTATCCAGTTCCAAAGTTTACATTTAAAAATTGTACTTCCAGTGTTGAAAAGTATCTTTGGGAATAGTTATGCCAGTCTCTGACTCATAATAAGACACACTCTATGCATGGTGTGTGTGTATGTGTGTGTGCGTGTGCGTATGTGTGTGTACGTCTAAAACCATCCTTGACCCAGTACAGGTGTTTCTAGTTAATCTTTCAAATGATCTTATCCTTGTCCAGCGTCTGGGCCACTGCTCATATTATTTCTTCTACACATCGTGCCTTTCTTTCCCCTCCTATTTCTACCTATGGAAATCTTGCTTATAAGTCAAAGCCCTGCTACTTCTTAATTTCACAAGTACTTACTGCAAGCTAACTATTTGCAGACATGATGAACACAACAGTGAGACAGATGTAGTGTCTTTGCTGTCTCTTCCATACAATACAAGGCACGTAACAGTATTTCACGGCTTACGAAGACATTCCAATTCACTTCCAGAATGGTCAACAATTCCAACTAACTCTGGAAAATGCATTACAAAGATAACCAACTAGAATAAATGGGGCAAATTTTTATGTCATGATTACTGAACATATGCCAAGTATTCCCATATGCACTTAATTTAATCATTGGCTGTATCACAAAATATGAATGCAAACACATTAACGCATTAATTCAAAAATATTTTTGCAACAGCTGTTTTGTTAAAAGTGCTGTGTTAGACACTTGCTGCAAGCAACACAAAGATGAATCAGATCAGAAGAAATAAAGTCTCCACAAGTAGCCAAAGCAATAGCAGTGTATTATATTGGAGATTAATAAACAGAAGGAACCTATACTCCCAGAAATTTAGGCGACCAAGGTGGGAAGACTGCTTGAGCCCAGGAGTTCAAGACCAGCCTGGGCAACATAGCGAAACCCTGTCTCTACAAAAAATTTTTAAAATTAGCAGGTCATAATGGTAAGTGCCTGTAGTCCCAGCTACTAGAAAGGATGAGGTGGAAGGATCACTTGAGCCTGGGGGCATTGAGGCTGCACTGAGTCATAATCATGCCATTAGATTCTAGCCTGGGCATCACTGAAACTCTGCCTCAAAAAAAAAAAAAAAAAAAAAAAAAGAAGGAAAACACATGTGTTGAAAGGGTATTAAGGTAGTAGACACCTTTATTCCAGCAGCTAGTACTGTACCTGTGAAAGAACAGATAACCATTATTTAACAAATAGTTAATAAAAGAGACTGTGGCCTCATGAAGTTTCTACTGTAGTATGCCACTAAAAGAGCACGGAACATTGAAGTATTCATTGCTACTGAGAGTTTTATTTCCATTTTATACTCAAGTGAGCCAAAACAAAATACCTACTACCAAAAAAGGCTCATAATTAATACATTTTTGCTTACAATGAAGGCTATCATTAGTATATCATCAATTAATGTCAGAAAAGGAACATCTGTCATGATATTCTGAATCAATATTGTAAAAAGGAGAAAAAACATGGATGGAAAGTGTTCTGGCCTGTTTCCAGTTATCAAGGACAACTCTTTTGAACAGCAATTTGAGATGATGTGAAATGAAATATATCACTCATTGTATTCAGTGTGGTGATCAGTTGGCAACAATTTTAAAAATGTGCCAGTAAGGATGTAACATCAAATGTCTATAGATAGTCAAAATTGCAAAAGGCGTGGAATAAACATAAGAGCAAACCACACACCTTTCTGTCTGCTTTGCAGTCAATGACTTTCTATTTGTCTTCCGCAATACTGTAGACTTCCCAGGACAGAGACTACCTGATGTTCTTCTCTGGATCTCTGGACAAAACCCACTGTCCAGTATTTAATATATGACTGTTAACTATGGAAACAAGGAAGGAAGGAAGTCACAATTTCATTCTGAAAACTAGTCCACCTTCTTATCTGACATTATGTCCTCCTTCAAGGAGCAGCACTGGAAAAACTAGTGAAATAAAAGACCAGGACAAAATGTGGTATCCTTCTCCAGAATGCACAGGAAATTTATGAGTATTACCAAGAATTAAATATATCTGATTTGTATATAGCCTCAAATTGGCCAGCGCTCACTTGTGAGTGACTTATCTTACCTCAACTATTTCTTTTCTTTACAACATTGTATTTCAAAATAATTCAAACCCATAGTTGGTTGCAAAACAGTACAATGAATACCTGCAATACTCTACTCCAACTTTTAGTTTTATGGTATCTGCTTTGTCTTTTACACACACAGACACATGTATAGGCACACACTCAGCAATATCATCATCATTTGCCCAATTGCTTCTTAGGGCACAATGGTTTGGTTATTCTAGAAAACAAGACGAAAAGTCATGGCATCCTGCAGATCAAAGCAAGACCTAACCCTTGTGTGAGGTATAATTAGTATCTTGAATAAAATCATTTCCCTGGAGTGAAGAGTTCCCACTGCAGTGAACGGTGAGAACTATAACTGGAAAGACAGGTGGCAAAGACCCCAATAACTCTCTATTTTATCTAATAAGAAACGAATTGCTGAAGATCTGTGAGTGGGCTTATAACCAAATAAAATGATTTTTTCTGATATAATTTAGAGATACCCTATCAAAGGCATAGCAGAGACAAGAGGGTGGTAGCAGGAAAATCAGGCAAGTTTAAAACACTTAGAGTATTAGCAAAAAAATATAATAAAACTGGATTTGTTCTATTCCTCTAACAAAATATAACTAAAGGGTTTTGAAAAGTCATTGGCCAACAATATTTAATATAACATACTCAAATCACATATATTTCAATTAGGTTTCTAGAGGAGTAATGTGGTATTTGGACTTGGACATTAAATCAATACTGGCCTTACAGATACTCCCCATGTTCTTCAGCCCTCCACTACAATCCACTCCCCTCCTCAAAAATCAATACAAAAGCCTTATATCAGACAGAAAGGACAGTGATCTTTATGTGGAAATAGGAATCTGAATTACAATTGTAAATGTCTAAAGCTTATAGTCTGGGGATTTTCCTAATGGGAATATTTGATGTGACTTCTTGTTATTCTTATGGTTGTGTTCATGAGCATATCACAAGGATAGTTTAAAGGCCCGAGAGCCATAAATTAGAGATTCTTTAAGAAATCATGTCCTTGACATTTTTTTTCATTATCTGAGAAGAATGAAACAGATTTTTTGGTTAATTAGTGCTAAGGCATGTATTTTGCATTAGCATTAAGTTTACCAAAATGGCTTTAAAAACTTGAACAGATGGCAGAATTATAATAACTTTTCCTTATGATTTAGGTTAAGAATAAAGTGTCATGAGAATTCTCCTCCTATCTAACTTTTGTATAAAGTTAATGCATTTAATAGATAGGGTACGTTTGTTTTCTGAGGTGTAAACAACTCTATCACACCTCAGATGAGTACAATGAGATGTGGGAATACGTTTCAATATTCTCTACCTAGGGTAAAGGGATTTTCCAGGGTTTAAACATCCAACCACACAGAATCAACTCCAAACCCTCGACAACGACTGCACAGGATGGCACAGGGCTTGCAAAGTCTTTAGGGGCCTGGCCGGCACCGAAAACGAGTGAAGTAGACTTGCTCTGAGGGTAACAGGGAGTAGTGAGAACTGCGACCAACTGCACAGAGCAAGCACCACCTGGGGCGACAGACTCAGCCTCTCATCAACTGCTTTCAGGAATGGAATGAAGGCCCTGAGCAGCTGCAAGAGCTTATTTTCCAAAGAACCCCCAAATAACTTTTCTATGTGAAATGTCCCAATAAGAATTTTGGCGGTCATATTTTCTTAAAGACAAAAAAAAAAAAAAAAATAGACATCAAGACTAAAGAAAACAGCCAGTGGCCTCCAGGGGGACCATGAGACATGAGTCTGCGACCTCAGATGGGGGTCTATAATTGGTGTTCCTGGTTAGTGCTATGTCTTATTTCATGCCCTGTCCTTGATGAGGATCTCAGCCCCTAATTGAAACACTTGAAATTAGTAAACTGGGTCTGCTTTCAAGCCTGATTTTCAAAAATGAATTGTGGTGAAACCTGGAAACCTGCATGAATTCTAATGCGGCCCACTTTTATACCTATGTGAGAGGATCTTCAGCTCTGTAACCTCCCCTGATCTTACCAGTGCTCAGCTAGCTCTTATTTTATTTGTCTTCTTGACTCTCCCTAAATTTCCCATCGTGCCTATTCCCAATTCATGCCTCTTGAAAGTCATTAGTGGGGGCCGAGTACAGAGGCTCATGCCTATAATCCCAGCACTTTGGGAGGCCAAGGTGGGTGGATCACGAGGTCAAGAGATCGAGACCATCCTGGTCAACAAGGTGAAACCCCATCTCTACTAAAAAATACAAAAATTAGCTGGGCATGGTGGCGCATGCCTGTAGTCCCAGCTACTCGGGAGGCTGAGGCAGGAGAATTGCTTGAACCCAGGAGGCAGAGGTTGCAGTGAGCCGAGATCGCGCCATTGCACTCCAGCCTGGGTAACAAGAGCGAAACTCCGTCTCAAAAAAAAAAAAAAAAAAAGAAAGTCATTAGTAACTGAAATGAGCAAAGTCTAAGAACTGGTGCCTCTTCCTGACCTTCATATGCTTTAATTTCATTGCAGCATTGAATATCTCACCTCCCCATGTCTCTCCATCAACCTCAAGCTCCCTAAATTTCCCTGCTCTCACTAAATTTACCCATTTTTCTCAAACCTTTTAAGACTTCTCAAAATCCAGCACTGTAAGCAATAACTATTTGTTGTTTATAAATCAACCAGCCTAAAGTATTTTGTTATAGAAACCCGAACTGACAGAGGCAAATGTTATCTTGTTTAATTTAGAAGACAGACCCTATTGCTATGCCATTTTGTAGATGAGTTAACTAAGGCTGACAGAACAGGTAACTTGCCTGAGGTTACACAACTAGGCAGATGCGGAATCCAAATGCCAGTCAAGCATTAGCTACCAGGCTCTCCTTCTCATCTCCCACTTCTAAACAATTGGTAACTTTGGTAGATCCCACCTTGGTTTAGTACCTTGCGTCTACCCCTCTGTGCCATCCCAGCACCATCATCATTCTAATCATATCTTTCAGTAAGATTGTTCAGGTGCAACAGTCTCCTCACCTCCTTAACGTCTCTAGTTTCTTTCTCTTCAATCCAAATTTTCGCACTCTATGATCTTACTAATGTTCAGCTCCAACGTGTTCTTCAGAAAAAGAAAAATGTGTGGAACCTATGCAATGTCTAGCTCTGTTCAGTGTCTTCAAGGTATTTTACAACTCTGTTACGTTACAGGTAACTAACAGTAATGCAAAATATTAAGACATGCAAATTATTTCCTGTTCGACAGAGTTTACTTTGACCGCCTTCCTTCCCGCCACCTGCAGGGAAAAAAAAACAGCTTTGCCTTCATTTTCACACCCATTTCAATATTCCTGTTTTATAAACATGCCTGTTGTTTGGATTCTCTTTTAAACCAGTTATACCATCTGCAGCTTCCCTTGTGAATTAAATAAAATCTTTAACACAGGTTCATTTCTGTATCTGCCTGAGAGTCCCGACTTAACCTATTGCTGAAAAGATCTTTTAATATGTTTAGCTCCTAACAGGCTCTTCTCTAAAACCTTCAATGGACACCAGTTGCCAAATGAATTAAATTCAGAAATGTTCTTTGGATTTCAAAACTAACAGTATCATCTACTCTGTCAGTTGTATATTACACTGCTTGTCCATTCACATCCTGTGTGGACAACAAAAGAAACTCCGTGGGTGCCACACATTCCATTCTCCCAGTTTTCTTCCTCTGCTGATGTCAGTCTTTCCCACTGGATTGTGGCTTTTCATAGAGCGTTCAACGTAATAGCTGCTGTGAATACCTTAACCCGTGCTTCTCAAACTTTTCACAGTACTCACACAGGCATAGGGATTAACATTTGCTGCACCAAAGTAAGGGAGGAGGACAGGAAGGTGGAGGGAAAGTAGACTGCTACAAGCAGAAATTTCTTTGATGTCTCATGCTTTATCTTAAAAATATATGCAGATTAAAAAGGAACGAGATCATGGTCTTTGCAGGAACATGGATGAAACTGGAAGCCATTATCCTTAGCAAACTAATGCAGGAACAGAAAACTGAATACCGCATGTTCTCACTTAGAAGTGGGAGCCGAATGATGAGAACACATTGACACGTGGCAGGGAGCAACACAAACTGAGGCCTGTTGGAGGGTAAAGGGGTGGGAGAGAGAGCATCAGGAAGAAGAGTTAATGGATGCTGGGCTTAATACCTGGGTGATGGGATGATCTGTGCAGCGAACCACCATGGCACATGTTTACCTATGTAATAAACCTGCACATCCTGCACATGTACTCCTGAACTTGGAAAGTTGGGGGTTACACACACACACACACACACACACACACACACATACACATACACCTCTGCAGACTTTGTACACACTCCATCGTATATCAACAGGGGCTTTTTTGAAAAATAATACTGCCACCTCCAAATATTACAATAAAATTGCCCTTTTGGGCAGGTGACTTATCTAGCCTGTGGCATTGTACACCCCACAAAACACTCTGTGACAATGTTGAACTTTACCTGAGCCCCGTGCTCCCAGAAAACCAGAATTAAGAAATCCTCAATCCTTTCTGTAAGATCTCACCTCCAGGCTTCCTCAGGATCCCCTTGTTCACCCGCCTCTCTAAAACTCCATGCCCATTTCCTCTTCTTCAAGATGCTCTATCGTAATTAATGCTCTCCCTGTAGCACTGTCCTAAATAACATCACCTCCGTAACTGTCTAGCGCACAGTATATCTTTGAACACACAGCATCCCTTCATTGAAAAGCCCATGATTTTATGTGGTGCTTCTTAAGACTTTTACTTTAAAATATTAAATTGTGATAGCAGTATAGGGGAAAAATGTATTTTCCTCACTCATCACTAAGTTCATGGTTGAGGCACCTATAACAAAAGATAGATCAACAAGGAAAAAGCATGTAAATCTATTCAATGAATTTTATGTGACATGGGAGACTTCATAGGAAAATGAAAACCCTCAAAATAGGGAGACCTATGTCTTTTCCTATGTTGGTTTGATGGAAGAGTGGATAGTAATAAAAAAGTATTATTGGATTTAAAAGTATGATCTAATGATAATAAGCTGGGAGGGACTATGGAAGACCTGCTTGCTGATTCTTCTTTGTGTCCCTGTACCTTCAGAGATAAGGATGTTCCTCGTCTCCAGATCTATGGAGGGTACTTCTTGAATGAGGGTCTTCTGAGAAGGGGAAGGGGAAAGGGAAGGTAAGAGAGACCTTCCTGCTTCTGCTATGTTGTCAAATGCCAAGATGCCAGATTTTGAAGTCATGTTTCCTGAACCCCATTCAGTTAAAAAAAAAAAAAAATCCAACCTTGATGTGGTTCTGAAAGATTTTTTTCACCTGTCACCATTTAAAATGACTACCAAAGTTATGGCCATCAAAACTACATAGGAATTCCTGCCACAGGCCAGGAATTGCTGAAGTAGGGAGATAGGAAGAAGTGGGCAGAGACCTTTCCTACCATCCTTAAAATATCTGAAAACTAAAACTACGGGAAATAGACACTAGTTTTCATTCAATCTTTCTTTCAAGAAATATTGCTCAGAAATAACAGATGAGAGGTTGGGTATTGGCTATACAATCTGTTCAGGGAAAAGCTATGGAATCTTGATTGAAACTTTGAAATCCAAACCAGAGATAAGATGAAAAGGATGAAGATGAGTAGTGGGTGTGGCGAGACCTTCAAGGCTGCTACAAAACATCAACACATTCTGAGCACAGGATGGGAAGACCTTAAGTCATGGCAACTGCACAGAATAACATCTTACATTTGTTTTAAGGGAGTATCTTAAAATATGCAGGAACTAAGCTAAGTAATTTACGTTCATTACCTTGCTAAATCCCTACAGTAACTCCAGGAGCTAAGTACTATTATTATCCCCACTTAACATAAAAAGTAACACAGACACAGAGAGGTGAATTAACTTGCCCAGGAACATGTAGACAGTAGCTAGGCTGTCCAACTCAAAATCATGTTGCAATAATACACCCCAAGTGCCGTTACCATGGGTTTTTTAGAAAGGGTATCTGATATAAATTGGAATCGAGAGTGAAGAGGAGAAAGAGTTAAGAGTGAGTCAGACTTCCTATGCCAACTCAGGGAGTGTAAACTTCACCCTGGCAATGGGAAGACAAGGAAATAATTCAAGGGGAGGCAAAGCAAGAGGTTGGGACCTAGCAATGGATACCCCCTGTACCACTGGGCCCCTTCCAGAGCATGAAAATGAATGAGAATAGGGTCGAATACAACCACAAGCTAAAGTTCCTCAATAACCACAAAGTCAGAAGGGAGTTGCTTTAAGGTAACATTTAAAACACCTTTAAACACCAGTGAATAGTCTGAATTCTGTGCATCTAACTACTACAAGTTAGAAGAGAAAATATATTAGTGTTCTTAGGGAAGATCTAGTAATAACATCCTTCCAGTTCTAAGGGCCTTTGAGGGTGTGGGAGGCTGTTTCACACTTCAGGGTGTGCCAATTAAGTATGATGACTGCAGCAAACTAGTGAGTAACACAGCTAGATATTTAAAAGCCTCAGTTACTGGATCACCGCCACCGCAGGAGACTGCTCTCTCCACTAAATTAAAAAAAGAAAGTGGTGTCAGGAGAAACAAAGTGTAAAATACAAACCTTATTTTTCTTCTTGCGAGGTGTTAAGTCTTAAAACTTGCTGTATGCACTATTGTTTAGAAGTTTGAAAACTTTTAACAAAAGAACAAAATACAAAAGTGAAAAGAAAATGATTGTTAGGGCTTTAGACTTAACACAAAGTTTTTGCAAATAAATGCCTCTCTAACCTTAATGAATTCTAATAAAATGTATTATGCTATTTTTTTTCTTGTATCTGTCAGAGGTGTCTGAACTACAGCAACTCTATCTTGAATAGGGGCTGGGTAAAATAAGGCTGAGACCTACTGGGCTGTATTCCTAGGAGGTTAGGCATTAAGTCACAAGATGAGATAGGAGGTTGCCACAGGTGCAAATCACAAAGACCTCGCTGATAAAGAGGGATGCGTAAAGAAGCCGGCCAAAACCCATGGAAACCAAGATGGCAATTAAAGTAACCTCTGGTTGTCCCCACTGCTCATTATATGCTAATTATAATGCATCAGTGTGCTAAAACACGCTCCCACCAGTGCCATGACAGTTTACAAATGCCATGGCAACGTCCGGAAATTACACTATCTGGTCTAAAAAGGGGAGAAACCCAACCCTCAGTTCCGAGAATTGCCTACCCCGTTTGCAGAAAAGTCATGAATAATCCACCCCTTGTTCAGCATATAATCAAGAAATAATTGTAAGTATTATCAGTTGAGCAGCCCAAACTGCTTTCCAAACAAACTTACTTTCATTTTACTTTTTGGAATATAAAAGTACTTATTTCTTTAATTTCCTAATAAACTTGCTTTCACTTTACTCATTGGACTCAACATGAATTCTTCCTTGCATGAGGTCCAAGAGCCCTTTCTTGGGGTCTGGATTGGGACCCCTTCCCAGTAACATATCCATGAGAGAGAAAAGAAAAACAAAAGACATATATACCATATTACATCCAACCTAAGATAGTACCAATGGCAAGGAACATATTAATTTCAGAGATGGTGAATATCAGAATCAACAAAATGCAATATAATAATCACATTCATGAGTTTTGTTGATGAATTTCTTTTAGTGCCTAAAATGCAGGAGGTGATGGTAGGGGAATCTATTTGTAAGAGACCCTGTAGATTTTCATAAGACAAGAAAGAATTAACTTCAAGACATACTAAAAAGAAGCCAGCCTGATGTCAGATGCTCTTCAGCATTAAAATCATAGTAAATTAAATTGAAGAGATATTTAATGGATAAGTTTGACTTTGTACATGTGCCTTCCTGACCAATATGTATGTTACTGATGAGGTTCAGGACACCCCACTTTGGCACTGGAGGAAATAGCAGAAGCAAGAAGGTCTCTTGGACCTCCTTCCTGCCCTTCACTGAAGCAGACCAAACAATAATTCTCTGACCTCTGCAGTACATCATAAGACTCTCATTTCAGAAGTGCTCTCCCTGCACCTGGAGAAAAGGAAAATCTCTATCTCTCTGAAGACACAGGGACACAGAAGTACCTGAATAAAGAGGCCTTCCTAAGTCAGCTCAGTTTATTACCATTAGATCACAACCTTTTATCCTCCAATCATATTTCTCCCCTACCATATACTTTATCAAACTGAACATTAAAACACACAGGTTTCCCTATTTCTTAGGGTCTTCATTTCTGAAGGCTCTTGTGTCACATAAAACTTATGTTAAACAAAGTTGTATATTTTTCCCCTGTTAATCTGTCTTTTGTCATAGTGTGTCAGTAATGATTCTAGCGACAGATGAAAAATCTTTTCTCCCCTACACCATCTTTGAAGATCCAGAGCATGTCAAGGTATAACTTTTTAAGGTTAAGAACATTGCTTTTATACAAATATAAAGCAAACGTATCAAAATAAATTTCTTACTGAGGGAACCAGTAGCATAATGTATTCATACAAAGAGAATTAAAGAATCTAAGTATAAATAGGCCCTGATAATGTCAAACTTTACCTAAGCCTTGTGCTTGCAGAAAAGTAACCACCTCTACAGACCTTTTGAAGACTGAAGGCCAAACATCCCCACCCTTTTTGGTTTTGGGAAATGGCTGCTGAAGAAAACCACCCTTTCCCAAATAACTTAGATATGACTATTCTTACTCCCATAATTTTCATAAAATGTGCTGACCACTCCTTTTGTTTACCTGCAAGAAGGCCAGAAAGAGACCCAACCCATTTTACCTCTAGCCAATTTCCCATTCTTTGGCTCAGGATTGATTAGCTAAGATGAAAACAAACTCTTTTTACCCCTAAAACTGCTAGACACTGAAATAAACATTTACTGTTGAGCTAACTGACTGAAGTTCCCCCTGAATGCAAAACAATCACAGCTGTGAATCTCTTACCTAAAAAGTTAATCAAATAAACTCTTTATGTGGTTAGGTACTTTACATGACAGTACATATAAACTACTAATAAAAATAGAAAACAAATAACTTGGATTTGAAGAAAATTAAGAACTTTAGTTTTTTGAAAGTCACAGTGTAGGAAATAAAAAGCCAAACATAGGCTAGAATATATTTTCAGTGCAAATAGTTCATAAAGGACTTGTATCTAGAATAACAAGTAACTCTTATAATTCAATAGTAAGATAGCCAACCCAATTAAAAATGAGCAAAATACCAAAAATGACATTGTACAAAAGAAGACGTAAGTAGAGGAAAAAGTGCTTATCATTAGTCATTAGGGAAATGCAAATTAAAACCCAAATGAGATACTGCTACACCGCTAAATAGAAAGGCTAAAACAAAAAAGATTGACAATATCAAGTGCTGACAAGGACTGGCAGCAATGAACAACTTCCAAATGTTGATGGTAGAGTGAAAACTGATATAACCTTTTTAGAATACCACTGGCAATTCCATGTAAATTTAACTATAAATATAGCGTGTGACTCAGTAATTACACTTTTAGGTATTTATCCAAGATAAATGTAAACATATTCTCCAAAAGACTCATCTATGAAAAATTTTTAGCTTTCTTCACAATAGCCATAAAGCAGACACAACCTAAATGTCCATTATTAGATGACTTAACAAACTGTAGTATAATCATACAACAATACTACTCAGCAATGAAAAGGAAACTGTTGATACATGCAGTAACAAGAACGAGAAAAGACTGATACATGCAGTAACCAGGCACAAAAAGATACATGCTACATGATTCCATTTATATAAATACTTAAAAAGCCAAACCTAATCTATAGCATCACAAAGTGGATCAGTGGATGCCTGAGGCCAGGGGTGGAATGCAAAACTGTGTGAAGAAACTTTTTGATTTGATGACAGTATTTTACAGCAATGCATGCATGGTGTACACGAATTGTGTGTGTGTTGTTGTATATAAATGATATCAAAAAAATTAAAACTAAAGAAATAAAGTCTTTAGCTTAAATCCAGCTTTCAACAAGTTCTTCATTTGTAATCTAGCTTATCACACTAGAATAACTGGCAGTCTCCTAGGAAACTGGTCTGGAGAAAGCAAGATTTTTTTTTTTAATGAAGAGATTTTAGATTTATGTTGGGAATTTTACCAATCATCTTAAATATTTTTCCTTTGAATCATCTGATCTGTTGAAATTAAACTTGTTATGTCTTGAGGTGGTTGGCTATGAGTACCATCAACAAAATATGTGCTATTGGCTTCCAGTGTATTTATTCCCCAAAGTCGGGGAGGAAAATATTAGAGATGGATTCAAAGAAAAAGCCTTTCACCAAAATCTCCATTCTGTCTCGCTTTTCATTACTTACATTCTTAGAAGAAAATATTCTCTGAGGACTACTCTGTAGATAGGAGTATCCTGATGAGCAAATAGAATACTTTCATGTAGAGACATGATAAAGCAGCAAAGTCAAAACCATGAATGGGTAGATTCAATTCATAAAAGGATTTTGAATACATTTAGCCAAATAGGCACTGATAAAGCCTTCCTACCAACAGTTCAGCCCACACTATACATAACAAGACCAGTAGCCAGAAAGCTAAAGCTTAGAAAGAAAAAATGATCACAGTGGAAAATTATCGTAAGGGATACTCAATTTAAGAAAAGACTTGGAGGATCCAAGATGGTCAAATAGGAACAGCTCTGGAGTGCAGTTCTCAGCAAGAACAACGCAGAGGGTGAGTGCCCACCACATTTCCAAACAAACTTTCCCTGCCCACAGACCAGGAGATTCCTGGACCAAAAAGCCCCTGGAGTTTTCAGCACAGTGGTTTCAGCCAGTGCAGGGTTGGCACACAGAAACTCATACAAATCTGGGCAGCTGTTTCAACTGGCACCTGGAATGCCTGGGACACAGAGCCGCCCATTCAACTGAAAGGGAGGGGGCAGGTGATCTGGCTTGGCAAGTACCACCCCCACAAAACAAGCAATCTGAAACGCTCTGGATTGAGAGTTTTGCAGCAAGCGCAGCTGGACCCAGGACGGTCCAGCTCAGTGAGGGGAAGGGCGACCACTACAGAGACAGTCCACCACGACCAAGGCAGTTCACACAGCAGCTGGGCAGAGCACGCGGCACCTCAGCAACACCTCTGCTGGCAGACTATGACTAGACTACTCCGTGCAGGGCAGGGCATCTAAGAAGAAAGGCAGCACCATGACAGGAACTTATAAATAAAGCCTAACTTCCTAGAACAGAGCACCTGGGAAAAGAGGAGGTTATGAGTTCCGCTGCAGCAGACATAAAAGTACCTACCTGCCCAGCAGCTCTGCACGGAACAATGGAGCTCCCAGCACAGCACTTGAGCTCCTATAAGGGACAGACTGTCTCCTCAAACAGCTCCCTGACCCCCATATACCCAAAGAGACACCTCATAAAGGAGAACTCAGGCCGACATCTGGCAGGTACCGTTCTGGGATGAAGCTAACAGAAGAAAAAAACGGTAGCAACCCTTACCTGTTCTGCAGCCCCCACGGGTGTTCCCCAGGCAAGCAGGGTCTGGAGTGGACCTCCAGTAGTCCTACAGCAGAGGGGCTTTACTGTCAGAAGGAAAACTAAGAAACAGAAAGAAATAACTTCATCATCAACAAAAAGGGCGTCCACTCAGAGACCCGATTCAAAAGTCACCAACTACAAAGACCACAGGTAGATAACACCACTAAGATGGGAAGAAACCAACGCAAAAAGGATGAAAACACCCAAAACTAGAATGCCTCTCCTCCTCCAAAGGATCACAACTCCTCACCAGCTAGGGATCAAAGATGGATGGAGAATGAATCTGATGAATTGACAGAAACACGTTTCAGAAGGTAGATAATAACAAACTTTTCAGAGCTAAAACAACATATGCTAACCCAATGCAAAGAAACTAAACCTAGAAAAAAGGTTAGATGAGATGCTAACTACAATAAACAGCTTAGAGAAGAATATAAATGACTTGACGGTGCTAAAAAACACAGCACGAGAACTTCGCGAAGCATACACAAGTTTCAACAGCCAAATCAACAAGCAGAAGGAAGATATCAGAGATTGAAGATCAACTCAATGAAATAAAACCAGAAGGCAAGAATAGACAAAAAAGAGTGAAAAGAAATGAACAAAGCCACCAAGAAATAGGGGATTATGTGAAAAGACCTAATCTACATTTGATAGGTGTACCTGAATGTGACGGAGGGAATGAATCCAAGCTGGAAAAGACTCTTCAGGATATTATCCAGAAGAACTTCCCCAACCTAGCAAGCCAGGCCACCATTCAAGTCCAGGAAATACAGAGAACACTACAAAGATATTCCTCAAGATGAGCAACCCCAAGGCACATAATCATCAGATTTACCAAGGTTGAAATGAAAGAAAAAAGGCTAAGGACAGTCAGAGAGAAAGATCAGGTTACCCACAAAGGGAAGCCCATCAGACTCACAGCGTATGTCTTGGCAGAAACCCTACAAACCAGAAGAGAGTGGGGGCCAGTATTCAACGTCCTTAAAGAAAAGAACTTTCAACTTAGAATTTCATATCCAGTCAAACTAAGCTTCATAAGTGAAAGAGAAAGAAAATCCTTTATGGACAAGCAATTGCTGAGAGATTTCATCACCACCAGGCCGGCCTTACAAGAGCTCCTGAAAGAAGCACTAAACATAGAAAGGAACAACCAGTACCAGCCACTCCAAAAACGTACCAATGGTAATGAAAAAACTGCATCAACTAACAGGCAAAACATCCAGCTAGCATCAAAATGGCAGGATCAAATTCACACATAGCCATATTAACCTTAAATGTAAATGGGCTAAATGCCCCAGTCAAAAGACACAGACTGGCAAATTGGATAAAAAGTCAAAACCCATAGGTGTGCTCTATCCAGGAAACCCATCTCACATGCAAGGACACACGTAGACTCAAAATAAAGGAATGGAGGAAGATTTATCAAGCAAATGGAGACTAAAAAAGAAAGCAGGAGTTGCAATCCTAGTCTCTGATAAAATGGATTTTAAACCTACAAAAATCAAAAGAGACAAAGAAGGACATTACATAATGGTAAAATGATCAATGAATCAAGAAGAGCTAATGATCCTAAATATATATGCAACCAATACAGGAGCATCCAGATACATAAAGCAAGTTCTTAATGAACCACAAAGAGACTTAGAGTCCCACCCAATAATAGTGGGAGACTTTAACACTCCACTGTCAGTATTAGACAGATCAACGAGACAGAAAATTAACAAGGATAAACAGGACTTGAACTCAGATCTGGACCAAGTGGACCTAATAGACATCTACAGAAATCTCCACCCTAAATCCACAGACTATACATTCTTCTCAGCACTGCATTGCACCTACTCTAAAATTGACCACATAATTGGAAGTAAATCACTCCTCAGCAAATGCAAAAGAACAGAAATCATAACAAAGAGTCTCTCAGACCACAGTGCAATCAAATTAGAACTCAGAATTAAGAAACTAACTCAGAACTGCACAGCTTCATGGAAACTGAACAACTGGCTCCTGAATGTTGACTAGATAAACAATGAAATGAAGGCAGAAATAAAGATGTTCTTTGAAACCAACGAGAATGAAGACACAATGTACCAGAATCTCTGGGACACATTTAAAGCACTGTCTAGAGGGAAATTTACAGCAACAAATGCCCACATGAGAAGTGAGGAAAGATCTAAAATCGACACCCTACTGCCAAAATTGAAAGAGCTAGAGGAGCAAGATCAAAAAAACTCAAAAGCTAGCAGAAGACAAGAAATAACTAAGATCAGAGCAGAACTGAAGGAGATAGAGGCACAAAAATCCCTTCAAAAAATAAATCCAGGAGCTGGTTTTTCTAAAAGATCAACAAAATGGACAGACCACTAGCCAGATTAATAAAAAAGATACGGGAGAAGAATCAAATAGATGCAACAAAAAACGATCAAGGGGATATCGCCAGTGATTCCACAGAAATACAAACTACAATCAGAGATTACTACAAACAACTCTATGCACATAAAAAAACAGTAAACCTGGAAGAAATTGACAAATTCCTGGACACTTGCACCCTCCCAAGCCTAAACCAGGAAGAATTTGAAACCTTGAATAGACCAATAACAAGGGCTGAAGTCGAGGTAGCAATTAATAGCCTACCAACCAAAAAATGTCCAAGTCCAGATGGGTTCACAACTAAATTTTACCAGTCATACAAAGAGGAGCTGGTACTATTCCTTCTGAAACTATACCAAACAATACAGAAAGAGGGAATCCTTCCCAAATCATTTTACAAGACCAACATCATCCTGATACCAAAACACGGCAGAGACTCACTCAACAAAAAAAGAAAACTTCAGGCCAATATCCATGATGAATATAGATGCAAAAATCTTCAAAAAAATACTGGCAAACCAATTGCAACAGCACATCAAAAAGCTTATCCATCACAATCAAGTAGGCTTCATTCCAGGGATGCAAGGCTTGTTCAACATATGCAAGTCTATAAACGTAATCCACCACATAAACAGAACCAAAGAGAAAAACCACATGATTATCTCAATAGATGCAGAGAAGGCCTTCAACAAAATTCAGCAGCCCTTTATGCTAAAAACTCTCAATAAACTAGGTATGGAAGGAACATATCTCAAAACAATAAAAGCTATTTACGACAGACCTACTGCCAATATCATACTGAATGGGCAAAATCTGGAAGCATTCCCTTTGAAATCCAGCACTAGACAACGATACCCTCTCTCACCACTCCTATTCAGTATGGTACTGGAAGATCTAGCCAGAGCAATTAGCCAAGAAAAAAACCAAAAGGTATTCAATTAGGAAAAGAGGCAGTCAAATTGTCTCTATTTGCAGATGACATGATTGTATATTTAGAAGACCGTATGATCTCAGCCCAAAATCTTCATAAGCTGATAAGCAACTTCAGAAAAGTCTCAGGATACAAAATCAATGTGCAGAAATGACAAGCATTTCTATAGACCAATAATAGACTAACAGAGAGCCAAATCATGAGCAAACTCCCATTCACAATTGCTACAAAGAGAATAAAATACCTAGGAATACAACTAACAAAGAATGTAAAGGACCTCTTCAAGGAGAACTACAAACTACTGCTCAAGGAAATGAGAGAGTACACAAACAGAAGGAGAAACATTCCATGCTCATGGTTAGGAAGAGTCAATATCGTGAAAATGGCCATATTGCCAAAAGAAATTTATAGATTCAATGCTATCCCATCAAGCTACCAATGACCTTTTTCACAAAACTGGAAAAAAACACTTTAAACTTCATATGGAACCAAAGAGAGCCCACATAGCCAAGACAATCCTAAGCAAAAAGAACAAAGCTAGAGGCATCACGCTAACTGACTTCAAACTACACTACAATGCTACAGTAATCAAAACAGCATGGTACTGGTACCGAAACAGAGATGTAGACAAATGGAACAGAATCAAGGCCTCAGAGGCAACGCCACACATCTACAACCATCTGATCTTTGACAAACCTGACAAAAACAAGCAATGGGGAAAGGATTCCCTATTTAATAAATGGTTTTGGGAAAACTGGCTAGCCAAGTGCAGAAAGCTGAAACTGGACCGCTTCCTGACACCTTACACTAAAATTAACTCTAGATGGATTAAAGACTTAAACATAAGACCTAACACCATAAAAACCCTAGAAGAAAACCTAGGCAAAACCATTCAGGACATAGGCATAGGCAAGGACTTCATGACTAAAACACCAAAAGCATTGGTAACAAAAGCCAAAATAGACAAATGGGACCTAATTAAACTCCAGAGCTTCTGTACAGCAAAAGAAACAATCATTAGAGTAAACCCACAACCAACAGAATGAGAAAAAGTTTTTGCAATCTACCCATCTGACAAAGGGCTAATATCCAGAATCTAGAAGGAACTAAAACAGATTTACAAGAAAAAAACAAACAAACCCATCCAAAAGTGGGCAAAGATATGAACAGACACTTTTCAAAAGAAGACATATATGAGGCCAACAAACATATGAAAAAATGCTCATCACCACTGGTCATTAGAGAAATGTAAATCAAAACCACATTGAGATACCATCTCACGCCAGTTAGAACAGCGATCATTAAAAAATCTGGAGACAACAAATGCTGGAGAGGATGTGGTGAAAGAGGAATACTTTTACACTGTTGGTGGGAGTGTAAACTAGTTCAACCATCATGGAAGACAGTGTGGCCATTCCTCAAGGACCTAGAAATAGAAATTCCATTTGACCCAGCAATCCCATTACTGGGTATATACCCAAAGGATTATAAATCATTCTATTATAAAGACACATGCACACATATGTTCATAGCAGCACTGTTTACAATAGCAAAGACCTGGAACCAACCCAAATGCCCATCAACGATAGACTGGGCAAGGAAAATATGGCACATTTACACCATGGAATACTATGCAACCATAAAAAATGATGAGTTTATGTCTTGTGTATGGACATGGATGAATCTGGAAACCATAATTCTCAGCAAACTGACACAAGAACAGAGAATCAAACACTGAATGTTTTCACTCATAGGCGGCTGTTGAACAATAAGAACACATGGACACAGGGAGGGTAGCATCACACACTGGTGTCAGTTGGCAGGGGGCAAGGGAGGGACAGCTGAGGGGTGGGGAGGTTGGGGAGGGATAACATGGGGAGAAATGCCAGATGTAGGTGACAGGGGGATGGAGGCAGCAAACCACATTGCCATGTGAGTACCTATGCAATAATCCTGCATGATCTACACATGTACCCCAGAACTTAAAGTACAATTTAAAAAAAAGACTCAAAAACTTCTTCTGTACACACAGCACTTTATCACTATAAGATACGGGTCCTATTGTCTTATTTAGTCCTAATAACACCAACAGTAAATATATTAAGAGCTGTTAAGTTAATGGAGAGTTCATATAAAAGCACAATAGAGCTAATATTGCATGTAGAGCATTTAGAAGTCCTTAGAAAGCCTCCACTAGGAAGGGCTTCAAAACCCAGGAAGTTGAATGTGGACTCTTCTTTTTTCTCCCATCTTTTATTTCAGTGGTTCTTGAATGTTCAAGTACATATCAATATATCAAAACCATGTACACATTAATGAGCCACTTATGAAATTTTCAAGGAAATTTTGACGAAGTGTGACTTTCACTTTACTGTTTCTCAATTGTTTTTTCATCATCATCCCTGCAAGGAGCCTTTTCTAATTGCCCCCCTGAAATTTTAATACCACTTATTTTCTTTGTATCTTTCTATGTGTTGTCTATATATCTGCACTTTACACATAAAAAAGTAAGAGTTTTTATTGCTCTCAAGAATTAATTTTCAACTGCTTGGCGGTGATGCATGAGATAACCTCGACCTCTAGCTTAATATGTACCTCTCCTGTTTATCTTCAGTGGCTTCTTTCAATGAAAAGTCTACATCCCAGAGCCTTCTAGGTTGACGCATGCCTATTAAGGTTTGTTTTCTTTATACCGAGTTTTTCCAAACACTTTGCTAACAGACACAATGACAGTGGAAAAGGAACACACATGTTGAAAATGGAAAACACATATAGACATATTGAGCACAGCAGGAAATGTATGTGAGCTCTCATATCTTAAAACATCAAGTGAATAGAGAAATAACGTTCTTCTTAACAAATGGTCCTTGGACAAGTGGATATCTACACACAAGAGTGAAAGGCTGCTACTTCATAGCATACATAAAAATTAACTCAAAATAGATCAAAGACTTAAGAGTTTAAACTATGAAACTTAGAAGAAAACATACGTGTAAACCTTCATGAGCATGGATTAGACAATGGTCTTTCAGCTATGTCACCAAAAGCACAAGCAATAACGGCCACAACAAAGAAAAAATATATATAAATTAGACTTCATCAAAATGTAAAAGTTTGTGTTTTAAAGGACATCATTAATAAAGCAAGAAGACAGTCAAAGGAATGGGAGAAAATATATGCAAATCATTTGACTGAGAAGGGACTTGGATCTAGAATATGTAAAGAACTTTTCCAACTCAATAATAAATAGATGAGTCAAATTTTTTAAGTGGGTAAAGGTCCTAAATAGACATTTCTCCAAACAAGATACACAAATGACCAATATGCAAATGAAAAGATACTCAGCATTATCAGTCATCAGAGAAATGGTGATCTAAACACCGTGAGTTGCCGTTTGGCACCCACAAGGCACCTATAACTAAAAACAGAATTAATAATAATGGGGAGAAATCAGAACCCTTATATCCTGCAGGTGATCATGTAAAATGATGCATCTACATTATGTGCATAAAGGTATACATATTATCCAGCAATTCTGCTCCTAGTTATATACACAAGAGAAATGAAAACACATGTTTACACACAAGTCATATATGAATGTTTATAACAGCATCATCCATAAAAGCCTAAAGGTGGAAATACCCCAAATTTCCATTGACTGACGAAAAGATAAATAAAATGTGGTACACAAATACAATGGAATACTATTAGCAATAAAAAAATAAAATACTGAGACACCCTACAACATGATGAACCATGAACACATTATTCTAGCTGAAAGAAACCAGTCATAAAAGACTACAATTGTGTGATTTCACTTATAGCAAATGTCCTGAACAGGTTAAGATATAAAAACATAAAATGGAATCATAATGCCCAGGGCTATGGAGAGGGCTTCATGAGAAATGGAAATGACTGCTAATGCATCTAGGGTTTCTTTTGGGGGTGATGAAAATGGTCTAAAAATGACTATCATAATGGATGTACAATTCTGAGAACATTCTGAAAAATCACAGAATATACACTTTAAATGGGTGAATGGTATGCTACACGTATTACATCTCGCTAAAGATGTTCAGGCTGGAGGGGAAAACAAGTAAGAAGGAGTCACATCCTCAGATCCCATCTCTCACTCTTGAGACCCAGGAGACTGCCACACCCCTTCATCCTGGCCACTGACTTAAGTTTTGTTCCTAAAATAGAGGGTCTCTGACATTGAGTACACCAGCAAAACTAGAGAGCAGGGCTGCAAGAGAGATGACTCTAAGAAGATTAAATTGACAGAATACCAGAGTGTATGAACATCTTGAGAAGGTATTTAGAAAACCAGTGAAGGGTTTGGGGACTGAGACAGTGGTAAGGATTTACAAAACCTAACAAATTAAAAAACAAGGTAATTATTACATCCAGAGAAATCAAAAGTCAAGCAAGATGGAAACTATTATGGCAGTTTACTCCACAGTTCAGCTTTAGATGACATTTCAATAGTGTACTAATATGAATATTAATTTCATCAAATTTACAGTAAAACTTATTATATTGAGATAAAAAAGGGACAGAAGGAAAGCATGTGCAATAGAAGCAAAGAGAGGATTAGTGACTTATGTTCTCTGCTTCCATAGTGCAAATCAAGAGAAAGAGCTTGAAATGTTAAAAAAAAAAAAAAAAAAAAAAAGTATACATGTTACTTAGAGATACAGAGATAAATAGTAAAATCATCAGTTTCAAAGAAGATAGGGAGTGAGGGAAAGGGAGTAGGGACATTCATTGTAGGGGTTTTGAATTATTTTTTAATAATAAACCTTATAGGACTACACGATGTCACATATACACACACACGTAATAAATGGGAAATGCTTGCAAACTGCATAATGTACTGAAAATTTTCAAATATTTTATAAAAATAAGATGGAAAAATCATGCTATTATAAAATATGTTATATGAATTGTGTTCTCAATACGATTTTTGTCATAATACAAAAATTATAAATTACTCAGCAGGTATTTAACTTTGTTCTCAAATATCTAAGCAAAATTCCTCAAAAGACGCAGCATGTTGAATACATTTATGCAGCCAACAAACATGAATAAAAACTCAACACCACTGGTCATTAGAGAAATGCAAATCAAAACCACATTGAGATGCCACCTCATGCCAGTTAGAATGGCAATCATTAAAAAATCTGGAGAAAACAGATGCTGGAGAGGATGTGGAGAAACAGTAACGGTTTTACACTGTTTGTGGGAGTGTAAACAAATTCAACCATTGTGGAAGACAGTGTGACAATTCCTTAAGGATCTAGAAATAGAAATACCATTTGACCCAGCAATCCCATTACTGGGTATTATATACCCAAAAGATAAATCACTCTATTATAAAGACACACATGCACACATGTTTATTGCAGCACTGTTCACAATAGCAAAGACTTGGAACCAACCCAAATGCCCATCAATGACAGACTGGGTAAAGAAAATGTGGCACACAGACACCATGGAATACTAGGCAGCCATAAAAAAGGATGAGTTCATGTCCTTTGCAGGGACATGGATGAAACTGGAAACAATCATTCTTAGCAAACTGACACAAGAACAGAAAACCAAACACCACATGTTCTCACCCTTAAGTGGGTGTTGAACAATGAGAACACACAGACACAGGGAGGGGAACATCACCAGGGCCTGGAAGGTGAGGGACTAAGGGAGGAATAGCAGTGGGGGTGGGGGGATTGGGGAGGGATAGCATTAGGAAACACACCTAATGTGGATGAGGCGGCAATGGATGCAGCAAACCACCACCATGGCACATGTATACCTACGTAACAAACCTGCACGATCAGCACATGTATCCCAGAACTTAAAGTATAATAAATAAATTTTTAAAAAAAGATGCAGCATGTTTATCCTAGGTCTCCATGGGCCTCTGAACACAATATCAATTACCCTACAAAATCCCAGTCTGAGATTTTTGTGCTTAACATATGACTATTCTCCCACACTTAGCATTTGCTACCTTATACATCATTAACTCATTTAGTAAATATTTAAGTGTTTACTAATGATCAATTTAAGTAAAATAAAAATATCTGATCTAGGGCTGATTCTAACAAATTAGTTTTCTGAAATATTTTTTCTAGATTGTTGATCACCATGAACATGAATACAGAATCATTTATTGAAGATATGTGATATTTAGCCTAAATCTTGTAAAACTTGGACTTGATAGTCTAAGAAGCTATTATGTGCACACATATTTGAAGGACATTTTTAAAAGTGCTAAACCATAAATATTCTGATTCACTGCCCTCACATGAACTAAAAATGACTTCGTGCAATCACTAATCAGCAGGTAGGTTTTGTATCTTACTGAAAATGTCACTTAATAAATAACCTTCAAATTTAAATGCAAACTATGGATATCATTCATAGAACCTCGAACTTGCCCTTGAAGTCTAAATGGGCAAACAAGGTAACTACAAAAAGCTTTTCTGCCATTAACATCCTACTGCTTCAACTCCTTGAAAAGCAGTCTCAACTTTAAAGTTTTTAGCATAATATTCTCATGGTGAATAATCTGTATTTCCTATAGCATTTAGATTGAGGATGTGAGGTATGATGTAATGTTGGGATAATTTGCAATTTTCACTTCTCATTCTCAGATTAGATTACTAACAGTGTTGGAGGAAATTATGACATAATTCATTTATAGCAATTCATTTGTCTATTCAAAATCTGATGTCTTGTTTATGGCTATATCTCCTAATGTGTTGCATTTAGGTGCTAACACAACTAGTTGCTCAATAGTTGAAACCACAAAATTGGGCTAGGCGACATGACTTGGGACTGGCACAGTCAGAGACCAATAGGCTGCACATTTATTAAGTAAGTGGAAAGGGAAATTTTGAGACAGAGAATTTGCAATTATATATTATTTAGATGATCTGAAGTGTACTTGTTCATTAGCCAGTATACATCCTTGATTGCAATTACTATAGTTTACTTTTACATCCTCCATAGTATCTGTGTTCACATTAGGTGTAGGTGTGATAGACAGAATCCTGGTCACCTACAGATGTCCATGTCCTAATACTCAGAACCTCTGAATATTCTTAAACGGCAAAGGGGCATTAAGGTTGCCGATGATGAAGGTTGCTAATCTGCTGGCATTAAGGTAGGGAGATGATCCTGGATTATCTAGGTGGGCCCAATGTAATCACAAGGGTCCTTAAAAGATGGAAGAGGGAGGCTGCAGAGAAGGTCACAGTGATGAAATGTGAGAAGAAGCTGAACTGCCCCTTCTGGCTTTAAAGAAAGAGGAAGGGGCCATGAGAAGCTGGAAAGTCAAAGAAACGGATTCTCTATTAGAACTTCCAGAGGGAACACAGCCCTCCTGACATCTTGATTTTAGCCCAGTGAGAGCCATTTAAGACTTCTGGCCTCTAGAATTGTTAAATAATTTATTTTTGCTGTTTTATGTTACTACGTTTTCAGTAATCTGTTATGGAAGCCATCAAAAACTAGTAAATAATTTAAAACTTTCAAAATAAAAAATAACAACTAAAAAAGAACACCTAAAGTAGTAAGTATAAGCTCTCAAGATATTTTCAGCTTCTATCTCTTTAACCGTACTGGAAACCTTCAGCTGATGTACTCAATCACTGGAATTTTACTGGCCATTCATTTGAAATCTAGAATTTCTTTCCATTTGAAATAGTCTTCTTTTACTGACCAGAAGCTACACTCTCTTGAAATCACCTGCTGGCTGTTCTTGTGAGAAATCTTCGCATTTTCCTAGTGAATTATGAATGCACTATGGGGTACTACTTTCTGTGAACATAAAAGTTTCTTTTGCTTATCACTCTAGGCAGTATTTTTGCCTCGGTTATCTTTTAGCTGTCTATGACTTCAACACAAAAATTTTTTAAATGTGGGAGCCCAGAGAAATATCTTTTGAGGTAGGCAAACTTTTATCTGTTTCTCCACTCCATTAGTATCTGGTAAGCATTCAAAATATCCTGGTATTGTGCCAACCATTAGGATCTGAAGACTGAACAACACAGGGTCATTTTCTTCAAGAAGCTGACAGTCTAGTGAAGGAGACAGAAATGATGAAACAACTAAGGGTTTAGGAAAGGAATCCAGAAGTGTAACAGAAACTTTGAGGGAGAAATGACTAACTTCATTTAAAACACTGCTATTCCGGGTCATAAAAGATGGGGAGTTACACACTTATGGATGCACATTTAATGACCTTCTAATTAGTTATAAACTCATTGGTGGGTTAGAAGATTCTTTTAAGTATCTATTCAGGTCCATAGCCCTCTCTGAAAATGACCAGGCCTCATATAACTCCAGAACAAAAATGACCAAGGGGGTGTATCTGACTCCACATTGGGCCAGCCAATCAGATTCTCAGTTCAGAGAATTTGGAACTAGAATTCATGGGATGAGTTTGCACCTGCTGATCCAGTGAAGTCAGATGATAGAGACTCAGTGGTCTAAGAGACCACATCACTTAGACCAGCACAGAAAGGGCCCCAGCACAAAGGTGGCAAACAGAGAAAAAGGAGAGCAAGGCAGAGGCTCAGACCACATCTGTAGTGCTTGCTTCCCTTCCTAGTAAGGTTGTGTGGCACTTGTTCTTTTCTGTTGCAGTGAGACACACTTTGTCCTTCACATACAATCCCAATTTTGGTTAAAGTTACTTTGATTTTCTATTACTTGCACAGCGAGATGGTTCTAGCATTCTGAAACAGATTCCACGTTCCACATTTTCACCAGCCCTTTTGCTTCAATAACCTCACCTGCAATATGGAAATAAGAAAGCAGTTGCCTTTCAGGGAAAAGGCAATAGAATTCTTAACAGATGTTCAAGTGTAAAAGCACTTGGACTGTTAATTATCATATACATACAAAACTTTGAAATCTGTAACTGGTTATGAAATACTGTTCACAAATGTCCCCTATTAAAAGCCAAATGGAAGAATTTTCCAGCAAAAAATGAGGTAGGAAGAAAGCTCAAATAAAAATGGACCAAGATTCAAAGCAGGGCTCTGATATTCAGCTTCAGAGATTAGTTCAGTTTTGGCCATTTCCAAGTGTGGAAGAGGGACAGGAGCGAAGAAAGTAATGATGCAAAGGGAAAGATCGACAAGGAACCATGGGGAGGAACAATGGAAAGGATTTTATCCTTCCAGAGAAACCCATATTTGCTGTTAAACCACGTGCATAGCAGACTGACGATGATCTTCTTGCAATAGGTCACAGAAAGGGCATTAAAAGACAACTTTCAAAGGTCTCAAAGTAGATAATCTGAAATCAGTAAAAGAGGACTTATGCTTGACCTATGGGAGATTTTCTTCCAGTTGACTATTACCAAGGGAATCTATAGAGTAATTGTGGACTGCTACTGTTTGGGGGCTAACTTCTGCTGCCCACCTTTGAGGTCACTAATAGCTTGTTAGCATAGAGGCCAGGCTCAGTGGCTCACGCCTGTAATCCCAGAACTTTGGAAGGCCAAGGTGGGAGGATCACTTGAGGTCAGGAGTTCAAGACCAGCCTAGCCAACATGGTGAAACCCCGTTGCTACAAAAAAAATACAAAAATTAGCCAGGCATGGTGGCACACACCTATACTCCCAGCTACTCAGGAGGCTGAGGCAGGCGAATCGCTTGAGTCTGGGAGGTAGAGGTTGCAGTGAGCTGAGATCCCACCACTGCATCTCAGCCTGAGTGAAAGAAGTGAAACCTTGTCTTAAAAAATAAAAATAAAATACAAGCTCATTAGCATAGACAAAGAGAAAGACAAGAAATAAAATCTTGGTTTATGTTATTCCCTATTAGCATCTCTGATAATAGATTTGTTCACGAAGAAGTGAGGAACTAGCTGAACTGGAGATTAGAAATAATCTAAAAATTTCACTTCTTGATGTTAGTACCACTGTCTCTATGCACTATCAAGTGCACGGTAAATATCGAGGTCAAGGTATGGCACATCTGCTTCCCATTACCATGAAATTCACTTCACCACATCATTGTCATAAAAAAAAGCCCTATACTAAGCATTCTGTTGTTGGTATTGATCCTTCCCTTCTGTTATGAAGATACTTATCATTCATTTTTGCAGACTCAACATGGCATAATGCCTGGCAGAGAGCTAATACTCAATATCTGTGAATGTATAAAAGAGCAGATAGTAGAGGCTCCATGTACTCCTGAATTGCTGACCACAATTTTTAACACTTTCTGAAAACTTACCAAACTCCAGGTGTAGTACCAAGTGTTTTATGTAAATTGCTTCATTAAATTCTCACAACCACCCAATGAGGAAACTGACACAGAGACTCGTCCAAGATCATAAATACTACTAACTGGAGGAAGTGAGATCTAGACAGAGGCAGCCTGGCTCCAGAGCTCAAGCTCTACACCACGCTGTAGTACTGTCTCCTGTATCCTCGTCCTCTCATGAAGGCTTTGCTGATGGACTAGCACATCCTTTGTGCTCTGCGAGAAACAAAACCATTCACAGTTGTAACGGTGCTCTTTAGAGCTAAGGGTGAGAGTTAAGTGGTATTTATACAAGTAACTCCAATATGAAGCAGAATTTAACAAGTATGCCTAGAAATGAGGCTGAAGGTGCAGAAGGCAGGAACACAACTCTTAGCTAGGATGAGAGACGCAGAAAAGGCTGCACAGACCAGGAACATATGGGCTGGGCATTAAATTATATAGAAGGTTTATAAAGGCAGAGATAGAGACCAGGTAATAGTCAGCAATATCATCCCATGTTGGAAAAGGCAGGGTGTGTCTGGGACTGTCTGGAGCACAGGGCATCTTCAGGAAACAGTAATGATGAATCCTTCTTTATTGATACTCTACCAATTCACCCAGTGTGAACACATCAAATCCTGAGGTACAGAAAGGGTGACACACCAAGGACTCCCAAAACTAATCAAAGAATACTCTTGAAGTTCTGAATATTGGTGATGATGAGCACCTCCCTGGGTGGCCACTTCTATACAAACTGAGTTTAAAGCCACAGGAACAGATATGTTAGAACTGTAATCCTGAAACTCGGTAAAGAGACAAGCAGATCTACAAATCAAGACAGATCTCCAGCTGAAAATGCCTCAACAGACACTTGTGTAGGCCTTCCTTCCACATTTCCACATGCAAATGGATGCTGTGATTTTGAGAATGAAACGTGATAGCTCCTCCATCCACCACTAACGAAAGCAGATGACTGACAATGAGGGTAAATCTGGTCTCCCTTAAGTTGGGCCTTGAAGGTGCTATCAAATTAACCTATGTCTAACAATTCTATCTCCATTCAAACCAATTCACCTAGGTAGCTAATCTGCTCACTGTTTCTCTAACAAGATAAACAATGGATTAGTAAAAACTACACATATCATACTTGGTTTCTTATAACATTAGGCTCAAAATGGAAGATTTACATAAAGAGAACATCTATGGTGAAAAATAATTTGCTTAGTAAATTTTATCACTGCTGTTCAGTTACTTGGAAAATGAAGATTTAGAGATTTGGGGAATTCTCTAAATGTTCTGCATAAGCATAGGGTAAAATAAAATCTACAAATTTCTTTGAATTAATATCCAATTCTCTTCTAGAGAAAATTTTACTGAATTGGAAATGTAATTCTTCTGTTTAAAAGAAAAGCCTCGGCTGGGCATGTTGGCTCATGCCTGTAATCCCAGCACATTGGGAGGCAGAGGTGGGCAGACCGTGAGGTCAGGAGTCTGAGACCAGCCTGCCCAACATAGTGAGATCTCGTGTCTACTAAAAGTACAAAAACTTAGCCAGTGGTGGCGGGCACCTGTAATCATAGCCACTCAAGAGGCTGAGGTAGGAGGATTGCTTGAACCCAGAAAGGTGGAGGTTGTGGTGAGCCAAGATCTCGCCACTGCACTTCAGCCTCGGCGATGATGCAAGACTCTGTCTCAAAAAAAAAAAAAAAAAAAAAAAAAAGCTTCACTTTTTTATGATGATCATACTGCTAGTGTGATTCTAGTCACTGTCAATAAATAAAATGACAATAAATAACCATTACAAGGCAGCAATTAACATGATGGTACCTCCTAAGTTCTAAGTTTGTTTCTTTACTGTGACAACACCATTTCTGTTGGCAAGTATGTAGATGACAGCTGAGTCTTCCTGAAGGACAAGTTGAAAGAGCTTTCACAAATATTTAAAATCACAGAAAAAGTAATGTTCTGAACATTTAGAGAAATTAATAAAAGTATGTCATCTTTGTGTAGATTAAATATTAAAATGCACTTATGTAACTTTTATTAAAATAATTAATATTTAAAGAAGACAATTGAAAGAACATGACTATGAAAAATTACATTTTGGCAATAATGATAAGCCTTTGAGTTCTAGTTCCTTCTCCTTAGGGATCTTACCCATCTGTTTTCTCTACTTAGATCACTCTGCCTCATTAACATCTCTGCCTTCTACTCTCAGTTCAACTTGAAAGTTCATCTCCTTATACATGGTAATATGGTTTTATAACATCAGATAACTCTCTTTCACACCATTTACCAGAGCTGTAACACTAACCTGTGTGTCTCATTCTTGATTGAAAATTTCTCTACCTCACTAGATTATCAACTCCTTGAGGGCAGGCACTGGTTCCACTCTCTTCCACTAAATCCCCAAATCCAAAACCCTAACACACTAACACTTAATATATATCGCTGTCTACATATCAAATATACAAGAAATTATTGAAGAATGAAATGACAAAATACCCTTTACCTGAATGCTTACCTAAAAATCTACCTTATATATGGAATGAATGAGCCACACTTATTACACTGATGTATAAACACAAACATTATACTTTTCTGTGCACATTTGAGAATATGTGTTATAAGCTGTTTATAATGATATGGAAACAAAAACTTGTCTATAACAAAAATATGCCCACAGCAATTACAGCAACAACAAGAAGTTGTTCTGAGTTCAAGGTAGTAGCCCAGCTTTTTCAAACACTTGAGAAAAAGACAAATCTATTAAAACAGAGGAGGTAGTCTCTTGGACTCCACTAAAATCAGTCTGTTCAGGTCTAGTACAAACACATCTTTAAGAGCAATTCAGAGCCTTACCAGCCAGACAGTAGGTATGGCCCAGCCCTGCCCAGCACAGCCTATGTATTAAAGGCTTCAGTGAAACACTCATGTCAGCAAATTTAGCATGGCTAAATGCAACTGCAAAATAGGAAGTTCTACAACTTTGGTTTAGGAAAAAAATTCTATTTTAATTTTCATTCCCAAACAGCATTATGTTAGAATAACAAAATAAATTTCTCCCACATTTATCTATTATTTTAAAATGATACTATCTAGGAAGAGAAAGTTTCTTTTCATTCATTTAATAGAGTAAAAATTTTTGCATTTATTCAAAGCCTCCTTATGGCTATACTTTAAGGATTCAAGTTCATTTATTTGTGATAACTAGAATTTTTTGTCCCTTTGTGAAAATTTTGGAACTAGGCATATTTTCATTACTGTTTTCATTATTGCTGATAACTTGGCTCCCTGCTCTGGGAAATATTTCCTTCTGGAATAAAGGGGAAAAAAAAAAACTATGAATCAACTAAAATAACTTTCTTAGCAAGGTCATCAGTTTACTCACCAGGGATTATTTTAAGACCCTCACCTCTTTGTGCCACAAACATATGACTACTTTGTCTAAACTCTTGTCCAATTCCTGTAATTTATCTGACTTGCAATACCTGCCTTAAAGTAATGCAGAACAAGTCCAAAACTCTGTAAATGTCCATTTTGAGCAACTAATGAGATTCTGTCAAACTTGTGCATTCTTTTACTATGGTAGATCTAAACTGATAGCTTTGTTTGATCAACAGGTTTCTTTGGTGGTCTTGCAGAAAGCTGACAGTAGGGATTCATCTTACATCCACTACACAGAAACCTCTGAGTTCACAAATGTTGCCTTAGTCAATGCCATATATACACACAGTTGTCGGCACATAATATGTGATCAATAAATGTATACTTAGGAAAGAAGATTCTGTCCTAACATATTACAGAGGGTCAGAGTTCTTATAAAGGAGAGTCAGTTACTAAAACTAAAATGATACTCCATCTTCTCATGTGGTCGCTCGGCATCAGATCCTGTGGTTATCATACGATAATGCCCTGCAATCTGTAGTAATTAGACTTCCTCTATGTGTGCACAAATTAAGCCAGTTTCTACAAATTAAAGAACAGTTCAGCAATTATTGCTCTCCTCCAAGCTAACCAACAGGATAAGTTTAAACAGTAGTTTTGAGAATTTGTTTTTGTAATTTTTTTATACTTCAATGTTTCCTTCTGCAGAAAGATGAAGTCCAGCAGATGATGTCTAAAATACTCTGCTTATTTTGTCAAAAGGCCAGGCATTCACACAAGCATTTTTTCTCAAAGCTGAGAAAAACGATGCTGAAAGTGCGAATGATATCAGAGTACTCATTCAGAACCCATCCATGTCTGAGAGTCTATAAAATATAAACCTGGGGAGATAACTGGCCTCAGCCAGTAGAGATGCCTCAACAGTATTTATGTAACCAGAGAACAAGGTGAATCACACAAATATTTTTAAAATCCCTGTTTCAAAGGTGCAAAAGGCATATATGTTAGTCTCTTTGCATTATTCTAAAGGAATACCTGAAGCTGGGCAAGTTTTAAAGAAAAGAGGTTTATTTGGCTTATGATTCTGTAGGCTGTAAAGGAAGCATGGCACTAACATCTGCTTGGCTTCTGGTGAGGGCCCCAGGGAGCTTACAATCATGGCAGAAAGCAAAGGGGAGACAGCGTGTCTCAGGGGTCACAGGGCAAAAGAAGGAGCAAAAGAGAGAGTGTAGGAAGTCCCAGCCTCTTTTAAACAACCAGATCTCATGTGAAATCAGAGTGAGAACAAACTCACTCATTACTGCAAGGATGCCACCAAGCCATTCATGAGGAATCCACCAAATCATGACCCAAACATCTCCCACCAGGCACCTCATGCAACATTGGGGATTACATTTCAATATGCGATTTGGAGTGAACGAGCATCCAAAGTATATCAGTAGCACCTAGAACTTTTAGTTACTTAAAAAAATCTCGGTGACATCTTAATTGCCTGCTGAAGTCCTGGTGGTAGACAAGAAAGTAATGAAAACATGAAAAAATATCAATTTTCATATGAATAGATGTCCCAATTTCTGGATCTGGTTTTCTCTATTAACCACTTGCATAAAAATATTTTGGGACGGACATCTAAAGAAGTTGGAAACTGTTGATAGAGGAGTTAAAAGGGAATTATTTAGTAGATAGTGAGGGAATGAGAGTCCTCCGTAAGGTTTTCCTTTTAATAAAAAGCAACCCCGAGATCATTTTCTTTTCTAACAAACAGCAGCCTGTAAAATCGAGCTGTAGACATAGATAAGCAAGCTGGAAGCTTGCATGGGTGAATGCCAGCAGATTTGTCAATAAGAAAAAGCTACCTGGTACTAAGCATGTTCAAAATGGCAGTTCCATCTTCCCTTTTCTTTGCCAGCCACATGTACAGTAAGGAGCAGGCAACATGGTGCCAGACAGGCAAAGTACCCATTTGCATAATAAGATTAGGGTGGGGCAGCCAGTTTCCCCGAAGGTTATATAACTATCACACCTGGTCCAACCAATCTTTGGGCCCTATGTAAATCAGACACCATCTCCTCAAGCCTGTCTATAAAATCCGGTGCACTCTGCCATGGGCTGGAAGTCTCATTTGGTCACCCCTCTCTCTCACAAGATAAGACAGCTGCTCTCATTTCTCCTTCTTTTGCCTATTAAACCTCTGCTCCTAAACTCATTCCTTTTGTGTGTCCATGTCCTTAATTTTCCTGGCATGAGATGACAAACCTCAGGTATTATACCGGACAATAACGCTGCTTCACTGCAATTTGCAACAAGAAAAATACTTACAACAAAGAAAAAAAGTGAACCATCTGAAAATTAATGACGTTTTTAGGTTAATCGGAGAACTGAAGTCATAAAGCAAACCACTATCCCCAAATCTGGAGAAACGTGTAAACACAAAGAATCACAGGCAAGATCAGATTACCTGATGCAAAGCCAGAAGGACCTAGGAACAGGAACACGTGTATGATAATTTGAACAAATTGCTGGCGGCTCAGTGCAGACTAGCTTAAGAGTTAAAAATTCTTGTAGCCTAGTCTTAGGGAAGACTCTATACTTTTGTGAGTTTTATCTCCAAGAATCTTACCATGTTCTCATGGGGAAGGCTGGAGAAAAATCTCAGGGGAGAGAAAAAGTAACTGTTTTGAAAGTTTCCCAGATTGTTTTCTATAAGAAGGACATGTCCTTTTAGGGAAACTATTTTACCAGAGATTTATCTGACTTGGGGGAAGGGCAATTAGTCTGCTCCAGACTCCTTTAGCCTTCCTGTCTAATGTCAAGGGACCAAAAAAAGGTCTAAGAACATTTCAGAAGATCGCAACCTAGAAACTCAGGCTCACTAAGAAAACTGAGATGTAATCATACTATTATAGAACAATTATCCTTCCCAAGGCTTCATTACCACGTGAAGAGGCTTTGGAATAATAAAGGTGGATTACAACTGAGAGGTGAAAGGCACAGACTGTATTTAATAAGGAGCTCTTAGGAAAGCCCAAAGACAACAGGGAAGACAAAAAATGCAAGCAAACAGAAGCATTTGCACTTAAAGCTACAGCAAGCATTAAACACAGTCCAGCTCTAAGCTAGATTAACAGAAAACCTAACAAAACCCCAATATTCTTAGTTCCCATCACTCAAGATATTATTTCCAGCTTTCAGCAATAAAAATAAGGCATGCTAAAATAAATTTCTTAAAGATAAATTTTTAAATATTTTGAACTAAATAAAAATGAAAATAGAGCTTAGCACAATTTGTGGAATGCAAGGAAAACAATGCTTTGCAGGAAATTTAAAGCACTGAACACATATCAAAAAAGAAGAAAGATCTAAAATTAGTAATCTAAACTTCTACCTTAGAAACCCAGATAAAGAAAAACAATTCAAACCTAAAGCAATCAGAAGAAAAACAGTAACAGAAATTAGAGCAGAAAATCAATTACATTGAAAACAGGTAATCAATCAGAGAAAAATTAACAAAACAAAATGCTAATCATTTTTAAAAGATCAATAAAATTGCTAAAACTGAAGTCAGGCTAACCAGGAAAAAAGGAGCAATAATACATAATACTAACATTAGAAATGAAAGAGGGGTCATCAGTACTAATTTCATTGATATTAAAAACATAATAAGGGGTGGGCACGGTGGCTCACACCTGTAATCCCAGCACTTTGGGAGGCCAAGGTAGGTGGATCATGAGGTCAGGAGCTGGAGACCAGCCTGGCCAACATAATGAAACCCTGACTCTACTAAAAATACAAAAAAATAGCTGGGCTTGGTGGCAGACACCTGTAATCCCAGCTATTTGGGAGGCTGAGGCAGAAGAATCACATGAACTGAGGAGGCAGAGGTTGCAGTGAGCCAAGGTCATGCACTGCACTCCAATCCAAGCAACAGTGTGAGACTCTGTCTCAAGAAAAAAAAATAAAGTCAATAAAAACAAAAATATAATAAATACTATGAACAACTGTGATCTCAAATTTAATAACTTAGATAAACAGAACTAATTCCTTAAAAGAAACAAACTAACAAAACTTGCACAGAGAGAAATCAATAATCTAAACAGGTCTATTGTTTTTCTTTTTTGAGATGGAGTCTTGCACTGTTGCCCTGAATGGAGTGCAATGGCGCAATCTCTGCGCACTGCAACCTCCGCCTCCCGGGTTCACATGGTTCTCCTGCCTCAGCCTCCCGAGTAGCTGGGATTACAGGCACACACCACCACACCCAGATCCCTTTTTGTATTTTTAGTAGAGATAGGGGTTTCACTATGTTGGTCAGATTGGTCTTAAACTCCTGACCTTGTGATCTGCTTGCCTTGGCCTCCCAAAGTGCTAGGATTACAGGCGTGAACCACTGCACCTGGCCTATTGGTATCTTTTAAAAAAAAATTGATTCAATAAATAACATTCCAAAAATAAATAATAAATTGGGTCCACACAGTTTAACAGATGAATTCTATCAAATATTTAAGGAAAAAAAAGGATACCAATTCTCTACAACCTTCTTCAGATAGGTGAAGCACCTTCCTCAGACAGGCGAAGCAGAGGGAACACTTCCAAAGTCATTATCTTATACCAGCAGTACTCTGTAGCAAAACCAGAATACATGTGCAAACCCCATTAAAAGAAAGAAAACCTATAAATTAATATCACTGGCGAACATGACATGAAAAGCCTCAACAAAATCTTAGCAAATCAAATCTAATAATGTATAAAAGTAATTATACACAACAACAGGATTTATTCCAGATACACAGCTGGTGTAACGTTCAAAAAGTCAACAAATGTAATTTATCAACTCAACTGGCCAAAGAGGAGAAATCATAAAAGCAACAGATACAGAAAAGCATTTGACAAAATCCCATACTCATTCATAAGTGAGAACTCTCAGCAAACTAGGAATAGATGAAACTTCCTCAACTTGATACCAAAAACTCTAAAAAAAAAACCCTACAGCTAACATGACATCATCCTCAACGGAGAAAAACAGAATGCTTAAAGACCAGTAGTGTAATAGGCTAAGGATCTCCCAAAGATATCAAGTCTTAACTTTTAACACATGAAAATGTTACCTTCTTTGAAAGAAAAAAACTTCATAGCTGTAACTGAATTAAGAATTTTAAGCTAAGAAGACTACCCTACATTATCTGAGTGGGCCTTAATGCTCTTGATCATAAATATGCTTATAAGGTAGAGGCAAGAGTGAAATACAGACTCGTCAAGAAGCCAATGTGACCAGGAAGATAGAGATCAGTGTCACACCCACACCCACAATTCAAGGAACGTATGGAGCTACCAGAAGCTGAAACAGACAAGGAATGGATTACCCCCAACAGCCTCTGTGGGAGTATGGCCCTGCTGACACCCAGATTTTGAACTTCTGGCTTTCAGAACTGTGAGAGAACACATTTCTATTGTTTGAAGTCAATAGTCTGTAGTAATGTGATATAGCAAGCTACTGAGAACAAGGCAAGATTTTCCCCTGTCAATACTGCTATTCAACAGCATGATGGAAGACCTAGGTAAACAATAAGACAAAAAAAGGAAAGAATATTAAGAAAAAGATATAAAGGTTTGACTGTTTTTGCTCTCAGATGATATGACTTACTATGTAGAAAAATCCCAAAGAATTGACAAAACATTCTCTAGAACAAAGAAGCAACTGTAGCAATGTTTCAGCATAAAATTTGATATAAAAATATTTCTTTCCAATATGCCAGAAAATAACAATTGGAACTTGAAATTAGAAGCACAATGCCATTAGCATAAAAATAAAATACATGGATGTAAAAAAATTCTAACAATATATGCACAGGTTCTGTATGAGAAATATAAAAAATCCTGATGAAAGAAATAAAAGAAAATCTAAATAAATCAATAGATATTCTGTGTTCATGGATAGGCAGACTCGATACTGTTTTCAGTTCTTCCCAATTTAATTGTAGATTCAATGCTGCCATCAAAATTCCAGCAAGTTACTCTGTGAATGTCAAAAAGCGATTGTAAAGTTCATAGGGAAAGGCTCAAGACCCAGAATAGCCAACACAACACTGAAGAACAAAGTTGAAGACTTGCTACAAAGCTACAGTGATCAAGACAGCATAGTACTGGTGACAGAATATGTAAGTCAATCAAAAAACAGAAAATCCAGAAGTAGACCAATATAAATATAAACAACTTTCCCTGGACAAAGGAGCAAAGGCAATTCAATAGACAACAAATAGTGCTAGAATAATTGGACATCCATAAGTGCACCCCACCCCTGCAAAAAAAAAAAAGGATCTACACACAGACCTTCCACTGTCTCAAAAATTAACTCAAAATAAATCATAGAACTAAATGTAAAATGAAAAATTCATGACTGTAAAACCTGTAGAAGATAACATAGGGAAAAAAACTAGATTTGACTTCAGCAATTTGTTTATAGATGTAACACTAAAAAATTATCTACAAAAAAATTTTAAATTGAATTTCATTAAAATTTAAAACTTGTGCTCTACCAAAAATACTGTTAAGAGAGTGAAAAGATAAGTCACAGAGTGGTAGAAACTATTAATATCATATGTCATTAAGGAATTACAAATTAAAACAATGAAATACCAGTATATACCTATTAGGATAGCTAAATCCATAAGACTGATAATACCAAATACCGGCAAGACAGTGGAGTGATGGGAACTCTCAGACATTATTGGTGGAAATAATGGTAAACTAGTATAGCCACTTTGGACTACAGTTTTATAGTTTCTTACAAATCGAAACATAGTTTTACCATAGAATCAGTAATCAAGCTCCTAAGCATCTACTCAACTGAGTTGAAAACTAATGTTTACACAAAATTCTACTTAGAGAAGCTTATACAAACTTTACTCATAATAATCTGTCTTTCAGTATGTGAATGTATAAATCAACTGTGGCAAATCCATACAATGGAATATTATTCTACAAATTTTTAAAAAAAGAACTCTCATGCCATAAAAAGGTCTGGAAGCACCTTAAAGGCATACGGCTAAGTGAAAGAAATCAGTAGGAGAAGACCACATATCGTAGGATACCAACTATATGCCATAATGGAAAAGGGAAAATTACAGAGGCAACAAAGAGATTAGGAGTCACCAGGGGTTCCATAGAGAAAATTTCTTAGGGCAATGTAAACTATTCTATATCAAACTGTAATGGTGGATACACGACAATATGCATCTGTAAAAATCCATAGAATAGGCTGGGCACGGTGGCTCACGCCTGTAATCCCAGAATTTTGGGAGGCCAAGGCAGGTGGATCACAAGGTCAGGAGATGGAGACCATCCTGGCCAACATGGTGAAAGCCCGTCTTTACTAAAATACAAAAAATTAGCCAGGTGTAATGGCGCACACCTGTAGTCCCAGCCACTCTGGAGGCTGAGGCAGAGGAATTGCCTGAACTCAGGAGGCAGAGGTTGCAGTGAGCTGAAATCACGCTACTGCACTTCAGCCTGGTGACAGAGCAAGACTCTGCCAAAAAACAAAAAACAAAACAAAAAAAAATTTCATAGAATTGTAGTAGGCCAACTTCGTTTAATATAAATGTGTCATAATGATTCATTCACTGTGGTAACAAACGTGCTACACTAATGCAAGGTTAATAATAGGAGACACTTGGTAGTAGTGGTAATAGGGAGGGAAAATGTTATGAGAAGTCTCTGAACTATCTGCACAATTTTTCTGAAAATCTAAAACTGTTGTAAAAAATATTTTAATTTCCTTTTTTAAAAAGCACATCTTAGAAAAAATACCTGGGATGATCTCTAAACTCAGGATCCAGAAACTCCTGTTTCAAACAAGTAGGAAGATTCTTATGGCTTCTAAGATATCAGCAGTCCGTGGCTTCAGGAATACAGCGCCCCAAGGTAAATCCAACAACCAGATTGAAATAAGTGCAGTTCCAAGAACAGTGCTTGAATTGGAAAAGACTAGAGAGCAGGTGGCTAGCTGTTTAGAGATAACAGACGGCAGAACCCTCAGGATCAAGCCATCCTGAATGAAGACAGACCTATGGAGAGTGCACACTGGAGTAAAGAAAGGCCTCTGTTCACGTTCTTCAGTAACAAAGAAACAGACGAATTAGATGGCGTTCATAAGCTAGCTAAAATGCCTTTCACTGGAAATTGGAAAGACTGATTTAGGAGAGTGAAAAGCAGGGATGTGTGTGTGTGTGCATATATATATATATATATATATATATATATATATATGAGTGTTTATAGTACCAAAATGCTCAACTTTGCTCCCTCGAATCATCCAGTTCCAATCTTTTATGCACGCTATTAAAGGACAAAATTATATAAAATATATTAATACACATCATTAAAAATACATAACTATCAATATATCATAGGTATATATTTCTTCACATACCATAAAATTTACCCTTCTAAAGTACAAAATTCAACACTCTTTTGTATATTCAGAAAAACGTGCATCCATCACCACTACCTAATTCCAGGACCTAATTTTGTTTTTAACACATCTCAAATGTACATTACAAAGAAGGGATGATCCCCTAGGGATGTGGCCTGTAAGAAGCAGCCTAGATTTTTTTTTTAAATGTGTTTCTTTTACTCTACATGTAAATAAGTCTCCAACCTGTCAGTATTTAAGGTTCTCTTTCTTTCCAACAATCACGTAGGCTACTTTTTAAAGTTTCCACTCAGAAGACTGTCTTCCTGACCTGTAAAGAAATTAAGTGTAAAAATGTATGCAGTTGGACTAAATAATGAAAAAGAGGTTGGGAAGAGTGCACCGAAAGAGGCAAGAAAGGGGACTATGGGCAAAACGCATACAATAGGGAAAATAAAAAAAGTTTCTAGGGCACTGCAGAAAGACAATGTATTCTAGTGATTATCTTTATTAGACTCTATTGGATCGGGAGCCAATTCATTAAACATTAATGGCAGGGGAATGCCGTCCATATATTATAAATAGCCATTAAGCTGAGATAGACAGCTCAGCCCAGGGTCAGTATGAATTAATATAAAAAACTGAAACTGGCATTTCAGAATCATAAAAAGATAGGTTTAGTAGAAAATATTCAGTAAGAAGGAAGAAGAACAGTATATATTACACTATTTGTCTGAAGAGCAAACTAAAAATGAGAACAAACTTACCATAAACCTAGAAATACCCTTCATGAACGAAACACTTATTTCTTGAAAATGGATGTCACTTACATTTAAGAATCTTAACAGTACAATGTGTGACACTGGCAAATGGTAAATGTAAAGACAAATGAGATAGAGATGTTCAGCTAGAAATTAGACCAAATGTTAATGCAAACAGAATATCCTCACTAAACACAGTCCCATAGGTACTATGTGGCAGCAGGAGAACTGAAGTTATCAACGGATATGGACTAATTACCAATCTCTCTGTTAGGTTAATCTGAAACCTATCCCACTTGACTGTATTTACAAGGTAAGTCAGCCATAAAGTTAACTCTAATTTTGTTAGTTTTATCATCAGTTTTCACTATTTTAAGAGTAAAACCATGTTATGAAACTTGGTATTGATACTTACATAAATAGCTACACTTTTATAATTTATTTTTCTCATTTTTTTTTTTTGCTAATTTACACCCATTATTTCAAACTAGTCTGAAGAAAGAATTGAGACATTCCTATTTTTCTTATGTATCATAATGTTCCTAAGATAACACATGGACCTTTTGTAAGAATTTCACTGTAGCAAATATTGTGACACAAAGTCAATATGACCCTGGTTAACAAAAACAATCAAAAACCAGGAAATAAAGTAAGAGTGGTTCTAGCAACGGTGTATGTCATGTCCATTCAATACTAGACTAGAATATTGTTCCACAAGCCCACCCAAGGATTATTTAATTCTGTAAAAGAACATATCTGTGTTTGACTGTGCTATATACTTTTTGATTACTGTACCATGTGGCACTATCAAGTTATAGGTTAACTTGTAGATTTTTGTCTAGTACAAAAGAATCACTAAAGTTTATGGTCCTTTTGCGGGATACTAATTAGTCCTGTATGAAACCTAGTAATTTTATTCAAATATTCTCCCTCTCCAACTCCTTTTTAACAAAATGTTTTTAAGTTCCCAGGTACTCAGAATGCCCCTGGATTGCACTGGTTTCTTCATTAAAGACTTATTAAATGCTGGTATATATTTATTCTGTATTTGTATTATAGTCATATTAACTCTTAGAAAATAATACTTTTCACTCCACCAAGTACCTGTGTAAGATTAAAAAATATAAATATTTGCCAATATTTTCAGAGGTGAATTAATTAAAGGTATAACCAGTAATGCCAAAAATAAGTTTATGCTCCATGAATTATCACTCCAGTGGTCTGCCAGCCGCCAGTAAAAGTACATTTTTAAGTTATGTTATAGAATGAGAGAGAAATATATAAAATGAATGAATGGCATATTTATAAATTATGACATTTTCATAATCTGCATAAAGCCTGTGATGGAATCTACTTGGCTAAGTTGAACTATAGTCTCTCCCCACTTATTCAAACACTAATCTAGATGCTGCTGTAAAGGCATTTTTCAGGCATAACTACACTCCCTAATTAGTTGAGTTTAATTTTAGGAGTCATCTTGGGCGAGCCTAATTTAACCAGTTTGAATCACTTAAAAGAAGACAGATGTAATCCCAGCACTTTGGGAGGCCGAAGCAGGTGAATCACGAGGTCAAGATATCCAGACCATCCTGGCCAACATGGTGAGGCCCATCTCTACCAAAAATACAAAAATTAGCTGGGCGTGATGGCCTGTGCCTATAGTATCAGCTACTTGGAAGGCTGAGGCAGGAGAACCACTTGAACTTGGGAGGCAGAGGTTGCAGTGAGCCAAAATCGATCATGCCACTGCACTGGCACTCTAGCCTGGCGATAGAGCAAGACTCCAAAGAAGAAGACTGAGAAACTCTCGTACTTAGTGTTGGCTGCCAGCTGAGATCTTGGCTGGGGTTGTCAGCTAGAACTCTTTTTTTTAAATTTTATTGTTTTAAATTGACACATAATCAATATACATAGTTTTGTGGTACCTGTGATAATATAATACATTCATATAATTCAACATTGGGATATCTATCATCTTAAATATTTGTCTTTTCTTTATGCTAGACATATTTAAATTATTTTCTTCCATCCACTAGAACTCTTAAAACTCATGGCTAACCACTCCATGTAATTTGGCTTCTCTCACAGCATGGCTGTTGGATTCCAAAGAAAAGCATCCTAGGAGAGGGTAAGTGGGTATAGAGGGAGGAGAAGTGGGGGCAGGGAGCACACACCAACATACACTAGGTGAATCCTATTCTATTCTCTATCAATAGAGAACCTTTTTCACCTAGGTTCAACTGAAGGAAGGGAAAATAGACTCCACCTCCTGATGGTACACGGCAAGAATCTGGAACAACATGATGAATTAGAAATGCATATGTGGCCATTTTTGGAAAACATAATTATATCACAACAGTCTTTGACAATTTTTCTACTGTATACTGATCATTTTTGTAATGGTTTTTGGAAACTTTGAATAAATTAGAGTCATTAACCCAATGTATGTACTATGAGTTGCAAATATTTTTCCCTCAAATGTATTTTTATTATTTTTATGTATCTTTTATCTTTTCTATGTCCCTTGGAAGTATGCAGATTTTACTGAAGGAAATTGAATTTTTAAAAGAAGCACTTATAAAGGACATTTTCAATATTAATGCATTATCAGTTAAGTAATTTACAATAACTCTTATGGTACCCAATCTTTCTCTCATAGTGATATTTACAAGTTTAAACATTTTTATATCAAATAGAGTTGCCTCTGAATTTTCCTCCTAACAAGGAGCTTAATCTACTGTAGCAACCATAATGAAAATGTTATTTAAAAATCAGACAAGAGCAACAGGAAAAGTTGGTGTTCACTATTAAAATTCTGTTTTTATATCAATGGGCTTAGAACACTGTGGAGCTATCTCATCTTATTCAGTTTTCTTTCATTTTAATGTCACCAAAAGGTCAAGCAGTAATCCAGAGATCAATTTACCATCCCATGCACATTGCTTCCTTCCAATTTGGGAATATACATTCAAATGTAAGATGGTCTTCACCCAAGCTCTCCCCCAGCAAAAAAATGTTAAGGCCTCAGATATTTTTATATCTACAGAGCAGAGAAGGCATTGCTTTAAATAAATACAACTAGCCTGATGACCCTTCTTTTGTCTTTTAATAGTTTGATATTAGCAGGTTCTACTTTTGCTCCTGACACAGAAAAAAACCGTATCACGTTAAGAAATTCCTTAAATGTTGAACTCAGACAAATCATCTATAAAATGCAACAATATCATCTCCTCACCTGTCAAAGTTATTATGAAGACCAAGTGAAGTTTCTTTTATTTTTATTGTCTTTCTTTCTTTTCTGTTTTTGAGGCAGAGTCTTGCTCTGTCGTCCAGGCTGGAGTACAGTGGGGCAATCTTGACTCATTGCATTCTCCACCTCTCAGTTTCAAGTGATTCTCCTGCCTCGGCCTCCCCAGTAGCTGGGATTACAGGTGTGCACCACCATACCTGCCTAATTTTTGCATTTTTAATATAGACAGAATTTCACTATACTGGCCAGGCTGGTCTCAAACTCCTATCCTCAGGTGATCTGCAGGCCTCAGCCTCTCAAAGTGCTGGGATTGCAGGCATGAGCCACCACACCCAGCCAAAATTTCTGTCTACTTCTTATGAGATTAGACTGCTGAGAGCCCTACATATATGATGGTTGATTAGGTTAGCTTTTAATACTTAGAACACTGTTTGAGACACATATTAAGTGCTTAATAAATTTTACCTGGTGTTTTTGTGACATGCTTTATTTTATTAAGAATTTAAGGGTATCAAGTATGGAAAGAGATGACTTACCACTTCAGCATCAAGTACCACGTGCATATGGCATGTGAGAGGAAGTGAGAAGAAAAATGGGGAGACAAAGAGAGAAGGAAGACGAAGAGAAGGGATTCAGGGTTCCCTGATTCTTTCTGTCCAGGTAAGCTGAGGAAACATCACACTTCATCAGCAATAGCTGGGTTCCCATCGGCCTCTTTCATTTACTACTGATATGACCTTGGGAAAGGTACATAACTCCTCTGTATCATTTATCTATTGCTGCTTAACAAATTAATCCCCAAAACTCAATGGCTTCAAACTACCATAAACATTTATTATGTTATACAGGTTCTGCAGGTCATGAAGTGTGGAAGCAGATGAGCTGAGTGGTTCCAACACAAGATCTCTAGGAAACTGGAGTCACAACACCCACCAGGTTGAGATTAATCTGCAGACTTGGCTGAGGCTGAAGGATCCACCTCAAGTTCACTTACAAGGCTGGAAGCTGGCGCTGGCTGTTGGAAGGAGACTATTCCTTGCTACAGGAAGCTCTCCATAAGGCTGCTTAAGTGTTCTCACAAAATGGTGACTAGCTTCTCCCAAAGTAAGATGTTATGACCTAGCCTCTGAAGATGCACACTGTTGCTTTCACTGTATTGTAATGGTCAAAGAGATAGCATAATACAAAGTGGGATGAGACTTCACCAGGAACAGAATTTAAAAAGGTAAGGATCACTGGAAGCCACCTGGAAGGCTGGTTACCATGACCTCAAAATCTCTGATCCAGCATCTATAAAATGAGAATGATAATGACTTCTACCTCACATTGTTGGTGGAAACATTAAATGACACCATGTATTCAAAGTGACTATGGTCCAGCCCTTGCTCCATGAATTCCAGGTCTCCTTAATCATTCTATGTTCTAGGTTCTAGCACATGTGTATGTATGTGGGTGTGGGTATGGGTATGAGTGTATGGGTGGGTGAGTGTGTGTGTGTGTGGGGGGTGCATACACACCTGGATCCATCTGGTTACCTGATGAAGCCTGTGTACAACTTCCAAAAATCATATTTTTAATAAAAATGTACATAGTATTATAAGAATACAAATCATACTAAAACATAGCTATCACAATATTTTAAAAGATATGTGATACACGAATATGTGTTTCTTTATTAAGACATTATACAATGAAACCCAATGGCAGCTTTAATAACTGTATTTTCAGGGAATAAGCAAAAATGTTTTGGGATATACATAATAACTCTAATATGATTAGACAGTATCTGTGATTTCTATTGGTGAGAAAGTCACAAGTACTTCCAGGGCCACTGTCGTCTTTTGCTTACATTCACACTTGAAAGAAAGGCTAAATTCTAGTCAGAGTTTAGTGTAAGTGAAGATGTAACTTTTTTTCATCCAAGTTCAGTTTTTATAAACACTCCACAAACCCAACGGGTCAATGGACCCTGGACTGAACTTCTTACTTAATTTATACTTTAAAAGAAAGAGGAAGAAAGAAGAAAAAGAAGACCATTCTAATATTTAATATTCCCTACAAATAAAATAATTTTCTTCCTATTAAATTTCCTACTGTACACAGGAATATCTTTTCTCCGTGATTCTCTCATTTCAAAATGATCACTCGTTGAATTGGACATATACCTACATAATGCTTTCATTTAAATGTATTTTAATGAATCTTTAGACCTAGATAAATGGATTTACAGAAGTGCTACATTAAAAGGCCATTTTAAGTTTGGGATCGAAAGGACCTTTAATTTATAGCTCCAGAAAATATCCATTCCATGGCTCAAAGATCCTGGTGGATTATAAAAGAGGAAACGACTAACAGAAAAGGAATTATTCACCACATTATTAAACATGACAAAAAGCTTCTGAATTGGAACTTAAAACGGCCTATTTAAGATTCCAGCAATCCCTAGGACTTTGGCAACAAAAATGTTCAAAAGCCTTTTATAGTTGCTGTCAGATTTCTGTAAAGCATTTGAGATTCCTGTGAACTTATTTATATAACAAGCTAAAACCTGAAGCCGACTTGAAAGTCTTTCTATTCTAATTATGTAGAAATGGAAATGCCTAGAAATGATGTTCAGTGTTCTCCCAAGAATATTCTCTTGAAATGGCGGGTTCAGAACCGGGTATTTAGAAGAAGGAATGAGAGGGTTGCTGCTATGGCTTATTACAAGGAACCATTACAGCAGATATACAAACTATAGTTTAGCAAAGTGGTTTCAAAGAACTGCCATTTAGCTATTCTCTCTGTAGCAGCACATTCTAAATGACTGTTCATATTGTTCCCTCCTGGCCTACTATAGTGGTTTATTTCTGAAACTCTATAGTTCATGTGTAATCATGTAGCAAAATAATTCAGGATATAATGACCCACCAGGATCTCAGCTGATTGTGGTTCTTATCACAATACTGCTTCAGATGCTCTGTGTGGCTTTCCAAGCCAACTCTTTAACCTCTTATGTTTCAGCATTCCAATTTGACATCTGGCCCCTCTGTGTTCAGAGAAGTCTGCATATACCCTAAGCTAGAAATGCTAGGAGATATTCCAGAGAAAAATCAGATGGGTTTTGGGAGCCAGTACTATGATTGACAGCTCTAAAACGGCTCCTAATCAGCCCAGCACCTCCTGCTATTCACACCCTTAGATGATCTCTTCTCCCTTTGAGTGTGGGCTGGACCCAGTTACTTCCTTTTAACAAACAGAAACGTGATTTGTTTATAAACGCCTGTGACGTCATGTTTTCACCCTTTCTTTGCCCTCTTCTTGCTGGCTTTTTGAGACGACACAAGCTGACCTATGGAGAGCCCCATGTGGCAAGGAACTGAGACCAACAGTCAACAACCCTAGGAGTACTGAGTCCTGCCAACAACCATGTGAATGAATCTGGAAGTGGAATGTCTCTAATCCTGACAATAAGATATTGACACCAAGAGCAGAGATGTTAAAGGACATAGGGTCTCAGAACTAGCAATGAAAGGTCTCAAAAAGGAATATGAAAGCATTTCTATTCTAGCTCCAAATCCTGTGCTTCATTCACTGTATTACACTGTGTCTCCAAAGGAGTTCTGTTCCAAATACTGAACTGGGTTTTGCCTGTCTGGAAGTTAGAACTCATTTCCCTAGAGATAAAACGGCATGACTGAAATCAACAGGGTTCTGACACAATAGCAGAGAGGGGAAGGCAGAGGAGATGGGGTGGGAGGGCTCGCAAAGGTGCCTGTGCCAAGCACTCCTGAGTTTTAGCAGTCTGATCCAGGCAGCTCCTGGGGGCTGGAGGAGTGGTGAGAAGTCCAAGGGCCAGACTGAGAAGAAAATCAGGCGGCCTCATTTCATACTTCCTGATTTGAGTTAGTTTGACTTGATACTAGGATCTTTGCAGATTAATTAATTAAAAATCTCAAGATGAGAATGAAACAGCCTCATTGTCTGGGATGATACTGGAGGTTTATTGTCTCACAGCTGAGGAAATCAAGGACGCAGACACACAGGAAGTGAGGTTAGGTGGGGAAGTTTAATAGGCCAAAGAAAGAGACTAACTCTCTGCTGGAGAGAGGGGTCAGGGAGAAACGGGTTGCAGGTCTGCAGCGAAACACAGGGGGTTTTATAGATGCCTGGTGAAGGGGGAGTTACTGATTTACATAGGGTGAAAGATCGGTTGGACTGGTGTGCCGTTTGTATAGGGCGTGAAAAACTGGTTAGGACTAGGTGTGTCATTTGCATAGGATGCAAATTTCTGGTTGCCTCACCTTAATCTTTTAATCTCAGGTCCTCTGAGCTGTGCCATGTTGCCTATTTCTTTACTGTACATATAGTAACAAAAAAAAAAGGGAAGATGGAGCCTCCATGTTGGACATGCCTGGCCTCCCTCCAGGTAACCCTTTTTTATATGCACAGCTGCCAGCATTCCCCTGTGAAAGCTTCCAGCTTGCTTATGTATGTTTGCAGCTCGATTTTTCAGGCTGCTCTTTGTTAGGAAAAAAATAATTTCTTGGGCTGCTTTTCATTAGAAGGAAAATTCTGCTGAGACCTCTTTTACCCTTATATCTGCTTAAATAAGTTATTTCTACCTCCTGTATCAAAATCATCCATATTTAGGGTGAGCCTTACATCCAATGACTGGTATCTTTATGAGAGAAGGGACTGGGAGATTTGGGCACAGAGACCCAGAGGAAAAGATCACGTGGAGACAGAGGAAAGATTGGAGCCAGAGTGCCACAGCCTAGGAAGATAAGGCACCACTAGAAGCTGGAAGAGACAAGGAAGGACGTTCCCCTGAAGCCTTCCGAGGGAGTCTGGCCCTGCCTGTGTCTTGATTTCAGACTTTTGCCTTCCAGAACTGTGAGAGGATAGATTCCTATGGTTTTTAAGCCACTAAGTTTGTGGTAATTTGGTACAGCAGCCCTTAGAAATGAATACTGACACCAGTGATACTAATATTCAGTTAGACGTGAGAGCCACCACTTGAAGCTGTCGTGCCAACCTTGCCAGATGAACCATTACTTAGCTCAAGGTGGGGCCAGATGGAAATCACAAACAACAAGAACATCAGCTGCAATAATCACCAGAAAACGACCTACACCTTCAAAACAAAATAGTAAAACCCAATGTGTTAAAAAGTCTTCTTTGAATAAGGCTGTTGTGAGACGCTTAGAAATAGCATAAACCAAGACCTATATTACACTGTATTCAGATATCATTTCAAGATCAGCAGTGTGAGCAAATCCTCAACAAGTGAGAGTTTCCCTTCCCCTTCCAGATTAAATTTTAAAAGCCTGAGAAAATCAGGGATGTCATCCTAACTTGGATGTTAGCTGCTGTCAATTTCTCTTGAGCCCTTCCTTTCCTCCTTCCTTCTTTCCTCTTTTACAACCAGGTATTTATAGTTAGTCCTGCTCCAAGAGAGTATTGGAAGACGGGATAAGGACATATCACACTCAGAACAAAACTGTGTGAAACAACAATATTACGCTGTCTGTGACTTGATAATTAGATGTAATTAAATTGCTGGCCAAGATATCCCATACCCACGCAATTATAAATACCAACTAGTGAAGACAGGAGATCAAAGAATGAAAGCTGAATGCTATCAGTAGACGTATCAGAAAACATCAAGGAAAGCTTTCTCTGGAGAAAAAAGTGTGCAACTCTTTTAAAGAAAGCAGTCATAAAACGAAATTGAAATGTGAATTTTTTTGTTTTATTGGCTTTATTTCAAATGGCTATTATTAAATCCTGATAGTCAATTAAAAAAACATTCACCAAACTAGAAATCTGCTGAAGTATATATGCATAAGCATGCCTACATATATTACAAACTATTGAATTGAAACATTAAAACATTCTCCATAGCAACCCTAAATCAAACTGGTATTTCATTTTGGTTCCCCTGATGCCAATACATATAGTACATTAAACCCACAGCTTTCAAAGCATAAAAATGTCTTTGAAAACATAAGTAATCTAGAGATGATGTTCAAATATAGTATAATATACACCTTGGTTTATCGTTATTATTTCTTTCCCAAGATTACATTTCTATGAGAAAAAAAGAGGAGTCTAAATATGATACTGGGTCATTAATTTTAATGATGAAAAGAGAAATTCTGACTTTACCAATTCTGACCATTGGGGAATCTGTGTCCATAGTAATAGATCACTTACGTCTTATTTGCACTTTTACCAAAAATCTCAAGTTAAAGACCACAGAATTTATAAGCTAGAAAAGATAAGTAAAAAGACACTGATGCTAACCAAGAAAAGAAGAGGAAAAAGATTCCAGTTATGGCCTCAAAGTCACTGATTTCCATGGAAGGAGATTAAACATAGACTTTTTCAACCTTCACTGCCAGCAAACAATGTTTTATAAATGTCTCTTAATGAAGGAGGAGGTCAGGTACAAATGTGAAGGTCACCTAACTATGTTTTCTTCCAAAGTATCATAGGGCATAGGGAAAGAGCCTAAAATATGCCTGCCGATTGGAATTGGAAATGAAGTGGTCCCTTGTTTGATGCCAGAGAAAATATCCTGAGAAAGTGTAGCTCTTAGCCTTTTTCCCTCTGAGGATTTAGTGAAAATCAACAGTACCCGCTGGACAAAACCACTTTAGATAAAGAGGAATGGGGGATTTAAGGGCTCACAAAATGTACTTAAAAGTTTAGAAATTGGGCTTTCAAATTATACTAGAGAAGTTTTACATCATTTAAGTCCTATTTTGAGCTAGGATCCATCATTATGGGAGGCAAACCAAAATCTTAAAAAAATATGTAAGTTCAGAATGTGAGCTATGCCTCAGGAGGTGCCATGGAATTCACTAGGAGGTAAGCCCCCTGCAAATTACATTTTAAAAAGCAATCTCAGCAATGTGTTCTTCCCTGAAACCACAAATTCCTTTTGAATCAATATTTGTATAAGTCATTTTCAACATTTTTCCATGAGCAACACAACATCATGTCTTCAGGGGTCCAAGTGGAAATCTACAGGACTTAAAAAAGCACAAGGGAGTGAATATGGGGTCATAGCTATTGTCATTGTTGAAAAGAGATGCTGGTAAGTTCCATGCATTAAAACAGATCATGCAAAGCATGTTTGATGGACTAAGATAAATAACATAACAGACTCACTCTTGCATGTCCAAGTGTACTTTTGAGATGGTGAAATACATTTGATGCACTGAGACATGAAACCATCAAAATCTACAGCTGGAAGGGACCTTGGAGATGAATCATTTGAAAGCCCTCCAGAGGAACCCAAGTTCCAGCAAATATGAAGAACGTGACCAAGGTCACAAGTTAGTTGGCAGCTGAACTTGGACCAGAATACTGATCTAATTTTATTATACACACTTTTAGTTTCTAAACACCAACAGGCATGAATGTACAAACAATGAGTACAATCACACGCTGTGCCTAAAATAACAATTACAAAAGTAAACCTACAGCCTGAGTTAAATTACTCACCTGTGTTCTTCCCCCACGGTACAGAACATTTCCATTAGCATAAAGATCCCTCATGTTGCCCCTTTCTGGCCACATCAATTTTCCTTCCACCCTCACTCCCCTATCCATCCTGAATCACTGCCAACCACTGATCTGTTCTCCATTTCTGTACTTTTGTCATTTTAAGGAAGTTATATACATGGAATCATACAACATATAACCTTTTGAAATTGGCTTTTTACACTCAGCAAAACTCTCTGGAGAGTAAGTTCTATGTATCAGCAGTTCACTGAAATGTAGAATAGCTTCCCTGGTATGGATGTACCACAGTTCATTTATTCACCTGCGGAAGGACATCCGGATTGCTTCTCATTTTTGACCATTATGAATAAAGCTGCTAGGAACATTTCTGTAAGAGTTTTTGTGTGGATCTAAGGTTTTGTCGTTTTGTCTTTCTTGGATAAATGACCATGATCACAAATGCTGGATTGTCTCAGTCTGCCTGTGTTGCTATAAAGGAATACAAGAGTAGCCAGGCCAGTGGCACAGGCCTGTGGTCCCAGCTACTCAGAAGGCTGAGGTGGGAATGTCTGTTGAGCCCAGAAGTTTGAGGCTACAGTGGGCTACGATGACACCTGTGAATAGCCATGGCACTCCAGCCTGGGCAATATGAAAAAACAAAACAATACTCTCTCTTTTATTAAATATATATATATGAATACCTGAAGCTGTGTAACTTACAAAGAAAAACAGTTTATTTGGCTCAGCATGATGCTAACATCTGCTTCTAATGAGAACCCCAGGAAGCTTCCACTCATAGTTGAAGAAGGGGAGCCAACATGTAGAGATTTCATGGCAAGACAGGAAGCAAGAAAGAGGGTAAAGGTGCCAGGCAATTTTAAACAACCAGCTCTCAGGGAAATGCTCCAGGAACTAAGAGTGAGAACTTGCTCAATACTACCTGGACAGCACCAAGCCATTCATCAAGGATCTGCCCCCATGACCCAAACACCTCCCGTTAGGCACCACCTCTAACACTGGGAATCAAATTTTGACATGAGGATTGGAGGCCATCCACACTATAGTAGGTTGTAAGACAGTTATATGTTTAGTTTATAAGAAACTACTAAACTGTCTATCCGGAGTGAGTGTATCATTTTACATTCTTACCAGCAAACATGCAAAAGTAGTTTAATAGAGAAAGGATAGATTTTCCAACAAATAGTGCTAATGCAGTTGGGCATGAGTGAAGAAGTCTCACAAGATCTGATGGTTTTATAAGGAGTTTCCCCTGTTGCTTGGCTTATTCTTTCTCAGCTGCTGCCATGTAAGACATGCCATTCGCCTTCCGCCATGATTGTGAGGCCTCCCCAGCCAGGCAGAACTGTGAGTCCATTAAAACTCTTTTTCTTTACAAATTACCCAGTCTTGAGTACGTCCTTATCAGTAGTGTGAAATGGACTAATACAGATGGGAAGGGGGGAAGGAGGAGGGGAAAGAATAAAAGAAACAAGAAAGAAAATAAAGAAGAACTTTCACATAAACCTCATAACTTGAATAAAAATCAACACAAAATCATTTTCCCCACATCTTCACCAGCACTTAGTGCTGTCACCTTTTTAAATTAGCCACTCTGATAGATGTTCAGTGATATCTCAATGTGGTTTTAATTAACATTTTCCTTAATGAAGAACATCTTCTTATTTGTTTATGAGTTACATGGCTGCCCATGTCTTCTGCCCATTTCCAACTGGTTTGCCTTTTTCTTGTTGAGTTTTTCTAGTCCATTATAAATCTTAGATAATAGCCGTATTTTGGATATGTTTCAAATATTGACTGTTTTCAAATATTTACTCCTAGTCTGCAGCTTGTCTTTTTAGCTTCTTAACAGAGTCTTTCAGAGAGAAAATTTTTTAAATTTTGTAATCAAACTAATCCATTTTTCCATTTATGGCTCATGCTTTTGATGTCAAGTCTAAGAACTTTTTGCCTAGACACAGATCCCAATGACTTTGTCCTCTGCTATTTTCTAAAAGTTTTATTTTCTAAAAGTGCTACATTAATGTTCATGATCCATTTTGAATTAATTTTGTGCAAGGTGTGAGGTATAGGTTAATTTTTTTTCCTAACTGTACGATTTGTTGAAAAGGCTATTCTTTCTCTAACTGAATTGCTTTTTTATTTTTGCAAAAAACAAAACAAAACAAAAAAAACAGTGGGCATATTTGTAGGCTTGTTTCTGGGTTCTCTATTCTGCTGCATTTATCTATGTGTCTCTACTTCTGTCAATGACACATGGTCATAAATATTACAAGCATGTAAGTCTTGAAACTGGAGGATAGACTGATTCCTACCACCTTATTCTTTTTTCAAATCTGTTTTAGCTATTCTAGTTCCTGTGCCTTTATATATAAATTTTAGAATAATCTCGTCTATATCTGCTAAAAATTGTCGCTGGTATTTTAATAAGAATTATATTGAAACTGTGTATCAACTTGGGAGAACTGACATCTTTACTATGAGTCTTCCAGCCTGTGACGAGTATATGTCTCTCCATTTATTGAGATCGTCTTTGCTTTCTCTCATTGGCATTTTTTAGTTTTCACCATACAAGTGCTATACATTTTTTGACAGATTTACATGTAAGTATTTCTTTGTGTGTGTGTGTGTGTGTGTTAAAGGTGCTGCATTTTTTATTTGGTATCTCTGTGTTGATTGCTAATATAAATAAACACAGTTGGTTTCTACATGCTGGTCTTATATCCTGGGGCCTTTCTGAACTCATCTATTATATCTAGGACTTTTTAAAAAAAGATTTCTTAGAGTGTTCTATGTAGGACTTGCAAGGAAGTCATCTGCAAAAAAAGAAGGCCAGTTTTTCTTCTTCCTTTCTAATCTGTATGTCTTTTATTTCCTTTCCTGGCCTCACTGTGCTGGCAAGATCAATAATGAAAGTATTAGACGTAGTAGAACTTGGGTAAGGGTATAAAAAACCAAAGTGTTTTCTTCCTCTCACATACTACTCAACACTTCTCACATCAGATTCTCCAGCAGACACTCACTGGATATCCTATAACTCAATTCAATTCACACATGATCTACCCAGAGATATTGTCAGATCCAACAGGTGAGGGGCTCAGTCTCACTTCGGATGTCAGTTGTGTACCCCAGGCTGTGAACTGTGGTTCTGACCGGCCAGCTGTAAATCAGCGTTCTCACAACCTCCTCTTCATGTTCAAGAAATTTGCTAGAGTGGTTCATGGGACTCAGGGAAAAGTTTTACTTCCACAGATAAACGACCAGATGGAAGAGATGGAGAGGACAAGGTATCTGGAAAGGAGTGTAGACCTTCCTTCTCTGGGAAGGTGCCCTCTCTACGAGCACCAGTCTCCAGGCACCACTACAGTTTCTGCAAGCTGGAAGGTCTCCAAATCCTGTCCTTCTGAGTGTTTGTGAAGACTTCATGTCTTATGCATGACTGATTACAGCACTGGCTATTGATGATCATCCTGACCTTCAGACCTTCTCCCCTCCCTAGAGTCAGGAGATAAGGCTGAAAGTCCTGAGGCTTATACCACAAAGTTGGTTCTCCTGGCAACCAGTCCCCATTCTGAGGCTATCTAGGGACCTCAGCCATCAGTTATCACATTAGCATTAAAAAAATACTCATCTCCAGAGATTTCACAAGTTTTAGAAACTGTGCACCAGAACCAGGGGCAGAGGCCAACTATGTTTATTATATCGAAATATCACAAAAGTATTCGATCTTCCGACACTAAGTTGAAAACTGGTGGTGTGAGTCACCATCTTTGACTTTCTCCCAATTGTAAAGAAAAGCATTCAGTCTTTACCGTTAAGTATGATGTTACCTTTTTGCAGATATTCTTTACCAAGTTTGAGAACATTCTCTTTTCTAGTGTTGAGTGTTTTCGTTACAAAGCAGTGTTAAATTCTGCCACATGCTTTTTCTGTGTCAACTGATATGATCAAGTTATTTTTCTTTCTTAGCCTACTAATGTGTATGAAATTAAATAATTTAAACTTAAAATAATTCCATTTAAAGCTGTTTGGAGCTTTAAATCATTCTGAACCTTGAGAGGTGGCTATGCCGCCTGAGTCAATTGGCACGCAGCTGTAACTTCTGCCTTTTTTCTTGTAAATAATTAGGAAGACCAAGCAGCGCCAGGGACAGGACCCCTCAGATCATTGCCCTTTCTCACAGAGTAATAAAGTAATCTTCTTTGGAATGTAGCAATCCATAAGCAATCAAATTACTGTGGCATGTGCACTGGTCTCGTATGGAAAATGTCATCCTGCTGGAACTTCTCTGTCTTTGCCTATGTAAGTGAAACCTCAATTTCTCCACTTTGGGCCACTGATCCATTTGTGTTCAGTTAGTGTTTCCAGTGACTATCCTCAAGCTTTGCACTAGAATAAACTCCACATTTAATCCTATTCTTTGAATCTCATTATCTACGGTTGACATGTGGTAGATTCCATTGCTGATTTTCAAATAGACCCTACTTGATCATGATGTATACTTCTCTTTATATATTGCTGAATTCTATTCGCTAACATTTTGTTAAGAAATTTTGACATCTCTGTCTATGAAGGATTCTGGTCTGCAGGGTTTTTCCTACTATTTTCGTTTGGGACAATATAACTTCAAAAATTAAGCAATAAATGAATAGCCTTCCTTCATCTGAGAACGTCTTGATTTCCCCTCCATATATGAAAGACATTTTCACTAGACATAGAATCCTAAGTTGACAGTTATTTTCCTTCAGTATGGAAAAAATACGATGCCTCTTTTGCCTGCCTGGAAAACTCAGGCCTCTTTACCATTGGGCGATGAAGAAAGTTCTGATTGTCTATTATGCCTCTTCTGATACCACCCCTGAGAGGAGGAAAAGGTACTTCTCCACTGTTGGTGGAGGTGAAAATTCAAGCTCTCCATGTGGGCTCCTTACCACCCAACACACATGAGAATTCTGGCTCTCTACTTGGCTTTCTGTGATACTAACCTCACAAGGAGGTTGGAGTGTCTCATTACATCCCAGTAAGGGTAGAAGTTTTGGCTCCCACTTGACCTTTGCTGCTGGAGGTAGGGGTAGGCAGGCCACAGGTTTTTTAAGTGTGTGTATGTGTGGTGTTTAGCTGGAGTAGTATAGACGTTATCTAAAAGTTTCCTCCGTACTGCTAGACTGCCCCTTTCCCAGTCCTTCACCTACAGTGAGCAGGCTTTCAGTGTAACAGCACCCACCTTTTTTTTTTGTCTGTGCCCTCTGGCAGCTAAGCGTTATAGCTTCTTTAGTTCCAGGGCTGGGATATCTAAGGCAAAAATAATGTCTAGGGATTCATTACCATATTGTGTTTTGTGGCTCCAGGTCTCTAGCTGGTCTGACTTCTCTCCACTCTCAGAATATTTTTAGTTTTCTCTTATATATAACATCTAGGCTTTACTTGTCCTAAATGAGAGGAAGAGGAAAAAGTACACCTGTTTCATTTTTCCAGAAATGGAAGTCCCTTTGTCTTACCTTTTTTAAAAAAACTAAAGTCTTTCTTTTTACTATTATCACACCAGATCCTATCAAAGAAGAAAAATTAAGACAAAAAAAGAATAACAGGGATAGTAAGAGAATATTCACAGCTTTACTTGAGAAGAGGAAAAGGAAGGGATAGAAAGTGAGGAGAATTAGAGTCAAAAGACTCCAGTTCTAATGGAAATATGGTCAGCTACCAACCTTGCATCTCTAAATTATCACTTAAATATTCAGGCAGCCTCACGTTTTGTTTTACTTTTCCTGTAAGATGGCGATGATATTGCCTAGGTAACCTTCCACAGTTGTGGTATTATAAAGAGAGATAGGATATGGGATGGTGCTTTGTCAATTTTCAGTCAAGGTAGAAATATAGGGCATGTTATTGCATTCCAATGATGAACTCCCTGCCTCTTCCCACCTGCTCCAACAAAACCCAGTTCTTTCCAGTTCGTCCCGTGTTTCGGCACTGATTCACCAACTATTAATTCACCAACTATTGATCCACCTGCACAAACTAGAAATATGCGAGGCATTTTGGGTACCTGTGACTCCCTCTATTCCCCACCAGTCAAAATAAGAACATCACAGTCCTGATGTTCTACTTCCAGATAGCTCTCAAATCTGTATGTTTCACCCTATCAGCCCTAGATCCAGCCCCCATTCTCTCTTGCCTGTACTGTAACAGTGATCTTCCAAGATTCCCTGCTTCCAAACTCATCTCTAAAAAGCAGCCAGATCATCTTTCAAGCACCCAAATCCATTCTAGATTCCCCTAGATCCCTAGCGTTCCCATCTGGGCTTTCCCTTTCTCAGGAGCCTTATCTGTTCATTTATTCCAAAAACTGAAATGGTTTTCTCTTAAATTATTTATTCTAAAATAAAATTTTAACCTAAAAGCATGATTTTAAAACTCTTTCATCCTTTATAATCAACAAATACAACTAACAATACTATTTCATAATAGGAAAATAATTTTATGACTTGTCACATGTGCATTGCTTCATAAAGACAGGAAGAAACACTGGGCATGTAAATGTCAGGCCTCCAAGTCCAAGCCTGGTCAGTATAGCCTTGGTGACCCCAGATGGTCTCTAGGAGCCAGAAAGGCTGAAGTAACCAGATGGCCATAAAGAGAAGTGAAATAACTAGCTCCTGTCCGAACTGATTGCTCTCCCTCTGCAACATTCAGCCACTGTTCCTGCCCAGTCTTGCAAAATTTTCCCCTAGACATTAGGTTTCTCAAGACTCCCACCCCTTTATGTAATTTACCGCACCCTCCCCTCTGCTTGTGACTGATAACCCCCACCCTTATGACCATGCCTGTTTGTAATGGATAACCTCTACCTTTGTGACCATACACCACGTGATGCCCTTCCTCTCCCTAAAATAGAATACCATCTTTAGCCATTTGCCCCAGCCTATATAACCAGTCCCCTTTCCTACTCCCCTTGCCTAACTCGTTTCTAGGACTTGGCCTGCTTGCACCCAAGTGTTAAATAAATGGCCTCGTTGCCCACACAAAGCCTGCCTGGTTGTCTCTTTACACGAGTGAAGGGCTTAACAGTAAACAAGAGCTAGTATGTTTCTTCAGAGTCTTATGTACAGATTACTTAAGAATGGAAACATCAGCCATAACTTGCAAGTCTGCATTAGGACTTACAAAACAAGTACACCGTACCTTGCCAAGCTATTAATTACTGAATAAACCTAAACTTAACACAAATTCATTCAGCCTCATGCGCTCAACCTACACACATAAACTCTGTTCTAGAAACTGCCTAGCTGACCAGTTCTGACCCAGATCTACTAGGACCATTCCATGACGAGTTCTAGCTCCCCAAGCCTTCTTCTGCCCTTCTCCAGTTCTTTTGTGACACCTTCCAGTTTCCCTGGTGTGGGTTTACCTTTCCAACAGCAAGCTCATAACATACCTTAGAATCTAAGAATTTTTCTGATATTCTTTAAAGGGTTTAGCAAAATAAATAATTAGGATGAATATTTAAAATTTTGCATCTAATTTTAATAGTTATTAATACTACTTCTAGTTAGAGGAGAAAGACTACGGAGTAGGGAGCAGGGTGTAGAGGATGGATTACTCTTGTTTTTCTATAGTGATTGAAGTTCAAACAATAAAAATACATTCACCTATTTCCTCTGAGATTTGAAACACACACATTAAATGCTAAATATATGTCCTGTCAATTAAAAACTGTAAGAGTAACCTTATAAAAGAAAAAAAAAATTTGCTCTCAGGAGATAATTAAACACCTATATTGACTAAATATATTTAAAGTGGTTATGAATCAATGTCAGACTAATGGTTTTGCCTCTATTTTAATTGCTTTTTAAAAGAAGTATCAGGAGGTTCCAATTAGAAATTTAACTGAAGGCCACTTTGAAGCAATATGCTGTGGGAATTAAATGACGCTGTTTTTATATTTTCCTTTTTGAAGATACTGGTCATTCTTTTCTTTCAATTTTTATCTTCAAGAGTTCAAGGAAAGCTTGGTTTTTATCGGAGAGGCGAGAAACACAGCTTCTGACTAAATGTTTATAGCTTCAGTGTGGGATGCCCTTCTCCCTGTCTCTCCTCCTGGCGCATTTAATCAACAGAATATTCACAGATCTTTTACCTCCTACAATAGGCCTCCTCCAACTCTGTGTGATCTCTCCTATCTTAGGTCCTCTGACACTTATCCTGAAAATCACAACTAAGTACTTGATTCTATGGTACCCTATTTCATTTCTTCCTCCATATCTCACTTTTTATTTTTAGAAAATGCTTCTAATACAATTTAGTGATCGTCACCATGCCTAGGATATTGCCTTGAACTAAATAACTATTTGAAAGAAAACAAAATATGGTTGATTAGTATAAGCAACTACTTTCCAGGAGAACTTTGAAATGTGACTTCCCATTTCAAAGGTTCTCTTTACTATTCCCCAGTCTTCTGAGAATCATATTTCACTGATGTCTAACACATATCCCTGACTTGAGAATATTCTGAGGCTGGGCTCCTTCATCAAAGTTAATTGGTGGAAAGTGTCACTCACCAGAAAATTCCATCTAATTGAAAACTGGACTGAAATGGCTAGGCTCAAATGGGGGCTGATCTAAATTTCTCAGCAAGCAGCACTTTAAGGTATCTTAGACAAGATTGCCTTGAGCTGTTAAAAGCTTTGATGCCATCAGCCTTACACCAGGATCAAAAACAATTTTCAACTTTTATTGCAAGCTTTGTTAATAAGTTTCTCCTCTGTTCGTCACAGTTATAAAAAAACCTTTAATATTTTTGTTGCATGGGAATAAAGCTAGGGAGGATGTACATTTCAGGCAAATCGGAGATACATTTTAAAAATATTGTCATCGAGACTGACAAGTGCCAAACCTGGAAACCACTTTCTCTCAAATCAAACACAGCCTGGACTAATGGTGAATTCAAATCAATACGCAAGCCTGTGACAGAGACTATCAGAAGAAACTATTTCTTTTCACCTCCAAAGTACTATTTACTAAGCATGACTTCCAAATTTCTACTGCCATAGGCATTTTCACTGGTTTAGAAGAAGACTGCAGGATGGCTAATGTGTTTTAGTTCTTAGATAAGGCTAATGGGTTTCCACTCTCCTGCTAGTTTTGATTGCCAAATTCTGCCTGAGACACAGTAAAGAATTCTGAAGTTGCTTGTAGGCTTTGTGTAAGAGAGTAACACTAAGAGAGTAACACCATCTATCAGCAACATTTACCAGTATGGCAAACCAGCATTCACTAATGGTTCTGGGCCCTCTCCCATTGCCGGACACATGGAAGATCGTTTCCAGAGCCCTCAGTGAAGATGGACGGGCCACATGACCAGTTCTGTCCCACAGACTGTGATCAGTATTGATGTGTGCCACTTCGCAGCCCATATGTGATTTTCTATGCTTCTTATCCCTGAAACCTTGAGATAAAGGCACTGTAAGACAGCAGTAGACAAAAATGCTGAGCCACCCCCTTGGAGATGAGAGCTGGCCTGGAGCATCACCTGGAACTACCATGGGCTTTGCAAGGATGAGAAAGAATCACAGTTGGTTAAGCCACTGTGCTTTTCATATCATTTGTTATTGCATTATAACACAACCCCTCTAACTTCTACACACAGCTCTCAGATCAGGGATTGGAGATGGGTGCCCAGCACTTAGCACTCCTCAGAGGATTACAGATTAATAGTCAGAAACACTGGCTCCTCTTACGTTTAAGACACCCACAACATCATGGTGCATTTCCCTCTGGTGTGATGGGAATTCTTGTACCCTTGCACAGCTTACTTTCATTTTGATGACTACTAATTGTGACCTGCAGCTTGGCTCTTGCTTGTCTCCTTTATACCTTCTCTCCTTCTTTACTCAGGCACACAAATGTTCTAGAGCATGCCTGATCTATCATCCTAATAAATATGTTAGGTATCCCTCTGAAAAGCAAAAGAAAAAGTTACAATTTTTGTGGCTGTTTTCAATGCCTGTGAACACACTAGCACGTTAAACTTTTAAGTGTTTCAGTCAAGGGGTCACTTGGGTTAGCCTGTATTTTGGCAAGTAAATCTACAATTGCTGCCAATTGCATCAGAAAGATTCCTGTACTTTTAGCAGACCTGTATCAGCAGAAAAGGAGCAGATGGACCCGCTCATTGGACCAAATGACCACCACACCTCAGGAACAAAAGCTTATACTTCCACTTCACTGACTAGATGCCAGGAAATGGTCTATGAGCCTTACCGGTATCAGTGAATTTAATCCTCCCAACAACTTTAGAGAGCCTGGCTAATTTTACTCCCATTTTACAGATGAGACAAGTGTGTGAGTTTACATGCTTACAAAGAGCATTTATCTTTTATCATCCTAAAATAGTTTTTACACAAAACATAAGATGAGCAGTTAAACTTTAGATAAATAATAAAACAGTTTTAGTATATGTGCCATATGTTGCAAGGGACATACTTATTCTAAACATTTTTTTTTACATTTATCTGAAATCCAAATTTGGCTGGGCCCCTGTAGTCTTATTTGCTAAATGTGGCAACTCTAAATAGAAGATGGATTTCAAATTTTATCAATACTCAATGTCTAACTTTATTAGGCAACCAAGCTAAGCTGATTGTATGTCTCCATCAAACAAAGTTAAAGACAAAAAGTTTTTATAAAAATCTTTGAATCTAATCTACTATAAAAATAAAATGCCAAAATGAGTTTTACTACAAAAATTTGCAGATATTGATATGTAGATTCTGCCAGTTATCACATTTTATATATAAATTAGTGAAAATCCTATCCCTTGTGTAAGGCATTCACTTTGTTTGCATTGGGGGCTGGGGTTTGCAAGAAAACATAGAATATTCCTTTTTGTTCTTTTTTTTTTTTAAAAAAAAACTTTTATAACATGGGACCTGTTAAAACAGAAGCATGAATATTCTAGGTCAGGCAGAGATGAAAGGACATAATAAATAGAAAACACTGCTCTCCCAATGTATCCTGAAAAAGTCCTTGTCAATCATTTCCAGTAAAGTGAATAAAAAAATAATGCTTACCATGGCAAGAGCACATACTGAGTTTAATGTGGTGGGGACAAATCTTAAAATAGGTGTAGGGTGAGGCCAAATTTTAAAATCAACGATACCTTGGAATAATGTACTTTCAGAGATTCTCAATAACAGCATTGTAAATTCTTCTTCTCTCTTCCATGTTCTGTTTCATGCAGGGCCATGAGTTACTGCCAACAGGTTAATATCTACTCTCGGCTGTTGATTCAGCCCAAACACTGTGTGTCTCCAATCTCCATTCATCAAGGGCTTCAAAACAATGTGTTTATCTTTCTACTTGTTGTGAATATTAATAAATTAAGATCTTTAAACTGTCTAGGAGGAAGAAATAACTGCCAAGAGCTTGGGTACAGATGAGGTATTTACATACATTAGAGAAGTACCATTAACAGTAATTAATGATGCTTTTATATCTCAGAATGCAGTGCAATAGACTGTGGATTTGTTTTGGAGGTGTCTGCAATCATAACACATATCTCATGCTAAATGGATACTTAGCCATTTTTAATAATTTTAAACTGATGTGCTATTTAATGCTTTGGCGGTAACACACAGTTTTATGAAGACAGTTTTCGAATTTAGAATTTTTATTGAACTTTATTAAATTTAATGAGACTGCATTACTTACATTCTACCTTAATTCTTAATGCTTATAAAGGTCACAACAACTAATTTTAAAAGTTGTATTTTAGAAAAGCAAATTCTGTCGGTTAATGACTATACAATTAAACCATAATTCCACTACTTTCCAAAGGAAGCCTACATTTAATACTGTGGCTTGTCTTCATGAGAGGTATTAAAGTGCAAAAGTTTAAAACATATCACTGTTGTGGAGGAGAACAGATACAAATAGGAGAATTTTATTAACTCCAGATTCTTTTCTTGACTTTGACTTTTGATTAGAACTAGAGTACACAGAACTCAGCAGACTACGGTAAGGAGTATTTACCTCAACTCAACTTCCGAAGAAGTTAAAATTAAAAACATATCTCCCCTAAGTCAATACATTCCTCAATATTTCACTGGTGACTTTAGTCCCAATTTGCCTGAAGAAACTAACAGTAAAATAGAAAATAAATTTGCTTTGAGGAAGTCAAGGCTGTGTGGAATAGAAATTTGAGCAAAAATTCTTAACCCAGTGTATAGACTTTCCATGAAGGAAAGAAACTGTAAAACAGATTTGGGAGAACTCTGACACAAATTACTACAGTATCACTTATATGCCTGTTTTTAGACTGAGAGGTTCCTCAATTCCTTTTTCTTTCTGTCTCCTTCATTTCCATCAGAAACAACTGTTCAACCCTTTACTAGTAGATCTTCATAGTAATTCCTGACAATATATGCGTAAAATTAAGATGAGTCTCTTTGCACTGTTTGCAGCATGGCAAGAGAGTTTACAAGGCAATAATTCTAAATATAAAAAACAAACACGCTATCTGATTTTACAAATTTAAGGGAATATGTAGGAGGAGTACTACTCACACTTGGCATCTTTAAAAATACACTTGGTGCTTGTCAGAGCTCAAAGAGTACAGACATATTGTTTGAATTATCAATAATAACAAGAAAATCATGGAGGATTGATCATGAGAGTATTTTCCTTCATCTTAGCCACAATAGTAAGACCTCTATGCTACACTCCTTTTATAATTAGGCAAAAATCTGTCACAAATCCTGTGAAGGCAAAGGTGGTTATTTCGGTGTATTCTTTAGACTTCCACATCAAGAAAACATGCCCCCTTTTGACATGACTATCTCCTTCTTCCCCACATAACAAAAATGAGAGCATAAAGAGAAATTATTGATACACGTGAGCAGCTAAATGCAGACATGGTAACTTCAATAAGGCACTCATCTCATAGAGGAGGACGCAGTACAGAACTCCATCTCCAGTAAAGCATCTCCTCAAAAACTTCAAACTTTCTTAACATCTACAGAGAAGTCTTCATAGAAAAGTTAGCAAATTCATCAGCCACACACCAGCTTGTCATTTGACCTTTGATTTCTATAGTTCAGTACTCTCTAATTCCAATAGACAAGATTCAAAGAAATGTCTGTAATACTTCATCTGTCCAAAGGAAGACAGTGATATAATATCCACACAAGTCTTGAACTTTTAAAATCCATTCTCACTGATATGGGGAAATATGAACTAGAAGAAGGATTGAATGCCATGCTTGAGTTTTTACCATCAAATAAAATCTACAATGTGTTGTGTGACAATGTATTTACTTTGAGTGTGTTTTAAAAATGATACCTGCTACAGATATCATGGATCTGTAGATTCTTGAAGTCTCATAGGTTATAAAATAGCAAGGGCATATATCTTATGAACTACACTGCATTGCTGTTTTGTTCCCAGGAAAAGAGGCATTTTCTCAAACACTAAGTGACCAGTCTCTTCCTGGGGTCAGTTGAAGCCAGGGTTGATCCTGGACAAACACTAGGACAGAGCTGGTTTCCTACCATGAAGATCCCTGGAGCTCAGATGCTCTCTGTGCCCAGACTCTCAAGGCAACCATGGCCAAGGTAGAGGAGGTGAGGACACTGCTCTTTTCAAGACACATGAGGGTTCAGCATACACGTTTATTGTAATGCTTGTTGCTAATGATGCCGACAGTAGCCAATGTTTACTAAGGGATCACTATGCAATCAGCACTATGGACACCGCTTTATGTGTTTACTCACTGGATCCTCATCGTGTCATTTGGAGGTAAGTACTATCAGCAACACTCCTTCACGGATAGAGGAAAACAACGGACAGTAATCACCCTGCACAGCAGCAACCTTGGGAGTTGAGCTTGATAGATCCACATGTTTATTAAGCTCGTGTCACCCATATAAGGAGTCAGACTTTAGTCACTCTCAGCTCCACCTTTACTATTACCTTGGGTAAGTTACTTAACCTCGCAAAGCCTCAGTTTCTTCATTTGTCACATATAGGTGACAGTACTACTTGCCTAACAGAAAAGTCATCTCAAACTTGGAAAGAGATGATTGAGCATACTGCATTCCTTCACTGTAGAGGTCCCACTACCGGGCCTGACATTCTGTTTACAGGTTAACTGGCAACTCTCAAGAGAGGGAATAATTAAAATGAGCTATTACAGACCAGGAGAATGTTATCCTTTCTGTATCCAACCCAACAATCTACCAAGCTGCACGTATAGGTATATATATGCCTCTCAAATGCTTTTCAGACTGACTTTAACATCATATTGAGTGCCCCATCAACTAGTGAGTGGGAAAAAATCTTGACAAGTTCATTTTATATTTGCACAAAAGCATGAATTTGCCTTTCTGCAAACTTTCTTAACACAGGACTGCTTTGAGAATTGAGATAATGCATATGAAATGTTCAGCACAGGATCTGTTACTGATGATTCACTAAATGTCATCTGTCACATCACTACTATGATCATCTCTATAACCAATCACCAAAAGTATACTATTTAAAACTTTTAATATGAAGAATGGTTGTTTCTATTTACTCATATTCAAATACAAACAGAAGTTAATCACTAACTGTGAGAATAGATCTGAAATTATATACTGCTACTCACAGCTGAAGCCACTTTAAAATCTGGCCTTGAGAGTGATCATCTCACACCTCACACACCCAATAGGAAAATGGAGTATTAAGATACCCACTTTCTATGCACAGAAGGTTGTGCACCAGACAGGCTGCTTGGAGCCTTGGTGCCGTCACCTCTGGTAAACAGGATTCATTAGAGTGATAATTGACAGTTGTTTCCCTTTCTAAGTGATTGCTCTGTAGTTCCATTATGTTCTGTCAGGGAAGTGCTAGCAATTAATTACCAATAAACTAAACACCAACTCTGCTTGCAGTGGAAGGTTTGGAACCATTTATCTTGGGGGTTGAGGGAGGTGGCTGGGAGAGGGGGAAATCCACCTCATCCAATACATGAAGTGCTCTGTAAAGACCATATTATAAGGGTGCGTGGGAGGGAGAGAGCCTCTGAGAGGACAAGAGACCTCCATTTCTACTTTTGAGGCTTTGGTGTATTAAAAGAAAGAAATAAACCTTAAACCAGTGGTCCAAAAAGTATGGTCCATTTTAACATAGACCACTTTGAACACTCAAAAATACACTGCAGAATAATTATGATAGTCACAAGATCATGACAAAACTTCTTGTTTAAGCCACATATATAGCAAGTAAATATTGAAGTGGTATGAGAGGACTTTCTACATTCTATTAAAGTTTTCTGTGCATTCCTTCTACTGGAAATAACACATAAACTCTAAATTGAGGCTTTTTGTGAAACCTTGAAATCCAAGGGTTTGAGCTTCGAGAGTCCCCTCTGCAAGCCATCAGACTCTGAGGTCTGATTTTTCTGCAAACCACCTGAGGTCCTATACCTTAATTGCTTGCTTCCTTTCCTGTTTGCTTTATTTTTTCCAATATAGAGCCATTTGGTGACTTTTTATATAGATCCTGGGGATGCAACCTCACCACTTTCTAACTTCTTCCATCAGCTCAAGTCTCTTTCACAGCCAAAATGTTTTCTGGGTTCCCTAGATTCTTACTACATGTTACTTACTATAATTTTTTAAATTACATAATCACACACAATTTCAGTCAATTTCACATTCGAGTGTCTCATATCATCAATAAGACTGTAGCTCCTTGAGGACAAGGACACATCTTCACAGGATAATTAACAATTACTGAGCGCCTGCCTGCTGTCTGGAATCAGGTCATGGGGGAAGGGCAGGCAGGCAAGAAAGCAAACAAACAAAAGCAACTCTTACTTGCCTCTCCCATATTTCTCTGCCATGGTACAGGCAAGTCAATGCTTAAAAAAAAAAAAAAAAAAAAAAAAAAAATGGATTTCATCGATTTCAGGTCTCCACAGAGCCCAGGACCTGTTATTTGAAGGCTCTTGACCCAATGGTATGTCCAAACGTCTGTTGATTTCTGCTTCTCTGTTCTGTGGTGTTTTTCAAGGGATGCTAGGTGTTCTTCATGGTCAAAAGGGAATGGTGCTATCTCAAAGAAACTGGTGCTGAAAGGAGTAAGGGATTAGTTACCTGGGCAAGAAGCAGAACAAGAACTGGGTAGAGATCAAGAAAAGCCTAAGGCTAACTGAGAAAGACCAACAGAAGCAAAGGAGACAGCCAATCAATGATGCATTTCCCCCACCCTTGGCCTAGGGGTCAGTACTGGTAGAAGAGGAACAGATCAAAAAGGCACAGGGGCAGGAGGTGACCATCCAGGCCTCTCCAGTCAGCTTCTTAGAAACCTAACAGCTACCGGGGAATACTGGAGCCTCCAGTGCAACCCCCGAGACAAAAGCACTCTAGGTGTTCCTGAAACACACAAGGACACAGATTAGAGGAGAGAAAGAAAACAAAGGGTTCATTTACAGTTTTTATTTTGACATTTACTTCAAACTTATCTACGTGGTCCAAGAATTAGATGAGTACAAGGAACACCTGTGGATGCCCCAGATTCACTGGTTACTATATTTTTTCCCCATCTGCTTATCATTTGCCCACTTTCTTGCTTGCTTTCTCTTTATAGACACACTATTTTTTCCTGCCTCATTTGAAAATAAATTGCATTCAGTGCATACTTCTTAAAACTAAAGATATTCTCTTCCACCACAGGACAGTTACGAATTTCAGTAAATGGAGCACTGGTAATATTATATCCTGTCCACTGTCTTCTGTTTCTCAGTTTTGTCAATTAACCCAACGATGTTACTTTTGGCACCTTCCCTTCTTCAATATGAAATCCAGGATAGCATCTTATTTAGTGTTCGTATCTCTTAAGTCTCCTTTAATCTCAAACATTACTTTGCCTTTCTAACTGTTTTCTAACAATACAACTCCATGCCCCATACCCCCCACCCCATCTCTCTCCCTCCGTATGTGTGTGTGTTTTTAAATAGAACTATTCGTCATTTGTGGTTTCTCTGCTGTGTCCTTGAGTTTAGATTCAGAGTCTATATTCTGGACCCTGGGAACCATATTGGTTATGCTCCTCAAGGTACTGCATCAGGAGACACAAAAATATCTGTTTGCTCATTAGTGGTGATGTGAATTCTGATCACCCGGTCAAAATGTTGTGTGGTTTCTGCACTATACGGTTACTATTTTTTTTTCCCCAAACACAAGACTGCTTAATATTCTGAGTGTCTATTAGGCAGGCAAAGAATCTAAGCTCATTATGTTTTAGTTACATACTAACAAAGTACGCACATTTATAAGAGCTTACAGTTGTATTTTGTTTGTCTAAAATAATAACATGTTAGGACCCATGCATAATTGCTCACTCTGTGTTGTCTACCATTCTGAGCAATAAGCTTTTATTATGCAAAAGCTGTGGTTTGTGAGCCATTGTTTGTATGGGCTCCTTCAGGCCCTCTCAAAAAACAACACATACAATAACCAATAAACATGCCCTTTTCTTAAACATGGAGCAGGGTAGATTTTCACATTTCATAGAGCATTTCAGGGCTGTTCAAGCTGAGAAATACTTGAAATCAATTGGTCCAACCCCACACATTTTTACAGTTGAGAAAATCAAGACCTAAGGAAGAAAAAACGACTTGCCTAAGGTAATACAGTATATTAGTTCTTTATAAACTGAATTATAAAATCAATGTAGTGGGCCATGACCAGCATGTTTTAAACTGGAATACAATTTTTAAAAAAATCTGAGTACTTAGCATATAGCAAGGGTAAATAGTGTTCAGTGAAACCTCTATTTTAATTATATATGTTTAGGAGTATAGATGCTCTCCTGCACTAATGGAATATAAATACTTTTTTTAAGATGCGGGTCTGATTCTGTAACCCAGGCTGGAGTGCACTGGCATGATCATAGCTCACTATAACCTCGAACTCCTGGGCTCAAACAATCCTCCTGCCCTACCCTCCTGAGTAGCTAAAACTACAGGCATACACCATCATGCCTGGCTAATTTTTAAAAAAAATTTTTTTGTACAGACAAGTTCTCACTATGTTCCCAGGCTGGTCTTGAACTCCTTGAGCTCAAGCGATCCTCCTGCCTCAGCCTCCCAAAATGCCAGGACCACAGGCATAAGCCACCTTACCCAACCACAAAATGTACATCCTATTGAATTCTGTGGTTGAAATCCTTTACAGAACTCCATTAGAAGTAAGCCAAAACCATTGGTCATTCTACCAGGAAAGTGTTTTGCCAAGTTCAGTGTGAAAACAAATAAAGGTTGAAATGCAGCTTCTGATTTAACAGTTCTGGTATGGACCTGAGATTCTGCATTTTGAACAGGCTTCTAGGACAGATCTAAGCTGCTAGTACTGGCCTATCAACTACCTTTGAGAAGTATGATTAAAAAAAAAAAAACACTGCATCTGAGGGAGGATCTATTTTATTTTGAAGAATGTCTCCCTCAAGTAGGTAGTTCGTACATATATACATATATACATGCGCATACTTTCATTGCTAACAATTTGAATAGGAGCAACTAATTCTTGAAAATGTTTAGAAATAACAAAACAAATTCACGACCAGCCTGGCCAACATGGTGAAACCCTGTCTCTATTAACAATGCAAAAATTAGCCGGGCATGGTGGCAGTCACCTGTAATCCCAGCTGCTCAGGAGGCTAAGGCAGAAGAATCACTTGAATCCAGGAGGAGGAGCTGGCAGTGAGCTGAGATCATGCCACTGCACTCCAGCCTAGGGGACAAGAGAGAGACTTCGCCTCAAATAAAAATAAAATAAAGTAACAAAACAAAACCTTCCACAGAGAAACACCTCAATTCACTACAAGAAAAATGTGCTAATTGTGATAGTAAAAAGAGCCCTGGGATTTACTGGTGTTCATGATGACACACACATGAGACCCAGTGCACCCATAACCCAGTTCAGGCTGACATGAGTTCCTCCAGATTACATATGAAGAAACAACCCCAAATTAGTTTATTTTCTCCAAGTTCACCTTGCTTGAGAGTAGAGGAACACAGATTAGAATCCAGCCAATTAATTCCTAAGGCTACACTCCTATCATACTCACTGACTCAACAGATCTATGTTATTCACACACATATATACAAGCTCTAAACATTACATGTGATAAAAATACATATTCAGATATGTACACTAGCACCTTCTTTGGCACACACTTTTATAAACACTTTATAGCATTCAGGAGTCGGGGATCAGAAGAGGAAACAAATATGTCCAAACCCATTCTCTAAAATTAGGTGCCTTCTCAAGTAGATCGAACAACCACATTTATATTGCCTACATTAAAGAGATCTCTTGAAAATAGTCACATTAGCAGAATACAGGGGCTGAGCGAGCAGGTTGGTGGGGGAAGAGTGTGAGCAGGCTAGAACTACAAACAAGATTCCGTCACCTATAACTTAGACTTCATGTGGTATATTTAGTTCAAACCCTGGCACTTTATACAAATAGGCTGTCACGTAAAGTGCAAACAACTCTCTTTTGACAAAGTGATACTGCTGTGGTGCTGGGTTGACGGCTTTATATTCCACAAAGCTCTTTAAGTGACAAATGAAAGCAGAGTCTTGAAAATATGGTGATATGAAATGACTGCATAAATCCTTTCAGGGTTCCCGGGGGGAGCAAAAGGATAGCACTTTGCAATTAATTAAAAAGAAAATCTGAGAGGACGAGGTTAGATCTTTCTAATCTTGACTCTGTACAAACGGACTTTGAAGTTACAGGCAGAAAATTGAAAGATGGCCCTAGAAAAGTCTTCACATGAGATGTACAAAGTTGTTTAAAGATCAGGCTCAAGTGCTGCTCTTGGCCCAAATTATGCCAGGCAAGGGTGCAATAATTATCTGCTAGAGATAGTTGGTGCACTGGCGTTGAAATCTTTTGACACGTTGGATAATGCAGCTTTTTGTGTGCATACACTGCTTTCCCAAGCTGTCTACATCAGTGTCATCTTCAAATGAAGCTGAATAGTTTAAAAGGCTCCACTTTCACGCTGGCTTTATTTAGCCTGAATAAACATTTCCCTTCAACCTCATATAAAGTCTTGCTGCATAAATGCAGCTGTCTTGCTCTCGTCTCTTAATAAAGATCTTTACAAAGAGGCCTGTTGGGCAACATATTTTTGATAGATGATTAATAAGAGACGTAGGATTTCTTTTTTAAAAAAAAAATCATACTCTGACTATAGAGGGCAAATTCATTATCCATAAATCAAAAGGAGCAAGGGATTTCAGTAGTATCAGAAGCCTTATCTGGCTTCAATCTGACAGTTAACTCTAGGCCGTGAATGATTAAATAAAAGGCCAAGTTCACCCTAGCCTGGATAAAATAAAACTCAAAGCCCAGAAACTTCAAATAAAATAAGAAAAAGTCATATAGTTTTTAACCTCAAAAAGAAACAGAAAAGGAAAGTACGATGTGATAGAAACCATGATTTCAAATGGAGGGTTTCTTTTGTTGTTTTTGTTTTTCAGAACTAGACTCAAATTTTACAAAAGCCTTCCTACCCATATGGAAGAAAGTTTTGAGAGTAATTAGGTTGATGTGAACTATTAAAAACTTTCTAATTGAGATACAGAAACATACAGTGTGGCAGAATAAAAATGTTTAACCAAAATGTTTAACATTCCTTCCATCCAGAAGTGAGGGGTCTATGTTCCTTCTCCCTGAGTATGGTGGGGCCGGCTGAGTATACTAAGAGAATTCAGCAGAGGCTGGGTGCGGTGGCTTATGCCTGTAATCCTAGCACTTTGAGAGGCCAAAGCAGAGGATCACTGGAGCCCAGGAGTTCAAGAAGAGCCTGGGCAACACAGTGAAAACCTGCCTCTATTTTAAAAATTAAAGTAACAATAAAAAAGAATTCAGCAGAACTTACTGTGCCCAGGCCTCAAGAAACTGGCATTTCTCTTAAAATACTAGCTCTCAATCCTGAGTTGCTGTAAGGTAAGAAGTCTGTCACCCTGAGGCCACCATATTAGGAGGAAGCCCAAGACAGCACATGAGAGAGAGAAAGGGAAAGATGCCCACCCAACCTCCAGCTATCTGAGTCATCCCAGCTGAGGCTCCAGACATTAATGAACTTCAGTAAGCTATTCATCCTAATGCCCTATGGGAATATCTGACCCACAACCTTGGGAGACATAATAATAATAAATTGTCTTCAGCTATTGTGTATTGGAGTAGTTTGTTACACAGCAATAGACAGGCAGAACATACAATAAAATGGGCTAATCTTAAGTATACAGCTCTGCACTTTTGCATATGTATACACACAAGTAACCGCCACCTAGGTCACAAGACATAATGTTTCCAGAAGCCTCTCTCTGACCCTACCCAGACACTTTCCTCAATAAACATCCCCATCCCACCCCCACACAAATAGGTAACCAGTATCCTAACATCTATCATCATAGCTGAGTTTTATTAGTTCTTGAATTTGATGTGTAGGAAATCACGTAGTAGGTACTGTTTAGCATCCAGCTTCTTCCGTTCAACATACTGTCTGTGAGATTCATCACTGCTGCTGCACAGGGCAGTAGATGGTATGTTTTCATTGCTCTGAAGTATTGCATTTTATAAGTAAATACAATTATCCATTCTTCTGCTGCTGATGGACATTTGGTTGCTTCCACTTTGGGGCTTTTATGCTGTTATGAACATCCTCATACATCTTTCTGGTGGGCAAATGCACTCATTTCTCTTGGGTATATATACCTAGAGGTGAAGTTGCTGGATCGCTGAGCAGTGCACTCATTTGGTAAAGTATTAGTTCATATTCCAACTACTTACAGAATTGCTCATCAGGGTCACGTTGTCATTGTTTTCTCCCCTATAACTAGCAAATATTGAGGGAAAATCATGCCGCATTAAATTAAGCAATTTATGATTTGTCCTCCCATATTGACCTTTCCTGACTAACTGCACAATAGTATTGTTCTCAACAATGTCTACTGTCATGAACGTGACATTGTTCTTGGAAAAATCCTATCAGGCAAAGTCAACCTCTAAAATAGCAATGTAATAAATATGCAGAAATGTCACTTTTTGCATTAGCCCAAAGGTTTTGTATAGCTTAAGGATATGTGCAGTAAGCTAACTATAAAAATAGAAACTTGACAGTGGGGATGTATGTGTGTGTCAAAATAATATTACTCTTTCTGGGTGTATGGCAGAAAAAATGACACTACATCCACCAGCATGATTTTTATAGATCTGCCTCTTTGCCAGATGACACCTTTTATAAACTGCTTTATAAAAACATGACAGTATAAGTGCAATAGTGTGTTTATTGCTTGATAAACTTTAGTAATAAACTTAGGATTGGCTGAAAATTAAAGCCTTAGAGCCTATTCATTAAGCATTTAGGACAAGTGAGTAAGCAAAAAATCCCAACTATTAAATCCTAAATGTATGCAGATGAAGCCACTAGCAGCAAGCACTATTTCTCAGTCAGTATGTCTTATGAAAATATCTGCTAGTTTCCTTGTCATTGAGCTAAATGCATTACAGCCACATCTAAAGTATGCCATTTGCATTGCTACAAATTTGAGTGAAATCCAGAATGTTACAACTGCCACAGGCTCACTCAAAACAGATTAAGTCTTTTTCAAAAGTGCTCTGTAACTTAGCACAGCATATTTTATCTATGGCAAACCATGGTTCCCACAACTATTTTTCTGAAAAGACTTGAAAAGACTTCAAGGAATTTCTTCAAATAATTTCATAGTACACCCTCAATATTTTGATTATTGATGGATTATATATAACAATGTAGTGTGGTATGAGGACTTTGGATTACCCGTAGAGCTTGTTAAATAGAGAAATCTTGGAGTCCTTTCCTAATTGATTGAAATAAAATCTCTGCAATAAGGGACCCAAGAACTAATATTTTATTAAGTAACTCCAAATGATCCTTATTCACAATAAAATGTGTTAAACATGGCTATATAGAAATCTAAAAAAAAGAAACTTTACAGCAAAGTTATACTGGCCCAGAAGGGTGCCATTTTAAGTGAATAATGTATTCTTAACATTCTTAGGTTCAAATTGTTACTCAACATTACATTAAAAAAAAAAAAATCACATGGCTTACATTAGTTCATGTTCCTTTTTTTTCTTGTAGTTATGTATAAACATCCACAAAATAAAGTCTAGTTAAGGGCTTTTGAAAATCAATTCCTATAACAAATGCATATATAACTAAACTTTCCTGATGATTCTATTTATCCTGGACTGACAAGTGTAAACTTTGTAACTGATAAATCAGAAAAACAGTAAAACAAAACAATCCTTTTACCCAACAGTCTATTAGAATTCCTCTGATGCTCGTCACGTTTTCAGCTGCTTACCATTCACCTCCAGATCTTATAAAATATTGCAAATAGTTAACTATAGCAAAGTTACTAACATGCAGTCTGTGTTGGGTGGATCCTCACAAAGGCAATGCTAATATATTGGAAATATATGTACATATATCATTATATATAATTATATATGAATATCATATAATTATTATATATGTAATTATATATAATATCATATATATAATATTTCCCCATTAACAAATCAGTGTGCCAATGTGATAAAAAGTAGGAGAGACTGTCAAAGCTTTACAGTTGCTACAGAACTCTAGTACTGGGAAGTACTAGTTCAAAATTCCATTATGGGCATTTTTTTTTTTTTTTTTTGAAGACAGAGTCTCTCTCTGTCACCTAGGCTGGAATACAGTGGTACAATCTTTGCTCACTGCAACCTCTACCTCCTGGGTTCAAGTGATTCTCCTACCTCAGCCTCCTCAAGACAGGTGTGCGCCACCACACCCAGCCACCTTTTCTATTTTTTGGTAGAAATTGGGTTTTGCCATGTTGATGAGGCTGGTCTTGAACCCCTCGCCTCAAGTGATTCATCTGCCTCAGCGTGCCAAAGTGCTGAGATTACAGGCATGAGCCACCACGCCCAGCCCCATTCTCGGCATCTTAAACAAAAACAAAAACCCCTCATCGCATCATGGTATAATGCAGTGATAAAGCAATGTAGGGCTTTTCTGCACATTAGAATGTTGAAAGTAAGAACCGAGAAAAAATCACATTTAGGAGCAAAAATCAAAATAAATGCTTGCCTTTTTCCTTGGACATCAAAAGAAAGAACTAGCAAAAGGAAAATCAACCTGATTTCTGATCATTTTATTTATCTTATTGTGAAAGAAACAACACTGAATCAAGAGTGAAATAGTAATCAACCAAATGAAATGACAGGAAAAGTTGCAAAGAAAGGCATCCGGGAGGTGAAAAATAAATGTTCCTTCACAGAAAGAAACCAGTTGTTTAAAAACAAAACAAGATAAAAATGTACGAAAACAGAAAAATAGGTCAAGCAAATTCTACCCAAATCCCTGTTCCTTTGGGCTTCGTGAAAACACATAAACCTGATCGGAGGGGTCAAGACCACAGTTACTGAGATTCTGACCATGTGATGTGATGGAGAGAGAAGTGGACTCCGAGTCAGCAGAATCGTATAGTCCAGTTCGACTTCAATACTCACTAATTCACCTTTTATAAGTTTCCGAATCAGGCCAGGTGTGGTGGCTCACACCTGTAATCTCAGTACTTTGGGAGGCCAAGGTAGGCAAATCATGAGGTCAAGAGGTCGAGACCATCTTGGCCAACATGGTAGAGATCCTGTCTCTACTAAAAATACAAAAATTAGCTGGGCATGGTGGCACACGCCTGTACTCCCAGATACTCAGGAGATTGAGGTAGGAGAATCGCTTGAACCCAAGAGATGGAGGTTGCAGAGAGCCGAGATCATGCCACTGTACTCCAGCTTCGGAGACAGAGCAAGACTCCGTCTCAAAAAAAAAAGTTTCTGAATCTTTGCATTCATTTCTGATTGCTTCTCTAACAATTTATCACAAAACTGAGTGGCTAAAAATAAATACAAACATATTTTCTTACAGTTCTGGAAGCCAGAAGTTCAAAGTCATTTTCACCGGGCTAAAGTCAAGTTGTTGGCAGGCTGATTCTTCCTAGGATTTGGAGGGGAGAATTCCTTTCCATGTGTTTTCCAGCTTCTAGTGGCTGCCTATACTCCTTGGTTTGTAGTTCCTTCTCTCATCTCCAAAGTACATCACTACAATCTCTGTCTCTGTTGTCATATGGCCAACATGGTGAATGCATGGCTCATCCAAAGTGCATCACACCAATCTCTCCTTCTGTTGTCACATGGCCTTTTTGCTGATTCTGACTCTCCTCCTGCCTTCCTCTTTTCACAAAGACCCTGCAAATACCCTGCACCCACCACCTTATCTAGGATAACTTTCCCATCTCAAGAACCTTAACCTGATCACATCTGCACAGTTCCTTTTGCAGCACAAGGTAACATTCACAGGTTCCAGGAATTAGGACATGGACATACTTGGGGGACATCATTCAGCCTAACATAATCTCTTTGGGTTTTCTTTTTTTTTTGAGACAGAGTCTCACTCTGTAGCCCAGGCTGGAGTGCAGTTGCACAATCGCAGCTCACTGCAACTTCCGCCTCCCGGGTCCCTGTTCAAGCAATTTTCCCACCTCAGCCACCCAAGTAGCTGGGATTACAGGCACGAGCCACCATGCCCAGCTAATTTTTGTATTTTTCAGTAGAGACAGGGTTTCGCCATGTTCGCCGGTCTGGTCTTGAACTCCTGACCTCGTGATCCACCCACCTCGGCCTCCCAAAGTGCTGGGATTAAAGGCACGAGCCACTGCCTTTAATAAAAAAACCCACCAGCCTTGGGTTTTCTTTTTAATACTAGTTCATTCATTTGCTTATTTACTCCTCTACCCACCCACTCACCCATCACCCTCACTCTACAGGAGTTGACCACAGCTTCCCAACTAGTATGGCAGAACAAACTGGCATGTTGTAAACCTTCAAAGGATCTGCTGACAAGTTCTGATCAATATGTAAAATTGATTTTTGCTGCAACAGAGTATACATTCTGACAGGGTGATGTTTTTAAGGGAAAAAAAAAACAATGAACAGAGTAGATGATGGAACAGTATATAGATTGGGATAACTGACTGCCAGTAAAAGGGCAGAGACAGTGTTTCACATTAAAATGGGACCAAAGAAATGTATCAGGTTTTCTGGAATGTGCAGAACTGTGTTTACCGGAAGATACAGAAATTTGTCTCATGAGCACATAAAAGTCCACGACTGAGACAGCAAATAGTCCAACTCAAACAGCAGCACAGTCACAATGAAACCACACAAATAAAGTGATCGCTGTGGAAGCTTCCAGAGACACTGTGGGAGGGGGTTTCTCCCCAGTAGTGTTTGCACTGTAATCACCTTAGCTTGTTTGGGGTTGCCGACTTTTGGTCTTTTCATGCCAGGATGGACTCCTGGTTCTGAGGGTGGAATCATCTTTTTTTAACCGCATGGGAAGGGGTAGACACCTACACAAAACAGGATTTTATCAGGAAGAAAAATACGACAACGACCCGAGAGGATGTGCACTAGCAACTCTTACAAAACCACAGTCACTGGGGGCTCTTTTGGTACCTCAGTTAAAGTGCTTCCCAGGATGATAACTTTTATCTGAATTTCTCCACTCAAAATTCCTCTAAAGTGAGTTTCCTTAGGCACCATTCGGCCCACATTTTAAGTTACACCACTTAAAATAAACTTTAAATTCAGAGAAAACTATCCAAGTATTTTGGCACTCATGTCGTTTATGTATAAAAACAATTACGTTAAGCTTCCACTTCATTTCAAATTTGTTTATTCCTGCATAAGCTTCTACTCGAAAGCACACTCACTGACGGAGAACTGGGACAGATGGGGTGGCGCAGGATGGTGGCAGCATTATTGCGACTAGGTGGTGGTTAAGAAAATATTTTCAGGACAGAAACCTGAAAATCAGGCTTAAGTGCCAGAAGTAAACTAAAAAGAAGCAGAAACAAGTGACAAAAATGGCTAACTGGAAGGAAAAAAAAGTTAGGATTTTAATTAAATCATAAATTATGACTCATAAAGGTGCATTTTAACAGGTGTAACACTAAACATAATGCATCTTACTCGGTTTTAAATTCAAATATTAATCCTTGTCCAGTCACTATAATGGGAGAAAGACAGTATGCTCTGAATGTTACATTCAAATCGGGTAGCAATTATCTTCCTGGTATCAATTTCAGACATTCACATAAATCTTTACAAAAATGATAAAGTTACTGACCCAAAAATATCCAATCAAATAAAATGAAAAGATTTATATAAAACTTGTGCTATAATTTATTTAAAATTACATGTAACATAAGAAGAAAGATGGATAATTACAATTAGGCAGATATAAATTTGAAACAGAGAACATATTAATATTTTAACCTTTCTGATAATTCTTTAAAATTACCTAATATTTTTATATCAGCAAATATTGCCTCAAGGACTCAATTGAAACCCAAATCATAATGATCACTATTTAACTAATTTATTAAATAAAATATGTTCAATTATACACTAAATCAAATGCTATAGCCAGCATAAAGGCAGAGCTACAAATTTTAATGAGACTGAAGAAAACGGTAAAAGGTTTTTGAACTTGTTATTATCCATGTGATCAAGGATACAGAAAACATGTTTGTTTCTCTCCTTTGTGTAGGCTCAGGGATTTCCCAACTCCAAGTAACAGTTATAATTACTAAGTAGTTCCCACCTTGTAAAGAATGCACAGGCAGTAACTCAATAAATTCTCACAGCAGGCCAGATGCAGGGGCTCATGCCTGCAATTCCAGTATTCTGGGAGACTGGGGCAGGCAGATCACTTGAGCTTGGGAGTTCAAGATCAGCCTGGGCAACATGGCAAATCCCCATCTCTAAAACACAAAAAATAGCCAGGTATAGTAGTGTGCACCACTTGGAAGGCTGAGACTGGAGGATTGTTTGAACCCAGGAGGACAGGCTGCAGAGAGCCATGCACTACTGTACTGCAACCTGGTGACAGAGCAAGATTTGGTCTCAAAAAAACCAAAAACAATTCTTACAGCCATCTAAAAGGTTATCTTCACTTTAGAGATGAGTCATCAGGCATGGAGGGATTACACAACTTACACAAGATCACCGAACTAAGTGGCAGAGGAACTTCAAAGCCTGTAGGAGAACTGCTGAAGTCTGAGGACCTCCTCTCTCTGTATATATTTAAAATATGATTTCTGTCTCAGTCTATTAAAGCTGCTCTATTGAAATGCTTTAAATTGGGTGATTTATAAATAATAGAAATTTAGTTTTGACCATTCTGGAGGCTGGGAAGCCCAAGATGAAGGTGCTGGCAGCTTCAGAGCCTGGTGAGGGCTCGCTCTCTGCTTCAAGATGGTGCCTTCTTGCAGCATCCTCACATGGTACAAGTGGCAAGGCAGCTCCCTCCCATCTCCTTTAAGAGGACACTAATCCCATTCATGAGGGCATGGCTTAATCACTTCACAGAAGGTCCTACACATCTTAATAAGTGATGTTGGGTATTAGCTTCCATATAACTTTGGGAGGAACACAAACATTCAGACCTTAGCAATATTCATCCATGCTTCTCAACTCTCATTTCACAGCAGAATTTCCCATGGAATTTTCTAGAAACACATTTGTCCAGATACAGCCCAAAGAAATACTCTGAGCCCAATAGCTTATTTTAATTACGCTTTTCTGGGCAATTATGATGCCTGCTCAATGTGTGGAACTCCTGATCTGTGTATTTCAAGAGATCTTGGAGTATCTTGGGACTGAAATGTCTTTTTTTAGTAGTAGCGCATCACATTGGTTTTATAAATACATATATGACATACTACAATCTTAAGATGCTTTTGCATGTGTCATCACATGTGACATCCCATTAACTTAACAAGAATCACAGGGAAAGACTGGTTATTATACCCAATTAAAGTTTGAGTCAACAGGCACAAATGAATGAGCAACTTTTTGACCTTGGAGGCTATCTCCAACATTATATTAACTAATCCTTTTGCTTTATGGACAAGAAATCTAAGGTCCAGAGAGATTGACTTTTACAGGTTCACCCAATTAGTAAACAAGGGCACTGGACAAGAAAAACAAGAATTCAGCTCCCACAACTGATATGATACGTTATTTCTAATATCTCACCCAGACTGTTTCTAGCCGTCTTTCTTTGAAGCCTGCACTTGCACTGTTAAACTGGGAAAAGACTAATAAATTAAACGGCATGATCACATGGGCAGTCACAACACCCTAATCTGAGAAATAATCATTATAGTTGGTGAAGAAGGAGGTGGAGGAGGAAGTACTATTTTTGTCCCCTTGATTATGTTACAAAGGCAGAAACTCTGACAGCTATGAAAGATGATCAAAGGAAAAGATATCCCAAATTTGGACTAACTGAATTATGAAAAAAATATGATGTTTAACTAGAATGTTCCCTAAACATGTCACATCTTGAATAAAAGGAGCAGAAAGACTATATAGAAGACTGGCAACAAAGAATACAGAAAATTTAAGATTCAATATTTAGGTATGGAGTTAGATTTTTTTGAAAGGAAGAAGAGCATTCTCCTCTTCTTTTCTCCTACTTTCAACTCCCTGAAAAATTCCTACAAATATATATATTCCTATATAAGCCAAATATATATAAGTGTCTTAAAACGAAACTGTTAAGGCCCTGTCTCCTCCTACTGTGGCCCAATGCACCTCCTCCTCCCTCAAGGGGATGCAGGGCTCCCAGGCACCACTGGTAATCACTGTTTCATGTTCATGAAATACATATTCAGTGATTGTATCTACATAATGTCAAGCATCTAACTGCCTGCCTAAATTTTCCCATTGTTTTCACTTTGCCAACCACACGGATAATAAAGAAAAAATGACAATTTTAGAGCTAAAAGATTCCTACTGGGCAATTTTGAGTACTTCCTGAGGATGAGACACTTTCTATATAATCTCATTAGAGAGATCTCAGTGAGCCAGTGTCTCAACAGAACATGGAAAATAAGCCCAGGAAGGTCATACAACCTGGTATATGGTACAACATCGCACTGCAGGCTGGAAACAAGGCCAGGGTACACTGAGGTTTCCAGACCTCCCAAGGAGAAGTGGAGCTCCCAGGGAGCAGGTCCCCTCCCGTGTTCATCTTCATGGTTTTGCTCACATTTCTGTGCCTCCTGTACTATCATTTGGTGTCTATCTTCTTTTTTTTTTTTTTTTTTTTGAGATTGAGTCTTGCTCTGTCACCCAGGCTGGAGTGCAGTGGCATGATCTCGGATCACTGCAACCTTTGCCTCCCAGGTTCAAGCAATTATCCGCCTCAGCCTCTCAAGTAACTGGGATTACAGGCGCCCACCACCATGCCCAGCTAATTTTTTTATTTTTAGTAGCAATGGGGTTTCACCACATTAGCTAGGCTGGTCTTGAACTCCTGACCTTGTGATCCACCTGCCTCAGCCTCCCAAAGTGCTGGGATTACAGGAATGAGACACTGAATCTGGCCTATTTTCTTTTTATCTGCTTGGTTCCTCCTTTACCTCTGTTCAGTTCTTCCTTAAATTACTTTGACTTAAATGGAAACATTCTATCTTTACCATAAATGGAAAACCAGTATCACTTGCCACAGATACACAGCTAACCCTGTTAACCTTGAAACAAAAGGATATTAAACTCTTGCTGGAAGGGATCCCTGCCTGAGGCTCTGAGCCTGGGGCCTGCCCTCCCTTTGTTATAAGGACTATTAGCAAGTGCTAGGAAGGTGGGAAAGCTTCCCCCTGGCTAATGAGAAGGGTTGAAAGAAATGAAAGGGAGTAACTTTCCAAGCTTGCCAGACACACCAATGTAGGGCAGTTTTTCAGCCTTGCTTTGAGGTCTAGAATCCTTTGCTGAGATGAAATCTTACTAACAATAGAAGCAGTAATCATGATGCTGGTAAGAAATAGCCAGTTGTATTAGGATATACCAAGCATTCAAATACAAGTAAACTCAGTACTTGGAAGTATTAACTCGCTTACTCCTCATAACAAACTTGTGAGACAAGTGAAGTGCCCCAAATCTCTCTGCTAGTAACAGTCGGAACCCTGGTCATGTGACCCCAGAGCACCTATTTTTAATGACAACCCAGACTGCCTCTCAAGAATTCCAGTTACTAGCAACTGACAATAGAGTTGTTCTTGTTGAAAAGGGATTAAGGAGCTAAAATGTTACGTTAAGGACGGTTATGAACAAAAAGCAGAAAAAGAACAAATGTGTCCACTCTATGGCTTGATTTGATTACTTGAGGATTATTCATTTTTTACTCTTTAGCTCTCTGCTTCCTTTAAGGTAATCACTTTTAACCCTCTTCTTGTATTACTTGACTGATGATATCTTGGTGCCCTGTTTTCTTTCTCTGGCAAACATGGTTACGGTGCCAGTACCTTCAACAAATTCAAATCTCTTTAAGGGTAAAAAGGTTTTTCTATTTTTCTTCAACTACAAATAATGACTAAAGTAATTCAATAATTTTGAACATTCTGGATATTTCTGAGTTAACTCCAAAGGTCATACAAAGGTGACTAAACTGTTTCTACCGTGCTAATATAGCCTTGTAACTTTCATTCTTAATATTTACCAAAAAGCAGGTCAACACTTGACAGCAAGAAAACAGTGAAAGAGAAAACAATTTTTTTCATATTATTCATACATATTTTAATAGGTGATTAAAGAAGAAAAACATACTCTGAAAATGTAGAAATATGAAGGCATGCTACATATTTTTATAATTATGTTTTATTGCATTCTGTTAAGTGGCCAGAGGGATTTTACAATGCAAGAAGATTCCAAATTAAATTATTACTAAGCCCCTTAAGCCTCATATTGAGATTAGAGTATCACTAAAAACTTTTGATAAGTTAAATAATATGCAGTATGAGTATTAGATATAGTTTGATATGTTTCAAATAGTTTCTTTATACATCTGTCAGCACAACCTGAGACATAAAATGGCTTACATACTTTTTTTCAATGAAAGTGTTTTGTTTTCAATCTGTTTTTGAGAAACATAATTAAAGCTACAGAGCAATCATCTAGCATCCAGAAATGCCTTCAGAGTTAGGTTTTTAAACTCTTCTCTAAATTTATTCTGTTACTAAAAATAAATTTGTTACAGTTTTAATCTAACAGGTTTTGGTGAATAAAATAATGACGTAGATATAAAGTTAATTTCAACAGTATAAGACATTTCAAACATCATAAACCAAGGCAAAAGAGGATTTACAATACAGAGTCAAACTACAATGGACACTTCAGAATCAAATTTAATCAGTGTCCTCTGCCTTGCCAGCAGGGCATTTACTGTAGTGGAGGGACCAGGAAGGAGATTCACTTTATAGGATAATCATGTTATGTTACACTTTTATTGAATGCACTTATATGCTGGACTATACAATTGTTCTTGAAATGTTTCCAAATGTGTGTAATCATGACCCACGTGATGGCCGAGTTCTACTTAATTTCTGTCTTCAAAGGGGAACAGGATGCAAATATTACCAAGTGAGGGCACTTCCTATTAATGTAGTACAGATAAGAATTTGACCATGAGCTGGCAATAAATTCATCAATGTCCTAAACCAGTGGTTTCATGGAAGACAATTTTTCCACAGACAGGGGGGTGGGGGTGCCAAGGGGGTGATGGTTTCAGGATAATTCAAGTGCATTACATTTATCATGCATTTTATTTCTATTATTATTACATTGTAATATATGATGAAATAATTCTACAACTCACCATAATGTAGAATCAGCGGGAGCCCTGAGCTTGTTTTCCTGCAACTAGATGTTCCCGTCTGGGGGTGATGGGAGATAGTGACAGATCATCAGGCATTAGGGTCTCATAAGGAGCGTGCAACTTAGATCCCTCTATGTGCAGTTCACAATAGGGTTCAAATTCCTGTGAGAATCTAATGCTGCCTCTGATCTCACAGGAGGCGGCGGTAATGGAATGATGGGGAGAGGCTGTGAACACAGATGAAGCTTTGCTCACTTCCCCACTGCTCACTTCCTGCTGTGTGGCCAGGTTCCCAACAAGCCATGGACTGGTTCATGGCCTTGGGGTTGGGGACCCCTGCGCTAAACCATACTTGCATCTACTCCTCTCACCCCTTCCCAGAGTAAATGGTAATTACTGTGCATAATATTTAAGAGATAGACAACGTCCCCTCAACAGTATTTTCTGCCTCTGCCCAGAGCTAGTAGCAGTGACTGCTGACTGAAGGATGAAGCTGGAGTAAAACATTTCCCCGTGCTGTGACCCACATCTCTCCTTAGCTAAAGAAGAGAAATGTAAAAATGCTTTCTGGAAGAAGAATTTCACAAAGTTATTTTCCCTCTGCTTTCCATGATCACAGTAATAGAAAAATAACACTCTTAGTTTCTAGATTTCAATTTGGCAGTATCTGGCAATGTTAATTATATAAATGAGAAGAGAGAGAGAAGAGGTGGGAAACAGAAAGTGAATATCAGGAAAATGAGGATCCAGGTCTCCTCCTCATGAGGTCAGCCCCAAGCTTCCTTGCACCTGTGACAGCATCCTCCAATCACAACACTTTCTATGCTTCTTCCCTGATTTATTTTCTCCCTAGAACTTACCCCTCTATAACACAGTCTATGTTTCATATCTCATCTTCTTTACTGCCTTCTTTATCCCCTACAAGAAAATGTGTTCCACCAGGGAAGAAGTTTGAAGTTGTCTTGTTCACTGCTGTGTCTGTGTCCCCAGAAGTGGATGACAGATGGTGTCCACCTTACTTACCAATATATTCCCGATATCCAGTCCAAGAGTCTGTCACCCTTTTCAGTAAAGTGTCAGACAGTAGATATTTTAGGCTTTGCAAGCCAGACAGTCTCTGCTGTGCAACTACTTAACTCTGACACCGTACGGCAAAAATAGCCATGGCTAATAAATATATAAATAAATGGGCATGGCTATGTTTCAACAAAACATTATTTACAGAAACAGCCAGAGGACAAGATGTGGCCCACAGCTATAGTTAGTTGCCAACTCCAGTGCAGACCATGCCTTGCATATGGTGGGTGCTAAATAAATATTTAATGTTATGAATGAATGTGGTAACTTCAAACCAGCCAATCCTCCTATTTATCATTCCAGAACAAAGACGACTCTTGCAAAGGACAACCACTACCAGCTGTTTTAAGGTAACAGGTATCAAGTGATACTAAAAGCAGAATGGATAAGTAAAACATAGAGTTTGTCCTCAGCGACTGGAGATGGTCTCTGTTGTCCTGACTCAATGACCCTTATTAGGGTCCCAGTGGAAACCTAATTCAACTCAGATGGTTCAAATGAAGAGACTCTAATAAAAGGCTAATTAACAAAGGGGCTGGCAGGGGAAAGAACCAAGAAGGGAGGTGGAGGCACTCAGACAAGAGCAAGAGCAGGAAGTCATGGCATCTCTAAAAGGGCAAAGAGAGGCTACAGTGATACCAGAGCCCTGTGAGAGCTAAAAAATGAAGGAAGGACTATCAATGTCAAATGCAATGCTTACTCAATCAGGGAAGGAGCAACAAAGAGAACCTCAACTTCCTTCTGCTCCTGTCCTCTGTTTCTCAGCCTAGCCACCATGTTTGTCAATCCCAGATGCAGTCCAACCAGAAGGGAGCATGGGCAATGTAGTCTATCAGGAAGTAAGAGGCAGACACTGAACATACAGTAAGGCAGGAATGAGCAGAGACAGGGATCTGGATGAGAGTGGCAGAATGAGCAACTAACACATCGATCAATCAAGATCAAAACAAAATCATTGTATTAGTCCATTTTCATACCACCATGAAGAAATACATGAGACTGGGTACTTTATAAAGAAAAAGAGGTTTAATGGATTCACATTTCCCTGTGGCTAGGTAGGCCTTCCAATCACAGAGGAAGGCTAAGGAAGAGTAAAGGCATGTCTTACATGGTGGCAGGCAAGAGAGTGTGTGCAGGGGGACTGCTCTTTATAAAACCATCAGATCTTGTGAGACTTACTCACTATCAGAAGAACAGCATGGGAAAAACCTGCCCCCAAGATTCAATTACCTCTCACCAGGTCTCTCCCGCTACCCCTGGGGATTATGGGAGCTACAAATCAAGATGAGATTTGGGTGGGGACACAACCAAACCAAATCAATCACCCTACTGAGTACAGATATGAAAACTTCAGATTCCATACACTTGATATAGATTACATACAAGACCACGAATAATAAGATTGTGCCCCACCTGTACACAAGGACCTGTTCTAAGCCAAAAGTGTGTCTTGATTTATGCTGTGGTCTTTTCCAGGGGCCGTTTTCCCACCCAGGTCACAGTCTTCACCAATTGGAACCAGCATTACCCCTAGAGTCAGCAATAAATGAAATGGTGCCTTTAATTTCAAATTATAAGGTAACACACTGATGAATAACCATAGCATGATCAGTCAATTCAGGACCTCAATACACAATAGAAGAATCCATCCATTATCTGCTCAAAGTAATTCTTTCATTCCAGCAACTTTAACAACCCAAGAAAATTACTGTCCCTTAGTAAAGCCTTTTGAATTTCATATGTGTTTAATTAGGTAACTGCCATCTCAAGAAGAGAACCATGACAAATAGTTGTTCTTTTCAAATTAGAAGAATAGACTGTTCAATGAGCAATATTGATGTTTCCCCTCACCTACTTATACAGGAGTTTTTCTACCTTTGTTTTCTAGTTTAGCTAACCATTTTAACATTTATCGAAGCTTTTGTGATCACTGTGCTCTAGCTGAGCGTTCTAGCCATTAGCTTTTAAAAACAGCTGAGAGCAGCCTCCCTGTGTGCAGAAAATACCTTGTTCCTCACTAGAGACTCCTGGCAATCTGAACCACTACTAGAGGATTCTAACAAGACATTCTTTATGAGAAGACAGAAAAACAAACAGAGAATACTGATCACCGAACAATACATCTACTAATTATAACAGTGCTTTATCTTAACCTGTAGTCATGAACCTAGTCCAGCTGCTTGGGGAAAGCAGACCTCCCTTTCTTTTTAACTGTGGAGCAATATATAGCATGGAAAATGGGTAAAGATTTGGAAAGGAAGTTAAGTGAGTAACTAGCAGCAGAAAGCCAAGAATCGTAAGACTACCTATTCCATCTGCATTCCTGCCTTTCCTCAAAAAGATCTCAAAGCAAAGAGGAGCAATCAGAACAAAGCCAGCCAGCTCTGGTAGCTTGCTCTTACCTCTATTCTAGCTATACATCACCTCCTTTGAGATCCTTTCTGCCCCTCCAGACACAGTTTAAGAAATTCAGAAGACTAGACACACACTTTGTGGCTACAAGTGAACAATTTATATGTGTGTTTATATTTCTACAGAACTTTGACAAATACTTGCATTATATATGGTAAGTAAATGCTCCTAATGTAGAAAAAAGACAAATAGGAAAGACAAAACCATTTTATTTGGTATCATCAAAATTAAAAATTAATTCCCCATATATTCAAATAATAACTTATAGCTGATTGTGGTAATCTAATATATTGGATGTTGACTCTGATGATCTCACCAATACATTTAGCAAATGGCTGTGGAATCTGGCAATAAAATATTTCCAATCTCTTGGTCTTCCTGATAATTCACTCTGTGTTTTACAAACAACTGGGCTCCCAGGATTCTAAGCACATCGCTCAGACTGACAGAGCAAGTATTCCAGACAATTGGTTCCCAGAGGGTCAAGACAGCAATGTTCAATCAAGATTCAAATGGGTCATAAACCCTTCATGCATCTCTCTCAAGTGGGTGGTGATGTCTCCCTAGGGCCGCTCATCATTTGCTGCTACAGTCAAGCACTTGTCATTATAGACAAACACCCCGTCAGTCTTAGGTCCTCATCCAGTAGAGTCTTACTGCAACTGGTGGAGACGACCACTGGTATAAAGAAATCCAAACAAAAATTAGGCATGTGTGCCCATCCAGACATGACTCTTCACTGTACACTTCGTTTCTACGTCTGTGCTTTCGATGGCCATGAAACTCAGCACCTGTGTATCTGCCACGATTGCAGGCATACAAATTATTCTCGGACCACATGTATATCAAAAGCCCTAAAACACCAAACTCATTTCTAGAAATTTATCCTAAGGAAATAATTGGACAATTGCCTAAAAGATGTATGTACAAGGTTGTTCTGCTGTGTTCTTTACAGAAGCAAAAGATTGGAAATGTATCAATCTCAGTTTGGTTGTCCACAGAACGGGATTGCAAAGTCTTATTTACACGTGTTACAATTACATCTTGCCATCTAATGCTGGGAGCAGACTATATATGGCTTTAAGCTAAAGGAACATCAGAGTCATGAGTGCCTTGGAAAACAAAGACAGTAGTGTGCATATTTTAGAGCAGAAGCTCCCAAATTCAAATCTTGTTCACATCCCTCAGTTCTTTGAAAGGCAGCCAGGCCTTTGTACAGGATGTTCATTCATTCTTCCCGGAATGCCTTTTCTTACTTATCCATCACCTTAGCTAGCCACCTACTTTCTTGCCACATCTCAGCACCCTTTCCTGATTGTTTTACCCATTCTTTTCATGGGTGGATACAGGCGCCCTTTTCCCCATGTGTCCCTAAGTGTCAAGTTTCATGTTTGTTCTACACATTATAACTGTCTATTTTCATATCTCTTTCCCATCAGACCTTAAGCACCTTGGAGGCAGGAACTTTGGCTTATTCATCTTTTAGATGACAAAGAACACAATTTTAGGCAATCTGTAACTCTATGCTCATGCCTGCCCTAGGTTAGGAAGACTTGGTAGCTTCTTTTTCACTCCTAATTCTTTAATATAGAAATATACTCTACTGACTCATTCAGGAAGCATGCCCTAAGAGCTGAAACTAATGATTCTCCCACATTATTAAGGAACAATTGTCCTGAATACACCTGTCTCTCCTCATCATTTCTGTGTACCATGTACACCAAAATGAGGGGTGGGTCCAACAAGGGAGCTGCAAACTAGAACTGCCACTAGATTCTTTTATTAATGCTAATTAAATATCTATTCTATACTAGGTACTATTCTTAGCATTTTACATATATTAATTTATTTGGTATTCACAGCTACCCAAGAAGCAATGTCCTACTACTAACCCCATTTGAGAGATGAGAAAATGGGGTGAAAGAGGTTAAGAAAATCTTCCACTATCTCAAAGCTACTAAACGGTAAAGCCAGAAGTTGAACCCAGATAGCCTGGCTGCCACATCTGTGGCATTGCTGCCTTTCCAACCTACCCTAGATGACTGAGCCTCTGGCCTTGTCAAGGAGGTATGCTAGGCTATAGAGTATCTGCTCAGACACTGGAGTATCTACAACGAAGGAAAATTTGAGCAGACAGTATCATCAGAGAAAGAAACTGATTATGAATGAAGAACAAGCTGGGTGTCAAATGGACATGCTGAAACAGAAATGGACAAACTAGTTAAACAGCTGGATCATTCTTCTCCTCAGAGGCCTGAGGGAGCTAGGAATGGATGTTAACCATCATGCTACTTCTGAATCTCATATATACAGGTAGAACCTGTGGGAACCCCCAAGAGCTTGGGAGCGATGGACAGGTTACTTGCGGGGTAATTTTCCCTCTTAATGCTATTATTCTATTCCCAGATGTGAAAAGTCAACTATTTTGGGGAGAATCCTTTTCAACAATAGGAGGCTTTATATACCCAACTTTACTCCTCTGAGCCATCCCTTGATTCTCCCCACCACTCTATCCCTATCACGACCAGGAATTTGCTTTCCAGAAATAAAGATGACAGAAATCGAGTTAGAGGCATAGAGATGCTATCACAGCCAACTCAGAGGAGGATTTTTTCCCTCCCTTATCTCAAAACCTGCATTGGCCGACACTGTGTCTGCTCCTAGACACCACTTAACGAAAGACTTTAAAAACTTTAGGAACAATTTATTTAAAGAAAACTCCATTTCCAGGATCCTATGACTGTATTCCAAGGTAATAAAATATAAATGAGAACAAAGAACAAGCTAATAAACTGAATTGAAGGCTGCATTTCAATAACAAGGTTTGGGAGCCATTTACCAGCCACGTGTATCTCACTCTGATGACTTATAACATTGGCTGAATTACTTAACAGAAAGCACATATTGCTTCTGTTATCCAATGCTGAACAATGTGACATTTGCTTCAGAGCACTTGTATCTAATCAATACATAATGCTAAATGTGATTTAAAATCAATTTAATTGTGCTCTGGCTCTCCCATGAGCCAAGGGGGAAACAAAGGTATCATTTGAGATATGAAACCATTAAGCGATTTCCCAAAGAAATCATAGATCCCTTGCTTCTAATGGAGCCTAAGAAGTATATACAGTTGGTTTATACTAAAAACTCCACGTGAAAAACAGTCTTGCTGAAACAGCTAAGATACTGTGCCCTAAAAGGTATATTTGAACTAACTCTGTGTTTTTTAAATTTTAAACCAATTAAACTTTTAAAAATTTCATCTGCTGTGACCTTTCTGCAAATTATAGCAAATTTAAAAAGAAAAAATATAATTAAGAAAAAATATTGCATGTCATACATACACTCAATTTCCTACATTATATACTTCTTAAATATATGTATTCCCACATATTTAAACCAATCCAATTATGCCATAGAGCTGATGTCTACAATTTCTTTGAAAAAATGTAGAAATTGATTCTCTCAGTCTTAAGAATAAGAAAGTTATGTTTGTCTTATCTGAGTTCCTTTCTCAAGAAACCAACCATCAGTTCTCTTGGATAGTATCAAGGAGCTGAAACCCACAAGATTACTGTATTTGGACAATGAGATGTCAGACCCCTCACTGATCATGATTGCCTAACAGACCACCTGCTTCCTGTTGATCAACTCCTCTTCCTTATCCCTCCCTAATTCCTGTTTTCCCACATATGGTTACATTTCTTCTGTGCTATATAAACCCCTAATTTTAGTCAGTGAAGGAGAGGGATTTGAGACTGACTTCCCATCTCCTTGGTTACAAGATGTGATTAAAGCCTTCTTCCTTGGTAATACTTGTCTCAATGACAGGCTTTTTGTGAAACAAATGGAAGGACCTAAACTGAACCCCTGATGTTTCAGTAACAATATAATATTCTCGATCATATTGTTTCTCTCTATATAATTATACAGTTATACACATACACTGAGCCAATTTTGAGTGTGTACAAAGATTTGGACTTGGAGTCACTCACAGCATCCATCTGACTGACCAACAGTTACTGAGTCCCCACTTGGGGCAAGGTTGTATTATTTATACTCAAGGAAATGAGGCTCAGACCAATTTTAAAAAAACAAAGTCAGGACTTGAGTAACTGTTAATACAAAAGTCTCCAGACTTTACTTTATATGAGGATGTTTAAACAATCTCAAACAGCCAGTAAGTTCCACCTGAATTGCAGGACTTAGGTTGAGTGTCTTACTTTTAAAAACCTATGTATTGGCCAGTGCGGTGGCTGAAGCCTGTAATCCCTGCAGTTTGGGAGGCTGAGGTGGATGAGTCACTTAAGGTGAGAAGTTGGGGACCAGCCTGACCAACATAGTGAAATGCTGTCTCTACTAAAAATAGAAAATATTAGCCAGGCAGGGCAGTGTGTGCCTGTAATCCCAGCTACACGGGAGGCTGAGGCAGGAAAATCACTGGAACCCAAGAGGCAGAGGTTGCACTGAGCTGAGATCATACCACTGCATTCTGCACTCCAGACTGGGCCATGCCTGGGTGACAGAGTGAGACTCCATCTCAAAAAAAAGAAAAAAGAAAAAGAAACCTATGTATTGACTCAACCAAACATCTGTGATTAATGAAGAGTCTGTGTGGGCCGGGTGCGGTGGTGCATGCCTGTAATCCCAGCACTTTGGGAGGCCGAGGTGGGTGGGTCATGAGGTCAAGAGATCGAGATCATCCTGGCCAACATGGTGAAACCCTGTCTCTACTAAAAATACAAAAAATTAGCTGGGCGTGGTGGTGGCACATGCCTGTAATCCCAGCTACTTGGGAGGCTTAGGCAGGAGAATTACTTGAACCTAGGAGGCGGAGATTGTGGTGAGCTGAGAACGCACCACTGCACTCCAGCCTGGGCAAAAAGAGTGAAACTCCAAAAAAAAAAAAAAAATGCTGTGTGTATTTTTATTTCCTCCTGAATTGAATTGTATGGCTATGATATTTAAGAAACAATCTTTTTAAAAATTATTTTCCTAACAACAATTGAAAAATAGTCCCACACAGTGTACCCACCCAAAACCTTCCTTTTCCGAAACATGCCTTAAATGGACAAAATGATGTAGTAGTGAAGTAAAATTTTACTAAAATGACTACTTAAAATACTAGTTGAAGTTAATTGGGATAGGCTTGTTTTATAAGAATACATCAAGGACATTCACACAAAATAATCTCTGATTTGTAAAGGAATAAATAAAGTAGCTACAGAAAAATAGTCAATTTTATGGCTGTTGTGTTTGAATACAGAAGAACATGGCAAAATTCCTATAAACTTAGTATTTAAAATATCTTCAGATGTTGCCACAACTTAAAACTTGAATTGCACTAAAAATATCTAGAAAAATTTTAAGAAGTATATTCTCATAAACGTCCCCATATTATTGTACCTTGTCTTCCCTCGATCAAAGTTTCAGACTAAATTCAATTGACAACAGGTAACATAGCAGATCAACTGATGATCTCTGCTGGTCATTTGATAATTCATCATTTACATGTGGCAAACCCACATAAATTCAAACACTGTGATTCAAACATATAGATTCAAACCCTGTGTCTGGAATAAGCATCTACAGTTTATGCTGTTCAACAGGGTAGCCAATCACCACACGTCATTAAACACTTAGCACAAATAATAAAAAGGAACACAAAAATCTCATGTTTTTATATTGACCACATTTTAAAATATATTAGATATACTGGTTTGGATAAACTATATTAAATTAATTTTACCTGTTTCTCCTAACTTAAATGTAAGAATTACATTTGTGAACTATTTTCTCTTAGACAGTGCTGGTATAGAACTAAAAAAAATGGTATGCATTTTTTAAAATAATATATTTTAAAAAGTTTTAAAAAATACATTAAATTACCAATTACATTCTTTAAATACTTTTTTAAAAATACATTATATTGCAGATTACATTTTTTCAGATGAAACATGCATATTTTAACACAGAACATATTCTGACAGATCTGACAGAAAATATGAAAATCGTGTGCTTTCTATCGTAATGATTATTTTTCAGATAACAACAGCTGTTGGCCTGTACAAGCAAGAGACTGTTTTTCCACATACTACCAAGTACTAGCATTCAATCATGAAAGAAAAATAATCCTCCGTGGGCTCTCTCCACATGCTTTATATCAGCAGCAAGCTGTGCACTCCTATGTACTCTGAAAAGCTGAACCAAGTTGGGGCTGCTTCTTGGCTCACTGCTTTGCCACTTCTCTCTAATATGGCAAATACAAAGCACTCACATTTTGGCTGATTCAGAAGCAAATCAGTCATTCAAGATCTGCACAAAAATCCTGACCAAAAGGAAGTCTCAGACAGGTGAGCACCATTTGGCTCTTTTTTAGTTACAAAGGAGATTAAAAGAATCAGTCCCTTGAATGCCTATGAAGAGAGAGGTTAAAAGTTAACTGTTAAAAAACAACTTTGTTCTAGAATACTTGAACGTGGCCCAAATTTTGGAACTTGAAAATAGCTTAAATTTCTTTTATAAAGTTCAAGAGTTCTTTTTTTTAAATCACGTTTTGTGCTCAAGAATGACCTCAGCTGCCAAAACCTAATCAGATCTGTGCTATCCAGTATATTAGCCACCAGCCACACATGGCTATCTAAATTTAAATTAACTAAAATGTAGTTAACAAAAAATTGGAAATTCAGGTCTTTAGTTTTCGTGACAACATGTGGCTACTGGCATAGTAGACAGTATTCACTGCAGAAAGTTCTGTTCGACAGCACTGAATTAGATAGTAACATACACTAAGTTTTCAATCCAGAAAACTTAAAGAGAGAAGCATATAGAGCAGAGGAACTTATGTGATTCAATGCAGACTAAGACTATTAAAAAAAATCACCTCACTGCAGTTACATTATGTCAAAGTAAGCAAAAAAAAAATGTTCATTGTCAGTTCGGTGAGTTTGTCTGTTATGCTTGAAGATGTAGACAGAGAGAAAGTAAAATAAGTGAACAGAAATTTCATTTATACTGATTTCATACTTGCCCTGACCACACACAAACTACAACACAGAACAAAATTCACTACTGATGAATTATGGTTTTGCTTTGCTACAAGAGGGAGCTAAGCTCGGCAACATTTATTCTTGGGCTAAGTTAACAATTGAGACAATGGTTCTTTTCTTAATGTGATAAATTACGCTGCTCTACATTAGAGAATACATACTTTTTTTTATCAAAGGGTAAGAAAAATCACAATGCATGCGTTATCTATTTTTTTTCCACCCACTAGGAAGACATGACGTTCTACCAGGTAGTTAAAAAAGGTAAATAAAGGTTAAAAACCTACTTCTGGAATCTGAAAGGCTTGGTTTTGTGGCTTTACTACTTTCTGGCTATGTGAGCATGTGTTCTGTCTCCTCATCTCTAAAATGTAAATGAAGTAATCTTGGTACGTGCCATTTCTAATTAAAGGGATGCTTAATGAGGCAATCATTCTTCCTTTGCTGCTAATTACTAATTCTGAAATACATGGTATGTTTTGTCATAATCTCTACAAATAAGCATAACTTAAGGGGCCATACCACAAACCTATGGCAAAAATACCACAAACCACTCATATCCCTCAGAGGCTTTCATGATGGACAGGTTTGCTGTGCTGTCTTGTATACCCCACTGTGGTGAGTTGCTTTGATAAACTGAGTTATGATCCTGGGAGAAAGTACTGAAATAAGACAGACACACAAAGGCTTCTGGGAAACCACATGACACACAGGTGTACTTGGAATTTTCAGAAAGCCCAGAGATGGCAGAGAAAGAGCCTTGGGGGACTGGAATGTCTGAAAACCCTGTAGAGAAAACAGTTTGCATTCCTGGTCACTGGGTACCATCAAACTCAGAAAGTACTTTGTATGCACACTGAAGTGTTGCCCAGAATACATAATCACGCATTACTGTCAATCCTGGGCATTTTCACCAGTTTGAAAAATCAAACACCCAAGTTTCCATTTGTAAGGCAATTTTTCAAAATTTTTTTTTCCAAATATTTTTTCTCATTTGTATAGGGACCTTGAGAGGAGTCATACCTGAGATGCAGCTGGGGACAGGATGGAATGAGTTTTCTAGAGAAGCTTCCATAAAGAGAAACATAAATATATTCTTCATCAGTAAGAGTAATCATAAGAAATCGCTCAAATTCCACCATATTCCACTTTAAGACCATGGCTTTCCCATTAATCACTACTAACCCAAAGACTTGTCTAATGCAGTAACATTGTGTGATAAAGCGTATGTGCCTGATTTTCCACAACCATCTATACCACAAATCTCTATTTCCATAAATCACCAAATTATTTGGAAATCCTGTTTATTTACTTATTTATATTTATTTGAGAGAGGGTCTTGCTCTGTTGCCCAGACTGGAGTGTAGCGGCGTGATCTGAGCTCACTGCAGCCTCTGCCTCCCACCTCAGCCTCCCAAGTAGCTGGAAGCACAAGCATGCACCCACACCCAGCTACTTTTTTGTATTTTTGGTAGAGATGGGGTTTCACCATGTTGCTCAGGCTGGTCTCCAACTCCATAGCTCAAGATCCACCCTGCCTTGGCTTATCAAAGTGCTGTGATTACAGGCATGAGCCACCATGCCTGGTCCCAGTATTTTATGTACATCCATAGTGTATATGTCAGATTGTTTCTTTTACCTAGAATTGATGGCAAAATCCTTCATCACATGCTGCCTTCCAAAAATGAGTTCAAAAAATATGGTGACTACATAAAGATTTGCAGTTACTAGACCCCTTAGATGTTGCCTGAGAAAGAGACAGCACATGCTGTTTTCCACATGATATAACATATCTGAACAGCACCAGTGAATATAGAAAACCATGACACACAATGGTGGTACTGTGATGGGGGTATAAACTGCCTATTTATTTATTAGAGCATATAAATTACCAACTGACACACAAAACGCTGACTGCAAAGTAAGCCTTCCCTCAGAATCAAAGAGAAAAGAGGCTGGGAAATGGAAAAAATCAGATGGCTCTGCCTCAAACCTCAGCACACTACTTAACAGCTGCATGACCTCAGTTTCCCTGACCCTGAAGTAGATAAAACAAGGCCTCCTTTAAGACTTAGTGTAAAGGAGGGGACACACAGAAGATACCATCTGGCATATAGTTTGTATTAAACTTTACATTTGCTATTTCTGTTTTGTATTTATGAATATATACACATATCATTTTATGATAGACAAATTGCTATAATATATGCAATAAGTATGTATGCACATATGCATATGTGTGTTTATATATAAAATGAGTGATTTTTGCTCTTTGATCTTCAAATATTTTCTTTGGATGTCAATTTTTCTTTCTTATTTTTTCTTGATTTGGATCTCAGGTTCCAAAAGTAAACTAGCTTTCCCAAATCTCTTCAATATTTATTAAAGAGGGATTCATTTTGAGCCAGCATACTTTATATCTAATCCATATCTTAAAATGAAGGCATGTCTAAAAGTAATACTCTTATTTCTAATTCTCACCTAACACACCCATGAAAGATAAGAAAATTAACTTACCAGGCCAGCAGTAACTTCTTGGAATTCTAGGCTCACACACTGCTCAGCACATATAGGCATTCTGTTGACAGTTGGCTCTCAACACCTCAAGTACGTGTCACAGGGACTCTAGCTGATCAGTTTACCCAAGCTCCTTACTTATTCTCATTTACCCTCTTGAATTTTATTTCCTGCCTCAAAAAGAAGAATCCCATCTGCCAGAAGGAAATATTTGTAGCCAACAAGACAAAAGTGGAATCCCTACTTTGTAACAGCTGTGAATCAAAACACTAGTAGCTGAAATTAACTACACTGTGCTTTGGAACAGATGTGTGCACAGACACCGACTCAAGCTCTGGTGTTCCCGGGCACCACGTGTATGTAAATCATCCACAGACAACACGGTGGGCCATGTTCTCACCTTGTTGCTATTCATGTTCATTCTTAATGTTTCCTGAACTATTTCAGACTTTGAGATTTTTTTTTAAAGGCTTAGAATCTTTATTTCCAAAAGAGGAGATTCTGAAAGTTGCCAATCACTCACTGGAAGCCCTAACTAAACAGATGGGTTTTGACACCTCTGGTTTGATTTTAAATGCAAACATGTCAAATTATGCTCTGGCACAGGTTCTTCTGTCTCAAAAAATTTTTTTGGAGGGGGGGTTAATTTTTTTTTTTAAGTTTTCTTCTCTGAACTCAGTTGTTCCAATATTAGCAATTAAGGCAATAAAGATCTTATTACGGAAACAGTGATATGACTGCTATATTTTAATACAGCAGTCTTAAGTAATTTTAAATCATTACTAAAAACTTTAGGAAATGAATTTCAAGGAGAGACATCTGCAAATGAAGTTGCAGGTAAGGTCACATATTTATATAAACAAGAAGGTAGAAGAAAAATATGTGGCTTTCTTGGTGACTCTTCCCATAATCAGCAACCATGTATTACACTCCTACAACCAGAATTAGCAGTAAGTGGCACAGTGCCTCTGAGCATTGTTCTCAAGATCCTATGGCAGACATTGGTAATCCACTGCAGCCCTTCCGCCATCCATGCCCTTCAAATGCAAAAGACTTGACTAGCTGCTCGGAACAGATACAAATCGAGGGACGACTTGAACTTGAAATAGGTGACTATATGGTTAGAAAGATGAAATATACACAAATGTAATCACTTGAGAACATTTTAAGCAAAATGTCAGAATATAAAAGATGACGGGCTGCAGGATAATTACTAAATTATTGAAAGTATACAGCTGATCCTTGAACAACACAGGTTTTAACTGTGAGTGCCCACTTCTATGAGAATTTTTTGTTTTTTAGTGAAACATGGATTAATAATACAGAATTGGGGAATATGATACCTCACGTATTTGGATGGCTGACTTTTGGTATCTGCAGGTTCCACAGAGCTGAATGCAGGACTTCAATATATATGGATTTTGTTATTTGATGGGTATATACTCGAATATGCAGAAGAATAACTGCGTTCTTATTCTACCAGGGGTGTGTGTTGTTTTGAGCTGGTTATATCCACACAGCACTTTAGTTTGTAAGGGATACTTATATTGAGCCTTATTATTGCAATAATACGTTGAATTTATTATCATTTTAAAGGATTAAACAGTATGGTTTAGAAATTGATTAATTAAAAACTGAGAAATTAAAATCTGTTCACATATAGCATTGGATTTTAAACCCGTAGATACGTAAACTCTGCAGAAGCCTGGAGAACCAGGCCCATGTGGAGACAAAGGCAGCATTGAATGATAAAAATGTATTTCTATCGCAAATCATAATTACTTGTAGAAAATCTTTTTACTGCATTCTAAACTCTGTTGGGATCCATGACTTGAAGGAAACACACCATTTGTTGCTATTTCTTGCTCTCCTGCTTGACTTTTTTTTTTTTTTATAGACTGAAGGTAGGATAAGCTATATGCTTATCTCTGAGAAGATGCCTCTATGCAGTCTCTCTGCCTTATCATTAATAATAGTCTTTCACAAATTCTACACTTAGGTTGACTTCGAACTTAATAATAGATGTTGCAGTGAATGTTTTTTCTTTGTGTGTCTTCATGGGTATTTTGGTGAGATGTAGCTGAAGGCTGTATGTAAGGCTACCAAGGAAATACTCGCACCACCAGGGCCATGGCATGGCGTGAGTCTTAGTAATGTTACGGAATTTTATTCCTTAGTTCAGCTAAAAGCAGGTTCTTGTCACACGACCAGGAAAGATCAGGAACGTGGACACATTGAAGGGTGAAGGAATTGGAATTTATTGGGTGAAAAGGAAAAAAGAAAAAAAACCTCTCAGCAGAGTGAGAGGGGATCCTGCTAATAGGCCCCCACCTCACACGTTGAATTCCGAGCCATACGCAGGAGCTGAAAAGGCCAGGCCCCTCCCTGCTGCACAGAATGCAAACTTCCTGTGGCTTCACCCAGTTCTCCCATTGTGAAAATGGGTCAAAGATTCTATGGGATCCTCCCCTTAATCTGCCTCCTGCCTTTATCAGTAAGTAGATACTGAATAAACAAGGGCATGAGCAATGTATAAGAAGCAGAGAGAGCTCTTGCATAGCATAGCAGGCAGCTGATTACTCAATAGGATTTGAAAGTCACTGCCTAGACTGCTGGGTCCCATAATCTGGGAGATGAAACATAGTGCCTGAGATTCTCAAACTAGATTTACAAATATTTTGCATTTGGACACTAAATTCTGATTTTAAAGAGATTATTGTGATAAAAGCTACTTAACACAAAATGATTTTACTCATGTTTAAATATACAGTTTGTGTCTTTAAATACATTCACATTATTGTGAAGCTTTTAACAGTTTGAATATTCTTGTCTCCTGATCAACAGCAAGATGATTTACATAATTCTGTAAAACTATGAGTTGCCCCCTTTCCTCAAGTAAAGCATGAAGACTTAAAAGCTACATGGAACACAGAAAGAGAAAAAACACTCAATCAAAGAGAAAAAACTTTGAGTCTAACAAGATTTTGGCTTTGAAAGAGAAGTACAAAGCTTAGCTAAGACTCCATGGAAGGAAAAATACTATCTGGAGGTACTGAAAGTTGAGAATGATAAAGAGTGGTTAGAAATGAAGAAGGTACAAGTACTGGAGCAAACACTGGAAATCTATTCACAGTTACTGACATTTTAAGCAGGTTCTATCACAGAAGATCTTTCTTCCAATCTTCTCAAGGAGTATGTCACCACTCTATTCCACAGCTAATTTTGGCACAGAAATTACATTACATGCCCACAGCTAGGTCCAAATTGATAGACTCCAACATTTTTGCATAGTAAACTGCTATACTGTCTTCTCACATGAAGACAGAACTGATGTCCTCTAAATAAAAAATTAGCGTCTACAGAGATTTGTTTACAATAACAACTGATAGTTACCCCCAGGGATCTTCTTTTTGCATATCCTAGTTTGTATAATGAATTATACCTTCTATACATTCTTTCAAAATGTAACTCAATATACTAAAAAAACTACAGAATAAGTCAACATAAACTGTCATGTGTGAGGGTACCTAGTAGACCAAAACTAATATTTTGGAGGAGATTTCTACTTTGTACAATCTATTGAGATTCTAAAAGTTGCCTGCAATTCTGTAAGTGTAGGGAATAGGGGAAGAGATGGGGCAGAGGGATGAGGCAATGGACTTATCTAATCAAAAGCCTGATGAAAACATTCCCTAGCAGTCTCTAAGGTAGAACTACAGGGAGGCAGCAAGCAATCAAAAGGAAAAGATCCAGCTATTTAAGTATAACTCATATCTATCCACTCCATTGTTTGATAAGATTGTTACCTGTAACAAGTCTATGTAGGTATAATGGAGAAAGGTGGTGTATTAACTATACCAAACACCACTTTCCCCAGATATGTTACTAACGCCACCCCAAATTTTCCACTATCCTTTGTCATTATGCCCTCTGCAACCTAATTAATAATGTTTCACTTTTAAAATGCTAGTCTAGACTGCAATTTAAAATTGGTAAGACTGGTATCACTATTTATAGTAGAATACCTCTTTCCTCCACCCACATTCTAAAGCACTGTGGATAAAGCTGTCCAGAACAAGAGAAAACCTTTCCTTTTCTATCTTAACTTCTCCTTTAAAAGCCCTGGACTCTCTTAATTTTTGACAGAAACTAAATTCTTTACTAACAATGGTGGACTACTAGAATTCCATGAAGCATGCTTTTGGTGGCTCATGTTGTAAAAATCATGTATCACTTTCTCTTGTGACCTGTCATCATATGTGACATAATTTAATGCGACAGCTCCAATTTTAAGGATGGCATTTTGCACTTTGCTTTCAAACTCCATGACTACAGTTATCCAACAGAAGCTGGCCGACCTCAGTGGAACAGACGGGGAGCTGTTAACAGGTTGCCAACTTTAAATTACCGCTGAGTAGCTTAGCATATCTCTAGAATAATTCCTTTAAAAAGTAATTAATCATTACTTTGAAAAGGTCCTCAGTCAAGTATACTTTCTATATTTTACGGATGGGTAGCATTTTGTTGGAAACAGCTAATATTTCTCCATTCACCACCCTGCATTTACATTTTTACTGTTTTCCATACTGGTGTTTTTGCTTGTTTGATGACAACTAGGAAAAATTTAGTGATTAGACTGAGATGTGTTCAACAAAGACAATATGAATAGCAGTCTAAAAAAGTGAACATGAGGCAGCTAATGCATAGAAACATTTGTATTTTGCATCTATTTTCTCCGTATTTCAACTGAAGACTCTTGCCGCATGTCAGAAATAGACTGAGAAAAGCCACTTGTGCCAGTACTACAGAGAACACATTCCATGAGTCCGTAGTCCAGCAGTGTGTTCACCTCCCAGAAATTATTTCAGATTATGCTTTTTCTAGAGACCATTAAAGGCAAACACTGGTGTAGGAACAGTGAGGAGAAACTACATAAATAGCAAGAGGCTTGATTTTAGAAACTCCTCCAAACTCGTTAGAAGCTGTGTTGACTTTTAGGGTTTGTCAGGAAAGTTAATAAAGCTAGATTTATAAGTATCTTTCAAGACTTTTTTTTCCTAATTGAAAAATAAGCTACATTAAAACTGTATCCTAACACTCTTTGGAAACAGGTATCAAATCAGTCCATCACCCACTTCAAAGAATTTTATTAGCCAGGATATCATAAAAGTCTACGTTTTATGATTTTTTTCTTTTTATCATAAAAAATTTCAAACACATAGAGAATGATATAATGAATCATTTATACCTCCACCACCACTCACAAAAATATTTCAAAGCAAATCCTAGATGTTACTTAAGACACTGTCATTAGCAAATTTCCCTTTGTATAAACACTATAAAATGCTTTAAAGTAAACTTTATGAAAATCATATGCTTTATTTAACTTCAGGAACATCCTAGCCCTTTTTCCCCATACTTCACAAATTTTGAATCACTTGTGTAATATTGGTAATGAACAAATTACTAAGTGTGTACAACAGAGATGATTTATGTTGTCCTCCTATTAAGGACACCCAGCATGCGTCCATGACAAGTAGTTGCCTGGATCTTGCTACACATCCCTGCTGAAGCTGGGCATGGCCTCACAGTGAGTTCCAACACAGCACACCAGGTAACACTAACTCATCAATCAGAGACAGCATGAGAACTACTGACCTTCCTGGTCTACAGCTTACTGTCAGGGAATCTTATTGTAACCAACAATAAGCTTCTTCTCCAGTTCCTGCTATTGTTAGATACCTACAGTCACACGGTTCTTCAACTAGGAGAACTAAGTATTCATGGTGCCATGGACCCATCTGGATACTCTCTTTGCTTTTCAAGCTCACAGAGAATGGATAAATTATTACATTTCATAAAACAGAAAACAACTGTAGACTAGAACAATAACCTAGAATGATCTACCAAATTCAGCCTGTGACTAAGAGACGGCGTTGTTCCTGTTGTCAAAATGATGAAAGTAGATCTTTGTCTCAAGATAGAAACACCATCGTTATCTTCCATTATAATCTTTTAATAGGAACAGTGCTGAATTCCTAAATTACAACAGTTAATTGACTCTTGAATGACATTAATAGTAAGAGCTACCATTATTTTATAGTCTTCAAGAAAATATGTCTTTTTGAAAACTATGACATGCTATCAATTATAAAAAACACCTGGTTTCACAGTTACTAACATACATTTGTATATACACACAAATGCATTTTATTAATTCGTACTGAAGTTAACATTTCTTACTTGATGCATTGATTATTGATAGGAAAATCACTTCGACAACTAACGATAATTTTTCAGTTTTGTTGCTGTGCAAAGCTTGGTCTTATCTGTTCTTCCTTTTAATATCTCATTTCCACCATTAATCCCAAGGGCAACTGGTTTAATGTAATGAACCCCTGGCTAGGGAAGCAGAGCATGTTCCCTGCCAACATTTGCCTTTGTCTGTGCCCAAATCCACAGTGACTCCTTAAAGAGTCCTCAGACAAGGTCCATCAATTAACATTTTTATTCTTAGAAAGCCTGGTGCTCTTTACAGCAGCTGAAACCTAGAAATTCTACAAGCTTGGCCAGGCTTTGCTACCTATGATAGTAGTGGAAAAATAATATGGTAAGAATATCATTTTGTTTTCACTGATCTGTAGTCATAAGCCTATAAAATCATTCAATTATAAATGTCAAAATTATAATGCTAATAATAATAGCTCTTGTCAACTGCATAATGGGGGGTGAATACTTCAAACACTCTGCTACAAACAATGAAGAAACCTATGATCCCAAGGTGGAATTTGGTAGTTGGGAGACAGCCAAATGCCTAGGCAGATAAAAAGGGGTCCGTGACCCAGCCAACAGACCAGATACTTTGTACAGATGAGGGAACCTGCCCAGGGCATCTGGGCATGTCCAGACTTGGGCACTGAGGGAAATGGGTCGAGCGATGGGGAATTTGCACTTTACCTGGGGGAGGAGCATGCTCTCTTCAGTTCACATGTGTGGCCTGGAATCAATCTGTGAGATGGGGATCTGTTAGCAGGAACACCCCTCATTTTGCTGAGAGTTTTTAAAATTTTTTCCTTTTTGCCAAATAAATTCTGTTCCCCTCACTCTTCAAACTGTCTCCATGCCTAACTTTTCCCGGTGGTGTGACAAGAATCCAGTTTTAGCTGAACTAAGGAACAAAATTTTGCAACAGTTGCAACTAAACTGCACTAAAACAAGATGTGCAAGATGAGTTTTGAGACCTACATCTCCTTTTATTAAGGCAAAAAATTCAAATCCACAATGAAGTCAATCTGAAAAGGGCCTGAATTTAGGTTTCTGAAGCAATCCATTTTATAGATGTTGCTTTCTTAGAAATTTTATGTTTTAAAATAGATTTTTAAAATTTATTCCCTTAAAGATATTTTCTTATAGATTATATGAATACCTAATTTCTTCTATAAGGCATATCATCTAGAGATATAATGCTTACATGGGAAATACGTTGTCTTATGATTTGATAAAAAATAGAGTTGCAAATATACTTTTATGATGTTCTTGAATTTTTTTTTTTTTCCAATACAAAGATTCCCAATCTGCCTACCAACTGAACTGTTTTGGTCATGAGACATTACCTTCTCGGCATGTGGCATGCCCATCAGCAGAAAAGTAGTAAAGAAGAACAGACTAACTTTATTTATTACATTTGCATTGCCTACAAAGCCATTTACTTAATGGATGAGTCTCATTAGCAGTCCAACCACAATATAAAGAATACAATGATGTGTTTCATAGGTTCATTAAAATAATATTTCAAAGGAGTCATTAGAAAAAAAGAAGCTGATGATTCAACAGACAATAAGTTGTCTGCAAATAAATGAGATGGAACCAACATGTTTTCAAGTAAGTTAAGAAACATGTTTACCAATATATTACAGCTATTAAAAAAGGAAGCATCAACTTAGCAAGTGGCTGGGGGGACGATTACTCATGCAATTTACTAAAACAAAACTGTAACACTCTCACATCAACAGTTATTGTAGATGTAAATGCCTGTAGGTACAGGAAAATGTATCTTAAGAAGGAAAATTCATTCTACAGCCTGGAGATGATTCTCTGGTTTGAAGCGAAATTGAAAACATTAAATCCTGTCTTCAGATCACCACTGGTTTGTGGGTTTTTGTTGTTGTTGTTGTATTTTGTATACACTTTTGTGTTATTTACCCCAAACGTGCCTATTCTTTCTTTCTTTTTTCCTGAGACAAAGTCTCGCTTAGGCTGCAGTACAATGGGGCGATCTCAGCTCACTGCAACCTCTGCCTCCCAGGTTGAAGCGATTCTCCTGCTTCAACATCCCAAGTAGCTGGGATTACAGGCACCTGCCACTATGCCGGGCTAGTTTTTGTATTTTTAATAGAGATGGAGTTTCACCATGTTGGCCAGGCTGGTCTTGAACTCCTGAACTCAGGTGATCCGCCCACCTCAGCCTCCCAAAGTGCTGGGATTACAGGAGTGAGCCACTGCACCTTGCCTATCCTTTCATTTTAAAAAGAAATTCACAGTAAATTAGTAAAGTGAATGACCCTGTAAGAGCAGCATGTATACAAAAAAAAAAAAAGTGCCTGTTTGTAATTCTTTAACCATACCTGAGGATTGACAAATGTTTAACAAATGAATATGAATAAATGAATGAAAAAAACAACTGCTTAGTAAAGGATAGTTTTTAGATTAGGTTAATTATTGCTGCTTTATCAATTTTTAAACCCAGTATTTCTACCTGCAAGCAAAATAATACACAATTTGTAAATGTGTTTCATTATGTTGAAAACTTTTCACAAATAGTAGTGTCAATTTTTTTTTTTTACCAAGATCATAGAGTTTATATTAAAACCAAGGATTTCACAGAGACTCATTTTTGTTTTTTTCTTTTTCCACACAAAAAAATTAACATGTAGAATAAAACCCACTAAAGTTTAAAAGGTGTTGCCATTTTTTTCTTAACTTTGCTTTTTTCAAAGAGCTTAGATTTATAATTCTAAGAAATACAAGATAAGACACACACATGTGTAAGTATACCTGGGACTTAGCAATAAGTCATGGGCACCTAGACCACAGCTCTTGAAGCAGAGAGCAAAAGTGGCCCCAAGTAATTTGCAACGTCCTCCCACTATACATCCTGCCTCACCTTTGGATGCTTGGCTCAGCCATGTGACTTGACTTGGCCAATGAGATATTAGCAAATGGACCCGGGCAGAGTCTTGAAAAGGCTTTGTATATTTCTTTTTGTGCTTTTCCCATCTATCACCAGCATTAGAACATGCCAGGGCTAGCCTGCTAGCAGATAGGAAATATTTAGAGCAGAGCTAAGACATTCCAGCCAAAGACAGCCTAGATCATCACCCAGCCAGCCAACCCTGACATGGGATTGAACTTAGACAACCTCAGCAGAGTTGCCTAGGTGACCTCAGCTGATTGCAGGCATAAGAGAAATAAACATGTATAGTATGGCTTACTTGACATCCAACAGATTCACATATAAGCTTTGTACTTTGTAGTAAGATTATTCTCCAAATAGGGTAGCAAGTTGCATAAAGTCAAAGTAGTATTTGGTTTTATTAAAGTAACTAATAAAAATGTATTCAGTTTATGTTTTTTAATAAAATTGTACACACAGTCTGAATTTTGAAGTGTTGGAAGATAATTCAACAATACATCTACTGCTGAACTCAGCTCACAAGCCAGTAACTATCAACCCCTGTCCTAGGTACCGAGAAGACTCTATGATTTCAAGTTGTTTACAGATTTTGTGGGAAGGACAAACAGTATATTACATAAAAGAAATTATAAGTGTCTTAATGCTTACCATGTGGACAAATGTAAACAATTTGGTTTCAAAATGTTTTCTGGAAAGCTTGCTATTGCTCCTAAAACATAAAATCAGACTAATCCCTGCAATTAAGGAGTTTACTCTCTATTTTAAAAATATATAACTGATAGGCAACCATATTCCAAGAGATTCATTTTAAGTCTAACTTTTTCAGAACGTACTAAACTCCAAAAATATAAATGCCTGCAAAGATAAACTGTTTATTAATAAATTTATAAATAAAGTCTTCAGCAAACACAGCTTCCTGAGAAAAAGCAATTCAAAGATCAATATTTCCTTTTAAATTTTATCACAACTTGGACAATGTTTTCTAAAGAAATCACAATTTAAAAAATGTTGGAAAGCCAATTCAGTTGCTGAATTCATAAGATAACTTACTGTAATCATATATTATCATATTTATAGCTAACATCACATGGTCCCTTCCAAATTGTCAACTCTGAGGGTAAAACCTAGTTATGTTGACATCTGTTTTCTCAAACGATTATAATTTCCTGTTTCATTCTCTTGTCTATCTGCTTGGGGCAGCTAAAATTAAGACAGTGGAGACCATTAGTCTGATAAAACAATGGAAGGGAATTGGTATTGGTGTAGGAGCCACTCACCAGAAATGCTGTAAGTATGACTAGGTTTTGCAGAAGTAATTACAGTACACACCCCCATACCAACATCAGGATCAAGGATCACAGTTAAAGTAACAATGCCCATTGCAACTGGGGAACTGAGGTCCTGGAGACTCCTAACTCGGATGCCTGAATAAGCCAGGTCAGGTACAATAAGCAAGCAGGGCAAACCTGGTTACAGTATACATGTGTCCTTGGCTTCTGAGTAGTGGAGATGGCACTAAACTGGCAAGCCCGTATGCCAACAACAACAACAAAAAACAAATAAATGGGTTTCAGCTACTAATCCCTAACCAATATTTGCCATGTAAAAGGGTAGAGCTCCAAACTGCCAGGATTTTATACATACATATTAAACGGAACCGCAAATAGAGATTTCTACGTATTATCTGTAAAACTGCACATGTCACAATTTTTAAAACCACTGTGTAGAACAAACAAGACACCTGTTTAAGCATTCGTGCTTTCCCAAAGATGATGTCACCTTTGTTCCTGGTCCAGGAAGCTGAAAGGAAGAGGTGACTTCCTTTCATTTTTTCTCCCTCCTTCCTCCCTGTATTCCACCAACAGTGCTACTTAAAGTGTGGCTATGGAATACTGCCACTCCACAAACTATTTTTGTCTTTTCTGGCCTAAGAAAAGATAAGTATGATGAACAGGTAACCTCCATGATCCAGCCCCCTGTATTCATGCTCTTGTGTGTAATGCTGTCTCGAGTGTGAACAGTATCAGTGACTTGCTTCCAACCAAAAGAAATACAAAGATGACAGAATGTTACTTCTATGATTATGTTATGTAAAATTCCATCTTGCTAGCAAACTCACTCTAGAGTTTCTTTCTCCCCCTTGTTGACTTTGAAGAAGCAAACTGTCATGAATCCTACAGCTACAGAGAAATGAAGTCTGTCAACGACTTTAGGGAGCTTGGAAGTAGATCCCTTCCCAGTCAAGCAGCTCTTGAGACCACAGCCCCAAATGAAAGCTATATTGCAGCTGGGTAGGACACTGAAGCCAAAAAACCCATCTAACCCATGTCTGAACTTCTGACTCACATGAACTGTGGCAATAAATGTTTGCTATCTTAACACCACTAAATTTGGAATAATCTGTTATATATCAACAGCAAACTAATACAAGGGGCCTGCCCTTCGATGCAAATTAACTGTATAACTAGGCACATTGTTTAGTTTGACTGGTACTTATTTTTCGTAACAGTACTTTCTCAATGAAGGAAGCAATCCATTGAATTATACTCAGATTCAAGCACCTCATCTCATAGCAGCCCCATACTTTGAGTTAGACAATTGATAGGCATGGTGGAAAGAGAGGCCTGGTCTAACTTTATATGCAGAAAATGAGTAAGGTACATTTTCTTGCTTTAACTTAGAATTTTGTCTAACGATATATGTAATAGAGGTAGTCGAGGGCAGGGTCAGGGAAATGGAGACTATAGCAAAGGAGTTCTTATAATAATTGTAATAATTCTAAGTTGCATCATAAAAATTTGCTATCACTACAGATAAAAGCAAAGGATGAGCTAACTGATAATACCTATAAAAAGCTGAGAAAAACACCACAATGTAGTGAGGAAAGCAAGACAAACATTCCCGTAGAATCCTTCTCCTCCTACTTACCCTGGGGCATTTGAAAATCTAGAGAATCTAATAATCTAGTACTCACCATCGGCAAGGAAACCAATTAGTCATTCTTTGTCATTCTCTGCTCATATGTTATTTCCTAACAACAAAATCACTTATAGACCTGTGCAGAAACTACATCTTTCCTCTACTTCTCGGTCCCAGATCTAGCTAACCCCTGTGCCCTCTAAAGATTTAACTGGCTTGCCCTTACCCTAAAGAAGCATTCTTTAGTAAGTTTCTTCCTCTGGATAACTTGCTAACACCCTGTGCAACCTCCATCATTTCACTTCTTGCCCTGTATCATAATTACCTCTTTCAGTGACTGTCTTATCCACTGGAGTAATTGCTACTTCAGAAATCATGGCTTTCATTTTTGTATTTCCAGCACTTAGGAGCATGCCTTGCTCATAGAAGGCACTCAATAAATACTGAGTACAGAGAAAATTAATTATTCTATTCGAGGCTTTGTAAGAGCAAAGAGAAACAACTTAACTATGAGGCAACAGTAAGCTTGGATGATGCAGGCAAAAACATGCTGAGAGGTTTTAAACACTAAATCTGTTAGTTTTACGCTCATCAGCCTAAAAGAGGTTTCTTCAAAGGTACAAGATTTACACAGAACAATAAGAAACTAAGAATTTTACAACCCAAAACTTGTTAAAATTGAAAGAAATATCACAGGTACTCACTATACCCAGATGTTAAATTCTTTCATATCTTGCTTCAAGCACCACGTGTATATTAACTCATATTTAATATAAAAAGCTATGCTTTTTCTAAGAACATTTCTTTTTTTAATTTTTTTAAAGAGACAGGGTCTTAGCCCATGATTCATGCTAAAGTACAGTGGTGCAATAATAGCTTACTGCAGCCTTGAACTCCTAGGTTCATGTGATCCTCCTGCCTCAGCCTATGGAGTAGCTGAGATTGTAAGTGTCCACCAGCACACCCAGCTAATTTTTAAAATTTGTATTCATACTTTTAGAGATAGGGTCTCCATGTGTTTCCCAGGTTGGTCTCAAATTCCTGGCCTCAAGTGATCCTCCCAACCTCAGCCTCCCAAGTCACTGGGTTTGCAGGCTCAAGGCACCATATGTGACCTAAAAGCATTTTTTATCAGAGTCCTACTTACCCAGTTTTGTCAGGTGCCAGGAAATAAGGGAGCCCTCACCTAGGAGATCCCTCTGGTCAGAGTGGCCCCGCATCCTCAGAGTGGGAGATTCAGTCCTGCATTTATACCTCCCCTCGAGATCAATTCCGTAAAGTACAACAGGTGGCTCACAGGACAGCATTCCTTTTCAGTTGATCAACTGATTTGTTTGGAGATCAGCTCTTAACATTTATTTCAATGGTTTAACAAGATAAATTTAAAATCATTTTTTCCTCAAGAAATTTCAAGGTGATCTTAATAGTATTTTACCAACTTCCACTATGACACCTTCTTCAGAGAACTTAACCTATTCCTTCTGAAAGATCAAAATTCAGACCCCTTTACTCTGAAACTGAATCCTCCACTACTTCTCTACCCACCTCCTCCATCACCCTCAAAACATTAAATAAACTGGGGTGTTGTTTCTCTTTTTATTTCAGATGCCCAGGCCTGGTTGGTAAAAGTTTAACTGCTTAGGTAATTATTATGCACTATATTAAGTATACTATGTGTCAAATGCTCTACCTAGTAGAGGATCTGCTGAAAAGGCTTAAGAGTGAAAACTACCAAAGGGAATTTCTCACCTTCCCACTGGGCACACAGGACCTGAAGCTCAGTGCCAGATGCTCCCTACACCTCCTTTTGCTGGTGAATCTAAGCCTGAATTATTATTCTTTGTCCAGCAAATTTAGACAACAAGTTAAGCATGAATACTGCTTTCATAGTAGCCTTAGCCAAACAAAAATGTGAGCATTTTATTTTGTAAACATCTATACAAACATAGAACTTTTGTGTTAGAAAAAGTTACAAATCAATGACAATATTAAATAAAGCCAATGCTTTAGAAATGATACAGAATAGGCAATTCCCAGAAGACAGGTATTTGAGTGGCTGAAAAACAAATCTGTAAAAAGGTCAATCTCAAGCAAAAGTCAAATTAAAATGAGACATACACACTTTTAAAACTGCAGTAATTTTTAAAAATGTGTAAGAAGTGTGTTAAGAAGTTGACATTCATACAGTGCTGTTCAGCTGATAGCTTTTTTAGAGAAAAATTTGGTAATATGCCCCCAAAACCTTAACAAATTTTAGACATTGATCCTAGCTATTCTACTTCTTAGAACTCTAAGGAAACAAGAAGAGATGGCCAGAGACTTATGTACTAGGATTTTTCTATGATGATGATAAGGCTAGAGAATCCAAATCTCTCACAATAAAGAGGTAATAATATAAAAAATGGTATGTGATACAATAGACTATTATGCTATATTTTTTATGACATGTAACATGCTTGTAACATATTAAATTAAAAATGGCACCAAAATTGTTTAAAATACAATTATTTTATTTTTAAAGTATACATAAATGCATAGCAAAAACCTATGCATATTAAAATGGTATTAGTCATTATCTGTGAGAGGCAGACTGATCAGTGACTTACTTTCTTATTCACATTCTTATTCTAAACTTTTCCAACCCATATGTGTGGCCTATCAGATTTGTAAAAATGATGAAAATCCAAGGCATAGGATTTGAAGGCATATATTTCTATGCCCTGCTAAGAACAGACTCAGTTTTAATATTTCCTTAGGTTCTGATATAAGACGATTCTCCAAAAAGCCCCACGCCAACCTAATCTGAAGAAGCAGATAAAGAGTAGTTGTCAGAACAAGAATTCAATACCAGTTAAGTCACTTTTCCCAAATTTACTTCTAATAAGTCTTTGTTAAAAAGCAAAGGTTCAAATGTTTAGTGTTATTGAAAAGATTAGCTCACTGCTGAGAGAGAATAAAAAACAATTCTGTATTAAAGCCAACTAATTCAATCTTATTTTTAAATGTCACCAAATATGGGTTCTCTCAAATTAAGCCATCCAATTGGTAGTATCTGGTGGCTGATTCTGCTTAATTCTACTAAATATAAATCATTATCTTAAGGAATCAGTAGTATATTTTATTCTTATTATTCTTTGGTGTTTTGTTAGTGATCATAAAGTTGGACTTAACTTTGAGGACAGGACTGACAAAGAAAGGATACTTAGTCCCATGGACCTTTCAGTCCTGGGAGTCTGTGACTACTAATCCTTAAACATTTCCAATAAGTTTACGTTTTAGTTACAAATTAGTTATCTGTAAACTAGAACTTTAAAGAATCTTAAAACATAAATCCTTTTTAATTCTGAATGACTTCGACTCTCTACATTTTAAAATAATTCAGTCAAATAAAATAAGAATAAATTAGTCTTTTGTGTGTCAGATGAAACACACACGCATACACAGAATAAATGTTTTTTGTTCTCGAAGGATTTTGTTATAATCTCCACTTGTAATGTAACATGGGAACAAAGTAGTTGCACCAATTACTCAAAATTAAGTTCCACTTCTCGATTTACAAGCTTCCATTTTATTCTATCAATTCTTAGCTGTCACGGACTCAGAAAATTATTACAGCCATCAATAGGAAGATTGCTTTAGTGGTACAGATGGCTGTCCTTTTATAGGCCAACTTAATGACTTGTTCTTATCTAATCTGTCATCTGTTATTTAGTTGTCATTATGAACTTTTTGGGTTCCATATCAATCAATTTTCCATGTTTACTAAACAGATGGCTTTATTTGGGGAAAAAAGGCAAAGCAAGAAAATGACATTACATGATTAAAAAATTTCAAAAGGCTACATACACTTTTTAATATTCCTAAATGGAATGAAAAATTGCTCTTAAAAAAACTAAATTTGAAGTAAAATGAAATAGATTTTAAAACTCAATGGACATTCAAAGAAACAATCAGTAGCAGTTATCTACAAATCAAACAAACTACTTCCAAAACAGCAATAGGTTATTCTTTCGGTTTTTGTCACAAAAATTTTTAAAAATTTATCTTGACAAATAGAGATGGCAAATGTCAATGATGCAACTCATCAATTCAGAAGCTCTTTATGTTATAATTCACAGGTGTACCTCCTTTGTCTAGTATTTGTAATCTTATTTAGAGAGAAGGTAATGACATAAATACTTCCATTTACTAAAAATTGTTCCTTATCTTTGTCTGTTTATGATGATTTTGTTTAATCACTGGGTCATTATCAAATCGACACCCAAACTCAAGAAGCATAATGGAAATTGTAAAGGGCTTGCCTCAATGAGTTCAGAGATCCCCAAAAAATAATTGGCACTGTGCTCTGAAAGAACACTGAGTTCACACTGTACCAGAGAAAGAACTTGACAATTGTAAGAAACTAAAATATATAATCATGAAATAATTTTGTTATGAGAGGTATTTAAAATTGTGTTTGCTCAGGAAGGATATTTACCAAGTCTTGGGATTCGCTCTATCACCTCCTAACTATGCTGCAAAAGTGCCAGAGCAGAGCCTTCTGAAACAGTTTCCCAGTGCCATACTAAGCACATCTTCCATTGTAGAACAGATTGCATTTAACTATTCTTTTACTTGCCCAACTTGAAGGCTCCTGAGCAGCAACAAAACCAACAATAAGAAAGAATATGCATGATAGCCTAATTCTTTATGTTCTTCAGACAATGTAGAAGAACTTAAAATGGAAAGCCAATTTTTCAAAAAGGACAAATCATTTGAAGGATTTCTTTCTTATATGATAACCAGAGTAAAATTTAAGACTAGTGTAGGTAATTGTCCTGCCACTCCATTCTAAGCTGTGTGTGAAAGTACTCCATCAGCTTAATGAGAATACCATGAAATATAAAACACCTATTTCAATACAAGGTATTCAGAAGCTTTAACAGAAGCTACCAAAAGAAAACTGAAAACAGATACTTGATTGAGACTGACAAAAATCTTCTATTCCCTCTTATGGAAAATTAAAACAAAATGGGCTATTACATATCAGGAAGCCAGAGACATAAAAGCCAAGAATACAGAGTAAATCATACGAATGCCTTTACAGAAACTTAGAGTAAGAATTTTAACAAATACTTCTCTTAGGTCTTCAGCTCGCATTTTTCAGGCAGAGAACATCTATTTGATGTCAATTATGTGACTAGAACTGGGCCAGGTGCTTTAAATGTCATGGATCAATATCAGATAACTAGTGAAATCAGTGCAAATTCAACCAATGAAGCTCTCAAAGCAATAAGGTGAAAAACCACATTTTAGAGGAGAACCATACAACACAGTCAGGTTCTAGTTCAAGTCACGTTTCTTTCCTTCAGATCGGCTGGTCCATGATAAGTTTTGATGTGTCTAAAATACTATGTAGGCATTCTTAAGTGATTAAGGAACTCGGGATTTTTTTAAATAATTAGGTCTTCCCCAGGTAAACACCATCCAAGATGACCTTTTTTTTTTTTTTTTTGAGACAGACTCTCGCCTTGTCACCCAGGCTGGAGTGCAGGGGCGTGATCTCAGCTCAAGGCAAACTCTGCCTCTTGGATTCAAGTGATTCTTCTGCCTCAGCCTTTTGAGTAGCTGGGATTACAGGTACCTGCCACCACACTTGGCTATTTTTTTTGTATTTTTAGTAAAGACCGGGTTTTGCCATGTTGGTCAGACTGGTCTTGAACCTCTGACCTCAGGTGATCCACCAGCCTCGGTCTCCCAAAGTGGTGGAATTACAGGCATGAGCCTCTGTGCCCGTCCCAAGATCACTTTTAATGGTTCTCAACACATTAAATGATGATTTCTCAACTAAGTTTTACACACTATATAAAGATTAGTTGACATCAATTCTCACTCAAAGCCAGGAAGGTTAGTCCAACATGAAAATATTCTGTGGATGTTGTACTTTGGCATAGTATTCTCTGTAGTGTAAATTTTCATATTGGTACATGTATTTAACATATTGCATAAGCGTATTTTAAAATTTTTGAACTATGTTCTACTGTTAATTTTCACAACAATTAATCACATGGCCATCATAGTTTTTGCATAGGACTATCCTGTTGTTCAAGAACAGTTTTAGCATTCCACGTCTCTCCATCATACTGGCTTGAACTGACCTTCTCCCAATAGATAAATGACTTTCAAAATGTGGTCCTAGAACAGCAGCATCAGCATCACCTGGGAACATGTTAGAGGTTCAAACTATAAACTTCCAACTCAAACCTACGGAATCAAAACTCTGGGGATAGGGCTTAGCAATTTGTCTTTTATTATGTCCTCCAGGTGTTTGGAGAACCATATAAGTTTTGAGAAAGAATACGCTGGATCTTATTGTTCTCCAAGGCAAAGTCCAATTCACTTAGCTTGGTATTCTTTACTGCACCTACTAGCACCCTCAACATAACAAGCACTTAATACATACTTGTGATTTAAAATAGATCAAAATGTTCTAAAGACAGAACTCATTTTAGAGAATAATCCTTTCCAGGCACTATTTGGAGATTTTGATACTAGAGATGTATTTGAATGAGAAGTTTCCTTTCCCAAACCTAGTGCTAGGTTCTGTGAACTTGACATTAATTTAAACCAAGGATGGACCACAGTCAGAATGAAGGAAGATGCGGAAGAAAGAAACAAAGAAGAAAACCACTCTATTCCTTCTGGCATTTGGCACAAAGATCTCGGGTGTTTCCCACACCCTTAAGAAGTAAATCACACTGAATTATGATAATTGAGCAAGTATTCGTGTAAGCCTACGCAAAAAAGTTAAGGCCATAGTATTCTGACATAATCAAAACCAGCTTTATTTCAGAAAGAGAGCATAGTGAGAGGCTAATAAACACTCCTAAGTAAAGAAGGGGAAGATAACACAGATACAGCATGGTAGGTCTATACTTCTTGGTGCTCATGCATTTCTCAGCCAGCCTCTGCATTTGTGGCCCATCAATCAAAAGTCTGGACTTGGGAGCCAGTTGAACTGGGTTATAATCTGGCTCCAGTCTTCACCAGTTATAGGTCTTTGGGGAAATTATTCATCTCCTTTGTGCCTGACTGTCTTCATCTATAAAGTGGAGTAATGATGGTAACTAACTCATAGAACTGATGGCAGATTTATATTCAATAATGTGTGTTGCAAATGCTCAGTAAATGGCAGTTTGTTTCTATTTGTCTATAGGAGGTGTTGAGGGGTTGTGGTCCACTTGTTGAAGCAAAAGGACATAAAGCAAAAGGTCATTAAGTGATGGTTGGTATCCCATCAGCGCTTGCCCAGCAATGAGGACACAGCAGGTACTCCAGAAGTGAGCCTAATCACATGCATTATACCACAGTACAAAGAAGCCTTCCCCAAGGGTCTTAGTTGTGAATTAAACAGCAGAGATTTTGTCACATCACAGAACAGACTGGCTTGACTTCATGATATTTGGATACAAAACTGAGAAAATTAAACTTCTGAAATACATAATTTCTTTGAATATCAAAATAACTTTTTCTAATTCTATGACAGCCCATGAACCCCTCACCACAGCAATCCGCGCACCACTTGTTTTCAGCCAAAGAGATAGGAGCAAAAGGTTCTGGTGTTTATCTTCTGGGTTTTATCTTTTTCTTGATAGATTATGAAATTCCAGTGTCCTCCAGACAGGCCCATTTTCATGAAACCAACCACTGTCTTTCCTAAAAGCACAGCAGCATCACAGGCAAAGGTCCCAAGGTAAAAGAACTTTATTTATCAGGTTGGCTTTCTATGACAAGTCAATAAAATCCAACAATGATGGGAAATGCAGGATGTAGCAGAGATCCTTGAAAGCCATTAGCAAGGAGCATGGATGAAAAGCAATTATGCAAACACTAGAACATTCAGGACTATTTTTCAAGCTGTAGGGAAATGACAGATCCCACTTTGGACAAAGAATACAAATGTGCAGTTTGAAAGTTCCCCATTAGGTGCATCTACCATTTCCATTATATTCATATATTAAGCTTTTTTAGGGTTTCTATTAAACTTCATAATCTTCATATTTATGACCATAACCAAAGTTTAAGTAAAGATAGGCAAGAAATTTTTTTCTTTGAGATGGAGTCACACTCTGAAACAATCTCAAAAAGCCTTCAGAACGTACAAATTTGCTGGCTGTATAAAGACAAATGCAAGTTAAGGAGGTTCAAGGAAAAAGGGAAAGAATGCTAAGAAAGGGAAACACGAGAGAAGGCACTGGGGCCAATAACGCACAGAGTTCAGATACTGAACAGGGAAGTGAACGATTCAGTCTAGAAGAATGTTATGGTAGAATAGAAAAATGCACGTCTTTGACACTGAGAGCCCTGGGTTTTCATTCTGTCTTTCTGTAACTTTTGGTAAGGCATGTAACTTCACTGAGATTCACTTTGAGCACCCACAAAATTAGGGCAACGATGCCTATCCTATGAAATAGGTAACTAATATATGGCAGCAATACCTAGTAGGCATACAAACTCTTTTCTCTTCCCCTTATCAAATCAGAAGCCTGTTAATTCAAAATCAATATGGCCAAAGCCAAATTCACAACATCTTCTCACAGGCTTTCCTCCTCAACCAACCCGTCTTACCAATCGAGCCACCTTGTCTCCACTGACCCAGGCTTGGAATGTCTGACTGATGGCTGTCTCAACTTCACCTTCAAAACAATTGCCTGCTCAAGTTAAATCCCTTTCAAACAATTCATTTTGATCCCTTATCCCTGTTTTGTCAACTGCGACCCAAACCTAAGTCTGAATTATGGAAAAAGCCTTCTGTCCAACCCATGTGATTCCTACTTCTCTTCCCACAAATTCATATACATCCTACTGCTTAGCTTATCTTTTTCAAATACTGGTGTAATATGTCCTGGCAATGGCTCCCTGTTTCCTACTACTCAGTGATTTATTCATCCATTCATCCAATAAACAGTTACTGGATATCCACCAAATACCAAGTACTGTGCTATGTACTGAAGATGCAAAAATGAGTAAGTCATGCCCTTGAAAGTCCAGAGGGGAGAAGCAAACAGATGGATTACAATACAATGCTATAAAAAAGAGACAAAACTAGAAATTCACTTTATAAGATGAACACTTTATAAAATCTCACAGAAATGGTGCTGTATTTGAACAGCATCTCAAGAAATGAGAGGTGGAGGTCAAGCAAAAAAAAAAAAGTGGAGAAGGGCACTATTCTTCAAGGGCACACACACAAAAAAAAACCCCAGTGTTTTCTAAATAAAAGACACCCCCCTCTGACTATAGAGGAGGTTGACTGGATTTCCTGCAGCAGTAAGTGTGTAAATGAGTGACTAGCTAGGATGCAAGGCTTCCCACCTTTGACCAACCAAGTAAACAAAGGACAGATTCTTCATAGAAGATGCAATGGCAACAGGTGATGAGCTTCTTTGGGCAACTATTGAGTCAGTTATGTAGGTAAAGGGGTAGAGATTCAAAAACCAAACAAACAAGAGACAACAAAAGCACGACGGTATTTCAGACATGGACCCCCACTGGCCAGAGAGACAGATTTTACACCTCAATGACAGTGAACACAGAACTTAGACCATTTAAAATACAAATTCTTACCACATCTCTCCTGACTCCTACAAACGCTAAAGGGCAACACGAAAGGAGGATTAGTCCTTTTGAAGGAAGTGAGCTTTTAAACCACCTCACATCTCACGGGAATCCATTCATGAGAAAGTCAAATGCAGAAGTCTGTTCCACTCTAGCCCTCATTTATAGAAAAAGTTTTCTCCTTCCATTCTTAAGTGACACAAGTTAACTCAAAATCAGCAGCATCCCACAGTCACTCAACAAAAGTGTACACACATCTCCTGCCATGGGTGTCACAAATCTGTGGTTAATACTGAGATTTTAAAAAATAATAATTTTATTGTGTGTATTTGAAGTTTATAGCATATTACAGAATATATATAGATAGCAAAATGGTTACTAAGTGAACCAAATTAACATATCATCTCACATGGTTATTTCTTGTGTATGACAAGAGCAGCTAAAATCTACTTCCTTAACAAAATCCCTAATACAATATAATTTTATTAACTCCAGTCCTCACATTATACACTTTGGATCTTTAAACTTATTAATCCCACATATCTGCTGCTTGACATTGAGATTTAACACTTAGAAGCTACGAGCATATCAAATATGAAGGCTTTTCTGTTCAAATGTTTTTTGGAGGGGGGCAACAAAATGTCTTGTTTTAATTTCATTTTCAGAACAAATTGATTTATCCTACCACACTTTTTATTTCTAGCAAGCATGATACGACCAGGTATGAGCTGTGTGCTTATTGTGGATAAGGACGGTGTGTTAGTTACCTCTTTATCCCAGCACAGGGTCTGCCATTTAAGTGTTCAGCGAATTAATCATGAGAGAGAATAGTACATGCGATACATGTCCTATATTTTTATCACCTAGGTGAATGGAGTTATATTTTTATCACCTAGGTGAATGGAGTTGAACACCTCATCTATTCAATGGTACCTCCAATTTTATTAACTTTTCTGAGACTCATTTCCTTCATCAATAAAACGTGGATCAAACTGCCTTCCTTACATAGTTACAGAGAGGGATAAATAGGGCATGGTATACAAAAAGTCAAATGAGTCTTTAATAAATGGGAGACAAATCCCAAGCCAAAGGAGGGGCGAAAAGGCCCTTGTTAGAGAAATCAGAAGTTAAACCACCATAACAATGTCCATCAACAGCAGAGAACTTCAGAAGGTATCCTCAGCCTTTTGGAAATGTCCTTTAATTTATTCATGTTGGGTAATCTAGCAATTGAAAAGGAAAGATGCTGTTAAGTTCAAATGTAGATATTCATTATAGGAGCGGAATGAGTGACAGGTAACAGTTTCCAGGGAAGAGAAAGACAATATCAAAGAAAGAGTTGGGTATCACCGCCCCCACAAACAAAAACAAAAACAAAAACTATCATTAGAGTGAACCAGCAGAATGGGAAAAAAATTTTACAATCTACCCATCTGACAAAGGGCTAATATCTACAAAGAACTAAAACAGATTTATAAAAAAAAGCAAACCACCCAATCAAAAAGTGGGTGAAGGACATGAACAGACACTTTTCAAAAGAAGATATTTATGCAGCCAACAAACATATGAAAAAAAGCTCCTCATCACTGGTCATTAGAGAAATACCAGTCAACACCACATTGAGATACCATCTCATGCCAGTTAGAATGGCGATCATTAAAAAATCTGGAGACAACAGACGGTGGAGATGATGTGGAGAAATAAGAACGTTTTTACACTGTTGGTGGGAGTGTAAATTAGTTCAACCATTGTGGAAGACACTGTGGCAATTCCTCAAGGATCTAGAAATAGAAATACCATTTGACCCAGCAATCCCATTACTTGGTATATACCCAAAGGATTATAAATTATTCTATTATAAAGACACATGCACATGTATGTTCATTGCAGCACTGTTTACAATAGCAAAGACTTTGAACCAACCCAAATGCTCATCAATGATAGACTGGATAAAGAAGATGTGGCACATATACACCATGGAATACTATGCAGCCATATAAAAGGATGAGTTCATGTCCTTTGCAGGGACATAGATGAATCTGGAAACCATCATTCTCAGTAAAATGACACAAGAACAGAAAACCAAACTCTACATATTCTTACTCATAAGTGGGTGTTGAACAATGAGAACACACGGATACAGAGAGGGGAACATCACACACTAGGGCCTGTCGGTGGTGAGGGGGCTAGGGGAGGGATAGCAGGGGGTGGGGAATTGGGAAGGGATAACATTAGAATACCTAATGTAGGTGATGGGGGCATTGATACAGTAAACCACCATGGCATGTGTATACCTATGTCACAATCCTACAAGATCTGCACACGTACCCTAGAACTTAAAGTATAATTTTAAAAAAAAAAATACTCATTTAAAACTTAAAACTACGTTTAATTTTACATTGATCTTTATGAATCTCTAAAGCAACATGGAAAACTGCTGAACTTTTCAAAACAAATCTAACCATGTTATCGTTCTGCTTTTATTTCAAGTAATGGCTACAATGTATTGAACATATAACTAAGCAATGTATGCCAGACACTGTATTAATTGCTTTATATGGATCTCATTTATTCCCACAACTCTGATATGTATATGACCACTATCCCTGTTTTATAGCTGAGTAAACCTGGAGATGTGGAGTGGTTACATTGTTTTTACGAGGTTATACAGCTAGAAAATAAGAGGCAGCTAGAACTTGAGCCCACTGAATTCTAATGGTGTCACTATAAAGCCCCTGGACTGGGAATCTCCTGTCTCCATCACTCCCCACTCTGTTCCCACTCTGCTCTGTACCCCAGGAGTCTGGCCTCTACGAACTCCAACCAGCTTCCCTGGCCCCCTTGGCTTCAGTGAGTTTGGGTGATAGAATCCAGGCAGAAGATGAAGGAAGAATAGGTCAGGTTATTTATTCCTCTGGGTCCTTCCTGGAAGGTCACTTCAGTCTAACTTCCTCAATGGAAGGTCACCACCCTCTAAAGGCAGGCTCGTCTCCATACCTCTGTCCTTTGAGGTTCCCACAACTGCTCCCTCTCTTTGTCCCTAGATCAAGGGGTGGTCAAAGCTCTGCCATTACTGATCTGTTTCTACATCACCACCTGTGGTTTCCCTACATCCAGTCCACAACTTTGTAAACAGTCCCATTGTAAATAAACACTTTAATATATCCTGATTCGAATGTGCCATCTGGTTCCTCTTGGAACTCTTGACTGATACAGCCTTCCTAATAAGCCTTTGGTCTAGGAGTAACAAAATAACTGTTCTCCAATAATTCCATGCTTTTCTACACCTGTGCGTCTGTGTATTTCAGGCCGCTTCCAAGTGAAATGCTCTTTCCACTTTCTCTGCTGGCAAATTCTAACTCCTTCTTTATGACTTATCGAGGCAGTTATTTTATGCAAACTTCCTTTGACCCCCCTCCTTGCAATGGGCAAAATAATGGGCTTTCAAAATCATACTATGTAAGCATCTACAACTTGGACAACACATTATACTGTATACATGTGAGACTGCCAAAATTTCAGCATGTTCACTATTCCTGGTATGCAGTAGGTAAAGCAAATGATCAATGGAGTCTTAATGCATATATGCTGTTGTATATATTCTTTATTCTGCTCTACCCAGCATATTAACGTCACAGGCATTCCATTGAGCAACACAGAAGCCCATACATATCCATGCTGGTTCATTTTATGTGCCAATTTGACTGAGCTAAGAGACGCCCAGATAATTGATTAAACATTATTTCTGAGTATGTCAGTGACGGTGTTTCCAGAAGAGATTAGCATTTGAAATAGTGAACCGAGTAAAATAGATATCCTTTCCCAATATGGATGGATGTCAATTAACTGACTGAAGGGCTGAAAAGAACAAAAAGGTAGACGAAGGGAAAATTCACTCTCTCTGCTTGCGCTGAAACATTCACCTTCTGCTACTTTTGGACACTGGTGCTCCTGGTTCTTGGACCTTGGGCCTTAGATTAAATAACACCATAGGGTTTCTTGGTTCTCAGGCTTACAGAGAACAGATCATGAGACTTCTTGGCCTCCATAAAAACTGCATGAAACTATATCATATATATATGTGTGTGTATCTATCTATCCATCCATCCATCCATCCATCCTATTGGTTTCTGGTTCTGTTTTCTCTCACATATTATTACATATGAAGAGAGTATTATATATATGTAATAGTAAGACCTATATATAATATATAACACAATATTATATATATATTTATATATATATATCATATTAAGACCTCTAAAATGAGATCTTTCTGGAAAAACTAAATTCTACATAAATTTATTATTTCTTTATAAAAATGCATAGGGAGCAGAGGGAAGGCAACTAACAAGATATACCTTGAATGTAAGCTTGCAGGTTACATGTTCTCTTTAACAACTTGATTTACTAAAAAAAATACTTGCTTAAACCTTTGAAAAATGTAAGTTGTTTTTCAGTAGTTCATTATATAATCATTGAGTTTTAAATTCTATCACAATTCACTTTTTAAAATAGATCTTAAAGCCACACATATTTACATTAAAATAGTAACTGATTCATACTTACCTAAATAGCTTAATGACTCATTAAAACAACTTTCTTTTCTGTTAAGTCATATTTCTTCCTTTACTCATAATTCAGTTCTCATAAGTCATTAGTTATTTCCAAAGAAGGATGTATTACAGTCATAGACCATTTCTGTTCTTAGAACTTAGAATGCTATCTCTTTCAGAGCAAAATATCTAACATTTCTATGAAAATTTTCAATGATTTAACACTGGTCTTAGATCCGAAGATTTATTATTAAGACATGGTTTCTCAGAAAGCCAACTCCTGCTCTAGTGTGTTTAAATGATTTGATTCTGCATGTTTAGTAACTTTAGTTAGCGCTCAATTGATTTCACTATGGAACATATTTCCTCCTCTCATGAAAGTACATAACAATACCCCTGATTAACAGCTTAATCCATGCAGCATGTAACATTCATAGATGCTAATACCTCTTTGAAGGGCACTTAGTATTTAGAAATCATTTTGCCTCCACTGAATGACCAAACCATGGTGTTCAAAATAAAACATATGCCTGATATAGTAATACGGCAAGTACATATTTGTCAGTAAATGGATATTGCTTTGCATGATTTATTTTCATTTCACAAAATGAGTCCTCAAGAAACTCTACAAATCACTTTTGTGTACCAATGAAATTTGGTAAAAGGAGAAAGGGGCTATGTTCAGGACCTCTCCCCGACTCTTTTTTTCTTTGAGATGGAGTCTCACTCTGTCACCCAGGCTGGAGTGTAGTGATGTAATCTCAGCTCACTGCAACCTCTGCCTCTCAGGTACAAGCGATTCTCCTGCCTCAACCTCTTGAGTAGTAGAGACAGGGTTTCACCATGTTGGCCAGTCTGGTCTCAAACTCCTTACCTCGAGTGATCTGCCTGCCTTGTCCTCCCAAAATGCTGGGATTTTAAGCATGAACCACCACGCCCAGCCTGCTAACCCTTTTTCATATGCCATTTCATTTGACCCTTGCTATGGTTTGAATGCCCCCTCCAAAATTCATACTGAAATTTAATTACCGGAGATAGGACCTCTAAGAAGTGATTAGGTTACGGCAGCTCTACCCTCATGAATGGATTAAAGCTGTTATCACTTATCATGGGAGTATGTTAGTGATGTTGGGAATGGCTTTGTTATAAAAGCAAGCTTTCTCTCATATTCTCTTACCCTTCTGCCTTCCACTCTCATGCCATGAGATGAAACTCACCAGACACTGGCATCATGGTCTTGGACTTTCTAGCTTCCAGAATCATAAGCCTGCATAAACCTCTTTTCTTTATAAATTACCCAGACTGTGGTATTCTTCTACAGAAGCAGCAAACAGACTAAGACAATCCTATAGATAGCAACACTACCAAAGTCAGAAAGGCTAACGAGCTAGCTGAGGCTGATTTCTAATCCCATATTCTTCCCATTAAATCATGTTGTCAGCTCATATAGGTTGAGGCTATACATATGCCAAATGAAAGTATCCATCTGATAGATTCAACTTGAGATTCTACTTTGCCCCATTATATTTGTTCTCTGAGGAGAGTGAAGAAGAAGAAAAGGAGAGGTTTTTGATTTAGGCCATTATCACTGAGCCTCATCAACAGTGAACTAATCTATAAAATGAGCCCAACCTTCCCCTAAAAATACTAAATACTCATAGATACTGGACTGGCCCTTTGATTTTAATTCTCAGAAGATCAGTGTTTTTAATGTTTAATCATTAGTTCTTTTTAATTAAGTCAGGTAATAAGGCTGCCTGGACATTCAATCCCCAAATGAATGGCTTCAATTATCCCAGGACCTGTTTCTCAATCAAGAGCCAAAGCCCTCGGACCAAATAGCTAACATTCCTCAAAGTACCTCTAGATTATTTTCTGAAAAGAATTCAAAGAATATTACATCTTAGTTAATTTTTTAGGGAATGCACTGTTTTTAATGAAAGGGATTTTTTGCTATTTTTTTTTCTTTCTAAAGATATTGGAAAGTCTAAGAAAACTCTTACTCTAAAAAACCAGGAGGTAAGAAAATCTCACACCAAACCCCCTCAGATTTTGTTCTTAGTCAAAATATGTTTGATGTATTTGAAACACTTGATGCCTTTACAAACAAAATTACCTTGATTTATTACGTGAAATCATAATTAGCTATTTTAATTCTTTCTTTCTCTTTCCCTCCCTCCCTTCCTCCCTTCCATCCTTCCTTTCTCTCTGAGATGGAGTCTCGCTCAGTTGTCAGGCTGGAGTCAGCAGCGCAATCTCAGCTCACTGCAACCCCCACCTCCCGGGTTCAAGCGATTCTCCTGGCTCAGCCTCCTGAGTAGCTGGGACTACAGGCGCCCGCCACCACGCCCAGCTAATTTTTGTATTTTTAGTAGAGATGGGTTTCACCATCTTGGCCAGGATGGTCTCCATCTCTTGACCTTGTGATGTGCCCACCATGGCCTCCCAAAGTGCTGGGATTATTTAATTGCTTATTGTTGTTTTAAAATACACAATTTTTATTAACTGAAGCAAACATTACATGGAGTGACCTATAGAAACTTTACAATGGATGAATTTTGGCAAATGTATACACACATTAAATGAAAGCTCTAATCAAGTTATGGAATACTTCTACCACCCTAAGAAATTCCCCAGTGCTCACCTGCAATCAAGCTTCACCTCTTTCATGGAAACTGCTGTTCTGATTTCTATCACCATAAATAAGTTTTGCCTGTTCTTGAAATTAATATGAAGTATGTACACTTTTGTATTGAAGTTCTTTCAACTATTTAGAAGTCCACCATGTATTTACATGTATCACTGGTTTTTCTTGTTATTGGTGAAATACTTTTTATTCCATGAAATGAAAATCTAACATTTTATCTATTCTCTTGATGGACTTTTGGGGTACTTCCAGTTTAGAATCTTTACAAGTAAAGCGACTATGAACATTTCTGTAGCAAATCTTCTGTGGATATATATACTTTCCTTTTGTAGGGGTAAATGCCAGGGAATGAAACTGTTAAATTATAAAACATGTCTTTTTTTTTTTTTTTTTTTTAAAGAAACTAAGGAACTGTTTTCCAAAGTGGTTGTACCATTTCATATTCCCACTAGCTATGTTTAAGTATTTCTGTTACTCTATGATCTTATTCACTGGATGTTTTAATTTTAGCTCTTCAGTGGATGTAGAGTGGTATCTCATTCCTGTTTTGATTGTGTACTTTCATGGTAAATAATGATACTGAGCATCTTTTAATGGAATTATCAGTCATTTGAAAACAAACATATTCATGTATTTATCTGGGCATTCTATCTGTTGAAATATTTCACCTTTTATGTTATCTTATTGGGGTGTTTATTATGAAATGAAGTATAGAAATTTATATATACACACATATGTTCTGCATACATGTCTTTTATCAGATATATGTATTTTAAGTATTTTTCTCCAATCTGTAGCTTGCCTTTCTATTTTCTTAAGTGGGTCTTTTGATAATCAGAAGGTTTTTATTTTAATGAAGTTCAATGTATTAACTTACTTTTTCTTTTATAGCTAGCGCTTTTGGTGTGCTCTTTAAGAAATCTCTGCCTAAGACTGTAAGATATTTTTCCTCTAATTTTTTATAGAATTTCTACAGTTTTTGCATTTATATGTAAATGTATAAAGCATCTCAAAATAATTCATTTTCTTAGCTTTTCCTCTGTTTAGATAATTTCTATTGATATGGCTCAAAGTTCACTGACATTTTAGCATGCTTTAGCATGCAGAGTCTAGTTGGCTGTTAATTCCATTCAGTATATTTCAATCATGGCATTTTTCTTTCTTTTTTTTTTTTCCTGAAACAGGGTCTCACTCTGTCACCTGGGCTGGAGTACAGTGGCATGATCAGAACTCACTGCAGTCTTGACGTCCCAGGTTCAAGTGATCCTCCCACCTCAGCCTCTTGTGTAGCTCAAATCACAGGTATGCACCAGCATGCCTTGCTAATTTTAATTTTTTGTAGAGGTGGGCTCTCACCATGTTACCCCTGGCTGGTCTTGAACTTCTATCAAACAATTCTCCCACCTCAGCCTCACAAAGTGCTGGAATTACAGGCATAAGCCACCATGCCCAGCCATGGCACTTTCTGATCCTAGAATTTCCATTTCATTTTTATAGCAGTTTTTAGGTAAGATTCTTCATCTGTTCATGAGTAGTATCTATGTTTTCCTTTAAGTTCTTTAACAATATTATAATGGCTATGCTAACTCTAATATCTTGGTCATCTTCCATCTGTTTCCAATGATTCCTTGTTTTCTTCATTAGTTGTCTTCGTTACATGCATTATAATTTTGAATGATACACATCCTAATGTGTCTGAATTATCTTTTCTTCCCTTATCATACTATTTTTGTGGCAGTCATTTAAATTATTGGCAGGTCCTCTTGATCCTTTCATGTTTGTTTTTATACTCTGCTAGAGTGGGCTTACTTGGTTTTATTCTTCATTTTAGATCGTGATTCTCCTAAGGTATGTCTCTTCTATAGCCCCAGCTGAGTTTCTAAGCGGTTGAACAAGACCTTCTACTCTGGCTAGGACAGGACTCCAATATCTCTCAGCAATGTGTGACCTTCGGTGCCTCTGTTAAGAAAGTTCTGCAGAAGCCACCCTCTACTACGTCTTACAGAGTCCCACTCTGTGCATATATAGCCTAGTCACTGGCCAATGACACACAAGTCACCCTCATTAAACCAATATAAAGACAAGTTCAACAGTATTTTACAGAGCATCTTTTAAGCTACAGAGAAAAAACAGTCATGATTAACTATGTTGGCAATTATTTTAAGCTACATAAAAAAGATGTTTGTACCATATCTGTATTATCCTAATAAACAAAAGAGTACACTACAGGAGTACATGATTCACCGTCTATGTTTAAGAGCTTTGAATCTCAATTCCTCACACCTCGTGCCATTTTTTTCCTAATATGTAAAATGAACAGCTGCTAGGAAAACTTATGTCATCTGTATTAAGTTTATGGTATACACTCGTATTAACAACATTTTTGGCCAAGATTCAAAATGACTTCATGTTTTCTAAAGCCCGATTCAGTTAGAACTTGAGGTCAAGCAAAGAAATCAGGTGTAAGAGCTGACATAAAAATGGATTTCCACTTCAACACACTTTCAGGTATTTTAGAAATTAACTGTTTGGCGTGTTTTTCTATTCATACTCCAGATCCTCTAGCCTAGTAAAATTACCTCCCCTCAGGGCTTTCATTAGTGTCAGTTCACTGAAGATGCCCCTGTCATTTCAAGGTCACACCTGCTCATGAGTGTAAATATTCATCTAGATATCCACCTTAAATCCAAAAATTCCACAACGGAATTCCTTCTCTTCTTCCCACGAAAACCTGTACCTCTTCCTGAATCTGCAATCTGGCTGCACTATGTACCTAGTCACCTAGAGGCGCACTTCCACCCCCTCTCTCTTTCAGCTTTTCTTCTGTCTGATGCAACACTAAACCCCAATAGCTTCCTTCTTTAATTATATCTGAAGTTTGTCCCTCTGTTTCCATCTCTGCTCCAAAGCAATTTTTTTCCACTCACTTACTCTACTCCTACAGCCTTCAAACTAGTCTCTTCCCTCCTATCCATCCACAACACAGCTTCTAAGCGCTTTTCTTAAAATACTCATTTGATAACACAGTTTCCTGGTTTAAAATTTACCAAGTATTCCCAAACATCCCCAGAAAAAAGTTCACATTGCTTTTCTGCCTTCCGCTGCCTTTTAATTCACTTCTCTGATAATTTACATCCTAGCTCATAGTTAAACAAAACCAGTTGAAACTGCTTGGATGTGCCAGATGGTTTCAGGACCTTAACCCTTTGCACAAGGCAAAACATCCACATGTTCATTCTCGGGACTCAGAACAAATATATGTACCCATCTCTGAACATCTGAGGTAGAAGAGCCTGGTTCTTCTGACCACTACATTGTTCCGATCTGTGTATTTTACTGGATTTATTTGAAATGATCCATTTGTCCTCTATTAGACTGTAAATTCCCTACACAGAGGGAGCATAATAAATATATCTTTATTCTCCTGTATCTAGCACAATGCTTTACCCACAGTGTATTTCCAATACATGTGACAAATGAACTAAATAGAAATTCCCACCTCTGTTAAAGCACAGAGGGAACACTGTGACTGTCACAAAGGGTGGTTCTCAAGATTGAGGTGTTGCCCAGTCACTGCAACTGAAGTTGCTGAGATCAACACCATGATGACAACTGGCTCTTTAGCATAAAGAAAAAGCATCTAGTTATTTTTATTACCAGCCTCTGCCTATGTTCTTTCTTTCTTTATAATATGGCTGGTCAAGTTTTCTAATTTATGTGATCTGTAGTCCTTTACATCTAGATCCATTTAGTTATGTATTATACAAATCTAAAACCATTCAGAGACAAGAGTGGTTAGGATTTTTACCTCATCTCGTGGTGATCCTCTAGCAAGTAACTGTCACTTTTCAAAAATTATTTTAAAATATTTGAACTGGCAACCTAACAGCTTGTTTATACCCAAATGAGTATCTTCAGTACATCTGGACTCTAGAATTCATCTTCCATATTCCCCCTCAAGCTTCTCTCTCAGTCTTATACTCATTTGATAAAGCAGAAAGCCACGGAATGCCCTGTTTCTGTTGAATGTTCCACTGTATCCTATTAGTGGCACATCTAATACTGAGGGGCTACAAAAAGCATGGGTGGGGTTTAAACCATTAGGACAAATACCTTTTTTAAAGCCCTGGTAGGTGCATAATCATATTTGAATGGCTGATGGTGCAAATAACATTAATTTTAGTTACTGCTTAATGACCATTTACTATATATGAGACAGCACATTGAATATTTCATATACATGGTCTCATTCAGTCCAGGAAGGTGGGTTATTGCATCTTTGTAAGATGAGACAACCCAGAGGTGGGGAGTGAGGAGAAGCACAGCAAAACTCCAGGAGAAGGCTCAAATTTTACTGTTGCCTCGGACTTTAGCTCCCTTCCTTTCTCAGAACCAGCTTCTTGTTCAGAGAGTAAAACTAGACTGCCTCTAACGCTGTCTCCACCTTGAAGGTTTCAGAATTTCAGTCAAAATGGTACTACAATCCATTTGTGAGGGGAAAAAACCACATTTTACTTCATCATAAAATACTCACTAAAAATGCATTTTTTCGCATAGCCAAAGGAAATGAGAAGAATTAAAGCAGTCCAAAGTACCTAGAAATACATAGACTGTGTTCCTCCTCAGTGGTAATTTTTTAAATGAATTTTTTAATCGATACATAATAGATCTATATTTTCAGGTTACATGTGATAATTTAATACATTCATATAATTTGTAATGGTCAAAACAGTTTAAGTGTAATTGGGATATCCATCACCTTAAATATTAAATATTCATCTTTTTTATGCTATGACCATTCTAATTATTAAATATTTTCTTCTAGCTATTTTTTTAAGAGATGGGGTCTTGCTCTGTTGCCTGGGCTGGAATGCAGTGGGTATTCACAGGCGACATCATAGCTCATGGCAGCCTGAATCCTGGGTTCAAGCGATCCTACTGCCTCCGCCTTCCAAGTAGCTGAAAATACAGGCTCATACCACTAAGCCTAGCTCTCAAGAAGGGGATTTTTAACTAAAAATATGTAGTGGTTACTACATGGCTCTTCCTTTTATTTTTCAATCTTATTGGAATGAAAAGTAATTATAACTTCTAACATTAAAGTTACCATTCTGCCCTATGATTTAACTTAGAAAATATAATAAAACTGCAAATCTATTTCCAAAGTAAGTTCAAAAACAGCCCTAGATAGCTAAGCATTCACAGATCGATTTTATGGCCATTTGCAAAGGTAGCAGGACATTGGGGAAGTGAGGAAAGAGAGCAATGACTGATTGTTTGAGAACTTAACTTTATTTTAGCAGATTTGTGTGTGTGTTTTTTTTTTTTAGCTCAAAATGTTTATCTAACGAGTAAATCAAATGTAGCTTTCTGTACATACCTTACTAAAATTCTAATTTATTTTCCCAACATCTTTATAATTATGTAAAAATTGGCAGGGCCCTGCTAGGGTCACTTCCTATACTTTTGTACCATAAAGCTCTTGAGCTGATAAACAAGCTGCAGAGAGAAGGCATTTTCATGACATACCTCACTGCATTGTGGAGGTGTCTCCAGAATGGCTTAACTGCATCATGTAGTGCTACCCAAATGGTCTCTGAACAAGAGTGTTGGAAGAGATGTCAACGCCTGAGCCCTCACCATGTTGTTTCCTAACCTAAAAAGTCAGAAATCTGGACTATTCCTACCTCTTTCTGTGAGAAGACAGAAAATGAAGAGACTGGTTCATCTTTAAACCAACTTTCCAAGCTTACCTGAGCATAGTACCCTTCACTGCTACCCTCTTTTCTTTCCCTTGGAAATTCTTATTAGCATTCTATAGGACATCACGGAAGGTCAATCTGATTGTGGCCACATCCATAATTTAGCTATTTAGAACATTATGTTAAAAAACAGAGTTAATGTCATGATCTGCTTCTATCTCATTGTATTTTCCCCTTATCTCCTTGGTTCGTTTTTCTTCCTCCATCTCCAACGCATGTCCACAGTTGGATTTTAAATTATCGGTTCAAGACAAAAAGAGTCATGAGTACAAGTTCAGGTCGATCTACTTCAATGGACAAACAATCAAAAGCTCTTTACTTCCTGATGGCAAAAATATATAAAATTAGTGACATCTACTTCAATATGCATTAACCTCTTTTTAAAAAGCCGCCTCTTTTATCTTCTGTTCTTAATTTGCTTTAGGATGTCTTATTTCTTCCTTATCTGTGGCTCCTACTCTATCACAGATGTTTTTTAAAAAAATGTATTTGGAGGTTGATATGATCAGTGTACTTCCTCTGAAATTAAAGTTTCTTTTGATATTGAGTTCAATATATTCAGAGTGGAAATCAAATGACTTATGCTGGTTACAAAGATTTAAGTTAATAGAGATGAATTTAATCCACTAGTGTTGGGTTTCACAATCAAATTAATAACTCATTTCTGTTCTACAGCCTATCAAATAAAAATGTCAAAATAACTGAATTTAAATCATATGAAATTTATGTATTTATTCAACAAACATTCATTAAATGCCTTTTATGTGCCAGATAATACTGCGCAATGGAGATACTGATGTAAATAGTGTAGACCCTATTCTTGCCTTCAACAGCTTCTAGTCTAACAGAGAAGGCACAGATTAATTCTGTATTTGTGTGTACCATGATCTGAGTGTAACTGTGATAAATGCCAGGAGAGAAATGATGAGGCTGATACAGCTCAGTCTTTGGGTGGGGAGGCTGGGTAAGGATGGGGTCAGAGCAGGATGACCTGAGAAAGTGACATTGAAGCTAAGACCTAAAGAATGAAAAGGGCTTTTAAAGTTCTAGATAAAGAGAACAGCATCAAATGCAAAGAAGGCTGTCCATCAGAGACAAGAGCAGGCCAGCGTGGCTGCAGTACAGAGAGCAAGGCAGGATGGTGTGAGATTAGGCAGAGAATAAGCAGAGCGACCATCATAGGAGCCCAGAGGCATCTTAGGTTTTTAGAGCTTTCTGTTAAAAGCAATGGGAAGCCATGAAAGGTTTTTAAAGCCAGAAATGGACATGAGCAGGTTCAGTTATAAGATGTCTTGCTAGCTCAGTGGAGAGATCACGCTTATCTTGGTCATAGTAGGGAGGCCAGCAATTATCCCCAAAATGTCCATTAACTACTGGCAAAAGCACCCCTAGAAAAACATCCAATTAAAGAAAGCAAGGTGCAACTTCATTAGAAACCCCCCAGCCTACAACATCTATCTAACCAGAATGCCATTCTGAAATTCCTCCTATTTTAAACTTCTGGTTCTAACAGCTCTAGAAGCCACGGAAGAATAGATTAAAGGCAGAAAGACTGGTAGCAGAAAGACAAATAATGAGGTTTTAGCCTAGGCACTTGGTCCTGATGGTTTGGGAAGTAGAGAAAGGTCAATTAAAATGGGCTATACAGAAGACGGAATTTCTAGTATGTGGTGAATCCGGTTATTGCAATGACTACATATATCTTTTAAAAAATTAATGGTTTTGGTTCATCTTGAAATTTACATGACACTGGAATATGCTCATTTATCTGAATTATTTTTCTTACATGTAACACATAAATGAGATCTGACCTTGTCAGATGCTTAAAACAGAAGAATTAAGCCAAGAAATATTTCTATCAATCTCAAGTCCTTTAAGAACTTAACAACAACAATAACAAAAACCTGATAGTTTAACTATAAGCAATTATTTCCTGATCATTTTAAAAGACCTATTGAGAATGTGTGCCAGGCAAAATAGTCTAGTTTTAGTTACTTTTTGCAACCTAAAGTAATAAGACTCTATTTTTTTAAACAATATTTGATCACTTAGGGTGATTCAAAATGAATTTCTTCCTCTGCTAATCCAGCTCTGTAAGGTTCTACTCAATTCTATTCTACATAATTAAACAGGATTAAAAGCTTTACATTTAGGAAAGCATATCACTTAGAAAAAAACATGTTTGGGTGAATTATAACAACAAACGTTGGAGACTAAAGGTATGACTAGTGAGATCTTCCACTCTAGCATTTTTACATCTAAGAAAATGAAGAAACACACACACACACACACACACACACACACACTCTCTCTCTCTCTCTCTAGATTGCCTACAATACAGCCTCTTAGGCAAAGCACTGACATTTATATGGAAGGACTTTAAGCATGGAGCTAGTGAATATGCATATTCAAGTAATAACTTGATTCTAAAACCTGTGCAGCCCAAAGTCAAGATCAAATTGCATAATCAATTTTTCCACCAGCATTTAGAATATTTTCTCAATGCTAAGATGTGACAATAGTTGTGTGGCTGTGTCTTTTTTAAAAAGTCTATTAAGTAGGAGAGACTGCTAATCACTGAACCAGCCCTTGCAGTTTTCTTTGCTGTTCTACGGTCAGTTAACAGGATATTATAAAATAATAAGAAACAGGCCAAGTTAATGCACGTGATAAAGAGCTGAGTCAGAGAAGGTCTGTGCAGTATTTGGAATCTGAAAGGGCAGCAGAGGTGTATGACAATGAGAAGAGGGAGAGAGAAATGATAAAATACTTTATGTTGTTGAAGAATCATTTCTTATGCTTCTTTTGCAAAAAAACACTTCTGCAGTAGAAATTTTTCAGTAATTATGAGTGTCAGATTCATGATTCTTTGTATAAACATCTTAATGGAACATCAACAAGCAGAAATCCATAGAACTTGCTTTTATATAGTTACATTAATATTGAAAGTATAGACTGAATGTGGTGGCTCATGCCTGTAATCCTATCAGTTTGGAAGGCTGAAGCAGGTGGATCACCTGAGCTCAAGAGTTCAAGAGCAGCCTGGGAAACATGGCAAAACCCCATGTTTACAAATAAAAAACAATTAGCTGGATATGGTCTAATCCAGCTACTCAGGAGGTTAAGGCACAGGAATCGCTTGAACCAAAGAGGTAGAGGTTGGAGTGAGTGGAGTGAGCACTCACCACTGCACTCCAGCCTGGGCGACAAGGTAAGTGAGACTCTGTGTCAAAAAAATATATTCAAAGTATAAATACCACTATACCATTTTAAAGTAGATATACATAGAGGAGTAGTAATACCATTCTGTGAAGACAATAGTTGAATTGAAGTTACTTTCATATTCTACTGCTGTCTTCTGCCTGGACTATTCTCCCCTTCAATCACAAATTTTCACTGGGTCAGTGCCTGCTCAGATATTATATCTAGGCTCAATCACCTGCTCTGTAGAAAGATCTTGCCATATCTTGGCCGGCGCTGTGACTCACGCCTATAATCTTGGCACTTTGGGAGGCCAAAGCAGGCGGATCAGGAAGTCAAGAGACCAAGATCATCCTGGCCAACATGGTGAAATCCCGTCTCTACCAAAGATACAAAAATTAGCTGGGCATGGTGGCGTGTGCCTGTAGCCCCAGCTACTCAGGAGGCTGAGGCAGGAGAATCGCTTGAACCTGGGAGGCGGAGGTTGCAGTGAGCTGAGATGGGCCACTGCACTCCAGCCTGGCAACAGAGCCAGACTCAGTCTCAAAAAAAGAAAGAAAGAAAGAAAGATCTCCCCAGATACTATAGATGCAATGCTATCAAATAGACCTCTCTACAATGATAAAAATGTTCCAGATTTGTGCTGTCCAATATGGTAGTCACGAGTCATGTGTGACCACTGAGTACCTGAAATACCGTAGTATGACTGAGGAAGTGAACATTTTATTCTTTTTTAATTAACTCAAATTTAAATTAAATTTAAACAGCTGCATGTGGTTAGTGGTTTCTATAAAGAAGCAGAACAAGACAGCTCCTGTTCTTCTATTTCATTCATTATCTGTGTGTCCCCTTAAAGGACCTGGCATATTTGCAGTTACACAGTGTTTATAATTGTTTAATGTCCATCTTCCCCACTCAACTATCAAGATCTTAAGGCTAGTAACTAGGCCTGTCTTGATCCCACAAGAGCCCATACTTGACACATGGTATTTATTCAAAGAGTTGCTGACTTAGTGTTTAAATAAAGCTGTTCATTATCTTATACATATAATATCAGATACTAATATGTTGGTTACATGAATACCAAAGATTCACGTTACAAGATTAGAATACTGTTTACAAAGTCTGACCTTTCTGGAAAAGTCCAGAAAATGCCACCAGAAATTATAAAAATCAGTGGTAAAATATAGTTGCCACAGATTTTTCATAAACACAAACATATATACACACACTCTCTCAAAACACAGCTGCCTTCAGCGAAAGAGTCTTCTATTTTGCTCTAAAATCTGTTCTGGCTGTGAAAATGATGACACTTCTCTGCAAAAGAAAAATTTCAATGCAAAACAAACTCACAATTTAGCTCAGGATGGTATGAAAAAGTTGACACAAAGAAGCTGTCCCTCCCTGGTTTAAATGACACATTTTATCTTTGGATTGTGGCAGCTAATTTTTAAAACCTCCTTTAAAACATATTACCTTCTCCAGGGACACATGCTCTATAATGTTATTCTTTGCCATCTTTGAAAATGAAAGAAACATTTATTAACATAATGCCATATATACAACATAGATATTTTTAATACCCCCATTGGGAAACGTGGCATAAAGAAGTGGACAGTGTGTATAGAGATATGAATTCCAGAGAACACTGATTATAATTCAGTAAAAAATACAGTTAGTATGTCATTGTTCAGCTGATTTGTTCATCCATCCATATATCTCTCCAGATACAATGTTTATCATTTCTTATTTTTCTAAAATAGTATCTTCCATCATGGAATTCACAGTATGCTAGGGAAGTTGAAAAAATACACAGGTGACTGAAATATAAGACCCTAAGGAAAGCTGTGCTCAAGAGAGTTATGGAGTTCATCCTGTGAGGAGCCATTAATATGAAAACAGATTTGCTTACACGCAATAGAGAAAGCCAAAACATTCCCATTAAGAATTAGTAATAAAAGGTTTTAGTGAGAACCTTTTGTTTTAATCCTGGGACACAGGGTTTGGGTAGAGGACACAGAGGAAAACTGAATAGTACATATGTGTTGCATAAATTCATAGATTAATGATTAGGAAAATTAATGAATGGCTTAAACATATTAGAAGAAAGCTCATTTTGTAATATTCTGAAACACATGAAGCAATGTGAGAGACTATTCTTATAAATACCCGTAGTTTCCAACCAAACAGGCTGATTATGAAAAGTAATAGAAAAGCCCCCAACTGTAACATGTGCCTAAATTTCTTTCTTCTGATATGTGCCTAGTGTTTCAGGAGGCACTCTGCCTTGCAGATAGAGCTTACAAACAGAGATCATCAGGGTACATGTGGCACTTTCATTTGTCTTCTCACAGTAGGCCTAGAGACATTTAAATTAATCATTTGGAGGTTGAAATATCAATTCCTTGATATTTCAAAGATAATGTGCCACATCCTATTATCATTTAGCAATAATTTAAAGAAGGAAAGTATCTTTCGAAAGTACAGAACAACCTACACAGATTTAACATGTTAAACTAATATGATAAAATTGTTTTACTATTATGGTAATTTCAAGATGGGTGTGGCATTTTGCTTTTTTGTCTTCTAAAACATGAAAAATGTCTTTGAATATTGTTAGCAATGCCTGACCTTCAGACACACTGGCCATACCAGTAATGCAGAGTTCACGGTGATTACTATTGTATGAATCTGGGCCCAAAGGCCCAGCCTAGGAGGTTCACCTTGTTATCATAAAGTAAGTTGAGAAAAGATCAAACATGGATTCAAAAAATAATAATAAAGAACTAACAAGAAGACTACAGCCTGTTGCAAGTACTACAATCAAGTAGGTGGCATACATCCCCAGTCTTTGAAGAATTGCTCATGTGTCCTGTCTAAAATTGGTTTTGTAGGCTGTGACTTTTGTCTCCAGTTGCACAATGATAAAGAATCAATTTAATCCCAGAGCAGTGAAAATGAGAGCACATTACTGCTATGGGGAGAACTGCTAAAGGTTAATTGGGTTTTAGATACTTATCCCTAATTGTTCAAGATTTTATCATAATATCAATTTCTGCATTAATGCACAGGCACCCTGAGGCCATATGAAATAGATTTCATTCTAAATTTAAATATATCCTTCCATCCTAAAAGAGAAGCATTCTTCCCAGATAATTCCCACAATCAGAATCCAACTTCCTAGATGAAGTAGGTCAAATTAACCAAACCTCCCCCAAAATATTGCTTTCAGTCAGTGATGACTGAAATAGTTACCTAGTTAATCCTAATACTATAGATACTCCATGTAGATAATTTAAAACATTAATTACATATGAAAACACATTGCATGATTTTTCTTAGGGAACTATATTTTAGTAGCACTAACACTTCTATTTAAGAAGTTAGAGATAGTTTTCTCTTTCCATAACTGGAACATTGAGTACTGCAGGTTCAACAAGAACAAGTTCGGTATGCCATTTATTTCAGTATTCCGAGCAGATCATTACCAAAACGAAAATTACTTTAAGTATCGTTAAGCCATTAGGGCACAGTTTTGTATAATCAGACATCTTAATAGATACTCCTATTTATTGTCACAATGAACCATCTGGTAAGTTTTAGAGATCCATTTTTGAAACGTAAGGAGGTATCTAGTTTTCAGAACACCTGGTATAGGAAACCCTTAATGTACAAAATAAATGAAATTAAGGGAGACTGATTTGCATTGTAAAAGAATACCTAGGTTGAAGAAAAAACAAAACATCTACCTAAATATTCTTTGACCAGTAGTATCTCTAGGTCTTTTGTGTTTCAATTTAAAATTGTATTTAATATATAACCTTTAAGGTATTCAAAAACAACAGCATCAATAATAACAGCTAAAATTTATGCAAGCGATTATGTGATCCATTCATTATTCTAGAAACTTTGTTATCTCACTTAAGCCTCACAGCAAATCCTAAAAGGTAAGTGCTGATACGGTTTGATTGTTTGTCCCTTTCAAATTTCATGTTAAAATGTGATCCCCAATTTTGGAGGTGGGGCCTGGTAGGGGGTCTTAGGTCGCGGGGGTGGATCTGTAGTGAATAGCTTGGACCCCTCCCCATGGTAATGAGCGGGTCCTCACTCTTAGTTCACACAAGAGGCTGGTTGTTTAAAGAAGCTCGGCCCTTGTCACTCTCCCTTCTTCTTACCATGTGATCCGCTGGCTCCCCCTCTGCCTTCTGCCATGTTACTAACTTTCTTCAGGCCTGTGCAGAAGCAGAACAGATATTGGTGCTATGCTTGTACAAACTGCAAAACCATGAACCAGACAAACCTCTTTTCATTATAAATTACCCAGTTTCAGATATTCCTTTATAGCAACATAATTGGTCTAACACAGACGATGTTGTTGTTTTCATTTTACAGTGAGGACACTGAGACTCAGAGTAACATCTGAAGGTTGTACAACCTTATTGGAAGAAGAAGGTACAGATTTAAAAAGAAATGGCTTACAATGAATACTGTTATAAATGTCTACATGCCTCCATACACTCCAAGTTAAGTTGTCTCTGCATATTTTCCATCCTTTCAGACATATTTTACAAATGCAAGCCAAGTATTGATTATTATCATTGCCAGTTTCTAACACCCCTCAACATTTTGACCTGGTAAGGCAAAGATAAATGGATTTTTTGCTTTTTAGATGGAGTCTCACTCTAGCACCCAGGCTGGAGGGCAGTGGTGAGATCTCGGCTCACTGCAACCTCCACCTCCTGGGTTCAAGCAATTCTCCTGCCTGAGCCTCCCAAGTACCTGGGACTACAGGTACATGCCACCACACCTGCTAATTTTGTATTTTTAGTAGAGATGGGGTTTCACCATGTCGGCTAAGCTGGTCTCAAACTCCTGACCTCAGATGATGAACCCACTTCAGCCTCCTGAAGTGCTGGGATCACAGGCGTGAGCCACCATGCCTGGCTGATACATGAATATTTCTTAGACCAATTTATCCATTGTACGTTATTCTACCAGTGAATAGCTGTCTGATGTCTTGGTCTTAACAACTGGAAGCTTTATAAGCATTTCTAAACTCGAGTAAGAGCACATCTTCTTGAGTGGCTGCCTAGTTCCACTATGCAAGCATGATGACAACCACATAACAAAAAAGCCACACACAGAGTGTTCCTAGTACTTACTGATATGACCAAGACCTCATAACCTTTGAAAGTCCATGATTTTAACATAACCAGATAATTCATGAATAAGACCTTGGTGCTTCATATCACATATAAATGATTTTATATTACCCATATATTCTATTCCTGTGATTAGCTCCAAAGATACCACCCCAATTTAGCAGAAATATGTTGCTTAGGAGGAAACATAAATAACAAAACAGGTTGGGTGCAGGGGCTCACGCCTATAATCTCAGCATTATGGGAGGCCGAGGTGGGCAGATCACCTGAGGTCAGGAGTTCCAAACCAGCCTAGCCAACATGGTGAAACCCCATCTCTAAAAAATACAAAAATTAGCCAGGCATGGTGGTGACTGCCTGTAATCCCAGCTACTTGGGAGGCTGAGGTGGGAGAACCGCTTGAACCCGAGAGGTGGAGGTTGTAGTGAGTCGAACCTGTGCCACTGCACTCCAGCCTGGGCAACAAGAGCAAAACTCCGTCTCAAAAACACCACTACCACCACCACCACCACCAACAACAACAACAAAATCCCCAAACAAAGAGAGCATCAGACAAAAAACAACAACAAAAAAACCTCATATAAGCTGTTCTACTGCTCACATAATATTTCTAAGAACAGGAAAGAGAAAAGATTTAAAAGTATTTATCTGCATTGACTCCCATTCTCCCCTTCAATAGTAGAGATGGATATATTTGATATTAAACTTCTGTAAATGAGACTTTCCTACTTTAACTTTGTATTATCGCTGGCATATACAATCACTACCCTTCCTTTTTTTTTTCTATCCTCTACGTGGCTGAATACAGTGATAATGGCCCTATAACTCTGGGTATGGCCTGTTCAGAACACCCATAGTAAACAACCCTAAATCCAAAAATGTGTCTTAAAAAATGTGTCTCAAAGGCCTAGTGCTATGCTGTCCAATACAGGAGGTGGTAAGCACAAATAGGTATTTGCATTAAAATTAAAATTAGATAAATTACAAACTCTATTCCTTTGCCACATCTCAAATGTTCAGTAGCCACACATGGCTTAATCGCTACTATACTAGCACAAATATGGTTCCAATGGACAGTGCTAGCCTAGAGTAACATTTTCTAACTTATCGTCTTGACCAGGGTTTACATCAAGACCAGCCAATGGATTGTGGCTCGCAGGAACACATATTTAATTTTAATTGGCATCCTGGTATAGAAAAGCACAGTGATTGGAACAGACATATCTTGTGGACACAGAATTGAGGAGTGGTGCCCACATATACCAAACAAAGTTTCTAAGAACTTCCATTACCATCAGTATAAAACTACAAAGTACTAAAAACACAGCAAGAGTGCCACAGCTCGTAAGTTACACGTCTTTCCACGTGCCATTTCAAAATAAGCCATGAGAGAAGTGATTTTCTTCAGGCACCCAGAGTTAATCTGGGTATGTATACCATCCTTAAGTAATGTATACCAACCTTAATCACAATCTGTGTCTAATCTGAAACAAACCTATCTTCTTATTCATTAAACTGGAAAATATTCTACAAATTGGTAATACAAGTAACATTGATAACTTCTTTTAAATGTCCGTTTTACCTGCATGTGAAACTTATACTGAAAAATCACTTTTTATTCTTGTCAAGTAAAAAACTAGGCCACCAATAAAGCTCAAATCTTGAATCCATATTGCTGCCTGATAGAACACAATAATCTAATCAGAAGTTTTTTACCCCCACTTAGAAATTTTTTTTTTTGGATACAGTGACTCCAATAGGGTTCTCATAAACCAAACAGAACTGTAATACAACATATCAAATTCAGCATCTGGTCCAGTCTGAATTTCTAAATGACAAGCACAACATGCATTTGGAATTACATAGAGAATGAGATATCAGGCCTCTTGTTATCATCAGCAATCGTTTTCCCCAAACAGTGCCTCCATTTCCTGCTTCACCACCTTTACCTTCCAGAGACCTCTGCTGATGTCATGATTAGCTTGTCAAATCAAATTTAGCAGTACACAGCATCTATTGTCATACTTTTGCATTTTCATTCACTAGGAAAACATGAACTCTACTTAGTAGGTAGGTTAGCCATCATCTGCTGTAATTCTAAACCATCTAAGTTACATTACTAAAATGAATTGGCACGGAAAACAGAGTGACAGAAATGTTCACTGACAGAAAAGTATGAGGGATTGGGAGTCTCTTTTGTGCTTACTTGCCAGTGACTTCCTAGAGCTGTGATGAGGTCAAAGTAACATGGTTTATTTCATCTGTGACCATTGGGTGAGATCTCATTTTATAATGGCCTTAATAATTTGCTAGTCATGATCATGATAATATATATTTTTAAATCACTGGAAACTTTAGTTAGATATTTCCAAATCTCTAGGGGTTATTAACAAGGGTCAGTTTTTCTACCCCAACCCCCACCCAGAAATGCTTGGCAATGTCTGATATTTTTGGTTCTTATAATTGGAGGTGAGAGTGCTGCTGGCATCTAGTAGGTACAGAACAGGGGTCTTGCTAAATATTTCAATGCTCTGGAAAACTTCCTGCAACAAAGAATTATCCAGTCCAAAATGTCAAGAGCGCCAAGGTTAAAAAACCATGCCCTGAAGCTGCATATGATCACTATCACTTAGATGATTATTCCGGCACTTCTATGTACATGAGCTACTTAAAAAAAAACAAATCCTTTTGTCTTTCACAGATGTCAAGCTTAATCAAGTCCATGTGACCATTTAGAGAGTCAGGACTTACATCTATTATAAAAATAGTATTTTTCAACCTAGGCTGTTTTGGCATGTGTTTAAACCTTATTCATCCAGTCTCTCTAAACAACAGTAAAACTTTTAACCCATCATCAGCATTTAAATATTGTTGAGTCAAGTTCTCACTGTCAAAAAAGACATATTAAGTACAAAAAAAAACAAAATGTGACCATCTTTTACAGTGCTAAGACACTTCCGGAAAATGCTTACGTCAAAAATCGGCTTAAAATTTTGGAGATAATCTTTTTTAATAGGGACTATTACTAATCTAATAATGACTTCTATAATATCTTAAATTTCACAACAGAGATGATGATATAAAGTAGAATTAAGTGGCATTAAGATAGCCTAAGTATTAATGATATTCTTTGCCTTTGAGAGAATCCAGTTATAACTTTGAAGATCTGGTATCTTCTGCCCTATGCAAGATGGTAGTCATACATTTTTCTTTCTCTCACACACACTCCACGAAAGCAAAAGCAAACACAGTAGTTAACCCCTGATAGTTTATTAGTCATTCTTGCTTTGTCACTTTATGACCACGTATTGGTCAGTCATGGACGTACACAAAACGTGCAAGAATAAGGCAGGCTTTCACTCACATTAAAACTGCCAAGGGCCAGCCCCAATGTGAATCACTACAGAAAATAATTACAAAATATTTTTTTTTTTTTAAAAAAAGCAAAACCAAAAACCACTATGTTGAATCATAGTCTCCTTCAACAGATACACTACAAAGATTTAACAGAAACACTATCTATGTGAGAGACGAACAAAGCTAGGAGGTATTTTTGTGCTAGCAAAAAAAGAGAAATCTCAGAAATCATTTAAATAAAAACCTATTGTGAGAAGTCTAAATTTATGTTCAATGCCTTCCCTTTCTTTCACTCTATACAGTTTTAAAATATGTTCATCTTGTTCTAATTGCACAGTAATAGGTAGGCATGGCCTTTTAAGTAAAAAAAAAAAAAAAAAAAAACTTATTACAGCAAAGAAAAATGAAGAGATGCATTGCTAACACAACAGACTTTTGTTGCAATTAAAAAGAAAAAAAATGCATGCAAAATAGCATTTTCTATATACCCATCGCCTTGCCTATTCCTGGTGTCCCACTCTGAATTCTACTAGATTCAACAACTAAAGATGCAACTGAAATAATAATATCTATTCCACCAGATTAAATACAAGGCAGCAGTAAATGTTATGACCATCAGTCAATGGCCTATTGTGGAGAAGCTTCTACTGTGAATTAAGTTCTCAAGTACTCAATAACTTTGAAAAATGCCTTACATCACCCACAAAATGCAGTATACATGGCTTTGTATATACAACTCTTAAGTGTATAAATATACATCAGGTGCAGGAAATTAAAAGCAGCCTTTTGTGAAAACTATTTCATAGTACTTGTTACTACAAGTTAGACATAAAGGTGCAGAATAAAAGAATTAAGAGAAAGGGAATAGCAACTCTGAGCAATCACCTAAATCATTTTATATAAGTTAGTTATCCTTAGAGTATGAATACTATAATTCTGAGTTAAATACTCATATAATACAATTTTTTTAAAACTGAAACAGGGTCTTGCTTTGTCACCCAGCGTAGAGTGCAATGACACGATCATGGCTCGCTGCAGCCGTGACCTCCCAGGCTCAATTGATCCTCCTGCCTCAGCTATCTGAGTAGCTGGGAATGCAAGTGTGCACCTCCATACCCAGCTAAACTCTTTTTTGGTAGAGAAAGCATGGTCCCTGCTTGCAGGGAGAATGCAGATTAGTGTGGGAGACATGAAAGAATAAATAGGCCAGGCACGGTGACCATTTAGAGAGTCAGGACGTACATCTATTATAAAAATAATATTTTTCGACCTTTTGGTATTTGTTTAATCCTTATTCACAAGTCTCTCCAAACAATGGTAAAACTTTTAACCCATCACCAGCATTTAAATAATTGTTGGGTCAAGTTCTCACTGTCAAAAAAGACATAATAATTACAAAAAAAGCAAAATGTGACCATCTTTTCAGTGCTAAGACACTTCCAGAAAATGCTTATGTCAAAAACTCACAGTGTTTCTGCTAAACTACATTGCCTAGACTGGTTTTGAACTTATGAGCTCAAGGGATTCTCTTGCCTCAGCCTCCCCAAATGCTGGAATGACAGGTGTGAGCTACCGTGCCTGGGCATATAAGATTTTAGAGTATTACTCTAAGAGATTAACCCTGCCCTGGGGAATATATGTCAAAAGTTGGGAATATCTTTCCTAGGTGAAATAATAGAAATAACTAACTCTTTAGTGCTGACTATGTAGCAGGTGCTTCTCTGAGTGCCATACACATGGTAACTGATCCACAGGTTACGTTAGAGGAAATTGAAGCATAGGGCAAGTAAATAACAGAGCCGCACAGCAACCACGTGGCAGAATCGAGATTTCTTCAAGATTTGAGCCCCAGCAGTATGGTTCCATGGACTACTCACTGGTCTCTTCTGTCTCTGGGAGATTCCCTCCTTCTCTGTCTTCTTGTCACTCCTCCTCCCACCCACCAACTACAACTGTATAGTGAGGATTTTAAGCCACAGATCCTGTGAGCTGCAACCATCATCTGCGAGCTGCACATTGTTTGAGGAATTACCTTTCTGGCAGCACATTTGAGGGATTCAAGGACTTAGAACAACATGAAACAATTCAGCAATAATGACAAGGCAATGACTATTGAAGTGCAGCCTCACCTCACAGTATCTATAAAAGCATCTATGGTTATTACACCATTCACTTGTCCCTCTTCCTGCACTCTGTCATTGTTTCAATAGAAACCTCTGACTGCCCTGATGCTCTCATATATACCCAGAGGACAAGGTTTGAGCATGTTCTGGTAAACAGCAATCTTTCTTCGTGCTGGCATGACCTCACACTCCACTTCTTACTTCTTCTCTAAGCAATTTCTTCTGTTCTATGTGCTGCTATACTCATAGCACACATGGCTCAAAACCACTAGTCTAATCCCAGTACTCTACCTGCAAAAGAGCAGTATCTAACAAAGTAAGCAACCTACACTCTCATTTGCGAAGGGCCTACTGTGTGTGTGTTCCAGGCAGTATGCAGCAGGTGCTGACTACTTGACATGCATGAACTGATCTTTAAAGCAGAACTATGTCCATTACAGCATCAACACACTGAAGGCTCAGAGCGGACAAACAACTGGTGGTCCACAATCCCACAAACTGTTAGGGTTGAAGCTGGAATTCTAATCTGGTCTGCTCTTGAAAGTCCCTTCTTGGTAATATTTCTCTTTCTCCTCCTTTGCCTAAGGAAATCCTAGTTATTATTATTTTTGAGATGGAGTTTCACTCTTCTTGCCCAAGTTGGAGTGCAATGGTGCGATCTCAGCTCACTGCAACCTCCGCCTCCAGAGTTCAAGCAATTCTCCTGCCTCAGCCTCCCGAGTAGCTGGGATTACAGGCGCCTGCCACCACACCCAGCTAATGTTTTTCGTATTTTTAGTAGAGATGGGGTTTCACCATGTTGGCCAGGCTGGTCTGGAACTCCTGACCTCAGGTGATCCACCCTCCTCAGCCTCCCAAAGTGCTGGGACTACAGGAGTAAGCCACCATGCCTGGTATTGATATGATGGTATTGATACAATGAATAACTCACCTCAACTGTACTTCAGATAGCCTTCTGCAAAAGGCAAGTCTCTTGAGTTAAAAAGCCCTGGCCGGGCATGGTAGCTTATGCCTATAATCCCAGCACTTTGGGAAGCTGAGGCAGGCAGATTGCTCGAGTCCAGGAATATAAAACCAGCCTGGGCAACATGGCAAAATCCTGTCTCTACAAAAAAATGCAAAAATTAGTAGGGCCTGGCAGGCGCATGCCTGTAGACCCAGCTGCTCAAGAAATTGAGGTGACAGGATCATGAACCCAGGAGGTGGAGTGAGCGGCGATCATGCCACTGCATTCCAGCCTGGGTGACAGAGAGACCCAATCTCGAAACAAAACAAAACAAAATCACCATACAAGCTGTAACCCTTACATCCAGATCTGGGAAGACAGAAAATATTTTTAAATCTCTCACATATGTGCATTCATATATTACTACTTCCCTTTTTGTGTGTTACTGAAGTCTTCAGGTAATCACACAGCTCTCTGTACATGCCAGCTCTTATGCTCCAAGTTTCCATGCAGCATCTCATGGAATTGTCCCAACAACTACACGGCTAGGGACTAATGTCATCTGTATTTGACAGACATGGAGGCTGTGGTACAGAGGGCTCACAAAGTCAGCACAGTGGAGAAGGCAGGATACAACTCAGACATCCATTCCTGGAGCCCACATTCTTTGAACACAAAGCCTATCTGTCCCTCCACCACCACCCTATATACTTTGGGTCAGCCTGGTGTTGTCTGGCTGTACGTTCCTGAGAATTATCCTAATTGCTATTGTATTGGAATGGTACCTACCTTCCTTATTACAGGCACTCAATTCAGTAATGCATGTGCATTCTCTAATTGGTTTTCCATATAAGTGGTTTACGAAGTATGGTCCCTCAGCATCACTTGGGAGTGTCTTAGAAATGCGTATTCTGAGATCTTATCCCAGACTTGTTATATTAGAAACTTTGGAGGAAGAGCTTACCTGCTTGTGATTTAATAAGCCCTCCAGGTAATTCTGATGCATGCTAAAGTTTGAGACTTACTACCCTGCATGATATTTACAGCAGGTTTTAGGTAATGGTCCCTTTGAAGACTAACTGTCAGAAATAGAAGATCGAAAATGTGCAGTAAGGCATTTTGTTTCAGTAACACCCAAGGGCACATTCTGTCTACAATTCCTCACTCTGTCATCTGTCCTCACATGTAGGCTTTCTGCTTATACACTCCAAATTACAACTACCTAACAGCTTCTAAAATGAGTGTCTGGCTTGGAAGATTTTTAATGCTATGAGAGAATATCTGTTTCAGGATTTAGCTTGTCCAATGAATGGAAGTGAGGCAGGGCCTCAGGTGACCCATCACTTCACCTGTAAGAGCAAATTAATTACCCCTCAACATAAGTATCATATTTATGTGCCAAGTATGGTCTATAATGAGGTCTTTACCATGTAACCATATTTCAAGCCATTGTTCACTTAAGTAAACACATTTTAATTACTGTCATTTCATTATTCTCTAGCCTACCATACACCTGTCAGAAGAAACGGCTTGTGTTTGAGTGATTGTCATCTCTATCTTTCCTGCATTATATATAAAGCACCCTTCACCTCAATATTTTCCCCATAACTGAACTCAAGCACTACACAAGTTCATGGGGACTTAGATGCAAGTGTGATGGCTAACCACTCCTAATAGTTTGCAAAGCCTTTCATCTGCTCCTCTGAGAAGGCTTTTCACACATTTCTTCAGTTTCTCTCCCTGCTGCAATCGTTCTGTTGCAAAAGTGTTGTTGATGAAGTGACATTTATCTAAGCATTGTCACTTTGAAGAATACCAAACAAAATGAAAATCAATGTAATGCAAGCTATCAACCTCAGATTTTATTCACTTGCTCCAATTTGTCAAATGAAAATAATTTGTTTACCTGAGTAAGAATATATGGTTATCAATATATGGATATCAATTTGCAAAGCTTAATTTCAAATTTTTATTTTTAATATTAAAAAGAGGAAAAACATTTAGTCCAATGTTCCCTGGAGAACTCTAGTTATAGACATGTACTGCATAACAACATTTCAGTAATGACAGATTACATATATGACAGTGGTCCCTTAAGATTCTAAAGGAGCTAAAAAAGAAAAAAATCCTATCATCTAGTATTTACTACACTGTACTTTTAATCATTATTTTAGAATCTACTTCTTCCATTTATAAAAGATAAATAGAACTGTAAAATGACCTCAGGCAGGTCCTTCAGGAGGTGTTCCAGAAGAAGGCATTGTTATAGGAGATGACAGCTCTATGCTTGTTACTGTCCCTAAAGACCTTCCAGTGGGATAAGACGTGGAGGTGGAAGACAGTGATATTGATAATCCTGACCTGCTGCAGGCCTAGGCTAAAGTGTGTGTTTGTGTCTTTGTAACAAAAAAACTTGAAATAGAAAAAAAATTAATATTTAAAAATAAAAAACTTACAGAATAAGGATATAAAGATTGAAAATATTTGTACATAGCTGTACAATGTGCTTTAAGCTAAATGCTATTACAAGAATGTCAGAAAACTAAAAAAATTTTTAAGTTTATAAAGTAAAAAAGCCACAATAGGCTGGCACAGTGCCTCATGCCCATAATCCCAGCACTTTGAGAGGCTGAATTGGGAGGATCACTTGAGGCCAGGAGTTTGAGACCAGCCTGGGCAACATGGTGAAATCTTGTGTGTACTACAAATACAAAAATTAGCCAGGTGTGGTGGGATATGACTGTGGTCCTAGCTACTCAGGAGGCTGAGGGACGAGAATTGCTTGAACTCAGGAGGAAGAAGTTGCAGTGAGGGGAGATCACGCCATTGCACTCCAACCTGGGCAACAGTGTGAGACTTTCTCCAAAAAAAAAAAAAAAAAAAAAAAAAAACTACAATAAGCTGAGATTATTGAAGAAAGACAAATATTTTTAATATTTATTTTTGTTTATTTCTTTTATTTTTTAGAGACAAGGTCTTGCCCTGCAAGCCCAGGCTGGTCTGAAACTCCCAGCCTCAAGCAATCCTCCTGCTTCATCCACGTTTTTAAAGAAATTTGGCACAGCCTAAGTGTACAGTGTTCATAAAGTCTACAGTAGCCTACGGTAGTATCTCAGGCAATTCACACACACTCATCACCCATGTATTGACTCACCCAGAGCAACTTCCAGTCCCACAAGCCCCATTCATGGTAAGTGCCCTGTACAGGTCTACCCTGTTTTACTTCTTATACTGTATTTTTACAGTACCTTTTCTTTGTTTAGATACACAAATACTTACCACTGTGGTATAGCTGCATACATACTCAGTACGATAACATACTGTACAAGTTTACAGGTGAGGAGCAATAGGCTACACTGTATAACCTACACGTGCAGTAGGCTACACCCATCTAGATTTGTATAAGTATGATATTCACACAACGATGAAATCACCCAAAGACACATTTACCACAATGTATCTCCTTCATTAAGTGACACATGACTATATTCATAAAAATCTTGAGATTGAGGGGTTGCCTGATAATCCTTTTCGTCTGTATCAAAACGCGTGTTAAGCCAAATGCTTATTAACTCTTGGCTGCTGCCTTTCCTTAATGTTTTTTTTTTCTTTTTTAAATTTTAATTACTCTTTGGAACAAAAGGTGGCACCGAAACAAGGTATCATTTATGATCAACTCAGAACAAAGATTACTTAGTATTGTATTATGTGGAAGCTTCAAAAAGTTCATGAAAATGTGTGTTCCAAAATACTATGCATACATTTAAAACTTTTCTTCCACCTAAATTCATACTCACTTGTTATAACATGTCTGAGTAGAATCTAGTTTGAGGCACTAAGAAGATTAAGCCATCAGTTTGAAAAGAGCCCCTATCAGAGCGGCATGAATTCTGCTAACGTTGAGGCAAGAACAAGCATCAGATTTAAGGTGAAGCTTGACTGGACGAATGGCAAAGTCACTGATGCTTCACGAAATGCTTATGTGGACAATGCCCAAAAGAAACCAGGAATCTAAAAATGGATACATCATTATAACAAAAGATGACACGATGTGGATTATGAAGCCTATAGTGGCAGACTATCAACATTAGTTTCCAAGGAAAAAATTCACCTTGTTCATGCTTTAATTGAAGAGGAACAAGGACTGATGATTAACAGCAGAAATCGGTAACATCATAGACATCTCGACTGACTGAAAAACTCAACTTGAACATACTTTCCACTCAGTAGGTGCCAAAACTGTTGCACACAGTTCAGCTGCAGACAAGAGCTTTCTATTGAAATTTTAAACAAATGAGATTAATGTCCTGAAGCATTCCTATGAAGAACTGTAACAGATGGAACGTGGCTTTATGGGTACAATCCTGAAGACAAAGCATAATTATAGCAGTGGCTGGCTACCAAGAGGTGGAGGTGGTCCAGTCAAAGCAAAGTGGACTTGTCAAAAGTCAAAAGTTTTTTGGGATGCTCAAGGCATTTTGCTTATTGACTTTCTGGAGGGCCAAAGAATGGTAACTTCTGCTTATTATGGGAGTCTTTTGGGAACAGTGGCCAAAGCTTTAGCAGAGAAACAGAGAAGCTTCATCAGAAAGCACTTCTTCACCATGACAATGCTCTTATTCGTTCTTTTCATTAAATGAGGACAATTTTGTGAGAGTTTTGATGGAAAATCATTAGGTATCCACCTTCCAGTCCCAACTTTTCTCCTTCTGACTTCATTTTGTTTCCTAATTTTAAAAAGTCTATAAAAGGCACCCATTTTTCTTCAGTTAATAATGTAAGCAAGATTGCATTGACCCTCAATTCTTTAGGGATGGACTAAATGGCTGGTATTACTGCTTACAAAAGTGTCTTAAACTTCAAGGAGTTATCTTTAGGAAATAAAGGTTAAAAAAAAATTTATCTTTCTTTTTTTGAGACAGAGTCTCGCTCTGTCACCCAGGCTGGAGTGCAGTGGCACAATCTTGGCTCACTGCAACCTCTGCCTCCTGGGTTCAAGCAATTCTCCAGCCTCAGCCTCCAGAGTAGCTGGGATTACAGGCACGTGCTACTATGCCCAGCTAAGTTTTGTATTTTTATTAGAGACAAAGTTTCACCATGTTGGCCAGGATGGTCTTGATCTCCTGACCTCATGATCCACCTGCCTTGGTGTCCCAAAGTGCTGGGATTACAGGTGTGAGCCACTGCACCCAGCCAAAATATTTTATCTTTCTATTCTATTTTCCACCAACTTTTTGAAGTTCTCTTGTTCTATCCTCAAATTTTGTGTACTAATTGAAAAAAATGTATATATATTTTTGTAAAATTATTTATAATTTTACATGTAATTTATATAATTATATAATTTTACATGTTTTATATATATATATATGTATGTATGTATGTATGTATGTATACTTTTACAAAGGAAATAATTGAATACCAATTTCTTCTAAGTGACTTAGGAAAAGCTGACCAAATGAGAGACCCTTCGTCACGCACTGTGGAATCCTTCCATTGAAGAATGTGGACAACAAACTTCACAGCTAAGGTCAAAACTGGTGGCTACTCTCCAACAAATTTTATTTGTCCCCATTTTTTTTAAATTTAAATAAGTTGTCAACTTTAAAAATTCAAGATCTTGCATCTAAATATCTGGATTTCCATTACCTCTTGAAAAAAACGAGGCCTCTGGCAACCATGCACTCTTATACCCACATGGCAATGATTGCATAGTACTAAGTAATAATACCACCTATGCCAGGCTTGGATTCTCCAGGTCTCCACCTGGCTGGCTTCATTCCAGTCAAGTTCTCTGTCTGGCTCCTGTGGGGCCTCTGCATTTGCCACCCTGCTCTGCTTTCAGCAGTAATTGCAAGAGAGTTCTTTTGTTCCCAGCTTGGAGTCATCCAGGAAGATGTCTAAGGAACGCAGGACCAAAAGCAAGCGCTGGAGAATGAACGGGGAAGAAAATGCGTAGGAGGGGAAAAGAAGAGTCTCTCAGGATAGGCTTATGGTGTGAGCAAAGCCTAAGGGATGAGGGTCGGGGAAAGATGTATAACAATAAAACGGTGAAGGTACTGATTTGACTGGGTCAGAGGTGTAGGAATGGGAATGGCAGGTGAAAAGCTTCAGAAAATTGATTTAAGAGAGATTAAGGAGAGCCCAGAGGGCTAATCCAAGGAGTTTCTGGGACATTTTCTAAGTTCTTAACTTTCTATTGAGAAACAGATCAACCCACTCTATGTGCAATTTCAGGGAAGTTAAGTGCCCACGTAAAGCTTCAGCAGCATGCCCTGCCTTTCCATACTCTCTATCCTTTGTATCAAAAAACAGTACTTACAACTTCTATGTTAATCTGGAAGCAATCATGCCCAAAATCAAGAGGACTGACAACGAAAGCAAGAAGAACGCTTTGGCACAGAAGGGGAAAGGATGACGTAGCAGTGGAGAGTCATGGTTAAGGACACAGGTACCCAAGTCTTACCGCCTGGGTTCAAATCCTGAACCAAGTATAGACACTATGGTCTTCTGAAGGTTACTTACTGTCTCTGAGCCTCAGTTTTTCCATCTGAAGTGGAGGAAATACTAGTGCCTATGTTACAGGGCTGTTATGAGAATTAAGTGAGTTGATACATATTACATGCTTAGAATAGTTCCTGGAACAAAGTAAGGTCTCCATGAACATTAGTTGTACTGCTGCCATCATCACTACCACTGCCACTGCCATCATCATCACCATAAAAATTGCGCTGAGTCCAGAAGGGTGGTGGCTGAGGTTTCATTGGCAGCCATGGCCATGTAATCAGAAGTAAACACATGACAAAGAGGTTGTGAAGGCAGAATATATAGGACTTGGTAACTTCAGAAATGTGGGGAAAAGAGCTATTGAGAAATATTTAAAGATGACTACATGAATCTGAAGCTGGATTATACAATAACATAGGCAAAGGTAAAAAAAAAACGTGCTTTTGGAGAAGTCACATTTAAGATGACAGCAGAGCACTGCAATGGGACGATGTGGAAGCCACTGAAGCGGCAGAAACAGAACTGAGTAGAAAGGTCAGGTCTAGATGCAGATTTGATAGCTGGTAACGCTTTGCGAAGCTGGTAATTTTTACAAGGCAAAGGGATTAGGAACACAGATAAGCCATATCATCAAGATTGTTATTTTTACATATCGCTGTCTGGACACTTTCTATGTTCTAGGAACTGTCCTGAGCATTTTACATGGACTGTCTTATTAAGCCATGATTCTCTCCCCATTTTACAGATGCAGACACTGAGGATTAAAATGTTCAAAATCCTTGTTCAAAGGCGCCTAGCTTTTAGGTGGTATGAATTCAAAGTGGAATTCAGAGCCTTTGCTCTTAATCATTTGTTGTATTCCTCTCCACAGTAATAGAGAAGTGAGATGTAAGCAAACAGAATAATCTAAGAATTCAAGAGACAAAAGTGAATGAGTCATGCCTCCGAGGAAGAAGAAGGTAACGAGTTTATGAGCTAGGTAGAGAATCTTCCAAAGGCGAATTTTTGTTCTGTGCACAGAGAAAGGTGTTTTAAAAAGAAGAAAAGGGGCTGAAAGGGAAGGAGTTATATTTGATCAGTCGAATACTAGACAAGGAAGTAATTCCCAAGATCAAATTCCAATTTCAGTTAGAATGCAAGACAAGTGGCAGGATTTCATTTGCTTAGTGTCACCAAAGAAACAGACATCAGAATTCCGATTTGACATTCATTTACAATAGAATTTTGGAATTATCAATTGTCACTATTTTCCAGCTTGGACAGTGTTATTAAATTTTTCTTGGAAGGTGACTAGTGCTTAGATTTCACCCTTAAAAAGACACTGACTTCAGAGGTACATGTCCAGCGGTGGTAAATAATGTCGACTCCACAAAAACAGCTACACTCACCATGTCACAAATCACCACCCTGCAGACCACCACACCAACAGCTAACACACCGAGCCTTCTACCTACCAGGCACCACACTAACTGGGGCGAATACCCTACTTCATACCCAAAACTACCCCTACGTGACCGATATTGTCACTCGCCAGTTCAGTTTACCTCTGCTGCCTACTGTCTGGCCCTCTTGTTGATATTTGGGTAAGTCTCCTGGAATTTCAAACATCCATTTACTCCCTCAAAAAGTAAAGAACGGATTTTGTTTTGACAGCTACTGCAGCATTATATAGTTGATGCACACTGTGTGCATGTTCTCTGTCACTCACACACAGGGATCTAGAGAAAGCAGCTATATAATGTTAGGGGAAGGAGTAAATCCCTTGTTTTCTAGTAAGTTTATGAGGGAGTGACAAAAAGAAAAATCCTTCTTGTGCTTCAGAATGAGATAGTGATGAAAAACAAAACCACTTCTGTGCAGAGTGAAACAATCATTATTGCCAAGGCCATTTTTGATAGGGAAATAAACAAAAGATTAAATCATGGTGGCTAAGTGAAAGAAACCAGACACAAAACGTTAACATATTATATGGTTCTATTCATATGAAATAGCTAAAATAGATAAACCCATAAAGACAGAACACAGATTAATACTTGCCATGGGCTGGGGGGAGGGGAGAATGAGGAGAAATTGCTTAATAGTTAAGAGGTTTTACTTTGGGAATGTTTTGGTACTACATACAAGTGGTAGCTGCAAAACATTATAACAGCACTAAATCTAACAAATTGTTCACTTAAAGTGATTAATTTTCTATTATGTGCATTACATCTCAATAAATTATTTTAAAATGACAAAATAGAAAGTTGAAATTTAAAGATACATACAAAGAGTTTCTTTATTTTTTTCTCCAGAACATTTAAAGAATGACTATAAAAAGGAAACTTTATCCTCCTCATGGCTGAGGTTAATTTGGGGGGAAGTGAGAAGGAGCATTATCATTATTATTACTTTACTGCTTTCCATTGTCCACAAAATCGCATATAGGAATGTACCAGGCAATCGTGAATTTTCTCTACCTGGGCTGGGCTGTAGCCACTGGTGTAAAATACACAGAAAATGTATTATACAGATAAGCAAATTCTTCACTGTGAAGGTAATATTCTCTCTACTCAAAAGCTTTCAAAGAATAACTGCAATTGCAGAAAAGAAAGGTAACTTTTACATTAATGTAGAAGCAGAGCTCAGTTTGCCCTTTGCATTCTCTCAGGTTCTTTGACCAAAAGACACAGACAGAGTCAGGATTAGATACCCAGGAGGTTATTGGGGGAGGAAAGCAGAATAGGAAGGAAAAAATTCCAGACCATGATGCAAGTCTAATACCTGTGAAGCAGAGAAAGAGGTAGGAGGCTTGAGAAGAAGGAGTCTTAGGTCCCAGGGTACTTCCAAAAAGGTCTGGCAGGCCAAGGAGGAGTCCTTGAGCCCATGTTCCAATGAAAGAGTCTCACATGTAAAAGCAATGAGTCTGTGCTAACAGCTCATTCACTGACTATAGGAAGTTTGGCCTTGCCATGACACAGCAGTAGATTGAGGATAGCAGTAGCTGAGTTCTTCAGCCAATTATGCTCCTACAACAAGAGATTTCAGTGGCTCATTTTTATGGTGCCACATCAGCCTACTGATAGCAACAGGAGACAGCCAAATGCCTAGACAGATGAAGGCAGGTCTCCAGTGAAACCCTACCTCCAAGCCGAAAACAGTTTAAAACCTAAAAGCCAAGCTACAAGTTAAATTCTTGGACTGGATTGAGAACCTGTCTTCCTGTCTGGCACACTTTCCTCTGATTGATCCCCACCCTTCACCTTTTTTACATATACCTACCCTCTGCTAATTAGTTTTCTATACTGTTGTGCCCACCTTTGAGTACTGTCTTTGCTTTAACCTTTTCTGCATACTCACAAACCAATCAGCACTCACTCCCTATTCTGAGCCCATAAAAGCCACAGGCTCAGCCATATTAGGGAATTTTTCCACTTTCAGGTAGGGGAACCACCCTCCACATACCCTCTTTGCCAAGAGCTTTTCTTCCACTTAATAAATTCTACTCCACTCACTCTCCAGTATCCAGTTGCCTAATTCTTCCAAGTTGTGAGACAAGAACTCGGACCTAGCTGAACTAAGTAGCAAAAAACCCTGCATCACTATTTTTCAAAGTCCCTACTAAAGATCTGGCAAAACATTATCTTTCTTCCCCCTATAGCAATGAGGAATGGAAAGGTATGGTTATTGGAAATCTGAAAATAATACCTACTTTTATTTTAAGAAAGAGTTTCTGCAACTTCTTTCCTGAAAATCTTTGAGGTATATTGCTAGAAAGGGAGAGGAAATAAACGACCCATAAAGGACAATGCTAGTGTCCATGCCCTAAGAAAAGTTTCAGCCAGCAAGAAACTAACTAGATGAGAAAGTAATAATGATGTGTGTAATCTAAACAGGGCAAATCTCATCCTGCACATTAAGTGTGACAGTTTACTGACATTGATTGGAAATTTTACAAAGAAATACAGGGTCACTCACATAGGTATTAGTGTCATACCCACCCTCCACAGTGAGTTGTAAGCCTGTTCTATTAGAGCAGTATGCATATTTTATAATCTGTATTCATCAGTTTTTGTAGAATTGTAATTTTTGTCTGAAATCTAGGGTGATAGTAAATTACACACTTGATACGTTAGAAAATATTAATGTTACCATATTACTTAATATTTCAAAATTTGTGGAAGGAATAAGGTAAATGGAATGAATCTATTTGATTTCATAGGACTTAAATAATAAGAAAATAATATATATACCACATAGGTGGAAACAAAAATCAGTGTTATGGGAAGAACTGATAAATTGTGGACATGTTACAAGAAAATCTTTTAAAAATAATAAAAACATGTATATATGTATATACACATGTAATTTTAAAAATAAGGAATAAAAGGTGGAATGACTATATGTAAAAATGAAATCTTATTATATACTGAAAAGTAAGTACTGTGATTAACAGAGTTTTTTGAAAGATGCTAAGAAACTATTTTCAGCCAGATGATCAGTCTCTTTTAGAATAAAATGTGCTTTCTATCAGCTTTTTGGTCACTTTAACAATAATCTTCTGGCCAAGAACTAAATAAGTGGCTCAAAGTACATTTCAAGGTATTTATAACCTATAAAAAGTTTCCTCTTGTCATCTCTGCTTCATTAACTTCAAGGGTATTGTGCAGAAGTTCTCTCATTTTCTTTCTGCACTGGGATTTTCCCCCCACAGTTCTAAAAGAAATATCCCATTTTCTCCATTTCTTAACCCTCAGGATAGAAGAAGTAGTATCTTCTTACACGGTGTAAAGACTCATTCTCCCAAAAGATGAGCACAAAGGAATAGATGCTGAGAGTATCAATCCCACAAAAATGTGGGAGACATTTGCTGTCTCCCACAATGACTGTCATGGGAAGACTTGGAAAGCCGAATGCAGTCTGATCGCACATCTTCTGACTCACACTCTATTTTGGACTGCTTTTGTCTTGGATCTGGAGTAGAGAAACACCTATTTCGTGGTCAGTACATAGTTTAACAATCACATACACAATGAAGCAATCAAAAAGGTGAGCAGGTGAATATTCCCTTTCAGAGGATAGATTACCTTTTCTAGGAAAATGATTATTGGCTGACAATGAGGTGGTAATTTACTTCCCTCTAGACTATAATAAACAATACAAAGTAGGACACCATTTTCAACAGCTGTGTGGGTGATTATAATCCCCTTTTTAGCCCTGAAACTAGTCCCTATCTCATTAGCTATGATACATAATTTAAAAAAAAAAAAAAATTTATGCCTTCAAAAAGAAAAGGTTTTCTATGGCTGAGTTTGGCAAGCTGTCCATAGTGCCATCTATTACCAAATTTTACAGAGAATGAGATTCCTTTTAAGTAAACCCTACTTCTTAATTTAGAATACTGTCTTGCTTCCGGCTTCCAGGAACTAGTCTGAGGCAGTCAGTTCTATCACAGGAAGAGGATATAAGAGGTGCATTAGTAAGTCAGCAATGACTAAGCTCTATAGAGACGGCAGTACTCTGGGTAGTGAAATAAATGCTCTTTTAGGTAGGATTGCTTTTGTGGTCTTTGAGTTATTTAAGAGCCTAGCATACAGCAGAAGAGGTTGCAACAGAATAAGACATGAGTTGGAATATGCAGGACAGGAATTCAGAAGTTGTCTCTAGATACTATGGCAGGGTAAGGAATGGAAGAGAACACACCATGGAGACATGGAGAATAGAGAAGATGAAAGAAGCCCTGTAAATGAAGCAGGGGATGGAGGACCCTGGCAGTAGTCTGAGGCCTACAGAGGAAAGAGCTCCAAGAGAAGCTCCATCTAAGAGGGTGGCCAAGTTTGTGGCATCAGACTTTCCATTGGAAACGGATTCCTGCTTTGTCCTATTATTACCCTCTTATCTCCATACCTCCAGGAAAAGAATGTTCTAACAATGTTGGCGATAGAAACAGCAGCCTTGGGTTAGTAGAGCACTGGGGCTTGCAGGGATGTGTAAGAGACAACAGGGGTCACCAAGGGGAGGAGCTGAGCAGAGGTGCCAGCATGCACACAGAAGCAGGAAACCAGAGCAAGAGATGGCAGAAGAGCACAGCTCACAAGTGTCTCAAAGCACTGGGGTAGAGAGTTGGTCTTCCCACGTTAAGCAGGATCGCATCATTGTCTGGATCATTAGAGAAGCTGAAAAGACTGAGGAACTTAGGGACTACCAAATCTCTGTGAGAGGAGTTTGTCAGTCTAAATTCAAAGTCTCTAAAAAACCAAATTGAATCAGGTGCCAACATTTAAAAGTGAAATCATTTTATTTTTCTTAATCCAAATTTTTTGGTTAAAAAAAAATTAGACAACCTGAAAATATTAAGCTTCAATTCCCTAGTGCTGCATAGAAAGTGCTGCCTTTACAGAGGACAAGGGTTAAACAGTTCAAAAGAGACTCTACCTTCCCTATTGCCTACCACCCAATCAATGTAATCATTGATGCTCCCAGCCAGCCCGTCCCTGAAGGTACCCAATTCTTCAGCCCCTGATAGCACCTGATTTAAAGGATTTATCCATGGCAAAAGACATTTCTATGCATTTGTAACAGTTATTTTTGCCTTGCCTGTAGTGATTGCTCATAAGATTTTTAGTGAATTTCTTAGTTTTGTACTTTCAGGTGAAGTGCAAGTTTCACCTCAATACACATGTGATCTCCATATTGGTTTCATGCTCATGAAATACAGCTGTGCTGCTTATTCCCCATTTGCCACCAGATCCATTCGCTGTTCTTCCTGCTCTGCATCCTGGGAAGTTATTTCCTATATACCTGCCAGATTCATTTATCCTCTGACTTATGATTAGGTTCAGCCAGTAAGAATCATTTGCAAGAGAATGGAGACCAGGAGCAGAGAGAAGATGGGTATCTCTCCTCTCACGGTTCTATAACCCACCAGCCCCATGGTTCTATAAACCACCACCCCGTTTTGACACCTTGGATAAGGTCAGCTCTTATGTGGCTCTGATAACACACGATCCCTTCTAGGTTTTGGAGGTGATACTAGCTTTCCTCTACTGCTAGGCCCTGGTGCTTCCCCACCCCATGTAGTTCCCTTAACCCTATCTATACCTTATAAGTAATCCCATTACTAAAATACCTTCCATTAAATCTTCTGATTATACATTCTGTTTCCTCTTGGACCCCTGACTATAAATCAAATTTGAACATTCCTAATTCGGGTACAAAAGTAGTTGGACAGAAAAGATAAAAGGAAATACAAAGAGCAGATTTCACACAAGTCTTGAAAAAAACTTGGATGGGCATAATCTTGCATATTGGTCCTTACAAGGCTTACTTAATCAGATACTTGAACAGTTGAGTGTTCTGGGTCATTTCTTCTCTGAAGCCTTTCATTTCAAGTGTACTTAGAAACAGGCCAGTCTGTAATGATGGCAACCTTCAAAATGGTCAGTCTGCCACTTCCACAGCCCTAACTCCAGACACAAATGCCTGCCTGATTACTAAGAGTCTTATTAAGGGGCTATTGTTTCTCACATCCCTGCCAGCTCCTCCTACGTCCTGATCTTTATCATCTCGCATTCTACTGAATTTAAAGAGAAGAAAAGAAAATCTCATAGACCCACACATCAGACCGTATTCACAGCGCGGTGAAGTGCATCTGGTCTTGTCACTCACAGTTTTTGTTTTCCTCTCTAAATCTAAGAATAACCTGCAGTCAGTTGCAAAATGGAGCAAGTTTTCCAAAGAGCAAGTGGGTGGGAGAAGCCATTCATGAAGTAAATTCCAACATCGAGAATCTGGGTGGATTCCACTGTGGCCTCCACTTAACCTTCCCAACTTTTTGGGCCACGGAAATGTAGTGTTATCTACTCTAGCTATAGTTGTCATCTTTGGTAAAACTCCTCAGACCTGGCAGATAGTGTCCCTTAAAGAGGACACTAATTCTAAAAACTGCTTATTTCTATATTGGCTGAGATAGGAAAAAATAGGCTTCATTTTCACAAGTGACTCATTGTGATCATTTAATACCTATTACTGCAACAACATGCACCCAGATTTCTGACAGACACCTGTTTGCAAATTATCTAAGTTTCAGAGCAGAAAGCCTGATGCTGGTTTAGAAATACAGTATTTTGTCTGTAATAAAGGAGCATTAGCACTCAGAGCTAAAAATAGTCCAAAAAGAAACATAACAGAATTTCAGTTCCCTGAGGGTTGGAATATCAGTCATTGTATCATCATTGCTTCAAGAGCAGTACCTGGCACACAGTAGATGCTCAATCCACACTTATTGAAATAAAAAGAATGCCTTAAGAGCCTACTGTGTTGGCAGACTTTACCCACTCTCATTCCAACACTTCGAACAATTACCTACTCTCAAGGACCACCTTTGAGTGGTCATGCTTTTGCCCAGAACACAATTCTTATTTCACAGAGAGACCTGTAACACAATACAAAGGTCTTGACTGGTTCCCTGCTTTAGCATATGAAGAATACACTCTAGTCTACTGAGAAGATAATGGAAGCCAACAGTCCAAGTCTTCAAGTGGTACTTACTTCATTCACAAGTAAAAGCCCAGGATAGACAAAGACAGAAAAAGAAGCACTGAAATACAACACTGCTTTCTCACACAGGTTTAACAACAGAGCTGGGCAAGGAAAAAGCAATTAGTAGGTTTGTCTTTAGCTTCAAGAGTGCTGATTGTTAAAATTATCTTAGGAGCTGGTGGTGCTTGGATTTCCTTTCAACAGACCTACAACTATGCAGTGCTCAACCTCCTTTTCTGAGAACTATCCAGGGACATCCATCAGGAACAGATGTGCACATCCCTGCTCTTAGGGCTCAGAAAGATAATGCCCAAAATGAAGCCCTCAGAAGCAAAAGAGTCTCTGACCGTCTGCAGCTCTCCTCTCTCTAGTCTCTTATTCTCCCCCTAGGCCAGCCATAAAACCTGAAACTATTATTTTAATCCCCACCACCTTTCTGCATAACAACTGGCCATAGGCTGTGCGTGGTGGCTCACGCCTGTAATCCCAGCACTTTGGGAGGTCGAGGTGGGCAGATCACGAGGTCAAGAGATCACAACCTTCCTAGTCAACATGGTGAAACCCTGTCTCTACTAAAAATACAAAAATGAGCTGGGTGTGGTAGTGTGTGCCTGTAGTCCCAGCTACTTGGGAGGCTGAGGCCTGATAATCTCTTGAACCTGGGAGGTGGAGTTTACAGTGAGCCAAGATCATGTCACCGCACTCCCACCTGGTGTCAGAGCAAGACACCGTCTCAAAAAAAACAAAAAAAAACTGATCATAAAGAAACTATCTGACCTACCTTGCTTGATTACAGGTCATTAGACCCCCATTCCAGAGAGGGTCCTGCTGCATATCCAGAAATAAGGAATGCTGCTGAGAGGCCAAGATGAATCTAAACAGGGCTTGCTGGGTTTCCTCACTCAGTCTATCAGGATGAGATCTTATTTTTTGTCTAATAATATTTCAACATAGCTGTTCATACCTTGAGTCCAAGTATGAAATTGGACAATTTCCTCTGTATCTTTAGGTCATCATTCTGAAGGCTCCCATGTCATGTAAAATTATGATCAAATACATTCATATGCTTTTTCTTCTATTAATCTGTCTCCTGTCAGTGTTTTCAGCAATCCTTCAGAGAGTGAAGAGACCATATAATAGGAGTCTCTAAAAGGACAGAACTTTGCAAACCCCTAGTTTTCTGCACTGCAGATAGTAAACTGAAAGTACCTCTGTTGGTTGCTGTCTGCAACCAGTCAGACTGATTGTGGGCCAAGTCTTCCTTTGCATAGAAATGCAACTTTGTAACTTCACCTTAGCCTCCAATTGGTTGCTTTCCACAACCAATCATGTATTTGCATAGGAGTGTGACCTTTGTAACTGCACTTTGACCTCTGATTGATTGCTATCTGCAACCAATCAGGCTGATTGCAGGCCATCACTATATTTACATGGAGTGAACAACAAGTGGCCAACGGGAAACCAGTAGGGAGTATTTGGACCAGAAAAGATTCTGTATCCAGATCATTTAGTGATTGCTCAGGCCCACTCCCACCCTGTGGAGTATACTTTCATCTTCAATAAATCTCTGCTCTTGTTTCTTCTCCCCTTGCTTTGTTTGTGCATTTTGTCCAATTCTTTATTCAAAATGCCAAGAACCTGGACACCCTCCACCAGTAACAAGAGCAATGGAGAAGGTTCAAAATGTTCGACTTTAAACAAAAATTCAGACGCTATATTCATTATCTAGCAAACAAACAAACATGTGCACTTTACACTGAACTCAAAAAGAGAGAGAATCTATTATTTCAGGTCAATGAATGTGTACTAATAATTGTTTCACGATGTGGCAGTAGCTAAGACCCTCTTCTGACCTAGAGAAAAATCCTTCATTTTTCAAAATAAGGTTTGAAGTCACTTCCTCTAGTCAGACACTCATTCACAGGACTTTTACAGATAGCTCTTTGATCCACTCTCTGCCACAGAACTTGTATTACATTGCTCTTGTATCTGATTCTAATGAGACTATAGGCTTCAAAAGAACCAGGACCACATCTGTCTTTTGAATTCTCAGCCCAGAAACAGGGCTTGGTTTACAGGAACACTTAAGGAGCAGCCTTGGATTTGTTGAATTTAAGAGTTTTTAAAGGCAGGAACCATGCTTTACACAGCCCATAATACAAGCTCAGTATTGGAGATGTTCTAGTATTATGGGTTCTACCTCACCAAGATAGAAGGAAAGACCTCACTTTTCCAAGTTCCCTTTCAGCAAGGGCATAGAAGGCAGTAGGAAGCACCACAGGAATTCAGTTTCTGAATGATCACTGAAAGAAGGATGTACAGGTTGCAGCAGCAGCCAAAATCTTATAATACATTTTTGTTTTTCTTCCCAAATGAGCTAGAACACTGGTCCTCAAACTGGTGATTCTGTACTCCCTCCCACTCCACTGATAGCCACAGGAGGTAGCCAAATGCCTAGAAAGATAGGATAGGGGTGGGTACCCAGTGAAATCCTACCTCCAAACTGAAGACAGTTTAAAGCCTGAAAGCCAAGCTACAAGTTAAATCCTCAGACCAGACTGAGAATTTGACTTCCCATTTGGTGCCCTTTCCTCTGACTGATCCCCACCCTTCACCTATTTTATATATACGTACCCTTTCCTAATTGGTTTTCGACACTGTCATGCGCACCTTTGAGTGGCGTCTTCACTTCAGCCTTTTTTGCATACTCACACACCAATCAGCATGCACTCCCCATTCTAAGTCCAAAAAAGGCCCCAGACCCAGACACATGGGAAACTGTTCTGCCTTTGGGTAGAGGGGGCCACCTGCATGTCCCGTCTCCATGGAAAACTGTTTCATTGCTCAATAAAATTCTTCTCTGCCCTCCTCACTCTTCAATGTTCAGTGCATCCTCATTCTTCTTGGGCACAGGACAAGAACTTGGGAACCGGTGTGCAAGTCAGACTTGGCCCACGTGGGCTGATTGGGCAGGGCACCTCCTGTGGCAGGTAGGATGCCCCAAGAGAAGCTTTCAGCATTGCTGGCCAGAGGTGCCCAACTGGCAAAGGGCCCAGGAAAAATCCTGCATACCACCAAACATCTAGCAAAGTTGGGAGACATTTTGGGCTCTCACAACCAGGAGGGTGTTACAGGTATCTGGTGGGTGGAGGCCAGGGATTGTGCTAAGCAGCCTGCAATGCACACAGCAACCCCGTGCTGCGCTTGAGAAACCCTGAGCTACACGGATCTTTGTTGTCTGCAGCTAAGTGTGACTAACTTCTCCTTTCTAAGCCCCAGTTTTCCCACTGGAATCATGGCAACAATAATCAACCACTTCTTATGTGTTAAGTGGTGAGGCTTAAGATAACAAATGTAAAATTCATAGAGTACAGCCTGGTACATGATAACTGCTTAATTATTATTAGAAATTTATAGTAATCATTATTATAATAAAAGCCAATATTTATCTGCACATATTATGGATGTGTTAGGTACTATGCTAAACATCTTTAAAAAGCTGATATTATTATATATGCTCCACCACTCAAAACATACTTGGTAGAAGAATAAATGTTGATATATGCCTGTTTATTAAGTGATTACATGCATAAGGCAAATATAAAGGACATAAAAGTGTTTATGAGGGCACAATACTAAAAACAATAAATTAAATTCCTTTTATTCCATTAAGAATGCTTTTCTCTAAGAGGTTCCTGATCCTAAGAAGCAGGCAATCTCACACACAAACTCAAAGCTGGTTTATCCCTCTCTTCAGACAAAATACAATCAAACGAGGCGTGGCTGAAACCTATTACTGCTAGCCTGGCAGACCACTGGAGCCAACGCAGCCACTGATTCTGTCCTGTTATATGCAGGAAAATGAGAAACACAAGGCACTTCAAATAAATCAATTTCCTTTATTAGCTTCCTTTCTTTATCGTTTGCTTTTACTGCATGTTTTGTGGATCAAGTTAATCATTTTCATGTAAAGATCAATCTCAATATGCACTTTCATTTGAAAGTTGTTGTCAGATTCTGTGGAGAGGCCAATTCTAGAGAAGGACGGGAGGGTATACTCGAGTTTTGCTGTTTCCAGCAGCCCAACCGTTCCATGAATTTTTGTAAGAGTAGTCCAGAATCTTCTTCCCTAAAGTTGGCAACTGTTTAGTTCAGATGTGTCGTAGCCAACATTGGGCATCTTTCCCAATTTAGGCCAATTAGATATTTCTCCCTAAATTCTGAATCCTGATTAAAGTAAGCAGAAGACTGAAAAGAACTGAGTATTATTTCTTTAAATGGCGGTGCCCTTGTGAGACTGTTGAGTAGCACTTGCTATGCATAAACCCCAATCTACCCTGCTTTCTGTCAATTCTCAAGTCTCATTCTCTTATTTACTTCAGTCTATATAATGAACTACCCAAAGCCTGCCAATAAATTCTTCCCTTTTTCTTTTTCTTTTGCTTAAGCTAACTACTTTTGTTTGCTTATAACCAAGGAAATGCTAGTCGTTACTGGTAAAAACACCATAATACACTGCTGACATTTATGGATTTGGAGCTAGGATATGATATTTGTTTCTCTTTTATTTAATCATTTGTCCACCTTGTGCCTCAGTTGCTAAGTCTTTGAAGAAAAAAATGTGCAGAAGTCTACCAATTTCAAATGCTTAATAAGTTCAGAGTGTTGCTATTACAGTTTCCTATTCATCAATTTAACCAACAAGATAAACAAGTAATGGAATCTTTTTCAATCCCCTGAGATTTATTTAGATCAGACACTTGTTAAGGAGGATGCATGTAACTTCTGAGTTAAGAAAAATAGGCAAGTTTAGATAATATTCAATGGAGATAGGATATACAAATGTCCATATATTTTTAAATTTTATTTCTTTTTATTTATTGACATCCAATCTGGAGTGCAGTGGCATGATCTCAACTCACTGCAACACCTACCGCCCTGGTTCTAATGATCTTCCTACCTCAGCCTCCCAAGTAGCTAGGATTACATGTGCACTACCATGCTTAGCTAATTTTTTTTGTATTTTTAGTAGAGACAGGGTTTCACCATGTTGACCAGGCTGGCCTCAAACTCTTGACCTCAAATGATCTGCCCACCTTGGCTTCCCAAAGTGCTGGGATTACAAGTATGGGCCACTGTGTACCGCCCAAATGTACATGTGGTATGTGCAAATAAATACACATAAATTTAAAAAATAAGACTCCCTATATTTCTCTTCCCTTTGATGAATTGTTCAACCACAATAAAAGGAAGAATATCGCACAACCATTACTGGGACCTGTTAAAGCCACTAACAGAGAAAGTCATATTTCAGTTTTCAAGTATCAGTTACATACTACACAAAGGCTCTCCCAATGACAGCACATGCCTCATTTTAAAGCTATTTGAGAAAACTTTCCTCAAGTCTTTTCAACCAGCACTTATCAGGTATCTTTTGAAAACACAGACCAGTTTCTATGTGTGTAACACACAGACACATTAATTCTATAAGCATTCCTTTCAAGGAAGCTGCCTGGGCAACATGGTAGGCTGTAAGAGCCCAGTGGACTAACCTCCCTGCACATGCTGCCTAGTTTCAACACACTTCCTCAGCTGAGACTTGAGATGCAAACTGAGGGTAAACTCAGCTTCCAGACACTGACTTGAACATTTAGTGCCAACAAAGTCCCATTCTTGACCCCCTCCTGCAATTCCCAATCCACATTTGTCTACCTGGCATCCACTAGGACAAACAGCTGTGTCTACAACATTAACCTTATGTGGACATTAACATTTAGTGGACCCCAGAAGTCCACTAAAACCCAGTGGGGGAAGGAATGGCAGTACTAGAAAAGAATGAGATTTGAGGGTCTTTAAAGATCAATGATAGAGAATGAGGAAGAAGAAGAAAGGAAATGGTCAGTGAATATCTCAAGAAGACAAACATAAAGGAGATTAGGAGACCCAAGTCAGGGAAAGAAAAGGGATGTTGAGGGTTAAGAGGAGAAATAATTGACAACAGAAAATGAAGGTCAGTCATCTGGGCCAAGTGTATCATTTACTTATCAATTTGGTATTTCCTAAGATTTAATGTGATAGGAGTCACTACAGAAATTAGAACAAAATATGACTTTAATATTGATTCAGTTCTATCCTGGCACTTGCCCTCAAAGGAAAGATCAATTCCCATAATCAGGGAATAGACTTTTTAAAAAACAAACAAAGAAAACTCCCCACAATTCCAGTGGCTTTACTAAGAAAATTTATGAGTACTTGCCACAGATTAAAGAATGGATATCCTTTAGCAGATGACAGCAAAAAGTTCTCTAGCACAGAGATTAGGGACTTGAGTCTGCAGTCAAACTCTCTGGGGCTCATACTCCAGATTTTCAGCTTAAGGGTTGGGTGGCTCCTGCAAGTTCCTTACTATTTACCTGATCTTCAGTCTCTTCATTGAATCCTTGTAAATACTGAATATGATAATGTATATTATAAATCATAAGCCTGAAGTTCTTTTACTTGGCCTTGGTTAAAATTATAATTAAACCCTTGGCCATTAAGTTCAGAGCATTTAGGGGTAAACTTCTAAGCAAAGAAACTACTGAACCAAGCACTACTGGGAATGTAAATCCTGGATTAATCATAAACCTTTGTTTAGAGAGAGAAAAAGTCTAAAGACTATTTAAAGTAAAGTTTGAGACCAATCTGTAGAGTTCACGTTCTTGTAAAGTTAAATATAGGCATCATTTGGATTACCAGAGCTGGCAATGATTTATTGCACAAATTGAACAATTTAACTGTGAATCTGTAGTCTTGGACTCAGATTACATTTGTTAGAATGTTTGTATTAACATTTTTCCCCACAGGAACTTGGTTTGCTAACTAATCTTGTAATAACCATAGACTAAGATGGCAGTGATCTAGTTATAGTTTATTCAAACCATATAACAAGCTGAATATTTTCTGGCTGGAAGTAATATATCTAAAGTCATACTTCCCTGGGAGAACAAGTTATTCTGCAGTTAATCAAGAAAGGGACAGATTATCATCAAAATACAACGTAAACATCTCAATTTTTCACAATAATTCAATCCATTCAACAAACCTCAATACCCCTATGCTACACTAACCATCTTTAGATTTTCTCCTAGGTGTATCTTTGAAGGAGCATGAGGAATATTTGCTATGTCTCAAAACACAAACAGATATGCTGTTTAAAAGCTCATAGGGTATTAGAGATGAAGGAAACTTCTAAATTCAACTGGAAATAATGGGAAAATTGGAAAAAAAAAAAAACAATGCCCTAGGAGAGTTATTTTAATAATGCTGGCAAGAAATACATACCTAAGGAAATAGAAGCAAAATACAAGATAATTCAGAATACCAAGAACCTGCTATTGTTTAACTGAATGTGTAGATAAAACACATTTTGATGTTGCTGCTTACTGGCTGCATCTAGAGAGGCAAGTAGGTAACAGGAATTTCTGCTAAAGCTACGTGAGGTATTCACCACTGAGAAGATAATAGGAATAGATGAACAGTTATCCAGATGGTACAAGATGGCAGATAATTTATGGATAATTATAAGCCTCTCTGGAATTCAGGGTACTAAAGAAAAGAAAGTCTGCATCTAAGAAGGAGAAAAGAAGACAGATAAGCTGGTTACACTGGAGATTTTTATTTACAAGACTGACACCGGTTAATTTCATTCCCATCAAGCAATTGCTAATAAATTATCACAAGGTTTTATTGTGGATAAAATAACTGTAATAAGTGATTTTAAGTATTTTAATTGGCAAAAATAAATTTCCAAAATATTCACAGCATTTTTTTACTTTGAAAAATAATTAGCATAAGCAGAAAACACATCGTGGGTGACTATTTAACATATATACTGGCTACTATTCATGAAACTGTATTTAAAATGTAGAGTCAAATTTTCATATATAGGATAAGCAGTATATTCTTCATTTTGTTTTTTAAAATATAAGAGAATTAATTAGCTAACTAATTTCTCTGGAAAACTACTAAGTAGGACAGAGGATTCAAGACCCTAAAATTAATTTTTCAAATGTTATTTAAGAGGTTTATAAATTCAAGTTCACTTCCGTTCTCATATTGCTTATTTAATGAATTCCTCCAAACACATATCCCACAGCCCAAGACTTTTCTCTTTCCGACACTGATAGTAAGACAGCAAACTTAAAGTTTTAGTCTTTGAAAAATATGTATACTTTCTTCTCAACCACCGATTCCTGAACCCTGAGGCAGACAGAAAAACTGAGTTAGGCCAGGCACGGTGGCTCACGCCTGTAATCCTAGCTCTTTGGGAGGCCGAGGGGGGCCGATCATGAGGTCAGGAGATAAAGACCATCCTGGCCACCATGGTGAAACTCCGTCTCTACCAAAAATACAAAAATTAGCTTGGTATGCTAGCGGGTGCCTGTAATCCCAGCTACTCAGGAGGCTGAGGCAGGAGAATTGCTTAAACCAGGGAGTCGGAGGTTGCAGTGAGCCAAGATTGTGCCACTGCACTCCAGCCTGATGACAGAGTGAGACTTCATCTCAAAAAAAAAAAAAAAAACAAAAAAATAGTGTGCCAAAGGTCAATGAAAGGAATACAAATAAGACAGGAGATGGAGAAGTATTAACCCCTTATACCTGTATATCTAAAATGGTATGTTAGATACACATAAAGGATTTCTATCTGCACCAGCATAGAATGATCTAACATTCAAGCGCCCAAAATTACATACTGATGCCAGTATTCTTTACACATTAGAGAAATCTTAAACTAGTTCTTAAATCTGATGACTTAGGTCTCTTCAGTCTGTTCAATAAGACATTATGATTCCTAATAAGTAGAAAAGCTATTCTTATTTCAACTTGGAAATTAACAAAGAAAACAGCATTCACTGTAGGGAAAAAAATGGCATATTATTTTTTATAACCTCCTCTCGAGTAGGAAAATAATCCACGTAATGTGTCTAGAAGGGCAATAACCCTACATTAGGGGAGTACAGACTCCCAGGGAAAAAGCCATTTCCAAAAACATTGAGGAACTGCCAAATGTTGTAGGGTTCATACAGCTACTGCTAATTACTATGTATATTGTATTTCTGAACCTACCGGCAATGTATTGGCTGATCTTTCTGGATTGTGTCTTCCCAGCTGAATGTTGTTTATTTCCCACATCATGCAAATGACAGGGAGGATGTTGGTCTATTCTGAGATTGGCAAGGTAAAAATTTAAAACTGTGTTTTAGATTAGGTCACAAAAAAGTGTGCCAGATGGTTGTTAACAAAAAAGAAAATGCTTTCAACAAACCTGACACGTTGTATAATCTTGGGCAAAATACAAAAGATGTAAATGTCCTGCCACAAATATATTTGAGCTGGATCCACATGACAATGCAAAATATCTAGTAGAAACAAATCCCAAAGAGGTATGAATCTGACTTTTCTTGCTAGAAAACTGCTGGATGACTTCTTAGAAAAGTTAAGTCAGGACCCATTTTTTTTTTTTTTAATTTACAGTGGTACCTTTGTATTTACTGCCTACTCTAGAATTTTCTCTTGCCTGGGGGGAAACAATTTTTTCACCTGTATTATCTTCACAGAAGATAAATACTGGAGATTTTTATTTATAAGACTGACACAGGTTAATTTCATTCCCATCAAGCAATTATTAATAAATTCTCACAAGGTTTTATTGTGGATAAAATAACTGTAATATGTGATTTTAAATATCCTAATTGGCAAAAATAAATCTTCACAGAAGATAATATACTCCTTCAGTGTTTTAGCTTGGAAAGTTTTAAAAAATAAACAGGATATGGTGGCACACACCTGTAGTCTCAACTACTTCGCAAGCTGAGGCAGGAGGATGGCTTGAGCCTAGGAGTTTCAGTCTAGCGTGGGTAACATAGTGAGATCCCCATCACTAAAGGTAAGTAGATACATAGATACATAAAACAAAGGCAGTTTATTTTCATTTCCTTAATAAACATCTTGAGGAAGGCAGGGGGAGGGAAGGCATGTACTAGCTTGCATTCCTCCCAGTCCATTAGCAGATAATTTTCTCAATAGCGTATGAGGACCAAAAATAGTAATAACAATAAGACTAGTTTCAGGTTTAGGTCCTTAGAGATTCACAATCTCCATCTCCCTTCTGTCTGCCAAGATTTAAATTTTATTTTTAATGTGGCCTTTCTTATGCATTTCCCTCTCTCTGCAGATTTCCTAGTCTCTCCTAAGATAACTGGGATTGTACTCAATATTAGTCAAGTGAGAGGGCCATTTACTGAACACGGATGAAGAGCCAGGTACTCTGCAGATCTCACTTCATTCCTCACAGCCATGCCAGGAGGTAGCCAATTTACAGATGGGCAAACCGTGACTCCAGTTTTCTCCCCTAGGGAGGGACTGAGCAGAATCTCAAACTGGTAAGGCGTGGCTCTGTGTCCTCATCTAAATCTCATTCCAAATTGTAATTTCCATGGTGGAGGGAGAGACCCGTAATTCCCATGTGTCAAGGGAGGGAAATGATTGGATTATGAGGGTAGTAACCCCCATGCTGCTCTTGTGATAGTGATTAAATTCTCATGAGATCTGTTGGTTTTATAAAAGGTAGTTTTTCCTGTGTGCATACACTCGCTCTCTCTCTTACCTGCCGCCACCTAAGACATGCCTCCTTCCCCTTCTACCATGATTATAAGTTTCCTGAGGCTGCCCCAGCCATGAGGAACTGAACCAATTAAGCCCTTTTTCTTTATAAATTACCCAGTCGTGGGCAGTTCTTTATAGCAATGTGAAAATGGACTAACAGACAAACCTAGATCTAACTCTCAGACCTGTTGTTGATGGATGGTAGAAGGTAAAAGAGTTCATACCAAATGAATATTCTTTTAGCTACATACAGCAATTAATTTTCACCAGCCTTTGAGAGAAGATTTGAAGCAGCAGTCAGAAGGAAAATGTATTAAATAGAAAGGAAAGATATCAAAGAGTTAATATATTCAGAAACTGTGTAAATGAGCCAGGTGTTGAATAGAGGACTAGACATGGAGTTAAGGGGGTAAGAGGGAGAGGAAGAGAAACACTGAGAAAATGAAGACAGAGAACTATGCAATGACTTCCCTGATTTTAACAATGAAAGTAGCTCAGAACATCAGAGTTACTTGGCTAATAGAGTTGAAGGTCTTACTTAAGAAGTACCATGCAAATTCCATTTCTGGTTGCCAGACCCTGATACTACATGTTCATTTCTCAATAAGTGCATGTTAGGTGAATTGACCATTGTCTCTTCTGAAATTGAAATGTCTATAATGGTAAAAGCATTGCCATCGGATTTGAAAGCTGCAAAGCAAGTTGACTGTAGGGAACTCTGTGTGTGTGTGTGTGTGTGTGTGTGTGTGTGCCTTCTAAATTATCCTTTTAAACTGCTTACAAATTAGCTCTGAAACTGGTAGTATGTGGTTAATAATTCTATGTCAATAATAAAAAAGGAAACATGCAAAAAATGCAGATCAGAAGAAATATAGCCTCAGTCACTTCATATTAACTGATCATTCACTCATCTATTTGTTTAAATATTTATTTAATATCTACCACATGCTAAGCACTGTGCTACATGTTAGGGGATATATTGGTGGATAAAAGAGTTATAGTTTAAGCAATTACAAAGCTTATGGTCTAGTCAGAAAAATAGACAAAATTTGAGTATAACAGAAATAACAATAGAACTATAAATTGTGACAGAATATGAAGAAAATAAATTAGGTGCAGTGATGAAGACTGGAATGATTGGCAGGTGGATGACACAGAAATACATTTACATCCAGTGGTTTGGAAAGACCATTATGAGTCCAAATTCTTGGATCTAGATGGTGCTCTAACTTGAACATATGTCGGAATCACGTGGACGGTCATTGTTAAAATAGATTGCTGAGCCCTGCCCACCAAAGTGTCTAATTCAGTAGTTCTGGCGTCAAGCAGAGAATCTGCATTTCTAGTAAGTTCCCAGGTAATGCTGATGTCACCGAACTAGGAAGCACACTTTGCAGAATTGCTGGACTAGAGCATAGTGCATGAGAGAGAAAGTGGCCTGAGCTAAGGTTGGAAGAGTAGGCATGGAAGCTTTAGATACCCTGACCACATGCTCAGTGACGGTATCAGTGCCAAACTCAGAACCTGTACAGGACTTGGAGTGAATCTAATGATCAAGACAATTATGACCACTACTGTTACCTTTGACAAAGGAAGGACCTCTTTCACCCTCTTTGAAGCTAAGAACCTGAAAGAAACTTTATCAAGGAACGCAAAGAACCAACTCTAAAATCAAACAATATTTTTTACAAGGCATTGCTAAATTAACACAGTATCTACCATCCAAAGAACTCGATGTTATCAAAGCATATTTAATAGAGAAGACAAAAAAGATCAAAAGGTGACAGATGCCTTCAAACAGAGCATCAAGAGGATGCTGGCAAGGAAGGCATTTCTGTTAATAGAAGAGGAAGTGAGTGTACAATTACTGTAAGAGTGATCTAAATTATAAGGAAAGAAGACACTTTCGACTTTATCTGGTTTGAAAATATTTAACTGGCTTCCAAAAGAAGATAATCTTTATTAGTATTTGAAGAGCTGGATAGAAAGCTACCAGAATTCTGATGGTTTGGTAGCTCTCAACTTTAGTCTTCCTCCAAATCATTTGGGAGCTTGTTAACAGTGGAGATTACCAGAGCCATCCTCAGAGTTTCTGATCGAATCAGATGAATTGAAGGCCAGGAATCTGCACTTTAACAGGCATCCTCAGGCATTCTGATGTTGGTAGATTAAGGACCACAGTTTGAGACACACTCAGTGAAGGCATGGTTCCCTGAAAATGGCAGAATTTCTTACGCATTTTGATAGAGATACAACTGTAATTGAAGGCCTACCATGTGCCAGGTACTGCTGGGCACTTCTTAAAAGTACTCCATTTAATTTTTAACAATTAAAAAAATTAATACACAAGTGATGAGAAAATGGGATTCAGCAAAGCAAATTAACTTGGCCAAAGTTGGTCATGTAGCAAGTAAGTTATAGAGCCAGAAGGTAAACTAAGGGTCTCTGACTCCAATAATACATTTATTTCAATGACACTGAGCTCATGATTGCCAACTTTGTGAGGCTGCAACAATCATTAAACAATTTCCTGGCAACCACAGCTTCTCCTAAAAGCATTATGTAATTTTGCCTTATAAAATAACGAGAAAAAGAGTTTAATTATATATCCTGAGACTTGGAAAAATCCTTAGATGTCTAAAAATATTCACAGGTGCTGGACAACGAAGTATATGAATCAATAACAGAATCCTTAAAGTCTTTTCCACTGATATTACACTTGACATATCTATCCAACATCAAGCTCAGAGACAGAATGTTTAGCAGTGAAGGGTAGAAAGACAAAGGCCTGAGTTTTATAAAAATATGTCTCTATCATGGATTGGCTATGTGAATGTGGGTAAATGATTTTATCTCTCTAAGCCTCACTTTCCTCATCTATAAAATAAGAATAATAATTACTTTGGGATTTTATATATGATATTACTATATAATACTATTATGATTGTTATGTATAACATAATTATATATAACATTATATTAGATATAATTATAGTATAAAACATATGTAACAGCTTATATAATATTTTTGAATCATTTGGCATAGTACCTACCACACAAATGTTCAATAAATGCTATCTTATTTCTTATTTAATTATTACTTTTAAGAGGCATGTGATGCAGCTAATAAAATAGTGGAAAAAAAACACAAAGGGCCAATAAATATATAAAAAGATGGCCAGTCTAATCAGAATTTTGAAAAGGCAAATAATAAATACCACCAAATTACATATAAGATCATAAAAAAGTCAATTTTCATAAGATAAAAATATTGGTGAAAAAGAGGGGAAATAGGTATTCTCTCTCATAAACCATAAATTGATACAACCATTAAAAGGGCATTTTACAGTTGTTAAAAAATTGTTTTAAATGCTGTGATACAACAATTCTATTATTTTCCTATCGATTCTATGACCAGTAAAACGGATTTCAGTAACCTTTTCCTGTAAAGGGACAAAGGGTAAATATTTTAGAGTTTGTGAAACTTACAGTCTGTCACAACAACTCAAGTCTACCATTATTGTGTGAAAGCAGCCGCAGACAATGTATACATGAGTGAGTTTGGCTGTGTTTTAGTAAAATTTCATTTATGAACACTGAAAGTTGAATTTTATCTAATTTTCTAGTGTCGAGTATTATTCACATTCTGATTTTTTTTCCAACCACTTAAAAATGTAAAAACAGGCTGGGCTCACGCCTGTAATCTCAGCACTTTGGGAGGCCCAAGCGGATGGATCACCTGAGGTTGGGAGTTCAAGACCAGCCTGACCAACATGGAGAAACTCCATCTCCACGAAAAATACAAAATTAGCTGGGCGTTGCGGCACATGCGTGTAATCCCAGCTACTCAGGAGGCTGAAGCAGGAGAATTGCTTGAACCTGGGAGGCAGAGGTTGCGGTGAGCCGAGATTGCACCATTGCACTCCAGCCTGGGCAACAAGAGTGAAATTTCCTCTCTCAAAAAAAAAAAAAAAAAAAGTGAAAACAATTCTTAGCTTGCAGCTGTATCAAAACAGCAGGGAGCATGATTGGCTTAGCAGCTAGTTGTAGTTATTAACTGCTACCTTAGAGTGGTACCCACTCATGTGCACAAGGAGGCATGGACAAAGAAGACATTTACTATACCGGTAAAAAATTGAGAACTATACCAGTTAAAAAAAAAAAAGATCAGTAGGGAAACGGCTAAAAATTATGGATATATCCATAATGTGGAATATTATGTTATTCTATGCTATAACTATGTTAGCAAAAAAGAGTAATTTGTCACAATTATAAAAGACACTCAAGAAACCTTATGGTGAAAAAGCAAGTTACAGTTGTTCCAGTAAAAATGGAAGCTATGCTGGGACTGGGAGGTTTTAGTGTTTGCAGCATTATGGCAATAAAGAAATTCGTTAAAGAATGAGGTGGGTTGCTTTTGGTTCAACATTCTGTGATCTCAGAACACAGTGGTCCATTTGCTGAGATGGTGCCATTTGCTGTTCATAAATGTTTGGATTTGTCTTTCAACAACCAACTGACAAAGACATAGGCTTAAATGAGAAAAGAGGCAAAGAAAATATGATAGAAGAACTCAAAGAACACATAGTTAAGAGCACTGGGGGACTCTTGAACAGATTCCTACTGTGTTTTTATACTGAATGTCACCATTCTCAGTGATCAGGAGGCAGATGACAGCATCAAGACAATATGGTGTCAAGTCACATTTCAGAATGTTCCCAGGGCTCTGATCAGCATTAGCTTTGACTAACCAGATCAGAGAAGAAAGTGGTCACAGCAAATACCCTGTCTCAGTTCATTACTCAACACCTGTTAAACGTGATTAATGGCCCTGGCTAATTATGTGTTAAGAGCATCTCAGGCTGTAATGGGTCCCAGAGGTCTGCAAAGTTGACTTCATTTACATGTTTGTCTCCTTTCACAAGGTCTCAACCAAACATGGCCAAAATCTCCCGAACATTTTATGAACTCCCATGTCATCAACTCAGAGTTTCAAATACACCAGAGTCTTCCGACAAAGGACAACGAAAGTCTGAGATGTACATTTGTTCTATAAATAAAGCAGGCAAGGTTTAGATTTTATGGGACATAAATAGGCCTCTTGTTGCAATTAATATTATAAAAGGCTGCTAACCTGTATGCATTAAACTAATTATTACATTTTGTGATCTCGGCTAAAAGACTAAACTGTATTTTGATGGCAGAATGCACTAAAACCTTGCTTTATGTCTCTTAAAGTAAAACTGCAAAAATCAGAAATCAAAAAGGCTTCAGAGAAGGCTTATCCATTTTTTAGTTTAAAAAATATGTATTAACATATTAACAATTTTACATACTTACACGTAATTGTACTATATTTATACATTAACTATTCAATACATATACAAAGCTACACACACACACACACACACACACACACACACACCCGCAGACTACTAGATAGCCCTTACTAAGGTAGTTTTCTTGCTTTTCTTAAATGGCACTGAACCTATAGTACATTGAACTCTTCCTAGAGTTAGTTAACTGAAAGTCAACTAATTAACATCCCCCTCTTTTTTTTTTTTTTTTTTTTTTTTTAAGCAGAGGAGTAGAGTTGGTAGCAGACATTAAATCCTTCTTCATTCCTATTTGCTTAGTCTAGCAAAGTAATTAAAAAAAAGGAAATCCACTAACAATGGTGGAATATTATGCAACATCTAGTATTTGTGCCACTACACTCCAGCTAGTAAACAAAGTGAGACCCTGTCTCAAAAAAAAAAAAAAAAAAAAAAAAAAAAAACCAACCAACCAGCAAACAAACATTGGATGTCTATATGTACTGATATGGAAAGACATCTATGACATATGAAGTGGAAAAAAGCAAGCTGGTAAACATTAGGTAGCATATGATGATGCAAATGTGGTAAAATAGCCCAACTCCACATATGTGCATCTTTAGATATATACAAGAAAGGATCAGAAAACATACAGAATTACAAGGTCTTATAAGCACTTTGGTTCTGCCTCCTTTAGTCCCAGTGGGAAGTAACTGTCCCAAATGACCTTCATCATTTTCACAACTAGAAAGGGATTTTCATGGTCCCTTCTACCCAGCAACAGAAGAGCACAGTGGTTTGGAGTGTGTGTCCTGCAACCAGGCAAGTGTGCCTCAAATCATATCTACCACTTACTGGCCAAGTCATCTTGGACAAGTTACATTTTCCAATACTTCTGCTCTTTTCTCATTTGCAAAATAGGGCCCCATCTCGTAAACTTGTTGTGAGGGTTAAATGATTTAACAGCTGTATAGCGCGTGTCTTTGCAAGCGTCTTGAACAGGGTGAATTTAGGAAGTGTCTATCATCCTCAGCTAGCACTTCCTTCATCTTGCCTCAGTTACTATTTGAAACTTGCTTGTTTCCTTAGTCATTACCTTTTCTAATTTGCCAAAATGTTAAACAGGGACAAGAGTTGGTACTTTCTGTGTCCCATCTCTTCCTCTCACCACTCCTATAAGCCCCAAATAAAATAACTGTTTTTTACATTCCTGAAACCTTTTCACTCTGTTACAAATCAAGGGGCTCCATCCAACATGCCTGTGTTTCTAACAATTCTCAATGCAGGTTAATGCTGGGGTGAGGTGGGCTGTTGACTGTTCCTTTTAGCTGACATTTCCATTAGCACATGTGTGGTTTCTATTTTCCTCCAGGACTCTTTTTGCTAAGAGTTCCTTCTGTCTCTAATTTCTTACTTTTAATTGTCTTTTCTTATTGATCTATAAGTTGCTGTCATTTTGATAAACGTAGGGCTTCAAGCACATCTTTGCTATTTACCATCTGGGATCTTCAAAAAGGTATCAGTTAGGTTCAGTTTCCTAATGGGTAAAATGAGCATAATATCATGTACATTTTTTCTCAGTTTTGAAATAAATTTGTCTTTTACAAATTAGAGAATTCATGCCAATTTTAGAGAAACAAAGACAAAACAATGAAATAACCAAAGATAATCAAAACCATTCATAATCCCACTACAGATGTCAAAAGTCTGTTCTACTTCCTTCTAGTCCTTATAAATGTACCTAACTAAAGTTTCAGGGTCAGGCAGTCTAGACAATTGTGAATCTTGCTTTACTTCTTATTCTCTCTTCCCAGATCACTAAAAATGTTAAGTCTGATGTGTTTTAATTGAACAGCTTTCATTGTGCCTCAATATACATCTATAATCACAAATATAAAGGCTCTGTTTTTTTTTTTTTTTTTGGTTTTACCAAAGGCCATTATACTTTGCATATTTCCTGTAACTTGCTTTGCTAATTTTACAATATATCACATGCAATTATCCATAGCAGAGTATATACATTCTAATTCTTAATGACCTAATCATAATCCATAGTATATATACCACAGTTCAACTAGTTCCAAGTGATCAAAATTCACTTTGTTTCCATTTTTTGCCACTATGAACAATGCTGCAATAAATAATTTTGTATAAATATTTTCATCTATACAGAATAGATTCACAAAGATGAGATTACTATGTTAATGACTGTGTATTTTTTTTAATTTAAAATGATATGGCCAAACTGCTAAGCAATATATACTGCCTCTAGCATTTCTCCACATTCTAACAGCATTGGATGTCATATATTATTAAGGTGTGCCTACATCACAGGGGAAAAATCCTATCTTATTTTACGTAGCAATTCTCTGAGATTAACTCTTCCTTTTTACTGGCTATTTGCATTTTTCTCTCTGGCAAACTGCTCATTCATAACCATTGCCCAGTTTTCATGTGGTTCACTTTCAAAAAACTTTCATGGAGTGTCTTGGTATGTAAATGGTTTCAGTGTTGTTTTGTCATGTGTGTTATAAACGCTGCTTCACCTGGCTCACTGTTTACATTTGCTTACTGTAAAACTCACATACTGAAGGTCTGTTTCGGGAAATACGTGCTTTAATACATCTTTGTTTCTGGCTTGCCTTCCATCTCTCCACCATATGTCATATTACCATCATTTGTCTTCCTGGCCTCTCTTGCTTTCAAAGTTCTAACTTCTCTATCTCCTACTCACCAGTTATCACAATTACCTCTATAGAGAACTAAGATTTCTCCCACTCTTTTTTTTTTTTTTTTTTTTTTTTCTTAAAAGAGAATAAAGCTTTGGCCGAAAACAGTTTTGATGAGATGGCTAGAAAAACTGCTTTTCTTCATTGGCATTTTGGAAATATTGCTCAGTGGTTTGGGACCCATTTATTTCTACTGCCTTCATCTATCTTTGCTTTATGGCTTGACTTCTACTGCTTTAACTCCACATTCTGTTTTGCTCCACTTCAACTGTTTAGCCGCCAGGTTTGGTCTGGTTTCACTGATTTACTGTATCTAACCTCATTCCCTCTCTGGATTCTGAACCCCATCCTAGAAAAGGTGCTTCCAGCTCACAGACTCCTTTGTTTATTGATTGAAGTTTAGTTCAATCGATAAACATTTTAGCATAAATGGGTTCACTTCCAGTAGCACAGATGTTTTCAGATCATTTCAGATGGTGAGACCCAGAAATTTAATTGTTTTCAAACACTGCTAAATACTGACATAATAAATTTCATCCCATGAACTGAAACCATTTTTACTAGGAGAAAATCATGATGCTGATATATGCAGTTGTGCTATAAAATATGTTATTTTCTGTTAGGTATTCCATTTAATACTATAAAAGTATTATGGTATTTATTATACAAAGCATTATTATAATAAGATCTCAGGTACCATCCAGAAAAATTAAGTGTTTGAACTTAAATTTCTCTAATTTTTCCCTATTAATATCAATTTGCTTTTCTTGTTAAGAAAATATTAAGGTGGAAAACTTGAAACAGAGGACATTCTGTTCAATTATTTTTATCTTGAGAAGTGGGAAAATACAGCCTTTGTTGTATAGAATGCATTATGTATGTGACGAGTATGGAAAACCCATGCTTCCAATGGAAGCAGAGAGACTAGTTCAGAGGCCATTGCAAAACTTCACTGGCAAGGTGCTATCAGTCTGCAGCAAGGTAGTAGAGGCGAAGGTAAAAGATCAGAGATTTATTTCAGAGGATGAGCTAACAGGCCATGGTGGAGAGCTCTTGGGCAGTGCGAGGGCATGTTCTGACATCTTAAGAGCCTCTGCATTTTAAAAAATACCATACAATTGTCAATTTGGTCCAACAAAATCTCAGCCTGGTTATCCTTGCTTATATGTGGCAGGTTTTTTGAGTGCCGCAATATGACTCCAGTTTTCAGATATTTGCCTCATAATATGTCCCAAAGTCCAAATACTGGAGGGTCATAAGGAAATATTCCAAAGATTTGCATGCAGAAGTGTGACATATAAGGAGAGAAGAGCTAATAAAGCTCCTAAGTCTGAGCAGTTGTGCAAAATAATCAACTGTATAGCCGGCCCTGGAATGCTTGGAGTCAAGCAGCATGAACACAACATGTGTATGTGTACCCAAACAGGGCCTAGACTTCAACGCTTTTTCCTTTCATGACTAGTCTAAGGTTTGTGAAGCTCTTCTCATACCTTATCACATTCTATGTATCTAAAAAGAATCAATATTTTCTTGTTCTTTACAACATTCTTTTTGTTGTTGTTACAGCTGTTGTTGAAGGACAATCAATTCCTATTTGCATAAACTCAAGGGCAACTTAAAAAGACAGTTGCAGTAACTATGATTGAAGCTGGCATGTCTTTCCCCAGTAAGGTGTTAGACATAAAAATGGCTTTCATTTCATAATGGAGAAAAAAGACTTAGTCTCTGGGACACACCACTCTTCTCACCTAATCTTTTCCACAAATAGCAGCCTGGGTGATCTTTTCGTAATAAAAATTCTACCATGTAACTCCAAATATTAAAACTTTCTCATGGCTTTCCATCATCTTAAGAATGAGATCCAAATTCTTCACTGTGGTTTAAATGGTTCTATGTCAGGGCTCTGAACTCTAGTAGACCCAATCCTTTTTCTTAATACACATATTTTGTATTGCCCTCTTTATTCTCCTGAGATGAAATCTAATGTTAAGATACTCTACTTATACTTGTAATTTTCAAAACGTTGTAATACCTTAACTTTAATATTAAAGAGAAATACTAGAATGGAACAGAATATGCTTACAGAAGCTCTTATTCCCCTAGACATACCTAATGGAACAGGCAGCCTCAAATGCCACCAGCAGCCTCTCACGACAAAGCGAGGGGCCAGCCCAGCGTGAGTCAAGCACTGTGGATGGTAGAGTAGAGAGACAGAGAATTCAGGCCCTTGGTGATTTCACTGCACTGGTGAATCAACCAACCTTGAAGCCCACATTACCTTCAGATTTTTTAATGATCAAACCAATAAATTCCTTTTACAGTTAAACTTTCTGCAGTGGGTTTTCTGAGAATGACATAAAACGTTATAACCAATACACCCAGTCAAAAACAGAGCGTGAGGCACAGTGCTCTCTCATCAGCTTGTCTAAAGCATGCTTATACAATTACCAGTAGAATATGTGAAAATTGGTAAGGTTTTTGTCTGATTGATATGAATGAGATATCACGGACTTCATAGAGGTGATGTGTTAAAAGAAAAGCCTAAACAAAGTGTTTAGGAATGTTTCCCCGAATCATTCTTAAACTTTAAAATGCACCTTTTCTAATGTCTTACATATTAAAGTCTAACATACTTCTCAGGCATTTAAGGCAATGCGATAGTATTCAAATATTATTAAAGCTACTCACCCGCCTCCTCCTACCAGTCCTAGTGCAGCTAAGCAATGCAGCTGACCATTAGCATACCTGACTCTACCACACTAATATGGCTTTTTAAGGCAGAATGAGGAAACACAATGCCCCCAGTTAACTTATCAGCCAGTATTTGTTTCTACTTTTAAAAATATTCATAGCAGCTTTATTTATAATATCTGAAAATCTGAAACAGTCTAGATATTCACTGGTAGGAAAATAGATAAATTATATTACATTCATACAAAGGAAACTACTCAGCAATAAGAAGCAATTAGTACTGATTCATCCAACAACATGGATGAATCTCAAACATATTATGCTGAGTCAAAGAGGTCTCACACAAATGATTACATGTTGTATTATATTTCATTTGTGGCAGAAAAATCAGAACAGTTATTGTCTCTGGGTAGTGAGGGAAGGGTTAGAGATGTACTGGGAAAGGATGTGGGGAAAATTCCTGGGAGATGGTGCCATTTAGTATTTTGACAGAGGCTTCGGTTGCATAAGCTTATGCAATCACTGAGTCACACATTTGAGATTTATGCATTTTCTTGTGTATAAATTTTATGTCAGAAGAAAAATATTATAAACAAACATTAAACTATAGTTAATAATGATTATGTACAACAAAGTGTTTGGGAGAAAGTGTACTAATGTCTATAACTTACTTTGAAATGGAGAAACAGATGAAATATTACTTGTTTCTATTTAAGGGTAGTTTTTCTAATATCGTAACAAAATCATTTCCCCCACCTTTTCTCTTCATTCTTTCCCAAAAGTAATATGACTGCTAAAATAAACTGATAGTTTATTTTATAAACTATCAGTTTAACAATTGATGTTGTATTTCTTTTTGCTTTTAGCCTAGATTATAACTGCACAACAGTAACTACAGTGATAAAAGTAAACACATGGCCGGGCGCGGTGGCTCAAGCCTGTGATCCCAGCACTTTGGGAGGCCGAGGCGGGTGGATCACGAGGTCAAGAGATCGAGACCATCCTGGTCAACAAGGTGAAACCCCGTCTCTACTAATACAAAAAATTAGCTGGGCATGGTGGCGCGTGCCTGTAATCCCAGCTACTCAGGAGGCTGAGGCAGGAGAATTGCCTGAACCCAGGAGGCGGAGGTTGCGGTGAGCCGAGATCGCGCCATTGCACTCCAGCCTGGGTAACGAGCGAAACTCCGTCTCAAAAAAAAAAAAAAAGTAAACACATATATGGAACTGTTTGTGTAACAGGTCTTTATTCCAAGCACTTTGAAATCGTTAATTCCTTTAACCCTATAATATTCCTACCATGGTGATTACTGTTTTTATTTTACTGATGAGGACACTGTAGCTCAGAGAGGTTAAATCACTTGGCCCAAAGTGGCACAGCTGTAAGCCAAGGTTTGAACAGAGGGTCAGTGCTTTGAGCCACTAGACTACCCTGCCTCTCAGTACCGAGAGCATGCTGGGGGAAACACTGGCTAGTATTGGAGAACATGTTTTGAGATTTTTAGAAAACGAACTCACATATATCTCAAAGCTCTCAGGTACAGGGAAATAAAGACTGTTTTTCAAAGAGAAACAAAAGTAAAGAAAATGTACTTCTTGAAGAGCTTACAAAGCTAAAGTCAGAAATGCATCTCTACACTGTTCTGTCTGGTCATCTTTAAACTTCTACATCCTGAAACTTTGGTTTTCCATCAGTCACAATCTCTTGTGCTCTGATGCACTCCACACACTCACTCACACACAAACATGTCCCAAATACATGGAAGGAAAATGAAATAAAATCAGCTCTCTTCTCTGTTGTTGATCAAATGTAGCTAAAGAGTCAGCAGGGGATAAATACCTTGATGCTTACTTCAGGTACAAGTACTTCGAAGAAAAATATAGAGGAGTAACTTTTAATGCAGCATTGTGAAGATTTAAAAAATGCTGTATAATTCAACCCCCATTGTGAGGTGTCATTTCTAACAATGAGCTTTGTTTTCTTTATCTGTAGTATATCTAGATGATGAAACCAAAAACAACTGATCCATAGGCTCTGAAGTTTTCATCAGTAGTCACCTTCTGCATGTATAAATAAACCAAAAAGAGTTTAATCCTATCTTCCCTTTAACATTATGGCACATGCTTTTGTAATAGGCATGGGGCAAACTGGGAGCCTTTCTCAGACACAGGTAGGCAAGTAACGACCCCATTAGCCGAACGTGCCTTCCTATGTGGTAGAAACACGTGGATAAAGGGAGGATGGTTCCAACACATGCCCATCTGGAACAGCTATCTGAGGCACCCTCCTACAGGAGGGGATGGAAAATGTTATTCTGCAGTAGAAGTGAATACAGGGCTGAACATTCAGATGGAAGTGGCCACTTGGCTCAATTATGAACAGGCTGAACATTCAGAAGGAAATGGCCACTCGGCTCAATTATGAACTGTGTTTGGCCCTAATAGCGAAGCAACAATTTTGTTTAATTCTTTACAAAGAGAAAAAAATAAACACCAGGAAGGGGATAAAACCAAGACTACTGACAAAGATGATGTTTCTCTCCAATGTTCAGTAAATTCTACTCAACTCCGTGATTCTCTCCCACCCTGGGCCTCCGTCATTCGAATGGTAAAACCTTACCTAGATGGTGAAGTCATCTGTACGTTAAACTCTTATGATACACAATTTAACTGTATACCTAACCTGCCCATGTACCCCCAAACCTAACAGTTAAAAAAGAAAACGAAGATTAAAACACAACCCAAAAGGCCAACAGGCAAGCATCCCTTTTTTCCTTATAGAAAATACTTCTCAGAACTATGATGTATTCATTCACTTTTTAAAAATTAATGAAAAATTTTATAAAGCAAGAAACTCCTCAAAGAGGTCACAGATTTATGATGATGTTAAAAGTCATAAAAATTATAGTTACAGGCTAAGTAGTTAAATTAGAATTACATACCACCCAATTAATTTTATAATCCATAGAGATTAAAGGAAATGGGAAGTAAAGTAAATGATAGGACCCCGGCTTAAATCAAATCAATACGTATTTATTGATAGCCATCCCATATAAGATGCCATGAAGAAGGAAAGGTGGTATGGAGCCACGTCCTTGTCTCTGAGCAGCTTACCACCTGGCTGGAGAATTGATAGGTAACGTGCAGAGAATTTATCTGCACAGCAATAACAATACAAGGGGTATCACAAGGCCTCACACAAGTAATGACCAACAGAACCATGTAGGAAAGAGCATTTGTGTTAATGCAATGGTCAAGAGCCAGGCTCCAGAGTCAGGCTTCCTAGATGTGAATCTCAACTCTACCACTTACAAACTCATGGGCCTTGAACCAGTTATGAATCTTTCAGCGGGAATACAATAGGACCTGACTCAGATAATGACTGTAAAAATTAAGCCAAGTGCTTGTAAATAAGGCCTGACACATAATAACTGCCATGGAAGTAACATAATTGAAAGAAAAGAAAGATCTCTGTTGCTCTGAAGTCTCCCAAAGTTCCTGGAGGGTTTGAATGGTGAGGGATGATAAAATTTTCATTTTCCCCTTCCCGCTAATTCCCTCCCTACTACTACAAACATTCTTAGGTCTCAACCTTACTAAAGATTAAAAATGATAAATAGTCACTAACTTTGTAAAAATGTCACACTCTTCTACATCTGCATCTATTCACATTCATTCATTCCCCTATAGCTCAAAACCTGACTGCAGCCCGCAGAATTCTACAGATAGCAGCACAAAAACCCTAAAATCTAAATCCGACTTCGATTTCTCCTCAGTCGACACCCTCTCTCTCGAACATTACAAATTATTTACCAGTTGATCATCACAATTTTCTCCTTCCTAGGCTTTGTCATTGCCATCAGAATTTCGGCTTCGAGAAGCGAGGACTGCTCTTCCTCACACCTACATCTTTTGGCATGCAGTAGCATGTTAAATTAAATTGCTTTCTAGACAGTGCTCTCTAAGACTTTTGGTAGATAGACTTCTGAGATGTCTCCCAAGATTCTTGCCTCTGGTGTCTGTAACCCATACAACTCCTCCCTGTTAAGCATGGGCAGGACGTGGGTAAGAGGGAGTTCACTTCTGGGATTAGGTTATGTTATACAACAAAGGTAAGGGGATTTCTCTGATGTAATTAGGAGTCGAAAATCAATGGACTTTGAGTTAATAAAAAAGGAATTATCTTGGGTCGGCCTGACCTATTCAGGTGAGCTGTTTTAAGGGACTGGGCTTTTTTTTCTTCCTAAAGGAAGAAACCATTCAAAGACTAAAAGAAATTCTACTGCTGGCCATGAAGGAGAAAGCTCTCGTGCTGTGAGAGGGCTTCAAAAGAGAGCCATGTACAGAGACCTGAGAGCAGCTTCTAGGAGCTGGGAGTGAACACTGTGTAACAGCCAGAAAGATAACGGGTGCTTCAGTCCTCGAATCACAAGGAAACAGAATCTACCAACAAGAGACAGCTCAGAAGTGGCTATTTCCCTAGTTAAGCAAGCCTCCAGGTAAGAGCGCAGTCAACTGACACCTTGATTTCAGCCCACAGGGACCTTTAGCTGAGGACTCCAACTAAAATATGCTACATTCCAGTCTAAATACTCCAGCCCATGAAAATGGTGAGACAATAAATTGATGCTGCTTTAAGCCACTACGTTTGTGGTCATGCCTTATATGGCAATAGCAATCTCCCATGCCCTCTGCCTTCCCTGTCTTTTCCTCTGGCTCTTTTTTCTGGATCCAACACCTGAATGTGGGCTGATTTTTCCTGTAATTTCTTCTTTCTCAATACTCTCCAAAGTGATTATGTCTAATTGAGTTACTTTAATAATCATCTATATGTGATTATTGCTAGATTTTTAGACTGCTCTTCTCTCTTAAGACATGTCCTGTTTTTCCTATTGCCTGCTGGTCAATTCCATGTCGGGACTATCAAACTTTTCATTTGATATCTCCCACAGCTACCTTGTGATTTCCCCATCTACCTCTCACTTAATATCCCTCCCTCCTAGCTGGGCCAGTCCTGTCATGATGTCCCATCCTCCCAATCGTTTAATCTGTAAACATCACTAGGACATTCTTCCTCTCTCGTTTCCATTAGAACTAATAATTGGCCCAGTCCTGTTTTAACAAGTTTATATTCAAGGCTTCTTTTCTATTCCCAATGGGCACTAGGCTGTCCTTCTTCTTCCTAATCTATTAAAACCTTATTTCAAAATCTCTGAGTATTTACAAGTAGGTCTTACAAAAGGTAATGGAATTGGCAAAACCCCAAATGGGCTCTCCAAGTTCAATACATGTAAGTTTCCAATCTCAGCTCTGTCACTTAATTGCAATCACCTAATCATATTTTTAACATCTCTGGCCTCAGTTTCCTCATCCAATTATTGGAGAAAGTAACATCTATTTCACGGGGTTACTGTATTACATGTAAAGGAATCCAAAAAATGGTGACTATTTGAATTACTACCTGGAATCATGGCAACAGGACCAATTTCCCTATCAATTGGACTTGAAAGCTTAACAAGACCTTCAATTCTTCCTAGATCCCTTTACTGAGCCACCAGGGTAACCTGAACCAATGTCCTACGTGGTAGCCTCATCAGAGCATGTTTTGAGTCTGTGCCCAGATTATTAACATTTGGAAAACATTAATAATATTGCCTGTTTATCCTTCTTTCTGTGAACACTGACCACTACATTCAGCAATAAGCACTGGTGAAGAAACTAGGGAGTGGTTAACATGGAAACTTTGTAGCATAAAGGAAAAAGGACAAAGAAAAAGTGACAGGGGAAAATGCAATGGGTAGGCTTCATCTTAGCTAAAATCAAAGTGAAACCATGATGCCCCTGCAGGCTGAGGTTACTCTTAAGGAGAAATTCTCTTGGGACATATATGTCATCACTGAGATCTGATCTTCTTTTAGAATAAACAATTTTCCCATGGGAGGAGAAAGGCAGATACTAGTGTTATTCATCTCATCACATGCAACCCCAAGAAAATACCCAGTATGAATGGGATTCTTTTGAACAAAAGGAAAGAATGAAAATAATTGGATATGCTCGACAGCTTTCAGTTACTCCATTTGCCCTTAAAGTGTAAAGAGTTGAAAATCTATCTTTTCCCTAATGCAGCTGAAATATCTCTGTATGATGAAGACCTTCAAACCATGTTACCAAAGAGATGACAGAACTGAGACCTAGTATCTCTTAGGAAACTTAGCGGGCTATTACTTTGCGTACATAACAATGACACAACTTATTTCCTGCCAAATATTGAGGGCACTACATTCATAAAAATGTTGGTCTAGTTTATGAAAAATAAACCAGGTGACATCAAGTTAAAACTCTTATAATACCTTTAAAGTCATTTTTTAAGATTTCACTGATTACTTCCATTCACTGATGTTAATGAGATTTTTTAAAAAGTCCTAGAAGTGGTTATGCTTTGGACAGTATTTGAGTAACACATTAAAAAATTTTATTAGAAGAGTGTCCCAGAAAGGGGCAAGAGCTAAACATGCAGACAAATTTCAAAGAAACCCAAGCAAAAAGGAGGCAGGAAGTCAGGAGAAATTTCCTGAACAGGCACAACAACTTCAGACCCATGAGGAATGGAAAAACAAAACAAGTTCTAGTTGGCCTTACCAGCTAGAGAACAAGCAAACCCTGGCAAGAGCCTCCCCAGGCAGCAGGTCTAACATGGTCCCACTCTACTGAAGAGTATCTATCACACAGTGATATATGATGCTCTAATAAGGCTCTGCAGGGTGATGGAGGGAACCCATAAACCCAATGTGCTTGGGATGAGGATGGAACAATAAAGAAGAGAGAATGCAAAGGTTACTAGTTGTTGAGAACCTTACATGTAATTTTATGTATAATAGGTGACTTTATCCCCACCATAACTCTCTAAAATATCATTATACTCACTGTATGGGTGTGGAAGGATAGGTACCAAGAGGCTAAGTGAGGAGGTGGGAGAAGTCACTGCTGAGCAAGCATTTCCATTCTTTCCTGAAGCCCCCATGGAAGAAGCAAACCTCCCTGCTTTCACTGTTGGACTTGGTGATGTGACTCTCATGAAACGTAAACAGAAGACCATGTACCAGCCTAAGCCCATGGCTTCAGAAGTTTCTGCTTGCACCTCTGGGAGACACTGACTGACTGGAGAAGAACATTCACATTCCAGGCAACCATGAAGCCACCATCATGGCACCAAATTGAGACATGTGGGGCAGAGCCACCATCTGACCCGCAGGTTTGCAGTATTAAAAAGAGACCCTCAGCTGCTCTGTGTAGCTGTGAGGATACAAAGAAACTGTTGCATTCCACTGAAGAATAGAGTAACCAGTTTACTCAAGTGTCTGAAAGTGATTTTTTCACCACGTGCCTCTTACTAGCACTTAGCCCGTGTCTAAAGCACAGCAACCATTTTCTGAACAAACATTAGCTTTTTTCTTCCTCAGAAAGGAAGAACCAGAGAAGTGTAATACAGACACCTACTTCTGACTTCCACCTCAAAATTCTAAATATAGTACTTTTATGAGGTGTCTTACTTTTGAGTAAACCGGATTCTTACATGGCCTATGCCATATTGTTCTGGTTTGTTGTGGGCCTAAGGGCAATTTTTTTTCTGCCATAAACTGCCGTCTTACACTGTTACTTTTGCAAATCACATTAGCTAAAAATACTGCATTTTATTCTCTTATATCATTATCTCTCTAATCAGGATACTTCACTCTTCACTGTATTTTTGGAAATCCCATCTGGTATTTTTTTATGTTTCTGTTTTCTGCACTTACCTCCATCAAGTTTAGATAATAGTCACTAACATTTTTACGACTCTAAGCTTTTCCTGAACATTGAATGATTACATCTATGAAAGGTTTGATATACTCTACTAATCAAAGATTTCTTTCTATCACTTCCACAGTTTTCAATAATTGAGATTAAGCCAATAGTTGCAAGGGTGGTGAGTTTCAGAGCAGTGGTAATTCTCAACTACTCTTAAGCAAGACTGCTCCTTTTTCTCAGTCCTGGTTTTGGGCCACGTATGGTGACTCACACCTGTAAGGCCAGCACTCTGGGAGGCCATAGTGGGCAGATGACTTGAGGTCCGGAGTTCGAGACCAGCCTGGGCAACATGGTAAAACCCCATCTCTACTAAAAACCCAAAAATTATCTGGCTATGGTGGTGCACTCCTATAGTCCAAACTACTTGGGAGCTGAGAGAGAACTGCTTGAACCCGGAAGGCAGAGGCTGCAGTGAGCTGAGATTGCACCACTGCACTCCAGCCTGGATGATAGAACGAGATTCTGTCTAAAAATAAATAAATAAAGAAACCATTAACTTCATTCTATCTTCTAAATGCAACATTTTTGTTACATCATTTCCTTTTATGATGTTGGCCTAATGATTTGAGTTTTCGTTACAAACTGGATAACAATTAACAATTTTATAGGATGGTAAAAGCTCTCCCAACTCAAAACCACTGCTGGGTCACTCTTAGCTGTAGAATCAATTCAGGGTGCTTAGTGTAGCATATGGGGCTGTGGCTGGCTGTTTCACTGACCTATCTCTTGCCAATACCTCCCTCAAAACTATCTCCCCACCTCCCACACATACTTAAAAGGGAACTAACATTTATGCTTTCAATATTATTTAACTATATATTTTAATTATTTCAAATCATTTCTTATTTTACTGGTGAAGGATGAAGGCCCAATTAAGTATCTTGTTCAAGGCTACACATGCAGTAGGTGACAGGTCACCCTACCAAAGTGGGGACTCCTCGCTTCCTGAGCACCTGACTGACATCCTGCGCCTTGGCTTATATCCTTCCCTCAGCTCAAAATGCCTCTCAAACACTCCCTTCTGGTGAACACTTATGCAGTCTCCAATGTCCAGCTCAGAGTCTTCTCTTAGTACCTCTTTATGACCACCCTGAGGCAAAATTAACTGTTGCCCCATGTGTGTATCCATGGCCTCCCACATAGTTTAATTAGAGGAAACATACAAACACACTATTCCTCTTCTCACCCCACTGACCTACAGCTCCTTGAACACAGGGCTTTTATTTCTGTTTGCTTGGGTTTTCACTTGCTTGGAGACAGGGTCTTGCTCTGTCGCTCAGGCTAGAGTGCAGTAGCAAAATCTTGGCTCGCTGCAACCTCTGCCTCCCAGATTCGAGTTATCCTCGCACTTCAACCTCCTGAGTAGCTGGGACTACAGGTACATGCCACCATTTCCAGATAATTTTTGTAGCCACATGGTTTCATCCTGTTGCCCAGGCTGGTGACAAACTTCTGAGCTCAAGTGATGCACCTGCCTCAGCCTCCCAAAGTGCTGGGATTACAGGTGTGAGCCACCACACCCAGCCTGGGCCTTTATTTTTAATTCTCAGGACTGAGTATACTTTCTGACACATTGTAGGCACCAAACGAGTGTTGAACCTAATCTAGATAGGTACTATAATTATGAAAGAAAACGAAAGAGCTCCGGGGGGACATGCATCCATCCATATGGGTCATCTATGATATACCATAGTGATAAAAACTAAGTGTAGAGTGAAATAGTGGTAAATATATCATGATCTAGCAAAAAGCTTCTGAGGATGGCTTATCAGTATTTCATAAGCAAGAGACTGCTAGAATACAGGCAATTTACAAATAAGCATAATTCCAATGTTCACAGCTAAATAATTGAGAAGGATCACAGGATCCTTAAAAAATGTTTATGAAAAACAATATTTCCTGCCTTAAATAGCTCACATAGATCTACTGAGGGTAGCATTTGTGACAGGAGTGAAATTAACATGCTGCCAAACTACCAACGTGCTTTCTTTGGATGTTGTCACCTACGAACATCACATCACCTATACTTGTTTATATTTGATCATGGTTTTCGAAAACACATTGTTGTATTTGTTTTTTACTTATAAGGTTAAAACACACCAAAACATTTGCTAGAAGAATTGTCCTTTCTTTTTTTAACTGTGATACTTCGTAAGACACATACACTAAATATAATTTTAAGTGCACTAGTTAATATTGTTAACTATATACACAATATTATACAGCAGATCTCCAGAACTAAGTGTTCATTTTGCATAACAAACTTTATACTTGCGGGACAGCAACTCTCTATTTGCCCCTGACCCCACCACTATCCCCTGTGAATGACCATTCTACTCTGTTTTATTTATTTATTTATTTGACTGTTTCAGATTTCTCATGTAAGTGGAATCATGCACTTCTGTGACTGGTTTATTTCACCTGGCATGATATCCTTCAAGTTCATCTACATTATCTCATATGGCAGAGTGAATAATGTGAGTGTGTGTGCGTGTGTGTGTGCCTGCCTGCCTATACTTACCATATTTTCTTTATATATCCATCCATGGATGGACACTTAGATTGTTTCTATATTTTAACTATTATGAATAACACTGCAATCCTTTGAGATACTGATTTTAATTATTTAAAATACTCTGAAGTGGGATTGCTGGATCATATAGCAAATCTATTTGTAATGTTTTAGAAATCTCCATACCGTTTTCTTTAATCCCTGCATATTATATTCCCACCAACCATTTACAAGGATTCCAATTTCTTCACATACTTGTCAGCACTTGGATTTTGGTTTTGCTTCTGTGACAACAGCCATCCTAACAGGTGTGAGGTGGTTCTGATTCACAGTTCCCTGTTGATTAGTAATGGTCAACATCATTTCATATACCTGTTTGACTATTAGCATGCTTCTTTGGAGAAAAGTCTATTTAATTCCTTTTGCTCATTTTGTAATCAGGTTATTTGAATGGATTTTTTGTATTTTGCTATTGAGTCGTGGGAGTTCCTTATATACTTTGCATGTTACCCTCTTATCAAACCTGTGGTTCATATTTTCTCCCATTCTATAGGTTGCTTTTCCACTCGGCTGTTTTCTTTGCTGTGCAGAAGCATTCAGTTTGAGGTACTTTCAATTGTCTTTTTGTGGTTTTGGTGCCTGTGATTTTGGTGTCCTCTCCAAGAAATTGTTGCCTAGACAGATGTCAAGGAGATTTCCCCCATGTCCTTCTAAGGACTTCATAGATTCAGGTTTTACTTCTAAATCTTTGTTTCACTTTGAGTTTATTTTTATATACCATGCAATGCATTAAAATTAGACTTATATATTATATATATAGCGTATATCATATTCAACCGGTTACTTTAATGACAGCAGTCTGTTACTGTATACCTCATCTGTACCGTTTCAACATTTGCATCGCCCTTTGGGAATCTTTTGCAGTTGCATCCCACAGTCTACCTCTCAGCATTTAGAAAATAAGTATTTTCTCTTCCAAATCTCTATTGATAGCAAAATCTCAAAGTAAATCCATACGTATAAAGTCACTTTTAAAGAACAGGCAAGTTAAATACTCAGCAGGAAGAGAAAGTACTCACAACTCTGTCTTTCTCTTTCTGACACATTTTCTTCCCCACTTTCCTCCTTCATCCTGTGAGATGAGGGACAGCAGGGTTGCATATGGGATATATTCGAGGTTTACATCAATCTCACACAGCAGGGTGAGAATGATCATGCTATCCTAGTCCCCGACCAGGACCTCTGGAGTAATAATGTCACATTTTCTTGCCACTGAAAATGCTACCTGATGTACATTACCTTGTCTCTATTTCAGGTTTTAATAACAAATTCAAACTGTCTTTTCAAACCATTCTCTTTAATGCCTTGACAGACTTGTACTAGCGTTACTCTAGATAAATGCCTGCTTTATACCAAAGAGATAACAGAATAATTTCTCTTCAGTTTACTCCTGCATTTTGCCTGTTAATTATTTTGAAACATTTTACAGTATATTCCTTGCTCCCATTAAATAAAAATTCTCTCTTAAATGCTTTACCCATTCCTGCCAACCCACAAATCAGTTTCTTCTCTGTGGGGTGTTATTTGGAAATAACATCTTATTAACTACAACATTCATAGTTAAGCCAAAGAAAACACGTATCATTTGTAACAATGTTTTTTCTCCTCTGTGGCATGTATCAGAGATTTTTTTCTTTTTTGGTTATTTTACATCCTCTCCAAACAAATCTAGAGTTAAAATACAAAGTATTCTTTGCTTTATAGGCTATGGAATGAAAAGGTAATTTACATACTGCATGCCTTAACTGTCCTGACTGGGCAGAATCAGTGGCACAGAAGGAAACCAGTGATGCATCAGAGGACCACCCCTCATCAGCTACTTGGCAGCAAAGGCAACTGTGTACTGGGACAGCAGCAGGCCATCAGCATGCACAGGCTTTCCTCTGTGATTTGTGCTGAAATGTAGGCTATCCAGTTCATACTAGCCTTCAGCCAAAGCCCCGTGGGAAGTAACTGCAAACCATAAACTTCCAGTCCTTTAAAAACATTTGTAATAGAGTATGCAAACACAGCCACAAACATTACTAGGGAATCTAAATTTTAAATGACTGAGTGTTATTGGACTTGATTTTTAAATGAAAAATTCAGAGATGATGGCAAGGCAGTTTTTCACAACCCTCCTGATGTGGTTGAGGAGTTGATAGAGTATTGGGGAATTATATACTTTATGATGTAATAAAAAATGATTTTTTTAACCAACAACTTGATTTATGAAGAATGGTGCACACGTCTGCTGAAATATCAAAGTAAACATTTCGTTTACATTGGTGAGGAAGCTAAAAGGATAATACTTCCAGGGCCCATAAAAGCTTAGACCTTCTTTTGGTTTCCTTGCAGAGTGAATATAAATGCCAGATTGAGTTACTTTGTGTTTTAATACTTAAATCTGAGACTTTAATAACTTTTATTGTAAGTTCAGGAGTACAGGTGCAGGTTTGTCGCATAGGTAAACGTATGTCATGGGGGTTTGCTGTACAGATTATTTCATCACCCAAGTATTAAGCCTAGTACCCATTAGCTTTTTTTCCTGATCGTCTCCCTCCTCTCACCCTCCATGCTCTGATGACAGGCCCCAGTGTGTGTTGTTCCTCTCTATGTGTCCATGTGTTCTCATCATTTAGCTCCCACTTATAAGTGAGAATATACAGTATTTGGTTTTCTGTTCCTGCATTCGTTTGCTAAGGATAATGGTCTCCAGCTCCATCTTTATCCCTGCAAAGGACATGATCTTGTTCTCTTTTATGGCTGCATAGTATTCCACGGTGTATTTGTACCATGTTTTCTTTTTTTTCTTTTTCGTTTCTTTTTGAGATGGAGTGTTTTCCATGCTGGAGTGCAGTGGCATGATCCTGGATCAGCTCACTGCAACCTCCGCCTCCTGGGCTCAAGCAAGTCTCCTGCCTCAGTTTCCCAAGTAGCTGGAATTGCAGGCATGCACCACCACACCTGGCTAATTTTTTTTATTTTTAGTAGAGATGGGGGGTTTCACCATGTTGGCCAGGATGGTCTCAAACTCCTGACCTCAAGTGATCCACCCACTTTGGCCTCCCAAAGTGCTAGGATTACACGTGTGAAACACCGCACCCAGACAATACCACATTTTCTTCAGATTGAGTTACTTTTATTCAACAATTTTTCACAAGTATGTGCAGTGTGCCCATTATATGCCAGGCACTGCCCTAGGTGCTGGGGGCATAGCAGTGAGTAAAACAGACCAACAGAAGGTCTAAGCTTTTATGCGCCCTGGAGGTATTAACCTTTTAGCTTCCTCACCAATATAAATGAAATGTTTACTTTGATACTTCAGCAGACATGTACACCATTCTTCATAAATCAAGTTGCTGCTTTAAAAAAATCATTTTTATTACATCATGAATGTAATGCCTGTGGTCATACAGACAAAAAACGCTGCCCTCATGGAGTCTACACTCCAAGCAACGTATGCTATTCATCTTCACAGATCTGAGCCAAAAGATGTTTCTTTTTATTTCTAAGATATTAACTTAGGTCAAATTTTATTCATTTTCTTTGACAGTATGGATTTTAAAAATGAATCACCATTAGAAAATGTCTGGGAAAAACATTACTGGTCTTAGGTTCTTTTAACTACCCATCTACTTCACAAAATGTTTTGCTGTGAATTAAACTACATAGACTACAGGAAAAGTTAAAATAACATCCAAGTATAAATAAAATAAAGAACAGTACCTAACAGACACCTCCTATTTTGTACTTTCCTATTTGATTGGATTATGATATCAATCTCTTTCCCTGCTTCACAGGAGAGGCCCATTAAAACCTAAAGCTCAGTACAACTTTCTGAAAATTCTGCAAAGTGGCAAACAAACTGAGATTATACATCTTAAAGACCCATCACTGAGGTTCTTGATCAATAGTTGGCATAAATAAATCTTAGACATGTGGGCAAGACTGTTGGAGCCAGGCAAGGATTTTTCTTAATGTGGATAGTGATGTCACTGAGATAGAGAGAAGGGAGGCATATCTGCAATAAAAGGGAGTGATTATATAATACATTCAAACCATAAATACTCCATTAAGTTATAAAATTCTCTCTATGTTCTTAGGAGGCCTGTCAGCCACTTAACTCAGAGAAAAGAAAGTAAAGCTCCATTAATCATTCATTCAGCCAAAACTTGCTGAATCCTGCTCTATGCCCTCCACGACATATCACCATCACTACTGTGTATTGAGAGTTTACTGTATCCTAGACACTGCTCAGAGATTACATGCACCATCTCATTCCATCAATCAGCAACCCTACAAGTTGTGTGTTCTTTTTAATCATCATTATATAGATGAGGTAAATGATACTCAGGTTATGTGATCTGTCTGTGGTGACATGGCAATTAGACAATCAGATGCCATATGAGGGCATGTTGCTCTCCTAAGATACTTATATTATCATATTTATATTACTAAATAGAGGGCTTTCTCATGCAAAACAATCAACATCCAAATTCAGGGGAAATCCAGACCCATAGTCTACAAATACTTACTTCATAGATGTTTGGCTGACATACTTTAAAGATATTCCCTACCCCATGCACCAAAATCATGACTAGTCACTGGAATTAATAGATACCCACATATTTCAAGTTCAACAACAGCTGCCTAGAATAATGTATCGTGGTATTTTACATTTTTAAAAATTAAGATACAACATGATTATATAAACGTATATAAACTTTTATATAGTCATATTATATAAAAAGATTCAACATAATTATGTGAGGCAGGGTAAGTAGTCAAGGAAGTAACCATGTCCTTGAGATACAGCAGCTGTGGTGACCATACAGTCAAAACAGTAAGCCCCAGCATTGGCACCGCAGTCCAGCTCACTCAAACAAAGCTATCTCCAGGAGGGAACTTCCGCTGTCATGAGCATGCACACTTGATTTCACCTGTCCTCTGACTGACCCTGTGCTGATTTTAATAGTAAAAAACACATCCTTGGGCAGAGATTTAAGACACTACTGAGGCATGCGGCATATGAACAAGCATGTACAGCTACTGCACACGTGCACCCAGAGCACCACCCAGAACATACTTACGAGGAACACTGCTTCCCACCTCCTTATGAATAACCATGTAAGACTCCCGAAAGGCAGTCTCCCTAGCACCAGTCTTTGTTGTCTCATCCTTACAAGCAGCCCGCCCTGAATTCATGTATTCTCTCTCTCTCTCTCTCTCTCTCTCTCAGGATATCCTGTGTATTCTGCACTTAACTTTCAAAATATTATTTTTCTTTTGTAATAAATTACTCTATGATGCATTTCCTTTGCTGTGTCTTGTTTAAATTCTTTTAAACGAAGAATAACCGAGGTCTCACAACAGCCTTCGACAATTACATATTGTTAACTTAAATAACAGCTCTGCAGTTCAAATTTAAAGAGAACTATTCCTGTTTCATCATCAATCTCCTTTTTAATAAGACAATGGGAAAATGACATTCTTGCTGATTACCAACTAGCCACATTTCTGGGTTGAATCAAGCCTCTGCAATTCCTTTGAGAACATAATGAATGAGGTCCACGGTGCCCAGAACACCAAAATTGCCTAGGCTACCTCCTAATACACTACACAATCTAGTTCCATCAGCTCAGTTGTATGTTTACCAGGAATGCATCCAACATATCAATTCCCAAACCTATCATACTTTTAGTGTATTTACATGATTTAAGAATGTAAGAGACTGATGAAATACGCTGAAGAAAATAGAGACATTGCTTCCATTACTTCTTTTGAAAGATGAGATAAATTCAATTGGTGAGAGTGATTGGCTTTATATGAGAAGGAGAAACCTTTACAAGGTGAAAAAGATGATCACAAAAGTCCAGAATAACTGTGCCTTAGATTGCTTTGCAGGGATTTTTCCCTGCAAAGTTTTTATTCCACTTTGAAGGAATCATCCCTGGTGCAGTGTGAGTATCATTTATTTGAGAAAGTAGAGGTGAGACTCCAATCAGCCAATTCATAAACAAGGAAGTGTAGAACCAAGAAAGAATTAGCAAACAGATACACATTGTAATGTCCTAAAAATTTTTAAATAGAATTGTTTTCTTTCTAAAGCAGTATTTGTTGCTTTAATCAAGTGTTTCAATCAACCGACAAACTAGAAGTCATAACTGATCTGAATAAAGGGCTTCTACTGTGCTCTGCGCAAAACCTTGGGTAGCTGGAGGCAAGATACTCTAGCAACACAGCTTTAACCCCCCAGGTCACCCACTTCAGAACTCTGCTTTTAGTTTTGGGTATGGCCTCAAAAGACTACAGGTGATCAGACAGATGACATCCTAAGTCAAAGAGTCGCAGTCAGTGACTCCTCTGGGCACGTCTTCCTTCTGATATTCCTAAACATCCGAACTCACGGAGCGACCTGGGAAAATGGCAAGTTATACTTTCTTCTCTCTGGGCACCATGTGACTCCTGACCCTTGAGTGTCAAGAATCCTTCTTTTCTAAATTCCCAGGCTGCTCAAAGAACAGCTGTGCGGGCATACAGCATTTTTAGAAGGGAAGGAATATTCCAGACTTGCTGCTCAAGAAACAACAGATGCAAGTGTCTTTGGACTTGTTCAAAAATACACCCCTTCTCTCATCGTGTTGTGGGCCAGAGACGCACATACCAGTCTGAATGAACCACTGCTGTGCTTATGTTCATGCCGCTTTCCACCATGTTTCTAATCCTTAACTCTTTTTCACCACTTACTGAGGTGCTTGCTCTCACCCCTGCTTCACATCCACAGTCCCACAGCTGGTCATCTTCAATTACAGCCTTGCCAGTTCTAAGCCACCAAGCCCCCAGAGTCTCATTTTCTATGCACAATCAAGGTAGATGCATTGTCCATTAGCAAGTCAAAGACTTCTTAAATAACAGAACAGTTCCTTGGCTTCTTAGAATGATGTCAGGAACAACTTAACTGCCCTGGGTCCACTTCTCTTCCCTATCCAAATGCCAAACAAGCAATTGGTATCCTCCCAGTCATCAGTTCCCAAGTCTAAACTTTTCTCCCAGTCAGGGAAATTGGGTTTGTTACATTTCCATGACATGTCATTCTGAGGGCCCTGTTGCCTGTCTCTCTACCTGGAAGATGGTATATAAATGAAATCATTTACACACTACCATTCTAATTTTTAAAGGAATTGTAGGCATGTCAAATTAGGCTCATACCAAATAACATTCTAAATAATAATAAAGGCCACTGATTTAGCGTATAATATGTATCAGGTCCTATGCCTAGAACTTTACCTGCACTATCATTTAATTCGCTCAGCAATCCTATGAGGAAAGTACTATTGACATCTTATCATGAGGAACCTCAGCGTTAAAAAAAACTGCCCAAAGTCATAGGGCATGTAAACGCATTTACATCAAATTTCTAATCCAAACTATACAACTCAAAGACTCCCCAACGGTAACCAAATAGATAAACAAAACTGATATAAATCCAACGTTTTTTTCTTGCCTGTCTTATTGTTTCTGCAATATTCAGTGGGGCAACAAATCTCTGTAATCTGTCATTTCAGTATATTTTTAATAAAGTAGACTGTTTCACACACTCTCCTGGAATCTCTCTCCAGTTGCTCAGCTTGGCAGGACCCAACCAAAGTGTGAACAACACAGGGCAATACATGATATTTACAATTTAAGATGCTTTGGCTCTTACATCGACATATGATTCTGATACTCTAGTAAATTACAACCCAGCAAGAGAAATGTATTATGAACTTCTGTGATGTAATAACAATTTTAAAAGCGTCATCCTTTCATGGAAATTAGCACATTCACCCCTTTGTTTTTGCTTTTGTTCTCAGAACTCATTGTTGCACCTCTTTCAAAGTCCAGTAAGGTAGAACCAGATGACATCAGTGTCTTTACCTGATCGAGCAGACAGAAAAGAAAAAAAAAACCTCAAAGGCAATTTTACACAGAAGGGACCTAATTATGAATGATTCACCAACATTTGATGAATCACTGATGAGCTGTACCTTTGCCATCTTCCGATTCCTTCTTGACTGTACTACCAATAAGTCTGCTCATGTCAATGGAGGGAGTTTACTCACAAAACTGTACAAGTTTCTAAAAATGTCTAGTAATAAATATATTCTTCTTGGAAGGATGTTCTTGGGAACAAGAGGAGTCTCCACTTAACAATGAAGTAGCTCACTGAATCATTTAAAAAGTGGGCTGAAGCAAACAGTAAAATCTTTAGAAACAATTTATCATCTCAAACTTCTCTTTGAACAACTGTTTCTTTTTTGTTTACCTTAGAGAATAGGCACAGGAAAATAAAATCACTTAACACATAGAGAACACAAGATAGAGACACACTTTTGGAAAGAGCCACATAGGCTATTGTCTTATAAAAGTTGTTGTAAATCTTAGGCCAATACATCCTTGAAGAGTTGATATTCAATGCACCTGTATGTCTGTATCTACAGAGAACTATAAATATATTTTGAAAACTTCACTTTTTGATGGCCACAGCAGTAACTGTTAAATCTCGACTTTCTGATGCACCTAATCATTGTCCTTCTGAAAGTTGACTCTTCTCGTCAAGTGCCATTATTCTTGTCTATCACCTCAGGTCATTTTTCTTCCCACTCATTCTATTTTAATTTATTTTATTTTAAGAGACAAAGTTTCATCTGTCACCCAGGCTGGAGAGCAGTGGCATGATCATGACTTACTGCAGCCTGAAACTCCTGTGCTCACATAATCCTCCTGCGTCATCCTCTCATGTAGCTGGGACCACAGGTGCATGCTACCATGCCTGACTAATTTTTTTTTAACATTGTAGATATGGGGTCTCACTGTGTTCACGATGCTGGTCTTGAAGTCCTGGGTTCAAGCGATCCTCCTGCCTCAACCTCCTAAAACATCTGGATTACAGGCAGAAGCCACCACGCCCAGCGTTGGTCATTCTGAAAAGAATGCCATTCTCTTTTTTGAAAAGAGATGAGATTTCCTTATAATGCCTAATTGTTTTACCAGACAGCTAAAGTGCCTGCTTCATCCTCCTAATTGGCAAAGACTTTTTACATAGAATCAAAAGAACTTCTGGTGGTGGGGAGTTGGTCCAAAGAAAAGAAAAACTCGTACTCCATTGTCTTGAAATATTTTTTTACCCTCTGATTCCTGAGGTATGATTTTCTGGCTGAGGAAACTTCCCAAAGACCCTAATTCCATTAGATTGGAAAATGATGAAAGGAACAGTGCAACGTTTTCTTGATGTGGCACTATGGCCTCACCACAGAGGTTAGTTATCTGGGACCTACCTGGTAACTCCATGTGGATTACCATAAGTACTCTAAAAAAGTGGTAATCAAATACTAATGCACACAAGTGTTGCTTGGAAAACACAGTAAAACAGTTTCCCAGGCCCTATCTCCAGAGATTCTGATTCACTAGGCCTGGATGGGATCCATGAATTTGCATTTCAAATAAACTCACAGATGATGCCAAATGCTAGCCTGAGGACCACATTTTGAGAATCACTCTAGAGCACTAGGATTTCAAAGCACTCAGGGTAACCTGTATCACAGAAAGTATCTAAAATGTTGTTCTTGGATTATAGTGGTCTGTAGCTTTAAAAAGCAATTACCAGACATTTCTTACCAAAGGTCATCAAAGAAAGCACACTGCTGCAATGGCAGGCTATCTACTTTTATAAAAATAAGAGAAAAAAAAAGAAATTTAAAATAATGGCTCTTCCCTTGGAACAGAGAGAAAGCTGATTCTGGTTTGCAAAGGCCTATCTCATTTCTGATCCTTTATCATTTCAGAGAGATGTGAACAGTCTATGTCAAAGATGCTCATTGCACATTCCCAGGAAGTCACTCACAGGGCCTACTGTAATTTTACTTAAGCCTGTCTGAACTTGCTTTTCTTATTCTTCCCCCCCGTAGGCACACATGATTTTATTTTTCTGCAAGGAAAAATTCAAAGACAAAGACATAGATGTGATTTTACCAAATTAGCTAACTTTAAAGCAAAGAAAAAACAAAAAAAACATGCATTTCTGTTTATAGCAAGACTCCCTGTTGCCCCTTTAATCATCTTCCTATGCAAAGAGAAAATGTGAAACTATCATAGCCACTCTTCAAGACTGATTCAAAAGGTTCAGGCAGTCTCAAATGGGGCATTACTTTCATCCAATTTGGAATTGAACTGACTCAAAGCTGGTGAGCATTTTGAAAGATGTGCTCTACCTCTGATTTGCACTCACATCATGGGTATGGTTTGAAGGTCTGTGGTGTACACTAGTACACCTGTCATTCATGGATATACAACTCCGCTTATTTACTTATTTATTTATTTTTGAGATGGAGTCTTGCTCCGTTTCCCAGGCTGGAGTGCAATGGCGCGATCTCGGCTCACTGCAACCTCCGCCTCCCAGGTTCAAGTGATTCTCCTGCTTCAGCCTCCTGAGTAGCTGGGATTACAGGCATATACTATCATGCCTAGCTAATTTTTGTATTTTCAATAGAGATGAAGTTTCACCATGTTGGTCAGGCTGGTCTCGATCTCCTGACCTCGTGACCCACCCATCTTGGCCTCCCAAAGTTCTGGGATTACAGGGGTGAACCACTGCATCCAGCCACAACTCTGTTTATTTCAACCTCAGCCCTGGGAGACTATCAAAAATACACATGATGACTCACATCTGTGACCCAACACTTTGCACTGAGGCAAGAAAATGGCTTGAAGCCAGGAGTTTAAGACCAGCCCGGTCAACACAGCAAAACCCTGTCTCCACAAAAAAATTAAAAAGTTAGCCAGGTATGCTCATCCACACTTATAGCCCAAACTATTCAGGAGGCTGAGGTAGGAGGACTGCTTAAACCCAGGAGTTTGAGGTTACAGTGAGCTATGAGCATTCTACTGCACCCCAGCCTGGGCAGCAGAGAAAAATCCCGTCTCATTAAAAAAAAAAAAAAAGCTTTCAGTTATACATCTACCAAAGGCACCCATCTTCTCTCTGAGATCGTGGTTCCTCTGAATCCTGGCTGCTTTGACAGACCCAAACTTCTATGTTTGTCTCTTCAGCATTATGAAGTCACCAAAAATTATTTTGCCTACAAGGTATGTTTTTCTAGCTGCTCTTTTTCTCAACTGCTCCTTAAGCCAAAAGTCAGCAAGTTCCCTAAAGGGAAGATCAGCCTGTGGATTCCTGGTTCAGCACTCCAAAGTTCCCTGATTTCAAGGTCTCTCGGTTTCTTGGCGGTTCTTTGATATACTCAAATTAAGTTTATAGGAGGCTTTTCTGTTGTTTTCAAAGAAGCGTTGGTTTGTCACAAGCCACTCTAATTTACCCAAAAGCAGAAGTTCTCAGATTAATTTAATAGAGTAATATAATTACTTCCCCAAGGAATGTTTTCATTCTGAAATATGAGGTTAAATTCAAATATAGACTTAATCTATATAAGTTAAAGAATTATCTTGCTAAGATCTGACTTCAACTGTTGAAATACATATTCTATTCCAAACAAGATGGTAAGTAATTCTTAGTTCAATGATCTCCTTTAAGACAGATATATCAAGCAATTTTTTGTAATCTGTCATCAGGCCTCAAAGAAATCTCAAATAACCATAAAGCAATGCTACCATTTGGAGTACATGAGATGCTCTAGATAAACATTTGATGACAGATGGACACTAGGCATAGGAATAGTTTCATCTAATAGAATAATTTTTAAAATGACAAGAAACCCACCCATATGTTTATCAGGGAGCAACATAAGAACGTCGCTGATAGAACCACTCCTGCAACTGTCAATAGTAAGCCACACTTGAAGCAAAGAGATGGAGATTTAAATGGGGACACTCTCCAACTTAAGACTTTCTGTAGAATATAGTGTCCTAGATGAAGATGTATGTAGTAAAGATGGGGAAATCACCAAATTATCTCCATTACTATGTGTTACCTCCAACTGGGACTTCTAATATTCCTGCAAATTCACCTGCAGAAGAAAGTGAAAGAGAAACAACAAATTCTCTCCATGAAATAATTTTGAATGCTCTTTCAGAATATTGCCCTGTTAGGACATCTCATCAATGAATTAAGGGGCTCTCTATTATGTAGGTAGCTCAAGAATGTAGCAGAGGCCTTGGGAGGGACTGTCTATGGTGGAAGCAGACCTAAACTGCTCTAGGATTATAATGGACTACAGCAGTGGGTCTCCTGAGAGGGCTTCAGTCTCTTCCTTAACATGCTTATATCCCAGAGTGGGATTATTAAGATAAAATGCCCAGGCATTCAAATGATGGAGATGCAGAATGGTATTGAGCATGGCACGTATCCAACCAATTACTTGGTTTTCACAATTATCAAGTTTTAAGATTGAGTTTAAAAAAAATCACAAAAATTGTAGGTCTAAAAGCAAACAAAAACTGATTTTAGCTATGTGGATAGTATCAATTGTTATCAACTGATGGCAAAAAAAAAAAAAGGGAGAGAGAGAAGAGCATTTTCTGTATATGGTAGGCACTGTGCCAAGGATATCATGTCAAATCTGTTCATCTTCACAATAACTCTTTGAGGTAAATATTGTCATAATCCTCATTCTTATGGATGAGGAAAATGAAGCACAGGGTGGGTTAGTAATTTAGTCAGGGTAGTGAGTGGAGAGAGACCACCTGAACCAGGTCTCTGGATGTAACATCAAAAGCTCTTAACCACATTGCTTTACTGGCCTCCTGGACAGCATTGATCACTTTAGTGTCTAGTTACATATTCCCTGTACTTTAATAATGTAACTATGGATTATGGACACATGCCTTTCCTAGCTATTCTTAAATTCTGAGCTTAATATAAAATTAATGACATCCTGGGAGCTGTGATTCTTCCCTAGTACATCTCACTAAGAACATGGTTTATGAAATCTTTATAGCTAGTTGAAATGTGTTTACTAAGTCTTGCCAGGAAGCTCATTTTATAGGGATATTACACACAGGCAACATAAATTGCTGGAGGGCTATGACGCCTTCATTCCAACCAGTCCTTTTCCTCCAAGTAATTCAGTAGATTTGGAAAATGAAGCACCTGGTCTGCTCTTTTCCACAAGTTTCTAAGCTTGCGTAAAGATCACTCACTTAATACAGAAAGGGTGAGAAACATTCCAGATCTGGCCTCTGGAGTCTGCTTCCCACAATGCTGCTGTTAACTATGTATTACTGCTTAGACCAAGTATCTCTGAAAAGGAACAAACTCACTTTGATTGCCTAGGTACTTCACGCTGCATATCTGCAGTTCAGCGAACAAGTACTAAGCAGAGAGGAAAGAGAACCAGTGCCCCGGTCCAGATGCAACATCCTGCTCCAGCCTTTTCTGGGACAAAAAGCTATGCAACTGTGAGAAAGTCACACTGTGACCCTCAGTTTCCTCCTCTATAAACCGAACATAATGATGATGTTCTTATAAAGGTGGCACAGGTGAAAACACCTAAAAGTTATTCAAATATGAGACCATATGCATAGAAACGTATACACACATATGCAGTCTGTGGCACCTAATAATGGAGCTATGTTCTGGGAAATACATCGGTAGGCTATTTTATTGTGCCAACATCATATGCTGTACTTACACAGACCTAGATGGTGTCGCTTACTACATGCCTAGGCTATACAGTATAGCCTATTACTCCTCCTAGATACAAACATGTACAGCATGTTACTGTACTGAATACCTGTAGGTAACTGTAACTTAATGGTATTTGTGTATTTAAACATAAAAAGTATACTGTAAAAGTATGGCATAAAATGTAGAAAATGGTAGACCTCTATAGTGCACTTACCATGAATGAAACTTACAGAACTAGAAGTTGTTCTAGGTGAGCCAGTGAGGGAGTGGTGAGTGAATGTGAAGATCTAGGATATTACTGTCAACTACTGTAGACTTTAATAAACACTGCACACTTAAGATTACACTAAATTTATTAAAAAATAAGGTATTAATAATTGCACTATGATGTTACAATGCCTATGCCATCACTGGGAAATAGGTATTTTCAACTCCATTACAATCTTACAGAGCCACTCTCGTGTATGTGGTTCGCTGCTGACTTAAATGTTTTATAGTACACGACTGTATATACATCTCCAGGAGCTGAGCTGTACATATTATCGAGGCCCTGTAAAGAACTGCATAGAACTATACAAGTGACAAAGCAGAAAAGAGCAGACAGAAGAAGTCCTTTAAGCCACCCCAGAGGAAGTGAGTTTGAGAGGAGATGCTGGATTTTTCTAATGAGAGAAAGATAATGCAGTGCAGGACGAGAGAGTTAAAAAAAAAAAAAAAAGGAGGAGCTGCAGGTGGGCTTCAGAAGTGGGTCCCAGAGAGTCCCACTAATGCCAACACTGAGTGAGTGGGGAACTCGGGGATGAAATCACAGCAGACAACGCCTCACTTATTAATGGAAAATCATTTGATATAGAAAAGTTGTGTGCAAGGAGCCATAAACCAAAAATACCAACAAAAACCCTGTTTTCAAGCAGGAGTCCGCCTGTAACAAGCCAGTGAAGGTAGATACCAATTTAAGAATTAGGTACTAGTGCCTTAGAGCTATTTAACAGCCAGATCCACACACAGAATAAATAGTAGGCTACATTTCTCGTACCGGCGATTTAAGTGAGAGATATAAGCAGATTAAACTTCTAAATTAATTGCTTTCAACAGTTTAGAGTTAGAATAGGTATTTTTAATCTGTATAGTGAAAACTTGTTTCTAGGAGTTCTTAGGCCAACTAAGAAGACAATCGCAACATTAACATAGTTTGAATTCAACATTGGTAAAATAACACATAATGAAAAGCCCAATGTACTTTTCTTACCATTTGAAAAAATAATTTTACATATTTTTTCCATTGGGTAATACTGAACTTCATCAGAGCCCAGTGCCACCAGTCAATAGGTTCAGGAATCTTTTCCCTTGTCATTTTCGGAAAAATCCTGAACCACTAAAACCAACTTACCCTCACATATCGTAAGGCCCACCTCCAGCCTTCCCGCATTACGAATGTCTACCTTCTCTCCCTCGTCTTTGAGACCTTCTTCATTACCGAACATCACCCCCGACTTCAATAACCTCAGTAAACTCATCTCCTTCATGGACTGGTACATCTAGTCTTTGACATATTTCACTGTTAAAAGTTTTCCAGAAATTTGCTACTAGAAAAAAATGAAACCATATAATACATACTTTTTGGTGCTATTTTCCAGAAGTTGGATGAATGCAAAATATCAGGTAAATAAAATTTGACAGAGGATATTAACTATCAATTAATTATACTAGTGTCACAACCCCAAGAATGAATATGAGTATCTATGGAAAATCTCACTTTGCATAAAGATAACTCAGTACAACTAAGACTAGTTTAACTTTTTTGGAAAGAATATTAAGCAAGGAAACCTGACTCTTCAACAATGACGAGCATTCCAAACTGAGCATGACCCCATAGGTAGCACTTGGAGATTGCATAAGGGCCAGAAAGTTTCTAGCAATGTGGGAAAAAAGAAAATCACAGCTTTGGCAAAAAGGAACGAAGTCCTAACTATGAACAGACTTACAGATACAATCTTTATGATCACATGGGACCCTGAGACCACCCATTTCCAAATTTCAGACTCCCTTAATCTCAAATCCCAAGCACAATTCAGTGGGCCTAACTCCAATTGACGTTTCAAGACTTGTAATTTTCTACAAGTTTATTGCTTTCCCTCTGACCAAATAAACATACCACACTTTATTTCTATACTTCTGTGAGATTTCTCACATAAATAAATGTCCAAATCTTGGGAGAAGAAATACTGTAACCACATGTCTTCATTTCAGACCCTGCATAAATCAATTTACACTACAACTCTAAGGTAGAAAAATGCAGTATTAGCAGCCACACTTGGTAACAAAATCACACTAGTCTGGACTAATAATTAGTAACCTATTTCCTGAGCACTGTACCAAGCAATTCATACGCTTTATCTCATTTAAGTATCAGAAAAACCCTATGAAGTTGTTTGAAGTGCCCTCATTTGACAATTGTGAAAGGCTAGAACCAGAGAGGCTTTACTGTGTGCTCAAGACGACTAAATTATTGGAAAGTAAATGGTAACATAGTGATTATTAAGAAAGGATTCAACACGCATCACTGTTATAGTCAAAAGACATTGGAATTTACGTGAGACCAATAGAATGTGGCCAAATAAAGGTATTTAAATGACCAGCTTAATGAATTCAAAACAATGATTAGTAATTAACACATCAATCTTCTGAATGTCAATGGATAATTCCAAAGTGCTGCAGCTTGCTTGAAAAGTGCCTTCTCTCGAGCTGATTAAATATTCCTTCCAAAAATCTTGTTTACATTATTAATTTGCTCAATAACCCCTGTCTTCAGAGAAGTGTAAACCTCTACCTGGTCCCTCAAGAGTTAGCACATATTTTTAATTAAAATGGTCTTGAATAAATTGAGTTATTATTTTTCCAGGTTATATTACTAACGACGTTAACTCCAAATAAGATAGATTAAAAAACAAGGTATATTTAAAGTATGCAAATGTGTCTTCAACATTGAAATATCCAGAGTTCATATAAAGACCTGACTCCAAATTATGAAAAATGGACAATGAGTCATCTCTGTAGTGTACATAAATGATTTGCAACCACAAACAATGTAAAGATGTGTCAAAAGTTTGTAAGTTCAAAGTAGAAACTGAACACTTCCTTTAGGAAATGCTAAAACAAAATTAAATACCATTAGAAAGATGTTGACACTCTGCTCTTTTATGAGCCAAATTATAGTAACAGAGTTGTGTATATAATGATGTAATTATATGCTGTCATGAACAGTTTAATTATTTTATGCCTGAGCAGATTTTTTTTTAACTCAAGTGCCCTGTACAGCTTCCACACCTGAATGCTTCTAACTTGGCTTTACCATTTTCTCACTCTATTTAATTTTCTGGGGACACAGAAGGATGGTCCTTACTTTAAAAATGTTTCTATCAAAACTCGTTCACTTCACTTTTAAGCTCTTAAAGGCTAGGTACCAGTTTTTCAGCATATACTCTGCAGAGGGCTAAACTCATTCATTCCTTCTTTCCAATGCTCCAGTGCCTCCACCATGTCAGGCACCAGGCTAGGATGCAAGACAGACAGATGCAGGAAGTCAAGGGAGCTGACTGACAAAGGAGGAAAATGGAAATCAACAGGAAGTTGTAAAACATAGAGGCAACTCAGAGTCACATCTATGCCTTCAGGTTTTACCATCAGTCCTGTTTTAAATCCCAGCCCTGATTTTAAGTATTTAAGCTCTAAGTTAATCTCTTCACCATCTGGAAAATGGGGGCCATGGAGATCCCTCCCTCACAAGTTGTGAGGACCAAATGAGATGATGATGCAAAGTCAGCACATAGTATATGCCCAATGAATACCAGCAGCTACCATAGAATGATAATTATATTTTTACTGCTTTTCGTATTATTATAAGTGCCATAGTAAGCTATATATACAAGCTAATAAGAACACTGAGGAAAAGCAATAAATATTCCTGAGGTAGCTCATTCTGAACAGATGGAAGTTGCAGGGGAGAGAGGGAGATAATGCTGAGTAATGGGTCTTCAATCTCTATGAGAAAAAAAAAATAACCTGAGTATTGTTCAAGAAAAGATGTCATGTTCATTTAAATGAATATTTCATCTTAAGAAGGCAGTCTGCAGCTACTGATCAAACCGGAACCCTAGCCATGCTGATGATGACCATTAACAACATCCATAAATTCATTTGCTGTGTCACATCTTGGCATAGGAATGCTCATTTGTAATGGTTACCCCTTCAGTTTGACGTGAAGAGAAAGCAACCATAAAGCAACTTCTAATACCCTGGGAAGCTCCTCCAACTAATTAAAATTCTGAAGCATTCCTCAAGCCGAAAACAGATCAGACCCTCATTGAGGGCACGTTCTATTAAATAAGCAAGCTCATGTTTGTTGTTCTTGCGGCACAAGTCCTTGAGCTCACAAATCCCACAGCACCGAAAGTCATTATTTTTTAACCTAACTTTTAAAGTCCTAAATGTATCTTCTAAAAAGGGCCACCATTTCTTGTGCACATCTGAAGCTCTTCCTGGGCACCAGTCACTGTGCAAAAGTTGTTACACACATAATCTAATTTCCCATAAACCTTCCGGGAGACACTACTTATCCAGGATTTTAAAGATAAGGAAACTGAGGCTCAGAAATCTTAAGTCATTTGCCCAAGTTTTACCAGCTCAAACACAGTAGAGCTCTGATTTGAACGCAACTTTGAACTCAATGTCCTTAGTAACTATCTTGTAGTATGAGTACCTTGAGAATATTTATGTTAAATTTCCTTATTTTTAAAAAATACGCAAATTCAAAATACAAATTAAGATGGGGTGGGTGAGGTAGGGTGAGGGGAGTGAATGAATGGAAGAAGGCAAAGGAAGGCAAATTATCCAGCCACTACAGTCAGATGTTAAAGTAGAATTCAGGTATCAACCCAACTGGGTTGGGTTTTCACTAGGATCAGACAAGACTCTTCTTAACCAAAGACTGAATTCAATTTCTCGTGAATGCTTTAGACAACAAGGGCCACTCATCCCTTATCAGACTTTGAGATCTTTTTCCCTCATCATTGAGCTTCAGCTCAGAAATCTTATGGCCATTTACAAGGTGACTGATGAGCCTTCGTCAAAAAGATGAAAGCAACTTGCCTACATGCAAGTCTTCAGAACCAACCACCTGAACCAATTACAGAACAATACCAGGTTAGTGTGAGGATCAAAATGTGATCATGTTTTGTTTAGCACAGAGATGGGCACACAGTGGGTGCTTATGTTTGTTTGCCCTAGTATTAATAATTATCATGGATATTATCAGGATTCCTAAAAAGAGTCATTTAACTATTTTGGGAACAATATCATATACTAGATGCCCTCTCCTCAAGGTTATGCAACCTAAAAGGGAAAATGACTGAAACAAAGAACTAGCTGCTGCAATTAAGGCTCCTGAGCATGACTTCCCTGTTTGACTTGTGGTAGCAGCTGCATGCGCAAATGGAGAAAATTATCTGAATAAACATTGGTCGTGGGGAGGGGAGAAGTAGGTGTTAGGATTAGGCTGGTATCAGAGAAATTCATCAAGAGAAAAAAAAATAATTTTAAGAAGTCAAAGTCTATTATTGGAAAAATAGGCTCACCCAATGCAGCTCTAATACCATTAACAATTAGGTAAACTGAGTGTAGAAAGTGGTTGGACTCATAATGACCTGATTACTTTAGCCCATTAATCCAAAAGATGGCCAATGCATGTTCATGAAGACACTGCCAGGGAGCTAGAATATCTGAAAGAGTTGGCACAAAAAGGGCTGCCACATGCGATTAACTCACATCTGATCAGATGCCCCTGAATAATGTTGGCCCACAGATGGATTTGTACACACAAGACACAGTGTTGCCTTTAAATATTTACAAATATTTGAAAGGTATGACTTTTTAAAAAGCTTACCATATGACTCAGGGAGAACAGAAGGGTTGCACAACTCCCAGATACCTGAAATGATGGTGACCCACAATTCTTCACTACATGCTAAAGAACATTTATTTCACACCTACTCTGCCACATTCACTCCTGCAATTTTCCCAAAACCAGAATTGAATTGTCACTTCACTTGCATGCTGACTTTAGACATAGTTGTCACTTCTGCAAAGTCACATTTTGGGGAACACTATGTACCTTCTTAAAGACAACATTAATGATAGAACTAACCTATTTAGCCTCTGGCCCCAAAGATTTTAGCATTTAACTCAACTTCCCCATGGTTCACTATATTATAGCAATTATATTAATGGCAGCAGCAGCAGCATGGAATCTTTTAACCCCCTATGTGCTTGTTCCTCTTATTAGACCCGATCAAGGAAGCTGTAGCTATTTGGAGACAGATTAGAGAGACTTGCTTTGCAATCAGAGCTGAAGAGTGGAAGATCATGTGTGTGTTGACATCTTACCCAAATCCATCCATGACAGTTTACACTGAGGTTATTCTTAATGAAGGCTTTTAATACATCAAGAAGACTGTATGGATCGAGGCATGGAAGCACCCTTACACATTTCAGGCAAAGGTACCCAGCAGCTTTAGGTTTTATGCCCATCTGCTTTCTCAACACACCTTGACTGCCAACTCTAGATGCCTAAAGCTGATACAGGAGTCACACATCATTCAATTATGTTCTTCATGGTAGGGGGGCTATGTGCATTCTACTATGTATTTTTTTTAGAGGCATGGTCTCACTTTGTCACCCAGGCTGGAGTACAGTGGCATAAATCGTGGCTCACTGCAGCTTTGAACTCCCAAGCTCAAGGGATTCTCCCACCCTCACCTCCTAAGCAAACTGAGACTACAGATGTGCACCACCACAACTGACTCATTTGTTTTATTTTTTGCAGAGACAGTGTCTCACTATGCTGCCAGGGCTGGTCTCAAACTCCTGGACTCAAGTGATCCTCCCACATTGTCCTCCCAAAGTGCCAGGATTACAAGTATGAGCCACAGTGCCCAGCCCATTTTTATCACTGGTGGAAAGAAAAGCATTTTTTATAATATGTTAACTGTCATGCCCAATTCTAGCCTCCTCAAAATTGCTTGGAGCTTTTACATTAATGTTTAAAAATACAAGTTGCATCCCAGAGCTAGTGAGTAAGTATATTTTGAGGGTTGAGCCAGGAATTTGCAATTTTCCAAAGCTTCCATGGTGATTCTAATAACCCATTTCTAGAAATCTGTGGTATATGCAATAATGCAAAGGTATAAAGACAGTATACAGAAAATAAATAAATGTCAATGCTCAGTTAACTAAAACAAAGAGTGAGTTTGAGGAAATCAGACTGCCTGAGACTAAAACATGATTCTCCATGAGTTTGAGGAAATCAGACTGCCCGAGACTAAAACATGATTCTCCATCAGCTATTAAGGTAGATAAATTATGGGACCTCTTTGAGTTTCACTGCCCTCACTTTTAAAATGGGGTAACAATACCTACCATAGATACATAATACACATGTACAAAGCACTTAGCAGTGGGTTGAAACCATAGTAAGCTGCCAAAAAGCATGACTGATTTTATTTTTTAACCAGATTCCAAATATTCTAGAAAACAAAGCTGATTATAAAGACATTGCCCACAAAATAGCCTTTTTCCACTCACTCTTATCACTTAATATTGTACTTCTTGCAAAATCAGTAGACTGAGCATGATGAACAAATTAGAATTAAAACCTGTATTACCTAATAACTTACTTAATGTTAAGGCATCCTTAATTCATTAATAGCCTTCCCGAAAGTAAAAAAAGAAAACACATGGAATAATTGTAAACCGCATCTCAATTTCAGAAATGTTCAAACATACTGAGGTTGGGGAGATGGGCAAGGGAATCTACTGCCTATCAACCCAAAAGCTTCGATTAAGGCAGCGATGTACATGCATGTACCCACCAGACAAGATGTCCTTCTCTCATGTTGCAATTAGCAACTCAAAAGTCCTATAAAATACCCGAGGATCAAAATAGTTCAGAAAACACTACTTAAGAGTTCTCCTCTCCACAACCCTCTTTTCAGAATTTCATGACTGGCATACTCACCTATCAAAAAATCTGAAATTATCAAATTTCTTCAACAGATATGTCTATTAAACTTGTTTTAAACTTTCCTCACCTACCTTTCAGGGAGCAAGTCTTATCAGGACTTATTTTGGGAAACATTAAAATTAGGGAAAGTCTCTGGTTGTGTTAATTAGGCAAATCATTGTCCAAATGTCCCGTCTTGCCAGAATGAGAGGTTTATAGGGAAAGAAGTTCCGTGGCTTTGGACTAACCCCAACCACTGGAATCACACCTTCCTTTGAAGGGAAGTAAGACTTTTTTAAAAATTTCCTTTTATACTGGTTTGAAAAAAAAATGAACCATGAGAAAATATCAAGAACCACCATTACTTCTTTGGAAAAACCTTTTGGGAATATTACTAAGCATTTATATTTCAGGATAATTCAACAAAACAAATTTTTTAGTTTTTAAAAATCCCAATGTTGAGATTAAAAACCTAGATACTGTTTACTCAGATCCACCCTGGTAAAATAAATACATTCAATAAACACAGAATACAGACAGCTTTAGTTTTTCATAAATGGGTCAGGAGGATCCATTTCTCCCAAAACATGTATCATCCCATATGTGCTGTGATTTACAATCCTCCAAGCATTAAAGTTTAAATTGTGAATCTACTGTTTTAGATTCATTGGAATTCTGATCCAATAGTCACTCTAAAATAGATGCAGGCTGGAAGACAATTCTCCACATTTTAAAGCCAGATGGCGCATATCAGCTAAATATTTTTTCTTTCCTTGTTCAGAATATAATTCATGTTGGAAGTAGTGAATCAACTTAAATATATACAAATTTAAGGGATCCTTAGTCATCAATCCCAAACTTAGGATTCTATTTAAAGGAAATGTATTTTAAGATTAAGTTTAAAAAATAACAAAAGAGAATACCATATGTAACAACTCTGGCGCAGAACACTTTCTTTAAGAAAATTCCCTTAATGTTAAGGGGAAGAAAATACTTACTCTTCCCCATTTCACTAGGATATCTAATAAAATTTTTTTCCTCACACTGAAAAATAAAATCCTTATTTGAACTAATTCTGGAAGTTTCAGAAAGTCTGATTATTTTATCAAGTTATTAAATACGTTATTCAATAATGACCCTTATTAATGATTTTCCTTTTGATTATAAAATTTACCAAAAAAATACACTTCTACCATTTATAATCTGAAAATGGTACAAACCCAAGACCTAGAATATATTATGCAACACTCTTAAACAAACCTGCCTCTTGGGATCTCTCTCCTTTTATATAAACAGAGACTCTCCAGCAGCCCCTGGAGACATTCCCATGCTAAGTGAGTCAGCTAAATAAAATTAAGCAACTAATAAAACAATATGGAATCTTGTTCTCACTGTCATAATTAAAATCCTTTTTCTTTAAGATGAAAGGTGGCAGCTGTAGAGTAGCCTTCAAAATCATAGGCTGTGCCGTGCATAGCAGGATCTTCTCTCCAGCGTGTACGAACAATGCTGTCCCCAACATCGCTTGAAATTATTCCCTATTTGATACTAAAAGGTTGAAGTCTTTTTTCTTCTGCAAGTTACTTCCATGCTTGCTGATTAAGCATTCCAAGTTGGTTTCTCACCTAGTAGCCTTAGAAAGCAGACCATCATTATTTAGGGCAAAGGTTTCCAGAGGCAGTCAGAGGCAGGATAAGGATGGGGGATCCCAAACAAGCCATGCTCTTTCCTAAGCAAAGCCCCTCTATTTTGAATGTGTTTGACCCATTGAGCTTCCAAATAAGTTTGAAATTGATTAAAAAGGGGTGTGCAGCTTAAAGACAAAAATCTGAATGTCATCAGCTTAGTAGAAGTAGGACACACTTTCAAGACAATCTCATCCTTGCATGGTGGTCAGAATCTGGGTAGGATGCCACATTTGCTGAGAAAGTCCTTGCACCAAAAGGCCCAGAACAAAGGGCCACAATATAGTGTCCTGGCTGCCAGGTAAAAACTTTCAACATCTCTGTCAAGAGCATTACATAAATCTGTAAATCCTATGACACATAGAACCACTGGTTGAAATGGAGGTTGAAGCCTTCAGTTCACCTAACTCAGTGCTGACACACAGTAAAAACAAACACTAAATGGGTGCCTACAGTGGGCGAGGCATTGCACCAGGACCAGGGAGACACCGTGCAACAAAAACAGTTATAAATGTTGTCTGCCTGGAGTTCACAATCTAATGGAAGGATGTTCACAATCTAATGGAAGGATGTTGTCTGCCTGGAGTTCACAATCTAATGGAAGGATGGATAATCACTAAATTAATTATTAATGATAATAAATGTAATCATTAAATCAAATATTAAGAAGAGCCACCATGTAGTAAGCCCATTCTACATATCAGCTGCCATTCTAATATCAACTCATTTACTCTCCACCACATCTCTAAGAATGAGGTACAGTGATCAGCCCCATTTTACAGAGGAGGCACTGAGACACAGAATTGGCAAGGTTGCTAAGTGGCAGAGTTTGGTTTGAAGCCAGCTGTACGGCTTGAGTGTCCAGGGCTCAACTATTCAACCCTACCTCTTCTCCCCAACACTATCAGAACCCAAATGTCAAATGCACCTGGGGCAAGGCCTTGACAGAAAGGCACTGAGTGTGAAAAGAATCTGTAATTAGAGGATCTGACCAAGGCAGGGAGAACGTCACTGAGAAATTAACACAGGAGCTGAGAGCAGAAAGCAGGGTAGTGAAGAGAGAAGGGAAGAACATCAAGGCAGAGGCAAAAGCAAGGGATCCACTGGGAGAAAAGGCTCAGAGAGCAGGAGGACTAGAATTTGGCCCATCAGGACAGACAGCACAGGAGGGTGGTGAACAAGAAGGACGGCGGTGAACAAGAAGGACAGTGGTGAACAAGAGACAAGGAAAGACGGGAAGGTGCCAGCCATGCTGGGCAAGACTAAGATAGCTGGGGAACCACTGAGAGTGTGCCACAGGGAGGTCACTGGGCCAGTACTTGTGAGTTCAGAAGACTTTTCTGACTTCATCTACACACAATCAGGGCACAGTCCTCCCAATAGGCAGATTGACACAAAACCAACCCTGCACTGTATCACTCCATACATTCCCGGTCATATCTCTGCAGCTTGCTGTGCACTGACCACCTCTGTGCCGCGCCATAATGAGGGAGCAGTGGCTCCTGCTAATTTCTACCCAACATTCATCACCTGGAGGCAATACATTTGCTCTTCCAGCTTTAGCGCAGAAGGGGAACTTCAAGAATAAAAAAGTTGAAAAGTGATGCTACTCTCTTCAAAATCTTTTCTTCATTATAGGTGGCAGAAGGCGACAGATATATCACATGACTGAGTACCATGGGACATTTGTTCACACTTTAAAATACTTAGGTGTTATTTCATGTAAATGTTGAGAAGGAAAAAAAAAAATCCTGTTTTTCTTATCTCTTGGGAATCAGGTTTGGTTTTTTGAAGAAATATTTCACAAATCTAAGGAAAATAACATATCTATACTTATTTTCCTGAAGAGAAAGTAATTTTTCTTCTTTTGGTTCATAAGGATTTAATTGCATTTAGAAGGATTTAATCACATAATGCTAACCACTGAAACACTAACTGTGGGCAGAACTCTGTGGGATGTTGCCTTTCAGGTGGCCCTGTTGGTCCTAAAATGTCATTGATAGCGATTAAATACACATTACTCCTGTCTCCCTCCATCCTATCTCCTCCTTCCATTTCTCCCTCTCAGAAGAGAGGAAGACAATCTTTAGGAAACCCATGATTTATTGGGGAAGGGAAGGGACATGTAACATTTTGAACTGTAATAAGGATGATCTTGCCAAGCTGTCTATGGGAGAGGTTACAGCATGCCCAGAGAAGTCAACCAGCAAATAGACCTGGTTTCAAAGCAAAAGAACCTAGACCACTTGAAACTCTGGCTTTGGCAATTTACTTAACTTCTCTGGGTATCATTGTCCACTCACATAAAATGGAGACAATCACAATATGTACCTTACACTGTTGCAGCAAGATTGAATAGTTGGCACAGGGCCTGACACAATAAAGGTTGATGGTAGCAGTTACTAATTATTACCCACAGATCATTTTAACATTAAGAAAATAACATCCACTTTGGCTATTCTAGCAAGTCTGTGGCAAACAGGGATAACAGAAGCTCCTTTTGTGGAAGAACATGTAATTTGCCCTTTATTTGCACAGTTTGGAATCATCATCACAACATCCTAATATGCCCTTGAAATCCTGTGAATGAACAGACATAAACAAGTAAAACTACCTGCTTAATCAGCAACACTATGGCGGAATTGAGTTCACTAAAAGATCTTGTCTCTTGCTCAAAGGCTTGACTCAAGGAACAGAACGAGATCTTTCTACGTTCCCCTGTATTGTTTTAAAAAATAAATTGTTGTGGGTACATAAGAGATATATACATTTATGGTGGTATAAGAGATATTTTGATGCAGGTACACAATGTGTAATAATTACATAGAAGTAAATGGGATATACATCATCTCAAGCATTCATCCTTTGTGTTACAAATAATCCTATCATATTTTTAGGCTATTTTAAAATGTACAGTAAATCACTGTTGACTATAGTCACCCTGTAATGCTATCACATACTAGATCTTATTCATCACATGTAACAATTATTTTTATGCATTAATCATCTCCCTCTCCCCAACTACTCTTCCTAGCTTCTGGTAATGATCCTTCTACTCTCTATTTCCATGAGCTCAATTGCTTTGTTTTTAGCTCCCACAAATAAGTGAGAACATGCAATGTTTGTCTTTCTGTGCCTGGCTTATTTCCCTTAACACAATGAACTCCAGTTCCATCCACAACAAGATGTCATTCTTTTTTATAACTGAATAGTACTCCATTGTGTATATGTATCACATTTTCCTTATCCATTCCTCTGTTGATGAACACTTAAGTTGCTTCCAAATCTTGTCCAACGTGAAGAATGCTGCAATAAACATGGGAGTACACACAGCTCTTCAATACATTGATTTCCTTTCTTTTGGGTATATACCTAGCAGTGGGATTGCTGGATCATATGGTAGCTCTAGTTTTAGTCTTTTGAGGAACCTCCAAAATGCCCTCCATAGCGGTTGAACTAATTTACATTCCCACCAGCAATGTAGGAGACTTCACTTTTCTCAGCATCCTCTCCAGCACTTGTGATTGCCTAGCTTTATATATCTTTTCATTATTCTGTATCCTCTTCAATAAGCCATTTTAACTGGGGTGAGATGATGTATTATTGTAGTTTTGATTCGCATTTCTCTGATGATCAGTTACATTGAGAACCTTTTCATATAACTGTTTGCCATTTGTATGTCTTCTTTTGAGAAATGTCTATCCAGATCTCTGCTCATTTTTTAACCAGATTATATATTTTTTCCTATGGAATTGTTTGAGCTCCTTATATATTTTGCTTATTAACTCCTTGTCAGATGGATAATTTGCAAATGTTTTTTCCCATTCTGTGGCTTGTCTCTTCAAATTGCTGATTGTTTATTTTGCTATGCAGAAACTTTTGAACTTCAAGCTATCCCATCTGTCCATTTTTGCTTTGGTTACCTGTGCTTGTGGGGTATCACTCAAGAAATCTTTGCCAAGACCAATGTCCTGAAGAGTTCCCCCAGTGTCTTCTTGTACAAGTTTGATAGTTTGAATTTTTGTATATGGCAAGAGATAGGGGTCTAGTTTTATTTTTCTGCATATGGATATTCGGTTTTCCCAGCACCACTTACTGAAGAGATTATGTTTTCCTCAATGTATGTTCTTGGCACCTTTGTCAAAAATGAGTTAACTGCAGATGTATGGATTTATTTCTGGGTCCTCTATTCTGTTCCATTGGTCTATGTGGGTCTGTTTTTATGCCAGTACCATGCTGTTTTGGTTACTATAGCTCTGCAGAATAACTTGAAGTCAAAATGTGATTCCTCCAGTTCTTTTTGCTCAGGATAGCTTTAGCTATTCTGGGTCTTTTGTAGTGTCACATCAATGTTAAGATTATTTTTTCTATTTCTGTGAAGAATGTCATTGGTATTTCTATATGGATTGCACTGAATCTGAAGATTGCTTTGGGTAGTATGGACATTTTAACAGTATTAATTCTTCCAAACCATGAACATGGAATATCTTTCCATTTTTTTGTGTGTCCTATTCTATTTCTTGCATCAGTGTTTTTCAGTTTTCACTGTAGACATCTTGCACTTCTTTGGTTAAGTTTATTTCTAGGTACTTGATTATGGAATTATTTTCTTGAATTATTTTTCAAATTGTCCACTGTTGGCATATAAAAATGCTACTGATTTTTGTATGTTGATTTTGTATCTTGCAACTTACTGAATGTTTATCAATTCTATTAGGTTTTTGGTGGAGTCTTTAAATTTTTCCAAATACAAGATCATATCATCTGCAAACAAGGATAATTTGACATTCAGTTTGGATGCCCTTTTTATCTTTTTCTTATCTGATTGCTCTAGCTGTGACTTCCAGTACTGTGTTGAATAACAGTGGTGAAAGTGAGCATGTTCGTCTCACTTCAGATTGTAGGGAGAAAACTTTTCAGATTTTTTTCCATTCAGTATGATATTAGCTGTGGGTCTATCATATATGGCTTTCATTGTGTTGAGGTATGTTCCTTGTATACTCACTTTCTGTGGGTTTTTGGTCATCAAAGGATGAATTTTATAAAATCATTTTCTGTATCAATGGAAACAAGCATATGGCTTTTGTCCTTCATTGTGTTCATATATTACATTGATTGATTTGCATATATGGAAGTATCCTTGCATACTTGGAATAAATCCCACTTGGTCATGCTGAATACTCTTTTTAATGTGTTACTGAATTCAGTTTGTTAGTATTTTGTTGAGGATTTTTGCATCAATGTTCATCAGGGTTATTTGCCTGCAGTGTTTTACTTTATTATTATTTTTTTAATGTGTCTTTGGTTTTCATATCAGGGTGACACTAGCCTCCTAGAATGAGCCTGGAAGTATTCCCTCCTCCTCTGTTTTATGGAATAGTTTGAGTAGGATTGGTATTAGTGGTTCTTTAGGCATTTACTAAAATTCAGCAGTTAAACCATCAAAGTCCAGGGCTTTGCTTTGCTGAGCAACTTCATTATGGCATTGATCTCATTACTTGTCATTGGTCTGTTCAGGTTTTGAATTTCTTAGTGGTTCAATCCAGAAAAGTTGTGTGTGTCTCTTCTTGTAGCCACCACAGCTGGGAATGTGCTGGGTCACATCTGAAGCCAGCAGGGCTCTGAGTCTCACTCAAGACCTGCAGCAAGTACTGCCTGGCTATCACTGCCGATTATTCAGGGTCTGAGTATGCTTTAGTCAGCAGGTGATGAATTCTACAAGAACTGAGTCCCTCTTTTCAAGCCAGCAGTTTCTCTTCCAGCTCAGGGTATGTTTAGAAGTGTTGTCTGAAAGCCAAGGCCCAGAATAGAGGCCTCAGGACTCTGCCTGTTGCCCTATGTTACTGTGGCTGAGCTAGTATCCAAGTTGCAAAACAAAATCCTCTTTACTCTCTCCTCTCCTCTTCTGAAGCAAAGGGAAGGAGTCTCTCCTGGAGCTGTGAGCTGTGTTGCCAAGTGGGTGGGAGCATCACAAGCACTCCCTTGGCCAGCTGGTGTCTCATTAGGTCATTTGTACTCCAGGTCCACTGGCTCCAAGCCCAGTACAGCACCAGGACTTTCCTTGGTTCTTGCGGCCTAGACTGCCTTTCAAGTTTATATAGAACTCCAGAGCACTTTAGCCTGTGGTGGTGGAGTTTGCTGGAACTCAGGATCTGACCACTGGCATGAAAAATTTGCCTCTGGCTAGGGCTGGTCTAAATGCTCCCTCCTTGGGCACCTGCTGAGTTCTTCCTGGTGTTGCTTTCTGCTGTGACAGGGCAATACTGAGTTACAATGCAAAGTCCCACAGTCAGTGCACTTTCCTTCCCCAAGCACAAATATTCTTTCTCCATGCCTCATGGCCTCTGCAGGAGAATTGGCGGGGGTGGGGGGGTGGTGTCAACAGTTCAAGACTGTCTTTTCTACCCTCCTCAGTGCCTCTTTCCTTAATATGATGTTAAACCCAGGTACTGCGATCACCCAACTGATCTTTCTTTCTTATGAAGGTGCTTTTTTGTGTGCACAGTTGTTCAATTTGGTGCTTCTGCAGGGGGAACAGCCACTGGAGGCTTCTATTTGGTCATCTAGCTCTGCCTTCTCCCTCTCCTCCTGCCCCCGGGCTTGCATTCTTGAAATGAGTAAGACGCCTCTAGGCTAAGCCTGGCCATGGAATCTTCCAATGTTCAAATGTAACATGAACAGAGTCATATTTCAAATAAAGGGATTAGTCTGACATGAATGATCATATTTTTACTAACTTATTAACCTAATTGCATGCTGCAATTACATAGTCAAGTTTCATCTTTTAAACCAATTTAGAGGGTGAGGGATGAAATACTACAGATTGGATACAACGTTCACTATTCAAGTGATGGGTACACTTAAAGCCCAGACATCACCACTACGCAATATATATCCATGTAACGTAACTGCACTTGTAGCCCTAAGTCTGTTTTTGTCTTTTTTGTTGTTTTTTAAAGAGCAACAACAAGAGAAAAGATACATGTTTTAGGAAAAAGCATTTCAACGAGGCAAAAAAAACTGGTTCATCTTTACGTCCATTTATTTCTTCAAATTGTATGCTCACTTTTTCATTTTACAAAGGTTTGTACATCTTCAAACTACATGCCCACCTTCATTTTGCAAAGAACTGTACAATGCTGTTTTAAAAGCAGTGCTAGTCTTTGCTGCCTTTCAACTTTACATGCTTTGTTTTCTCATACAGAAAATAAAAAATTGTTCTTAATCCTTAAAGAACTTCTGACAGGAGAGAAAAATGACTTGTGTGTCCCAAAGCTCCCAATCCCAAAGACATCTAAGCAAGCCAAGTAGAGGTGGGGGTGGTGAATTTAAATAGCAGTAATTATATCTCAATTTGCAAGAAAACAAATGCCTCAAATACCATTATTCACGTAAGTGTTCTGACAACCTGACATTTATCTCCTTTAGTGTGGTATTACAGAAATGTTTCTTATTATATTCATTTTCCAAAGACTGAGAACTTTTAAAACCAGTAAGATGCATGTCCCAGAGTTGATCCTTTCCTTTAAAAAGTTTGAAAAAGGAAAAGCTATTACGTTGATTACAAACCAAAGTGATTTACAGTAAATGATGCAAAGAAAACTTGACCAATAGCTATATGCACTTGAAAGTGGTACTTCTCTGCTCTCAAGGTGTTGCTCTTAAGATATGAACCAAAACTGAAAACTCCATGCCCAGAGATAGCTGGTTTCTTTGATAAAATTCAATTCAAATCAGAGAGTAATTAAAGCACTTAATTTGCATGAGCACTGTTCCAAGATTAACTAAAGGGCTGAGGGGAGCTGGAGGTACGGAGATCAATTAAGAACCTATTAAAAATATTTCAAGCGAGAGGGACAATCTGAATTTGAGATGGGGATGTGGAAATAGAGAGGGGAATGTGAGAGACATTATTAAGAGAGAATGAATACAATCTGAAGAGACAACCTAGGAGAAGGGAGAAAAATATTACCAGGCTTATAATACCTGGCAATGAAAAGACCATTACGAATAGAACTAACTGCAAAGGTGGTGCTTTGGTGGCAAAGAATTTTCTTTTGGAAATACTGATTTGAGGTACTTGCATGTGAAAAACTAACCTCAGAGAGAAGTGTAGATAACATCCAGGAAACCAGGTAGTTTGTAGAAAATCACAAGGTGAAGGGTCTGAGTTTTGATACTTGTCAACATCATGGGCCTGGGCCAATCAGCCGACCTGCTCAAACCTCACATTTCTTTCATGTAAATACAGGCTAAGCAACCCTACTCCAAATACCTGGAGATGTATGAGGGAAAGACACATGATTTTGGAGAAATTTAAAGAAACTTATACTCAGAACTAGACAAAACACATCTTCATAAATTCTGATGCATTTTTCGTCCCAATACCAGCAGTGACACAATCAGGACAGGGACTGTGTCTGCTTATCCAGCAATCAAGGGAGATGAAGGAGATGAGGCAGACAGAGGGCAGGAAGGGTCAACCCGACTGCAGCAGCACCAAAGGCTGGAGTTCCTTCTGGTACAGCAAGCCTAAATAATTTTCCTCATTAAGCTCATGTTTTCATCTATGGGAAAAGGAATGTGTGTTCATATTATATTAACTTGAAAAATTCGAAATTAATGAAAAAATAAGCCTCAGAATCTTAAATCAACTGAATATAGCAATAGAGAATGGATGACGCCCCAAAGGGCTTCTGTCACACTCATATATAATAAAAACACCAGTCATGTTTACAGTTCAATTTTATATAGCTAAATTGATGAGTAGTTTTGGAGTGTTCTAGAAATTCTACAACATTCACTTTTATACTGCAGTTTTACAATGTATTAATGATTAGGCAAGAAAACATTAACTACATCTTCAAAACAGAAGTTAGGAGGCTCATTTCCACAAATGTATTATTTTCAACACAATACAATTCTAATTTTTAAATAGCACTACTTAAATCATAAACACAACTGACTGTTATTAATACAATGAGCCAGGTGGAGTTTCCCGCCATTACTTACTTTAGAACTTTGCTCATGTCAGAAATACACACAATACTCCTTTGATATAAACAGATAGCTTGGGGAAAAATGAAAAACTACTACTAAAATTACTACTACTTGCTGTAACATCTGTTGAAGTGTTTTACTGTGTGCCAAGCACTGGGCCAGAGACTCTGTTCATCTCTTTAATCTTCACTGCATTTCTAGAAAGTAGGTATCTTGAGATGTCCATTGTACAGATAAAGAGACAAAGTAAAGGTTAGGGAAGTTAAGTAACTCAGCAACTTAAATGTTTTCCTCCTTGGCTAAACTGATGCATGCCACAGGTTTGAAAAACATCCTTTCCTTATTCAATCATTTATTTTAGGTAAGTGACAAATAAACATTAATCTCAACATAAATGGAAAATAGATTGAATACTGTGATTACTACTTTGAAACCAAAGCTCCATCATTAGAGAAACTCATACCGGCAAAGCAAACAAGGACTGATGAATTGGAGGCGCACTTGGGTGCTTAAAACTGCAGCAGGTGATGTAGACACTGGAGGGGCTACAACCCAGGAACCCAGGTAGTTTGTAGAAAATCAAAAGGTGAAGGGTATGAGTTTTGTCATCACTTCGATACTTGTCAACTTCGTGGACCTGGGCCAATCAGCCAACCTGCTCAAACCTCATGTTCCTTTCATGTAAATACAGGTCAAGCAACCCTACTCCAAATACCCAATATCTGAAATGCTCCCAAATCTGACATTTTGAGCGCTGACCTGACACCACAAGTGGAAAATTCCACACCTGACCTCATGTGATGGGTTATGATCAAAATGCAGGTGTATAACACAGTTTATTAACAGTCTCCTTCCAGGCCCCTTCAGCTGCAATATATCTTTTCCACTCATGCCCAGATTCCCCTACACAAGCATGCCACAAAAGTTGTCGTATTATGTGGGAAATAACACACAAAAAAACCTAGCACAAGAACTGGCATACAATTCCCAAAATGGTAGAGCTGTCATCATTACTCATTTTGGTAGTAACTATGACCCCAACGAGTTAATACAAGCGAGACAGTAGGAAAACTGATGGCAGTCAAGTCAGTCACAGCAGTCCTCCAAGCCTACATCTCTCATTGAGGAAATATGCACCATTTGTAAAGTTACTTAACATATCTGAGCCTCAGTGTCCCTGAATAATATAAATAAAAATATTTCCCTGGTATTAGACAGAAAAATAGAGCTAATGTGTCAAAAGTACCATGTAGAGAGACTGGAACACAAGGAGTTCCTATTACTGTTAGTATGAAGATGCTTTAAACACTCAAACTAGGCAACAGGTACAGGCCACACAGGGAAAATGCAAACGTCAAGTTAAAACCAAATCCAGACAGAAGAGAACCTTTATTTGAAAAAGTAATTGCTATAAGGGGAGTGAGACTACTGCAATAGGAAGAGCTCTTGTCATGAGATGTGCAAGTGGCTCGAAGGTTGGGCAGAAAGGAAAGTCTTTTATAGGGAGGGGTAAGCAAGGCTAGAAAGATCAGGTGGGAGCACTGACTAGGGAAGGCTCCTCCCCAAGGTCAGATGGTTCTCAGGAGGAGTCTTCAAGGAGAGGCTGTTCTGCATGCCAATGTTCAAGGCATGGCCAAAGTTTAAGGGACTAGGGAGGGAGAGACGCCTGACTAAAGTTTGGTCCATTATTTGGGCAGTGATTATCAATAGTTCTGCTGATTATTTATAAGGCACAGAATGGGAATGTGGGAAGTCAGCTTCTGACCTTGTGAGAGGTACTTAAAAGGGCATCAGTTGGTCTTACCCAAGACACATGGGGATGGATTTTTTTTTTTTTTTTACAAGCCTCTTCCAGAAGACAAAGAGTGGGGGATTTCTACATCTAGTACTATTTTCCAAAACACTGGGCTCAGGTAAAGCTCAATACTACCATAAACAAAACAAAGAAACTCATACACACACACACACACACACACACACACAGTTTGTATATGTTTATGTGCATATATACAGTTTTGTTTACATGTGTATGCTGAATATAGTTCAATATTTTTAAGGAAAGAATTTATTATAATATCACATTTAAACAATCACCTTATTTTCTTATAAAAATGAGCAATATACAGTGAATTAAAAGAAAGTCTGTCATTAACCAATGGTTGGGGCAGGAGAAACAATTTTAACTACTTGAGGGTTTTTAAATAGACCTTTTTCCAGTTCTTATTTTAATGCAATTTCCCGGTAAGAATGTTTTTATATATAACCTTGAATATAATAAAAACCAGGAAAATGGCTTGTACACAAAATGAAGGCTACTAAGAGAATGAGAAAAGATTTCATCCTTTTCCTTTTCTCATCTACTCCTTTTCTTTTGAGAGAGATGCAGAGATTGGATTTGAGTGCTAATGCTTGTCTTTGGATTTCTTGTGTTGGGTTTTCTATTAAATCTTCTCTGATATCCTTATTATTAGCTTATACACACTGAATGTGTACTATTTTGCCAGGCATCACACTAACCACGCTATGTAATAATTTCTATAGATCTCCACACAGCCCAGTGAGAAAAGTGCTACTGTTAAAAAGTTTCATATGTTTGCATTTTAGATTTACTGCAAATAATCACAGATTTTTCTGATAGACGAATTTCATGCCAAAAGATTAATGTTTCTATACATATGTAAACAATCAGTATAGGCATGTAGATATAAACATACATAGAACACAAACTTGCATGTAATGTCTCAGGAATCATGTAGAGACCATAGTAAGTATTTTTATCTTGGAGGGCAGGGAGCTCAGAGTTTGATGCAGTCATCAATCCAGAACCTATAATGATTTTACCCAAACTTCTCTAATAAGAATAGGGAGCAATGCTCTTCCACCTGGTTCACGCTATAAATGACAGGTCAATTATCTTGGTCTGCTTGGAGTTCTGCTTGCTCACCCCAGGAAGAAGAAAGTGCGTATCATACAGAAGCATGGAAATAACAAAAATAGTAATAACAACAATTAGAGCAAAAATAAAAACTACAGCATTGACATACTATTGCTCACGAAGTGCCGGGCACTGGATGAGCTGCTTGTTTCACTACCAAACTTAATTCTTTCAACAATCAGCAATAGCCTTATGCGTCCCCACTTACAGATGAAGAAATGAGACAGAGAAAGTTAGGTTCACACAGTTACCAAGATTGGGAGCCAGGAATTGACCCCAGGCAGTGTGACTGCGAGCCAGGGCCCTTCAAAACCATTGGTTAACTTATCTGGGTCTTGTCCTGGTCAATGTACCAGGGAATAATCCTAGCCAACAAATTCAAGGGAAAGGGAATCAAGCAAGTATGAATGAACTTCATTTACTGAAAACAAAGTAGGCTTTGATCGGACTGTTACCATCTCCAGACCTAACTATGATTATGTCATTTCTTAGTGCCTCTTGCAGCAAAGAAAGTGTACTCTACATAAAGAATAAAGAATGCATCTGACAAAAGTATGAGAAGAATAATGATCATGGTGATGGTAATGATGATGATGGCGGTGGTGGTGATGATGATGATGACAGCTTCAAGAGTAGCAGCATAAGGATGTCACTAAAATCACCACCATTTATATGCCAGGCATTACACTACAGGCACTACATATAACCCTTTCTCCCACTATAGTGCATGCTGCCTCGCTTACCTTGCAAAACATTTACACATAAAAGGCGCTCCATTTTTTTTTTGCACAAATAAACGAACAAATACATGAAACAAGAGTATATTGAAGGCACAGAGAAAGTATTCATAAAAGACAAACTCAAAATTCCCAATGACACAGAGGGCATAATCACACCACATATCAAATCCAAGCCACATAGCACAGAGTGTGGTATTGAAATGAAATGGAATATAACTGTTGCTCTGGGAATTACAGATGGGATCCAGTAAAAGGCACTGTATTAATTATATTGTTTTCCATGAAACTTTTCTAAGGTTGCCCAGGACAGCAACACTGTAGAACATTCATGATGAAACTGTCAAAGAGGAATAGACTTGAGGGGCCTTAGGGAGAAAAGAGATTTGAAAATAATGTACTGCTTGCCCATGGTTCAGACGTGCCTGTCTCTGCAAGTATGGCCACATTATTGATTCTCAAAGGAAGAAAGGAAATATGACTTTGTCCCTTAACTGACATCAAAGTTACAGCGTTTTGCAGTGATGCTCAAAAGCATTTGCAAATATTCAGAAACAAAGTTTTGAGTGTCCTAAGAGAAGACTATCATGCCAACTGATCCAAAATACAATGGTCAAGAGGCACTGAAAACTTGTAGTGGGGTAGAGAGAGAAAGGGGCACAAATATATACAATCATGCACCACATAGGGACATTTTAGTCAATTGACTGAATATATGATGATGGTCCTATTAGATTATAACTGAACTGGAAAATTCCTATTGCTTAGTCACATCCTAAGCAATAGGAATTACTTACATGTCTGTGGTGAGGCTGGTGTAAATAAACACTGTACTGCCAGTCATATAAAAGTACTGCACATACAATTATGTACAGCAGGGGTCCACAACCCCCTGGCTGCAGATCGGTGCCCATCTGTGGCCTGTTAGGAACTGGGCTGTGCAGCAGGTGAGCAAGCATTTCTACCTGAGCTCTACCTCCTGCCAGATCAGAGTCAGCATTAGATACTCATAGAAGCATGAACCCTGTCGTGAGTTGTGTATATGAGGGATCTAGGTTGCATGTTCCTTGTGGGAAACTAACTAATGCCTGATTATCAGAGGTAAAACAGTTTCATTCCAAAACTGTCTACCGCCCCCATATCCCTGTCTGTGGAATAATTATCTTCCATAAAACCAGTCCCTGGTGCCAAAAAGATTGGGGGCTGTTGCTATAAAGTACATAATATTTGATAGTGATAATACATATGACTATACTGGTTTATGTTTTATTAGTCCATTTTTGCAATGCAATAATGATATTACTAGAGACTGGGTAATTTATAAAGAAAAAAAGCTTAATTGACTCACAGTTCTGCATGGCTGGGGAGGCCTCAGGAAACTTACAATTATGGCAGAAGGCAAAGGGAAAGCAAGGCATGTCTTCCCACGGTGGCAGAAAAGAGAGAGAAAGCCAGCAGGGGAGAGTCCAGACATTTACCAAACAACCACATGTCATAAGAACTCCCTCACTATCATGAGAACAGCATGGGGTAAACTGCCCCCATGATCCAATCACCTCTCACCAGGTCCCTCCCTTGACATGTGGGGATTACAATTCAAGATGAGATTTGAGTGGGAACACAGCTAAACCATATCATTCCACTCCTGGTCCCTCCAAGATCTCATGTCTTTGTACATTTCAAAAGGCAATCATGCCTTCCCAACTGTCCCCCAAAGTCTTAACTCATTCTAGCATTAACACAAAAGTTCATGTCCGAAGTCTCATCTAAGAGAAGGCAAGTCCATTCCATCTAGGAACCTGTAAAATCAAAAACACATTAGTTACTTCCAAGATACAATGGGGGTACAGGCATTAGGTAAATGTTCCCTTTCCAAATGGGAAAAATTGGCCAAAACCCAGGGGTCATAGGTCCTTTGCAAGCCTGAAACCCAGTGGGGTGGTCATCAAATCTTAAAGCTCCAAAATGATCTCCTCTGAGTCCATAGATCAAATCTAGGGAATGCTCATGCAGGAAGTGGACTCCCAGAGCCTTGGGCAGCTCTAACCCTGTGACATTGCAGGGTACAGCCTCCTCACCCCCCAACAGCTGCTTTCACAGCTGGCATTGACTGTCTTTGGCTTTTCCAGGTGCACAGTGCAAGCTATTGGTGGATCTACCATTCTGGGGTCTAGAGGATGATGGCCCTCTTCTAACAGCTCCACTAGGCAATGCCCCAGTGTGGACCCTGTGTGGGGACTCTGTGTGGGGGTTACATTTCCCCATTGACCTGCCCTAGCAGAGATTTTCCATGAGGTCTCTTCCCCTGCAGTAGACTTCTGCCTAGACATCCAGGCATTTCCATACATCCTCTTAAATCTAGGTGGAAGTTCCCGAAGAGTTCCACAAGACTAGAGAAGAAAGAATGAAAAGGAATGAAAAAAGCCTCCAAGAAATATGGGACTTTGTAAAAAGACCAAATCTATGATTGATTGGAGTATCTGAAAGAGATGAGGAGAATGGAAACAAGCTGAAAAACACGTTTCAGGATGTTATCCAGGACAACTTCCCCAATCTAGCAGGACAGGAAATTCAGAAAATTCAGAGAACATCACTAACATACTCCACAAGAAGATCAACCCCAAACACATAATCATCAGATTCCCCAAGGTTCAAATGAAGCAAAAAATGTTAAGGGCAGCCAAAGAGAAAGGCCAGGTCACTTACAACGGGAAGCCCATTAGACTAACAGTCAATCTCTCAGCAAAAATTCTACATGCCAGAAGAGACTGGGGTCAATATTCGGCATTCCTAAAGAAAACAATTTGCAACCCAGAATTTCATAGCCAGCCAAACTAAGTTTCATAAGTGAAAGAGGAATAAAATCCTTTCCAGACAAGTAAATGCTTAGGGATTTTATTACTACCAGGCCTGCCTTGCAAGAGCTGCTGAAAGAAGCACTAAATAAGGAAGGGAAAAACAGGTACCAGCTGCTGCAAAAACACACCGAAATATAAAGACCAGTGACACTATGAAGAAACTGCATCAACTAGTGTGCAAAATAACTAGATAGCATCATGATGACAGGATCAAATTCACACATAACATTATGAACCTTAAATGTAAATAGGCTAAATGTCAATTAAAAGACACAGATCGGTAAACTGGTAAAGAGTCAAGACCCATCCGTGTGCTGTATTCAGGAGACCCATCTCACAGGCAAAGAGAGACATAGGCTCAAAATAAAGGGATGGAGGAAAATTTACCAAGCAAAAGAAAGCAGGGATTGCAAGCCTAGTCTCTGACAAAACAGACTTTAAACCAACAAAGATCTAAAAAGACAAAGATGGGTATTACATAATAGTAAAAGAAACAATTCAACAAGAAGAGTTAACTATTTTAAATACATATGCACCCAATACAGGAGCACCCAGATTCATAAAACAAGTTCTTTCAGACCTACAAAGAGACTTAGACTCCCACACAGTAATGGTGGGAGACTTTAACACCCTACCATCAATATTAGACAGATCAACAAGAGAGAAAATTAACAAGGGTATTTAGGACTTGAACTCAGCTCTGGATCAGGTGGATCTAGTAGACAGCTACAGAACTCTCCACTGCAAATCAACAGAATATACATTCTTCTCGTGCCATATGTCACTTATTCTAAAATCGACCACATAACTGGAAGTAAAACACTCCTTACCTAATGCAAAAGAACTGAAATCATAACAAATAGTCTCTAGGCCACAGTGCAATCAAATTAGAACTCAGGATTAAGAAACTCACTCAAAACCACACAATTTCATGGAAATTGAACAACTGGCTCCTGAATTACTCCTGGGTAAATAATGGAATTAAGGCAGAAATCAAGTAGTTCCTTGAATCCTGCAAGAACAAAGAGACAACATACTAGAATCTCTAAGACAAAAGCAGTATTAAGAGGAAAATTTATAGCACTAAATGCCCATTTCAGAAAGCTAGAAGGATCTCAAATCAACACCCTAACACACAATTAAAAGAGTTAGAGAGGCAAGAGCAAGGAAATCCAAAAGCTAGCAGAAGACAAGAAATAACTAAGATCAGAGCAGAATTGAAGGAGACAGAGACATGAAAAATTCTCCAAAAAAAAAAAAAAAAAAAAAAAAAAATCAATGAATCCAGGAGCTAGTTTTTTGAAAAAATTAACAAAATACATAGACAGCTACCTAGAATAACAAAGAACAAAAGAGAAAAGAATCAAATAGACACAATAAAATATGATAACAGAGATATCACCATTGACACCACAGAAATACAAACTACCATCAGAGACTACTATAAACACCTCTATGCAAATAAACTAGAAAATCTAGAAGAAGTGAATAAATTCCTGGACATATACACCCTCCCAAGACTAAATCAGGAAGGAGTCAAATCCTTGAATAGACCAGTAACAAGTTATGAAATTTAGGCAGTAATTGCCTACCAACCAAAAAAAATCCCAGGACCACATGGATTCTTAGCCAAATTCTACCAGAGGTATAAACAGGAAGTGGTACCATTCCATCTGAAACTATTCCAAACAATTGAAAAGGAGGGACTCCTCCCTGACACATTTTATGAAGCCAGCATCATCCTGATACCAAAACTGGGAAGAGACACAATGAAAAAATAAAACTGCAGGCCAATATCCCTGATGAACATCAATGCAAAAATCCTCAATAAAATACTGGCAAACCGAATCCAGATGCACATCAAAAAATGTATCTACCACTATCAGGTCAGCTTCATCCCTGGAATGCAAGGTTGCTTCAACATACGCACATCAATAAATATAATCCATCACAAAAATAGAACCAAAGTCAAAAACCACAAGATTATCACAATAGATGCAGAAAAAGCCTTTGATAAAGTTCAACAGCTCTCCATGTTAACAACTCTCAATAAACTAGGTTTTGATGGAACATATCTCCAAGTAAGACAAACCCATAGCCAATATGATATTGAATGGACAAAAGTTGTAAGCATTCCATTTAAAAACTGGTACATGACCAGGACACCCTTTCTCACCACTCCTGTTCAACATTGTAGGGAAAGTTCTGACCAGGGCAATCAGGCAAGAGAAAGAAATAAAGTGTATTCAAATAGGAAGAGAGGAAGTCAAATTGTCTCTACTTAGAGATGACATGATTTTATATTTAGAAAAAAATTTCAGCAAAGTCTCACGATACAAAATCAATGCACAAAAACCACAAGCATTCCTTTACACCAACAAAAGACAAGCAGAGAGCCAAATCATGAGTGAACTCCCATTCAAAATTGCTACAAATAGAATAAAACACCTAAGAATACAGCTAATAAGGGATGTAAAGACCTCTTCAAGAAGAACTACAAACCACTGCTCAAGGAAATAAGAGAGGAAACAAGCAAATGGAAAAGATACTGATTCTTCTTCATGGATAGGAAGAATCAATATCATGAAAATGGCCATATTGCCCAAAGTAATTTACAGATTCAATGTTATTCCCATCAAACTACTATTGCTATTCTTCCAAAATTAGAAAACACTACTTTAAATGTCATATGGTATCTTTGAAGACCACGTATAGCCAACACAATCCTAAGCAAAAACAACAAAGCTGGAAGAATCAGGCTACTTGACTTCAAACTATACTAAATGGCTACAGTAACCAAAACAGCATGGTACTGGTACCAAAACAGATACACAAACCAATAGAACAGAACAGAGGCCCGAGAAATAACACCATGCATCTATAACCATCTGATCTTTGACAAACCTGACAAAAACAAGCAATGGGGAAAGTATTTTCTATTCAAAAAATGCTTCTGGGAAAACTGGATAGCCATATGAAGAAAACTGAAACTGGACTCCTTCCTTATACCTTATACAAAAATTAACTCAAGATAGATTATAGACTTAAATGTAAAACTCAAAACCATAAAAACACTAGAAGAAAACCTAGGCAACACCATTCAGGACATAGGTATAGGCAAAGACTTCATGATGAAAAGACCAAAAGCAATTGCAACAAAAGTCAAAATTAACAAATGGGATCTAACTAAACTAAAGAGCTTCTGCAAAGTAAAAGAAACTATCATCAGAGTGAATAGGCAATCTACAGAATGGGAAAAAATATTTGCAATCTATCCATTTGACGAAGGTCTAATATCCAGAATTGACAAGGAACTTAAACAAATTTATGAGAGACAAACAACCCCATCAAAAAGTGGGCATAGAATATGAACAGACACTTCTCAAATGAAGACATTTACATGACCAACAGACGTATGAAAAAAAGCTCAACATCACTGATCATTAGAGAAATGCAAATCAAAACCACAATGAGATATCATCTCACACCTGTCAGAATGGCAAGTATTAAAAAGTCAAGAAACAATAGATGCTGGTGAGGCTGTTTTGTTTAGGAATGCTTTTACACTGTTGGTAGGAATGTAAATTAGTTCAACCATTGTGGAAGACAGTATAGTGATGCCTCAAGAATCTAAAACCAGAAATACCAATTGACCCAGCAATCGCATTACTGTGTAGATACCCAAAGGAATATAAATCATTCTACTATAAAGACACATGCACACATATGTTTAATGCAGCACTATTTACAATAGCAAAGACTTGGAACCAAGCCAAATGCCCATCAATGATAGACTGAAAATGTGGTACATATACACCATGGAATACTATGCAGCCATAAAAAGGAGTAAGACCATGTCCTTTGCAGGGACATGGATGAAGCTAGAAGCCATCATCCTCAGCAAACTAACACAGGAACAGAAAACCAAACACTGCAGTCATAAGTGGGAATTGAACAATGAGAACACATGGACACAGGGAGAGGAAAAACATACACCAGGGCCTGTTGGAAAGTGAGGGGAAAGGGAGGGAAGTTCAGGGAAGGGGAGGGAACTTAGAGGACGGGTCAATAGTGCAGCAAATCACCATGGCACACATATACCTATGTAACAAACTGCATGTTCTACACATGTATCGTGTAAAGTAAAATTTTAAAAAAATGGACAACTCTCTAGAATCAAACACCTTGAAATTCCTTGAATAATGAGGGATCCAGAGATCATTCATCTTTTCATATATAGGCCCCAACCTATGATTACTAATTACTAATTGCAGTGAGATCACAGAAAAAAATAAATGAAAAGTCTATTTCTGAGTCAAAGGTACAGTTATTTCAAAGAACAGTTTCCCTATCATTAGTCATTTGTCTAAGACTCTATTGATCAGCATGAAGTGGCACATTATAGGAGACACTTCTGCACACCTGTTATAGAAGAGCCTCCTCACAGTGCCTATTTCTACTAACTAATATATGCTGTCCACTCTAATAAGAACTGAAAAAGGTACCATTTCCTCAATGTGATAGACGATACAGTAAATATTTAAACAATACTTAAAATGAGAGCGTATATAAACAAGAATAGAAAACAGGTAATTCAGGGCTAGAATTTCTAATAGGAAATTTTGTGTTTGTTTTTTAATTAGAGGACAAGAAAGGTGAAGTCATATGTCAGATGTACTTTATTTTTTTTTTACAAAAGCATTATTCAGTCATAAAATAGAGAGTCACAAAGAGAGCTGAACTGATCATAAAAAGTCTTTATTTCCTGTGAACTACAAACAACCATTATCCCTTGAACAATTCCCCAAAGCACCTAACATCAAACATTAATCAGTCAGTTTAGGATCCATCAGCAAATTTAGGATACCTCCAAAGGGGCCTGACAGGTTAGGCAAAGAAAGCATTGCATATCATCAGTTCTTTCACTGATAGCTAAAGATCTATAGGTCAGAGAAGGGCGGCTCTGATGTCTCCTCCATTAATTATTAAAGGTAATATTTCAGATGCTAGTAAATCTTAATAACTTCAAATATAAGCCCTTTCATGCTTCAAAGATGTGCTTTCAATAAAGGCAAAACATTTCTCCTTATCAAAAAGATATTGTTATAATGCATATTTTATCTTCCAATGAATTTAATCAGGAATTTGGGTCAACTTACAATAACAGACAGGAACCCTTCTCTCATTTGTAGATACATTCTACTCCTATTAGCCATCAGCTAATATATCCATGAACTCAGCCATGGTAACCTAGTTATACCTGATACAGAGCTCATGATAAATACATAACCCATAACTAGTAATAACGATGGGGTTTCAAGGTCCCTAACCTACTTTGCTTTTTAACTTTTATTATGGAGAATTTCAAGCACATTCAGAAATAGGTGGGTAACGTGTATCCTCATGTACCCGCCTTGCAAAAATGATCAATTCATGTCCAGTCATGTTTCAACTAGTCTTATCCACTCCCCCATCCTATATCATTTGGAAGCAAATCAGAGACATCCTATAATTGCAGCTTATGAATTTCTGTATCTCTCTCTAAAAACAAGGACTAAAAAAACTGCGCCTTTTAAAACATACCTAAAACATTATTATATATCTTAAAAACCTAAAAATTAACAATAATGACACAAAATAATAGTATTAACTGTCAAGCAAGTGTTCGAATTGCCAATTGTCTCCTAGGTATCTTAGATCCACAGCTAATTTTTAAAAAATTATTAGTATTGCCAGTAACCTAAACTACTAAAATTTCTCACAACAAAGTCAGTTTGTGTGAGAATTAAAACCACTGCCCTATTGGACTTTCTAAGAGAGAGACATTACAAAATGCAACTACAAATTGTCAATTTTTCAGCAACTTTGGGAGTGACTGTTCAGATACTGTCAAATGATTTCTAATTAAGTAACCCATCACAGGCAGATTGGCTTGCTATAAACACAAGGTGTAGGATAAATAAGAATTAATATTTGCTAAGGACTTTGTGTATCAGACTGTTGACTGATCTCTTATTTTTTTTTTTTTAATCGAATCCTCATAACAATCTACAGAAAGGTTTGGCGACTTGATCACAAGCTCCTGGCTAGTAAGGGACTGAGTACTTCACTAGGCAAGTCAAAGTGCTGCTCTACACTCCCATTGCTGTCTCTGTACCCAGCATGTGGGCACAAATGTAAGAGCCTCATGAATAAAGGCATAAGCAAGAACACACTGAGGAGGTCTCTGGCGCTCCTTAAGGTAGAATGGGAAACTGACTCAGGCCGGCTCCTGCGGTTGCACAATTACCATTCTTTTTAAGTGTAATTACTGCTCAGAGTCAGAAACATCAAATGTGGAAACTGTATCCAAGAAGGGGATCCACCCATGAAAGCAACAATTGAGAGACTTCTATGTTCTGCTCTAGGACACCTGGAAGGCTCATCTCCGAAGTCACATTCTTTCAAGATGGTTTGAAGAAAATGCAGATCTTTGGTGCAGCAATTAACAGGTACAGTTATGTATACTTCAACAGGCTGAATGTAATCTATCTTGAACTTGCCTTTCAATTACTTGATGCTTGGAGCTTCCTGCAGTGCCTGGCTATCTCAAGTTGCTAACAGAGAAATAAACCTATCATAAATTCAAAACACTTCATCATCACATTTTATCGTACAAAATAGTCCTGTGTTGAGCTCGTTCTCCGACAAGTCAGAGATGAAGTCTTTAATGCTCAGCTATTTATACAGCAATCTTTCGTCCTAATTCTATGTATACTATTCTGCTATCTCAAAGATACAACCAGGTGAGAGAGTTCAAGTTCATTACCAAGAGAATCTATTTCTCCAGCCAAAGCAAACAGAATTTGGATGAATCTTCTAAGTACCTGTTATAAATGCCAAGTATTAAAGGTTTTTTATTCAGCTATTACAAGACCATCTGTGAAGCCAACATTCTGTGATCCAAATGCAGATGTTCTATGAAGGAAGCAAGGCTAAAAAAGAAAATCCTGACAAGGCCCTGCAGCTACTTAAAACATAAAGAGAAATGCAATGGTCTTTCAATTTAAATATAAATCTTTGTTAAATGATGAGGAAACCACAGCAGCAGGGACCTGCTGAACAATGGCCTGATTCCTGTGATTAAGCTCAAAGATTATATTTGAGATGCTCACTCCATCAACCTGTTTACTGAGTCTCCGTTTTGTTCCTGGTGTGTTCTAGGCACCATAGCATTATTGTTGGCCTGGCTCATGTATGCTGTGATTTGGTGTTTACCTTTGATTCTGCAGTTCAGAAAACATCTTAACCAGGTTTAAAGATACTCCTCTCTCATATCTGATTCCAAGTAACCCTATAGTTATTCAACCAATATTAACTGTAGGACCGTTCAGAAGTAATGTTCGATAAAGGGTAGGGTACCTGAAAGCTGACAGTGTTACTGGAGCAGGGTCTTGAGGCTGTAGACATTAATTCTGTGATTGTTTGGAAAGATCTGGGAGCCATCAGGGAGGGCCTATGACAGCAGGGTTGGGGATATTCTCAGAGCAATAGCTATGGACAACAGAAATATTTCAGTATTTTAATTACTAGTATGACTAAACTAGCACTTATGACTAAACAGAACGTCAGCAGCCCTATGTTGTCTAGTATAGATAAATATTTAAGTCCAAGCTGGATATTCAGGCAGCTCTCCAGCTAAACGATATGCTATAGAATGAGTAAATACAATGCGGTTTTAAAGAAATGGAAAAGGTTATCTCAGATTTCTCAAAAGTTTTTGTTAAAAACATAAATAGCTATTTTGCGCAGATTCTACAAGAAAACTTTTTCAATCTACTTTCTCCAGTACGACACTTTGCTATTCCATATATGATCATCTGTGTTGTTTACAAATACCTAATAATAGTTAACTTTCTCCATCAAGTTCAATACACCTAGAGAAAGACCAGTTATCTAACAGCCAGAAGGCAAATCAAGATAGAATCTTGGTGTTATGTTTTTATGTAAAACTATAATATTTTGCTGAATAATTTCAATGACTGCAAATGAACAAAATCAATTCCACCTTTGGGAATCCCTTTTCAGTTTTAATTCATGTATCCTGTAATTTCTGCTACAGAGATTTCCATTGTGGGTCAAGGACGGAACCAGATATGTCAGTGAGTTGGGATTTCCAAGAGAGAGCATGAGAAGTGCTACGAAGTAGACATTTTGTCACAATATTTAATAAATAGCATGTTAGAAAAACAATTTTATTACCCTCCTTTAAGTAAATAGGATTATTTATCTCTATAATAGAAACAGAGTTCTAACATAATAGTACCTATTCGTTTTACTCAGAGACATCAACCCTGAATGGAAATTTTTTAAAATCCAGCTCAACTTGCAACTCACAGAGATGGCAAATCTCCTTTAGAGGGCATAAAAACATACACATGATCTCATTTAAAAATGTGTGTGTATACTTTTTATTTCTGAGAAAGCAATCAAAATCCTGGCTTCCAATACTGTCCAACTTAATGGAGCATAACTTAACAGTATTTACGTTTTGAAAAGTCCACTGAATAAAAGACACAATGACTAAGATCAAACTGGAGTAGAGTCTAGCTTACACCTGTTTGGCCCAAGGAGCCCATAGCATTGACCCTACATATATTAAAGCCATCCGTGCTCAAGTCCACTAATCACTCACACCTGCTCGCACCATGCCACCGCTCAATATAATACCAGTGGGAACATCTGCCTGCTTTAGATAAAGATTCTGTGCACATCTAAATTAGCATAACAAGCTTTTAAACTATTATTGCCAAAGAAACAGCAGTCAATATGGTAATTTTTGAGGATCTCTGCCTAGGTTTCATTAGGCTCACCCTAATGTCTTTTTCAGTTTTGGCAGGAGACCTGTGCCTGTTTTCATAGCCCAAAGACTGCCACACTCACCAATGGCCAAAAAGTATGAGGAAATCCTTCTACTTTAAGTTTCCCAGGCACTGAACAGGAGGCTCCAAACCAAGTCATCTGCTTGGAGTTTTTATTACTCCAAGTCTATTATAAACTGTACCTCGGTGTTCTTCATGTATGACATGAGAGGCAGGAATTCATCCTTCCAGTTTTAACATTTAACAAGTTTACTATTGACCAAAATGGGCAATGCATTTCAAAATACAGGGACATGGCAAAGTGCTATATAACTCTGAATTAAACAAATCAACCCCAAGAAACAATATTCTACTAGCAATTTGGTAATCACAGGCAAAGATGATCAACATTCATCATGTTTTATAAGCCACAAACATGGTTTTACCATCTTTATACTGTTTGTGTTTCTAAAGCCAAGAAAAAGGTGGTCATCTAATATTTTCATAACATCTAGTAGAAGGTAATTAAAAAGATGTTACATTAGACATCATTACTGCTTAAAAAGAAACTCTCACCTTACTTAGCAAAATGTTATAGGTACCACAAAAGACACAATAGCTACTCAATTCGTATGTGTGTGAGGTATTCCATTTCACTTTAAAAAAATCTAATAACCCATTATTTATTTATCAGAGTTATCTCCATTTTCCAAAAGTGAGAAGGCTTAGCTAAATTTCCCCCAAGTTCAAAACTGTAAGTACTCAAGCCGAGGTGTCTCTTTTAAACCTCTTGCTCTGTCTCCACAGACTTAATCATAGAGGGAATTCAGGGGATAAACTATGCCCAAAGCAGCCTCAAAGATTCAGGCAGTAATTTCATTATCATGTCTCACTTGATTTGTACAAAGAAAAATGTGATTAGATTTCAGCTTCACATCTTCTGTCTCTTACTAATTCAGGTACTAAAACAGCTGGTATTTACTGAGTGCTTATTTTGCTCTAAGCCCTTCACGTGATTTAACAAATTCCCAAAACAACCCTACAGGTTAGGTATCAGCATCACGCTACTTTGCAGGTGAGGATACAGGTACAAAGGTGTTACGCAACTTGCACAGGTAGAGATTTTGGGCCCCTAACTAAGGTAGCCTGGCCCACACATTGACCTTTGTGCTACTTTTCCTCAACCTCTGAAAACAAATGGTAATTGCATAATCAAAGTATGACACTCTGAGAAGCAAATAAACTAGATGTCGTAACCCAAAAAGTGTATGTTGCACTCAAGCCCTTCTTGCAGTTCCAAACCCACAAAATCAAATAGTGCTGAGCTGTTCATTAGAAACTGGTTAAAAGACCTATTAAATAAGCTCAGATCTGAAAGGTAAATAATAACCTACTGAAATACGATTTTTATTAATAGCAAACAAATCTATTTACATTTCAAGAAAGAAATGGCAATAATTCATTAGCAAAACAAAATAGAGTCAATCAAACTGATGTTGTTTCTCTCTCCACAAACACACACACACACTCCCCTGCACACATACTAACTGCCCCATGAAAAACAGGATTATAATAGAAATGCTGACACAACCAACCTTATAATGTTTCATACCAAAAGCTATAATTATATTTTCTAATTGTAAACTGGGTGGAAAATAAAGGCCAACCAGAACATAAACACAATAACTACCTAGAAACAGTCCATCAGAATTCTTGGATTAAGGAAAATGCATATAAAACACTATTATCTTTAGCCACAGCCAGAAGATGTCAGACAATCAATTCATATAACATGCCAGCTTAATAAAACCTGCATACAAAATTTATGAATGTAGTAATATTCCTTATTATCACAAGTTATTAATGGTCAATTTAATGAACATCTACAGCTGGAGTGCTTTCATTCTGTATGGTATTTTAATCATCTCTAGCCATGGATTTAAATGCATTTCATTTTATAACCATCAGCTAGGAATATAAGAAAGGCTTTACCTAAATATTGCTGAAATATTTGAGGTAGGCTACCAATTTTGTCTTTATGTTGATATTGATTTCCTTAAAATTTTTTTTCTACAGAAACACAGTGAAATGTTCCATTACAACAATATTTGCTTTAATGTTTGTATTTAGAATGCGAAAAGTTTGCTTAAAGTAGCATTATATGTTTGGTTTAAAATCCTCCATTTCATTTCAAATAAAGAACTTTCTCAACTTGCTTACATGAAACAATCTCACTCAGGGCTATTACCCTTCAAAAAATATCCTGGTGGAATGTTGACGTCTCAGACATAAATATTCTTAAAAATTAATGTGTCATATTTCCTAAAGTATTTTATTTCCACTCATTTGTTCACATAATCTTTAAAAAAAAAAAAAACCTATTGTGTTCAAGTCTACTTCTCCCACAGATTCTTGACTAAAACTAAATTTTACCATATGATGCTTATATGGAAGGAACGGGAAACATTTAAGAAAACTGCAAGACAAAAGTAGATATCTGAAAATACAAACATTCAGCATTTAAAATATTGATGTCTTTCTGTGGTCACAAAGTCAAATAATTGTTTCTCACATTTGAGCATTGGAAATCGGTATTTAAATTACATTCATCCTTGAGAGATAATTCAAATATTTGGATATTTAGACAAAAGGTTAAGAAATCTAGGTCATAAATACTTAATGTGCAAGAATTGGCTCCATAAACTAGTAAATGTGCAATAATCCCCACTAAGGAATGAATGATGGCAATTTTTTTTTTTTTTTGAGATGGAGTCTCGCTTTGTTGCCCAGGCTGGAGTGTAATGGTGTAATCTCAGCTCACTGCAAACTCCACCTCCTGGGTTCAAGCAATTCTCCTGCCTCAGCCTCCCAAGTAATTGGGATTACAGGTGCCTGTCATCACGCCCAGCTAATTTTTGTATTTTTAGTAGAGATGGGGTTTCGCCATGTTGGTCAGGCTGGTCTCAATCTCCTGACCCCAGATGATCCGCCCGCCATGGCCTCCCACTGATGGCAATTTTTTAGTTTGACTGTCTACAGCCTTTTAGGAAGTTACTGGTGAGAAATTAGTAAAAGTCATGAGCACAAAGGATTTAGTGCACCCACGTGCCTTTATTCATTCAGTCAATCTTCTGTTGTTTTACTGATTCCTTTCGGCCTTCCTACTATGTGCCAGCTCATCTTTGTTTGCTCTGGGCGAGTAATATCTATTCTTAAGGAACTAATAAAACAGGACACAGTTCAGGTATACACACAATTACAAAACAGGGTAGAACTGAATGGATAAGTTCCAGAAATACAAACCAAGAATTCAGAGAAAATCATTATTGCTTGTAGAGAAGAGGGCAAGGGAAGACTTTATAAAGGTCAGCTGGAATTTAAAGGAGTAAAAGAAATAAGGGTATTTTGGGGTAAAAGACACAAAATGAAATTGACTTAAGGACAATACACACAAAGACAAAAAGTGTCTACAATGTGAATTTTAAGTTTAAAATACAGACTTAAAACAATGCACAAATCCGTAGATGGTAAGCATTTCCCAAATTCTTCTAATAAGTAGGATCAGCCTATATGTAGGAAGATCAGAACTCATTAAATTTCATTTTAAGCTTCCTGAATCTGCCTAAATTTTCTCATCTTATCAGGCAAGCCAATATACACTTACACCGTGAGGTTAAAGCAATGAACTTGTGAAGAGAACCTGTCAAGTCAAATTATCAACAAGCAATAGTCCCACTATTGGGGAGTATATAAGCTGCAATGTCAATTTTAAAGAAGTGTGCTTACATTTGCATTGTAATTAGGTCACACCTTCAACATCATGATATTAATTTCAGTTTAATGCTCTATTTTATTGTCATTTCCATAACAACATTTTTAGATATGGACATAGAGGAAAAAAAATCTCTACTTTTGTTTTGACAATAAATATTGTGAATTGAAACAATGTTTAACAAAGTTCAATATTTGGAACAATATTCAAAACAGAGATATGACTGTCTAAAATTCTAAATATTTAGAATAAATGGATTTCAAAATTATTCCAAGGGAAAGTTATTAGACTCTTATTGAAGAGTATAATGGAGTGTTGAATGAAACATAAAATTCAGGTTCCTATGAGTCACCAGAAGCTAAATATGAATAGCTCAAAAAAATCATTTTGGTTAAGACTTTGCATTAGAATTGAGACATGCTTTGCAGTTTTTTTAACATCAAGAGGGAGGCAGACAAACTAAAGAATGCATTTGAGTAAATTACATATACTCAAATACATAAAATTGTAATAATGTTCACATAACAAAATTCAATCATTTTAAAGTGTGAGATTCAGTGGCATTTTGTACATTCACAATGTCATGCAACCTTCACCACTATCTGTTTTCAGAATGTTTTCATCATCCCAAAAGAAAACTCTGTGGCTATTACAGCCATTCCCCATTCCCCACTACCCACTCCCAACCCCTGGCTACCACTAATCTGCTACCTCTATGACTTTGCCAATTCTGGATATTTCACATAAATCGTATCACACAACATGTGGCCTTTAGTGTAGGCTTTTTTGTTAATTTTTATTTTTGTAGGTACACAGGTGTATATATTTACAGGGCACATGAGATATTTTGATGTAGGCATGCAATGTGTAATAATCACATCATGAAAAATGGGGTACCCATCCCTCAAGCATTTTTCCTTTGTGTTACAAAACAATCCAATTATATTCTTTTAGTTCTTTCAAAATGTGCAATGAAATCATTATTGACAATAGTCACTCTGTTGTGCTGTCAAATACTAGCACTTATTCCTTTTTTCTATTTTTTTGTACTCACTTTCTCCACTTCCCTGCCCACCACCTTCCAACTATGGATCCCAGCCTCTGGTCTACTATCTGTCTCCTTCTACTATCTGTCTCCATTAGTTGAACTGTTCTGATTTTCATATCCCGCAAATAAGTAAGAATGTGCAATATTTGTCTTTCTATGCCTGACTTATTTCACTTAGCAGAATGACCTCCAGTTCCATCTATGTTGTTGCAAATGACATGGTCTCATTCTTTTTCACGGATGAATAGTACTCCATTGTAATTAAGTACTACATTTCTTAAATCCATTCCTCTGCTGATGGACACTTAGACTGCTTCCAAATCTTGACTATTGTGAACAGTGCTGCAACAAACATGAAAGTGCAGATAGCTCTTTCATATACTTATTTTTGGGGGGGTATATACCCAGCAGTGGGATGCCTGGACTTTATGTTAGCCCTACTTTTAGTTTTCTGAGAAACCTCCAAACTGTTCTCCATAGTGGCTATACTAATTTACATTCCTACCAACAGTGTAGCAGGGCTCCCTTTTCTCTACATCCTCACCAGCATTTGTTATTGTCTGTCTTTGGGACATAAGCCACTTTAACTGGAGTGAGATTATATCACGTTATAGTTTTGATTTGCATTTCTCTGATGATCAAGGATGTTGAGCACCTTTTCATAAGCCTGTTCGCCATTTTTAGTGTATGGTTTCTTTCATTAGCAAATGTTTCAAATACATTCTAACAAATACATTCTGTAATTCTTAAGAGAATCTCTTAATGGTCAAGTACTTAATTTCCCAACTGTTTTCTATTTTTCTTTTCCCAAAATCATTCCAAAATGTTTACGGGGCTTTGTGTTTACTATTCATGAGATAAACAAATAGGAGTTTTACTCCCAGATTTTTCCAAATTAGAAAGGCAGTGATGAATATCCATTTAAATAAAAAATCCAAGCCATTATTGACACTGAAACTTGATTCTATATATGCATAAAAGAAGAACCTAAAATGTGGAAGCCTACGTTTTGTTCCTAACTGGGGGTATCCAACAGCATCAATATGTCAAATTTCCACAAATGAATTCATGTATTCAATGCCATTCCTTTAAAAAATTTTAGTGCCTTTTCCCACAGAATTTGACAAAAGAACAGCCAAAATGTGATGGAAAAAAAAAAAAAAAAGAATGCTTATGTTATACCAGAGTGAGCAAAGAAAATCAACACCAAGACCAAGACAAAATTATGCCAATCTATAGGGTCTTTATTGCCAGCGGCCACGGAGGACTCACGTCTCTCCAACCCATGACCCCAAACTCAGGAGGAGCAATGTATTTAAGCTGCAAAACCACATCCTTCTTCTGGGGGGCGCAGGGGTTGTGCAAGGCAAGCTGTTTAACAGAAGCTAAAGTCAGCGGTTTTTTGCAAGGGGATGGGGTAATAGCGGAAAATTTTTAACCTTAGAAAATAACATTTCTGAGAGTTACAATACAATAACAGTTCTGGGAACTACAACTCTGCCCAGGGCCCAGATGGCTTTCTGTAAGAGGGCAGTGCTTAACTATAAGTTAGTAGTGCTTAAGTTTTTTGTTTTTGTCCCTATCTCACTTATCCTTCTAGACATAAAGATACCCTCTAATCATAGTAATCAAAGAATCGTGTCATTAAAGCTCAAAGAGAACCACTGAACTCAACGGACAGGCAAGAAACAAACTCAAATATTTATGTCAAGACCATAGGGAAAGAATGAAATGGAACACTGTTTTTCCATAGGAAGAAAGTGGATTTATAATTGATATCACATATAAAAGATATCCAGATGATATCAAGGCATATATGAAAAAGAAAACATTAATACATTAGAAACATATAGGAAAGTACTGTTATATTAGCACTGGGAAAATATTCTTAAGGTAGAGTCAAAATGCACAGACCAAAAGGAAAATATTAAATTTCACTGTATTAAAATTTTAGTTTCAAAAGGCACATATACCCCTGCCCCGATCCCATCATATATATGGAAACCCACTAAAATTCCAAGCCAGAAAAAAAAAAAAAAAAGTCTTGTGATGGATATGATCACAAAGGATTTAAATCAAGAAAATATAAAAATACTAATTATTGAAAAAGAAAACAGTGACCCAATGGGAAAAAAAACTGGCAAAGAATACACCCAAGCAATAGACATAAAGGGACACCTGTTCGTATTCAGGGAGCAAATGTTTTACTCCACTGGATAAATGGAGAAATAAGAATTAACGCAATAATGTATTACCATCTTTTACCCACAAGAGTAGCAAAGTGTGCCAATATAAACATCATGGGAAACAGGTGTTTTCACCCAATGCTATGGAGTATTAACTGATACAAGCACTTAATTAGGACTATAAAACTGTTCTCCAATGTTGAAGAAATGTACACCTTACAACATGGGGATTCCACTGCTAGGTAAATATTCTACAGAGAAACTCACCAGTACACTAGCAAACACATACAAATATTTTGGTTTTACATTGTCTTAACGAAGAAAAATGGAAAACAATCTTTGCACAGGAATAGGAAATTAATTTGTCTTCCAATCGGGGACTAGAATACAATACAGGAGGTAAAAATGAAAAAAATTAGATCTTCATTTATCCATACAGCTGTATCTCATAAACAATGCCCAGTGAAAGAAACCGATTATGTACAGGAGAACAAAATCAGGAAAACATTAAATATAACAAACAACATGATTTGCTTTTTAGGGATAAAGACACACATAAAAAAAACCCATGCAAACCTAAGCAGGTAGAAAACATACCAACTTCAGGTCAGTAAATACCTCTAAAGCAGTAGTTCTCAAAAGTGGGTGACTCTGCCTCCCACATATGGCTACATGGGAGACATTCTTCATTATCACAACTGGACAGGGGCATGGTATTGTATCTGGTGGGTACAGGCAGAGTTGCTGCTAAACATCCTAGAGTTCACAGGACAGCCCCCATAAGAAAGCAGTTATCTGGTCCAAAGTGGCAATAGTGCCAAGGCTAAGAAAGGTAACCCTAAAAACAGGAAGAATAAGATGACAGTTGGGGAAGATGAAGTGTATCTGTAACTTTTCATTTTAAGAAAAGATCTGAAGCATACATGAAAATATTTAAAAATTTTAAGATGCCTGCAATATTATTCTTTGTACATTTTTTATATTTGAAATACCTCTTTATAAGTTCAAAAATTTAAAAATCATTCTGCAAACAACACAGTTAATTTCTAAATCTGATGAAAGTTACGTAATTCTTTTATTAGCATATTTCTAGAAATATATCTTTGGAAACACGATATTCTCACACTCATGATCAAATGTATTTGCACTGTTTTCAGTGTTTGTTCTACACAGAGCTATAAAAGGAAGACTGTGGAGGAACCCAGGATTTATCCATCATCACAGGATCATTTCATCATTACAGTTTCGGGCAAGAACATTCTAAAACCAGCCCAGAGAAAGCTAAGTCTGTCCTTTCTTGGTTATACAGCACATCACAAGAATTTCAGTCAATTCTCTGAGGAAGCTGATGATCTAGAACAGTGGGCTTACACCACACACCCCATCAGGCTTCCTTAAACACATGGCATCTGATGCATTTCTCCCAACCTTATGGGTTTCAGTAGTTCCTACAAACTGCTTTGAGATCAACCAGTGCATAATTTTATTTTTTCACTTAGTTCCTTAGTGTAGAGTTTGGCAAACTTTTTCTGTAAAGGGCCAGATAGTAAAAATTTTGAGCTTTGCAGGCCAGATGGTCTCTGTCACAGCTATTCATCTATATCACTGTAACACAAAAACAGCCATAGACGATACACAAAGGAACAAATGTGGCTGTGTTCCAATAAACCTTTAGTTACAGAAACAGGCAGGGGGCTAGATTTGGCTCCAGGCCATAGTTTTGCCAACACCAAGAGGGGCAGCAAAAATGCTACCACTTTAAATACTATTTTAAATTTAAGGCATTTCCTTTGATCTTTCGAAGTAAAGTTTCATGTATGTTTTAATCAGTGTAAAAATTTTGTACTACTAAAAATGAATTTATAGAAATGAAACAACTCATTAAATGATGAAAATGTTCATTTTTTACATTTACAGCATACCAACTTCTTTCTGGAAGTATGTTATACCTCTGATTTACTAAATTACTAATTATAGTTAATTTTACTTGTTTATGCTACTAATGATTCCTTGTAGGAAAACGAATACACATATTTTATCTTCAGTTCAACTAAGGGGTTGGAATGACAAGGACAGTGAAATTATACTCTCAACACAAAAAATAGCCTTCTATTAGGTTTGCTATTTCACCTGAATAATTCCTTATAATCATGAATAATGATGTTATTCGACAACCTAATGATATCATGGTGTGTAGCTTCAATCCATCTGTCTTTGTCAAGAAGGTCAAATATTTGTATTCCACTGCACTAGGCAAAGTTGAACAAACAGTTAAACAATATCATGTACCTTAATTACTCCTTCAAATTAAACCCAGCAACTACCATTTTACCAGATTCTAGGACCTGTGAAATAAAAACCTACTTCAAAGATATTTAATCTCTCTGCACTTTTAAACCAAATTTAAGCTCAACTTAAAAAAAAGTGGTTAAACTCAAAGAAAAAGCCCCAAGATTGTCTAAGGATATTCTTAATCGGTTGTTGCTATAAAATACTTTGTGAATAATAAAATATTCTGGGAACTTCTACAAAGATCTGGAATACTTTATGTGCTATCTTGAAATTGGCTTAAAGGTAAGAATAAATCAATAGTGTGATAGGTCTGAACTATCATTCCAATAAATAAATGCTTCATAGTGTTTGCTTTGCTTGGAGATTCCATGAGTGACTTCTGGAAATCAAAGCCAAGGGGTTGAAGGGAATAGAAGCACCCTATTCATTGTGTCTACAGAGCCTGTTTAAGACCTGGGCGCTGGAGGCTGGGGGAGGGTGAAAATAGCAAGATATGGTGTGGGTACACCTAAATGATTTGCCGCAAAATAATTTTTATATTAAAAATCCTGTTTTCCTTTCTTCCTTCCACCCTTCTGCTCTTTCTTAAATCCCACCAAAGCTTTCTCGCTGCGTTAAAATGAAGTCCCTAGAAGGCTTTATTAATCTGGTTCCAGACTCCTGGCATCTTCCTACTTCTTCACCACACTTCACCCCCACAGGTTTTGCTTTGTGTTTTTTTTTAAACATTATAGATCATGCAAACTTGTTTCTGCTCCCGAGCCTTTGCTCTTCTTTCCTTCTACTTGGACTTCTCTGCCCAATGTCCCATACTAGGTTGGTCTGTCCTCGTCAGTTCTTGGAGTGCATGTCACTGGCAGAAAGACGACTTCCCTACCACTCTATCTCAAGCAGTCCCTCACTCTCAACCATACTCTCCCTTTTATTGTATTCAGAATAGAAAATCATGTTGTCTGTGACTCATGGGTTCACGTTTATGGGTGTCATCTTTTATTGTCAACCTCTGCACACAAGAATAAAAGTAGGACCCTTATCTGACTATTCAATGTTGTACACCTGGGGTCTGGCACATAGTAGAAACTAATTATTAAATGATAGACTTACATATTCACTCATTCACAATAGACAACTCTGTGTCTAATTTGAGGTTGGCAAATGATGGCCCTAGAGCCAAACCACCCTGACATCTGTTTTTGTAAATAAAGCTTTACTGGTACACAGCCATGTTCACCTGTTTATCTATTGATGATGTTGCTTTCACACTACAATGGCCTAGTTGTGTAGGTACAACAGAGACCACATGGCCCAGAAAAGATTTACAGAGAATGTTTGCCAGCTCCTGGTCTAGTACACAGTGTATATTCTCAATAAATAAATAAAATAAAGTATAGTCATTCCTTTTAAAGGGGTTGTTGTCCATTGTGTGTTTTTATTGAAACACTTTTGGATTAAAATTCTGTAGCCCAAAAGAAAGCTCCTTCAAAACTGTGTCACCTAGCAAGAGTTGTACTGGTGCTCCGGCCAGGCATGGTGGCTTATGCCTGTAAACTCAGCACTTTGGAAGGCTGAGGTGAGTGGACCATCTGAGGTCAGAAGTTCAAGACCAGCCTGGTCAACATGGTGAAACCCCCTCTCTACTAAAAATACAAAAAAATTAGCCAGGCGTGGTGGTGCACACCTGTAATCCCAGCTACTAGGGAGACTGAGGCAGGAGAATCGCTTGAACCCGGGAGATGGCAGTTGTAGTGAGCCAAGATCAGGCCACTGCACTCCAGCCTGGGTGAAAGAGTGAGACTCCATCTCAAAATGGAAAAAAAAAAAAAAAAGAGTTGTATTGGTGCCCTATTTATTAGGTCAGCTGGCTGAAATCATAAAGCACTAACACAGTGCCTGACCTCTGGTAAGTATTATGCAAGAACTGATTGGTTTCTTTTTGGAATAAAACATTAAATCCAGTGGCTAACACGGGGCTTGGCACATATTTGGTTGGTGCAAAAGTAACTGCAGTTTTTGCAATAAAAGTTATGGCAAAACCCCAGCCTAATAGCAAGTAACATTTAAGATCTGTTGAACTGAACTCAAGTGAACTTTGCTCTTTCAGCTGGAGGGACTAATACGCTAATCTGCGAAATTAGTGGGCAAAAAACTGATTCGCTGATCTTAGAACAGGCCATTCTGGAAAACAGGCTGAGAAACCATTTCTTACCACCATTTTTCAAGGAATGACTTAAAGAAATATGATCCAAGGAGCCGGACTTCAATATATGTTTCATGTTTTTTGATAACTTGTGGTAGGCAGTCACATTTATCTTATTTGATAATATACACAAAATTTAAACAGTAATTCAAGTCACGGCCTCCTAGAATTGCAATACTATGCCCTGTAATACTCAGTTCTATAGATTTTTTTTTTAATTAAAAGATCCAAACTAACCCACATTTATGCCAGCTCTCCCCATTATGATTACCTGATGCATATTATTTCTCTAAACCTTGACTGTCTAAGCTAACGCCTCTCATAGTTGATTCACAGATGTAAGTCACAGTTATCTGCAGGTGGCTGGCTTGTTGTTTTGAGTTCCATTTCCTGGCTCCTACACTCAACTTTCGAGTTCAGAATCCTTTGAGTGAGGAATCAGGGCAGAGTCCAGGAATCTGCATTTTAACTAACATCCCAGGAGATTCTCAGTCCTTTGGAAACCTGCTATTTTAGATCAAGATATCATATATCCACATTAAGAAATACCAAGGAGCTACAAATTTTGGAACCACTACTTTCTCTGTTGGAAAGGTAATGAAGTGATACTATGTCTTTTGCTTGGAATTATTCATATTACTGTGTATCACATGCATACACAAGTATATTACACACTCAGTACTTGTAGGAGTGAAGTACTCAAAGAAAACCTAAAACGTGGCACCTCTGCCATCCAGGGGCTTCTTTGATAAGGTTCATACACGTAAATGATGTAAACAAATGAATTAATGACCCATGACTGAGAGAACAATGAGTAGACATGCAACAAGATTTCAGAGAAATAAGCAATCAGGCTGGCTTAGGTTGTCAGTGATGTTGCCTTCTTTGGATCCAGTAGAGGAGGCAGGAAGTATAAAAAGTGATAGTAGTTATTACACTCTTGGGGTGTCCCAGGACCTTGTTCTTCTCTCAGCTAAGATCTAAGATCTTAGAACACAGGAAGAGTAAATCAAGAACTATGGCCTTCTGGGTTATTAATCCCAGCAGCCTGGGAAAGATTACCAAGGCTTTGAAAGCTGGTCAAAAGTCATTGCAACTCAGTGGTCATAGAGGAATGAAGACCTGGGCCACCATGAACTGAGCCAGTAAGAAGCCCCTGTCCCCAAGAAGTTGTCCTGGATGACCTTGCATGGCACAGCATTCTCTTATCTCCCTGTGACATCAGTAATAAAAATCAATGGCTGGTCTCCTCATTTGACATCTAATCAAACACTCTACTCTGAAGTTCCTTTCCTCATGTGTTTAGGTCTTAACCTCCAAGGATCCTGTAAAGTTCTAGAGGACAGAGTGTCAGCAACTCCCCCAGTGCTCAGCACAATAATGTCATGCATCATAAAAAAACCTTGTTTAAGTATTTGAGAATGTTTTTATTTAGTGCCTACCATGTACCAGACACTGTGTTAAGCACTCAATAGAACAGACAGCTAGATCCTGAACCCAATGGTAGTGACAAAACAGTCTGTGGTCATGAGGGCTGAAGACAACACTATGACTATAGTAAAAGCCATTGAAATCACTTTAAATTGGTGAATTGCATGGTATGTGAAGTATATATCAAAAATGCTATTATAAAAAAAATCAAAATGGCAGCAAGGAATATGGCCAAAACTTAGAAATTTACTCAATCCAGAATTTAGTGATTTCTATTTAGATGGTAACTGTGACACATTAGTGATACTTAATGGTACTGTAGCTGAATAGTAAGAAAAATGAATGCTTCTCAGAAGCAACAAAGCTACATTTATGCAGTACTGGCTAAGAACACTGGTGTCAGAATTAGAAAAACATGGGATCAGCTCTGGGTTCTCTTCCTTAGTTGTGTGACTTTGGTTAAATTGCTTACCCATCTGAGCCTCAATTTCTTCATCAGTATAATAACTTTAAAATAGAATAATGCTCAATAATTCCTAGCTAGTAATCAAATAATGCAAATTAGCAGAATACATTCTCACTTATTAAATTAGCATATATTAGGAAAATTATTACTATTCAATGAGTAGTAGCAAAATGTTTTTCTACTTTACTTTTGGGTATATGTGAAATCTTATTGTATGTCTACTCATTGAGCTCTCAAACATTTATCATTATAACATTTATATCATTTATGTGTATGTATCTTATCCAAGAAGCCCTATGATAGCAAAGATGCTATGTCTCAGTTTTCTTTCAATACTTCACTCCTACATTTAACGAGTGTGTATGCATGTAATTAATACACAGTAACATAAATAACTATGGCAAATGTATGGGCACATAAATTTTATATTGGTTGTAGAAAGACTTCTAATAGTAAAAATTGTGAAACAAACCAAATATTCAAAACCAGGTAAAATAATTACAGTTGATGAAATTGATGAAAAATTATGAAACCATTGAAAATGAAGTTAATGAACACTTTTGACAATAAGAACAAACGCTTATGATATTAGAATCAAAAGAATGGGATATCCCATTACAAGTGGAGTAATATTCTAGTTTTACCTAAAACTATTTTGGAGAAGATAAGAAGAAAACAACACATTTTAAAAGATTAACAGGGATTATCTCTGGGCAGTAGGATTAGGAGTCTTTTTACTTCATACTTTGGTGCACAAAAAAAATTAACAGCATCAAATCCTGCTCATTTTATTTATAACACGTGGTATTGATGTGTGAGAAAGAGCAAGTAAGCCCTATTGTATGCGGTATCATCAGATTATATCACAAAGTGACGTTAATTTTACTACACAGATAAATGACCATATGGCTCAAATGACCAGAAAAAAGAATTGTGAAGTATATTGTCAAAATATAAGCATCCAACCATATTCATAGCCACCAATGTCAATTACACTTAAAAATATTTTTCAGTTCAACAAAGCTGCTGAATAAGTAGTTTAAAGTTATTTATGATCCTAACTCAAATGTTTCACATCACAGTCATTTGTTAAATATAATTGTATAACACAGTTAATACATGAACTGCCAAATATAATGTATTGATCCAAGGAGTCTCATGAAGCTTTGAGAGCTTCAGCAATAGTGCATAGACTCTATATTCAACCGCAACTCCAATGGACAACTGATTAACAAAATAAGAAAATTAATTCAAAAGAAAATATGCTTTGGAAATTATATATATTTTTAATTGTGAGAAGGATAAAATGGTCCCCTAAGGTCATATAACTGTTAGTTACACAGCTGGCTAGCCTTTCTGCCCTGTAGTAAGCCCAATGTGGAAATTAAATTTAGTAGTGATTTAATTTATAATACTTTTTCAAAGTTTGAGGAATAGGAACAACTACATTATGTTCAATGGTCTGAAAACACAAATTCTGACCTCTAATTTCAAAGTGGAAATCAAAGTGCTATATGCCAGTATGACAACAACAGGAAGAAACAACAGGTCCCAGGGAACAGGGGATACCTACTTCCCTGCCCACCATCACCCGAAAAGGTTTGTCAGACCTATTTTGGACATCTGTCAAAGCTATTTTTTTTTTTCCTATTTAGATCATGAGCTGTAAAAACAGAAAAAACAAACCATAAAATAATGGGCAGAAATCTATCTGAAACCCATTACTTTTTTTCCTTCCTTTATTTTAATAGATAAAAGGCTAAACCAGGTCATTTACCTAAACGAGGCTGGTTCCAGGCCTCTGCTATGGCTAAGAGGTTAAGGAAATAATTTTTGCAATGAGGATGGCTTCATTTATATTGAGACTCCGCTACTTGCTAGGTGGTGAGTTTGGACAGATTACTTCCCTACCCCTAGGCTTCTTTCAGTATCTATGTAAAGTGTCGTTAAGTCAGAATTAAGTAAGTGGTAGCTGTTATTACTAAATATGTAAGACTCATAGAAAAGATATAAATGTTAGCTATTAGAAAATTTTCTCTAAAACGTCTTGTAAAACATCGTATGACAAAGTTACAAAAATATTTATAAGCCATTTGTGACTAATACAGATGCACGTTCTCACTTTTATTTATACTTTTCACCTTTGCTTCCCATCTGGAGGAGATCATCTTCCAAGGTTTCTTCCAACTCTATTATGATAATCAGACTGTGAATTGGGAATACATATTACATGGGCTCTGTTTTTGATTGCTATTTTTCATGTGGTAAATCTCAAAGAGCTGCCCAAATCCCCTGCTGATTGTCTTGGCCAAGATATTGATAAACTCTTAGATTTCTGCTATCCCATTGGCATCAACTGGCATTCCAATGGCATTCTTTCATCCAATGGGTAAAATCTCTTTCCAAATTCTGACAAATTCTATATTTTCATCATTCTTCTACTGTTAATAAGCTTGAATTTGGTAGCATTAACCCCAGAGTTACCAAATATGGCCTCCTCATGCCAACCCACCTCAGCTTTTAGTACAAGAAACTATTACGCCATTTGTACAAGTCTGGTTTGATTACTTCTCATTTTGCAGCAATTTCATAAATACAACCAACTTTATCATTAGTCTTATTTTCTTCCAATTAATCAAAAAACCATGAGTAAAATGTGCAACTTTAATAGTCTTTTCCCATGATTTTTCACAGACAATAGAACTGAGCTTTACAAGTTATTTCACAGTTCTTTTTATATAGTAAGCACCAATGAAATGCTCCATAAACACTGGATATATAGCACACATGGTTGATGTCTGTTTTTCACATAGTGCTTTTTTGAGGGTGGAGGGTAGGTAGGAAGGGATGGATATAGTCCATAGGATCTGTAGCAAAAAGTATGAAGCTCATTTCATTTTGTAAACTGCAACTCTTGAACACTGGTGCCTCTGGAGAAATTATGTATTATATATTACCTATATTGCAGAGATTATGTTTGGCAAATCCATAGTTTTAGAGTCATTACATAGGGCAGACATTCCTCTGTCTGAAAATCTTGGACAAGCGTATTTATCATCTATGGCAGATGGCAACATTTTCTTCACAAATATTTATTCTCCTCTTCTCCCACACTGTGGAAGGAGGATGCTTCTTTGCTTTGATGATATTAAGATGGTCATGTGATGTGCTCTGGCCAATGGATCGTAAGTGGATATAACACATGGCCCTCCCAAAGAAAGCTTTAAAGGTATGCATGTGGTCTGGGTTGGCCTTCTAAGCTCCTGCTCTCTACTGTAAGAACAAAATGTTCTAGATAGTGGCTGCTTCTTCAGCCTGAGTAAATGGAATGAGAAGACAGTGCAGCAGACCCAAAGCCAGCTGAGCCCAGCCAAGCCCAGCAGAGCCACAGTTGACCTGCAGATTTGTGAACAAGAATGAATGATGATGATGTAAAAACTACCAAGATTCCAGGGTTGTAGCCCCATAAAAACTGACTGATATACTATCCCTAAGTCTTAATTAATTCATTTAATAAATTGTGATTGTTTAGTATGTATAAATCATCACGCTGAGGTTACCATAATGAAAAAAAAGCATATACTGCCCCTGCTCATAGTCTAAAGAAAATGGAAATTGCATGCTCATTCTAGCACATGTGAATTACAAACAAGTAAATGCTATGAAGGAGCAAAACATGGTTCCATTAGAACATATAATAAAGGAAAGTGGTCAAGACTGAGGTTTTGAAAGAGCCCTTCTAGAAGAAGGGATATGTAAGCTGGCATTGGTAGAATGAACAGGCGTTAACAAGGTAAAAAGACAATGCAAAAACATTCCAGTCAAGAGAGAAACAACACGCAAAGGCCTCATGGCTGAAGGAAACACTTTGGTGGAGGAATGAAAGAGTCTGGTATGGCTGGGCATGGAGGAAGGAGGGAGGCCTGACATGTGGTCAGACTGGAGAGAAAGACTGAAGCAAGACCAGAGGGCTTTGAAGGCCTGGTTTAAAAGCTAGGGTCTTTATCCTAGCTACAAAAGGTAGCTAGCAAAAATTGTTTTCCAAAATAAACAAACAAAAAACTTGTATTTTAAGTTCAGGAGTATGAAGGTAGGGTTGTTATATAGGTAAATTTGTGTCATGGGGGTTTGTTGTATAGATTATTTCCTCACCCAGATATTAAGCCTAGTACCCATTGGTTATTTTTCCTGATCTTCTCCCTCCTTCCACCTTCTACCCTCTGATAAGCCCCAGTATACATGTTTCCCTGGCCCATGTGTCCTTGTGTTCTCATCATTTAACACTCCCTTAAAAGCGAGAATGTGTGGTGTTTGCTTTTCTGTCCCTGTATTAGTTTGCTAAAGATAACAGCCTCCAGCTCCATCCATGTCCTTGTAAAGGACATGGCCTCATTCTTTTTTATGGCTGCATATATTCCATGGTTTGTATGTACAACATTTTCTTTATCCAGTCTACCATTGATGAGCATTTAGGTTGATTCTTTATCTTTGCTATTGTGAACAGCACTGCAATGAACATACGCATGCATGTGTCTTTATAACAGAATGACAAAGGTTTTTCAATGGGGATAAAGTAGGGAGTTCAGTGATCAGCTTGTGTTTGACAAAGCTCTGAGTACTACATGAAGAATGCATTGCAGGGACTGTAGAGTGAACACAATAAACTGGTTGAGTAACCCTAGTGGCTTGGATTAGGATGCTGACATTACAAATTAGAGAAATAGATGGATTTGTGAAATTTAGGAAGTAAAACCAGAAAGATCAGCACTGTGAATACAGTATTGCATGTTAGAAAAAGGATATTCTATAGTACTGCTATCCATGAAGAGATAGATCTCACAGTAAAGAAGGAATATAAGTAATAATGTCGGCTGGCCTGGGCATGGTGGCTCAACGCCTGTAATCCCAGCACTTTGGGAGGCCGAGGCAGGCGGATCACAAGATCAGGAGATCGAGACCATTCTGGCTAACACGGTTCAACCGCATCTCTATTAAAAATACAAAAAATTAGCCGAGCATGGTGGTACACACGCCTGTAATCCCAGCTACTTGGGAGGCTGAGTCAGAAGAATCGCTGCGAGGCAGAGGTTGCAGTGAGCCAAGATCACACCATTGCACTCCAGCCTCAGTGACAGAGTGAGACTCCATCTCAAAAAAAAAAAAAAAGAAAATAGAAAAAAGAAAACAAAAAGAAATAATGTCTCTAGATTTTGAATTTGACTTATCAATTTTGATTACTTGAAAATAACTCATAATGGTAGGTCATTTCAATTCCCCGCCACCACAGTTACAGGTGGAAACTATTATTTCTGAATAATGGTGTGTACCTAAATGATGTTTGTCAAACTCGTGAATCTTAGGAAGACTCTTCGGACAAGTGAGTGAATATCAATTTAGACTTCATTGCAGAATTTACGTTTTTCTTCTTCCATATAATTTATGTCATATTTTTAGAAAAGATGAAAAATATAAATACTTCAAAGTACTTCAAAATGCCAAAGACCCTACCCTCTGAGCTAGCTCCAATTCTATTCCTTCTATTTATCTGGATAAATTCTAATCCAAATATGTAAGATTTACATGATATTATGAGGGTTTTTTCTTTGACATCTTGAAGTTTAAAGATGAGTTCCAACAATCTTTGGAGTAGAGGCTTATGGCATCACAGATTAACTTCTGAAAAAGCCAATTATAAGACACAGCTGTAATCCTGCCAAATTCCTATATATTTGGTTTAAAAAAAAAAACTAATTCCACACCTGGCTCTTGCAGTAAAGACAAATAAATGTACATACACAAATCTCTGCTTTAAGATTGCCTCTTAAGACCTACATAGTACCCATTTGTGGTGTCTACCTGCTAAGTTTCTCTTCCGATATTCCCACCAAAATTACTTTGGGGTACCTGCACCTCCCCATTGCAAGCAGTCCCGGGGGGCTATCAAAATAAAATACCTTACCTACTAGGCAAGAGATCTAGGATAAGCCAAAAAGACAGCATGCTCTGGGAATGTGACTCTTGGCAGTTCCATATGATACCGGGACGTGTACGGCTCAAGCTACAACACTTCAACGGCAGTATCCCGATGTGATTGTCATTACCGCAACCAGGATGCCCAGAGCTGCCCTAACTTCTATTATTTCTGAGGTCTGTTTGTGCTCAGCTTTCCCTTTTGAGTCTATGACCTGCTTCCCATAGTGTTCCAATCTTGTGTACTTTTACATAAATAGAAGCTGATTCTCAGGTAAGACAACTAAGTTGTCCAAAGTCACACGGATAATAAATGGCCGTATTGGGATTAACATCTGTTGGCCTGAATCCACATTCATAATCTTAATAAATTAATTGTACTGTTCCTATGATCATATCTCAGATGGAATCTGTAAAAAGCCCAGTAACATTTGTTTACTGCCCTAGACCACCACTTAGAAATTACAATGAAATGTAAACTATATCTGCTATTTTGCTTTTTGCAAGTGACAGTTGACATGGAAAGCATGTCCACTTTAGTCCTCTAAGCACATTTATATCTTTCTATTACCTTCATGTGACATTTCTATGGCTACATACCTAATTCAGAATAGTCTTTCCTCCTCTGTTGACAATGATCTGTTTTATTTTCAGAGAAAACTACCCAATGAGTCTCTTTAACATTACGGATATAGTCTTTCCAAGAAATAGGAAAAAAAAATTTTTTTCATTCTCTTACTAAGGTTTTTTGTTTCAATGAATGCTCCACGTACCTGGTAAAGAAACCTTGCTACTATCTCAACCTTTGCCAGCACTATCATTCACAGAGATGCCAATGAGTGATACAAACCCCAGGAGCTTTAACCTACAGTTTGGTGAAGTTGACTACAAAGAGCACTTAGCCCGGAGTTACTAGTACTCTTATTTTTCTTTCTTTATTTCATTTTTTTGTCTCTGGAAAATGAATGAAATGTCAGCTTCAGTGGCAAAATATTGTGGATCTCATAAAAACAAGGTCAGGAATGAAGAACACAGGAAACCAACGATAGCAAAAGGAAACACGATGCCTGAGATGGGCGTCTTGGGGACTGGGGAAGACTATGACAGCAGTCAAAACCAAGCACAGTTAAGCCAGGATTGATGGGTAACAGCTGCACTTTGTAATTCAGAGTCAATTTCACATATTTTGCAAGCCCAAAGAAGGCCAATTGCTATTAAGTTTCTACAAGAGTTTAAACAGCCGCGATTCATTTTTGTTTTCCTTGCAGGAATTTTAGGAACCCCTAAGAAATATTCTCTCTTTTACATATTATTTCTATTCCTTGAATTTGAATGGAGCACCTGCTGACTATAATGGCATCTAATTGGCCTTTTATCTCATTTTTGCAAAGCTAGTCAAATATGTATCCTTTCACACCAATGAGGTGGACTGGGACGAATTTCATTAGAAAATGAGATCTCAGCAGAGACAATAAAGATCAGGCCTCCAAGACAAGAAGATGTGGGTGCAAGTCTCTGGTATTTACTAGCTGAAGGGCTGTGGGCAATCATGTTACTTTTTTGAACCTGTTCCCCCCGCACCCCACAATATAGAAATTAATACCTAATCCGTACAACTAAGAATCCAAAATATTATTTAAATTTAAGGTTTTAGCACAATGGCACATAGGGATGACTATAATGCCATGATTAAAAGTCCATTAAGTGCATTTATACACCGTGTAACATAGTATATGTTGTAAATTCAGTAGGACATAGAATCATAGCCTAATGTCTGAGGTCTTGTATCTAGTGTTAATGACAAACCAAGAAGACATTCCAATCAAGAGCTGAAAAGTGTTCTGATGATAGGGGAAATGCAGGTAAAAATGAGTAGCTATTTTTATTATTAAAAATGTAAAACACATGTACAGCACAGAGGTCAAGAATCTAAACCCTATCATCAGACTGCCTGGGTGTCAGTCTGATGTTTGCCCAGTGTGACTTTGCATAAAGTTATTCATCAGTGAAATAAAAAAGATAATATTAATTACATTAAAGGGTTTTTACAAGGATTAACAGAGAAAATATGTATAGTACTGAGAATGGTGCTAGAGACATACTAATCCTTCAAAAAATGTTAACTATAATTACCACCGTTATCTCAATTCCTTCAGTATTGGGCTATACAGAAATGGTCCCTTCAGAATGTCTCGTTCTGCATGAACATTGCTTTATATGTTTTAAGACAATCAAGCTATAACTATAGAAAAATCTAAGGTATCTCTAAAGATACTTTCAACTCAGACAATTTATCTTTAATCAAAAATTTGGAAATTTTGATGTTAAAATTCTGAAATTATTTTGAGGGTACTACAGGATCACAGAATAAATAGAAGAGAAACATAAATATAAAATAGGATAAGAGGAACTACCCCCATAGTGTTAGATTTCAATGGAGGTATCAGTATCAATCCATGACTTAAAATATATATATACATGCATACATATTTTCCAGTCCTTTCTACAAAAGGGCCTAGAAACAACGTAACCTGAGTAACGAGCACACTTAATGCCCAGATCTTGGTTTCTAATTACCTTCTACTAAAATGAACCAAATAGCTAATTCCAGGTGTGGAGCAGAGAAAGTACGTTATGCCAGGAAATGAGGACGTGCTTAAACACAAATAAAGTTATATCAAAAGCACAGAGATGTCTGAATAAAGGGGCCTCTGCTGTCAAATTGGGCAAATTTAATCAAAATGATATAATAAATGGATTCTAAAACATTGAATTAAAAGTGATCTCAGTTGACTAGATGAGAGAGAAACAGCAACAGAAAAGAAGGAGCTAAAAAAAACTGAGGAGAGGTAAAGTTCTTCCTTATAGAATATTGCCTGTAAATACATGTTGAAAGAATGACAAAAGTAGAAAGTCAACATCTTATCTACCCCGTCTTATAAATGACTTAAGAAAGAATCATCAAAAAATGCTAAAACAAACAATTAGGGGAAATCTTATCATGGAACAAGATATTTCTATTAATTCAAGTTGCCACAAGCCTAGGAAAAGACTGGCTCATATGTAGCCATGGTAACAAGTAGCATCCTGAATCAGAGTAAAGTCTATTTAAGGGGCACTTCCTAGTCAACCAATCAGTAACGGTCTTTTATTGGTAAAAGTCAGCCAATCAGAAACAGACTCACACATCTCTAAATGCCAATTAAGCAACCCGCCCTCCCCCTCAGCCAAATCAAAATGTTTCTACATGTTTCACTTACTTCTGCAAATCTACTTAACTCCATACTTTCCTCTTTAATGTACTCAGACTGTACTTGACTTTCATAGTTCTCCTTTACAATAAATTCAGCTTTCTCTTTGAATTTCAGATAATGAGTGGTGAACTGCAGTATCACCCCACTACAAAATAATTAAAAAGAAAAAAAGTGTATCTTTTACAGTGGAGCAATCTGGCAGTCATCAAGTAACCAAATGGTCAAGTTTGGCATTGTCAATAGTGTTTCCTATAGCCTGACATGGTGCCCTCTGACATGATGCAGAGGTAAGAAGACAACATAACCTATTTGGTGTCCTTGCCAAAAATGCTTTAAATGAACTGAATCAGGAGAAAACAGAGATGGATCAAGATAGTGTGCTGTTGCATGGGACATCTGGCTTGGAATCTTCAAATAATTTAACGCTATGAATATCGAAATGAGTTAAACAATTGTTATATATTTTAAAATATTTAATAACCAAATGCAATTTATGAATCATGACTGTGTCATGGAGGGAAAAAGAAAGGCCAACTGAGAAAATTTGAATATGGAAAATACGATATCACTGAACTAATGCGAATTTTCCTGGGTGCAGAAGTAAGTGGGGTTAGTTGTGTGGGAACCCTTCCTCACTCTAGGAAAATGCATGCTGAATTATGTAGGAGTAAAGTCTCCTAACATCTGCAGCAGACTACTGTTTGTTAGATGGTTTGGCACAAAGGAAGTGTCTTTAGAGATACGGCATGGATCTGTCAAGATGTCAAAGTTAATGAATCTCAGTGAGAGATAAACAGGTGATCACTGAACTGTTCTTTCAACTTTACTGTGCTTGAAATTGTTAAATTCTATTTACTTTTATTTTGAATATTATATTCACGTAATACCTATGGAATTTCTTAGGTATTTTCCCTCAGCCTCAATTTCTCACTTATAGTAAAAATAAAGGTGTTGTACTCTATTTTTGTAAGTCAGCTCATAACTTTCTTGGCAGAAACAGTGGTCCAAATAAGCAAAATTTAAAATATTTAATCACAAAATAATTTTTCTCTATATAAAAAAGACAAATGGTTTTCAGTGAATAATAGCCAAGAATAGATTCCCTTTGAAGTTTAAAATCCTCCAGTCTTCCAGCTCCATCCATGTCATTATCCTCAGCAAACACACACAGGAACAGAAAACTAAATACCACATGTTCTCACTTATAAGAGGGAGCTGAACAATGAGAACACATGGACACAGGGAACAACACAACTGGTGATACAGACAGGAGGCAGGAGGGCAGGGTCCCTGGCAAGGGCTCTACCCTCAAGTATGGACCTGTCCGTGAACTTAAATGGAACAGGCCTACCTGTTTCTGTGCCAGAATTTTGCCTTTTCCAAGACCACTCTGACATGCCCTGCCCACTATCCTGTAGCCATAAGAATCCCAAACCCCAGGCTCTATAAGCAGAAGAGCAGCAGAGTGTCAGAGCAGAGAAGGAGAGGAGAGAAGAGAAGAAGCGCCTGAATGTCGAGAGGACAAGAGGCAGCTGGACATCGGAGACTAGGTTGGAGAGGAATTTGGCCAGGGAGGGCTGAACTCCAGGGGAAGATTATCATCACACTCCATTCCCTTTCCAGCTCCCCATCCTGCCGAGAGCCACCTTCATCACCCAGTAAAATCCTCTGCATACACTACCTTTTAATCCATTTGCGTGACCTGATTCTTCCTGAACGCTGGACAAGAATTCAGGACGCACTGGGTGTGAGAACCCAAAAAGGCTGTCACACTGACTCTTCACTGAGCTGGTTAACACTCAAGCTGTCTGCAGATGGTGAAGCTGAAAGAGTGTTGCAACACACTTGGCCGCTGCCATGGGGCATGCACAGGGCCTGCGCCTGCCAAAGAGCAGCAGCCAGCAGCTCCAGAGTTCGCTCACTCTGGTTCCCACACTCGTTTGCTAGCAAACTCCTGTGAGAAGTGGCCAGCGGTGGGCTGAGTGAAATAAGCAATTTCAGTTCCCACCCGCAAAGTGATCAAGGGAGCTCCCCTGTTTCACTGGGGCCTGTCTGTGGGGCGGAGAGAGGAAGGGCATCAGGATGAATAGCTAATGCGTGCAGGGCTTAACACCCAGGTGATGGTTGATGGATGCAGCAAACCACGATGGCACATGTTTACCTATGTAACAAACCTGCACATGCTGCACATGTATCCCTGAACTTAAAATGAAATTAAGTTTTAAAACAATAATAACAAGAGTTATAAGTGTGAGAACAACAATGACAAAAATCCTCTGGTGTTTATTACAAGGCATTTTGCCTCCAATATCAATAAGACAACCTAGAAGTCCCTGAGAGGACAGAAATCTTCCCAGATCCATCAGGAGAAACAGAAGTTACATGAAAGCGTTCCTACAGGCACCTGAAAATGCTAAGGGTACCTTTGGACACTGAGGACCTTCCCGCCAACAGCCACACTGACAACAGCCTTTGGTGTCTCACTCTGAGGAGCCCCTAGTGGGAAGCCAGGCTGTAAACTGTCAGAAGAGCACGTGAGCAGAGGCTGCCTCACCGGATAAAATGCAGCTAGTCACTGTGTTCTCGGGAGGGACAGTGACCTCCCACAGACAAGGTGAGGCAAGGCAGACAAGACAGTGGGCACCACAAATGAACAGGCAGGCACTGAGTGGTACCTGGAGGAGTCTCTGACCTGGAGCCAAGCGGGAGCTGCTAGAGAAACTAGCCATTATCAGAGGGTAATATTCCACCCTAGTGTGAGCGCAAGCTGGGAAGAAAACCAACTACGGGCCTGAGAGTGGGAGGTGATGTGGACTGCAGCTGGCAGGAAGGCTGCAGAGCTCAGTGGAAGGCAGGAGATCCTGCCCCTGGCACAGAACACAAACAGCACCACTTGATGTGGTGGGAGGAGGGGGAAGGAAAATCTCTAGGTTTACAGGATGTGAATTGCAAGCAATTGAGGGAATTTGTCCAGGGAGGAGGAAAGACAGCATTAACATCAGTATTTATGGGCTTACAAGAAAAGAAATGCATTACAAGAGCAACCCCACCCCAAACAGAACTAACCACACAATAAACGTCAAGGCTGCTGTTATAGACCTGACTCTGCTTTGGAAAACAAACTACAAAGAAAAGGTTGGGTTTTAATTAAAAACTATATATACATTCACAGAAATGAGAAATTTTAAGAAAACTTATGGAACACAAAAATCACATTAGACTCTTTTATAATTCTCATAACAATAGAAACTTAACAACAGTAATGGAGCTTGTATTTGAACACTTCATATGCACCAGAGACAGTTTAAGCATTTTGCATATATTAACTCTCTTGATCCTCATTATAATCCCACTGGGTAGATACTGCTACAAACCATTTGAAGCATGAGGTAACTGAAGGAAACCTAGGTTATGTAACTCCCAGGGCTTGCTCTTGTAAGACAGCTGAGTTTGGATTCACATCCAGGCCCTCGGCTGCAAAGCTCATATTCCTCAGCCCATAGATGCTGCCTTCAGGTATGAAAAATCACCTTTGCCTTCAGGAAATAAGGCTCCCATTTTTAAGTGAACACTACAGCTGAAATAGATGGGAAGGCAGAGGAATCTGGAGCTGAGACAAAGGAGTGGGGAAACACACTATGGGTTCAGAGGACCTATCCACAAACCTGTTGGTCTCTGTACCTCTTTACACTGTTAAAAAATTGACTATATGAAAGAGCTTGAATTTACATGTCCTATATTTGCTGATATTTAATTATGAATTAGAACTGAGAAAATTCCAAAATATTTATTTATTTACATAAAATAAACCCGCATGTTAAACATAATATTTTAATAATCATATTTTCTTCTTTTTTTTTTTTTGAGACAGAGTCTTGATCTGTCGCCAGGTGCCAGGCTGGAGTGCAATGGCGCGATCTCGGCTCACTGCAACCTCCGCCTCCCGGGTTCAAGCAATTCTCCTGCCTCAGCCTCTCGAGTAGCTGGGACTACAGGCCCATGCCACCATGCCCAGCTAATTTTTGTATTTTTAGTAGAGACGGGGTTTCACCATGTTGACCAGGATGGTCTCGATCTCTTGACCTCCTGATCCATCCGCCTCGGCCTCCCAAAGTGCTGGGATTACAGGCGTGAGCCACTGCGCCCGGCCTAATCATATTTTCTAAAACAAAAAAAGAATTAGTGTGAAGAATGGCACTGCTATAGGGTTTTGCAAATCTCTAATGAATGGCTTGACAGAAGACGACTGCATCCTTATTTCTGCTTCTGTATGCAGTCTATAATGAGATGTCTTTTGGCTCAAGCATAGGAAGAAGTTGGCCTCATATAGACATGTAGTTGGAAAAGAAGTACTTCATAAATTCCCAAAGGTCTTGGGTACCTTCAGGGGCCCCAGGACGAATAGTCTAGAGAAATTACTCCAGAGGTAGACCACTTGGATTTGAAACGTGGCTCTGTCACTTAATAGCTGTTTGGTCTAGATCCATTACGCTCAGATTATCTCATTCTCTCATCTATAAAATGGGATACCAATAGGACCCACCTGATAGGTTTGCTCATGAGTGTTAAGTATTTGTCAAATGCCTAATACAATCTCATGGCATACATGTTATGTATTAAATACATCAATGAAATGAGTTGGCTTTGCAAGAAGCATCTCTGCCACAGAGTAACATCTCTATACTGAATTGTACGTTCTCACAGCTGAGACAATGACAGTGATCACTTGAGCGAAAGTGATCTATTACACCCATGTTAAAATAGGGATAGTTATAACAGAGCCTTCAGTAAACTGAGAAATCAATTGAGATACATACTTCCTAACAGTTAAGAAAACGTAATCACTGGAATCTCTACTCTTCTGAGGAAGGATAGCAGCATCCTAACTTTGCATGTTCAAAGTCATGTCAGGGGAAATTCTTTAATGTAATTTCTGTTGCGTTTTCGCTATAAAAACATGTCGAGAGATTGTTAAGCTGACAAATTCAAAGGTATTTATTAATGACAAAAAGTGGGTAAATAGTTGTAAAGGCTCAAGAGTCAATGTTATCTTAGGGTTAAGTTAAATATGTTTTTGCTTTTGCAAATTTTTATGTTTCATTTTTAAAAATTGATAAAGGTCATTCAGGAGGTGATTTGAGAACTGAACACAGAACTTCTTGTAGATATCTTATTTATGTTATTTCTATATGTGATGCAATGCATGTATAATTCTTCCATCCCATCCCTAAAACTTATTCTTAGACGTTTTATTCCCTCCATCAAATACCAGTTGTCTTCTAAATAGCATCAGAATTACAGAATACCAGTAGTTACTTCCTCTGTCTCTCTACACCCACCTCCTAGAGCCACAGGCAGGTGACCCACTGATATTACTGTGGCTTTTTTGTTCTTCATCAACAGTCAAAGGATGGTGTTCAATGTAATGACCTAGCTACCTGGAAATTGCCATATATGGCTTATCATATTCAAGGAATTACAATATTGCAGAAAGCATTTTACATGAGAATTATATCAAACATAATCTAGAATGTAAAACTGCACCCTATCATATTAAATATAGTATATTTTGTGACTCAGAAGACATGTTATAGTTGTGCCACAATCTCCAAGAGATGTCTTTTCAATATTACCCCTATTCTGGAAACATGTAAAACTAGCAATTGATAGCATAAAGACCAACTTAGGAGTTCAGTAAACAAGTTAGTCAGAATGTGATAACACCACTGTGCTTCTAGAACCTTACTGTTTGGTTCATCATGACACTCCTGCTCTCTTCATTTATAAACTTGGGAATAGCATTCTGTACCTTCTTCAGGGGTGGCCAGGAAGATACAGTGAATTTTTAAAGCCTGCCTATGCAGTTCCATGAACTTGTTGGTTATAGTAGACTAGGAAAAGGAAAATTAAAAAAAAGAAAACTCATTCAAAAACACAAGAAAATATGTATAAATATTTAACTAATCTCAGGATCAACTTTGCATAAAATAACAGGAAACACTCATAAAGGACCAAATTGACATAACTATGATGAAATTTCTGCATGTTAATAACATCTTAAACTGAAGAGGCTGGGGCCAAAACAGGAACAATATTTACAACAAATATGATAGGCAGAGGGTTAGTTCCTAAAAGAGCTCTAACATATTGGGTTTTAAAAAATATTCCAGTAGAAAAAGCAGCAAAGCACCTTAACAGAAAATTTATTGATAAAGGTAATATATAAATATGTTTAAAGATTGACTCCACTAGCAATTAGATAATAAAATGTAAACAATGACGTACGTAAAACCTATCAACTTGACAAAGGTTAGGCCAAAACATAAAACCTAATTCTTGAAGTTTATGAGATGTGTACCTGTACCCTCATACAGTACTAGTATACAGTAACTTTGGGAATACTCATCAATATAAACACCACATAACATTATAGCAAGTAAGTGATTCCAGTTTAAGAAAATTAGCAGAAATATGGCCAAAGATCCGTATCAAAATATCTATTAGATATACGTCAAAAGTCAGTAGTAACTAATAAATTATAGTAAGTCCATGTGGCACAATATTATACCATCATTAAAAATTTAATTTATACACAGGCCAGGGTCAGTGGTGCATGCCTGTAATCCCAGCACTTTGGGAGAGAGAGGCAGGCAGATAGCTTGACGCCAGGGGTTCGAGACCAGCCTAGCCAACATGGTGAAACTTCATGTCTATTAAAAATAAAAAAATTAGCCAGGCATAGTGGCCTGTAATCCCAGCTACTCAGGAGGCTGAGGCAGGAGAATCACTTGAACCAAGGAGGTGGAGGTTACAGTGAGTGCCGAGATGGTGCCACTGTGCTCTAACCTGGGCAACAGAGTAAGACTCTGTCTCAAAAAACAAATTCTTTTATATACATACTAAAACTTAAGAAAATTAAAATCCTATTATAAAGTCTTTTTCTTTTCTAGAGAAACATGTAAGAACAAAGAAAAAAGTGGAAATGAACTGCAGTTTTGGCAGAGGTTACTTCCGGATAATAAGATGACAGATGGTTTTTATTTTGTACAGTGGGCAGAAATTCTTATGATTAGAAAAAGTAAATGAAAGGTTTACAAATGTGTTACACTTGATATAAACTAGATTGTTGTTTCATAGACATAATTTAAACAAAAGCATTTATTTAGTCAAGCAATTCATAAAATACCAAATAGTAGCCAGCCATGGTGGTTCACACCTGTAATCCCAGCACTCTGGGAGGCTGAGGCCAGCAGATCACAAGGTCAGGAGTTCAAGATCAGCCCAACCAATAAGGTGAAACCCTGTCTCTACCAAAAATGCAAGTATTAGGTGGGGTGTGGTGGTATGCACCTGTAGTCCCCACTACTCAGGAGGCTGAGGCAGGAAAATCGCTTGAACACAGGAGGTGGAGGTTGCAGTGAGCTGAGATCACACCACTGCACTCCAGCCTGGGTGACAGAGAAAGACTTTGTCTCAAGAGAAACAAACAAACAAAAACACCAAACAAATAGTTTGAATATATTTACAGTTGGCCCCTGAACAATTAAGGGGCAAGTGGTTCTGCACCACTTTCCATCTGCATAGTTAAAAATTCACATAACTTAACTTCCCCAAAACTTAATTACTAGTAGAATTCTGTTGACTGGAAGCCTTACCAATAAACACTTGATTAGCATATATTTTGTTTATGTATTATGTATTATGTTTTTAAAGTAAACTAGAGAAAATAAAATATTAAGAAAACCTTAAGGAAGAGAAAATACATTTACAGTACTATACTGTATTTATTAATACCATAACTTTATATCATCTTTTACACAATAAATCATCTGTCTAAAACTGTGGGTACATATCAAGTAATTTAACCTTTTCTTGTAATTTCATGACTTTTCTCTGCTTCTTGGGAACACGTCCAGCATCACTGGTCTGGTGGCCCTTCCTATTAGTCCTATGGTGTTATTCTAGGTTTATGGTCTTTGCATTAAACACAAAGAAAAATAAGTGAGAACCATGAGAGATCACTTTTTACTGTGAAACACAATTTACTGGAGAGCTCACTCATAGACGATCAGTGTCACCAGGAGTTTTAAGCAGATACTCCCAACACTTGAGCTCACCACAATATCAATACAAGGTAGATACAAAGTTCTTACGGTATAGTATGTACTATAATTAATTTTATGCACTTATAATTTAATACTGCATCTTTGTTTATATTCCTCTCAACTGCAGGTGGTACCATGTCCAGACTGTGTTTGTGTGCCTAAGTCTTGATAAAACCTTGTTTATTTGTGTTTATTTTATGGTACTAAATGATAGAACAGACTAGTGTCTACCCATATTTTAAGCAGTCACAACATATCTTTATTAACTTTTTTGAAACTTCTAGCTACGTAGTTTGAGTTTTTCAAATTGTCACAAATGTTCAAAAATTTTTTCTAATATATTTGTTGAAAAAAATCCACGTAAGTGGACCCACGCATTTCAAACCTGTGCTCTCCAAGGATCAACTGTAATTCCTTTTCTCCATAACATTTCAGTAGTATCAGAACTGGGTTAATGCTGAATACCTACTGTGTACTGATTATACCAGGAGGCTAAGCTGTGGATGAAAGAGATTAAAAAAAAGAAAGAGTAGTGTGATTTGAAACTAAATAAAAGAGAAGCATATAGTCCAGAGACGGAGTCAGTCCTGGCCCAAACCTTTCCAGCATGTACAGGCTGAGCACTCCAAAATGAAGGTCTACTACTTATTACTGAATTGTTGGTAGTCTCATTGCCCTGAGGATTGCAGAGATGACTTCACTTTTAAAAAATCCATTAAAATTAGTTCAAAGAGAAGGACACTAACATAGTGTTAGAGGGTCATTTTTCAATGTCGTATGTGGAGGAGACACGTACAGTAACTCCCGTTATGGTTAATGAGAGTTGAGCATCTAGACTCATCTAAACCCCCTGAGGGTTTAATTTAAAACCACTATGGCAAAGCAACTCTAAGCCATGAATGAACACCAGACTTTTTCACATACCTACCTCTTCCAGGGGCCAAAAACAGTAGAAATAATAAGGGTTTGTTTGGTTGGGTTTGATTTTTAATACCATGCCTCACAGAAGAGGAAAAAAAAGGAAAAAGGCTCATATCAAATGCCTGTAAATTTTTTGGTTTATTTTAAATCCAGGGTGTGATTTTAATGCCATTTTTAAATGAGTAGTTTAAAATTGGGTCTGGGTTTTTCCAGTTGCTATGTGATACTCACGTGGAAATGCAGGAAGTTTTTACAATTCCATTTAAGCTACAGTTTTATAAATTTAGGGCTACCATTATACAATGATCCTTCCCAGACCCAAGCCTTTGATCAAGCTTAAGGTATGAGGATACTGGACAATGAAAAAATTATGATTATCATACCATGCTTCCAATATGCCAACTGTATTCGTTCTTCTGACTTCCATATCATCATGTTTTAATACTCTCACAAGAGTCCAGGAGGCAGGCAAATACCTGTCTTTATAGCAGAAAATACCTTTATTTTCACATGAGGAAATGAAACAAAAAAGAATAAATGACTTAAGTTTCTCCACATGGGACTAAAATACAGTTCTCCAATTCCCTGTCCAAAGCTCATTTATAGTTTTAACAAGTACAAATGTTTTTTACTCATAGAGAGTAAATGAGGCAGTAGAGCCATTGGCAGGCAGAGCTCTTTCTTCTCCTATGTACATTCAATAATGCCAGAAACAGGACTGGAAGAGCCTTGTAACCATTGTTTCCATGGCTTGAGTTCCATGGTAGGGTCAGGGAAGGCCTCTGTGTGTAAGTGATGACAAGGGAACAGGAATTGAAAGCAGGAAAACCAGGGACCCTGTGTAGGTCAGAGGATAGCAGGTGAGGCTCAAAGGGAAGTATGTGAGATTTTATTTTAAGTGAAAGAAATAGCAACCAGAAGTTCTTTTTTTTTTTTTTAAATAGAGCCTCACTCTGTTGCCCAGGCTGGAATGCAGTGGAGCAATCTGAGCTCACTGCAACCTTCGCCCCACTGGGTTCAAGCAGTTCTTGTGTCTCAGCCTCTTGAGAAGCTGGGATTACAAGTACCCACCATGACACCTGGGTAATTTTTGCATTTTTCGTAGATATGAGATTTTACCATGTTGGCCAGGCTGGTTTCGAACTCCTGACCTCAAGTGATCACCTGCCTTACCGTCCCAAAGTGTTGGGATTACAGGTGTGAGCCACCACGCTGAGCCAAAAATAACTGTAAATTCTTAATGCAAAGGAATAACCTGTTCTTGTTTCTGTATTTTTAAAAATCTATCTCAGCTGCATAGTGGTAGACGGGAGGATGGAGGAGTTGAGGGAGTGATAAACCAGGAAACCCGAGAGCTCACTGCACCCAGTTCAGACAAGATTTGGCAGGAGTAGTAGAGATGTTAAGTACCAGATGCACAACATATTTTTGAGAAAGAGCCTCCACGTGCATTGGAAGGATGTTTTGAGGCTGTCAATTACACAGTCTGGCATCATCTCCATGAGGAAGAATTCATAGAAAATGTAACCCATCTCTGGTGTTGTGCAGATTTCTGCATTTTTCTGAACAACCAGCCTATTCTTACCTCAAGAATGGATACTCTTTCCTTATTTATGTTGGTGCTAGAAAGTTCAGGGCCAAATTTGTGATCCATCTATTTTAGTTTGTTTTCACGCTGCTAGATAAAGACGTACGCAAGACTGGGTAATTTATAAAGAAAAAGAGATTTAATGGACTCACACATGGCTGGGGAGCCCTCACAATCATGGCAGAAGGCAAAAGGCACATCTTATAATGCGGAAGGCAAAAGGAAAAATGAGAGCCAAATGAAGGGGGAAAGGCCTTATAAAAACAGCCAATCTTGTGAGACTTACTATTAAAACAAGAACACTATGGGGGAAACCACCTCCATCATTCAATTATCTCCCATGGGGTCCCTCACATAACACGTGGGAATTATGGGAGCTACAATTCAAGATGAGATTTGGGTGGAGACACAGCCAAACCATACCGCTATCTCTAGCAAGTATACAAATATTGTGTATCTATTTGATGTCCTAACCTCACTTTTGGTCCAGCTTACTTTCCTTTTACTACTCCTTGAATTTTGTTGTTTGCTTTTTTAGAAAAAATCACTTAATCTTACTATATCACAGTCACCTTAAATCATTTTTTAAACATTCTAGGAAATAAATGAAGAAACAAACTAAAAATGTCTAATGGCAATTGCCTTGATTACTGTAGAAATCATAAATTGGAAGAAGGTTTAATCAAAGGGATCACTGGAAAGAAATAGAGATCTACAAAAGGGCATGTTATGTAAGGCAACCGGTATGCATGAGAAGCCAAGATGATAAGGCTGTAAAAACTTGACTACACTGAAGAAATTCCTTACAGAGCTGCTCTAGACTTCCTGAGGAAGGCAAGACAGTGGCAAATACAATCCTGGGAAATCAAAGCTCACCGGCTGATGAGGTATCAAACCCTTCTGTTAATTTCTCTCAGCCAAGGAAATTGCCGATTTCATCAGCCTGGCTGGAATCCACATGGAAATCTATGAAAACTGTGCTGGGGATGGGAGGGGTTGAGTATTTTTCATGCTCAAACCACCTGTTACTTCTCTGTCTTTCAGAGTAGGCCACTTTGGAATGATGAATATTAGTTATGTTGCCAAGCATGTGTGCATGTGTGTTAGGTACACAGAAATCCAGGTTGACACTGTCTTAACCACTGCGGTGTACTGCCTGGTGTGAGAACTTACCACATTATTCTACTTGTAAAATGAGGACCCTTTACAACTAAAAAACCAACATGGTCAACCAGGGTCACTCATCTAGCAAATATTCATCTAACAAATATTTACTGACCACCCCCTATGAGCCTGGCATTGCCCAGGCAGAGGGGATGCATTCATGAATAAACCAGAGAATAATCCCTGCCCTCACAGAGCTCACACTCTAGTCAGCCTGAGACACACATACACAAATAAATTGTATAGTAATTTAGTGTATAAATGCTACAAAGAAACGTCAATTGGTGAGGGGTGAAATTTGCAGTAAGATAATGGGAAAGCCTATTCTGTGACGTTTGAGCACAATTTGAATAGAGGTCTGAAGGAGTTGAGTGAACGGGGCATATGTAGCATTCCGCGAAGAATGAACAGCTGCTGGTTCAAGGGCTAGGGAGGCAGCAGTGTGCTTAGAATGCTCAATGAACAAGGACTAGTGTGGTTGGAGCAGAGGGAATGTGGGGAACTTTGGAGTTCCGTGTAGCTGCTGTAACAAAATTACCATAAACTGGTGGCTTAAAACAACAGCAACTGATGTTCTCACGGTTTTGGAGGCCAGCAGCGTGACATTCAGGTGTCAGCAGGGCCACACTCCCTCTTTGCTGCTCCAGCTTCTGATGGCTGTCAGCATTCCTTGACTTGTGACCACATCACTCTATCTGCCTTCATGATCATGCTGTGTCCTTTTCTCCACGTAATCTCCCTGTCTCACTCTTTCACGGACACTGCCATTGGATATAGGATTTGCCTGGCTAATCCAGGATGACCTCCCTACCTCAAGGTGAGATACTTAACTCACACATCCACAAAGATCCCTTTCCCAATAAGGTAGCATTCACAGGTTCCAAGAATTGAGATATGGACATCTCTTTTGAGAGATACCCATTCAAGCCAATACAGGAAAAATAGTAAGAGATGAAATCAGAATGGCTATCGCTGACAGCAGGGGGTGGATGGAGGAGTGCAAGTAGGAACCTTGTAAATCACTGTGATAACTTTGGCTTTAGTTAGAGCAAGGTAGGAAGCCATTGTGGGGATAATCGGAGAAGTGACATAGATTCAACATGTTTAACAGGCTGCTGCCATGCAAAAAACTTCAGCATTGAAACCATGCGAAAAAACATTCAACATGTCATTCTGGCTGCTGCCATGCAGAAAACTTCCAATAGCATTTAATCCTTACAGTGATACTTTGTCAGCTTAAGAGCATGCCAAATTTAGATCAGAAATGAAAAGCAAGATGAGAAGAACCTGACATATAGTAGACCTTCAGAAAATATTTGTTTACTAATTAAATGAATATTCCTTTACCTAACTATCCTGTTTTGAACCAAAATTAAATTTATCTCATAAATATTTATCAACCATCTAATATATGCAAGATTCTGACTCTAAGAATTAAAGCAATCACAATTTACCTAATGTGATGTTGACTGACAACCCTTTTTTAAATTTAAGATTTATATCATCTCTTTCTGTAAACAATAATTGAAGAATCTCAACTCAGTGGGACAAAGATGTACTACCATTATATTCTTTGCCGTCACTTTTCCAGCCACCCTATGTTGAATCCCTTTCCGGCCCTTTAACAGTATCTTGGGCAGAATGTGTAACTTTGTAGTCACTTTCCATAATTGTAAATCTCTCCATCTTAGAATTCTAGTCTTGGTTCTATTAAAATTTTATATCCTACCAAGCATAGACTTGAGATGCAACTTTTATCACTTACAGTTTTCTACAAATGTTTCCCCCATGGTGAGGGTAAACTATACTAGCGTTAAAGGCAGAGTGGTCTTAGGTAACAAGTTGCCTGTCAATAGGTGACAGGGGACCAGTGCAGTGGTGCATGCCTGTAATTCCAGCACTTGAGAAGGCCGAGGTTGATTGCTTGAGCTCAAGAGTGTGAGATTAGCCTGGGCAACCTGGTGAAACCTCATCTCTACAAAAAATACAAAAATTAGCTGGATGTGTTGGCCCAAACCTGTAGTCCCAGCTGCTCAGGAGGCTGAGGTGAGAAGATCACTTGAGTCCTGGAGTTCAAGGCTGCAGTGAGCTAAGGTTGTGCCACTGCATAACAGCCTGGGTGACAGAGTGAGACCCTGTCTCAAAAATACAAACACAAAACATACACACAAAGACAAAAAAAATCAAGTGACCGGTAAGTGTCCCTGATCTAGCTCCAAGTTCCATCTCTGCAAATGTGGTAGTCTCTGCATTGTTGAATTAAGGGACGTGTTTCCTCCAGAAAGGTAGTAAAGTCTTGACCCCATTTGTTTCTGAGGATCCATTTACAAAAGGACAGTCACGTCTCCCTTTTACATCTCCTGGCGTTCCATGACCCAATCCCCTCTCTGGATAGGCCAGGACCTCAGTTGGCCCAGCACCTACCTGAGCAACCTAGTGGTACCTGCCTGCTACTCTGATATTCACGGTCATATGCAGGAACCAGGGGACCTGCTGAGGTCAGTGCACCTGTGCTTCTTCAAAGGGCTACCCAAAAGGTGGGGTAGTGGAGAAAAGTTGTTTTCATCTTTTTCCCAGGAACACTACTCCTCTTCAGTGACTTCTTGCTCTGCCACTACAGGCCTCTCCAACAAGCCTCCCCTGCCCCACCCTACATTCAGAAATACGCAAACAAGAAGCAAGCACGCTTGTGCACTCATGTGCAGTCCCAAACTCCACGCAGCACATGGGAAGCACTCCAAAAGCAACTGTACCTCCCTGCACTCCCATCTCATGACAGTGCCTGTGTCAGCCTGCTATTCTACAGCGTCGTAGCAACAACACGGGGAACAAGATGCCAGTGTCATTTTGTGGAAAACACCCCCCGAGGGGCATGACTTTTAAGGCAGTAGGAGTAATTACTCCAGAAGAGAGAAGAAGAAAGTATCTCAGCACTCCTCATTTCAACAGTCGATCTTGGCCCTTAAGAATCCTCTCCCTTTGCAGTTTGGGGGTGTGGAGGTACGGTTCAATGAGGTAGGAATGGTTCTGCTGCTGTCTCTCAGTAATGTGGATGTGGGGAACGTCTGTCCCCAAATGTCAGCCTTCCTGCTTAGGCTTTCACTGTTTATTCCAGGGCAATAAGAAAATTTCATTCAACATCTGCTGCACTCCTGAACTTCAATTACATTACTGCAGATATGGCTCCATGAGAGATGGCTTCTAGGGTTATTTGGTCCCTAAACAGAATAGAAAATACTAAGTAGTATTCTGGGCTTCTGCACGTGAAACACTCTCGATTTTAATGTAATTCCTGCTGATTTATTTTTATTCTGACACATCTTATTGAGCAACTATTAAAGCAATCATCTTGGGTGAATGGAAGGGTATCATGGCTTACTTTTAAAATATTAGCACACAAATATCTTGAACTGAAAATTAATCTTAAAGATAAAGAGAACTCTTGATAACGTTAGGCATTTCGAAACCTATCAGAAAAGAGAAAAATTGGAGAGCCAGATAAATGTAGCTCCTCCTGGACTCATTTCATCTCAGAGCAAATTATGCTGCTAGCCAAGCTAAACTGCCCGGCCCCATATAGACGGTACTGGAGAGTAAAGCTTAAACCTTCTAGACTTTCAGAAGTCACTTAAGTTGGTCATATTCTTAAATGATAATGAAGCTTACCATAAAATAATAAAGCTACAAACAGCAAAATGGCCATAAAAATATAAAAGGCAGAGTGAATATTTAGGAAGATATACCACTAGAAAGTGGGGCTAATGGGAAAGCTTTCAACGCAAGGGAGAGTAACTTCTCAGGACGCCCAGCCCACACTACGTAGATGTGTGTAGCACATGTGAAGGCAACTGGAGAGGGTGAAATGAACAATGGAATGTAAATCAAGAGTCCTGGGTAAAGCCCAGACTCCTATGAACTAGAGCCACTACTGGTCTGTGCCTCAGCTTTCCCATCCAAACTGCTCATAGGCCAATGAGGATAGAATAATTGTTGTTTCAGAAAGTTTCTTGCTCTGCTGCCCAGGCTAGAGCAGTGTTACAATCACAGCTTAAAATAACCTTGAACTCCTGGGCTAAAGCGATCCTTCTACCTCAGACTCCCAAGTAATTAGGACTACAGATGCATGCCATCACACCTAGGAATAAATTTTCTTCCTGTAGAAAAGGGTCTAGCTCTGCTGCCCAGGCTGGTCTCAGACTCCTGGCCTCAAGTGATCCTCCTACCTCAGCCTCCCAAAACTCTGGGATTACAGGGGCACACCACTGTGCCTGGCTAAAACAAAGTATTGATTCCAATAATGCATTGCTAGTTATAAATTATTATTTTAGTTAATTAAAAATATTGTTTTAATGTAAGATGTCAGTTACATTTGTATAAATATACTCTCCACTGCCACAGCTACCCCCAACATATAATACAAAAGGTAAAGAAAGAAAGAACATTGCCTCAGTATCCTCCATGCTACAGGTGAGCTTTCCCCTCAATCAGTGTTAGGAGGTTTCTAAATTCAGTGTGAGAAAGATGACCATCTGATACAAAGAAAGACTTCTACTGGTTTTAAATCATCAGCGAATCTACAACAATGCTTGACTTAATGGTCTTGAAGAACAAAGAACATGCTTAATCTTAGGGATATAAGGTTGCTTATTCCACCTGTTTTTCTCTTTAAAATCTGGGCTGTTACTGAGACTATGTGCACTGGCATGTTCATTCCTGTTATTAAAATACTGAAATACAGAAGTATTACTTATTACCCTTGCATGCTGCTCACCACCTCTTTGCTTCCTCCCCTGGGACTCTCCAGACCTCCCCACAATGCAGAAATTAATAGGCTGATGTCTGGCACAGCAGAGAACGTTCAGGAACCACCTTTAACATTGGTCAGTACCATGTGTCGTGCTAATTGTTACACATAAACATAACTCCACTGCCTAAGACATATCCACCCATATCCTGACCCCCAACTGGATAGAGAGACGCTAAACCAAGGCTCCTGAAATATATTTAAATCCTGTGAGTAGAAATCTCACAAAGATAATTTAGATTGCAAACTAGTACTGTAGAGGTTTTTAAGGATAAGTCCAATTTAGGATTTGTGCCCAGAAGCTGTTTGCAAATTTATGGTTATTTTTTCAGTTAATTAGTTTGAGAAAGGAAATGGCAGCTAAGTAAATAAATTAGATCATTAATTTGTAATAAATATAAATTAATTATGCTAATTCTAAGAGTTGAACACATATACAAATTATGTATCTATAATAAAAATAAGGAATATACATAAGACTCTATTAGGAGAAGAAAGCTATCTTGACTCACTGTGTTGTAAAAAATCCATGTATATGTACTCAGTAGATGTTAACCATTTGGATATGTGCACGAAAATATAGAAGAATCAGTAAGTACTGATGTTCAAACAAATCTATTTTCATTCCAAATGGAAATTAGGATATATTTTGCACTATTTGAGTTAATTACATGACACTTCTTATAAATAATGATGTATTATTATTCCATTCATTACTTCTAATTATATTCCTTAACAAGTACAAAGCCAGCAACACCATGACCAGTCTTTTCCTGTTGCTTAAAATATGATGACTTGCATGGAAAGCAGGTCAAAAATATGCCCAGAATATAATGAACAAGAGTTCAGTAATTGTTAACCATGACAGTTTAAAACTACCTGAAAAAGTTACAGTGGAAATAAATAGAAATGGTGAACAGCTTTCCACATTACAGGATACCCATGACAGCAATTAATATGAGAAATATTCAAAGTGTTATCTTGATACATATAATTTTGATTCTACCATTTGCTAGAATTGGAGAAAGTACATCCCTAATATCCCTCTCCCCGGACATAAACACACATTAACAGAATTATATTCTGTATAGATCGGCAGATTGTAAAGATATATTTTTCTGGTTGTAGAAGTGATTCTATAGCCTTTGTCCAATTCTGAGAAATGTACCTGCTAAAAGTCCTGATCGAAAGGCCAGTTGAATTTTTCTCCTTGAATGCATAATCAGGTCAGGCCAGCCCACCCCATTCCATTCACAGCAGGGTCTGGGGCTAAAAGGTAAACCCTAGTATGGAAGACAGGCCAAGATCAAGGAAAGACAGTTAAAACTATGTATTTAAGCAACAGGGACCTGGTGGACCACAAGACTACTTTGTATGTGCATATCCTCACCAGAGAGCAGGCAGCAAGGAGCCAGGAGAGTCGAGAGGAAGAGAAGGCAGATAGCAGGAAGTAGCCTAGATGAGGTCTAAAGACCAACACGTACATGCCTCAGGCACAGTGTCTCATGAGTATGTCACCTTCATTTTGAAGGGGCCAGGGCAAAGTGCACAAAGTCCACACATATTTCTCCATCCAATTTCAAACTTTCCTTGCACACATACAAAGTACCTGTTTAATTCCTTCACAATCCATCATTCTGTCTATGATAAAAAATAAAGATGTCAGTCTCGGCTCCAGGAACAAAAAATAAACTTGGGAGAGGAAGTAACTAGCAAGGAGGGCTTCCCCTTCCCCTCTGGTGCCCATGACAGTTACTGCCTGCTGACCCCGTGTGCAACCTGAGTCCTTCTCAACCTTGGCAGCTCACTACCAATGGATCAGCTGGAATATGACACAAAATATATTTGTTTCTACATTGTAGTTCTTTAAATGGCGAGTCAAGATGGATGATGGTCATGTAACATAATACCAAGTTTGCCTTACAATGGGAGTTGGCAGGATTCTGTGCAGCGGATTTAAGACACCGAAAAAAGGTGTTGGTCAACTTAGAATGATGAAAGCATTCAATAATTTCCTTTGTTCCCATTGTCCAATGCCATCAGAAGCTGCTTCTAGTTGATGGCCATGTACTTGAATAACACAAGGGTAGGCGCACATTCATATGGAAACCTTTTCCTTAGTAGTAGGAAAAAGAATGCCCCAACTGAACAATGTCTTTGAACACAATAATCTGCTAAATGAAGTCAAGAAAAAAAACGTGACCACGAGAAAACCAACTTGCCCCATTACAATCGACAGCAAGATTATCTTTGAACATTTCTCCAAAAGCTTCTAAGCTGGCTAATATATAACAAGCATGCACAGAGCAAAGACAAGACATGTGCTTAGGGCAATTTTAAGAGCAAAAACCTATCTTTAGCAATAAAGATATTAAAATAGTGCTTGTGCTCATTTTACTCTTACAGGAAGGTTTAAAAAGAAACTCTTTAGAGAAATGAAAGATCACTAATAACTGCAGTTTCCTGAACAATTAAATGAATTCACAAGATTACAACCTACTGAGGAAATGACAAATATTTCTGATTTTCATGGAAGGACTAAAAGGGCGCTTTTATCTATAGCATCTATTCTGTAAGAATCACTGTTAAGTAATGAAGCTATTTTTATTATTTTTCTACTTATTTCAGGAGCGATCAACATGGTAACGGTCTGAAAACTGGGGAAACTTAACATTGCTCTTTGGAAAGTTAATATTCCGTATTAAAATACATTTGTCAGAGTTTTCATTTTTACCTTTCGAAGTTGGATCTTAGAGCACAGTGTGCATTGTAGCAAACTTTTTATTTCTAACGTGTCAGCAGAAAACATCCTTTAAGTTACCTAGTCTAATTCTCTGACAAATACACCTTGTAAGGCTGTCCCTCCATGCATCATCCTAATGTTGTTTGGACGTGATAACATTCTGTGTGTGATGGTCTTGTTTGGAAAAATCTGCTCTTTTTAATAACTGATTCAATAAACTGTTGATGAATGATTTGTAGAATGTAGTATGACCAGTGGGCAAGGTTTCTGTCATTACACACCCTGTTCAATCCATCCACAAATGTTGCTGTGTCTCCATGTTGTAGCTCCTTATGCCATTCAGAATAGCAATGCAGAGATCAATACACTCTGCTGAAAACAACAGAACATAACAAATGAGTAATTTTATTTACAATAAAAGCCCCAGTCCTCAAATGGATACCACTAATGTTTAAATTCATTTTCATGCTCAATTCAAGAAGAGAGATAGACACAGCACAAAGCAAAGGGAGTGGGGTAAGGAGAAGTATTAACCATAGTGGTTCAAATTTATTTAAGCCATGAACAATAGCTGGGCTGCACTGAGACACATGAATAATATGTTTGCTGTAGAATTCTGAATGCGTACTCTTCAAAATGATTCTATCACCAAGAAATTCTGAAAAGCAGTTTCCAGTAACAAGAAATTAATGGATTAAAGACATTCTGACATATTCTTCTAAGCGTTGCACCACAGAAGCCAAAGTTTATTCAATAGGCTTTAAACAGTGTTGGCAAGGACCAGAAGTGTTGGCTTCAGGTGGGGACAAGGAGAGACTGAAGTAGCTGTTTCGAGAATGAAGCAAATCATCCTGCTTCAAAAGAGTATCTTTGGCCCCTGATCTGACAGTTCTTTTTCTCCCTCTGAAAGCTATGAAAAAGTCAGTGAGCAGAGTCATAAGAAATAAGTGTTGGGGTGGGGGCAGCAAAATGTTAGGAGAGCCACAAGTTCAAAGATGACATTTACAAGCCTCTCATGAATGGCACACTCCCCAAAGGGCACCTGAATACCATTTTTAAGAAGAATTCATCAAACATACAAAGAAAATGTTCCATTTTACATGAAAATGCCAATACACTGCCCTTAAAACACAGATTGGTCCATTCGCAAATTAACATGTTAAGAAATGGCAAAGAATCTTTTCCCATCTGCCATCAATTCATTCACTGCTTTTAGACTTAACTCCCTACATTCACACACTTGTAAACAGAATTGTAACGGACAAAGGATGAAGGGAGAGCTGGGAAAATATAGCTTGGAAGTGATACTAAAACATCTGGAAAAAAGTGGTGACGAGACTTGGCTTTGTGCATAGAAATCGGGAAGAGGTGGGATTTCGGCACACCCTTGTTTCCCCATTCTGTTACCTGGAACAACGCATATGCTCCTGATGTTTCCAGTTTCACTTTAGATTCAGTCAACATAGTACATTTGGGTGCTAAGAAGAAAGAGATGTGCCAGAGCAGGTCCCACCCATAGGAAGGAAAGACAGCGCACAGAGAAACAGGGATGCACATACTTTGGATAGGAGGCAGACTGGGCTGTATGGTCATGGTACCTGGAACAGAGTATGAACTCAATAATAAAGTACTGAATGAATCAACATGTGAATAAGGAAGTGAGTGTCACCAACAAAGAGGACAGATTTTTTCTTTTCTGTTGTTGTTGTTTTCCCTAAGAGGGTGGGACAGTTATCAAAGCACTTCAGTTGAAAATGAACAGGATGGGGAGCATCTCCAGTTGAGGAGAGAGGCAGGATGTCAAGAATGGTAAAGGAATAGTACAACGCATATTCAGGAAATAGCTGGAAAGAGGGGAGAATGACCCAGTACAATGAAGATCCTTAAAAACTATTCTAAGGAGTTTGGATTTTATCCACGAAAATTAGATCTTCATTATTGGTTTATTAACAAGGGAAGAGAAGAATGGTATAGTTAGGGCTGTGGTTTAGAGTGAGTTACAGGCTGGGTTGGAAAAGTCCAGAGGCAGGAAGATAAACTGCATCTAAGGGCTACTCTAGGGCAGGCAGGATAGAACACTGGAGGAAGACAAAAGCCCACCCCAGACATCTCACCGTTTAGGAAATGTCAGTGGGCAGAGCTAACCATATCTTCCATCCTCAAATCTCAGGACAAAAGACTATAGTTTCTGCAAGCAAATGAGTACCTCGTTAAGATGCATCTCCCAGTTGTAACATGGCAGAGTTCACAAAGGTAAAGTAAAATAAAAAGTTACAAAATCGTCACATAGAATACATCATCTACTGGCCCAGAGACTGTTTTAAACACTGCAGATGTGAATTAGCCTTACAGAATATACCGTTTTTAAAATGCTCTGGTTCTCACTGTTCTCGTAATCAGAAACGGTTGGATCCCTCTTACTGCCTTCCAAACAAACTGAAGTTTGTTAATCTTAATAAAATATTCTCCAAGCCCTTGGTCTTTACTCAGATATATAGTAACTGATCAGGGTTCATTTCCCAAATGGCAACACCAGTGCCATACATAAAGAAACTAGCTGTCATTCACTACTTGCTCACTATTCACTACGGATATTTTCCTGGACACAGATATTTCCGCGTAATTATTGAGTCCAAACTTATATATGCCCCAGTTTTATACATCACATTTTCCGAGTTTGTTAAAAGTCTGAAATATCAAGTTACTCTCAAGATATGAGTTAAAAAACTACAAAGCAAAGTTCATTCCATTATTAACCACCTTCAAAAGGGGCCAATGTGGCGAAACCCTGTCTCTACTAAATATATGAAAGTTAGCCCAGTGTGGTAGTGCCCTCCTGTAGTCCCAGCTACTTGGATGGCTGTGGCATGAGAATCACTTGAACTTGGGAGGCAGAGGTTTTACTGAGCCAAGATCGTGCCACTGCAATCTAGCCTGGGCTACAGAGCGAGGCTCTGCCTCAAAAGAAAAAGAAAAAAAAGTGGTGCATCTCTATGACCTCTCATTTTCATAGCCCAAGGAATTAAGATCTGTTTGTCTAAAATCACATTTTCATCCCAGGTCCCTTTATTTATTTTCTCAAAGTCTATTAAGGCTGGCACCTAGAAACAGATGGCATTTAAACCATATTCTTTTGACAACTGAATTTACAGACATTTTGCTTTAAAAAAAATCCCAAAGGAAAAAGTCCACCACAAACTTACAGCAAAATGAAATGTTTCTGTTATTCCAAGAAATTCCAGTCTTTTAAAAGAATTCAATACAAAATTAGCATTAAACTTAAATTGTTCTGTCTTCTAGGGACTTTCTAAATCATTCTAGTACTTTTTTCAATAAACAGAAGAAAATAGTTTCCTTTTAGACTCATTTCATACATTTAAAAGAAGATTTTTAAATATTAAGAAAAACTTACAATTTATTTGGCTAGAATTTTCATTGCAGAAATTTGGGAGTCTCTAGCACAATCACAATTATCTTTTGGTGTATGTTTTTCTTATTCGTATTTTTTTTTCAGCATACAATAGTTATATGGCTAGGAAGAAAGATTATTTATAACGTTCTCAAGCACTCTCAACATTTTCACTGCAAAAAAAAAAATGTAACTTACTCTGAAAAACCTCTTGGCATATTTGTACATTCAGAACTACTAAGAAATTCATTTTAAAGCAAAATCATGTCTCAGTGTGGAAAATACTTTTTATCTGAAAATATCAAATTTTATTCCATTGCCTTCTGCATAGTAAACTAACTTAAGGGTGAAAGAAAAAAAAAAAACATCCTGAAGAATCAGTACAAAATTCATATGCACACAATCGGGGTGATACTTTCAACAACATAAAAATAACTCCCCAAGCATTTCACCAATACTTGTTATTCCCACTGCAAAAGAATAAAGCTCCTACTGAAGTCTATAGGAGGAAAGGCTACAACTCAATAGTTACAGGGAAATAAAACGACTCTACCAGCAGTAACACCGGTCAATGATCTACAAGCTGGTATTTTTCCCAAGAGAAAATGCTATTTCAGGTCCAAATATTTTGTTTAAAAAGTAAGTATATTTATATGTATACATTTAATTAAAATGCACAACTTGAATGATCTCCAAGAGGTAAAGCAACGAAGTCGGTCTCAAATCCTCACATATCTTACTTCCACATCACAAATGCACCACCCAATCTATTAAAATTCACAACAGACAAGCTGAAAACCAAGGGCCCGTGATATTCATTGGGCCCATTTTAGAAGTACCTATTTACTCAGCTACGGTAGTGAAAAGGTCAAGCAAAAATTCACCTCCAAAGCCACGGTTGCTAAGCAACTCTCTTCAGAAGTTCTGCAACATTGATCAAGCATATTACTGGTGCCACCAACTGGATTCAGAATAAACGCGAGTAACATCTTACCTGGTGTCTCCAAAGTGGGAGGGAGATGGATTCTTTACTTACCTTTTTGGACAGACTGGAGGCCAATCTTGTATTTCTATTCATTTGGCTGGTTAGGCTCAGAGGATTTTTATTTTTTCTCTCCAAAAAACAAAAAAGGATACGTCCTGGTACCACGGGTTTCCTATTCACAAGAGCGAAGGACAGTTCCGTTTTGAGAAACACCACAGAAGGCTTGATGAGATGTTGGCCGAATCTGAACGACATTTCGTCAACTGTTGAAGTCCAAAAGAAAAAACAACAGACAGTTATAAAATTTAAATGAGAAACTCAGTTCATATATCACCTCAGAGAAGCAAATTTCATTACTACAAATTCATAGTTGCAGAGAGGATGCCACTGAAATTGTTCCTCATTGAATGCTCACCAAGATGCATTCTGGGCAAGTCTTCCTAGAATACTCCTACTCTACCTACCAGTAGAGTATTCTCTCTAATCTAATCCTTGATTAGAGTTAGTAATTTTCAAGCAGAAGTTTGCACGTGGACAACAAAACAGCCTTTCCCCTTTACTCCCTCGGCACTTCACAGTGCCACCTTAACTCAAATCCACAAGGTCCTATTTGTCAGATACTTATTTTTACCCATCTATTTTGTCATCTCTGCTAAGCTAAAAATTTTCATTAAGTATTAACTATAAATCTTATAATTCTTAAATGCTTCTCTCAAATGGTTTTATTTTTATTCACATAGTAGCAATTTAGAACAAGTACAAACACTGTCTGACCTCGCCTACAATTACAAAAACATGAGCACTCCCAGAGAACTATTCTGCTAACAACTCCGAAGTTAAGGAGAAAAAAAAAATTCTTAAAAAAGAAGGAAGAACCAAACTGGAGTTCAAAACTAGAACAATTCCTGGCTGTGATAGAGCCACAAAGCAGCAAGGTACCTAAAATGTTCTGCGTCCTCCTTTTGAGGGAAAGCCATGGGGTGCGGGGGCAGGGGATGGAGGCTGAAAGGAATTTGGCATATGACACAGCTAAGAAAGCCAAATCCATCTAGCACCAAGGAATGACTTTTCAATCAGATAAATGCCAACATATGACAAAGTTACTTTGTGAATGACTAGGAAGCACCAGTCCTAGAAAACTACTTCATTTTTCTAATTTGGCAACAGCCTAGTACTAAACTGATGAACATGATCAATCTATGGAAAAACAGAGAAAGGATTCTAAAAAGGATGAAATTAGAAAATAGTGGGCTATTTGTGATACTATAAAATATATATTTGTTTTTTAACCCCATTTCCTGGCATGCCACTCCTAAAATCTGTAGAAACTCCAAAGTGATGACTTTTTGTATGCTAATGATGGACTGGTGGCTGGCAGCCTCTAAGAGTCTAGGTTGCTTCAAAATGGGGCTGGTCATAAGGAGGACCAAAGCAGGATAACATGGCTGGGACTTTCAGCCCCACTCCTCAATCTCCCAGGAGGACAGAGGGGCTGAAAGTCAAATTGATCACCAATGGTCAATGGTTTAATCAGTCATGCTTACATAATGAAGCTTCTGTAAAAACCCAAAAGAACAAGTTTAGGGAGCTTCTGGATAGCCGAACGCACGAAGGTTCCTGGAAGATGACTCACCCTAGGAGAGCATGGAAGCTCCATGCTCCTTTCCCCATACCCCACCTTCTGCATCTTTTCATCAGTATCCTTTGTAATGTTTCCTATAACAAACTGGTAAGCTTAAGTATTTCCCTGAATTCTTTGAGCTGCTCAAGCACATTGATTGAACTCAAAGAAAGGACCATGGAGTCCCTGATTTATAGTCAGTTGTAAGTTCCAGAGACCCAGACTTGCAACTGGTGTCTGAAAATCAGGGGCCAGTCTCGTGGCACTGAGCCCTCAACCTGTGGCATCTGAGGCTACCTCTAGGTAAATAACATCCAAATTCTACTGAATTGAATCAAAGGACATCCAGCTGGAGTCCAACGCTTGGTGTGTTGGCCGAAAAAAACCCACATATTTGGTCACAGTAGTATTCACTGTTGATTGTTGTTGTTGTGTGAAAGCAGAAGAAAAACCTGTTGAGTGTATTTTTTTCCTTAGACTATTTTATAAAGCACATGAATAATGCATGATTGTTTAATGATTCTAATATTCTCAATGACACACAAAACATAGAGCTGTGCAAATGACATTTACTATGGAAGCACCCCATAGCCAGAACTTTACACAGTTCAGGTACTAAAGAAATAAGATGAGAAGGTTTGCCCCAGTGATACAGATACTGGTTCTTAGAACATTTACAATGAGTGCTCATTAAAACTGAAGGGTCAGTCAAGATGTTGAAAATCATCTAGCCCAACAGTTCTCAAGGTGAGGTCCCTTGATAATAGCATCAGCATCAGTTGGGAACTTATTAGAAATGCAAATTTTGAGGCCCCACCCCAGACCAACTGAACCAGAAACTTTGGGCCCAGCAATCAGGACTTCCACAGCTGTCCAAGTGATTCAGAACCACTGATCAAATCCAACTATCCTCCCAATCCTTGGGCCCTTTCCTACAGAATTCCTTCCAAATGGCTAGCTAGCATATGCTTGAATACGTCCAGCAATGGGAAGTTCACTACCCATTCCTCCCAAGAAAGTCAACTCTACAAATAACATAGGTGCTCTTCACACCAAGTCTATCTGTTTTTCATGGCCTTATTACTTGGGATCATATAAAACAAGTATCATGCAAGTGACAGTGCTTCAGATATTTGGGGTTAGCTATTCTTCATTTTTCCTTGTTTTTCTAGAATAAACACAGCAAACCACATCAACCATTCTACAAATAGCATTGATTCAAGTGACCCGTGGTTATTTCCCTCCCCTGAATCTACTTCCTGTAGTCTTAGCCACACCACTTTGATTTTGCTTTTTATAACACCCCACCATATTATATATGTGGGACTATTCTTACTACTACTGGGTTCGGGGTATGGGAAAGTAACCCCGGTACCCGTAGTCCTTTGACGTATGATTGGTTCGGGAGTGGACACGGGACCCCAAATGATCCAATCAAAGCCAAGGACATTCTTCCGAGGAATACTGCTGATAGTAACAAGGCCACTTTCTTTCAGCTGAGTTGTCAAGCTAGTAGACTATGAACCTGAAACAGCTATGAGCTTTCCTAAAGAGTTGGCTTGATATGAAAGCCAACACCGAGGCAAAGACACTGAAGACATAGAGACCCATACCTGATGACACTGTCTGAGCACCTGGATCTAGCATTCCAGGAAGAAGCCGTGTCCCTGAAGTTTGTTTTCCTTTCAGGATAATGGAACAGAGTTGACTTAGCACAGGCTCTAGTTGATGAGCTACTATTATCATGAGCTCATGAAAGGCTCTTCTTTTTGTTTTTACTTTTCTTCTTATTTTCCTTCTTTTCCTCTATGTCCAGTCCCATTCCTTCCTTTCCCACCACAGGAATTCACTTTTTCATAATTAATGTATTATTCAGAATCCTCTTTACATGTTTGTATACATATGTTTTATTTGACAAAAATATATAGGGCCCTTATACATGGTTTTAAAATTTGTATATAAATTGCAGATTTTAAATCCGATTCTTCTGTATTCCCTGAACATTGTTTTAGAAACTCATCCATGTTCCAACAACTCCTTTTCACTGCATTCACTGTAGCATTCCCTGTCCATTCCTCTAGTACTGCACAGCTAGCTTGATTACAACCTTTTACAAGCTACACTGTGACTACCATTCTCACACACGTTTCCCTGGATTCCTATCCTAGCATCCCATTGGTAGGATTCAGGTCGTATACTTACTTAGATTTTCTAAAATACATGCACCGGCTTGCATGCCCGCCCAGCAGCAATACATGAGGATTTCTAATTTCCTACATCCTTACCACCACTTGATAGGGTACTTCCTGCTTTCTGAGCTTTTAATTATTGAATGGTAAAATGCTGTCTCTTCCTTTTACTTCACTTGTCCCTAATAGTGATATGTGTATATGCATGTTTCTCCTTCTATGAACTGCCAATTCATATACTTTGTCCTCTTTTATATTGCTCTCCTCCCTTCCATTTTCTAATTTTCTAGAGTCCCTTGTATGTTCTAAATATTGATCATGGTCTATTAAACACTATAATTATATTTTCACCATCTGTTAATTTCTCTATTGTTCCTCCATTGAACAGAAATCATTCATTTTGATGTATTCCAAATCCATCAATTTTCTTTTTATAGTTTGTGCTCTGCAAATCTCACAGAACAAATCCCTCTTTACCATAAGGTTGCAAATATATATATTTCTATATTTTCTTCTATCAACTTTATATTTTCATTCTTAACATTTAGCTGTTTACTCCACTTGGAGCTTTGTTTATAGTACGAAATACAGAAACAGATTCATTTTTCTCTTTTTATGAGCCAATTTGCCTAGTACCAATTCCTGGGAATGATTACACTAAGTTCCCATATATACGCAGGAATAAGTCTAGACTCCTGTCTATTCTGCTTCAGAGCCACATGCTATAGAACAGAGGTGACACTTTTTTGTGTGTGTAAAGGACCAGACACAGCAGGCCGCACAGTGTCTGTTACAATTACTCAACTTTGTCATGGCAGCATGAAAGCAGCATGAGTAGGTGTGGCTGTGTACCAGTAAAATATTATTTGAAAAAACAGACAGCAGCCCAGATTTTGTCTATTGGTCGAATTTGCCAACTTCTGCTGTATACTGTTAATGTCTTAAGAAAACAGAGATCCTCTTTCTGTATTTATTATCTCATAAATTTTAGCCTCAACTCCGCCCCTTTAAAAAAAAAATTCTTTCTTAGATGTTCATCAGACTGAATTTAAATTTTAAGAGGGAATGTGACATCTCACAATATTCAATGAAGCCATTTATGAATGCTGCATTTATGCTCTTTAATACCATAATAAAACTCTTGTAATAGAGTTTTAAATTTCTATATATTTTATGCATTCTATCTTAGATTTATTCCTAGATAGCTTTTAGTTTATGTCACTATTATAAATGGCATCTTATTATTGTCCTAGTTTATAATTAGTAACTCCCAATATAGCAGAAAGCTATTGATTTTTATATGTTCTTACAGCTGGCAATCTAGCTGAACTCTTGCATTGCTTCCAATGGTTTCTGCTGATTCTCTTTGTTATTATATCTATGATTTCACTTAGAAATAATGACAATCATATCTTTCATTGCAATTTTCCTATTTTTTGTTTCTTTGTCTTACTGTGGGCAGGTATCTGGCAATGTGTTGAGAAGCAGAAATAATATAGGCATCCTTGTCTTATTCCTTGACCTTAAGAAGGCTGAGGTTAAACTTTGTATTTTTTTCTATTACAAATGATGTCTGTTCTAGATTTTTATTTATTATTTTTTTAACTGTACTTTAGGTTCTGGGGTACATGTGCAGATCATACAGGATTGTTGCATGAGTACATACATGGCAAGCTGGTTTGCTGCCTTCATCCCTCCATCACCTATATCTGGTATTTCTCCCCTCGTTAACTCTCCCCACCCTCCCCATCCCCTGCTGTCCATCCCCTAGCCTCCCCCAACTGACGGCTGTATGTCATGCTTCCCTCCCTGTGTCCACGTGTTCTAATTGTTCAACACCTGCCTATGAGTGATAATATGCGGTGTTTGGTTTTCTGTTCTTGTGTCAGTCTGCTGAGAATGACAGTTTCCAGATTCATCCATGTCCCTATGAAAGACACAAACTCATCATTTTTAAGGCTGGGTAGCATTCCATGGTGTATATGTGCCACATTTTCTTTATCCAATCTATCTTCGATGGATATTCAGTTTGGTTCCAGGTCTTTGCTATTGTAAACAGTGCTGCAACGAACATACGTGTGCATGTGTCTTTATAATAGAACAATTTATAAATCTTTGGGTATATACCCAGTAATGGGTCAAATGGTATTTCTATTTCTAGGTCCTTGAAGAATCACCACACTGTCTTCCACAATGGTTATGCTAATTTGCACTCCAACCAACAGTGTAAAAGTGTTCCTATTTCTTCACATCCTCTCCAGCATCTGTTGTCTACAGATTTTTTTAACGATTGCCATTCTAACTGGTGTGAGATGGTATCTCAATGTGGTTTTGGTTTGTATTTTCTAATGACCAGTGATGATGAGCATTTTTTCATATGTTTGTTGGCCTCATAGATGTCTTCTTTTGTAAAGTGTTCATAGCCTTTGCCTACTTTTGAATGAGTTTGTTTTTTTCTTGTAAATCTGTTTTAGTTCTTTGTAGATTCTGGACATTAGCCCTTTGTCAGATGAGTAGATTGAAAAAAAATTTTCCCATTCTGTTGGTTGCAGATTTGCTCTAATGATTGTTTCCTTTGCTGTACAGAAGTCCTGGAGTTTAATTAGATTCTATTTGTCTATTTTGGCTTTTGTTGCCAATGCTTTTGGTGTTTTAGCCATGAAGTCCTTGCCTATGGCTATGTCCTGAATAGTTTTGCCTAGGTTTTCTTCTAGGGTTTTTATGGTGTTAGGTCTTATGTTTAGACCTTTAATCCATCTGGAGTTAATTTTAGTATAAGGTGTCAGGATTGGGTCCACTCTCTGGTTTCTGCACATTGCTAGCCAGTTTTCCCAACATCATTTATTAAACAGGGAACCCTTTCCCCATTGCTTGTTTTTCTCAGGTTTGTCAAAGATCAGATTATTGTAGATGTATGGAGTTGCTTCTGAGGTCTCTGTTCTGTTCCACTGGTCTATGTCTGTTTTGGTACCAGTACCATGCTGTTTTGATTACTGTGGCCTTGTAGTCTAGTTTGAAGACAGGCAGCATGATGCCTCCAGCTTTGTTATTTATGCTTAGGATTGTTTTGGCTATGTGGGCTCTCTTTTGGTTCCATATGAAGTTTGAAGTGGTTTTTCTCCAGTTCTGTGAAGAAGGTCATTGGTAGTTTGATGGGGGTAGTGTTGAATCTATAAATTACTTTGGGCAGTATGGCCATTTTCATGATGTTGATTCTTCCCAACCATGAGCATGGAATGTATTTCCATCTGTTTGTGTCCTCTCTTATTTCTTTGAGCAGTGGTTTGTAGTTCTCCTTGAAGAGGTCCTTTACATCCTCTGTTAGTTGTATTCCTAGGTATTTTATTCTCTCTGTAGCAATTGTGAATGGGAATTCACTTTTGATTTGACTGTCTGTTATTGGTGTATAGAAATGCTTGTGATTTCTGTACATTGATTTTGTATCCTGAGACTTTGCTGAAGTTGCTTATCAGTTTTAGGAAATTTTGGGCTGAGGAGATGGGGTCTTCTAAATATACAATCATGTTGTCTGCAAACAGAGACAATTTGGCTTCCTCTTTTCCTAACTGAATATCCTTTATTTCTTTTTCTTGCTTGATTGCTCTGGCTAGAACTTCCAACACAGGGCATCATTGTCTTGTGCTGGATTTCAAAGGGAATGCTTCCAGTTTCTGCCTGTTCAGGATGACATTGGTTGTGGGTTTGTTGTAAATAACTTTTGTTATTTTGTGATATGTTCCACTGATACCTAGTTTGAGGGTTTTTGGCATAAAAGCCTGTTGAATTTTGTCAAAGGCCTTCTCTGCATCTATTGAGATAATCATGTGGTTTTTGTCTTTGGTTCTGTAATGTGATGGATTACCTCTATAGACTTGTGTATGTTGACCCAGCCTTGCATCCCTGGGATGAAGCCTACTTGATTGTGATGAATAAGCTTTTTGATTTGCTGTTGCATTCTGTTTGCCAGTATTTTATTGAAGATTTTTGTGTTGATGTTCATCATGGATATTGGCCTGAAGTTTTCTTTTTTTGTTGCGTCTGTGCCCGGTTTTGGTATTAGGATGATGTTGGTCTCTTAAAATGAGTTGGAGAAGATCCTCTCTTTTTATATTGTTTGGAATAGTTTCAGAAGGAATGGTACCAGCTCCTCTTCATATGTCTAGTAGAATTCGACTGGAAACCTGTCTGGACCTGGGCTTTTTTAAGTTGGTGGGCTATTAATTGCTGCCTCAACTTCAGCCCTTGTTATTGGTCTATTCAGGGTTTCAACTTCTTCCTGGTTTAGTCTTGGGAGAGTACAAGTGTCCAGGAATTTATCCATTTCTTCCAGATTTACTGGTTTATGTGCATAGAGTTGTTTGTAATAATCTCTGATGGTAGTCTGTATTTCTGTGGAACCAGTGGTGATGTCCCCTTTATCATTTTTTATTGCATCTCTTTGATTCTTCTCTCTTTTCTTTTTTAGAAAAGAGTGGTTTATCTATTTTGTCCATCTGGCTAGTGGTCTATCTATTTTGTTCATCTCTTCAAAAAACCAGCTCCTGGATTTGTTCATTTTTTGAAGGGTGTTTTTTTGTGGGTGTCTCTATCTCCTTCAGTTCTGCTCTGATCTTATTTTTTGTCTTCTGCTAGCTTTTGAGTTTTTTTGATCTTGCTCTTCAAACTCTCAATTTTCATGATAGGGTGTTGATTTTAGACCTTTCCTTGCTCCTCATGTGGGCATTTATTGCTTTAAATGTGTCCCAGAGATTCTGGTATGTTGTGTCTTCATTCCTGTTGGTTTCGAAGAACATCTTTATTTCTGCCTTCATTTCATTGTTTATCCAGTCGACATTCAGGAGCCAGTTGTTCATTTTCCATGCAGTTGTGTCATTTTTAGTTGTTTCTTAATCCTGAGTTCTAATTTGATTGCACTGGTCCGAGAGACTGTTTGTTATGATATCCGTTCTTTTCCATTTGCTGAGGAGTGATTTACTTCCAATTATGTGGTCGATTTTAGAGTAAGTGTGATGTGGCACTGAGAAGAATGTATATTCTGTGGATTTGGGGTTGAGAGTTCTGTAAATGTCTATTAAGTCCGCTTGGTCTAGATCTGCGTTCAAGTCCTGGATTTCCTTGTTGATTTTTCTGCTCTAGATTTTTAATAGGAAGACTTTATTAAGCTAAAAATATCCCTTCTATTTCAAGTTTGCTAAGTGTTGATACCACTTTGTAAAAAATTAGTTTTATGAAATGCTCTTCCTATTTCACTGATTACACAATTGCTTGTTCCGTGCCATTGATGTGGTAAAACATTAGCAAATTAAAAATACTTTACTATTCTTTCCCTATTATGATTAATTCAACTCAGTTACAAGGTATTATTTTCTAATATACTGCTAGATTTGAATTCTTAGCCTTTTGAATGTTATAAGTGAAGCTGGCCAATGATTTCTCAACCTAAACTTATTTATTTAATTATATTTGAGATTGAGTCTCGTTCTTGTTGCCCAGGCTGAAGTACAGTGGCGCGATCTCGGCTCACTGCAACTTCTGCCTCCTGGGTTCAAGAGATTCTGCCTCATCCTCCCAAGTAGCTCGGATTACAAGTGCCCACCACTACACTCGGCTAATTTTTGTAATTTTAGTAGAGACAGCGATTCACCACATTGGCCAGGCTGGTCTCAACTCCTAACCTCAAGTAATTCACCCACGTCAGCCTCTCAACGCGCTGGGATTAGAGGCATGAGTCATTGTGCCTGGCCAACTTATCTAATTTTTGTTATCAAGATCAAACAGAATAGCTTGTTTTTTCTTTTTTGTTCCAAAGGAAGATTTTTAAACAAGCATTTTCTGTTTCATCAGAGTTAAACAAAACTCTTTTGTCAAACTGTCTTTTTTCCTGTGCCAAGAAGGACTAAGTTTTGATAATCATTACAATGTATTGTTTTCTGATTTACTTAAGATTTTTTTATTGTATCAATTTCTTAGCCATATATCCTTTTCACATAATACTGATAAAAACTGATAAAAATCTTCACTGGATTTAAAAACATAGTCTATAATGATTTCATTTACCTATTTCGTATTGTGTTTATCATGGTACATGTAGATGTTTTGTCTTCATCTGTTATTCAAAAGTAAGATCTATCCTATTACGTTTTTTCAAATAATAAACTTCTGGTTCTTTGGCTTTTATTAACTGTTTTCACTTTATTACTGCATTTCTATTTCTTTCCTGATTTGTTTTCCTTTTTTGTTCCTTCAGATTTACTATGTTGCAGTCTTTCTAGTTACTTGAGTCAAACCTTGGGCTTATAGGATTCCAGACTTTGTGTTTTTCTCTTGGGTAACAAAAGCTATATATTGCCTTGAAAGTATTCCATTAGCTGTATCTCTGACCTACTGTGCTTTTATTATCACTCAGCTCTATAACTTTGCTATTCTTGTTATTATTTCCTATTTAACCTGAGGGTTATTTGATAGTATGTCCTTTCATTTCCGGACATATGGGATGGTTTTGTATCTTTTTGTTAATAGTGTCTGATTTATAGCACTGTTGTTAGATAACCTCTATGCTGTTGGTTTTTTAGAATGAGGCTTCCTGATTCATTGAAAGTTGAAGCTTGTGTCTAATCACATGCTTTCTAAAATAAGGTAATTTCTGCTTTTGTTGAATAAGTTCCATATATGTGAGAGATTAAATTGTTATTCAAATTTCTCTTTTTGTCTCATTGCCTCATGGTTTCTGAGAGGACTGTGTTAAATTTTAACTATATTTGCTAAATCAATGTCTAATCCCATAAATTATAGTTTTCTATATGTCAAAGCTAAATTATTACATGTAGATATGTTCCGGTTCATTCACTCCCTTGGTCTTACTGTTCCTTTTTCTTCTTTGTTTGTATTTGACAAGTATAAAATTTTCTATCACCTTACATTAGCCTGTGTTCTCTTAATTTGTTTTTATAAATAAAATACTATAGCATCTTGTTTTCTATCCATTAACGAATCTGCTTGATAAGTTTAACCCCCTAAACATTTACACTAATTATTCTTTGATCTTATTTCACACATTTTATTTCATCTTTTTGTTTGTTTCACTTCACTTTTTCTCCCATCTACCTTCCACATGTTAGGTCTGGTTTTTCTTTCCCAATGAGTACAAAATTTATACATTCTATTTTTATTTCAATAGTGGTTATTCTTATTTTTATCTTCTCCATACTAATGCTCAGCATCTGAAAACAGATCAATATCTTTGTCCTTAGTATATTCTTACCTCCTTTAATCATTTTCAGATATTATACCATGTCTTCCTCATGTCCTAATTTCCTTATTGAAACTGTTATAATTTCAGATAATGATTTATAGACTTTTTTACCCATCATCCCTCTCCCCCCACTTACTGTAGTGATTATGTTTTCATTCATCTTGTTTACAAAGATATAAAGGCATTCCCTTCTCACCCAGCAGCTGTGGGCTCCAGCACCACTGCCTCTTTTGAATCATACTCTCCCTTTGGCATCTTTAGTTCTCTATTTTCCTCAAAGTTCAGCTACATGTTCAAGTGAATGAAGAGTCTCAGCTCTGCCACTCCCTTCCTGATCTCCCAGGATTCACTGAACCTTCTAACCCTCAGGTATGTCATCTGAAAATAGTAGATAATGAAGGATGAAAAGCATGTCTCCTTGTCTGCCACATGATGTAGGTGCCCTTAAATACTAATATTTTTCTCTCTTTCCCTACCCAAATCTAAGTCTACCTCTTTTTCAGTTGTGGGAAAATTCTCCCCATTTATGCTGCTAGTAGATGTATTTCTTCAAGTTTTAATTTCAATGAAGAAATATATTCTAGGAATTATAAATGGGACAAAAGCATGAAAAAGTTTAAAAGTCAATATAGTTTGATGGGAAAATTTGTGCATCTCCAGGATCTGAAATTGTCTGCAAGACTGAGATAAATATTAAACACTTTCCTCTCACATGAAAATGGCAGAAAGCAATTTTATTTTAAGCTAAAGTAAAATTGCTGAATCTTTTCTACCAAACATAAAGACTAGAGGTACCAATATTCTGTAGAATTTTCAGGGGAAAATCATCTTCAGAGAACTGTCTCTTAACAAATATGGAGACGGTGGCTTCTGTAATCCAGAGAAGCAAGTACTGGGTTAGGAACCTCAGTCAAGGTTTAGACCCTTAGACTTGTTAGTGAGCATTGACCAAGAGAGAAATACAAGGAAACTCTAGAAACAGCAATTGAACCCTACTCTCTCCTTCTGAAAAAACAGAAGTAGATACATTAATGAAAACCAAGGTCTCACATTTCTAGTCAATTACTTTTTTCTTTATATGTTTTGGTAATAACTTGTTTTATTTTGGACTAAAAATGTATGATTTAAACATTTTTAAATGAGTCTCCATTTCCCACTTTTTAGCCATAAAAGCTACCTCTTGCTACTTCTCTCTTATGACATATTTGTACCCTCTCCCTCGACCTGCTATAAACCACCTTTCCACCTCTATCTCCAATAATTCTCACAAGCTAGTAACATAACACTTTTAGAGCTTTGTCTTTAAAATTTAATAAACAGAAAAAAAGCAATGAAAAGATCTCTACTATTCTTTTGTGTGTGACTCAGTGGATTTGATCTGTCATTTTTTTTGACAGGGCTAGATAGGCAAACTCACTTGTAACAGAATACAGTTTAGTGCCACAAAAGCAAATGCAGGCCCCAAAATGTGAAATCTCCAAGCTGTGAACAGGAGCTGACAATAGCTCACTTCAGGGTAGGGCAGATTCTTTTTCCTGATTTGCTTTCAAATGTTATGTTAACATCCAACTCAAGTAACTGCCAAATACTTAGAACCTTGCTGCAAAAAAAATTCTAGAAGCTTGTAGTAGAAGAGAACTGAAAAGATCATGTATGTCAAGCCCTCTCATTTTAGAGATATCAAGTCAGTCCAGCAAGTTAAGTGGCTTATTCAAATTTATTCTGAAATTTAGGGGGAATGATGGTTAATACTGTCAACTTGACTGGATTGAAGGATACAAAATTTTATCCTGGGTGTATCTGTATGGATGTTGCCAAAAGAGATTAACATTTGAGTCAGTAGGCTGGGGAAGGCAGATCCACCCTTAATCTGATGGGTACAATCTAATCAGCTGCCAGTGAATATAAAGTAGGCAGAAAAAACTTGAGAGAGATAGGCCTAGCCTCCCAGCCTACATCTTTCTCCCACGCTGGATGCTTCCTCCCATTGAACATCGCACTCCAAGTTCTTCAAGTTCTGGGAATTGGACTGGGTCTCCTTGCTCCTCAGCTTGCAGACAGCCTATTATGGAACTTTGTGATCGTGTAAGTTAATCCTTAATAAACTCTCCTTTATATAGATATACATATATATCCTATTAGTTCTGTCCCTCTAAGAGAACCCTAACTAATACAGTGGGTATCTTGGCTCTTTATAGAGGACATTATTTGAGGATTTTTTAAACTTGGGAATATAAGACTTCAGGATCCTTATTTGGCAAATACTGAATAATAACTCTGTCACTTCAGGCGATCCCTTTGCACATAGCAGTACTCTGTTATAAGATAGCAAACAGATGATTTAGAATATAGGCCTATGTCTGCTATTTTCATATTATTTCATCAAACAGAGAATAAATATCAACATTTTAAGAATATAAGGGCCCTTATATTCTTAAACATATATTTAAATTAAATATTTAAATTAAATATTTAAATATATGTTTAAGAATATAAGGGCCCAAGTTTAAGAAACACAGGACTTTAGCAAAATGCACCTAAGAAGCCAAGCTCATGAGGATATGAAATTCTAATCAACAGATTACGTGAAAACCTTTCCATCCCATTTCATGATTTCTCTTCCTTTTCTATAGCAAATGATTTTTTTTTTTTTTTTTTTGAAAGAAAAAGAGTGCACGTTTCTGTTCCCTGGCTACTCAAAATGTGGTCCTCTAACTAAGAACAGCAGCATCACTTGAGATTTGTAAGACAGGTAGCTTCCCAGGCCCCAGCCTAGACATAATGCATCAACCTGTATTTTAACAAGATCCTCAGCTAGGCTGTTTGCACACTAAGGTTTGAGAAGCACATCTCAGAGCACTATTTTAAAAACTGGGTCCATTAAATCATCTTGAGAACTTTCTCAAAAAAGCAAATTCTTACACTTCACCATACTCTGACTCCAACCGAATCTCTGCAGCAGCGTGACTAACGGCACTGAGATTCCACAAACATGGCTTCAGATTGGATCTTCTTTTCAAATTCATTATATGAACTTCAACAAGTTCCGTAGCTTCTTTAAATTTGTGAAATGAGGATGACAACAGTACTTTCTTCTCAAGGACACACATAAAGCACTTAAATATTTGATAGCTGCTAGTCACAATATTGGTGTTAGTATTTTGCCTTGGCAAAAAGTAAGGCCTACTTCTATTCAATAAACAATTGTTAATTGTCAACTAATACATAAGCTAATATTGTTAAGTTGCTTGGTATAATGCTTATCACAAAAATGGTATGCAATAGTTACATAAATACAAATAAAATCATGTATTTGGCACTTACTGCTGTTAGGTGGCTACTATCTCTCCTTATTAGAGGTAGAGCAGTGTCAAAAGCCAGCATCTGATTAAATAACTGAAATAACACCTAAGTACATACTCAATACTTTCATCTTTCTAAGCAATTTATATGATACTTTATTTAATCCTGACAACCCTATGAGGAAGGTCCTTTATACATCAACATTTATGCATCTCTTTGATTATCACTCATGCATTCATTACTAGATTTGGGAATCACTGTGTTCAAAACATATTGAACCATCAAGGCTGCTCGCATGAACTACTAAATACCTCTCAGGAAATGTAGCGAATAGTTTACATCCAACAGTAGTATAGTAAGAAGTCCCATTTGCCCAAAACTTTGTTAATACAAGGCATTCTCTAATTCTCCAAATCGCTAATAAAAATTTGTCATTACTTAGGAAAACAATATAAAGGGAAATGACTTCTTCTAAACGTCCTAGATAAAATAATCTACCATGAAAATTAATGTCTCCTAGGCAACAAGGAAATCAGACACAATGAAAAAGAAATACTGTTCTCTTGGTAAAAGAATAAAAGTGTGTTTCCTTTTAAATAGAAAAATAAAGTTGCTATTCCAATATGGCTGGGAACATTAAGGTTCACTGTAAAAAGTAATCTGCTATTTTTATACCCTGGCATTACTCAGTGAATGGCAGGAATCTAGACCAACCCTAGAAGGCACAAATGTCTTTGGGGGGACATCAGAAAAAGCCTTAACTCCAGACAGTTCTACCAACTGGAGAGTAGGTTTCTCTTTCAATTCACTTAAACACTAGGGGCTCAATTGTTAACCAAGAATGTTAATGAGCTTATTAAAAGCTGGTGGCTAATGGATCCCAAGGCTAACCTTAAGAGGAAGGATGACCTGTCATCTAACTGAGAAACAACACAATCTGAGCTGGCCACGCTCTCAAACATATTTTATTGATGACTTGGAAAATAAGGCACATAAATGAATGGTTGAAGACATACAGTGAAGTTTATTTCATTTATAAAACATTCTAACCTACAGGCATCTGTCAAAATTCCACAGGAGACAGTAGAAGAGGATCCTACAGGAAGATAACAAGGTGAACAAAGAGAAAGAGAAGACAACTTGAAGTGTCCCAGAATTTAAGCAAACAAGCCTACCTGTAACATTGTTATACAAAGAGACTTTTTTAGTGAAGTATATTAAGTCATCAACTTATGTCACTAAAAAAATTTTCAATTGTTAACCAGTCAAAGAAAATCCAAAACCTCAGCTATTTATAAACAGAAAACACATAGGCATTTCAAAATGCCAACTGCCTTTTCAAGATCTCACTTCATCAGTTACTTCTCTGTTCTGTCACTTTTTTTTTTTTTTTGGTACATCTGCTTATTTTACATATTTAACCTCATTCTCACCAGTTCCTTCCCTTTCTTTTAAAAAGATGTTCAGAGATTACATACACTTAAATGACCTTCCCTCGTTAAACTCTAATCACCTATTCATCCAATAAATATGTATTACATACTTGCCATATTCCAAATACTATTCTAGCGGTAAATATGACAGACCAGGCCTCTGCTCTCTTGGAATATTCTAGGCACACGGTGAGGATTGCAAGCAGTAGAGACTACAAACCAGTCAACAAGGAAAAATATTCTGATTGTGACTTGAAGGAAACCATCAAGATGTAAGAACAGGTAGGGACTTGGAGGAGGCAGAAGTGGCTGCGTCAAAAGGAAGGGAAGCTCAAGTTTGATCCGAGACTTGAATGATAAGGAGTCCACTATACATGACTATATGGGGATGAAGTGTTCCAGGTGGAGAAAACAGCAATTGCCAAGGCAAGAATGATTTCGACATCTTAGAGGAATGGAATAAAGAGCGAGGGGTGGAGTCTAACAGCAGGCAGCAAAGTAGAGGTGGGGACAAGGGTTTGAAAGATGAGCAGGGACCAGATCATACAAGGTCTTAGGTGGTGTTTCACTTAATGAGTGAGGAGAGACTCGTGATGAGAACGATTTAAACTCCAAGGTGTTCAGGGTCTAAATTTGACTTTCAAATCACGATTTTACTATTGTACATTAAAAAGCATCTCAGGACGCCAGGTGCAGTGAATCATGCCTGTGATCCCCTTTGGGAGACAAAAGTGGGAGGATCCCTTAAGCACAGGACTTCAAGACCAGCCTGGGAAATATGACAGACACTGTCTCCAAAAAAAGAAAAGAACAAGGGAAAAAGGAAGGGGAAGGGGAAGGGAAGAGAAAATAAAGAAAAAAATTATCTGGGTGTGGTGGCGTGTGCCCATAGTCCCAGCTACCCCAGAGGTTGTGGCATGAAGATTGCCTCAGAAGCTTAAAAAAATGTACACACCCCATTACCAGATTATTTTTCTGTTAAGACTTTTTAAAAGTGACATACAATTTACATACCATAAAATTCACCCTTCTAAAGTGTACAATTTGATGGTTTTCGGTATGTGCTAAATTGCACAATTATCATAACTATCTAACTCAGAATACTTTTACTCCCAAAAGAAAACCATACCCTTTATCAGTCATTTCACATTTTCCTCTCACCGACAGCCCCTGGCAACTATTATTCTACTGTCTCCATGGATTTGTCTATTCTGGACATTCCCTATAAATAGTCATACAATACGTAACCTTTTATGTATAGCTGATTTCACTTAGCATGTGTTCAAGGTTCACCCACGTTGTACAATGTATCAATCTTTTATTCCTTGTAAAGGCTGAATAATATTCCATTGCATGTATATACCACGTGTGTTTCTCTATTCATCAGTTGCTATACATTTGCTACTATGTTTTTAGACATTTGTGAATAGTGCTGTGAATATTCAGGTGCAAATTTTGTGTGGATTTATGTTTTCATTTATTGAGTGTACATCTAGGAGTGAAACTGCTGGATCACATGGAAACTCTATATTTAATTTTTTGAGGAACTGCCAAGCTGTTTTCCTTGTGGCTGTACCATTTTACATTACCACCACCAATGAATGAGGGTTCCAGTCCTCCACATCCTCGCCAACAGCCCACTCCCAGATATTTTAATTTACTTGATCTGGTTGAGACCTGGGCATCAGGCTTTTAGGGTTTATTTTTAAAGTTCCTCCGATTATTCTATTCATAATGTACAGTGAAGGCGAAGAAGCCCTTATTCCAGTCTGTCCATTGCCAACTTGGTAAGTATTTATACCTCCTCCTTCTTCCTGATAAGTATTCATACCTACTCCCTCTTCTGCTCCAGAGCTCTTTAGACCTGTTACTTGATGCCACCAGCCCTCTCAATGTCATCTGCTTTATAGCAGACTCATCCAGTGACAGAAGCAAAGACAAATAATGAAGACATAGTCTTACACTTCTAACAGTCTCATTTATTTCTGAGTTGGGCCAGTGTCTGCTTGAAATCCTCATGGTTATCCCCATGTCTGCTGGGTTTTCCCCCTGCACTCTGGTTTCCTCCCTCATCCCAAAGATGCATGTTAGGTTAAGTGGGGTGTCTACATGGTCCCCCAGTCTGAGTAGGGGTGTGTGGAGTGTGCCCTGAGAGGGGAGGGTCCTGTCCAGGGTCGATTCCTGCCCTGGACCCTGAGCCGCCAAGACAGACTCTGGCCACCTGAGACCCTGAACTGCAATGAGTGGGTAAATAATTGTTTTTATTAATCTTTCTTAAATTTATGTAGAGATCATCTTTATTTCTATTTTTAATATTACAAATATATTGGTTTTTATTTAGAAGTTTGGTGATGTTTTTGTGAGCAGAAATATGCCACAGGAATTTTTTTTAAACCATTAGCCTATGGTCAAATTTATTTTATTATACATTGTTTTGCTTAAAGTTGTAATTTCTAAGAACCTACCTATGACTTAAGTGAGGACTTTATTTCCACGTACTGTGAATCACCAACCCCCTTCTCCCACTGATTGATCCAATGGAGACCTTTTATGCAAAAAGAGTTCACCAGTAAATATTTTATATATACATATACACACACACACACACACACACACACACACACACACACACATGCTCCTAAAGTTCTTTTCATCTAGTGAAGAAAGATACAGGGTATAAATGGATACTTCTATGTTTTATGCTTCAACCTGACCTCAAGTATTAAACACAGTATCATATTTGCAAAAATGTGTAAGATTTAAAACTACTTTTGTCACTTTATAAAATGTTTTCTTCTAAATTAAGCACAGGTGGTGAAGGTCTAAAACACCAGAATCAAGGCCTAGAGCTTTGTGTTTGTAGAAAATATCAGGGAAAGGCCAGGTGTGGTGGCACATGCCTGTAATCTCAGCACTTTGGGAGGCCTAGGCGGGCAGATCACTTGAGGTAAGGAGTTTGAGGCAAGCCTGACCAACATGGTGAAACCCCATCTCTACTGAAAACATAGAAAATTATCTGGGTGTGGTGGTGGCCATCTATAATCTCAGCTACTTGGGAGGCTGAGGCAGGAGAATCACTTGAACCCTGGTGGCAGAGGTTGCAGTGAGCCAAGATCATGCCACACATTCCAGCTTGTGTGACACAGCAAGACTGTCTCACAAAAAAAAAAAAAAGAAGAAGAAGAAGAAGAAGAAGAAGAAAAAAAAAATCAGGGAAAGACAGAAGAAACCTGAATATAAAGGCAACAGATTTCTACACTGAAACACAAAGTGTGGCATGACTTCTCAGTATGATAGAGGCCAAGATTCGTTTCTTCTTTTCATTTTGAGATTCTTCTTAATGGTTTAAAAAAAAAAAAAACCAAACCATGTTTTCAAGTTGACTATAATAGCGGAGAGGAACTTACAGGTTTTAATATGAAAATAACACGGACAAGAATTAGAAGTTGAAAATCACCTTACTGTTATGTATCTTTCTGGAGTAATCAAAATTTCTACTATATTATAGTCTCTATAGAGTCAAAAAAGATCCACAAATATTCATCTCCATGGACTGTATGAAGACACTATGGATGTGGGAGGACATCAGCTCAGAAATGATGTGAAAAGCTTGTATGGTAAATCTAAATCAACTGTGATCTTTCAGAAGAAGGAGCTTCCAAAGGGGTTCCTGTAGCATCCCCCACCAGAGCAAGGCCAGTCAGAGGTTAAGAACCATTGGGTTTTTTACTTTAACACTTCTGACATGTTATTTTAAAAAGAAATACCAAAGCAAACACTACATAAATTATATTTTGAACATTTGCATTGAACAAATTAAAGTTCCCAACACAAGTAAATACAAGAAAACAATTACTGTTCTGCTCATGAGAGAAACGATTCCACTATTTTTTGATTCCTGAATTGTTTGCAATATTGGTGGCAAAGCAATGATGCTCATAAGTTTTTCATAAAATAGGGCATAAGGCTAATTACAGTGTCAATTATAGCTATGTGTCATTTGTACTCTATAGACTTACTCCTATTTTAAGCATTCTACCATATCCTTCCAATATTTAATGATGTTATTCACAAGTTAACTACATGAGTGATACATTTTTTATGTAATAGTGTAGTACAGGTGATACAACCTTGTAAGAGAACAAGTACATAATTCACATCTTTCTTCAATCCTTTATGCTAGCATATGGAAAACCACTTGAAGACAACCAGATATAAATTCAAGGCCTTGAATCCAAAGCCATCCCAAACTACTGATTCCCGATGTTCTCCCAGGCCCTCAGGAGATGACCATTAAGGGAAATCATAAAAAGGCAAACTGCAGCCTCTATGTTATGTCCCCACTAAAGCCAGTAAAGCCAGACTTTATTGTTGCTGAGAGGTTCTTGCTCATGGGGTCTCCAAATAGAGCTTCCCAACTTCAGCAGAGTTGCCTATTATAGAACATTAAGAAAAAAAACAGATGAATTTACAGTAATCAAGTCCTGACTCTTCTTCTACCATCATGGGTTTTACAGCACAGCATTATCCAGGGCTCCATTCAGGGTAATTTTGCTTTTTCATTGCTTGACAAATGCCTTCCCATTTCTCTGCACCCTAGACAAACTGGTATTTCTCAGCAGCTCTAAAATGACAATGGCAGTTTTCTCTTCATCGTTTTTTCATTTCTTCATCCTCTCACCATGACAGGCACTCATCGGGGGATCTCCAATCCTACCCACCTCATTACCTCTTCATTCTATTTGTCACCGTTTGGAATTTCAGAACTCTTAATTATTAGCTTACTCTTACCAACAGTAACGAGGCTCTGGCTGCCTACTGGGAGCAGCATCGAACGCTAACGAGCTAGCAGATCGAGACCCACACCTGAATCCCATCATGTGGTTCCATTGTTCTGGCCAGGTGGGACATTTCTGTCTATAGACAAGCATCTGCAGGAGAGCTGGAGTTTGCAGGGTGGCTATTACGCATTCACTTTGGTCTTATGATTCACACTGATTCAAGCAGCTTTCCTGTGTGGTCCTACTCATTTACATACTGAGTATTGCCTCCCTTATAATAACACTTACTGTTTATTTCTGCCTTGGCCTCCTTTTCACTTGCATAAGGGCTTACTGGAGCTAAGAGTTCTCAAAGAAAACACTAATTGGTCATTTTCTTATAGCTGCTTTTGATCCCCTCCTGACCTCGAATGAAAAATGAGTCTCTCACAGCCATCCGGATGATCTGTCTGTATACAGACCTTCCTTGACACTCCCACAATAGTCAGCATATTGCCTCAACACAAAAGAGGCTAGACAAATGTTAATTGACATCTCTATGTTTTCCGAGCATCAAAGACAGATCCAGATTCAGAGGAGACAGAAAGATAAAGGATTAAGGAGGAGGAGCTGGTCCCTCTGAAAAGACGACAAGCATGTCTTTATACAGTTAATGAGGAAAGATGCAACTGACCCAAAATCCTTAACTTCCTTGACTTCCTATATTTTCACAGCAACAAGAGCCTTGCACCAATGCGGACAAATGAGCACTAGTCAAATACTCCTGTGTGCCCAGCCTACATTAAGCACTTGACCTGCATTTGCTCATTTAAACCCCAATAGCCTGTACGGTAGATATGGAAGAAAACAAAACCCAGAGAAGTCAAGCAACTTGATCAAGGTCACCCATTAGCTAAAAGCCCAAAGCTCTTCTGGTCACCTAACACTGCTCATAAAAGGGTGAGGCAAAATGAGGGCCTCGGGTGGGTTTTGGAATAGCAACACCCTGAAGGTGATAGAAGCTGGTGGCAGAGATGAGGAGCAGTGGCATCACCTAGGTGTCTAACTCTGCCTTTGTCCCCTGTAGCTGCTGCCTTCTATCCAAAGCGACCACTTTGTTGAACACTGTGTAGGAAGGACCTGGCTCAGGGCAAAGGATGCTCTTTTTTCCCCCCCACAGTTTTATACAGCTAAGAGAAGCCATTTCTGAAAACAGGACTTGGAGGTCAACGTTTACGTATGATGCTAGCAAGGCCACCTCCTGATGATACCCATGATGGAGAGCATTAAAAACCTTGTGCAGTAACATTTAAAACCGCCATTTGTTAACCATAATAAGAGCTAATATTCCTGCTGCCCTTGGTATATACCAGACAGTATGCTATTACTGCTTTATGTAAATATCTCACTTAATCCTCTCCAAAGGCTTGTGAGGTATTTTTATCATCCTAAGTTTACAGAAGAAAGCACTGAGAGTTTAAGCCCCTTGCCCAAGTTCACAAAGTATTAAGTGATGGAGCTGAGATTTGTAACCGAGTATGTGACACTGGTCTCCCCACCTCCAGCAGTGCTAAGAAAGATCTTCTGCCCACACAGCGTTATGTGCTGTACTTTTTTCATGTAAATGATCACTCCAAATGTCTACATCCTGGTGGGTGAGCGGAGGAGGTGACAGGAAGAACAAAAAAATTAGATACGATGTCAAGAAAGGAATTAATTTTCAAGTGCACAATTGCTGCTGCCCACAGAGTCAGTCTGTTTGGTTTTCCATAGGTATAAAGAGATTACTCAGCGTCCACAAGGTGGCCATGCCAGGTCTCTCAGGGTCAAGTGGACAGGCCAAGGGTGTACCCAAGCTCTCCTTAGCTTTCTATATGGCTCTGCTTCGTCTGCTTGCTTGGTTCACCCATGCCATCAGAGAAACCAAGTTGGGATCAATGCTATTTCAAGCATATGCCAGTTAGTAGGGGTAATTTATGGCAACTGTCACTGCCATGAGGGCTGAGAAGCACAACATAATTACTAAAAGACTGTTAAGCAATCACTAATTAAGTGTATAGATATTTTTGAAAAATGCATTTTAAGTCCAAGAAAAACAACGATGTGTGTTCTCCCAGTGCACAATGTATGAGCTCTGTAATCTTAAAGCCTTTTGCTTTTAAAATACTATCTCAAATGCCAGCTATTAGTAACCCATACATTTGCACCCTGGTTTCACGGCAAAAATGAGGAAGGACCATTGCTTTCCAAAAAAAAAAAAAAAAAAAAAAAAAGGTAACAAATAGAATTTTTAAAAAATGTTTCTCTTGAAAATTTTAGCCCAGTTTCAAGTGATCTTGTTTAGGAAACCCCCTATCGAGAGTCCTGCCAGGACAGAGCTGTGCTGGCATCATCTGACTCCTACCTTTGTAGCCTTTGCCTTTGTGTGTTGCAAAGCCTGTTAGAAGTTCATGGAAGCACTGCTCAGAAGACAGAGGTGTGCACTAGAGCCCACCTCAGTTTTGTTTTTTAATAGGGAAGCACTCTCCAGTCATCTCCCTGACCCACGTCCCTGACTGGTACACACAGGGTCACATGAAACCGTTCCATGGCTCAGACCAGGGTTTTGAGCATAGATTTCCCTTAGTAATGGCACATGCTTGAAGTAGGGTTGCTCCCAACTTAAGTATTTCTCTGACGTCATGGGTGAACCAAATCAAGCAGATGAGGCAGAGTCACATAGGGAGCTCAGGAGAGTTTGAGTATGCCCTTGGCCTGTCCACTTCACTCCTGAGTGTAATGACTCAGCGTGGTCTTTGGAGTTATAGGATGACATTATTTACTTCTTCTCTTGCACAGTCCAGAAAGAACATTTTCCACATTAAATGCAGATTCCCAGATCTCTGAGCTCCAGTCAAAAGTGTAAAAGTTGCTTGGTAAACTGACTGCCCGGGGTCTTTTGTACCACTAAGGGCCCGCCCCTAGCACTCATGTTGTGGCTTCTTCCTTCTGCACTTATGGCAGATGTCGCTAGTTAACTATGACATGTTCTCCCATAGGGTATGAACAGAATCTTCCAGATAGCCATCACCAATCAATCAGAGTTGCTTCATGACATGCAAAATCTATGACTCATTTCACTTTTAGATTTTAATAATCCAGGGAAACTTTTCATGGCAGCCCTGAGATGGTTCCATCCATTTCGAGCTAAGAATGTGATAATACGTGTATCTTCCAGAATCTGGACTCTTTCAACTAGAAACATGAATAACAAACTTCTAGCACTGAAATAACATGTTCTACAGTAATCCTCTAACTAATCACCTTGTTAATAAATATCTAAAGACCACATTTTTCTTTGGGCTTCCAATTTTCGTGGGGAACATTTTGATTGTGACATAATTTTTAAATTAGTGGGTTTATATATAGTTTTGTGTTAGTAAATGTCAAGCTTCTTACTAATTAGCAAATTCTGTAAATCCACAGCAGTATTAATTTTCAACTGTATGGGGAATTAATACAAGAAAAAAAAAGAAATAAAGAGACAATTAAAATTTCCCTAGAGGCCCTCATTTATATAAAATTCAGCACAAAGCAAGAAAACATTAACCCATTTTGAGGGTGCATTTAGAAAGAATTACAAAAGATGTGTCAATGTCACAGAGAACAAGTGAAGCATGCATTCACTGTTGGCGCACTCTGTTATAGCTAAATTCTCTAATGACATTTTCTCAAGTTACAGTTGCTGAGATGTCCTCTCTTGCCTTGATGCTCTTTACCAGCACTTTCTCATTTAATAAGGTTTTTATTATTTCTTTACTGATGTTTCCACTCAAATTCCTGGTGTGCTTTCTCTTTAGAGGACAATGCATAGTATAATGTTCTGATCCTCAAAATCTGCCCCACAAGAGGTCTCTTGCTAACTAAGTGCTTGCTAATATCCATTCCACATTTCCCACTAACCGACTGAGAAGATGGAAAACATATGTATCTCTGGGCTCCTGTTTAACCTCGCAGCTCTAGAAGATGAGGAAAACCGTATCCCTCTTACGGGCACTTATGCCATTTCTTATGAAGCCATCCCACATACTGTTAAACAAATCTGACTGTTTTTCAGATTCCCCTTTAACTGCTTAAGCTTACTGCTAAGATGCTGGAGTCTTCCTGTGGTGGTGGCCATGGAAACCACCTGTCTGTATCATGGCATGAGGTCTTTTCTTCGCTTTTCCTGGCATGCCAGGCTACTGGGGACAGGCCAGAGCCCTATGTTTAGACAAGTCAAGTACAGATGTTTAAGAAGGACAGCTCCCAACGGCTTCAGATCATAGCTAATACCAAAATTAAACTGTAACATGGTATGCTCTGATGGGGAAACTGTGCACAGTTTGTAAGTATACCAACAAGACAATACACAGATAATTGTAGGTTCCATTTGGGGGCAGTTTTCTTCCTTTATCACGGCTATCAACGATACAATCTGCTGCAGAAGAATGTGATGTTAACCAATTAGCGTAACACATAGAAGTGCCTGTCTTGTCATTCTGTATTATTTACAGTGCCTGGGACACAACACAGGCATCTCATAGGCAGAGTAATTATGCATTTGCTTCTCTATCTTACATATTAGATAACGATCTCCTTGAGGACTGGGAATACTGTCAGAGATTGGGATTGCCTACCAACCCCCTCCCAAGCAGACCTAAGCAGCCGGGTGGTAGGCAAGAACAGCTTCAGGAATGGCTAGGCAGTTCCCAGTAGTGTCTGCAAATTCTGTAAGTAAATTTTACTTACTTACTTCTGTAAGTAAATAAGTAAAATCTTCTTAGGCCAGAAACCAAAATGGGTCTTTCTGCTCCCTCACCCAAGCCTGCAGTGGCACTCTGTCCTGCCCTCCTCTTTCAGTTTGAGGTTGAAAATGGTAACGGGAAGAACCAGGCAGGCCTTACCTGGCCTGTTTACCACGTGGAGACTGATGGGCAGACTGTTCACAACCACAGGCAGTTCTGAGAGAAAGAGGACAGAAGAGAAAACTCATCGTCTAAAAGCAGAGGACCAGCTCTATTCTGTGTTCCTTCCTACTCCCTTCCCCCACACCTCCCTCTCTCCCTCCCCCGCTACCTCCCTCTCTCTATCACATCAGGAGAAATGGCAACTGCTTTGCCTGGTGACAGAATAGAGCTGGTCCTCTACTTTCAGATGATGGGTCCAAGAGAAAGAGGATAGAATAGAGCTGGTCCTCTACTTTTAGATGATGGGTCCAAGAGAAAGAGGATAGAATAGAGCTGGTCTCTACTTTTAAAGAGAGGTGGAGGAGAAGGGAGGCTGAGGAAAGGGAGTAGGAAAGGACACAGAGTCAGGGACAAAAGAAAAGAGCCCCTTCCTAAGAATAAGGTAAGATTTTCATTTAGCATCCCCATATACACAGCAGCCAGCGCAGTGCCAGGCGAATAACTGATACCCAATAACGGTCAGCTAAATGAATAAATGGATTCATTCACTGCACTTTTCCATGTCTCCATCTCTAGTATTTAAGAGCTTACTGTTGTACATCAAACCAAACCAAAACAGCAGAATGTCCTAAAGCACTGACATGTGTGTAGAAATTACACATCAAATTACCAATCAGATAGACGCTAAGGTAGGACTGAAATATGGGCCAAACCCATTTTGAAAACAAAGAACAAAATCAATATTCAAAGTCAAGGTGGTAGGCAAGAACAGCCATTCTTCCAAAGCACCTGCACCCAAAGACACAGTCAACAAATTTCAGGCCATTCCTTCTCTCATTAAGTCAGTTACAGCCAAGTTAGAGAAGTGGAGTCCTCACAAGTTGCTGTTGATAGAATAAGAGCTAGTCAAAGAATGTTTGAGTCATTTTTTTCCAGCCTCAGATCATGAGAAAAAAAAAACCCACCTCAGTCAAGGATGTCAAAATAAACCAATCTGCAGTAGTCTTCTGGGCAGAGGACAGTCAATAGCTCAATTCTTCTCAGAGAGATGAACAAAAAGTTCAGGCCATTATCAGGATGACTTGAAAAGGCAACTCAGTGACTGAGCTTTGCAGTTCTGACACCATTCAAATAAAAATGAGAGCCAGAGATAGGAATGACGACTCATTCTCAGGAATGTCTGTGCCTATGCGTAGATGTGTCAGTAGACAACAGTTCACTACCAAATGGTCCAGGCTTTGGCAGCCTCATTTTTAAAAGGCCTGTTAGTAACTACTCAGGCACCATTCTTAGTATCAAAGCACTCTCTATTTTTTTATAGTGCACACTATGGGAATCTAGAAAAAGAGAAAGAGAAAAGACAAGGAAAAAGAAAAGAGAAGGAGAGAGAGAGAGAAAGAGAAAGAAAGAAAAGAAAGGGAAAAAAGAGACAGAGAGAAGGAAAGGAAAGGAAAGGGAGGGGAAAGGAGAAAGGGAAAGGGGAAAGGAAAGGAAATAGGAAAGGAAGAAAACGGGAAAGTGTGAAGATAATCCTGACTATCCCTAGGTAAAGTTATGACTGTCAGTTAACTTGATCCACTAGTTATTACCCTAAAACATGCTTTCTCTATTTGTTTTTTTTTGAGACGGAGTCTTGCACTGTTGCCTGGGCTGGAGTGCAATGATCTCGGCTCGCTGTAACCTCTGCCTCCCAGGTTCACACAATTGTCCTACCTCAGCCTCGTGAGTAGCTGTGATTACAGGAGCACACCACCACACCTGAATTTTTTGTATTTTTAGTTGTGATGGGGTTTCACTATATTTACCAGACTGTTCTCGAACTCCTGACCTCATGATCCACCTGCCTCAGCCTCCTAAAGTGCTGGGATTACAGGCGTGAGCCACCATACCCAGCCGCTCTATTTTTAATTTGAGTTCTCATTCATTTATTCAACATCTACTGTGTACCAGGCCCTGTGTTAGATGCCAGTGAAACAATGGTTAATGAGAAAAAAAATGTCACATCATGGAACTCATGATTTATCTGTCTTATAATTAATCTATATCATTTTATTTAACAACTACATACATTAAATACTGCCCTTTTATGATTATGGAAAGACAGCAGTGAACAAAATAGACAGTCTCTATTCTCTGATCCAGGGAAAAAGACTAAACAAGTTAATAAGATTTTCAGATAGGAGAGCTAGAAAAACATACATTGGGATAATGCAGCTTACAGTCAGTGACAGCATGGCAGTAGGATTGTTGTTTGAGATAAAATGGCCTGGTGGCTTCTCTGAGAAGGGAAGTCTCACTTGAGACTGGCGAGTTAAGCCAGCAGTCCAGGAAGGGTGTTTGTCAGAGTGGTCTGCTTTTCCCCACTCCTAGGTTTTAAGAGGAGTCAGACACTGACTATTATTAGGAAAGTAAGTTACTTGGTCTATTTGGAGGGTTTAATATCAGCCAGCACCTTAATATTCTACGTGTGGTCTGGGGAATACCAGCATCAGTATCAAAGAGGAGCTTGTTAGGAATGCAAATTCTGAGCTCCACTCCAGATCTAATTGATTAAAATCTGCGCTTAATCTGATCCCTATGTAATTCATATGTGTATTAAGACTTTGAAAAGCCCTAGAGCTAGCAACCTTGGCTAAGACCTGAAGTCATGTCCACCAAGCCTGGCCTCTATCAGCCATTCCTTTATTTCGGAACTCATGTGAGAAATTTGAGATCCCAGGCATAGAGTAGGGCTGCTATTTAGTGGAGGCCCTCAAGACCCTCTAAATAAAGGGAAGAACAAGTACAGAGTTCTGATGTGGGCCAAGCTGAATTATGAGTGAAAGAAAGAGAAATAAAGGCAAAGCCATTTAAATTATATTCCTATAGAAATGGCTAGCCTTTGGAAATTTTTAGGCAAGGGAAAAGTGATATGATCTACTTGAAATTTTGGAGAAGTGGCTCTGTGTGCTGCAGAGAGTGAACAATAGCCAAGCAAGCATGGAGAAGCCACATAGTTAAGAGGCTACAAAGGTGAGTCAGAGGATAAGTGATGGGGACTTGAGCTAGTGAGGCAGCAGTGCACATATTTTGGATATGGTCTGGGAGAAAAACTAGTATGTACTGATGAAGAGAAATGTGGGGCAGCAGTTAGGAAAGAGGATGGTCAAAGAACCAGTCAGTACAGTCATACCTCATTTTACTGCACTTTGCTTTATTGTGCTTCTAAAATATTTTTAGACCAACTAATAAGCCTACAATGCCCTTTTAAGTGTTCAAGTGAAAGGAAATGTCACACACCTCTCACTTGAAATCAAAAAGTAGAAATGGTAAGGCTTAGTGAGGAAGGCATGACAGAAGCCAAGATAGGCCAAAAGTTAGGCTTCTTGGGCCAAACAGCCAAGCTGTGAATGCAAAGGACAAGTTCTTGAAGGGAATTAGAAGTGCTACTCCAGTGAACACACAAACGGGAAGGAAGTGAAACAGCCTTATTGCTGATAGGGAGAGTTTGAATGGTCTGGACAGAAGACCAAGCAAGCCACAACATTCCATTAAGCCAAAGCCTAATTCAGAGCAAGATCCTAACTCTCTTTAATTCTATGAAGCCTGCGAGAGGTAAAGAAGCTACAGAAAAAAGTCTGAAGCTAGCAGGGACTGGTATATAAGTTCAGGGAAAGAAGCCATCTCCATAATATAAAATTGCAAGGTGAAGCAGCAAATGCTAGTACAGAAGCTGCAGCAAGTTTTCCAGAAGATCTGGCAAAGATAACTGATGAAGGTGACTCTACTAAACAATAGATTGTCAACAGAGAGAAAACAGCCTTCTACTGGAAGGAGATGCTGTCTAGGACTTTCCTAGCTAGAGAGGAAAAGTCAGTGCTTCAAAGCTTCAATGAACAGGTTGAATCTTGTTAGGGACTATTGCAGCTGGTGACTTTAAGTTGGAGTCAATGGTCTTGAACATTCTGAAATCTTGGGCCCCTTGAGAATGATACCACATCAACTCTGCCTATGCTTTGTAAATTGAACAACAAAGCTGGGATGACAGCACATCTGTTTGTTGCATGATTTACTGAATTTTTTAAGCCCCTTTTTGAGACCTACTGCTCAGGAAAAAGGATTCTTTTCAAAATATTACTGCTTATTGATGATGTACCTGGTCACCCAAGAGCTCTGATAGAGATGTACAAGGGGATGAATGTTGTTTTCACACCTGCTAATACAACATCTATTCTGAAGCCCACAGATCAAGGAGCAATTTTGACTTTAGAGTCTTATTACTTAAATACATTTTTAAGGCTGTAACTGTCATGGACAGTGATTCCTCTGATGAATTTGGCTAAAGTCATTTGAAAACCTGCAAAGGATTCACCATTCTTGATGCCATTAAGAACATTCATGATGCATAGGAGGTCAACATGAACATAGTTTGGAAGAAGTTAATTCCAGTCCCCATGGATGACTTTGAGGGGTTCAAGAAGTCAGTAGTGAAAAAAACAAGAAAACTAGATTTAGAAGCCTGAAGATGTGACTGAATTGCTGTAATTTCATGATCAAACTTGAACAGATGAGAAATGGCTTCTTATGAGTGAGCAAAGAAAGCGATTTCTTGAGATGAACTCAACTCCTAGTGAAGATGATGCAAACATTGTTGAAATGACAACAAAGAATTTGGAGTATTACACTAACTTGGTTGATAAAACAACAGCGCTGTTAAAGACGATTAATTATAATTTTAAAATAAGTTCTACCATGGGTAAAATGCTATTAAATAACACTACATTCTACAGAGAAACCTTTTATTAAAGGGAGAGTCAATCAATATGGCAAACTTCATTTTTATCATAAGAAATTGCCACAACCACTCAACCTTCAGCAACCACCAGCATGATCAGTCAGCAGCCATCAATACTGAGGCAAGACCTTCCAGTGATGACCTCATTGAAAGCTCAGATGATCATTCACATTTTTTAAGCAATATTTTTAATTAAAGTATGTACATTTTTTAGACATAATGCTATTATATACTTAATAGAGTGCAGTATAGTATAAATACAGCTTGTATAGATATGCATTGGGAAACAAAAAATTCACATGCCTGATTTATTGTGATATTCACTTTGTTACAGTGGTATGGATCTGAACCCACACTGTATCTGAGGTATGCCTGTACCACTATGAGGCATGCAGGTGGGCATGCTACCCATGCTGCCTCCAGGCACTGTAGCTGACCCCCAACTGGGCTGATCCCAGATACAAAATGCAAGAATTCATAAACAATACAACTCTTTCAGTTGATGAAGAACGCTGTAACACCTAGTTCCCACTTCTATTCTTCACTGTTGCATTCTAACAGGTGCCTATTATTCCTTTAAAAATATGAGACAATGGATTTCAGTGATTCACAAAAAAGGGAAATTAAACAAAATGAATACTAACTCAGACAAATATTTCAAGCAAATAGATAAAAGACTACTTTTTTAAAAAATCTGAATATTCAAGATAACGTGCTCTCTTAACAGTTTGTGTTTGGCATTAAGAGAGATTGAAAATTGCTAGACTTCCCAACACTTTGAGAAACAGTTGCCACCTAACTATAAAGCAAAATGAACTAAACTTGCCACTGGAACTCAACCTTTAAGTTTTTAAAAAGACCATTTTTAATGAGTTCCCTTTCAGTTCGTAGTCAAGCTCATCTTTTTGAACTTGATCTTTATTTTTAACAGGAGCACATACTTAAAGAGATAGAAGGCAAAGAGAGGTCAGCAGCGATCATCTTTACTTATAAGAGACAAAGCATTTCTCTTGGAAAAGTCAACATACTGTTTTGGGGACTTAAACTTTGAATATTCTTTCTAGAAAACACATTTATGACAATTCATTATGCTAGATATTATTTTTTTTTTCTTTTCAAAAGTATTTTCCCCTTTGTGTCTTCCTAGGGCTGGTGAAAACAGGCCTTCTAACTCTGGGCTTGCCTATTTATTGCCTCTCTGTGGCTGAAACCCAGACATTTTTCCTATTATAGTTTAAGTGTTTTTATGTATGTTTTATACCCAAATTCAGTAAAGGTTTGACACAGACCAAGGTAACATTTCAGGCAGTATCTTTAAAATAGAAATCTATTTTCAGGTTCCAAGATGTAGAACAGTCGGTTTTGAATTTATAACTTTGATACCAGCAGTTTCCTCTTTAAATGTACTTCTGAGGATACCTCCTGGTCACCAAAGGAGGCTAGCTTTGTTTATTTCAGTTCTGTGATAAAATGATTGAGAACTGAGACTTTATTCCCAAAGAGGCTAATTCCTTTATCTTATTCTAAAGCCAATTGTTTTGCAAATTAGATCCACTGCTTATATAGTATGACATGTGAATAGATGTAAGGAAATCCATCACTACCACTCCAAGCATATGCCTACTGAGTAATGAGTTCTCAGGATCACCTTCATGTTTGAAGACACCAGGATGATATAAGTAGATAAGAATGTAAGCTCTAGTGTCAGACTGCTTGGGTTCTTATTCCATCTGGCTAGCTAGGAGACTTTGGGCAACTCGTTTCTCTGCATCTCAGTTTCCCCATTTATCCTCGATGGTAGTACTTCCCAAATTAGTCACCTCATATATAGACACACATATATATTTATATATGTACATATATTTTTAAATGTGTGTATACATATACATGTATGTATTTGTGTGTGTGTGTATATATGTGTGTGTATATATATATGTACTTTTTTTTATTTTGAGACAGAGTTTTGCTCATGTTTCCCAGGCTGGAGTGCAATGGCATAATCTCAGCTCGCTGCAACCTCTGCCTTCTGGATTCAAGCGATTCTCCTGCCTCATATATAGCTGCTTTATTGAGATGTAATTCACATATCGTACAATTTGCCCATTTAAATGATACAATTCAGTGGTTTTTAATCTATTTACCCAGTGGTACAATCATTACTACAACCAATTTGAAAATGTTTTCATCACTGCCTGGGGATCTTTTAAAAATTCCAAAGCCCAGACTATGCCACAAATCAATTATATCACAGTCTCTGGGGGTGGGACACAGACATCAGTAGTTTGCAAAGCTCCCCAGGTAATTCCAATGCACAGATATGTTTGGGAAGCCATGCTGCATTGGAATCACTGTCAGAGTTTCAGGGAAAATAAACACCGAAATAAAGAGGAGATGTCCAGCAGAGAGACGGTGGGAATAATCATACGAAGGATGTATTTCATGGGAAAGACTATTTAAAGAATTACACTGGAACTTTTATAATCTAGACTAAAACAGCAAATTTTCTTACTCATTAGTAAGTAATGTATCTCCAGGTACAGTATCTCTGAGAGTATGTGTAAGTTGGGAACAAGAGTGTTGAGGTAGGAAAGGGGTCAAGAGATGGGAATCTATAACTTATCTATCACATTTCAAGACATTTCCAAGTTTCTTGGCCTTCTAAAAACCTACCAATTAGCCTTCAGGATGCCATTAAAGTGCCACCTCTTTGTGAAACCTTTTCCCACTGAGGTCACAGTTTGATGCCTCTTAGAGTTCTGCATTTGGTATAATACAGCAGTTATCACCCAGAGTCCCACACGTTAGAAGCTGGTCACCTTCACCAGGTCAAGAGCTCTTTGAGAGCAGAAACAATACTTAGTTCATTAAAAAAAAATCTCTATTTCTAGGTCCTTGAGGAATCGCCACACTGTTTTCCACAGTGGTTGAACTAATTTACACTCCCACCAACAGTGTAAAAGTGTTCCTATTTCTCCACATCCTCTCCAGCATCTATTTTCTCCAGATTTTTTAATGATTGCCATTCTAACTGGCGTGAGATGGTATCTCAATGTAGTTTTGATTTGCATTTCTCTAATGACCAGTGATGATGAGCATTTTTTCACATGTTCTCACTCATAGGAGGGTGTTGAACAAGGAGAACACATGGACACAGGGAGGGGAGCACTATACACGGGGGTCTGTTGGGGGGGAGGGGGGACAGCGGGGGGGTGGGGAGTTGGGGAGGGATAGCATGGGGAGAAATGCCAGATATGGGTGAGGGGGAGGGAGGCAGCAAATCACACTGCCATGAATGCACCTATGCAACAACTTTGCATGTTTTTCACATGTACCCCAAAACCTAAAATGCAATTAAAAAAAAACAAAAAAAAAAACTCAAGAGCATAGCACATGTTTTGGCACAGTGTTGATAAATGTTTGTTGGATTGAACCAAAGTGAATTCACATCCACTATGGTCAACACAAAAATGTAAAAAATAGTGCACTTGTGCCAAAGTTTCCAGAACACTTAGTGGCCACCGTAGCTCTCAGAAGACTGGCAAGCAAGACCTGTAATTTTGCTCCATAAGGAACACTGTAAAAGCAATGTTTGGGATATTTAATAACTCCACTGAATAAATGGCCCAACCGCAAGCTGGTATTAAGAACACTGAATGGAGGCCAGCACGGTGGCTCACACCTGTAATCCCAGGACTTTGGGAGGCCAAGGCAGGTGGATCACTTGAGGTCAGGAGTTCAAGACCAGCCTGGCCAACATGTTGAAATCCCATTCCCCCGTCTCCACTAAAAATACAAAAATTAGCCAGATGTGGTGGTGCGTGCCTGTATACCCAGCTACTCAGGAGGCTGAGGCAGGAGAATCACTTGAACCTAGGAGGAGGAGGTTGCACTGAGCCGAGATCACGCCACTGTACTCCAGCCTGGATGACAGAGTGAGACTCTGTGACAAAAAAAAAAAAAAAAAAAAAAAAAAAAAAAGGGAATACTGAATGATACACTGAGATCAAGAAAAAAAAATTACCATTCAGGGGAAAGAGATTAATTAACATCAATTAATTTTCTCTTACAGGAGTAGATTATGCATAAGTCTTTGGGCTTCTGAGGAGAATTTGGGAAAATTTTACAGTAAACAGAAATTTGCATATGCACTGGGAGCAAAAAGTGGGTCCCCAGACAGGTCACCTGGGGTATATTCAAGATCAAGAACAAAAGACCAGCATTTCTGTAAGTGTAGAGTCATGAGGGTGGGAATAAAAGAAAGGCAGGCTTTAGAGGGAATACAGAAACTTATGGATTCAAAGAAATACAATTATGATTACAACAGAGCTGCACTGTTACACAGTAAGTAATACTATCAAGTGCCCTCTCTGGACAGAGTGTTCTTTGAAAAACAAAATGCAGAACAGATCAGAAAGCAAGGTAACAAAAGCTAATGGGTAAAGTCCATCAGAGGAAAAATTACCTTTCCTTAGCATCTTCCTTCAAGTACAAAATAATTATGTTTTATTTATAGCATAGGAATAGAATATGAGACTTGCCATCTAGTAAACTCAGGAAAATAACTTCTTTGGTCATTGCTTTTTATTTATAAAATGAGTGCTTGGTTCAAGGCAATGTTTCCCAAGGTTTTTTTTTTTTTTTTTTTTTTTGGAAGATTTAACAGGCATTACTTAGAGTTAATAGATTCTAAATTATGGTCTCTTAAAACCAGCACCACCAGATTACCCATCAATACCTAACCAGTTAACAAGTTAACAAGTTAACAATTAGTATTTGGGCAGAAAGTAGATGCAGTATCTCTCCAATGTCAAGGCAGTTCAGACTGCTTTGAAACTGCTATTCTTCCCTGTGCATGTATACACACACACACACCCCTACCTATTTATAATTCCTTCTAAATATTTGAATGTGTTACTATATATTCATATATATAATTCCTTCTTTTAAATTACTTCAAGCTAAGCATCTGTAGGTTAGATTCACTCTGTATTTCATAATATTTATTTATAGACTATGTCCATCACATCCCAGCCCCTAGGCATGTTTACAAGTAAAATAGAAAAAAAAGAGACTATTGATAACATAATGGCTGGAAATCCACAGCCATCATTTTCAAAAAGATCACACAAATGCACATGGGCGCATGCGCGCACGCGCGCGCGCACACACACACACACACATACACACACACACAAATCTAAGGATCATCCTGGTATCCAGTGTGAATTCCATCAGTATTTTCAGTTCAAACCACACCCTGTGGTTTCTCTTTCTACTCCCTACACAATTCCTGCCATCTTGAGTCTTAAAATATAAAACAAAGAAACATATGGCCCATTGATGGAAAGGAGAGAAGCCTTTAGATGGGAGACCGCGTCAGATTCATCACATCATTTCTTTTGACAACCTAGGGCAGAGCTTAATGCTGGAGAAATGGAGAAAGGAAAGAGATAGTGGGAGCAGATCCGGGACCAGCTGGTGAGCAACTTGGAGAGTTCTTTCATCACCAAAACAACCTGCCTCCACTGAGGCAACACGCTGCTAAATGCTCAACCTGCAGCTTTTCGTTCCATCTTCTTCACGTCCCCACAAGGTAGTTCCTGTTATTTCCGTATTTCACTTGATAAAACTGAGGCTCAAGTTACAAAATATCCCAAGTTACAAAGCTACTAAGTGGCAGGTGTAGGACCTGCACCCAGGTCTTTCCAAGGCCAAAGCTCAGACTCTTCCCCAGGACTCCCTGACTTTTTGCTAGAAAGCCTGGGCTCAACAAGGTTAAGCCATTCACACAGAGCTCAGAGGTGGCAAGGCCTGGATGGAATGCAGTCACGAGGACAGCACGGGCACTGTCTAGAACTGTGTGATACTGCATGTTCTTTGATCAAACATCTCCTCTGAGGGTGTCCAATGGACATTTGTGACCATTTCCCTCTGACACTTCCCTTCTTCTGCAGAAGCACCCATCTCCTTTTGAATTTGAATGCTTTCCTCACAAATGTCCCCGCTCCTGTATTCTTTCTCCTTCTCTTGGACCCCCAAACCTAAAACTATAGTGGGTATGGAAAAGAGAGTCTCACGTGCTGGGAGAATCTTTCCGGAGGGCTTTCATCCCTTCCCAGCAGCCTGCAAGGTGAACTTCTGTTCCCTCAGGAACAAACCGTACGTGTCCTTCCTGAACGGCAGGATCCTGAACTGTCCTTCCTGAACTGAGAACGAACCTGTAGCATGCAGAGCAGCGCTAAGCAGCAGGAGAAGACACAAAAGGCAGGCAGCTCCCTGCTGCTCTCCAGAAAGGGGACAGAAGGGCAGCTGCCTCCATTTAAGACTGGGTAAGGGTGAGGAGTCAAATGATTATTATCACTTGGATACCAAACTAAAGAGTCCGCCGTCGGTGATCGTTCATTCTGCGTTCATTTATGTCTTGTGTACTCCTTTTTTTCTTTTGAGATGGAGTCTCGCTCTGTTGCCCAGGCAGAAGTGCAGTGATGTGATCTCAGCTCACTATAACCTCTGCCTCCCAGGTTCAAGTGATTTTCCTGCCTCAGCCTCCGGAGTAGCTGGGATTACAGGCACGCACCACCACACCAGGCTAAATTTTATATTTTAGTAGAGACAGCATTTCACCATCTTGGCCAGGCTGGTCTTGAACTCCTGATCTCATGTGCTCCACCTGCCTCAGCCTCCCGAAGTGCTGGCATTACAGATGTGAGGCACTGCATCTGGCTTATGTACTTTTGACTACTGTGTTCTACTTTCCAGTTTAAACAATGATCCCAGCAGCTAGGGGAGCTAGAAAGAGCCAGGAGTTTGGAAGCTTCTCAAGACACTGTGAGCCCTCTCCTTTTATCCTGACTTCTGCTTTCTCACTTTCTGCCTTTTCATGCAGAACAAGAAAAGCAACTCCAGCGAAGCCACATAAGCCTGCAATTTAGCTGGCAAATTGTCCCCAGCATCCCTGTATCTCCTTCTCCATCTCCTGTTTTACCACAGCTCTTCCTATTTTGAACATAGTTCAGAGTAATGCCAACTGTTGCTATATCACTTTAAACCAGTGTGGTACCTGGTGATGGGGCACACTTGAGGCAGGCGCTAAGAGCTTAGATGAGCCTTCAGCCAAAACTGCAAAGAATATATCGTGGCACACTCATCAGTTCTATAGCCTCCTCCAAATCCCTCAAGAATCCCAGGCTGGGAATGGCTACAACTTCAGGATTGTGAAGTTGTGTAAATGCATCTTTACATTGTCTACATGATGGAATACTTTGAAACAAAGGGCTTGAGTGTTTCCCTGCACCTCTTTTTCTTTAGTTAAAAACAAAGCTCTGTCAGTCGACTCATATTTATATAGTGCTCCCTACTCATCTCCTTTCAGTCCTTCCACTTGCCAGGATAAGAAAATTCAGTGCAGACAATCCCAGCCTTCCCAGACCTCCCTCCTCTTACCTGACAGAATCAGTTGTTGCCCCCACCCCGTGTATTCATGGCCCTTTGCACACTGCATTCCCCTTATTTATGTGCTTGCCTCCCCAGTTGACTCAGCTTCTTGAGGTTGGGAACATCGCTTGTGTCTGTCATATTTTTATAGGTCCAAGAATAGAGATGAAAGGCAAAAGTGGAGTAAAGAATAAAGGAAGAATAAACATTTTTAAAATCTTAGCCTCCAAAGTGTTTTCTTTCTAGCAGGTAAGACAAGACATACAGTGAGACGTGAGAAAAGGCAGTAAGTAATAAGGGTTAGAATGAAAAGGAAAAAGAAAGGGACTGCTGGACTTGGCTAAGGAGGTAGACAGCAAGCTAGTTAGAAACATGAATAGGTCTCAAATAGACACAGGTGCAAAAACAGGAATGAGAAAGGTATGTTGGAAAGGATGTCTAGTTCCAGAGTGCGCTGAGATTTGGGAAATCAGAAATGTAAGCTGAGCTCCAGACTTTCAACCAAACAAACAATTCCATTTTTTTCTTTTGTCTGAACATTAGAGAGGGGTACAAAAAGAATATTTATCTGGTTGTGATGTCCAGGAGGGCTGTAGTGGACTGGAACTCATTGCGGGGAGTCCCAATGGAAACCGTAGAAACAGGCTCACACAACAGCAGAGGAAACCCTTCATCGTTATTTTAATCAAACAAGATTTTCATTTAAAAGAATGGAAGAATTAAGAAGACCACAGCATAAAACCTAAGGACTAAAATTTACAGAGAGCAACTGGCATTGGAGACAGAATTCACAGGTCAGAAGAGAACTTGCAAATGTAAGTTCCAATTCTTGGAGAGATTCAAGAATATACTGCCCTGTAAGTTAAGGACAGGTTGTTGGTGCATGAAAAATAGAATTTATGCCTGACGGTTCACGTGAAGAGTTGTGAATGAAAGTAGAAGCAGTGTCAGAGAACAAATGAGGGATGCTGGGGCACCAAGGACGAGCAACGGGAGGGAGCCATGACCGCCACAACTGCTGAAAGGACAAGGGCAAAAGGCCGTTACTCCAAGCCACTGATGGCCACAGCCATGGAGGCCAACATGACTGGTGGGACATGTAGTTGCCGAAGAATATGGCTACTACCCTCTGGCAAATAAAGATAGGAGTGAGTATATTCACCTCCTTCTCTTCTCACTGTAAATTTATACTAGTGCCTCCCATTGAGAAAACCAGGAGGGAAGTCCAGGGGATGCAAGACAGAGATGGGTAGAGGTCGAACCTCAGGCAAAACCAAGATTACCCAACGCAAGGCACTATGAAAAAGGAAAAGTCAGTTTGAGAGGCAAGAGGGTCATTGGAAATTAGGAATATGACCGGAAAAACTGAAATTAAAAAATACATATATAAGAAATGGAAGGCAAGGTACCAAAAATTTCCTAGGACAAAAAGATAAGGAGGTGGAAAATATGAGAGAAACGTCAGGAAGCACCGAAGAGGGGTCCCAGAGAGAGCTCCGAGATGAATCAACACCCAGGGTATAGTGTCTGCAAATGCTTCAGGGAAAAACACAAGCAAAATGGAAGAAATGCAACCTGATAATTCTTTAAGATTCAATAACATGTAATAATAAAACCGTTTCTTTGCCCCGAGTCCTTGGAGCATAAAAAAATCTGGGACAATCTGTTCCCTCACCATGTCAGAAAAGCAGCTTTTTGTTTCAAAAGGTCTGTGGTGAACACAATTCCATGACGTTAATCAATTTATTTCAATTGGGAGTGAAGCATAAATGAAAGGTTCCTATTTCAGAAAAGGCCATGAAAATGCGAAGATATTATTTCCAAGCTAAGAGGAGATGTGAGATTCTCTGCCTGGCACATTTCAGAAAGGTACAATCAGCCAGGGCAAGGGAATAGATTTAAAATAGAAAAGTAATGGGAAAAGGACTTTCCACGTAACAGACAGGGTGGTGGATGAAAACCCATCCCCCTAAAGCCCACTTTATTAATGTACATTTTACAAGGCAGTCTGGAAAGTTAGAAAATCCACATGGTTCTCATTTCCCATAGCTTCTGGGTCTAATTACATATTTGTATCCATTTGCATATATGCATACACACACACAGGTCTCATCCAGCGATATAGATAATTGCATATTCAACTTACAGATCACCACCTTAAAATAGCAATCTAATTATGGAAAAAAAAATTTACATGCTGTTTTTCAAATAAAAAGGAGGATACTAATTGAAAAATATAACACCCCTCATTGATTGATTAACAGGTACTTTTCTGGTACTATCCTATCACAAAGCATGAAGTTTGGTACTATATGGTTCTGGCCCTGCCAAATGAACACTGAGCTAGTTCAGGGAACAAGCTCTCACATACTAAATTTTGAAGGTGCATTTCAGCAGCAATTTGAGGAACCAAGTACATAGGCTTTCCAGATGTCTAGAAGCTAACCAGATTCCTCTCTCCTTAATGTATCCCCTTACAATTAGGTGCCCCGTGCTCTCTTGTGGGTCAAAAATAACAGGGACAATTTAATCCCTTATGACTGCCCATTGAATATCTAAATTATTAGGATTCAGATAGAAATCGCAGTAGTATTTTAATAAAAGTACACTAAATAAGGCAGCTGGTAGTAGATCTCTTAGCAAAAATGTAGTCAATGGTTCATTTAATTTGGTGGCAGAGTCCACTTTCATATAATCTAAAAATTGGATTTTTTCGTAAGAAAAAGATTGCAGAGTTCACCTCAGGCTATTCTCAAAAAAAAATTATTTGCACACTGAGAGGACATCAATGCTAAGAGGCTTTCTGGATTATTGAAATTTGGTTGGAAAACTTTTTCATTCCTATTAAGTGAATATATACAACTGTCCAGCTGCCCCAAGACATTTATGTAAACAAAATGCTCTGTCTTAAGGAAGTTAGCATTAGAGTGACATCTGAATCATTAGATGCCTCACTGATGGTTACAAAAACAAACTCCCATCTCTGCTTTCTATTTTCTAATATTAGCTAACAATAATTAATTTGTTTAGATAATTCCAGGTGACTCAAATTTCATATCAAGCTCTACAAAGACTAAGGGATCACTTTAAGTTCTTGAAGTACTAAGACTCAGTGTGTTTCACTCATTTTGTCTAGCTCCAGCCTAGCATCATGTACCAAAGAAATAGCATGATGAAAAAGCATCAGCCTGTCTCCCAAAATCTGTTTCTAGACCACAGCACAAGGAACAGACATTTAAATACACAGAAAGGGACGGAGAACTACAATCTTTTAAAAGTGCACACTTGATAAATATTTACATCATCTGCCTTTTGTTATTCAACCTATAGTTTAACATGGGAAACGATCGTTTTCTTAGAAAGTACCTGCATATTTTCATTTGCTAGAAATCTACCAATTTAGCTTGTATCATATGTGGTACACAGTTTTGTCATGAAGAGGATATTTTAAGAATAATTTAAAAGAAAACAAATTCAAAAGTTCACTTAAAACAGCCAATCCTGAAAAGAAAATGGGTATTGCTGATCCTCATGTTAATATTCTAAAATAAATAAAACATTTTGAAGGAGTATTCACCACCACAGCTGAAGAAGGCCACAAGAAATTTATGTATATGTGCCTATATTTATACAGGTACATTTCCCAGTTTTACTCTTTTACTTTTAGGGATAGCTAATTCCTAGGAAACATTATCTAGATATCTTCTTTTATACAGTATGTTTTGGACATTAATTACAGGCTAAGAAACTAAACACTGAGAAAGCTGGTTTTATAATCTGATCTTCAATGTTATCTCAAGAAATGCTATTATAGCTCCTTGGTTCTGGTTTCCATGCACCTACAAATTATCCTTTCACCCATCACTTGTAAATAGCAGAGGGGCAAGCATACCTGTACAGTCATGCCTTGCTTAACAATGAGAAGGTCTGAGAGATGCATCATTAGGCAATTTTGTCATAGCACAAACATCGTAAGAGTGCACTTCCGCACACCTAGATGGGTATAGCCCACTACACACCTAGGCTATGTGCTATATGCTGTAACCTATTGCTTTTAGGCAACAATTCTACACCACATGTTATGCACTGAATACTGTAGATAACTAAGGCAAGTATATTTGTGTATCTAAACATAGAAAAGGTGCAGTAAAAATATGGTATTATAATCTTATGAGACCAGTTGTATGCATACTGTATCACTGACCAAAATGTCATTATGTGGTACATGACTGTATATGAACACTTCTTGATCATAATGTGTATGTTGACTGAGTTAATGCTCTGGAAAGTTAATGTGTATGTTGACAAACTAGAATGCTTAAAATAGTATGGTTAAAATAACACTATATGCATATATACATATATACACGTCTATACATATATATCTATATAGACACATACATATAAATATATACATACTTATAAATTAGAGTCTTACATTAGCTAAACTATTACTACAGCTTGAGATAAATTTCAGGTGTGAAAATTGGAAAACCCCTGTTTGAATTGGAGAAGGAAAATGTTGGCATAGTCTCCTGAGTGGAGAAAGAGGCTTCTCTATGTCAGCAGATACTTCAGAGGAACGTTAATGTCCCGAGATCTTTAGCAAATTAACAGCCCAGGTAACAAAATGCAGGGAACTCTGGCCAGTTGCTTACTTACTCAGTCGGATCTGGCCACTTCTCCATGTATTCCCACCACACTAAATGGAGCATGAGTCATTTGAGTAATGAGTCAGAAAATGTCTAGCAGCCTCCGTGTAACAGCAGACCTGATGCTGAAGATAAATTTCAGCGGTACTAGGATGGTGTTTTTCATGTCTGCACATCTCTTGGTGGTGATGAATAAAATTGCTTCTCCCTTCCCAAGAGACAAAAACTGTATCATATGCTAATCTCAAGGCTTGTTCCAACTCTAAAATTTAAAATTTCAAGCAAAACCTATAGTAAGAGGCAAATACAGTATATACAGTGTATACAATTTATGTCCTATTCAAAATTCGTTTTTGTGAAACTTTGTCTACCGAATTCAATGGTCATGTAATGACAACTTCACTCTCAAGTACTACATGCCCTGTTAAAGAGTAAATGCTTAAGTGAAAAAAAGATTTTAAGGAATTTTGGACTTCAGTGAAATTAATGAATCTCTTTTTCAATCACCCCTGATTTTTAAAAATCACGATCCCTAAATTACGATGCCAGGGATTACTAGTAGGTTTTGAGTTTTAATCCCAATAACATCGTTAGCTGATTTAAACTTATTACTTTTCAACTTCCATTTTAATATTCAATCTCATTTTATCTCTATGGTTAATATCAATTTCCTTTTTGTACCTTCCAGTTGTAGCACAAAGCCAGCTATACAATAGTTGTGTGCTGCTGAATGGAATATGAGGGCAACGTAAAATAATGCACAGCATCACCGAACTGAGGATTAAGAACCCCGAGTTTGAGTATTGTCTTGGCAATGCACTACCTTTCTCACTCAGGCAAGTCACTACTTCATTACAAAAGTTTCTCTCTCCTGACAATTCCTATCAACTAGTTGAGGCTGTCTGGAGTAGTTAGGCAGGACATTGGTGGGATGGAGGGCCATGATTGATGAGTAATGCCTGCCAAGGGTGTATGACAGGGAAGTGGCAGCAATTTTGTCCTGTATTTGTCAATGGTGGACTAGAACAGGGCTGCTTAAATGTGCACAAATTACCGGAAAGCTTTTAAAATGCAGATTCTGATTGAGTAAGTCTGGGGTGGCGGCTGAGATTGCGTAGTTCCAATAGGATTCCAGGTGATGCTGATGCTGTGGGTTTAGAGACTACCCAAGAAGCAAGGCAAAGTTCCTTGCAGCTCTGAACGAATATGGAATCTCAACCTCTCATTCTCTTTCTTGCTCACTCACACACACATTATTCCTGCTTAACGTGAAAAGGTCCTTACCATATGCCAAGAAGAGTGATAAGCACATTAAATACGTAATTCTCACCCTCCCCCACAAAAGGTAGCTACAAGTTTTCATTTCAGGTAAGAAAACAGATTTCAAGAGGGTAAGTAATTTGCCTAACATCACAGAACTGACAGGCAGTCTAGATGAGAGCTGAATCTAGAGAAGCTAATTCTAGTACCTTGCTCTTGACCTCTATCATATGCTGTCTCGATATGGTAACAACGTTAGACTGCTTGCTTAGTGCCAACCACTGGGCTGTTTTGTACATATTATCTCTTCCACTTTTCTTAAGAACTCTAGGAGGTAGGTGATTATTTTTCTTTTACAGATAACAAAATTAATTATCCTTCAACTGCCTCAATCTCAGTAAACGACAGTGATTCCTATTAAAGAAAAGATTAGATTCATATCTATAATGAATACATAGAACAGTAGGCTGATAAAAGCAACATGTGTATGCATAAGGCTATTAGTAAGTATATAAAAATATTCTCTTATAAATTCATCCTATGTAAATGCATTTTTGACAGGTAAACTCAAATGTTTCTGCGAAGTTTAGTGATGTTATCAAAGTCCACGTGATTATTGGTTCCAAACAGAATTCATTGGTGGGATTTACAGTGGGAGAAATGTCAAAGATTCATTTCTCATCACACTCTTTTACTACCTAAAAGTTCTTTATTAGCAAGCTGATGAAATAAGATTGGATCAGTGAATTTCCCTGGAGATGAGATTCCAATATAAGCAGGTGACAGTGGATGCTGCACTGATGCACACTTAAGACAACACCACTGCAATGTGAGGGCAGGATTTTGGCTTTACTTTGTTTAAAAACAAAAGTGTGTTTCAAAACCTAAAGGTCTGAAGCAGTGATTCTCAACCTTGGCTGCAGGCTGGACTTTGGAATCAAATGTGTGGAGGGGACTTAAAAAATACTGATGCCAGCTGAGTTCAGTGACTCACATCTGTAATCCCAGCACTTTGGAAGGCCAAGGCAGGTGGATCACTTGAGGTCGGGAGTTCCAGACCAGCTTGACCAATATGGTGAAACCCTGTCTCTACTAAAAAATACAAAAATTAGCTGGGCATGGTGGCACATGCCTGTGATCCCAGCTACTCAGGAGGCTGAGGTGGGAGAATCGCATGCACCCGGGAGGCAGAGATTGCAGTGAGCCGAGATCCTGCCAGTGCACTCCAGCCTGGGTGGCAGAGGGAGACCCTGTCTCTAAATAATACTAATAATAGTACTGATGCCTACATCTCAGGGATTATTTGGACTGAGGTGCAACTGAGACATCAGGATATTTTTAAGCTGCTTAGTTTTTTTAATGCATAACCAAGGTTGAGCATCATTTGAATAAAGCCACGTCTGTCCCATGTGGGGGGTGACTAGTCATCAAAGGCATGAATGTCTAATCAATGAATGCCATTCTCAGAGCCGGCTGGTGGCATTCAGAGAGCAGTAAAGACTTTCTTCCATGAAGGTAAGCTTAAATTTCATAAGCAAGTCTATTTCAACAGAAAATAATTTTATAAAACATTAGCAGATAGTCTGAATTACCAAAATGATTTTCTTCCCTTACCAGAATTGTTTCCACTGGAGGGCAGTCTCTTCTTGGGAAGAAATGAATGGGGATACAACATTCTTAACAGACCAAAGTTTAAAATACTGACCAAGACTGTGACACTCACATGGGTTTCATTTCAAGACAATTTCCAGGAGATAGAGTATTTGGAGTAAAAAGAATTTGTATTCTATGTGAAGATACTGCCAAATTAAAGATTTTTTTTTGTCTGCTAAAACTTAAAGGATGAATGCTTAACCCAAAAGATAAACACATACAAGTATGGAAGACCTTGGGGTGTACAAACACAATAACAACAACAACAAATAAAAAGTAGCCTTTATTGTAGGTCTACTATGTGTCAGATCCTGTGCTAAGCAATTTAAATATCCTACTTGATTCTCAGAACAAATCTATATTTTTAGGTAAGAAAAACTAAAGTGGAGAATTGTTCAAAGAAATTTTTCCAATACCATATATCAGAAAGGTAGCTGAACTAGGACTTAAACCTCATCTGCCTGACTTCCAAACCAGCCCTTGCGATCACCAATGATACTTCTTTACTGCTTGAGTCAGAAGCAACATGGTCCCAGTGCATCAGAAGACGAGGGTCTAAATGAGAACATGTCAACGCAAGAAAACAGGAGGAAAAACTTCCTTTATACAGTATTAGGTAATAAAAGAATCTGAAAGAAGGTGTTTCAGGCAGAATGAGAAATTCCTTATTCTCCTTACTGGCTTGTTTTTATATTTTAATGATTTTCACAAGCTGTTTACAGTTCCTCTCCATTTCTTATGCAACCCCTCTCCATTCCATTAAAAATGAATTTGGCATTCCTATTGCTATGTCTTCAGCTGCTGAACAGAACCTTGGACTAGCTGGTCATATTCCTCAGAGACTTATTTCCTAGATCAGGGGTTGTCAAACATTTTCCATAAAGAGCCGGATGGTAAATATTTCAGGTTCTTCAGGCTCCACAGTCTTGGCTGCAACTACTCAATTCTGCCGGTGTACCACGAAAGCAGCCAGAGATGATATGATGGTATAGAAGACAGATGATATGAATGAAAGGGCAAGGCTGGATTCCAATAAAACTTTATGGTCACTAAAACTTGAGTTTCACATCATTTTCATGTGTCACCAACTATTCTGCCTCTTTCTGTTTTTTCAACCATTTGAAAATGTAAAAGGTATCTTTAGCTTATGAGCCACACAAAAACATGCTGTGGGCTGGATTCAGTGGGCAGTGGTAATTTGACAATCCCTGTCCTGAATCATAGGGTGTCCTGTGTTCAAGGCATTTGCCATAATGCGAAGGTTTTGTCACAAAGATCTCATCTAGCAATGGCTCCATGCTCAAAGAGCAAATGTATCTCCAGATACCATTGGCTAGTATGTCAGAATCAGCTGCCTTCCCCAAAACCACGTTTTGATATTGTATACAAATTCTCTCAGTAATAAAAGTATCCCAGTTAAATCACATCATTACAGAATTTGGAATCTGAAGATGATCCAAAAGGCACAGAGGACTGTCATTTTCCAAAGGCATTCTCCCGAGCCTTCAAGCTTCTCACACCTGCAGGTACAGCCATAGGTACAGTTCCTTAGAGAAAACTGTTCCATAGAATGATCAGGAGCTAAGAAAGCTCCCAGCAGGGGTGTGCTAGAGCCAGCTCACATCAGCTTATAGAAGAACTCATTAATTTTTTTCAGCATTTTGTGAGCCAGCTGACATGAGCTGATAACCTGAAACTGGCCATGGAGGGCGCACCACAGAAATCCAGAGATGCATATTCACAAGTGTTACAAATTAGGTTTTTCTTTTCCTCTGAGAGCTAGTTGTTAAACATTGGCCAGTAAACCTCTATCTATTACCCACTTCCAGCAGAAAAACTCCTTAGATCTGTTATACAAATACACACACACACACACACACACACACACACACACACACACACACACACCCCTCACATGACCTGGGGAAGCAGTAACTGGGTTCCAGGAAAGGAAGAAATTTCCCCAAGTAATAAACAAATGTATTTAGGATCAATCACTGTTTTAGATCATCCTTAAGTTACTACTCTCTTTGGAATCCCAAATGCGCTCCCCTTTTATATTAAATATGGTCAACTGGAGATGAAGGAGTTCAATCATTTTGCATAGGATGAAAAATTTAATAGAATCTATTACCTTCTATAATTGTATGAGTTCATCTAACAGGGAAAAAGGGAAAGAAATTACAAAGTCCGGCACTGCATTGCATACCTGTGATCCAAGAGGTGCCATTTTCACTTCTGCATCCTACTAATTATCCATGAGCCCATTGCCTCTTTTATTTTTACTACTACTGAATGAAGATCCTTACAAGGTAGTATCTAGCAATGCCCTCACGTTCCTGACCTATATATTGTTTGTTTTTAAGCAAGAGGCTCTCTGATTATTTCTGGTTCCTGGTCTCACTCCACTAAACTACATGAGCCTATAAACCTAATCTAAACAAATCATTTTGAATTTATCTTTTCTGCATTTGCTGCCTTCATCTTAGTTTTGCATCACTTCAGGCATCAACAGAACTATTTAATACAATCCTTTCCCTCTACTTCTGCAAGATTAGAAAATAAAGGAGAACATTTACAGCTACTAGGTGAGCTGGAATATCTAAAAAAGGATTATATCCCTATTTGTCAATAAATATGATAATAGTTTACGTGAGAGTAAGACAAAACTGAGTGGTCTATACCTAATTCTGAAAATTTCTAAGCTTTAGAAAAGGATATCCAGGACTTGACTGCTCCTGAAACTATACAACATCACATTTATGCATAATCAGAAATGTGTCGACTCAAATAAATCCATGTCTTCAATCTTCAGAAAGCAATTTTTGGAGTCAGACACAGATGAATTTTGCTGGAGTTTATTGAAACTCTTTACATTATAAAGCCATAGTAGTCGTCACCCTCAAGTTATTCATACACAATTTTAATTATTTATTCATAGACTCACATGTTATATTTCATTCAGATCCAAACCTGGTTACACATTCTGCAACAAAATATTTAATGAAATTCGAAGACTTAAAAAGTCTTGCACTGAAAGCAAGAAAGACCCATTAATACTCTGAGTTAACAGAGTAAACCTACAAATTAAACCAGGCTTGGTACTCAAAGGCACACCTCAACAGAAAGTTAACACTTCACTATAAATTCTAACTCCAGTTTCTTTTCAAGACAAACTTCCGGTAATCTATTTTTAATTCTTCGATCCTTTCATAAGTACTAGGACAGAATCAGTTACCTAGGGTCCTTTCATTGTCTATAAAAACATTTCCCAAAGTGGGTTCTGTGAAACACTATTACAGTCGTTATTACCATTGTCTTACTATTGTTTTAAATTCCAGATTTGCATAAATTTGGGTGATGTGGGTTTAACTAGTTTTCATTCCTTGGGGACTTCTTAGAGCCCTTAGTATATTAATGTACATTGGAATTCTCCAAGTAGAGCGTTGGAGCATATAGTATTATCCACACATTTTAAACCAAAAGAATTTTCTACTCATGGAGAATCTCAAGGGACTAGTGCCCCATAAATCACACTTTCAAGAATGCTGGTTTACAGGGGACAGCTGAGATTCACATATAAGCACCAAAATCAGAACCATAGAGAAAGGGGAAAATTATCTGAGATCCCTGTCATTTGAACACACTGGCTGCAGTAAGATAAGCAATAGAAACTCCTGGGTTCTTTTGCATGCATTTCCAGATCCTGTCAAAATGAATAAATAAAGGTGAGCAGGGTAGGAGGTCAGCGATACTGCAAAGTAACCTCCCGCCAGTCTATTTCATAGTTTCCATGACTTGATCATTGACTCATCAAAATAGACAGATGTGCTCTAATCCGGAAAAGTTTATAAGTTAAAGATAAAAACAACAACAAAAACCTGAGCTTCACCTTCAGCGAAGAAGTATCAGTTGGAGACTTAAGAAATTCAAAGAACTAAAAATGGAACTATCATTCAACCCAGAAATCCTCCTACTGGGTATATACCCAGAGGAATGTAAATCATTCTACCATAAAGACACATGCACATGTATATTCTCTGCCACAAAAAAACAGAACTATCATTCAACCCAGAAATCCTCTTACTGGGTATATACCCAGAGGAATGTAAATCATTCTACCATGAAGACACATGCACATGTATGTTCTTTGCAGCACTATTCACAAAAGCAAAGACATGGAGTCAACCTAAATGCCCAGCAATGACAGACTAGATAAAGAAAGTGTAGCATATATACACCATGGAATACTATGCAGCTATAAAAAAGAACAAGATCATGTCTTTTGCAGAAACGTGGATAGAGCTGGAGGCCATTATCTTTAGCTAACCAATGCAAGAACAGAAAACTAAATACTGCATGTGCTCACCTATGACTGGGTGCTAAATGATGAGAACACATGGATACAAAGAGGGAGACAATATACACTGGGACCTGCTTGAGAGTGGAGGGTGGGAAAAGGAAGAGGAGCAGAAAAAAATGACTATTAGGTACTATGCTTAGTACCTGGGTGATGAAATAATCTGTACAATAAACCCACATGACATGAGTTTATCTATATAACAAACCTGCACATGTACCTCCAAACCTAAAAATTAAAAATTGAAACACTGTCTAGAATTACAAATTTATAAAAAATTATTTCCTTCCATCTAAGTTCTCTATAAGAAAAGTAATCATGGAACCAACCCAAATGTCCATCAGTGAAAGACTGGATAAAGAAAACGTGGTGTATATATACATCATGAAATACTATGCAGATATAAAAAGGAATGTGAGCATGTCCTTTGCAGGGACATGGATGAAGCTGGAAGCCATCATCCTCAGCAAACTGACACAGGAACAGAAAATCAGATGCCACATGTTCTCACAAGTGGGAGTTGAACGATGAGAACACTTGGACACAGGGAGGGGAACACCACACACTGGGGCCAGTCTAGGAGTGGGGAGCAAGGGGACAGACAGCATTAGGACAAATAGCTAATACACCCGGGCCTTAAAACCTAGATGATGGGTTGATAGGTGCAGCAAACCACCATGGCACACGTATACCTTTGTAACAACCTACTTGTTCTTCACTTGTATCCTGGAACTTAAATTAAAAAAAAAAATCAAAAAGAAAAAAAAAAGGAATCACCTGATACTCACTGAGAAAGGAATTTTGAGAAATGTTTTTTGTCCCTACAGTTTGGGGTAAAACCTGACAGTGGAAATGATGGCCCTTAGAAGCCATGCAGTTCCACTGAAAAGCTCATGTAAATATTTCTACCTCCATTTCCTGCTCCTTTATTAATATAATTAACTACTATTTATTGAGCTTCTGCTAACACCAGGCACTGTGCTAGGCGGTATGCATATATTCTTTTATCCTCTGAACATGGTAACATGGGTGGTCTTATGACCCTGATTTCACAGACATGGCACAAAGAAGTTCCATCTTACGTCAAAGACCACACAGCCTAAGGCTGGGGTAGAATTTGTATCAGGAGGCAAGTCTGCCCAACTCCAAAGATCACATAATCCCCTTCCTCCTTCTTTTTTTCCTTTCCACCACTCTTGTGTCATGCCTCTTCCCTAGCTATTACCATTTAAAAGCAGTTTTGATTAAAACCAAAGGTCGGCTGTCCATAACTCAACTCCAATGTTCTTTCCTCCTTGCTCTTAGAGACAAATTACCATCTTCCATCATCCGCATGGAGCAAGAAGGATTTAGGCTAAGGTGAGTATGCACAAAATAATCTGGGTCTCATTACAAGCTGGACACTCAGAGGGGCCATTCTCTCAAAGCTGAACTTGATTGTATTTTCATTGTTTTCTCTTCCTATATACACTAAAGATCAACTGACACAGAACAAATAAAGTTACAATTTACTACTGATTTCTTTAAAATATACGTAATGAATAAGAGAGGAGCAAACAGTCAAATGACTGATACCTAAGTACAGAATGTGAAAAATACCACACTATAAAATTCTCAAAGGAAGAAATAAAGAGGTGAAGGAGAAAGGGAGGGGAAGGAGAAAGGGAGAAAAGATGGAAGGGAGGGAAGGATATACAGATCATCTGAATTCCAATCTTCTCAGGCTAGGGATCCCTGAGCCCATGCCAGATCAACTGAGTCAGAACCTCTGGGGGTGGGGTCCAAGACTGCATTTTGACATATTTCTCTAGCAATAAATTCATTTATTTTGAGACAGGGTCTTGCTCTGTTGTCCAGGATGGAGTGCAGTAGCCTGATCATGGCTCACTGCAGCCTCAATCTCCCAGGCTCAAGTGATCTTCCTGCCTCAGCTTCCCAAAGTGTTGGGATTACAGGTGTGAGCCATCATGCCTGGCCTAGTGATTGTAATTTACACCAGACACACTTTACCCCAAGAAATGACTTGTACATGCGTTGCTTATGAAAGTCAAATGTCTCCCAAGCTTAAGAAATCAGCATTCAGCTCTGGGAAAAAGCAGTCATAAATATGATGATGGCACATATGGGAGACAATGACCGCATGAGTCCAAGAAAGAATGATAAAGACATCCTCCTGAGAAAGACTCCTCTTTGGGGCCTATGGGTTCTACCTGGTAGGAGACCATCGGCAACAAGGTTATGTAACAAGACCACCTTTCTTGGTACTAATTTAGATAGATTTAAATAGAGCAACTATTTGAATGTCAAATTAACATTTTTATATACAAAGAGAAAAAAAGCATAACCCAATCTAAGCACAGGGGAATAAGCACAAGGGAATACATTCAAATCGATGCAAAGCACGCAGATTGAAAAGTGGGTCTTCCTTCCGGGCCCAACCACTTTTTTCCCGTACTTTAGAAACACACTTTGCAGAATCAGTCACATGTATTTGTGTGAATTCCTGCCTGTTAATACAATGGGAGGAAGGCCATTACACACACAGTTCTCCTTCACTTTCCCCACGATAATGTATCCCGGAGACCATTCTCCACAGTATGTATACATTTATGTCCTTCTTTTGAACATCATCACAATCCACATATTTGATCAGTTCACTTTAATCGACATTTAGATTTCTTCTAATCCTTTGCTAATACAAGTTATGCTATGAGGAAAACTCTTCTTCGTATGGCTTTGTCCACATGGGGGGATTTATTTTTAAGGTAACTCTGTAGGAGCAAAATGGCAAGGGCATAGGATATGTGCATTTTTGAGATACTGCTAAATTTGCCCTCCCAGGAGGTTGTAGCAATTTAAACTTCTATTCATAGGATATGATACTATTTGTTTCCCCCACACCTTCACCAAAGCAGCATATTTTTTATTGTAATTTAATTTGCCACTTCGACTTCTTACTGGAGAAAGTGCTGACCAGCAAACATGAATGTAACTTGGCAGCTATATTTCTCCTGGAGAACGAATACATTGGCATTCTAATTTATCATCTTCTTATGCATTAGGTAAGTATGAGTCTGTGGCCTTGACCTTCTTCAACTCTGGGTAAATTTACAAACTTCAGTTGCTGGGCTTGCTAACACAGGTGAACAGTGATGCCTCCAAGAGATGATGATACATCTCCAAGACTGCTGGAAGGAGTCCTCTTTTAATTTGAAGCTATAAAAATAAATTGCAAAACGTTTTTTCTCTAATAAGCTAACCATTTAAAATTGTAACTAAACTAGAAAGTTTTTTAAATATTATGAACCAAAGTTTTCTTGCTCAAGTCTGCAAGAGGGGAGGAACTCTGTGGAATGCTTTAGATCAAACCTCCTTAGCAGACATCGAGGGTCTAATTCAAACGGCATCTACTCAGACTCAATTCTCCGCTTCATGAATTCAAAACTTAATCAAAATTATTATAAATGCTGTCACTAATTGTCACAGCAGAAAACCAGACAGAACCCCTCTTGCCCACCACTTTTACACTGCACCCCCAGAGAATAACAGACAACATGCTGTTTCTTCCAGTAATTCTTAGGATGTTATTGATGTGTTTTTTATTTTTCATGGAGTCCATGCACTTGGGAGGAAACAGGGCATAATATATATGCACTTTCAGAAAACTGTTTTAATGTTATAAATAATATCCAAAACCATTAATGAGCTTTTTTAGAGGTGGCTGCCTTGCAGCAGGGAATTACTTAAGCACTGGAAAGCCAATCAACAAATATTTATTTTTCAATTTCTATATGCATGCCTAAAAACGCTCATTCTGTTAGTAAAGTAAGTCCATCTAGAAAAATACATTAATTCAACACATATTTACTCCACACTCACATGTTGCACCACAGCTCCAAGTGTGAATGAGGCAGAGATCCTGCACTCAAGTTAGGAAGACACAGCCAAGTGACTGTTGACTTAAACACAAAGGGACATTGCACAGGATATGGTCAGATGATAGGAAAAGGGCTCCTAGTCAAGCCTTGAGGAAATCAGGAAAGGCTTCCAGGAGGAAGCAAACTAATATGATTTCCAAGAAGCATTCAGCCAAGAGGACAAAATGGACAGAATTAGGAAAATACTATTGCTTCATCATAGAAGTTCATCTTAACCCCATGGAAGTCAGCAATAGTCTAGTTTCTACCTGAAATACAGTGAGCCCAGGGTTAGACTATGTTCAGCTCTCATGTCATGAAATCCCTAAATACCTTTCTGAAAAGCTAAGTCCACTGATAAGAATAAAGGAGCAGCATAGCACCCCACAAACTACAACAGATTTTCCATTACAAATACATTTTTGCCAACTCTGAAAAATCAAATGGACATTTTACAGACCCTAGAAGACTTTGCTCCCTAATTGCCTCCCAATCCCCCTCACTCTCATTAAACTACAGCACGACCCTCTAGTCTGGAGGCTCACCTTCTCTTTACTCAAAATTTCCAAACCTAATTAGAGATAGTCTTAGAGGAAGATGATGGACTTAACAGACTGAGACGTATTTTCCTTCCTTGGTGTTTACATGATTTTGACAGTAAGGAGCCCCACAGCAGGCACTAGTTCCAAGCAAAGTCCCCAAAGAATATCGACAAGGAAAAACAGCCACCGAGCTGTATAAATCCACTTGCTACAAAATTCCAACACACACATAATAACCAGCATATGAAGCTTAATCCTTATGGGAAAACAATTCAAAATCCAGGTACATTCATCAGGCCCTCCCCATGTCATGCAGCACTAAAGTTAGTAGCTCCTCCGTATGTTACACTATGAAACAAGATGAAAATGGCAGAGAGGAAAATGAAATGAGCCTTCCGAGATTCATCTTTAGTTTGTTCATTCAAATACACTGCAGAAGAGGGCACTTTCCATACAGAAATTATTCAGTTTTGACACACTCTAACTTGGGCTATTTGGAGGAGAATTGTCTGGCTCTACCTTATAGTACACATTTCCAGAAGTCCCACAAATCATGTGGCTTTGGGAGAAGAGAGGGTTTGGGGAGCATTTACCTACCACGCCAAAATGAATTAACAGGAATTAATTTGGGTTACTGCAGTCATTTGGGTTACCTGGTGCCTATCGAAACAGCTTCCACTGAGTTTCAGAATTTAAGGTGGGGAAAAAAGAAACAGAGAATCAGATTTCAAAACTACCCTTTGATGAGAAGCTGTTAAAGTGATTTATCTTAACAAAATATCATCAAATTAGAGGCTGTGTGTATTCCTATAACATTTTGAACTCCACATTCTATCACAATTAGGTAGAATATATATATAAAATCATAGATACACCATGACATAATTTACCAAGATGCTAAAGGAGATGCAGAATAAAAAATATTTATCTAGTCTATTTGCTAGAAATCAAGTATAACTATCTGCAAAAGACAAAAATAATAGTGGCTTAAACAGACATGTTTTTATTTGTTCATTTAAGCCCGAGGATCAGCAGACCAGAACTTGTCTAGCCACTGGCACTGTGGTCATCTAAAACCCAGGCCGCTTTCAGATTCTCTTCTACCACCTCTGTGATGGTTCTTATTCTCCTGGCCCAGGATGGCACTCCAGCCATGCCATTCACTGCCCAGGCAGCAGGATGGAGGCAGGGCAGTCTTCCCACCATTAATGACATGCTCCAGAAGTTGCACCCACCACTTCTCACTTGTCAGAATTTAATGATACAACCCCACCCAGAAACAAGGAGGATTAGAAATGTAGTCCTTCCTCTAGGCAGTTGTATAGGCTCCCAAAAGAAACAGAGCTGGGTTATTCAAGAAGGGTAAGTGTCAGAGGTAGGAGGAGAGTAGCCTGAGGCTGCAGAGAGTGAGTAGAGCTTCCATGAGATCTCGTCCTCTTCCAGCCCCTCACCTGGAAGGATTCACGGTGGGTTCCTGTGCCTGGGATATAGCCCTGTCTTGGCGGTTACAGCAAAGGTCCCGGTGGCTGTACCTGGCATGAAAGAAGTAAACAGCAGCAACCGCAAAGCTTGACCTCAAATTGATGGTGCAGACAGGGACAATGAGCAGGTTGCCCATCGCTGGGGTATCCTGAAGACCTTTCTCCAAGTTCTAGGGAGAAAATGCGGCCTTTCATTCAGTCGGCAGCACCCACATTTTCATTTTGACTAGGACACACACTCGAGTATGTAATCTTCTGTTAAACTTAGTTGTCTCTCACTTTGTACCCTTAACATCACATGCAAGACTGCTTTTAATAAGGAATAAAGAGATCTTTTTTGTCCTATGACACCAACCAGCCTGCAAAAAAGTATTATCGTAGATTGATATTGTGTAACAATATTATAAAGAATAGCACTAACCCAGGCAACCTGACACTTCTTATATAATAATTTTCTCTGGCACAGTAATTTACACTTACACACGTATCACTGAAGATAGGTATTTGGGTTTTCTACCAGAACAATAACAGACTTGAAATTAGTGTTGAAAAACATTCACAGCCAGGATTTCATCCCTCGCCCTTGGGGTCTCTATTTTAGCTTTCTACACTGGCAACTTTCAACTTTTGCTCCTCAATGAAAATAATAACTAGCTTAATGATTTAGAAGAAAATACTCTTGGAGTACATTATAGTTGCATATTAACTGGAAGTGGCTCAATTCCAAATAATTGTCTGACACCATGTCTGACTGACTGTTCCTCCATTCTATTGATCTCTCCTATGAACAAAGCAGACAGATATCCAGGTGCAGCTCTTTTAGGAACAAATTGCCCTTTCTCCAGGCTGACATCTTTAGAATTAAGAACTCAGAGCCAGCCAATGTGCAAAAACACTTCTCCCCTGCCACATGCTTAGGTGGGTCAGAAAGTCAATCAAATTCTATTTCACAAATAAAGCTAATTCCTATAATATGAGATGGGAGGCTGCACTAATATTTCTAAGACCAAATATTCTCCCTCAAGTAATATAAATTTATAGGTATGACTTTTCCCAATGCTCTATCGACTGTTCATGGTATATGAAAGTAATTAGGCTTCTTTGAAAGCCAGAGCTGCGTTGAGAACTCTATTTGAGTAAATACAAAAGACAAGCATTTTGAGTGTTATTTTTAATGTTTCCAAAAGAGTTAACATCTATAAAAATATTGTTTCCAGTTTTCTGTATAGAAGGCACTGAAAGGATGTGTGAAAGTCTGTGGAAACACAGCATACTGGCATACTGCCAGCTGGAATCATGCGGAGCTCTGTTCTAACTCAAATCTGGCCAGGCTGCAAGTCAAAGCATGTCCTACAAAACATAGCGCACATGAACAGTGAACACAATCATTGTAACTCTAGCCCATGGGTAGCTGCGTAGTCAATGGACAATGTCCAGACCATATAGAAAAATACAACACTGACCCACAACCTGCAGAAACCAGTCCAGGAAGCCACAACCTTTGTAGCCATTGGCCCCAAATGGTTGGTAGTTAATCAATAAATGCAAACTTCCCCACGTGTTGCCCCCTGCCTCCAACTTGGGACCAACCAGTGAAAGTCAACTCTGATCACACAGGACATCTGGCTTCTAGGTTAGCCTATTTCCAGCTTCCTGTGCCAACAGCCTCAAGTCAGGGCACACCTGAATCCTCCACCTCTCTTCCCTCTTCTCCCCTCCCCTTCCAACACAATAAAGCTTTTCTATTCCCCTGCTTGCCTTTGAGTCTCCACCAGCCACATGTGATGACGGCTAACACCCTTGTTCTAGAAAGCCCAGAAGAGCCTCTGCTTCTTTTCATTTGCATGGTTTCTCCCCCTATACCTGGTTCTCCCTGGGGACCTTCTAGCCTGCCTGGGCCCCCCTGCTAGGAATTCCCTCCACTTTTCCCTTCTCCATCCTGCAGCATCTTCATCCTTCCCTGCTTCCTTGGGCTGTGTTTCTGAGGAAGAACTGTTTCTCCTCTATCCTGGGCCGGTCCTTCCAACTGTATTCTTTTTTCATTATTTCTATTCCTTCTTCCTTGACCTTTGGTTTCAATCTATTGTGTCCCTTTGTATCCCACACATTCCACTGGGACAGCAGAGGAACAGTCCCATCCCCTGGGCCAAGCACAGTGGGGCTACTGTGAGGACAGGATATAATGAAGCAACAGTCTAGCCTCACCAGGAAAAGGGAGCATTACAGATTGATTCACCTGCATTACATTTCAAGCGAAAATTGAACAGTCCAGGTCTGGATGCTAAGAGAACAAAGAAAAAAAGCTAGGAGCCAATAGCAACCAATTCAGGGGTCAGAGTGTCAGGTATCAAGAAAGTAGAGTGGACAAAGGTGAGCCAATGAGGAGAAATTGGGGGAAAGTGAAACATCTGTAGGCAGAAGGCAATTGTACAGGATGAAGCCTGAGGACACCCTGTTAAGTCATTTTTTTTTTCATACTTATCTCCAGCAAATTGCAGTGAACCTTGTATTAAAGGGAAAGAACATGGAGGACCACCAAGCATCTTTGTCCAATATATATTTGTGCATGTGTGTGTATGTGTGTGTCTGTGTGTGTGTGTATTCGTGTGTGTGTTTTCTTTAAGAGACTAGGTCTCACTCTGTTGCCAGTGCAGTAGTGCAGTCATAGCTCACTGAAGCCTCAAAGTCCTGGGCTCCAGTGATTCTCCCACTTCAGTCTTCTGAGTAGCTGTGACTACATGCGCGTACCATCACACTTGGCTAAATTTTTTTTTTTTGGAGATGGGGTCTTGCTGTGTTGCCCAGGCTGATTTTGAACTCCTGGCCTTAAGAGATCCTCTCACAGCAAGGGGGATTATAGTTGTGAGCCACCATACCTCGTCCCAAAATATATTTTCCCTTGCAATACAGTCTATAGTTAACATCCAAATACCATGCAAAGTACAATAAAACAGCTCTTACCAACTTCTTCTAGGGCTCAGAAAAACTCTCTTCTCTCCATTTTTGCCCCTTCTGATGTCTCCATATCATTATTCCTCTATTAATTCTTCTTTCTTACAAATCAAAGTACACTTACCCTTGATGAACTTTTAAATAATCAATTTCTTTTTCTTTTGTAATTAACCAAGAAGTTCTTGGAAGAATCTTCTAAACACCCAATCTCTACTACGTCTTTAAATACAACGTGGATTTCTTCCCTCTGCCATTCTTAGAGAATTGCTCTCCAAGGTCATTTGGGCCCAAACCTCATGCCCTCCTTCAGCCCTCACAGTCTGCATGCTTCCCTGGTCCACCTCCAAGTTCTCCAACCTTGGCCTTGCTGGCACTGCACTAGCCTTCAGGACCACCCTTTCAGCTCAACCATTTCTCATTCTTTCAGTTCTGCCCATTCCTCTTTTACCATCCCTCAGTCTCTTCTGCAATGGAAGTGCGACCTCATTTCCAAAATCCTTTCCAATTGCTATCTCCTTCTGGATCTCCAAAACAGACAAGATTGCATCCCCTATTTGCTGTTCTTGGTATGTGAATCACTCCTGCAGCAGCCTCCTACACAGTCTCATGGTAAAGGAATCTGCACCCCTGTATTCTTGGACCGTAAGCCCCCTGTGGGTATTGGCTAAATCTTATCTACTTTCTCTGTATCTCTAAGTCTAACAATAGTGCTAGGCACATCTCAGGTAGAGACTCTGGAGTGTGACTGCCTATAGAGAAAGCATGAGAATAATTTCTATCTCATAATACAATGCCTAGCATGCTGGCTCTTACCATCATCATCAAGAGACGTGATTTAAATTAAATGAACCTAATAATATGAGGACAGGTGTTAGTATTGTTCCCCTGTGTTGTTTCTGCTGTATTTGATTTCAGATATTTTAGTGGAAAAAAATGTGCTTTGAACTATCTAGATGATATAAAAACGCAGATTTATCAGAGACCTCTGGTATTCTGTTTTGCACAGACATACTCCTCCTTAAATTATTTTACACAGCAACATCTCCCCCCGCCATCTCCTGTGTTTATGAACAATGAAGGCCTGCAGAATCAAAGTATGACCATTTTAATTGTGTCAGAAAATGGGAATAAATATTAAGATAATGGTTGGGGGAGGAGAAAGTATACAGAAAATAATTAAGTTAACCTCAGATAACATTAATATGGGGGAGAAGATTTTTTTTCAAAACCCTGCCTCCCTAGAGCCTTAAACCTTTTCATCGATTTCCAGTAATAGTGAGAACTTTTGTTATGTTTTACAGCAGCTAACAAGCAGTAAATGTTTAAGCATTATACATGCTTAGGAGAGCAGCATTGTTATTTTATATATTTAAAAAACAGGGACTCATATAGATCTAAGAGCTTTCATCTTGCACCTAGAAAGCAGCAGAACCATATCTTGAAATCTAGTCTCTCAGACTCAAGACCCATTATGACCCACTGTCAATAATATCCACACCATTCTCGAAAAGACTCTTATAAGAAAATAATCAACATGCAAAGAAATTATCCAGCTCTTCATGAAAAACTCTAGTTCAGTCTCCAGGAGGACCCAAACGACCGTGAAGTCTAAGTCTCAGTCTCTAATGCCAAGGAAATGTCAGGGAATTAAGACCCTCAAGTGTGAACATGTGAGGGTAACTCAGGCTCCTCTTCGAATAAAGTCTAAATGGGAGTTTATCAAACTGTCTAAAAGCCTATCTTATCAACCTAACTAAACCTAATTCTTTTTGCTTTATCTGAACCCCACTTTAAAGTTCAAAATGACCAAGCTATGCAATTTGCATGCGAAAAAGCTAAGTAACTTAGAGACATCGAGCCAGGAGTCCCCGTCTAGTAAGTTAGAGGAAGAACAACTAAACTAGATTGCCAGATACAAAGAAATAAGCAACATCAGAGAGATAACAAATACAAGAATGTTGACAGCTGTTGGCATCAGCAAGACCACAGAAGAATTATGCACTGAAGAATTGGCATTTGAGCTAAGGAGGTTTAGATCACTTTCTTTCGTGTTAAAAGTATAAAAAGGTCTGGAAAGAGGTACCATCCTAACCACCCACCATCCAAGTTAGAGAGGCACGATTTAATTCCAGCCTTCATACTGGAGAACACACAGGCAACTTAACATATTAGAAACAGTAAGATCTGGGGGAACAATTTAAAGAGAGGGCATTTTCCAGATTAATGGATACAGTTGAATAAATGTGTTCTTTGCTTTAAAAATCCCCAAAATAATTATTAGCAGGAAAGGTGGTCATCAAGCAAAATGTTGACTATTTTTCAAGTTGTGTTTTCTCCTCTCTCAGAATTATTAATAAACTTACCACATTTTGGTTAAAATATATGCTTATAGGGAATACTAATTTACCTAAAATGAATAGAGTTATAATATTTTAAAATGTATTTCACCAACAGAAATTAATTTGTGTTGAGTTTTGGAGGATAGATAATTCCACTGGGGAACAAAAATCACTTAATCTTCCATGTTGTCACAAGAGCAAAGAAAAGCAACTGCATTTTAAAAGTTTAATTAGAAGTAAAAGCAAGTTTATATAATGATGTACTACACTGCTAACAAGTAATAAACATCCTTGCATGTTATCGGCACTAAAAAACAGACAAATTTTGCTTTGCTTACAGATTGTAGAAACTTCTATAGTATGAAATGGTGTTTTCAGATACCACTTCTGAGTTTGGTGGATTTTTTTCCCAAAGAACTCATGGCTGGGATAATTTGAGGCATTACAGTTTAGACAGTGACATTTCCTTGTATTTGAGAGAAGTTTGTGCAATTCAGACATGACTGTTTTTGCTTTTAGCAAACATACTGCTCACATTTTGATGAAAAACTGCTGATGCAGTCTGATGAAAGTGTTCCCGCAATGCCAAATCACCGACAGATGTGCTGTCTGCCAAGGGATTTCCCTAGGAATGATCTAATTTTCTTCTATCTGTTTAGAGAAAGTTCATTTAAAATCTGTTAAAATGCATTAATGTGCAATGTTCCATTGTATCTTGCTGTAGGCATACCAGCAAAAGGAAAGTTACATGAAGATTGGTACTGGGGTGCCTACCAAAATATTGATCCAACCAGATCAGAAACCTGCCTGACCCCCAACCTTCCAGAAAGTAGAGCTCATACACTCTAATACCTTGCATTGTCTATAATCTTATTGTATTAGAACAGAAAGGGGCTCAATATTCTTCCACACTCATTTAAAAATATGTCTGTTGTTGAAATTGCAGTCTAGAGAGATTAAGTGATATATCCGTAGTCCCACAGTCAACTGCCCAGTGACGAACAATGGGGTCACCTCTGAATATGAAGAGAATTAAGAAAACAAAAGGTAGTTCTTACTAGTGAGTTGTGCACAGAGGAAGTGAGGCTCAAAGGTAAGATACTTTCAGTATGGATCTAAAACTTTTATTTGTTGCCAAATCAATGTTTTCTATAGTTCCTATGGTGACTATTATGTGGGAGTCAAATATCAGAGACATCATTACAGTTATAAACTTAACCGTTATGGGGAGGATTAACATGGCTCTCATTAGTGAATTAAAATTGACTTCTACGTGTTGGTACAACAGTAAGACAGTATCACAGCTGTACCCCCAAGAGAGTAAAATACTTAATTCTTGTGTTAAAAAGGGCATGTTAAAAATAAATGCAATACTACTAGAAGTCCAAATGGTAACAGCACATACACACTGTCCCAGATCAATGAGAATGATCACCTACTGCCTGAAAATGTAATAATGAACAGCTATCGTTCTAGCCCATCTAAACTCCCTTTCTTTAGGGCAGGAGTTCTTGACCTCGGCACTACTGACATTTTAGACCAAATAATTCTTTGCTGTGAAGAGCTGTCTGTGTACTCTGAGATATTTATGGCCACTACTTACTAGATGCCAGCAGCATCTCCTCCCAGTACTCACAATCAAAAATGTATCCAAGACATCGCTAAATGTGTTCAGATAGGGGAAGGAGAGATAGAAAAATCACTCCCTGTTGAGAAATACAACTTTAAGGAAGCAGCCACTTCCTCACTGAACTGGAAGGGCTGTCATTCACATCATATACCCAAAAGGCACTTAGAGCTCAGTAATCTCATGGCTATGGTCTTCCCAGTTTCCACAGATTCATCCTGCTGAAGCCACCGGTTACCAGCTCTTTTCCAAGACTTGTTCTTCAATTCCATATACTACATAGCACCCTCCCAAACCTCTTTTTTCCCTAAGTTATTCAAAGTTGGGTCTGCAACTTACAACTAAGAAAGCCTACCTGATTTAAAAAGAAACAACAAAAAAAACTAAGCAGCAAATAATTGTTTTAATTTGTATTAGTAAGAAAAAAATAGTGCATTTGTTGTATACTAATAGTAGAGTGAGGCAGGATTATAGAATCACACTCCCCACCTCCAACCTGCAAGAAACTAATTTAAAAAAGGAAATCAGGACTTTTAAAAGCTACTACCTTACCCAACACATATAAAACTAATAAAGTGGTATAAGCTTTGCTATAAATTTTGAAACCATAAGCTAAGAAAAGAAAATGAAGATTCTGATAAGGTCAGCCCCACCAACTCACCCTAATCCAACCCCACACACCCCGAGAAGCAGTACTAATCAAAGAAGATAAGTAGACAGATTCCCGAAGTTTCTCAAAACCACCCTAAATATGTAAAGGTATGGACCGAGGGAAGGGGAGTGATGAGGCCAACCCAGATGAATTCAGGAAAAACAACTTTATTGTAGAAGTTCTGTAGATCTTTTGAGATCTCATCAGGACTACGGTATATACTATAGATGTTCTTTTTATGAAAAGATGCACCCTCTGGGCACATCAGATTAGGAAAATACATCCCTCTCATGAGCTGATGCAACTCTGCACCAAGCATGCTTTCCTTGTAGGCAGAGCAAGAACTGGAACTGAGCTCCCCTTCCAGGCCCCTCAGCCACGTTTCCCTATTCAAGGTCTCTGAGTTATTCTCATCCTTACAATGTTAAGTCTTACTCTCTATTTTATTATCTTCCTATCCATCCATGAGTATTAAGAGATGTTTAGAAAGACACTTTTCAACTGTTCAGTAGGCATTTCTCAGTGGTGAGATTTAGGGTGATATGTTGCTTTCTTCTTTATCATTTTGTACATTGCTTACATTTGTTAATGACAAGTGTAAGTCACTTGTAAAAACATATAATTATCACTCTTAAAATGAATACATCAAATATAACACCACTTTTCTGACACAGTGAGTATAAATGAATTTCTCTCAATGAGTAACATCATAAAGCGCCTCTGGGTGAGGCATCATTCCGAATATCCACCCTCACTGCAAAGTACACTGGAAGTGCATGGTACGTAAGAATGAGTAGAATGTTTCCAAGGCAATACCACTGTAAGGCTCCGTTTCACTTCGTAAATCGATCTCTGGGTTAGGCGCCTTTAATTAGCAGTACCTAACATTTCCTGAGCATTTGTTATGTGGCAGGCAGTCTGCCACCATACTTTATAGGTATTTTGTTATTTAATTCTCACAGTAACTATAAGGTAATAATAATAATGGTGACAATGAGAGTAAGAGCAGCTCAGATCTGTTGAGTGCCTACTATGTACTAGGCACTGCTCCAAGTGCTTTTCAGGCAATAACATTCTTCAGTGGGAAGTACTTATAGCTATGGGAGTCCGTTGTGCAGCAGAAGAGAAAGCTATCAAGGCCAGCTTTTAAAAATACAAGGATTTACATTTAGCAGAGTGAGAGAGAGTGCACAGGTGAGCCTGGCGGTGTGTAAAGAACATAAAGAGAAAAAAACTGGCAGAACCACAGAATTAAGTAAATACTTTTAAGCACAAAAGTGAGGGGAATCAAGGCCATAGCAGGACTCTGCCCAAGCAGATACAAAGGCCTTGGTCAACTTCTGGTTGTTGTGGAAACGGGATTTCAGCCATTATAATGAAATCAAATCATATGCTAATAAAGAGATCACTAATTAGAGTTGGGGCCACCCTCAGAGTTCAACTCCATCTTGGAATAAGATCTAGGAAGAGCCAGAGAAGCATTTTCCCCACAGATAATGTCCTAAAAGGAAAGGCTTTAAGAATGAAAGGGTCAGGCTGAAATAACACACTCAAGAATATTACTATTTCCAGTGTTGCTTCTGCTTCCAGCTCTGACCAGCTCACTGTAGGTAACAAATTATGTCATTTCTTACAGCTCTATTCCGCTCAGTTTCTCCTCTATGCAGGAGAGAGCATGAAATGGGAAAAAAAAAAAGTTCCTACTTTTGGTGTCCTATGTGATCAGTCACAGGATGAAAAAGGATCTCTGCTTATTTTCCCTTCCACTTACCATTGCCCAGGACTCTTGAATCTCTTCAGAATAGCAGGCAAACCGAGAGACAGAAAAGTTCATTTAGTCCTCAGGACAACCCTATGGATTCCATTCTGTTGGCATCATCCCCATTTTACAGATTTCACAATGGACAGGGAGGAGCAGCATTGAGGGGATGAGTGACCTGCCCAAGATCCATCTGAAACAACAGCTCTCTGACTTCATTCAGGCTCCCCTCTTTGTGACTGTGATTTCCCTGATGTGTAAAACATTCACATTTTTAAAATTAGGATTTCTATGCTTAACTACCTTTGTTCACAACTAAATTTAGGCTTCTGTACACACACAAACACACACACACACACACACACACACACACATGCAGAGACAGAGACAGAGAGACACAGACATGCAGTTGATTTTCCCCAATACTAATTTCCATGAACTGAAAGCTTAGGCAATAGTTCAGTATGGCCACAGCTTTGGTTTGGTTCAGTCCTAGGATACTGCTTTGTAAATTAAAGGTGTAATCTCTTAAAATCGCTGTGATAAAAGCAATTTGAAATCATACTATTTGCAGTCATAATAGAAACAAATGCCTACTTACTACTCATAGCTCAGCTCTGGTGAGAACAAATCAAGAGAGTAAAATGCCTTTAGCTTCCCAGAGAAGGGTTCCACCTGACAGACACCAAGAGATCAAATATTCACACTGCTTAGGACAAATAAGTGTACAGATTAGGACATATTTGAGAAGTCAGTTAGAGAAGGCACCAGCATAGAATACAACCCTGAAAGGTCTCTACCATTTATTTGTATTTCAATGTGTTCATTCCATTTCTTCCTATGTCTTTTCATTCATTTCTATCTCCTTCGTCCCTGTGCTGCATGCTAACACTACAGCAGTTAAACACAAGGTCCTTGCATCCAGGAGTTCTTCTCCATCCAATAATGGTAACAACTAAGGTCACGTACTATTTTGCTTTATGTTCTGCTAGAGGTACGGACAGGAGGTACTGTGGGAACACAGCTAGTGGGGTACCTGGTTCTTGTCTATGAGAGATTTGAGGAGGATCCTGAAGTAGGGTTTAGAAAGTGACCATCACAGGGGATGGGAGAGGAGGAAAGAGAAAGTCACAAGGAATTCCCAAACTTTGAACACGTGAATGTCCTATACACATTTATAAATACTATATAAAAATACTGTAGTATTTGATTGCTCTGTCACAGATGAAACTCTTCAAAGAGAAGCTGATCCTAGACACAATCATAGAAGCCAGGGGATGTTATCGCCCAAGTCTGCCTGACAACTTTTAAGGATGCTCAATTCCTAATCTCTCAAGGATGACATTCTTCTTGTCCATGAGAGTACTACAGCCAGAGGGACTAATTCTTTCTCCCTAACTTCCTACCCAGCAAAGAATTCTCCTCTACAGTATTCCTAATCAATGTTTACTGTCGCAAACATCCCTTGTTCATTTTGGTTCCTCAGCCCGTATTTCCTCATTATAACATCTTGATTCACTTTTAGGGACTTTTCCCCTATTATAAGCCACCATTAGGCTAGTGACTTGGGTGACTTTTCATTCCACTCTAGAATCTGAGGTCCTAGAGACCTCTGGTAGATTTTCTGCTGTCCCTACACTGAACGGACAAAGGATAAGCATGTGACCTAAGCTCAACTGGACCTTCTCTTCCAAAATTCTAAATCCTAAGAAGGGTGACACACCACTCACTTACTCACTCATTGCTGTAGTGGCTTCTTAAGAGCCAAGGAGACTCCATCTTGATCCTTTCCTGTTTCTAAGCCTAGTCTCTCCTGCCGCCATCTTGATGCTGTTAAATTCCCTGACATCCTATGTATAACAAATTCCTTTTCTACTTATGTTAGCCCAAGTCAGTCTCTGTTACCTGCTTCCACTGGAACTCTGATTCTGCTTGAATCATTCCACTAATGGGAATATCACTACAGTGAGAGGCTGTTCATTCCATTGCTGGACCTCTATATTTATTTCAAAAGTTGTTAATTCAAGCGAAAGATGGGTCCTTTATTACTAGTGTCTGTCATCAGGGACAGAATAAATCTCAGTCCCTCTTCCACATGGCAGTCACTATATAGTATCTGAGGAAGGGTAAATAATCACTGATAACCATACCACTAAAGCCCTTCTCCAAGCTGAAAACCACCAGGGTTTTTAAATTTTTCTAGAATAATATAAATTTTCAGACCACAGAAGTAGAAGCTTTGGATTGCCGATGAGCAGCATAATCATTTTAACATGGTCCCAGGGAACTAAGCAGTCACTTCCTCAGTGGGTCTTTTTGGAAGAGGACACTTTCATATTGATTACCTGCAAGGGTTAATGAATGGTAGACTCTTTTTTAGGATAAGGATCTCTGTCTTTCTATCCAGTCTGCCGCCAGTTAAAAGTGTATTAACTTCCCTACTGAAGTTGGGGTAATTGGTGGTTATTTTCAGAACAACTCATCAGGGTGAGAGAGATTCTTTCTGATTGAGGTAGCAGAGGTGTTGAACATTCACTGTGTACTGAGTTCACCTTTCTAGTATCACAATTTCCCATACCACAAGCCTGATAAATGTGTCTTCAACATTTGCAAATAACTCCAAGTCACTTCTCCCTTCAGTTATTTCCTCTTCCCATTCTCACATCCTGTCTCACAACGTTATGATTTTGTACTAATTTCACTAATTTAGAAAAACATTTGTCTGCAATACATACATATATACACAAATATACATATATACATACATACATGTATATATATTCATATTCTTGAGAAGTAGGCCAGAAACTTGACTTGCTGTGAAAATCAGAGGGGAGATAAAAAGGATGAATGGAGAACAGTGTCTATTCCCTATGGCACTTCTTACCTGATACTCAAGCTGCTTACTTGCTTCAACTCAAGTTTTCCCCTCCCTGCTTCCACCTCCCTTTCTATCTTCTTTCAATGAGTGAGGATCAAGGGCAGGTAATTCTCCCATTCCAGAGAAGCAACAGCTCCATTTGGAGCACTCTGCCTCTTTGTGATGGAGCCCTCAGGGGTTCACAGTGTAATGCCCATCTTCCCTCCTCTGCTCACACAGAGGACAAGACTCTCACTCTCAGTCTCTTTCTTTCCCTGTCTCATTTTCTCTCCTTTCTCACTCTGCCCTCTTCATTTCTAGTGGCCACGAGTCTGAAGATAACATCGCAGCCTGAGCAGGCCTGAGCCAGCTATTCTAACCAGAATCAGCTGTGGCAAACACACTCTCTCATTCTCTAGCTCTGTTTCCTCAAGTGCTCTGGGTGTTCTGGACTGTTCTCCCCTTCACTGCTCAGAAGATACATGACACTAAATTAAAGTTGAAGAGAAATGGATAAACTGCTCTGGATCCAGGCCCCTGAAGCTACTTTAATATGTAGGTAAGTGGTCACCAAACGTGAAATCCAGCTCTCTGGGGTGCTACATGGGTGCAGAAGGTCCAATGATCCAACTAATACAAAGGTTGACTTAGCTTTTATTTAGCCTCCTTTATTTTTTTTTTTTCCCCCAGGAAAAAAAAAAGTTGGGTCAAACAGCAACTGGGCCCATTATCATTACAATAATACTGCAAGGTCCTCCTTCATCCCAATGCCACAATCTAGACTTTGCTTTTAGGAATGTATTTTAGGAACGATAAACACAAAATAAAAAATAGGCTGGGCACGGTGGCTCACGTTTGTAATCCCAGCACTTTGGGAGGCTTAGGTGGGCAGATCACAAGGTCAGGAGTTCTAGACCAGCCTGGCCAACACAGTGAAACCTCATCTCTAATAAAAATACAAAAATTAACCTGGCACACACCTGTAATCCCAGCTACTCAGGAGGCTGAGGTAGGAGAATCACTTGAACCCAAGAGACAGAGGTTGCAGTGAGCCGAGATCGTGCTACTGCACTCTAACCTAGGTGACAGAGCTAGACTCCATCTCAAAAAAAAGGAAAAAAGAAATCCTAAATTATGAACATCCTTATTTGGTTTTGCAAGTCAAAGTCATGTAAAGTGAGACCTAGCCATTATCAGGAAATAACTAACTTGAATTAGTCTGTGACAAAATCTTTTCTTTGGGTATTTTTGTGTTTCCCTTCTCTTCACAATAGGTACCATGATTTCCTATTCAAAATGGTGGCAGAGTTTCCCTTAAAAGTGAGTTCAAAGTGATTCAAAGAAATATTAAATTTACTAATGTATATGCTGATCATGCACAATTGGGAAAAAAAGTATTTAAAGAGCCACATGGATAACTTTCATGCCACTTTGGAGATTGACGCATGACTCCTATTGCTTACAAACCACCTCAAAAGAAAATAGCATTCCACCTGACAGGTGCATGAACTCAAGTCTTTCTCATGTATGGGAGGCATAAATATGTCCATAACTGGTAATCCAAAAAAAATTTGCAGCATTGCCTTTATTCTGGTACTGTCTATGGCTCCCTATCCCCTTCTGCACAGAGTTCAGCCTTTTGCGCCTCCCCACCCCCGCCTTTTTTTTTTTTTTTTTTGAGACAGAATCTGGCTTTGTCACCCAGGCTGGAGTGCAGTGATGCAATCTTGGTTCACTGCAACCTGTGCCTCCCGGGTTCAAGCGATTCTCCTGCCTCGGCCTCCTGAATAGCTCGATTACAGGCGCAGGCCACAATACCTGGCTAATTTTTTTGTATTTTTAGTAGACATGGGGTTTCACCATTTTGGTCAGGCTGGTCTGTAATTCCTGACCTTGTGATCCACCCACCTCAGCCTCCCAAAGTTCTGGGATTACAGGTGTGAGCCATCGCGCCCAGACCTCAGCCTTTTGTGTTTTATGGAAAAGCATTCTTCATTATTTCGTCCACTCAGCTTAGGCAAGTACCATCCTGACTCTCACATAGCATTTCCATCTGGGCACCCTTCTTCATGTTGTCTTCATTCCTAGAATGTGCTTCAAAGGTCTGATTTCTTAGGTGTCAAGTGGAGTAAAACTTCTAATACTCCCTGTATCAATCCAGAGTTCTTGCTATTACAACAACATAATGGATACCCAAAGCACAAGCATAAAATAAAGTTTACTCCAACAAGACTGTTTGCAGAAGGAAGATTAGACTGATTGAATACATTGTTCTACACTGATTTTAATTGGTGCTATGATCTGATCTGTCTCTAACCAGCTAATCGGTATTTAATCGGTTGCTTTAATTTTATTACAAAGCAGCTAGAATGCAGCTGTAGCTAGAGACCACACAGTAAATAAATTACATTGTATTTATGCACATGAATTTTATTCTGCTTGTGTCAAAACTATACTCACTTCCACTCCCCTAATTTGTTTGTATTAAACCATAATTGTGCACTTGCACAGTGGGAACAATTAAAAAATGTCTATTTATTGCCAAGTGTAAGTTATGTGATAAGTTTCCAGATGTACCCACCTTCATTTGCCAAACAATCTTGTGATTCCTTTAAATATTTATACAGTGCTTCAATTACTAACATTCTTTCTATTAATTAATTATATTAGGGTTTAATTCTACAGAACACAGAAGTAGAAACAGAACACATTCATGCATGAAAAGGAATGTGATGTGATCACCCTGAATACAGTTTCATGCTAGAGTTTCTCCACAATTCCCCAGAGAATGAAGTATACCAGCATTAATAAAACTCTGAGTGTTTTAGAAGCATTGAACATGGGTGCAATAGGTTCCAAAGCCCTATGTAAGTATTTGAACAACTTGACCTTATTTCAGCTTCTTCAGAGAACTATTAGGGACAGTCACAGAATCAACACAAAAAAATTATTAAGCACCCATATAGTGCCTGCCTGAAAGGACTCAGATAACTACAGCAAACTTCAAAAAAAATATTAATAAAATCAAAGCACCTCGCAGCTGCTCTTTTAGATGGCTACACATTTTTAAGAGGTAATTTACTGGAAGCTCCCTTTTGCTCTTTCCTGTCATTTCAGCCATGCAAGAACTCAATGCGCTCACCCTATGCCAGTCTGGAGAGCTTTGCTTCTCTCTTGGGAGGAGGCGTGGCGCAATGATGAGAAGAAAGGCTTAGCAGCAGGCAGACCCTGGCTCCAGTTCCAGCTTTTACATACTCCCTGCATGACATCATGCCACGTACTCTTAAGCCTCAATTTCCTCATCTGTAAAACAGGAGTCATCACAGCTACTCTGATTTTGGTGTGAGGATTAAATGAGACAAAACCACGTGGCTCTAGCTGAGGGGTCCAGTTGTTTCTTTGGCTACTGTGATCTCGGGCTCATTTAGCACAGTCATTGCAGCTCACCACAACGTTGTCTTCTCATCCTACTGAGATTCATTTATTTAACAAATGTGTATCGGGTACCTATGAGAAGGCCAAGCATGGGCTAGAAACCCGGAACACAACACAGAAGGTCCAGTTTGCAACACAAAGTCCAGTTGGTCCAATGAGAAAAAGGACTAGATTTGCCTCTAAACAAAACATGCCCAGGTAGATGTTTATGGTAAAGCCAAGATCAAGCCAAGTATCACAGAAATATACGACAGGATATTAATGCCTAGTGTTCCATTATTGGAACACTAAGCATGTGGGAGTTACTTATAACCTACTGCTCAAGGTCATCACCAAGGTCTGATTTTTCCGTCACACAAAAATTCAAAAAAATTGCAAACTCCAGCACAAATGGGTTAAGGAAGGAAAGGCCCTTACCCCAAGCCTTTCCTTATAAAGGTAAGGAAATAAACCATGGTTTCCTCATCAGCATCAGAGCAATACCTGTTTCTTACATAGTATTTTGCCATTTGTGATGCATTTTTATGTAGTGTAGGACAAGGACTTTCTAACGTTCAGGTCTATACTAGACCAGGTCCAAAAATCTGAGTATTACCATCTTTGTCGCTGAACTACCATGACCAAATAACAGGTTAAGATGCTTAACGAAAGATGCCCTCAGAGAAGGAACTATCCAGCAGTTTGATTTCATTTTTGTCCTAACTCTTTAAACTTGTTCTACCCACATGTCACAGAGATGGAGGTTAGTGAAAACTACCTGTGTGTGTGCAGTGCAGGTGGGAGGACATTTAGGCGCTGTTCTAGGCAGTCGCATAGGGCCCACTTACGTTGCTCCTGCATAGGGTCCTGATACTATCTCTGTTCTGCTCAGCTTCAAAGCTCTCAGCAGGATGACACATTCCTCACCTAGCCCTCACCTGCTCTACCTAATGATGCTCAATCATTGAATTGGCCCAGAAATAATACCTGCCTATCCTTATTTCTTGCCCAAACCTAGGGCTACCTATCTGACTGGCATCCTGGTGGGGCTGTCTCATCTTTAGTGAAGTGGTCAAAGAGAAGGGTCAACTCTTTATGCAAAAGAAAGATGAGTCGTGAGCTAATTGTGAAATTCTGAATAAGTCACATATTCTCTGATCTTCATTTCCCAATTCACATAAATTGAAAGTCATCTAAATTGCCTTCCAACTCTGAGACTCTATGAAGATACATACATGAATCATCAGAGCAACTATACATCTATTATAGAAGCCAAAGGAATCTTCTCACCTTCTCCAATTAATATGAACTGGATTACTCCACAAAAGATACTTGGCCTTGTTAAACAAAAAAACAAAACAAAAATATTCCCTTACACTATTATCAGGAAATCTTTGCCTGGCATTAGCAGCAGAATATAAATATTTGGTTACAGGATACTTTTCAATTTTGGGGAAAAGGTATATCTATTGCTTAAAAACATTTGTGCCCTTCTTATAGCTAGGTCACCCATTCCAAGGCTGAAGAAAATAAACTGAAGCAGTGGTAAAAGTTGGTTAAAATTCAGAATTTTTAAGAAGAAGGGATATCATCCATCTCTGGCTAGCTAACTCTGTAAAAGATCTAGCTGAAGAACAGAAAATGCTCTTATAAGAACTTTAAGACTAGATAAACAAATGCCTGGCATACGGACCACCATTCCTATCTCCTCATGTTATAGCAGACATTATTAATCAATAACAGAATCCTTTCCACTATGTCTATACACAGCCTTCAAATGGCTCTCAATACAGTATCTCAGGTAACATATGCCAGCAACAAATTATACTTGGCATGAATGATGAAAGGTATTTGGAATCTCTGGCTTTATGACTTTGACTCTGTTACCCTGACTGCCATTTAGAGGATTAAGAGCCAAAAATGTCACAGTTTCATTATTTAAATAAAATAGGAAGGGATCTTGCCTGCAGGAACATGCCTCTGAATATCAGTAGGAGATTTCAAGCTTGAAACTCTACAGAAGTTTCTTTTTCATCACTCTAATGCTTGACTTTTGCTTCCTCTGCCCACTCCTTCCTTATAAACTCTAAAGGTTACTTATAGGTTAGAAGGGTCCCTCAGTTGAGTTCTGGCCAAAATTTGTAGCAGCAGCAAGTCTCACTTTACTGAATGAGTACCATCCTGAGAGCTGAATGGGAACTTGGAGTGAGACAGAAGCCAAGAGAGACCCTACAGCTGAAGCAGGGAGAGATGGCCTGGCGATACACAGGAAGGGTAAGTGTGGATAGGTTAGAGAGAGAGGGTGGGGAGCAAAGTGGACAAAGGGAGCTAAAGAGTGGCATCCAAAATCACAATGATACAAAGTGAGTGAAGCTCAGAGTTTAGCAAGTTGACATGAAAACCCTAGTTCTTGAACAAAGAGTACCTTTTGAATGGAACCTGGATTATCTTTTCCGCCTATAAATATCTTTCTTTTCTCCTCCTTCCAGTCCTTCCCTCCTTCCTATATGCTCCATTTTCAATTCTCTTTATATTCCTTCATCCTTCTCTCCCTACTTCCTTTTAACTTCCCTTTCTTTCTTTTCTACATTTCCCTTTTTCTCTCATTCTCCCCTGTCCAAGCTTTAGACAACCCTTCTCACTAGCTCCTTGGTCTTTAAGAGCTTATAAGGGCAAAGTGGCTAGTAATAGCTTTTCCCCATTCTGTGTATCACAGAGGTGACTTGGAGGGACAAAGGGAGGCTTGGGGCTCCTGGATGCTACACAGCAGAGGTAAGGGCTTGCTATCCAAGAGAAGAAAGCAATCAGGTAGGAGCAGAAGCGAAAAGAGTGTATCAGTTCCACAAACAGGATCAACAAAGTCCAGAAACAGTGTCAACATAAGGTTGGCAGAAAATCATCAGAGCAGAGAACAGCATGAGACATGAAGTCATACAGGTTGTGGGTGGGTGGGGAAAGAGAAATACGAGCCAAGCAAAGCAGCAGCATTAATAAGCAGCCATGACTAGAAACAGAACTAAGGATGGATATTAGGAAGTAGGTGCACACTGAGGATGAGAAGGAAAAACCAAAGTGATGAACTGTGCCTTCCTAACACCTGACACAAAGGAAAGGAGATATGCCAGTTAAATGGCAGCACTATGTACCGAAATGAGTAGATATATCTTGGTTTTGCTTAATATCACTCTGGAAGCACAGAATTCATGTTCTGAGACTTAAGAATAACCTAAATCAGGCCAGGTGTGGTGACTCACACCTATAATTTCAGCACTTTGGAAGACCAAGGAGGGTGGATCACCTTGAGGTCAGGAGGTCGAGGCCAGCCTGGCCAACATGGCAAAACCCTGTCTCTATCAAAAATACAAAAATTATCTAGGCATGGTGGTGCAAGCCTGTAATCCCAACTACTTGAAAGGCTGAGGCAGGAGAATCACTTGAACCCAGGAGGCGTAGGTTGCAGTGAGACAAGATCCATCGCACCATTGCACTCCAGCCTGGGTGACAAGAGCCAAACACTGTCTCAAAAAATAAAAAATAAAATAAAATAACCTGTATCAATTTGGGAGCCAAAAAAATCCCAAAAAACAAATGTTTATTCTATTCATACAGTAAAGGGGATTGACAGCATAGAAATTATTTATTAAACCCATCCTACTGGACCTGAAGATCAACTCCATTGTAACAGGGTACCTTGTAGAGTCATTCTGAACTAGCCATTGATTTGTAAAAAATTGTAAAAGTTTCTTATATCAAACGACTGTTCTAGAATTGTTACCTTGGATTAACAGGGAGTAAATATTGGCATTTCCATATAGCAATCTACTATCTGGGGTTAATCTAGCTTTCCTGGAAGGATGGAAATAAAGTGCATAATAGTCATTTACCAATCATAATATCAGATACCAGCATTTTGTCACTCACTATAGTGTTCTACAATCATTAGAGGAGCTATTCAACTGCTCTCAGAAATACCAGCTATGATCAGGTAGGAAACATGATTCTGTGGGCTGAATGTACCAAGTCTTCACTAACATTTCAATACCCTAGACTGAAAGTTAATGACCAGTGCAAACCACCAGAGTATTACAGTAAAAGAGCAGCAGTAAAAAGGCCTTAATAAATCAGAAATTTAAATTGGCTATTCATTTTAGTTACAGCCATTCATCAAAGAAAAGTGATGGTCCAATTTACCTATGCAGTAACTTACACTGATCATAACAGCATTTTAAATAATATTATCCATTAATTCATTAAACAAATATTTGAATAGTACCTACTACGTGCATGACACTCTGCCATATGCTGCAAGATATATTCAGACATAAAAGAAATCTTAACCTTTAAAAAACTTGTAATCCAGTAGGAGAAATAAAGACATTTTGTAGAAGTCTCATTCAAATAAAATACGATTACATAAGATAAGGTTCTAAGCTCTCTGCATTGCAAAACCGATGGCAAGAACTACATTTCCCAGAAGACTCTTCCCTGAATGGTTTGAGTGAAGCTTACCAACAAGAGTAGGGTGAGATGTGGAAGTAAAGAGATGAAGAAACTACTCTTTAGAAGTCAGACAAGTGTGCACAAATGAAGTCTTCCTCACTGCTGTACACTGAGAGATGGCCCTGCTTTCTTTATTGAAATTCTGATGCATCTATGAGTTATTAACACCCTTGTCAGTAATATCACTTGTCATTAGGTCACAATTCTTGGAACTGCCATTGTCTAAGTTCTTCTATTTCACATGCTTTGTTTCTGTGCACGTTGAGTCCAACATTTGTATATTTTATGCAGTGTCACCTGTTTGGATATCCACAAAACCTATGCACACAACACCTGTTACAAAAACTCACCCCAGATGTGTTGTTGTTTGTTCAGTTTAATTTATTATACAAATCTTCACATCTGCAAATATAAGTGAAAGTAATTCTAAGCCACTATAGGAAATTCACAAAAGCAACACCTGGTGTCAACATATTTCTTATGATGTGTACAGGTGTGCTGGAATAGTTTTCTCCATACTCCGATTATTTAAAAAAAAATTTAATTACACAAGTAATACTCCTTTATAACTAATAAGCAATCTTAGCAAGGTTGCGGGACAAAAGTTTAATATATAAAGTCAATTATTTTCTTATCTACTAGCAATGAACAATTGGGACTTGAAATTTAAAACATAATACCATTTATATTAATGCCAAAAATTTAAGTACTTAGGTATAAATCAAACAAAACATGTACAAGATCTATATAAGGAAAACTATAAAACTTTACTGAAGAAATAAAAAAAGATCTAAGAAAAAGGGGCGCTATCCACATACACAGACAGGAAGTCTCAGTATTGTCAAGATATCAGTTCTTCCCAACTTGACCTATAGATTCAATATAACCTCAATTTAAAAAATCCCAGGCCACTCTGGACCCCCGAGGTGGAAGTAAAAGCTATCTATGGCACACAGCATTCCAAAAGGTTTGGTCCACCTGACCATTATGGCACCAAGAAATCTCTGGTATATGAGAACTTTCACTTTAGTTCAAGATGTTGGATGACCTGATTTTCAGCAGAAATTCTCTTCAAATCAGTTGCATTTAGGTTTTTTGGTGTGAAGAGAAATGGCGCAGACAATGAACCTCTGGAGAATGAGGACGGACCCACTGAACAACTTACTATGGGAGTGGATACTGACATGGCAAAGAAATAACAGCCTAGAGTTATATATATATATATATAATATATATTATATTATATATTATATATATTATATATTATATTATATTATATATTATATATATTATATATTATATTATATTATATATTATATATATTATATATTATATTATATTATATATTATATATATTATATATATTACATTTATTATATATATATTATATTATATATATTATATAATATATATATTATATATATATTATTGTGTTTTAGGTTTTGGGGTACATGTGAACAACATGCAGGATTGTTGCATAGGTACATACATGGCAATGTGGTTTGCTGCCTTCCTCCCCATCACCTATATCTGGCATTTCTTCCCATGTTATCCCTCCCCAACTCCCCACCCCCTGCTGTCCCTCCCCTAGTCCCCCACCACAGACCTCAGTGTGTGATGCTCCCCTCCCTGTGTCCATGTGTTCTCATTGTTCAACACCCGCCTATGAGTGAGGACATGTGGTGTTTGATTTTCTGTTCTTGTGTCAGACAGCCTAGAGTTTTTAATACAATGCTCCCAATGAGCAGGACCTCAAGATGTTTCTTCATTCCAAAGGAGCTAGCAAAGAAGTGACTGTTAGCATCATATCAAGATAACCAGAAGCTGTAACACACACTCCTGAAAGTCTTTCAAACGGTGGGATCTGTGAAGGTTTATGATATTCAGACCTTGACATTGTAAATATTTTGGAACATTCTCTTGAATCCTTTCTTTGGTCCCATGAAAACCTAAACTTAGAGATTAATATAAAGTTTCTCTACTCAGCTGGATTGACCTGTAAATGCCTTTGTTGATTGTTGACCAGTGTCCCTTGCACCTTCTCCAATAGTCTTGATTTGAATAACAGATGGTTAAAGTTTTGCAGGAAGTCTGTTTTTCATTGGATCAAAATAAACCCACAGATTTTGTCAGAAAGATAATTATTTAAAACCCTTTCATCTTAATTCAGAGCACCAAGCAGGTGAAAGCTAATACTGAATTTTTACAGGCAAGTTTCCATTTGAATAGTGGGGAATTGCTAGTTCTAATATGTGGTCCAGGAGCCAAAATCCTAGACCTTTCCAATAACTATGCCAAAACAAACTACACAAATATCGAACAGAAGCTGTTTTCTCTCTGATGTACTGAAGAGGTACAGAAGCTTGCCTTAAGCTAGCCAGATGTGATCTTCTTGGCAGAGATAAAGTGTAGTGCTAAGAGTATTTTAGATTAGTGCAAAAGTAACTGTGGATTTTTCCATTAAAAATGCAAAACCACAGTTGTTTTTACACCAACCTAATGGATTGCCTTATAGAAGAAAAAAAATAGCACTTCACAAGTAACTGAAAACCCTTGGGTTCTGGATTCAAGAATAAGTACTTTACAAAGTCAAATCAAAGAACTACTAAATGCTGGCTATAATCTGAGGACATCAAGCATCACTCTTCTACACTGGAGTAAAAAAACAAAAGATACAAAGCTAAATTTAAAAAGTAAAGTGTAACACTGGGGAATTTTAAGAAGCCAGCCACATATAATGTAGTGGTATCTTTTCATTTTGAATTTGGGCCTTTCAAAAAGGAGGGATATGATTTCTTAACCATAGACACAAATATAATGATTCATTGGCTATTTTGTTTTACAGGTTTATAAAAACTCATGATTGATATGCTCAGGTGTAGTCCTCCTAGCTACCTCTTCTCTAGCTTGAATTACTCCAACATACCATTATTTGATGTAGGCTGTGGCTGCTGTAGAAATGGTAGTTGCTGAGTGCCACTGCAGAACAACGTATAGAAAGAAAATACAAAATAAACTTTCATGGTTTCTGTTCAGATTGAAAAATCAGCAGACTCATTTAGATAGTTTTATTTCCTCTTATGGTTTTGAATAGGAACCTATTTCCCGTATTATTCTCATGTACCTCATTATGGCTCATCTTCAAAGTAGAATGTCAATAAAAATAGTGAAAATCTAGCCAGTTGTGGTGGTCATACCTGTGATCCCAGCATTTTGGGAGAATTTGGCAGGAGGATTGCTTGAGGCCAGGAGTTCGAGACCAGCCTGGCCAATGTAGTGAAACTGTCTGAATGAATGAGAGAGAGAAAGAAGGAAAGCGAGATAATAGAAAGAGAAACAAAGAAAGACAAAGAGAGAAAGAGAGAGAGAGAGAAAGAAAAGAGAAAGAGAGAGAAGACAAGATAAAAGACAAAGACAAGACAGGACAGGTAGGAAGCTAGCTAACTGGGCATGGTGGTGCTCCAGAAAGGATTCATGGAGTCCCAGGTACTTAAAAGGCTAAGGAGGGATGATCGCTTGAGCCCAGGAGGTCAAGACTGTGGTGAGCCAATGTGCTGCAGCCCGGGTGACGGAGCAAGACCTTGTCTCTTAAAAGAAAATTTTATAATCTGGCAATTTTTTCATCCCAAGTTTTACATTCTCCATTTAAATGATTAATGTGCTTCCCTACATTTCCCCCAGGATTTACTATAAGCATATTCTATTTTTTTCTTTTTATGACTTATGAACTTGATAATTATTAACTGTATTGAATTTTTCTTCAACTTTTAAGTTTAGGGGTACATGTGCAGGTTTGTTACCTAGGTAAATGTGTGCCATAGTGCTTTCTGCACAGATCATCGCATCACCCAGGTATTAAGCCCAGCATCCACAAGCTGTTCTTCTTTATGCTCTCCCTCCCTGCACCACACCTCCAACAGGACCCGGTGTGTGCTGTTCCCTTCCATGTGTCAATGTGTTCCCATCATTCACCTCCCTCTCCTAAGTGAGAGCATGTGGTGTTTGGTTTTCTATTTCTGCGTTAATTTGCTGAGGGTATATCCTGATTACTTTGAAGACAAGTTCTACTGTGGCAGGCAGAATCATGCCACACCTGAAGATGTCAGTGTTTTAATTCCCAGAAGCTGCAAATATGTTATGCAAAAAGATTTTGCAGATGTGATTAAGTTGAAATTTTATTAGGTTAAGGGCCTTGAGATGTAGAGTTTATCTTGAATCATCTGGGAGGACTTAACATAATCCTAAGGGTCCTTAAAAGTGGAAGAGGGAGGCAAAAGAGTAGGTCAGAATGATGCAGTATAAGACAGACTTGACCACTGTGAAGGAAGTGCAAATGAGGCTTTAAAGAAGGAAGGGACCATGAGCCAAGGAATGCAGGAGGCCCTATAGAAAACTGAAAAGGCAAGAAAACCGATTCTCCCCTAAAGGCCCAAGAAAGGAATGCAGTGCAGCTGGAACCTTTCTGGCCCAGTGAGACTAGTATCATACTTCTGTCCTACAGAACCAAAGGATGATAAGTTTGTGTTGTTTGAAACCACTGAGTCTGATAATTTGTTACAGTAGCAAATATTAATATAGCAGCTAAGTAGATGATTTCTTATAGGTGATCACAAAATACAATCCTTCAGTATCATGTATTTCTTCCTCTTCAATAGTAATTACATTTTAAAAAGCTATCTACTGTTCTAGAATCACTAATGTCATTGTTTATAAAGTTCTTTAAATGTGTGCATAAAAAAGTAAATGTGAATAAAACGTAACTAAAGGAATATTTTTGCCTAATAAATATAAAGACCAAGAAAATAAAAATCCCAGCAATCTATTTTATAGATATTAACAAACTGATTGTAAAGTATTCATGGAAAAGCAAAATATCTAGAATACACAAGACAATATTAAATGAGAAGAACAAAGTAGTAGACACTATGTGACTTCAAGAGTTACTACAAAGCTATAGTAATTGAGACAGTGTGGTATTGGTGAAAGTCACCAAATACATCAATGAAACAGAATAGAAAGCCCAGATAGTCTTTTCCACAAATGGATCTAGAACAACTGGACACCCACATGCAAAAAAAAAAAAAAAAAAATCATCATCTAGACAAAGACTTCACACCATTCACAAAAGTTGACTCAAAATGAATTACAGACCTAAATGTAAAATGTAAAACAATAAAACTCCTAGAAATTAATGTAGTAGGAAATCCAGATGATCTTAGGCATGACAGGGACTTTTTAGATATAATATCAAAGGTGTAATCCATGAAATCATCGATAAGCTAGATTTCATTAAAATTGAGAAGGTCTGCTTGATATAAGACATTGTCAAGTGAGAATGACAAGCCAAAACCTAGGAGAAAATATTTGCAAGAAACATGTCTGATAAAGAACAGTTATCCAAAATATTTTTTTAAAAAAACTCTCAAAACTCAAGAAGAAAATACTTTTAAAACGGCCAAAAGACCTGAACAGACACCTCACCAAAAAAGACATACAGATGGCAAATACGCATATGAAAAGAAGCTCAACCAATGTTACTGGGATATTGCAAATTCAAACAATGATACCACTATGTACCTATTAGAATTGTGAAAATTCCAAAACAATGATAACACCAAGTGCTGGTGAGCACGTGGGGCAATAGGAACTCACATTCACTGTGCGTGGGAATGCAAAATGATAGAGCAACTTCAGAAGATCCACAGTATTTTACAAATTGAAACATACTCTTACCATACAATCCAGCAATCATGATCCTTGATATTTACCCAAAGTAGTTGAAAACTTATTTCTACACAAAAACCTGCACACAGATGTTCATAGCAACTTTATTCAACATTGCCAAAACTTGGAAGTAACTGAGATGTCCTTCAACAAGTGAATGAATAAACAAATCATGATATACCAAGACCATTATTCAGCAGTACTATAAAGAAATGAGCTACTGAGCCACAGAAAGGCATGGAGTTACTTTAAATGCATACTGCTAAACAAAAGAAGCCCAATTTTAAAGGCTACATACTATGTGATTCCAATTATGTGACACATTGGAAAAAAAAAAAGAATTCTGAAGACAATAAAAAGAGCAGTGGTTTACAAGCGCTCAGAGGAGGTGGAGGGAAAGAGGGATGACTAGATAGAACAAAGGGGATTTTTAGGGCAGTGAAACTATTCTGAATGCTATAATAGTGGTTGCATGTCATTTGACAGCTATCAAGACCCACAGGATGTACAATACAGATTGAATCCTAATATAACCTACAGACTCAGTTAATAATAATGTATCAAAATTGACTCCAACTGTAAAAAGAAAAATACCACAGTGTCCCAAAGTGTTCATTATAAAGGAAACTGGCGGAGTGGTGGGGCATATGCGAACTCTGTATTTGTTGATCAGTTTTTTCATAAACCTAAAATTGTTCAAAAAGAAATAGTGTATTAATTTCTTAAGGCCAAGTAGTATACAAATAGTCTTATAAAAATCTCAAACCATTTAGAATTATCCAGACTAAAACATTTAAGTCCCAAGTGATGCTTTCATAACAATGTTTTCATTCCTGGAGTAAATGCTCTTCACCGTTTGGTATTTATGTTTCCAGTCTACTTTTTATTTATTTTATTTTTTAATTTTTTGAAATAGAGTCTTACATAGTTGCCCAGGTTGGAGTGCAGTGGCACAATCTTGGCTCACTTGCAACCTCCGCCTTCCGGGGTTAAGTGATTCTCCTGCCTCAGCCTCCCACGTAGCTGGGATTACAGGCCCCTGCCACCATGCCCAGCTAATTTTTAGTAGAGACAGGTTTTCATTATGTTGGCCTGGATGGTCTCAAACTCCTGACTTCGTGATCCACCTGCCTCAGCCTCCCAAAGTGCTGGGATTACAAGCGTGAGCCACTGCGCCCAGCCCCAGTCTGCTTTTTAATATGCTTACTATTACACCTTATCCAAAAAGTGTTTAAACATAAATGGAACCATTTTATAAATATCATTCTGAAATGTGGACAGTTCCTTAAAGCACCTACTAGTGACTGTGCTGAGCATTATGTGAAAAAAATTCCGAGAAATACATTTCCAAGGTGGGCACTCTACAGACTAACATTTGTCTTTCCAGGGCATTGTACAATGATGGTCACATAGTATGGGCTCTAGAAATGGTTAAGGAGTGGTTGGCAGTTAAGTCAGTCAAGATGAAAAAGAATCAGGCCATTAAAATGCAGCTACAGTGGGGAGATTGAGGAGGGAAGAGCGCTTGAGCACAGGAGATTGAGGGTGCAGGGAGTTATGATCATGCCACTGGACTCCCGACTGGGTGACAGAGTGAGACCCTATGTTAAAAAAAAAAAAAAAAAAAAGCAATTATGTGATCTGACAGTTAAATTCTAGAGAGAATCAATCTTTCGTTTTCATAGCCAATATGCCAACGGGGTGTCCACTGTGTAGTGAGAATTAAGACTCTGCATTTTCCTTAAGGATTTGAGCTCACACAGCTATACACAACATAGGAATTGTTATCCCCATCAAAGGGGCAAGAAAGCTGGGAGGCACGGGGCTTAAATAACCTGCTCGGGATGACTCAACGATTGGAGATGGAGTCAAGATTGGAAACCCAGAAAGGTCTCCACGTCTCACGGTGCCCCTAAAGGTACCTTCTATGGGTAACAAGCACCCAAATGGCCCTTTCCTCATCAGTCCCAAATTGGCCAAAAAGGCCATTTGTCACCAACTGGAACAAGATTCTACCCATATCTCAATCAAAATCATGTTTCCATTTGTCCCCTTCCTTAAAGCAAATCGCAGTTCCTTATGTGGATTTTTTGAAAAGTACAAATTAAATTTTTTTTAACACAATCTGTTGCTCAGTTGCTTAGGAAACTGTTTTTGTCATTAGTGGGAAGGACTAACACACTTAGAGAAAGACAAAGGGAAAATATATGGTAAACCCAGTGTTTATGTGAATTTATCCACAGAGAATGTAACAAAAGGGAAAAGGAGCTTTTGAGAAAGCATGCCTGCTTTACACTAGAATTGCTCATGAAGTAGAGAATCTGTATGCATCAAGGTTTGAAAAAATACATTATTCCAAGACTTTGTCCTGCATCAGTAGTTTCAGCTTTTGCCACATTTCTGAGCTCTGTGCTCACAAGAAGCATCTCTTCTCCCAGGCTCCTTCAACCAACCAGGCAGGGATCCAGCATTCAGATAGTTTAGACAGTACACACACTCGTGATTTCAAGATGCTGCTGTTGACAGTCATATACCTTAACTTGCAGTGGGTGCAAACACAATCAGCCTTTTCTCCAGGAAGCCCATCTTTAGAAGCACTGTGAGATTTTGCCTGTCTTCTTCAAAACCTTACCTACAGTGCCTAGTGCAGGACCTGGTGTACATACTAGATATGTAACAAGTAATCACTAGTCTGTTATATGAGCAAGAAATAATATTTTTTATGCAATTGCATGGCTGGATCTATCTGTCACCAAAGTATAACCTCCCCTGCCCAGTATGCCATTGCTTTATTTCTCATGGCAAGCACAAGATCTTACAGCTCAAGAAACAAGTATGCCACAAGCCATGCTCTAATTTTACATGTCATCTCAATTTAATGTAATAATTACATAAGCCGATATTCCCATTTTACAAATGAGATATTGGGGCTGTGTAGAAATCAAGTAATCTAGCCACAGTCCCAAAGCTAATCAATGATAGAACCAGAATTTATATCCCACCATTCAGCTGCAAAGCATGTTTTTTTTTTCTTTCTAAATCTGTGTTGGGCTGGGCTATGTTCTGACCTAAAGTGAAGTACTGTATATTTGTATTACTCAACTCTCAGACACCAAAGCTTAAGTCAAGAGTCTTTATGATTTATAAAAAACTATTGCATCAGAGGCACTGGGTGAAACATAGACTCAGTTACAGCTGAAGGAACAGCACTAGCATGTCATGTTGATAAGACACAAATTAGATGACAGTTAGAAATGGACTTTCATGGTAGTAAAAATATGAAAAGAACAAGGAAGTCCTCATTCTGGAGTGTCTTCAGGAACACATTGGTTAACTAGCTATTTGCCCAACCTGATTTGGTCTTTAAACTTGCCTGAAGCCAGGTGGAGGGAACAGAAGGCTTCTCCAAGGTCAATGTTTCCCTCCATACCCGCTCCTTTAGGATCTCCTATGCATCAGGCACTGTGCTATACAATGAGTAAAACATAGTGTTTGCTTTTGAAAAATTCTACAATATATGAACAGGTAATTATGATAAAACATGCTAAGTACGATGTTATAGTAATACTGAGAAAAACAGAAAAACTGATTCAGCCACAGCACATTCAAAAGGGCTGTTTAATTCATGCCTAAGTGGAGTAAGGTGGCCGAAAGTTAATGAGGAGAGCATCTCAGAGGGAGGAAATGGCATAGCCAGCGGTGTGAAGGCAAAAGCCAGTAGGATGTTTGCAGAGTTCATGCAGTTCAATGGTGCCAGAATGCAAAACAAGAAGCAAGGAGTGGTAAGACACAGCAGGAAAGCCTGACTTACTTTTTAAGCTAGCCATGCTGAGCAGCTTGGGCTTCAACTTGACAATAATGAATATATATTTGGCAAGATTAGGCAGAGGACAGGTTGGATATAAAGTTTGGAAAAATCCCCACAGCTGGTGTGGATTTGAATGGAATTGGACAGAAGACCAGGGAGCCAAGTTAGGAAGCTGATGTAGAGTCTCAGCAAAATACAGAAATCTGAGCAAGTTTTATAGTTTTATAAATATAGGAACCTGAACAAGAATAGGAACGGAGAGAGACGATCGCTTTTACAACGATTCAGAGAGTAAAATATTCAAGAAGGGTGGGAATGGAGTCTACCAAGAAGAAAAACTAGATAAAGGCAAAAAAAGAAGTTGGAATAAATAATATTAGTGAAATTACTTAGCAATATTCATAATGTTAAGTATGTCTTTGGTAGGCATTACCTTCTGGGTCTCCATTATTCAATATGTGCTCTGTTCTGACTGGCTTCTTTCACTTGGCATAATGTTTATAAAAATTTATCCATTTTGTAGCATGCATCAGTACTTTATTACTTTTTTTGCCAGATGATATTCAATTGACAGGATATGCCACATTTTATTTATCCATTCAGAAACTGATAGACATTTGGCTTGTTTCTACTTTTTGTTTTTTGAGACAGTCTTGCCCTGTTGCCCAGGCTGGAGTACAATGGCATGATCTCGGCTCAATGCAGTCTCCGCCTCCCAAGCTCCAGTAATCCTCCCACCTCAGCTTCCCAAGCAGCTGAGACTATGGGCACATGCCACTATGCCCAGCTAATTTTTGTATTTTTTGTAGAGACGAGGTTTCACCATGTTGTCCAGGCTGGCCTTGAACTCCTGAGCTCAAATGATCCACCCACCTTGGCTTCCCGAAGCATTGGGATTACAGGCATGAGTGACCACACCTGGCCCTGTTTCTACTTTTTGGCAAGTATAATTTTGCTATGAACATTCATGTACAAGCTTTTAAGTGGACATATGTTTTTATTTCCCTTGGGTATATATCTACAAGTAGAATTGCTGAATTGTATGGCAATTCTTTATCCAACCTTTTCAGGAAATGAGAGACCGTTTTCCAAAGTGGCTATACCACTTTACATCCTCATCAGCAATGTGTGTTCAAGTTCCTCTATGTCTTTTCAATTAAAGCCATCCTATGAGGTGATGTGGTATCTCACTGTGGTTTTAACTTGTATTTCCCTGGTGACTAATGATGCTGAGCATCTTTCTTTGGGCTTATTGGTCATCTGTATATCTTCTTTGGATAAATATTCAGACCTCTACCCATTTTTAAGATTGGGTTTATTGTTTGGTTACAAAAATGTTTATATATTCTAGATACAAGTCTCTTGCTAGGTATCTATGTAAATATTTTATCCCATTATGTGGAGTTTCTTTTCATCTTCTGGATTTTATCAATGGAAGCACAAAAGTTTTTAATGCTGGTGTCTCTTTCCATTTGTTGCTTGTGCTTAAGCTATCATATCTAAAATAAAACACCATTGCTTAATCCAAGGCCATTTGTTATGCTTATGTTTCCTTCTAAGAGTTTTATAGTTTTAGCTTTTACATTTTGGGCCAAGATTCACTCTGAGATAATCTCTGTATATGAGGTGAGGTAAGGATCAAACTTCATTCTTTTGCATGTGGATATCTGGTTGTCCCAGAATCATTTGTTTAAAAGGTTATTTTTTTTTTTTATCACTGAATTGTCTTAGCAGCCCTGTTGAAATTCGGTTGATAGTAAACGTGAATTTATTTCTGGAATCTCAGTTCTATGCCATTGATCTATATTGTTATGTCAATGCTACACTCTCTTCATCACTGTAGAGTTGTCGTGAGTTCTGAAACCAGGAAATCCTCCAACTGTTGCTTTAGCTATTCTCTAGGTCCCTTGAACTTTTGTATGATTTTAGGGTTATCTTGTCAATTTTTACAAAAGTATCTGCTCAGATTTTGATAGGAATTGCATTTAATCTTTACAGCACTTGACAATTTTTGGCATTTTTAACAATGACTCTCCCAATCTGTGAACATAAAATGTCTTGCCATGTATTTAGATTTTCTTTAACTTCTTGCAAATATATGTAAACTAGGAGTTTACATTTTTTCTTGCTTTTAATTTATTGTCAAGTATTTATTCCTTTTCACGCCCTCTAAGTGGAATTTTCTCAATTTCATTCTCTGATTGTCTATCACAAATACATATAGAATTGGTTTGTATATGTTGTTCTTGTACCCTAAAAACTTGCTCACGTTGTTTACTATTTCTAATAGGTTTTTAAGTGGATTTAAGATCTACTATATATAAGATCATGCCATTCATGAATAAATGTTTTCTTCTTTTCAAATGTGAATGCAGCTTTTTTTCTTGCCTAATTTCCCTGGTTAGAACTGCCAGACAATTTTGAATGGAAATGGTGAAAGGGGATATCTGTATCTTCTCCCTTATCTTAGGGGAAAACACTTTTTTTTTTTAAAACTGTTAAATATGATACAATTATACAAACTGTGCATTTTTAATAATGCTCTTTATCAGATTGAGGAAGTATACTATTCTATTTTTTCGAGTGTTTTTATCACGAAATTTATTTATTCTACAAATAAAAAGCCTGAATAATCCATTTCTCAAATATTCTGTGTATTGATATAATTGTGTTGCTTTTATCCTTTATTCTATTGATATGGTATATTATGTTCATTAGTTTTAATAGGTTAAATTGATCTTGCATTTCTGGGATAAATTCCACATGGCCATGGTACAAAATATGTTGCTGGATCCAGTTTGCTTATCTTTCACTGAGGATTTTTATATCTCCATTGATGAGATAGTTTTCTTGCATTGTAATCCCTGTCTGGTTTGGCTAACAGGATACTATTGGCCTCATAGAATGTATTGAGAATATTTGGAGGAGTTTCTGAAAAATTGATATTAATTTTTTAAATGTTTGGTAGAATTGACCAGTGAAGCCATCTGGACCTGGACTTTATTTGTGGGTAGTTTTCTTTTTATAAAAACTTTAGGTTCAGTCTTTTTACTTTTCATGGGTTATTCAGGCTTTATGTTTGTGGAATCAGTTTTTGTTAGTTTGTATCTTTTTAGGAATTTGTCTATTTTATTCCTGATTTTAAAAATAATTTGAGTCTTCTTTCTTTCCTGCTTGGTCGGTTTAGGCAAAGTTTTCTCATTTTTGTTCACCTTTTAGATCAACTCTGGTTATATTTATTCTCTTGTTTCCTATTCTCTATTTCATTAATTTCTGTTCCAACCTTTATTATTTTCTTCCGTTTTGTGTGGTTTACTCTTTTTACAGTTTATTAAGGTAAAACATAAGTTACTGATTTGAAATTTTTTAAAAATACAGGTACTTAAGCTATGTTTCCCTCAAAGCACTGTTTTAGTTGCATTTTGTAAGTTGTTATATTGCATGTTCATATTCATTAATCACAAAATTGTTTCTCATTTTCATTGTGATTTTTAAATTGACTGTTTATTTAGGAGTGTGTTGTTTAATTTCTATGTATTTGCACGTTTCCAAAAATATTTATTAGATTTTTAATTTCACCTTATTGTGGTTAGAGAATATACTTTATATGATTTTAATCCTTTGAATATATTAAGGCTTGTTTTATGGCCTAGCATGTGGTATATTTAGAAAATGTTTCATGTACACTTGAGAACAATGAGTATTCAAGGTTTTCTTTATCTCTTTCCCCGATATTTATGTTGTCTGCCTCAATTGGCATCACATCCAGCTGTTAATGCTTCACTAATTACTGGATACTCATTGTATTGTTTTGAACAATACCCTAGAGGCATAAATTTCTCCACAATCTGACCCAATTAAATTCAAGGCCCTTTGGGAATTAGTTTTTCAGACCAATTTTTCCTTCCTCCAGAAGGACTCTCTTACCTGTATCTTTCTCTGATTCTCTCTGATCATCTAGGTAATCTATTGGTTGGCTTGTTGATTTCGTAGCGCTCCCAACCTCCTAATTGCTTATCACCACAACGTCTATTGCTTTGGAGAATAACCTTAGTTAGACCTAACATTCCCCACACAGTTTCAAATGAAATCAATTCCTATGAGCTTCAGAGTTTTTCTTACGGAGTGCCTCTACCCCTAGCAAAATCTGAGCCTCCAACTCCAGAGCTGGCAGGGAGAGTAATACCTATACTTTTTGAGTAGGGAACTGGTTGGAGGTGGGCACCTCTGGCTTTCTTAGCTTGCCTCTCTCAACATGGAACCTGTCTATGAGTAAGCTGAGGCAAGCGGGACTAGGGCCTCAGTATTCTCAGCCTCCCATTCCTGAGTAGAGCCTCTACCTAATGAGTTGGGGTAGGTAGAAGAAGGTAATTTCTAAACTTTCAGCCCCTCTCACCAAGAACTTAGCCTCTACAGTTTAGGACAGAGGGGATGAGAAATTCTAGTGATCTGTCCCTCAGTGAGATACCATATCCCTTGACTGGAAGCTGAGGGGAAAGAGCACCATCTCTTCGGCCACATCTGCCCAGAGTGGAGGCTGCATCTCGCGGAGCTACATGAAAGGGATAGACAGCAGGCTGTGTCTGACATGCCTCATTGTTCTTATGGAGAGACTTCAGATTTTCTCATGTAAGTGCTTTTTATTTGTTATATTCCATTAGAACAATTTCCAGAGACTTTAAATAATGAGTTTCTTTATAATTTTCATCAGTTATGGATGTTTTCTGGGAAATGGTCTGGGGAGCTCCTAATTCTATCATTCTGGAAACAAAACTCCAAGAAACATCTCTTTAAGCCTCTAAGACTTAGAGTTTGCTTATTATTACAAGATAGCCTAGTTTATCATAATGAAAGCCATGTCTAGTATTAAAGCAGAATTCAAGTCAACTCAAGGAAAATAAAATCCTTTTCCAACTCTATTTTTCTCTGATAGGTTTTTTGTCCCTTAAAGCTGAGTAGCCATCTCTGGCCAGATTGTAGAATAACACCCTTCCTGTTTCTTTTGCCCTTTCTGCTGTCCCCACTTGATTGCTTTAGTGTATCTATGTAGACTGCCTCTATTAAGCAGTCCCAAGTTACTGTACGGTACTTGCATTCTTTGAAACACAGTGCCCATTTAAAGATGACAATCCTAGAATCGCAAGAGCAAGGATACATAACAGTTTATTCACTCTAGTATTCTCAGAGCCTGAAACTGTGCCTGGCTAGCCTGACACTTGATAGCTCCTCCCAAAACGTATTTTTTGAATTAAAGTGTCAGGACCTTACTCCTGTTCCTTTGTTATACCAGCTGCCCTGGGGATGAAAGGGTATGGGAAGGTTATTTGTCTTATGTTATCTTTCTGAAAGTATCCTCCCAGAGACTGGTTCAAACAGGCGTTCTACCTGACTCCTATGTTCTAGAGAACTCTAATAATAAAGTATTCCAAGATTCTTCTAGCCAGGAGGTCTGATCTCATTTTTGAAGTTATCTCAGAAACCTAAAGGTTGTACTCTGGTATCTTTAATTGATGTGACACAGCTCGTGTGGTTCCCTCAGTTTTATAAATGAAAACCAGTGTGAGAAAGTCAACCCCAAAAGAAGACACTAATAGACAGAAGGCAAATGATTCTGAATGATCAGCCTGTACCCCATTGCCCCAGGCAGACTGAAATGCCTACACAATGCCCTCTTGTCCTCTTATTTAGAGCTGCAAGAATCCACTCTTTCCAAAGCAATCAAAATGCTGTATAAAGGGGACCATGTCTAGAAGCCCTAGAAAATTTCTGAAATAGTAACACAAAAAAGAAGTCACTGTACCACCACCACAAGCCTCTCTGGGAACTAATTTTGTTCTAGATGCAGGAGACATTTAAACCAGCATTCTTCTTAGTGTCTGCCTGCTATGTAAGCCTTACGCCATCGCCGAGACTCTGCCAGGCCCCTACGCATTCACTTAACACAGTTGAACTTTGCCAGTAAATCCAGCTCATCTAGATCTCTAGCTTTCTAATATTCCCTCTCACCTAAGACTGACCCACCCCTTGTCCTATCTTGACTTCACTCTGGTTTATACAGAGTAATTAATTCATTGGTTAATTGATGAGTTCAATTAAATCAATGTCTTACCTGAGTCCCTGTTAGGATTCTTTAACCTTTTGGGAAAATAGTCGCCTGTCAAATTTACTCTCACTTTTTCCCAGGTCATTTAAAAAAAAAAAAAAAAAAGGCAGCACAGAAAGAACTGGGTAGAAAACAGCTCTCAATCTCTGCCCTCTTGGTATCAGCTTTGAGACACCTGGCCAAGTACAGCCTGTGCTAAGTTTCAAAGAAGAGGTAGATAACTTTGAAGATTTTATTTCACAGGGGACAAAAGATAAAAGTCTCTGTCAAGTTGTCATTAGATGCTTAATGCTATTCTTGGTGGGGAGCTTGAGGCGCCCCTCCTCCTCTGTAGACTTCTAGCAGATTAGGTTTCGGAGCTTTAATTTGAGGAAGGATTTACAGCTGTGAAGGGGTATAATATCATTTTGATTTGGGTTGTACCAGGCTGGGGAAGCCAGATTACATTGGTATGAAACTGTATTAGACGATATGACTGAAACCACCAAAATCAAATAAAGGGAAAATTTTCCAGAAAGCCTAAAAACAGGAGCCTGCCTTTCCAACACCTGTGCGTTGTTTTACTATTATTCTGATTTACCTCAAGGGGATCCACACAGAAATGCAGAGGGAGATGGCAACAAGGACCATGCTTGCTGGACCTGTCCATTCATCACTCCTTTATCAACCTAACCCAGGGGCCCATCCCCTAGACCAAGAGGAAAAAGCAATTAACCCTTAGAGAAGGGGGGAAGTTGGCAGGGGGAGGGGAGAGGACTTTATGAAAAATACGCTTCTTTCATCTCTGGAAGCACTGTCTAATTCAGAGTCTCAAAGAAATCCATCAGATTGTCTCGCCGGGCCTCGGTCCATCCACCGCCACCATATGCTACCATGTGCATGTGTCGCACGGCATCCCCAGATAATGTGCCTTTCCTCTACAACAATCTTAATGCTATTTTAAAATCCAGCTCTCCTCATTTGAACAACAGTAAATCACTTCGAGTACCACAAAAAAAACCAGTTTCTTCTGAGATGAAGCATGAATAAAAGAGTTAACTGTTGTTTGTGCTACACAGCTACACAGAACTGGGCAGACTACCAGCGTCTTCTGGTGGGATTTAGAGATGGATACATGAAACACCATAGGTAGGACTCTTCAAATTGAAATTATTTTTGTGTCAGTCTCTAGATTCCACCGGAATGTGTTGTCTTGGCCGGGGAGAATTTGGAAAAGCATGCTGCTTTGTTTTAATCACTACTGCTAAGTTCCAAAAATGGGGGAGAATCATGAAGACAGCCACAGACATCTTCAGGGTTACCTAATTCTTAAATGATGGATTCCTCTAAGAATGGTTAGTGGTGAAAGAGCAAATGATGTGTGAGAGCGATTTTTCTGATTTCTGCCCGGAGTTCTACTCACTCGGTTGCTGTAGGGGATAGAGAACCAGGTTTGCCATAGGAACTACTTTTAGCACATGCTGTGTTTTTACACCCGTACTTCTGACAAATAAAACAACTATCTTAGCTCCAAGTTGACATGGGCCCATTACCAAGGGGCTCCGTGTCTTTTGTTTCTGTAGTAACGATGACTTGAATACAGAAGAGGTGTTGCAGGAAAGTGCCTCTCTTCCAAAAGCTGGCAGATGACAGTTTCCGCAGGGACGTAAAATGGTGACAAAGGCACAGAATATAATTTAGTCCTGACTTCCAGGTCTGGCTCACAAATAAAACTCATCAGATAAAAATTCGGCCAAAATCTGATTGCTCCAAAGAATACCTTGGAGATAATTTTTCTATAAGAAGCTAACAGCCATTAATTTGTCCCTAATACCAAAAATCATGAGGACATACTTGTTAGTATCTTTATCTTATTCTCAATTAATCAAACCTTAATGTAAATACATTTTCTTAAATTCCCTTTCACCGAGGAAAGGCTTAAAAGCTAAAATTCTTTTGAGAATGGATTCCTTTCCCTCACTACCTTCTCAGATAATACAACAGAGGTTATTTCTAGACCCAGAGGAGATGACACATCATAGCTTCTCCAGCCTCTGGGCACTGAGCAAGTTATCAGTAACGCAGAACCTTGAAATCTGACACTGAACTCCTTCAGAGGCGGGTGTCTTGTGAGCAAGAGAGAAGAAAAAGGGGCAAGGAGGGGAGACCGTAAGAACATGCTGTGGACACTTCTTGGGGTGTTAGTTTCCTTCTATGCAAAATCCAAGTACAGATTGCCACAAGCCTGAACGAAAAGTCTGTAAGAAATAAAATAACCTTTAAAGCAATTTAATAAAAAGAAATGTGCCCAAAATATCCTCAAAGAGTTTATTCATCTGCACTAGGGAGGCAATAGTTAGGAATATGAGACCTGAGTCAAAACCACCCGATTCCACATCCCAATTGCACCATGAACTAGCTGTGTACTCTTGAGCAAGTGACTTAACCCCTAGCTTTCCTACATGTATAAGAGGAATGATGAAAGCTCCACAACTACTGCAAAAGCTAAATCAAATATTATATGTAAAGCTTTTAGCACAATACCTGCCCCCACAGTAGACACACAATAAATATTAGAAATACAATGAATTGCTATATTTAAGTATAAAGAGGTAATCTGCACATACTTGGAACATTTCTGACTTGAGAAGCTACAAAATCATGGACCAAAACAGTTGTACAAAAGATGGTGTTATGTGATGTCCTTTGGATTTAATATAAGAAGCCAAATAAACCAGTCCAAATTTAGAAAAATCCTTAGAGCTATTCTGCGGTGACTGTGTCTGCCATCACTTGGGAAAAGAAAATGTACGCTTGCATTCTGGAGAGCTGTTAGGAAATGCTAGCTGACCCTTAACAAACCTTCAGCCTCCCCAGCAATACAGTTAGGCAGCTTAATTTGGGTAAGCGAGGAGAAAGCATGAGCCCATACCCAAGCGCTGCCTGGTTTCCATCTGCCCTATTTAACCACAAGCCACAGCTCTCCTCTGCGGACACCAAGCCCAGCTGCCAGGGAAAGGTTCAGACCCACAATGGTGTCCCAACAATTTCCAGTTCAGTGGAATTCTGGGGAACACACAGGCTCACAGCATGTGATTTCTTCATATTTCATCAGTTTTCAGGTTTTAAACAATTTTAACCTTCTCTCTGGACACATAGCTGCTGTACTGTGAGTAGAAATCACTGGACTTTGAATAATATAAGCCCGTTTCATGTTTCTGAGTGGGAATCTCATTGGCACTGTGACCTTGGCCACGTCCTGACATCTCTGAGCTTCACTTTCCTCATCTGTAAAATGGGTAAAAGCTAATTTCACTGAGTTCTGGGGACACATGCATGTTTGACAGGTGCCTAGGTAGATGCTGTTAGTCTCAACCATTTGCTATCCTGAAATTAAATGGGTTGCCCGTCTACTCTCATACCACTTGACAAAAAAAAAAAAAAAAAAAAAAAGAGAGAAAGAAAAGCTTTTCAAAAGCTAACTAACTTAACCAGGAGAGGAAGAAAGAAAATTCACTGCTACATAAATTGGCCAGGGGCAAAGCAAGAAGCTGCCCGAGTCGAGCAGTTGGCTTCCCACAATTTATTCTTTAATAACTTCTATAATATTTCTGAGGCACATCAAAGGACAATAACAGCTCAGTGTTGGTAATCCCTCTCACATATAAAAAGTTTCATTACGGAGTGTTAAAGGCATCCCTCTGCTTGAGAAATCGGAATCAATAGACATTGGCCTTTTTTCTTCTTTTCTAACCTGGGGTAATGGCACCAGCGTTTTCTCTCCAGTAATGCAGTGCTGTGTGGCCAGAGTTTCCTCTGATGCTGCAAATGAGCAGCAAGATGAAAAATCTTTGTGATAAATGAGAAGGAGGAAAGAAGTTTGGGAAAACACTTCTCTGTGTTAGAAACCCGAAGTGTTTCTAATTCACCCTAAATGCTGCTTATGAATATTGACTCAGACAGGCATTTAAAAGTCACAGGGATTTGTTTCTTTTGCATTCCCATATGGAAAATATTTTAAAGATGGGGTCTCACTATATTGCCCCAGCTGGAGTGCAGTGGCTATTCACAGGTATCATCATCACATACAAACACCTGGGCTCAAGCAATCCTGGCACCTCGGCCTCCTGAATAGCTAGAGCTACAGCACGCATCACCACGCCCAGCCTGTAACAGATTTTAACTGAAAAATGTTTCGAATAAGCACTCCAAGAGCAGGATAATTTTGGAATACTGCATCAGATCTTAGGGACACAAACTAAAAAGACAGTCATTCATTTATTTTTCCTCATTATCTATAATGCAATTGTTAGAGTCAGAAATAGACGATTACTTGCAGAATTTTAAAATTCAGACTATTCGTTCCTCGGAAAGATTACTCCAAGTTCTTTAAAAAGCGAGAATCAACACATTTTTCTCTTTAATATGAACATATGAAGATCAAAGGCTACTATAGCATCTCCCTCGTAAACCACATCTTGCCAAAGCCCATGAATGAACCTTGCCTCCCTTCAATGAACCACTCCATGGCATTTGGCCAGTGGCCACTCCCCTTCTTCATAAGCCATTTTCTTGCACATAAACCCCTCAACCACACTACCCTAACCCCACCTGTCCTACCTGGCTCCATTTGTCTTCATAGTTTTATAGGGATTTAAGTCATCTATTTGTGTGTATGTTTGTTATCTGACTTCATACCCCATGCCTAGAAATTCCTGGCCAGTTGGCAGACACTCCATAAATATTTGTTGCCAGACTCTTAGTATTTTCTCTTGACAGATGGACTAAAAGCTCAAAGGAGTGAAGCCACTTGCCTAAGACTGCATAGTAAGTGGCCGAGTCAGGATTTCAACTCTGAGCCCATGCTTATGACCTTTAAACAATAGAAAGAGCAGCCTCAGGATAAATGCCTAAGAGCAGGGTTGACAAGCTTTTCCCTTAAAGGGGCAGATAGCAAATATTTCTGCCTTTGTGAGCCACATATATATAGTCTCTTGCATTTTTAAAAAAGAATACTTTAAATATGTAAATCTACTATTAGCTCAAAGAGATATATGCACAGGCTAAAGTTGAATTTGGTCTTAGTTTGTCAACCCCCACTCAAAAAAAATAGGAGCATTATCTACTGGATTCATGACTTTAACCCAGGCCCAAGAATCCTACGCAGAATCAATGAAGCTTTGTAGAAGAAATGAATTTTACCTCCATCCTCTAGACAAGATCCTCAAGGTTAAATAAAGATCAGACTTGGGTATGCCCTGCAGTTAAAATGGTTCACGTTCCACAAAAGGGAGCTGGATAAATTCCTATGGACGAATACGATGATCAAGAGGAGGAAGAATCCTGTTAAGTTTCTATGTAGAAAGTGAAAATAATGCAAGATCAAGAGTGGCAAAATGCTGAAAAAATCTAGGTTATTCTTTTTCCAATTAAGAGGCTCCCCCACCCCCCGACCCACCCCCTATGAAGTAAGCAGTCATCACCAGAAGTGAGAGGAGAAAAATAACTGCTCTCACCTCGCCAGCATCCTGTGCTCCTGCCCTGCTGAGACTGTCTTTTGGCTACTACATAAAAAGCCAAAAAAGTGAGTCCTTCACAGCATGGGGATACTTTTAGCTGTCGGACACGGAGAAGTTTTCTCTTGGTCTTTTATTCGATCATTCAGAGAAAGGGACACACTGTGACCTCATTTTCACTCTAAACCAACAGAGAAAGCCAAGGGGCTTCCTGACTCTGGGTTCTATAGAAACCCTCGTTTGATGGCATCTTTCTCCTCCTCTGAGGACAAGTGATGGAGGGTGGAGGGGCGGTTATTCCATTTCCAGGATGGGTGGATCTCCTTGGGAAGCAGCTGCTGTCTGGGAATCCTGGCAGCACCAGGGGTAGAGAGGACGAGAAGCTTAACCCTCTGAGCCACTGAAAAAGAGTCCCCTTCATTAAAACCAGTTCTCAAGGGAAAGGTGCTTAGGGGAAAAGAAAAGTGACTCAGCAAAATGCATATGACACTTGGATAGGAGACATCTCAGTATGGCCACTTTGATAGCACCATTTTGAAGCAGTCATTTTGATTGTGGTATGAACCTACTGGGAATTTTAGTAGAAGTTAGAGAATTACCTAAGTAAATGCTTTTTTATAAAAATAATTTATATTTGCCAGTTTGTCTTTCATCTCTCCCATTAAAGATATGGGCTATTCCTTCCTGTCTTCTACCACTGCATCTCTAATGCCCAACATGGTACCTCACATATAGGAAGGGTATGATATGTATTCAAAAAACAGCTACTATGACCATCACTACCATTGCTTACATTAGGTACATAATAATTTGCTGAAATAATGAACTGGTACCATCACTACTCCAATTATTGCCACATAGTTACTATTATCACCACGATTATTCCTATTGGCTCTCTATTGTAAAGCCAATGGGGCAAGCATTAAGCCTAGATTATTTTAATTATCATTCCCATTTCATAGATGGGAACACTGAAACACAGGGAAGTATCCTAAAATCTACATACAATATGTGGTAAAAAATTGAACTATGTTATTATTACTGGTCTTGTCACATGTAAATTTTCAGTGTCGCAAAAGAAATAGCACTTGAATATAAATTTTCTCAGCAAGGGAATTTTTACTTCTGTAGATTCTATAGAAGAGTACATCTCACAGATGGAGCAATGGCGAGCACATACCTGAACAAGGGAGAATAGGGTTCTTATCCCTGACACAGGTAGCCCCTACTGCTTCATCATTCCCCTACTGGCTAGGGTTGGACCACACAGTTGAAGCTAATTCCAATTGGCTATTTTAAAGCAAGCAGGGGTATGAGCCAGATTGGTAGGGTGAGCAGTTTGGTGGGAAGGACAGTTATAGAACAGATAACTAAAGGTGACTCAGGTCAAAGCCAGTGACCAGGAGAACCGATGTGAACTACTGATTAGAACCGGCGGGAAAGTTATTTACTAAAACTAGGGGTAAGGGGGCAAAGAGAACCAAGAAGTTAAACTTTAAACTGGAGAATAAAGAACACGGGAGCGGAACATGCTGATACATTGGTTATTTGGAGAGGATCTCAGAACTCACTGTACTTAACAATTTACAGGCTAAAACCTTTGAAGAGAAGTTTATTATAACCTACATTGTCAAGTAAACTGGGAGAAATGAATAGGCTGAGAGATAAGGATAAGGTTGTACTTAGTGCCTCTATTTTGGACTTTCAAGCATTTCTTTTCATTAAAAGGGACCAGAGATTAAAGAAATGACTCATTCCAGATCTGCTCCAGGAAATAGACATGATGAATTGGCAAAGTTTGTTGTGGAAAGCTATCAAAACCTACTACAGTAATGTCAAAAGGACTTGGAGCTAACTTGAAAGGGGCTCCCACTGGCCAAGACAAATCCATTTCAATAAAAACAATGAAAGTAGTAGAATGAAATAGATCAAATACCTACAAATCCAAGCATTTCTTAAGAGTAAAAATCACTGGCCACCCTTAGAAGTTGCCAGGACACCAACTTACGATTTAGAAAATATTAACAAAAAGAAACTAAGGGAAATTAAACACTTACTCTGCCTTTCCTGCATGAACAACATTTTAAAGTAACAACACAGACATTAAAGGAACATTTTTCCTTATAGAGGAGTCACAGCTAATAAAAGCAGGATGAATGACAGATTTAGAAAATCACCATTTCACAGCTCTTAATAAAATAATGGGTCGAGGCAACCACCATTGATAGCTGCAAAACCGCTGCCTTCGAACTTGATGGGAAACTTGATATTTAAGGCATCCAACTGGTAACACTGGAATCTATGATCAATCCTAACCTAACTGAAAGTGGAATAATCGGACATTACATCACTGGTTCCCATACTTTGCGGCACATCAGAATCACTTGGGGAACTCTTAAAAATCCTGATGTTCAGATCATGTACCAAATGAATCAAGTCAGAATGTCTGGAGTATAAAACACTAGTAATTTTAATTTGAGATGCTTTAGGTGATTCCACTGTGGAGCAAAGTTCAGGAACCATTTCATTTTATGGCTCATGATGTGATGCTCCCTGATATATTAATGCTACTATCATAGGGAGCTATATTAACCTCATATAATGTGTAATCATTAGATATAACTAAATATTTATCAGAAACAGAAGACAAACATATTTAAGAATGACTACAAAAATACCAATCAGATATCCAGTGTGTGAAGTATTTAAAGAGGGTATGAATCGCTTATCTTTTCAACAAACAAATGGCATTTTGAAAAAATGGTGTGTAGGGGGTAGGGATAGAGGGCTTTTCTTAAAACATGACTGGAAAAGTTATGCTTCTGGCTATGAATAACTTCATACATCAGACTAATTAATAGTTGTGATAGCTGTATAAATTAAAAAAAATAAATAAACAAGTGAGCTGTTCAAAAGCATTCGAGAACCACGAAGGCATGCAGGATTCAAGCATCCTAGATGCTGCAGGGAAAGAAGGCCCACTGAGGTGAGCTCATGTTTAAAGCAACTTCGTGTCCTAAGGGCATTTGTGGATTTGGATTGTCTGGGAATAAAACAAGTAGAAAGCAGCAGGTAGAGCTTGAAGCAATTTCTGAGCTAGAGAGAGAAATTTGGAAGTTAAGGGCTATAGAAGCAGCAGCAAGGATTTGAGGGACTGAGATTTGTGAGAATGGTAAACCACAGAAAGGTGAGCCCAATACTCCTAATGTAATTTCCCCTTGAGACATTTTCAAATTCCTAAACTGCAAATATATGAAGCAAGAGACCAAGAAACTAAGCAAAAATCAGTGCTAAAAGACCAAAAACTGAGGAGCCATTTCATCAGTCTAACAGTGTTGGGGAGACAAACAAAATCACAGTTTAGAATCCACTAAGGACACAGGGCCATCATAAACCCCAGAACTTCCTTTGCGAAACTCAAAGGGCTTGAGTTATTTAGGACAAACCAGAAATAGACCAGGGAGTCGGAAAAGTATCATTTCTGGATTAAATCAATATAACTTGTTCATACTGTATCCACCTGCCAGAATGTTAACATCTCTCTGCAAGAAGATAAAATCTACATTAAAACACTAAAAGGAACTAAAGAAGGTTATTTGGGCAGAATAAAAATTTCCCAAATGAAAGCATAGAAGAAAGAGTACTAGGTAAATTGGGGTAAGTATCACTCTAAGGTTTTAATCAAGAGAAATGAAAACATGTCCACACAAATATCTATACATAAGCAACCTTATTCATAATAATCTAAACTTGTAATCAACCCATATGTAAACCAACTGAATGGATACACAAAATGTGGAATAACCCTACAATGGAATGCTATTCTGTAATAAGAAGGAACATTAACACATGCAACCACCATTCTCCAAGTCATTAGGTTCACTAAAGGAAGTCAGACACAAGGGAGTTCATATTATGAGTCAATTCATTAAAAATTCTAGAAGATGCAAAATAACTGCAATTAACAGAAAATAAAATTGATGGTTGCCTGAGAGCTGGGAGAGGAGGAAATGTCCACAGTGTGGCACAAGGAAAGTTTTAGGGATGGTAGAAATGTTCTGCATCTTGATTCTGGTTGTGGACTTATGGGTGTATCCCTCTTAAAACTCACTGAACTATAAATTTTAGATGGGCACAGTTTATTATATACCCATTATATCCCCAATAAGTTTTTTCCCAAAAGACAGCTGAAATTCCCCAAAGACAGATCAAAAAGATAACATGCTTTATTATTCAATTTTTACAAAGTTCAAAACAGATAAAGCCAATCTGTGATTATTAAAATAGTGCATATGTTGGGGGCAGGTGTTCACTTAGTGACCAGGAAACTTCTGGATGCTAGTGATATTTTCTACATCTTTGAGAAGTAGTTACATGGGATGTTTATTTCTGAAACATTTATTGAGCTACACATTTAAAATGTGTGCACTTTTGCTATTTTTGTTATACTTCAATAAGAAAATTTAAAGGTGAAGGATTAGTAGAAATTAAAGGAAGTCTAAGAGACACAGCAACCAAAGGCAATGCATGGATGTTGTTTGGCTTAAGATTTTAAAAACTCAGCTGAAAAAAAAGTGAGGAAATGAATGAAAATCAAACATGGACTATTTATCATATATTAAAGAATGCTTGCTTGTTTTATTGCATGTACTGTGGTTACATTTAAAGTCCTTATCTGCTAAATAAACATAGCAAAGTATTATAGGTAAAATAATTGAATAGGATTTGCTTTAAACATCAGCAAAAAAATAATATTAATAAAGAAAGAAAGAAAAGAAAAGAAAAAAAAAAAAAAAAACAGACCAGGTGGTGTGGCTCACACCTGTAATCCTAGAACTTTGGGAGGCCAAGGCGGGTGGATCACCTGAGGTCAGGAGTTTGAGGCCAACCTGACCAACATGGTGAAACCCCATCTCTACCAAAAATACAAAAAAATTAGCTAGGTATGGTGGCGGGCACTGGTAACCCCGGCTACTCAGGAGGCTGAGGCAGGAGAATTGCTTGAACCTGGGAGGTAGAGGTTGCCATGAGCCGAGATCGCACCATTGTGCTCCGTTCTGAGAACGAGTGAAACTCCATTTCAAAAAAAAAAAAGAAAAACACATGTGCTCAAAGATAGGTTGATCATCACAGAAGTTGAATGCAGATGCATGAGAATCCATAACATCCATATACATGTTTTTACAAAGCAAAAATACAATTCAAGTGAAGGTGAGGTTCAAGGATGAGGTAGAGGGCCCAGAAGGGTGTGAAGATATCTATTATGCCTATGACCTGTATTCTATTCTTTGGTCTTTGAAGATTAAAATATCCACAGCATCAAAATGGTTATGTCAAAATGTCCTGCTTCAGAATACACATGGCAAGAGATTTCTCAGGGACCCAGAAACATGACAAGCATGAAAAGAATGAAATTTAAGAGAGTCCAATTAGGTCCTGAATGACAGCCAGGCAGATATATTATGACAAACAGTGTCCTTCCTTTCTCCAGAGACTGATCTATTTTGAGCCCAAAGAGAAGAAAGTGAGCTTGTATAATCCTGGGAATTTCACCTTCCTCCTTCTTGTCCCTAGTTATCTCAATCTGAAGCCTATTCAGGTTATGGAAGGGAGAGAATAACAGCAGAGAATAATGGCAGCGAAAAGACAGATTCTGATGGTATCAGTTAGAATTCTGGCAGGACACAGATGTCATACTTATCTGAAACTTTAAGGAGAAATAAACTATTTTACAGAGGTGGAGGCTGGGTTACAAGGTAAGGATTTGAAGCACCTGGGACTAGCTACAGCAGAATGCCTTAGTATCCTGGGCCTAAAAAAGCAAAGAAAGAGAACATGTTATCAGAGCCTGGTGAGGTAAAGGTGGGTGGAGTAGGGGTGGGGGTGAGGTATGGGACAACTATCGCCACTGCTGCAGGCTTGAAGGGACACACACCCTGCAAAACATGATGAGAAACACTTACGTGGGAGTAAATATCCCCCACCTCTCTCTCTGCCCATTGCATGATCTCTTTCCAGGACCTCCCGTTGACAGAGCCAAACTGGAAGCCAGAGTCATGGAAGCCCAGGTGACACAATCAACCTCCTGAGTCAACAAGCAGGGTAGACAAGGTTGCCTAACAGACTAGGAAGGTAGGGGATGGAGAATTACCAGCACACACCCCCAAAGGGTGATTTACACCACACCGGAATACGTAAGATCTTCAAAACCACGATTAGTTAAAACTGATGGCCATTTGGCAAAATCTAATTCATTCAGACCCATGGTTGCAGATCCCTAATTTAAAGTGAACTGAGTATTTCTAAGCATTTAACAACAGGCCTGAGGACAATTAATGATAACAGATTCTTTATCCACACACACACACCCCAACCCCATAGGGGAAATGTTAAGGAGCTACTCATGCTCTTTCTCAAGTTTATAAGACAAAAATCTTGCCTTTTAAGTTAAAAATGTCCAAAGCAAATGCACAAAAAAGTGGAGAAAGGTTGTTGCATTTTCCATTGGGCTTTAATCATCACTCTATGAAAAGAGAAGAGTTCAAAGTCATTACTGACTGTGGAAACAACTCCAAGGGCAGATGGGAGGGGAGCATCGATGTGCTAGTTCTGTTATAATCTAGCCTGGCCGTCTCTGTGCTGGCAGATAGTTAGGGCTGACATTTTCACTTTCGATGAGCTTTTATGGACTCTGCAGAGGTCTCCTGCTGGATTTGCCTCTCACACAGCTCATTAGATCCCCCCTTGCCACCTCCCCCCACCCAGCCCCCTGCCCCTGCCGCAGCAGCCGACACCAGCAACACCACCTTCCCCAGCCCCAGGTCATCTAGGCATCTGCCTTGGACCTCATACACTGCTTTTCCATGACTCCTTCAGTTACTATATTGAAGTAGATCAAAAACAACCCCACGTTGGCTCTCTCCTTTGCAAAGTCCAGAACTGATCCCCAGGAAACACACACATCTCACGCCCTGACAAAAGCTGGGAAATACTGGCCTCTTCCCGAGCAGTGACACTCCTACTCTACCACCCAAGCAGTTGGCCAGCCCCTCTATTCCTGGCCTTCCAGTGTCTTACGGTGAATCTCAAATGCACGGTCCCTCTAAACTTCCCAGGCTTGATGCAGGCACAAGCCTCTGGTTTTCTAACTGCAAGAAAACAATTCAAAGCTTTCTGATTAGTCCTCTTAGTGACTCCCGCTGGGATTTCGAGTTACAAGACAATACACCCTACTTCTTCCCAAGACGGTAATGATGACTCAATACATGGCCACAGTTCTTTCTACAGAGAGGCCTTGTCTAGTCTCCTTTGGACTCTTATGTACACAAAAGCCATAGACCAGGAGAATCACTTTCTATGCGAGGTAGTGACTTTCAATAGCTGTATTATGGGTGCCTCTGTGAAAACTGAGACAAGACCACCATTCTAACATCCTATTACCTACATCACACATATGTATATGTGTGTATGTGATACCTTATTATACAGTTTCTATAACAACTTCAAATAGTTAAGAGTGCTGTAAGAGCTTCCACACTCCCCAGTTCAATTATCATCTCCAACTCTCACTGATCACTGCTGATTTGGTTATAAACGACTTCACAACCAAAAGCTTACCTTGAGAATTTTTCAATTCATATGTTCCCAGAGTCAAACAAATAAAAACTACTTGAAATGTGTGGACTTAAAATAGTCTTCTAACACATTCCTCACACGTTAAATTACTCTCAAATAACTAGCTATTGGTGACATTCCTGATAGTACCCTAGATTTTTCAACTTTTGCAAGAACCCAGATGGTCAGAAAGAACTTTACCAGATTTGGTTACTTGTTTTTAATGGAAGGATTTTAAATATTCTTTTAACAATCGTCTCAGAGTTGCATTTAAAGACTACTTAGCAGTATTTGCAACTAGGAGAACAGATAATTACCAGAGTAAGCTAGCAAATTTTCACAGTTTAACCTGAAGTAGGAAGTAATACATGATCGAGAAGGTAAAAAGTTACTTACATATGTATATATACACACATTTTAAAATCATCGAGTGAGCAAAATGGCATTAAATCTGGTTAATTCTGCCAATGTCCATTTGAAAAAGAACCCGTAAATTGTCTAAGAAAAAAATTCTCTCATAGTTAAGTCAGATCCCTAATCATATCATCCTTTATCTAGGACTGTCAAAAATAAAACATTTTGGATCTATTCACAATGAAATATGACATTTTCAGATTGAATTTCAAACAATATTTTTTTTATCCATTATGCTCACAGATCAAAAGTGACTAGATTCATCCGCCAAAAAGAGTTGCTAAGAACTTTATAAAAATAACAATTCCGATTTTTTGGGGGGGCGGGGGCAACTTCTTTATGATGAGGGGAGTTGGAAAAAAATGAAAACTTTTTTTTGAAAAAAGAACCTGGCCGGGTGCGGTGGCTCACACCTGTAATCCCAGCACTTTGGGAGGCCAAGGCAGGTGGATCATGAGGTCAAGAGATCGAGACCATCCTGGCCAACATGGTGAAACCCCATCTCTACTAAAAGCACAAAAAATTAGCTGGGCATAGTGGTGCGTGCCTGTAGTCCCAGCTACTCAGGAGGCTGAGGCAGGAGAATTCCTTGAAACTGGAAAACGGAAGTTGCAGTGAGCCGGGATCAGGCACTGCACTCCAGCCTGGCGATAGAGCGAGACTCTGTCGAAAGAAAGAAAAAAAGAAAGAAAGAGAGAAAGAGAGAGAGAGACAGAAAGAAAGAAAGAAAAAGAAAGAAAAAAGAACCTTACCAGTATTATTAGAGAACAGAGTTGAAACGGCGTTACTCATAGTAATTGGTTCTAAGGGTAAAAGTAGAGGGAGGAAAAAAGGAAAACTGTAAAGAAACTGATTATTTCACTGTCTTCACCTGGACTTCATTCAAATCAGAACACTTTCCCCAGCTGCATTACTTCAAACAATTTATCAGAAGAAGAAGAGAAAATGTGTATTAAGTAACCCAGAGCACATAGAGTGAAACTGCAATGTTATCATTCAGCAATTACAATACTCTAGTTTATTTTTAAAATAGCTCAGAATTGGCAATGCTAAGAAGTGGTCCTAAATACAGCAAGAGAGCTCTTCGTTTAATACAACACAGATTGTACCTAACAGCTTCCTCTGCTACTTCATATCTTTCTTTCATATCCCTGCATAGCCCTCCTAAGAAATATACCTTTAGCAATGAACACTAGGAAAACATATCCCTGTGGAGAGGCATGGAAGAGAGTCTACTCTCTTTACTTTCTTTAGCAAAAGGCAGAAAATATTTTTTACAGGGTAGCCATCCAATACTTAAGCACTTTTAAATACTCTACAGCAGGTAAGTTAATGGTTTTTGGAAGGGTGGGAGTTAAAAGCAATGCAGAAAGTCATACTGGGGTCAGAGACTAGACTTTTCTCCAAAGTTAAAGCCTTTAGATTTAAGGTCCTGCAACTCTGAAGAGCCTCAGAGATAAGGAAACCATGTTGAAAATGTGAAGATGAGATTTAGAGAGATGAAGTGACCTGCCCAATGCCTCCTGGAAAGGAGGAGAGACTCCGCTACTGGAGGCCCTCAAGTCCAGGATTCTTTCCACTTAACCACGTTGTCCCTGGTTGTCCTCTCCTCTGCACCTTGATCTGACAAATGCTCAAAGCATTACTTAAAATAGTATCCTGCTCAAAATAACAAGGGCTTGCCAAAAGAAGAAAAACGCTTTGAAATACAGATTCCAATTAACTGCCTCTGATTGCTGGATAACTCTTCAAGTCTCCCAGAAACTGATTCCAGCAGTATGTTATTTATTTATAACCAACCTGTGTTCCAAAAATAACTTGATATGTTTTACAGAAATATGTAGAATACATACAATGCAGAAAATTATTGCAAAGGAGAAAAAAGGAGGGAAAAGCTAGCCTATTAAAAGTGCCCATAGTAGGATATCATGGAGAAGGAAAGAAAGCATCAATATTCTAAAAGTAATCTCAGGGATTCATACACCAAAAAAGCAATTTATATACGTGGTGGTTTAACAGCAAATATTATAATCAATGCAATAAGAGTGACCCAGCAGAAACACATTGTGAGTTGAAATAAAATGTTAACAAGAGTTTGCAGGGAGGGAAAAAACACGAAATTCCTGATAATATCTCAAAATGCAGGGTTTGGACTTCTGAAGTAAGTCACTCCTAAGCCTTCAAGCTTAGGAAAGAAAAGGAGAAAATGAGAGCACAGAGGAGAGATGGGAGGGCAATGGGGTTAGGGGTTGGGGAGTGGGTGGAGGGAACCACAACAGGTTGATGTCCACCTAGGAATCATTTGTCAAAGAACTCAAAGTTTATCAGGTAACTGGAAGCTCAAATTCATATGTCACCTGGACTCAATGGCGCTTTTGTTATGTTATAATGTAATATAGTGTAAATAAATTGGCTCAGATTTTAAAATTAGAGCCCAATTACCTGTGTAAGGGAATCATAAATCCAACTTGTATTTTTCTAACAGGGTTAACAACTCATGACGCCAGCTTAAACTCAGGAAAATCAATGGTCTGGACTTGAGAACAATTGTGTGTGGTACTTTATCTCCCTGCTCTAGTGGAGCAGGTGGACAGTCTAGGAGCTGGGGGTGAAGGATCTGGGGGAGGGCAGAAGCCTAAAGCAAACAAACATACAACATGAAATATTGCGAAAACACCAACTACACGCCAGCTAAATCAGAAGTGGGGGCACTTACGTATAGTAGACGGTGAAAACCTTGACGCCTGTTACTTGTTGAAGCATCGCAGGAGCAAAGGCAAAACTATCTTTTTTGCTTTTCTCGTTCTGCAAAAATTTTCCACGGCTAACAGAGCTAACACGACACAACATGCTAACAAAGGAGCGAGTCAGAACTCCTCCTAGCAGCTCCCAAACCGGACCTTCCTAATGGCGTCTGCGCCTGCCTTAAGTCAGAGACTCCCTTCTCAGGTGCAGCTTGTTGGCCCCCTCTTTAGTTGGAAACATCTGAGGTTCGCTCAGTGATAAGGAGCATGTGGAGGAATAAAGCTGTGGCAGTGGTGGAAGAATAAATAGTCCAACTTTTATGGAGGGCCGTTAGCATTGGGTATGTGTGTGTTTATGTGTGTATATATGTATATATACATATACATATATACACACCTACAGATACACACATATATGTTATACATTTTTGACATAGAAATTCAATTTTCATAAAATATTCCTTGAGAAATGATTGAAGAACATTGCAAAGATAAACATACAACGTTCTTCATTGCAGCATTGCTTCTCAGAACCTTGAGAAATGATTGAAGAACAGCGCAAAGATAAACATACAACGTTCTTCATTGCAGCATCGCTTCTAAGAACCAAAGTTGCACACAGACTAGAAGTCAGTCAAAGGAGGTGATCCAAGCCAACTGTAATACATTTCACCCATACAATGTAATACTATCCTGAAATTATAAATGCTGATGTCAAATTCTATGGACATGATATGTTGTAAAATGAAACAACAAAATAGCATTACTGGATGTATCAGTTGTGTGAGTGTGTGTGTGTGAATAGGAAAATATGGGAGAAAAATCCCCCTGCATATTAATCAAACTTATTGCTATTGTAGTAGGATAAGTGATACTTTTTTATATTTTTCTGTTGTGTTGGATTTGTTAACTTTAATTTTTATAAAACAGGTATTACTTTTATAATCTGGAAAAAAAAACCTAGCAATTTCCATTTCAGATCTGTAATACAGTAGGAAGGCTAGCGAGGTAGCAGCAGTCATTGGGAAAAGCAGACGTCAGCCGGGGCCTACAAAGTTTTCACTGCACAAAGCACCAGCCACTGTCCCATAATGGCTTGGTTTTTACAGAAAATTCCACCGACTGGGTACATCTTCTCGAAGAGGGGAAACAAATGCACCAAAATTAATCACTGTAGAACTTATCTTTATGTTCTGTGGGCCAGAAAACTCAGTCTACACTGTGCTTCTGAGAGCAAATAGTGTCCTTTCTAGGCCTAAAATGCAGTGTGTCTTTTATTTTGGGCTTGTGGTACCTCTGTTGTCTCATTGTTCAAGTGGATGTAAAAGTATTAATTCAAAAAGCCCAGGTTCTCTGCTTAAAGCACAGAAATTGTCAACAAAACATGTATTAGAACACATGCCTCTCAATCATTTCTGTATCTTCGTTTCATTTGGTCTATTTCAGAGTAAGGAATTTGCAATGTCAGAGTAAGAGACCTAAGAGGACCTTACAGATCATCCAATTCAGAGCCCTCCTTTTTCACGAGAGAAAGCCCAGACCAGTCATTAAGTGAGCCAGCCAGGACTAAAACCAAGGGTGTGGCAGTCAGCCCACCGTTTATCATTTCAGCTCTAATTCCTTTCAAGACACAGCTGTAGCTTCCCCTTTCTGGAGAATCTGAATATTCCTTTAGCTAATGTTGAAATAAATCAGACTTTGACGTCTGATGTGAAATACAGAGAGAAAAAGGAAGCAAATCTAACATAATGTGCCAGTTAGCTTTTCCAAATGCATGAGAAATACTTTCAATAATGGAAAACACTACATATACTACTTTATGCAGTCGACTTTTGCTTCTGTGATAGAAAAGGTAAAAAGTTCAGGGAAAAAAGCTATGTGGGTCATTTGGTGATGTTTTTAAAAGGTTTACTTTCAAAGGCACATAATTTAAAGTGTTTTTCTTTTCCTTCTATCAAAACCAAACATAGTTACTGTAAAACATCTGAAAAATGCAACATAATGTTAATAAGCAAAAAAAGAAAACATCTCACACAAAACAGCCAACAAAAGACAACCACAGTTAAAATGTTTCTATCGTTCCATCTAGGTTTTGTTCGTTTTTGAACGGTACATGTACCATTTCCAAGTTTTGTTTTGTTTTTTACTTAAATTATACCTAAGCATTTTACAAATTCATTAAAATCTCTTTAAAAACATTATTTAATGTATGAATAATATTCCATGGTATAGCTGTGCCAAATTTTATGTTTTTTCTTAATGTATGTCATTTAGGGTTTTTCTATTACACATAATGCTATAATGAGCATTGTAAGAAATCCGTTGTGATCTTAATTTCCGATTATTTTCTTGTCTTGAGTTCCTAAAATGGGGAATTGCCAGATTAAATACTATGAGCATGTTAAATTACCAGAAAGTTTATCACAAATTTTGTTGTTCCTACCAGAAGTACATAGAGGCACCTATTTTATAATCCTTTTTTCAGTAAAAAGTATTTTAATTTTACAGGTGATATAAATTAAAATTAAAATTAAATTAAAATTTATTTTAATTTGAATCTTTATCCTTGAAAAAATCCATATACCCACTGGCCATTGTGTTTCTCCTTTGGCAGATCTACTCTTGAGGTCTTGGCTCATTTATTTACTGAGAAAAAAGGAAAGCATTTTGATAGATCCAATCTTTTTTTTTCAATAAATAAATAATGAATTTTTTAAATCAATTAATAACCTTGCTTACTTCACTAAAGCTTAGGAAACAAAAACTCCTGGCCTGATCAGTTGGAGGCTGTAGAAAAAAAAGAGCAGAACACACTGTTTTTCCAAGTATATTTTATATAAGATCTAGCTAATTAATGAAATGTTCCTGCAACTTTCTGCGTCTGTCACTCGAAGAGTCAGTGACATAAAATGAAGAGCTACATGGTATTTCTTTGGCCTGTGGCATATAAAAATCACCAACTCTCTCTTTAAAAATAGTGTACTGGGTCACATTGGTCCACTGAGCAAACGTATTTACTTCCTTTCCCACCTAAAGTACTTTCTAAATGATACTAAAGAAATACAAAAGTGCAAACTCAACCGCAAAGAGAATGGGAAAAAGCTGTTAGAAGATGAATGATTTGAATAAAAGTCTGTTGACTTCTGAACCGCAGCAAAGGAAACCACAGCCTGAAAGGGGGCTGCAGCAAAGGAGGGCTGACCTGCTTGATTATTCCAGAAAGAATCAGACCTCAGAAATAGCAGGAACAACACAGGATGGAAGAGATTGGTGGGGATGAAAAGGGGGGGATTAATTACAGGTCAGGATGTATAAGTAACTTTGACCACCTTTCATCCTGCCTTTCCACGTGGACTAGCCTGAGGCCAAGAACCAGCATCAAGGCAGTAAAAAAGTGTCTGGGGAGAACCAGAACAGTTATCATAAGTGTTAAAACCTCATTCTAGGCTGGGCATGGTAGCTCATGCCTGTCATCCCAGCACTTTGGGAGGCGTAGGCAGGTGGAACACTTGAGGTCAGGAGTTTGAGACCAGTCTGGCCAACATGGTGAAACCCGTCTCTACTAAAAATACAAAAAGAAGCTGGGTGTGGTGGCAGGTGCCTGTGATCGTAGCTACGTCTCTACTAAAAATACAAGAAGCAGCTGAGTGTGGTGGCAGGTGCCTGTGATTGTAGCTACTTTGGAGATTGAGGCAGAATTGCTTGAACCTGGGAGGCAGAGGTTGCAGTGAGCAAAGATCGCACCACTGCACTCCAGTCTGGGTGACAGAGTGAAACTCCATGTCAAAAAAACTCCCTCCAAAACCCCCAAAAAACCTTACTCTAGCACATTGAGATCACCCAGTTCCCATACACACACCCTAAACTGAAACTCTTCAAGCTTGTCATTCACAAGTCCCACCCACTTAAAAACAGACCCCACCAATAGCCTTCTTATTGTCTCATTCTTTCACACACACCATAGATCACCAGAAATTTAATATGACAAGAAAGTCTACTACAGAATAGAAAAATGAGCAAGGAAAACAACAGAAAACATGACTGTAGTTTAGGGGAAAGACATAAACTTTAAAAATGAAATCTAGCTAATATCCTTAAGAAAGATTTGAGGAGACTTGGTAACTGCAAAACAAAAACAGTGTTCTATTAAAAGGAATAATCAGATAAGAAAGATCTCTTTGGAATTATATGACTGCTTAAATAAAAAATTCAATAGAAACTTTGGAGGCAAAGTAGGAAAAAATCTCCTAGACTATAGACCAAATACAGAAATAAGTGAGAAAAAATTAAGATATGTAGATAAACAATCCAGGCAGTCTAAGGATGACTCATGGAATTTTCGCAACAGGAAAACAAAGAAACTAGAGTGCAGGAAATTATCAAAGAGATTAAATTAGAAAATTTCCCAGAGTTAAAGGGAAATATGAATGTTCAAAGTATAGGAATCTACTCAATACCAAGAAGAAATTAACTGTGAAGTGGTAGAAGATTGAAAATCCTAACAACTTCCTGAAATGTTAAAAAAAAAAAAAAAGAAAAAGAAGGAGGAGGAAATAAGTAAGAATTGGAGTAGCATCAGACTTAGCAGCAGGATTGGATACTAAAAGATAAGGAAAAGGATTTTCAACAGAGAAGTCTATACCCAAACTATCAATTGTGTTTTGAGGGCAAAATAAAAAATTCTAAACCTGCAAGGATGCAGAAAGTTTACCTCCCATTCACCCTGATATGGTTTGCATATTTGTTCCTGCCCAAATCTCATCAAAATATAATCCCCAGTGTTGGAGGTGGTGCCTGGTGGAAGATGTGTGGATCATGGGGACAGGTCCCTCTTTAATGGCTTGGGCTATCTCCTTGGTGACAAGTGAGCTATTGCTCTGAGTACACATGTGTAGAGCCTCGCTTCCCCTCACCCTCTCCCTCTTCTCCTGTCTTTGCCACGTTATGTGCCTACTTCCCCTTCACCTTCTACCATAATTGTAAGCTTCCTGAGGCCTCTCCAGAAGCCGAACAGATGCCAGCATCATGATTCCTGTAAAGCCTGTAAAACCGTGAGCCAATTAAATCTCTTTTCTTTAAAAATTACCCCATCTCAGGTATTTCTTTATAACAATGCAAAAATGGCCTAATACACACCCTTTCTTAGAAAGTTAATAGCAAAATCAGAAGGCAAATTAGAAAAGAAAGAAAACCCACTGAATCCAGCAAACAGCAACTGCAACCCTGGAGAGCAGTGGGCATATCTCAGGATGACTCTACACAGCATGTCTAGCTGAGCAACCTGTCCAAATGGGAGTAAAATGGAGGTCTATAAGAGACAGAACCAACAAAACCAAGAGTGTAGTTATGAGCTTGAAAAAACTCGAATATATGATTGAGGTATATACTCAGTAAAGGCAACAGGACATCAGAAATTCCAGCAAAAGCAAACAAAAATAACTTTATAAGGAACACTTGAAATATATATTACAGAAACTAAAAGGTGGAATGACTTTGATAAAATGATTTAAAGGAAGAGAATCCATTTGAACCTGACTCTAGACTCAATCTCCTTTGAGTATCACAGGAATTGTGAAGGAGACCATGTGGGTCAGCACTAAATAATTTAAGAAAATCTTAATTGTGCAAATATTTTCATTATTTCCAACTTTGGAAAAATCACAAAGAAAGACTACTCTGGTGACAGAGCAAATATAAATTAAATTTGACAATGTAAAAATAATAGTATAGCTGAATGAGAATGGAAAGTGGAAGAGAAAGAAGAGCAGTGAAGAAAAGAGTATTGAGTGCCCATATCTTATCCTGTGTTATGTGGAGGTGAGAGACAGAGCCTAGATTGATGGACCAATCAAGGGAGATATAAATACACTTTAGAAGTGGCAAGCCCAATAGAAGTTGAGAATAATGTCATGTTATGGTGGGAGCACGTGACAAGGTTAGTGTAAGTAAGCCAAATACTTCTTGTCTTCAGAAGAAAATCAGTAGATAATACAAAAAATAAATAAGTGTTAACTAGCAATATGGAAGTAAAACCAGTAATGTTTAAAAGTGATTGCATTTAGGGAGCACAGGTGAAAAGGGTGGGATTGGGAACTGTTACTTTCCATGATAAGTGTTTCAAAACCATTTGATTTTTAACTGCATGCTGATTTTTCCTTTCATAAAAAACAACTCCAAAATACGATTATAAAAAGAGCAAGTATATTGTTACAAGTTCTTTTACTAAAAGCAAAAATAAATAATTGAACCTGTATGAAATGTTGTCTTCTAAGCCGCTGGACAACTCTGGAGGAATACTGAATTTAGTATAACTGGATTTATTTATAACGAGGAGAGAGCAAATGCAGTGTACGGAAGTGAGGCACATCATTTTATCCCAACAGAACAATTAAGCTTTCATTAGGGCCTAATGACAGGATGACATTTGGGGTTTGGAGGGTAAGCGCATCACCTTCATTATCAAATCAAAGATTATCCAGTATTGAGAGGAACTGTTTTATTTATTCTGTATTCTCCTCCAACTCCCCACCCAAGCTCTGTCATGACCGTAGATAAAGATGGGAATTGAACAAAAAGTTTCCTAGTGCTAATTGCATTTCTCCTGGTCATTTCATATTAATATCACAGAAGGCAGACAGTAAGTGTACATTTGAATGCACAGCTAGGTACATTTCCTACAATGTATTTTTGAAGGGGTCAGTGGTTGGAAGGTTGGCAAGATACTAGTGATTCTATGTTTGGGCTACTACACCTTTTGGTCCTGAAAGCCTGGCATCCATATTATTTAGAACAGCCTGGGTAAACTTATTACTGCACCCTGTGTTCACAGAAAAGGTTGGTTCTGAGTTCAATTACAATCCCTAGTATTTAAACCATAGCCGCTGTGCTATAATCTAAAATAAAGTGCTTTTCCCAAGAAGCCATGTAAGCCTTTGCACTGCAACTTAGCAGAGCTGCTGGCTTCATCTCATCTAAAACTCAAGCAGGGTACAAAAGTAGGACCTGTGAATTCCTGTTTTCACCTCAAATGTCGTTCTTCTACGCTTCTGGGGCTCTCTGCTCACCCAAAATTCCTATCACAGAACTAGATTTATGAGAAAGCAACACAGTGTTTTCACTGTTTAATGCAATCCTTCTGTGTTTGTTGTTTTCTATATAAACTGCACACTTTGCTTGGGCTCTTTTGAAAGAACTCTATTACTGGGGGCAAGATTTGTTCTTCCTGTTCCCACAGCTAGAAAGCTTACCTGATACCATAGGCCAAGACAGCAAGTGTGAGGACGTCCACACTCGAATTGGGGCATTTCTACAGACTCTCCATTCAAACTCACACCCTTCCCTTCTCCAAAGAGAAAGGAGGAAAAGGAAAGAAACTTGTCAAGCGCTCAATATATGACGTGATAATTCTGGCTTTCTCCACCCTCCACCTCCCCAAGAGTTTTTCCCAAAGGTCCCATTGGCCCAAGCTCAAGCCGCAGCATTTCTCTAACGGAGATGCTTGTAGATCCCTTTGATGCCTTTCCACAAAGGCAATTAGAAGGGTTTCCAGCGTTAACTATGTACATTCTTTCAGATTTAACAAGGCAACTTAATTAACACTGTTGTTTTTCTGCCAGTCAACAAGAGGAAATTGTCCTTTCAAGAGATTTTTCATGTTGACAAAAATAATCCAGTAATACTTTTCCCTTTCAAATATTTTTCTTCTATTGAGACTGAAAAAGGTTGGTTTGCAGAGTGGTCTTTGGTCTGTGCTCAGCAGCATTTTTCTGAAAAGGAATTTTTTTTCATGTCCACAAAAAAGAACAACTAGCAGAAATAAAAGCCAGATGAATATTTTAGACAAATTCAAACTCAAACTTAGAGCCACTCAGAAGGCAAGGAAGTCTGATTTTCTTTTACAACATACATGCAACCATGCCACGGGATATAGCTCCTGAATTATGTTTATCCCCAAGTTCTCTTGCAGCTGTAACAACCAGAAGAGACAAAGTGCTGGTTCTCAACCAGTGTCCCTAGGAAGCACTAGGAAATGAAGTGGGTGAAGACATTTCTTTGCTTCTTTTTTTTTTTTTTTTTTTTTTTTGAGACAGAGTCTCACTCTGTCACCAGGCTGGAGTCCAGTGGCGAGATCTCAGCTCACTGCAACCTCTGCCTTCCAGGTTCAAGTGATTCTCCTGCCTCAGCTTCCCAAGTAGCTGGGATGACAGGCACCCGTCACCATGCCCAGGTAATTTTTGTATTTTTAGTAGAGATGGGGTTTCACCATGTTGGCCAGGTGGTCTCAATGTCTTGACCTCGGGATCCACATGCCTTGGCCTCCCAAAGTGCTGGGAATACAGGTGTGAGCCACCTTGCCTGGCCAACATTTCTTTACTGTCTCAGCAATTGGAGGGTAAAGCTGACATTTGGAGAGTTTTTGAAATGTTGCTAAAAGTTCTATAGTGTGTTATCACCACATAGCAAAGAATTTTCCTGCCCAGAGTGCCAACAGATCCCACTTGGGAAATACTGACCTCAGTTGGGAGGATGTCGATGCTGCACTAAGGCAAAATGAGCTCTTTGTCCTGAGTCCTTCATTTTCTCATTTTGCAAACCCAGGTGTCTGGCAGATAGTCAGTGACTAAAGGAATCATGTAGTGGTGAAATGAGGGTAAGTCACTTACCCATTCAATAAATATGTATTAAGTATCATCTATGCACATTGAAATTACTGCTATCGACAAAGAGTCTCTCCTTGACCAAACTTTAATCAGGCTCCTCTGATTCTCTCCTTAATCAGGACTTAACTTTTGGACTTCTGTGTCTTTCTCTGTATTGCCCAATTTTAGCAAGAATCCTCTTAGGCTGGTTTATCCAGAATTCTTCATCTTCGATATCTGATTACCATCAATATCTGATCAGATTCCATATCCACCACCATCTACTAGGTGGTTCTAATCACACGGCCTTCGTTTAGGTACATTTCACAACAATGTATCCAATTTCCTGATTCATTTTTTTCTGCATTCTTGCCAGCATTCAGCGTTATTTTTTTTCCAATTTCTTGTGGTGAAATATACATAACATAAAATTTAGCATCTTAACCATTTTAAGTGTATATTTCAATGGCATTAAGTATATTTACATTGTTTACAACCATCACCACCTATCCATCTCCAGAACTCTTCATCTTGCAAAACTGAAACTCTATACCATTAAACAAGTCTCAGTTCCTACTTCTCCTCAGCCCCTAGCCACCCTTCTACTTTCTGTCTCTATGATTTTGAATACTAGTAGTTGTCTTTTGTGTCTTATTTCATTTAGCATAATGTCCTCAAGTTTCAATCATGTTGTAGCATATGTCAGAATTTACTTCCTTTTTAAGCCTGATTGATAAGGAGGGACTTCCTTCTGTCCCACTGTGCAATTGATTTCCTGTATACCTTTAGAGGCTTTTTTTTTTTTTTTTGGTCCCTCATTTCCTGCATTACTGTCTTCTTTTGTGGTTAGTTTATTTTTTTTTAGTGAAATGTTTAATTTCCTTTCGTATTTCCTGTTATGTATATTCTGTATGTATTTTCTTTGTAGTTACCATGGGGATTACATTTAATGTCCTAAAGTTATCCATTCTAATTTGGAATTATACCAGCTTAACTTTAATAACATACAAAAATGTTGCTCCTCTACTTCTCTGTCCCTACTCCTTTCAATTATTAATGGCTAAAAATTACATCGTCAGGCAATATGCTCCAAAATATAAACTAATATTTTAAAAGATGTATTAGCTTCCTAAATTATGTAGAAAACAGCATGCGGAGTTACAAACCAAAGTTACAATAATGCTACCTTTTAGACTAATATATAGTCTCATATCATGTAGAAAAAAATGGAGTTAACAAAACATTATTATAATAGTACTAGCTTTTATAATTGTCCATGTGTTTACCTTTGCTTAGAACTTTATTTCTTAACTAAGATTAAAGTTACTATTAGTGTGCTTTCATTTCCACCTGTAGAACTCATTTTAGAATTTCTTGCAGAGCATGTGTAGTGGTAATAAACTTCCTTAGCTTTTTTTAAAAAAATACGAGAATGCCTTAATTTCTTACTTTTGAAGAACATTTTTGCTGAATGTAGGATTCTTGGTTGACAGGTTTTTGTGTGTGTGTGTCTGTAGCCCTTTGAATACACCAGTTCACTGCATTCTGGACTCCTACATTTCTAACAATAATTCTGACAATCGTATTGAGGATCCCTTTTATGTAATAAGTTGATTCTCTCTTGTTGTTTTCAAGATTCTCTCTTTGTCTTTCAATAGTTTGAGTATAATGTGTCTTGTGTCTTGAGGTGGATCTCTTTGAGTTCATCCTATTTGGAATTCATTGAGCTTCTTAGATTTTTATGTTTATGTTTTGCATCAAATATGGGAAGCTTTTGGCCATATGTCTTCAAATAATCTCTCTATTCTTTCTCTCTCTTAAGCTTCTGAACTCCCACAATGGATATGTTGGTCTGCTTGATGGTATCCAACACCCCTGTTCCTTTTTCTTCAATATTTTTTTCTTTCTGTTCCTAAGAGTCATAATTTCCTTTGTCCTATCTTCAAGTTCACTGACTCTTCTACCTGTTTAAATATGCCTTTGAACATCTCCAGTAAATTTTTCATTTCTTTTATTATACTTTTCAACTAAAATTTTTATTTTAGTTTTTTTACTTTTTAAAAATCTCTGTATTGATATCGCTATTTAGTTCATACATCATTTGTTTTTTACTTTCTCCATATCTTTTAGGTTTTTGAGCATCTGTAAGATACTTGTTTTAGACTCTTTGTCTAGTAGGTCCACAATTATAACTTTTTTAGGGACAGACCCTGTTGGTTAATTTTCTTTCTTTTGAATGTGCCATACTTTCCTTTTTCTTTGTATGTGTTGTGATTTAGTCATTGTTGTTATTGTTGAAAACTGGACATTTAAATATAATAATGTGATAACTGTGAAAATCAGATTCTTCTTCCCCTTCCCCAGGGTTTGCTTTTTCTAATTATTGTAGCTTGTCTCTGTGCTGAGGATCAGCCTGAAATGTAAACTTAAGTCCTTCTCACATCTTTTGTGAGCCTGCGTCTTTCTCTGGGTATGAGCAGTGACTTTCTAATTTTCCACATGTATGTGGCTGCTTTTAAAATGTATTAGTCTTTAACGTCTGACTCCAAAAAAGGGAAAAGAAAAGATAAAGAGTGCTAGCCCTTTAAATCCCCTAGAAGTCACTTCAGCTGGAGGAGAAAGGGCTTGCAACAAGGGAAGGAAATGGAACAACAATGACCACCGTCTGCCCTTTGTAATCAGTAGCAATAATTAGCTATCAGAGGGCAGATTCCTGATTTTTGAAGGACAGCGTCCTTTTTGTACACCCTGGCTCTCATAAACTGTGTGCAGGCTGCTCCTGGAATCCATGCAAGGCTGCCTGCCATTGGCTGCAAATTGGGTATGAGTAGCTGATACTATGCTAAGAGCTAAAATCAACCACAGTTAAGAGCAATTTAGTGTCCAGGCCTTCTCTTGGAAATTAAAAGCCTTCATCAGACTCCAGAGTTCTAAAATCATTACATCAGACAGATTATGCCATGCAGTTGTTCTCTAGGTGAGGAGATATATTCCTGGTGCTTCCTACTTTTCAATCTTCCCAGAATCCACTCCTTCTCAATTTTCTTTATTTTATCCATTTTAATAGATGTGTAATGATATCTCATTATGGTTTATATTTGCATTTTTCTGATGGCTAATGATGTGGAGTATCTTTTAGTGTGTTCATTTGTCATCTGCATAACCTTTTCTGTGAAATGTCTCTTCATGCCTTTTGCCCATTTTCTAATAGGACTGGGTTTCTTTACTCTTGAATTTTCAGAGTTCTGTATTCTAGATACTAGTTCTTTGTGGAATATGTGGTTTGCAAATATTTCCAACCAGCCTGTAACTTAACTTTTCCTTCTTTGCACTTGGACATTCACAAAGAAAAGTTTTAATGTTGATTAAGTTTGATCTAGCAATTTTCCTTTTGTGGATTATGCCATTGGTGTTAAATCTAAGAACACTTTGGTTTTTCATTTTATTTTATTTTTATTTCTGTATGTTTTGGGAAAACAGTTGGTATTCGGTCACATGAATAGGCTCTTTAGCGGTGATTTCTGATATTTTGGTGCACTCATCACCTGAACAGCATACACTGTACCCAATTTGTGGTCTTTTATCCCTCACCAGCCTTACCCCTCACCCGAGTCTCTGTAAGTCCATTGTATGATTCTTATGCCTTTGCATCCTCCTAGCTTAGCTCCCACCTATGAGTGAGAACATAGAATATTTGCTTTTCCATTCCTGAGTTACTCTACTTAAAATAATGATCTCCAATTCCACCCAAGTCACTGTGAATGTCATTATTTTGCTCCTTTTTATGGCTGAGTAGTATTCCATGGTATATATAAATCACAATTTCTTTATCCACTCATTAACTGATGGGCATTGGGTTCCATAGTTTTGCAATTGCAAATTGTGCTGCTATAAACATGCATGTGCAAGTATCTTTTTTTGTATAACTTATTTTTCTCTGGGTAGATACCCAGTAATAGGATTGCTGGATCTAATGGTAGTTCTACTTTTAGTTCTTTAAGAGATCTCCATACTGTTTTCCATAGTGGCTGTACTAGTTTATGTGCCCACCAGCAGAGTAAAAGTGTTCCTTTTTACCACATCCCCATCAACATCTATTATTTGTTGATTTTTTTATTATGGCCATTCTTGAAGCAGTAAGGTAGTATTACATAGTAATTTTGATTTGCATTTCCCTAATAATTAGTGATGTTGATCATTTTTTCATATGTTCATTGGCTATCTGTATATCTTCTTTTGAAAATTGTCTATTCATGTCTTTAGCCCACTTTTTGATGGGGTTGTTTATTTCTTGCTAATTTGTTTAAGATCCTTACAGATTCTGGATACTGGTCCTCTGTCAGGTGTATAAATGGTGAAGAATTTCTCCCACTCTGTGGGTTGTCTGTTTACTGACTGTTTCTTTTGCTCTGCAGAAGCTTTTTAGTTTAATTAAGTCCCATCTGTTTATCTTTGTTTTTGTTGCATTTGCTTTGGGGTTCTTAGTCATGAAGTCTTTGTCTAAGCCAATGTCTAGAATGTTTTTTCCAATGTTATCTTCTAGAATTTTTATGGTTTCAGGTCTTATATTTAAGTCCTTGATTCATCTTGAGTTGATTTTTGTATAAGGTGAGAGATGAGGATCCAGTTTCATTCTTCTACATGTGGCTTGCCAATTATCCCAGCACCATTTGTGGAATAGGGTGTCCTTTCTCCACTTTATGTTTTTGTTTGCTTTGTTGAAGATCAGTTGGCTGTAAATATTTGGCTTTATTTCTGGGTTCTCTATTCTGTTCCATTCATCTCTGTGCTTATTTTTATACCAGTACCATGCTATTTTGGCGACTATGGCCTTACAGTATAGTTTGAAGTCAGGTAATGACATGCCTCCAGATTTGTTCTTTTTGTTTTGTCTTGCTTTGACTTTGTGGGCTCTTTTTTCATTCCATATGAAATTTTGGATTGTTTTTTCTAATTATATGAAGAATGATGGTGATATTTTTATGGGAATTGCCTTGAATTTGTACATTGCTTTTGGCAATATGGCCATTTTCACAATATTAATTCTATCCATCCTTGAGCATGGAGTATGTTTGTTTCCATTTGTTTGTGTTGTCTATGATTTATTTCAGTAGTGTTTTGTATACAAGTTTTCCTTGTAGAGGTCTTTTACTCCTTAGTTAGGTAAATTCTAACTATTTTATTTAAGAACATTTTGCCTTGCCTTACATCCAGAGATTTTCTCCTATGTTTATTTTTTAATTTTTGTAATTTTACATTTAAGTCTATGATCCACTTTGAGTTAATTTTTATATGATGGTATGAGATTTAGATTAATGTTCTTTTTTTTCCCCCAAAGAATGTCTAATACTCTAGCACCATTTGTTGAAAGACAAATGTTACATCTTTGTCAAAAATCATTTGAGCATATTTATGGATATCTAGTTCTGGGTCCTTTATTCTGTTCCATTTTGTGTATTCTTCTGCCAAAACCATGTTGGCTGGATTACTACAGCTATAGAGTAGGCCTTAATATTGGGTGGAGTGATTCCTCTCACTTTATGTCAACATTGTTTTAGCTATTGTAGGTCCTGTGCATTTCCACATAAATGTAGATCAAATAAGCTTGCTAAGATTTTGTTAGGAATTTAATTACTCAAAGATCAATTTGGGCAGAACTGACATCTACTATGTTAAGCCTTCCAAGTCTCTACTCATTTACGTCTTTAATTTTTTTCCCCAGCATTTTGTAATTTCAGCATGTAAACTCTATACCTGTTTCATTTAATTATTTATTTACTTTTGAGACAGAGTTTTGCTCTTGTTGCCCAGGCTGGAGTGCAGTGGTGCGATCTGGGCTCACTGCAACCTCCACCTCCCAGGTTCAAGTGATTCTTCTGCCTTAGCCTCCTAAGTAGCTGGGATTACAGGCATGCACCACTATATGCAGCTAATTTTTTGTATTTTTAGTAGTGATGGGGTTTCATCATGTTGGCCAGGCTGGTTTTGAACTCCTGACCTCAGGTGAACTTCCCGTCTCAGCCTCCCAAAGTACAGGGATTACAGGTGTAAGCCACCACACCCAGCCTCTGTACCTGTTTTATTAAGTGTATACTTAAATCTTTTCTTTTCTTTGGAACTATTTTAATTGATAGAATGTTTTTTATTTTGGTTCCTGCACATTCTTTGTTAGCAAGTAAAAATACAATTTACTGTTGTATGCATCCTGAACCCTTGCAGAATTACCTTGTTAATTCTAGGATTTTTGTTGTTGTTGTAGATTTCTAGGGATTATCTACGTAGACAATCATATCATCTTCAAATAGAGATTTATTTCATTTATTTCCAAACTGCATGCCTTCTATTCTATTTTCTTGCCTCATTATTTTGGCTAGACTTTCCAGTACTAGTTGAATAAAAGTAGTGAGTGAACATCCTTGCCTTGTTTCTAATCTCAAGGATGCTCTTTATCAAGTTGAGATAATTCATTACTATTTCTAAATTGCTGAGAATTTTTATTATAAATGGATATTAGATTTTGTCAGATGACTTTCTTTATGATCATATTTTATTTTTAATTTCTCCCAGTGTTTCTCAATGAATTTTCTTGTGTAGCTTGTTTATATGGTATGTTACATTAATTAATTTTAAATTAATTAATTTAATTACTTTACATACCTGGAATATAATAAATCCTATTTGATCATATTACAGAGTTCTTTTTATTATCTGCTATTATTTCATTAAGAATTTCTGCCTGTAATCCCAGCACTTTGGGAGGCCGAGGCGGGTGGATCCCGAGGTCAAGAGATCGAGACCATCCTGGTCAACATGGTGAAACCCCGTCTCTACTGAAAATACAAAAAATTAGCTGGGCATGGTGGCGCGTACCTGTAATTCCAGCTACTCAGGAGGCTGAGGCAGGAGAATTGCCTGAACCCAGGAGGCGGAGGTTGCGGTGAGCCGAGATCACGCCATTGCACTCCAGCCTGGGTAACAAGAGCGAAACTCCGTCTCAAAAGAAAAAAAAAAAAAAAGAATTTCTGAGTCAGAGTTTACAGAAGACATTGAATAATAGTTTTCTTCTTTCCTCCCTCCCCCTTCTTCCTCTTGCTCCTTCCTCTGTGCAGTCTTGCCTGGTTGGATAACAGGGTAATGATGATCTCATAAACCAAGTTGAAAAGTGTTGCTGCCTCTTCTATTTTCTAGAAGTGAAAATGTAAAACAGGCATTAATTCTTTTTAAAACACGTGGTATAATTCTCCAGTGAAACAATGTAGTCCTAGAGATTTCTTTTTTGGGATATTTTTAATTATTAATTGAATTTTTAAAATAGCTATAGGGGTAGGATAGGGCTGTTCATTTCATGTTGACTGAGTTTAGCTAGTTTACGATTTTTTTAGAAATTGGTATATTTCTTCTAAGTTGGTTGAATATATGAGTGTAAAGTTATTCATAGTATTTTTATTATGTTTTAGTGACCACAAGATCTTTATTTATATTCCCTGTTTCATTCCTAGTGCTGGTAATTTTGCTATTGTCAATTTTGCTAATACTTTATCAATTGTATCAATTTTTTAGAAGAACTCGCTTTTTGTCTCATTGACTTTACCTTTTTCTTATTTTTAATTTCATTGAATTATTATTTTATCCTTACTATTTCCTTCTGCCTACTTGCTTTTGGTTTATTTTTCTCTTCTTTTTCTAGTTTCTTGAAGTAGGACTTAGGTTATTGCTGTGAGATCTTTCAAGACTTACTCTTTGGCCCATTGATAACTTAGAAGTGTGTTATTAATTTTCATATGTTTAGAGATTTTTCTGCTGTATTTTTGTTATTGATTTCTAGTTACATTTTATTGTGGTCTGAGAACACATTCTGTAAAAATTTGCTAAGAATTTTTTATGGCCTGTGATATGGTCTATTTTGTTGAACGTTCTCTGGTTGCTTAAAATAAAAAGTATATTCTGCTATTGTTGGATGGAGTGTTCTATATATTTCAAATAGATTCTATTTCCTGATTGTGATGGTTCCACCTTCTATATTCTTGATTCCCTGTATAGTAGTTCTATTTGTTGTTGAGAGAGGACATTGAAGTCCCCAAATATAATTGTTGATTTATTTGTTTCTCTTCCAGTTCTATCAGTTTTTGCTTTGTGTATTTTGAGGCTCTGTTGTTTGACGTGTACATAAGATCATTGTCTTCCAGATGAATCCATTCTTTTATCATTATATAGTGTTCCTCTTTGTTTCCAGATATTTTCTTTGTTCTAAAGTCTACTTTTATCATATACTAGTATAATAACTCCTGTTTTTCTTAAACATTAATATTGATATATGTTTTTCCACTCTTTTACTTTGAACTTAACTAATCATAGAATTTGAAATGAGTTTCTTGTAGGCAGCACATAGTTAATGTTCTATTATTCACTCTATTTATCTCTGTCTTTTGATTGTATTTAGATGATTTATATTCAAGGAAACTATTGATAAGTTAGCATTTCAGTATACCATTTTATCACTTTGTTTTCTATTCAATTCCTCTGGTTCTCACTCCTCTGTTTCTCTTTTCTTGCCTTCCTGTGGGTAACCTAAACATTTTTTCAGATTCCATTTTGATATACAGTGTTTTGGGAAGTACTTCTTCATATTGTTTTCATAGTGGTTGCCCTGAGTACTAAAATCTAATATGTGACTTGTTACATGCTATGTTGTCAACATTTAAATAGATTGAAACTTCAATCCCATTTAAATCTCTTGCCATTCCCATTTTTCAATATCATTGAACTATCAGATGGTATTATAATTTTTGTTTGAATCATCAAACATGATTTGTAAAACTAAAATAGAAAATAATAGTTTATTGTATGTATCCACAAATGTCTTTCCAATGTTCTTTCTTTCTTCCTAATCCTCTAAGATTTCATCTTTTATTGTTTCCTTTCTATTTAAAGAATTTTCTTTAGCCAATTTTTAAGAGTAGTTCTGCTAGAAACAAATTCATTTACTTTTTCTTCATCTGAGAATGTTTTTATTTCCTCTTCATTCATGAAGTATAGTTTTTCCAGACATAGAATTTACAGTTGATAATTCTTTCAGTATTTGAAAAATATTGTGACATTTCCTCTGGACTCCATTGTATGAGAAATCTGCTTTCATTTGAATTGGTATTCCTCTATAAGTAATGTGTCATTTCTCTATTACTGCTTTCAAGATTTTTTTCACTATATTTTATTTTCAAAATATTAATTATGATGTATCATAGCATAGAATTCATTGGGATTATGTGTGGGGTTCATTCAGCTTCTTGAAGCTGTAGGTTTCTGTCTTTCCCAAATTAGTTAAGTTTTCAGCCATTATTTCTTCAAATACTCACATTTGTTTGTTTGAGACAGGGTCTCTATCACCCAGGCTAGAGTATAGTGGCACAAACACAGCTCAATGCATGCAGCCTTGACCTCCTAGGTGCAAGTAATCCTCCTGCCTCATTCTCCTGAGTAGCTGGGACCACAGGTGTGCTCCATCCTACCCAGATAATCTTTAGGTGGAACTACAGGTGCACACCACCATGCCCGCTTATTATTATTATTTTTTTTAAGTAGAGACAGGGTTTTACTGTGTTGCCTAGACTGGTCTCAAACTCTGGAGCTTAAGCAGTATGGCCACCACAGCCTCCCAAAGTGCTGGGATTACAGGCGTGAGCCACCATGCCTGGCTGTCAGCCAATCAAATATTCTTTCAGTCCTATAATCTTTATCCTCTTCTGGGACTCCAATGACATGAATGTTGGACCCTTTGTCATTGCCCCACAGATTTCTGGGGTCCTGTTCATTTTTTCAGTCTATTTTTGATTTATTGTTCTGATTGGGTGGATTCCATCGTTTTGTCCTCGCATTTCGTAATTCTGTCACCTTATCTCCAATTAACAGTAGATGGTCCAATCTACTGTTAATACTATCCAGCACTATTTTTATTTCTATCATTATTTTTATTTCTATTATTATTTTTTATTTGTAGAATTTTTATTCAGTTGTTTTATAACTTCTATTTCTTTTCTAATATTTTCTATTAAAAATTGTATCCAAAATGTGCAGTTGGTCAATGGGTTATTTGTATGACAGATGCTTTAAAATTATTGTCAGATAATGCCAATATCCTATTCATTTTGGTGTAGGTGTCAGTTGATTGTCTTTCTCATTCAATTTGTGATTTTCTTGGTTCTTGGTATGATGGATAATTTTTTATTGAATGCTGGGCATTTTGTCTATTATAATAGGGGAGACTAGGTCCTATTTAAGTCTTTCATTATAACAGTCAGTAACCCTGTTAAATTAATCATATGGGTCTTGGGTACTTTTACTAGCTCTGGTTCCAATGGCACTCTAATTTTCACAGACTTTCAGGTGTTATTTTGGTTTGCTTAATTAATCTAGTGGCAAGAGGCCACTGGTTCCTGCGTCTACCCCACTGCCTTATAGGGCAGAACAGATTGCCCCACACTGGGCCTCAGGTATCTCTCCGTGGAAGAGGAATATGGTGAGGCCTGCCATCTGCCTCAGTGTCTTTGGTCAGAGAAGGAGAGTCTCCAGCATGTGAGAACAAAGAGGTTTCCTAGAATTGGCCACTTTTTGTGGCTGCATCCTTGTTGCTGGTTGTGTCTTCCTGCCTCAGTGACTCTAGACAGGACAGGATCATTTGAGGCACACAGAAGAAAAGAGGCTTCCTGGCAGCATCATTTGCTATAGTTAACTCTCTTTAACCTGTTCTGCCTGCCCGCTTTAGTATTTCTTGGTGGAAAGGGAGAGTCTCAGGACTGAGGCAAAACAGAGTCCTTCCTCTGGCCCAGTGTTTTTGGCAAGGCTTCTCATCAATCTCTTTGGTTGGTAGCTTTGAACTTGTCTTATATTTCCAGAGGGATACCCATTCAATCAGAAAAAAAAAAAAAAAAAATCAGTCTCCCTGAGCTTCTTCTTGTTGCCAGGCGTGGAGTTAGGAAACAGTCTGGGTGACCATCTTCTGTTGGGTTAGGAGACTCTAAACAATCTGCTACCATGCTAGTCCTCCAGGCCTAGAGCATCAAAGCAGCTCATTCTTATTATCTTTCAGAGTTCTCATTTGGTGGTCTCTTGTACCATTACCAGAGTTGGTAGTCGTTCTTAGCAGCGAAGAGCAGGGGAAAATGGGTCAACACCATCTTTTCTGGACCAGATATCTGTTTTTAATTGCATATTTCCATTTTAATTGCTATATTTTAATTGCATATTTCCATTCCTTTTCTGGCAATTAACCCTTTTATATGTTATTACAATTATTTGTGTACATCCACAGACGTGAAACCCCTTGGTAATTTATCTTTGTATATTTTACAGTGCCTTGAACAAAGCAGATTCTTCCTTAAAGATACTTACAAATGAATGAATGTTCATGCATATTTTCTCTGGGGCTATACAATGGAACAAGACCTACCTGTTAAAAGAGTGGTTGTTGGCAGAATGTAAACATGACTTATAAGTGTTCATCCTCACATATGGACACAGGAATAACAGAGAGAAACTTGCTTAATGTGATTTATAGAATCTTGGTTCAGGACATATGCTCACTTGGTCATTGCTTCCCTCTGGTCATCACAATCATTTTTCAATCATTTTCTGCTTCTAGCAGATCAGAACATGTGATTATGCTGTGACAGATTTCCCCACCATTATTTCCTGAAGTCATTACCTCCTTCTAGGTTAAAACCTTGAACACACAAACATATATATACACACTAATATACACATACATGTATGTTTCAAGCATTCAATTTTTCAGAGAAGGTGGGAAGTTGGGGAACATGTTGCATTTTTTTCTAGAAATAAAACCACCATGTGTCCAATAAAAGATGAGTATAAAACACCCATACCTAATAACAAATGGCACAGAACAACATCTCTGGGAAATCCCAAATAGACCTCACGGAAACATCACTGAAGACTGCGTGTGCGAGCTGGAAGGCCTCAGGCAGGGAATGCAATGGAATGTAAGACCAGGCCCCTGCTGAGGCTAAGAAGTAGAAATGATGGGAAAACAAGCAGGAAGAGACCCTGGGCAATTGAGTTCTCCCACTGAGCAAGAAAGAATTGAAAATGACAGCTTTAGGCAGGAAAAGGATGGATGCCTGACCTCCCATTTAACTATTGTAATCATGTATTGTTATCAATTAGCGTGGTCATTTAAGATTCCTAGTCATTTGTCCCTCATATTTGTGGCACATACTTATCACTGTGTAAGTCTGCCTTTTGACAAACAGAAGTTTTAATTTTTAATGCAGTCAAATCTATTACTCTGTTTTAAAATGATCTTTCTCTTTGTCTTCAAATTTATAAAGTCCTCTCTCACTCCAGTAGGGATAAATTCTCATTTCTATTTTGGGTTTCTAATGATTTTATACATTTATTTATTGCTTTAACACAGCTGGAATTAATGTTAGCATGTGGTGTGAGGAAGACTATAATTCTTCCAACTCTAATGTATTCTTGATAAGTGAAAAACAGAGTTTTCTACAGTAGAAAACTCAGCCTAGAAACATGCCTCTCAGTATTCTGAGGCAGGAATGGAGTGAATGAGGGACTTTCCTCAAACCTAAAAACCTCATTCTGTTTTACTGGGGACTTGGGATAACCTGCCTTATTTCTCAGTGTCTCCTCTTTTATGTACAGTAGGGACACAAATATCCACTGTGTTTCCAAAGAAAAGTCAAGTGCCTAAGCTCCTCAAGTTTTGAGTACATTCTTTATAGAGATTTCCCATTACTGGTTATACCAAATATACAGGCCCTGCTGGAGAATGTGACCAGGAGAAACAGAACTTCTGAAAACACAAAGTGAGCTATCAAAGGCTTCACACTTTGTAGGAGTATACTCAGAAGAAAAACAAGTCCTAGTATTTAGAACACATTAGATGTAACCTCTTAAACTCCAAAGATCTCTTCAAACCTTACCTATTTAATTTGAAAGCAAGCAGTGTTCCAGTGTTGACATTTCTGATTTGGGGGATGTAGTCAGATAGTAATATTTGGATTAAACAGAGGGAATTTATAGTCTTATTCTAATTAATAAATGGACTTTCGGGGTTCTGAAAATAAACCTCATAATTAGTTGGTAATTAACATAGAGAGAGCCAGTTAGAACTGTCCAACCTGTGCCATATTCTCACAGGTGTGCCCACAAAATACAATATTCTATTTAGAATAAATACATTGCCCACCATTATTCATCCAGCAAGATGTACTGCCCTTTCACTGTAGGCATGAACCTGAAGAGAATTAAAAATGAGTGATGGTCCCTGCTCTCACAAAAGCTGCCAAATTGGGTACACTCACTCAGTGTCACCAAGAACACATGGTCAGGTTTCTAGATTATGCTTAACTAGATTGGGAAGGTGGATTACCCTCAGAATGCCCTTGGCAAAAGCTTTCAAAATTTTTCTTTACTCACAAAACCATGTCTTCAGGTAACCTCAACAGAAGTCCAATATATAAGACAGAATAATGGATAAAAGCATGAATTATTTGGTCAAATGAGGATTAGTGTTCTCAAAACACTACCCCACTTCCAAAATACACACACACACTCTCTCTCTCTCTCTCTCTCTCTCTCTCTCTCTCTCTCCCTGAAACTTCACAGACTTTCAAAATCTATGCAGTTGATGAACTGATAAATAGAAAAGGGGGAACAGATAGATACAAATGTGATATAATAAGCACAACAGAATGCTAATGTCAGACACCAAGGGGTGGCTACACAGGTGTTCACTATAAAATTACTTCAGCTTTCATATATGTTTAAGTTTTTTATAACATATTATTGAAAAAACAATCTTGCTCTTGATTCCTGTATCTAAAAGTTCTTAAAGTTTTAGTTGAGTAAATATTCAGAATTATTATGTGTTCTTAATTGACCTCTTTATAATTATGAAATGTCCTTCTTTATCTTTGGAAAACCTTCTTGTCTTGAAGTCTGCTTTGTCTAATCAATGTAGCCACATTGGCTTTCTAAAAATTATTTCCATAATATATATTTTTCTTCCTTTTACTTTTAACTCTTTGTTTTGTCATATTTAAAGTGCTTATGTAGTAGTCAGCATATTGTTGGGTTTTATTTATTTTGTATCCATATTGACAATCTCTGACTGTTATTAATTGGGACATTTAATCCATTTACATTTAATGTGATGTTATAATTCAGCTTTAAGTCTAACATCTGAATATTTATTTAATATTTGTGCCATCTATTTTTGTTTCCCCTCTTCCTTCTTTCTTGCCTTCTTTTTGTTAAAATATATATTTCTAAAGTTCCCATCTTCATCCCACTATTGGCTTTTACTTATTCCTTTTCGTAGCATGTGTGTGTGTTATGTGTATGTGTGCATGCCTGCTCTGGTACTAACAATATGCATCCTTATCTTATCAAAGTCTACCTAAAATTGATATTATACCATCTTAGATAAAATATAAGAACCTGATATTTGTTACTTCCTTGTCCATTATGCTGTCATGTTTTACGTCTATTTGTGTTATAATCCTTTCAATACTATGTCACAATTTTTGCTTTAAATAGTAAGTTACTCCTTAAGAACTTAATAGAAAGTAAAGAAGGTTTTAAAATATATATATTAATCCATATTTACAATTTCTCTATTTCTCATTCCTTCCTGCTAATCTGTTTCCATTTGCTATCACCTTCTTTTAGGCTAAATAGCTTGCTTTAGCATTTCTTATAGTGTAGGTTGGCTAGCAGTACATTTTCTTAGGTTTTGTTTATCCGAAACTTAGGTTTTGTTTATGCAGCCATAAAAAGGAATGAGATCGTGTCCTTTGCAGTGACATGGATAGAGCTGGAAGAGATTATCCTCAGCAAGCTAACACAGGAACAAAAAACCAAACACTGCATGTTCTTACTCATAAGTGGGAGCTGAACAATGAGAACACATACACACAAGGAGAGGAAGAACACACACTGAGGCCTGTTGAAGGTGGCAGGCGGTAGGGGCGGGTGGGGGAGTGGGAAGAGGGAGATCATCAGGATAAATAGCTAATGCATGTGGGGCTTAATGCCTAGGTGATGGGTTGATAGGTGCAGCAAACCACCATGGCACATGTTTACCTATGTAACAAACCTGCACATCCTGCACATATATCCCAGAATTTAAAATAAAATAAATTAAAATTTAAAAAAGAAGAAAAAAATGTCATTCCATTGTCTTCTGGATTGCATAGTTTTTATTTAGGAGTCGAAGATAACCCTTGCTGTTGTTCTCCTATTTGTAAAGTCTCTCCCCTCCTCCCACTCTCAGCAGCTTTTTTCTTTACTTTTGGATTTTCATCAGTTTGGCTGTCATGCATCTAGACATGGTTTTCTTTGTTTTTATCCTGCTTTAGTTTGCTAAACACTTTAAACCTGTAGTTTGATTTTTTCACCATATTTGGGGAAATTTCATCATTTTTTTAAAACTATTTTTTGTCCTGCCTCATTCTTTCTATCCTCATTTCTTAGACTCAAATTGTACAAATGTTAGACTTATTGCTTTTGCCCCACAGGTCACTGAAGATTTATGTATTTTTTCTATTTTTTTCCCTCTATTCTTCGGATCAGATGATTTCTACTGATCTGTCTAAAAGTTTACTGACCTTTTCTGTAGTTGCTAATATGTTGCAAAGGCCATTCAGTAAACTTTTAATTTTAGAAATTGTTATTTGCAGTTCTATAATAAAACTTGTTTCTTTTTTATAGTTTACATTTGTTTCTCTGAGATTTTCCATCTCTTCATTTTATGTCACCCACCCACCTCCTTTTTTTTTGAGACAGAGTCTCACTGTGTCACCCAGGCTGAAGTGTAGTTGTGCAATCTTGGTTCACTGCGAACTTCTGCCTCTCAGGTTCAAGCAATTCTCTGCCTCAGTCTCCCAAGTAGCTGTGATTACAGGTGCCCACCACCATGCCTGGCTAACTTTTGTATTTTTAGTAGAGACAAGGTTTCACCATCTTGGCCAGGCTGGTCTCGAACTCCTGCCCTCGGCCTCCTGAAGTGCTGGGTACAGGTTTGTGATCCACCTGCCTTGGCCTCCTGAAGTGCTGGAATTACAGGTTTGAGCCACCACGCCTGTCCCCTCTTGAATCTTCCATTGTTAGAACTAGTCTATTTCAATGTTGTCCTTAGTCATAGAACACAGCCTTATGGTAGTGTATGGGTCTTACTCCTTAGGCTGGCCTTTCTGGGGTTTCAACTGAATGCCTAGATGCTTGGGGAAGTCTGCCCTCTCAGACTAAGAATTCCAATGTCTCCCATCTCTGGGCAACCACTGTTATCTTTGTGTGGCTCTTGGTCCCATGGTGAACCCTCTCTGCCAAGCCTCATGCAGTCTTGTCCTGCTTATGCATAGTCAAGCCTTCAGACAATGACCTGCAAAGAAACCTCCATCAGTACCCTATTCTGCTAATTCTAGCCCCTCAGCAGCATCAAAGTACAAACTCTACCTTTTCAGTTCATTAAAACAAGCATGGAACGCTTGGCTCCACCTCCTCGCTCTCCAGTCCAGTGAATGCACCTCTAGGTAGAAAACCAAGGTGAATGCAAGGTTTGCATCAGGAGTTTATCTTGTCTTAAGGGTCACAGCCCCTCATGGCCTGTTAGCCAATTTGAAAACAGTTGCCTCATACATTTTATCTAATATTATAGTTATTCATGAAATGAGGACAAGAATGATACCAGTTACTTCGCTATGGATTGAAAATTAAAATGCTTTAGTATCTCTCTCCACTACCACAGTCAACACTTGAACTTTATAAATGACACTATTTATTCTACCACCTGCTACTAAATGATGAATAATAATTATGAAGTAAGTTGCTGAGGCTTCCTGCTTACTCCCTTACCTCTGACTGATAGCTAATGTCTCTGCCCAGGAACAAAAGAGGCCAGAGAAGAAAGAGGAAGCTCAAGTTCTCCCATATTTTCTCTTTCCAAAAGTTATAAAGGGTAGGAAAATAGTTTCACAAAGAGGTTTAGAGATTACATGAAAATTATAATGGGTCTGACTCACCAGCTTCCAATACCATCATCACAACCAGCCCATCCTCAGTGGTAATTATGTATTGGTTGCACCTGATACCTAAGCATTAGTTCACTCTCTTTCACAATAAATCACATCTGTCTCTATGACAGACTCTGACCTCAGCTCAAAAAAGAACTTACCAATCAATACCAACAGCATTTTTTGTTAATAATGACACTGGCTTCCAAATGCATCTGGTTTAGAATAAACTTTCTTTGTACCATTTTTAGCTTCTGTGCTTTTGAATAAAGGTTCAACTACAGCAAATTGAATTCTCAGAAAGACTACAATAAGTAAGCATTAAGCAGCGCTCTGTTTTGAAAGCAGGAGAGAGTATATGTTTAGGAATGTTCAAGGATTAGTCTGGTTCTTTTTCAACTTTTTATTTATTGATTTTATCTTAACAGCAAAATACAATACCTGGCTAGAGCCTTTAAATACAGATCAACAATCCAAACACGCTGCAGCTTAAGTATATCATTCTTCTAAGATCACCTCAGACAAGAGAAGGTGGCTCCCAACTTGTCACAAGTTAAATACATTTAAGAGGAGCAAATGGGAATAGCAGCTAAAGATGAGGGACAGGGCAATTTGAGGCATCAGATGCTCCCTTTCAGGTTGCTGAGATGTTTCTAAATTGTTCCTGTAGCTGCACAGCCAAAGTGATAGAATTTGTTTTCTTAGGTTTTTCAATCCCTCTGAATGTTAAAACATGATTTTACCTCAAGTTTGGTTTTTTTTGTGTGTGTATTTGACAATCCTTTGGTGATGTGGAACTTAAATCATCGCTTTCCAGAGCAAGAAGACAAAGGCTGACGCTTCTGATAGAGAAAGCTGCAATCTGGAAAGGTCGGTGATTGGAGGGACAGATGGATTACTGGGAACACCATTAGGTTTATTCTTTATTTGTTTTCATTGAATTAGGGTACAGAGGTGGACAAGTTAGAAGCAGTCTCTCTCATTATGGAGTTACAGTCTACCGGAAGTGAGAGTGAGGACTCTAAGGTAGACAAAAATGCCTAATGTGTCACCCAGAGAACATAACCAAAAATGAGTTATCCAACAACTTAATACAGCTGCTATCTGCAGTTATGTAGAAGCCAGGTAAGATAAGAAGAGGCCTACAGCCTCTCCTGGACAATCTTGGGAGATCAAATAGGCTTTGATCTTGACCACTCCCTGAGAATTCTCACCTATAATCTTCAAATGCAAGAAGGAACAAGGAGGTGCCATCGTGTTTCACCATAAGAACTCGTTTATTTTTTAATTTTTTTTTTTCTCTTAGTGGGCATAATTTTTTTTTTTTGAGACAGGGTCTCATCATGTCACCCAGGCTGGAGTGCTGGCACCATCTTGGCTCACTGCAACTTCCTCCTCCTGGGTTCAAGGGATCCTCTCTCCTCAGCCTCCAGATTAGCTGGGATTACAGGCATGTGCCACCATGCCCAGCTAATTTTTGTATCTTTTTGGTAGAGATAGGGTTTTGCCATGTTGCCCAGGCTGGTCTCAAACTCTTGGGCAAAGTGATCTTCCCGCCTTGGCCTCCCAAAGTGTTTGTATTACAGGCATGAGTCACTGTGCCCAGCCAACTTTTTAATTATGTAAATTAAAGGGGTACAAATGCAGTTTTGTTATATGTATATACTGCGTAGTGGTGAAGTCTGGACTCTTAATGTAATCAATACCTAAACAGTGTACCTTGTATTACCTCACTCCCCTCCCATCGTATCACCATTCTGAGTCTCCAGTGACTACTATTCTACATTCTGTAGACATATACACATTATTTGGCTTCCACTTGGTATTTGACTATGTTTCTGGTTTATTCACTTAAGATAATGGCCTCCTGTTTCATCCATGTTTCTGTAAAAGACATGATTTCATTCATTTTCTGTGGCTGAATAGTATTCTATTATATATACATATGTATATACACACACATATATACACACACATACATACATAAAATGTGCTGTGTGTGTATATATGCGTATATGTATATACATGTGGCCTCTGTGTGTATACATATGTATATGTATATGTATATGGGTGTCTATATATACACAGAAGAGTTTCAGTAGGAATGAGTATCAGTTCTTCTTTGCACATATTGTAGAATTTGGCTATGAAGCCATCTGGTCCTGTGCATTTTGAAGGGAAGGGTTTTAAATTATTAATTCAATCTTACTATTCAATATTGGTTTGATTAGGATTTCTATTTCTTCCTGATTCAATCTTGGGGGATAATATGTTTCCAGTAATTCATCAATTTTCTGTACATTATCTAGATTGTGAGTGTATACTTCTTCATAGAAGTCTCTGATGATCTTTTATGTTTCTATGGTAGCATTTGTAATGTATTCTTTTTCATTTCTGACTTTTATTTGGATCTTTTCTCGGTTAATATAGCCAGAGGTTTATCAATTTTGTTTATCTTTTCAAAAAACCAAATTTTTGTTTCACTGATACTTGGTATTGTTTTCTTGGTTTTCATTTTATTTCATTTTTATTTTTAAGAACCATTTTATATCATTGAAACAGACAAAACCACCTTATGCTTGTTTTAGCCTTGTTTTCTGGTTATTTAAAGAAGACCTGAACCAGATACAAATTCACCATATTTCCCTTCAAAGACCTTTATCATAAAAGCTACTAATATGCATATTTTAGCATATAAAATCACATTTGCTAAATCATTTTCCTCCTTAAATGCAATTCTATTTTCATCTAGCAACTGCATGTTATTACAGCAGTCAATTCAATGGGTTAATAAGTAGGAGAAAAGAAACATTTATTGAAGAATCACAATATACATTCCATTGTATATCACTATTCAGTAGAATGCAAAATTAGCAAATATCAGCCCTACAATGTGACCATGTGATTGACAGATTTTCCTGTAAGTAGTTACCAAAATGCCATCAAAATCTAGGGTCTGACAATTTCCAGGCCTTATCCTGACCTTCTTGATGCAAGTTGCAGAAATGAAATCAGTTATCCAAGAGAAAAACTGGGATAGAAATAGGGGCTAACAGATTATGATCTTAAGTTGAAACCTACAGAGCTCTCAGTTTCAAAGATTTACCATTTCCAAGTGTCCCTAATTTAGACCCAAGAGTGGCTCCAGCCTGGGCATGACAGCTGTCTGTAATGGTGGGGGACAGACAGCTCTTTCTTTTTAAGAACAAGAGTTAACATTTGCTCTCTCCACAAGCTCTTCCTGAAACATATCAGTGGCATAATAAATGTCATCTTGTTTTCCATATTAAGGGCTTTAGTGCTCAAAGGTAACTATTTTTGGTCCTTAAAAAAACAACAACAACAACATGGTTTGCAAACTTTCATCTGTAACAACACCAAAGCAATAATAAAGTCAATGATAATAATGATAATAGATACTTACTTGGGCCAGGTACTTTGCTAAGCTCTTTTCATTCATTATCTCACTTAATCTTCACAGTTCCTACATGGCTTAGTATTTCCTACAGACCCTTTGAACACTGACATATAGAAATCTGCCTTACTATTTCAAGTATAGGCAGAATTTGGCAATGCAAGAAAAGACAAAGGGATAAGAATCTGCCCAGTTGGAAAAAACAACTTAAATCCTTACAAAGTCCTATCCATTTTAGAAAGAGATCAATGAAGCTGTCTGTCATAATTGTAGAAGTCATATCTGCTTACTGTACCCAATTTGAGAATTACAGCAAAACATTTTTAAAAATCACATATTAGTCTATCACTTAGAGATAAACATTGATAGTGTTTTGATATTTGCCAGTCTTATTTATACGTTTGCCTTCTATTTTTGGTGTTTGTTTATTTTTTAAATCAAATTTAGATTATATAGCGATGCAATTTTCCCATATCGTTAGATATAATTTTTAAAAGATTTAAAATATGACCTTATGTACCGTAATTTATTTAACAATTCCACAGTTTACTGACAGATAATTTAGAATACTTAATTATTCTATAAATACTGTAATTCCAAAGTATAATAATGAATTTTTGTCTGCATCTCTATTTCTTTAAGAAAGATTTCTAACAAAAAACTTAAAAATATTCTTTTTCTAGGGAGGATATCCCCATGCACAATTCCACTACCTTTGCCAACTAGTTGAAAATGATGGGGTTTTTTTGCATCTTTTAAATTGTTATATAATGGTGTTAGATTGCATTCTTCTGAAACTCCTTTTTAAAACATCTTTACTCAACATATTTTTATAGTTATTCTTGTTAATATATGTTGTTCTTAGTCATTCTTTTTTTGCTTTTCAAAAATCATCTCTTAGTTGAATTTTTAATAACGTTTATTAACTATTGATGAAAATGTATGTTTTACTGAATTACCAAAAAGATACTGTTGTAAGTATGTTGTACACATTCCCTTGACACATGGGCCATAGAAGGTACATGTCTTCAGCTATTCTGGATGATACCACACTCTATTCCACAGTGGCTATACCCGTTTGCTCCGTGAATGATAATCTCCATTGCTCTACAACCTCACCAACACCTACAATTATTAGATTTATTTTTTCTTTTAATTTTGGCAATTGAATAAATGTAAAAAGCTATGCTGTGCTGATTCTGGAAGGCATTTTCTGATTACTTTTGTAGTTGTACATTCTTCCATTCATTAATTGTCCATTTCTGTTGCTTCTCCAATTTATGTTTGTTCAAAATAGTCATTTTTCTATTGATTTTTATTTCTGATTAATTGTTTGTATTAACTATTTATACATTTCATATTAATTTTCTACTATGAAACATTCTGCAAATATAGGCATAACCTGAACAATGTTGCCTCAAGTAACATTTTCCTGGTAAAATGACTCTTGGATTTTAAAATCCAAATTTCATCATCTATTTTTCTGCCAATGTTCATGTAGCAAAACTTTAGATTTATGATACCAAACTCTGCAAAACTTTCAATAAAAAAAATAGGAAAATCCTCAAGATATTTTCAAAATGCATTCAGTAGAACATCAGAATAATATATAGATATTTTGAAAAGCAAGCTTAGTGACAACACCCAAAACAGCCATTTTGGAAGTTGCTGATGCTAAAAGGCCATCATACCATCAGCGTGAGCCACACTCGGCCACCAGGCACTGGAGCACATTTCCCAGTGCCTTCCTCATTTGACTTTTCTTTTTGCTTATTTTTGAAATCCACAAAGAGTTGAAAAAACACTGAAGAGAATTGTAGAGAAGAAAACCAAACAAGTGAGAATAGCTACTACATACAAAGCCAACATTTTATAACAAATGTAGACGTGATCGAATATATAACTTTTTTAATTGTAATTTTTTTCAGTACAGGCATACCTTGTTTTACTGCACTTTGCTTTATTGCGCTTCATAGATAATATGTTTTTATAAGTTGAGAGTTTGCAGCAACTCTGCATCTAGCAAATCTATTGGCACCATTTTTCCAACAGCATGTGTTCATTTCATGTCTGTATGTCACAGTTAGGTAATTCTCCCAATATTTTAAACTAATTCATTATTATTATGTCTGTTGTGGTGATCTGTGATCAGTGATCTCAGATGTTACTACTTTAAGTGTTATGCGGCACCATGAATTGTGCCCAATATAAGATGATGACCTTTATCAATAAATGTTTGTGTGTGTTCTGGCTATTGCACTGACTAGCCATTTTCTCATCTCTTTTTCCCTCTCCTCAGGATTCCCTATTCCCTGAGATACAACAGTATTGAAATTAGGCCAATTAATAAGCAGACAATAGCTTCTACGTGTTCAAGTGAAAGGAAGAGTCCCATGTCTCTCCCTGTAGATCAAAAGTTAGAAATGATTAAACTTGGCGAGGAAGGCATGTCAAAAGCTGAGCTAGGATGACAGCCAGGCCTCTTGCACTGAATAGCCAAGTTGTGAAGGCAAAGGAAAAATTCTTGAAGGAAATTAAAAGTGCTTCTCCAATGAACACACAAGTGATAAGAAAGTGAAACAGCCTTGTTGCCGATATGGGAAATCTGAGTGGTCTGGACAGAAGATCAAACCAGCCACAACATTCCCTTAAACCAGAGCAAGTTCCTGACTCTATTCAATTCTATGAAGGCTAAACGAGGTAAAGAAGCTGCAGAAGAAAAGTTTGAAGATAGCAGAGGTTGATTCATGAGGTTCAAGGAGAGACGCCATCTCCAGACCACAAAAATGCAAGGCAAAGCAGAAGTGCTTACGTAGATGCTGCAGCAAGTTATCCAGAAGATCTAGCTAAGATAACTAACGAAGGTGGCTACACTAAATAGTAGATTTTCAATAGAGATGAAACAGCCTGCTATTGGAAGAAGATGCCATCTAGGACTTTACTAGTTAGTGAGAAGTCAATACCTGGCTTCAAAGCTTCAAAGAACAGGCTGATTCTTTTGTTAGGTGCTAGCGCAGCTGGTGACTTTAGGTTGAAGCCAGTGCTGATTGACCATTCTGAAAATGCTAGGGCCCTTAAGAATGATACTACATCAACTCTTGCTGTTCTCTGAAAAGAAACAAGAAAGCCTAGATGACAGTACATCTGTTTAGAGTATGGTTTACTGAATATTTTAAGCCCTCTCTTGAGACCTATTGCTCAGAAAACAGATTCCTTTCAAACTATTACTGATCACTGAAAATGTACCTGGTCACCCAACAGCTCTGATGGAGATGTACAAGTAGACGAATGTTGCTTTCATGCCTGCTAACACAGCGTCCATTCTGCAGCCCATAGGTGAAGTAGTAATTTCGACTTTCAAGTCTTATTATTTAAGAAATACATTTGTAAGATTATACATAGTGATTTATTTGATTAATCTGGGCAAAGTAAAATGGAAACCTTCTGGAAAAGATTCACCATTCTGGATGTCATTGAGAACACTCATGATTTATGGGAGGATGTCAAAATGTTAGCCTGAAAAGGTGTTTGGGAGAAGTTGATTCCAACTCTCATGGATGACTTTGAGGGGTTCAAGGCTTCAGTGGAGGTAGGAGCTGAAGATGTGGTAGAAATAGCAAGACAACTACAATCAGAAGTAAACCTTAAAGATGTGACTTGAATCACTGTAATCTCATAGTAAAACTCGAATGAATGAGGCGTTACTTCTTATGGATAAGCAAAGAAAATGGTTTCTTGAGGTAAAATCTACTCCTGAAGAATATGTTACGAACATTGTTGAAATGGCAACAGACACTTTAGAATATTACATAAACTTAGTTGATAAAGCAGCAGCAGGGTTGGAGAGGAGTCACTCATTTTGAAAGTAGCTTTATTATGTGTAAAATGCTGGCAAACAGCACTGTATGCAACAGAGAAGTCATTCGTGAAAGCGAGAAGCCACTGATGTTGCAAACTTTATTGTTTTCTCATTTTAAGAAATTGCCACAGCCACCTCTGCCTTAAACAACCACCAGTCTGATCAGTCGGCAGCCATAATATCAAGATAAGACCTTCCACCAGCGGAAAGTTGACTTCCTGAAGGCTCAAATGATCACCAGTATTTTTTAGCAATAAAATATTTTTTAAATTAAGACGGATTTTTTTCATAATGCTATTGCATACTAGACTACTATATATTATAAACATAACTTTTAAATTCACTGGAAACAAAAAATGTGTGTGCCTTGCTTTATTGCAATATTCACTTTATTGTGGTGGTCTGGAAGTGAACATGCAATATCTCTGAGATGTAGGTATGCCTGTATTTTAAGTCCCAATGTGACAGTTATTGTTCAACTACAGTTATTTTACTGTGTGCTACTTTCATTTCAGGAAATTGACTGGGGGGTTGGTTTGACATATGGCACAATGTCATTTTTTCCCATTTAAATAATGGCAAACTGTCTCTTGGAAATCATTTTTGGGTAAAACATCTGATCATCAGGAATGAATTCCTAACATCAAACAAGCGGTGTCTATATTTTTTTTTCTCAGCATGTTCCTTATCTTTTGTTTGTTTGCTTGTGTTTTCTGTTTTTACATGTCTCATTTAATCCTGGAAAAAATGCTATAAAGTAGCAAGTTGATTCTATTTTACAGATGAGGGCACTGAGATTCTTGAGATAAAATATGTATGTATGTAATATGTATGTAAACAGTATAATAGTAGCTCTTGGTAGACTGTAAAAAGAGAGGTTGAATTCTGGAAAATATGTGTATAAATGGAATGAATGCTGGTTCTTACAGTGAAGAAGAGCATGTGGAATGAAACTTTGCAAATCCTTACTGGCCCATATGTCACAAGGTGGAGATGTCACCATTTTCTTTACGGCTCCAGATCAAGCAATCTCTTGACGAAAAGTAAGTTGGCTTTGAGTAACCTTCAAACTGAGTGTACCTGGCCAATCCAGAAGATATAGCATAATTGGTTTCTTTCTCCTGTCCATTTTAGTATCTTAAGTACCAGCAGATAGTAGGTCCAGAAAAAGAAAGAGGATGACATTGTAGGGGAGGCCAAATTTTATCTCTTAGGGTTTTTTAAGCTGGGCCTGAGGACTGAATTGACATAAGACAGATCAGCAGGAGAAAAGCATACAAATTTAATTAATTCAGGTTTTATGTGTGCACAGGAGCCCTCTTAAGGAAACGAAAACCCAAAGACAGAGTTAAGAGTTGAACACCTATGTACTCAATTGGGCAAGGAATAGAAAATTGTGAGTGTGTGACAAAGCCCAGGGAGCTTGGGCTAGGGAGGTTAATTGGATAGAGAAATAACTAGGAAGATAAGGGTTACTTTAGCAATGTTTGTTTGTTCAGATTTCTCTCAGCGTCAACTTCTCTTCCTTGATGATAAGAATGCTACTTTCCCTCTGGTACAGGGAGGACAACTTATCTCCTGCTTCTAAGGAAAAGAAGAAAGGTCAGAGTATATTTTTTGTATCTGCTATTTTTCCCAAGTGCCTTTAAGCTCAAAATAGTCAATATACCAGAGCAACATATTTTGGGGTGTTGTGTTCTGAACTCCTTCAATCTTTAGCATTTCTCTTCTGTCATTCTTCAGGCTCTTGGGGACTTTTGAGAAACCATTATGAATGGGAAAGATGTAATATTTACTCCCAGGAAGATTGCTTTGGTGATCTAGTTTGTGAATTAGACTCAGGAAACTGGCTGGGTATTGGAAAGGAAGTCGCGAATGTGCGACGGAATTTGTAAAGGGGTGACTCAGTCCTTGAATACTCTCCTTGGAAGAGACCCTGGCATGGGGGGAACAGAATATTAACCTCACTCTGAGGCTGGGAAGACTAAGGGAGTCTGAGGTGTGAGGAGGGATGGAGACAATAGGTCACACAATGTGACAGAAGACAGCACATGGAGTGGAAAGAACACGAACTCTGGAGTCCGAAAGTCCTATATCTGGACTTGACACCATATTCTGCTATGTGGTCTTCAGTGAGTGTGCAAGACTGAATATTGGCTCTGCAAACATCCACATCAAATTTCTGGAGTTTGCGAATGTGACTTTGTTTGCAAAAATGGTCCTTGTAGATATAATTAAATTGAAGATCTTGAGACGAGGAAATCATCCTGAATTATTCTGCTATTGCAAATATCTCTTTATATTGGGGGTGGGGGGATTTGAGCCACACAGGAGAAAAGGCAATATGATCATGGAGACATCCGAGTGATGTGGCCTCAAGCCAAGGAGTCACATTAACCACCAGAAGCTGGAAGTGGCAAGGAATGGAGTCCCTCCTAGAGCCTCTGGGGGGATCTTGGCTCTTAAACACCTTAATTTTGGGCTTCTGGCCTCCAGAGCTGTGAGAGCTACCAAGTTCATGGTTATTCTTTATAGCAGCCACAAGGAAGGAGATAATAAAGCCAGCTACTGACCTCTCTGAATCTCAGTGCCCTCATCTGTAAAATAGAATCAATCCAACTTCTCTTTTTATAGTAAAAGACTGAATTCTATTTTGCAGATGAGGAAACCTCATAATTGTATGGATCTATTTACAAATTCCCTCTCCATTCAAGTTGTCATTGGAATTACAGCTACTTGCATTATGAATCCCACAAGATGATGCTGTAATTTTTACTTAAACAAACTTATATAGTCTTAAAACATTAAGAGGAAAAAATGGGTTTTTATATTTACCTTACTATTTATGATTTCTAACATTTTTATTTTTACATAAGGATCTGAGTTTTCATCTACTTATCCTGTCACCCCGAAGAACAAAACATTTCTTTTTTTTTTTTTTTTTTTCCCATTTCTTTTTTGGAGATGGAGTCTCGCTCTGTTGCCCAGGCTGGAATGCAGTGGTGTGATCTTGGCTCATTGCAACCTTCATCTCCTGGGTTGAAACTTCTCCTGCCTCAACCTCCTGAGTAGCTGGGACTACAGGCACATGCCACCACGCCCAGCTAACTTTTTGCATTTTAGTAGAGACAGGCTTTCATCGTGTTGCCCAGGCTGGTCTTGAACTCCTGAGCTCAGGCAATCCACACTCCTTGGCATCCCAAAGTGCTAGGATTACAGGCATGAGCCACCCTGTGCCCAGCCTAGCATTTCTTATAGTATAAGTTGGTCTGCTGGCAATAAATATTCTGTTTTTGTTTGTCTGAACACAACTTTATTTTGACTCCATTCTTGAAGTATGAGTATCTTTGGATATGGACTTCCGGATTGAGAGTCTCATCTCCTTTCAGCACATAAAAAAATATTGTTTAGTTGTTTTTGCTTCCATAGCTTTTGCCTTCATACTTTTTGAAGGTAGGTGGGCAGTATTTAGCAATGTAGTTCCTCTGTATATACTGTGTTGTTTTTCTCTGGCTATTTTCAAGATAGTGTCTTAGGTTTTTAGCAATTTGATTATAACGTGCCTCAGCATTTTGAATATGTACATTTATTTCTCACCACTTTTGGGAAGTTTGGGGCCATTATTTCTTCAAATATTGGGTTGGTGCAAAAATAATTGTGGGTTTTGTAATCAAAAGTAACTGCAAAACTGCAATTACTTTTGCACCAACCAAATTTTTTTTTTTTTTTTTTTTAAGACAGAGTTTTGCTCATCACCCAGGATGGAGTGCAATGATGCAATCTCAGCTCACTGCAACTTCCGCCTCCTGGGTTCAAGTGATTCTCCTGCCTCAGCCTCCCAAGTAGCTGGGATTACAGGCACCCGCCACCATGCTCAGATAATTTTTGTATTTTTAGTAGAGATGGGTTTTACCACATTGGCAAGGCTGGTCTCAAACTTCTGACCTCAGTAGCTGAGGTTGCTCCAAACTCTGTCTTCTGGTTTGCAAGGCCAGAAAGACTGAGCTTCCTACAGGAATTTCAGCCACGCTGTGTGGCACTACCTGTGCCATGACACCAGGATTATTGTCATAAGAAATTTAACCTATACTTCTTCCAGATGTCTTCAATCTCCTTGCAGAATCTGGCTGCCTTTGTTCATTCTTCAGATCTCTCAGGGAGTTTTGTTGTTGCTGTTGCTTGTGTTTTGTGAGGGGTTACGGACTATATGGAAAGCAGAAATTGTTCTTTGGGATTTAACTTTTACAGTAATTGCAAGCACACTCATCTCATTTGTGTCAGTTAAAGGAATATTTACAATGTTAACATTAAATAACATACCTTGCTTCAGGTTTCCGGTAGATATACTGTATTACGCTGCATAAGCTCCTCCTCTTCCTAGCTGATTAAATTAATATGATTTGCTTGTTGGTTTTATTTAACAGAAGAAAAGAAGTCTATATTTATTAATCCATTAGTTTTATTTTCTGCAGATTGATTTTGTTACTCTCATTTACTAATGAAGTTCTCAGGGCTATCAATTTTCTGCTAAATACAGCTTTAGCCATTTAAAATATTGATACATAGAGTTCTTAGTCTCCTAACAATTTATTATATAGTTTCCTTTCCTATTTGAATCTAGAGTTTTTAGGACAAGACTTTTTTTTTTGTTATTGTTATTTCTGTTTTCCAAGCTACTGATTTTTGCATTTAACCTTTTGCTATTAATGTCTAGTTCTATTTCAGTGTAGGCAGATCATGGAGCTTGTTAATTCTTTATAGTTCGTAATTTAGTATGGTTTCTTTGAGGTATAATATATTATCAATGTTTTTCTAAATGCTTCGTGGTTCCTTAAAAAAGTGTATAGGTTATTTCTAGAGAACAAAGTTCAATAAATATTTATTAAATCAGCTTTGTTAGATTATTAAAATACTCTATTCTGTGTTTATGTGACCCATGAAAGATCAATACAAGTGTATTAAAGTTTCACACAACAATTCTACTTCTATAAATTTTTCCTTGTGCTTCTAACAGCCTTTGTTTTGTGTATTTTAAGGCTGTTACCATGTCAATAAAATTCAGAACTGCCTTATCTTCATTGTGAACTCTCTCTTGAAGAAAATATAACCTTCTTGATTGCATTTAATATTTTATAGGCTTTGATTCTATATTGTCTAAATTTTGCCAAGATTACTTTTTGTTTTATTTTGTTTTTGTCTAATAAATCTTTTTCATCCTATTGTTCTTTCTTTTTTAATCTAATGAATTACTTTGTTTTAGGTGTATTTCTTCTCAGTAACCTATGGTTAGATTTTGCTTTTTAACTGAAATATACAGTTGTTGTATTTTAACAGACTAGTTTAATGAACATTTTACAATGAGATTAGCTTTACACAATGCTTTCACATTTATATTCTTTTCAACATATAAGGTGCATGGAGAGTCTCATTCCTATGTTGTGCATAAGTAAATTCAAAGCCAGGTAGGTTGGATGCATTTCCCAAGGTCATTCAGGCAATATGTGGCAATGGCAAGACTTAACCAAAGGATGGCCATGTTAAGACAATGGCTTTTTACAAATATATAATGTGGCTTTGCTGAACATCAACATTCAGATAGACTATTTGGTCAAATTATCTATCTATCTATCTATCTATCTATCATCTATCTATATTCTCTTTTTTGAGATGGGGTTTCACTCTTATTTCCATGGCTGGAGTGCAATGGCACAATCTTGGCTCACTGCAATCTCTGCCTCCTGGGTTCAAGTGATTCTCCTGCCTCAGCTTCCCAGTTAGCTGGGATTACAGGTGTGCACCACCATGCCAGGCTAATTTTGTATTTTTATTAGAGATGGGGTTTCACCATATTAGCCAGGCTGGTCTCAAACTCCTAACTCCAGGTGATCCACCTGTTTCAACCTCCCAAAGTGCTGGGATTACAGGCGTAAGCCACCGTGCCCAGCCATGATCAAATTATCTACTTTTTCTTTCACTCGGGGACATTACACTATTTATTTGTATTGCCATAAATGATATGTTCATAACACTGTAATCTTATTTCATGCTTTGTGTAGTGCTTTATTGTTTTTTCTTTGTTTTATAAACTATTGGCCCTCCTTGTCTGTAGGTTCCACATCCATGGATTTAACCAACCATGGATGGAAAATACTCAGTGATATGGTTTGGATCAGTGTCCCCACCCAAATCTCATGTTGTAGCTCCCATAATTCCCTTCTGTTATGGGAGGGACCTGGTGGGAGATAATTGAATCATGGGGTGGGTCATTCCCATGCTGTTTTCATCATAGTGAATAAGTCTCACAAGATCTCATGGTTTTAAAAACAGGAGTTTCCCTGCACATGCTCTCTCTTTTTGCCTGCTGCCATCCACATAAGATGTGACTTGGTGCTCCTTGCCTTTCACCTTCTGCCATGATTGTGAGGCCTCCCAAGCCACATGGAACTGTAAGTTTAATAAACCTCTTTCTTTTGTAAATAGCCCAGTCTTGGATATGTCTTTATCAGCAGCATTAAAATGGACTAATACACTCAGGGGAAAAAAAAATTGGCATATATACTGAATATGTACTGGCATTTTTATTATCATTATTCCCTAAACAGTACAACTATTTATATAGCATTTACACTGTATTAGGTACTATAAGTAGTCTAGAGATAATTTAAAGTAGTCTGTAGGTAATACGCAAATACTATGCCATTTATTCCAGGGAGTTGAGCATCCACAAAATTTTGGTATCTGCAGGGGGTCCTGGAAGCAATCCTTCACAGATACCAAGGGACAACAGTACTTGGTGATTCAGAGCAGGCTACACATTCTTTTCTATCCCCATTGGTTTGGAAGTCATGCATCCTAGTTTGTTTCTAATAGTGGTACCTGGTATATCAAAAAGAATATTAATATATATTGAATGAATACATTTTATAACTTTCAAATACTTAGAATATTTCAGTCTACTCCTAGAAAAATGAGAATTTGTCACGTATTTATTTCTGGAGCCTGTAAATATGATCCTGGGTTTCTTATTGCTTAGTGTTAAATATTAAGGTATTAAATATTTAATGTTTACTAAAGCATTATTTTGTATGATGTATTTTTTCTTTCAAAAGCATAGTTTTACATTTGCATTGAGTAGTATAATTAAAGTTACAGTCCCTTAGATCTCACTTTTTGTTTACTTGGTTTAATTATTAACAATCAGCCACTTCTCTTACTGAATTCTTCTGTTGTTATAGTCGTCGTTATTTAGTTTTTAGTTCATAATCGTAAGCTTAACTCTGCAATCTAGCTAGGCATAAAATGGAAGAAGGAAAGCATGGAACCCAAAGGGAATTGCAGCAAGAGCACAAAGTTCATAGCATACTGCGAGCAAATGGGGTGGAGGAGTGCTCTCCTGAGCGACAGAAGGAACGGTCTGATGGTTAAGATAAAAACAAGTCAAACTTATTAGAGTTGTCCACAGTCAGCAATGGTGATCTTGCTGGTTTTGCCATTCCTGAATTCAAAGCACTCCATAGCCTCCACAGTACTGATACCTTCTTTCACCTTGCCAAAGACCACATGCTTGCCATCCAACCACTCAGTCTTGGCAGTGCAGATGAAAAACTGGGAACCATTTGTGTTAGGTCCAGCGTTTACCATGGGCAAGATGCCAGGACCCGTATGCTTCGGGATGAAGTCTTGTCATCAAAGCTCTCCTCATAGATGGACTTGCCACCAGTGCCATTATGGCATGTGAAGTCACTACCCTGACACATAACTCCTGGAATAATTCTGTTAAAGCAGGAACCCTTATACCCAAATCCTTTCTCTCCAGTGCCCAGAGCATGAGAGTTTTCTGATGTCTTTGGAAGCTCGTCTGCAAACAGCTCGAACTAGACACAGCCCAAGGGCTCGCCATTGAAAGTAACGTTGAAGAACATGATGGGGTTGACCATGGCTGGTAGGATGGGGCTCCCAGTGGCAGCAGTGTCTGCAAAGTCTCTGTCACTGAATTCTTAACCTTAATTTCTCTCAGTTACCTGGTTAGTGCTTCCTAAATGTTAGTGTGTACAAGGCTCTCCTAGAGAGACTATTAATACATAGATGGCTACAGTTCATCCAGAGTCCTAACTGTTCTAAGCAAATTTTGTAGGTTTTATAGTAATATCTTGTAACATATAGTCTGGCCAAAAAAGAAAAAGAAAAACAATCTGATTTTTTTGCTCCTTAATAAGGTCAACTGTTGTTTGTCTGAGGGCGTGAAGGATTTCTTTTTAACTTTATTCTTAAAATAGTTATCAAGTTGTAATGACATAGAACCCTTTTCATTAATGTTGCCTGGAGTATGGAAAGCCCTTTCAGTTTTTGTTTTTGTTTGTTTTTTTTTTTGATATTGGGTTTATTTTTTGTTTGTTTCTTGTGCTCAGAAGAGCTTTTATTAATCTTTCATTACTATTTGTGTTCTAATTGCTTCTGCCTCAAGAATATGATTCTTAGATTGGTTCTGGGTATTCAAGTATGATCTCTATCATCTATATTTTTAATCTTCTCTTTTGTTATTTTAATTTTTATTGCACCTGTTCATTTCAACAGAAATTATCAATTTTTTCCCCCTCTTGATTTTTCTTCTTCTTTTTTTTTTCTTGAGACAGGGTCTCACTCTGTCATCCAGACTGGATTGCAATGGCACAGCCACGGCTCACTGCAGCCTCCACCTCCCCAGGCTCAGGTGATCCTCCCGCCGCAGCCTCCCAAGTTGCTGCGACTGTAGGTGTGTGCCACCACACCCAGCTAATTTTTGCATTTTTTGTAGAGATACGTTTTCATGTTTCCCAGGCAGGTCTCCAGCTCCTGGGATTGAGCAATCTGCCTGCATTGGCTCCCCAAATGCTGGGATTACAGGCTTGAGGTACTACACCTTGCCATGATTTTTTTTTTAAGTAGTGATTTATTTTCAGCTTCCAGCACAGACTTTAATAGTGTTATGACATTCTGGTCTCTTTACAATGTTTTCTTGACTAATCCATATCTTTTTCCAAATAATACTACTTTCTTACAATCTAAACTTGTTCTCTCACTTCTCTTTCTATTTCCTGATGCTATTGACAATGACAAACTTCTAAAAATCTCTTCGTATTTCTGCAGCATATCATCTTGGGAGGTCAACATGTATTCTGTCTCTGAGATATGGTTCCCTTTTCCTTGACCATAATGATTTCTTTTTATTTTAGTTTATCATGAAAGAGACAGTGTTTGCCAAGAAAAAGATGAAGATTGTCTTTATGTGTCACTTAAATATGAATCTCTTACAGCTAAATGATATGTTGGTTTATAAAACTTATATCTCAATTTCCAGCCCCTAACAGGTTTCCCACCTAGTGTACCTGTTTGGATTGGCATAAACTCTTCTTGTATCACTACCTGAATCTGTGTTATGAGAAGCAACAATCCCCAGGACCCTCGTAGTTTCAGCATAGCCATAGTGCTTTAACTGTGACAGATGCTGATAAATATACTTCCAAAAATATTACTGCCCTATTTAGTAGGCAGGATAATGGCCTTCCAAAGGTGTCTACACCCTAATCCCTAGAATCTGTGACTGTGTTAGATTACATGGCAAAGGAGAATTAAAGTAGCAGAGGAATTAAGGTTGCTAATCGTCTGACCTTAAAACAGGGGATTTTCCTCCAGTACTGGAGTGAGCCCAATGTAATCATGAGGATCATTAAATCTCAAAAAGAGAAGTAGAAGAGTCAGAGCAATGCAATATAAAAAAGAGTTGACTAGCCATTGCTCATGTTGAAGAGGAAAGGGAGCCACACTCTAAGGAATGCAGGCAGCTTCTGGAGAGTAGGAGGGACAAGGAAACACATTTTCCCTTAGAGACCTCAGAAAGGAATTCAGCCTGGCTGACATCTTTATCTTAGCCCACTAATATTCATCCATTTCAGACTTCTGACCTCCCAAACTGTAAAATAATAAATCTATGTCATTTTGAACCTCAAAGTTTGTGTTAATTTATTACAGCGGCCACAGAAAACTAATATATGACTATTTATTTGAGCAACCACTATTTGCATTCTCCACGTACATAGGCAAAAGACGTCTTCATTAAAAGTGATGCTTCACAAAAGTACTTACACGTACATAATTCTTGTTCACTTTTCTAATGAGTGTCTACATGTTTCTGAACCGGGGAAAGATAGCAGCCAAATGATTAAAGGTCTTCCCTCTGTTTGGCCACAGCATAAGGAAATCGTCTGTTGAAATTGTTCATTCTATTTCCACCGAACACCTCATTAATAGAATTCTCCACAGGAATCAAGAATAGCTTGACTATAAGAACAAATTTTTAGTGGCAGTGACTTTTTTTGGCATATATCTTCTTGAGTATTTTTATAGAAAGTTGAAGCAGTTATAATAGAGGCTACTACTCCACTATGAATTTAATTTCATGCATTCTTCACTCCCTTCTTGGATAATGCCTTAACCTCCTAACTCACTCCCTCATGAGTGAATGCAAACTTAAGAAATTATACCTTCATAAAGTGGCCATATTTTCCTAACTGTAAAAATGTTTTTCCTTAAATAGGCATAACTATGGCCTATCTATCTATTTTAATTTTGTATAGCACAAATTTTTCTTGGGGAAAAGTCAAATACAGTATTTTTAAAAGTTTCTATCTACACAGGAGGTTAGCAGAAGCAAGCTTTCCATAAGTCCTGATATGACCAAATAGATATTTCTCTACTCACCAGTCTCCGAAAATCCCTGTGTTTGCCCAAGATTTAACTCAAGAGGCTAAAGTCGTGGGTAAATATTAAGAGGGGATTGACAAAGGCATATTAAGTCTAAGGAGTAGACTATGCTTTTCTAAAAGAAACACATAATTACAGAGTTAACACAGCAGCGCCTTCTGCCTTGTCAGTGCCGAAGGCCCCATGGCAGCCAGTACGCTTCCTGCAAAGTTTCTGTACAGCAGATAGAGGTTCAAAGCACAATATAATTTAGTGAATAGCATAAACTCATTCATTCATAAGTACTAGATATTACACCATCAGGCTTCTCACTGGTCCAACTATAAAAATCATTTTATGCGTGCACATTGGACACAATTGTCCTGGTGGCACAGCTCTTTAGCTAGACCAGCAGTGAATAGAAAGAAGCATCCTCTACTATTAGTCTGCAACAGAACCCAGCATTTCCATCACTGCAATCATCAAACTGGATGAAGACTTTTAATCCCCAGGAGAAGTAAGTCAAAAATTGACCTAGGAGAAGCAGCATTAGCCCTTGTCAAATAAGTATAATTACTTGATGACACTTATTAGTAAAGCTGCAAAGAATACTGAGGAAGTTAAACCAGCTAATTTGGGAAAGACTAGAAAGGCAATCTGAACACCACAAAAACATGGGTAAGGAAGAGTAAGATGCTGACCTTTACCGTTTTCTCTGGGCATGATCCTGCCTGGTAGAGCTACGTTTAGGCTCCTCCGAAAACCTGATGCTCTCTTTGCACTACTAGCCAATGTGAAGCAAGATGAGAAAAAAAAAAGAAAGAAAAAACCGTTAAAATGTTTTAGAATTACATCAATGTATGCTGGTTGCTGTGGTGGACTCTCGTAATCCCAGCACTATGGGAGGCCAAGACAGGCAGATCACCTATTGGTTAGGAGTTCGAGACCAGCCTGGCCAACATGGCGAAAGCCCATCTCTACTAAAAATACAAAAATTTAGCCAGGTGTGGTGGTGGGTACCTGTAATCCCAGCTACTTGCGAAGCTGAGGCAGGAGAATTGCTTAAACCCAGGAAGCGGAAGTTGCAGTGAGCCGCAATTGTGCCACTGCACTCCAGCCTGGGCGACAGAGCAAGACTCTGTCTCCAAAAAAGCAACAACAAAAAAAGAAATATATAAATGTTTTCATTATTATGAGAACTTACGAAATAGTGATTAAGAGAACAGGCTCTGAAGTCAAACTACAAGGGTTCAGATGCTGGTCTTCCCCTCACAGACATGTTATGTAAATTATTTATGCTTCATTTCCTGCATCCGTAAACTAGGGATAATACTGTTACCTCATTGGCTGCTTTGGGAGGATCAGCTGTGATCATTCATGTAAAGCTTGTAGCAGAGTGCCTAATGCCTAAGAGGAGTTCAACGTAATCACTGCTGCTGCTAGGGAGAGGCTACGAAGCATTTTGGGTCAGAACAGGGACACTGGGACAAGACTGTCAAGGCTCTCCCATTGACAAGCTGTAATCCTGGGCAGTGTATTTAACTTCTTTGTGCCTCACATCCCTCATCTATAAAATGGAAGTATTAATAACCATTATGAGGGTTGTTTTGAGAATTAAATGAGTTAATATTTGTTGGGTGTTTCATATCTGGTACATGTCTGACAAATAAATTATTCAACTGTACATGAATGATTTTAAAACCTGTGATTATGGAAAACCAAGGGCTTTGTACAAAGGAATGGAGATAAGGAGAGTGTGCAGCCCAGTCCCATGCTGTATTCAAACAAAGCAATTCTAGCTCTTTTACATGTTTAACTTTTGAGCAAGACTTTCTTTGAATAAAGGGTCCTGCTGCAAGGAAGGAAGGGAGGGAGGGAGGGAGGGAGGGAAGGAAAGAAGGAAACCATGGCTCTGTATGTATGAGCTTCATATAAAATATATCAGTACAAGTCTTAGAAAACATTGAATGTTTTTATGCACATTCCCTAGCAGATTTAACCAGATCAGTTTTAAGATTCCTTCTAGATAGAAAGTTCTCCATACCTTGAAAAGTGAATTTCAGTACATTCAAATTTTAAAGACACGACTTCCCACACTTCTTCAGGGTAAACAAAAATCTCAATAATTCTAATTTAACATGCAAAAACCATGAATATTCACTACAGTCAAATGAATAATAAATCACCCCTGGGTTCAAGTGCTTGCCACGCAAAATTGCCTATTTCCTAGAACATCCAGAAATCTGTTTTTAAATTGGTTTTTATTACTTTTGCTCTTGTGATGGTTGCTCTTCAAAGCAACTTGGAAAAATGTGCCATTCTCAGCATTTAGGCGATAAAGGAGAAACGAGGACAGCAGCACACGGTGCCATCAACAGAAGGAAAGGGAAGCCATGGATCAGAGGGCTGGGCTCTGGAAGACAGTTTTTAAATGTCACCAGATAAAATTTATGACATAAAAGGGAATGGTCCTTAGTCATTCTGAGCATTGATATCTCCATGAATAATAAATCAAAGGGCTCTTTATCCATTTACTGGTAAACATTACAACCTCAGGTTAAAGATGTGATTTACTCCGAAGATATCAACACAACAGAGACCCAGTGAAAGTATCACTGGACTGGCCCCAAGTTCTGGAAAATCAATGATGCGTGGGAGAACAAACATTTTGAAGGGAAGAGTATTTTTTAAAAAGCAAATATTTATGACACTAGCAACATAAGCGAATTCATTAAGATTTCTTTTAAATGATTACCCTTTAGTCTTTCCTACATAAAAAACTCAAGTATATTCAAGTTACCAATTTTATAATTTGATGGAAAGTTATTACTAGTATTTCCCCCAAAATTGGATTGAATTATTAATATTTTACCTTTAAAAAGATATTCAGCATAATTCACTTTATATAAAATTTAAAATATACAAAACTTAGAGTGATTACAAGTACCTAAGCTGGTAATAAAGGTATCAATTAATGAAGGAAAATCAATATGTCAAAGGACAGGATAGTGACTACCTCTAATATGGTCAGAGAGGGGGTCAGATCAGGGAATTTCAGAGGACTTTTCAGGGAATTTACTGGGGGTACTAGAAGTACAACGTATTTAGTTGGGTGAACCTTGAGACAGGTGTTTATTTATCTCATTGAGATAGGTGTTTATTAATTACACTGAGCATATATGTCATATGTACTTTTCCTACACAAATTGTATTTTATGATTTTATTTAAAAAGTATGTTCTATTCTGAGGTGACTCTCCAGTTTGTTACATGAGACACACTTATACTCAAAAAGGGGTTCATTCTTTTTCTGAAATTCAAATTTAACTAGGTGTCCTGAATTTTATCTGGCAAATGTAAACCAATCAGAATAGTATGGTTAGATTACAAATAATATATTTAAAAAGACAGGAAAATAAACCACAGATAAAAAGCATTCTTAAAAGTCTTAGTTATTTCATTTCACATTCTATTAATATGATGAATTTGTGTTTCATGGTTTCTGACCTCCTGTGACTTCTTGTGCCCAGGGACTATAAGCATAAATAGGCTACCTAGACACAAACTAACTTGCTTACAGGAAGGCAAAGAAGCTGACCATTATAAATATAGCATGCCTTTGAACAGAGAGTTTCAAGTCAAAAACAAATCTGAAAAAAAGTTAATTTGCTTCTTTTTTTAAAGCAATGATGTTTCTTTTATTATGTGCATTTGTTTGCACAGTAAAAGAAAAGACAATCAAACAGGTAAAAAGGATGCTGTATTGCTCCCTTATATACACAAAGAATTACAGATCTGTCTAACAATGCTAACCACTCTGAACGATAATTATGGATCAATGCTTTAAAAGAATATCCTGAATTGCCTGCAGAAATGGCAAGGAGAATTCAATTAAATTATTTGTAAAAGCCAGAAGTTTTTTTTCTTTTTTTTTCCTATCCATCTGCTATTTGAAATGGGATGACCTTTCAAATACTGCTTGCTGTTCTCAATGCAAACTCTAAATAAAGAAGTGGACTGTGGCTTTTTTTTTTTTTTCCTCTCCACCAGGTTCAGCGTAGATAGGGCATTTGTACTGACATTCGACACCACTCCAAAGAATGTAGATTTGGCTTCTGGAACATAAAAGAGGCATTTCAGGAATATAAATCAGGCTTTTGTCCCATACCTTCAGTCATGACATTTGCCTTGTATCAGAAAGGTGTGCTGCTTCTGAGATAAGTGTTTGAGAACAAGCTACATGAAGTAATTTACTCCCTGGAGAAAAATTGCAAACCTTACCCCCAAACAAACGGCATAAAGTAAATGTGTTAGTGAAGAATCCTTTGTTAAACTACCTATGACAGGGGAGCTAAATAGAAAATGTCAGATATTTAAGCTAACAATGGGCTCAAAACACAACTTCCAACAGGTCTCTCAATAGACCTAGATTATCAACTAACAACTTGCACTATTTAGACTATTAAGAGTAATAAGCCATGCTTTCTTCACTGAGTCTATATATATATTTTTTTTACATTGTTTTATTGCTCCCCTACTCCTTTTAATTTTTAAAGCATCTCCAGTTTGGTCCTTTGTGTTTTGTTTTTTCTTTTTAAGTTAGGATTTTGGACAAAATTCCATGTATTTTTCTTGATAAAAATGTATCAAGCACATTTCAAAAAGTTCAAAAAATACAGAAATATAAAAAATAATCTATTACCACAGCACCCAGATAAATAGACTCTTAACAGTCTGGTGTTTACATTCCCAATCATCTTAATACATAAGTGTATCACAAAATTAGATGATATTATATAACAATCAAAACTAATCAACTGTTTTATGAACATCTTTCAGTGCCATAAATAAAAATCTATACCATCATACAACAATTTTCATTAGGACTTTTTAAATGTTGTATGGGTATCTGTGAGTGTGCATAGTTGTAAAATATAACCTTTAAGTGGATTTATTTAAATACTCAACTACTTATGAGTACAGAGATTTACAACTTTTTTCACTGTCATAAACAAACTGAAATTAACATCCATACACACATCTTTCCAGTTATTTCCTTAGTATTACTCTCCAGAAATAGTGTAGCTCGACCAGAAGGTAAAACATTATTAGAGCCTTTTAGTTAATACTGCCAATCTGTCCTACAGAAAGTTTACTAAGCAAGGTAGGTAGATTTCCCAAAACTATATAATACTGAGAAGTATCAATTTTTGAACACTTGTCAGTGTGAGCAAAAATCTCATTATTGCTGTAATTATGATTACTTTGATAACTAATGGGGCTGAGAGTTTTACTGGTGTTTTATAACTCTACTTTTTAAATGGTAATTTGTATTTTGAATTTTGGCCCATTTTTCTATAAGGTGAAAGCACTGTCTTAAAGTACAACACCATTAGGATTTAAGATAAATACACACACACACACACACACACACACACACACACGCCACACACCTATATAATGAGAAAAAATGCTACAGGAAATAATCATTTTAATTTTAAAAATAATACTCAGCATAACAAATTAAACAAAAATACATGTATATGCCAGGCATAGTGACTCATGCTTCTAATCCCAGTACTTTGGGAGGCCAAGGTGGGTGGATCATTTGAGGTCTCGAGTTCAAGATCAGCCTGGCCAACATGGTGAAACCCCATCTCTACTAAAAATACCAAAAAAAAAAAAAAAAAAATTAGCCAGGTGTGGTGGCACACTCTTGTAATTCCAGCTTCTCAGGAGGCTGACACAGGAGAATCGCTTGAACCTGGGAGGCAGAGGTTGCAGTGAGCCAAGATAGCACCACTACTCTCCAGCCTGGGCAACAGAGTGAGACTTTGTCTCAAAAAACAAAAAAAAAACCACACATACGTATGTATGTATGTATGTATGTGATATATAAAACAAGTCAATACTCTATCCTAGCCCAATTTCCAATTCCATTTTCCCATGGTAACTAACAAAAACAAAAACAAAAAAAATAGAAACAATTACTTGTTTATCCTTCTACATCTTTTTCTAGTTTTATACCAGTATAATCAAACATAAATTTTGATATAGAGTCATTCTCTGCTTTCTAATTTCAATGGTCTTAGACCATTCCAATTAGTCAAATCATTAGATGCTACCATATTATGGACATGTTGGACATCACATATAGATGTATTTTAGTTATTATTATTCTTTCCATAATAATTCATAGTATGGTTATAGTATAAATATATTTAACAATCTCACTATTCATGTGCTGTCTTTATGTTAATGTTATTTGTCTTGATTTGTTTTGTTTTTTGCCACTTCTAATAATGCAGCCAACATCTTTAAATACACATTTGCACATCAGAGATTACCGACTCCCAAAATTAAGGTTGCATAGTCAAAGAGCAAGTGTACCATTAATTTTGATAAATATGTCCAGATTTAGCAATATATGAAAATCTTACATTTCTAAGCACCTTTACCAAGCATGGATATTATCAATATTTTCCAATTTTGTCAACTACTTGAGTGGAAGAGTATTTATTTCATTGTGATTTCAATTTGTATTTCTACAACTACTAGTGAAGTTAAGCAGAGCTGCATGTCTATTGGTCACTTAAATTTTCTCTCTGCAAATTCCCCAATTAATATCCCTGGCCATTTTTCTCAACTATGATATATAACTGTATGCCATCAGTATATAAGAATTTCTATTTTTCTAAAATTTATATTGTTTAATGTTGTACATTCATATATTTAATTCATCTGAAATTTTTAATTTTTATGGTAAAAAATAATGGTCTAACATTTCCAACTTACTGATGAAAAGCCAATTTTTATAGCATCTTTTATGATATAAACATACATTTCCCCACTGAATTGAAAAGACCCTTTTTTTTTCCTCTCTTTTTTTTTTTTCTTTTTTTAAGACAAGATCTCCTTTTGTTGCACAAGCTGGAGTGCAGGGAAATGATCTCAGCTCACTGCAGCCTCAACTTCCTAGGCTCTGGTGATCCTCCCACTTCAGCCTCCCAAGAAGATGGGACTACAGGCATGTGCCACTGTAACTGCCCAATGGGTTCTCCTTGGCTGCTGCCTAGATAGAGCCAATTTATCAAGATCAGGAAACTGCAATAGAGAAAGAGTTCAATTCACCCAGAACAGGCTGTATGGGAGACCAGAGTTTTATTAGTACTCAAATCAGTCTCCCCTAAAACTCAGGGATTCAGACTTTTAAAGATAATGTGGTGGACAGGGAGTCGGAAAATGGGGAGTGCTGACTGGTTGGGTGGGAGATGAAGTCATAGAGAGTTGAAGCCCTCTTCTTATGTTGAGTCAGATCCTGGGTGGGGGCCACAAGACCAGATGAGCCAGTTTATCCATCTAGGTGGTGCCAGCTGATCCATGGAGTGTAGGGTCTGCAAAACAGCTCAAGTACTGATCTTAGGTTTTACAATAGTGATGTTTTGCTTAAGAGCAATTTGGGGAGAGAGATCCAAGATGGCTGATCACTAGCAGCTCAGGCTCCTAGCTCCCAGTGAAAGCACAGAGAACGAGAGGACGCCACACTTTCAGACGAATATTTGTTGCTCACGGTTCAGGAGATTCCCAGCAGAGGAGCCCCATGTGTCGCCAGGGCGACTCTTGTGGCCAGCGCCGCAGTTTAGCTGGCGCCTTAGCGCGCCAGTTTTTGGTGCAGAGTCTGGAGATTCCCGGGCAGAAAAGCACCATCCATCTTAACACCGCTGTTTTGGCCGGCACAGTAGATTGCTCAGACTTCGGCACTGGGAATCAACAAGTTAGACGCCTGCTCAGAGACCTAGTTAGAAAGTCGGTAATTACAAAGACAACAGACGGATAAATATATAATGAAGGGAAGAAATCACGTAAAAAGGCAGAGAATACTCAAAATCAGAATGCCTCTCCCTCAACACGGGATCGCAATTCCTTATCAGTAACGGAACAAGGCTTAATAGATTACGAGTGTGTTCCAATAACAGAAGCAGGTTTCAAAACGTGGGTGATAAAAAACTTCTGTGAATTAAAAGAACTTGTTCTAACCCAATGCAAAGAAACTAAGAACCTTGAAAAAAGGTTTGACAAAATGTTAACGAGAATGGACAATTTAGAGAGGAATATAAGTGAATTGATGGAGCTGAAAAACACAACACGAGAACTTCGCGAAGCATGCACAAGTTTAAACAGTCGAATTGATCAAGTAGAAGAAAGGATATCAGAAGTCGTGAACCAGCTCAGTGAAATGAAACGAGAAGACAAGATTGGAGAAAAAAGGATGAAAAGGAATGAGCAAAGTCTCCAGGAAATATGGGACTGTGTGAAAAGACCTAATTTACGTTTGATAGGTGTACCTGAATGTGATGAAGAGAAGGAATCCAAGTTGGAAAATACTCTTCAGGATATCATTCAGGAAAACTTTCCCAACCTGGCAAGGCAGGGTAATATTCAACTCCAGGTAATACACAGAACACCACAAAGATATTCTTCAAGAAGACCAACCCCAAGGCACATAATTGCCAGATTTATTAGGGTTGAAATGAAGGAGAAAATACTAAGGGCAGCCAGAGAGAAAGGTCAGGTTACCCATAAAGGGAAACCTATCAGACTTACAGCAGATCTCTCAGCAGAAACCCTACAAGCCAGAAAAGAGTGGGGACCAATATTTAACATCCTTAAAGAAAAGAACTTTCAACCCAGAATTTCCTATCCAGCCAAACTAAGCTTTATAATCGAAGGAAAAATTAAATCCTTTGCGAACAAACAAGTACTTAGAGAGTTCACCACCACCAGGCCTGCTTTACAAGAGCTTCTGAAAGAAGCACTATACATATAAAGGAACAAACAATATCAGCCTTTCCAAAAATATATCAAAAAGAAAAGAACATTAACACAACAAAAAATTTACACTAACTAATGGGCAAAACAGCCAGCTAGCATCAAATGCCAGTATTAAAGTTATATATATTCTAATTGGATAAAAAGCCAAAACCCATTGGTATGCTGCATCCAGACCCATCTCACATGCAACGATACACAAAGACTCAAAACAAAGAGAAGGAGGAAGATTTATCAACCAATCAGAGAGTAAAAATAAACAAATAAATAAAAAGCAGGAGATGCAATTCTCGCCTCTGATAAAGTAGACTTTAAAGCAACAAAGAGCAAAAGAGGCAAAGAAGGACATTACATAATGGTAAAAGGATCAATGTAACAAGAAGAGCTAATGATTTTATAGATCAACGAGACAGAAAATTAACAAGGACATCCAGGACTTGAACTCAGACCCGGAACAAGTAAACTTAATAAACATTTAAAGAACTCTCCACTTCAAATACATAAAATATACATTACCACCTCACACCTATTCCATAAGTGACTACATAATTGGAAGTAAATCGTTCCTCAGTAATAGCATAGCATTTCATAGGTTTAAATGAAATATTGGTTGGCTGCTCGTTTGTTATTTTCTTCCCTTATTCCTTCCTGTTTACATCAAGTATAATTATTGGTATAAAAGAGGTTTTCAATACCCATTACTAAACTGCATTCTAGCCTGGGCAAGAAAGCAATACCCCCATTCTCTCTCTCTCTTTCTCTTCCTTTTTCCTCCTATTCTTTATTCTTTTTCTTTATTCTTTCTCTTTCTTTCTTTCTTAAAAAAAAAAAAAAAAAAAAAAGAGCAATTTGGGAGGTTTAGAATCTTGTAGCCTCCAGCTGCATGACTCCTAAACCATAATTTCTAATCTTGCAGCTAGTTTGTTACTCCTGCAAAGGCAGTCTAGTCCCCAGACAGGAAGGGGATTTGTTTTGGGAAACGGCCGTTTTCATCTTTGTTTCAAAGTTAAACTATAAACTAAATTCCTCCACAAAGTTACTTCAGCTTACACCCAGGAGTGAACAAGGACACCTTGGAGGTTAGAAGTAAGATGGAATCGATAAGGTCAGATGTCTTTCATTTTCATAATTTTCTGAGTTATAATTTTTGCAAAGGTGGTTTCACCACCATGCCTGGCTAATTTTTTACATATTTTATATAGATAGGGTTCTGCCATGTTGCCCAGGCTGGTCTCAAACTCCTGAGCTCAAGCAATCTACCCATCTTGGCCTTCCAAAATGCTCGGGTTACAGGTGTGAGCCACTGCATCCAGCTGAAAAGACACTTTTACTGAATATTAAGTTCATCTATTTGGATCTGTTTCTCTTTTTTGTTTCATTTATAAAATGTTCTCATGGCTAACAACATACTATTTTAATAACAGTAACTTTATATTACATTTTAAATTTCTAGAAGAAAGAGTAAAAATAAAATCTGTTGCCATTCTGATAAATTATATTAACATATCCACTTTACAGGAATGAACGACATTTCATAATAATGGAAACTATTAAGGAATATGAGTATGACTCTTCTGACAGATAGTTTTGTCTCCATAACATTTTTCTTTTTTCTGTATAGGCCTTTCACCTTCTCTGTTAAATTGTTACTAAGGATTTTATATTTTTTGTTTCCAAAATAATTTTTTTCTATTTCTATGTAACTAGTTATTGAAAATATAAAGAAAAACTTTGACTTTTATATATTTACTTTGTAATCATCCAGCTAACATGTTTGCTTAGTAACTGTGTAACAGAGTCATAAATTCTCTAAATATCACGTAACAGTGAAGAGAACTGTTTCATTTGTATCCGTTTTTTCTTTGCTTAATTTTTTTGTTTGATTACAACAAGCAGAACCCGTAACACAGTGCTAAGTAACAGTGCTAACAGCAAATATTCCTGTGTATTCTTCCTGGTTTAATATGAGTAGCTTTTATATTTTACTGTTTAACATAATGTTTGATGATAGATCTTTAAAATTATTCCTCATTGTGTTTAACTTCCTTCTATGCCCATTTTATTTAGCATACTGCTAGAAATTTCTAATACATTTTATCGCATTTCTTATTGGTATGCATATTGAGTTGAATAGAGTCCTCCATAAATTATAGTCACGTGGAATCTCAAATGACTTTATTTTGAAACTGGGTCTTTGCAGATGTAATTTGTTAAATTATAGTAATTAGAGGTCATAAGGGATTAGAGTGGTCCCTATCCAATGACTATTGCCCTCATAAGAAGCAAAACCAGAGATACAGTTAGACACAGGGAGAATACCATGTGAAAAACGAGGCAGAGACTGGAGTAATGTCTGCATGCCAAGAAATGCCAAGGACTTCTGGCAGCTACTAGAAGGTAGGAAAAGGCAAGTGAGGGCCACCCCTTCGAGCCTTCAGAGGCAGAATGTCCCTACTGGTACCTTGATTTTGAACCTCTAGCTTCCAAAACTGACAGACAGTAAATGTCTGTTATTTTAAGCCACTCAGTTTGGTAATTTGTTATGGTAGTTTTAGGAAATTAACAAAGCATATGTTGTATAATTATATTATTTTAATCTTGTAATTAATGGTATAGATAAATTTCCAATTCTGAACCAGTCTGTAATTTTTGAAATGAAGCCTATTTTAAACACTTTATCATGTTTTTATAAGCAGATAGATACAAGTTGCTATTTTTAATTACAAATTTCCATATATGAAAATAAAGTTAGCATAAAATATTTCACTAGTGTTATTTATCTCAAGTTTTGATATAACATTATGCTACATTTGTACAATTTAGCCCATTCTATTTTCTCTATAGTCTTGAATTGTTTAAGAACCATAGGGACTATCCGTTTTTTAAAGCTTTCATATGTTACAAATATCTTTTAATCTTTAAAAGTACCTGTTTTAAAATATCTAACTTACATGTAAAACTATCTGGGCCTGATGCCTTTTTTCTGGTGGTACATCTTTAATAATTTTACACTTTCTTCTATGATTACTGGCATTAAATGTTTTTATTTTGCCCATTGGAATAATATAATATTGAATGTATATATATACATTTCTAAAGAATCATCATTTCTCTTAGATTTGAAAGTGAATGGCTATAACAATTTTTCTGAAATCTAACCATACCAGTATTGACTGGCAGAGTTGACCAAGAAGCTAGGAGGGTACATACAGTCTTTTACCCAAATGACTACACATGCATTGAATCAGAAGAAGACAACTTCCAAGAATAAAAAGAACCATTCTTCGCTCAAGGAAACAAGAGTAGTTCTCATCCCTAGTTAGAACCTCTAAACAAACCAAAGCAAATGTTTTCATTTGAATCATCAGGACTATCACAATAAAAGCTAGATGGTTGGTCCTCAAGTCATTTAATACTCCCCTAAAGTCTTATCAAAAGTATGCCATAAAATTTATGACATTTCCACTGAGCTACAATAAAGCTTCAATTTTTTAAAATACTTGACAAAGTATAAAAATATATATTTTTCCCTCACACCTGCACACATTTTAAAATATCTTCAACTGTTCCACAAAACAATTTTCTCTACAACTCTCCCAGACTTCATAAACATATTCTTTTATTCATAGCAGATGGAGGAAATTAGAGTAACATATTTGCTCTAAAATCATTAGTGCTGCATCAGTACTTCTGATCTAAATGGCATTTCAAGGGGTTATTGTTACATGGAGCAAGACTTGCTCTAGGCAGAAAAGACAGAAAAACAACTTGAAAAATGAACCTTTTTTTTTTTTTTTTTTTACAATTCGCTTCTGCATCTTAATTTATCGAACATCATTCTATTTGGATTTTAAATACAAATCAAAGGAAGAACAAACTGATCCAATTCTGTCAGGGTCATTCATACCTTGCTTACTGGTCAGCCCTCTGATTAATTGTTATAGTTGCTTCTTAAAAAAATAATGCTGTTAAAACTTACCATCAACTACTCTATTCTCTGGAAGACTGAAAACATACTCTTACTTCTCAGAGATATCTGAGAAGCTGCTAAGTCTGCTCTTCAGCCTCATGAAATGCCTAAAAGAAAACTATTTAACTGGTGAGCTTCACATGACTGCCACTCTGTCCAAGAGCTAAACATCCCTGGCTGAAGAATGAACTAACCTATGGGTGCTTCTTTAGCCCCTACTCTAAAGTCCACTGTGGAATTAAAAAAAAAAAGTTTAAGATCCCACAGACCTGGAAAATGTGATCCTGCAGACATAAGAGAAGCCACAGAGAATGATACAAGACAGCAACAATCACACTTGTATTTCTACACTGCATTACAATTTTCGAACTACTTTCATGACACTTTTCTTATTTTATCCTCACAGTAAATCTATAATGGAAGCAGGATAAAAGAGGAAGGAGACATAAATACAGAACTTCAGAGATGAAAGCGACATTAAAGACATCAATAACCTTCCTTACAGATAAGAAAATGGAGACCAAAGGGAAATAAGAGCCTTCACCTTGTTTCCGAGCCAGGCAAGCAAGGCTGATGAAGTGAAGGCTTGTCACCACAAGTTGCAAAAAGGAGTCACAAAAAGAAGATAAGAAAGAGAAAGATGATAGAAATAAAGGCACTAATTTAGATTTAATGTAACTTTTTTAAAAATAAAAAAGGAAAAGCAATTCTGTTGAATCCGGGTTTGAAATTCAATGTTGGTCTCTAGGGATCACTTGGCTATGGTGCTTTTATGCCATTACCAGATCCCTTAGAGAAAAATACTATTTTGAAATTCATAGTTTCCAGTAAATATGTTCAAGCATCTGAAGAACATACTCCTGTAGGTGTAAATGGTGTATATACACATACACAAAAGCTTGAAAACACTACTTAATTACTGAACAAAGTCTAAACATTCTATAGCTCAGTTAAGAAGCTACACACGTATCTCATACCCACCAACTCTCCACCTGTCCTCCACTCACCAGCCCAGCAAGTCCTAGTTGATTCTCTTAATACTGAGATCTCTTTATCATAGAACATGGGTTGAAAATCATCTTTCCTTTAAATGAGAATATATTAGAACTATATATATTTTTTGTTACAGCCTTCTCAAAAATATATTTCAAGCCATACATAGGCTATTGTCCTGGCATCTTTTATTTAACAGACAATCTCTATTTTCCACAACTCAGTCCAGAATAATCTTTAACATCTGCATCTAGGATATTATCATAATTATAATATGAGACAGCACTACATGGATGAAGCTAGAAGCCGTCATTCTCAGCAAACTAACACAGGAACAGAAAACCAGACAGCACATGTTCTCACTCATAAGTTGGAGTTGAACAATGAGAACACATGGACACAGGGAGGGGAACATCACACATCAGGACCTGTCAGGGTTTCGAAGGCAAGGGGAGGGAGAGCATTAGGACAAATACATAACGCATGAGGGGCTTAAAACCTAGATGACAGGTTGATAGGTGCAGCAAAACACCATGGCACATGTGTACCTATGTAACAAACCTGCATGTTCTGCGCATGTATCCCAGAACTTAAAGAAAGAAAAGAAAGGTGTAAAAGTAAAAACACTAAACGTGGAATCGGTATTTAAAAAAAGAAATTCAAAGTGGTGGTAAAAGATCACATCAGGGTTAGAGGACAAATCCCTGTGTTAGAATGAACACTTAATTTATTATCAGAATGCACAATAATTACTTTGACATTTTGAAACAGCGTTTTGTCACCTTTTAAATGTCTGGGAATAGAGAAGGTGAAAACACCACATCTGACACACTATGGAAAGTTTCATAATTCTCCTCAAAATGGAAGAACGAATATCTCTATTTCCATTCCAGATCTGCACAATATATTCTTGCATCCCATTTGGTCTGATTCATTTACATTTTGCTGAATTCTGTTTTTGTCCATGTTCATCATTCAAAAGATTTAAAAAATTCAACAACATCAAAAAGCCATCAAAAGATGCTTTCAGATGAAATCGCAAAGAAAATAAGCACATGAATTAGTGAAGCAACTTCCAAGTTATACAACAGTGGCACTTACATCTTTTCTCATTTTGTCCGAGAATTAATTGTACTGCTGAAATTAGACATCCAGCCTGCTCCATGCAGACAGGAGCCCAAGCCGGAAGCAAACTCTCTGAATAACAACACTGCCTTCTGATTCTTTTCACATGGCTACATTTTTGACATTTCCTTCAATATTCTACCCGGTTGCAGTGTGACTATGACAAAAGATTTCTGTAGGCATGACTGGCACCTCTGCGGTAAATGGCAGGGAATGGAATAGGCAACGATTCCCTTTAGTAGCTCCAAAAAGCCCACGGGCACTCTGCAAACCTTTTGCATACATGCTCTTAAGTAAAGGATGTGAAAAATGGAAACCGTGATGACAATTTTAATCACCTGACAGACGATTCTATGATCTACTATAACTTTATAGTGGCAAAGCCACTGACACACAAGACTGACAGGCATATACCCTCTCTCTGCCTCTAAGGCTCTTAAATGTTTATTTCGGGGGTTTACACATGGATAGAAATGACCTTAACACAGTATTTACTGAATCTATCCAAGGATACATTATAAATGACTAAATCTAACTAGGTGGAATATTCTTGGTTATTTTTAATTTCTAGGCTTAAAACACTTCCCTAGGCTCTAGAACTTTCTCCCAGGAGATGTCAAGTGTCAGTAATCAGAGAGAGCCCATCTACAGTCAGTGCAGCCAAAAGTTCTGCCTACAAGGTAGCAATTAGAGTCCAGCAGTCTCTTCTGGAAATGCCAATTATTGCTCTGTCTTCTCTTTTGAATGTCTCCTTAATACAAGAATGACATGTCATTTTTATCCTATCAGATTAGAGAATATTATTTAAAATAACACTCATAGTTGGCAAGAGTGCAGGGAGAGACGCACTCCTAAAATGATGCTATGAGAATGTAAATTGGAATAAGCTTTTTGGAAAACAATCCAACAACATATATCATGATGTTTTATCTTCCTGATATTACTTGGGTATACTATCCCATATTTTTAGTCTTCAAAAGCCAGAGTTTTAAAACTCTGTATGGCATTTTGTTATGTGAATATACTATACTTTTCAATTAATTTTAGTTGATTTCAATTTGGAGTATTATAAATAATGCTCCAGTGAGCATCTTCATAAATACACATTTAACTCACATTCTGTTTATTTCTTAGGATAGATTCCAAGTGAAAATACAGTAGTTGGCAAGACTTATATTCAAGTATAATTTCATCCTTGTAATTATGGAATTGGTATCAGCAAACCAACTCCTAAGCTAGAATTCACCATCATTTACTAAGAGAAAGATCTATGGTGGTAAAAGCAGACCCTACTTATTTACATAGCCTTACTAATGGGCAATTCGCCAGAGAAAACCAAACCAGAGAGCAAATATGACTGAGTAACCATTACACAGAAGAAGAAATCAGTTCCTACCAAAAAGGACATTCATTTCCAGTAATGGCAGCAGCCTGCTGAGTTAGTTGTACTCTGCCCCAGAACCCTTCCCAAGTTCGTTGATAGGTGACACCCACGACATATTTTTACCGTCACTGGTTTGCATGAATTTGTCTTTCCTTGAGACCTGATAAACACTCTGATTTGTTGAACTGAAAAGCCAGTGTAGTGAAACCCTACCCCGTAGTTGGCAAACTTTTTACCTCCCTAGTGAAAAACTTGAGTACAGAAGTTACTGTCTGGAGGCTGTTCTAAAGGAAAACATGATTGGTCCTAAAATTAAAATTCCCAGACTTTAGGAACCAATTAATGATGACATACCACTTTTTAATTCATCACTTTGCAATGTATTTAAAATGTTAAGACTCATTGTTGGCAAGGGAACAGTATTTCCCAAAGCTAATTCCATGGGAAAAATGTTTTCATGGTCAGAAGAGTTTGGGAAAGAGTGATAGTGGAACAAAGTTCAAGTTGAACTTTTAATGTGTTATTACCAACTGTGAATCTCCATGGGAGGCTGTAGCTAGTACCATTTGTAAACTTCTTCAACCACAAATTATTCCTGTTTTATGTTGCCTTTTGTTTCTGGCAACTGGGTTTCTATAGAGCATAGCAAAGGAGAGCATTCTATGGAACATGCTTTAGAGAAAAGAATGTTTCTCTAGGTCAGCAGTTCTCATTTTGGTCTCAGGATCCATTTACACTCCTAAACATTCTTGAAGGCCCCAAAGAGTTTGTGGTTATGTTGGTTATATCTATGGATATTTACCATGTTAGAAATTAAAACAGAAAATTTTTAAAACACTATGAATGTATTTTAAAATGACAGTAATAACCCATTACATATAAACATACATATTTTCCCAAAAAAAGAGCTTGTGAGTCAACATCACATTAATATTTAACTTAATAGGAGACAGGTGGATTCTCCTATCCATTTCTGCATTGTGCTGTGAATATTTTTAGGGTTAAAGTACGCCAAAAAAATCTAGAAGGAGTATTTTAATAACCTTTTCAAATAACTGGATGTTTTTCTCAAATACTGCATCAAAACTTGACAAATGGTAGTTTCTTTAAAAGTTAGTTGCAGTGTAGATAGAACCTGAAACCATATCAAGAAACTTTTAGTGCTGTTATGTGAAAATCTACATTCTATGTGGCATTTTGAATGGATCCTTTCCCCATGCAAAATTTTGTAACAGCATACACTGCTCTGGATAAAAATATTGGGTCACTGGATTATGCCAATCTTCCAAATGTTGATACCTTTCATTGCATGATGTAAAAAAGAATTACATTTGTAATATCATCATTAACCTTATTAGAAAAGTCTTTAATTATTGGGAAGTCGTCATGTTCATGGTGGCATATCCAAGTTTTCCAAAATTTGAATTTTCGCTTGGAAGCTTGAATTTTATCTCTGTCAACAAATACTGTCCAATGGTTTACTTCAATCGACAGACTCACTTTGTGCATTTTAAAGAAAACAGGGTAAATATCTGAGCTTGCATAATTACATTTTATCTTCCAATGGTTCTTTCTTATAGAAAAATAGTGTTCCATATAAAAGGTAGTTGGTTCATTTCACAACTCAGTCTCACAAGTGCTTTTCCTTAAGACAACCATGATATGTCAGTGTGCAGCAGTTCTTCTGCATACTTCCCATTTCAGCACACAGAATACTAAAAAAAAAACCTCAACAATCAAAATGTAATTTAATTAATAACTTTCACTTTTCATCAAGGATATCCCCAGAAGAAAGTTGGCTTTTTATTTATTTTTTTAACCATAGTGCATGACAGTAAAAACTAAAAGGCCAAAAGTACTTGTTCAGTGCCACCGTCTTGATTCATGCTATGGTGCCAGTAGTTTTCAAAAACATTACTTTTGTGTCATTAACAAAAACATTAACATAGTGAAAAAGAAAAAGAGCAACGTAGTATTACAGTAATATAGTTTCTACCATGCAGACTCCCTGAAAGGACCTCAAGGACCACCAAGAGTCTGTAAAGCACCCTTTGAGCACTGCGGTTCTAGATTCAAAATGTGGTCTTGGCTGGGCATGGTGGCTCACGCCTGTAATCCCAGCACTTCGGGAGGCCGAGGCCGGCAGATCACCTGAGGTTAGAAGTTCGAGACCAACATAGCAAAACCCTGTCTCTGCTAAAAATACAAACAAATTAGCCAGGTATGGTGGCGCATGCCTATAATCTCAGCTCCTCAGGAGGCTGAGGCAGGAGAATCACTTGAACCCAGGAGGCAGAGGTTGCAATTTAGCCGAGATCATACCACTGCACTCCAGCCTGAACAACAGAGTAAAACTGTCTTAAACACAGACACACACACACACACACACACACACACACACACACACACACAAAACCTTAGCTTGAAACACAAACAGCTGCACAAAAATGTTTTCTTTCTTTATATCTTTTTTCTATAAGGCTTTTTCTATTTTTAAATCTTTCTGTTACTTTTTAAATTTTTTTGTCAAAACTAAGACAAAAACACATACACCCAATTAAACCTACACCTGGATAGGATCATCAATATCACTGTCCCCCACCTCCACGTCGCATACCACTGACAGGTCTTCAGGGGCAATAACAAGCATGGAGTTCTTACCTCCAATGAAAACAATGCCTTCTGGAATACCTCCTGGGGGACTTGCCTGAGACTGTTTTATAGTTAGCTATTATTTAATAAGTAGGAGTACATGCTAAAAAACGACAAAAAGCATAGTATAGAGTTCATAAACCAGTAATAGTCCTTTGTTATCATTATCGAGTATTACGTACTGTACATAATTGTATGTGCTACACAATTGGCAGCACAGTAGGTTTGTTTACACCAGCATCACCACAAGTACGTGAGTAATTCATTACGCTATGACATTAGCACACTACAACTTCACTAGGCAACAGAAACTTTTTAGCTCCATTATAATTTTAAAGGACCAGCCTCATATCTGCAGTCTGTCATTGACCAGACTACTGTTACATGGCACATGACTGCATATACAACGGAATACTACTTAGCATTTAGAAAGAAGGAAATCTTGCCATCTGCAACATGAATGAACCTGGGTAACATTATGCTAAGTTAAATAAGCTAAACATAGAAAGACAAATATCGTATGATCTCACTTCTTTGTGGAAAATCTAAAAAAGTTAAATTCAGGGAAGCATGCAGTAGAATGTTGGCTGCGAGGGGCTGGTGTATGGGAGAGGAAAAAAATAGGAAGGCATTGGTCAGAGGGTACAAAGTTACAGTTAAGTAAAATAAGTAAGCTTTGGAGATCTATTATCCAGCATAGTGACTATAGTTAATAATAATTTATACTTGAAAATTGGTAAGAGGTTAGATCTTAAATTGCTAAGAGAGTAGCATTTAAGATCTACTTTCACCAGAAAAATGTATGAAATGACGGATATGTTAATTAGCTTGATTTCATCATTTAGCAATGTATACATGTATCAAAACATCACATTTTACAATGTAAATATATACAAGTTTTATTTGTCAACTATACTTTAATAAAGCTGTGGAGAAAATGCATATTCCTGAAACCCACCATGGGCCTACTCAAACAGAGTATCTGAGGAGGAGGCAGGGCTACCTAGGCATCGGCACAGGTTGTACACTGTAAACTTTGCACAGAGGTATACAGTTAGTGAAGATTTAGGCTTGAAGTTTGCATTTTAAACATATTGCCTATGTGAGTCTTGGGTACAGTAGAAATTGATAAAGTGTTCAGCAGTTGTTCTTAAACTTTATGTGCATCAGAATTAACTGTTTTAGGGTAGAAAATATAAATTTCTTCATGCCATGCTTGACCTACCTAATTACAAACCTGAGCATCTGTATTAGCATCTGTATATAGCCAATCCTGCCACCGACCAAAACGTGAGAGCCATTTTTCTAGACTAAGAATGGTATAGCTGTCTACAGGAAATCAACTCAACAAAAGCTGAAGACAACACACACACGGCTTAGGAAACTCAGGCATCATTTGGACACAGTCTATTCAACAGCTATAAATTTGTCTTTTAAAATAACCCATTTTTAAAAAAAAATCCAACTTTCCATAGTTTTCTGTTATTATGCTTGTTTTCATTCTGTCAGTATGGTATTGGATCTCAACCTTGTATGTTATTCCACCAACATCTTGAAATTTATTTAGCCATATTTTTATGGTTTTATATGAGTGCTTACTATATATAGTCTGATTTTTTTAAAGGTTTTATCTTATGCAAGATTCTTCAAGAGAAAAGACAAACTTAGTTTACTGTCAAACTACCAAATTGACTCAGATTTTTAAAAACCATTCAAAGTTTCATGTTATGCACTTAACATAAAAAATAACTCAATGTAAATGTCATATCTGGTAATGATCCTATTCCTGGGATCTTTTACATGAAACAGAGTGGGCACGAACATTCTATGGCTGCCAAAACAGGATTAAACACATGGAAACAAAGAAACAAAAGCACAACTCGCCCCTTCCAGACAACAGGGAAACATGTAGACAAATCAGTGATTTTCCTTCCAGCTAACCACTGAAGTAGAGACATGTATTGTAACAATTGTAGGGGCGCTGGACTTAAGGAAAGGCAAAATAAAAACTAGGTTACAATGTTGTCCTAGATGCGAAAATGCCAACTCTGCCAGTCACTCATGAAAAGAACACAGCCCCAGACAACTGATATTGATACATTCAAAGATTCTAGTTATCTATGATTCCAGAACAGCGTTTCATAAACTCTATGTCAGACAGAACAACTTTTTTTTTTTTTTTGAGACGGAGTCTGGCTCTGTCACCAGACTGGAGTGTGGTGGCACTATCTTGGCTTACTGCAACCTCCGCCTCCCAGGTTCCAGTGATTCTCCTGCCTCAGTCTCCCAAGTAGCTGGAACTACAGGCACGCACCACCACGCCCAGCTAATTTTTTTTAATTTTAAGTAGAGACGAGGTCTCACCATGTTTGCCAGGATAGTCTTGATCTCTTGACCTCATGATCCACCCACCTTGGCCTCCAAAAGTGCTGGGATTACAGGCATGAGTCACCACACCCAGCCAAGACAGAACAACTCTTTAATGGACTGTTAAGAGTTGGGAGAGAAAAAAAAGTTGGAGGTCATTCTAAGATCAAATTAACTTAAAAAAGCACGAGTTATACAGAATTAAACAAAATTTTTGACCGTGGAACTTCTCAGAGCCCTTCTGTACTAATGTGTATTACACCTCTCCAAGAAGAAAAAAACAGGCAGCATGTTTCAAACATTTGATACTTGGATACTTTTTAATTTAGCTTCTCACTGGGCTAGAGTTCCCTGGGACACACCCAGGGAAATATTGACACAGACAGGTCAAACAATTGAGGCAAATGCTCAGGTGTATACCTGAACTGCGTAGGAGAATTTAGATACCACAGAAATGGTGAAGGCATGCCCAACAGCCAGCCCCACTATATCAAGTCCCTTAGCCTCTCTCCATCGGCCTCAGCTCTGAAAGAAAGATGATGCTTATTAGTAAAGTGCCTTGGGATGGTTGGGCAAGAAACACTAAATAAGAAGCAATTATTACCCTCATTACAGGGTAGATGATCTAATAAACCATCTCAATTACTTACAAAGTTTGGAGGCCTGCTCTTTTTTTTCCTTTTAACTACACTCCAATTTGACCTTAAAAATCTACACTAAAAGGAACTTACAGGAAATATCCTGAAACCATAACATAACTTTCTGATTGGACCTCTGTCTGCTTGCACATTCTCAATGACTGCCAATTGCCTACAGATAAAATCCAAATCTCTTAACCTGCTGTACAACTCTCCATCTTTCAGGAGCTGTAGAGTTTATGATTAAGATCATGGTCTTTGTAGGCAGACAGACATGCTTCACATGAAGGCTCCACTCTACTACATCTGAAGTTATTTCTCTTCTCTAAGCCCTAGATTCTCAAAGTATGGTCCATGAACTGGCAGCATCAGCATCATCTGGGGCTTCCTAGAAGTACAGAAATTCAGGTTCCATTGAAAACCTACTGAATCAGAATCGGCATTTCAACAAGATCCTCACACTATAGTTTGAGAAGAACTACACAAATTCTCATACCCTTGGACCAGCTCATCTGCAAATTGGAGATAATAGTAAAACTGGAGATGGCATTCATCCTCTGCTCCTTTGAATCCATCCTCAAGTCCTAAGGATTTCATCATCTATATATCACTCAAATGTGCTCACTTCTCTCTTTCCCGTCATTACCTTAGGCCAAGCTGTTCTCATTTCTCTCCAGATCTCCTGCAGTGGCCACTCAACTCATTACAATGCATCTCTTCTTGCTTCCCTCTATTCTGTTTTACTTACTGCAACCAGAGAGATCTTCTAGGAAAAGCAAATGTGATCAGAGCTTCCATTAACTTTCAAAATAAAGGCCAAAAGCCTTTTACAGAACCTCAACCTCTGTTGAGGGGGTCGCTTCCCACCTGTAAATCTTATCTTGCATCATGTTCCACCTGGTTTCCTCTGCCCCAGAAGCACTGGTAAATTCTTTCCGTTCCTTGAACTAGCCATCCTCCTTCCCAATACAGAATATTTACGAAACCATCCTTCTGGCCATCAGTGCCTTCCCCTCGACTCTACCCGGACTCTAACTCTTCCTCAATCTTTAGATGTCAGCTTAAGTGTCATCTCCCCTGAAAGTTTTCCCTGACCCTCCTCCCCAGCAGCCAAACACACTGCCTGACTTGTTGCCTGTGCCCCATAAATATTTGTTGAATAAATGAAGGAATTAACGAATGTTCATTCATATGGTTATTGTGACAATCAAATGGATTGAAACCTATAAATCATTTAGAACAGTGCCTGGTAAAGAGGAAGAGCTCAATGCTGTACCAATGGTAATATGTTTTGAATATTAGTCCTGCTAAAAACTAGACCCCAAGCAGTACTTAACAGCGGACAATTAGAATCACCTGGGAAATACTAAACTTCTCAATGTCCACGCTCTGCTACAGACCAGTTAAATCAGAATCTCTAAAGGGTGGGACCCAGGCACCTGAGGATTTTTACACTCTACAAGAGATTCCAATGTGCAGCTAAGGTGTGACTGCTTTACCCTTTGTCTCACTGTGGTCTCCCAGCCTTCCAGAGAACAGCATACTAGTGTCAAGAATAGTCCTCATTACTCATGGCCCACAGAAAGGGACAGTAATATGAATACATGTAGTAAAAATTCAGCAATTCATTTCCCCTGGCCCCATGACAGTAGCCACATGGTGGAACTCTCCATTTATTACCCAAGCCAGAAGGAAACCTTTCTGGGAAAATCCAAGTTGCCCGAACTGCTGTTGGGAGGAAGTAGAGTAACACATGAAGATGACTCTGGTCCTGTGGGTTAAGTGATGACTTAACAGAACTCATCAGGATTCCATTATAAATCTGTCATAACTGTTTTGTTGAAGCCATTGCTTTATGGGAGCAATTAATTCCAACTGCTAAAAAAAAAAAAGGTGAAAACTCCTGAGTGTTCAGTCAGGCACCAAGAAATCGGTGAGCTGGGAAGCATCTGCCCTTACCTTCTGTCTTCTTCACTACTCAAGTATTTGGAGTGTCAAGAGACCAAACTGTACTTTAAAGGCCTCCTCTTCCAAATAACCAATCTTCCGCTATGTAAAAACACGATTAAGAACAGATATATTTGTACTGTATTTCTCATTCATTTTGAACTTTTCAAAATGTGATATTGCCAAAGAAGCTTTATCTCTTTTAAGGGTTTAAAACACACACACATACACACACACACACACAAACACACACACACACATCCTTGGTTTGAAAACCAACATAGAATGCAGGCCTCACACAATCTGAGAACCATTTACAATTATAACCTACCAAGTCAGAGCTGATACCAGGCCAACACAAAGGCCTCAGAATTGTTACAAAAGGAACAGAACTGCTCTGTGGAAATAATATCCCAGTGGGCTAAATTCCCCTCCCCCTGCTTCTCCAAGGTGGTAAATTGCAACAACAAAAAAAGCATGATTCATGAATATAAATTTTTCTTGGCTTTTAAAATCACACACTGGCATAGTCCTCCCCAAACTTCAGCCAAATGAGAATACACAGATAATGACAATTTTACAATAAGTGGTTCCAGGACACAGGCTTTTCAAGATTCTCAAATGAAAGGCACTATAAAAAAGAGAATTATTATTATTATTATTTCAAGCACCCAGAAAAACCACAATCAACGATCAGCCGTAACAATTAAACTAACAATAGTACATCTGGAATAAGCTCCATGGTAATATGTACTTCATGCTTAATAGTTCAAATTAATTCAATCTGATGGTGTTAGACATACCAGCTAGGAGTTGAAGAGCACCAAAATTCACATTAGCTTCCACTTCAAAAGATATTATGAAAAGAGAAGGAAGGAAATGAGGCTATAAACAGCAGTGGTAAATACGAAAGGTTCAGAGATGATATGGTCAGGAATAACTCTCAGCTATTAGGAATTCAGTGATGAAAATATGAAGGCTGATATTTCTATCCTTGCACGTTCCTTCCGAGTTGAAGACTGAGCCACCCATCTGAGCGGCAGATCTGAAACCCTAAAATCGGGGCCATTATATTCAAAGAAGAGGGTGTCTTCTTCATTCTGCTCACAGCATCCTTTTCCAGTCCCCTATTAATACTGCGGAATAAACGGAGAATTTATCATTTTCAGGTTAGAGACGAAATAAGAAAAGGGAGCAGGGGTTGGGGAAGGCATAAAAGGTGGGGTGGTTATTGCCTGATTACCTTATTTGTCTCACTCCTCCTTGAAGGTTTACTAGGTAGCTGTCGCTGTACTCTCCACTGTAAATAATCTCTAAGGCAGGATTTTTCAGCCTTGGCACCGTAGACATTTTGGCCTAGGTCATTCTTTGCTGTCAAGGGCTATCTTGTGCATTGCAGGATGTTTAGAAACATCCCTGGTCTCCACCTGGTAGATGCTAGTAGCATCCCCCACCCACAGTTGTGACAACAAAAATGTCTTCAGACATGACCATATGTCCTCTGGGGGGCAAAATCATACTGGATGAGAACTGCTACTTTAACCTTTTTTTTTTTTCTGAGCTGGAGTCTCACCCTGTTGCTCAGGCTAGAGTGCCGTGTTGTGATCTTGGCTCAGTGCAACCTCTGCCTCCAGGGTTCAAGTGATTCTCCTGCCTCAGGCTCCCAAGTAGCTAGGACTACAGGCACGAGCCACAACGCTCAGCTAATTTTTTGTATTTTTAGTAGAAACGGGATTTCATCATGTTGGGCAGGCTGGTCTCGAACTCCTGACCTCAAGTGATTCGCCTGTCTCGGCCTCCCAAAGTGCTGGGATTACAGGCATGAACCACTGTGCCCAGCCAACTTTAAGTCCTAATTCACTCATTTTCGGGCATCAGGAGGAAAATCCAGAGTGCAGACTCCCCTCTAGACTCTTCTTTCTCATTAGAGATGAGCACAGAATGTATTGTCAGCTGTGTGCAAGGCAGCACTCTACCCAGGGCATGCTGACTCCTTCCTAACACCTTTTGCACATATAGGATTGTTGCGCATAATACAGAAATTTGGAACCTGGCATTCTTCAGTTCATTGTGCAGGAAAGAGTTAACAGAGCAGGCCCGAGATGGCCTATCTTAGAAGGCCCGTTTGCAGTGTTGGCTTTTGATTGGCAACTGGGAAATCGAGCTGGTAGACAATTCCCTATACTGATATAACATTTTTCCTAAATTACAGGGCAGCCACTATGCCTCACCTGTTTGTACAAACAGTGTGGTTTATGCTGAACACTGCTTTTTTTCTGGGAGTCTGGAATGTGGGTATGTGGCAGGGAGATCAGCTCCCAGCAGTAACCTTGGGCACTGAGTCTCTAATGAGTCGCCTTAGTAGGCAACACTTCACACTTGTTGTTGCAGCTTGTTGCTTAAGGAACTAAGCATCCTGTGTGACTGCACTGGAAGAGGACTCTTGGAAGCTTACTGCTGATTTCTCCAGACTGCACACCATGCACCTTTTCCCCATACTGATTTTACTTTGTATTCTTTCACTGTAGCAAACCATAACCAGAGGATAACAACGCTGAGTCCTAGGAGTCCTCCTAGAGACTTACAGAACCTTGAGAGTACTCTTGGGGACCACTAGTACAGTCACTCATCCCACATTCTACTGTGTGCCTCTATTTCTAGACACAGAAAAGAATTAAACTCCCAGCCCTCACAGAACTTATGTGGTAGCAGCCAGGAAAGCATTCATTCTAGCATATTTCAAGCTTCTTTCATAGAAAACAAGCCCTGTGGCATCTCTTTTTTGTTTTTATAACAGCTTTTTAAAGATATGATTCACATGCCATACAATTAATCAATCTAATGTGTACAATTCAAGATTTACATTCATAGAGTTGTGCAACCATGACCACAATCAATTTCAGAACGTTTTCATCATCCCATAAAGAAACGCTATATCCATTTACAGTCACTACCCATTGTCTCCCAACCACCCAGCCCTAGGCAACCACTAGACTTTCTGTCGCTATGGATTTACCTATTCTTGACATTTCACATAGAGTCATACGATATGTGGTCTTTTGTGAGTGGCTTCTTTCACTTACCAAAATGTTTTCAAGATTCACCCATGATGTAACAAGTAACAGCACTACATTTCTTTTTATTGCTGAATAATATTTCATTGTATGGATATACCACATTTCATTTATCCATTCATCAGTAAATGGAAATTTCTGTTTTTTCTACTTTTTGGCCACTATGAATAGTGCTACTATGAACATTTGTATGCAATTTTTTTATGCACGTATGATTACATTCCCCTTGGATAGACACCTAACTGTGGAACTGCTGGGTCATATATAGGTTTAACTTTTTAGGAAATTTTCAAACTGTTTTCCAAAGTAGCTGCACCATTTACTTGCCAATAGCAGTGAAAGAGAGTTCTAATTTCTCCACATCCTTGCTAACAGTTATTATTATCTGTCTTTTTCTTTTCTTTTTTTTTTTTTTTAAGACAGAGTCTCACTCTGTCCCCCAGGCTGGAGTGCAGGGATACAATCCAGCCTCGTGAGTACCTGGGATTACAGGCACGCCCTACCATGCCTGACTAATTTTTGTATTTTTAGTACAGATGGGGTTTCACCATGTTGGCCAGGATGGTCTCAAAATCCTGGCCCCACCCACCTCAGCCTCACAAAGTGCTGGGATTAGAGGTGTGAACCACCTTGCCCAGTCTTATCTGTCTTTTTGTTAACAGCCCTCTTAGTGGGTGTGATGTGGTACCTCATTATGGTTTTGATTTGCACTTCCCTGATGGCTAATGAAGGTAGGCATCTTTCCATGGGCTTATTAGCCATTTGCATATTTTCTTTGGAGAAATGTCTATTCAGACCTATTTGCCTCATTTTAACTGGGCCATTTGTCTTTTTATTATTGATTTGTAAGAATTCTTTGTATATTCATATTCTATATCCAAGTTTCTTATCAGATATATAATTTGCAAAACATTTCTTCTAATTTGTGGGTTATTTTTATTCTCTCAATGATGTCCTTTAAAGCATAAAAGTTTTCATTTTTAGGATGTCCAATCTGTCTTTTTTTCTTGCATTACTGTGCTTTTGGCATCATAGCTAAGAAACCATTGCCTAACACAAGGTCATGAAGATTTATGTCTGTGTTTTTGTCTAATAATGTTATAGTGTTAGCTTTTCCATTTAGGCCTTTGATACTTTAAGGTAATTTTTGTATATAGTGTGAGGTAGGGGGTCCAACTTTATTCTTTTAGGGCATCTTTTGAATCATCCCCAGAAATAGTTTCAGGTAATTTGTCTATACAAACTAAGGTAACAAGTACCAAAACACAGAATCTATGCATATAACAAACTGCCTGAGAGCCTTTATAAAAACTTTGCAATTGGTCTTCTTTTTTTCTATTTTAGGAATATGCTTAGTGTTTTGCTACATCAGGAAGCAGTACCACCATTAATACCACTGGTGCTACTACTACTAATAATAATAGTAACTAGCAGCTATTTAGTACTTAGTATGTGCCAGGCACTGCACTTGCATTTAACATTCATTAACTTATAAGCACTACACACACTTCAACTTATATTATCTTCCTTCCAACACCACGAGACAGGTAGAATCGTCATCTCCATTTTACAGATGATAATATTAAGGCACACTGATGCAAAATAATTTTCCTTTGGTCATAGAACAAGCAGGAAAAGTGATTTTAAAAAATTGAGGGGAGGAATGGCACTGAGAAGTGGGGGGTCAAGTAATGTTGGATAGCAATTTCCAACAAATAGTAGCTAAGCACATATGCAAAATATGCAAAAATAAGCCAAAATCTAGCACTGGTAGATGACATTCCCAGTTTTGATTAAGTTGCTGACAACAAAGGGTTAGTTTCCCTTTCTAACTCAACAAAGGGTAGGAGATCTTATCACTCAAGATCTCAGTAAGATTTATTTGATAGCTGAAAGGGTTTTGTCAACACTCCAAAAATTGTATTAGTGACTAGATGATTGATGGAGTAAATCAATTAGAACCAGATTAGAAATGGAGATATGAAATCAATTACTTCCCATCTGAAAATTAGGAATTCGTTAAACAATAATATAATAGATGGCATCGATTTTCAAAACTACCCTTTCTGTGTTTGTCTACAGGGCAAAATCCAAGTAAAAATGACTCTGAAAAGACTAAAACTATAGAGCAACTTGATCTTGGGAGTGCTTCCCAGCCGTGTAGTGGGGTGAGTCTGGTCAGTTTTCAATGGAGAAAATGTAGACAACAGAAAGCAGTTGATTTTCCCAGGTTCAGATAACTTCATGGCAGAAAAGTCAGTCAAGTCTAATTCTCTTTCACTATACTGGCTGAGTCCTTAATGATAAATACAGTAATAAGTCGCTAAAATGTATTGAGTCTTACATTATATAGCCCTCTAAGCACCTGAAAGATGGCAACTAATTTATTTAATCCAAGGTGTATGAAGTAAGTACTTTTATTATTTCTATTTTATATAAGAGGAAAAGGCGGTGCAAAATATTAATTGACCTGCTTAAGAGGCAGAGACCTTGAACCCTGTAGTCTGTGTTTGTCCCATTCATTGGGTCTCCATACAGTTTCAGAATAGAAGCAAACAGACACATAAGGGTTAAGCATGGCTAACTCAATTCCAAGTTGTGTCTTTTTTACACTAGGCAAAGCTCTCTTCAATATATTTATAATAACTTTATACACCAAATAACGTTTTGAAGTTTATTTCCTCTCAACATAGAAACATCACTGCATTTCCACTGGGATTTCCAGTACTGTCTGTTGTGGAACTGGTCTGGGCTTAGTAAGTATTGCTTTATCATTCTTAAATAAAAACTATTAGAGAGAATGCAGAAAACAATTTTCCTTTCAGTTTCCCCACTTCTACCCATACTGAGAAAGATGGATCCTTAAAGTGCTGAAGGAAAGCTCACAATATAATAAAAGCTCAGTATCAGAAATGTTCCAAGTCCCTCCACTCCTTCCCTATAGTTAGAAAACTAAAATTTAATATAGGGCACAGCCCTCCAGAGAATTCAGTGTATCGAAATATTAATACACTTTTATATATTTTAAGTGAGATAAACAAGAAAGAGATAGGTAAGCCAAAGCAGCTATGGCGAAGACATAATTACGATAAGACTAATCCAGCTAACAGCAATAGAAGCAGATAGTGACTCTACTGTGATGCGGTGGTAGAGTTTGTACGGTCAGAAAACTATATCAACATAAAACGTGAATGAGGCAGCAGCCCTATTAAAGGAAAGCAAAGATAACTTACTATGTGACTCTAGAAAATAAAACGCATCCAAGAGATCAAAGAGCGTTTGTCCTATTACTAGAATATTATCCAAAGTATTTTATCAATGAAAATCTGGATCAAATAGTTTGCTTCATTAAACAGTAATTTAAAAGGAGGACAGTATGTCCATAACCAAATAGGAAGAGAAATGTCTATTTCATTTTTCGTAACACAGCTTAAACATTGTGGCAAACCTTTAAAATGCTGTGTATAATGTAAAAATTCTTCTACCAGCTCTAAATTCACGGGTGCGCTATCAACTATGTCACATTGCTCAGTCTCGACCACAAAAATACCATGAGATACACATACATTGCTGAAATACACTCTTTCTCAAACTGGACTTTATCTTCTACTCCAATAACCCTGTCAAAAGGAAGACTAGTCTGATTACTTCATTTCTGGCAGATCCACATTAACTCCTTTTTTTTAATGCTCATTAACCTTTCTGTTAGTAATACTTCTGACCCTCAATACCCACCCTTTCAGACAGGTCAAAACTAAATTCTTCAGTTTACCATTTAAGCCTTTCCCTCAAGTCTTTGTAGGTAAAATGAGATAAAAACAATGGTTTCGATTCCAGCCAGACTGAAATTTTCTACCTTCTCCACTCTTCTCACTAAATTCTACCTTGCAGTTTGTTTATTTTGTTTTGCTTTGTTGTTTAAAAAGAATTGTTTATTTACTGAACCTGGGGCATATTAGAAACATATCCAATTTAAAATTTACATCTTATAAATAAATTTTTAAGTGTTGTCTCACACACACACACACACACACACACACACACACACACACACACACACACATACACACGGCATGCAACAGTTGTCCTAAGGTGAAACAGTCACCTTATCAATAAACTGTCAAAAGTGTTCTCACCCAAGGTTGAAAAATTGTTTACCCTAAACATGAAAACCTGTAACAAATGTAAGTTAGTTATACAAAACTCATTACCTGTAGTTTTCCCCTTGCAAAGATCTCCAAAACCATACAAGTAACTAATATACATCAGTCATAACATAATCCTGGATCATCCCCACATCAAAACCAGATGCGCCTTTAATTTTAAACCCATCATCAGAGAACAAGATAAAGTTATTTCATTTTACACAAAACAAAATTCACATATGTCAACAAAGAAAGACTCAAGAGAAACAAAAACAAAAACCCTCGTGCTGACATTGATGTTCAGTGCCCTAGTGAAACAGTGGCCCAAAGGCCACGGATCAAAAACAAAATAGCAGCTGTGTATCACTACAATGAAATTTAAGACGCTTTAACCCTTTGGCTTCAGAAATCCAGATTTTTCCAATTAAGTGAATGCATACTTCCTGGATATCAAGAGTGGAGAAAGTGGGTGTGCCAGTGTGGAAAGAAAAAGAGCCACCATTCAGTGGGACAACCAGAGAATTGGTTTTAACCGAGACTTATTGGAAAGTTACGCAAAAAAACAAAAAATGGTTATAGGCTGCTGTGTCATCAATTTAAGTGGAGGTGACTGTGTCCTAAGGTTCAACGTGAAATGTATGGGGAAAAATATGTACTGGGGCAAGTCTCATCTTTAAAGCAAAACATGAAAACAAAGTATAAAAGTGCCCAGCCTGGCAGCATACGCCCAAGCCAGAGAGCTCTGCCATGAGCATGCATAGAAAATGTCAAGATTCACACTATTGTTTCTCATAAGGACTTAACAAAATGAATCTTTAATGACTATTCCAACAGAATGAGGGAATCCACAGAATGCAGTCATTTCAGTAAAATACTATCACGCTTTGTGCTGATTTCCTGAACAAACTGCATTTTATTATCAAAACAAAAGGAAAAGGAGATGCTTTAAAAAACTATATTCCTGTATTTCAATTCCAGCATTTAATTTCTGGAAGGACTTATATAATGGAGGCAGCATTCACTTAAGAAATCATGCCAATCAATTGTCAAATTTTCACTATAACTTCCCTTAAAAGGTGTTTTCTTCCAATATCTATTAATCACAAAGAAACATAAGCTGTGACTGTATAGCTCAGAAAATAAAAACATAGAAATTAATGACATATAACATTATGACCAAGGTGTTTGGTAAACAGTAAGTTATGCGTTTGGAATGATCAAAAACAGGCTTTTAAAATCATGTGGTCAGGAGATCAAGACCCTCCTGGCCAATGTGGTGAAACCCCATCTCTACCAAAAATACAAAAATTAGCCGGGTGTGGTGGCACACGCCTGTAATCCCAGCTACTCAGGAGGCTGAGGCAGGAGAATAGCTTGAACACGGGAGGCAGAGATTGCAGTGAGCCGAGATCGCCTCACTGCACTCTAGCCTGGTGACAGAGCGAGACTCCGTCTCAAAAATAAAAAAAACCCTCCGGACTTCAAAAAATCTCTTCAGGTAGTTGGTACGTCCCAGTGTCATGGCAATTAGAACAAGAGCTTCAAAGAAGGACCGAAGGACCACTGGGTGTTTGTGTTGTCACTGATGGCTCTGCGTATCCTCTCCCAGACTTTTGCGTATTCCTCTTCATGCCGTACAGCTGTCACGGCCACAGCCAGCTCACTGATCATTTCTACTAGCTTGTCTGGCTGAGCTTCTATTTCCACATCTTGTCCTTTTGGAGCCTCCCCAGTATCAGCGGTGAATATCACTACCTTTGGAGTCATGGTGGACACTCAGTTACTAAAATAAAGTGTATGTGTTCCATCCATGGGAACAGCAAATGTGTATTTCCCACTGGATTCTTGGTCTCCTTTATAAATCCCTTTATTATCAGGTCCTGTAATCTCCACATTGAGGTCCAGGAAGCCACCCTCAGCCACCTTCTAAGAGGAGGCCCATCTTGGTGCCTGAGGTGACTCACTTAAGCACTCCTCAGCACGCACATGGATGCTGATGAAACAGCCCAAGACTGTGGCCAGGAGAGTGGTCTGGAGCAGCAGCCGCTCAGCAAGCGTCACTACAGTGGGTCTGGAGCTGAGGCCAGGACCTGGACTGCGGCCTCTGGAGCCACTGCCGCTGCCACCACCTTACTGCCATCACCCTACTGCCATCACCCTACTGCCTTCACCTACCTGGCACTTTTTGCCAATCCTAGGAAAAACGCAAGTTCAAATGCCCATTGTGCTGGGAGGTACTGTAAATAAATAAACATCTAATGTTAAGAAAAATAAGACAGGCTGGGTGCGGTCACTCACGCCTGTCATCCTAACACTTTGGGAGGCCGAGGCAGGTGGATCATGAGGTCAGGAGATTGAGACCATCCAGGCTAACACAGTGAAATCCCACCTCTAATAAAAGTTTTTTAAAAAATTAGCCAGGCGTGGTGGCGTGCACCTGTAATCCCAGCTACTTGGGAGGTTGAGGCAGGAGAATCACTTGAACCCGGGAGGTCGAGGTTGCAGTAAGCCAGGTTTGTACCACTGCACTCCAGCCTGGGTGACAGAGTGAGACTCTGCCTCAAAAAATAATAATAATAATAATGATGATGATGATGAAAAAATAAAAATAAGACAGCAGTATGTTACTGGTTGAACATATCTGAGTCATGTGGCACCAAAGAATGTTACCAGCAGTGAATCCGTACGAGTCTGCAGCAACCTCAATTCCTGCCGCTTTAGAAGAAAGAATTCCACCGAGGGGCATAAGGCAGAAGGAGACACTAAAGCAAGTTTTAGAGCAGGAGAGAAAGTTTATTAGAAAGCTTTAGAGCTGGAATGAAAGAAAGTAAAGTATACTTGGAAGGGAGCCAAGCAGGTGACTTGCGAGATCAAGTGCACAGTTTGACCTTTTGACTTGGGATTTCATACATTGGCGTACTTCCAGGGTCTTGCCTCCCTTCTCCCTGGATTCTTCCCTGGGGGTGGGCTGTCCACATGCTGGGTGGCCTGATACACTTGAGAGGGGCTGCATGCGCAGTGTGTTTACTGCAGTCGTATGCATACTCACTTGAGGCATTCTTCCCTTACCTGTCAAGTGTACCTATAAGGTCACACGCCAGTTAAACTCCTCCATTTTGCCTCTTAGTGTACATGCCGGATCCCACTTGCCCACCTCCTGAGATCTTATTGGGAAGCGGCTGATCACTAGTTTCAGGATTTTTTCTATCTATTGGGAGACTGTCGTTCCCTGGCGCCAGCTGCAACCAATTATTATTTTAGCGAACCATCTTAACAACAGCCTGACCATCACCTAATGGTCACCTGACATTCCCGGTGGGATGGGGGTGTCCCTCTACTGCCCCAACTCGTATCTGACTAGCTGCCTACTGTAACAATGATACTTGATTGCATTTTTTGTTGTTATTTAGTTTTTATTTCATAATCATAAACTTAACTCTGCAATCCAGCTAGGGAACAAGGAAAACATGGAACCCAAAGGGAACTGCAGAGAGAAAACAAAGATGATAAGATACTGTGAGCAAGTGGGGTGGAAGGGTGCTCACCTGAGCTACAGAAGGAATGGTCTGGTGGTTAAGATAAAACACAAGTCAAACTTTGTAGAGTTGTCCACAGTCAGCAATGGTGGTCTTCTTGCTGATCTTGCCATTCCTGGTCCCAAAGCACTCCATGGCCTCCATGATATTCATGCCTTCTTTCACCAAGCCAAAGACCACATGCTCTCCATCCAACCACTCAGTCTTGGCAGTGCAGATGAAAAACTGAGAGCCATTTGTGTTGGATCCAGCATTTGCCATAGGCAAGATGCCAGGACCTGTATGCTTTGGGATGAAGTTCTCATCGTCAAATTTCTCCCCATAGATGGACTTGCCACCAGTGCCATTATGGCGTGTGAACTCTGGAATAATTCTGTGAAAGCAGAAACCCTTATAACCAAGTCCCTTCTCTCCAGGACTCAGAGCCCGAAAGTTTTCTGCTGTCTTTGGAAGCTTGTCTGCAAACAGCCTGAAGGAGACACGACCCAAGGGCTCGCCGTTGACAGCGATGTGAAAGCACACAGTAGGACTGACCATGGCTGATAGTACTGGGCTCCTGGCGGCAGCAGTGTCTGCAAAGCCTTGTTTTTTGGTTTTTTTTTTTCTTTTTGACAGAATCTTGCTCTGTATCCCAGGTTGGAGTGCAGTAGCACAATCTCGGCTCACTGCAATCTCCACCTCCTGGGTTCAAGTGATTCTCCTGCCTCAGCCTCCAGAGTAGCTGGGACTAGAGATGCGAACCACCACCATTGGCTAACTTCTTTTATATTTTCAGTAGAGATGTCGTTTTGCCATGTTGGCCAAGGTGGTCTCAAACTCCTGACCTAAGGTGATCTGCTTGCCTCAGCCTCCCAAAGTGCTGAGATTACAGGCATGAGCCACCATGCCCAGCCTGATTGCAGATTAAATGCACCATTTCCCCATCCAGCTTCACCCCTATCTTTTTTTAACAAAGACTTTTGAAAATATATTTTTCATTTTTCAAACTTTGCTGGACAAGTTTTTATAAATAGTCTCAACAGCAAAGCAGGTTGCTAGAGATAATTAGCTTTTGACCTCAGTGTGGGGAGGCCACAGGGAGAGTCCTCGGAGTGAGGACCATGGTGGCAAACCACTCGCGTACGGTGGCAATCGCTACTCACTCAGCCATTTCTTGTCAACTAGGTGTTCAGGCAGAATGTTGTAAGATCTTTCAGTTATTACAGAAAAGTAAGAAAACCTGCATTTTATGTGAAGCTTCCAGATTTTCTAACATTTTCTATTTTTTTCTTGAAATCTTTTATTGTTCCAATACATTTTGTTTCTATATTCGTGTGTAGCACACATCCGGTTTTTTATTTGTGCTGTTTCTGTTTTGCTCGGTTTTTAGGCCAGTAAGCTGATGGATCGAGCTGATGGATTTGGGTTTTGTCATTCATTGGTCAGTAGCTTTTAGTCTTTTTCACCACTACCAACCAACCAACCATCCTTTCCACCAACTCATGCCCATCACTTCCTTTTAGACTTTGCTGAAGAAACTACTTCTCCACACAATTTTCCCTAGATCACTCTATCCTTTATTCCTCATTATCAAACTGTATTATTCCTTTAGCCTTTAATAGGTATGCTCTGTGGTCCATTGGTGAGCCCTTTATCTATTTCTCTGACCCTGTCTCCTACCACCTTCACACTCCCTTAGCAGAATGTTGTACACCCAGCAGGCACTACATGTATACTTTGAGTAAAGAGTTTATATGCCTAGTCTTGCTAGGATAGAAGTTTTTATTCTATACTTGATGCATTTCTCGATCAACATATTAAGTCTAAGTCAAGTCTCCATAGTTAAGGCAATCTTGAAGATTAAAACACTTAGCTGGACAGGCAACATAAAACACTTTATCTGAACAACGAAAGAAGAAGCCGTCTGTTGGTCTGAAGTATCAAAGCAACTGTCCCAATCCTGCAAACTTTCAGCTTTGGGACTTACTTTCAAGATGTAAGCAAGGGTGGAAAATATGCAGTGCAAGTGCCATTGTTTCACTCTCCCAGGCCTGTGACAGACATCTTTAAGTGATCACAACATTCTTTTCTTCTAAGGCTGCATGCAACCTAAGAAACTTTTTTTAACATAGTATCCTAGATGTATTGTGTCCATCTCCTTTACTTCTTTTTTTTTTTTTTTTTTTTTTGAGACGGAGTTTCGCTCTTGTTACCCAGGCTGGAGTGCAATGGCGTGATCTCAGCTCACCGCAACCTCCGCCTCCTGGGTTCAGGCAATTCTCCTGTCTCAGCCTCCTGAGTAGCTGGGACGACAGGCACGCGCCACCATGCCCAGCTAATTTTTGGTATTTTTAGTAGAGACGGGGTTTCACCATGTTGACCAGGATGGTCTCGATCTCTTGACCTCGTGATCCACCCGCCTCAGCCTCCCAAAGTGCTGGGATTACAGGCGCGAGCCACCGTGCCTGGCCCTTGTTTACTTCTATTAAGAAATAGAGTTGACATGTGAGCTGAAAATCCTATCATATGAAAGTACACATACAATTTACTGTTCAAAAGCTAGAGAACAACATACAACTGCTGCTGCATCTCAATCTCTCTATATTTTAATTTATTTATTATTTTGAGACAGGGTCTCACTTTGTTGGCCAGGCTGGAGTGCAGTGGCACCAACACAGCTCACTGCAATCTCCACCTCCCAGGCTCAAGAGATCCTCCCACTTCAGCCCCGCAAGAAGATGGGACTACAGGTGTGCACCACCAACATCTTGTTGGAAATATACAAACTGTAAATGACTTCTCAGGGATTGCTGATTTAAATAAATAAATTGTTATAATTTTAGTTATAGTTATAGTCAATGGGCTATTTCATTTCTCAAACTCTGAACCAAAGCAGTTAGGAACAACTCAGACACAAAACGGCCAGCATCAAGAATTACGACGAAAAGCCAATTACCTTTAACAATAAGAAACCTTATTTGCATTTATTAAAACAAATGATCTCTCAGTAGTGGAGAAAATAAATGTGTATTGGTTGATTAATCCTTCACTTGTAAGAAACCAAAAATTACTTTTCAGAGATTCTGTATCTTTTCTAAATTTGTAGATAACAAGAAACCAGTAAATGATAAATGATCAAGGAGTAAGGAAAAAACTACATAGCACAGTGGACACCTGTGAGTTTCACATGCCCTAGCATGCATTCCTCATTGTGCTGGCACCATCGTCCTCATTCTCCTCTGGGAAATCCCCTTCTCCAGTTCTCACTCCAGATGGTGTAGATGGAGCTAACTTCATTCCCCACCGAGAGTGAGCAAGTGACCAATCAATATATTTCACTGATGAATGATTCAGGGAGCCAATCATTAATTCAAGTCAGTTCAATACTACTCAAGCCTAAGATGTGAGACCTACTGAAGAAACTACTGAGAAAGGTAAGAATTTAAAAATATATATTCTTGGCATTCTGAGCTGGTAAGATAAAAGCTTCAAGCTTCTAGTGGCCATCTAATCACCACAAAGCGAGACCATGCCTATGTGTGCCACCAACCCAATGGAAAGAGAACTAAAAGATGATAGAGATATATTTCTGCTGCCATCTTTGAGTAGCTGAATCCAATCACTCTGGATGCAAAAAGATCGTAACTTTATAGATAGGCAAGTGAAAATCTCCCTACTTTCATTAAGCCACAGTTAGAGCTGGGTTTCTGACATTTGCAAATAAAAAATAAAAAAGTTAAAACTAAATGAATTCGCTTATAGCTTATTTCAATACTAGGTACTCAGTGTCTATGCTTTTGCATTGCTAAGCAGGAAAACTTCAGTTTCAATACTGATGGGCTATTACCTCATGCAGGTACCCTAATAAGTCTTGTTTCCTCTCAGTGCCATTGTTACCTCATTTATAAAATAGAGGCTAAAATGGTAGCCCACAAAGAAGAAATATAAATGGCCAATAAGCACATGAAAACAGATTGAACATCATTAGTCAAGAAGGAAATACAAATCAACTCTATAATGATACCACTTCACACCCACTAGAATGGCTATGATCAAGAAGATAGACGATAATAAGTGTGTTCTAGGCTGTGGAGAAATTTGAAGTCTCATACTGGCAAGTGGGAATATAAAATGGTGCTTCAAAAAGCATCTGAAAGTTCCTTAAAAAGTTAAACATAGAGTTACCATGTGACCCAGCAATCCTACTCCTAGGTATATACCCCTGAGGAAATAAATATACAAGTACACACACACACAAATATACAAAAGTCCATAATTGCATTATTATTAACAGCCAAAATGTGGATAACAATTTTGGCTGTTAATAACAATGAATGGATAAACAAAATGTGGCATATCCATACTATGGAGCATTATTTGGCAATAAAAAGAAATGAAGTTCTGTTACATTTCACAACATGGATGAGCCTTGAAAACATTATGCTAAGTGAAAGAAGCTAGTCACAAAAGACCACACATCATGTGATGCCATTTATGTGCAATGTCCAGAATTCATAGAGACAGTAAGTAGATTGGCAGTCACCAGGAGGTAGGAGGAGAGGAAGGAGAGCGACTGCTAGTGGCTAGGGGTTTCTTTTCAGAGTGATGAAAATGTTCTGGAACTGATAGTGGTAATGACCACTCAACTTTGTAAATATACTAAAACCACCCGGTTACACATTATTAAAGGATACACATTGTGGTATGTGAATTATTTCAATAAGAAAAAAATACCTTATAGAAAAAATGGTAGCCTATTCTGATTCTCACACGTGACCATTATAAAAAATCCACAATGCTAACGATATTAAAGTGACCATTCTTGAAGAATCCTAAGGAAAAACAATCCATACAAATGCAAAGGCCTATTGTTTTTAAAGCTTCAGCAAGTGCTAAGAGAATGGGAAAAGAAAATTACCGAATAGGTTTTCCCAGATCACTTAACTTCTTTTGTATCCAGCAATGGTCAACAAATATATAGCAGGCGTACATAAAAGCTATTTGAAGACCTCTTGAGGTTAACAGCATGCAACATACTGCCACGGCCCCAGCCTGGCCAGGAATATTATTTATGCCACCCTTTCACAGCTGCATCACTTTCCCATTAAACATTCAGAGACTCCTTGTTAATAAACTACATTATGAGCCGGATGCATTGTCTGGAGAAACTGCATTGTCCAAAACACTGCCCCATTATTACAGAAAATGCAGAATGTAATTAGTGTTCTTCTTTGCATAAGCTGCAGCTTCCAAAAATGGTGCCATATTATAAAGCCTTAATTAATAAACAAGAGTTGGGCCATGACCTGTTACACTTATCTGAATTTTATATTGTGAAGAAAGGCCACTGTTCAAATTCCGTTTACAAATATCTAAATTCTGGCTAGCCTACATGAAGATAATCTAAACAGAAAGCCTGAGAATTCTGTGTTGCTAATAGCATTGTGTTGGTACACCAACAATAGCAAGCCATTAACTGCAGGGACATAAACCATCCTGAGAAATGCTCAGAGTAGAATGATGATAACATTGTATTTCAGCTGTATTATATGGTGCAGTTCTTCTATTTGTTCATATGTGTTTCCTATTTAATAGATGGAGGAACCAGAGTGGCTTTTGACATCTCTGTGAAGCCTTAAATGTGGAGGGAAAAGTAAGCTGGCAAAAAACCAAAAAGATAAGTAGGAGGCATTGCGGGGTGGGAGCAGGGTTACATCACAGTGGAATGTAAGTACACAGTTCCTTTCTCCATTTCCAGCTGGTTTTTATTGATTTTCCCCTAACCTAACCCCAAAGGAAAGCCATTTCTGTAAGTCATGAGCATTGAACTAATATTTGGGACCATAATATTGAGCAGCCCAGTTTATGAGCCTTGGCTAAAGGGGCATTTGCATTAAACTGCACTTACCTGATTAAAATCCATCAACTCTAGCACCTTGAGAATTGCAGAGTACCTGTTAGGCTTGGCTGTGGGATTCGGCATACTGAGGCGGACCATAATCAGAAAGCAGCAAGGAATCAGACCGGGAGAGGAAAGGGAGGAGGAGAACATGTTATGTGTGTTGAAAACCAGATCGCATTAAGGACCGCCAGCGCTCAAATCTGAAAAGAGTCCTAAGCCTACTGCAAACACAGAGCTGTGAGAACATGATAATTCTTTCAACAAAGTCCGTAATATGGCTTATAGAGCCTGTGAAAACAGGGTGGATGAGATAGTGTTACAGTTCAGCGAAGAGTGACTGGCCCAGCAATGGAACACAGCAAACACAGGAAGCTCCAAAATGATTCCTGCCTCAGAAGAGTGAGCAAGAGTTCAGGGAGTCAAAGCTCAGAGACTTTCTGCAGCCTGAACAAGCTGTCTTAGATCACTGCCCTTTCCATCAGCTCCAGGCACCAAGCACAGGCTCAGAGTTCTATCGGTCTCAGAAGGACCTGCTCCACTGTGACCCACAGGGATGGCATCTGAATCCGTAATAGGCTGTCAGAGGCCACCCTGATGCATTTGAAGAAGAGCTATCCCTGAGACATTGGTTCAAGTTCTGGATCTGTACCATGTAGCTGTGTGGTCATGGACAAGCGGTCTTGCTCATCTGAGCAAGCAGATGCAGATAATAAACACATGTGAAATGAATGAATGAGAATAAGACCTCTAAAGCAGAATTTCTCTCCCCAGTGATACAGATAGAAGACAAGGAAATACTGGATAGAAGAGGGCAGTTCCCTGGCAAAGGCCCCACCCTCAAACCTGGAGACCTGCGGCCCTAAGTGGGAATAGGCATTTCTGTTTTTGCACCCAAACCATTGCCTTTGGGCACACCACATTCCCTTATCCTGTGCCTATATAAATCTCAAACCCCAGGCTCCAGGAGCAGACAAGGAGAAGAGGTAAAAAGCAGATGAATGGCACAGCAGAGAAAGAGAGAAGAGAAGGAATGTCTGAATGCCAAGAAGAACTTGGCTGGTGGTGGTCAGAGAGGAGTTTGGCCACTGAGCAGCCAAAACTCCAGGGGAAGATCATCTTCCCATTCCATTCCCCTTTCAGCTCCCCATCCATCCCACTGATAGCCACCTCCACCACTCAAAAAAACCCCACATTCATTCTTCAAGCCTGTGTGTGACCCAATTCTTCTAGGATGTTGGGCAAGAGCTTGGGATACAGAAGGCTGTCACACTGGTCCTTTGCAGAAAAGCAGAGGGTGCACTGAGCTGGTTAACACTCAAGCCGTCTGTGGATGGCAGAGCTAAAAGAGCATTTTAACAGTGGGGCCACAGGCACCCACCCCTAAGCACTACCATGGGGCCAGAGCCCAAAGCACTTGTCCTGGCTCCTGCACCTGCCCATCTGTGTGTTCCCTCTCCCACAAGGGGTGTGAACTCCCACAAGGGGTTGAACAGAGAGCCACACCCCTGTCGCATGTGCCCCATGAATGGGGCCAGGGAACTCTCCCATTTTAATGACACCATTGACATTTGAGGTCAGATAATTCTTTATTGTGGAAGCTGTCCTGTGCATTATAGGATGTTCATTGCTGGCCTCTACCTACAAGACAGTAGTAGCACACACATTCCCTCAATTATAACAACCACAAAAGTCTCCAGACGTTGCCAAATGTCTCCCAAGAGCCAAAATTATACCCAGTTGAGAATCTCTAATGTATCCTTCAGAATGTAGATTCCAAGATCCAAATTAATGAACCATATACCCAGATACTGTCCCCTAATTATTAGGAAAACTTATACAGATACCTTTAATATCACTGGAAATTCATTAAGACAAAAATTTTACTGAGCACCTATTATCTGCCATGTAGAAAGATACTGTTCCTGCTCCTAAGAAGCTCACAAGTTTAAGTGGAAAGTGGCATTTTACAACTCCACATCAAAGAAAAGAGAAATGTTCAGGTAACCATCTTTACAATAAATAATAGAATATCCTTCTATCTGATTAGAGAGGTGAACTGTAAAGACAGGCAAGAATCAGAGCACATCTCTTTGCTGTTAAAAGAATACTACATGTATCAAAGTTGCTGACATTCGATAAGGTGAATTTTTCGTAATTTTGACTGGTTTTAGATGTTTGCTGCAGCTGTTTATTGCTGGGTACAGGGAGTCTCAGACTCAAAGGACAGTCTCTAGGTGATTTAGCCGAAGAGCATAAGCCAAGAGAGCTATGGAATGAAACTGCCTGGTTTTAAATCTGGATTCTGCTATTTGCTTGTTATATGACCCTCAGCAATTCCTTAACCCCTTCAATCCTCAAGTCCTTCTCTACGAAAATGAGATAATCATGTACCTAACTTACAGATTCATTAAAAGGGTTAAATAATTTATGTAAAGTGCTGAACACAATGCCTCCTACAAAGCAAAAATTGTAAAAACAATAGCTGCTATCATTGCTATTGACATTGCCGCCTCTCTATTTTATTACAACCTGTTTTGATTGCGGTGAAATATATGTAATATAAAATGTGCCATTTCAATCATCTTGAAGTCTACAGTTCAGTGGCATTAGGTACATTCGCATGATTTTGCAGCCATTACCACCATCCATCTCCAGAGCATCTTTTATTTTCCCCAAACGAAATTCCCCATTCCTCCCTCTCCCAGGATTGTTCTCTCAAACCAGTCCTTATCCAGCAAAATGCCTTCTGAGGAAATGAGGACAAAGCTTTTGTAAATGAGACTAAAGGCAATTCAAACCCAGGTAACCTGGAAACTGAATAGAGATAGTGCTTAAAATGGCCATTTGGGCCACTTGGGGTTATGTTGATGAGTTTAGTCGCCGTCAGCCAACCCCTAGGAGTAACATTCTAAGGGGGTTTTTTTTGTTTTGTTTTTTGTTTTGAGGCAAATGGTTCCTGGCTCTGGGGCCTTCCCATCTTACCATCACAGAAGCATTCACTGTACTCCTCTAATCGATATTAAACCAGAAGAAAAGTCCAGAAACACAGATATTTTGGTAGCCTAGGATTGATGGGAAAAGACAAGTTGCTGGGTCTAAACTAACAAAGTCACTTATTTTTTAACAGAAAATGCAGAAAATGAACAAACTTCCTCCCTTGAAGAATCTGCATGTTTCAGCAAGAGCATTCTGGGGTGGGAAGAAAACCTTCTGATTTATAGCCAGTTCCTCAAAATAGCTGAAGAGTTCCTAATTTCACCTCAAACCTCTGTTTCAGCACCTACTGTGTTGTGGCAAGTTATTTCTCATCCACTATCATTTTTGACAGTGGATCTGACCCCATTGCAATTGAGTTTAAGGAGTTTGTGGACAGGAACCCCATCTGAGCTGTCAGCACGTTGCCTGATCATCTTCAGCAAGGGGTTCGGCAGAGGCATGTAGGTAAGCATACCCTGAAGCAGACTGTCAGGGAAACTGACCAATGAGAGAGGAATTTTGTGCTCCACAGCTGAAGCCATTTCTGCTGGGACATCCCAAGACAGACTCCACTCAGACTCAACTGGTAACACACAGGGTACATCTGTCACTATCTGCCTGGGCATATTGACATCGTAACATCCCGTTTCAGCTCTATGACTTTTGCCTGTGGTCACTTTGCCTGGCATGCCCTTTCTCTTCCTCCTTCTTATCCTTTCATTAGAATCTAGCAAAATGTACCTCATTTGAAAAGCACTTTCTGTAGCCCTCGAGGCAGAAGTGGAGATGGCTGTGTTGAACCAGAAAAAGCAACCATTGAAATCTCCAAACTGAATCTGTACTTTGATTTATTTCAAAGGATGTGGTATAATGTATGGTATAATATATGGCAGCCTTTTTCAAGTCTGACTGTACATCACAGTGACCTGGAGGACTTTTGAAAAATAGATTCCCAGGCTCCCCTCCAGTTGAGACAGCAGGTCAGAAGTTTGCAACTCAGGAAGCTTGACTTAATGTTTAGAAGTTTCCCAGGACATTCTGATGCACAAACAGTATTTGGAACAATAGTCAGAATTGCTACTTCTCAGCTGTGTGATTCGGGGCACTCTGAGCTTGTTTCCTTATCTACAAAATAGGGGGGAAGTAGGGGTGTGTCACAAGATCTTAGAAAGGACCAAATGAGGGAATGAATAGAAAATTCTGAAATAATGCCTCAGTAAGTGAAGTTATGATGCTAATTACAATGAATTTTCTTAAAAAGCTACTTTCCACTTCCAACAGTCCAGCTTGCAAAACCTTTCCTCTATCAGAGAAAAAAACTCAGTGAAAGGGTAAATGGGCTTCACACCAGGATGATAGCCCGGAAAAATCAAAAGAAACATTGAGAAGTAGCCCACACATAAAGCAGGGCCAGAGCATGTAATTCAGTTTTTCTGAAGGTCTATATTCTTCATTCCTATTGTCCGTTTCTCCTGATTAAAATTCTCACCCAGTAGCCGACACCATTAACAAATATAAGCCCATCAAATAGTAGCTACTTTAGAGAGCAACCCTACTTTGTAAAATTAGGCTTTTGTGTCTCTCATGGACTAATGTTCTAACACTTCAATACCTGTAATAAAGTATTTGCACCACAAGAAAAAATGTATTTCATGGCCAGCAGGCTATAACCAGCATTCTGCTTTTAGGAACCCATGGATTTGATTGTATCCTAAGTTGATACAGTAGTCACGACTTTTGCTTTTAGTTAAGGACACCAAAAAATGACTCTGTGAACCTCAGCTCAGACTGCCTGAGTCCTCGCAAGATGCCTAAACATGGACTATTCTGTAGCACTTAAGGATATCAAACAACAGAATACCATGGCAATCACAACTTACCAGAGTTCCTGTAGAGTACTTCTTCATAAAGAGATGAAGATGGAAAAGTAGGAAGATTTTTCAGTGCTATGCAGAAGGAAAAGAGTATCTACCCACCATATTCATTCTTTCAAAGGTCTGCCCTGAAGGCAACTTGACAACACCCAGGCTTGGTTCTTCCTTTTGGAAGAGGTAACTGCTAGGAGGGTTCACCCTTGCTCCCTCTGGCAGAAATCAGCAGAACAGAGTGTGAGGCCCTGTGGCATTAGGATTGCAAACTCTGGCTTCGGATGCAGTGCTGCCTGAATCAGAATCTACACTGCAGCTGGGCAACTGGCTGGGATCACATTTTTAGGCCCTACGCTGCTTTCTCTATTTGCAAAATGAGAATATACAGCTTCTAAGGCATAGGGCAGGTCAAATTATATATAAAGCACTTAACATGTGCTCAATAAAAATTGATCTAATTATTGTTGTGCTTTATTGTTATTAATATCAAGGGAATAACAGCATAGTGAGTCTCCTAGGGATGCAGGTCAATAGATGTTGAATTGCTATTATGCAGCAAGTACTGTGCTAGGTCCTGGGTCACACCAGAGCAAACAAGATCAGCACAATCTGCACCTTCATGAAGCGTATGGTCTAGTTCAGAGGTAGGAAAAATGTGTTTTGTTTGGCCTGCACCTTGTGTATAACCACAAAACATAGAGCAAACAGTTTCAGACTGGATGATTTCACACCAAACTCCAGATTTCTGGCTTCTCTTTGAAAATGTCAGAAATTCTGAGAGGAAGGGAGATTTCTGTCCACATGCCAAACCTTCTAAGTCCCAAAGCACCAAGCTTCCACTGGAGAGTGGCCTGCTGGCTTTTCTCATTAAGAAAAAACTCCCTCTGGCTACACATGATGAGGGACCTGGAGGAATTAACAGAGATGAGGTAGCTAAGGACACGTGTCCTGGGGACCAGAACTGAAGAACTGAAGCAAGGAAGGAGAAAAGAGCCTCAGCACTGGATCTCTTTCACGGGGTTTATTTGTCTCTCAGCTCAGCGAGCTTTGTTTGGCTGGACACAGAAAACCCTGGAGGAGAATTCTGATTCCAACTTGCTCCTTGCACAGTTAATTATTTAGAGCTCCCAGAAGGTTTGAGAGAACAGTGACTTCCCCGGCAGTGGCAGTTGGACTTGCTTAGTTCCCTTTTCTGCCCCCAGGGGTCAGAACCTAAGGAAGGGGAGCTATTTGTTTTGGCCTTAAACCAAATCTGCCTAGAGACACAGAGAGATGTTCTGACCTGAGACCACAAAAGCTACTATTTCGATGTCTAGCAAAGCTCCTCTCTCTTGCCTTCCATAGCAGGCTACTGACCAAAAACATACACTTCCCCTGTTCAAACAGGTTACTTCTCTCCTTTGCAAATTAGAAGTAATGTTCAAAAAAAAAAAAAACTATGCACAAGAATTCCATCTCTTCTTGCAAATAAGATATTTCATGTTTCCTTAGGCAGATAGCGTGCAGACAAGTAGGGGAACTAATTGGGATGGATAGTGAAAACAATGAAAGCTCATTTATACACAACTTGCTAATAAGTGTCCACAACTTTGTTCTAATAGGGGATTCATGACAAGTCCCTGGAAAACAGAAACAGGAGAGAATAATTTACACTTTAGAGTTGTGAGCCCCTGTAACAGAGTGGAACAACCTTCCTGTAGTCCCAGAGAGACTGTTCCCACATCTAACCAAAACCATTACCATCAGTGGCGTCCCGCATTTTGAACAGTTGTTAATGAAGACTTGCCTAACCCAATACAGAGTGAAATGGGTGCAGTTGCTGCTACAGGCTGCCTTCTAGCCTTCCCGCATCTGAATATATTTTCACTGTTGGCTGTTCTGCTAAAGATTCATCTGGAATTCTTAACTGGATAAATCCCTCAATGACAAGGTAAGGCCCATCTTCTGATTAAACTTGTATTGAATTTATTTATTCAGCCAATCATGCATTACATATTTATCAAGTATCTCTTAAGCACCAAGCACTGTGCTGGGTGCTGGGGATATCAAGGTGAGTCAAAGCAACCATAGTCCCTGTCCTTAAGAAGTCCAGAGGGGCTGGGCACAGTGGCTTACACCTGTAATCCCAGCTCTTAGGGAGGCGGAGGCAGAAGAATAGCTTGAGCCCAGGAGTTCAAGAACCGCCTGGGCAATATAGTGAGAACCCACTCTACACAAAAAGGGGGGAAAAAAAGCAAGTCTAGAGAAAAGGAAGCTATTAACCAAAAGATCTCATAAATATAAAACTGACCCTCTAAAAGGTGTATAAGAAGTATTTTGGTGCCAGGAGGATCTACTACAAAGAGTTAGTCTAGATATGTGGTGGAGCAGCAGATACTTTTGTCTCAGAAGAAATAATACTTGAGCTGACATTTAAAGCCAGGGGAAAAACTTCATAGGCAGAGGGACTCAAACATCAAAGGCCTTGCAGTGAGACTGAGCAGTGAACATAAGTGCTGAAGAAAGGCCAGTGAGATTGGCGTGGAGAAGGCAAGGAACAGAGTGATGAAGAAGGAGAGTTGGTAGGGACCGTGCAAGGCCTTGTGGACCACTTCAAAGAGTCCCAGCAACACAAAGCCATTTAAAGATGTTTAAGCAGGGTGTAGTGGCAGTAGTTGATGTGATCAGATTCACGCTTTGAAAATAATTAGATTTGGGTTGGCATTTTGGGGAAATACAGAGTAGATCCAGGTAGATTCATGTGGACCAGGTAGTCTAGACCTCCTAGGTCACAGATATCTAGGAGGGGATGGTAATTTGGACTTGGATGGTATGGTCCTAGAAGTGATGGAGTCACGTAGATGTATTCTAACAATATTTACTCTAGGACCAATCCAATGTACCAGAGTCATCCAATGGCCCAAGAGTGGTACTAACTGTAATTCCTGATTCTGTGAAGTTGAGTAAAGATATTTAGAAAGACCAGACTAAAAAGGACCTGAACACATCTGTACTCCCTCATCCCCAGCAGCAGGGTGTCACTACGTACTCTGAGTGATCATAGTTCTATCTTGAATTGACAAATTCTGCCTAAGACTCCACAGGAAGCCCATTAAAAAGGCAGGGAAGAAAATGCTCACCGTTCAGCATCGACAAGAAAGATGATAACAAGCAAGTTTTCAGTCAAAGTGGGTAAAACGTTGGATTTCTACTCTAGTGTCATTAGCACTGTGCTTGATTTTTTAAACAATATTTTGGATAATCAAAACTCTGGGTCAATCAACTGTTCTGCAGTGACAGCTCCTGTGGTCATCAATCTTTGTTATTGCCTGAAGCTGACATGGTCTCAGTCCTCAGGAGAGTAAGCAGCAAAAGACAAATGTTTCTCTTCATTTCCCCCACAGGGAGTTCAGCAATGAGTAATAAAAGGATCTAAATTATTCACATGGCTTTCCAGAAGTTTATGATTCAAGATTTGGGAGAGATAATGGAAGGAGGTGGGGTGGAAAACATAACTCTGGATGAACACATTTATTTTGACAATGAAAGGATGAGCCTCTGAGGTAGACCCAATTACCAAGCACAAGTACCAAGGAGTGACAGCAGCAGCCTCTGGTTCCTCCACACAATGCTTCATTCATTCCTTACATGTGTTCAAATGATCATTATTAACCTGCAGTCACCTGAGAGGAGCTCAGTGTCTGCCAATCAGTCACACTGGACTTTTGTGGAAATGGAGAAAGAAGAGAGAGTCAGAAGGGAGGGTGGAGAAAGGGTGCGGAGGGAATGTGAGGAAAGCACAGGGAGAGGCCAGAGGGTGTCAGCTGGTGGAGGAGAGAAAACATTTTCTGTTTCTGTTTTACTTGTAGGTTATAAGAGACATCAGTATAAAGATACGCAATTGGGGCTGAGGGTTGTTTGTATGTTTGTTTGTTAATAAATGTGGCCTGAATTAGACATATGGCGCTCCTTGATAGCATATGAGAAATACAAGTAAAAGAGTTCAGCTATTTTGAAACTTCATTCTCTTGCCAAATGGAGTTTCCTTGACTGTAATGCTCCAAGACTGAGCCATGCACATTCACTATTTATACAGGCTAGAAATGCATTTATTAAGCCTACCAGATGTAGGCACTGCAACCAGGCACTATTAACCACAGAAAGAACCAAAAAAGCCTCCATGATTCAGCCTTAGCTCACCTGCCTGGTTTTATCTCCTGCAAATTCTCCTTTAAAACTAAGATCACAGTTTCTTGGTTCTTGCAATTCACAAAAAAACCATGCTCTGCTTCCCACTCTGTGCATGCACGCATCTTCTCTGCACTGAATGCCCTTCCTCCCTCATCTAGCAATTGTCTAATTCCTGCCATTCCCCAGATCTGTTTAGACATTACTTCCTCAGGATGCCATCCTGAATTCTGATCTGAGTCAGGTGTCCCTTCTCAGGGCTCTCACTGAGCTTATCTCAACAATAACCTAGGTAGCATTCGATCATAATTAGATAGTGTGCAAGCCTTCTGATGGCAGAGGCTAAGTCTTTGTCATGTTTGTATCTCCCCAGCCCCTAGCACACCATGAGACACAAAATGTCCAATATATTTTTTCTGAATGAAAAATTGTGTCAAGAAATACAATACTTGATACCCAACTCCAAGTCACTTTCAGTGTAGTTAGTGAAGATAGAACATTTTGAAATGTAATACAGCACAGGGCAATATAAAAGAAAATTTAAAAATAAAATAAATGTGTTGTAAGTAACAAAGCAGGTATTTAGAGAAGGCGAAGATTACTTTTAGCTGGGGTGACAGGAGAATCAACGACAATTCAATGAGTGTTCAGGACACAAGTACTGTGTTAGTTGTTTTCAAAAACAACCCTGTAACATGATAATATTATCCCCATTAACAAACAAAGAACCCAAGGTTCAGAGAGGCTAAGTGATTTTTCAAGGTTATATAATCAGCAATCCTAGGATTTGAATGATGAATCTAAAATTTCGAAAAACACTGGGAATGGAAAGGTGAGTATCCTCACCTCAGGTAGAGTGAAAACAGAAACAGAAAATATGTGCAAGTGCAACTCAGGGTAATGCATGTCCTGGGGATTACAAACCAATCAAGTTGATGCTGATGTAATTTATTATGGGAATGCTGGGGACACTGATTCTAGAAAGCTGTGACTAAACTGCCGGGGAACTTGAGCGCCAGGCTGAGAAACTTGGGTACCAAGAAGCCATTAGAAGGTTTAGAATAGAGAAAACTTGATCAGAGATGAAACTCTGAAAGTCTTATTAAAGAGTGGAAAACAGGATGAACTGGAAAGATAAAAAGTTTGCAGACAAGGTAACTGTTGGGAAGAAAAAGCTTTTTCTTTACCCTCTTACGTTAGGTATTTGAGGGCCTGCAAATTAAACTGACAAACCACAGATTAATAGGAGAAAACTTTATTTACGTGCATATGGAAGCTTACAAAAGAAGTAGCTCAATAAATGGTTGAAGTTAGAGGCTTAGACGGTCTTACCTGAGTATCCCTGGGGAATGGTTCCAGGACCCTCCCTCACTCTCCATTGGATACCAAAATTCATGTTCTCATTACTTATATAAAATAGCAAATATAACCTGTATACATTCTCCCATATAATTTAAATCACATCTAGGCTGGGTGTGGTGGCTCACACTTATAATCCCAACACTTTGGGAGGCCAAGGCAGGCAAATCACTTGAGGTCAGGAGTTCAAGACCAGCCTTGCCAACATGATGAAACCCCATCTTTACTAAAAATACAAAAAATAGCCAGTGTGGTGGCCTATAATTCTAGCTACTTGGGAAGCTGAGGCAGGAGAAAGGCTTGAACCCGAGAGGCAGAGGTTGCAGTGAGCCTAGATTGTGCCACTGCACTCCAGCCTGAGCAACAAAAAACAACATCTCAAAAAACAACAACAAAAATCAAATCATATCTAGATTACTTATAATGCCTAATACAATGTAAGTGCTATGTAAATAGTTATTATATTGTATTGTTTAGGGAATAATGACAAGAGAAAAAAGTCTGTACATATTCAGCACAGATGCAATTTTCTTTTTCTTTTTTTAAAATAGTTTTAGTCCACTGTTGACTGAACCTCAGATATGGAGAGGTAAATGTAGACCTACCTTAGTAGGGAAAAAGGAGTAGGGAGAAAAGGGCTCCTTGGAAAGAATAAGCAGGTTTCTTCAGGAAAGACAATAGGAGTTAAGAAAGTTTAAAATAATGTTGGTTCATCCAGGTGCAAGTGGTCTCTCTGTCTTCTTCAAGGCCATAAAACTCCCCCAGAGAGGATATTTATAATATATTGAGTCTCCTTCGTAGGAGTAAAAGCCACCCTGAAGAAGGAATTTATGAGAGTCTCATTTCCCAGAAGTTTATGCTGTTAGTCAAATAAGAGAAACTCCAAGAAGGCTTCTTTCTGCGTCTGTTGAATACCAAATGTCTTCAGCTTAAAATAATCTTCATACCAACTCTCAGCTTTTGAGTGGGTCCCTGACAGTACAACTAGGAGCCTAGCACAACTCTAACTCCAAAGGCACTGATGCCTGGGAATGGAGGGAAAGGGTGAATTCAAGCTCTATTGTGAGAGAAGACACCAACAGCCCCTGACAGCTGAGTTATTGTGGGTCTGAAATAGAAAGAACTAATGGTGACTTAAAAGCATTAAGCTGAGATGACAGAGAGATCATTGCTACCACTAACACAAATAAGGAAGCCAGCCAGGAGAAAGTACTGGTTTGAGGGGGAACATTTTAAACAAGCTGAACAAGACACCACAGGAAAAATCTCTGGGAGACAATTGGAAATGTGGAACTGAACCAGAAAACCAGAAAGTGATTAGGGCAGAAAATGCAGCTTGGGAGTCATTTGCCTAAAGGTGCAACTTGAAGCCATAGTAAATGTGGATATATCTCCAAGGGCTAAGGAAGAGAGAAAGAAGTCTAGAAGGTAACTGATAAATCTTAGTTAATACTCAAATTTAGATGGCCTGCATATGACACTGACAAGTGAAAGATACTAAAGAATTAAGATCAAAGTGCCCAGTATGAGTTTGACACTAAACTGGGAGCTTTTTCTGTGTCATTTTATGATGTAGGCACTATCTCTATTTCATGAAAGCAAGGCTGAGAGGTAATGTATCTTGTCAAAGCCATACCACTAGATGACAACAGAGATGGGATCAAAGGCATGTTTGTTTCACTCAGGGAGCATCTGACTCATGCCTTCCTGGACAGGACTGTGGGATGAAGGCCAATGGAGGAAGAGTTTTCAGGAGTGGATAGGATGAACTTAGTCAAAGGCAACAGGAACCAACAAGAGGCCACTGAATTCTGAGTCCTCTGAGAGGACTCACCTCTCAGACATACTTGCAATATAAGTTCTAAAATCAAGGCCCCCATATTTCGTGCTGCCTTGACATATGGAGAAATTCAGGAGGGCCTCAAATGACCTAATGGTGAGTTCCCCTCCCGATACAGTTTGGCTGTGCCCCCATCTCACCCAAATCTCATCTTGAATTGTAGCTCCCACAATTCCCATGTGTTGTGGGAGGAACGTGGTGGGAGGTGATTGAATTATAGGAGCAAGTATTTCCTGTGCTGTTCTCGTGATCATGAATCAGTCTCACAAGATCTGATGGTTTTAAAAATGGGAGTTTCCCTGCACAAGATCTCTCTTTGCCTGCTGCCTTCCATGTTAAGATGTGATTGGCTCTTCATTGCCTTCAGCCATGAGCATAAGGCCTCCCCAGGCATGCAGAAGAGTAAATCCAATAAACCTCTTTCTTTTGTAAATTGCCCAGTCTCAGATATGTCTTTGTTAGCAGTGTGAAAACAGACTAATACACCTCCCAACTTTGCTCCTACAAATAAGGTCCCCTAGCCAAACAACCCTCCCTATCATAGGAACCAAGCATGGTTCCTGCTTATTCCTCTCCTATTCCTGAGAAGTGGGTTTCAGTTTTCTGCCAGACTGCAGAACTATTAAGACGAGCCAACCATGTCCTCCCACAGAAACAGGGATAACCACACCCACAGCTCCTGATTGCTCACTCTATTCCCAAGTGCAACTCCCATGTGGCCCTGTGTGGCACACAGCATCCTTCCTCCCTGGGCTGTGAGTATATGTGACTAACAAACTGCTGTCTAGTCCAGTGTTGGGTGTTATGTTCAGTCATCTCTATAACCCTACTGTAGGACCCTTTCTCACCAACCAGGCAAATGGAGAGTGATTAGAACAACAGAAGACACCAGAGTGTTTACTGTGGAAGTAACATGGGTAAAACACTTCAATTTAATAACTACTGGCTTTATTACAACTGAAGAAACCTGAGAAATGACTACTCTTTTCTAATTTTAAATAGGCGGAACTGAGGAACACAGAGGTGTTCAATGGTTATTTAGAGTGAGACAGCACCAAATTCTTTTTTCACTTTAATGTTGCATTTTTCTCAACTATTTTTTTTTGACAAGATCCTTTCCAGATGCTTCTATACGAATCACATATATCCAGTATTTACAGAAAGCTATTGCAAGAAATAAGGAAAATAAAAAAAAACAAAAAATGTGCAAAGGTTAGGAATAGATAATTTCCAAAAGAAGAAATAGGAATGCCAATGATGGCAAAATGTCCAAACTCCCTATGAATCAAAGAAATTCAAACAAAAATTACAACAAATTATTTTGTCCCTTTTAGGTTGAGAAAGCCTTATACTACCTACTGTTGGTGAGATTCTAAGGAATTAGAGACTCTCATATTGAGATGGGATGAGTAGAAATTCGTATCTCTCTGAAAGGCAGGGTAGCAACTTTTTCAAAATCTTTAGTGGTTGTATTTTGTGAAAACATTTCATTTCTAGGATTCTATCTGAAGGAAACACCTTGTCAAATCCATAAAGGTATATGGATGAGAATGTTTGTTCTATTGTTTTTATAATATAAAAGAAAAAAAACAGAAACAATGTAAATGCCCATGAACAGGAAATAGGCTAAATAAGTTGTGATACTCCTATAAAATAGAATACTATGCAGTCTTTTAAAAGGATGATGTAGATGTATCTTTATCAACCTAGGAAGATGATATTTGGTTTTAAGAACTAGGTTATAAAGCCGCAGGTGGAATAGTGCACATATTATGTAAAATGTTTATAAAATTTTGTGTTTTTCTACATACATGCATAATGAGACATTTGGTGGGAAATTTGCAAAGTTTTAATATTCTAGAGTCTTCAAATTTCAAGTAAGTCTTACTCTCTTCTTTAGTTTATCCCAAAGGCATATATCGGTAATCAGGAAATAAAAGGTTTTTTTCACTGGGGGCAGGGGAACACATGAGAGCAATGAGTAGGTCACCTCATAAAGAAAGTATACTTCAGGAAGAAATTACACCAATGACACAACATACTTTGGTTTTGCACTTATTTTTTATTGCCCAACAGATACATGTGAAATCCTGGAAAGGAGAGAATCAACTGTGCACTTGATTTTTCCCAGGGAGCACGTGAAACTAAGGCTTCTGTGCCCCAGCAGGGCCATAGAGTGGAAACTGGAAGGCGACTGGGGTCAGTAGGTGCTGGCCAGTACCTCTCTGATTGAAAAGGACATGTAAGGGGTGCAAAGTGAGACTTCCTCTTCAAGTTCTCAACAATGGCTACTTTTTTGTGTTTTATTTTGCAAATGATTCAAACCCACAACCCTGGATACATTTCACCTGTGCAGCTTTCCCCTCCGGTCAGCAAATGCTGCTGTTTCAAAATCCTGTCATGACTGTTTGCTGTTAGAGCACTTGGTGTAAGGCATGTGTGTCCTATAAAATATGTTTCTTAAAACTTAACTTTCTGACAAATCAGTCATTGATTTATCTCCCAATTCTATTATCCAGAAGAGGGGAAAGGTGCCAAAATAGATCCCACAGAGAGTCTTATTCTGAAAAACAGACATTTAATGCAGTTATTCTGAAAAAATACAAACTATATTATGTCAATTTAGAAATTTCAAAATAGAGCTCTCTATGTATCCAGTTAGGCATCTGTCATGCTCCCAATAATATTACTTTCGACAGTCCTAAGAGAAGCAATATTCATTGGCTTACTAAGTCTTTAAGAATACAAAACTTAACCCATCTGGAACTAGTTGTGTTGTTGACCCCAGGGTTCTCTATATTAGAACAAGTTCAGACCTAAGCTCTGGGATGGTTCTTGAATATTGCATGAAGGTGAGTTGCAGGCATTCATGCAAACCAGCATTGTCTTTTAAAGCATTTTTATGAGGCAGATCCAAAGGCTGGCAAGTCTTTCCTTCACCACAAAGGAAATCTAGGCTAAAAGGGAAAATAAGAAGTTTATGAACTATTAAAAAAAATAAAGCCGTGGAGTTAGGGAGTTATGGATTGGGTTCCAATCCATTAATTCTTTTATTCCCTGACAGAGCTGGCTGAAGACATGTGGCCCTCTGGCGGGTAACAGAAACATACTTGTCCAGGACAATCACAAAAAGAGAAATGGCTGGCAGAGCAGAGGGCAGACTCACTCGTTTGGATGTTAATTTATACAGAAATCTGGAATTCAATAATCTCACATCCCCCAGGTAAGGGAATGATCCACTCCCCAGTTTCATTTGGGAGTTCTATCACATTAAGCAATATTCTGTTTGGCCAGACATGCCATTCTTCTTTTGAAGGAAATTAATTTCTTGATTCTTCCATCTAATATAATCCCAAGTTGGTGCTTAAAGTTTTCTCATGGCACTACTAGATGAAATAAACTCTGAAGTACCTCTTGTGGGAACTCACAAGACACAGATGAAAACAAAAGAAGAAAGGCAAATTGAAGAGGGAGAGGCCAGGGACAATTAGATATTGAACTGTCCGCCCCCCTCATCCCCCAACACATAACACATGTGATTTGTTCAGACAATTTCCTATCCTTAACTCTTCGCTGAGTAGGGCTGCTTTACAATTTCCATAGGAAATTTATTTGTAAGCATGTAAGGCCTGTGAACAGGATAAATAAAAAATTACAAGAAAAAAAAAACAAACAAACAGTGATTTCTGGTTGTTTAAAAGGCAACTCAACAAGCCTTTCCCAGCAAAAGGAAAAGGTCAGGGTCAATAAAAGGGCCTTTCCTTTGGAAGGAGATCTGTTTTCAATTTAACAAAAATAAATCCTTATGGTGGCATCTTCTGAAGACCAAGAAAACATCAAGCTATACAAGGGATCTGGCCTTACCAGGAGAAGAAAACTTCATTCAGTATTCTCCAATAATATCAAAACAAAGCAAACCCTACCCACTTTGCACTCTTTCTTGCACAACCTGCCTGTTAGCCAAAGGTCAGTTAACCTGAAAAATAAAAACCAGCTCTTAAATGTAAAGATGATACTACTCATTGATGCAACTTTATTCTAATAGCAGCTTTTCAGAGATATCATCTTAAGGGTGACGTCAACAGGGGGAATCTCACATATGAGTAGAGGCTGGTTTAGAAAAATACTGCAGGATATGGAATGTCTTTGGTGACAAAAGGCCTGCTCTTAAAGGTATCTTGGTCAAACTCACCATCTCTTACTCTTTTTATATTAGCCGGTCAGGGTGACAGAGGCCTGTAATCCCAGCTACTTGGGAGGCTGAGGCAGGAGAATCACTTGAACCCAGGAGGTGGAGGGTGCACCATTGCACTCCAGCCTGGGCAACAAGAGTGAAACTCTGTCTTTAAAAAAAAAAAAAAAGTACCGGCTCAACTACCATGACAAGAAGCTTTTGGGAGATAGTCACTGGTAATGTCAGCCTTATTTTCTGTGGCAAACTGAATCTTTGCTGCTGTGGCACAGTTGTTTTCAACATTTACCCCCTCTATACTCACAGGCACACACACAGTTATAACTAATGAAGTCATAGAAATTCATAGAATTTATAACCCCGCAGTGTCCCATTACCGGAATCTTAGTCATACTCACTCCTAGCTCTTACAAACTATAACTTCTCCATTTTCCTTCCTCTCAAGAAAGTATATCAGATTACAAGGCTGAAAGAGAGTAAGAGTCTTAACCTTAAATCTGCTTTCATTTATGAGAAAAAAGCAAATCATCTGCATTTTTCAGCAATTTAAATATTATTAGAGGAAAAACCTGGTGGGATTCAGCATCAAAGCTATTCTCCTGTCTGGGATGACCTCCTCTCAGCACGTCTTCAAGTATATAAATCCTACCAATACCTCAAGGTCCATCTACTCTCTATTCTGAAAATCCTCCGATCTCCTCTCACCGAAATTTACTAGGACTCTCAAACGCCAGTGTTTTCTAGCAGTCAGGAAAGTTATCTCCCATGTTGCAGGCCAATTTTCAGGCATGTGCATTTACTGCATGAGTGATGGGGCCAAGACAACAGAAGAGAACACATCCTCCCTGAAGGGAACAGCACCCAGTCAGCCCCATCCCATTGCTATCAGGTGGGAATACAGGTCCATAGCTACCTGATCTTCCAATGTTTTAAAATAAGTAAAAAATTTGCATTTTATGGATAATATCTCTAACTTAAGATGACAATGACTCTGGGATCTGCAATGGACCCACAGAACCACTAATTTGCAACCTCTGGTTTCTACAAAACACATGAAGCTGACTGATAAATGACATTCTTGGGCCATTTATCAGTAAGTGTTTGGTATCTTACATCATTAGTCACATCAGTATTTCAGAGAGACATAAATAAATGTATAGGTTATAGGTAACAAAAATAAAGCAGGGCTTTAACTTAATTATCTTCAACTTTAGCTGATTTCAAGTTTCAAATAATATGTAAAGAGGGACTAAGATATTTATATTTAGAAATTTAGGGACATTGGTTAAATAAGTTAAGGAACAGTGAGCCAGACTGCGAAGTCCCAGTGAGGAGGGATTGTATCTTTGTTTTATTCAATACCTATCAAGAGTGCTAAGTATATAGGTTTGAATGGAACTGATTTGAATCATTTAAGGACCAAGGTTCCGGACAAACGTTGCATGCATTAGAAACTGAGTATTTCCCGTTTAAACATACAGCCCCCTTACATTTCCAAAGTGTCAGCAAAGCATTCTGTTCTTTGGTCAAATCTTGTAAAAGCCACTTACTCCTAAATATTTTTACTTTGTAATCTTCACCGTTCCAAGTTCATCTAAAAGAATAAAGAAGGCAGGGTGTGGTGGCTCACACCTGTAATCCCAGCACTTTGGAAGGCTGAGGCGGGCAGATCATAAGGTCAGGAGTTTGAGACCAGCCTGACTAAATGGCGAAACCTTGCCAATACTAAAAACATAAAAATTAGCCAGGCATGGTGGCACATGCCTGTAATCCCAGCTATTCAAGAAGCTGAGGCAGGAGAATCACTTGAACCCAGGAGGCGGAGGTTGCAATGAGCCGAGATTGTACCACCGCATTCCAACCTGAGTGACAGAGTGAGACTCTGTCTCAAAAAAAAAAAAAAAAGAGAGAGAGAGAATAAAGAAAATACCTGGCACAGAGAACACATTCAAATTGTATTAGTTAAATTTCACTGAAAAGAAATAAACAAAAGACAAAAAACTTCAATGCATCTTGGTTCTCTGTAGAGAGAACACCCTGTGGCTTGGGCTTCTTTTATCAAACACATACTCTTACCTTTTTGTCAGATAAACTTATTTGGTTTTTCTTGTGTAATGGGGTGAGTATTGTACAAAGGTTTCAATGCCTTTTTTTTTCCAATTCAAATTGTCCCTTAGAGGCTCAAAGTACTAACAAAGTGCTTCACTGCATAAAGCGCTGTCTACATTTGTCTGGCAAATACGATGCCAAACGAAAAGGCTGATGGGTCTGCAATTCGTCATAGGCATATCAAACTCCAGGCTGCTTCCACCAGAGAGCGAATTCAAGTTTATAAAGGGAAGTGTGGACAGGAAAGCCTTCCAGAAAGATTGCCAGTATCCAGAATACAGACATGAGATCCAAAGACTAGTAAAACGTGGGCTGGGGAGAGAGTACTGATGGAGGAGCAGCCGGGGAGGACAAAAGGAGGATTTGAGCAGATTTTTGTATTGAAGAAAGTGACAGATACAAAGGAAAGAGACGATCTATGTTATCACCTGTGATCCGAAAACAACTCTAGGAATTAGGCCACACTATCCTTGCTTTTACAGAGGAGGAAAATGAGAAACACAAAGGCCGAATAACTTGTCACAGTCTTACCAGGCTAATTAGTGGCTTAACTGGAGTTTGGCCAGGTGTTTCTGTCTGTATGGCACAAACCTTGTGACCACACAGCACCAACTTCCAATAAGTCACCCAAAAAGTCAGTTGCATGTAATTAGCTCTGCCGTGAAACTATGGACTAGGGAAAGGACATTGTTCATTTGTTAGCTTAATTTTTGTTAAAGGCATACAAGACCACACACACACACACACACACAATCAGCCAGAGCTGTAGAAAATCAGCCCTGTCATTAGTAAGTATACTTTAAATATGCATTGTTAATATATTTGAGATCTCCCAAATACTAGAGAGATAGAAATTTAGATAAATTCAAGATAGCCTTCAAGTAAGCTATTTTTTTCACTACTGTATAAATGGGAAGATGTTTTCATTGAAAACAATGTTTGTTTACTCAATCACCCAATATTTATTGAGAAACCACCTAGCCCAGACATTGTTCTGAAGTCTGAGGATCAGAGAGTGAACAAGACAAAGAAGGCCCATGCCTGGAAGAAACTTACTTTGTTTTGTTTACAGTTCAGATTGAACAAAGCAATGGAGAGAGACTGAGAGAGAAGGGGAAGCCATCTATGGTTTGTGATAAATGCTGCGAAGGAATTATTTTCTGATAGAGAATGAACGGAAAACTTCCTTTAGACACAGAGGACAGGGAGGGCCTCCTTAGGTGATGGTGTCTAAATGAGGAGTCGAGCACGACGAAGGTTGAGGAAAGGGTGTTGCAGGCAGAGAGGTAGGAGTATGCTAAGAGCTGGTGAGGACAATGAGCTGAGCTCATTCTGGGAAGTGGCAGCCACTGTGAGTTGGTGCAGCTACCAGGGTGGGCTTGTGTAGTATAAGCTTCAGGGAAGAGGTGGGTAGGAACCAGTCAGCCCCTCATGGGTCTTGTATACCAGTAGAGTGGGTTTAGATTTAATTGTAAGCACAATAGAAAGCTGTTGAAGGATTCAGTCTTCAACAAGGGACCAACATGAACAAATTGGTGGTTTTATTTTGGCTGCCATGTGAAGAATGGATGGATGAGAAGAGACTCGCATAGAAGTCAAAGACTAGTCTGGAGTTTGGAAGACAGCACTTGGACGTCCTGCTGGATATCTGCCATTACCCTCTGGATCTGTCCTCCACCCTTTCCTCACCTGTTACCTGTCTCAAAAGCTGGCTTATATGGAGTACAGCCCAGGGCTGTCTGGCTTCCAGTTAGCTCGGGCAATGGGAAACCCCAGCCAGAGACGAGAAGAAGGGAGGAGAAAGAACTTAGGATATTATTCCCTCCACACCTTCTTACCTCCAAGCAGAGTTTCTCACAGTTTGGTAGTATCCCTCCACCCAGGCTGCTGGTCCTGCAGGTGGCCTCTACCAAGGGGCCTCTCACACAGCTCTCCCTCAGGTTCCAATTACCTTCCCTCTCCTTGCCCCTTCCCTCCCTTTTACCCTTCAGGTGTAGGGTAGCATCAGAACACGCTGCTGCTAGACCCAGGGTACTGCACTCTGCCTTGTGGTTTGAAAATGCTACCTTTGTTAAATCCTAATCAAATTACCCAACGTGTGGGTGCCATCTGTTTCCTGTGGGGCTGACTGACACAGGAAGAGAAAGGCAAGATACTATTTTGACAAGTTCAGTTACTGTGATCCTTGATTAACATTCTGTTTAGCTTGAATTCATATAACTCAAAAGGTTATCAAGAAATCTTACACCCTTTTACCTTTTTAGGAGAAGCAACAAATTCACCAAAGAGGCAAAATGCCAAATCATGGGTGTGTGGATTCAGAAAATAAAATAAACATCAGTGGTCGTCAATATTTGATTTCAGGCCAATTACAAGAGCTGCTGCTTAAAATTTTAGACTTATATTTCTCATTTCATGTTTCATTTATTAAATCAATGTTTATTGAGTGCCTGCTACTTGCAAGGCACTATTTTATGAACTAGACATAGAGAAGAGATCAAAAAACAAAATGCCTACTCTCCTGGAGCTTACATTCTAGAGGAGAATCAGAAAATAAACAAGTCAACAATATCTCATGTGCTTATAAGAAACAGTTAAGAGGAATAGAGTGGGAGATTAGCAACAGGACTGGTGATTTATAAAAGAGAGAGTAGACCTTTCTTAAAAGGTGATATTTGAGCAGAGATCTAAAGGAAAAGATGAAGCAAGCTACGGCAATGTCCAGGGCAAGCATGTTCCGTGGGTAGAAATCATGAGATGCCAAGGTGTGAATGGCTCTTTTGAGAACTAGTAAAAGGCCAGTGCAGCTGGAGCAGAGGAAGGAGGACATCGGCAGCCTATGCAATCAGGGAGACAGGAGGGACAAGATTAATAGCCTCAGAACCTTGGCTTCTATTTCGAGACAATAAGCTTTTAGGATTTTAAATAGACTAGTGATAGGAATTGATTTAGGTTCAAGAGGATCATTCTGGGTACTGTATTGCAAATAAGGTGACAAGGATAGAAATAGAGGACACTTATGCAGAAGTCTACAGCAAAGATGGTGGCTTAGACCAGGATGGTAGCATTTATATTTGATATGTCCTTTAAATATCCAAGGGAAGATGAGTAGGCATCGGATGGATAACTGAAGTCTAGAGTTGAAAGAAGAGGTCTAAGCTAAAGATAGAGATTTGGAAAACATCAGTATTTATCCTTGACAGTGGATGGGATTTTCTAGGAAGTGGGGAGAGCATAAAGAGACAAGTTTTTAAGGATGGAGCCCTGAGTCATTACAGATTGACAGGTCAGAAAGAGGATGATGACCAGCAAAGGAGACCAAAAAGGCCAGTGTGGTAAGAGGGGAAACCAAGAGGGTGTGGTATCCCCAAAGCCAACTGAAAGAAGAGTATGTCACAAAGGAGGAAGTGATCAACTGTGTCATGTACTGCTGATAGATCAAGTAAGAATAGAAGTGAGTAGAACAATGGATTTGGCAACCAAGGGGCCACGGATAACCCAGGCAAGAGCATTCTGAGAAGTGGTGGGGATTAAAGTCGGATGGGGAGCACATGTGCAGGCAACTCTCCCAATGTTCTTTGCTGTAAATGGGAAGCAGAGAAATGTGGAAGCTGGAATGTATTATGCCGGCTTCTTTCTTTTCCCTCCCTTCTTCCTTCCTTCCTGCTTTCCTTTTTTCCTTTCTTCCTGTCTGCCTGCCTTTCTTCCTTTTTCCTTCTGTCATCTTTCTTTTTTCCCTCTTATTCTCTTTCTTTTCTTTCCCTCTTTCTTTTTCTTTCCCTTTCTTTCTCCTTCTTCCTTTGTTCCTTATCCCTTTTCTTTTCTTTCTTTCATCTCTTTAGTTTAGAGATACTACAGCATCTTCATATCCTCTCACAATTGTCTAGCAGAGAGAGGGACTCAGAGGACGCAGGGGAGAACAGATAATTGCAGAAACCAAGTGTTTTGGTAGGCAAATGTTGAGGTTCAGGGCACCGTGAAGGCTGTGGGTGGAAGCAGAACAGTTCAGAGAACACACAGTCTAGGAGCAGGTAGGCTAGTGAGAGCACATGGAGGTTTCCTCCTGACTGAGCTTTGTTCAGTAAAACAGGAAGTAAGGGTATCCACATAGCAGCACCAGCAGAAAGGAACTATTGGAAATCTGAGAAAAAAAGAGTGGGAAATAGTCATCCAGGGCAAGTGGATGGATTAGGGTCACATGGTAGGCTTGCTGAGCAGTGTTGGACTCTAAACTGCCTTTCATGTGAATCCACAAATCCTACCAATATTAATGAAAGATAGTAATATTAATCTAAGCTAAAAAGAAAAAAGCAAGATATTCAAGTAAGGAAAATACAGAAGACATGGCAACCTGAAATTATGAGGAAATTCTAAATGTTGCATTTAGTAGTGTTCTCAAGCTACCATAAGAGATCTTCATTTGGTTCTGGCTAGGGAGAATGTACGTGGCAGTTGCTAGGAATGAAAGTGAAGTGAACTTAAGTGAAAGTGAGTACCTGACTGTCCCCTATAGACTTGAGGGCGCAACCAACACAACAACATTCAAATATATGGAAATGATCTTTATTTTAGACTCTTTCTCATTTAGCCTGTCAGGCTCTGAGGATGTGAAAAATAAATCTGAAACCCTACTTTTAATAGCTTTCTTATAAATTATCCCTGGTATATAAAAGCCCAGCTCCTAGATATAACCAGAAGAAGGTGGGGGGAAAGACTAATGAGTCCTGCATTAAAATGTAAAATGTCCTGCCATACAAACACACTTTCCTGCTACTCTTTTGTAATGCAATAACCTGCAAGAATTAGAATTGCAAAAATTCCAAAAGAGCTACGTGGAAATTATACAACAAAGTAGTTTCACAGTGATATAAAGAAAGGAATATGAAATGTAACAAGATAACACAGACAGAATCTGGTGCTACACATGTATGAGTGAATGTGTGTATGAGCACATGCATGTCTCAGAGAGAGCGACAGATAAAAAATTCTTTCTTTCTTTATATTGCTCTTCATGAGCAAAATTTAAAAACAGACACCGTTCTGATCACATTTCAATAATGTGACACATCGTTTCTATTTACATTCCAAATGAGTTTTCACTAAATGGCTTTTGAAATATTCACTTGCAAATATAAAGAAGACCTTTTGAATGTCTGATTTCAAAAAAGAACAAAATCGAGCAATTATCAACATAGATGTTCTAAAACAAACTGATAGTATTTTCTTCCATTTCTTTTTTTATTCATTCCTAGGCACCACAAAAGACCAATGCTACAGATGTCTCCCTTTCAGCTTTAAACACAAACTGTGGCAATGATAGTGAGACAGACTGCTTCATGCCCTGTAGCCAGAACATATTAAATAATTCAAACAAGTTTTGAAAAATCAATTGGCCCACATAATATATCAACTATACAAACATTTACTAATGCCTGCTCCCTCCCCTCACATCTCATCCTTATTTTCATTTTTTGCTGCTCCTGTCAGCTTAAAATGAAAAGTTTCTCCACTTAGGCCATAAGGAGTCAGAAAAGAAAAAGTAATATCTAGCAAATTTCTCCTTTGTTTGCTACGGGTTTCCATTAAATCACAGGTGGTTTCATTTTGATCCTGGATTCAATTCATATATCCAGAGACCTCAGTAATTAACACAAAGGACAGTCGAATCAAGGCTAGACACCTCCATGTGTGTATGGTAAGCAATTTGGTGTGGTGCAAAACACAAATGATGTAGCATCGAAACACCTGGTATGGATGATGCTACCACCCGCCTACCCAATTATTTTCTCCTTCTTGCTCTGATTTTTTCTCTCCTTCTTTTATTTATTTGTTTTTTGGTTTTTTTTTTTGTTTTTTGGAGTAACTTAGATAAAAAATAATCAGCTTCTTAACCTCCCTTGCATCTAGGAGTGATCAAAAACATATTGGCTGATCAATAAGATCAATAAGAATTTGATAGGCAGGGCTTCCAAGAGAGTCTGCTGAAAAGCGAAGACTCAGAAAACACAATTTGTTAGCTTTTGCCTTTTGTCCATGACCCATCCCTCTTTCTTCTGCCTGTGATATGCCTGTGATTCCCAGGGATGGAGCAGACAGTTTGTAGCCTATGAGGACAAAAGTCCCATGGCAAGGCAAAACCAAGCAAAAAAAAAAATAGGAGCTGGGCCCTAGTGGCACTTTCAACTCCTTGAGGCATCTTGGGACAATAAACCTCTCCTTGGTCTAGCAGTATGTGATGGCTAATTTTAGCTGTCATGGTATCCAGATACTTGTTCAAACATATGTGGATGTTACTGTGAAGGTAATTTTTAGACGAGATTCACCATTAAATCAGTAGACTTTGAGTAAAGCAGATTACCCTCCATACTGTGAGAGAGCCTCATCCAATCAGTTGACAGTCTTAAAAAAAACAAGAGTAGCCTCCCCCAGGGAAGAGGAAATTTTGCCAGCAGACTGCTTTTGGACTTGAGCTGCAGTATCAACTGTTCCTTGAGTATTTATTCTGTTGGCCTACCCTGCAGATTTTTGGACTTCTCAGCCTCTATAATCATGTGAGTGAATGCTTTAAAATCAATCTTCCCTCTCTCTGGAAAACCCCGACTGCTATAGTACTACACCGTTCTAACTAGGTTTCTGTTGACTGAAACTGCAGTTCTCTCTGACGCATCTGAGATCTACCACTTCATAAGCTCCATAAGATCTTCACAAGATCTACCACTTCATAAGTGTAGGTGTCTTTGGGACCCTCAGTCTCCAGATCTGCAAAATAGGAATATGAGCATTCCTGACTCCATAGGCTTGTTTGCTTATACATGAGACAGAATGTGTAAAAGTGCTATGCTGTGTTAAGTTACAAAGCCCATTTCAAATGATAGGAATCATTGTCATGTGTCATAATGGGTTTACTATGCCAATTATGATTGCATTCACTTAAAATAATAATATTCTTTAAATCTGACCATAAAAAGTTATTACAGATCATTTGAAAGTTCAAAAACACATGAAGAGGAAAACACTCGACCACCTCCATCCCATAGCTACCGACACCTACTAAACCTAGCATTTATTGAGTTACTATGTAGCAGGCAACATGTGAAGCAATTCAATGCATTAACTGTACCCTGTGAAGGTAGGTACTATATTGGTGCCCATTTTGCATATGGGTGAAAACTTGTCCCAGGACACATAGCTAGTAAGTGGCAAATCCAGGGTTCAAACCCAGATCTGAAGCCCATGTATGTACCCATCAGGCAAATGTATGTACCCAAGTATGTATATACCCAATCTGAAGCCCATGTATGTACCCAAGTGGCAAATCCAGGGTTCAAACCCATATTCTAAAGCCCATGTATGTACATACCCATCAACACATGGCGATGAGCTGTGTTCTTTAATAATGTATTTGCTACTACAAACTTGGAGTGTGATCAAGGAACCTTTACATCAGGAAAAACAGTATACACACATTGCTCAGCATATACACAAAACGAGATTCTCATACCACAAGGCTGTTAGCTCTCTTGTGCAGGATAACATTTTAATTTGAAATGAAGTGGAAGACTGTTTCATATCAGCTACTCTGGCTAACACTGCTTTTTACTTCAGATAAAGACATCCCTTCTGTCAGGCACCCTGAAGTTTATCTGTAAAAAGCTGAGTTCATTTGTTTCAAACTGCCCATACATCCATGGTCTCATTTTGTTTTCGCTATAGCCCGCTGAGTTAAGAGGGGCAGGTATTATTAACTCCATTTTACAGGTGAAAGAACTGAGCCCTAGAGAGGTTAACTAAGTTGCTCAAGGTCACACAGCAAATGAGCGGTACAAGGGGGATTGGAAAACCTAACGTGGTACATTTTCCATTATGTAGTGCTCCCTCGCCTGTCACTCCCACTGTTCCTGAGGGACTTGGAGTTGATGGGGCATGCTATCAATTCCTCAGGGTAAAACTGTCCTTTCTGGGTAGGAAAATGCACACACACACACATGCACACACATATACTAGACACACTGTAATTGCATCTGCCAAAATGGTTTTATAATAGTCTAGTCAAGGATGCAGAAAACTCCCAGGCTGCCTTTCAGAAACAAAGCCCAAAGGGTCAATTTCATCATGAAACAGGATTTCCTCGGTTGTAGGTGGATGGGAAAGTGGGGAGGTGGATGGACTGCATTAGCAATGGAACAGTGGACTGCAAGGCAAAAGCTCATTTAACATTCATTGCTACTAAGCGGTGGCAATGCAAACCTGGAGTAGCCAAGAGGAATGCCCAGGAAAAAATACGAAGAAAAGTTTCACCTTAACCCTTCCGTAACTTTCTATTTATAAATCTCAGGATACTCAATTTCATTCTTTAGAAATAACAAATGCATATTTTGACTCACTCTGCAAGATATTTATGAGAAGTAAAGAGCAAGGGGGTATTAAGAAAAAAACCTAGGATGAGATTATTGATATATTAATATGTTAATATATAACATAATTAATATAATTACATATAATTAATACATAAATATACAAATACATGTTTTATAAATAACATGTTTATATATATATATATTTTTTTAAGATCATATTCATAACCTGAAACCAAAGAAAGTACAAATAGAGGTAATACATTGCATTGTGTATTTCGCATTGAAACCAGGATTTTTCAGATGGAAGCGTGTGCCTTTCATAAGCTAGGCAAGCCATCAAGATATTTGCCTCAATGGCACTGGTGTCAGAGAAACAGATCTTAATGTCTCTTCTCTCAGCTGGTTAGATGAGTGGATGTCATAAGCCAAAAAGAGGAACCACAAGATTTGAAGCTCAAAGACAAAAGACTGGCACTGGGCATGGCAGTTCCCAGGAAATTGAAACAAAAAGCCTTCTAAACATGCTGTCAAAACCAGCACCAGTGACCTCTCATCAAGTAAGGGGCAGCACTAAAAGCGATACCTCCTAGAATGATGTTACCTTGGAAATCATGAGGAAATCTCAAGGGTCTTTTCTGCTACATTAGCAAAAGGAAGTTCAGGAAGTTTAGACACCAAGAGACTGGACCTTCTCAAAAGGGAATTTGCCACAGAATCATAGATGTTCAAAATGTGAACCAAGCTTTCTTTCAAACAAAAGTGAGTATCAGTGCTTTAAACAGAAAGACGCATTTCATCTAAAATGATTGGGAGCCCACCAATGTTGGCTGGGGTGTGACAACAGTGGGTAAAGTTTGGGGGAAACCAGAAAAAAAGGTGAATCAAATATACTTTCACTAAAATTCTTGGGGATCCATATGATCTAGTCATGGTACCTTGTCACAGAGAGAAATGTAATCAGGGATCTAGGAAGTTCTTTACAGGTTTACTTGGTGTGATGGTTAATATTAGGTTTCAACTAGATTGGATTGAAGGATGCCTTGATGGCTGGTGGAATATTGCTTCTGGGTATGTCTGTGAGGATGCTGCCAGAGGAGATCGACATTTGAGTCAGTGGACTGGAGAGAAAGACCCACCCTCAGTGTAGTGGGCACCATCCAATCGGCTACCAGTGCAGGTAGAAAAAAAGCAGGTGGAAGAAGGTGGGATAAGCTGGCTGTGTCTTCTGATGCCTTCTTTCTCCCATGCTGGATTCTTCTTCCCATCCCTCCCATTCTTGGACATCAGACTCCAGTGGCTTGAGACTTTGGCCACAGTCTGAAGCCTGCACTGTCAGCGTCCCTGGCTTGAGACTTTCAGACTGAGCCACTACCAGCTTCTCTCTTTCTCCGTCTGCAGATGGCCTGTCCTGGGACGTTACCTTGTAATGGTGTGAGCCAACTCTTCCTAATAAACTCCCTCATATATATACATACATTTATCCTACAACTTCTGTCCCTCTGGAGAACCCTGACTAATACACTTGGACACATAAAAAATTATAAAAAGGAGAGGTCTATTCTTAATGCATTAAGAATACCATAAAATTATTCTCTCCTCATTGCTGCCTTTCTGAAAATTCTTCATGTGGTTGAGAGCTGACTCAGGAGCACTCTCCGTCCTGGTCCTTCTCCAGTGGCTCCGACACCCGATCCGGGCAGCCTGTCTTGCTCTCTCTCTCTCTCTATCTCTCCACTCTTGATTATGTACTTCAACACAGACTCTTTATTTCTTTACTTTGGTTTCTGTTTTCTTTACTTTGGGGAGAACCTGGGAGTTTACCCAGGAAGCTCAAATTCTTCCTGTATAGAAGCTAGAAAAATAGTGAAGATCGGGAATATCCATACCCGAATAATTTTCTCCTATAACATCTCAACAGATTTTTTTCCCTAAGAATTCTGTTGTCTCAAAAAAAAAAAAAATCAAAAACCAGACGTTAGCACTTTAACATATGAGGCTTTTCAAATGGTAGAGGAGTCTCAAGGCCACATCTACCTCCAGATATCATGTTCTGCCTACAATATTGAGATGATGACAGAAACTGAAGTTGAAAACGCATCTTTCTCCCCACATCACGTTGATCAAGTCAATACATGTTAGTATATGCCAGGTACTGGGTAGGTAGTAGGAACATAGAGATAAGTAAGACAAGATCCTTATCCCTGAAGAAGTCACAGTTTAGTGTAGTGTTTCTAAAATTGTATTCCTTAGAATGAAAGTGACCCTTGTAAAAACAATCCATGGCCCAAATACCTTTTGGAATGTGGCATGCTCCGTCTCCTTTTGGACATTTTTCATGCTCATCCTAATGCTAAATTATATCAACTTGAATTCTTTACTCTTGCATTTCCCACATCTAACTCATCACTGACTCGTTTGCCTTGCAAAACTTACATCTTGAGATGAGCCTACAAATGTTAACAGAAATTCTATCATTAGCTTAAAAAATAGACAAATAGGGCCGGGCGCGGTGGCTCACGCCTATAATCCCAGCACTTTGGGAGGCCGAGGCGGGTGGATCACGAGGTCAAGAGATCGAGACCATCCTGGTCAACATGGTGAAACCCCGTCTCTACTAATACAAAAAATTAGCTGGGCACGGTGGCACGTGCCTGTAATCCCAGCTACTCAGGAGGCTGAGGCAGGAGAATTGCCTGAACCCAGGAGGCGGAGGTTGCGGTGAGCTGAGATCGCGCCATTGCACTCCAGCCTGGGTATCAAGAGCAAAACTCCGTCTCAAAAAAAAAAAAAAAAAAAAAAAAATAGACAAATAACAGGCATTTTAAAGATAAAATAAGGACTAATGATAGCATTTTAATATAAAAAGTAAATAGTATTTCAACAAAAAGGCAAGCGAATCTGTATGTTGTCTTAATGGAGACTATATTTGTCTACTACAGTTTATAAGAACAGAGAGGGTAACGAAGACACCGCAATGATGACCATGTAGACAGCAAGCCGATACTGTGGGTCTTTGCTAACAATATTTTATTTAATTCTTAAATCAGTTCTATGAAGTAGGAAATTCTATTATATTTCCCATCTTCCTCCATAAGGAAATCAAGGTTTAGAGAATTTGTTCATTTGTCTTCTATGATCAGGGGCCTGGTATGTGATGGAAGTGAGATTCTGATCCAGACTATTACTCTGAAAACCTAGTGGCTCTCAATTCTAGTTATGTATCCTAGAGAGAGAATCTATTGTTAACCTATTAAAAATGTCCACTAACAGAGAAACAGATGAACAAAATTTGGTATCTTCACATGATAGATGATCAGATGTTTATCAAAGTGTCTGCGGCTTCTGAACAGAATAAAGAGGCTTTGGCAAGCTCTAGATTAGAGTCGAAGAAAGGTTTTCCCTCTTGTTAAGCAACTCTTGTTCTATTGGGCTCCAGCAAGAGACAGAATGTTTGATGACAGGACACCAGGGTACTGTGTGGCCTGAGCTGCCCAACCTGAATTGGGTGTTGTTTTATCCACTATGTACTACATTGGGTGACCCAGCAGCAGCTTGTCTGTATCAAGGGAAAGTACATTACATGGGATTGTACTATTAGGTTTACTCCCGCTATCGCTTTTTGAACCCAAACCTAAGGCTTTATGGGGTATTTTTTATGTAGTCACCAGAAGAAGGAAAAAAATAAAGCCTACTTTACAGATAACACTTCACAATAAGCTAGCACCAGCCAGAAGTGGACCCTGAATATGACAACCCACTCAAGGTGAGTAGCCCTAAAGGACACTGAAGAAGAAAAATCCCATTAGTGGGCAGAACTTCAAATAATTACTTCTTGTGGTCAACGCTGCCTGGAAAAATAGTTGACCTGAGGTATCGTTCCACATTAATTCATGGGCTCATGAATGAGGCATTAGGAAGAAAACAGAGGGGAAGATTGAAAGGGAAGGAAACAAATATATAGGAAAGCTTCTCAAACTTTTACCAGAGTGTGAAAATATCTGTCTATGTGAATGTAGGCTAGAACGTCCCCACTGTGGAGAAGGCACTCAGTAACTAGGGAGGCAAGGCTTCTTTCCCTGCCAACTGAGCTTAATCAGCACACTCATAAAAGCTATTTAGTAGCTAGGGTGGCCAAAGACAGAAGTTTGCATGGGGTAACCAATAAGGACTTCACCAGTTCTGGCGCCTGCCACTCCCAAATGTACCACTTGCTAGAAACATCAATAAGGAGCTCTGTTGGACTGTTACCTTTGGATTCAGTGAATACCAATGTGCTCTCCCGCATTTCCTCAACCTTTCGTGGTAAGGTGAGGCCATGTGACTAATGTTAGCCAATGGGCTATGAGGAGACAGAAATCTGTCATCCTGTGAGGGGCCCTGGCAAGGCATACCTCCTGACCTGCACACCAAGTGATGAGGTCAGAGAATGCCAGATTGCTCCCAGATTCTCTGTATAGAGGAAAACTGCCCTGCAACCCGCCTGATTAATATACCAATCCTGAATCAAAGACACAGAAAAGTACCCTGACTGGACCTTCCAGGCACCTGGAAGCATGCTGTTTATATGAACCCCATCTATCATAGAGGAGATGAAAATGTATCCTTCTTGTAAAAGACATATACTCGGCCAGGCGCGGCGGCTCACGCCTGTAATCCCAGCACTTTGGGAGGCCGAGGCGGGTGGATCACGAGGTCAAGAGATCGAGACCATCCTGGTCAACATGGTGAAACCCTGTCTCTACTAAAAATACAAAAATTAGCTGGGCATGGTGGCACGTGCCTGTAATCCCAGCTACTCAGGAGGCTGAGGCAGGAGAATTGCCTGAACCCAGGAGGCGGAGGTTGCGGTGAGCCAAGATCGCGCCATTGCACTCCAGCCTGGGTAACAAGAACGAAACTCTGTCTCAAAAAAAAAAAAGACATATACTCAATATGAATTCTCCTCCTCTTTGACAGGCTTCTGCGAACAAACTTAAATGTTTGATTCACCTTGATGGTCTCCCACAGAACCTTCTTGACCAAGAAACTTATTTTATATGTACATATATTAAAAAGTAAAACAATTAGTTGGTGCTCATGGGATTCATACCCCATCCTCAATAGTGGAATGGCCAGTTAATAACGCAGCTGTGGTGCCAGGTAAAAGACAACACCCAGAAAAGCGAAAGAAATAGCCTACAGGCTGCAGTATGTTCTCTTAACTAGTGACTAATTATAGTGCTATTTTCCCATACCAAGAATATATGGGTCCAGGGGTCAAAGGGTAGAAGAGAGAGCAGTGCCTTTCGCTATTACTCAGAACAAATTACTCATAAAATGTTTGCTTTCCTTACCAGCAACTTTGAGATCTGCTGTTGTAGAGGTCTTAGTAACTCAAGTGAAAAATGCTTCCAACAACAGATGTGATAAAAGAAAAACTTCAGCCAGATTAAATTCAAAGGACTTTAATTGAGCAATGAACGAGTCGCGAATTGGGCAGCCCTCAGAACCACAGCAGATTCACAGAGACTCCAGGGTGCCTCATGTTCTGAACAAATTTAAAGACCAAAAAAGGTAAAGTGATGTACAGGAATCAGAATTGAGGTACAGGAACAGTGAGACTGGTTACAGCTCAGCGTTTGCCTTATTTGAACACAGTTTGAACAGTTAGCAGTCTATGTGTGGTTGAAGTATGGCTGCTGGGATTGGCCAACACTCAGTTATTGTTACAGATGCATACTATGAAGTTAGGTTTTCAATTTTGTCTATTAAGCTAGGTTACAGTTCATCCACAAGGACTCAAACACAGAAGTAGAGAGTCCTTTTCAGGCCATGTTTAGCTTGCTTTAGTAGATGCAACAGTGTTTCTATGGAATTGGAAGCTGAATCCGTCCAGTGGACATTTTGGACACCTCATACCCCACTCAAACTGAGTAAAAGGGGAGTTATTGTGTTGGCAGGAGTCATTAGTCTTGATTATCAGTTGGGAAATGAGGTCTCTGCTCAGCAATGGAGGCCACAAAGAACATGTAGCATGCAGGTAAATCCTCTGGAGCATTCCTGCTACTGCTAGGTACCATGGTAATGGGTTAGACTCCAACAACCCCAAATGAGGAGAAGCATTGAGGGTGTCCTAGATGGGATTACTGAGGGACTATTTGTTCAATGGAAAGTTGCAGTATGTTAGAGCAAGATATTATAACTTGAAAGTCGAAACATGGAAAAAGGGAGTATCATAGATATTTGGTACCAAGAAAGGGATCAGAGTGAAATGTGTCTTGCATGGCTGCCCAATATCCTCTGGATATTCTTACTTATTATAATGGTTTTCAAAGGAAATTCCAGAAAACTCACATCCTCAGTCTCCTTTGCAGCTAAGGAGTGGTATGCGGTCTACCCTCCACTTCTCAGGTCACACAAGACTTCAGTATGGAAGTGAGCCATGAGGAAAAACAGGCTATGTGTGGACATTCATTTTTCCAGTATAGGCAGTGGGAAAGGTATCCAGATTTGGGGGTGTCAGGAGAAATTGCAATAAAATTAAATCCTTGGCAACCTAGATGTTACAGTCAGGAAAACATTGTGGTATCCAGTGAGTAAATGGTGACAATTTCCTCATGAGCCCAGTTCTAAGAAAATGTTCTGCAGTTAACAGCCTGTCAATAGCTGTTTTCTCACCAGGCCAGTTCTACAACAAGGTTTTGGGCATTGTTCCCAAAAGCTTAGCCTCAAGCCTATTTCTCTGGGACTACCAATGATTCTTTGAAATGTCCCATATCCTTTAATAAATTTCTTCTCTATTGAAATTAGAGCCCATTCTATTGTTTGCAACTAATGCTCCTGACCCTATTTTCCTTTTCCCACTTCCAATATCCAGGCAAAGATTGTTTTAACCATTCACAACCTAACAGTTTCCTCTCAGGAAACTCTAGCAATATTTTTTCGGTGGAATCTGCAACCTACTTCTTTACCTCTAAGCCATAAGCAGTGAATGAAACTGACTCTTATTTCCAGAATCCCACCTGCATTCCTTTTCCAACTCAATTTTCTTAGCCTAAGGCTAGCCTATTTATTGTATGAAATATTCTTTTCTGTCAGTGAACATGGCAACATCTTTGGCTAAGTGAAAAGCCTAGCTCTTCATCTATCTTTCAACTTGGAAGCACATCCCTAGACACACCAATGCTTTGAATGTAATATTTATCTCTCTCTCTCTATCTCACTGTTCAACAATCATTTTGTCTGCTTTTTTGGGTTACACTTTGCATATCAATACTGTCTTTCCGAAAACTCCTCCAAAGTGTTAACAATCTGTCATAGCAATTTCAAAACAGGAACTGAGTGGTCTGCATGTTAAAGCAGGCAAGAATGCCAGGAATTATCCCATTCCCCATGTTGATCAGTGACTGTGTAACTCGGTCATGTTGAGGCCTCTACAGCCTAACCCCTGAGAGGGGGTTCTCAGTGCCTTGTCAAGCTTCCAGTTTAAGAGCACGGGGCAAGCTAGACCACTGAATACAGTCATTTAAAAAGTGCTACAGGAAAGTATTTAAATAGTCATCTTATAGGAGGGGAAAAAAAGCACATTTCTTGATGCAGTAATTAAAAAAAAGATTTAGATTCAGTGTGTGAATTCCCATAGAATCCTACTTAGCCCCCTTATTTATGTCAAAGCAAACTTAGTTTCACATCAGTAGTGCTTCTCATTTATCTTAATGCTAAGGATTTATTTCTTATGCAAAATTGTTCATTTTTACCAGCCTGGAAATTAAAAAAAATTCACTTTCTCTTCTTCAAGAATTTTTATTAAGCCAAGATGTCATCAAGCTGAAAATCTGCAGACACAATTTTGGCTGTTTTCTGCAGGAAACTCAGAGGAGGGCCCAATCCAGACAACAGCAGATTAGCACTGGCACTGCTGACAGATTCTTAAAAGTGTTGGAAAGAGAAAAGCAAAGTTGGTGTACAACAATTGACCAAGATTTCTGCTACAAACTAAAGCTGAACCAATAAATATGTCTAGACTCTCCCATGACTATCTGTGGCCTGGAAGCTGCATTCTTCAGAAGAAAAAGAAAGTTACAGTTGAAACTCGGAATGGTTTTGCCCCCATGATGTGCACACAGGACTTTGATTAATAGTCTGATATGCAGAAGCATCCAGATTATCACTGAGGTAGAAATTAAACATCCAGATGATAGATCAAGTAGATTGTTCACTTCTCATCTATATTTTTTTGACATCATAGAGGCATAATCAAAATCTGAATAGGTAAACTTACTAACCAGAATAAGAATACCAAGTTACCTATGTGGTGTCATGGAAAAATAAGGGAATTGAAACTGCCTTTGCAAAAATTTTTATCAGTGAGAAAATTATGACAGTGGGGGAGATCTGATCTAGCTGCCTCTTGCCTTTAGCATTCAAGCTGCCAGGCTAGCTTTTGGAGACATTTACTTTACATCTTAAATGATAATAACCCTTCCCCCAAACTCAACTGCCTTTGTAAAGCTAATGAGGGACCACCTAAGGGAAGGAGAGAAGCCTGGATGCTGCTAAGGTATAGATATAAACCATTGCCAGACGTTATTTTGGAGATCACAAGATTTGCAATTTCCCCAATTACTCCTGCAGATAACACCACTATTGTAAACTGACCTTTTGAGATATTGTTCTAGGTTTTTTTCATGTCTGGCACCCACGGCTCTACTTGGACCCACCAACTGATGGCTCCTCTGGCCCTACCCAGAAGCAACTCAGTCAGGGAGGACAGCTTCAACTCCTTATGATTAAATCTCTAACCCAGCCAATCAGCAGCAAACTCCCATTGTGCAGCCACCCCTACCCTTTTCCCCAAACTACTTTGAAAGTCCCCTACCCTACAAGACTTCCATGAGATTGATTTGAGTAATAACTCCATCACTGGCAAGGTGTGGTTGGCCTGTCAATTATACTCTTTCTTTACTGCAATTCCATGGTCTCTGTTTGTGCAGCAGGTAGGAAGAACCCATTGGGTGGTCATAGAATTTCAAGGCTGCAAAGAGTCAGACTTTACTCAAATATTCTAGGCAAAAAAATAGAGTTTAAGGGTTACAATCTGCACTGTCATGGTCAAAATCAAAGACACATCAAGACAGTTAAAACCCAACAATTATCCCAAGGACAAAACTCAGAATAACTATTAGTGTACCTTCTAGCTCTGTATCCAATTAAGCCCAAACCTCTCCCTAGACTTCATCTCCATGATCATACGGGTATCTGATACCTGTTATTGCAATTTTCTTGATCACGAATGAAACATTCCTTGTTCATTCCATTAGTCTTTATGATCCAATATTAAATCATTTTCCCTGGTGTTTTCCCCAGCAACAATTTATGAGCCATTACAGAATTTCTGGTTTTTCTGTGTCTTCTCTTTTCTCATAAGTTAAACCATTCTGGTATCTTGCAAATGACCAGAAAACTACTTTAAGAGACTTTGGTTGTACCAGGTGTGGTGGCACATGCCTGTAGTCCCAGCCACTCGGGAGGCCGAGGTGGGAGGATCACTTGAGCCCAGAAGTTCTGGGCTGTAGCGTGTGATGCTGATCAGGTGTCCACACAAAGTTCAGAATCAATATGGTGACCTCCCGGGAGCAAGGGACCACCAGGTTGCCTAAGGAGGGGTGAACTGGTCCAGGTTGGAAATGGAGCAGGTCAAAACTCCTGTGCTGATCAGTAGTGGGATCACGCCTGTGAATAACCACTGCATTCTAGCCTGGGCAACATAGCCAGACTCTGTCTCTATTTACTAAAAAAAAAAAAAAAAAAAAAAACTTTGGTTGTAACTAGAGCTTCCTACCAAGCTGTGTAATTAAGCTACAATATCATTGCTCTTCTAGCTTACAAGATAATCATCTGATTCCCTTTTGTTAAACTATTTGCCCTTTTGCCTTATAGTTTATTCACTTGGGAACTAGATTACAGTTTCTCAGACTATAGCTACAAGGGAATTATTATCACTTATTATAAGTTTAATTAATGCCAAACAATACCAGTCCAATTTCTGGCTTAATATCACCTTCTTTTATAAAGCTGCACCATCGTTTTGCCTTTAATCATCTTCTTGATTAGAATTTTTCCAAGTGTTTCTAAACTCAGTTCTTCTATAGAATTAAAACATTCCTACGGGATGGGCTCCTCATTTTAAGAATTTAAAATTTTCAGTCTGGATTTGGGGTTACACCTTTGATGAATTAGCTTAAGGAAGATATGAAAATAGCAAAATTATCTTCATGATGACATCGTAATGAATAGAACAAAGTAAATTTTATAAAACGGTTTCATATGCCTTATTCCATTTGATGCTTAACAGACTGGAGAGCTGGGCAGAAAAGATATAGTAGTTCCCTCTTGTGCATAGGGGATATGTTCCAAGAACCCCAGTGGATGCCTGAAATTGTGTATAGTCCTAAACCCTATATATACTCTTTTTTCCCTATATATACATACTTATGATAAGAGTTAATTTTTTTTTGATATGGAGTTTCATTCTTGTTGCTCAAGCTGGAGTAGAGTGGCACCATCTCAGCTGACTGTAACCTCCACTTCCTGCATTCATGCCTCAGCCTCCAAAGTGGTTGAGATTACAGTCACCCGCCATCACGTCTGGCTAATTATTGTATTTTTAGTAGAGATGGGGTTTCAAGATGTTGATCAGGCTGGTCTTGAACTCCTGACCTCAGGTGATCCACCAACCTTGGCCTCCCAAAGTGTTGGGATTATAGGCTTGAGCCACTGTGCCCAGCCAAAATTTAATTTATAAATTAGGAACAGTTACAGATGAACAACAATAACTAATAATAAAGTAGACGCCACTATCACCACTTTTGTGCTTTAGAATCATTAGTAAGTAAAATAAGGGTTCCTTGAATATAAGCACTGTGATAACACAACAGTGGATCTGATCACAGAGCTAGCTACGATGTGACTGACGGGCAAGCAGCACAGACATCACAGATCCACAAGACAAAGGGAGGATTCATACACTGGGAAGGGCAGAGCAGGGCAGCTCAGATTTATTGTGCTGCTCAGAATGGCATGCATGTTAAAACTTACAAAGCTTATTTCTGGAATTTTCCATTTAACATTTTTAGATTAGGTTGACCACCGGTAACTAAACTTTGAAACAGCAGATAATGGGGAACCACTGTATTACTATGCCTATCTTTATAGAGTAGTGGTTTCCAAACTGTGTCACTGAAGACCAGATTCATGACATTGTTTCAACCAATGCAGCTCCTTTCATAGTGTTTTTTTTTTTAAACACGTCTAAGTAAGATCACCATTTGAAATAAATAGAGTGTATGCTGGCTTTTAAATAAGGAAAGTTTGAATGCCCACTGGTATAAAGGAAGAAACCAAAGCTCAGTACAGATGGTAAACTCACATCTCTATAAAAATCAGTTAAAAACTGAAGGAGCAGGGACAGCCATGCAGGTCTCCTGCCTCTGAGACAGCCAGGTGAGAGGAGGTCCCCAGAAGACCTCCAACTGGCCTATGCACTGAGGTAGAGCCTCAGGAAGTTCACAATGTTTGCAGCAAGGAGGGGTCTGACCCTTCCTTTTCCTGTGTGGAACCTGGGATTCAAGCTGTGGGCAGGAAGTACTCTCTCAGGGACTCAAGACGTAGAGACTCACTCTTTCCCTTTCTTCTTTTTCACCCAATAACACCCTGCTCACCCTCTCTATCGGTCTGTGAACCTAAATTTTCATGGCCGTGGACAGACAAGGACCCTGTCTTGAACCAAGGAAAAGTCCTGCAACATTTTTGGCGCCCCATGTGGGGGCTCAAGAAGCAGTAAGTGAGATGTAAACCAAGAATTCTTTTTCCCTCTCCCTTCTGAGTCTTTGTAATCCTCATGGCCTTTTCCTTCCTTTCTTGGGATGGATCGGCAAGCAGCAGCTCCCCACTGCTCCCCACTCCATGCCAGGGCTGGGACTTATGGCCCCAAGGGTCGCACACAGCCTGCTGGCTGGTTCCCAGCAACTCGCAGCTGCCCCAGCCTTCCCATTCCCTGGCCAAGAGGTGTAACTCTATTGGACAGTAATTAAGCTTGAACTTGTCTCCCTGGTGGAGGAACCACTTGCATAAAAATATGAGGTTCTTCCCCAGGCACTTTTAAACTGTTTCTTTTCTTTCCCCTTCTCTACCCCATCAGCAAGTTAACTTTTACAAGTTTTTTTTTCTCTTTTAGAAGATGTGGTACTAGGGTAGCCCCCCTACTCCACAACAACTATCGCTGTATTCTCTGCAAAGTTTTGGTTGTGAAATCAATCCTCCATGTTGTTTTACATCCTGTGGGCATGACTGGTAATTATGGCAAGGCTTTGTTTAGCAATCCTGCCTGAGAGGATAAGCCCTCTCAGATTCAATATCTGCATGGTTTCCTAGCCCTGTCTCTTAAAGGGCCCCAGCAACTGGGTTTTCTTTTGCCTGCCTATATGTGTACTGTGCATAATTGTCTGTCAAGAGAACTCTAATTAATTTGGCCTAAAGAAAGACACGTGCTTGAATCTAATATTTTTTAAAGGGAAGATAAAATCTGGTACCTTTCAGTTCACGTGACTTTAATCTTTCAGAAATAAAAAGCAGGTACCATCAATATGTAAATAGGTGGACTAAATAATGCACGTCAGATGCAAGGTTTGCTAAGTGTTTTCGGGTTACAAACTGCTTTTTGAGTTTCAAGAACTATTTTGACTTGCAGGCTTCACAACTGGTAAGGCCTAGGGACATATGGAACTAACCACACCCTTAACTAGGAAGGCAAAGCTGCCTGCCGTTAGCCCACAATGAAAGCAACTTAACAAGTTTTATCTTACAGTTAAAAATTGCTAGGAGTTAATTGAAACCACTAGAAATAGACTTATCTGCAAGGTATGTAATAACAGTAAAATGTGTTTTTTAGTAAAAGTTTATAAAAAGGCATGGGAATGTAAAATTTTGCCTAGGGTTAAGGATTGTTTTGAGTTAAATTAGGAAAAACTGAAGATTCCAAGAAGTGGTGGAAGAATTGTGGAAATTTATCTTGCAGAAGAGGTTCTCTGTGAACATACTGACTATATTCAACAAAGGGTAGTAGATGTTGTTTTTTGTAAATTAAGCATTAAAATAAAAGCCTAACAAGGTTTTCCTAAGGCGCTAATCTGCTCATTGGCAAAATTTGGAAAGGATTATAAAAGGTTTTTATTTTTTCAAAATTTCTGAGTCATCATTTTGACAAAATAAATAATTTTTGGTACTGTGGACAAAAAGGAGTTAAATTCTGTAAAATGTTTTTAGAGATACATTCTGAGCCAAATATGAGTGACCATGGCCCGTGACATAGCCCTCAGGAGGTCCTGAGAATATGTGCCCAAGGTGGTCAGGGTACAGCTTGGTTTTATGTATTTTAGGGAGTCATGAGACATCAATCAAGTACATTTAAGAAATACATTGGTTCAGTTCGGAAAGGCAGAACAACTCAGAGCGGAGGCTTCCAGGGTATAGGTAAATTTAAACATTTTCTGGTTGATGGTTGAGTTTACCTGAAGACCTGGGATCAATAGAAAGGAAATGTTCAGGTTAAGATAAAGAATTGTGAAGACCAAATTATATTGTACAGAGGAAGCTCTCAGATAGCAGACTTCAGAGAGAGCAGGTTGTAAAATGTTTCTTATCAGACTTAAAAGGGTACCTGACTCTTAGTTGATTATCTCCTGGATCTGAAGAGGAAGGAAGGAAAACAAAGAGGAAAGCAGATTCTCTATAAAATGTGGATTTTCCCCATGAGAGACGTTGCAGGGCAATTTCAAGGTATAGCAAGGAAATATATTTTGGGATAAAACATTTTTATTTTTTTCCTTGTTATGCCACAGTCAGATTTGAAAGTAAGTCACAATATTCAGGGTTAAATTAAACCCATATGATCAGGATTTATGGTTTGTAGGTCATGACTCCTCAGACCCCTTAGATGGGATTTGGGGCAAGATAAAATCAGAGCTTAGTCCTCAGTCATCTGGAATTCTATTTCATAATATCAAGTGTTTTAAATCTCGAACATTTAACAGCCTTCCCAAAATAAAACTTCAGTTTCAAAATTGTCTTCCCTGGCACCTGGCTTTTCAAATACTTCAGAGGGCCCCCAAAGTGTCCAGAAAAGAGAGGCAAACAGGATAATTTGACATGTTTAGGTACACGGGATTGCCAAAATGATGCTCAATCTTCTTTAGGTTTTATCTGGGTAAATAACACTAATATGTGTTCCAAAATTGTATGGGATTTCTAAAATTCTAATGTCTGAGTATATGCTATCAATCATAATTAAAGTTTTTATGTTAAGTTAGTGAAACCACGGAGATAACCAAACTTCTTTGCTAATCGTGTTTCTAATTGTAACTACCCTGGAAATTATGCTATTCACAGATAATTGTTGTCCTGTTTTAATCCTTCTCAAAAGATGATTTATAAGAAGCTATAGGACTTTGACAGGTGCTCTCAAATACAGGCTTCTGATAACTTTGAATATTGTGACATTGAAATACAGGAAAATGTACAGGACTCATGAAGAGTTGAAATGCTCATGAATATAAAGCAAACAAGAGTTAATCAAATGGACTGAACTCAGGAAGCTGAAGCAACCTTTTTGACTTTTGCTTGGAATATTGCTAATCCATGTTTTGTTTTTCAGAGTCAAGGAAACTTATTTTGAAATACAGCCTTTAATAATTGAGTAAGGTATACTCCTATGAACAAAGTTTGAAGCATTGTTTGTTTCTCTCTGCCTTGTTCCTCTAGAATTTGGAAACTATCTGTGAGTATTCTTACGGCAATATAGTTGTTTGCATCAGTGCAGTAAGAATCCATTTTTCTTTTTCAACAGGACACAATTGGAGAAAGTTATGTTATCAAGGCTTTGACTGGAAGGGTATGCTTCCCTTTAAGGAGTCAAGCTCAATTTGCAGAGCCACGAAAAACCCCATGGGGAAACTGCTCTCATACTCTGGTCTATGCAGTCCCTGTACAGGGTTCCTGACCTGTGGTCAGTAAAGAATGCCACTTTCTAACAGGCCCACCAACTCTAAGTTTATCTTGGGACCTTAAGAGAAGAGGATCACCCAACTTACAGGTATTTGAGGATGCAAACCCATGGCTGGGGTCAGCTTGAAAAGGTCTTATCTGTGATTCCTTGTGGAAAACACTTCCATCAATGCCAATCCAAAAGGCCTATGTAGAAATAGTTATTCTTGCTGCACTTTATGCAAATAATCATGCCAAATATAAGAATGAAGTCTATTTTGCAAAGCACTCAATCCAAGCATAATTTTTCTAACAAAAATGAGGACTGTAGAGAGAAAAATTATGTTCCAAAATTTACTATACATTTGTCATAAAATCCTAAACTCATTCATTGTTTCTAAGTTTTCACCTACACTTTAGACTAACCCTGCTCGCTCCTGTGAACCAATCAGCAATCTCCAGCTGCAGCTCAGAAAGTACAAGGATGGGTAATGTAGAAATCTGGATCAATATTCTAGCTCTGAGCAATTATCCTGCAAATCCTGCCAGGTGATGGAATAAATAGGGTATCCATCACCTGAAGGTTTCCTTTTTGGGAAAGCAAGACCAAGGGAACTAACCAAAGCCAAGCACCATGCACCCAAATCCTAGCAAGCAGAACGACAGCTACCACTTATCTGGGTGTGTCGAAAGACATCATTTCTTCTCTGTTGCTGGAGAACTCAGTTCCACAGCTTCACTTTAGCATTTGGCTTATGATAAGGAGTCCATGCAACATCTCCCCCCGTTTCTGAGACACATTTTTGTCCCAGACTGAATTACAAGCTTTGGGTCAAAGTCCTAGGAAGGAAAATTAGATCTCAGGGATTCAAAGGCAAATGACAACAGAGGTTAAAAAGCACAGCACAGGTGAGCATGTCTGATTCCTGCTGATTAAGCTAACCCAAGCTTTGGGTTTCATGGATAAAGGCCACGTTAATATCCATGGCGTAAATGAGGTCTAGGGAACTCCAAGGCTACTGACAGCAGGGGAGATAGGGCATACATGGGTAAGAGCAGATGATTCCCACCCCAGGCCCCCCTGCTTCATGGGTGCAGGTCCCTTTAACACTCATGGTGGCACCTGCCAAAGTCACTGGAACTTGGGGATGCCAGGATAGAAGATGGAGAAAGGATGCTCTTACCTCCCTACCCCACATACCTCGAGTATCTGCTAGGAAAGGAAGGGAACCAGGAATGCCTGCTCCCCTCTTTCTAGATAGCCATTCATCTTCAGTCTGCACCCCTTCTGAATGCATCCTGAACCTCTGAGACTCCTTTAAAAGACACATTCTTTTTGCCTTTATTCTCCTCGGTTCTCTTTTCACTAATAGGTAATTGTGTCTCCCTACCACAAGACCCTCTCCTCAGATGCATCCTCCAAACTAGAAAGAGTTAGTTTCCCAAACTTCAGACTGGTTGGCTTAGGATTGGGTTCAGGGGAAGGGAACCCAGAAGCTTAACATGCTGGCAAAAGGGTAAATTTTTTTTGCCAATCGGGCTTTTGGCCCCCCTCTACCTGTGCAAACTGGCAAAAGGCCTCAGAATTTTTGAGCTGTCCTTACCCCTTCCCTCTATTCGTTTTGAAACATAGATGCTAATGACCTGGTTTGTCTGTTCTTGCCTTCAGGACATTAAACTCCAAACAGTCATGCAAACGCAGCCTCTGAGGATGGTCCTTTCTGCTGGGAACCCTTAGATGTGCCTCTAGGAGGCTCTGACTGCATTTTCCCAAAACAGCGCCTCCTGTCAGCAGGAAGCAGTTCAGATCAATCTTCATCCTTATCCTTAATCTAAACAGTAGTTGGATGTACTTCTTTAGAGGTGGAAATGAGACAGCTAGGTGGGAAGGGGTCCCCGGAAAACCTCCAACCAGCCTGTGCCTTGTGGTGGAGCCTCAGGAAGTTCACCCATTTGCAATGGGGAGGAGCCCAGTCCCTCTTTTTCCTGTGTGGAACCTGGGATTCAAGCTGCGGGCAGGAAGCATTCTATCAGGGACTCAAGCCTTTCGGAGACACCCTGTTTTCCCCTTTTCTTCTTTTTTGCCCAATAAAACCTTGCTCACCCTCTCCAGTGGTCTGTGAGCCTAAATTATCCTGGCCGTGGGATGGACAAGGACCCCGTCTTTAGCTGAACTAAGTAAAAGTCCTGCAACACTTCCAAGAACTAACAGTTGTTTCCAGTACACTTCCATTCTCCAGGAGGGAGAAAGCCAAAACAGAGTGGAGAATGCACATGTCAGCCCATTCTTGAATAGTTTAATACTTTTAAAAATAGCAGTCTTGCTGACTTTCCAGCTTTAGACTCTAGACATGCTAGATTCACTTATTGATTCATTAAACTATTCTTTTACCAACAAGCTTACCATATGCCAAACACTCTGCTATACTGGGAACCCAAAGGCACACAGAAAAACTGGAAGACTATTTCTGCACCAGTCAAGAAGCACAAAAGTGGACATTCATGAAGAAACTAAAGACCCAAAGAAAATAATTGACAATATAGGACAAATGGCATATCATGTCCTGAGGAAAGAAAGATTAGTAAGGAAGTTAATATTTAAAAAAATAGAAAAGGGAGAAATAATAAATCACTGGAAATTGGCCCATCAACCTGTAGTTCTTCACTATTTTTCAACTTAAAAATTAGATACACTTAAAGTCACTTGACCTCTCTAGGTCCTAATCTTCCCATGTTCAAAGTACATATGCTATTGATATCTCTCTCTATTTTGCTAAGTCTATTGTGAAAATATCACAATGTAAAATACTTTGAAGCCTTTTAGAGAAGCTTAAGGTCTTCTACAAATAAAATGACAGAAAACAGTACTGCTTGGCTGAAAAATGAAAGTGGTAGGACCGTAATGGTAGTAAACCACTTGTATAACTTTGTTCAGAAATGATTTCATTTTTTTCATTTTGTTGAATATAGACAAATTATAGTTGCATATCTTTATGAAGTACAAAGTGATGCTATGATGTATGTATACAGTCTGGAACGATTAAATCAAGTTAATTAACATAGCCATCACCTCAAATACCTACCACTGATTCTCCTAACTGAAACATTGTACCCTTTGACCAATATCTCCCCATTTCCCCAACTCCCACCCTCTGGGAACCACCATTCTACTCTCTGCTTCTATGAGTTTGATTGTTTTAGATTCCACCTATAAGTGAGAATGTATGTATTTGTTTTTCTGTGCTGGCTTAGTTCACTTAGCATAAGATCCTCTAGGTGCACTCATGTGGTGAAAAACAGCAAAATTTCATCATTTTTAAGGCTGAACAATATTCTATTGGGTGCGTACGTATATATATATATCTCATTTTCTTTATCCATTTCATCTCACACCTGTTAAAATGGCAATAATAAAAAAGATGAAGGACAAATGTTGGCAAGGACATGGAGAAAGGGGAACCCTTGTTCACTACTGATGGGAATGTAAATTTGTACAGAGCTGGTTCAAGGGAAATCCAAGAATATGGCTGTGAGGTAAGGATCAGATGAGGATATTAAGGGAGTATCATCACAGTCGCAAAATTAACCCTGCCTTTTTGGAGAGAAGCCAGTTACAATGCTTGATGCTATCCCTGACACACTCTCTCAAGTAACAAGTTCCTTTTCTTTTAGCCCTTGAGTAGGACTAAAAGGAGAAATTCAGAACAAAACAGCAAAGTGGTAAATACCAAAGCACTGGACACACTTTTCCCTTGTGGGTCTGTCTTAATCCATTCATGCTGCTCTAACAAAATGCCACAAACTGAATATTTTATAAATTATAGAAATTTAATTCTCACAGTTCTGGGGGCTGGGAAGTCCAAGATCAAGTGTCTGGTGAAGTCTTGCTCTCTGCTTCCAAAAGTGTACCTTCTTGCTGTATCCTCACATGGAGGAAGGCAAGAAGGGTAAACAGGCATAAAGGGCATAGCTAGTTCCCCCAAGCTCTTTTAAAAGGGCATTAATCTCATTCGTGAGGGCTCTGTCCTCATGACCTAATCACCTCCTAAAGGCTCCACCTCTTAATATTATCACACTCGGTATTTTTTTTTTTTTTTTGAGACAAGTTCTCCCCCTGTTGCCCAGGCTGAAGTCTAGTGGCAGAATCTCAGCTCGTTGAAGCCTCAACTTCCCCAGGCTCAAGTGATTTTCCTGTCTCCGTCTCCTAAGTACTTAGAACTACAGGCATGCACCACCAGCTAATTTTTCCATTTTTTGTAGAGACAGGGTTTTGCCATGTTGCCCAGGCTCACACTAGGTCTCATGTTCCAACATAGGAATTTGGTTGGGGGATGGGTGACAATACATTCTAACCATAGCAGGGCCTTCAACAGGCCATTAGAGAGAGAGCCAAGGAGCACCAATGTGGTTTTTTGTATTGAACAGTAATAAGTTAGTGGAAGTTTGACCTAGTCCACAGTCCATAGTCAGAGGTAGAGGAGTAAGGCTTTGCATGCTACAGATGCCCATAAAGGGGATGAGAGGAAGCCAGAAGAAATAAAAATTTGCTTCTCTGTGGATAAAGAACGAGGCCAAGATTTTCTTAAATAGTGATTGATGTAGGCCCTGGTTTACTGTAACAGTGTACTTGTCATTTTGTAATTTCATAAAAATTGTCCCAGTGTGTATGTAATTCTCTGTTTACACTAGAGTGTGGGGAAATGAATTTTAAGGAAAAAGCCCTGTATTTCATGATAAATTGCTTTTATAATTAATTAGTTATTTAATGATTCATCTGTGTAAAAAAGAAAGACTAATGATTTTAAAATAAGTTTCATCAATAGTTGTCTCTTTCATGAGGTTTGAAAACAAGAAAGAAAACAGAGAAGATCATGCATGTGTGGCTGTTTAACAGAATCCACAGCAGAGTGAGTGCACGGGCTCTGGGGAAAGCAAACAAGGCAGGGGGTCAGAAGACTGGGTTCCAATCCCAATGCCCCTTTCTCCCAGATATTTAACCATAGTCAAATTACTTAATGACCCCAAAGTATGGTGTTTACCTTAATATTTTACAAAAGTATAAAGGCACTGTGGATTTTTGTTCAAACAGACATATCACCCCTAGCCTCAGGGGTCTAATATTCAGTGACTCTTTGGCAGGTCATGAACTGCCCACCAGTCCCAGTGGTTGTCATGAATATCCTTTGCTTGTCCATTTGATCCCCTCCCTATCTTTCTCCACTCTGACATTTGCTGGGAGGCCGATCAATATAGACTTACCTTCTGGCTTCTGATTGCATTGTGTCCATGGGAAGCCCTGGTGAGAGATTACATCATTCCAGGATTGGGACCAACCTGTATGGAGCCCCGGACAGCTGTGTCCATCTTCTGAAAATGAAGGCTGTTCTCAGGTGGCCTGCTCTACCCAGATCTTTCTCCTTCCAGGTTCTTTTTTTTTTTTGAGATGGAGTTTTGCTCTGTCACTCGGGCTGGAGTGCAGTGGCGCGATCTTGGTGACTCACTGCAGCCTCTGCCTCCAAAGCACAAGTGATCCCCCTGCCTCAGACTCCTGAGTAGCTAGGACTATAGACATGTGCCACCACGCTCTACTAATTTTTGTATTTTTAGTAGACATGGGGTTTCACCATGTTGGCCAGGCCAGTCTTGAACTCCTGACCTCAAGTGATCCATCTGCCTCAGCCTCCCAAATTCTAGGATTACAGGTAAGACCCATCATGCTCAGCCTCCTTCCAGGCTCTGATAAATGCTTCTTCTCCCCATCCCTTCAAACCTAGGGGAGGTTATGGACTGAATGTTTGTGTCCTCCCCAAAATTTAAATGTTGAAATCTAATACCAATGTGGTGGCATGAGGAAGTAGGGCCTTTGAGAGGTGATAGGATGTGAGAGTGGAACCCTTGTGAATGGGATTAGTGCCCTTATAACGGGCTGAGAAAACCAGAATTCTCCCCCTCTCCCATGTGAGGACACAGCGAGAAGGTATCTCCTATTAACCAGAAAATGGGCACTCATTAGACACAGGATCTGGACTTCCCAGCCTCCAGATTTGTGAGAGAAACATTTCTGTTGTTTATAAGCCACCTGGCTTAAGGTGTCTTGTTATAGCAGTCCAAATGGACTAACACAGGGAGGGAAGACCCCTCTACCAGCCCCTTTCTGCTAGAAAGATGGGGATCTTACAGAAGCCAGAGGTGTAACTGGAATGGATTCCTGCATGTTCTCCACACAGAGCAGATAACTAAAGCTAGAATTCTCCATAAAGATTCTGGAAACCACATCATAAGAGACAAGGGTGACAGGGTTGATGAGTAAACTTTAGGAAGGGCTGAAAGCAAATGAGGAAAGCAGAAAGCAAAGCAGAAAAATGGGACAAAAAAGTAACAGTTGGAAAGGTAAGAAGGAGAAGCAGAGACAGAGTTATAGTCCAGAGACCAAAAGGATAATTTTAAGGAGTAAGTCAGAAAGTGATGAATGAGAACCAGTCCTTGGCTGTGGTGATTGAGATCTTTGGTGCCAATAGAAAATGTAACAATTGGCCTGTTGAGGGGATGGACTCTGCAGGCCTGTGGAAGTCCATGGGCCCATTTTCCATGCCACAGGCAGAGCATGTTAAACTCCTGAAGAGAAGTGCCTTCTTGATTCATTTTGCCAACATTCACTGTACTGATAAAAGCCAGGCACTTGCAGAGGGTTTATTTACTATTGAATGCCTGGCTCTCTACTGTGTCTGAAAGTTGACCTTGGTGTCCTCTAAGTTTTATCCCAGAGAAAGGCACAGCAATTGAGCAATTCCCTAGGCACAGGGGGCAAAATTTGAAATTGACATAAAACCAAGATTCCCTGTCTGATTTGCGCCTCTGGGGTTGTGTTGCTGCACCCTGTGGTGGCAAAAAGAGTATGCTGGGCAGTAAGTGATTTCAATTCCATTTAAAACAGGTATTTACTGAAAACCAACCGTATTCTTAGTAAGAAGACAGGTGCTGTAGGAGGCAGAGAATTAAATGAAATCATTCCTTCCCTCCAGGAGCAAACAGTTTCATGCTAGAAATAAAACTAACTCAAATGCAGCAAACAGAAAACACACACACACAGCATTTTTCAAGATTAGTAACAAAGTATGGGATTACCTACGGAGATAGAGACAGAAGGATTCGATGTCTGAATGTTTTGTTGTTCACGTGTATGTGTTTTCTAACTTTTCTACATTCAGTGTGAATTAGTATTGAAATCAGAATACAAAAGCAATATATTGTTTTAAAAGCCTAATTTTTAGAAAGAGAGCTTGATAGTAAAAAATAAGACAGCCCTGGGCTGAAGTCCCAGGCATGCTTCTTCCTAAAAACTTGAATAAGGCAAGTTGCATAACTGCTTGGTGCCTAAATGTTCTCATTTGTAAAACTGGGAAGATGGCATGGAGAGGCAGTGGGCATTTTCTGGCAAGAAACTAAGAAATAAGGCCATAACCAATAAGTAACTTATGGAAATGAAAAACATTTAAGTTTCATAATTTTGCTTTAGTTGATATCTTAAAATTTTGAAAGTTACTAAGTCACTCGTAAGGATTTCAGGAAGCAATGCAGTGTAACATGCTTAAGAATGGAGATGGTTCAAATGCTAGTTCGGCTGCTTAGCAATACCTGTCCTCAAATAAGTTATTTCACCCTCTCTGAGTCTTTACTTCATCTCTAAAATGGAGATCATCATAAAACCTACCTCACAGGACCTTGTGAAGATAATGCATGTAAGATGCTATCACAGTCCTTGGCATGGAATAAGTATCTAATTAACCTTTGCATATAATTATAATTATCATCTAAAAAGGTTGGTGGTGTTTCAGACAAATCCAAGAGAAAATAAGCATGAAGAGGTATATGTCTTTTTCATCTTTGTATCTCACCAGTGCTTTGCACAGGGCCTGTCACAAGTAGGGATTTGATAAATACTTGTGAATGAAGAATGAATGAATGAAGAAATGGGCTGATTTTCCTAATTGATCAGAAGCCACACCTACATATGACTAAATCAGAATACATGAAAAAAGATAAAACTTGTCTTTCAATTCAATCCAGTGAGTTAAAAAAAAATAAGTCATTTCAGTGATTTATCTGAGATTATTCAGTAAGGGGTAGGAAAAGTCAGAGGTATTTTTCTGATTAAAAATACTTCCTGGCTATTCTTCTAATGAGGTTCCCATCCAGTAAGGTCACCATTTTTAAAGGAGAAGCCAACTTAAAAGGAGAAAGCAGGGAGGAAAAGAAGCAGGAAAGAGGGAAATAAGACAAAAAGAAGTTGGCCAAGAGAAAGGGTCTCTCCATCCTTAAATATTTTACCCCCTTCTGTGATATATTATTTTGTCAGCTTATTCTAGCTACAGTTCCCAAAGAAGGAATAGATAGAAGCAGCTTCCAAGTAATGACCCATGTGGGTATGAAGAGAAATTTTTATTATATTAGAAAAAATATATTTACATATATGCTACTAGGTTTACCTAAAAGAGAAGAGCAAGGGATTGGAAAACATAAATTAGCATGAAATCTCTGCTCCAGCTTGTTACACATACAGATGTTTTCCTGCATATCTATCCATCCTTCTGAGCACTGCTCAAATCATCCTCAGAGAAGCTCTCCTGGACCCCTCATCCTGGGCTGGATGCTCTGTTACATGCTCTAATAGTGCCTGATATCCTTCCACCAGAGCAGGGATCACTGTTGTAATTAGGTAATTATTTGGGTAATTAATTGTTTAACATCTGTGCCCAATGCCAGGATGCAAGCAAGCTCCAAGAAGGCAGTGTTACTGCCTGCCTGTTCATCCCCAAATCACCAACACTTGCATATGCCTTGCATGAAGCAGGTAAGTGAACATATATGTGTGTGTGGTTGGCATCCATTCTTTGTGCATTCTGTGTTTGTGAATTTGTCCACTCAATCAAATGCATTTGTAGCCTCAACATCAATACTTGCCACACTTCTGTGGTCATTTTTGGGCATCATAGAGCAGTGAAACATTTGTCACCCAACACATACGTTCCCAAGTGAAGTACGACAAAGCAATGCTCCACCATCTTGCTCCATCTCTCATGCTGTAAACAAGAGTCTTTTTCTGATCTATTAAATGCTAGGTTGTTGGGGTGGATTTTTTTTGTTGCATTTTTGTTCATAATGGCCCCCAAGAACAGTGCTGAAGTGCTGTCTATTGTTCCTGATTACAAGAAAAATATGATGTGCCTTACAGAGAAAATATGAGTGATAGAAGTTTCATTCAGGCTCAAGTTAAACAGTTCAGGCTGTGAGCCATGACTTCAGGGTTAACAAATTAGATGTATGTTAAATAAGGTATCTTTCCATAAAAGTAAACATTTAAAAAGTATACATATTAATCAGTCAACAAAAATGTTGTGATGAAACAAGCAGCAGCATGTACCTGTAGTTTGAGTTTTTCAGGAAACTGAGGTGAGAGGACTGCTTGAGCCCAGGAGTTTGAAGATGCAGCGCTCTATGACTGCACCACTGCACTCCAGCCTGGGCAACATAGTGAGACCCTATCTCCTAAAAACAAAAAAAAAATTGTAATCAGAGGCCCTAAGGAACCTAACCCTATATTTCCCCTAGGAGCAATGGTTTGGTATTTGCTAATTCAGTGTTCGTAGAGACTTTATACAACTAATTACTTTGAAAAATGAGAAATAACTGTATACATATTAAATGTATATGTGTATATATATTTTACAAATGTGTGAGTATATATGCACATGTATATGTATGTATGTTTAGTAGTATTTAACCATTTTGGTGTTATATACCTGTTGTAAAAATTTAAGGAAGATGTGGATAGCAGGGACTGAGGGCTGGCACAAAGGGAGGTATGTACATATATAGAGCCCTGGGCTATGCATCTCCAGGACAGGATACAGGGTGTTGGCGTTCTCAGTATAGTCTAAGTAAATATTCCTATTCCATAGAATTGTTCAGTGTGTTGACACTTCATGCAAATACATGTATATGCATACATATTTGCATATGATTCTGGGCATTCGCGGCCTCCTATCGAGTACCTCAGGTTAAAATCCTGACAGATAGAGAAAGAATAGATACATAAATATATAATATATGGCACATTCAATTTTACTTCAAATGTTTTACATAGGCTAAAATTGAAATTAAAAATTTGCATTTCACCCACATAACAAGGACTAGACAATTCCAAAATATACGTATCCTCAGAAGAAAGATAATTTGTTGTGAAGCACTGGCTAAAGACATTCCCTAAGGTAAACACAGGCAGAAAACTGAGAGCTGAATATATACACACACACACACACACACACACACACACACACATATCCTTTCTCTCTCTATCTATATATCTATATCTATATCTATATCTATATCTATATCTATATCTATATCTATATCATCTATATCTGAAGAAAGCAGGGAGTGAATAAAGCAGGAAAGACGGAAATAAGGAAAAAAGAAGAGAAACAGAAGTTGGCCAAGAGAAAGGGTCTCTGCATCCTTAAATATTTTACCCCCTACTGTTCACCCCCAAATCACCAACACTTGCTTATGCCTTGCATGAAACAGGTAAGTGAACATAAATGTGTGTGTAGTTGGCATCCATTATTTGTGCATTTTATGTTTGTGAATTCTGTGTGTGTGTGCACACATGTGTGTGTATATGTGTGTGTGTGTGTGTGTATATATATATATATATAGAGAGAGAGAGAGAGAGAGAGAGAGAGAGAGAGAGAGAGCAAGAATACCAAGGTTAACCTGCCCCATTTGCTTTTCTAAGATTCTCTGGATGCTCAGGTCTATATGGCAGGTAGTAATGTAAATTTAAGCTTCTCTGACATCTAAGTTCTTTGGAGACAGTAACTATTAAACATCTGACTCTATGTCCCTTGAATAACAGACATTTCTTAGTAAAGCTGTTAATTAGGTTTGTTGGTTGAGGATGAAAATAGAAAGACACCAGAAGGAAAAAAAAATTTGTCCCTGTAAATGGTCCTGTGGAAACTGTGATAGTAACTAAAACAATTACACTGTTAATAATTTAATGTTGGCTGAAAACTATACAATTGTGAGTGATTTATACAGACCAGAGTTGGCATGTGTTGTACCACAGGGGGATGTGAGGTCACCAAGAAACCACTTCACAGTTTTCCCAGAAGTATAGAGTCAAAAAGGTCACTTGTGGTAAAAGATCTTTTGGATTAGTCTTTTAAATCAATGCATGAATTAAAGACAATTTACATATAAATAGGCTAATACTCTAATTTGAAATTAAATGGATTTTTAAAAGATTTAAGTAACTGCAGAAAAGGTCAGTTAGGCAGTAAGTATACATAATGTGATTCCTGAAAACTGCCTGTCTTGTTGGTTTATTAATATTTTGTATTCATTGTCAGTGTTGTTCTAAAATTGTGTGCATAATTAGCAATGCACCAAAGTCAAAGACAGGCCCCCAAAGTAAGGAAAGCTGAATCTACAAATCAGTTAAGGAAGGGCAAGTCTAGATTTGGACATGAAAATAGTCAAAATTAACCTTTGCCTGCATATTAATACACATTAGATTCAAATATATCACAACATATTCTAAATAAGCATGGCATCACTCGCTCCAGTTAAATTTACCTTGGCATTTAGCCTCACTGATAAATTTTCAACCCTTCCAAAATACAAAAGCTACAGTGGTCTTCTGAGTTATCACAACAGGATCACGATTGTAATTTGAAATCCTGATTCCCTTTTTAGGGAGTAGAAACCTGGAGTTTTTCCAACTGTAATGAAAGGATAGAGCAAAACTTCCATAGGATCAAACCACATTCCACTACCGCCACTCCTCTGAACATTAATGTACCTTAAAACATATTGGACCATAGGATGAATACATGGAGCAGGGGCAATTTTAGGACAATGAAACTATTCTATATGATACTATAATGGGAGATACATGATGTTACATACTTGTCCAAACACACAGAACTATGACAAAAGAGTGAGTCCTAATGGAAACCAGGGACTTGTAGCAATATTGGTTAATCAATTCTAACAAGTGTGCCACACCAATGCAAGATATTAACCATAATGAGCACTGTGGGCAAAGGCAGAGGGGATTTGTGGGAAACCTCTGTACTGTCCTTTCTGTTCAGTTTTTCAGTAAAACTAAATTTGCTGTAGAAAATCGTCTGTTTTTTAAAATGGTGAACCAAATGTAATTGTACACTCAAAGACACTTGTTTTAGACAAACGATTTACAAACTATATACAGTAGAGCCCTAATGGTCCTAGGAGATGATTCTCTGGCCATTTGGTTTGGGGATGTTTGGGAAAATAGAGTAGGAGAGAAGAGGGAGCAATGAAGAGATGACTGCTCAAGCCGGCCCCTTATCTTTACCCCTGTTTCAAACAAAGCAACACCCTTTCCATCTGTTGTACATAATGTTTCTCCACATTGGAGCCCAGTAAAGAAGGGTTTCTCAGCTAAAGAAAAAAAAAAAAGACATGAAAATCACCAATATACGCCCAATAAAATATCTTGCTGTAAATCAGCAACTCAAAGCAGAAGAAATTATAAAAACCTTGCTAATAATCCCATACACTAATTCCCCCAGCTACTTAATAAACATGTAACTAAAACTTTCTGCCTGACCATTATTTCCTATGAATGGGCTAAGCAAAAGCTAAATGACCACCTTGAAAGAACTCCAACTAAGAAGTATTTATTTTACATCAACAATGACGTACCAGTACTCTGCTAGAACATGCAACATGCTTTGGAAAGACAGGTGAAATACAAAGCATAGTTCCGGCCCTCCAGAAGCTTATCATCTTACAGGACAGAAAACATGAACACACAAAATGCAAAAACAATATAATATGCTGAGGCACCCAGCACCCACCTTGATAAGCTAAAAAATAGATTTCGGGTCTTCTGTCAAGTGTTAACAAACTGTCAACTCTGAATAATGTGAGGGCCAGTATGAATGAGAACATTCCAATCCCCAGTTAAGCTCCACTTTCCTAAATCTTCATCTCCCTTTAAAAAAGCAAAGTGAAAGCTAACATAGTCTATCAGAAATGGACAGTGTCCTCATAAAAGACATATGTAAAAAGGTCAGGAGGTGGAATATAAGCAGTGCTTACGATTCTATCATATTCAATTCTATACACACCTCTTCTCAAAACTGGTGTTCCCCTATCAGTAGTCACTAACAAGTTAGTTCTCAAGATCTTGCAGATCATGGGGTGGTTTCAAACAAAGGCACAATGGGCCAGAGAATCTGGCAACCTCTCTCAGGGACTATTGGGAAATGCCCTGACGGCAGCAGAAACAGCCTCCAATGAGGATGGCTTCCTGCCCAAGACCTCCTCACCCTCCTCTTGCAGAAATAAACAACTTAGACACCATTTTCCTCTCTAATATTCAGCACTACACTAAAGAGAAAAGACTCCGCTGTTGATGACAGGAGCTGGGCTTTTTTTTGTAAGTTTGTGTGTTATGCTATAAATTACCCTGTTGGCGGGTGTAAAAATAAATATCCATGTATATAGATGTGTATACACACACGCACAATCACACATAGAGAATATGTTATAGTTAAAACCATGCTGTCGACAGCCACTCAAATCTAGAGCAATTTATGGCTCTAAATGCAGTCACACATTCAGGATAAAGACAGGAGGATAATAAATACTTTTGAATATTACCAGCATAATAAACTGCCTGAGGAGCTTAAACATTTGCAACACAGCCTTGTTGGCTCACACTGAGACCAGCAGACCTGTTGCTAGTGAGACTGAAAGATCAAACATGATTAAAAATGCAAACATGCTGCATCCAAATGGCACACTTTATTTGACAATGAACCCTGGACTCAGAGGCACCACTGCAATCTAGGAGCAAAGTGCTTTTGGGTGATTCGTTTGCCCACTGAGACCAGCTACTGAGGAATCACAATACAAGTCCCTCTTAAAGTAGGCAGAGTTCTTTATATTCATTAGTAATTCCAACTTGAGACTGTCCTTTGAGAAAACGATTTATTTTTTCACTGAGAATTGATGGTTTGTGTTTTGTCAAAATGAGCCCCAGAAGTTGTTAAGAACTTGCATAATACATTAGCTATGAGTATCCTTTTACTGAAACTCGTAAGGCAGGGAGTGATGTCAGGGTTTTAAAAAGATTCTCGTGACCATAAGACACAGGAATGACAGCGGAAGGAAGCCAGTTCTAGCTTGGAGTTTTAGGAACAAGCCAGTTTCCTTGTTGTCTCAGTATCATTTGATTCTATAGTATGTTATTTCTTTTATTTACATACATATGACATTCAAGATTTCTTTTTAAATATCCATAAATTCAAAGCAGAATACAATGTCACAATGTCTTCAGTCTCAGAATAAGATGCTGAGAAGACAATGCATAAACAAGTGATTCCCCCTGCTTTTTTTTTATTTTTTTGAGACAGGGTGTTTGCTCTGTTGCCCAGGCTGGAGTGCAGTGGCACGATCTCAGCTCACTGCAACCTCTGCACCCTGGGTTCAAGCAATTCTCCTGCCTCTGACTCCCTAGTAGCTGAGACTACAGGTGCCTGCTACCACACCTAGCTAATTTTTGTAGCTTTAGTAGAGACGGGGTTTTGCCATGTTGGCCAAGCTGGTCTCGAACTCCTAACCTCAAGTGATCTGCCCCCCTCGGTCTCCCAAAGGTATAAGCCTTCGCACCTGGCCAAACATATGATTTCTTAAGGAAGGGCTTCCAAGAAAAACTGCTTAGGGCACGGCAAGAAGTAGAACAGGCAAGAAGCCAAGAGAGAGTGTGATTCAGGGTAGAATCCTTTGAGGGAAGTTTTCCCACCAGAGGCAAGGAAACTGGGCTTTCATTCTCCTTCACCAATCACTCAATAGCTAACAGCCACCCTGGGGGTTCCTAAACTCCAAGCACTTCCAGCTCTCAGCAGACCTAGTGGAGCCAGCAGCTCCAATTGGTCCTGCGAAAACCACTGCCAAAGCCGCTATTGGAAGGTAAATACACAAGTTCAGGCAGGGATCACAGAGTGTTGAAGGGTACCAGGGCAGTGCTCTGACACCTTCTGCTACAACAAAGAAGCAAATGGTCCAAAAATCAAAATGAGGGTAGAATAAGGTTGGAGAATTCAAAACGTGCAGAAAGAAAATAAAAGTCTCCCTCCTCTTACCCCACCTTCCACTCACCCTTCACCTAGTCCTTTCCAAAGGTAACCTTTGTTTATAGTTATTTTAATAAATTCTTCCAAGGAAAACACACACACATATACTATGTATCTATTTAAATATTCTCTTAAAAAATATTCAGATTGGACTACTGTTCCACTGTTCCACTTCTTGCTTTTTTTCACTTAAGACTATATCTTGTATTCTAGATAGACAGATGGTAGATTAGACAGATAAACGCAAAGAGGAAGGAAGGGAAGGAAAAATGGATGGGTGGATGGATGGATGGATAGATGGACGGATGGATAGATGGATGGATACTATACTTCACTGATTTAAAGATAAACGGTTTTCCACATTTTAACATTTCTGAAATCAGGCTGTCTTATACTTGACAGCATTTTAGATTTGATAAAATGCAGTTGATAGATACATAGCTGTTTATGGATGGACTGACAGTTCACATAAAACTTTGCCACTCGAGAAGCAGTGCAGGATAGTAGCTAAGCGTATATTAACACATTGCCTATTAATGAGATACTTTTGTACTTGAGGAATAAGCACCTCTTTTGATGGGGCTAATACTTTTAATAATCTGATAAATTGTGTTTATTAACTTTTAATTTAAATTTTCACAATGAGTCCATACATGAGTTTGAGTTAGAGTTTTCTATTCTGTGTTGTCTCTCTCAGACTTCAGTATCTGTGTTACATTGACTTCATAAAAACACACTGGCTATTTTCTTTATCTGTTCTATGGACAATTCTGTTTATTTTTATAATTCTTTGACTATGTAACACATTTACTGAGCATTCAAAATTCAGAAAGTACCAAAGGGCATGAGTAAAAAAGTATCTCTACCCATCTTCCAGCTGCCTAGTCCCTTCTCTGAGATGCAACCATTGTTATCAGTTGTTTTTGTGTTCCTTTATAGTTGTGTATTATACATATACATATGCACAAGCACACACACATTTACTCAAATGCTGGTACAATAGACACGGTGCTCTGCCTCTTGCTTTTTTTAAACTTCGTGTATTTTGTAGATTGTTCCATAACTATACACAGAACCTCCACATCCTATCTCACAACTTCACAGTACTCCATTATGCAGATATAAAATTAATTTTACCAGTTCCCATTTTTAAATAGTATTAACATTATCTGTTCCTTGAAATTCAAAATAATTTGCTTCTGAAAGCATAAAGACCTGTGGCTTTTTAAGATCTTTGATAATTGCTTCAGATTTTTCCATTATTAAAATTCTTCTCTTTCCTCTTGAATAAGTTTGGGTAACTTATTTACCTATTTAAAAAATTCAGTTATTTTTGCAAAAGTTCTCCTTTGAGTATTTTAATTTCTTTGGCCATGGTTCTTTATCTTTTTTCCTTTTTCCTTTTTTTTTTTTTTTTTTTTTGGGGGATAGGGTCTTACTCTGTCACCCAGGATGAAGTGCAGTGGCATGAACAGGGCTCACTGCAGCCTAAACTTCCTGGGATCAAGCGAGCCTCCTACCTTAGCCTCCTGAGTAGTTGGGACTACAGGCATGCGCCAGTACCCCTTTCTAATTTTTGTTATTTTTTTTTGTAGATAAAGGGTTTTGCCATGTTGCCCAGGCTGGATCTGAACTCCTGGCTCAAGCCATCCAGCTGCCTTGACCTCCCAAAGTGTTGGGATTACACACTTGAGCCACTGGGCCTGGCTGCATCCCCTTTTTTGTTTTTGTACTCCCTAACTTTTTGAGTAACTGAATTTCATTGCTTGGCATTGTTTTCAAGATGTGTTAGTCCATTTTCACACTGCTGATAAAGACATACCCAAGGCTGGGAAGAAAAAGAGGTTTATTTAATTAGACTTATAGTTCCACATGGCTGGGGAGGCCTCAGAATCGTGGTGGGAGGTGAAAGGTTCTTCTTACATGGTGGTGGCGAGAGAAAATGAGGAGGAAGCAAAAGCAGAAACCCCTGATAAAACCATCAGATCTTAGGAGACTTATTCACTATCACGAGAATAGCATGGGAAACACTGGCCCCATGATTCAATTACTGCCCCCCATCCCTTCCACAACATGTGGGAATTCTGGGAGATACAATTCAAGCTGAGAATGGAGACACAGCCAAACCATATCACATGGAGACAGTATTTGATCTTATTTATGATTCTTATGGATTTGTTTTTAAATTGGAAAACTTAATTTCTTATTTTTATCTTTATTATTTAGTCATTTCTGCATTCTTTCTGTTTGTTTTGGCTGTTCCTTTCTTAAGTCAGATGCAGAATTTCTTTATGTTTATTCTTTTTTAATTATTCAGGTGTTTAAGGCTATATACATTTTCTTCTAAGCAACACTCTAGCTGTAGCCCATAAGTTCACATGTGTGATATTTTCATTATCAATGGTGTCTAGATATTTTTCAAGTTGGGTTTAAAATGTTTCTTTGAATTAAGAGTTGTTTATCAAAGAGGTTTTTTTGTTTTTTGTTTGTTTTTGAGATGGAGTCTTGTTCTGTCCCCTAGGCTGAAGTACAGTGGCGTGATCTTGGCTCACTGTAACCTCTGCCTCCCGGGTTCAAGCAATTCCCCCACCACAGCCTTCTAAGTAGCTGGGATTACAGGTGTGTGCCACCACACTCAACTAATGTTTGCATTTTCAGTAGAGACAGGGTTTCACCATGTTGGCTAGGCCGGTCTTGATCTCCTGACCTTTGGTGATCTGCCCGCCTTGGCCTCCCAGAGTATCAAAGAGTTTTAAAATATCCAGATTGTAAGGTTTTGATAAAACTGATTTCTAATTTATTATATTGTAATCAGAGGATGTGGATTTTATTTGTACTTCAACTTCTTGAAATTTCCTGCAATTTCTTCTTAACTTATAAAGGCCATGTGATTGTATTACATTACTCTATTATTCGATATATTTTGAACCACACATGTTAGAGGGGCTTTCATGTCACAAACACATTTCAACGTTGTTTGTAAAACTTTTTGCATTTTCTAATCACCATAAGTGAAGTGATTAGAAAACACATCAGGGCCTGTGTGGCTCAGAATTTGGGGCTTGCCTTGCATAGACACAACCAGTAACTCTTACTCTTGTGCCAAGTGATGTAAGTGCTCTGGGAAAATGCTTCTATACCTCTCTCACCCACGGTCATTGAAGAAATGGTGACTGAGTCTAAATGTCAGAAGGGTTGTGGGTTGTGGATATGGCAAGTGTGAAACTGCAGACAACAAAGATGTATGCTGCTTTGTGGTGGGGACAGGATTTCAGCAGTGGAAAGGCCTAAACAAGAAAAAGAGAAATTAATTCATGAGTGTAACAGAATCTTGCATAAAGAAATTGCAGTAGTAGTAGTACCCGTAGTAGTAGTGGTGCTGAATACCGTATCTATTTCCTTTCATCAGAATCTGCCGGTTCCATTTCATAATTCAGAGGTCTCACAAATTCAGGCAAAATTCACAACTGTGGACATAGGAACTTAGGTACATTTTGCATTAATAAACAATTGAGGCTATCCTTAAATTTAGGTTGCAACATAACATACACGAAATCTGATACCATTTCTTCACATTGGCAACTAGAAGAGCATTGAACACAAAACTAGAAATTGTTTTATTTTTATAAAATATTTAATAAGATTTAATTAAAGTGTCAAAAATCCTGCTACATTGAAATGTTTGATTTAAATGTTTATTAGCTAATCTATTCTACATTTTGCTTTAATTCTAATGGATAATTTTGAATATTGTGCAAGAAATGTGACTTTCTAAAAAACATTAAAATTTATTTTGACTTTTCTAATTTTTATAATTAATTTATATGCTTGAGGAAAATATATTCAGATTGTATACATTTTAAATACAAATGCAGTTTAATTTATAATTCGTTAGCTCAGGGGTCAGAAAACTTTTCCTGTAAAGGACCAGGCAGTAAACATTTTGAGATGTTGTAACTACTCTTCTCTGCCATTGTAGCATAAAAGGAATCACAGATAATGCACAGGTGAATGGGGTGGCTAGTGCTGGCCCTGGGCCTTAGTTTGCAGATCCCTGTATTAGATCATAACTGCCAACAGACATAAAGTATCTTTAAAAAACAAACAAACACCTTGATTATAACAACATAACAATTTTACTGAAATGAAGGTAAGAAAAATAACTTATTTGGAATAAATATATAATAATTTAAGAATTATTTCAGTCTTTTAAAAAAAACTTGCTAAAATGTCATCAGCGCAATAATGGAACATATACAATAATAATCGAGTTCTGTTGTCTTTGATATTTGGCCAATTTTCAATCATATAAAAGCTAGGGTTTCACCTATACCTTTAGATTTTGTCCTTAAAAAAGTTACATTGTCATGGCAGAAGATAAGAAACATTCCTTTAATGGCGTATTAGCTGGATTTGATAATTTTTAAGTATTTAGACAGATGGTATATGGCCTCCTTTTTGCCCTGGGCCCCATGAACCTTAGATGTAGGCCTCAATACAACAGTGATCAAGAGACAAAGCCCCTGCTGTCTTGAATTACAGTCTAGTAAATTCTAGTGCACATCCATTGACTCAAATTTAGACCAGTTAATCATCCATTCTCACATGCACTCCTGCAATAGTTTTTTTTTTTTTTTAGACCGGGTCTTGCTCTGTCGCTCTTGCTGGAGTGCAGTGGCATGACCTCAGCTCACTGCAACCTCCACTTCACAGGTTCAAGCGATTCTCGTGCATCAGCCTCCCAAGTAGCTGGGATTACAGGCGGGTACCACCACGTCTTGCTAGTATTTGTATTTTTAGTAGAGATAGGGTTTCACCATATTGGCCAGGCTGGTCTCGAACTCCTGACCTCAAGTGATCTGCCAGCCTTGGCCTCCCAAAATGCTGAGATTACAGGCATGAGCCACTGCACCCAGCCTAGAATAGCTTTTTTATTGCTCTCTCTACGTCTATTCTTACCCTCCCCAACCTATTTTCCACACAACAAATTAATATAAACTATCACCTCTGTCCTAAAAGTTCTTCAATTGTTTTTCATTACATTACAGATAAAATCTAAAGTCTTTTGTTATTATTGTCATTATTATTTTTTGAGATAGAATTTTGCTCTTGTCACTCAGGCTGGAGTGCAATGGCACAATCTCGGCTCACTGCAATCTCCACCTCCCTGGCTAATTTTGTATTTTTAGTAGAGACAGGATTTCATCATGTTGGTCAGGCTGGTCTGGAACTCCTGACCTCAGGTGATCCACCCACCTCCCAAAGTGCTGGGATTACAGGTATGAGCCACCATGCCTGGCCCAAAGTCTTTTTTTTTTTTTTTTTTTTTTTTGAGACAGAGTCTCACTCTGTCACCAGGCGCCAGGCTGGAGTGCAGCGGAACAATCTCGGCTCACTGCAACCTCCACCTCCCGGGTTCAAGCAATTCTCCTGCCTCAGCCTCCCAAGAAGCTGGGACTACAGGCGCACGCCACCACACCCAGCTAATTTTTGTATTTTTAGTAGAGACAGGGTTTCACCATGTTGGCCAGAATGGTCTCAATCTCTTGACCTCGTGATCCGCCCGCCTCGGCCTCCCAAAGTGCTGGGATTACAGGCGTGAGCCACCGTGCCCAGCCCAAAGTCTTTTTGTAATAACATATGATGCTCTCTAAAATCTTGCTCTTGCCTATCTTCCAGCTTTATCTTGTGTGCTTCCTTCCTTGCCCAGTATTATCTGGCCTTTTATTATACTTCTACTAACACACAGAGGCATTTCTTGCCTCAGGACCTTTGCACATGCAGTCATCTGGCTACAGTGTTCCTCCTTTCCCTACTCCCTTTTCGGGGCTACTTCTTTTCATTTTTACATCTCTACTTAAACATTATCACCTCCAAAAGGATTTATAGGTCCATTCAGTCTAATATAAATGACTTGTTATTTTCTGTCACTGCACCCTGTTCAATTTCCTTCAGAGCCCTAGGAAGAAAACCTGTAATTCTATATATTTTTCTCTTTACTTGTATATTTCCTATTCTGTAAGCTCTTTTAGAACCAGGATAATTTGTATTTTGTTTATCACTTCTAGTGCCCACAATGCCTGGAAATCATAGATATTCAAAAGATAGTTTTTTAAAAAAGTAAATGAATATTAATTTATTTGTTGAACAAATAAATGTAAAATGAAGTGGATAGGCACATTCTGGACCTGTCAAACCATTCCAGCACAAAGCCTTTATTCCCAGAAGGATAGCAATATCAGGGTCTCCCAAACTAATGATTTTCAAACTCACTCAGATCCTTTCTTCATGCTGTCTTTCCAAGCTGAATTTCCTTCCCCCACTTCTCTCTGCCTTCTCAAATATTTATTTCTTTCACTAACTCAAACATAATTCTCTCCTCAAGTCTTTGGTATCCCCTTTCAGCCCAAATAATAGGTCTTTCAATTTCTACATTTATTATCTGAATCATTCACTTTAGTATCATCTTATGGTGCCTAATTCTTTCAAAATCTAAGTTCCCACCATAGTGTATGTGGTAGAGACCATGTGCACTTAATTCAGCCAGCAGCATGTAGTGGAACCCCAAAACATATTGAAATCATTGACAGCCTTGGCTGGTGTTCCCCATCTGACTCTTACATCCCACTCCAGAAAGTAGACCCTAAACAAAGGCTTACAACTGGGTAGTTTATTTTGGGAAAAGAATCCTAGACAATAGAATTGGAAAAGTAGGGAGTGTGAAGAGTCTTGGGAAAAATGCTATCTTAAATCAGATTCCCTAGAAGTACACCCTGAAATGGGTATGCTTGTACAAGAAATCGATTGAAACAGTGCCCTCAGGAGAAAGCTATGGAGAAATGAGGGAGAAGGATGGGACAGGGAAGAAGCCAAAAAAAGATGTGGCTTCAGCTGGAATCCAACCATGGCCCAATCCCAGGAGTATGGACAGGAGTATGAAAAATGAACAGCACCACAGAGTTATTCCCCTTGACAGCTTCAGTTAGTCCCTGGCTGTGGACTGCCCTTGACCAGGCATAGGAGATCTTTTGACATATTCCTGGGGAAGTTAGTTTCCCTCAATAGAGGGTTAATTCTCCTGAGATGGGTTCAGCTGTGAGACCTTAGTATCCAACACTCTAAGCAGCTGGGGCATGGGTGTGCTGACACACTAATGGTGGTCTTGGTAGGGGACTAACAGCATCCTCTACAGAGGGAAATACAATGTAAGTATAAATTCTCAAGTCGATAACAACTATGGGCACCTAGGGCTCAACCTGCTGGACTCTTCTGAGAAAACTTACGTGCTTCAGATGTATATGTATAATGTGCTTCAGACATGTCTGAACAAGGCATGGAAGAGATCATTTATCCACCAACTCCCAGTCCCCACCAGTCCGGTGTTACTCCGTGGGTTAATAACTCTCTTGTACTTCGAGGTTGCCAGTCTCACTCCCAAGGTGGCAGAAAAGCCCTAGTTGAAAATAGGGATGCCCAGTGCCACAAAGACAAGAGGCTTTAGGTCACACTTGCCCTAACCTGGTTTCTACAGTGATGGCCCTAATAGAGAAAGTGAGACAAGAGGATGTGAGATGGGTCACAGGAAGTGTCCAATCTGTTAACTAACTTTTCCTAGATCTTTGGAGAATTAACTACTCTGTCCTACTGCTATGCATGACAGAAGCCCTACCAGGGGGGGATAACTGGCCTTCTCATTAGCTCCTGGCCTTCTCATTGGCTGCTGGCCTTCTCAATGGCTAGCTGGCCTTCTCATTGGCTCCTGGCCTTCTCATTGGCTAGCTGGCCTTCTCATTGGCTCCTGGCCTTCTCATTGGCTAGCTGGCCTTCTCATTGGCTACCGGCCTTCTCATTGGCTACTGGCCTTCTCATTGGCTAGCTGGCCTTCTCATTGGCTCCTAGCCTTCTCATTGACTAGCTGGCCTTCTCATTGGCTGCTGGTCTTCTCATTGGCTAGCTGGCCTTCTCATTGGCTCCTGGCCTTCTCATTGGCTAGCTGGCCTTCTCATCAGCTGCTGGCCCTCTAATTGGCTAGTTGGGCTTCTCATTGGCTCCTCTTAGGTGTCTTGGGCTGTCTGCCTGATACACATTTTCAGTTAGGCAGGTCATGTGACCTTACAGACCAAGGTTAAGCAAAAGAGAAATGAAAATTAACTTATTAATCTTACGGCAGTATTGGGCTCTCCCTGTTTTTCTCAGGGTGCCTGGCACGGATGATGTTATTTCATTCTTTGATGATGATTATGTGTGGAATGTTTCATATAAAAATTCCAACGTTGTGTTTCATGAGAGCCTGAGACGGCAGGCTCTATATACTGGTGATGATCATAATCTGTATATAGCGCAAAGTAGTCCCTGAACAACATTTTAATGGCAAACGGTGATTCCGTCCCCCAACAAATGAAATAAAAAATGATAAATTCCTACATTGACACAAATCTGCAAAACAGTACATTTCCTCCAATTCATATAATCATTAAGAAGTATCATTTGTGAGGGGTTAGAAACATATAATATCCAACCTTCCTGTTTAACAGAGACCAGCGAGGACTCAAATGCACAGTTCATTACTGTCATTATGAGAGAATTTCTGCCAACAAGTTACAGGCAAGTTACTATCGTTCAATCATGTGGCTAATAGGAATAATTTCATGGTAATTGGCATATTCTAGACAAGAGAAGAACTCAAATGGCTGTGGAATCATTAATGATTTATGCTGACTTTCATGGTAAAAATGACAATATATTAGTTTACCAGATGCTAGATCAAGCCATGGGCCATTAACAGGAGGGTGTTCTCAGAACGTTTTCAGAACAAATACCAGCTAGTTTATTTTCAGCTTTCAGACATAATCACATGCATCCACTATCAGATCCACCACAATGCTGTCAGATATATCATAAATTACAGGCTCCACGGGCTCATTATCGGCTCTTATTCGTAAAAGCAACACGTTGTCCTGGCAAGACCCAAAATATTAAATGAGTATTTAAAGAAACTGCAAAATGTGTTGTTTTGGAAAAATGAAATCCTCCTTAAAACTATGTACGGTATTCAAGTTTTCAAAATGTCCTTCATCCTCAATTTTCCCTCAATATTTGTTTTTGTTTTTTTTTTTTTCATTTTTTTAAGAAAAGCAAAGAAAAAAGCAAATTCCTGTCCTGTCAGGAAAGCTTTTAGGCCAAGTCTCTTAGGAACTGGGTGTCATTTATTAGTAAACTTAATATGATGCCTTCAGAAGAACAGAGGTGCTGGCATCAAATAAACAGGTTTAAAAAAATAACACTCACTCCAGGATATTTAATGTACACTACGTTAGTAACCAGGACAACTCTTACTTCCCAGCAATCTACAGCGTAGCTACGTTGGTATGAGAAAAAGCTTCCATCTTTCCTGAATCTTCAGAACAAATGTAAAGCTTATTAAAATTCCTCTTCTGTCTTGAATATGTACAAATGTAAAGCTTATTAAAATTCCTCTTCTGTCTTGACTATGCACAATGCTGCTCTCCCAATACCGAGCAATCGTATTTGGAGACATTGGGATGTTTGCCAGACAGAAATGAAATAAATAAATACATGGGAGAGTTTCAGTTTCCAACTCTTGATGGCATCACTCTTGCCATTTCTGGTGATCAGATTATCCACCTAGAAAGTTTAAGAAAACAGGTCTTCCGGTTAGCACTTAGTGGGCAAAGGGCTGAGTTTCCAGAATCACAACTGTAATCGTTGGGGCTGCTCTTTGTTAATGGGAAAAAGCACCACATTAAAGCTACCAGGGTCTGGTGTATGCACCGCATGATCTGTGACTACGAGTTGTGTGTGCGACATGATTCCTTGTGATTACCACCTATATGGACAGTCATTGTGCATGAGCGCATTGGTAGCCAGCCGCCGCCAAAAACAGGATGGCATTCTTCCATCGTGATTAGAGGTTTTGTGAGCGTTTTGGGGTGGGGGACGCTTTCTCAGTGAAGACTCTTCCGCCCCATTCACGTTCATTCAGCTCTTTCTAGGGGAAGTTAAAAGCTGCAGTGATAATCCCTTAAGGACAACTTGGAAGAGTATAAAAGGTGCAGTGTATAAGCAATTGGATGAGAAAGCCTTCTATGTGGAAAGTTACTGAATGGGTGGCCGAGGGTGGTGTGAGTGGGGAGAAAGGGGCAGCTTTTCCTTTCTAAGGTGGGGAGCAGCAGGAATATCATGGCACTTCAATTCCCTTTAATCATCTTGATTTCTACGCTGTCCCTGCCCCTGGTGTCACCTTGTTTTGCAGTGCCACACCAACTAGCTCCTCGCTGCCATTTTGCTCTCAAAGAGGGAGGGGGGAGCAATGTGATTTTTGGTAAGGACCCAGTTTCTCACTGAATGCCAACTCAGCCAGCTGGCACCGAACAGGCCAAGCCTTCTTCAGAAGGGGTTAGCAAAACCCAAATTAGCATGCTCCATTTTAAAAACTTGCTTTTATTTAAAGACTAATTCATGACAAACAGTGGCTCCCGCACTGAGGTCTGGCGCCCCAGGGGCTGGCACCCAACCAAACACATGCAACTAATTGCCACCCTTGGATGACACGCAACTAACAAGCTCCATTTTGAGGCAGTAGATTCACTAAGAATGTAACCCCGGAAGGCAGCAGAGGCAGAAAAGCTCCTTTCATAACCCTGTCCTAGGCTAACCATGGCAGCAGAGCGCCTGAAAAACACTTTTGTTTCCTTGCACCACCAATTTATCTCCACGGAGGGCTGCAAACATGGCTAAGGCTAACTTGCTGAAAAGGGATCAAGGGCACTGCAATCCCCACTCATGGTTATAGGAGGCAGGGGTTCTGCTTTTCTCTTTGCTCGAGGAAATACACAAAATTGCCTACTGTCTTGAAACTCTGCATCCTGCACCATTTGCAAATCTATCAACCCCCAGTACTTCTCCTTATACTTGGGTTCAGATGCTCTCAGGCAAGCAAGGGCTCCGGAGCCAGGATGCCTAGGTTCAAATCCCAGCTCCACCATTCATTAGCAATTGGCAAGTATTTTAACCCATCTATGCCTCAATTTCTTCGTCTATAAAGTGGGGAGAATATTAGCACCTACCTTACTATGAGTATGAATGAGTCAATGTTAGGACAATGCCTGACATATCATCACTCTTTTATGAAAGAAGCCCTTTGAGTCTGAGATAGCTCGGCCTTAAAAAGAAAAAAATTCCCTTTGCATATTCTGCATTTTAGTCAAAATTCTTGCTTTCTTGTAAACTTCCCAGAAATTCAATCCCTAAGCCTTTGTTCACCATTCTTTCTCCTCTCAACTGTCCTTCCTCCATTGCACAGCCCTGAATGACTAAATCTCATCCATCCTCCAAAACTCTTCTTCAATGGCACCTCCTCCAAGGAAACTTCTCTGCCATCCCAGCTGCCATGAATCCCAGCATTCTTGGCATGCCCATGGCAATTTCTACAAACAAATGACTCCATTTTATGTGCCTGTTATATTTCCTTTTCTAGATGGACAGATCCTTTTGAGCATAATCCATGAGTAACTAGCACACAGTAGGTACTCAATGAGTATTTGGTAAAGAAGTAGATGGTCGGATGAAAGACTTGCTCTGCATAAATGAGTAGCTTTATACTATGATTATGCTGGGCATTACTTAATAGGTAGGACAGGGGAATCATTTCTTAAGGACTTTCATAGTTGCTTTGACCCAAATTAAGAGTTCTATTTAACTTGTCATCCACTGAGGCTCATAAATAAAATCTATCAGGGAAATTTGTCAATTACCATCTTAGTCAGTTCAGGCTGCCATAACAAAACACCACAGATTGGGTGGCTTAAACAACAGAAATTAATTTCTCACAGTTCTAGGGACTGAAAGTCCAAGATGGTGGTGGTGGCAGATTTGGTTTCTCCTGAAGCCTTTCTCCTTGGCTTGCGTATGGTTGCCGTTTTGCTCACTTTGTCACATGGCCTTTTCTCTGTATGCTTGCTTCCCTGGTATCTCTTCTTATAAGAGCACCAGTCACATTGGACTAGGCCCCACCCTTATGACCTCATTTAACCATAATTAACCTTTAAAGAGGTAATTAAGGTTACCTTTAAAGGCTGTCTCCAAATACAGCCTTTGGGGATTAAGGCTTCAACATATGAATTCAGGGGAATGCAATTCAGGCCGCCACAATAACATATACATATAGAAGCATGAATATTCTGTCTATCACTTAAGTATATAGGAGGAACTTAAACAAAGGAGGTCCACAGCAAGCCTTTGCTCCTTAGGACCTGGCACTCAGATCTTCATTCTGTTAGCAAAAATTCAGACAGTGGAAGCAAATGTGGCACTCAAACACGCAACTGTTTTATCTAGATGAAAAATTAAGCTTTCTTTGGAATTTGTGGGATTCATTTGAGGGCTCAGCTGATTCTCTCTTAGAGGCAGGATAACATTGGCACCCCAGGCAGCAGCCACAACCCTGTCTCCTGTTAAAGCCATTGCCTCTCCCAAGAACAAATGGAAATTCCCAGCTAAACTCCTGTGTACTTTCTAGGAGGAGGCTCACTTTGGTCCTTCTATTATCAACGTATCTGAATGTTTTCTTTTTGAAGATGGAACTGCAGCTTTATGTAGCCCTGAAAATCGGAACCAGCTTCTCAGGCCAGCACTCCTTCCTTAGCCACTTCATAATTCAAATTGCTGATATCAGCACACATCATTTGTACTGATTGGACTTTTTCACATTGTTTTAAATCACTAATTTCCTATTAGGCAGATTCCTCACATCGATACCGTAAGCTAATGGCTCCCATGGTATTTGTTCATATATTTCTCTTAAGACACTTAACGCTTTTTACTCGGTAGGAAGATGATTTATAGGCCTATGTATCTTTCTTGCCAGACTTTTTAGCTACTTAAGGTTAGAATTGCATCAAATCCATTGTTTTATCCCAACCAGTGCTTAACATGATATGGCACACATAGCAGAGTCACAGTAAAAGTTTGCTGTAGTTCACATAGACTTTGCCAGGACTGCATATAAGGATTAAGCATCAGATGCAATCGCAAAGGTATCTCATACCATCAGAGGTAAGGCCAACATCTTAGAAAATTAAGATCAAATATCGTCCTTCATTTTTAATTTAAAGCTTCTAGCCAGTTGACCCAGAAACATCCCACACCTCCACCATGACTTACCAATTTGTCTGAAATAATAAAGAGGAAAATGAGAAGCTATTAGCTCCATTTCCATTCTCCAGTCAATCATTGTTCTAAATTATTAATCAGTTGAAGTATTGCCAAGAAATTTTCAGGCCTCTCTCCAAAAGCGTAAAGTAGTCATTTTCAAATGAACAATTAACTATTTTATTCATCTAGAAGTTGTAGAATTTACAGACAAGCTGATTTCTGTGGCTTTTTTCCCCCTCTTTTGAACGCTGGCAGAGGTAAAAGAGGTCTACATGAACCACGGATAGTTTCTTTTCCATCACTAATTTATTAATAACTTAGAGTTATAGAATCCTGTTTGTTTAAAAGGAATGTCCTAAAATATTTTCTAGGCTGAAGCAGGAGGACTGCTTAAACCCAGGAGTTTGAGACTAGCCTGGGCAACATAGGGACACCTGTCTCTACAAAAAAAAAAAAATTAAATTAGCTGGGTATGGTGGCATGTGCCTGTGGCCTTAACTACTTACAAGGCCGAGATGGGAAGATCACCTGAGCCCGGGAGATAGAGGCTACAGCGAACCATGACCGTGCCACTGCACCCCAGCCTGGGCAAAGAGCAATACTCTGTCTCAAAAATAAAATAAAAGTATTTCCTGACCAGTTTAGCATTTGTAATATTGTTCCTAATAGCATGTCATTCTTGACTGATCATTGCTGGCAAAAGCAAAGTGATTAATTGTTACCACCCTGTTTGTCCCCAGGATTAACTTACTAAAGAAGTATAGCTATGGTTTCCGCTTTTGAGGAGCTTACATTCTAGAGGAGATGGTAAAAAAGAAAGATAAATATACAAATGAAACAACTACAGCAAATTTTACCAAAAAAAAAGGAAAGAGGCTAAGATAGAATGGGGAGGTATAGCTTAAATAAGACATTGATAAAGACCTCAGTAGCAGGAATCACCATCCATGGATCAGGAGAATACTGAAACCGGGGACTTCATAGGCAGTCCAATCCAAAGTGTGAATAGTCCATGAAGATTTTTAAAAAGATATATCTAGCTCTGGTCATCAATTGACCTCAGGGACACTAGATTTCCAGTGGCATCCACTTACTTTGTCCTCGTGTTGTTTCACTACTATTACTGCAATTGCTGAGGGGTAATTTTCTGAGCGGGAGGTGTAGCATGCAATTTGCCTTGTCACCCTCAGCTGATGCTCATTAATAGTCCGAACTTTTATGTAAGTGATGTACTTTCAAAGGTAGTGATAGGTGGCTAAAATATTGATTTTTCTTTCTTTTCTACTTTTCTTTTTAAAGGAGGAAAAGTGAGCAATAATTTTTTTTAATTTCAATTATATCTTTTGAAGGCTGCTTATGCATATATTTTTATAACTCTGTCTATGAGAATGAAGCCTCGGACAATTAAATATCCTTTAATTTTGAGATGTATAGTCTGGAAATGCCTACATGACCATCCTAGGCTTTAGGTGCATTTTCGTTGAGAGCCTTAACCCCATATTATATCAGATATATTTACACATCAAAAGACAAAATTGCAACAAATTCAGTTTAAAGATCATAATTGGCTTTTATTTGTGATTCTAGAATCAGACAAAACCTCATTGTATAAAAAAGAATGGGTGTTCCAATGAGCTGAGCAGAGGAGGTTTCCTTTATGGAGAGAAAAGGGATGAAGAACCCAGAAACAAAAACCAAAAGCAAATTGGTTGTTTTCAAGTTAGTTTCTCGTAAAGGTTAAAGCAGAGGGACATCCTTCTCATGCTGGACACAACTGGTCTAGTTGAGGATCTGGCTACTAGTTCTCTCCCCCAGTTTCTTGGAAGGTCAGATGAACAACTCGGTTTTGGCAGGGTGGCCAAAACTTCAGCGCGAGTAACTCTATTTTGGTTTGGTCTGTTGAGCTTGGTGCAAGAGTTCAGTCCAAACCAATGGCCTTCTATAAATTTTATCTGACATACACTAAACAATATTTGTACATGAAATCTGTGAAAAATATCTTTATACTTTTGCACTTAAAACTATTTGCTTATGTGTACTTTGGTTAATTCCATTTTTACAATTGCCTAAAATTTCCCAGAAATCATTATGTAGTTTCAGGAATTCTTAAGTACTGAGAAAACTAACTCATAAAATGTCTCTAAGAGTAGACATTTTAATAATTATTACATTTAGTAATTAATGACAATAGCATAAAATCTCATTTTATTGATGTATCATTAAACATGACATTGTTTAGATTGTACAGTTTCTCCATACACTGAAATCAAAGTACTTTTTCTTTCTCTTTTAGTGCTGAATATTTTCATAGGTCCTTGAAAACCACATTGGCCCTAGTCATTAGGCCCTGGCACCTAAAGACTAAAGAGACAATAGAATGTGTGTGTATTCCCAGGTCTTACACGGCACTAGATAGTGGGGATCTTTTCCCTCTAACTAAAATTGATGCTATAATAACCATGCATGACTCCAGTTAGACCCAAATGAATGTACCAAAATCCCTACTGTTAAAAAAATATTTAAAAACCTTGCCCTCTATTTACAGTGATTTGCACACTCTCCTCTGAGTTTCACTGAGCCCCACTTATAAAAATCATCTTGCTTCTTTAGCAAATTCTCAAACTTTAGTGCATAAGAATCACCCAGAGCGCTTATTAAAAACAGAGATTCCTGGGCCATGCCCCCAAAGAATCTTAGTGAATAGATCTAAGTGGAGCCCAGAAATCAGAGTTTTTAACCTTTTGAACCTTAAAGGGTGTATAAGCCTTTAGAAATATTAGTGGATGTGAGCAGGGTTGATAACCACTGGTAAGATTAGTCTTGACTTGAGTTACTGGACAACTCAAGTCCATTTAGGCTAGTCTCTCTCAATCCTGTCTCATACTAAAATTCCCTGGGGCTTTTAAAACACTTTACCCCCAAGGATTCTGATTTATTCTGCATGGGCATTGGTATTTTTTAAAGCTACCACATAAGCAAATTGAGAAACTAGCCTAAGGGCACTTCTGTCAGAAAGGATTAACCCACACACTGAGGTGATGATAAGGCCTAACCCTCTTACAAAATGCAAACACCAAAATAGAGATTTAGCAAGACTAAAACCCATCTGGAACTCTTGATTCCCAGTTTGTTTCAGCCTCAACACACCCAAGTTAGCCTTATAGTTACAGAACAAGAAAATGAGCCCTTCCCTTTAGTTTTCATCAGCTGGCAGAATGATTTAGTAGCTCTATTATAAAAGCAACTCCATTATAATTACAGTGTTTGAATTATAAACAAAGCAAGAAAAATATAGAAGGAATAGTCCTTTAATGAACACTATAAAACAGAACAATTTCTGGCTACGGTTAAAAGCAAACTCTGAAATATTAAGAGTAAGCTCTCCAGCCCTTTGATTCTTGCCTCTTTCCCATAAGAATGACACTATACATTTTTTCAATTAAGCAGTTTGACAACCTGAAGAAACCCACAGTGCATGATTTAATGAGCATATACTGTGTGCATGGTAATCGGCAAGCTGACAGTTTGCTCATTTCAAACTGACAAGAGAGCACTACACATTAGTAGAAAGGTTTCTTGGGTCTCTTTTCATTAAATAAGCTTTACAGTTGAGGAACATTCCAACTGTACTGGCAAAGCTGTCACTAATGGTCCCCAGGCAACCTTAACTCTCTGTCACTCTCCAAGTCCTCAAGTCTTGATGAAGAAATTGCTTCTTAAAAAACAAAGCACAAACACAAAATATAGATATGTAAAGTTCTCTGGATGTTGTCAGGGGTGATGTGGAGCTTTCTGAGTCATGACTCCACTGGTGATTTCACAGTATGTGCCAGTGTGCGGGATCTTCACACAGACCACTCTATAAACTGGAACTATTTTTAGAAATAATGCCAAAACTGTTAAATTATTCAATAGTTCAGAAATGATTCAGTGTACTGGAAAAAACATAGGCCTTGGTGACAGAGAGATAGGGGTTCAAATTCCGACTAAAATACTTCTCTGTGGCCTTGGTCAAATTACATCATTTCTCAGGGGCTCAGTTTCCTAATTTATGAAACATGGACAATAACATCTACTTTGTATGAAGAAGGTCGTAAAAGCCTTTCACACAGTTACTGATAACACAGGGATACTTAAATAGAGACTAGTTTGCCCACCGAAGTTCTGAGTATGGCGTTTTAACCAAACTAACTATAGTCTGACTCTCCTGAGATTTCTAACCAAACTAACTATAGTCTGACTCTCCTGAGATTTCTACCATGAGCCTTTATTGGAGTTATATAAGAAGAAAAGCAGCTAACATTTATTCACAAATATGATTTTACTTAATCCTATTAAGATTCTGAATTTTAGGTGTTATTATATCTGTTTTTATAAAATCTCAGAAATAAGAAAGGATCTTAGATGTCATATAAGGAATTTCTGACATTTTAACTTTTCTGATTACAAGAAGAAGCTTCTTGTGTTCCCCTCTTTGCTCTGCTTGTCAGAATATTCACAAGTGAATTTTCATGCTCATTGTATCTTTGTAACTCTATTAGCAGGAGTGGTTAGCAGATTTGTTTCCTTATTTTCTATATATATTTTAGTAACCTTATTTAAAATAGTTGACAAGCCACCCTGAAGGAAGTTGAGATTTCTTAGCTAACCAGTAAGATCTGTAATAAGGATCCATGTCACCCGACTCGAGGCTAGGAGATCACATATAACATGAAAATGACATAGAAAACCCCACAAGCAAGTACAGTGAAGCCATAGCTTATTGCGTGGGTCCTATGTCATGAAGAGGGTCAAATATATTAGCCTGTAGCTATAAGAAAAATATATTGAAGCTTCAGGGTCCTTATTTATTTTATAAGGACAATATATATTTCTAAGATCATTGTGAAAATGTAGAGAGAATATTTTCAAAATCAGCCAGTGTGGCATTTGAGACATAGTAATATTTTAAAAGTCTGAAATGTTGGCTCTAAGAAATAAATGTAGTTCTATTAATTACAAGTAAAACACAAATGCAGAGACCCTTAAACATCGTTTAGAAATAAGTTATCCCTCAAAATTTCATGCACTGCTGTAAAATTCTGCCTCAGGCTAGGTGAGGATCCATACTTGCTGTTCTACTCTCATGTCACAGAGTACATGGAAATCTGGAAGAAATGTCCATAAATTCCAAATTCTTACTATAAGCATGTCTACTGGAAATACAGAACTCAGAGTCTGGCTGGGTTGTGCAGTGGCATGACCTCAGCTCACTGCAACCTCCACTTCCTGGGGTCCAGCGATTCTCCTGCCTCAGCCTCCCAAGCAGCTCAGATGCCCAAGCAGCAACATACCTGGCTAATTTTTGTATTTTTAGTAGAGATGGGGTTTCACCGTGTTATCCAGGCTGGTCTTGAATTCCTGGTCTCAATAAATCCACCCATGCTGGCCTCCCAAAGTGGGATTACAGGCATGAGCCACTGTGCCCAACCAGAAATACAGAACCCTACCAAGAACATATACATGTCACATTTTCAGGTTTAATTGTTTATACTTTAGGGTACTTACAAAACTGGGCCAAAATCATGGTCTATCTCTATGTGAAACAACAAGCTTCCTTCCCTATGTCTCACAGCCATTGACTGTATCCAGAATGTAGCCAGACATAACATCAAAATGTTCATTTATCTTCAAGGGGGTCCACAAAATAGCACTGCAGTTCCTTGTATGCATACCCTAATAAAAATGAGTCAGTGGTGTTTCTTCAGAGTAAATGATGCTATGCAGTGGAGGAAGGTTTGGAAACAGACAGATTTAGATTTGAAGGCTGGTTCTGCTATCCATTATTTATATGACATTGGGCAACAGAGTATGAACGTCTTAGAGCCTCAGATTCTTCCACTAACAAATGGAGGAAACACTTGGAACCTATAAACTATTGTAAGCAGAAACCTCTTGCTTACATGTTACGTTATGATTTGAATGTCCCCTCCAAAAATTATCTTAAAATTTAACTGCCATTGTGAGACCATCAAGACGGGGGACCATTAAGAGATGATTAGGTCTTGAGAGGTCTGCCTTCATAAATAGATTAACATAATTATGAAGAAAGTGGGTTTGGTATCATGAGCGAGTTATTATAAAAATGAGTTTGGCCCTCTCATTTTCATATTCTCTTGTCCTTCTGCCTGACTCCATGGGATGACAAGCACAAAGGCCCTCACCAGATACCAGCACCATGCTGTTGTACTTCCCAGCCTCCAGAACAATAAACCAAATAAGTTTATTTTCTTTTAATATATTTTCCAGTCTCAGGTATTCTGTTATAGCAGAAACAAATGGACTAAGACAGATGATATTTAAAATATTTAACAATTAGTATGGTAAAGGTACCAACCAGCATAGGCTTAATATTGTTATGGTGCATACTAATTAAATATGAATTCTGTTTGAAGAATTATGAAGGCATCTCACTTGATCTGAGATCATGGGAGGTGCTTAAACATATACAATGCATTAAATGAGGCAAACGTGTTGTAAACATTATAATTAAAAATTTATAAGCAGTTATACTGAGATCTCTATACTCTCCAGTTACATTTTTTCACCTGTGTTGAGTTTTTATTCCATGATTTTGCTAAATGATTGTTAGCTTAAAGTGATGAGCCACTTGAGTCTTTTGACTCATGATTGAGATAGTCCTCAAGAAATTCTAGACTCAAAGAGTCATAACATGATCTCACTTGGAATTTTATCAAGTCTATATTCATGTATAATCCTTATATCTTCTTAATATAATGACTCCTTTATTATGACACATTCTTCTTCTTTATCACTGGTAATATATTTTGTCTTAAAGTTTAGTTTGTCTGATATTAATTTAGCCACTCTAGACTCCCTATGCTGTTTCCATGGTGTATCTATTTCCATTAATTTATTTTAAACCCATCTGTGTTTTTATATTTAAAGGCTATCTCTTAACAGAATATAGCCGTCCTTGCTTTTTTATACATTCTAATCATCTCTGCATTTTTTTGCTATTTATTTATTTTTGTTTGGTTGGTTTCTTTACCCACAAAATTTATTCATTTTGCCAATCATTTGAAAGTAGCTTGCATTCATAAGGCCCTTAGGCTTAGTTATTTTTGAAAAAAATCCATTCGTCTGTTTTTATTTGTTTATTTTTTCAACTTTCCTTTTAGATTCAGGGTGTACATGTGCAGGTTTGTTACCTGGGTAAATTGCCTCATGCTGAGGTTTAAGGTATGAATGGTAGCATCACCCAGGTACTGAGCATGGTACCTACTATTTGGTTTTTCAACTTTTTCCCCACTCCCTTCTTCCCTGCTCTAGTAGTCCCCAGTGTCTATTGCTGTCATCTTCACATCCACAAGTACCCAATGTTTAGCTCCCACTTAGAAGTGAGAAGGTGTGGCATTTAGTTTTCTCTTCCTGCATTAATTTGCTAGGATAATGGCCTCTAACTGCAACCATGTTGCTGCAAAGGACATGGTTTCATTCTTTTTTCTTGCTGCATAATATCCCACAGCATATATGTACCAAATATTCTTTATCCAATCCACCATTGATGGGCACCTAGGTTGAGTCCTGTCTTTGCTATTGTGAATAGCACTGTGACAATGAACATGAAAGTACACATAACTTTGGTAGACTGATTTGTTTTCTTTTGGATCTATACCCAGTAATGAAATTGCTGGGTCAAATGGTAGTTCTGTTTGAAGTTCTTTGGAAAATCTTCAAATTGCTTTCCACAGTGGCTAAACTAATTTACACTACCACCAACAGTGTATAAGCGTTCCTGATTCTCAGCAGCCTCACCAGCATATGTTTTTTTATTTGTTGTTGTTGTTGTTGTTGTTTTACTTTTTAATAATAGCCATTCTGACTGGTGGGAAGTGGCTTCTTATTGTGGTTTTGATTTGTATTTCTCTGATGATTAGTGATGATTAGCATTTTTTCATGTTTGTTGGCCACTTGTATGTCTGTCTCGCTTTGAGAAGTTTCTGTTCATATCTTTTGCCCCTTTTTTAACGGGGCTATTTTTCGCTTGTTCAGTTATTTAAGTTTCTTATAGATTCTGGATATTAGACCTCGTTGGTTGTGTAATTTGTGAATATTTTCTCTCATTCTTGTAGGTTGTCTGTTTACTCTATTGATAGTTTCTATTGCTGTGCAGAAGCTCTTTAGTTTGATTAGCGCCACTTGTCAATTTTTGGTTTTGTTGCAATTACTTTTGAGAACCTAGTCATAAATTCTTTCCCAAGGCTGATGTCCAGGATGGTGTTTCCTAGGTTTTCCTCTAGGATTCTTATAGTTTAAGTTCTTACATTTAAATCTTTAATCCATCTGGAGTTAGTTTTTTGTATGTGGTGAAATGTAGGGGTCTAGTTTCATTCTTCTATATATGGCTAGCAAGCTATCTCAACATTTGTTAAGTAAGGAATACTTTCTCCATTGCTTTTGTTGACTTTGTTGAAGATTAAATGGTTTTAAGTGTGTGGCTTTATTTCTGGCTTCCTTAGCCTGTTCCATTTGTTTCTGTGTCTGTTTTTGTACCAATACCATACTGGTTTGATTACTGTAGCCTTGTAGTATAGCTTGAAGTTGGAAAATGTGATGCCTCCAGCTTAGTTCTTTTTTGTTTAGGTTTGCTTTGGCTATTCAGGCTCTTTGTTGATTCCACATGTATTTTATAACAGTTTTTTTTTTCCAGTTCTGTGAAACGTGGTAGGGTAGTTTGATAGGAATAGCATAAAACCTGTAGATTATTTTGGACAGTATGGCCACATTAATGAAACTGATTCTTCCAATCCATGAGTATGGAATGTTTTTCCATTTGTTTGTGTCATCAATGATTTCTTTTAGCAAAATTTTGTGGTTCCCCTTGCAGAAATATTTCATCTCTTTGGTTAGATATGTTCCTATTTTATATACTTCTATTTTTGTGTGGCTATTGTAAATGGGATTTCCTTCTTGATTTGGCTCTCAGCTTGAACATTATTGGTGTACAGAAATACTACCAATTTCTGTACATTGATTTTGCATCCCAAAACTTCACTGAAGTTGTTTCTGAGTTCTAAGAGTCTTTTATTGGAGTCTTTGAGTTTTCTAGGAATAGAATCATATTGTCTGCAAAGAGAGATGTTTGATTTATTCTTTTCCTATTTAGATGCATTTTATTTCTTTCTCTTACCTGACTGTTCTGCCTAGCACTTCCAGTACTATGTTGTATCGGAGTAGTAAGAGTGGGCAACCTTGTCTTGTTCCAATTTGTGAAGGGAATGCTTCCAGTTTTTGCCCATTCAGTATGATATCGGCTGTGGTTTTATCATAAATGGCTCTTATTATTTGGAGGTATATTCTTCAGTGCCTAGTTTCTTGAAGGTTTTTATCATGAAGGGATGTTGGATTATATCAAAAGCCTTTTCTATATCTATTGAGATTATTCTAAGGTTTTTTTAAAAAAACCTATTTATGTGGTAAATCACATTTTTATTTGCATATGTTGAACCAAATTTGCATGAGAGAATGAAGCCTACTTGATCATGGTGATACAACTTTTTGATGTGCTGTTAAATTTGGTTTGCTAGTATTTTGTTGAGGATTTTTGCTTCTATGTTCATCACGGATACTGGCCTGTAGATTTCTTTTTTCCATTGTGTCCTTTTCAGGTTTGGTATCAGGGTGATGCATAGAATGAGTTTGGGAGGAGTTTCTCCTCTTCAATGTTTTGGAATAGTTCAATGGAATTAGTACCAGCTCTTCTTTGTACATCAGGTAGAACTTTGCTATAACAACTCTACATTTTAATTAGAATGATTAGTCAATTAAAATTTAATTTAATTACTGATATGGTTGCATTTAGAGCCACAATTTTACTATTTGTTTTCTGTTTGCTCCTCTGCTTCTTGTTCTTCTGTTGCTTCTCTTTGGATCAGATTTTTTTAAACTTAGGATTCTATTTTATTTTATCTTTGGATTTTCAGTGGTTGTTCTAGGAATTAAAATATACATTCTTGATCTTTCACAGTCTACTTAGATTTAATTTTATACTATCTCATATAAAATTGGAAACCCTTGCAACTGTGTAAATCCATTTGCCACCATCTCCATTATTTATGCTAGAAAGTCATATGGACTACATCTACGCATATTACATTATAAACATAAGACAATGTTATAATTTTTTGCTTTAATGGGTCCTGTGTATGTTAAAGATCTTATGATGAAAAAATAGTCTTTTATATTTACAATTTCCAATATTTTTTCATTCCTTCTTGAAGACTTAAGATTCCATCTGGTGTTATCTCACTTTAGCCTGAACAACTTCCTTTAGCATTTCTGTGATGCAGGTCTGCTGACAATAAATGTTCTTAGTTTCCTTTTATCTGAAAATGTTCTTTATTTGCCTTTACTCACAAAGGACATTTTCACCATATATAGAATTCTGGATTAACAGTTTTTTGCTTTTTTCCCCCTCCTTTATACTTTAAAAATATCATTTCACTTTTTCTGGCCTTTATAAATTCTGATGAGAAGTCAGTGTTCATTTAAAGCATTGTTCCACCAAAGATACTGTGCCATTTTTCTCTGGCTACTATCAAGATTCTCTCTTTATTGCTGGTGCTCAGCAGTTGGAATATGATGTGCCCATGCACAATTTTCTTCAAATGTATCCTATTTGGGTTTCATTGCATTTCTTTATCTATGCATTAATGTATTCCACCAAATTTGAAAATTTGGGCTCATTTTGTCTTCAAATATTTTTTCTGTTTCCTTCTCTTTCTCTCCTCCTTCTGAGACTCTAATTACATGTGTTAGACATTTTAATTTTTGTTACACAGGTCCCCGAGTCTCTGTTTATTTTTTCTATTCAGTTGTTTTAAGTCTTTTTTTCTTTCTGCTCTTCTAAAAGAAAATTTCTATAGATCTATCTTGAAGTTCACTGACACTTTCCTCTGATACCTCCAATTGCTGTAAGTATACTCAATGAGTTTTTATTTCAAATATTGTATTTTTCAGTTTCAGAATTTCTATTTGGTTCTTTTTTGCAGTTTCTGTTTACTACCTTCTTATTTATCATGAGTTTATTTTCCTATTATTGGTGGAGAATGGTTATAATAGCCACTTTAAAAATCTTTGTTAATTCCCACATCTGGCTCATCTGGGAACTGGTCTCAGATAACTGCTTTTTGTCTTCAGAATGGGTCACACTTTATTGGATTTTTCAACTATCATGTAATTTGGGGTTGTATGATATGCATGTATGGATGCTATGGTATGAAGATTTTGAATCTTGTTATAGTTTTCTGAAGGGTATTGATTTATTTATTTTAGCAGTCAATTAGTTACACTCAAATTTAAAACTATCTCTCCGATGGCAGCTCAAACCTCAGTTTCGTTCTTTTATCTTTGTGCTAATCTGTGTCTGCTCCATGCAAGAATATATACATGACAGCTACCTCAATTACATGACGTGATCTCACTTGGAATTTAATCAAGTGCATACTCATCTACAATTCTTAAGTCTTTTTAATATAATGACAATTATTATGAAATGTTCTTCTTTATCTCTGGTAACTTTTTTCTGAAAGTTTAGTTTGTCTCATATTAATACAATTCAAGGGTCAGCCAGAAATTTGGGTAGTGTTTATATACTGATTTGGGAGCTTCCCCTCTCTGCCTCTCTTCTTTCCAGGACTCTAAATTCATTTTCCTGTGGCTATGATTGCCCTGAACTCTGTTCTTTGGGTCTCCAAACCAAAACACTGTGAATTTTCTACTTGAGGCAGGCCACCCCAAGTGACATTAATTTTAGCCTGCTCTTAGTCTCAAAGTTGTAAAATGGGACACTCACTCTGGACTGATCTGTGCCTCCAAGTTTTGAATTTCAGCTCCTCTCCAGAAACTGTCTGCTTATTTTTACTCTCTAGTGCTTCCAGGTAATTTCCTTTTCCTTTTCTCTTTCTTCTGGTCTTTTGGTACTTTTTGGCACTTACTGGACCTGTGAGAACACCAGGTCCAGTAGAACTTACTTAGCCATATTGGAAATAGAAACAAGTAAAAACATTTAGGAAACATTCCTTTGCATTTCCTAACACCTCTCCTCAATATACTTAACCTCCACTTGCTTCTTCATTTAGTGATATTTGATTTTATTTTTAAGTAGAAACAGAACTCAGACTCAGAGCTTCCTTGATCATCTTGCCAAGTACATGAGAAGACTTGGAATGAAAACAGCATAAAGTTAAATGATAGAATGATAGAACATCAATCAATTCTAGCTCTTAGACTGGTAGCATTAAATCTCAAAGCAATGAGGCTTGTACAGAATCATGACTACCAGTGATTATCTACATGGTACTTTGCCATGTTATTTTACCTTATTTCTTTGATCTCAGATATCTCTAAATCCTGCCTCATTGAAAACTGCAATAGATAATATCCCAAGAGAAATAAAATATTGAAAATTCTAAAATACCAACAGAGTTGGTAAGTACATATTTCCTTCTAATAATAATCATAATGGCTTCCACTTCTTGAAGGCTTCTGTATGCCAGCCACCTTGCTAACCACTTTACATAAATTGCCAGTTAATCCTTCATAACTATTCCTTGCAGCAGTTCCCATAATTAGCTTCATTTTATGGAGGATGAAACCAGAGTTCTGAGAGGTTGAGCTCACTAAGATCACACAGCAAACAGTAGAACTCTGAGTTAGTCTTTGTAAAGAGAAGAAAGAGCAAAGGGGTTTTGGAGACTTTAGGCACATCTTCTTTACTATCAGGAGAGAAAATGGAAGTCTTTCTAAGCAAAGAGTAAGTAGGGTTTCTAAAACTTAAAATAGTCTACAGTTCTTTTTTTCTTTTTATCATTCATTATTAATATTAAAATGCTACCCTTCCAAAAATAATATATTTTATATTGACAGCTTCTATGTTTAAAAAGAGCTTTCTGGCTGGGAGTGATGGCTTATGCCTGTAGTCTCAACACTTTGGGAGGCTGAGGTGAGTGGATCACTTGAGGTCAGGAGTTCGAGACCAGCCTGGCCAACATGGTGAAACCCCATATCTACAAAAAATACAAAAAATAACTGGGCATGGTGGCAGGCACCTTTAATCCCAGCTACTTGGGAGGCTGAGGCAGGAGAATCACTTGAACCCAGGAGGTAGAGGTTGCAGTGAGCTGAGATCGCACCACTGTATGCCAGCATGGGCAACAGAGTAAGACTCCATCTCAAAAAAAAAAAAAAGAAAGCCTTCCTTCACTTAAAACACTAACCAAAACAAAAAGAAAAGGATCAAATAATTATATGCAAAGGCCCTTAGTGAAAAGGCACATAATACCAGTGCTCCATTTCGCCTCATTTCATTTACTGCCTTTAAACCTTCTTTGCTTTCCAGGTAAACTGTCTAAACATGCAGGTGACCCGCCAGAGAAAAATCAGGCACATTAGGAAGCAAAGATGCCTGCCTCATCCCACAACAAGATGCAGCAATGTCTCCCAGTTCTACAACTCTAGGAGCGATCCTCCCCAACTCTGCAAATTTTGCGTAAGCCATGGGTTTCAAGTGACTGTGGAATGAGAGGGAAAGAAAGGTGGCACGAAGGATAAGCAGGCTGACATTGTAAACTGGATACAGGAAACGGAGTCTTACCTTGAAGCAGGAAAAGGAGCATAGTATCTTTGTGTTCTGGCACATAGGATTATTCAATATACATACTTATTATACATGCTAAACTGTCTGAGACCTAGGAATGGGAGTTATTGTCAAAGGAGTAAAGACGAGATGAAGTGACAGAAAAGGAGAGGAGTGAATATGAGTCCGAGGGAGGGGTTACATGAGCACAGTCCCCTGGCGACATGCTGAAGAGATTACCAGATTAGTGCATTGCTCCTACTTTAGTGCTATTATTATTATTATTTTGGTTTTTTGTGTGTGTGGCACGGTCTCACTCTGTCACCCAGGCTGGAGTGCAATGGCACAATCTTGGCTCCCTGCAACCTCTGCCTCCTGGGTAGCTGGGATTACAGTGATTCTCCTGCCTCAGCCTCCCAAGTAGCTGGAATTACAGGCACCCACCACCACGCCTGGCTAATTTTTGTACTGTTGGTAGAGACGGGGTTTCACCATGTTGGTCAGGCTGGTCTCGAACTCCTGAACTCAAGTGATCCACCCACCTGGGCCTCCCAAAGTGATGGGATTATAGGCCCTTTGCTGCTATTTTTAAAAATACATATTCAACATATCCAGTGAAATCATTCAAAGATGCATACAGACAAGTGATTATTTTACTCTAACTTCAAGTCTCTTTGTGAGATCTCCCCTTCGCTGTCTGTCCCAGCATATGCCACTAGGACTTCCTCTGACCAAGAACAATACCTAATGCCATTGGAAAATCTGTCTCATAACAGCCTCCTCCCACTGCTCCTCATTTCACTTCCATTCCACTCGAGTTCTCAAAGCCAGGCAAAGCATAACAACTTGACTTTGTTTAACCTTACTTTTTACACATCAAAATTATTAAATATGTGTAACTGTCTGCTGGGGGGAGGATAATATAATGGCATGTCAATCCGGTAACAGGTAAGCTACATTTCATGGAAAAGAAAGGTAATGCTTTCTTCAGAAAGTGAAGTCATCACTCTTTTATTTAACTGACATAATATTTATACCCCAATTTTTTAAATGGCAGCTACAAATAGAAGTTGAAAGAGGGTAAATTCTCCAAGGGAATCTAGCCCTGAAATTTTACCATTTTAAAAGTTCTATTTTACATGTACATAGGAACATTACTACCATTATAAGGATGCCCATAGCAGGCCAACTATTTCAAACTCTTTGAAAAGAAAAAAATCAAAATTAAGTAAGCCCTACCTTTCAGAAGACTGCTACGTCTTCAGAGTCCTCAGGGGGTAGGATGCACAGAGCTTTTATAGAGGGTCTAAGCAGGCAGGTATTCCCAGGATACCTACACCAAGAACAAGAAATTCGGATGATTATTTCAGCAGTGATCCAGATGGTTCTAAGTACAATTTCATTAGGAACATTCACCATGAATACTGAGCACTTCCACACAGGTTTGTTAAAAGGGCAGAATAAAGGTACATGTGATTTTTGTAGGCATCGTCGTTAGTCTGCACATGGGAGATTGTGGCTCAAAGGGGTAAAAGTGGTTCATACATGATCACACAAGAAAAGTGGCAGAACCGTGCCTTAATTATTCATTCCTGATTCGTAGTCCAGGGTTGTTTTAGCCGCATCAGTTGACCCTCCTCAAGAACTGACAAGTCCTGGCACTGGGGCTTTCCATTTTGTAAAAGGATGAGGCTGACCCATGAGTCTGGTAGGAAGAGTGTCTGGTTTTTCTGGTGGTCTTTGCCAAGTCATCTGTCTGAAGAGTCATGTGTGGGCCACTTTACTCACTTTCCCTTGAAACGCTGGAGTCCACAAAAATCTGAAGGAATCCGACAGGGAAAGGAACATGGGTTTTTTTCGTTGTTGCTCTACTGGCCTGAGTTTGAATCCTAGTAATGGGTTCACTATTTCTGTGTCCTATGTAGTCACTCAACCTCATTGAGCCTCACTTTCCATCTCTATCAAATGGCATAATAATATTTGAAGGGTACATTTATGAAGAGGATGGTGTTTTCCTAAATGAGAATAAAGAACCAAGCACAGTTTCTGTCACATGTTAGACGCTAGGGCGAAGTAAAAGCCCCATGACCCACCTTACTTGCAGGGATAACTCCAAAGTGGACGAGTGACAGGGAGGCCATTGAGACCTCACTGCCCATAAATCACTCAATGACAACACACTAATCCCCACACTGGTTGGTAAGTCACTGCTCTGACCTCTACCTCTGGGTTTCCTTCATGTACCTTTCTTTGAAATAAAAATATCATAAACACCAGTTCATTCCCTAGGATCTCATTTAAAGGTTTTTTTTCCTTTTTTTAATCTAATAATTTTGGTCCACATCATGTTACACAGTCAGCTCAATGTAGTAATTGAAAGCGGATAACTGTTCATTTCACAACTATTTATTCAGATTCCACTATTTTCTATAGCAGTGAACGTTATCTGGCCGTCATGCTGCCTACCTTCTGGTAGAGGAGACAGACAAACAAAATGCATATGTAAAATACATGGTTGGTTCAACAGTGCTAAGGACTCTGGAGAAACACATAATAGGAAGGGAGATGGCGAGTGTTATGGGTTGAATTCTGTTACCCCAACCCCTCCCCATCAGGAACAAAGATATGTTGAAGTCCTAACCCTCAGTACTGAGAATGTGACCTTATTTGGTAATAGGATTGATACAGATACAATTATTTAAGTTAAGATGAAGTCATACTGGAGTAGGGTGGGTGGGCCTCTAATCTAATACGACCGGATATAAGAGGATGACCATGTGAACACGCAAAGACACAGGGGTGAAGGAACACTATGTGAGGACAAAGGCAGAGATTGGAGTTATGTAGTCGCAAGCCAAGGATTGCCGGAAAATCACCGGAAGCTAGGAAGAGGCAAAGAAAGATTCCCCTGCAGATTTCAGAGGGAGCATGGTCCTGGTGACACTTCGATTTCAGACTTGTCGCCTCCAGAACTATGAGACAACACATTTCTGTTGTTTTAAGCCACTCAGTGTATGGTACTTAGTTATTGCCACCCTAGTAAATCAGTACAGTGAGTTTGGGGTGATTGTTACATTTTTGAGCAGGGAGATCAGGAAAGATCTCACTGAAAGGGTAGTGTCTCAGGGAAGATTTGAGGTACGGAAGACAGCCATGATGATGGCTCTGGATGAAGAAATTCTAGGCAGAGGGAACAGAAAGTACAAAGGTCCCAGGCAGGTGCACGTTGGTATGTTAGAACAGCAGGCAGTGTGGCTGGAAGAGCCAGGGCAGAGTGGCAGGAAACCAGGTCAGAGTGGTGACGGGGAGCTGGAGGGTGCTGGGCCTCATGGGCCACTCTAAGAACTTAGGCTTTGACTTGGGGCAAGGTAGGAAGCCATTGCTTTGTTCTAAGCAGAGGCAAACTAAGACAGGACTTACATTTTAATAAGCTTTCTCTGGCTATTTTGGTAAGAATAAACTGAAGAGCAAGGCCACTTTGAAGGCTGCTGCAGGTATCCTGGTGAATAAAGGTGCTAGCCAGGTAGCACGCGGGATAGTGAAAATGGGTCAGTCCTATGCTGAATATTTTGAAAGCAGATCCAAAAGGACTTGCAATAGATTGAAGGTAGAGATATGCCTGACTTCTTGATACTACATAGAATTAAATTAGAAACCATAATAATTTAACTTTACTGATCATCCGAAGAAATCATCTTCTCAAATGCCAGATCAGCCAAAGATATTAGCAACATATTTAACAGAAAGGGAATAAGTAACCAGAATATATAAGGAAAAGAAGAAATAATGAACCCTGGACATTGAACCATGGACAATGAACCATGGACTTAAGAACCATGGACATGAACCATGGACATAAGAAAAGAAGTTAAACCTCACTGATATGGTTTTACAACTTGAATTGTAACTCCCACAATTCCATATGTCATGGGAGGAACCTGGTGGGAGGTAATTAAACCAAGGGGGTGAGTCTTTCCTGTGCTGTTCTCGATCTGATGGTTTTAAAAACAGGAGTTTCCCTGCACTAGCTCTCTCTTTGCCTGCTGCCATCCATGTAAGATGTGACTTGCTCTTCCTTGCCTTCTGCCATGATTGTGAGGCCTCCCCAGCCATGTGGAATTGTAAGTCCATTAAACCTATTTCTTTTGTAAATTGCCCAGTCTCCAGTATGTCTTCATCAGCAGCATGAAAACAGACAAATATACTCACTAAACATGAGGAAAATGCAAATGAAAATAATGAGATTCTACCTTCTTTCTATCAGATTAGCTAATATGAAAAAGCTGACAAAATTCAGTGTTGTCCAAGATGCGAGAAAAAATAGCATATTATGCTAGTTTACTTCTGGCAGAATCATGAATTGGTATATTATTTTATTGAGCAATTTTACTGTATTGTCAGAAGTGACAGTACACATATGTCATGGCATACTGACTCTTCTTGGGGGATATACCAGGGTTAGAAAACACACATATAAGGAGACATATGCTAAAATGATTATTGCAGCACTTTTTTCAGTATAACAAAACTTGAAAACGACCTAAAAGTCACCCTTAAAGGGAAACAGGTAAATAAAATATGTTATATTTAAATGATTAAAGGATATATGGCTGTTAAAAAGAATAGATTGGTTTTATAGGTATTAGTGTGAATGTTTCATAAATGTCGTGTGCAGAAAAGCAACACAAAGGAAAATGCTAAACATATAAACCCAATAGTATGTATTCATCGTAGATCGGGGTCCCCAACCCCCAGGTGGCAGACCAGTACCACTCTGTGGCCTGTCAGGAACATGGCCACACAGCAGGAGGTGAGTGGTGGGTAAGGGAGCATTACCACCTGAGCTCTGCCTCCTGTCATATCAGCAGGGACATTATGTTCTCATAGGAGCAGGAACCCTATTGTGAACTGTGCATGCGAGGGATCTAGGCTGCATGCTCCTTATGATGAGACGCTAACACCTGATGATCTGAAGTGGAACAGTTTCATCCCAAAACCATACTCCCACTCCCCATCCAAGGAAAAATTGTCTTCCACAAAACCAGTCCCTGGTGCCAAAAAGGTTGGGGGCTGCTGTTGTGGATACCCATATATGTATGTAAAAGTATAAACAATTGACTAGTCAAATACATCCTAAATTTATGGTAGCGAATTTTGGGCAGCGAGCACAGGCAGCAAAGAAAGTGGAGGGTGGAGGGAAGGATGGGACATTATTGTTGAAAATGAACTTGGTTTTACAATAACTTCTTTAAAAGGGAAAAACCAACACTGGAAGCAAATCTGACCAAATAAGGTACTCGTTTTGGGATAGTGAGAGTACATTTTACTACTTTTTCTGCTCATCTGTACTTGTTTGTTTTCTAAGAGCAAAGGAAGGAGGGAAAGGAGGAAGGGAGGAAAGGAGGAAGGGAGGGAGGGAGGAGGGAGGGAGGGAAGAAGAAATGAGGGAAGGAAGGAAGGAAGGAAGGAAGGAAGGAAGGAAATAAATTACCAGTTCTGGACTACACTTAAGCTTATCATAGATGAGGTTAGATCTTTAAGAATGAAACTCAAAACTCTGTTTTGATAATCAGTGAGACCATTGGTGATTCCTCCTCAACTGTCTCAGCGTGGAGGGCTGAATTTCAGTTCAGCCAGCAGAGGGAACCATCTGTCATTTGGAATGATAAGGAACACCAGAACACCACAAGCAGCCATGTCTTCACCACATCCCCGCTGTCCCTGGAACCAACACTACAGGACACGGGAACACACATTTACAGATGAAGTGAATCAAGAGTACACCATGGACATCTTTTCAACCTTTTTCAAAGCGCATTACAATTTTCTAGAATCAAGGGAACAATATGCTTGATTAGTTCTTCAGCAGATGTGGCAATTCTGCTTTTCATATTTCTCTCCTTAAAGCAAGTTGGTCATTAACCTTCCGTGTTCTAGGACTTGAAAAAAGAGTTCGCTTTAGGATAATTCATTTTTGCTGCTAATAACTGAAAGATCCTCTATGAGCCAAGGAGGTCATTCTTTAAAGGGACTAGAATTGTGAAGAATGTTCCTTCTCTTCCTGGAGAGAGAGTCTGTGAAGGAAAAACAGCTTGCAGCAAAGTTCAGCAATCATGAAGTGAAAGCCCAAACTGACCTGAATGCTTCCTCCTGGGTCAATATTGCATGTTTAAAAAGAAACAACCAAGCCTTTGAAGAAAAATCTGGCCATTCCCAAATCTTTATACATGAAACTAGAAGGCAGGAGACACCAGTGAGATACTGGATTTGCTTTCACTGCTTGGCCTCCATCACAGTCACAATAGTTAAATATCATCGTTTAGAACATGTCATTCTAAAAATGGGATTTGGATTGGTTTCTAACAATAAAACGAGCAAGGTAGAAAAGGAATATTATGAATTAGTTACCAATGTAAATATGCGATTTTGCGCCTTTGAATTTGAGTGTCGATAAACATGATTCCACACATTTTCAGAGCTACTACACTGAATCATTTAATTTGTCTGAGTAAGTACTTACAATAATGTGGCTGCTCTGCATTGCAATAAACATCAGGTTTTCAAATGAACAAATGAAGTCTGTGATACTCCTTATAAATGGAACTGCAGCAAAGGGCGTTCAGCTAAGGGCCTGTGCTTTAAAAGGGGATGGGTGAAAAGAACATCTCTCTCCAGCCCTGTTGATAGGGAAAGGAAAGAATCATATGGCCTCTGGTGCTACATCTTCTGTTCCTGAACAGAAACAAGGCTGAAGCCTTACTGTGAAGTGATGGGGGAAAGCTGCTATTTTGGGCTGTCACAGGGTAACTTGTCACACTACTCAGGACACATGAGAACAGATAATTCTGTCCCTCCAGATTGTGGACTTGAGAATGCTTTAGTAACATAGCATAGGGATATAATTTTGCATAGAGGTTAAGGACCTGGGTTTGAATCTCGGGCTATACCAACCGAATAGGTGCATGATTGTATCCAAGTCATCATCAGTCTTCTCTATGCTCATTTTCCTATTTGGAAAAAAAAGGATAATAACTTTGCCTTCCTCATTAAGTTACTAGGGGGCTTCAGTGAGATAATTTATATAAAGAATCCAACACATGGTAGAATTCATCACTTTTATCATCATTATCATTGTCACCATTATTATGTTTAAACTTACTTTCATTTTAATCCATTATCCAATTTTCAATCAAAGCTCATTAAAAGCACAACTCACTACATTGTTTAGTAATTAATTACTTTCATTCACTGAAAAAAGTATTTATAAGTATAACAAGTGCCAGGCACAATGGGTGAGGGTACAAAGGTGATCTAATCCTCCTGAAAGCTATGGGAGGAGATGGGCATGAGTCAAAGGCTCCCATAGGAAGTGAAACCTTTCAAGCTCAGAGAATAGTTGTAAAAGAAAGGAGCAGGCTAGGCATAGCAGCTCACGCCTGAAATACCACTACTTTGGGAAGCTGAGGCAGGCGGATCACTTGAGGTCTTGAGGTCAGGAGTTCGAGACCAGCCTGGCCAAGACGGCAAAACTCTGTCTCTACTAAAAATACGAAAATTTGCTGGGCGTGATGGTGGGTGCCTGTAATCCCAGCTACTCAGGAGGCTGAGGCAGGAGATTTGAACCCAGGAGGCAGAGGTTGCATTGAGCCGAGATCACGCCACTGCACTCCATGCTGGGCAACAAGAGTGAAACTCTGTCTCAAAAAAAAAAAAAAAAGAAGAAAGGAGCAGATCATTCTAGAGTTCCTAAAACAAATAAACTTGAATTAAACCTGAGACCTGAAAGATGAGAAGGAGGAGAACAAGGGATGGAAGGATGGCTTTCTTGAGAGAGACAAAACAATATTCAAAGGCATGGAGTATACAGCACTTTATCGTTGTTATCAAAAGTCAGTGCAAAATGATCTACTGAATAGTTCAATTAAATCTAACAACTATGTGACATGCACCTACTATGAGCCAGGCACTGTACCAAACTCTAGAAACACAATAGTAAAGAGAGAGACCTCCCAACACCTGTTCCTGTGTTTGAAAGACACACCAAAGTCAACATTTGCTTTGTAAGCAATAAATTACCCCTTTGGTTTTGATCACAGAGAGATTTCACCTGCATGGAAAAACTGGAATGCTTTCTCTGATCAGACAAGGAGTGTTACATAAGCCAAATAATTTCTTTTCTGCTTAGTTGCTAGATATCTACAACCAAATTTACTTTATTCCATGGGCCTATCAATTTATACTACTAAAGATGGTCATGTGTCTGTTTCATGAGTAATTATTCTGTTATTTATAGAGTACCTTTAATTTAGTAAACAGCTTCAAATTATTTGGAAAGTTGTTAGAAGATGGGAAAAAAGAAAAAGAAAATGAGGAAAAGAGATCTCAAGTTTCTTGAGATCCAGGAATTGTTCAATGTGCTTTTTGTAGTATTCGTGGTACCTAACATGGTGCTGGACGGAAAGCATTTAATAACTTCTGATTGTCAGATGGATAAAGAATACAAAGCTCTTCTGGCTCAACTTAGGGTCCATTATGAGGGGGAAAGAACTGATACCTGGTAAACCAGAATATGTCTCCCCACAATATGCTTCTTTAGCATAAGGATGATTTTGAGCTGATTATTTTGAGAGACTGCAGTTATAGGAGAAGATCTGAAAACAGAACAGAAGCTACCCTTTTGTAAAAGGAATTCATATCTATAAAGGAAATCTCTATTCATAAGGGTGTCTCCCTCTCTGTACCAGGAAGAGAAGGATGACAAAATTACTAGAGACTCTTACCAATGGAAAGACACCAACTTAAATCTGCATAACAAACCTTACCTGTGTTTTCCATGCTTTTCCTGGGCATCCCTCCACAATGACTATCCCCTACACCATTCTTTTCTTTGTTTCAGTGGCCAATGGTATTTGAGCCTGAACTCATAGCCACCTCTTCGAGATGTATTCATATCTCTGGGTGTCTCCCATGTTTACATGAGATATACACATTTTTAACTTCTGTTTGTTTTTTCTCTTGTTACAGGGTCTATCCCAAACTAAGGACCATAAAGGGTAAAGAGGAAATTATTTTTCTTTTCCTACACTTACTTTCCTCTAATCTCCAGGTTGAGAGGAAAGAACTCAAAAGAGGAGCTGAAAAGTTTAGCATGATTTTCATTGTAAAGCAACCCAATAACCAAACAGAAGAACCGAGTAAACCAAAAGAAGAGAGTGGTAAGTGAACTGTAAGGTACCATTAGAGATTTCTCTCAGGGAATAAGATTCTTATAACAAAATATTTACCTTTCCTACTCTGGTGCTAGTAAAAGTAAGAGAAACATCAGTTTTAATTAATGTCTAAGTAATAGGGAAAAATATCAAACTTCTTTATGATAAAATGGAAATATATTTGCAATTCCATATCCTAATGTTCTCTCAGTTATTTTGGAAAAACTATTAGTCCTTTTGTTTCTTCCACATTGGGAAAGCAAAAAGTTATAATAATAATTTATCTGGTTAACTATCAGGAAGAGGAGAAATCAATTTAGAAGAAATTTGGAAAACACCTACTTATCGATATTAGAACACTGTAGAGATCTGTCTTGTTCATAGCCAAAGCAATACAATTCACACACACACACACACACACACACACACACACACACACACAAACATACTGCATTTATGAAGGTTTTAAAACATCTCATTCTCGTCCTTATAGCTCAACATATTAATGTGAATTTCTGAATTAATCTCTGCTCATGAACTGTGTGTAGGCGTGATATAACGGCAATAAATAGTGCACAGCTTGCTTCAGGCATCTTTTATAATGCCACAATTCTCTGACAGACACAAAATCTTTAAGATTAAATCATTTCTGTATTTTACCTAAGAAACTCATCAGTGCTAACAAGTATACCACTTCCCCAACTAGTTGATAAACAGAAATGAAAATATTAAGTGATGGTACTTGAGGAAATAGTTAAAAGGAGAAACTCAGAAAACAAGATTGTGATTATAAATAATGAGGAGATTCTCAAAACGGCACAGAGAGGAAAGGAACCAGTTGCAGCTGAAAAACGTGTGTTTTTAGGAGCTAAGTTATTCCATAAAGCAATTACTAAAATGTGAGAGTTCTTCTCATGATTCTCAACCTTATACTCAGAAAGAGAACTTCGAATAATGCAAGACTAAGAGAGCCAATTACTTCAGCATCAAGCTACATCCTAAATCTCTGGACTTGGCAGTTCAAAAATACACTTGGAAAATGTTCTTCTAAAATCGTCGCTAACAACCCTGACTTTATAAATGTAGACAAAAGGATGAATGAAAACTAACCAATTAGATAGCAAAATGGAGAAGAGAAAGCACTGGATAAAAAGACCTGCCATAGTTCCAGTTGTACAGTAGCTGCAGACATAGTTCATATTTACAATAAAACCATAATCATAAAAATTAATAATTGTGGAGCATTTAGTATGCCAAGAACTTTTCATACATTATCTAATTTAATCCTCCTAACAACCTATGAGGGAGGCACCACATTAGAGAAAAGGAGTTGAAGAGCACGTCCACGCCCACCCAGCTGCTCTGAGTGGTGGGCTGGGATTCAAACATGATATTTTTGGACTCCAGAGCCCAACCCTTAACCAGTCACTCCACAGACAAGTTCAGAAACCTCCTAGGATGATCTAAAGGGCTTCTTTCAGTAATAGGGTGCTAAGATTTACGAGACGTGACTGTATAATAGAAAAAAAATCAGGTTTTCAAGTGACTATGTAGCCCACTTGAGCAGCATCTTCTCTAAGACTCAGAGTCTTAGATAACAACCCTACATACCTACAGGCTGGCCTAAGGGTCAGAGATAACACTGGAGCCCTTAGCCCCAAGTGATAATAATAATAGGCAGCATTTATATAACGTTTACTATGTGCTGGGCACCATCCAAGCATTTTTTTCCCCACATTGAAGCATGCAGTCTTCACAATGACCTTAAAAGTACTACTATTTTGTACTTTTTATCTAACTGTATGATAATAAAATTAGATACAAAGAAAAATAAGAGTTTTATTATTTTGATTCCTGTTTTACCAATGAGGAAACAAGGCACAGAGAGTTAAATTACTTGACTTAAATCACAGTTACTAAGTTGCAGATATGGGATTCCGATCCAGACAGAATGACTCACTGGACGATCCAAAACATATTGGATGCACTCCTACTGATACATAAAGAACCTCCTTGCTATGGCAAATGTCTATGTCAGTCTCACCCAAAGTGACAAGTTTAAGATAAACATGGGAGGATCAAATACATAGGGATGCCCAGATAGCCTGCCCACTGTCATTCAGCACATTGTGCCTTTTAAAAAACTATCTTCCATAGAAACCAGCAAGAAAGAGATACATCACGTAAGTCAGATATATGTGGTCACAGCTATTTTTCTCCTTCCTGGCTAATCACTCCCTTTGTGTTGATACGGTCCGTGCTGCTTCAGATCAATTAATAAAAGAAAGCACTGAGATGCCATCAAAGTTGTTTTTCCTGTTTTCAATCTGGAAGATATTCAGTCTCTTATTCATTTTAAAACTGTTTTAATAATAGCTTTTACTTAACCCAATATATCGAAAATATTATTTCAATATGGTAATAAAAATTAATATTTTATGCTAGGTATTTGAAATTCAGAATGTACTTTACATATAAGGCCCATCTCAAATCAGTCTGACTGCTCAGTAGCCATATATGTTGCTAGTGGCTACCATATTAGACAACACAGTTCTAGAAAGATTGGCTTAGAAAAGGCCTGGTTCTTGGTATTTATAGGTCTCTTTTCTTGGGTTGGTCAAATTCCCCAGAAAGGTCTTTTAATCTCCTGCCTTAGGGGTATAAGCCTGGGTGCCATTGTTCTGAGATTTAAGTATGAGAAAGAGGAGAAGCCTCATCATATTGTCTTTTCACTTAATCCCCATTTTCATCATACCCATCTTCAGCTATGCATGGTGACTGCAGTCACACCCCTGTGGTTAGCACAACCCCTCCGGTCTTCCTCCTGGGGAAGTAGGGAGGGAGGCAGGTGGGAGAGGCAGTTTCCAGGCTATGCAGGGTGGGTGAGAACTCTGGGGACTGATTAGCAATTATTGTTATTCTTTTACTGTTCTTTTAATAGTTCTTCATTCCCATTTTCATAGATTTAAAGTGCCCCGAATTCCTGACCTTTTCTAGAATCTCAGCCTAGATTTTACCGTTTCTCCCCGCTTTTAAATCAGTCCCTGGCCTTTTAAGGCAGCTTCTACAATTATATTCTGTGATCTTCTCCTCTGTTATTTTTGTTCATACTCCACCCCCCATTTTTTAATTAATATTTTTTATTTGAGATAATAGTGGACTTACATGAAAGTTGTAAGAAAAACAGACAGAGAGGTTCCATATGTACTTTATCCAATTCCCTTCAATGGTAATCTCTTGGAAAACTATTACACAATAACACAGCCAGGATATTGACAATGATACAGGCAAAGCACAGAAAGCGTCCCTCACAGGGATACTCTTACTGCTCTTTAATAGCCACGCCCACTTCCCTCCCACTCCGCCCCCTTAACCTTTAACCACAAATCTATACTCCAATTATATAATTTTTTCATTTCAAAAATGTTATGCAAGTGGAATTATACAGTGTGTAATCTTTTGGTACTGGTTTTTTTCCCCTTTAATCTATTCCCTGAAGATTCAGTCAAGTAGTTGCATGTATTAATAGCTCACTGCTGAGTAGTATTTGATGGTATGGATGGACCAGACTTTGCTTATACATTCACCCAACAAAAGACATCTGAGTTGTGTCCAGTTTGGGGCTATCTTTAAAGCTCTATGAACATTCATGTATGGGTTTTTGTGTGAACATAAGCTTTTGTTTACTTGGGATAAATGCCCAGGAGTATGATAAGGCATGTTTAATTTTCTAAGAAACTAACAAACCATTTTCTAGAGTGGCTATAACATTTTACATTCTCACCAGTAATCCAATTTCTCTGCATCCTCACTAGAATTTAGTGTTATCGTTATTTTTTATTTTAGCTATTTCAACATGTTTGTAGTGATAACTCATTGTGGTTTTGATTTGCATTTCCCTGATGGCTAATATTGTTGAACATCTTTTTATGTGCTTATTTGCCTTCTGTATAACCTCTTCAGTAAAATGTCCATGACTTTTACCTATTTTCTAATTGAGTTGTTTGGAAGTTTTACTATTGAGTTTGAAAATTCATTATATATTCTAAATATTAGTCCTAATCCTAGCATTTTGGGAGGCTGAGGCGGGTAGATCTTTTGAGGTCAGGAGTTTGAGACCCAGCCAACACGGCAAAACTCAATCTCTATTAAGAAAAAAAAATACAAAAATTAGCCAGCCACACTGGCACGAACCTGTAGCCCCAGCTACTCCAGAAGCTGAGGCAAGAGAATCGCTTGAACCTGGAAGGTAGAGATTGCAGTGAGCCGAGATCATGTCACTGCCCTCCAGCATGGGGAACCAAGTGAGACACTGTCTTAGAAAAGGAAAAAAAAAAAAAAAAAGTCTTTCACAGTGCAAAAGTTTTAATTCTGATATAGTCCAATATATCACCAATATATCATTTTATTTTTTCCTTTTATGGATTGTGTTTATGTAAACTAAGAACCTTTCCCTAGCCAGATATTCCAAAGCTTTTCTCTAATGCTTTCTTCTTCTAAAAGTCTTCTATTTTACATTTAAGTCCATGATATATTTTGAGTTAATTTTCATATAAGGTGTGAGACTTAGTTTGACATTCCCTTTTTGCCAATTGCTCTAGGAAAATTTGTAGAAAAGCATCTTTTTCCTCTATTGAGAGAAATTGCATATTTGTTGGCAATCAATTGGATATATTTATTTGGGTCATATTGGGGGGTTCTCTATTCTGTTCCATTCATCTGTGTTTCTATCACGCCATGGATAGCCACACAGTAACCATGCAGTAAGTCTTGAAACTGGGTAAATTGATTCTTCCCACTTTATTATTTCTTTTTCAATATTGTTTTAGCTACTCTAGTTCCTTTGTTTCTGTATAAATTTTAGAATAATCTCATCTATATATGAAAAAAATCATGCTGGGATTTTGATAGGAACTGCTTTAAACCTGTATATCAACCAATTTGGAAAGAATCAGTGTCTTTACTATGCTGTGACTTTCAGATATTTTTCTCCATTTATTTAGATTTTTAAAATTTATTTCATCAATATTATATCGTTTTCAACATACAAGTTTTGTAAATGTTTTATTGGATTTATATAAGTATTTCATGTTTTTGAGCTAAGGCAAATTGTGCTATATTTTTAAAGTTCATGTCCACAGATTCATTGCTAGTATATAGAAATACAATTGATAATTTAAATGTTTATCTTGCATCCTGCCACCTTATTGAACTCAATTATTAGCTTTTTGTTTGTTTGTTTGACACAGGCTCTCACTCTGCCACCCAGGTTGGAGTGCAGTGGTACATAGGTAGTGGCACAAACACAACCTTCTGCAGCCTCAACCTCCTGAGCCCCAGCAGTCCTCCTGCCTCAGCCTCCTGAGTAGCTGGGATGACAGGCATGCACCACTAGTCCTGACTCATTTGTTATTGTTGTTGGAGAGATAAGGTCTCTCCATATTTTCCAGGCTGGTTTTGAACTCCTAGGCTCCAGCTATCCTCCTGCCTTGGCCTCCCATCATGTTGGAATGACAGTCATCAGTCACTACACCCAGCCACTTACTAGTTTTAAGAGGTCCTTTTGTGTTTTTTCATCTTTGTAGCTCACTTAAGGTTTTCTGTGTAGAAAATCATGTCATCAGCAAATAGCAACAGTTTTCTTTCTCTCTGTCTGTATGCCTTTTATTTCCCTTTCTTGCCTTACTGCGTTGATTAGAACTTCCTGCACTATGTTGAATAGGAATGGTGGCCTTGCATTGCTGGAATAGACTCCATTTTGTCATGGTATTTAATTCTTTTAGCCTGAATTCTGTTTGCTAATATTTTGTTAAGGATTGTTGTGTCTATATTAATGATGGCTATTGGTATATATATATATATATATTTGGCAATGTTTTTGTTTGGTTTTCGTATCTGGGTAATACCAGCTTCCTAAAATGAATTGCAAAGTGTTTTCTCCTATTTTCTGGAAGAGATTGTATAAAACTATTAATTCTTCTTTAAATGTTTGGTAAAATTCTCCAGTGAAGCCCTCTGGGCCTAAATATTTATTTTCAGGGAGTTTTTAAATGATGAATTCAATTTTCAATAGTTATGGGCTTTTAAACATTATCTATTTCATGATAGGTGAATGGTAGGAATTTGTATTTTTGAGGAAGTGGCCCATTTCATCTAAGTTGTCAAATTTAAGTCTGTAGAGTTGTTCATGGCATTTCTTTATTACCCTTTTGATGTCTACAGGGTCTGTAGTGAGATCTCCTCTTTCATTCCTGATATTATAACTATTGCAACCAAATCAGGTCCAGATGCCCACCATTTGCAGAGTCCAGTTAACAAGAATAAGTCTGGTAAAAAGTAAGTCATTTTACTAACCAAATCTAGTAACGGGGAAATGGTCGGATTCTCACCCAAAGCAATCACTTTGGTTTTGTGGGGAAGGCAGGGGTTTAAAAAGGGAAAACTTGATAAAGAAGGCATGCAAGACTTGTACTAAGTATAATATCTGTGTGTCTTGTTCTGGTAGCTATCTCAGGTCTTAGTCTACCTGGATGGTGAGTCAAGACATCTGAGAATATCTTGACTTCCCCTTCATTCCTGAGGATATTTTCACTGGCTATAGGATACTGGCTTGACTGCTGATTATTATTTCCATTCAGGGCTTTGAAAGCTTTAAGTTCCTGAGCAGGAGTGACCAGGTTTTTAACTAGCCACCTTGAAGTAATCCCTGAAATTTTGCAGTTGGGTCTCCAAGCTTGGTCTGCCTGTCTCAAGATTAGACCCTGGAACATCTAAGAAGGCACAATAATCAAATACTAGTATATAGTTAGATAAAGGTGAAGAGAGTATATATGGTGAAAAAGGGAGGGATGTGGAGTCTGTGTTAAGGCTGGGGAAAAGGTCTTTACAGTTTTTCAAGGTTATATCTTGAAAACCAAGAGACGAGGAAAAAAATTGTTTTAAAATGCATTTTGAAGTCAAGCTGCCTAGTTACAATATTGGTAATTTGTGTCTTTTCTCTTTTCTTTGTCAGACTTGCTAGATTGTCAGCTTTGTTAACTTCTTCAAAGAACCAGCTACTCTTGTTTTCCTTTGATGAAAGTTTGCATGATACATCTTTTCCCATCATTTTACTTTCCACCTGCCTCTATTGTTATATTGAAAGTGAGCTTCTCATAGACAGTATAGAGTTGGGTTATGTTTTTTAAACAATTCTGCTAATCTCTTCTCTGTATTGTAAGTTGTACATTTAAACCATTTAACTTTAATATAATTATTGATATTTTAGAATTTATACTGCCATTTTATTTTTTGTTCATTTTCTGTTCTCTTTGTGTTTTTCTACTTTCTTTCCCATACTTCTTACAGGCTATTTTAACACTTTTGGAATTCTGTTTTGATTTATCTAGGGTGTTTTTCAGTGCATCTCTATATATAATTTTTAATAGTTTCTCTAGGTATTACCTTATGTATTGATAACTTACACCGCTTACTGGTGTCATCATTTTACCAGTTTGAGTAACGTATAGGAACCTTACCTTCCCACTTTGCATCCCTTTACCTTCCCCCATTTATAACATAATTATTTTAAATACTTCCTCTACATGCACTTACACCCACCTCAGAATGTTGCAATTTTTGCTTCAAACTTCAAACATAATTTAGCAATCTCAAGAGTACAAATGTTTTTGCTATGTCTTTTTCTTCCTTCCTGATGTTGAAGAGATCTATTTTTAATCATTTGCTTTCCAATTAGATACCTTTCTTTCTTTTCTTTTCTTTTGAGACACGGTTTCACTGTGTCATCCAGACTGGAGAGTGCAGTGATGCAATTGTACCTTACCACAACCTTGACAGATAACTTTGTTTAGCCGTTCCTTTAAGGCAGGTTTTCTGGCAATAAAGTCTCTTCATTTTCCTTCATCTGAGAATATATTGATTTCCCTATTATTCCTGAGGATATTTTCACTGGCTATAGGATACTGGCTTGACTGTTGATTATTATTTGCATTCCGGACTTTGAAAGCTTTAAGTTCCTGAGTCTCAGCAGAAACTCAAAAATAATACATGTAGGGAGAGCTAAAATATATATATACTTAAATATATATATATATTTATGTATATATTTATATATATGAATAAATTCAATAGGATCCAGTTTAGTGTGTGTGTGTGTGTGTGTGTGTGTGTATATACACCTACACAATGGTGTGTGTATATATATATATACACCTACACAACGGTATATATATATATATATATATATATATATATATACCTACACACACAATAAACTGAGTGTGTGTATATATACCTACACCTACAATAAACTGGATCCTATTGAATTTATTTATATATATAAATATACACCTACACACAATAAACTGGATCCTATTGAATTTAAATGTCACCAGGCTACAAGAAATTCTGAATCTGGCAGAAAAAAATAAACGTGAAAACTAATTACAATAATATATGGTAAGTACAAAATGCAGGTAGGCACTGGTCGCAATGTTGACACAGAGAGAGAATCAGCACTGCTTGAAAGAATCAGTAGAAACTTCTCAGAGATGTGTGAACCAGGTTCTGAAGGTTAAGTAGTAAAAGGAGTTCCCAGGTGGACGGGGAACCCTGCATGAAAGCCCTGAGAGAAGCAGAAACGATGGTACATTTGAGAATCTGTAAGACTGAATACCTGGCCGAAGTATAGAACATCCCTTGGAACAAGCAAGAGCTGCAATAGAAAAGACGGGTAAGGGATGGATGCCGGGCTAGAGGGCATAATCCTCTACTAAGGAGTTTAAGCTTTATCTTGTGTACCACGAGGAGCTACCAAATAGATGAAAATGGTGAATGTAATATTTAAAGCAAGATTGCTACTATAACACTCTTTTTAAAGTAGCTTTTCAATGAATTATTAACATTATCTTTAGTCTAATATGTATCAAAATTTAGTTTCTGGACTGGTAGGGTGTGTTAATGGCCAATACAAATAAAAGACTCAGCTGATTCCCTGCCTTCTACACTCCATTTTGCACACACTCCATCCTGCCTGCCGAATGACTTCAGTGTCTCTGTGATCAGTGAGTGGAGCAGCATGCAATGAGATCATGGCTAGATGGCAGCACATTCAGTGAAGTGCTTCAGCTTTCCTGTCGCTTCCAATTGCCTGGCTTTTGTCAGTTTCTGTCAGAACAGTAACATTTCTTAAGGTATATTTTGCATTATTTACTAAATGAAAATTTTCCAATGCCAGAAAAAAAATACCAGATTACGTACGCTATGTCAAATTTACATTCTATGCCCCAGAAACACCCAGTTCCCAAAGACCTCCAGGGACTGGGGCTCATTTGTTGTCCCTCTCCCTCTCCCGTTTACTATGCTGACCCTCTGCCCAGCCACATAGCCCACCCCACCCCTTAGAAGCATCTAGAGTCAGTTCTAGAAATGAAATGGAATGCATTTTTGCATTTACGTAACAGCTATCGCAGTTCTGGTGAAATGTAATTTCAGAGAAACAGAAAAAAATACAGTAGAATAAAAAGTGTGTATGTGATACCATAAGGGCGTATTTAACTATCTCCTTATTTCCTTTACAGTCCAACTATTTTTTTTTTAATGCATGTCACTTTCCTGCTGCCTCTCAGAGGGCACTTGATCTTATTTAGACCCAGTGGCGAGGGTTCTTCAGTTCGGTGAGGAGCTCTCTAGCACTCAGTCCTCTTTCGAGGAAAGACGCCTTCAGAACCTAAAGGCCTTGAAAGAAATAACACATTTTCAAAACCAGAGAAAAAGAGCATGAAAGTTGCCCATCAAAAATGAAGGCATGAACTAGAATACAATAGTGAGTAAGGAGCGGAAAATCATCACCCAGGTAGGCCAAGATATATTCAGATAGGGAGGAAACTGGAAGGCATTCCTTTGACACAAAAGATGATTTTTCTTCTAATTTTCACATCTTCTATGACATATCTTTTGTTTTCTGTTTTCTCTATATGACTGCTGTTCTCAAATAAGTGGGCTTTAGGAATATGAACCGCAGTCTGCATGTTTGCCAGCCCCATAGTCTGTGATGAACTTGACACCTGAATGAATCAATCCTGCAGACGTGAAAAGTTATTCCCACAAAGTCCCCAGTCTTCCTTATGAGAAAGATCCCTTCCTACCTGTAAGCTTATTAATTAAATGTCAAAGGTTGTTATATCAAGGACAATAACACAAGCCAACCTGGGAATGTGCTTGTTTGAAATAGGTAAAGAGTGTCCGTGTTTATTTAGAATTGATTGTACACTTTCCTTCATTCTCTACATAGATTTTATTTCTCCACACATTCTTCTTGCCATCTTTTTCTGTACTGCCTTGAGGGCTTTCTCATATAGTTATGTGACAAATTATGTTTGAATTATGTTCAAATAAGCAGGGAGACTGGTGTTTTCTGTTAAAACCATATGGTTTAACAGTAATGAATGAATTTTTGCCCATATCATGCCATGACTTTATGGAGGGCACCATCTCATATATGCAGTGTATCATGTGGTGTCTAACAGATTTGTGTAAAATGTCTAAAATTAAGCTAATGCAATTATATGAGAGTATCATCTTATCATGTACATTTTGCTTGATAACAGAAAAGCAAATGAAAAATTTATTACCTCATTCCAACAGTCTGTTTTTGATTTTAACTTCAGACTCTATTCCTCTCTATTTTACCCTCTTCTATTTCAGGTCATTATTTTATCTGTAGAGCCCAAAATCTAATTCTTCATCTGTATGCACCACATGAATCTTTAGATTCTCTTATCAATCCAACAGATTTCTGAATATTTAACTACCCTATCGTAAGTTGTGTTGTTTAGAAGAAATGAAATTTAAGATTGTGGCAGTAAAAGACAAGCTGTCAATCTGTTAAATAAATTCCTGTTGAAAAGTAATGGCATGAACTGCGCTGTGTGTTAACATAATTTATTAGAATAATTAGAATGCATCCTTGTTGTCTTTTAATTAGATTATTCCTTGTTCTGGTAATTACACTAGACAAGGGAGAATAATAGTTTCAGGATTCTAAAATCATCTGTAGATTTTGTGGAAAGAGAATAAATAATCAATAATGCTAATCTACCAGAACACTTAAATTCCCAGAAACAGACCTTTTATCATGAGCAATCCTTTGCATAATCAGCATTATTTCTCAATGTCTATGCTCATTTTGCCCAAAGTTGAAAAGTGAAGACATGGGACAAATAACAGATATTTATTTCACTGTCAGAGACCTGGTCAGGCCGGGCCACCTCTGGCCTCTAGTGGCTCAGACATTTCTTCAGCCCCTTGCAAATGCCAACAAGCAACCGCAAATGAAGGATTTAAGATTCCATGCAGAGCAGCATATCTAGCAATCTGAATGCCTAACAGAAAGGATGCAGAGCTAATAAGTTTTGGTCCTAGATGAGGAATCATAAAGTTCCCCAATTTAAAAAATATATTCAAATGGACAAAAATGTATTAGAACTGAGAAGGCTACAAAATATTTTTTTTAAAAAAATGTGACATTTCCATACATGAAGATGTTATTTGCAGAAATTAACGCGGAGACCGTATGTCAGAAAAGTTTCTGGCTCTCAGGCATGGGCTGAGGCCTTTAGATGTGAGTTGAATTACTACTTCTGGTTTTATGTTTTGAAGATCATAGGGAATTCCAGTGCTCCAAGACTCTCCAAGGCCTTACACAACTGTCATCGAGCACGTTAGGACATCCTAGAGAGCAGTTCCCAAAACTTCTAGGCTTCAGAAACTTGACAAAGTCATGGGTGGGCATATCCTGCCCTCACGAATAACCTTACAGTTGACTAGAAGGGTGCTGGAACGCACAGAATTGACACCAGTAAATCTGGAGTTCTCTATAATAACAAGCAACACAAATATCTCACCAACAGTCCCACTGTTGTCCGAGTCTGACTTAGTCCATGTAAAGTCCTAATGAGACCATGTCTAGACAGTATTGATCTCTCACCAGAAAAAAAAAGAACTCAGAGAGTGACTTCTTTTCTAGCTTAGCCCAAATGACACCCTAAAATGTGCTCTTTCATTCACAGGTTGCTAACACTTTCCATAACCTGAGATATTTTATCAACTAGGCAGCCAAGGACCAGTAGGCTTCTCAAAGTCTATGTGACATTTTTTATATTCAAACCATCTTTGATATTCAAATAGCAGATAAGAAAGTTACTTAAGCCTATTAAAGAACCTAGAGAAATTAAATGAGTTTTTATATGTCTTTTTTTTTCCTTGCTAGGCAAAGGAAGACAGACTTTTAAAAAAATGAAAGTCCATGTAAGATGAAGGTGTGATCATTCAAGTTAATATGGGCAAAATACCTAAGGGAGAAATCATTAAACTATCCAAAGGATTTTACATGTAGTCCTGTGGTTTAGGAGCAGAGGAGCACCTGTATTAGTCTGCTGTCCATTCCAGCTGGGAAGGCATGGTTCTCTATAGAAGTACCCCTTAAAATTATCAGGGGTGCTATTAAGTACTTGGGGTTCCCCACTATTCTTACCTCCAGACTGGTCAAATCTACCAGGCATCTTTTTGATATATGAGAGAGATATAATCTATTATAGATATACCAGAGATCTATTTGCATTTGAATGTCCTGTGGTGAGGCATTCCTCAGCAGGCTGTGCATCAGGTCTGTCTGCAGAAAGTCAGGAAGAAAGGAATATGGTTTACAATTCATGAAGGAATGGAGTTTAAAAACTCCCCAGGCAATGTAAACATGAGTTAGGACTGGGAACCACAAGGTAAAAAGCGGAACCAGTCCTTCTGACTTTGAGGTTGAAATGAAGCTGACTGAGGCATTCAGGTGGTTCCAGAGGATGGAAAGTCTCATAAAAGAGGATTTTTTCTTAAAAAAGGGAAATGAAATAAATACCTTATTATGTTCCAACAATATCAACATACAAATCTATCTTGTAGGAAAATGCTAAATAAAAACACCAGAGAGAGACTTCCACCACTATAAATAGTTTCTTATAAATGCCACGTAGGGACAAAATTATCATTTCTATGATCCTAACCAAAAGAGCCTTGCACGTCTTGGAAATACTTTGCCCTCTAAAACAAACAGAAGAACGTTCCTTCAGTCTATGAGTTCTTGTGCTAGATTTTGAACCTTTCGAGCATTTGCTCCCAAAGTGAAATTTAAAAAGCTAACAGCAGGGACACCTGGATAACTAGAAAACTTACCTATTGATAGCACAGGCTGCTTCCCCAAATGGACCGCATACAATTTCTTGCAAGCATAGTAAAAATCCTATACTTGTTTGAAATGAAATGAAGGAAAGCCTATCATGGAATTCTTTTTCTCTGTGTTAATGAAAGACATAAGCACACCATGATAAACAAGAGGGAATGACATAGTGTTCATCCTTCTTTTCTTGTCCAAGGCAGGTAACAATAGGAGGGCTCTGGGTAGAATACAGGCTTGTCGCATATTTCTAAGAAATAAAGTTAATTTACAGGCTAACTGTAAATTATACACTGGGGTTAAGACAAGTATGCATGTACATATTTCTGCTCATCAAGAGGGAGAATTAACAGTGAAAAATAGAGTTTGGATATATATATGTTAAGGACATGCCACTGATTTCAAAACAGGGCAAGAGCACTTATGACTTAGGATAATTTTGTTGGAAAAAGTTAACTCTCTCCAAGGAAATACAGAGCTTAGCAAGTACCTTATAAACAATACAAGGCACATGATAGTGTTTAGTAGAATCTTATTCACCCATTCTGATTTGACCGAATGTTAAATGACACAAACAGGAGTTTATTGGTTAGGTGACTAATTAAAATATCGATGAAAAGCAGAAGTAGTAAGTTCTAGAAACAAGAAATAAATCATATATATCAACAAAGAGGAATGAAGGCATTTTGTGCGATCTTGGGGAATACATTTTCTTAGGTATTTCATAAAATCATTGACTCTACGGCAGGAAGAAAACCTACACACATAAACCCACGGCATCTCTTTTCCTGCCTGCACAGTTGTAAAAGCCAATGATGAAACCTGTCTGCTAAGACTTCCCCAGAAAGTGATTCAACACATTGTCTATTTAAAATAAGAAAAAAAGTTTTCTGACCAAACACCGTATGTTCTCACTCATAAGTAGGTGTTGAACAATGAAAACACATGGACACAGGGAGGGGATCTTCACACACCAGGGCCTGTCACAGGGCGAGGGGCTAGGGGAGAGATAGCAGGGGGTGGGGGTCTAGGGGAGGGATAGCAGGGGGTGGGGGGATGGGGAGGGATAGCATTAGGAGAAATACCTAATGTAGATGATGGATGCAGCAAACCACCAAGACACATTTATAACTATGTAACAAACCCACACGTTCTGCACATGTACCCCAGAACTTAAAGTAAAAAAAAAGTTTTCTGCCATTTAATGTCATGTGATAATTTGATAATTTCCCCAATGACTAACCAAATATGCTTCACTATTAATATATCAATTCTTTCTTAATGCCACAAGTGAAAACGCAAAGGCAGCTAATGGTTTTCTTCTCATAAAAATCACACTTTGGCTTTTTCCTTTCATCTATAATTAGTCATATTTGTGACTATCTTCCAAACTTAGTTGAAAATTTTCTGAATCCTTTTAAAATCAGTGCAAAAACTAGAAAATGTCTTTACAGGTTTAACATGAAGGAAAGAAAATGTTTTTCATTTCTCTTGATTTATTTCTGAATTTAGCTTGCTCTTCATTAGTGCTACATAGCTGCCTTATTATTCATCAGCCTCTATGACCTCCTGATCATTTTCCCTGAGGGTGCATATTTATTGACTATGTTACAATCGTGTGATCTGCTGAATTTTTTCTGATAGTCTACTCTAGATTTGTTCTAAATTAATAAATCCCATTATTTTTGACTTCTACTACTTCTGTTTATTAAATTCATTCTGAATGTAAACTTTATTTTCAAAGGAATTCAAAATTCTTTACCCCAAGCTTGGTACTAACAATGAATTTAATAAGAATGGTATTTAATCAATTTTTAAATATATTAATGGCAAATTTTGTTAAAATGTTAGTGTTCCAAGCTTTCCAGTTCCCACAGATTTAGTTTTTCAGCCTTTCCCCTTCAACCACTTTATTAAAAAAAAAAAGAAATTGTTTTTTTTGTGATGCAGAATTACGTGAACATTAAAAAAAGAAGAAGAAGAATTGGAAAGGTGAGACTAAACTAAAAAAAATAAAAATAAACTGAGGCTGCAGACTTAAGAGGGTATAGCTATTTGAGGATAAATGATAAAGAGAGAGACAGAGATTGCCTGGCTCCTGAGAAGGGTATAGAGAGGGAGATTACCAGGAAGAAGAAGAAAGATATCAGGGGATTTTAAGGACAGTTGCTATGTGTCATGCATAAAATTATTTTCAAAATTCTTGGAGAGGTAAAAATAAAATTTAGAATTATTTTTTAATTATTTCACTTGTGATGCTATCTTAAGATTGAACCACATGGGGCCCCAGGATTTATTTAGGTTACACAAATATCCTCCAATGCTGATGCTTATTCTTTTATATGTAGACTTCAGTTTCCTTTCCATGTCATAAACACACACACAACAGAATCAAACTTGATCATCCCATAAATTTTCAAGAGCTCTCAGCCTGCTGTAAATGAAATTTCACCATTAATTCACAGGTCGATGTCTGGGACAACCTCAAAGACTACTTGAATAATTAATAAATTTATATGAAAACAGTGCAGTGAAAATGTCTTTCAGTGTCAAATACATAAAAGACACACTAAAAGGCAATAGCTGCTACATAGTAATGAAGTTTTAAACCACTGGCAACATTTCTAAACAAAGGTATAAGAAAAAAATAAAAGAACAACCTTGTAGCTTGTATGATATGCCTCTTGCATAAGATTATTAAGAAAGCCATAAGTACTTATGGCTTTATTACTTTTCTATACAGATAGATTGCCCTGAAAAAAGTGGACATAACCTTAACTGGAATCTGAGGACTCTGAATGTCTTTTCCAGTTGAGTTCCAATTGTTAGAGAGCAATATGACATAACACAGAATGCCCAATTCTTAAGGAAATACACAAAATTTTAAAACCTGAAGCTAAATTAAAAAGTTATCACCCTTCTGACTAATGTGTTATATATTTGTAAATTATACCTGTCTCTAAGAAAGATGTACCACAAAGCAAGAGCATGTGTGAAAGAATGAGTGAGAATGGAGGAGTTAGAAACACATTTAGATACATAGCAAACGAAAACTTCAAGACGTTCCCAAGGATCTAAATAACCTATGCACAAATACAGTAAAGTCATATCCTAAGGGAGAGGATTTGAGTTCTAAAGCCAGAGCCTAAGGCAAATGTTGCATATAATCAAACTTACCATTGAAAATCACTTTAATCACCTGTAAGGTGCAAGATATATTGCTTTGTGTATTCAAGACTAATAGTGAACATGTGAGAAAAACAACTGAGTTAGACTACAGAAGCAAGCAACGTCAAGTCCACCTACAGATATTTGGGTATTCAAACCACCTCTTCTTTAAGAAACTAGCAAATCTCCACTTCTGAGTTTTTACAGGTAGGTGATAAAGTGTAAGGTTGTAAACCCTCCAATAGGGCTTATTCCATTGTTTTAACATTAACATTCCATAACTTTAACATATGCATTAATAGACGTATTTGTTATTGTTAAGATTAAATAACTTTTTTTTTTTGAGAAAGAGTCTTGCTGTGTTGCCCAGCCTGGAGTGCAGTGGCACGATCTCTGCTCACTGCAACCTCTGCCTCCCAAGTTCAAGCAATTCTCCCACCTCAGCTTCCCGAGTAGCTGGGATTAGAGGTGCACACAATGCCTGGCTAATTTTTGTGTTTTTAGTATAAATGGGGTTTCACCATGTAGGCCAGGCTAGTCTCAAACTCCCGACCTCAGGTGATCCGCCTGCCTCGGCCTCCCAAAGTGCTTGGATTACAGGCGTGAGTCAACGCGCTCAGCTGATAATCTTATTTAATGGGTAAAAGCATCATCCACAGGGCCTGGTCCACAGCAGATACTCAATAACATGCTACATTTTAATCTAACTCTTGTTTCATCAGACCCACAAACACGTTGCTCTTTAAAATCCTGTAGAGAAGACTATGACAACCTGCACCTTTTCCTTCCAAGCTGGTATTTCCACCTGTTGCTTGCACATTTTAGGCATGGTGGAGATCTGCACCTAGTGCTGGGTTCTAACTGGGCATAAGGTGAATCCACTGCACACAGAAGCACTTCTTTATGTTTGCATCACATTGCAGAAGATTGGACCCCTAATTGGGGCTACTCTTTCCAAAGCCGTAACAGCACATCAGGCCCAAATCACAGGGCTGTCAAATGAGGAGAGCCCCTTTCTTTTCCAATAAAAAACATCCCTATCAACTCTACCAGGATAGCACAAGAACTCATGTCATCCATTCATTGTTATCTTAAAAAATACATCCACAAGCCCCCTTTACTGACCATTACAATAGGATGCCACAAAAATTCAGAAACTGGAATTCTTTTCCATCCCTTCTCCTCTCCTTTTTCCCTTTCTTCTTTTCTTCTTCCTTACCTGAAACTTCTGCCTATAGTAAAACCACAGGAAGAAAGAAAGTCAAATGAATTTTCCTAGTAGACGACATTTCTGTGATACACTCTTTTTTTTTTTTTTTTTTTTTTTTTTTTTTTGGTCCCCATATGAACTCCCTCCAGGATATTCCTTTATGGGAGTAAAATATGCCAAATGAAATAGAGAACTCGAGGCACCATTTTATCCTTGACATATGTAGAGAGAATATTTGACTCCTGGATTTATGGTGTAATGCAACTCAGCCACTTTCTTTTCCTCTTTCCCCTAGTTTGCACTTCCTACGTATTGCTGCACACCATCACAAATTTATGGAGCGCCAACGGCCGTGGCCTCTAGGTAGCTCCCAAATGATGGAATCCAGACATCATTGCCTTCAGTTCCCCTTTGCATTAGTCTATTTTCCATTCCTCTTCCTTATTGAAATCTGCTTCCAATTATTTTTCCTAAGATGGTTTAGCTATCTTTTCTTTCCTTTAAGTTGAATCGCTTTTATTTCTACCTTTCATTTCTATGCCCTCCTGGGCCTCAAATACAATTCCTCTACATTTACAGGGTTTTCATTTAGAAACTCTTGAGAACTTTACTATCAAACTGCATTTTCTAAGATAATTTTTTTTTGCAATTTTGACTAAAAGGAGATTTTTAGACTTTTGGAATGCCAGGGCTCCAGGTCTCAGATCTCAGCTGTAACTTTTATCACTTTGCAAGGTGATGACTAGAGTTATAGCACATTCTTTAAACCCATGCCAAACTCTTCAAAGATGGCCATCCTTCAACCACTGAACAGGGAATTGGAGGTCGAGGCTTTGGAGTCAGACAGACAAGCGTTCAAATCCAGTCTCTGGCACTTAATTTGAATACAACCTAAAGTAGGTCATTTAACTTTCCTGAGCTTTGATTTCCTTGTCTGAAAAAATGAAAATACAGATAGTTACCTCACTATATTGTTATAAAGATGAAATGAAGTAATCTTAGTAAAATACACACAATGTCTGGTGCATGATAAGCATTCAAATGGGTAGCTATTTTTTATTGTTATGAGTTAAAATTTTGCATATAATGAATTTTTCTTCAAGAAAGCTCACCAAGCTGACCTTAAGTTGATGTTACTACCAAATGCCACCCAATTCTGTGTCTACATACTTGAAAGTTACTAAACACTTTTAAATTGAAGTTGGAAATCAGGGACAAACAGATTTGAAACCAAAGGAATAGGTTATCAGTTATAAATGTGGATATAACATTAAGAGCCTCTGTTCTCAGAAAATACATTCCTTTTAAAATATATTTATTATAGTTACCCATGGAGACTGAATATTTTTATCATCAGTTGCAAAACTGTCTCCTGAAAGGGAAAACCATGTAATTAGAACTAGATTTTCACATGTTAACCTTTTATATAAGGGAAGAACAAGAAGTAGATATTTGGTAAGAGATTGGGAAGAAGGGGAAGAGAAGAGAGAGAGGGAGAGACAGAATGAGGATGAGAATGAAAGCAAAGAAATTTGACAAGGAATACTACTTGGCTTTTGGGCCTTCTGTGTACCAACGTAGATGTGTGATCATACCATTTAGGATCGTTGTCAATTCTTTCCATGGAAACAGACTGAACAGTGGTACATCCACCTCTCAACACAAAGAGAATAAAATTGTCATTTCCTTACAGGATTTTTATTTATACAAAAATGAAATATATATATATATATAGTTATGATTTCAAAAATAAAGCTAAATATCTAAGTGCAACAATGGAATTAATTAGGTCTGATCCAACAGAGTAAGTGAGGTTTTTACTCTGGAAGATAAGTAAATTATTTCAGAGCATGAGAATGAAAAATTCATTGATTGATCCTGATCTCTAAAAAGAGCAGTCTGATTTACTTTGGTATCAAACGGACCTGCTTCTAAATGCCATTTCTGCCATTTACCTGTTGGGCAAATTTCTTATCTTTTATGTGCTTGGAGTCTTCATTTTTCAAGTAGGTATGAAAATATCTGTAAGTGGAGGGTATTAGTCCTGCCAGTGCTTTCTCTCTCTCCCTATATTCCATGTCTCTCCAAGGAACAATTCCTAATGCAATTGGCCAAATTTAAGCATATTGACTCTTATTTACTAAATGGCGGGGTCACTATACAATAAAGGTTCCTTCTTCCACTTCTACTTTTTCTTTTCTAAGTTGAAAAACTCTAATCCCTCAGGTCAGGCTGATTATTTGCTTCTCTCTTTCCTGCCTTCTTTCCAACTTAAGGCCATAGCTTTCATGAGCCAAGGTGATATCAGGGATTCTTGTTTTTATCCCAATTGTTTCATTCTTCCCCATCCTCTCACAGTCCCCCCATTCAGAACTCTTAAGCATGCTATTTGTTTGAGGGGGCATTTAGGAAGTCCCATTTAAGAACTCTGCCACCAGCTCTCATGTTATCCCTTCAGAGATGCCTTCCTTGACCATCCAATCTAAATAGATACCTACACTGGAAGGTATCACGCACGGGCACAACTAATAATGAAGCAAGTGGTACTTTGTTCCCATTTCCATCCTAGGGCCTTTGTGCCTGTACCCCTCTCTCTCTCCTTCTCTATCTCTCTCCCTCTCTCTCTCTCTCTCCCTTCCTCTCTCTCATATGTTCTGCATCTTTAAATCACTCAGGTGTCAGCTCTAATGTTACCTCTTCAGAGAGGCCTTCCCTGACCCTCCAATCTAAAGTAGACTTCTTATTCCCACCGACTCACTCCATTACATTAATCTTTTATTTTGTGAATGGCTCTCATTGCATCCCATTACTTTCTTCTTGGTCTGCTTGTTGCCCTTCCCTATCTCCTTCCCAAACACACTTATCAAAACACCATGAACACAAAAAGGTATCATGCTCACCACGTGTTCATCCAGAGCCAGGTGCCTGTCCCAAGTAGGTGCACACCTGCTATGCCCTATGCCCAACCAGGTCCAAGGAATCCCTTTAGAAAGCTCCTCTCCTCAGCTGACCCAGAACACCAGCTGCTATACTGAAGGCTTTCACAGTTTCAGACAAGGTGTCTCTATCTTACAAATTTCTTTTCTCTGAACAGCATTTACATAACCTACTCATTACTTTGAATAGGATCTTATTCAGTATACCTTATTTGTATTTTTCAGTAAACCTGGTATAAGGGGCACAGCTAAGTGAATGCCCTCACATACCTACAAGAGAGTGGCTAGATGCCTTTCTTACCCACAGGGATGGTTTCAAAGAAATATTTTACACTCACTCCAATATACACACATACACAAAGGAAAGCTCACATTTGCATTCCAGATCATCTCCAGGAGGAGGGAGGAGAACTACTCTTTTAAAAGAGCAAACCTAAAATTATAATGCTCTTGAAAACATTGGCAGTTAACATTTACTGTTAAGAAAGCCACAATCCCAGACAAAAGATAACTGAGTGGCATCTTAAATTGAGGATAGTTTTTAAGTCAGAGCTTAGAGAGTCTTGGAAATCTCTTTAATTCCCCCACAGAATAAAATATGGTACAGCTTCTCAGGAGGTCCAACAGAGGTTTTTCTCTAGCATTAGAACAGACATTTCTTTGATCAAGGATCAGATGAAGTCATCTGATGTGTGAATTTACTAGGCATATATTTTTTCATGTATAACAGAATATGTCAACACTAGAATCACACTCAGCACTAAGATGCTCACATTAAGAGGTTTACAGAAAGTGAGAACGACTCCCAGCTCCCATCTCACATTTACTAAAAAGCATATATTCATTGAGGGGAATGTCTGACAGAATGGCCTACATTGTTTAAATCAGTACTTCTTACTCTCACTTTTTAAATTGGCAAAAGTTCAATGCACACAAGATGCAACTCAATTCTATTTAAAATCACTCGTTTATGTCATGAAGTCTTTCTCAAAAAACAAAAGATGCCAGCCCTAAAGAACTGTATCATGTCACATAGACCCAATTAATTCATTCCATCAACAATATAGACAGATTATTATATTCAGGGAAGTTCCCTCAAGAAATCACCCTACAAGTTTAATAAAAAACAAAACAAAACAAAATAAGCCAACAAGCCCCTACTGAGTCTTGCTATGGTATAGTTAAACTTATAACATTTTATACAATTTTTGGAAGTGGCCTTGATATAAATCCTGAAAAAAGAAAAAAAGCAAAGTCCACATTGTTTTTGAGACAGAGTCTCACTCTGTCACCCAGAGTGAGTACAATGGTGCAATCTCAGCTCACTGCAACCTCCACCTCCCGGGTTCAAGAGATTCTCTTGTCTCAGCCTCCCAAGCAGCCAGGATTACAGGTACACACTGGCATGCCCGGCTAATTTTTTGTATTTTTAGTAGAGACAGGGTTTCACTGTGTTCCCCAGACTGGCCTCGAACTCCTGAACTTAGGCAATCCACCCGTCTCAGCCTCCCAAAGTGCTAGGATTACAGGCATGAGCCACTGCACCCAACCTCAAAGTCCACATTTTGATAAGTGTGATGATTAATTTTATATCTCAACTTGACTGGGCCATGGGGCGCCCAGATATTTGGTCAAACTTTATTCTGAGTGTGGCTGTGAGGGTGCTTTGGACACATTTTTATTATTTAGATCAATAGATGTAGTAAAGCAGATTACCCTTCCTAATGTGGGTGGACGTCATCCAATTAGTTGAAGGTCTGCTTAGAACAAAGAAAAGTCGAGCCTCATGCAAGAAAGAGGAAACTCCTCTCACCTGATAGTCTTCAGCTGAAGCACTGGTTGTGTTCTGCCTTTGGACTCTAACTGAAATACTGGTTCTTCCTGGGTCTCAAGCCTGTTAACCACTGGACAAAAACTATACCACTGGGTCTCCTGGGTCCCTAGCTTGCCAATGCCAGATCTGGGGACTTGTCAGCCTCCATAGTCGCAAGAGCCAATTTCTTATAATAAATCTCTTTCTATAGATATAGATACGCATATCCAACTGGTTCTGTTTCTCTGGAGAACCCTGACTAATGCAACTATTAAAACCAAATCCAGAGACTAACAACTTTCTTCATCAGTCTGGCACCTAACTGCATGTCTGTTTATGAAGTATGTAATTTTTTTCCATGAGCTATCATATGTCACTCCATCACTCACTCTAGAACTATTTTAGGCACTTAGAACTTTGTATATTAAAATTTAATGCACTAAGAAAGAATATAGTGAGACTAAACTGAAAAGAGTAGTTAGTAATGCCACATATAAGGCAGTCTTGGAATAAAGAAATATTCCACTGTAATCTCAGTACTTTGAGAGGCCAAAGTGGGAAGGCTGCGTGAGGCCAGGACTTTGAGAAAAGCCTGGGCAGCATAGTGAGACCCTATTTCCTAAAAATTAAAAAAAAATTTTTAAAGAAATATTCCGCTTTTTCAATAAAAATATTAAACAAATTTCCAAAAGGCAGAATGGCCTGCTTATACATATAAACATGTAAGGATATGAAAACTGTAGTTAAATATCTACCTATACTTTTTATTCCATTAATTTAATCGGATATTTAAAAACATGCACTTTATTCAAATTCTGATGTGAGTATCTCAACACATGCTTTATTCAAACTCTAGTATGAACATCTCCACCACCTAAGAGCCTCCTTTCTAGCCCTCCATCTGAGTTTTCCAGAGCACTTCTTCTTCCCTTGGTTCAAGACAGGACACTCCTTGAATCATGATGTATGATGGTGTTTCTGAAAGTTGTCTCTGAAGGCACAAGCACCTGTTTATATAGTATTAGCAGCTTTCTCTTCTAAATAAAAATATTTCTTTGTACATGCATGTATTTTGATGTGCACAATGATGTATGTGTCTCCTGTATTGCTTTTTAAATAGATTTTCAAAATCGCTGTTTGGAACAACATCCAACACTTGGAATTGCAAAGTCATAGCCCCTGGAATCATGACTGTGTTCCATTTCTTTTCTTTTCTTTTTTTAAGAGGGAGTCTCGCTCTGTCACCCAGGTTGGAGTACAATGGTGTGGTCTCACCTCACTGCAACCTCTGCCTCCCAGGTCCAAATGATTCTCCTGCTTCAGCCTCCTGAGTAGCTGGGACCACAGCCACCCACGACCACACCCAGCTAATTTTTTGTATTTTAAAAAATTTAATTGGATGTTTAAATTTTTAAACATCTTAGTTGAGACGGGGTTTCACTGTGTTGGCCAGGCTGGTCTTGAACTCCTGCCCATGATCCACCTGCCTCAACCTCCCAAAGTGCTGGGACCACAGGTGTGAGCCACCGTGCCTGGCCTACTGTGTTCAATTTCTTAGCTCCTCTCTTATGGATCCTAGCACATGACCATCACGAGCACCCAGAACAAACCTTGGGTGAAGTCACTTCACCCCATTGTAACTTCCTAAAGCAGCACTTGAAAGGACCCAAATATAAAGCAAGGTCATCTCTTCTGAGGGATAATAAATTCATGGGAAAGCAAACTTTGTATTTGAGGATATGTGGTATATTTTAGTGGAATTCTGCCTTTGAGAGAAAGTACCAGCTGATTTAATGGCAGCTGTGATCTCTGCTTCATTTCATCTTTTATCTAATGATCCACTAGTTAGTAAACCTGAAATTCCTGAAAGAAAAGAAGTACTTCTTTTCTTTGCAGTGTAATCACCAACAATAACGACTTATTTTTCGCATTAACATTCGACTGCAATGTATTTAAATGTTCCACATACAGAAAAACACCTGGTTTTTCCCAAGATTTGTTAAACATAGCCATTTTGGTGTCCTTAGTAACACTGCAAAGATACCTTTATGCAAAACTTAATTTGAGTCCTGATTACCTTACTGTGAAAAAACATAAACACCAAACAAAACTGAGCATAATATCCAAATATCTAAAAAATAACACCCAGGTTGAAGGAAGTGTAAACACTCAGATTCACCAGGGAGACTAGAATATAAACTTCTTGTGTTGTGATTCCTCCAAATCATCTGGCCACCGGGGTATCATATCCCACAAGCACATGGTAACATGGATAGAGTAAGCTCAAAGTGTCCCAATACCAGGACATTTTACGGCCACCTCAGAGCAATTATATTTTTCACTTCCTCTCTTTCCCTAAATTTTCTCATACAAAGCTTCTTATATTTTCTTTGGCAGTTAGTAATACTTACATGCATCTTCACTGTCTCATTCAGTGCTTCTAGGTTTGGTAGGTGTATCACTTGGGATTGCTTTCAGCTGCATTAATACAATCTAGCGAACCAACAGACCAAAAGTGATTTAAACACAGAAAGCCTCCTTTTCCCGGTCTGCCGTGTGTGTGTTTTGTTTTTCATGCAACAAGATATCTGAAGGTATAATGTGACACTGAGCTGGTGTCCCATGGTGTCATGAATGCCCCAGGCTCCTTCTATTGTTTTGCTCTGCCATCCTTCCATGAGGCTTTCACTTTCATTGTCATAGATGGCTGCTGGATCTCCTAGTTTGACACATTCTCTCAAGGCAAGAAGGGGGGAAAGGCAAAGGGGAAAGAGGATGCCAACCAAGTCAGTCCCTTTCTAAAAGCTTTCCAGAAAGTTCTATCCAGTGACTTCCACATGCATCTGCCCGGCCAGAAATGGGTTATACAGTCTTTTCTAACTATAAAAGAATGTGGGAAGCTGGGTATGAGCGGAGCGTTGCTGCTCCAAACAAAATCAGATTTCTGTTAGGAAAGAAGGGATGGAAAGTGGATCTTAGAAAGGGAACAACCAATGCCTGCCATACACAAGTATCTGTGGTGAGCAGACGTGGCTAAGTGTCTCTTCCTATCTAGGAAGGTTCACAGAATTACTCAAATCGCTTTTGTGCCAGGGAACTAGGGAGTCAGTCATCTCATTCGCTTGTATTTCCTCATCTCTGAAATTTCCAACTACGGTATTCCTTTTAGACCACCACTTAGAAGTGTTATGGTTTTCTATTCTTAATCCAAATGTGACAAAACGTATTCTCCTTCTTCTTTGATAACAAAACCCAAATTTTGATGGGCAGCAGTGTGCTTAGCCTTACATAATGAATAATGATTGGTCTAAGCCAATCGTGGCAATACTATTTTCTTTTGCCATTGACTGGTATTCAGTAGTAGGCATGTGACCTAGATCTAACCAATGAGTGGAAATACACTGGGTGGGGGTGGGGGCGGGTGCAGAGGCTGCGGCTCATGAAAGATTTTCACCTTTGGTAAAAAGTCATAGTTGCAAGAGGAGAAAGCCTTTTCGTCACATACCTCTTCTTTCCTGTTTGAGATGCTGTCATGTTAAAGCTCTGTGCTTAGAGCTGTAGAAGCTGTCTTATGACCATGAGGCAATAGCCAAAAGCAGAAAGAGACTGAGTATAAAAGACACTGGGTCCTTTATGAAATCACTGAGTTGCCAAACTAACCCTGAGATCCTCTACCTCCTGTTTCCTCATAGTAATAAATATCCCTATAATTTCAGCACTATCACTTTAATTTTCTGTTACAGGAGCTGAAAGCATTCAGAACTCACATACTATGTTAATATCATCCTCCATGTGTTATGGGCCAAGAGTACATTCGAGAGTAACTACAAAACTACATTCATTGTAGTATCCCTGCGGCACTCCCTTAGAGTTCTAGTGTTCTGTAGTGTACTTTCCACAGCCTATAAGGATATATGATTCCCTCTCTCCAGCCCTGAGGAACTCTTAAGACTGACAAGATGAATGAGTTAGAATCAGGGTGAATCCAATCCAAAAGAAGTAACAACAAGCAAGAAAAGCAAAGAACCTTGTAAACATCCAAGTTATAGAGTGTGAGAGTGTAAGCTTAAGGAGGTTTTATTTGGGAGAGAATATGCATCACCTCTGTCTGAATGAGAGAAATTAAATTGTAATTATGATGGCTTTTCAGTTAAAATATTTGATGTGGAGGACAAGGAGACCATTCCTGACACATTATTTAGCAAAGAGTATGGAGGAGAGACAGAAGGCTGCGATGGAAAACGTTCAGAGGCCATGAACCAAAATGGCGATGCATTCGAGGCAGATAAATCTGCTTCTCGGTAGACAGAGGTGGGGCGACCACTGACATATGTCTTCAAAATCGCAAAAGACACAGATTTGGGCGAAAGGGGGTTGATTCACCAAATCTCAGAATAGCGGAATGGCAATAACCCTAATGCAAGGCTTCCAGTTTTCCTCAGTTTAACTCCTTTTCCATACTGCAGCCAAAGAGATTTTTTTTTAAATGAAAATCACTCAGACTGTGTCCTCTTGCTCTTCCTCTCACCAAAGGAAGAAAAAAACAATCATCAATGGCAAATGGCAGTTGTAGCGAAGCAACACCATGATCCACTTTGTGATTCGGAGAGAACATTGTGTCTCTTCCCGTGGTTTCCAGTGCTCTACACACTTGGGGAAACTCCTTTAAGTAGTGAACTATAGAAATGACACCCAGAAGTGTAGTCCTCAAAGTGATCTTTTAAAGATCCAAATATTTCCTGCTCCCCCTCTGCCCGGAGATCTTCAGTAGCTCATTACTGCTTCCATGATAAGATCCTAAAACCTTGTCACAATCAAAAAGTCCTTCATAGTCTGCCCCTGCCTGCCTGTCTCTATCTCCCATCACACTCTGCCTTCTCTATGCACCCACCTGCCATCTTCTTTCAGTGTGTGGACCCTATTGTACTCTCTCAGGACTCAAAACCTTGTAACATCCTGAACCTCCTCTTCACTGGTCTAATGCCTACTCATACTTGGCTTCTGAGACTATACTTCACTCCACATGGCGATCATCCTCAACCATGCTCCACTCCAAAACCAGGTTACCTTCCCAATGTGACACTTCCCATGGCACTCGTCTCCGTTTTTTAATAATACTCATCACACTCATGATTGATTGACTCTTTTCTCCTCTACACTGTAAGATCCATAAAGGCAAGGACCATGTCTGTCTCTTTCTGATGTATAAGCCTCAACATACATATAATAAATAGCCAGGTGTAATTTACCGTTGTGTGGATGCCGTCTTGGGAGCGGGGCTTCTAATAGTAAAGGGCATGTATGAAAAACAGACTTATGGTAAAATAATAAGAATAGAAAAAATTTACTCAGAATTGTTTAGTGGCTGGGATATACCTTTTACTATTTTACTTAGATATCAGAGAAAAGGCAGTGTCCTCCATAGCATGTGCCACAGTTTTGTACCACTGAGTTTGGAGCACAAGCTAAAGTGTCAGACAGCCTTTGAGAGCTCAGCGTCACTACTTATCAGCTGGGTGAGGTGATGTGATCCCTCTAATTCCTATAAGCCTTAGTTTCTTCATCTTTAAAATGGAGATAATGACAAAACTTTTCAATACGGGCTTGTGAGGATTAAATGAGCTAATACATGGAAAGCTTTCATCCCTGTGCTTGCCACAGAGTTAGTGCGCCATAAGTGTTATCAAGAGTTCTTCATTGTTCTGACCATCAACAGCTGAAACAGAATATGAATACAATTGGTGCTGGGCCTGGTGGCTTATGCCTGTAATTCCAACTTTGGGAGGCCAAAGTGGGAGGATCACTTCAGGCCAGGAGTTCAAGACCAGCCTGGGCCACAAAGCAAAACTCCATCTCTACAAAAAAAATGAAAAAATTAGGTGGGTATGGTGCTGTGTGCCTGTATTCCTAGTTACTCAGAAAGCTGAGGCAGGAGGATCAACTGAACCCAGGAGTTCAAGGCTGCAGTGAGCCATAATCATGCCTCTACACCACAGCCTGGGCAAAAGAGCAAGATTCCACCTCTTAAAAAACAAAAATAAATCAACTGGATCACTGGCCTGTAACAGCTTAACAATTGTTAGGTAGTATTACTATGGGTGTTACTGTTTTTGTTATTTGCGGCAAAAAGTACTAGTGCTCACCTGAGCACACAACTTCCTTACAATCAGGTAGGTCCGTGTTTGTCTTGGTCACTACTCCAGCCCAGTGCCTAGCACAGTGCTTGACACATGGTGTGTATGCAGCGAACACTTAATGAGTACTTCAAGATCTAGCCAATGTGATAATGCAGATTCTCCTGAAAGCAGATGAATAGAGAAAAGCAGTATTCCACAGAGAAGGAGACAGAAAAAAATGCACAGCCTTGACTTTACTTAAAAGGAAAATGCACTTTAGGCAGTAAAATTAGAAGTTCCCATTTCCATGGCACAAAATAGAGAACTCATAGAGAACTGTGTGCTATAATATGGTCAAAGCAGGGCCGATAATGAAGGCAGCAGCATTCAGAACCATCACATATATGGTCAGCTTTCACACCCTGAAAAGTTGATTACGACATTCCGGGAAACTGCAGCACTTTCATTCTAAAGGAAGATTCTGAACTCTGTTCACATATTTCACCCATTCATATTGCTTTGTCTATCAGTGTGGCCTTTTACAAAGTGAGAGCTTCTTTCTTCTACCTTGCTCCATGACAATCAAACCCAAAATGCCTTCCACCCTTAGAAGGAAGTTTTGGTAAGTGTCTTATTATAACTATCACATATGACACAAGGCTCACCACTAATCTAAGACAGATGAGAATGAATTTCCTAAATAGGAAAGAAATAGCCATTCACTTTGAGGAGGTCCCAGTTTCTTGAAACTCTGTGGCATTGAGACCATTTAGAGTTTGCTGTCAAGATTCCTTGCAGTGTTCATTACCTCGGCTAGCAATCCCTGTGGACTACAGAAAGCTTATTTGAAATATATACAATCACAGGCTGCAATGCCTAAGTGCAACAGGATGATTTAAAAGCACCATGATAGCGTTCCCCCAGGAAATTCATCTCTCCCTGTCTATACATCTGTGATCCAGACAAAAACTTGGAATGCAATCTGTATATTGCTATTCCCTAAAAAGGATTTCAGAAGCTCTTTAGGAGGAATTGTTTTCGCAGTTTTGGAAGTCTAGAACATTCAGCATTTGTGGTATTTATGGGTTTGGTTTCTTTTTCATAAAAATAAAGTCCCATGAAGAGCAGTATTCAATTCCTGTCCCAATGAGAGTATAGAGTAGTGGTTAAGCACATGTTCTTTGGAATGAACCAGACCTGTGTTCATCTCTGGGCTCCCCATAGACCTCTTCATAAACTTAGACAAGGTATTCAACCTTTTTGAGTCACAGCGATATCAGGTAAATTACTATGCATGCACAGAAGAGCTTAATAAATGTTAGACGTTACTGGTATTAATGTTGTTTTGCTGCTGTGGTTGTTATTTTTTCTAGCAGAGATGATTAGTGTTCACCCATGTACACAGGTAGACCTCATTTTCAAGTTGCAACGGAGTTAGATGGGTCAAATGACTGAGTTCCAACCAATAGAATGTGGCAGAAGTGATTCACACCCTTTCCTGGATGGGCCTACAGAAACATTCCAGACTCTACCCCTCACTCTTAACTTTTCCCTTCTCAGCCACCCTGAAGGCTACTTGTCAAAGAATTTAGAGCTACAAGATGGAAAGAACTGAGATCCTACCTAAGAACCTCCTAGGAGAGCCATTCTTTAGAAACATTTGTAGTGGATTCTGAATGAGCTTGATTTTTCTTTTTTTTTTTTTTGGCTGGGTGTGGTGGCTCATGCCTGTAATCCCAGCACTTTGGGAGGCTGAGGTGGGTGGATCACTTGAGGTCAGGAGTTTGAGACAGCCTGGCCAACATGGTGAAACCTCGTCTCTACTAAAAAAAACAAAAATTAGCCAGGCGTGGTGGCATGTGTCTGTCATCCCAGCTACTGGTGAGGCTGAGGCAGGAGAATTGCTTGAACCCGGGAGGCAGAGATTGCGGTGAGCTGAGATAGCGCCATTGTACTCCAGCCTCAATGAAGAAGCGAGACTCCATATCAAAAAAAGAGAGGTTTTTTGTTTTTTTTTTTCAGTGAAGCTACTAAGATTTGATGAAGCTCATTACAGCAGTTAGCCTACTTCAGGGTTGCTCAGCCTGGTCACTACTGATATTTCGGACTACAGAATTCTTTGTTATGGAGAGCTGTCCTATGCATTGTAGGGTGTTGAGCAGCATCCCTGTCCTCCATCCACTAGATGCCAGTAGTAACCTCTCCAGTAGGCATGACAACCAAAAATGTCTCCAGACATTGTCGAATGTCACCTGCTGAATTGCCTCTGATTGAGAACCACCAGCCTACATTGACCAAAGCGTCACCGTCATCGCTATCATCACCATCATCAGTACTGATAGCCTAGTCTCTCATGTTTTCCTTGAAATCACTGCAAAAGAACCCAAAGTTCCACAAGAGGTTTAGCCCAGTATTTTTAGGAGAAAAAAATCAAATGACAGTAAAATTTAAGCAAAGGTAAGAGTTTAAGCAATAAACCCAAAGTTATAGGAGACCAAAAAACAAACTAAGAACCAAAATAAATATAATCGTTTTTTAAAAAGCTGATTTGATCACTTTGGTAACCTAGAATAAAATGATTAAAACAAACCTAAATATCTGGGTCTAGGAATTTCAATGTGTCTAACAAATGCTTGTAGAGTATCTACCACGAGATAAACATTGGGTTGCACATAACTTGTTAAATAAAACAGATGTAATCCCCATGCTCATAGAGATGAAAGGTAAATAAAAATATGGAGGTTTTTTGGTTTTGTTCTGTTTTCAGACAGGGTCTTATTCTGTTGCCCAGGCTGGAATGCAGCAGTGAGATCACAGCTCACTGCAGCCTTGAACACCTGGGCTCAAGTGATCCTCCGTACAGCTAGGACTAGAGGTTTGTACCATCACACCCAGCTAAGTTTTGTAATTTTTTATAGACATGGGGTCTCACTTTATTGCCCAGGCTTGTTTCAAACTCCTGGCCTCAAGGAATTCTCTTGCCCAGGCCTCTCAAAGTGCTGGGATTACAGGCATGGGCCATTGCACCCAGCTGAAATATGATGGACTTTTTTAGCAGTTTAAACACAGTCATTCATTGACCATTGTGATAGGCAGACTATTAAAGATGTCCCTGCAAGATTGCCATCCCTGGGCCAGGTGCGGTGGCTTATGCCTGTAATCCCAACACTTTGGGAGGCCGAGGCAGGTGGATCACTTGAGGTCAGGAGTTCAAAACCAACCTGGTCAACATGGTGAAACCCCATCTCTACTAAAAATACAAAAATTAGCCAGGCATGGTAGCGAGTGCCTGTAATCCCAGGTACTGGGGAGGCTGAAGCAGGAGAATTGCTTGAACCCAGGAGGTGGAGGTTGCAATGAGCCAAGACCATGCCGTTGCACTCCGTGAAGAGACTTAGCAGATGTATCAAGGTTACTAGACAACTGACTTTAATATAGGAAGGTTATATTGGATTATCTGGGTATGTCTACCCTAGTCGCATGAGGTCGTAAAAGCATAAGTGGAAGGTGGAAGAATCAGTGAGACTGAGGAAGCAGAAGAAGAGGCAGGAGCCATGCTGCAGAGGGAAAGTCAGATTCCAAGCACAAGAAAGAAAAAGATAAGATGCACCATTGATGGTTCTGAAATGCAGGAGGATCTGTGTAAGGACCAAAAAGAGACCTGAGGGAGCTAAGGGTGGATCCTTGACTAACAGCAAGAAAGAAAATAAGGACTTCAGTCCTACAACCACAAAGAACTGAATTCTGCCAATAACCTGAATGAGTTTGGAAGTAGGTTTTTCCCCAGAGTCTCCAGTAAGAAACACAGCCCTGCTGAAACCTTGATTTTAGCCCAGCAAGACTTGTATTGGGCTTCTGACCTCCAGATAATAAATGTGTGTTGTTTTAAATCACTAAATTCATGATAATTTGTTATGGCAGCAATAGAAGACTAATAAACCATTATGCATAAATGTCACAGAAGAGAAAGGGCTTAAGAAAATAGATGTTAAAGTATGCCTTACCATTCCTCAATCTTAGGTTTATGAAACACTTGATAGGTGCTCATAAGTGGAATAAATTAATGCACTCATATTTTTATTAATTTGTTTAAAAATATGTATAGAATGCCTCCTGTTTGATGGTTCGTGGGGGAGGTATTGAGGATACAATAGTGAAATAGATGTTACCCTCTGTTTCTAACAGCTCATAATGGAAGTAGAGGACAGAAACACGTACATTCAACAATAATGCAAAGAACATAATAAAGGTATTAACATCACCATTATAAAAGTATGAGTAAAAGTACGAATAAGTTGCAAGGGAGTAGAGAATAATAATTACAGCTGACATCTACTGAGTACTTGTCTCACTTCCCTTCACAACAAGCCTATAAAACTGTATTAGTCCATTTTCATACTGCTATAAAAAAATACTCCAAATGGGATAATTTATAGAGAAAAAGAGGTTTAATGGACTCAGTTGCAAATGGTTGAGAAGGCCTCACAATCACGGCGGAAGGCGAAGGAGGAGCAAAGGTACATCTCACATGGCGGCAGGCAAGACGGCATGTGCAGGAGAACTGCCCTTTATAAAACCATAAGATCTCCTGAGACTTCATCACAAGAACAGCATGGGAAAAACCTGCCCCCATGACATATGGGGATTATGGTAGCTACAATTCAAGCTGAGATTTGGGTGGAGACACAGTCAAACCATATCTGAGACAGAACCGTGATCCATATCACCTTGCAGATGAAGAAGCTGAGGTATAGGCAGGTGAAGAAACCAGCCTAAAGTAATAATGGAGCTGAAATTTTAACACAGGAGGTCCAACTTTAGAGCCCATGGTTTTAAACACTTCACGTGCTGTCGGTCATTACAGAAGGGTGAGGAGGCCTCACAGAAAGGCTGAGATTTGGGATGAATACCTTCATCAAGAAGAGAAGAAGCCAGTAGAGTAAAACACATTGGTAAAGCCAGAGATTCAGGAAGAAGGGGTATGGTGTGGCATATTCTGGAACAGGGCCCTGTATTGGCAAGAAGGTGGGATGGCAGATGAGGCTGGAGCCCAAGTTGTCCTGAATTGAAGGACTTGAACTTGAACCTCTCAGTAGTTTGAATTTCATTCTCAAGTGATCAAAAGAACCTATTCAAGAGCATGATAAAGTAAATCATCTTCAGCAACTCGAATATAATTTTTAACATTGTTTTAGGGTATATTAGTTGACACCCTTAGGCACCCAATGTATAGCCCTCAAGTGTCATGACACTTACTAATACAACTTAGAGAACACCCTTTGAAAATACATCAATACCCTAAAAGATTCGATTAACTCCAAGGAAACAAGCATAAAGGGCAGATGCATGTACGAATCCAGCTGTCTTCTATTAACAAAGTTCTTCAGATCTATATCCTCAGAGACACTGCTCAGCTCGCTTAGTTCACAATGAAATAGAAATAAAATCATAATAAAATAGGAAATAAATCTATATCTTGGCTTTGAGAAAATTTCTCAATAGCAACAAACCAACAGCTCAAATAAGTACCCTCCAAAATAAGTAAATACGGTACATAAACGGGGAAGGTATGTACTGACCAAAAAACTCAAAAATTCCCCATTTCTGTCTGATGTTGAAAAAAATCATAGGTATTTGGCACTTTAGCCTATGCTGTTGAATGTGGTAGCCACTAATTATATGTGGCTGTTTAAATTTAAATAAGGTAAAATTAAATAAAATTTATTTTCTCACTCCCATTAGCTCCATTTCAAGTGTTCAACAGCCATATGAGGCCAGTGGCCACTGTACTGGTCAGCACATGTATCAGACATATCCATCCTTGCAGGAGTATCTTTTTTTTTTTTTTTTTAAACTCTCATTTGGGAGTGGGGCCTCGGGGTTATAGTATAGTTCAACATAATTTGGTATAGAAAAAAAGAATCAACCTTTTTAATCAAAATTTTGGGGGGATGTGATCTCTCTGAATAGTTTTTTGGGAAAACATTGTTTCTGGCTAGACAAAGAGTATTCTTTTTTTTTTTGGAAGAAAGAAAGAAAGAAAAAAAAAAGAATGAAGGAGAGGAAGAAAAAGGAAGAGAAAGAGGGAGAGAGAATGGGAGTATTGCTTTATTGCCCAGGCTAGAATGCAGTCTAGAAATGGGTATTGAAAACCTCTTTTATGCCAATAATTATGCTTAACGATGGAGACAGGAAGGAATAAGGGAAGACAATAACAAACAAGCAGCCAACCAATATTTCATTTAAATGTATGAAATGCTATGCAATTACTGAGGAGTGATTTACTTCCAATTATGTAGTCACTTTTGGAATAGGTGTGATGTGGTACTGATAAGAATGTATGTTTTGTGTATTTGAAGTGGAGAGTTCTATAAATGTTTATTAAGTTTACTTGTTCCGAGTCTGAGTTCAAGTCCTGGATGTCCTTGTTAATTTTCTGTCTCATTGATCTGTCTAATATTGACAATGTGATGTTACAGTCTCCCACTATTATTGTGTGGGAGTCTAAGTCTCTTTATAAGTAACTTGTTTTATGTATCTGGGTGCTCCTGTATTGGGTGCATGTATATTTAGAATCGTTAGCTCTTCTTGTTGCATTGATCCTTTTACCATAATGTAATGTCCTTCTTTGCCTCTTTTGATCTTTGTTGCTTTAAAGTCTATTTTATCAGAGGCGAGAATTGTAACTCCTGCTTTTTATTTATTTGTTTATTTTTGCTCTCTGTTTAGTTGGTAAATCTTCCTCCATCCCTTTGTTTTGAGTCTTTGTATATCGTTACATGTGAGATGGGTCTGGATGCAGCAGGAATGTCTGTTGGGAAAAATGCAGGAATATCTATTGGGAAAAAAATGAATTACTTATTTAGGTCAAAGTAGTGATTTGTTAGACATGCCTAATAAAATTCAGTTTATTTTAAGCTTACGTAATTAAATTCAGACTTAGAAGAGTCTGAATTTTTATTTTAATCGTTTGTATGTATTTCATTCCTCTGAGTTTGAAGAGATTCTACATCAAGAGACTCTCTATGGAGACAGGCCCCAGTCTGTATTAGCTCTGTCTTGGGCTCTGTGCTAGGCATTTCATACTGTTACGCTACTGAAGGCTTATGCCTCTCTGTGAGACAGGCATGCTTATTCTCATTTTTCCCTAAAGGGAGGGCTGTGACAAGGCTAAAACAAAGAAAGGGCACAACATCTTTTTGGGGGTAACACCTGAGAAACATTTACTTCTTCTTAAGTAGTTCTACTGCTATATAGAGAAGTAGATTATATAGACTGAACAGTTAAATTTTCCATAGATGGGGTTTACTTAGAGGGAGATCAGAGTTCTTTTGCACACAATTGTAGATTTTTTAAAAATTGTAAAAATTCTCCTGTTCTAGAAGTAGAATTGTGACTGGGGGAAGCATTCAGAAAGAAGGAAAGAAGACTGCTCAGATGGAGGCCCTGAATCAGGGATGTGTGTCATCCGTCCCCAAAGGCTCCAAACTCCTGCCACAAATACACTGATCATTCCTCTTTCTTTAACTTCTTCTCTTCAATCTCTGGAAGGAATGTACTTGCTATTTATTTTTAATCTGAGCCTCCTTCCACAAAAGTATAGAGGATGTGGTACCCAGCCCCTAAAGTTTTGCCTCCTGTTATTCATACTTGTGAAGTCATCTTCCATGTGGAGGAGAGCTGACCTGTGTAAGAAATAAGATGTCACAGAAATGTGTGACTGCTGTGGCTAGGTCATAAGAGCTGTGAGTCCTTAAAGTTTTCCCCATGTTCTCTGTCTAGAGAATGGCTGTCTCTGGAGGAAGCCAGTCACCACACCATGAAGTCACTCAAGCAGCCAGTGGAGAGGCCCACATGGGGAGGAACTGAGACCTCCCTCCAATAATCTCCATCAAGCTGCCAGGCATGTGGCACCTTAGAAGTGAATCTTTCAGCCCCAGTCAAGACTTCAGATGACTGTAGAGCCAGAACCACCACACTAAGCCTGTCCCAAATTCCTAACTCACCAAAATGACATGAGATAGTAAGTATTTACTGCAGTTTTAAGCAGTTGAGTTTTGGCATAATTTGTTATGCCGCAATAGGTAACTAACCCAAAGGGTTCTTCCAGCTTTGCCAATGGGCAACTCTACAGATGAGACATCTCACATGCTGCTTTATCAGGAGATAATTACGGCTTATCTTAGCATCCAGGCTGTGAGATTCTTGCACACAAGCATCAAGTCATCCATTATTGCAATCTCCCTTCCCATGCTTGATGATTAACTGGGTTCCTGTGATTTTCCTCTTTTCTTTCCCCATTGACTGCTGAAATTGTTTTCTTTAACTATTGGGTCCCTTCTCTTCAGTTTGCCTCCTTGTTTTTTCCTCCTAGCTGAGCAGAAGCCAGGAAATTGAAGGCATTTGATCACAAAGTATGCATGACCCTCAGCAACATGAGCCTACAAGTCTCTTTAATGACCAGAGGAAGGTTGTGAGGACTCTTAATTTGTTATGAACACCTGTCCCATAAGGAAGCTGCTATGCATTTGTGAAATAAATTAAATACAATTAGCAAATTTGCTTATTGTCTATTTCCTGCCCTTTGAACACAGGTTTACCGGTAAACTACATTTATTACACACTTACTGAACACACTTACTGAACTATGGGTAATCCAAAAAATATATCTTGTCTGTTTTCAAGGTACTCATAATCAAATATAGGAGACATCACAAAGATGCAAATATTTATTCATATTCACATATATGCATAAGTAGACATTTACATATCAAAGACAGTGAAGGCTAAGGGCCAAATGAATGGTACACACAAGTGTTAACAGACCTTCAAAAGAAGATGCTATGGCTGGGAGCTGAATTGATCAGGGCAGGCTTTATGCAGGAAAAAAGTCTTAAGAAGGTTTAACTATGGCAGATATTATTACAGATACTACTAGTTTCATCCAGTTCTCCTTTGGCCCTGAGCATAGAGACTTCTGCACAGCTCAGCCTCTTGTGGGCGGGCAGGATCATGTGACTAGCTCTACTTAGTGGGGCATGAGAAAAAGTAACATGTTTCATTTCAGGGTTATGTCAAAGAAAAAGCTATGTATAATTCTCCAATCCCAAAGAAAAGTCTATGTATAATTCTCCAATCCCAAAAAGTTCACATGCTCTGGAGTAACTACAGGATGTTACTGGCTCCCTCAGCCTGGGTCTCTGAATGACTATAATTAGCAGAACTCCCTGACAACTTTTGTTGGGTGTGTACCATCAGTGAGAACTACACCTTTCTTTGTGATGTGCCACTGTGATCTGGAGATTCATTTGTTATTGCACCATAACCTAGTCTCTCCTAACTAAAACAGAGATTCCCAAAGGTGGAGAAATGCAGAGAACAGCAGAGGTATCTTATAAGTCATGTCTTACATGACCTTTCTCAATGACAAACCTGTGTGCACACCACGACATAGCTTGTTATGATATATCTGAATAGAATTGAAGGTTTTTAAATAAAAACATAAGAAGGTTGGAAAGGCAGTAGAATGAGTTACTGCCTATGGGTTATCATTAAAGATCTCAGAATAACAGGATTATTGATGCCTCGGCCAGAAGCATTCCTTTCTTTCCGTTTTCTTTTTCTTTGAGATTGCAAGTCATATATTTCCATTTGGAAAACTGTATTTCATAACCTCTAAACCTAACATGAGTCCTGTGAAACCCTCGCCTACAGTTGAATGGCCAAAAATAAAGACTTGGAATTCCTTCAAAGCTATCCCATTTTAGAGGGCAATGCTTTCTCTCTCTACCAAGAACGTGTTCCTGCTTGACAGATTCTCCCCTCTTGCTGTATATTACACTTACTGCTCTGTGCCTGTCATTCCCTGTTCTCTTCCTAGTTGTTTGTGCCTTATTAAATTCCACACTTTGAAACAACCAATAAGAAGCAGAAAGTCTCAAGAAGCCCTTTCTCATACAATCAGAGCTCCCTTTTTATCTAGGAATACATTATATTTTCCAATCAATTCATGAGTGGGATTCATTGACAATTTACTCTTTGTAACATGTTGTTTCTGAATGAGTAGCAAATGGTCTTCAATGAGGATATGCTGATAAATTTTAGCTAAACTGTTTCATACCTAACTCCCCTGTTACTTTCTCAAATCAAGCTTCTTTGAAATTGATTTGCAAATAGAATTTGGGAGTCTAAAGACACAATCAAATAGCTGTTTCTGTCTATTATTCTCAAAGCGAAGCTCCAGGCCGTAATCTCAGGACATGCATGAGAATATCAAGTAAAAACTCAAAGGCCCATTTCAGCTTCAAATATCTTTGAATATTCCTGGGTTTGAGAAGCAGAGTGGGATAGCAGGGGAGGGGAAGAGGAGACTTCCGAGAAACTTAATTATCTACATTTTAGAATGTCTCAGTCTTTGGCCTTTTAAAATTATAGTACAGCCTGGCTTCTGTCATTTTGAAGGGATTTCCCAGCTTAACAAAATCCCAAGGAACCAACCCCAGCCTGGTCTCTTACCTTAGGAAAGATTCTGGCAACACAACAGAAAGGATTTGGAAAATTTAACAGAGATTTTGAAATACCCTTAACACACTTAATTTGAAGATAATACCTATTTCACCTAAATCTCCTAACCCTGTGGAGTATCAGTTCTGATTTTTTTAGGACAATTATTCATGTGTAGAATAATGTAGAGAATGTTTTAGTAAATCTCTTCAGTTATAAGCAACAGAAACCAAATCAGGCTAGGTTAAAATTGAAGGGGCATCATTAGAAGGGCACAAGAGGGTCTCAAGGACTCAGAGGCAAAGGTGCAGCCAGTTCCTCCCAGTGCCAGGCACCAGAAGATGGGCAGAACTCAGGGAAGACAGCCCCCTTCTTTCTCTGCTTCTCAGTTCTCATAGGGAAATATGGTTGTCCACAGATCTCACATTTACCTGTCATAGTTCTAGCCACATGCAAGGAATGACTGCCTATCTCTGAATTCCAAATTTCAGAAAGAACTTGGGATGGGCAGTGGGGCACGCTTGGATTCGGTGTCTAACTCTAATTCAAACAACTTTTGCCATGGAGCCATGTAGTGGCTAAGTATATTTCCAAGGGCCAAGGGACCACTCTTACAAAGATGGAAGATAGTTGACTAAAAAGAAGACATGGTTTCTAGACTCCACAGCCACCCCAGAAGGGCCAAGATAAATAATACGGAGCCAGAGTTTAAGCAAGGGCCACCATCACTGCAAGTTGTCTCATCCAACTTCCCCATTTATAGGGTTGATATGACTTCACATACTCATATCTGACACCAACAAAGAGGGATGTCTGTTCTTGAGCTCTTTTGCTCAGTTCCCAGGGGGCCCTCAATACCTTGCTTTACCATTTAGTGTGGATTCTAACAAAAGAACACATTAAGATATCTTGATTTGTTTTTTAATTTTTTCCTTATAAAGACTTGCAGCAAAGATTGTGGGTACCTAGAAATAATCCACCATAGTGCACACCACAATCTGTTGACATACCTTAGCTTCCATTTTCCTTCTTGGTCTGACATATAAATCCAACTGGCTCCTCAATTCTGTCACCTACTGTTTTCAGCATGCACAAGCAACAGTAAAGTACATGCCCACAGAACTTAGAAATGAGAAAACTAATATTGCTCTGTTATATGCATAATGGGTCAATACAGAGGGATTTAAGCACCTGGTGGGGAGGGGGAAACAGGTCAGCAGGACTTGACTTTCAAATGATCGAGAATATTAACATGTTTATGGGTAGAAAAAGTGGTCAGCTATAGAAAAATATACAAAGAAAAGCTACAAAGAGATGTTGGCAGTGCCCATTTAAGCATTGTCTAGGGAAAGAAAGTCTTTTGTTTGTTTGTTTGTTTGTTTTTGAGATGGAGTCTCGCTCTGTCACCCAGTGTGGAGTGCAATGACATGCTCTTGGCTCACTGCAACCTCCGCCTCCTGGGTTCAAGCGATTCTCCTGCCTCAGCCTCCAGAGTAGCTGGAATTACAGGTGCCTGCCACCATGCCCTGCTAATTTTTATATTTTTAGTAGAGACGGGGTTTCACCAAGTTGGTCAGGCTGGTCTGGAACTCCTGACCTCAAGTGATCCACCCACTTCAGCCTCCCAAAGTGCCTCCCAAAGTGCTGGGATCACAGGCGTGAGCCACCGTGCCCATCGGGAAAGGAAGTCTTTAGCTAATGGTCTTCAAGTATTCTAATGTAGGGACATGGCACCCCTACTGTGGAGAGAGAATGCAGGAGGTGGTAGACAGCCAAGGTCTTGGAGTTTCAGTTCCACAGGCAAGGCTATCCTCATAATGAGAACGCAGCAACATGAAACTATCTGTAGTCTGACAGTCATGTTGTATGTTGTGTCATATGAAAACAGAGCATGTCACTCAATTCCTTTTGTTTTCTTCACTTGCTAAACAGGCAACTATCTGATGCTCTGGCTTCCCATGGACCACAGGCCTGCTTAGAGGATGGAATGCAATAGTCCCAATAGTCTGTGCAGTGAACCAAATGGCTGGTTGTAAAATCACAAAGGGGCCTCCTGGGCTACCAGGTCTCACAAACTTGGGTAATGTAATTTCTGTCTTGAAGAGAGATTCCTCCATGCGTCAGACCATGGACCACGGTAAATGAGTATACCCCAAGAAAACTGCTTGGGAAATGCTCACTTAGCCTATTCTGGTGATGCCTCAGACACTGTCAACATGGCCCCACTGGGGCATTTCCTCATTGATGTCTACATTTGTCACCTTAATCTTAATTAAATTTTCTAAAAAGATGGCACAACAGCAGCATCAATAACATGATTTTTAGGAAGAAAAGGAACATGTAAACCTGTTGCCATTCGTGGTTCTTGCCTTTCTGTTCTTAGCATAGGGCAGCTCATTCTTGCATATCTGCAAATCTTGCATGCCTGCCAGTTTGTATTTTCCTTTTTCTTATTATATCAGAACCATTATAATAAGTTAGAACCCATTTTGCATATTTTAACTTTGCCTTCACAGTGAAACTATGGAGCGCTTTATGATGGCACTGTAATGAATATTCTGTTCTGCTTCTGTTACTTGACTATCTTAGGAAAAGTTTCCAAGAACTCCTGACTCAGACAATTATCTCTCCTAATCAGTCTGTCTACTATCAAACTGCTCAGCAAAAGGAACTCATCAACCCATACTGCTAGAAGAAGTCTAATAACAGAACCGTTTCGCCACAACTTTTTCAGTACTAAATATTATCATTTAAAAATAATAGATTTATTAGGTACATAATGATACTTCCCAAGTTCCAGCCTGTTTTTAAAGGACTCTATATAAATTATGAAGGGGTCCAGCAATGGTGACATATTTAACATGTAAGTCAGGATGCTAAATGTCCTACTGTATTTATTTATTTTCTGAAGTGGAGTCTTGTTCTGTCACTCAGGCTAGAGTGCAATGGCACAGTCATGGCTCACTGTAGCGTTGACCTCCCGGGCTCAAGTGATCCTCCCACCTCAGCCTCCTGAGTAGCTGGGACTACAGGCACATGCCACCATACTCAGACTTTTTAAATTGTTATTATTATTATTATTATTATTTTTGTAGAGACAAGGTCTTGCTTTGTTGCCCAGGTTGGTCTTGAACTTCTGGACTCAAGCAATCCTCCTGCCTCAGTCTACCAAAGGATTGAAATTACAGGTGTGAGCCACTGTATCAAGCTCCTATTACAGTTTTTAAAAGGATTATACCGAGGAAAAAACAAATGGAGTTCAATTGATAAAAGAAACCTCTGTGATATAAGCAGGCAAATACATTTTACAAAATCATACTGAAAGGAACTACATGTTTTGCCTGCTGTGTGTCCCTAAGGGTGACAAATTCCTGAATGGGACTTTAGTTTGCCATAAGCCTGCTTTGTTTTGTTTGTTGTAGAAATTTCCTGCTACAAGGAAATGCTTTCATTTCTTTCCATACCTCATGAGCACTTGTTGCAAAAACATTTATAGGCAAACAACTTCTCACATATTAAAAACTTGTAGCAGAAAGTTAATTCTCTAACATGAGTTGTCCAGCTCAGGGGTCTATAATCCTGTAAGTCAGTGTAATACCACTTTATTTTGATTCCAATAAATACATACTTTCTGTGAGACCCTTTGGGGAAAGGGTAATTAGATATTTCACATCAGTGAGATATCTTTCCCCCTTTGGCTTCCTCCCCCTCTTTTCTTTTCTTCTCTTTAATTCCTCTACCCAGAAAAATTCTCAAAGAGCAGAAATACATTACTCTCTGCATTTTTATGAGTTGGCCAGTTTTGCTTTCTGGTTTTTGAACAGAAAATTATGCCTCAAAAATACTCCCACATTATTCTCTAAACTCATTTTCTTTAGTCATTAGCCCATAACACCAATTTTCCTTTTGAAAATATAACAAAGAATAATGATCATTTTTGGAGACAACCCCTCACTCAGAATGATTCAAAGAGAATACACATTTAGTAATCACCCTGAGAACCCAAGTAATACATCTCAGGAAATAATAACAAAATTTATGATGGCCTTAAAATTGCTTAACTCCTTTCAGGAAATTCTGAATTACAGGGTAGTAACATAACCAAGGACTGGCAACAACTCACAAAAGTCTAGAAGAGTTTTGACTTTGAGTTTGTAGGCAAAGATGCTTAAATTCTTCCCCCTTCAAAAAATAAAGATTATTTATTATTTACTTTCCTGTGCACTGGACACTCCTGCAACATGCCTATAACTCTTGTGTTCTTAGGTTTGAGCTTCAAGGTCTCTGAATGATGGAAAAACTTGTAGGGTAGCATGCCAACCAACTTGGGTTTTTTGTCTGTTTTTGTTTTTGGAGGAGAGGAACAAGGCAGGGAGAGAGGAGAGAGGGAAAGAGTGAAGAGAGAGAGAGAGACAGAGACACAGAGAGAGAGAGAGAGAGAGAGAGAGAGAAAGAGAGAGAAGCTTCATAAAGAAATCTGTAAAGCAGAACCAAAGTGGATGAAAGAAAAGGATACGATTTTTCCCTCCAGATGATTTTACTGGGAGAAAGAAAGATTTGAAAGTACTGAGTGCTTGTTCTGATAACCACCTATGGCTCTCTCTATAGACACACACGTGTAAAGTTGGCCAAGTTGTTTTCTGTCATGTCAGGAAAATATTTAGTAGCAGCCGTGTAAAAGTAAGTACTCACAGCTGTCCCAGGGAGCTGTGGATTTGCTGCGGAGCTTTGTTTCTTTCAACAGGTTTCTCTGTTGCTTTGTGTGTTTCCCCCACAAAGGGCCTGCCCTTCTTCTACAGATGGGTTTACCATTCTCTCTGCATGCAGGCTGTTCAGAAGTACACAAACCAACAAACCATCCAGGCTGCCTCTATCTGACGGTCCTGGTATATCCAGAGTTCTAAATAGTGGCCTACGGGATAGGGAATTCATACTGACTGACTCCACAGGAGAGTGAGAAGGCTTAATTGGCTGTTAGCTAAAAAATTCTTTGAAGGAACAAGCACTGTTCAAAATTCTAAGTAGTAATCTTCTAATTTCCTAATGGAAAGAAATATAACCCAGCTAATGTGTACTTCCCATTTTGGAAAGTGTATTTCAACAGCAAAGCCCTTTACGATATTTAGGTAAACTTCGATGTCTAGAAAGTGTAACAGCAAGCTAAACAGCAGGGCTTCCTGCTATGGTATTTTCAAATGCAGTGGGTGAAATTTGTCACCCCTAAGCAAGTGCTTGTAATAAAAATAAAATATCACTATTTATATGGTATGTGTTAAAAACTGTCCACTCTCCCCAACTATACCAGATCAAAACCTCATGTTTTTCAGTTAGGAAATTATTGAACTGTATTGAGCACAACCCTACTTATGAGTTCTGTAACCTAGGGCATGTTATTGAACCTCTCTGAGTCGTTTCCCCATCTATCTAGACAAGGCTAATGGTAATATCTACCTTGTAGGGCTGTCGTTAGAATTTAAAAATAATTTAATAAAAGAAAGGCTGGTATTTATTAAACTCTAAATACACGTTTGCTGCCATCAGCAGCAGCAGCATCGCCTTGCAATCACGCCAGCGCTGCTCAAAGAAAACAGTTCTGAAAAGGCTGTGTACATCCTTGGTGCGAAGATTTTCTCAGTCAAAAGAGTTTCTTGGGCTAATGACCAAATCCTTCATTAATTTCAAGAGCTCTGGGAACCCTCAGAAACGGAATGAGAAATGATAAAGCTACCAGTCTGCGTAGATTTTCCTAGGAAAGCTCCTCACCTATTTCATGACATTAAGAGGTTAAGAATTATTGCCGTATGTAGTCATTAACTTACCTTTCTCTCCTTTCTAATTATAATGGAGAACTTGAGTCCTGTTTAGGGCAAGTAACCAGGACAGGGACAGAGGAAGGAGCCTATGCATCTTTCACTCTTGATGATTAGGCTCCACCTTCTCCCAGCTTCTGGGGGCCTCCTCTCACAAGATTTGCAATCCTACACCTACCTCCCATCTGCATCTCAACCTGCCCTCTTCTAAGCACTAATCATGGCACACAGCAGGAGACATTTAAGACTAGCTAGGCCAATGCTCTAAGCTCAACACCAAGTCACCTTTAAGGCAGGGTGCTGTCATGGAAAGATCATGACCTCTGAAATAGGAAGGTCTGATTTGGTTTGATCACTTACTGGATGTGTGATCTTGGAAATGTTTACTTAATCATGTCTTTTGTCACCTTTAAGATAAATTCAGTAAGATTTACATTGTGAGTCTATGAGAGAGAAATGAGATAATATAGAGAATATTTTTTAAAATGGGAGCACATATCAGGCAACAGTAGATGCTTGGCAATGTTCTCTTCATACCTGGGCTTCAACCTGGCACCATTGGTCACCCTCCCAGGACCCAAATCCCTCTAGGAATAAACTGAGGCCTTTGCTGGCTTCTTTATTCTTCCTCTTACCTACATACTCGAACCCATCCAAAGACATAGGCCTGACTACCTTGGAAACCTTTTCTGATGCTTACTACTTGTCCAACATTCATTTTTCTGTACCGTGTGTAGATACTAGGTTCCCTACCCCTAGAATTCTACCTCCCTCTTGGGCTACCCTGTTACCATGTGTGACTGACTATCCTACTCCCACTTCTCAAATTAACCACTCATTTCAATGGCTGCCCCTGAACATACTCCTGAAATACCATGTTAGGTCTGTCAAACCCAACCCACAGACAAGCCTTATCTTCAGTCTTTTTCTGCCCTCTACCACAGTGCTAACTGGTTCATTGTGCTTGTTCAGCATACATGATTTACCTTTGATCTAATGGGCCTCTCCTATTTTTCACACATCATGAAATTTATCAAATTTAGGTTAAATTTAAGAGGTCCATAGTTATTTGAGTGAAAACTCGAATGCAGCATAATTGATAATAATGACAAAATGATCATTTTGAGCTCTTAGTAGATGCCAAGCTTAGTCCTAAGCAGTTTACATATATTTTTATAAGATTTTCATAACAATCCTACATAGGAGATTGTAATCATTATCTCTACTTAAATGTGAGGAAACTGAGACTTAGGGAAATTAAGCAAATGGCCAAAAGTTATGCAGGTAGTGAGTAACAGACATAGACTTGAGAAGAGAGCCCTATTCTAAGTAAGTATGAAAAATTTCAGGGTGTCAATTTTTAAGGAAAACTTATTCATGTGTGTGTGTAAGTGGATAGATATTCATTTAATTATATATCTATTTCCCAGGCATCAATGCAATCAGAGATCTCTGAAGAAGTGACCATATTGTGAAAATAAGTTTTTATTTATTTATTTATTTTTGAGAGGGAGTTTCACTCTTGTCGCCTAGGCTGGAGTGCAGTGGTGTGATCTCGGCTCACTGTAACCTCTGTCTCCCGGGTTCAAACGACTCTCCTGTCTTACCCTCCCGAGTAGCTGGGATTACAGGTGCATGCCACCACACCCAGCTAATTTTTTGTATTTTTAGTAGAGATAGGGTTTTGCACTATTGGGCAGGCTGGTCTCCAACTCCTGACCTCAGGTGATCCACCCACCTCAGTCTCCTGAAATGCTAGGATTACAGGCGTGAGCCACCGTGCTTGGCCTATGAACATAACTTTTTGACTTCATAACTTTAAATTGATAAATAACCTCAGGTTATCATGAACCTAATCTTAAACTACCTGAGATGTTATCACTGTTTTTTTAGTAAGCAAGGGATTTTTCAACACTGAGACAGGGTCAATGAAATCCTTTATATTCATACTTTTTGATTGAGTTTACTAATGGAACAATCTGAGTATTTTGTATCAAATATTTGTGATGTTTAAGAGAATTTATCATATTTAAGAATCTGACTGATTACCCCTGAAATTATAAGTACAATTTATTATTATTGACTTCCAATTTTAGGTAAAAAAGTTTAACAGAATTTAATGTTTTTAAGCAGTACTGAGATGTTTAAGATAACTGAACTTAATCTTTAGGAGTCTAGTATACTTGATTCAAAACATGGCTTCAAAGCTTAGAAAGATTTTGCTTGTTAAGGTTGTGAGCTTGTACTGCCAAGTATTTGAAGTGTTTACAAAGAAAGTAAAATTGTTAAATGTGTAAAGTTATTTTAAAATATTGATGAATATATTTAACAAGTAAATGCAGAAGTTTATTTAAGTAGACTTTATTCTTTTATGACATTCATAAATTCTAAATTGCACAAGATAATCTGAGTTGCTCTAAATGCTTTTCAAACTTAAGTTTAGGCGAGCAGTGTCAGCAAGATGGCTCACTAGAAACCCTAGCACTCATCCCTTCCACAAAGACAGCCAAAACAATGAATAAACAACTACATTTTAATGTACATAACTAGAGGAGAGTGCCAGAGTACATCAAAGGAGTAACAGAAACCCTGGTGAGCATAGAAACTCAGGACAGCCACAAAGAGAATGGAAGGAAACATCAGAATTCCACCACCCTATCCCCAGATGAGATGAGGCAGAAACCCAGAGAAACTCTCCCTATGGGAAAAAGGTAAGCAAGAGGATCCCCGCAGCCTCCATCAACACCTTGGACACCTACAGCCCTCACTACTGGAGTCCCCTGTAGTCTTCATTGGCGCTAAATCCAGCTGAGGGAGCTGCCTATATGTCACACAGCTGCACTCACATCAGAGAAGGAACTAACACTGTGCTCTATTTCCTGTAGCCCACATGGCAACTGTGCTATATCATCTTAGAACTGGAACTACTGCTTGAGTGTGTTTTTCTCTGAGAATGAGTAGCCCTGATGCCCTGCCTTCGTAAGACTAAACCGCCTCCAAACCACCCCACCCAGTGACCAAAGCCAAGCTGCCAGCAACTGTTACACCTTTCCCCAGGGGGCCAAACAGTGAAAACTGCTCTTCCTATCCCTTCACCTGCCTTCTTGAGCTAGAGCTGAAGCCACACATTCCCTCCTGGGGAAACAGTGCTTTGGCAGAACAGCTCCTTCTGCTTCTCTCAGCTGCAGCTACACACTGCTTCTAGGGATCTGAGCTGAAATGGCACAGTACCTCCCAAGGAAATAGTGCTTTAGTAGAACGCTGTATCCCAGATAAATGGTGCCTGGGCCACACAGGACAGTCATGCCTCAGCTGAAGCATCATATTGCCCCTTGGGGAATCATGCCTTGGTCAAGTTAAACAACTGTGCATGCCAGGGCTGAACTGATGTAGTAGCTCATGTCCCGGGGAAACAGAGTAGAACATGACCTAAGACAGTCTACCCTACTAGACAATCTGGAACCCTGCTTCCTGAAGCTGGACTAGCCCACTAGAGTCTGAACTGCTAAGACATGCTGTTCCCTGGGGAGTGGAGTCATCACTGTACTACTCCCTGCCCTCCGGGCTCAAACAATAGCCATGCTCAGCCATTCTGGGGTACTTGCTGCCACTGCTCCTGGCCACATGGCATCTGGGATACAGCTGTGCCCCACCATTCCAGGGTCTGAAGAAACCACTCCAAAGTGCTTCATTCTCAGGGACCCAAGCTGCCAGTGAAACCTATCGGCTCAGGCTCCCAAATTATAGCTGTACCATGCACCCTGTGCTCAAACCCCTAAACTCTCCTTCTTTCCCAGAGTTGAGCACCAGGACTGTACGTTCCCCGGGGGTAGAATCAAAGCTACAACTTGATCCACTGAACCAAAGCTGGTAGTGGGTAACTAAAAGTCATAGATTCTGGCTCTGTGGGAAACCTACATTCAACCCAGCCACAGAGAGTGAACTTGTACCCCAAGACCCAAGAGTCACAATAGGTTTGTGAAACTCTGATATTAGGACCCTGACCCCATAGCCACTTCAAGTACCAGCCCCTGGAACTCAAAGCAATGGAGCTGCTTGTAGGCCATGTAAGAGGGATCCTCTTGGTTAATTATACCTATTGTGAGGAAAATGAGAATAGGAGGACCCCAAAAGCCCTTGTCACAGAGGACAGTAACAACCTATCCTGCCACTGCCACTACCATACACTTCTACAGCCTAAGTCATTCAGGCATCCACAGTTACTGCTGACATTGAATGCAACTAAAGAAGCTGCATAGATACTATACCACTGCATCTACCTGGAAAGAAAGTCACCAATCATTTCCTAATTGGCACACTAAGATCCAATGACAGATGAAAGTCTTTCTCTGAAAAAGTCACTCTAGAAAGTCTGGAATAGGCTATTTTTCTACCAAATGCATAAACATAACACAAGAAATAAAAAAAAGCAAAGAAATATTTACCACCAAAGCAACATAATAACTCCCTAGTAACAGACCCTAATGACAAGAAAACAAATGAATTGCCAGAAAAGGAATTCAAACTAGTGCTCTTAAGAAACTCAACAAGATACAAGAAAATACAGATAGACAATTCAACAAAACCAGAAAAAGAATTTATCATATAAATGAGAAATGCAACAAAGAGATAGATATCATAAAAAAAGATAATTCAATTAGTAAAATAAAAAATACAGGCAGGGCATGGTGGCTCACACCTGTGATCCCAGCACTTTGGGAGGCTGATCACAAGGCAGATCACAAGGTCAGGAGTTTGAGACCAGCCTGACCAAACCAACATGGCGAAACCCCATCTCTACTATAAACACAAAAATTAGCTGCCTGTGGTGGTGCATGCCTGTAATCCCAGCTACTCAGGAGGCTGAGGCAGGAGAATCATTTGAACTTGGGAGGCAGAGGTTGCAGTGAGCCAAGACTGTACCACTGAACTCCAGCCTGGGTCTTACTGACAAAGTGAGACCCCATCTCAAAACAAACAAACAAAAACAGAGAGCTTTAACAACACACTTTAGTACAGAAAAGAATCTCTGAACCTAAAAATAGGTTATTTAAAATTACTTAGCTAGAGAGAAAAAATGAAATAAGAAAGAAAATGTTTTTCAAAAAGGCTACTAGACTTATAGAACACCATTAGGTGAACAAATGTTTGTAGTATGGCAGTTCCAGAAGAAAAACGTGTGAAAATTCATATAAAACCTAATTTAATTATCTAATAACTGAAAATATTACAAGTCTGAGTGGAGATGTGTATATATAGATCCAGGAAACTCAAAGGTTCCCAAATAGATTCAAGCTGTGATGAACATTATAGTTCAATTGTCAAAGCCAAAGACAAAACAAGAATTCTAAAAACAACAAGAGAAATGTGTCACAGTGCATTTAAGGGAATCCCCATTAGACTAACAGAAGACTTATCAGCAGTACCTTATAGAACAGGAAAGAACAGGAAGCTACATTTGAAGTACTGAAGGAAAAAAAATCTGTCAGTCAATGATACTATATCCAGCAAATATATCCTTTAGAAATGAAAAAGAAAGAACATTTTTCTCATATAAGCAAAAACAGGGAATTCATCACCACTAGACTGGTGTTACAAGAAAATCTAAAGGGAGTCCTGCATCTGGAAGCAAAAACTGATTGTCACTACTATGAAAACACAAAAAAATATAAAACTCACTGGTAGAGTGACACACACACACAAAAAAAGAGGAAGAAAAGCAAAACTTATCACTTAAAACTTATTTTATGGTAGAGAAGACACACACACACACACACACACACACACACACACACACAAAGGAAAAAAGGCAAAACTTTTTGCTACAGAAAATCACTAAACCACAATGATAAATAATAAGAGGAGAAAAGAACAAAGGATATACAAAATAACCAGAAAACAGTTAACAAAATGACAGAGCAAGTCATGATTTATCAATAATAATCTTGAATGTTAACAGAATAAATTCCCCCCTTAAGGACACAGACTGGCTTAATTATTTAAAATGAAAGAAAACAAAACATGACCCAACTATATGCTTTCTATAAGAAATTCATTTCACCACTAAAGTTACATATAGACTAAGAGTGAAGGAATAGAAAAAGATATTCCATGCAAATAAAAATAAAAAGCAAGCAGGAGCAGTTTTATTTATATCAGGTAAAACAGACTAAGAAAAAAACTGTAAAAGAGACTAAGAGGATCATCATATAATGAAAAAGGAATCAATTCAGCAAGAAGATAGAACAGTTATAAAGTTATATGCATCCAACACTGGAGCACATTCATATATAAATAAAATAGTATTTGATCTAAAGGGAGAGATAGACTCCAATGCCATAATAGTTAGGGACCTCAACACCCAACTCTCATCACTGGATAGGTCATCTAGACAGAAACTCGACAATGAAACATTGAATTTAAACTGCACTTTAGCTCAAATGGACCTAACAGACATTTACAGAACATTTCATCTAACAGTTGCAGAATACACATTCTTTTCATTAGCACATGGAACATCCTCAAGGACAAATCACAAAGTCCACAAAATCAGTCTCAAGAAATTTAAAAGACATGAAATCATTTCAAGTATCTTTTCTGAACACATGTAATATAGCTAGAAATCAGTAACATGAGACACTTTTGGAAGCTGTATAAATACATAGAAATTAAACAACATGCTCCTGTATGACCAAAGAATCAATACAGAAATTAAGAAGAAAATTAAAAAATTTATTGTGACATAAGAAAATGGAAATATAACATATCAAAACCTATGAGATATAGCAAAAACAGTGCTGAGAAAAGTTTATAGCAATAAACACTTATATCAAAAGAGTAGAGATATTTTAAATAAATAACCAAACAGTGCAAGAATGAAAACAAAAACAAACCAAACCCAAAATTAGTGCAAGGAAAGAAATGATAAAGATCAGAGGGGAAATAAATGAAATTGAGAGTAAAACTTACAAAAGATCAACTTTTAAAACTGTTTTTTTGAAAAGATAACAAAATTAATAAATCATTAGCTAAACTAACCAAGAAAAAAAGGTCCCAAATAAATAGAATTAGAAACAGAAAGAGAGACCTTACTACTGATAACCCAGAAATACAAAAGGTCATTAGACTAGTACAAACAACTGTACACACAAATTGGAAAACTTAATAGAAACAAATTCCCAGACACATACACCCTAACAAGACTGAACCTAGAAGACATAGAAAATCTAATCCAACCAATTACAAGCAACAAGTTGAATCAATAATTTAAAAAATGTTCTATCAAAGAAAACCCCAGGACCTGATAGCTTCACTACTTAATTCTACCAAACATTTAAAGAAGAACTAATGCCCATCCTTCTCAAAGTCTTCTAGCAAATAAAAGAGGAGGGAATTCTTTCAAGCTCATTCTATAAGACCATTATTACCCTGATACCAAAACCAGATAAGGACACAGCAACAAAAGGCCAAAATCCATGATGAACATCGATGAAAACATCCTCAACAAAATACTAGCAAACTGAATCCAGCATTACATTAAAAAGAACATTTGCCATGATCAAGTGGAATTTATCCCAGGGATGCAAGGACAGTTCAACATATGCTAATCAATAAATGTGATACATTACATTAACAAAATGAAGGACAAACACGATATAACAAAATCAAGGACAAACAAATACAATAGAAGCGGAAAAAGAAAATAAAATTCAACATCCCTTCCTAATAAGAACCCTGAACAAACTAAGTATAAAATAAGTGCACTTCAACATAGTAAAAGTCATATATGACAAATCCACAGCTAACATTATACTGAACAGGGAAAAGCTAAAAGCTTTTCTTCTAAGAACTAGAACAAGACCATGATGTCCATTCTCACCACTGTTATTCAACATAACACTGGAAGTCCTAGCCAAAGCAATTAGGCAAGAGAAAAAAAAAAAGGGCATTCAAAATGGAAAGGAAGAAGTCAAACTGTTTCTGTTTGCAGCTGATACAATCTTATACACAGAAACCATATAAGCTCTACCAAAATATTCTTAGAATGATAAAACAAAATCAGTAAAGTTGCAGGACACAAATGAACATACAAAAATCAGTACCATTTCCATACACCAACAATGAATTAGTGAAAAAATGGAGCAAGAAAGCAATCTCACTTACAATAGCTACAAAAGAAAAATTAAAATACCTAAGAATAAATCTAACCAAGGAAGTGAAAGATCTCAATAAGGAAAATGACAGAACACTGATAAGAGAAATTGAAGATTCAGTTACAAATAAAGGAAAGATATCCCATGTTCATGAAGTGGAATAATTAATATTGTTAAAATGACAATGCTACGAAAAACAATTTACAGATTTGACACAAACCTTTTCAAAATACCATACCATTCTTCACAGAATTAGAAAAAATCCTAAAATTTATGTGGAATCACTGAAGACCACAAAAACCAAAGCAATCCCTAGCAAAAAGAACAAAGCTGGAGGTAGCACATTATCTGCCTTTAAAATATACAAGAAAGTGATAGTAATTAAATCATCATGTTACTGGTATAAAAACAAACACATAAACCAATGGAACAGAATAGATAAGCCAGAAATAAATCCTTTAATTATAGCAAACTAATTTTTGACAAAATGTCAAAAAAATTCAGTATGGAAAGGACAGTCTATTCAATAAATAATGCTGGGAAAACTGGATATCCATATGCAGAGAAAATGAAACTAGATTTGTCTCTCATATACACAAGAATCAAATCAAAATGGACTAAATAATTAAATGTAATGCCTGAAACTATAAAACTAAGAGGAGAACATTGGGGAAATGCTTTTGGAAATTGGTCTGGGCAAAGATTTTTTTGGATAAGACCTCAAATGTACAGGTAACAAAGGTTAAAATAGACAAATGGGATTATATCAAGCTAAAAAGTATCTGTACAGCAAAGGAGACAATCAACAGAATGAAGAGACAGCCCACAGAATGGGAGAAAATATTTGCAAACTATCCATTTGACAAGGAATTAATAAGCAGAATATAGAAGGAACTCAAACAACTCAACAGCAAAAATACTAATATTCCAATTTAAAATTGGGCAAAAGGCCTGAATAGACATTTCTCAAAAGGAAACATAAAAACAGACGAGGCATATGAAAAAATGCTGAATGTCAGTAATCCTCAGGGAAATACAAATCACAACCACAATGAGATATCATCTCACCACAGTTATAATGGCTACTATGAAAAAGACAAACAATAACAGATGCTGGAGAGGATGCAATAAAAGAGGAACACTAGTATACTGCTAGTGGGAATATAAAGTAGTACAGCCAATATGGAAAACAGTATGGAGGTTCTTCAAAATAACTAAAAATATATCTACAATGTGACCCAGCAATCCCGCTGCTGGGTATATATCTGAAAGGAAATCAGGATATTCAAGGAATACCTGCATACCCATGTTTACTGCAGCACTATTCATAATAGTCAAGATATGGAATCAACATAACTATCCACCAGATATGGATGAAAAGATAAAGAAAATGTGATATATACACACAATGAAATACTATTTAGCTTATTTTATACAATTAAGCCTAAAATATGTTTAAAAAAATAAAATCCTATTTGCAGCAACATGGAACTAAAGATCATTATTTTTATGTGAAATAAGTCAAGCACAGAAAGACAAATATTGGCTGATCTCAGTGGCTCACACCTGGAATCCCAACACTTTAAGAGGCTGAGGCAGGATTATTGGAGTCTAGGAGTTTGAGGCCAGCCTGGGTAATATGGCGAGATTTCATCTTTATAAAATTAACTGGGTGTGGTGCTACATGCCTATGGTCCCAGCTACTTGGAAGACTAAGGTGCAAGGATCGCTGGAGCCCAGAAGATTGAGGCTGCAGAGAGCCATGTTTGTGCCACTTTAACTTTACTCCAGCCTAGGTGACAGACCAAAACCCTTTCTCAAAAAAAAAATAAATAAATAAAAAGGAAGAGAAATAAAAAGAATGAAAGGCAAATATTACATTCTCTCACCTCAATGTGGGAGCTTAAAAATGTGGATCTCATAGAGGTAGAAAGTTGATTGGTGGTAGTTGAGCCTGAAAAATGTGGCAAGAGGGGTAAAGAGAGCTTGGCTAACAGATAAGAAAAGACAGCTAGATAGAAGGAATAAGTTCTAGTGTTTGATACCATAGCAGGGTGATTATAGTTAACAATAATTTGTTATGTATTTCAAAATACCTGGAAGAGAGAATTTGAAATGTTCCTAACACAAAGAAATGATAAATGCTTAAGGTGCTGGATGCCCTAATTACCTTGAGTTCATCATTGCACATTGTATGCATGTAGCAAAGTATCACATGAGCCTATAAATATGTATAATTATTATGTATCAATAATAAAAATATTAAGTTTAAAAATATATCTTTAATAAATTAAACTTTTATTAAAAGCCCAAATTATAGTAAATAAACTCTTCTGCATACAAGAATTTGTCTATTAGCCACTGAAAATCTCATAGCAGAGTTTTTATGATAGACTTATGAGCAATAATAAGTATTTTCAAATATAAATCAGATCATGTCATGCCTTGGCCTAAAATACTTCATTGTTCACCAGTTAACCTTATGAGAAATTCCAATCTCCCAGTCAAGGTCTATGGAGCTCTTCAAAATTGACTCTTGCCCACTTTTACCACCTTACCAATTGTCAATCTCTCCACCTCAGTCACTTTGCCTTTTTTTCCTCTCCTTAATACATCACAAGTTTATTACGGCAACAAGTCCTTTATATTTGTTATTTCTTCTACCTGGAATACTTTGCCCAAAATACTTTGCATGATGGGCTCTTGCTTGACATTTAACTCTCAGCTCAAATATCGCCTCCTCCAGACACCTCCCCTAATTATCCTTTACTCCAATAATCTCTGACGCATTCATATGTTTTACAGTCTTAGGAATATCTTCAATGCCTGACTTACCATGTTCATTTATTGGCTCCCATATTTATTTCCCCTCTCTCCCAAATAAAATAAAAAAGCTCAACAAGAGCAATGTCTTATTTGCCTTTCCTAAACCATTGCTTGGCACATATTAAGTGCTCAATAAATATCTGTTGCATGAATGAATAAACTTAAATAAATAAAACCCATCTTTGCCTTAATACTAAGTTATTTTTTAAATCATATCCTTATGTAACATTGAATCCATAAGACTCAATTATCTGGGATTTATTTGATAAATCTGATCACCTTATTTGGGGGTTAATACCATGAATTGCTAAAAATAGTCCAATTGCCAAACAGAGCATACAAGCAAATATCCCTCCCCAGAATGCTTGCCATCCAAATTACAAGCATTGAAAAATCTTGGAAAGAGGCCTATGCTAATAAGAAAGTGATCTAATATTCATGAGAAGAACTTGAAAAACCATTATTTTTGCCTGCAATCTTCTTGGCTTTTCCATAATTAATATGTCATTATCATCAGAAGGCTAAGAGATCAAGAGTGGTAAAAGCCCTCTTTCATGTAACACTCATGGGGACAATGGCATTTAGCAAATATCACAGTGACTTCTAGTAAGAAAAAATAATCCAAAATCTGAGGTTAATTAGAAACCTTCTGTATGGAAAAAAGAGAGGGCCAGTTGGCTTCAAGACAGAAAGGTAGGGTGTTAAAGCTGATCTAGAGGTAGAAAAAAAAAAAAAAACACATTCTAGAGATGTCTGGGAAGAAACAAATTCCAAGTACTCATTGTCATGAAAAACAGTATGATGGGGTCCTACCCTCCCTCCGTCCCTACTCTTCCTTTTTAAATAGGTCTTCCTGGTTAGGTCAGGAGGAAACTATTCTCGGATGCCTGAGAATATATTCCTCCATTTACTCAACATTCTATCTGTACACCAAAGTAGCTCACTAGAAAGACTATCTAGTCTATTTACTACCTGCTATCTAGGTTATAATACATTAGCAATCTGTACAAATGCCTTTTCAGAGTTCCAGTTTATAGCATGGCTTGGTTTGTTATCCAGAGTGAATCTAAGAAACATTTAGATCTATGATCTTATAGCAAATTTCACTTGACTATATTTGCAAATGTTATCAACTATGTTATTTGTGTACCATCATAAATACAATGATTGATAGCAAAAGTTTTGCTTACAGTTAGGAAAAGTTTGTCTCTCCTGACAAAGTGGTATTCTTCCTTTTGCAGCTAATGGCAGTTATGTAACTTACTTCTCTTTTCTGCCTTGGCCATTGAGAAGCTCAGAGCAGAGCTAACTTTCGTTTAGGTTGCCTACAATGACTTGTTCTGACCCCATTTTTCCCTGCTTAATCTTGTTGTTCAGTTCTGTTTGGATTTTTGTTTTGTTTTTCACATATATGTCTTTTCTTATTAGTTGGTTAAAATTTGCTTTTAAAGTGTATAAGATAACAGTAGGTCTGGGCATGGTGGCTCACACCTGTAATCCTGGTACTTTGTTAATAAAAACGTATAAAAATTAGCCGGGCATGGTGGCTCATGCCTGTAATCCCAGCTACTCAGGAGGCTAAGGCAGGAGAATCACTTGAATCTGGGAGGTGGAGGTTGAACTGAGCCGAGATTGTGCCACTGCACCACAGCCCGAGCAACAACAGTGAAACTGTGTCTCAAAAAAATTTTTTTTAAAGTAAATAATTTTGAAATTTTAAGCTCCCCTTACCAAAAAAGGGTTCTGACCGAAATGTAGTAAATGTCAAGAAATCAGTCACAGCTGAGGTAATGTAAGGAATTTGGTGTAGGGGACAGAAGGAGACAGGCAAAGACTATTTAAAAACAAGGAATTTTAGCCTTTCTATAAGTACTCTTTTCTATGAAAACATAAAAGCAAATTTTCCTTATAAAGGTTGACTGATAAACATGGATGTTTATATGAAAAATAATTGAACATCTGAGCTAAAAGGAATCTTAGTGATCTCTGATTCAATCTCCTTGATTTGAGCATAGGGAAAGTGTGATTCAGAGATTAAATGACATTTCCAAAGAAACAACAAGTTGGTAACTAAGTCCTGCCTGAAATCTGGGGCTCCTGCTTCCCAGGCTATGAGCTTTCTAACACTGGGAACACTGGAGGGAAGGTTGTAATCTGACTTTTAACTCCTGAGGACATGTGGATGTGCTCTGCAGGATTCAGAGAAATTTGGATTGCATATTAACAGTTAAATATGCTAAAACACCATATTTTCTCCAACTCCATTCAATGTCTAAGCTTTATTGTTTGTTCAGTTTTAGCCAACAACGTTTCCTGAATGGTTCAAAAGGAAGCAATGTGGCGAGGATACAAGGGAAAGTGCTACACATTCAGTATAGGAATACCAAGACTATAATAGAATTCTACATATCAAATTCCAATTCCAATTTCTTCTGGGGCCAGCATCAGCATCTCTCACTTCCTCCTGACACATCCTGAGCTAAAGATCCCTTTTAAATTTTCTTTTTTAAGAAAAAAAAAATGTATAGGTTTATTGACCTCCTTTAAATGTTGGCTTTAGAATAGCATGTCAAATTATTTCTATATCTTGACTTATTTTAGGGAGAAAAAGACATAAGATATTCATATAAATGAAAAGTTTCACAGCTGGCAACCAACTAGTTGATATATATTTAAACACATTTAAGATATTACTTGATTACATTCAATAGGCGTAATGCCCATATAAGAAGAACAATGGTTTTGTTTGGGACATATAGAAGTGATGGTTCTGTAACATTTATTTATTTACCTTTTTATTTTGAGACAATTATAGATTCACATGCAGTTATAAGAAATAATAGAGAGATCTTGCATATCCATCACCCAGTCTCTCCCAGTGGTAAATCAAGATATTCACATTGATACAATCTACCAACCTTACTCAGACTTCACCAGTTTGACACTCATTTGTAAAATCAACTTTTAATAGTTACAAACTATAGAGGACTTCTATATGCCAGGCCAACTGCTGACTGATGAACACACATTCTTCCAGTTCATTCCTACAAAAAAAACAATTTACCAGTAGAGGCAATAGTGAGGACTGTACCTCTGTTTAATTCTGAAGTCCAAGCTTTCACACTACAATGTAGTATATGCTACAGTGTAGTACATTATCGCTGTCTGGGTGATAGACAAAAAACTGTGTATGTAGCCTTTCCTCAAAAGGCCCAAAATAAATATTGACAGAAATAGATAAGTAAATCAAAAGAGAAAATCAGGCTGGGCGTGGTGGCTTAGGCCTGTAATCCCAGTATTTTGGAAGGCAGAGGCGGGCGGATCACAAGGTCAAGAGACAGAGACCCTCCTGGCCAACGTGGTAAAAACCCGTTTTTACTAAAAATATAAAAATTAGCTGGGTGTGGTGGCACACCTGTAGTGCCAGCTACTCAGGAGGCTGAGGTGGGAGAATCACTTGAGCCGGGAGGCAGAGGTTGCAGTGAGCCCAGGTCGCACCACTGCACTCCAGCTTGGCAACAGAGCGAGACTCTGTCTCAAAAAAAAGAAAAGAAAAAGAAAAAGAAAGAAAGAAAGAAAAATCAAAGAAGCCAGGAATCAAAAGAAGAGGCAAATTGAGTTAATATGATTCAATTTAGGTCTGAGCTTCTTGGTAGACAGAACAAAAAGGTAAACAGAATGAAATATACAATCCTTTTTGTTAAAAGGAGAAACTCATATTGATTCTTTAAGATATAGATGTTTAAAAACATGTCTGTGTCTATGCACATGCCCTTATTCTAGCTCCAGCTCAGTTTTTTAAAATAATCTTTTTAGTTAGAGTTTATGAATACCCAAATAAAACTCTGCTAAGGCATGCTTAATACATCAGTAAAACTCTTTTTAATAACATACTCTCCCATTTAATATGGGTTGGTCTTCTGACTTGCTATGGCCCATTGAGTTCACAGATGTCACATTGTTCTACTTGCAGGTACAGTCCTTAACAAGGCTGGCAGCTTCTACTTTGAAGCTTTCTGGAAAAAGTAGCTTCAATGATGTAAAAACAAAAGCCCAATCCAGACTACTACATGATAAAACACTTACAAAGAGACTGAGGTCATGTGAACAGCACCAATGCACCACATACATAAGTGAATCCTTCTTTGATCTTCCAGGGCAGCATAGCCAAAAGCTGAATGCAGCCTAGTGATTGACCCAGCCTATACCAAATGGAGCGGAACAAGTACCCAGCCAAGCCATGCCCCAACTCCTGAACCAGAGAACCTTGAAAAATAATGTATCATTGTTAGTTTAAGCAACAAAGTTTTGAGGTAGTCTATTACACAGTAATCAATAACTGAAACAATAACCCAAACTGATAACCTGAAAATTCATTCTGTAAACCTGCATCTAAACTTGGTACACTAATTAAACATTTTCTGCGCAAGTAGTCCTTCTTATATGACTAGAATGTGTGGAATGCCTAGGAGCAGCTTTTCCAAATGAATTCATCAATAAACATAAAACATAAAATGAACTGCTCTAGTTTTCCCAGAGACTCTGCCTAGGACAGATGATTAAGTTAGTTTGTATCCAGTTCATGACTATATAACATGGAGTTAGTTATGTCTTAGGCTAGGTCCCTTCAGGCAACTTGGAGCCTCCCAGGGTTAAAGCAGCTCTGCCAAAACTCAAAATCAATAGGGCCATTTAAATGATGACATCCCCAGTGGGTAAAGATGTTTGACTGAACACATCAATGGCATGAGCTACTGTCATGGGCATTCATCAATAGGTTGAAGATCTCATTAAAGCTTTTTAATTTCTGCTTAGTGGTATTAGGATTTAATTGATGCCAAAGACACTGCCTGCCACTAAACAATGATGTTGGGGCAGTCAGTAGAGAATGTCTTACACACAGGCCTAAAAGACCTTCCTAGAAAGGCCAGGGCAGTTCTGCTGGCTGCATTTCCTGGCTTGACAGGTTACTGCCACTTTATAGTAGCTCTCTCCATGTTGTTCTGCTTTCCAATCATCCATGCACCCATCTTCTTTTACTAGCAGTCCAATTTTCTGAAAAACAACTCCGTCCCAATTCTTAGTCCACGTTGCTCAGGAGGGTTTGATTCTACCCACAGCTTCAGGGATGGGCACCCCACCCAGATCAGGTTGATCACCCTTGGCATATAACCCAAGTCAGTGCCAATGAGATCAAAACTTTGAACTCTCACCAGTACTACTGGAAATGTGAAACTATTGTTTCCCGCTGGGTTGCTAAACTAGTAGAATGGAATGAATGGGTGTATATAACTGAAAGTCTTCTTGCCATTCCAGGGAGATAGACCCTAAGAAGAAACAATGCATAGATCACTTGATCTTCTGGATCCAACAGTTATAGAAGTTATATGTGTTTATATTTTTTCAGTATATAAGCCAATAAAATATCCCTTCCATCTAGGCTGTTTTGAGTTGTATTTGCTATCTCTTGCAATCATTCTCAGAAACTGCAAAAAGATGGGCTACTGCACAACTATGGGTTGACGGAATGCCATTTATTTTCTGGGACACTGCAATTTATTACAATTTATTACACTCCCTTTCTGAGCCTTAGATCATAAAGTACCTGGGCGCTAAGACAACAGCACTTCAAAAAAACAGTATCATACTTGATCCTCATACAGTGAAGTGAGCAAATAAGGAAACTAAGACATTAATGATACATGTGGCTCAAAAGTCATCCATCAAATCAAATATGGCACCAAGATTGGAACCCAAGTCTTTATGAAATGCAAGGCTTCTGTAGCTAGAATCAATGGTCCTTATAGGTGATTTGGTCTTATGGTTCCTAAATGTTGGTCCATGGATTGGGATCTGTTGCCAGAGTATGGTCAAATCATCAGTAGTCCACAGAGTAATGAGAAGAATAAAGACATTTTGATAGGTTTTAATGCAGCTATTTCATTTCACTTTTAAATCCTGAAATGTCATCCTTTCAGGTTTGTTTGGTTTTTCTTTTGGTGTTAACACGTCCTCTTTTGTCAAATGATAGCAATAGTAGATGTAAATCATCTTTTTTGGCGAAATACAAAGCAAGCAAGCCCATAACCTCCCCCGAAAGGCACCGCACTTGTTTCTAATACTCTCAGCTTTAACACTGACAGCCACCCTTGCTCTCTTCCTCACCGACACCCATCAACTCCCCCATCCCTCTCCCACCACCCACCCTTTCTCAGGTCACCTCTGTGCTCTCCACCCTAGGAGCTTCACCTCTAGGTAGTTCCCTTGTCTTTTGTAATGTATATTGAGTGGCCTTCCTGGCTTCCTCAAGTCTGTAACTCCTCCTATTACTCTGTCCAACACCTTCTTAAGACAGAAGAAGCCCTGAGAAGGTGGGAAAAGGGCAAATTATGAGTACTTCTAAATAAATATTTGTTGGACTCAAAAAAGCAAATTTATAAACACCAGTACCAACATTACCGAAAGCTAATAGCATTAAAAAGACAATAATTACCCTGGTTGTGTGCAGTGGCTCATGCCTGTAATTCCAGCTCTTTGGGAGGCTGAAACAGGCAGATCACCTGACATCGGGAGTTCGAGACCAGCCTGACCAACATGGTGAAACCCTGTCTCTAATAAAAACACAAAATTAGCCGGGCATGGTGATGCATGCCTGTAATACCAGCTACTCAGGAGGTTGAGGCAGGAGAATTGCTTGAACTCGGGAGGTGGAGATTGCAGTGAGCCGAGATCGCACCACTGCACTCCAGCCTGGGCAACAAGAGTGAAAATCCTTCTTAAAAAAAAAAAAAAAAAGACAGTGAGTGTCCTACAATAGAGTGGTAATTAAATTCTGCCATCTAGGAGAATAGCATCTAGTCATTAAAGTTATGATTGTAAATACTTTGTAATAATATGAGGAAATGCCTATAAAGTTATATAGAAAAAATACATAACTACAAAAATACAACTATGTTTAAATATCCATGAATGAATTTTTTAGAATACAGATTTAACTGCATTGTGGAATTATCAGTAATGTCTACTTTTATATTTATAGGAATCTCTGTTGTCTAGATTTTCTGTAACGAGTACATATTATTTATGATGGGGTTCAGAATATGCTACCACAAGATATGGCACCTTGGCATTTTGAATATTTTAAGCTCAAGGAGTCTGAGAAACAGCATATGCTGGAAGGACTCTCTGAAGCAGGTCAGAAGCTCCTCGTGTGAGAGGTCCTTCCCTAAACCCAGAGAAAAGGAGCATCCTTATCTTTGAAGAGGGAGGAACACACAGAGAAGAATCTCAAGGAACCAGCCTTGGTGAGTTTCCCCCAGTTTACTACACTTAGTTCATATGCTTTTCCAAAACTTTCCACTCTTCATCAAACCTAGAATAAGAGTACTCAGGTTTAACTGATGTATCAGATCTTCCTTCCTTATGAATGCTCTCGTGACACATAAAACTTGTATTAAATATATTTGTATGCTTTTCTCTTATTAATCTGTCCTTTGTTATAGAACCCAGCCAAGAAACTAAAATGGTTAAAGGGAAGATTTTTCCTACACTTTTAAGTGTACAAAAATATATATTTATTAAAGTTAGTTCCAATTATTATGTAACCAATATTTACTGATTACCCACTCTGTAGAGGCCAAGAAAGCCATATTCTTTCCTGATAGCTACCTTTGTGTGACAAGATTTGCAACAGACATAGGCAATATTGATATTATTCTTTCTTGACAGCTAGAATAACTCCTGCTAAGCTAGGAAACCACCTCTCTCAAGCCATCCTTAATGCCTAATGACTGCCATTGTACCTGACCTAGGTCCATGGCTGACCCTTCCCTGTTTAGCCCAAGGCCATGCCCATCTGGGGAACCAGGTGGGCAGGTACCTTCCAACCAAACTGAAGTCAAGGATTCCATCCACTATCACGACACTAGCACAAACCCAGAGAGAGAAGTCAAGGAGCCACATAGGGGTTAGGACAAGTACTCTAAGTCAGGTAGAAATCCCAGCAGGGTACCATACAATTTATATTTCCCTAGTGAGGCTCGCTCTAGAATAATGGGAAAGTTTTACTGTTGCCAGAATGCCAAGAGTGAATTCTTTGACTCTGGGCTTCCCCAAAATCAACACTTAGGTTCTGACAGCCTCTAAATTCATCCTCACCCACTACATCAAACATCCAGCATGCTTTTTTTGCGGGGGCAGGGTTGGTTTTGTTTGATTTGGTTTATCTGGCATCTGAAACTAACGATGGGAAAGGATGATGTTCATTCTTAACCTAGTGTATAATTAACCACATCAGAAAAGGCTATCGTTAGACACAAAGAAACATTAACATACATTAGTTCCAAAAGACTAAAGCCTTTCAGACGGGCGTTATTGGACACTTTCTCCCCTGTGCCAGACAGAACTATGCCTGGCTTATTCCCAAAGTCAGCCCATCCTTTCCAAGGTAAGGATACTCTATGTTGCCTCAAGGATGCAAACAATTATGGTACCTCCAGGAGAGAAAGAGCACATAACCTGTCACCTCTGGACCCCAGGATCTAATTTCACAGCAATGGGTGAAAGGATATTTTAGTCAGGAGATGATGTGAGATGCCCAGATACCCCTGGGAGTCATTTGAGTGACAGCATTAAAGAGAATGAAATGAGCTATCTTGAAATGGAGGTCAGCCAGGTGTGGTGATTCATGCCTGTAATGCCAGCACTTTGGGAGGCCAAGGTGGGTGGATTACTAAGTCAGGAGATGGAGACCATCCTGGCTAACATGGTGAAACCCCGTATCTACTAAAAATACAAAAAAAAAAAAAAAATAGTTGGGAGTGGTGGCATGCGCCTGTAGTCCCAGCTACTCGGGAGTCTGAGGCAGGAGAATTGCTTGAATTTAGGTGGAAATGGAGGCCAAGTACAGCCCTGGCATCTGGAAAGCTTGGATCCTTGATACTCAAAGCTCTGTGGCTGGCAAAAAATTCAAACAGTAAAGACTTTAGTATTAAAAAAAAAAGTAAAGATTTTAATATTTAAGAAAAAAAGACCTTTTTTTAAATAAAATATTCAAAACTGTGAAAAACTTGCAAGAATCATATCACAAACATCCATAGTCCCTTCCCAAGATTCCTCCATTTGCTATTATTTTGCCCTATTTGCTTTCTCTCTTCCTCTTCCTCTGTTCTTCTTCCTTCAAACAAACAAATCAAAGTGGTTTTTGCTCGATCATTTCAGTGTAGGCATGGACATCAAAAGCTTCTAGGATTAAGAATCCTTTCTCACACATATAATGACCAAAATCAGGGACTTTAACATTGATACAATACTGTCTTACACATAGTCCATATTTATTTTTCTTCAACACCAAGAGTGTCCTGTGTGGGCCACTTTCCTCCAGTCTAGGATCGCATTGCTTTTAGTTGCCTTGTCTCTTTAGCCTCTTTGAAGCTGGAATAATTTATTGGCCTTTCTTTGCCCATCACGTCATTAACATTCTTGAAGAGGACAGGCCTGTGGCTTTGCAGAGGATCTATGCTGGGGATTAGATTCACAGTGCACGTTTTTGAAAGGCATACTACCTAAGTGATAGCATGTCCTCATTGCATTACCTCAGCTGGCACCTCATGAAACTTGGTCCTATTTTTGATGTGCTAACCTTGATTCTTTGGATAAAGTGTTTTCTGCCAGATTACTCCACTGTATGTGTGTATGTGCAGGTATTCCTCTTTTTCCCTTCTATAATTAATAATGTATGGGAAGATTATTTTTTCTTATTGTGTAAATACTCTGCTAACCAACAGGCTTTCAGTCAATGGTTTAATACCTATTGATGATTCTACTCTGAATCAATTATTAATAAATAGTTGTAAAAGAATGATTTTTGTAACTATCATTTCTTTCACATTGATTAGTTTTCTAGCGCAAGAAACAGCTGCCCTTTCTGCTTTCCTGCTTTCTTTCGCTCGCTTTCTTTCCTTTGTTATATCTTATTCATTTGATTCTTAAGTGTCCCATTTTAAGCTGGCTTCTGTGTCATTCAGACAGGTTCTCCTTTTTTTCTGTTTTTTTGGATCAGTTTCTTATTTTCTAGCACAACAAAATGTTCCAGGCTTTTCTTTTCCTTTCCCTGCTCCAAACCTGAAATTAGTTATTGCTCTAAGCAGGGGTCCTCAACCCCAACCCCCAGGCCGCAGACCAGTACCAGTCAGTGGCCTGTTAGGAACTGGGCCACACAGCAGGAGGTGAACAGCGGGCAGGGGAACATTACTGCCTGATCTTCATCTCCTGTCAGGTCAGCTGCATTGGATTCTCATAGTAACGTTAACCCTATTGTGAACTGTGCATGCGAGGGATCTCCGCTGCATGCTCCTTATGAGATTCTAACTAATGCCTGATGATCTTAGATGGAACAGTTTCATCGTGAAACCATTCTCATACCCCTGCCACCCATGGAAAACTGTCTTCTATGAAACTGGTCCCTGATGCGAAAAAGGGGACCACTGCTCTAAGGGCCCTTATTATTTTTAGTGGGGAATGCTATTTAGAAAGCAAGAGCTGGGCACTCAGTGTGCTCACTGCTGCTAGAAGTGTCATTGCTTATAAGCCCTTTAAGAGGACAAGTAAGAATTATAAATATTTAAGGAGCCATGTCTTCTTATTGACACTTCTAATCTCCATTCCATAGCTCAGGCTCTTCCTTGCCTTCTCTCAGTCCGTAGTTGTATTGCCCTCATTCCACAGTGACAAGCCTGACTCCCCCCAAAATAATACGTTTACTTAATTCTACAATGGATACAAAATAATTTCAGAATTGTCCCACCAATATCACAACCAACAACAAATGTATAAAGTTCAAGATTCCTTTCCAGCACTTCTGTTGTTTGATTGAAGGTATACAATCATGGTACTGTGTTTCAAATAACTTGAATGAGTATTTTTTTCCTGTGTGTAATTGTGTCATCCATTTGATATACAGTTAGGTTCATTTACTCTGTTTATACTTAATTTCCCCCCAATCTTGTTATTTAATGTTATTTTTGAATATACAAACCATTAACATGGTTTCAAACTCAAAACTATATAAAAAGGTTACATTCAGAGAAGCACTGTATCACTCTTCCTTCCCTAACTCCTCCAATGCCATTCCCACCCTGTAGATTACCAATTTCATATCTTCCAGTTTATTCTTCCTGTGTACCCTTTTGTAAAAATAATCCGATACACAGATAAAGACATTGTTATTTCCCCTTTTTTCTACATGAAATGCAGCATGCTATATATAGTCTTCCACGTTTTGCTTTTTGCACTACCAATATCTTCTGGTGATCACTCCAACCGCAATTCACGGGGATCTTCCTCATCGTGTTTTACAGCACATCACTGCATTTATGTACTATGATGCATTCAAACAATCTCCCAATACAACATAATCACTATGATGATGCACATCTTTTATTATAAGTGAAGTTGAACATATTTTCATATACTTAAGGACAATTTTTATATCATTTTTTGTGAACTTTCTAGGCCTTTGCTACTTTTCTATCTCATTTATAATAGTCTCTTAACTCTCCTCAATTTGTAGTAATTTTTTTGTTCCTTTGTTTGTTTTGAGATGGAGTCTCACTCTGTTGCCCAGGCTGGAGTGCAGTGACGCAATCTTGGCTCACAGCAACCTCTGCCTCCTGGGTTCAAGTGATTCTCCTGCCTCAGCCTCCTGAGTAGATGGGATTACAGGCATGTACCACCCTGCCCAGCTAATTTTTGTATTTTTCGTAGAAACAGGTTTCACCGTGTTGGACAGGCTGGTCTTGAACTCCTGACCTCAAATGATCCACCCATCTCAGCCTCCCAAAGTGCTGGATCACAGGCATGAGCCACTGTGCCCGGCCTGTAGTAACTTTTTATATATTGGCAACATCAGCATTTTATCAGAAATATATCTTGCAACTATTTTCTCCTGATTTATTACTTGTGGTTTATGGTTTTTTGCCATACCAAAGAGGATTTTTTTTAATTTCTAACTTCACACAATCAGATTTTATTATATCTGAAGTTTGAATTGTGAAAAACCTTTCCTTGTGCTTTTCCTTTCCGTTATAAAGCAACTCGTTATACTGGTTACTTTTTAAGTATCCCTAACTATATTATACACGGGAGTGTATGTAGGAACAAAATCCTATTTGCTTGCCTACTGACCGCTGGGCAGCTTCAAACATGCATGAACTTTATTTCTGCAGGCTCCTCATTTCCTAGCTGCATACCTTTCATTTTTCCCTAACCCCAGGTTTCCTCAGCAGACCAGCCTCGCTAGAGAGCTGTAAACTAAATTACTAAAGAACACATCACTCACTCATAATAACCATAGGAATCTTTCTCTAGAGCAAATCATAATTGGTAGTACAAATCTGTTTTATAATCACATACTTTCATAAAGCAAAGATCACCAATATTATACTTTATTGTCTCTCATTGATGGATACATTTTCTCTCATTATTTTTATTATTAAATAATCCATGTTTATTTTAGGAAAAAAATTAAAACTATAGCTAGGCAAAAACAAATCAAAATGTTGAACTGCTAATATTTTAGGGCATATATGTAAACACATATCTATTTAAAAACTCTCTTTTTTATATACCTATTAAAAAAAACTTCTCTACTATACTTCCTATTTTGCAATCTGTTTCCATTTTCATTTAATATAAACATCTTTCCATGTTACTAAGTTGCCTACAAAGGCATTTTAAAAGGCTACATGATATTATACTGTATAAAGACAAAATATTGAACCAAATACTGTGCTCTTAGCATTTTTAAAAGATATCATAAACAACTCTGAGAAAAAGACACACACCTTTATGAATTTGTTCAAATGCTTCTTTAAGATAAATACCTAGATGTGAAATTGCAGGATTAAATAGTATACAAGATTTTCAGATTTTTGATATACATGGTCAGGTTGCCACCAGCAGTGTATGAAAATAACTACTTCCTTTACCCACACTCCACCCACATTAGGGTTATCTTCCTCTGTAATCCTTTTCATCTCCTGAATTAGCAAGACTAAACAATGGTGTAAAGTTCTGCAAAAGCACCAGATAAGCTAATTTAGAACAAAACATTACTGATGTCTGCCCCAAACACTGTAAACCTATTCCCAGGCTCTAAACTGTCTATTGAAACGTCTTGAGAAACACCTTCACTCAAAGATGAACATTTTTTTTCACTTTCCCTGCACAGCTCAGTCTTTATGATGTTAAAATCCTGTACCACTTCCTAACAGCACTTCTCATTTTTCAGGAGCCGGAGTTTAGTTCCACTTATAATTGAATAGGACAGATCCCATACAGGAAGCATAGACCTAAGGAATTTGTGGAAAGAAATTTATGGAAAAGCGTCTCTCATCGGGGCTGCGCTAATTAAAAACCCATAAATAATTCTCCCTTGTCAGTTTCTGGATAAACACATTTGCCTTAGAAATTTTTACTTCAGGTTCTAGTCTAATGACCTGCACTTCTAAATTATGCTTTCAATTGAAAAACAATCACATGAAATTTTTTTCCAGAACCATCTGTGCTTTCCCAAGAACATGTAGCTACTACAGATAAATCCACAACTTGGAACACCCCAATCATCCAGTTTAGGGTTCCAAAAGCTTAGGAAACTAATGCCATTCTTCAAAAACAGCAAGTGATCAGAAACACTTACTTTAAAATTCGATGTTTGGTGTGTGAAGCTTCTTAACAAGTGTTTATTAAACAGCATAATTTCAAAGCCTGGAGTGGTATATTGCAATGTTTTCCTGGGAGTTGATCACATTTGCATATCTTTTTACACTTCCTGTGAAATTAATATTGCCTTTTGTATCTCGAACTTAGCTAATATAACTTGCCATTTTTACTTTTCATTGCTATGAGTAATACAAAGTGAACCCCCAAAGGGAAACCTGCAATGCCTACATAAGCTTTATTCTCTCACTGTTGTATTTTTTATATGAATATATTAAATCAAGATTAATAAACCTCTGCAGAATCCACCGGTCCTGCAAAAGGGCAAGATTCATAATGGTAAAGTCTGCTCAGCAAATAAAGGAAACGTGCTCCTAAAACTGGAGTCAAAGGCCAGGGTTCATGGAACTCTTGTCATATCCAACAGTGTGCCAGAGACCCTTCACCTCACAAGAAGCTTTTCAACAGTCACTCAACGTATGTGCAAAAGTGGCTTAACCACACCAGGATACCAAAACCTAGCCGGTGATTATTGGGCTGCTTTTGCTCAGGGATACATCTTTGTGAGATGCTAAAAAATGACCGTAATCCCAGAATTTAAAAAATTTCAGCTGGGTTTATGGGAATGGAATGCGATAATAAAGAAACAGGATGGTAGGAGCTGAGGCGAAGTGGAACATGATGAGTAGCTGAGAAGCTCCAAAAAGCAAATCAAATACAGAAGAGGGAAATCTCTCTGAACACTGCATATCACACGGGGCACAGGAGGACTCAAAGGAGCATCCCCAACTTGCTGGGCCCCAGCAGCTACTTTGCCTTAGCTGAGAATCTGCTCAAAGCTCAGGGAAACCTAAATGGCAATACAAAGGAGGAGTTGTGGGCAGCTTCAAGATAACAGGCTACTGGTATAAATACCTTATGAGGTCAGAAAGGCTCACTACCATGCCTTGTTCTACTGTCACTGATGCTCCTACTTTAAGATCATCCAACTTGGTCAAGAGGCAGAGTAATGGGGATTCAGGGCCAAGACCAGGGTGAGGTAAAATGAGGTACAAAATTTAAGTAGTACTAAAAACAACCTCAGTAGCCAGGTGTGGTGGGCATGCCTGAAGTCCTAGGTACATGGGAGGCTGATGTAGGAGGATCACTTGAACCCAGTAGTTTGAGGCTATAGTGCATGATGATTATACCTGTGAATAGTCACTGTACTCCAGCCTGGGCTACATAGCGAGATGCCCATTTCAAAAGAATAGAAAGGAAAAGAAAGAAGAAAAGAAAAGTCCTTAGCACTCAAGATAATAATACTTCAGTGCAATATTTTTAGAAATCAAAAAAATGGTGAAGAAAACATTTTAAAAGACATTAATGCCCTGCCAACCATATTTGAGCCTGCATGTACACTCCTACCTACATTTTTAATATATTCTAAAATTAATTTTTTTGGAGAACCTTAACATCATTGAAGAAAAATTGAAAAATAAGTTTATTAAAACTCAAAATAGTAAATGTAAATATTGTATTTATACTAAAACCAGAATTCATTATAATTTCACTTTCCTGGCTCTAATGGGACAAAGTTATTTTTTATTTTATTTTATTTTATTTGAAATGGAGTCTCACTCTGCTGCCCACGCTGGAGTGCAGTGGTGCGATCTCAGCTCACCAGAACCTCCACCTCCTGGGTTCAAGTGCTTCTCCTGCCTCAGCCTCCCAGGTAGCTGGGACTACAGATGTGTGCTACCATGGCTGGCTAATTTTTGTATTTTTAGTAGTGACAGGGCTTCACTATGTTGGACAGTCTTGGAGACAAAGTAATTTAAACATGTTTTGAAAATTTACTTGTTTATCTTCTTTTTAATGGAAGAATGACCACGTTTGATATTCTCTTATCACCTAGTGACAATCTTAGATGATTTTTAATAAAACTATTTAATTTCTTTAAATTAATTTCATTTTTTTTCTTTAGCTTTAGGCTCCAAAATGACTTGGCATTGTACTAATCCTTATTTAAAATTTTGATATTTTGGTCATCATGAATTTTTCTGGCATCACACTTCTTAGATAGAAGTGTGAAAAAATGGAATTAAAGTATTTGTCTTGATTTCTCTTAAACTGTGCACTACCTTGTTCCATCCAAGTCAAAGTCAAGGATGTAGCCATCTCAGGCAAATACCATAAAAGTGACTTTAAGTGTGGAACGAAGCATAGGATCTGTTATTAAGTGAAAGAAGTATGTGTCAGAATAATGTGTACAGTATGGGCTCATTTGTACTTAAAAAAAGGCCAGAAGAACATTTGAAAAAATAACTCTCAGTCATTGTACATCAAATAAACATGGATGGCAAAAGGTAGAAAGTGTAGTCCCTGAAGCAAGAGGTTCTAAATCATGGTGCTGCAACATAATACATTGGGTGTCCAAGTAGCAGTAACAACCAAGTATTACCCTCTGCTAACATCTGATATCTTTGCAAGATTGTCTCTACAATAATATCATTCTCATTCACTTGTAGCTAGGCGTTTTTTTTTTTAAGACAAAGAGATCAGATTACAGCACGTGTACTGGGATGACAAGCAAAAACTGTAGGTTCAAGGGAGTTCATGAGCATCTCAATAATATGTGTCGTGGTGAAAATACACTGAGAAGTACTCATCCAGCTGCTATTGATCCTATTCCATAAACTAGGAATATGTAGTAAGTATTGTTTTGTCCTTGCTTTGTTTTTATTTTCTTTTTGACCTGCTCAGTATCCTCCTCTGTTAAGTAATAGCAACATTCACTGACTTTTTAGCCAGGCTTATGTAGGTATAATTTAAAAATAGTGAAATTTACCCTTTTAGTATATATGTAAACAAATTCTGACAAATGCACATAGTTATATAACAAACACCACAATCAAGATGCAGAACATTTCTATCATCCCCAAAAGTTCCAATGTACTTTGCCATCATCAATCCTTTATCCTAATTCTCCAGCCCCTAGCAACCACTAATTTGTTTTCCCCATAATTATGCCTGTTTAAAAACATCATATAAATGCAATCATAAACCATTTGTGCCCGTCTACTTTCACTTAGTGTAAAGCATTTGAGATTCATCCGTTTGATGCATATCTCAGTAATTTATGTCTTTTTATTGCCAAATAGCATCCTATTTTATGGATATACCACAGTTTATTTATTCCTGGTAATAGGATTTGGATTATACTTTGGCAAATCACCCATACTTCACTCTCAGGTCATATGGTTTATAAATGGCTGACCCAACCCTAGTTCCAGGAATATCCATAGTCAGGCCTGATCAAATAATACGTTCAGTCATCCTGATAACATGGACGGTTTGGAGGTGGGTACATGGTTTGATGTAACAATTTTCAATTCAAGACAACTGACAGAACTACTGATAAGAAGTTACTGATGGTATAATGGAAGCTGTTTCTGGTAGCTATCGCACCATCACAAGGGTGTCCCTTGAGGATAATAAAGCCAACAGGAAGTAAAGTGCAACCAAGTGGATGAGATACATTCCTAAGCTAGTTCGAGTACCTGGATTCAGACATGCCTAAAGATCTAGCTGTAAACCTGTCAGTTATATGAGCCTATACAATTCCTTCTGGCCTAAGCCAATTTTGATTATATCCCTCATTCCTGAAACTAAAATCTCTTGACTCTACAGCATGGAAAGAAAACTTTCATCAAGGAGCTTACAAGAGAGTACTGAAAATAAGACATAAAAAATGGTTTTGACATCAGACACCCCAACTTTACCACTTTACTACTTTCTAAATACACAATGTCAAGAATTCTCTTTACTCCTATAAACCTGTATTTCCTCATTTCCAAAATGGAGAGAATAATTTCTTACCCATTCTAAAATATTATATTAAGAATCAAAAAAGACTAAGTTGGTTCAAATGCAAAAGAAAAATAAAATGTATGATTATTATACATACAAAATAATTTGTACACAAAAAGAGATATTAAGTGTTGATGGTGATAAGAGATAGAATCCAGAGGCACTATAAGAATCAATGCAGAACTCCACTGCTTATATAAGGATCAATGAATAATAACTGTAACTAGTGATATTTCTTGAGTGTATTCTTGTGTTAGGCATTGTCTTAGGTATTTTACTACATTATCGCATTTAACATTCTAAATATCACTAAGGTAACTTTTTAAACCCATTTTTGATTAGGCTTAGAGAACATGAAATACTTTTTAAGTTAAAGTAGCAACTGACAGAGACTAAATAAAAACCTAAATCTGTGGCCAGGCGCGGTGGCTCACGCCTGTAATCCCAGCACTTTGGGAGGCTGAGGTGGGCAGATCACGAGGTCAGGAGTTCAAGACCAGCCTGACCAACATGGTGAAACCCTGTCTTTAAAAAAAAAAAAAAAAACCTAAATCTGGACCACCGAAGCTAATGCACGGGGCACACTTCTTAGATAGAAGGCATGAAGCAAACACTCTGGAAAGTAAGATTCAGTTATAAAAACCATCACAACACAATTAATTTAGCAACTTCATTCCTTTATACATAATTGTGCAGAGTGCATCTAACTCATTAAGACGTAGAATGTTTATACTGTCATATAATATTATCACGTGGTAATAAACAAAGTTGCACTATATTTCTAAACATCTGGATTTCTGAGCCAATTTTACACATTTAATTCAGCTATTTGGTGTCTTAAACACATAGCGAAAATACACAAGGAAAAAATGATTGTACATCTGGCATCAAGATGGCTCCAAGATTTGGACTGCCAATGAGAAAGTCAGGTTTTTCTAGCCTATATCCTCTGGAGGATAAATATCCAAAATAGTACTGGTTTCAAAGTAACTACAATAAAGAAAGGAGACTCCTCAGAGGAAACGAGTGAATAAGACATGCCTAGCCCTTTTCAAAAGCTAAGCCTTCCCTCCCAAGATCCAAGGAACTTAGGGTTTCTCATATCTGACACCCTATAAACCAGAAAGAGTATCACTTGATTGTTTTGCCATTTCTCATTTTCCAACTTTGGTCCTTATCAGATTCTCCAGAGGTAGCATAATTTTTAAGACACTTACTCTATTGAGAATTTCATTTATTCATCCATCCTTTCAGTTACTCAGTGATGACTGCTATTTGCTGAGCCCTGCACTAATGATCCAAAATCCCAATCTTCCTGCCTAGGAGAGGCAGGGAAAAGTAAGGAGTATGGCATCTCCATTTTCTTCTTTTCCTTTAGTAACCAGCCTCTACTGGAATTAATTCTTTTGAGTTCAGCTGGCCCTTGAGATCCAACGTAATTTGTTTTAAAAATCAAGGCAACTATTAATGTAAAAATAAAACAATACAAGTATTAGAAGAAAACATGAGTGAATTTCTGTACAACTAGAGGTGGGGAAAGCCTTTCTAATTATTACTCAAATCCAAATGCAAAAAAAAGAAAAAGAAAAGATTGAGAATTTCAATTACCTGAAAATTTTTTTAATTTGCATAGCAAAAAATACCATAAGCAAAATCAAAAATTAAATGCATGATAGGAGAAAACATTTATAATAGATATCACAGATTAGGCACCAATAACCCTAATATATATTTTTAAATTCTTGGCCAGGCGCCGTGGCTCATGCCTGTAATCCCAGCCCTTTGGGAGCTTGAGGTCAGGAGTTCAAGACTAGCCTGACCAAGATGGTGGAACCCTGTCTCTACCAAAAATATAAAAATTAGCTGGGTGTGGTGGCAGGCGCCTGTAATCCCAGCTACTCGGGAGGCTGAGGGAGAGAACTGCTTCAACCCGGGAGGCGGCAGTTGCAGTGAGCCGAGATCATGCCACTGCACTCCAGCCTGGGTGACAGAGCAACACTCCATCTAAAAAAAAAAAAAAAAAATTCTTAAAGCCCATTTTTAGAATAAGCAAAATAGAAGAACAAGTAGTTCGCAGAAGAGATTATAGGAATTGCCCTTAAACATATGAAAATATGCTTAATTTCACTTATAATAAGAGAAAAGAAGATTAAAACTACACTAAGAATTATAAGCATATTACTCTAACATAAGAGGTTATCAATAGGAGACACGAGTTTGGTGTACACAGAAACCCTTTACTACCTTCACAGCTTTTCTCTAAATCAAAAACTCTTCTTAACAAAAAAGTCGACCTAAAAAAACTACATTGAGATACTATTTCTTGCCTACCAGATTGTCAAAAGTTGAAAAACTCGACTATATGCTCTGTTGGGAGGGTGCAGAGCAACAGTCCCTCTCATGCATTGCTAGTTAGAGTGCAAAAGGGTATAACCTGTGTGAAGAGAAATTTGGCATCAGTTACAAAACTATGTATCTATTTCCTTTTTTATCTATCCACCTACCTACCTATCTATATATTTACTTATCAGCAATGTCAGTTACAGCGTTCACCCTGAACATACACCTTCCACTGTTTGAAAAAACATGGGCATAAAATTATTCACTGTAGTGTTATTTCCAGTAAATAAATCTATATCTATATCTATACTGGAAAGAATCTAAACGCCATTCACAGATACAACCAATAGTAGTCCTTTGTGTGAACAACCAATATACACAAAGGACTACTATTCAACTGTAATAAGGGATGAGAAAGATCTTTATAAAATGATATGAAATAATTGCCAGGATAAAAAAGCAAGGTGAATAAGAGTATATATAACATGCTAACTTCTGTATAAAAAGTAAGCATATGTATACATATATGTATTTGCTTCTTTCTATAATAAACAAAACTAACAAAAATATTTCCAAAGGAGGTGAGTATAAATGGAGTTAGAAGGGTAGGGGTGGAGTGGGACTTTCTTGAACAAATTTTTATCTAGTTTTGACTTGAATGTAAAGTTTTACATACTCAAAATTCAAAAGAAATTTAAAAGTATTTATAAAACAAAATCTAAACGTGCATACAGGCAGGAAATAAGTGGATCTAATGATATATCACATTGACAGAAATAATCACAGAGAAAAAATAAATTCAAATAATTTCTGAATACAGTACTCTGAATGTATATCCTTAGTGGAATACGGAAAAAAAAGAAGTGCAAATAAATCTTGAACTTTACTTTGTAGATTGATTGTCAGGAGGGGTATCGATATAGTAATTCTGAAACTATTTTCTGTGTACTATAGGATAGAGCAAATGAATCAATACATTAGGATCTCACTGTGGAATAAGGGAGATACAAATATGAAATGGAGGAAAGTGTGGAAGAATTTTGTGATGTTGAATTTGTACATGGTTACATTCATGTATCTATCTATCTGTCTATCTATGTACCTATCTAATCTATCTAATCTACCTATCTCTTAGAGGCCAATGACACCCCAGTAGCAATGAGCCCACCTGGTGACCAAAACTTTCTTTCTACATTCCAGTCTCCACTAAAGGGAGACAGGGCTTGACTGATGCTTGATTGGGGTAGGGAAAATGTAAGGTTGAAATATCTTTTTTTAGTCAAGGACATACTCAAAGACTGATGGAGACTTGTCAAAATGATACAGGAACTAGCATCAGGGGATCCTGCTGGCTAAATGAGGGACAATTCGAGCCTCACAAAAGAATAAGGAGCTGTCTAAGTATCATTTTGTGGAACTTCATTGAGCTGTGTGCTTATAATTTGTGTATTTTTCTGTAGGTATGCTATATTTCAATACGAAATGTAGTGTCTTTTTTTAAAAAAAAAAAAAAAAGCTATGATACAAGCAGCAAATAAGATATATAATTTACTTCAGCAGAAAGGAAGACCTGTGCTCTATGAATTAATTGTTCTGATTATAGTGATGATTATCCATCCTAGAATGGATACAGAGATGGGGACCACTTTCAGTACAAACAACGTCAGTCCAGAAATGTATGAAGATAATACAGAGAGAAAAACATCATTAAGCACAAATCAGTGACGGATGATAGAACCCGTGACTGAAAGGTTCTGGGACACAAAATAGTTACCCAGTTACCCAGTCTCAAAGTATCTCCCCACAGATACTAATTTCAAAGCAAAACAAACAAACAACCAAAACTTAAAAAGGGAGTGATCTGGAGAATAGCTGAGATCAAACAGCATCACCAAAAATGGCACAAGCAAATTATGTGACTCTGCTGTGATGCCATGTGAAGTAGGCAACATTAATTACCCAGGTAGTACTTTGGCCTGCAATGACGAACAATTTTATGGCATTCCACAAATACTGGGTTGGAATCTTCAAAAATACGGACTCATGAAAGACAAAAGGCAGGGAAATATACTAGATTAAGAGAGTCCAAAGAGACAAACAACTAAGTGAAATGTGTAATCCTTGATTGTATTTTAAAAAGAAAACAGAAATAAGGAGAAAGAGACATTACAAGGTATGAGGGATATTAATGGAAACATTTGAATATATTAGATAACATATCAATGTTAAATTTCATGTGGAGGGTGATAATGGTATTATGGTTACACATTCATCTTAGGAGACATAAGGTTAACAGAAGATAATATGATATCTACAACTGAAATGCAAATGATTTTTTAAAGTATATAAATGAGAGGGAAAAAGCCAATGAACAATTACAACAGGGCCAGGCGTGGTGGCTCATGCCTGTAATCCCAGCACTTTGGGAGGTCAAAGCGGGTAGATCACAAGGTGAGGAGTTTGAGAACAGCCTCGCTAACCTGGTGAAACCTCATCTCTACTTAAAATACAAGAATTAGCCATGCATGTTGGCGGGTGCCTGTAATCCCAGCTACTTGGGAGGCTGAGGCAGGAGAATCACTTGAACCCAGGAGGCGGAGGTTGCAGTGAGCTGAGATTGCATCACTGTACTCCAGCCTGGGAACAGAGAGTGATTCCATCTCAAAAAAAAAAAAAAACAAAAAACAAAAAACAATTACAATAAAATGTTAATAACTGAATCCTCATGGGGGAAGAGTAATTGGGATAGACTGTATAGACATTAATCAAGGATAACTAGCATTTTTTGAATCCTCACTGTGTCAGGCTCTATTTAGAGACGTTTGCAACATTAACTCATTTAATCCTTGCAATAATTCTAGGTGATTGATACTAAATGTATCCATTTGACAGACAAGGAAATTGAAACCTGTAGAAGTAAAATAACTTGCCCAGGCTAGTAACTGGAGTAGCTGGAATCTGAAGTTAATAAATTTAGAGTCAGAGTTCATTATCATAGCCACTATACTACTCTGCCCTTCAAATAAAGAATAAGTCTGTTTAGAGAAGCAAACATATTAATCACACCAATCTAATGATTACAGGCAACTGATATCTCCTATGTGCCCAATGCAGAATTCTGGAGGGTTCAATTGGTTCCAATTAGTTCTCTTTCCTGTGCTGGAAAAGAAGATCAGCGATAACTGGAATTCTGGGGTGGGATGCACTTGGGGGTGTTTTACAAACATAGCATCCAAAAATAGTATGTTCAGTTATGAGTATTATTTTTAAAATAGAGAATATAAAGAAAGTCTGAAGATCAATATTTAAATCAAAGAAAAAAGAACAAAAGTACAGGAGCTTTGAGGTTTAGACTATGCTGAAAATGCCACTATAAAGCGGTCCATTTCCTCAGTAGGTAGCCCCAAAAGGCCCCTGACACAGTAGAAATTATATCATTAGTCAATTAATCAGGTTTCTTTCACAATAGCACAATGGGGTGCCCTCTTTAACTCAACAGAGTAACCAGCTCACCAACAGTATCTAAAAGAGAGGAAAGTCACGGAATGGAAAAACAGACACAAAAAGCTATGGAGAAGAGAGACTGAAACAGACAAAGACAGTTGTACTATAAAAGAAAGTGAGAAATGGAAAGGGAAATGTCAGGAATCAAAGGTTAAAAGAGAAAAGATCAGGATAAAATAAGACACAGAAGTCTCCTATGGAAAAAAAAAAAGGGAGGACCAGTGAAGAGATAGAAATCATGACCAGAGTCGAAGCTTGAAAACACAGGGCAACAGACAAAGAGAACTGTAATAGCAGAGCCTTTGACTCGATCATTCATTTCACTCATTCATTTAACGCCCAAAATATGGAGGGTGCTTTGTGGAGCTTTGAGGGACACAAAAATAACGAAGACAGGACCCCTACCCTCAAAAAGCCCGGCTGTTCCAAATATTCTCATTTCTGTATATTCCTAATTTTAATGTAATTTTAATTATTGTTACCATACCTTAGCTAATATTCTCATACTCAACATGTACTTCCAAAAATTACAGCAACTGTATCATCTGTAAAAGAGGGTAATCTTAAATGGCAGCTGCCATCAGAATGAGTTCATTGGTTGTGGAATGGAAACGTTTACAATTCTGATATGCTGACAGTATATAAGGCAGCATTGTGATGTGGTTCTCTGTATATATAGATGCTTACCATACTTTTTTTGGATGCAGCACACTCCACATCCTTCTATTTTATTTTTATCATCCCATTTCAGAGAGGAGGCAAAGGACAAAGAAATCTAAAGGATGTAGAAAGACAAATAAGGAGGTTACAAACCAGGTTTTCATTTTCTTTGCAATTTCCCACAGGGCTTCTATGACAAAAAGCTGTACTGACCAATGGAATGCATATTTGTCATAGAGTAGCTGAGAGTGAATTCTAGGTAAACATACAAGGAAGAGGCTCCTAGACAGATACCATTGCCTAGTACCTTTCATTTAAAAGATACCTAGTGATATGTGACTTGGGAAAACCACAAATTGACCTCCCAGCATGCCTCAATATATTGTCTTTGCTCTTACCAAGTTTACTTTGCTCTCCTGAAAATTCAAGTGTGAACAGGTGTTTCACATACCCAATTTAGAACACACACCCCTCCTAGATCTATAAGGGCAGGTGAGAAGCACAGATGTGAACACCCATTATTTTGAATGTTCAACTCTGATTCCTTTAATGCACTGTCCCTCCCTTTACCCTCTCCCCAAATCTTTGTGCTTGTTTTGGGATTTCAATTGAGGAGCCCCATCTCCCTTGCCAGAGATAGGAATGTGACTCAGTCTAACCAACCGGAATATTTTGGGGGACGTGAATGAATCAGCAGTTAGAGAGAAGGCCTTCTGAGATTTTGGGCACTGAAATTCACATAAGTCTGAAGCTGCTTAGAGATCTTTCTTCCTCCACCACAAAGACTGTGGCTGAAGAAAAAATGAAGACCACATGGAGGAGAGGATGTCTCTTCTGAGGTAGGGTGAGAGCAGAGGCGAATTTATCTTGAAGCTACTACAACTTAAGCTTACAGGTCCTTCTCTAGCAATGTGTTCATGTGGTCATTTATAACCTTCTTATAGAGAAGACTCTCCAAACTGTATGAGCCTCGAGCCACAAAAACCTAGATTCACCCCTGGGGAGAGACACTTGTGAAGATACAATAAGGTACACATAGCCATTCATAAGAGAAGCCAGTTTCACCCCATTGCACCTGCAATTATGTGAGCCAGTATTCATCCTTTCCTTTTATCTTAGGATAATACGAATTTGGTTTTACTCACTTACAATGGAAAGAAACTGGGAATTTTTAAGACAGAAATAAAATCATGGCTCTTAACCTGCTGGCAGAAAAAAAAAAAGTGAACCAATGGTATTTTTGACTCTCAGAGTATCTATTATAAGTTGTCATTTTGTTTCTGTCCACATTTCAGTATGTGGTTTAGAAGTAAGTTACATCATATTTGTAACTAGTTATAAGGAACCAGGGGACACTCTCTGGACATTTTTTTAAGATATTTTTCTTTTAATTGGCTATAAAGGACAATAAGGATTAAGGTGGCACTACAATGTCTCATTTAATGATACCCCTTTCTGTGCCACCCATTTACCAAACATGTAGTTCTATTCCTGCATTCTATAGAATACTTATTCTCTACTGATACTCTACTGAGAGTTCCATGAAATTCTATTCATGCACGTGTACGCGCGCACACACACACACACCCTTCTACCACCACCACTACACCACCACCATTTTCATCATGTGATTTCTGAAGAACAGTCATGTCTACAGTAAAGGTATTTGAGAGCTAAGCAAAGCCTCCTGGCTAGAGGTCCTGGTATCTTCCTTTAAACCTAGGTCACTCATGATGTGGGTTCCCTGCAGGGCACTGGCTGTGGTCCCACCAAGCACTGCCATTTCCAGCACTGTCAGTTTCTTTAACCTTCAAGAGAATACAGAAGAGTCATTCAAAGCAGACAAGTGAAGAGATGTCCTGGCAGTCTAATTTCAAAGCAGACAAGTGAAGAGATGTCCTGGCAGTCTAATTTCAAACCAGGCCTCATATTAGAGTCTTTTTATGGTTTTTAGAATAAGTATTTTATGCTGCTCTGATGAAAACCTCTAACAGTAGCAGCTTCTGTCTGACAAATGCCATAGAGAATGAAACAGTAAGTCTGAAGCAAAGGGAGGGGGCAAAATTATTTTTGTTTCAATAGCCAACACACAATGAAAACAAGAAACTATTGAGGTTTAAAAAATAACCGATATTTATTCTGGTAAAGACTTTTCTTATGTCAGCAGTTTACCACTGTAAGATGCTGACAATAATTATGTGAATGTTGCTATAAAAAAATTAAATCTCCCGACTCATGGGTTTCAAAGATGTTTCTGCCTCTGCCTTAAACACACACCCACACACATACACACACACACACACACACGTACACACGCATATTTCAGGTACCTTTGTCAGGATCTCCCAAATCAATTATACTGCATGGAGGAAAAATATTTACACTACTACTACGACTAGAATAAGAATAAACTAGTAAACAAACAGAATAGAATGTTAGCTGCAGTACATGTAATCTGAAGGCCTGAAGCTCAAGCGTGCTAGGTTCCTGGTTGAGCAGTAGTGGGGGTAAATGTGGCACAGCAGTTATCAGACTGGACTGTGGAATCAGATCATACCTGGAAATGAATCCTGGGTGAACCTCCCTGAGCCCCAGGTTCTACATCAACAAACTGATGCCAGTTATCCCATGGGGTTACTATAAGGATTAAGGGAGAAAATGTTATATAAAGGTGAGGAGTGGCAGAATATGCCACCCCCAAATATGCCACTTTGGCATGAGGATTATTTTGAGCTGAAGGCAGTTGAGAAGAAGCAAATATGAGAGAAGCTCCCTGTCTTCCCCCATTTGTCATAAAACAGGTTATAAATTTATAAAGGTGCCCTCCCCACTTATCAGGAAAGAAAAAGTGAATCATCAGAGATAACTCTAGATACTTACTAGCCAGAAGAGACACCAGGGAAAGCTACACAACAAACTTTACTGCCTAGCACTTCCATTAGTTCCCCCATATATTTACCTTCCCACAAATTGCAAAAACGCGAAGTCCTTTACTTTGTCTTGCCATTTCTCTATTTATTGCCCTTTTTTAAAAAGCTGTGTAAGGTCACATTTTAATCACTTCTTTGAGTCACTCATCACTGGGTACTCCCATGTGTATGTGCAATGTACATGTTAATAAATTTCCGTTTTTCTCTTGTCAATCTGTCATTTTTTATTCTACTTTACAGGGCCACAGCTGGAGAACCTGAGAGGGTAGAGGGAAGTAGATTTGGTATAAAGAGCTTAGTGCAGAGCCTGTCTCACAATGAAGCACTCAGTAGGTGAAAGCATTGCCATTATTAACGATTGCCACAAAGCATCCATGTTGGTTAAACAGACACCATATAATTATTCTGAGCAAAGCTAGACTTCAAGAAATCATGACTTGCCCAGCCAAGTACCTTGGTCGAACACATATTTGTTTGACTCTATATTGTTGAGACTAGAATATCTACTATACAGATGAATGAGCCAGTATCGAATTTGAAATTTCAACGAAAAGGCAAGTATAATCTGCCTGATAGTAATAAGTAACCTATTAATCTTTGAGTGGATGGGCTTGCCTGTTTTCACCCATGCTACTCAAAATGTAAACCACAGAACAGAGCATCAGGGTCACCTGGGGACTTCATAGAAATGCCAAGTCTTAGGTCTCATCCAGACCTACCGTATACCAGAATTATAATAAGATCTCCAGGTGATTTTCATGCATATTAAAGTCTGAAAAGCACTGCTGTGGACCACAAAATTTAATCTACTGCTTATCCCACTTTGGGTGTGTTTCTGTGATCTTTACTACTTAATAAACCACCCCCAAAACTTAGTGACTTAAAACAACAACAATTTATTTGTCCTACTTCTTCAATACTGGCAGGGCTCAGTGAGGCAGCTCATCTCTGCTCCATATGGGAGCAGACTAGGGTAGTTCACTAGGGTGGTAGTAGGCTAGGGTAGTTGACTAGGGTCATTCAATGCAGACTGCAAGATTTCCCTTCATTCATATGCCCTTGGCTGACCTGGCTGGGACAGCTGGGGGCTGGCTGGGCCTTTTCTCCATGTTTTTGTTGTTCTTCAGGACCTCTTTCCAAATGAGTATTCTCTCTCCTCCAGCATGATAATACTTCTTTATGTGATGGCACCAGGCTCCAAGACAGTGAAATCAGCCATCTTAAAGTCTTGATCTGGAACTGGCAAGATGCATTTCAAGTTGACCAAATCGAGTCAAAAGCCAAAAAAATGTCAAGGAGAGAAAAAAGACTTTATTTCTTGACATAAGTAGAGGTCTACACAGACAGGAATGGAAGGATTTGTCAGCAACAGCTTTTGCAGACAAGCTACCACAGAGTATCTGTTACTTTTTACTTTCTTCATCTCTCTGTTTTCTTGATTGGTCGAACAGTCACTTCATTTCAATTACACAACTATATGCGAGTCGCCATTGGGAGCATGAGGAATTTTAAGGCATGATATCTCCCCTCAAGGAGCTTGTTATAATACAATTGGTAAAATAACAAATATATATCTTGAAATTTTAATAACAATAAGATACTGTAATAATAAAATATTTAAGTAGTAGTGCCAGTTAATAACAGAAATGATGTCCTAAGGCTATGAACCATCTAGTTAATTAATCATGCACACAATAACCATCTTGAGTGTTCAGAAGAGAGAATGGAAAGGGAGGAGAATGTCCAGGGAAGGAGGCCTGTGCAGTGAGTAAGACTTGCACAGGAAGATGAGTAAGAAGGATTTCAAAAAGGAAGGTCCAAGGAAATATGCACAAAGGATACAACAGAACCAAGGAGCAAAGGGAATGGGGTCATAGGGACATAAGGCCATGAATGAGCATCTCTGCATGTTCTTCAATGATGATTATAAGTTCAATGTTCCTGAAAGAATTTCCCGCCTCATAACGTCCACCTTTACTTCTCCCTTTAGATATGTTCATAAGCTATTTGTGGAATCTCCACCAGCAATATAACCTTGTATTAATAATCAAGCGTTTTTATGAACCTTATAAATTTTACTATACCTTGTAGAGGGTGTGGGGAACAAACCAACAGAAATGTTGGCATTGTCAAATGGCAACTTGGAAACTTCACTACTCATCGTATAGGAACTAACACTTTTGGTATTATTAAGCAGCAACTTGTAAATTTCACTCTCCCTTAGAAAATAAACATGGAATGAAAGGTGTTGCTTAGAAGAAATGTATAAATTTCAATCTCCACTGCAGGAAAATAAGCTCTGATCACACTACATGGTTCATACACCTCAGTGTGCCAAACACTTGTTTTATTACACATTCACGTGTAATGACTTGGTTTTCCAACAACAGAGAATGAAATTTACAAGTTGTGATTTAACTTTTTTAGGAATGTATTTTTCTTCCATCTCTTTTTTATTCTTCGTTTCCCCTACCACCCCAGAAACATAATATGAACAATGGGGTTTCTGAATAGTACCATACATCAATTACTTCTATAATAACAATGATTAAAACAATTTTAAACATTGTTCTCAGGGCCTCGTGATACCATATATATAAGTGGGGAATGACACAGCTTTTGGCAATACAGTTCAAACAACTGCTCTTTATCTTGTTGGGGAAGAAGAGGGCTTATTAAAAATAGATAATAAACAGTATTACTAGTATTTAACTTCTATGTGTCGTTGAAAAGAAGTGAGCATATGGTTTCAGAGGCTTCCTAGTATTTTCATAAATATACCCATTAGATATTCAAAAGCCAATAGATTTGAATGGTTTTGCCATTTATTCAAACAGATAGCTATCCTGGACAGGAAAGATAGGAGCATTGGAAGAAAGTGTTAGAACTACATTTCTGTAGAGTCATGACAAGAAATAAAGAAAGGGGAGTCACCACCTCAATATTAAAAGTGTCAGCACAATGCTATCCTAATAAAAGATGTTCTAAAAGAAGTTATCAAGTGCCATACCAAGACATACTGTCAAAACAAAAATCAGGTGCAATACAGCCCAGAATGAACCAAATATATCTTTATATCAAGGAGTAAAAATATACATAATCTCTACAATTTTCTTAAGTTATAATTCTTGAATAGAAAATATACATACAAAGTGAAAAACTGAAATCACACCAAAGTACATTGAAAACTGTCTCCCCACTCATACTGTTAATGATCTCTTATACACTCTTCAATATATGCATATGTGAACATATATACACGTTTTTAATTTACATGACTACAAATAATGGCATATTCTAACCCATTTTTCACTGAACAATGTCATAGAGATGGTTCTATACAGACCCACTTTTTTGTGATGGCCTAATTTTATTACAAAGATTATAAAGTATAGATATTCCATAATTTATTTACTGATTCTCCTATTGCTTGGACACTTACGCTGTTTCTAATCATTTGTTGTTAAATTCAATGCCATGATGATTATTTTTGTACATATAATTTTGTGCACCTGCATGACTATAGTTCTAAAATAAATTACTAGAAATGGAACTGCTAGGTCAAAGGGTACATATGCATTCTATTTTGATAGTTATAGCCAAATAGCTTTCCAAATACAATATAATAATTCATGCTTCCATTCATGATACCAACATATCTTGCATCAAAGGAATTCCAAAATAACCAAAAGTTCATCATTTTTCTGCCAACTGATCCTTTCTCTCTCAAAAACAGTGGGGGTAAAAAGCACCGATTTTTGCTTCTAACCATAGGCAGGTTATAATTATTACTGCCCAAGATTCAAGGCCATTTCATTACCCACTGCACCACTGTCCTCACTCCGGTATAATTCTAACTGGTCAGAAAGACCTTTAATTTGCAGACCTTCTCAGAATACAGATTATCTGCATTCTGCAGACATCTGCAGAAAGCCATCCGCAAGTGCATATTTCATGGCTGAATATTTTTACATAACATCAGCTGGAACCCATCGTTCCAGCATTCTCGCCAAGTGTCACAACCTGCTCTATTATATCAATAAGCAGCTTCAATTAGTCATTTTCTCCCCATGGTGACGACAGCTATAACAGCACGCAGTAGTCTGATGGAGTTTGTAATATAAAGTGGAGATGGGAGTATTAAAAGGAAGAGAATACAGAATTAGAATCTCATAAAAAAATCCATCTCCCAAATAGTCATTTGGGGAAATGACAACATTTTTGAAACAGTATTCAAGAATGAATACAAAAAAGCAATTACTTTTGAAAAGTCAGATAAATAAATTTGCCATGGGAACACATTCTTGACCCAGATAGAACCCTAGTTTTTACTGACTAATTAGTCATTAAGCATCATCTCAAAAAACAACTGTAAATGAAAGAATATTGGGTAAATAGAAATAAAACTTCAGGCTTAAAAGAATTGTAAAATCAAAATAAATGACAACAGAGAATACTACTTGGAATACATTGAATAGTAGTAAATAAAAGGCATAACACAGTTGCTCTGCCCTCAAAATTATCCCTGATCTGTTATTACTTCCTAAGTACTGGTGTACTAAGATCACCAGGCTCCAAATCTGATTATTATATAAACCTGTTTATTATTTACACCTAATTATCCCTGACCTGTTACTACTTCCTAAGATCTGATGTACTAACATCACCAGGCTCCAAACCATGCTCGCCTTCCCTGGCACACAGCCAGAGCCTCCTGACTGGCCACCTGCCTCTCTTCTTGTCCCATTCAGCCTCTTCTTTAGACAGCAGCTGAAATGATTTTCTAAAAAATATAAATCAGATCATGTCATTTCTTTTTTTTCAGCCCTCATACTTAAAATTTAAAATCTTTACCGTGGCTGGCAAAGCCAAATATGGAATCCATCCTTGTCACTTCTCCAGTGACATGTCCCACCACTTCTTTCTCCTCCCTACACTGGCCTCCATCAAGCACAGTCCCAACTCAGACACTCAGGTCTTGTTGCTTCCAGCTACAATACTTGTCCCCCAAATATTCACATGTATCTCTCCTTTGCTTCAGTCAGTTACATCCTCAAATGTCACCTTATCACAAAGAGATTATTTGACCACCCAATCTAAAAAATAACCCAAAGCTCTTTATCAAATGCATGCTGATTTACTTGCCTTATATCATTTAACTCCACTTGACATTATATCATGTAGTTAGATGTATTCATCACACTCATTCTCTATATCCCCTACTACAATGTAATTTCAATGAAGATGACAAGAAGCAAAGATAAAAATTATGCATCCCAACTATATACAAAAACATACTATGACTGTGAACTCTTCCCATTGATATGGTTTGGTGGTGTCTCCACCCAAATCTCATCTTGAATTGTAACTCCCATAATTCCCACATGTCAAGGGCAGGGCCAGGTGGAGATAATTGAATCATGGGGGTGGTTTCCCCATACCATTCTCATGGTAGTGAATAAGTTTCACAATATTTGATGGTTTTATAAATGGAAGTTCCCCTGCACGAGCTCTTTTGCCAGCAGCCATGGAAGACGTGCCTTTCTCCTCCTTTGCCTTGCACCATGATTGAAACTGTCAGTCCAATAAATCTCTTTTTTTTTTTTTAATAAATTACCCAGTCTTGGATATGTCTTTATTAGCAGTGTGAGAACTAATACACCCATAGTTGAGAACACAGCATCTACCTTACTTTGGTTAAATTCATTCAACTCAGCAAACATTTATTAAATTGTTACTAGATATGAAATTCTAGAAACATAGGTCTCAGTGTCTATCCATCATATAGTTTAGAGACAAAAGTTGCACATAATTCAGGAGACAAGACACAAAATATAAACTACTGAAATGACAAATAAAAAGCATTAATGATCAAAAGTCAACATGAGTAGGGCAGGCAATAGGTGTCAGAGAGTTCTAAGGAGTAGAGATTTGTGTAGGCTGAGAGGGTGAAGGAATGGTTCAAAAAGAAGGATGGAGAAGATCTGGTAAAGGAAACCAGGAGGAGGAAGGCATTCCGGGTGAGAGCACAACAGGGGCAGACACATAGATTATACCAGTGTTCCCCAAACATCAGACCATGGAACCTTGGTGTTATATGGTCCACTGACAGGACAAACCAAAGAATAATAAAGTTATGTCTCTTTCCATTTTATTTTAGTCTTTCTAATACATGCAAGGAAAAAGTATTAATTCCGCATTCATATTTTAAAACACCTTTGTAATACTTGCCAACCTGAACAGCATAATTTTACTTTTCATTTTTTGCACTTCTCTTTAAAATTTTACTCCCTATTTATGATAAGGGATTTTATTTATGGAACAACATATGATTTTATTCACATGTAAACTCCTACGGGTAAAAAACGTGAGTTGTTTTAATGCCAGTCAATCATGGACTAAATATCTGGGTCACTACCTGCCCAGACGTAAAGCACAGCCTAACTTTAAAGTAAGCAAAGGGGGCTCAGTGGAAAATAGCAGAAAGTTAAGCTCTTGTCAAGATGATGCAGGGAGCCTCATGTCAGACTAAGGATTCTGGAAAATATTCTGTAGGACTACGGTTTTCCAACTTGTTACAAAGTCAAATACCTTGGAAAACACGCCTTTTGTATGTGAGTGTGGCATGCTTCTGATTTTCAAGATAGCATGTAATATGGCAATCTTCAATTCCATTATACCATTCCATTATACAAACTTAAACACAAAGTGGAAAGAAGTACACGCAACTTTATACTATATGTGAATTACAAAAGCACAACCACAACTACAGTTTTAAGTTTCGGTTTTTTTAAAAAAGGCGTCTATATCAATTATGATACGGGCAAGAAACGGATGACACATAAAATACTCAAGTAGAGTAATCTGCAGAAATGCTTAGAAAGTATAGTCATGGTGCGAGGAAACAAAGGGTTAATGGAATACCCAGGGACAAGTGGGGAGCCTACCCATAGAGTTCACAGAGAACTCCCCAAGCAAAGAACAAAGCAGAGTGGGTATGAAAGGATAAATGGAAGATAAACAATACACAAACAAGGCTGTTTTCACATATTTCAAAACTGGGTCTTTAATTACTTTACCCATCTAATCACTAGCTGTATATTTTTTTAGAGAATAACAGTGCATATAGCACGAACTTAAACCTCAGCTTGCCATTCACTGCTGTGAGTTTCTTAAGCGCAATGAATTTAGTTTTTTCAATAAACTGGGAGATAATAACAGTATCCACTATCAGGCTAGTGTGAGAAGCAAATGAGTAAATGCATGTAAAGCACTTAGCATACCATTTGCCTATAATAAATACGTGTGCTTTGGAAAGAGGGGGAGGGTCATGTGAGCTGCCAAAGTAGCCAAGAGAAATTTATGGGAGAAAAGCTTAAGATTACAGAAATTCTCAATTTAAATTGCAATAACTTAATATTTCATGAGTTGGCCAAAACATCCCATATTATTCAATTATTCCATTTGATTGATAAAATACTTCAAAGCCATGCAAAGAAGGAAAATTATCTAGATTGGTAGAGGTGGGTGAGGTGATAGTGGTGGTGATCAGTGTTAGTAGCAAAGAGTAAGCAGTAAAGGCCTCCATGAGAAAGTAATATTTAAAACAAGACCAACTGAAATATAAAGTGTTAACTAAATGAGGCAAAAAGTGCCCCCAAGCAGAAGAAACCCAATATGGACCTGGGGAAAAGGAAACCTCATGGGTTCAATATACTGCAGTATCAACAAGAGGAAGAGTAAACAAGGAGTGGGGAGAACTGTGGCTGGAGAGTAGAACCTTTGCAGCCATGTTTAAAGAATTTAAATTACATTTATCCCAAGAGTAGTGAGAAGCCCTTGCAAGATTTTAAGCAAGAAAAAGGTATGATCCCATGATCAGATTATAATAATTGGAAAGCCACTACTAAAGAGAATGGGGAGGCATTCGAGAGTTCTGAGTTAAGGACTGAACAAAAAGAATAATGTTTCAAATTTCATTTTTATTATCTTACTGTTTACAAAAATTGTAAACGGCCTCAGACAATTCCTGTAGGGGCTAACTATATAAGTTACAGGTTCATCTGGTAACTCACTCATTCAGGAAGATTTTTTTAAGCATCTAATACATATACTGGAACTGTGCACAGATAGGGGACGGAGGAGAAAACTCACGAATAAGGAGTCTAAAATCCTAAGACTTGAAAGGCAAACAGCCCTTCTGAGTGGTAGGTAAAATTCCAAAGGTGGACCAGGCAGTGTTTTTGCTAAAACATACTTCAGTATGGCTGGAACATACAATTCATGGGTGGTGCTGGATCACTCCTTTAACAAGAATTTACTGAGCACTGACTATATGCTGGTATTGTTCAGCATTGGTGATATGGTGGTGTATGAGAAATCACTTAAAATATAACAGAAATAACTTTTTTATTGTAAATAAGGCTGGGTTGATTATCAAGAGCACATGAAAAAGAAAAACAGAGAAGTAAAGAGCAGTGCCTTCACTTACAGAGGCTTGGAATGGCAATAAAATATTTTTAATTAAAACTTCTCTTCTGAGAATAGGCAGCCTTTGAAAGCTGTGTAAACAGTAAATGAATTACATGTAAATATATTCATGATATTATAGCTTTTAAAATAACATTATAACTTTTAAAATGTCAAATCACTTTGAATATGAAATGTTGTCCCCTCTCCCCAAAAACATGACACCATGAATTATCCAGCTGACTTACTTAAAAGCAAAATGTCTATTCTATACACTTACTAGGAAAAAATGCTTCAAATATGATCAGACCTTCCCTTTGTCTTCAGAGAATTCTGGTGTTGAAACAGACCCAACAATCCAGCCAAGGTCCACCTGGGCCAGCTTAGGGAAGGGGCAAGACATGTTCCCTGCCCAACACTCTTTTCCAACTTAGCCCCTGATCATGCCAATACATCATAGTGTAATAATAGTAATTTAATAATGTAGCTGGCCAGTCTCTGCCCACAGTAAAAAGCATGAGAAAATAAATGAGGCTTGAAAGCTAAACAGAGGGAAACTTCTCCAGGCAGTGCCTGCAGCAGGGAGATACCTGGTAATGAAATACCCACTCATCTCCATTCATTATGCAGGAGGAAAACCTTTAAAAGAGAGTCTAGAAAGGTGGGATTCTCAAAATGGAAATAAATAAGCTCACCTGCCATGGTGGGGTCTCTGAAAATGACTTGGAAGGACTGCCTGTAGATTTTCTGTGGGGATGCAGTAAAGTTTTGTCAGATGTCAAAGGAGGTAATTATTCCCGACTTGCTTGGGCACATTTGCTGGATAAATTGGCCTCCTTACCTTCATCTCCCCATGCGGGCAGCAGATACAGAAACCGTGTTTAAACTCCACAGTGTTCTCTCTTGCTTTTACCATTAAAAAGAAATAAAAATGCGTCCTGGGTGCTTGGCAAATCAGCCTAGTATCAGATGGGGACCCATTATCTTTAACCTTCACATTTTTGCCAATTGGGACTCACAGAAAATCCTCAAAAAGTTTTTCAGGTAAAGATATATGATGTCTAGGAGGTACCCATCTTCAGGAGAAAGAAATTGTCCTTGCAATATATAAGTTGCAGAAGTTGAAGTTAGTGATTTCTCTATTTTTTATTTCAATTTTTGTCTACCTGCTCAAATTTTTAAAATTTACCTACAAATGCTGGAAGCCTTGTTTACTCAACCATGTTATTAACATGTTAAGCTATCAGCCATTTCTCTCCCTTCCCTGCTTTCCTTTCCAATTACCAAGACAACGCTAACATTTCTCCATCTTAGCTTCTTTAAAGAAAAATTCTGACAGGTAACTGTCTGCCATCTACTACCACTTCTGGAACCAGTAATGAAATGTCAGAGGAGGAACAGTTAATTAAAATTGTGGAATCCTACTTTGCATCTTCTCACAGTCAATAAGTGTACAATTAAAGATGCCTTTCAGCACATGGTGTAACTAATATGAGTTAAACTTTGAATAACACTTGGTTATTAAAAATCAAAGATCATTAATGTTAACCAAATATGCAGTAAACATCTTGCTTCATTGGTCATAAAACTCCTTTAGCTCAACTAGTGTGGTAGATTTAACAGTGGGATTCATTTAGATGGTGCTTTTTAGTAAGAAACCAAGGAACATGTCTCAAATCTGCAAGTGGTTTATGGAAATAAAAACTGTGCTTAATTATCCCACACAGGTTTACCTAAGTTGTCATTTTTTACAAAATTTCCCAAGTTTCTCCATAAACATTTAGGGAAGAAATGACACAGAATGGTAGTTAAGAGTTCAGACTCTGGGGTCAAATGCTGTGAGTGTTTCATCCATGCCTCTGCTACTTGCTAAACATGATGCTGTAATAACCATTTTTCTTCTTTTCTTGGAGCCTGCATTTCCCTATAGGTAATATAAAGAAAACACCATCCATTCACAGGGCTGCAGCGAGGATGAAATGAGATAATGTGCACAAAGCATTTTAAATAGTGACCAGAACCTTGTAAAGACTGAATAAATGCAAGCTGTTCCTCCTATTTGATACCTTATTCATTCAGTAATTATATTTCCTAAAAGGGTCTGGTAATTACGTATTTAAAATCTATTCACATATTTACGTATTCATGTATTTAAAATATATTCATTTATTTTATGCTATTGTGCTACTCATTTTTCTACTTAAGAATTAGAGAGATGACATTTCAGAGCCCCCTAGTTCCAAATGCTTCCGCCCATTTTTAGTACAGATCTGTGTTGAGCAAAGGAAAAAGAAGGGGTCGAATCACCTCAGAAGCTTCCAGCTTCCACTCCTCCTTGTAAACTAAACTCCGTATTAGTCAAACTACATTCCCCAGGGAGCACTTGTAAAAGTCCCTGATTTATAGAAGTATTTACTTTGGGGTGTGGGGTTTGTTTTTTTCAGGTTTATCTCTGGGAGAGCTTGGTAAAGCTGACAGTCCAGCAATTTTATTAAACTCTGTTCAATTTCGGCATTTTTTAAAGAGCATATTGAAAGCACACCGGCAGTAACTATTTAAATTTCCCAGTGGATGCCAGAAATAATAAAAGGACACTTAAATGACCATTTTTGAGCAGAGCCAACAGCATGTGACCTAATTATCCAACTATGTGAAAATTCTATGGATTTTTACCAGAGTACAAGGGTTTGATATGCACAATTCAGAACACAAACGGCCACCTCACTAGGGTGTACAGAACTTTTCAGGTCTAAATATAAGGTCCCGGTCTGCCAGGGTAAGTTTCTCTGCTACTTTCCCTCTTGATGAACATGTAAGAAATGATAAATGGACAAGATGGTAAGAAGTTGATATGGTCCACGGACATGCCTCTGATGAAGAACAAGTAAATATAATACCATCGCGCTAAGTGCTCTCCTTCATTTACTCTCACAACATTCTGAGTTAGGTACTATTATGCACATTTTACAGGTGAGGAAAGCAAAGCTCATACAGGATATGTGCCTTATCCTAGAGTTAAGTATCCAAGCTGGTGTTCTGGTTTTCCTCTTATCACCCCTTCCTATCTATTCTCCACCCTCCTCTGCTCGGCTGCTCATCTATTCCGTACTGATCTCTACAGACTCAGCTTCCCTGCCCGTAGCCTATAGGGCTAAGACAATGCAAGGCAGCATCAAGGGATCAGAGAATTGGAGAAAAGAGTTTGTGATATTTATTCCCCATGTCTTCTCCCCTCCCTTCCCACTGCACAGCTGAGGCTTTTGACAAGTGCCCACATTTTTCTAGCTCTGACTATAATTTCTATTAGTGGCCCTATTTCACTAGTTCCTAGCTAAGGCTCTCATTGGATTTCAGCAATTCTGTTCTCTTTGCTCCTTCAGACTTTGCATAGTTGCTTCACCATCTTTTCTGGTTCCCTTAACTCTATCCACATCTCCGTCAATCTTCTGTTCATTAAACTCTCTTCCAATCCCTCAGTTTTGATGTGTCATCCACTTTCCACTAGAGAAAGGAAGGTAGCCCCCAGCAGTTGGTACCTCCTTCTCTCAAGCTTCCCTTTACCCACAATCAACCACTTACCCTGCCCTTGTAGCCAATCACACCACGAGCAAGCATGTGGCTCAACCAACTGGCTTCCAGAAACAAATCCTAGGAACATAACTGAGGATGAACCCAAAGATATAGTTATAAGTATGCTCGTGGAGAATTTGTAATTTTTTAAAAAATGGTAGTAATCTTAGTGTTCAACAATAAAGGGTTTGATTAATCAATGAAGGCACATTCATATAATGAAAAATTATAAATAATTAAAAATATAACATATATTTCATGACATGAACATATTCTCAATATATTAACAAAAAAAACAAGATATAAAGTCATATGTAGAAAAACTCAGTTTTTCTTTATAAAAATTTTATATGCAGAGAAAAAGGGCTAAAAGAGTCCATCCAATAGAAATACAGTACAAGGCACATAAGTAATTTTAGTGTCTAGTAGTTACATTTGAAAGAGTTAAAAGATACCAGTGAAATTCAATTTTTTATATATATATATATTTTTTTTTTTATTTTTATTTATTTTTTTTTTTTTTGAGACAGAGTTTAGCTCTTGTTGCCCAGGCTGGAGTGCAATGGCACAATCTTGGCTCACCGCAACCTCTGCCTCCGGGGTTCAAGTAATTCTCCTGCCTCAGCCTCCCGAGTAGCTGAGACTACAGGCATGCACCACCACACCCAGATAATTTTTGTATTTTTAGTAGAGACAGGGGAGTGGGCGGTTTCACCATGTTGACCAGGATAGTCTTGATCTCTTGACCTCATGATCCGCCTGCATTGGCCTCCCAAAGTGCTGGGATTACAGGCGTGAACCACCGCGCCCAGGCTTAATGATATATTTTAACCCAACATATGCAAAATAACATTTAGTCATATAAGCAATATAAATTAATAATATGATATATTGAATTCTTCTTTCACATATTAAGTCTTAGAACTCTGGTGTGTAGTTTACACTTACAGCACATGTCAACTCAGTCTTGCTAAATTTTAAAAGCTCAAGAGCCACATGAGGTTGGTGACTACCAGATTGGACAGCTCAGGTAAGCCTCAAAAGCAGGTGTGTAGAGTAGGAAGCTGAATGTTTTTCACTTTCTTATTATTTTTCTCATTTTTTACAATTACCATTTACTATTGATGTATGCTACCTCTGCAATTAGAAAAACAAATTATTTTTAAATACTAAGAATAGGGTTTTTTTTTTTTTTCTCTGTCTCTGGAACACTTTTTGGCTCATCTCCTTTGCAATTCACAGACTACATACTTCCTACTATAGAAAGTTGCCCTCCTTTCTTCCCTTCCCTTTACATTTTCTTTGGATAGCTACCTATCTTCAGCCCTCAGGCATAAGAGTAAAAATTAAATGTTGCTGTTCTTCAGAGTAGCTGTTAAGCCAGCTCCCGCCCTCCAGTGGTATGACCCATAATCTATCAGGCTTCACAGCACTGTTTTAGCAGCTCTGATGGGCTGGTGGAAGGGCATGGAATGGGGCCAGAAACTGCTTAATTTGAGGTTAATTAAATAGTGATGACAAGCCTTAATCTCCAACTTGTCATCAGATTGTAAACACTGATTGCAGCTGCAGCAATCTGCAATAAACCTATCTAGAGGAATCTTGACCAGAATGAAATGAGTAGGTTGGTTGATGAAGCTGGGAGAGGTGAGATCAGAGAAATCTAGGCTCTTGCTGTACCAGGAGAAATGGAGACATGAAAAGAGAGAAATCGATGGGCGAATGTGTCAAATCTGATTCCTATACACCCCTACCCCCGACACCCAAAAAAATCGCTGGATCCCATGCACCTGGAAATTGGAAAGAACAAGGGTAGAGATATAAAACCACTAAACTAGGACTTGGAAAAAGCTGAACTAGCTTTACATCTATTAGTCATTGATTAGGTTTCTGTGAAAAAATATGTCTGAGCCACTGCACGTCCTGAGACCACTGGACAGATGGTTATACCACCAGAGTGAGCTACAGCAGCAGCTCTCTGAGGGGAGGCAAGGATAACAGCCACAGTGTGTCAGGTCTCTACTATGTGTCAAGCGCTTCACATGTAACTTATCTGATAATTCTCATAATTACTTTTTGAGGTAGCTATCATTTTCACCATTTCAAAGAGGAGAATGTTAAATCTCAAAGAAGTATCCTGGTTGCTTAAGTATATGTAAAAAATGGGTTGAACCCAGATTGTCTAACACCCTAATGCAAGCTCTAAATCACAAAAATCTCTGTCTCCAGCTTTGAGGCAATGTTGAAGAGGTGGGAAAGGGGAAAGAATAGCCAAGTTCCTGGAGAAGATGAGAAAAAATGAGTCAAAAATCCCCAAAGAATACAGAAGCACAAAGGGCCTAGGTAAAAGATACCAGATGAGTGAACATGTTCATAGCACTGCACCTCAGAAAGTGCCCCTCCTGGCTCCATTTTCATGGAGAATGCTTTCTCCTTCTTCAAGATCCAGCACAGGGCCAATTTTCACCTCTTCTGTGAAGGCTTCCCCAAACCTCCTGGTGAGACAGTCACTTTAAGAAAATATGTGAGGTGCGTTGAGAGAGAGAGACGGACACCATCAAGGCTGAACACTATATCATATGTGAAGACAGTTCAGAAAAAAATCTGAATCTGAGTGTGAGAAAAATTGGAATAGTGAAAGAACCATGACAAATGTTGTCAAATAGTTAATTAAGTATTATATAAGGTTTTAATCCATGTATTCTTCCTTAAACCCTTTGGAACAAGATAAATCATTCTCATTCATTCATTCAGTCATTCATTCCCTAGCACTATGATAACGCTAGAGAAATAACAATGTGCAAAAACAGATATAATTCCACTATCTAGGTACATGTGTTTAACAGGGAAAACAGAGTAATGATACCAAAACATCACACAAATAAATGGACAATTATGACATGTGTCCCAAATAAGAGGTAAGTGAGATGTTATGATTGTATCCAAGATACAGGACTGGAATCATTAAAGAGAATATGCAGGGAAATAAGCTGCAGTTCATTATCTGGAAAAATGTTTCAAGCAACCCACACAGAAATGGCCCCACACATGAGCCTGCTCTCTTCTGGGCACTGGATGTGTCCCAGTGGAGGCAGGGAAGACAAGGGTGCATCCCTGCATAACTTCTCAAGTCTCTTCTGACACTAAGAAACTGTGACCCCATCATTCCAAACAAAATATTTTCTCGGATGGGAATTAGAATTGACTGGATTGAACTTCCAGTAGACTTAGGAAATTTGTACAGAGAAGAATTACCTCCTATATAGAGAGGGGAGTAAAGCAAAAATGAGTCTCCTAAACTGCTTGGTAGCATTCTCCTTCTCTTCACACATGGACACACTTCTGTTTTATGCACTGCTCTGACAGCTTCCTGAGGACATGGGCTGATGGTCTTGCTCATCACTGAATCGTCAACGCACGGCAAACATTAAATATTTGTTAAGTGAGTAAATGAATATGGTACTAAAATGTGCACACAGGCTCACTGACAGAAACTTTCTTCTGTTTCGGACCTTATAAGTGAACTTCCTTGAATAATTAATGAACATGAAAGTCAGTCATCAGTCACCTCCTGATTAATAGTCAGGGTCCCTTGTCCAAACAGCCACTTAGTCCATTAAAAATTAATAATTTTCTACAGAATAAATATATGCTGTACATAGTACATCAAGGGTTCCACTTTTAATATGCAATTAAGTAATGCAGAAAGACTAGGAATCTATTAACTAAGAAAGAACTCCATGAACTTGCCCTCCAAGTCATCATTCATTTACTATCCATTTCCCTACTAATTTAAAAAAATTATCTAACCAGAAAAAATAATAGTTCCGAAATAGTGTAAATAACACTATGGTGTCATATTTCGGCTAACATTTGCAGGCTGACACAAAGTGTTTTTGTTAAAGATTTGAGATAAGCTATTCCTTCTGTGAAATGAGGAATACATTAGGGCAGATCAATATAAAACTGAAGCTCTATATGTAAAACGTTAAGGGTCTATTCATTGAAAAATTACGAGCCATGCTATAGAACTTAGCCAGGTCAGAGTTAAATTAAATTATTGATCTACATTCATTTTTTCCCCTTCCATGTGACTATCTTTTGATTTTTTATAACATACATTATTGCCTACGTAGAAAATAAATCATCTGGTTCTAGAGCTAGTGTGTCTGGTAACTGACAATTTTCTAAAATTAACCGTTGTGTTGGTAGCATTCCGATTTGTAAATTGAGCTCCCCTCACATAAACATTTAAACATTCAAAATAAAATGTGTAAACTTTTGTAGCATGAACTCAAGGGGAAGAGAGGGGTAATTTCATTTTTTAATACAAAGAAAGCAAAGAAAAAAGTGAAAGGTTATTTTTCTTAACATCATTCTACAACTTTATGGTTCCCTATATATGTCATTGATGAGACCAAATTGTATTCAGTTGACTTTTTACAAATAACTTCACTGTATTGCTGAGCAAAGGGATGTCATCAGCACTTTGTGAGCTGACGTCTTTTCAATTTTCAAACCTAAAGTCTACTCATGATGTATAGCCTCAAATTCCGTAAGCAGGTTCACCATTGCTCTGGAGATGGCTTGAAATACAAAAACTCTCATCCTCCATCAGCCCCCAAAGTGACAAAGGAATGTGTCTTGAATTAAGATTTTCTCTCACCTGCTGAAAAGGGAAAATGTGCAAATATTTTGTAGGAAATGTAAATTCCACAGACTCACGTTAATTCGTGAAAAAGGAAGCTAATGCAAGAGTTCTTAGTAGGAATGTTTGATTTGGGGCTGTATTTAGCTAGTAACTTTTGCCTACTAAGAGAATATTTTCTCTTTAACGAAGTAGTATCAGACACAGAGGCCTCTTCATTTTCTCTAATGGAGATACAATCATTTTGACTTGTGCTTCAAACAAGGCAGAAATCACCCCTAATGTGTAGTTTGAACATTTGTATCTAAATACAGTGAAATGCTGTTTCAGAGTCTGATGAGAAAAATATGTGAGCTCAAAAAATGTCTGCCTCTCTCAGGTGCAGAAATGGTCTGCTGCTTTTCTTCACGTTGTCACTGCAGGAGGCACCTGGCTTTAGGGGGATATCTCAGTCTCACATAAATACCAATCCCTGTCGCTGGAACACGGGGATCTCAGCCTCACAGCAGGCCTGAGGGACTCTGTTTCTCTACAGGTCAGCACCAAAGCAGAGGGCCCTTTGCACTAGAAATCAATGTCATCCACAGAAAACTCCAGGAGAAAGTTAAATACCCACAGCAAACAATGTCTCTAGTGTAGCAGTCTCTCACCACTGTTTCTGCCCGGTGACCAAAGTAATGAGGAAAACAGATGAAGCAAGGGCTGAAGAGAGAAAAGTCAAAGAATTGCAGAACTTGAGAGTTGGAAAGGGGCAGAGTTCTGAATAGGAAAAGACTCAGTCTTCCTTCTGTGCTGTGCTATGTAGAATGCTGTCTGAGGAAGGGCAGCAGGCTCTCGCTCCAGGGGCCCAGCTGAAAGTCATCCATACTTTACACGGTCCTTGTATCAGGCTTCAGCCCCATTGGCCTTGGTTTTCCCAACACACCTCTCAGGAGGTGGACTTCATTAAACACACTCACGAGACCAAAGTATAAAACCAGATGTCAAAATAGTAGCCTACGATTTGCAGTATAACTGTTGCATAGATATCAGAGAGACCAACCAATACATTCATTCCCTTCCTATAGATGTCTTCCATGCAAAACCAAATCGTAATCAGGCAGCAATCTGACTTGTAAGGAATCTGGACAAGAGGAGTTCATTTGATGAATTGAGTGTTAAACAGCGTCAGGGGAGACAGGGTCAGCAATGGGAAAGCATACTCAATGTACCTTGGCTGCAGCTCCCTGCGTCCGTTGCCATAACAGAAAAGGCAACCAAAAACAGCGATCCAAGTTCCTCACAGGAGGCACTGTCTCCTCCAAAGAGAACTACATGTGCATCTTTGTGTATTTTCATTACTGAGAAACACAATTTGAATGAGAAAGCCTTTCTTCTGTTCTAAAGACCCCGCATCATCTTTCTCATTGCAAGTTAAAATATGTTTATTGTAAATAATGAACACATGAAAAAAGGTAAAGGTTATTCTATTTCTTTCACCCAGAAAATTACAGGTAGATAATCTTTCAGTCTCTTTCTATGTATACATCTTAGGTTGCCCATATAAAATTATCATTTTGCAGATAAAAAACAGTCAATTAGGTGCAATTCTACATAGTCCAACCTCACATACATACGCACATTACATTAAAGGCAAATGACACCTTAAATTCTACTAGGTTGCTTTTCTTTTAAGTAACTAGGGCTCATATACAGTTTTCCACGTTACTCAGTAATACCATAAGTGATACTCTTCACACACTTGTTTACGAAAACTTCTCATTATTTCCTTAGGGAATATTCACAGATATAGAACTGCTGGGTTAAAGGATTTGCACACACACCCATTCATGCATATACTGTCTAAGGTTGCTCTCATCATTACCCAGCAGAGTTGAGTAGTTGTGACCATACTACTAAAAAACCTGCGATATTTACCCTCTAGTCCTTTACAGGAAAGGTTGCCAACCCTGACCTAGAATCTCTAATTAACTAGAGACAGAATCCAGACATCCATTCAACAATGGGACACAGACTTCCTATTTTTAAAAATTCACCATGACTACAAGCAGATCTGCATTTAAAATATTTTATTCCCTTTAGCATTTTTAATTGGTCCAAAGGTTCTATGTGACATAACTTCACTATCATTAGAATAGTATTAAAGAATACTATTAGAGAAATGTAGCTCCATTATTTTTAACCATAGACATTATTATAACCTAAGACATAAATGGGCACCAAATACAACAAAATGAGATAAGTTGTAAAAATTCCTTTCCTCCACAATTGCATAATAAGCTATAACACACATAGATATACATGTTAAGTATTTCATGTAAAAATTGGTTACTATTGAATAATCAATTTCAGAAAGATTAAAAGATATTTAACTTCTGGGTCTTTGATTTGAAACATCTAAGAATTTTAGACTGGCTTCCTTTTTTAATCATGATCAAGACTCAGAAATGTAGCTAAGAAAAATCATATTGCACTTTTTATTGAAAAGGAATCGCATGGACCATGTCTAAATTATTATAAAGCCTTCAATAATTAGATTTTAATCTACATGACTATACCATATGCTTAAAAACCATCCAAACAAACTCTATGAGATGGTTTTACTGCCATTACTTAAAGAGCCATTTAAAAGATTTTCTATGGGATAAAGATTGGGTGATTTATCATGGTTTTATGCTCCTTTAATCTGCTCCATCTTCCCATTGTAAAATAAATATTGGTTTTAAAATAAATGGCTCTGCCCAGGTTTTGATGAGAAAAATTGCCCTGTAAATCACAAGCTCACATGTGCCAAACTCTAAGTCCAATGTTAACTAGCCCATTCTGAAGAAAAATAAGTCAATTTTATAGAACAAAACCTAAAGAAGACAATTACTTAAGTATATTTTCAACGCTGCAATGTAACTAATTTCAGATATGAGCTTCTGTACCCCAAGTTTTTTAATTCTCAAAATAAGAACTAGTGGATATCAAACTGGTTATCCAACTGGATTTTTTTTTTTAATGAGCTCTGTACTATAATTTTCATTATATTCTTTCCAAATCCAATATCCAAGTTATGTAACTGAAAGTAAATACAATGAGAGTTATACGATAACATCTGAGGGTTATATGATAACATCTTTATCAATCACTTTTTTCATACACAGAGAGCCAAATCATTCTAATAGTCAGGCTCTTAGAATATTTCATAGTGTTCTGAAAATCTGACATTACACTCTACATATTTTCCTATCATAAGCCCAGTGGTTAAAATGCTCTGGAAGTTATGAATGGTTTAAAGCAGTGCTTCACAAACTATTTAGATGTAAAACTAGTTGACTATATTTTTCACTCCAATATGTCGTGGGTTGAAGATAGCTTTATAAAATACAATAAAAACTGCACTTGGATATAGTGGCAGTGTCAAACTGCTAAACCAGCACTGTCCAACAGAAATACCACAGAAGCCACATGTGTGATTTTAAGCTTTCTAGTAGCCATATTAAAAATGTAAAAAGAAACAGGTGAAATTAATTTTAATAATATTTTATGTAGCCCAATATATCCACAATCTGGTCATTTAAACATGTAATCAATATACAAATATAATGGAGATATTTAACTTTTTAAAAAATTAAGTCATCAAAATCCAGCTTGTATTTTCCACTTACAGTATGTCCCAATTCAGACTGCCACATTTCAAGTATTCAATAGTCACATGTAGCTAGTAGCTGCTGTGTGGGAAAACGCCATTTTAAACCCTTACTCCCAAATTCTGCACCTCCCTCTTCATGAACTGGTCCATAGACCACACTTTGAGTAGTACTGTTTAAACTACTGCTCCCTTAAAAATGGCATCTGCATTTCCCTTCCATAATTTTCTGCCCTATGTTTTAAATTGAGGGCTCCATTTCAGGTGTCCAAAACTTAAAGAAATTAACAAACTCATGATTGCAGCTAACTTTATACATCCTTTCAGGAAAGGAATTTGCCTTTATAAGGGATGGATATGGAGGTCCCCTCTGCTCTCCCTTCTTTAGAAGCAATCACTATTCTCAATGATGTTGTTTTATTTCTTTCCAATCCATGTTTTTAGAATTTTTCTACTGATTATGTTCTTAGGCATTTAAATAAAGCTATTAACAAGGGAAAACCTGTTTGCACATTGCAGAGATATGTGAATTTAATGTGTTTGGCTTATACAAATCCTGACCATATTCCATGGCAACCACTGAAACCAAATCACACACCTTTTTACCTTTGCACCCTTTGATCTCCTATTGGTTTTTCATACGGCACTGCATTGATACATCACTTTCCTTCTAGTCTGTATTTAGACTCTGTTCCACCTTCTAGCCTGGATAATTTCTAATCATTGAGGTCACAGATTAAATATCACAAGTAACCTTTGCTGATCTGCCCTTTGCCCTGGTAAGATCAGGTTCCCTGACCAACACTCTGACTTTCCTATACTGTACTTAGCATAATTGTTAATAGCTTTTTTTTTTCTTGAGACAGAGTTTCACTCTTGTTACCTGAGCTGGAGTGTAAAGGTGCAATCAGCTTACCGCAACCTCCACATCCTGGGTTCAAGCAATTCTCCTGCCTCAGCCTCCCAAATAGCAGGGATTACAGGTGCCTGCTACCACGCCCAGTTGATTTTTGTATTTTTTAGTAGAGACGGGGTTTCACCACATTGGCCAAGGTGAAATAGGTGCTTTTTTAACGATTTGTTTAATGTCTATCTCATTCATAAAAATACATTAGCACCAGCACAGTTAAAAGTATACAGTAGGTATCCACAAATACTAATTGAGTGAATGAATGAATTTCCATTCTAGGAAGCTAGACTTAACCCGGACGTTATGTTTATCAATGTCTAGTCATGACACTAGCTTAGAATGTGTATAACAGATGTGTATATATATATATATACATATATATATACACACACACACACACACACACACATCAGTTATATATAACAGATACGGATATATATGATATATATATATATCAGTTATATATAACAGATGCAGATATATCTATAACAGATACAGATACAGAGACTGAGAAACATAATGTCCAAACATAATGTCTATATATATATATATATATATATATATATATATATATATATATATGGCTTCCTGTTAATTAGAAGGTATAATTCCAAGGGTATGGCCATAAAGAAGTAATTCATGGTATATTCTTTTGACCTTCTATTTTCAATTGTCTCTACATTTAGCTCCCATTTTTCATTTCTAATACTATTTGTACTTCTCTCTCTCTCTCAGTTCCTCTCTTTGTAGTTGATCAAGTTTGCCAAGGGCAAATGTGCTGTTTTAGTCTTTAAAATCATCATTGTTTGCTTTGTTGATCTTCTCTACTGTTTCTCTGTATTCCATTTCATTTTTTATAATATTTTATATTATTCCTTTCTTCTACTGTGTTTGGGTTTATTCTGCTATTCTATTTATACCTTTTTAATTGAATCCTTAATTACCTAACAATGTCTCCTTCCATTTCTAATACATACATTTATGAGTCTATAAATTTTCCTCTATATACCTCTTTGTGTCTCACAAGAGTTAAAGTATGTACTAATTTCTATCATCACTTTTCTTTGACTCACAAATTATTGAGAGGTATCCTTTTGAGTTTCCAAATATATAGTTACTGAAAAGTAACAGTTTCTAGTCTCCTGTTTTTTTCCTCTGAAATAAATAACATAGGAAATATAATTTTTATTCATCAGCATTAAGACTTTCTATGTGTGTATATTATCTGTTAGCAGAGACTGAAGTTCTATATATGTCTATTTGACCAAGCTAACCAGTTACATTGTTTAAATACTCTATCTTTTCTAAACTTCTGAGTTTGTTTGATTTATCAGTGTCTGAGAGGAAAAAATGGTTAAAACTCTCAGATTAGAATTATATAAATTCTCAGTACTTCTTGGTGATTGTGTCCATTTTTACTTTATATATTGTTTAAAGGATCCTACTAGGCAACGTAGACTGAGGGTTAACTCTTCCTGGTGAATTGTTCTTGTATCATTAAATAATAACTCTTCATCTGTAATAATGCTTTTTGTTTTAAAGTATATTTTATCTGATACTAACAGAGTGTCACCAGCTTTCATTTGAATGATACTTATATGATGTATTATGTCAATTTCATCTATTTTTCTCTTAATCTTCCCATGCTATTATCCTTAATTGGGTGTTCTTTGTAAACAGTTAAAGAGAATACAGCTGTTCTCTCTATCCAACTTAAGTTTAGTCATTTTTATATTGGCTTTGATTACTGATTATTTGGCTTCATTTCAACTAAGTAACGTACAGCTCCCTAAAAGTCAGTAATTATGGCCTCTAACTGAACCAGGTACTGCATACCACAGCAGGCATTGCTGTATCTAGCTCACGATTTAGCTATTCTCAATAAATAATTTAGACACATTGACAAATAATATTCTCTTAAAGCTTCAAGGGCATAAGTACTTATATAAATAACACAGAAAATCCCCAACTAAGATGGCTAGTCCACTACCCTTATTTCTTTACCTATAACATAAAAATAAGTGAATCCATTTGTCATCTACCTCCAATGTTGCTGTACTTTCCTCTTCAACCTCCTTATTTTTAAAAATTTCTATCTGGAATGGCTCTCATTCTGTCTCTTCTTCTAACTTTCTTCTTCACTATCCCAGTCTCTCATCATCTGTTACCCTGACAATTGCATTAGTATCTTTTCTCTCCCTGCCTTCATCTTACTACCTAACAATCCAGTGTTCCCTCCAGTTAAATGAGGGTTGCACAGCATAAGTTAAGAAATTTGAACTTTACCCTACAACTCAGTGTTTCTCAAACTGAATCCAAGGGCACAGCCTCATAGCTCCAAACAGTCTATGAGAATAGGCTTTAAATTTTTGTGGTTTTATTCCAATTAATGTCCTGAAGAATCTAAATGACAACCTGATAATTGAGCTATGCTTTCCAACAGCAGTGCCTGAGTTTGTCTTTTTTTTTCCTCCATCAACACTGCTCTGTTCTCAGTGTCACTGGAACCAAACAATCACTTAAAATGACAGCTTTTGACTTTCAGTGTGTCAGTGAGCACATCTGGCTGCTAGGTTGGCATGTCCTAATGCTAAAATTGTCCTGTGTCTGCTATTGTGCTCTTCAGTGAAGATAATTTGCAATAGAAAGATATTGTCATGGAATAAGACTTTAATTTATTAAGTTATTTAATTAATGGAGACATTGATATGACATCATAAAAACTCACAATGTGGCAGAGTAATTGTCTATTTTAATTGTTATGGGCTAATGAGAAAAGTACAAAGGCAGAATTAATATGTAAATGATGTGTTTATATCAAACGAAAGCCAAACGATATTATGGGACACTGTGCAAAAGGAAGTTTCCCAATCTTTCAAATAGAGAAGTGGTTAGAAAATTGAGTCATCATGTGGCTCTGAGTACTACAGTCATGCCAAACTAAAAGAGCCTTTGCCATAGTGGTCAGTACACTTTATTGATGCAACATTCATTGATCAAAAGTATATTAAATACTTCATCAATAAACAGTGAGTGTAAAACACTGTTTTAGGCACTTGTTCTAGGCACTTAATACAGAAGTCATTAAGATAGGCAACTCCCTTCTGTCACAGAAGTTATATTCTGACAATAAAAAGATGAAAATGAATTCATAATGTGGTATCAGGGAGTTATAAATCCTGTGAAGAAAAATGAAGCAGGGCAGAGAGATAGAGCATGATGAGGGAGGAGGAAAGCTACCGTAGGCAAGGTGGTCAAGGGAGGAGTCTCTGAGAAGATGACATTTGAGCAGGCACCTGAGTGCAACAGGAGGCAAAGGCATGCAACTATCTCAGGAGATTTCCAAACAAAAGCAACTGCAAATACAAAGACGTTGAGGTAGGAGTAAGCCTGACATACTTGAAGAATAGCAAGAAAACCAATGTCAACAGACTGCATGGAGAAAGGAGAGCAATATGAGACCAGGTGGAAAGAAGAAGGCTGACTCTCGAAGGGCCTTGAGACCATGACAAAGAGACTGAATTTAATTCTGAGGATAATGGGGACTTACTACAGGGTTTTTTGTTTGGTTTGGTTTGGTTTTTTTGCTTTTCGATACAGAATCTCGCTTTGTCACCCAAACTAGAATGCAGTGGTGCAATCTTGACTCACTGCAACTTCCGCCTCCCGAGTTCTATTGATTCTCCAGCATCAGCCACCCGAGTTGCTGGGATTCCAGGCATGCACCACCATACCCAGCTAATTTTTTGTATTTTTGGTAGAAGTGGGGTTTGCCATGTTGGACAAACTAGTCTCGAACTGCTATCCTCAAGTGATCCACCTGCCTCCGCCTCCCTATCACAGGGTTTATACAGATCATGCAGAATACCAGAAAGGGAGATGGGGACTGTGGAGATGGATACAGATAGGCTTGTAGATTTGCGGGAGAAAATAAGGTAGTTTCTTCTGATTGTTTCTATTTCTCCAGTGACATAATGAAGTGAGAGAATCAACTGATTGGGAGATCTAGGGGTGGACATTGGAGAGTTGAGGTACCAGTGAAGGTATAAAATAGTTTTCTCAGGAAGTAGAAGTATTAGGTAAACAATGCAGGATCACCACATAGAACAGAGGATCCACTCGAAACTTGTGGACACACATTTAAAGTAATGCAGTCAGCAGAGTTTTCCGTCCTCCTCCATCCATCCACACTAAGGCACAAAGCAGGCAGAAAGCTGAATGAGGGTCAGAGTTTTGCCGGATGAGAAAGACAGAGAGATGAGCAAAGGAGTTCAGTGTGCATGTAAAGAAGAGATGAACCAAAGCATCTGAGCTGGACAAGGAGGGAAGTGAGGGGATGGGAGGATGATGGACCATACATAAATGCTATAAGTCAATAGATTGGAGGCCCCACAGGACCAAAGAACTGTTGGAGTAGAGATGCTAACGTCACATGAGGCAGCAGCCTGAAAAGATAGGAGGTGGTGGTCAGAGTGGGATGCTTTGAAACATACTTTGAAGGTTAGTATGGCATTTCATAACGAGGGCACTATTGGCATTTGGGGGAAACAATTCTTCATCGTGCAGAACAGTCTCATGTACTGAATGACATTTAGCATCCTTAACTTCTGCCCTCTAAATGCCAGTAGCACTCCTTACATTTGCAATTACTCCCTAGGAGAACGGTACTTCCTAGATTGTGAACCATTGGCCTAGGGTATGACTATGAGGTAGAGAGAGATATTTGCAAGTGAGAAACTCTGCAACCTGATAGACCAGGTGTGAGTAATCTCTGTGGATGTTTTTACTGAGAATGATGGGTATAAAGACAGGGTACTGAGGGGAACATTCTCAATACGCAGAGGAGTAGGCTGTAGAATAGTTTTATGGCATGTGCTTTAGAAGCCTCTGTGGAGGAAGAGAAAAGGAACTGTCTGGAAGTGGCAGTGAACAATACAAGAAGACACCAACTCCACTGCCAGACACTGAGAACAAAATAGCCACAGCTGGAGAGGGTGATGGGGCAGCCTCCTTAGGGGGCTGCCAAGAGTATTAAACGGCACTATCCAAAAGATCTTCCTGTGATGATGGCAATGTTGATATCTACGCCATTCTATAAGATAGACAGTAGCCACATGTACTTCTCAGCCCTTGAAATGAGGCCAGTGTGTCTGAAGATCTGAACTTTTTACTTTGATTTGAACCAATTTAAATGTCAACAGTCAGATGTGGCTACTGGCTAACAAATTGGATGGGGCAGAAGAGTAAAGGGTGAAGGAAGCATTCAGAAACGAGTTTAAAAATAAAATTCTTCTTCATCTCTGAGTCTTGAGGAAAAGGGCAAAGGCAGGTATAAGTCTAGGGAAGTTTGTACATTTGTAGCAGGAAGAGGTGAGAAGCATCTAACGGCACAATAGCATCAGCATTTCCAATAGGCAGGATTCCAAAATTCGTTTTAATTCATTTCAGCCTCCTCTCAGACTAAATTCTGTACCATATTGTTGTGGAAGACACTTTAAAAAACCTTCAAATATCTAAATATCACCATCATGTAAGAGTTATTTCTTCTCCTAAGAGGCATCTGGTATTAATAGACTATGACTATTGCCTGTTTCACTAAAATCTAAGTGTCCCTTCCCCGCAAAGACTGGCTTTCTATATCTAACAAAGGAAGAAAAATGTAACATTTGAAAATTCCCTATTAAAAGATTTTGTTGTTATTTAGAAATTGTATTTCTTGCTGTTTGCATTGCAAATAAATTTATTCCTTGATATCCCAAATGAAGTAAAATTATTCTAATTGGTTGCATTCACAAGCCTATAATTTGTGCCTTAACAAAGTTATTTTAGAAAAGATCATAACCTGTACCTGCATGCCCACCCAGCCACATGCACAGACACACAGAATCGTCTTGTGGTCATGCCTTCAGAAGCTTGGCTGCAAAGTTACAAGCAACAGCTGCTTATCCGCACCCACCAACCAAATAAACAGTGCCAGTCTGAGACCCAAGGACCATTTACTCAGCGGAAGAATCCCAACTTCAAGCAGGGGACAGGTGAAGTGCAGATCATATCTAGGTATTTCTTGACATTGCATTTGATTGGGAATAAAGGAAAAGGAAAACATTTTTTGGTTAGTTTCTGTTTCTTAGTGTCCCTAGTTCCCATTTTATTGCAATCAAAATATCAAAATACGCTTTAGCCCATAGAGGGGAGAGAGTTCCTAGTTTAATAAACCCTAAAACATATAATTAAGATACAGCCTCTGTAGGGTTACTCAGCACAACACTATAATTAGTCATATTCCCTAGTGGATTCCCCAGTCAATTTCTCTGCATCCTTGAGGCAATATGTTTTCCTTAAGTGTCCTCACCTGGACCAGGTGTTAGGCGTCCTTCCTAGCCTCCAGGTCCTACAGGTTCATTCATCCCTAAGGGGTTCTTATATATTAACCTTGCTTCTGAACTCTAAGGATTGGCAAAAGTCAGGCAGAAGGCTCAAAGAACCTAATAGCCCATAGATATCTACAATGTTGGTAAGGTGGATTTTACCAGATGCCCAGCCTAGGATCCCTTTTGGGTCCATATAGATTGACACTTCCACTGTAATGAATTCCATAATTTCTAGTATGTGACACAGGGTTGAACTAAGAAGCTATTCTTGCTTCCCCCTTTAGTTTTCCCTGATGGGACTTTGATCAAAACGAAAACCAAAAATATCCTGGCGCTAGACCATTAACTCTAGTTAACTATTCTAGTCTGTGGCCACTGTCAAAGACAATCATCTTGTAACTGAATTCCACTGGGGACAAGAAGACTCCAAACAGAGTGGACGAATGGATGGCTTAAAGTCCATCTCAGCTACTAAGGAGAATGAAGAGCAGCAGAAACTGAATTATTAATTCCCAACTCTCTCTATTCACAAGCCCCCTCTGGTGGAGGAAGTATTAGTAATGAAATAGCAATAACAATAACCAAAAAAAAAAAAAAAAAAAAGGCAATCCACAACAAGACAATCAGCCCCTGCAGAAATGAGAGTCAAGTGTAGTGACTAGCAGATATGAGCTGCAACTGGAAAACCACTTACAGATGAAGCAGTATGATGAATGATTTACCAAAAGGTCAACACCACTCTTTTATCTTCATCACCCATCAGTTTTCCATCGCCCTCAATTTGTCTGGTACATAACAGAAAGCAGGGCATAAAATATTCCTCATAAAAATTAACCTTATTTTGCAACATTAAAAAAAGAAACATAAGGTTGGATATAGTTGAAACGTACGGGCCAGCTTCTCAATTAGTACTCCTAGCATACATTAGAAAACGTGTTGACATTTAAAGCCCTGTTACAAGAGGTAACGTTCTCAGCAAGTTCCAGAACTCTCTGCACTATGCTTGGCCTTGCTGACCCACTAGTCTCAAGCAAGGGAAGGGGTCAGTAATCCCCTTACCAAATACCACACCAGTGGTGGCAGGAGGGGAGCACATGACAGCATTTTCCCTTCCACTCCCCTGGAGGCTAAACTTCTTTGCAGTCTCTGCTTTTAGCTGGCATGGATGCCAGGCTTTCAACCTGGACATGCCTGCAATACTTTCTGACAGATAAGCTATGAGATGTACTGCCTTCTGACTCAAATTTGAGAACCTTTACACAAAAAGAAACACAATACCAGGGGAAATCTGTTTTTTTAAGGCAGGAGGGATTCTGAAAATTAACATATCTGCAAACTTCCAGATCAACTTAACCAGACCTGAAAAAGACATTAATCTATTTGAACTAAACCGATTAAATTGATTTAATCAGAAAGTGAGTCACTTCCCTCCTCCCCACCCTGTCTCCGAATTTACCAATCGTTTCTCCAGCTTTGCCAAATCAATAAGATATTTTGCATCTTGCAGATGTAATCTAAGTTTATCCAAGTTATTAAAAATTCCTCTTCCCAGACTCTGTTTAAAGTGGGCACCTAAATATCTGCTTATTTATGTCATTGGTATTTGCAGATCTTCTTTTTTTAAAGAAAAGCAGAATCAAAATAAAAGGTCAAAAGAGTCTGGAAAAAGCTATCTACATGGATGTTCATCACTGCATTATTTATAATAGTAAAACTTGGAAATCTTAAATGTCAAGCAAAAGAAGACTGCTCAAATTAATTATGGTATAGCCATAAAGTGGGATACAGTCATGCATCACATAACAAAGTTTTGATCAATGACAGACCGAATATATGACATTGATCCCATAAGATTATAATGGAGCTAAAAAATTCCTACTGCCTAGTGACGCTATAGTTGTCATAAAGTCAGAGTACACACATTACCTTTTCTATGTTTAGATATGCAAATACTTACCATTGTGATATAGTTGCCCATGGTATTCTGTACAGTGATGCTCACATGAGTATGAAATTGTCTAATGACACAGCTCTCATTAAGTGAGGCATGACTATACTTATGCAGACATTGAAAGTTAAGTGGTAGAATATTTAATAACATGAAGAAAGATATGTGGTACTATGAAGGGGAAAACACATTGCAAAACAGTAGGTACTGTAACATCATATTTATTGACAGCTGCTATCTTTGTATACCATTGGTTTGATAAACATTCATTGGTCGGCCATCTTCCGTTCATAGCCCCTTCTCTCCATCACTCCTTGCACTTGGGAATTGTTCTATAAAATAAGATATTAAGCAAGTCTGCAAGGTAGGGCTTTTTTTGAGAGAGAGAGTCTCGCTTTGTCACCCAGACTGGAGTACAGTGGTGTGATGTCGACTCATTACAATCTCGTGGGTTCAAACAATTCTCCAGCCTCAGCCTCCCAAGTAGCTGAGATTACAGGCACACACCACCACACCTGGCTAAATTTTTTTATATTTTTAGTAGAGATGGGGTTTCACCATTTTGGCCATGCTAGTCTCAAACTCCTGACCTCAAGTGATCTGCCCGCCTCGGCCTCTCAAATAGCTGAGATTACAGGCATGAGCCACTGTGCCCGGACTAGGTAAGGCTTTTTTCTTGTCCAGTTAAAAGAAGCAGATTTATCTAACAGGTCTCTTTTTGTATTTCTCCATTACCTTTCCAATCAAAACATGATTTCTGGAGGAACAGCAGCTTCATTGTGACCATGAAGACAAAAAAACAACATGCTAAGAACAGTAGAAGAGAAATCCCAAAACATCAGCTCTAGACTATCCTCCAAAGACTTGGAGAATTTGGTTGGATTTTCTTTGTTTTGTAGCTGAACATATTCCTGACACACAGGAGATTCTGTTTTTGTTTTTTTATCTGTGGCTTTTATATTTTCTACCATAAGTATGTAGTGTTTTATCATAAGAAAAAAATACTGGATCCAAGAAAAAGGGTCTTTGGTATTCCTCAAGAGAAATGTAGATGCTGTGAGTTGGAGTCCCAACTCATCCAAGGAACAAGAGCACAGGTGAAGACATGCCAATAATAAAGCTCTTAGAGTGGCTTAACATTATTAATATTTTCATTCCCTTCAACATAAACTGTTTATTGCTATTAGTATTGCTATTTTTCTAGTCAGGGAACACTTGAGATCTACTATGGTGCCAAGTACTACTTAAGGCATCAAGAATCCAAACAATAAGCCAGTCCATGACCAAAAGGAACAGTAACAAGTAAATAAAGAGGAAAAACCTAGAGGAGACACTCTGCCTAACATTGCTCAGGGGCTTAATGGTGAAGCCAGGACAGGAACACATGTCTCTTGACTCCTGATGACCTTCATCACCCTATCATATGCTCAACCCATTTACCAATTAGAAGAAAGAAGTGCAGCTTGCTGCCAGCACAGTACTCTCAGAGCAAATGGAAAATGGGTTAAGCATTAATATCTGGTTAAAAAATGTAAGAAAAACTCTTGTCAGAGTATTTAAGGAGAATGACTTAGATGAGGTCAAAAACCATGGGAGACAGAAGTTTTTCTTCATTAACTAGCACTTAAAGCAATAGCAGGGTTGTTTTCCCTAAATAAAGGGAAAGGTCTCTTTGAATGGAGCAGAAAAGAGTTCACTTTTTGGCCAGGTGCGGTAGCACATGCCCATAATCCCAGTACTTTGGGAGGCCAAGGCAAATGGGTCACCTGAGGTCAGGAGTTTGAGACCAGCCTGGTCAACATGGTGAAATCCCATCTCTAATAAAAATACAAAAATAGTTGGGCATGGTGGCGCATACCTGTAAAAAAATCTCAGCTACTCAGGAGGCTGAGGCAGGAGAATCGCTTGAACCTGGAAGCCAGAGGTTGCAGTAAGCCAAGATCGCATGATTACACTCCAGCCTGGGGGACAAGAGAGAAACTCTGACTCAAAAATAAAATAAAAATAAAGATTCCACTTTTTATCTGTGCCACACTGAGTCAGTTGATCAATCCATTGACCACAGATTTTAATCTCAGCCAACCACTATTGTGGGGAAAGAAAACACAGCAGTGCAATCAGCTGCAAGATACCAAAGGCAACTTGACAAATCAATGACAACTTGACCTATAATTAATCATTTGATCTGGTATCTGCGAAGTCACAATCAAAGAACAGTTCCTAAGAATCCATGGAGTTTCACTGAAATGGAGTTAAGGCTTTATTTGGATCATATGTAGAATCACAAGTACAATTCCAGGAGAAGGGGAGCCACATTGCCTCTGAATGACCAAAACACAAGGTAGTGAGGAATGGCAGAATATGCCAGCCCAAAATATGCCACTTTAGCCTAAGGATTATGTTGAGGTAAAGGCACATTGGAAAAAAAAAAAAACACGTGCAAGAAGGGTGCTCTAACCCTCCCCCTTTTCTCCTGAAAGGAGACAAAACCCCCATATAGATGTCCCCTATACCAGGAAAGTCCCATTCTTCTCATCAAGGATGGGAAAATAAGACTGAGAAAAGTCTGTACAAACAGATCTTGTTAAAACAATTCTTATCTTCCTTTAGCCTTTCCACAAAGTTTAGTTACTTTTCCACAATTGCCTCTCTTTGTTCAACTAATATAAAACCATCTAGGTCTGCCACTTCTTTGAGTCTTCATTTCCTTCTGATGTATCTCGTGTCACATAAAAGTTATATTAAATAAGTTTGTGTGCTTTTCTCCCACTAATCTGTCTCGTATTAGTTTAAGTATCAGGCCCATCTGAAAAGAAAACCCTAAAAGAGTATACAATTTTGCCTCCCCTACAGTATCCATCTTGAAAGTTGAAAGTCCACTCTCAAAATGCCTTAGGAATAAGAACAAGTGGAAGTGTGTTTTTTAGCCAGTTATCCTAACCCAAACAAGTAAGTAAAGGATGATAAAAAAATAAGTGTCAAAAAGACAAATACTGTCTGGATTCACACATATCTTATTCAAGTAACTGTCATTTTGTACTGTGGTAATCTGTTTGCATGTCTGTCTTTCCACTAAACTGTAAGCTCACTAAAGGCAAGGACCATTTCCTTTCATCTTTGCTGAGAATGCCCAAGCCTTTCTCCTTCTAAGGACTCAGAACTAGATTCCAACTGTAAAATTCTATAAAATATGACAGCGATTTTGACCTAAAGTCCATCATTCCAAGCTATGCTACTTTAAAAAAAAAAAGTCAACTTTTTAACATTTCCAAAATATCCTGAAGGGAGGGGAAAATCACACATTAAATTCTGTCAAGTAACATTTACCTCCTCAAGCCCTGACTAATCGGAAATGACTGGACTTGGCAGCTCCTTTTATCACTTGGTCTATCAGCTAAATTCAGCTCCTGTTGTGCCAATTGAAAAATGCCAACATTCCTTCCCATCTCATACAACATCCCATCCCGCCAATGACTCTAGGGTCTGGCAATCTGGTGTGACCACTCCACATCAGATCAAAATATAAATTACAAACCAAACTTAAAGTGTCCAAGTAGCCCCATCCCGAAGAGCAATGATGAAGTTAGAAGAGACTAGAAGGGTGCCAGATGTATTACTATTGATTCCCTGCTGGTCTTTTAATGTCATGGAAAGATGTCCATTACAGTTCTATAAAGAGCATTTGGCTCAGTTTAAACTCTTTTGTTTTCGATTTCCTTTAAAAAAAAAAATCAACCAAGAAGGATAAACAACTAGAAATTGATGGAGCCCAAAGGGTTTCTGCAGAATGAGTAGCCTTCATCACTGCACCCTAATTATGTAAATCTGCTCCTGCAGAGTCCAATACATTTATTTATTGAATCTCACCAGTGCCATCCTGGTAACTCAGAGAAGTAGCCAATCTACAATGACTCAAGCTACATTTCATAATAGACTCCAAAGGACATATGATGTCATTTGCTAAAATGACTCAATCCAGATGGAAAGCATTCTGACCTATACATAATTGATTGACCTTTGCTATGCTTTCCCTGGTTATTTATATACTATCCTATGCATGAATGTATATCAGTGGTATTTACACTTGGCAGTTACTTTTAAGAACACATTATTCAATTGGGATTTGAAGCTTTTTACGACCATTTCCTGACCAAACATTCATAAATGACGAACCAGGAAAGATGTTATCTTAAAAATAATGCTTAATAGGCTCTGGAGAGTTTACAGAAGCTTTGCTACTCTAGTTATTTTAAATCACAGGGGACAAGATCTATGTACATAATGCTGAGTTCAAAATCCTGAAACTGAGGATACCAACAATTATTTACTTTCTAGTTTGGATCTCACTAATGATAGTAAAATATGCTGTACAGAAGAAATGGAAGGAATGTTTTAGATACATGTGAGAAGAGCATCAACTGTGGTGAAGGTAATTAGAGGCCATAACAAATAATCATAAAAGAAGAGCACAACTATGTAATATTCCTTGACTTTTAAATCTAATCATGAATTTCATTTTCCAAAAGAGGTTAGCTACAAATTAGGTAATTCCAGATAAGATAATTTCTAGATAATCACAGAAGGAGAGGCAGATAGATTAGGAAAGGCACATATGTAGCAAGTATGTCTTCACTCCCATTAAATACCCAAGGTAGACATCCATAACTGATTACTGGATTCTTAACCACAGAGCCCTGACATGGCTCAAAATACTTTTCCAAGAGTACTCCAGGCGAACACCACCAACCAACCAGACTTGTCCTAATAATATAAACAGAGAGAGCTGCATCTTATTTACAGATCAAATTAATTCTATTTCCTGTTACATATACTCCAAGATTCAATCAAAAATTAAACAGGTTTTTAAATTCAAAATTTAAAGTCACATCTTTGACTCCTAAGAAAACGTTAAGTCAAATCCAGTAGTTTTCCATATGTCATAGTATGCTGAAATGACCCCTAAGATAAATGAAAAGCAAGCAGGAGATCTAAACAGGATAAGATGAAAATGCTTATATGTTCACATAGGAATATTATACAGCAGTGAAAAGGAATGAACTACAGCCACATGCAACTATAGGAATAAATCTTAGAAACAAAAAATCCAAGTGGAAACAGTACGTGGAAAAGACTAACACAGCAGTGCTTTCCAAGTAGTGTGCCTCAGTAAGCAGGTTACAAGGGTTCCCAATGCCCTTAGTTCTGGGGGCAGATAGTACCTGGAGTAGCCAAAGTCTTGTGGCAAGTCATGAGCATTTATATCAGGGATTCCACAATATTTTCAAGTTCTATGTATGCCATGATGAAAAAAGTTAGGAAGCACTGATAAAGCCATTTTCACAATACTCAAAAACTAAAATAGATCTGCTCACATACACACACACACACACACACATATACATGTGACAAATTTATTTCAAAATGATAAAAGAAAAGCAAAAGAAAAAACATGAATAAAAATTCATCCAGTACTTGCATTCATTCAGTATAATGGTTACTGAGGGAACCAAGAGGCAGGAGGAGAGTTAGATGAAGAACACTTCAGTAGATGGTAATGCTATAGTTCTTAAGGTAGATGGCGGTTCATGGGTGTTTATTATACTCCACGGATATTATTTTATAAATACAACATGTTATATACTACTTTTCTCAAAACATCAAGATTAAGAGGGAAGGAAACTTTTTAGCTTATTTTGAGTCAATTCTTCACAGCTGAATCTCAATATGGCAATTCAAGAATAGATACAACTACTTAGGGAAGACTGAAACCCAGAGGTCAAGATTTTGTCCTTCTAATGCAACTAGAATAGTCCAAAGGTTAACAGTCAGCTCATATATCCTATTTATTGATTACAAGATTTTGTTCTAATCCAACTAGAGGATTCATAAAAAATCGATGGAAACCTCAAGTTACATTTCTCCACTCAAACAAAAATATCACAAAACCCATAAGTAAGCCTCTTAGTTAAGATCCATTTAGTTATAAAAAACAAAAACCAACTTGAAGTGTTCAAGTTAAAGGAGGATTCTGGATGAGGCATTAGAGGTATCCTACAGCACATAGGACAGCAACAGCCAGGCCTTATGAAGAACCAGAGCCAGGGTGTAGGCAGCCCTTCAGATCCAAGGTTGAAACATTCTCTCTCTCTCCCCCTCTCTCTCTCTCTCTCTCTCTCTCTCCCTCCCCCTTCTCTCTCTCTCTCTCTCTCTCTCTCTCAGGCTGCAGGTTCTTGTGTCTCTACTTCTTTCTGGAACTTTAACCTTATTGTCTCTACTTTTAGCTGTGCTTTTTCTGCTTTGGCATCAACATGACCAAATATTTGTATCTCTTGTGGTTTAAGTTTAAACAAAGTTGGGCCCTGAACACAATGTTAAAATGCTCAGAGGGGAAAAAAAACATCAAATTAACCTATCCAAGGTCAAGATCTGTCTACACCTGGTTTAATTAGACACAACTGTACATAAGAAGTTACCAATTCCAACAACTGCAGGAGCCAAGCAGGTAATTAAAGGTGTGACACTGACCAGGTGTAAAACTAGAAGTTGGAAGCAAAGGGCCTTACAGCAGAACTCAAGCTGCCTCTCCACTTTTGCAATGTAATAATAGAAATCCAGACTTTCATTGAAATTTCTTGATTTTTAAAATACAGCTACAGGCCACATTAGGCCACTGGCTTCTGCAGTCAGCATCCTACAAAGAACAAATTGTGAATATTTCTGTTTCGGGGGGTTCACACTGGGCAGACATTACTTGGGTACCAGCCCTTTGGGTCAAAGAAGAGGTCTCACGTCAAGGCCCCTGGTTAGGCAGTTACTGCAACAAAACTTGGATAATACACTACTTTTGCCCCACCCTCCCACCTGAAACACATGAGTCAGCTAAACTTCTAAAAATATCTTGTTCAAAATCAGATACTAAGCTGGGCAGAGATAATCATCATGTTGCTCTGTATGGGTTCATAGTAAAAAGCCTTAATAAACAAAGAAATCACACAAAAGCAAACTAGACCCAGAAAAACACAGCATCATCTTCTTCTTTTCTATCCACAGCCAAAAATGCTGCCATCAAAAGACCGTTTTTTACAAAACAACTGCAGATTCCTTTTTCTGTTAACTAAAGGTAACACAGGCCCTCCTGTGTCAATTACTTCACCATACAAAACTATGACACAGAAGTCTTCGCTTAAATGTTGCTTCCTCTCAGAAACCCAGCCTGAGTTCGCTGATCTTGTACAAGGCAAGTGTCCCTTTACAAAGCACCTGTTCCCCTTGCTGTGGTGACTAACCCTGACACTGTATGTGCACAATGGTCTATTTATCTCTTCCACACAGGTGAGCTTCCGGAAAGCAGAGATACTGTCTAATCCTCCTTCTCTGCCCTTAATGCCTATTTGTTAACTAAATGCATTCTGTAGTCAGACACGTCAAAAACTTTATTTTTATTTTTTAGCAGCTAATTCAAAAAAATGTTGAATTTAGACTAGATTCCTCCTTATTCTTTTGTATGCACTTTAAAGTTTTCAGTAAAACACTTAAGATCGTTTACTCAGAAAAGAACTACATCTATCACACTGAATTACTACAAACTCAAAATCACATAGTTGTGGGGCTTTTGAGAATCCGTACTCATATTTAGTCTAAAAATCCTTCACAGCACCTCCTGTCAATTTGTAGATATGCATGGATTTTCCCAATATACCTGTATTGATATAGATATAAATATACTGGGTATAGAATAAAGCACGGTAAAATTCTCTATCTAGACATAAAATCCATAGATTTAAACTTATGAGAAATCTGGAGAAGTACAGTATATGCATGTCCAGCAAGACTTATGTTCCATTTTAAAGAAATGAGCCTTGGCAAATTTCCCTAGCACCAAGAACTGTTTAGCAAGAATTAATTTTTAAGTGAAATAAGCTAAAAATAAAATAGATGTAGTATTACTTATAGCTAAGTCTTGTTCTTCAGCAATTATTAAAGGTTACACCGGAATGTTTTATCATTGGTAATTGGACTCGAATTTGACCAAATGTTTCCCTTTACTCATGAAAAATAGTTACGATGTTCCAATTTTGACTGCCATTCCAGGTCTGGTGGCCCTTCATCATGTGCAATTTGGTAACCTAAATGATATGGGAGGGACAGAGCATAATTTCATGGCAGTAAGTATAGCTGAGACAGAAAGAAGGTTAAACGAGGTCCATGGTCTTTGGACACTTGACCGTAGGTTATGACAGATTAAAAGATAATGTTTTATCTTGAACAGAGGGGAGTATTGTCTCCTCGTTCCAGCTAGGTAGAAGTATTTGGCAAATGTCTTCTTTGGAAAGAATTACTTAGCAATGGAATTATAATCAAGGTAGCAAGGACAGAAAAAGTAAACTAAGGACAAAGGAATGAATAAAGAAATGACAGACGCATTTGCCAAGGTGAATTCCATTCAGGAATATTGTCAAATGAAAAGGATTGTACGTTATATTAACTTAAGCAGGTTTCCTTACTCCAGAAATTGTCTGTCTTTAATATTCATAATTGTCCTCATGAATTTTCAGAAGAATAGAGTATGCAGCATTTATCATGCTTATTTAAAGGCTTTATACATGTAGCCGCTCTTGGGCATAGTGGTGCCACCAGGCAGACCTAGGTTGAAATTCTGGCTCTGTCAGTGGCTGTGATTCCATGTGCTAATTTCTTAACTCTTATGAGCCTCAATTACCTTATCTGAAAAATCAGACTTTTCATTTATATTTCATCAGAACTTCTGCCCTTGACATCCCTTTGAAGTCATTTCCCATAATTAGTCACAGGTCATAACATCATCAGCTACAATAATCTTATCTCTATTCTATTTACAAATTTACATACATTCTTTTCTATGTTCAACAAACAGCATACACAAAGCTGAGCTGGTAACTGGGCAAAAAACATTATATGTAGTTTCTGAACACATAAACCTGACTGGCTTGTTGGGGAGACAGGCAGTGATGAAATAGAAACACACAGCAGTGGCAGGTGCCCATAAGGGGCTCGTCTAGTTTGGAGAGGAGAAAACATCTGAGTTGAAATCTGAAGAGAGAAAATGAAGCCACCAGAGATGAAGAAAACAAAGTTCCATGGGGCTGAGGGAACAAGAATGTGCAAAGGCTCTGTGGCAGGTGGGAGGAGAGAGATTTTGAGGAAGAAAAAGGGTAGTGTGCTTTGAGTGCAGAAACTAGGGGAGCAAGATAGGAGAATCAAGAAAGACTTTTGAATGGTGGAAATGAATGGTTTCCACCAGGACAGCGGCATGATCCAATTACCATTTTAAAAATCTCTTTCAAGCTACAGTGTGGAAAATGGATTGGAACGAGACAAGAGTGGCTACAAGGGTATCAGTTAAGAGGCTATTGTAGCAAAGATGATAATTTAAACTACGATTGGAACAGAAGATATGGTAAAATGTGATAAATTTAAGAGATATTTAGGAATTGGTAACTAATTGGGTAAGAGAACTGTGGTACATTTTATACATAAAGACCTAAGGTGCAGTATTTGATTTGGTCTATAAATTGTACTCCCAATTAGCTGATGCTTTTATAGTTAGAGCGATCTATCTCAAAAGATGTAACACTTCTCTTTCAAAAACTATCATTATTCTTAATCATATTCCACAATGGTCAATATGGGGATGTTTATGCCTTATAGAACAGAGAAATCAAAAATTTAAATCTGTATTTTATGTTAAATATAAATAGTATCTTCTTATAAAAATACATTACTGTTATTCTTAGCTTGATACATTGCAAATTGCTTTGTTCACCTCCTCAGCCATTTTTCATCAGCACTGGTCTATATGCTTCCTGTTCCTGGCAGTGAGTCACTGGCTAGGAACATAAATGTATTTGTGGGAATATGTGTGAATGTTGCTCTGGGAACAAAAGAAACAGTGCTGTTATACCACATTGGTGGTGATCATTCTTTCCCAAAAGCACTGCTTGATCCCTTAAACAAACGAAACAATGCGAAATAGCGAGCATTGAAAATACCTAAGTGTACTGACTGCCTATTTGTCAAATTTGACAAGAAGGATTAACCTTGGTTTCAATATTTACACTTGAATTTTGAAAGACTAGATAGCAAGTTGATGACTCTTTGAAAACAATATAAAAACACATATAGAAATATATAGATAAAAAGGATGGGACAAAAGTGTCAGTGGTGACTGCTGAAAAAATGGTTTTGAGTGCAAGGATAGGGGATTTCTGCTATTCTTCTTTAGGCTTATGCAGTTTAAGTTTTAGGAGCAGGTATTATTTTGTAACAAAAACAGAAAAAAGAGCAGATATGAAAAACAAGATCAATAAAATAGTGTCACCGTTTGGTAATGCCAGGCTAGTGAGGGGAAACATTCATCATGGACATAAATGCATTACACTAGACTTTCATTATACATAATTATTTTTCTAGGACCACGATCAGACTGGTCCATGGTATATAATCTACAAATTAACCACTGACATTATAAAAGGGCTCAGCCGTATTTGAATATCATCTATACAAAAGAAAATTAAATATGCTAACTCATCACTACAATTTAAAATCCAATGGTAGGTAAATAAACGTAAGTTGTGCAAATATGCACGTGGAATTACTTGTTTTGATCAATTAAAAAAAATATTAGTAAGAAATCTGATGACCACCGTACTGGTAAACAAAAACAATTTTTAAAGAAAAGTGGCAAGATCTATGTCCAATCTGATCCAAGGTGTTGCCAGAACAGCAGCCCCAAGTGAGAGCAGAAATGTGCCTCTCCTCACACCTTTCCAACTTTTAGGCTGTGGTCACTTCAAAATAAGAAGCAAATCACATCTTAGCCCGTGTAGTCATGAGGTTATCCACACTAGTATGCATAAAAGTCACCTAGTGACTTGTTAAAAACACAGATTCTTGCCCATCACAAGATTATATTAAACTGACTAGGGTCTCCAATATAGTGATGAATAAAAATGGAAATAATAAACATGTTTATGATCTCAACAAGAAAATAGTTAATATTTCAAATTAAGTATGAAGTTTCCTGTAGTATTTTTGTTGTTTGTTTTGAGACAGAGTCAGGCTTTGGAAGATGGAGTGCAGTGGCGTGAACTCCATTCACTGCAACCTCCCCCTCCCGGGTCCAAGCTGTTCTACTGCCTCAGCTTCCAGAGTTGCTGGGACCACAGGCACAGGCCACAACGCTGGGCTAATTTTTGTATTTTTGTTGTTGTTGTTTTTGAGACTGAGTCTCACTCTGTCAGCCCGACTGGAGTGCAGTGGCCCGATCTCAGCTCACTGCAACCTCCGCCTCCCAAGTTCAAGCGGTTCTTCAGCCTCAGTCTCCCAAGTAGCTGGGATTACAGGCATGCACCACCATGCCCGGCTAATTTTTGTATTTTTATTAGAGATGGGGTTTCACCATATTGGTCAGGCTGGTCTTGAACTCGTGACCTCGTGATCCGACCGTATCAGCCTCCCAAAGTACTGGGATTATAGGCGTGAGCCACCGAGCCCAGCCCCTGCTGTAGTTTTTTATAATAAATATTTATCTGATTAAGGAAGCTCAGCTCTATTCCCATTTTGCTGAGCTTTTACCATGAATGAAGGTATTTAGTTTTATAATTTTTTCCCCTTATCTATTGAGTTGATGATATGGTTTTTCAGTTTTACTCTATTAATGTGGTAAATTGCATTGACTGATTTTCAAATAATCAGCTAGTATTCCTAGAACGAAACCAACTTGATAATAATATATTATTCTTTTTATATATCACTGGATTTTATTTATTAATGTTTTGGCTAAGACTTTTTTCTTCTATCTTCATAAGAAAAATTGATTTGTGGATTTATTTTCATTTAATACCCCTCATCTTTGGGGTCAAGGTTATGCTGGTCTAATAATGTGAATTTACCTATAACTGATATTGCTTCTTCCTTAAATGTTTGGAAAAAGTTAAATATGCTTTTTGTTTGTGAGAAGATTCCTAATTGTGAAACTAATTTCTATAATAGATATAGGATAATTCAGATTCCCTAAGAATGTATTATCTCAAATTTAGTTGTGTTTTTAAAGAATTTAACCATTTCATTTAAATGTTCAAATTTGTTGGCATAAAATCTTAGTAATATCTTTTTTAGTGCTTTTTTATTTGTGATTTTTACTTCAATAATTTCTGCTCTTATTTTTATTTTCTTCTACTTTCTTTTCTCATTTATTCCGTTTCTATTTTAGATCCTTGGTACTGATTACTGATTTTCAGGTTTTCTTCTTTTCTAAGAATTTAAAGCTATAAATTTCCATATAAAACTGCTTTAGCTGCAACATATCAAAGCTTGGTATATTGTATTTTCATTATTAAAACTATTTTTAATTTTCACTGTGATTACTTTTTTTGAAACATAGGGAAGAAAGTATTACTTAATTTCCAAATATTGGAATTCTATCATTATCATTTTATTACTGCTGATTTCCATCTTAATACTACTGTGAACAGAAGATAAACTCTATGGTTTTAAGCCTTTGATATTTGTTAAGTGCTTATGTCTAGGTAAATATTATACTTACTAAATGTTTAAAAGTATATATTCTTTATTTGGTGGTTGTAGTGTTCTATATATTAGATTAAGTCTGTTAAAAGTAGTGTTTGAAGCTTCTATGTGTTTACTGACTTTGTTTCATCTTGATTTGTTTTGTTTTGTTTTCTTTTGTTTTGAGACAGGGTCTCCCTCGATCACCCAGGCTGGAGTGCAGTGGCATGATCACAGCTCACCGTAACCTCTGCCTCCTGGGTTCAAGTGATCCTCCCACTTCAACCTTCTGGATTTTTTTGTTTTGTAAAGATGGGCTTTGTCATGTTGCCCAGGATGGTCTTAAACTCCTAGACTCAAGCGATCTGCCTGCCTCAGCCTCCCAAAGTGTTGGGATTACAGGCTTGAGCCACCACGCCCAGCCATTTACTGACATTTTGTCTTCATATTCTATTAACTACCTGAAGAGGTATGGTGAAATCCCAAGTAAGACTGAAGATTTGTATATTTCTCTTTTTTAGTGCTGTTTTTTGCTTTTGAATATTTTGAAACCATACTATGTGTACCTATACATATAGCTACATCTGCTTTTTTGGAATATTGTGTTTGTACAATTTATAACTTTGAATCTTTATATGGATTTACATTTAGATTGTACCTTACATAGTTAGCTTGCAGTTGTCCTGTTTTCATAATCCAGCCTGATAATGTTTTTAAACTGAAGTAGTCTTTTGCATGAATATAATTATTATTATATTTATATTCATATCACTATCTTAATATATTCTTTCTTTGTCTCAGTTTTTTGTTCCTAAATTCTCCTTTTGTCTTCAGTTAATCAAACATATTTTTTATTATCTATTTTCCCCCTTTATCAGCTTAGTAATTATACATTCGTTAAGTGGTTACCCTAGAAACAAAAATATGCTCTTCTGACTTATTAGAATCTACCATAATTGATACTTTCATGCTGTCTGGATAAGGATTTCACATTATTTTAACTTCATTTAATCCACTCTCAGTCTACCTGTTATTGTTTGTTGCCTTTATTGTAATCCTAGATATATTTTATTTTTAAAGCTTTTTATTATGGATAATCCCCAACATATACAAAAATATACAATAATGTAATGAAACCTTCATATTCATCATCCTGCTTTAGCAATCATGAGTTCACAGCCAACCTTGCTCCATCTCTATCCCCATCCATTTTCTCTCCGACTATATTATTTTAAAACAAATTCCAAACATCATATTACATTTCTTATGACTATTTCAATATGTGTATCCAAAAGATGAGTACACTTTTTATAACATATAACTATGATGTGATTATCAAATATACAAAAAAAAAATAATGATAATGAGCTGGGCACAGTGGCTCACGCCTGTAATCTCAACACTTTGGGAGGCCGAGGCAAGCAGATCACTTGAGGTCAGGAGTTTAAGACCAGTCTAGCCAACATGGTGAAACCCCATCTCTACTGAAAAAGTACAAAAATTAGCCGGGCATGCTTGGTGCATGCCTGCAGTCCCAGCTACTCAGGAGGCTGAGGTAGGAGAATCACTCGAACCCAGGAGGTTGCAATGAGCAGAGATCGAACACTGCACTCCATCCTAGGTGACAAAGTAAGACTCCGTCTCAACAAATTAATACATAAAGCCATAATACCATCAAATACTCAGGAAATACTCACATTTCCAAATGTCTCAAATGTGATAATTATTTTTATAGGTATTTTGAAATCAAGAGACAAATAAATTCTGCGAGATCCAAGATGGCCGCTTAGGAGGAACTCGGGAATGCAGCTCCGAGAGAAAGCACAGAGGGTGAGTGGACGCCGTATTTCCAGACTGATTTTTACTGCCCACAGAACAGGAGATTCACACGCAGAGAAGCCACACGGGTCGCCAGCGCCGCTGGCGCCGCTGGCTTGAACGGCGCAGCCGCTGGGCCGGCACCCTGAGGCAACAGCTCACTGTATAAAGTGAGAGAGTCTGAGTCCCCTATAAGCCAGCAAGGGGAGCTGAAACGGGGAGCCAGGCCAGCGCCACGAATCTCAGAGCCGCGGCTTTAGCCAACGCAGCGGCTCCGGAGGCAGATCAGATGAGACGGTGTCCCCTCTTACCCAGCAAGAAGACCTGAAACACAACTGAAACCGGGACGGTCCAGCTCTGTGGAGGAGGGGCGTTCTCCATAGGCACCCTGCTGTTCTGTACCAAGGCAATCCGCCACTACAGAGACTCCGTCACTACAGGGGCGGGCCAACATAGCGGAAGCAGTTCTAACTACACCCAGAAGTTCACACGGAAGCTGGGTGGAGCCCACAGCAGCTTAGCGAAGCCTCTGCAACCTGAGTGTGACTAGGCTGCCACCTTGTGGGCAGGGAAAACAGCAACCGCACAGGGGAACATCAGAAAACAGTAACTCCCTGGGACAGAACACCTCGGGGGAAGAGCAGGGGGTTTATGAGTTCTGCCACAGCAGACTTAAAATTACCAAAATCAGAAAGACAACAACTACAAAGTCAGCAGGTGGAAAAATCCACAAAGATGGGAAGAAACCAGCGCAAAAAGGATGAAAACACCCAAAACCAGAACACTTCTCCTCCTACAAGGGATCACAACTCCCCACCAGCAAGGGAACAAGACTGGACGGAGAATGAGTGTGATGAAATGACAGAATCAGCTTTCAGAAAGTGGATAATAAGAAACTTCCGTGAGCTAAAAGAACATGTTCTAACCCAATGCAAAGAAACTAAGAACCTTGAAAAAAGACTTGACGAAATGCTAACAAGAATGGACAACTTAGAGAGGAATATGAGCGAATTGATGGAGCTGAAAAACACAACACGAGAACTTCGTGAAGCATGCACAAGTTTCAACAGCCGAATTGACCAAGCAGAAGAAAGGATATCAGAGGTCGAAGATCAACTCAATGAAATAAAACGAGAAGGCAAGATTAGAGAAAACAGGGTAAAAAGGAATGAACAAAGTCAACAAGAAATATGGGACTATGTGAAAAGACCTAATCTACGTTTGATAGGTGTACCTGAATGTGACGAAGAGAATGCATCCAAGCTGGAAAATACTCTTCAGGATATTATCCAGGAAAACTTCCCCAACCTAACAAGGCAGGCCGAGATTCAAGTCCAGGAAATACAGAGAACACCACAAAGATACTCCTCTAGAAGAGCAACCCCAAGACACATAATCATCAGATTCACCAGGGTTGAAATGAAGGAGAAAATACTAAGGGCAGCCAGAGAGAAAGGTCGGGTTACCCACAAAGGGAAGCCCATCAGACTCACTGCAGATCTCTCAGCAGAAACCCTACAGGCCAGAAGAGAGTGGGGGCCGATATTCAACATCCTTAAGGAAAAGAACTTTCAACCCAGAATTTCGTATCCAGCCAAACTAAGCTTCATAAGTGAAGGAAAAATAAAATCCTTTGTGAACAAGCAAGAACTCAGAGAGTTCATCACCACCAGACCAGCTCTACAAGAGCTCCTGAAGGAGGCACTACACATAGAAAAGAACAACCAGTACCAGCCACTCCAAAAACACACGAAAAGGTAAAGAGCATCAACACAATGAAAAATCTGCATCAACCAAAGGGCAAAACAGCCACCTAGCACCAAAATGACAGGATTGAATTCACACATAACAATATTAACCCTAAATGTAAACGGACTAAATGCCCCAATCAAAAGACACAGACTGGCGAATTGGATAAAAAGCCAAAACCCATCAGTGTGCTGTATCCAGGAAACCCATCTCGCATGCAAGGATACACAAAGGCTCAAAATAAAGGGATGGAGGAAGATTTACCAAGCAAATGGAGAGCAAAAAAAAGCAGGAGTTGCAATTCTCATCTCTGATAAAATAGACTTTAAAGCAACAAAGATCAAAAGAGACAAAGAAGGACATTACATAATGGTAAAAGGATCAATGCAGCAAGAAGAGCTAACGATCCTAAATATATATGCACCTAATACAGGAGCACCCAGATACATAAGGCAAGTTCTTAAAGACTTACAAAGAGACTTAGACTCCCACACAATAATAGTGGGAGACTTCAACACACCACTGTCAATATTAGACAGATCAACGAGACAGAAAATTAACAAGGATATCCAGGACTTGAACTCAGACCTGGAACAAGCAAACCTAATAGACATTTACAGAACTCTCCACCCCAAATCCACAGAATATACATTCTTCTCAGCACCACATCACACCTACTCTAAAATTGACCACATAATTGGAAGTAAATCACTCCTCAGCAAATGCAAAAGAACGGAAACCATAACAAACAGTCTCTCAGACCACAGTGCAATCAAGTTAGAACTCAGAATTCAGAAACCAACCCAGAACCGCACAGCCTCATGGAAAATGAACAACTTTCTCCTGAATGTTGACTGGATAAACAATGAAATGAAGGCAGAAATAAAGACGTTCTTCGAAACCAACGAGAATGAAGACACCACATACCAGAATCTCTGGGACACATTTAAAGCAGTCTCTAGAGGAAAATATATAGCAATAAGTGCCCACATGAGAAGAAAGGAGAGATCTAAAATTGACACCCTATCGTCAAAATTGAAAGAGCTAGAGGAGCAAGATCAAAAAAACTCAAAACCTAGCAGAAGACAAGAAATAACTAAGATCAAAGCAGAATTGAAGGAGATAGAGACACGAAAAACCCTTCAAAAAATCAATAAATCCAGGAGCTGGTTTTTTGAGAAGATCAACAAAATAGACAGACCACTAGCCAGACTAATAAAAAAGAAAAGAGAGAATAACCAAATAGATGCAATAAAAAATGACAAAGGCGATATCACCACAGATTCCACAGAAATTCAAACCATCATCAGAGATTATTACAAACAACTCTATGCACATAAATTAGAAAACCTGGAGGAAATGGATAAATTCCTGGACAGCTGCCTCCTGCCAAGCCTAAACCAGGAAGAAGTCGAAACCCTGAATAGACCAATAACAAGGTCTGAAGTCGAGGCAGCAATTAAGAGCCTACCACCCAAAAAAAGCCCAGGCCCAGATGGGTTCACAGCCGAATTCTACCAGACATACAAAGAGGAACTGATACCATTCATACTGAAACTATTCCAAATAATCCAAAAAGAGGGAATCCTTCCCAAATCATTTTATGAGACCAACATCATCCTAATACCAAAACCTGGCAGAGACTCAACAAGAAAAGAAAACTACAGGCCAATATCCATGATGAACATAGATGCAAAAATCTTCAATAAAATAATGGCAAGCCGATTACAACAGCACATCAAAAAGCTTATCCACCATGATCAAGTAGGATTCATCCCGGGGATGCAAGGCTGGTTCAATATACGCAAGTCTATAAATGTAATTCACCACATAAACAGAACCAAAGACAAAAACCACATGATTATCTCAATTGATGCAGAGAAGGCCTTCGACAAAATTCAACAGCCCTTTATGCTAAAAACCCTCAATAAACTAGGTATCGATGGAACGTATCTCAAAATAATAAAAGCTATTTACGACAAACCGACAGCCAATATCATACTGAACGGGCAAAAACTGGAAGCATTCCCTTTGAAATCTGGCACTAGACAAGGATGCCCTCTCTCACCACTCCTATTCAATATAGTACTGGAAGTTCTAGCCAGAGCAATCAGGCAAGAAAAAGAAATAAAGGGTATTCAATTAGGAAAGGAGGAAGTCAAATTGTCTCTATTTGCAGACGACATGATTGTATATCTAGAAGACCCTATCACCTCAGCCCAAAAGCTCCTGAAACTGATAAGCAACTTCAGCAAAGTCTCAGGATACAAAATCAATGTGCAAAAATCACAAGCGTTCCTATACACCAATAACAGACTTAAAGAGAGCCAAATCAAGAACGAACTGCCATTCACAATCGCTACAAAGAGAATAAAATACCTAGGAATACAACTAACAAGGAATGTAAAGGACCTCTTCAAGGAGAACTACAAATCACTGCTCAACGAAATAAGAGAGGACACAAACAGATGGAGAAACATTCCATGTTCATGGTTAGGAAGAATTAATATCGTGAAAATGGCCATACTGCCCAAAGTAATATACAGATTCAATGCTATCCCCATCAAGCTACCAATGACCTTCTTCACAGAACTGGAAAAAACCACCTTAAACTTCATATGGAACCAAAAGAGAGCCCGCATAGCCAAGTCAATTCTAAGCAAAAAGAACAAAGCAGGAGGCATCACACTACCAGACATCAAACTCTACTACAAGGCTACAGTAATCAAAACAGCATGGTACTGGTACCAAAACAGAGATATAGACCAATGGAACAGAACAGAGGCATCGGAGGCAACACAACATATCTACAACCACCTGATCTTTGACAAACCTGATAAAAACAAGCAATGGGGAAAGGATTCCCTGTTCAATAAGTGGTGTTGGGAAAACTGGCTAGCCATATGCAGAAAGCAGAAAATGGACCCCTTCCTGACACCTTACACTAAAATTGACTCCAGATGGATTAAAGACTTAAACATAAGACCTAACACCATAAAAACACTAGAAGGAAACCTAGGCAAAACCATTCAGGACATAGGCGTAGGCAAGGACTTCATGACCAAAACACCAAAAGCATTGGCAACAAAAGCCAAAATAGACAAATGGGACCTAATCAAACTCCACAGCTTCTGCACAGCAAAAGAAACAGTCAATAGAGTGAATCGGCAACCAACAGAATGGGAAAAAATTTTTGCAGCCTACCCATCTGACAAAGGGCTGATATCCAGAATTTACAACGAGCTAAAAAAGATTTACAAGAAAAAAACAAACAAGCCCATTCAAAAGTGGGCGAAGGACATGAACAGATACTTTACAAAAGAAGACATACATGAGGCCAACAAGCATATGAAAAAATGCTCATCATCACTGGCCATTAGAGAAATGCAAATCAAAACTACATTGAGATACCATCTCACACCAGTTAGAATGGCAATCATTAAAAAATCTGGAGACAACAGATGCTGGAGAGGATGTGGAGAAATAGGAACACTTTTACACTGTTGGTGGGAGTGTAAATTAGTTCAACCATTGTGGAAAACAGTGTGGCGATTCCTCAAGGACCTAGAAATAGAAATTCCATTTGACCCAGCAATCCCATTACTGGGCATATATCCAAAGGATTATAAATCGTTCTACTATAAGGACACATGCACACGAATGTTCATTGCAGCACAGTTTACAATAGCAAAGACCTGGAACCAACCCAAATGCCCATCGATGATAGACTGGACAGGAAAAATGTGGCACATATACACCATGGAATATTATGCAGCCATTAAAAACGAGGAGTTCGCGTCCTTTGTAGGGACATGGATGAACCTGGAAAACATCATTCTCAGCAAACTGACACAAGAACACAAAATCAAACACCACATGTTCTCACTCATAGGCGGGTGTTGAACAAGGAGAACACATGGACACAGGGAGGGGAGCACTATACATGGGGGTCTGTTGTGGGGGAGTGGGGGGGACAGCGGGGGGTGGGGAATTGGGGAGGGATAGCATGGGGAGAAATGCCAGATATGGGTGAAGGGGAGGAAGGCAGCAAATCACACTGCCACGTATGCACCTAAGCAACAACCTTGCATGTTTTTCACATGTACCCCAAAACCTAAAATGCAATAAAAAAAAAAAAAAAAAAAAAAAAAAAATTCTGCACACTGTGATTGGTTGATTTGTCTTTTAAGCTTAATTTAACCTACTGATTCTCCCACAATCTTTTTTTTCCCTCCTTGCTATCTATGCATTGGAGAAAGTGGCTTGTTGGAAATGAAGTTTTCCACTCTCTGATTTTTCCCCCCATGGTATTGTATTAAATAAGATGCTTCCTGGGTATAATTTCTCTTTGTTTGCAGTTAGATCTAGAGGTGTGATCAGATTCAAAGTTCATTTTTGTTTTGTTTTTGGTAAGATTACCTCATGGCTAGTGGCATATGTCCTTTTACCTTTTCCCATTAATGTTCATGGCCTGGATCCATTAATTCATTATAATAAAAAATAAAAATGCTATACTTTTGAAACATTTATTGGCAGGAATCCTATTGTCAAGAGACAATCCCCCTATTTATGTTTACTTAGTCATATAAGAGATGTGGAACAAATGCTTGATTTTTTTACATTTGCATGCCATTTTTCAAAATAACAATTTGGTTCATTAGCATCTTTACATGGTAACCAATTGGTTTTTATTATTCTTAACATTATGAACTCACAGATTTAAAATATTTGATACATTTACATCTGATGCAGTTAGTGTTTAAATTATTCTATCTTTAGTTACAGGAGTTAAACTCCATTAAACATTGTTTTAAACAATACATATACATATACACTTACTTATATATTACTTATACTTTTATATATTGCTTACACTTTTTGGCGATCTTCATGCCATCTTTCATTTACATGATTTCAACTGGGAATATTTTCTCTGATGGAAGAGCTCCTTTTAACAGTTTCACTATAGATATGCTGATAATTAGTTTTAATTTTTCTAAAAAATTCTTTTTTGAAGGACGTTTTCAGTGGGTGTAAAATTCTGAATTGGCAATTATTTTCTTTTGGCACTTTAAATATGGCATCCCATTGTTTTCTTGGTTCCACTGTTTTGATTTTAAAATTAGCTGTATGTCTCATCATGCCTATCTTTTTTCCTTTGGATTCTTTTAAGATTCATTTATTTGTCTTCCATTTTTAAGCAGTTTTACTACAATATGCCTCCATATTTTATTTGACTTTTTTTTCTTACACTTTCTTGAATCTGTGGCTTGATGTCATTTATCAATTTTGGAAAACTCATTACTATTATTCTTCAAATAATACTTCTGCCCCATCTTCTCTGAAATCTCATCCTAGGTCCAATTATCTGACTCAGACCTTTACACTAACCTATATGTCTCTTAATGAAATTTTCTTTATTTTTGCCTTCTCTTTTCTACTCTGCTTTAATCTGGATGTTTTCTCCTGATCTATTTTCCAGATCATAAATCCTCTTTTCTGATGTGTCAAATCTATTATTAAACCTATCTACTGAGTTTTTAATTGCACCTACTGTAATTTTAAGTTTTGTGTTGTACATTTGGTTCCTTTTTTAGGATCTATATCTCTGGTAAAATTCTTTGTCTCTTCTTGAATATATTAATCTGTTATTTGAAAGTCTGTATCTTATAGCTCCAATATCTCAATCACTTTTGAATCTATTACTTTTGGCTGTTTTTCTCTCTTGATTATTGGTCATTTGGTCTTGTTTCCTGGCATGTCTACTACTTTTTAGTGAATGACAGATACATTATGTATGGAAATTGTACAAGTTTTGAATGATGTTATCTTCCTCCAAAGACGATTTGATTTTCTTCTGGCAGAGTATCAGAAAATCATCTTAATCCAGTTGAGGCTGGTATATTTCCAGTTTGCTCTTATCCTAGAATGTAGTTCTTCAGGGGCTTCAAGGACCTTCAGTATTTCCATGATCCTACCTCTTTCAAATCCCTGAACTCTGTGAGAGACTATGAGACTACCACGGTATCTCTTTTGCCATTTACTCTTGTATCAGATGTTTTCAGCTTTATAGTTTGTTGCCTCTTCCTGGAAGTGTACAAAAAGGCCTCAAGGGAGAATTCCATGCAGTATGTTGAACTTAAGTCTGTGGTTCCTTTCCTCTGGGATCTTGTTTCCTCTACTCCTTTCTTGGTAGCCCTGAACTTCATTGGTCAGGAAAGAATTTAAGCTATTTCCAATTTTAGAAACTAAAATCTTACATTATGCTCCTTGTTGATGTAGTTATGCTTTTATTTTCCCTGATTTTTAATATTTTAAAAGCTAGTCATGTTCTCATCATTTCAATATAATCACAAAAAACATGTAGTAATGGAAAGCAAAGAAGCATTGACCTTCACTAGGCAATCAACCCTCAGATAATGTCAGAAAGTCTGGAGCTTTCTCAAGTAGGAATATGGAAAAGTGGAGAAGGGAGATGTGTTATTTATCACAGACAATACTCAGCACAATTTTATTGCTCCTTGGGGAATTCAAAGCTTTTAAAGATGCTATTATTATTTGGAAGCCCTTCAGAGAGCACTAAGTATTAAAAATAGCACCTGCATTCTGCTAAGTCAAATCACCTGTTTATCACCCAGGGTGATGAAAATCATTTAATAAAATATCACAGACACTTGTTCAAAATCATGCACACAATCCACAGGCTCAGAGACATTAATATGCCTGGCTCACTACATATTTGTTAAATGGATAACTCAGGTGGACAGATAGAGTTGATATCACCACTTTTTTAAAATTAATGATATCAAAGTTATTTGATATAGCCAATAAAAAACCTCTGTAGTAACAATTCCCATTTTTGCTTCCCCAAAATCTACATAAAACCTTAGCTTTGTAATAGCCACTATTATTTTTCCTTTAGAGAACCTGCTCCTCCTCCTGCTTTTAGAATATAAATATAAGAATGTGACTCAGCTCTGGCCAATCCCCATTCATCCCATTGGCCACAGTTATTGGTTCAGAAATGGGCATGTGATCTACATTATTCCAATGAGACTCAGTACTTGGATTTTATGAATGCTACTGGAAAGAGAATTGCTGCTCGGTTGGTAAACTGATAGAATGAAAGATTCAATGTGGTTATCACCACATAAAGAAGACCTGCCTAAGACTAAAGCCAAAGCTACTTAAAACTTTTCAGTTGCATGAAACAATCAATGCCCTTTGTTGCCTAAGCCAGTTTAGTAGGACCTGATTTCAGACCTGCAAACAAGAGTTCTTACTAATATAGCTGTAGCAAAAAAGTGTGTAGCAGCAACCACGTCTGTCAACAAGAGTGATTAACCCTCGGGTTTAAGAACAAAACTGAAAAGCTGCAGTAGCATTAGGAACACCTTTTTGTGGTGATAAGATGTATTCCAATCCACTGATGATGTTTTACTTTCCCATCTACATTTACAGGATGCCCAGACATGAGGCCTGAAGCTTATCAGTAATATCAAATAACATAGCCCCATTCTTTAAGTTCCAAAATTAGAGTATTATTGGCATTTTTTAACTATTCCTCACAGAGCTTAGTTATTTGGGGATGGAGTAAGTTATAGAAGTTTCCAAGAAAGAAGGAGGTCTCTATGTGTTTCATGTTTTTAAAATTCTGTCTTCTGCTTTGGCTTAATGCTATGGTTGCTGATGGTAGCTATAAGTAGTGTTCCCAGGAGAAAGACTGCAAATAAAATGAGAATTCCTCAGCATCTTTATTGTCCTTCTAGTGGACATGAATTCAAGCATGTGCACATACTGAGGATCATACATTTCTACTGATGGCATTTAATTAGAAGGAAAGTAAATTGTACAGGGCCAGAACTTTAAATATTAGTTTAATAACCTTTCTGCACCTAATTTCTGAATGATTTTCTTCCTCTCTGGAGAGGCATCTAATGTCAAACAGCGGCATTAAGGTAAAATTAAGGTGAGTCACGGTATGAAAAGCCGTGAGGCAGGGATATGTCAGAATTATTCATTTTAAAGAATATATAAAATATTTTCTCCCCTGAAAATATGCCCTGCTAATGTATGCTGAACTTTGAAGTATGGCTTTATTCCCCTCATTCAAAACTAATCACTTTCTCCTGGAGGAACAGACTAAACAGAGAAAGATTTCCAAAGAAGTATAGCCATTTCAAAATTCCCAAATAAATGAGAAATCAAAAGAAAAATGACAAGCTTGTTGGTTATGTAAAGTAAAATTTTTAGTGTGCCAATCATGGCTGAAATCATGTTTTGATCATGCCAAAATTCATCAAGGCAGGAGTTTTCAAACTTTTTTTGAATATGACCCACAGTAAAAAGTATTTCTATATCTACCTGTAATATGACTGTGTATACATATACATTTACAAAACTCTTACCAAATTAAATGAACTCTCATATTTTCTATTCGATTTAATTTCACTAAAAGCAATCCCTAAATTGTCTCACAACTGACTGGTAGCTTACAAGTTGATATAAACCATAAAATTTGGCATATCCTCCACATCTTAGACTAAGAGAATTACACATATTCAAATCGTTATCAACACTATTTCAGATTAGGACTTTTCTAGAATGAAATCAAATAAACTCTTTGTACACAGTGGAAATTCTCAGACCATTTATTAACTTTACTAAATATTTTCATAAAGCATTTGAAGTGAGATGCTTTTTTCAGGACAATGTCTCTGAACATAGTTTGTATTTTTCATCTTTCTTTCTTCTTTTTCTTTGAGACGGAGTCTCGCTCTGTTGCCCAAGCTGAAGTGCAATGGTATGATCTTGGCTCACTGCAATCTCTGCCTCCCAGGTTCAAGTGATTCTCTTGCCTTAGCCCCCCAAGTAGCTGGAATTACAGGTACATGATATCATGCCTGGCTAAGTTTTGTATTTTTAGTAGAGATAGGGTTTTACCATTTTGCCAGGCTGGTCTTGAACTGCTGGCTTCAAGTGAGCCACCCACCTCGGCTGCTCAAAGTGTTGGGATTACAGGCATAAGCCACCACACCCAGCCTCAGAACATACTTTGAAACAACCGCATGCCACCTCAAATCCAGATCCAAAACGACACTATCATTAAAACAAACAAAAAACCACATCTCTATAAAAATGAGTGAAACATAATGCCACTAGGTGATATTCTAATGAGACAAAGAGGTAGTTCCATTATCTGTTTTGTTTTACCTGGTGGTATCAACTGTTGTTTCATTACTGTTTCTGTAAAGAACATGTTTTCTCAATGAACCCTTGAGGAGGACAGTTATTTGATGAATGAAAGATGTGATATATGAAACAAAATATTTCTCATTCCACACCTAGCTATCCACATTTTTGTAAAGCTTGAATCTCATTTTTTCCCCCAATATTTTATTTTACCCTGGAAGCAGAGATAGCAAAGAAATGCTTCCTCGCCAGATCCACTATTAACTGAAAATTCCAGTGATCTGAATACCTGGGTTTTTTTTTTTTTTCATTTTTAAAAAGGGACCTGGATTTATATTAAAGGATGTCCTTTATTAACTCCTGCTGAAGAATTTACATATTGGCATGTTGGAAAGTAAGCCCTCCAGGAAAGAAATGAGACCTGTTGTTCATCTTCAACATGACGGTCTGATGATGGGTGTATGAGTTTCCTGTGACTCCCATGTCACAATTACTGAATTACTGTTGAGACCACAGAGTAGACCCAGCTTATAAATTTTTTTGTCTTCTTTCTGCTTCACAGATCATTCATAATCACACACGGGTAAAAAATGAGGGAGCAAAAATCGTATAAGCTAATTTTCATTGCTGCTGGAAGTGGAAGCAAATGGCCTAATTCTCAGAACTAAGAGTGAACCTAGGTGGTGAAGAGCAGCAGGCATTACCGGTGGCTGGTTCAGCATTCTGACCAAAATGAGCTACTCTGAACCCTGCGGTTCAGACAGTGGCGGTTTTCTCAAATTTATCCTTAAAGATTGAAATGTATCCTACTTCTGCTCAGCCACCCTTAAGAAACTTGAGTGGATGAGTGTGTACTAAATACAAATAAATCCTACAGAGCTGTTGTCTGGATTGAACAAACAAGCAAATGTACTCACCTTTCCAAACAATTGCAGGTGCTGTAATAATTCAGAGAAGTGTGTGCTGAGCAGTGGGGGATGCTGGCATGTTCTGCTAAGACTTAAGAGCCATTGCTAGCCATGTTGCTTAGCACAATTTTGGAAGGAGGCATGATGCTGGCACAGAAAACCCTTGGCAGAAATGCCTATTCCTTAATTTTATTTTCTTTCTTTTACTCTTTTCTCACTTCATTGCCATAGAAGCAAGTGAAGAAGAGTGGAAAGAGAAGAGGGGGTGTCAAAGGAAAAGAGAAAAAATAAGCCTGACCCCTGTTGTTTATGGTTGTCTTGTCAATTAATACCAGGGCAATTATCAGCCATGTGTCTCCCTTAAGCCAGGTCCTTAAAGGACCAAAGATGAAGGAAGCAGACAGAAGCAGCTTCGGGGTGGTTAGGGCTGTGCTTCCAGAACTTTAATGTGGCTACAAATCACTGAGGGTCTTGTTAAAATGTGGTTTCTGATTCTAGAGTGGGGCCTCCAATTCTGCTTCACTTGGGGAATCTTGTTAAAATGTCATTTCCAGTTATGGGGTGGAGCCTCAGATTCTGTACTTCTGCTCTTAGGGAAACCCAAGTCTCAGGGTGAGTCTTTGAACCTGGGGCAGTAGCCTATCCTGGGCCGTTTCTTTACAGGGATTTAACTGGATGCCTTCTCCTTTTTACAAGGGCCTGCAGTAAAGAGAAACAAAGCATGGCATAGTCTGAAAAGAACTGACTCTAGAATCAAACAAACTTGAGTTGGAATTCCAACTTTGCAATTTTTTTGCAATCTGTGTGGTCACAAGTGAGTTTTTTTAATCCCTCTGAAATTCATTTTCTTCATCTATAAACTGGGCATGCCATTTTTTAAACTCTCAGGGCTGCTACAAGGAACAAATGAGATCATGTGCACCATCAGGCAGGTTCACATTGATTATAGAATGAATGACTAAAGAGCCTAAAGCACAATAGTTCTATCCACAGATAATAAAAAGGAAGGTAGGGTGTGACAATGTTTCAGAGTATTAATTATTCTTCATACTATGACTTTGGCTCTATCTTAGATCTACACCTATGGGTTATGTAGAGTTGTAACCACATTAAGTCAAGCATCTCTTCCCATTTCGAATACTTTTCAGACTCCAGAAAGTCATTCTCTGATCATGCTTTTAGCAATGACAAAATCCAGAATAGACTGGGTTTTGGGAAATATTTCTTGCTGTATCAAATGATAAAAATACATCTGATTATTTTCTTGCCCTCAGTTAATTCAGTTCTTAGACTTGCTCTTCTGGACTTCTCTGGCTCCTGTTTCCAATGACAGATTCTCCTTGTTCTCAAGGTGCCCCTCCCAGTCTCTCTCCTCCAACCTGAAGTCAGGCTCCCTTCGTTCCCGCAGTAAATAAGGCAAAGGTGCCCCTTCATTCCCATGTGGTCCAGCTGGGGAATCTGAGTTTCTCTAAAGAACTCTAGAAGTTACTTCAGAATTAACCAGAGGAATTAAAGGGAAAACAGCTAACGCCAGCCTTCTCTAACCTTCCCACAACAGCAGACTGAACCAAGCACTCAAAACTCAGGGTTTAATAAAGAGACAAACGGAGGTGGAGCTACAAAGAAGGAAATAGAAGAAAATTGTGAAGTAGTGACATTAGCTGCCATGGCCTGACTCCTCTGGCAGTTCTCCAGGACAGACGGGGTTGGCAGTGGACAGGTGTTATAATTCCTATGGATCATGCCTTGACCCTTCTGGGCTTCTGTCATTACTTCTGTTTAGGTGACACTAAAGAGTCTTGGGGCATCATCAGAGCAGGAAGGATGTGCTAACCACAGAGGTGCCAACTCATGACAAGAATCACTGCTCATTCAGGGATTCCTGCCCCTGCCATCACCTCCTCTGTCCCAAGATCTGAACTATACTGGTCTCTCTCCTCCAAGCTGTGACAGCAGAAGAGGGGCCTGCTTCCCATTAGCTCATTTCCATCTCAGACTTAATCAGAGGAATACATTAATATCAGCTCATCTGTCTTATAGATTGAGCCTCATAATATTGCCATGTTGTTACTCAAATACTGGCAATTTCATATGATTCCACCTCATCTGCTGTTTAGAGAAAGGAGGTTTCACTGTTACGAAAAACTAAACCATTTCTGTGGCTGAGCTAGGCTGACCAGAACAGAGTTATCTCAGATTTATCTATTCAAAGGCTGCATATTTTAAACTGAAATGCACTGTCTTCCTTATCCCTACTTTCCACGTTTCTAAGACAAGATAAATTTGGCAACATTCTTTAGAAAACATCCCATCTCCAACAGCAACTATCAGTCAAACAACAGGGAATCATTGTGCATTTACTCTGTATAAAGCATAAGAAGGAAAAAAAAATAAACAAAACATCTTTTCTGCCCCTAAGGAGTAACTGACGTAGCTGAAGAAAGAAAAGGGAAAAAAATCCGCAAAAACGTAAAGAATGAAGCAACAATATAAAGAATGTCACAAGACAGACCATGATCATTTGCTAAATGAGTGGAATGGAAAATAAGTGCAGTGAGTCGAGAGGCAGGAGCAATCACCTAGAATCTGATTTGAGCCACTTTCCATCTAATTTAGCTCATCAATCACCTCACCCTCCCACCTACTTACTGTAGGAAGTTATCACAGAAAATGAAAATCGCCTCTCTGCCTACTCATAACTCCCAGATGTCGGTCCCAGAAATGTACGCCCACTAGGTCTCAGACCACTCCTGCTCATTTATTGGGTCCATCTCAGGAAAAGAGGGGGGAATGGGGACATTTACACTGGATGCTTTTCTTTCTCTAGATGAACTCAGCATGACACGGGAGAGTGGGAAAAATCTAATGGTGTGTGCCTCAATATAAACTGCAGCCACCTGGTAGCCTAGCGGTTTTCCTGACTTCATGATTCCTTTCAATTCTGAATTTCAACCTTTCTGAGCAGTTGTCAATAGTCAAAAATGAACATAAATTTAAGCATACTACAAATACCTGTTCAGGTAAAAATGAGGCCACATTAACATCTCACAGCCTCCCACTGGCTACTTCAGCAATTTCTTGCATGCTCTCACTCACACATTCTCCCATGGTACCCTGCTCTTCCTCTCTTATGAGGGTCTTCCTCTTGAGGACAGTGCCTAGCCATGGACCCTGTCTCTAGTATCCTCCTGGAGAAGGCTATTTCCTTTCCCAGGGAGCCACAGCCAAGGCCCTGCAAGGCAGCAGCAGCCCTGGCTACCTCAGTACTTCTGCCCTGAAAGCCATGCTGGGATGCTCCATGCAGAAATGCAGATAACACCCTGTAACACCCTTCTGCCTAATGCTGTCACCCTCTACTGCCTAGGTTGAATAAGAGTGAAAGATTATTGCTCAGGTCCGAAGGAAGTATCTCTGACCAGACCCTGCCTCCCTCTCTCACTCCCTCCCTCCCTCCCTCCCTTCCCTCTTTCCTTCCCTCTTTCCTTTTTTGAGACAGGGTCTTGCTCTGTCACCAAGACTGGAGTACAACGGTATGATCATAACTCACTGTAGCCTTGAACTCCTGGGCTCCAATGATCCTCCCTTCTCAGTCTCCTGAGTAGCTGGGACTACAGGTGTGCACCACCATGTCTGGCTAATTTTCTTTTTAAAGATGGGGTCTTGCCATGTTGCCCAGTCTGGTTTCAAACTCCTGGACTCAAGTGATTCTCCCGCCTTGGTCTCCCAAAGTGCTGGGATTAAAGCCACCATGCTGGGCCCTCACCTTCCACTTCTAATCCGTGAGAACGATGTGTCAGTTTCACCTATAAAACATCCCTCATGTCCTCCCCTTCTCTCCATCTCAGCAGACATCCTGTCGGTTGCTTATTAATTACCATCACCTCTGACCTGGGCTTCCTCCAGAGCATCCTAATGTCCTGCTTCCATTCTTGCCCTTCCAGTTCATTCTGCACATAGCAGCAAGAGGGATCTTGTAAAAACACTAAATGGATCATATCTTTCTGGACTTAAAATCCTTCCGTGCCTTCCCTGCTACACTCAGATAAAGTCAAAGCTCTTGGCCCTGACCTAAAAGGCCTTCTGGGGCTTAGCCCCAGCCTCTCTCTACAGGAGACTGTACAGTGAAGGTTCTAAATGCAAACTCCACTGCTTCCCATAAGAAGCCTGGGTCAGAATTCCGAGTCTTCTCCTCACCATGTTTACCGTGGAGTTTTGAGCCAGCTTCTTAGCTTCCCTGTGCTTCAGTTTCTACACATGCAAAGCTACACATCCCATGGATTATTAGCAATAATAAAGTGAGATACAACATGTACAGTGCTAACAGTGCCAGTCAACAGTAAATGCTTCATAAATATAATCAGCGTGGTCTGCTTTCATTTCTTCAAACACATCTTTTCCACCCGAGGGCCTTCCATTTGCTGTCCTTCCTGCTCAGAACGCTCTTCCTCCTCCCCTTTTATATCACCTCCACAGAAAGGCCTTCCCTGACTAACAGATCTCAGTGGGGACTCTCCCCACCTCACTCTGCTCTTCTCTATGGCAACTCTTCATTTCCTTCCTCTCACTTGCATGCTGTGATGAACTGGCATTATTTTCTTTCTTTGGCCATTCACTGCTTATTGTCTTTCTCTTCCATGAGACTCTAATCTTTGTAGTATTACCCTTGAATTCCAGCACTAGAACATCATTTCAACTCGGAAATTCTCCATGAAGTCCTATCACTATTTAAATTGTGAATAGCGAGGAAGTGGATCTTACTAATGTCTCATCTCATGGTTCATTTCCACTTGACTTTTACTTAAAGGTCCCTCTTTCTCTGGAGCTCAGACCAACTCTCTGGGGCTGGGTTGGAAAGAAAATACCACCACTAGCTCAGCCTCCCCCACTCCCCTGAAAGTACATATAAGCTTCTTTTCAAGGACTCCTTGCCCCCTTGGACAGATACTTAACAAAGTAACCTCTGGCGGCTCCTTTTGGCTCAATCTGATTTACCTTCTTTAGATGTTGGCTTAGCCCAGAGTCCTCAGAAAGCACAGCCTGAGGCAAAATCTTACATACGCCTAACTTATTCGAATGTGCCATCCAGGGAAGGAAGATGGAGAAAAGAAGGAAATGAGGAAGGGGTGGAGAACAAGCAGTGACAGGGGTATATTTCTGAGCTGGCTGCCACTGTTACTCAGCACAACTGATTGTCAGATCTCCGGGCCCCATCTTCTGAGACAGGCTGTGTGAATGACAGCTCCTTTGGACACTAAGCCAGGGTAAGAAGAAGATAAATTCCAGGTTGCACATTTGTGGGAGCTGAGCCATCTAGTGCATTGCAGGCCTCAATGGCAACATGGGAGCCCTGGGGAGAGATGACAGGCTGACTTGAGAGAATGGGAGCAGTCATTGTAACAGCCTTTGGCCATTGGCAGCAACAGGGTCAACAGCATTAGTGACCTGGCTCCGTAACCACAAGAGCAGCACAAACCAGGCAAGCAGACAGATCTGGAGTAGGGCCTAAACTGAGTTTCATACTGATGGGTAGGAAGGTGATGACTGTCTGAATGTATTGTTTGAGGATGGCAAGCATGGGACATACAGGCTCACCACTCCTGAAGCCTGCACTCATGGCAGACATCCTTGAACTTTGGCTGAGCCCAAGTACAGCCTCCAAACAATTCTTCATACATAGCTGTAATCACCCACTACATTCAATAAAACACTATGCCTCCAGGAGGAAACTTTGCAATAAAAAAGTTCTTTTCTATATGTTAACTCATTTGATCTCTGCACATTTGCAAGATTCAGTGCAGACGGTCTAATTAACCTCTACTCTATAAACAAGCAACTGAGACCTGGTGGGTGTAAATGGTGTGGAGGCAGTCCTCTGTCACCACACACTGTCAGAGCAGGGATGAAAACTAAAATTTTCTGACATCTGGCTCAGTAATGACCGAATACACACAAGACCATAAACACAGACTGCAACTAATAAATAAAATTACTGAGAATCATATAGTAATTTTGTTAATTTAACAAGAAGGAAAGAATACATTTCTTAATTCCTGTTCTCTTCATTAATTTTATTTTATTTAAGCATATATTGGAAGACAGAAATGAGACTCTAGAAAGGAGAATGACAACAGTAATGCAAATGAGGACAGCATAAGATTAAAAAATTATAATTCACACTTGGAATGATAAAGACAAAAACAGTGCAAAGTTAATGATAATGGTCAATTTCTCAGAGTGAAAAATCCACAAAAGGGAAGTCCTTTTTGGATTCCAGAGAATCTTCCATCTAACCTAGCTCCATTGCCCAGAAATCAGTGTCTGTGGATCTCCTTGATACTGAAGAAAAAGAGAATGCCATTCAAATGACATCTTTTCCAGAACTGGAATTCTATGCACATCCTAGCAAAATAGCTCTCATCATTCTGCATCTGATGCCAGTTTTGCAGATTTCACATCTCAAAATGATTCTAATTCACAGATCAAAGCTTATTTATCTAAAGCAGTTCTGATCAGGGGAAAATGTTTCACTGCAGTGTTACAAGGAATTGATTTGCTAATCTTCTTCTTCTTAAGCTGTGACATTAATTACAGAGAAAATTCATCACCATTTCTACTGACCCTTCATTCCACCCCCACCCACCAAATATACCCACCCAAATGTTCAGAGCTTTGTATATGTGTCTTAATAATCTGTCCTCTAATACTTGGCAAGTAAAATGTGCTATCATATGGTGTCAAGAATGTTTGCAGCTCTGGCTGGCTAAAACTTCACGGATCTGATATTTAAGGCTTCGTGGTGATCTAACATAGGCAGAGAACTGTGCTAAGAACTGACAGATGCGGAAGTGAATAAAACACTGACCCTTTCCTTTAGAGTAGTAAGTTCCAAACTAAAGGACAGAACCCAATAGTGGGTCATGACATCAACTTGGGAAATTATAATGAGAATTTAAAAAAAAAAACTACAATAGAATTGAATATAGTAGAATATATCTCAAATAATAATAAAAGGTATAGTTTCACGAAGGAGTTTGTGTGTGTATGTGGGTGTGTGGGTGTGTGGGTGTGTGTGTGTACATGTATTTCTTACTGTGGGTGATCTAACAGTTTGAAAGCCAAAGTTTTCCAAAGGGGGAAAACCATCATTCAAACACATAATGATAAAAAAAATTATGTATAGTAAATCCCTAGAGTCATGCAGAATCAACATTCAATATATATACAGGATAGCAGAGATTAGTACTGAGGGGGCCTGATATTCAGGCAATGGTAAGATGCAGAGTTTGCTTTCTAAGTCCTGTGTTCCTCATATTACTCTCTGCTCGGAAACCACTGTATGTGCCCCCATCACTACAGAACGTAATCCAAGCTCGGTGCTGAAGGACCTCCAAGCTTATTTCCCACTACTCGTCACCTCCTCCCGCACCTTCTTGGTGCCATACTATTGCTATAATCATTTTTGCCATTTTGAATGTGTTCTGTGTTTGAAAATGTTCTGCGTTTTTCTACTTCTGGACTGTTACACAGACTCTTCCCTCATGCTGGAATGTCTTTCCTTCCCTATCTGACCACTAAATTCATATACTTATAACCGTCAGCCTTTGTTTTGTCTCTCCAGCAAGCTATCTCATCCTCCTTCTGGTAACATGATTTCCTTTCCTTTGAGAAACTCCCTGAAGTTTCAGGTGTTCTGTGGTCAATCATAATGCCCCATTGCCTGTGGCCACAGGAGAAGCTCTGTGATAAACATACAGTGATTGGTTGAAAAAACAGGCATGTGACCTACAGCAGACCATTATAGTCTATCTCATGTACAGACAGGTACAATTCTTTACCTGAATTCTAATGGCAGCCCTCAAAGTACAGTGAGCATAATAATTACCTGGAAGGCTTGCTAAACCATAGGTTGGTTCCACACCCAGAGTTTCTGATTGGATAAATGTAAATTATGGCCTGAGACTTTTGCATGTTAAATAAATTCCCAGGTGTATTAGTTTCCTCCTGTTGCTGTTACAAATTACCACAAACTTAGTGGCTCAAAACAACACAGATTTATCTTCTTGCAGTTCTGGTGGTCCGAAGTCCAAAACAGGTCAAGGTGTTGGCAGGGCTGTTCCTTCTGGAGGCTCCAGGGTAGAATCCATTCTTTGGTTCTCTCAGCTTCTAGAGGTTGCCTGCATTCCTTGGCTCAAGGTGCTTCTCTTGCATCACTCTATCCTCTTATTGCTATCATCACCACCCCTACTACTAACTGTCACCTCCTGTCTCCTTCTTATAAGGACCCTTGTGGTTATACTGGGCCTATTGAGATAATCTAGAATCATCTCTCCATCTCAACATCCTTAACTTGATCACATCTGCAAAGTCTCTTTTGCCATAAGAGGTAACTTATGCCTGAGTCCTTTTGCCTAAGGATTCGGACAACTTTGAGGAGCCATTACTCAGTCTACCACACCAAGTGATGCTGATCCTGATAGTCCAGGGTCCACACTTTGAAAACCACTGAATTACTATCACTATCAAAGCCAGACTTGTATTTTAATTATTCTTTAATCTGTTTGCCTCTCACCAGATTGAGAGGGTGTAGAGGCTGGATTAGATCTTGGCCCTTTTAAAAATTATTTTAATTCTATTTACATTCTCCTTTCTGAAGATTGGTAATACATCTTTCAGTTAAACTGGGGAAATAAGTAAACAGTCTGAAATACTGATAGCAAAGGAACTGTGACGCTAAAACCCCAGAGTGGAAGGACATTGGTTAATAGGATTATGTGGATTCCTTACTGCCAATAGTAAACCTTTCTGCCTAATTATTCTCCCAAGTTTCAAATTTCTCTACTGCTGATAACTGTTGCCATTTTGATTCCCCCCAGTTATTTCCCATTTTTCTCAAATCAAATTTGTGTAGCTGGCCAGCCCATACTGAGTTCTATCTCATGGGCTCTGGATCTCAGAGATAGCTTCACCACACACTCAAGCCAGAAATCTCACCAGCATCATAGGAATAGTGGCTGACAGTTAATCCCCAATTGGTATGTGCTTGGCAACATTCTGAGTTCTCTACAGGCACTTATTCATTAATTCTTATTCATTCTTGTCTTGTTTATTGTAAAAATATCTTCCATAGTGCTTTAAATATAGTATACATACATTCTACATTTCTCAGTTCGTTCAGTAGACCAACAGCTCCTTGAGGGGAGGGATGGGTCTTATTCATCATCTTGTTGCCAGGATGAAACTGTGTCACTTGTACCTCACATTACATTTGCAGTAAAATGATAGAGAGATGAGACCATATGTGAGCAGTGGGAAGTCAGTCAGTCAAGTTGAGGTGGGGTTTAATGTCAAATTGCCTTGAAAAGCAGGCAGAACTAAAACATGATAGAGGAGGCATCTTAGAGCTGTTGTGAAAGCTTAAACAAGAGCATAAATCTAAAATCATTTTAGAGAGCCAAATCAGTAAGTCTCCAGTTTAACAGAGAAACAATCAGACAAGGACCAAAGGCTTTCTAGGAAGGATGATTCTTCGAAGAGACAAGGGTGATTAAAATTGAGTTTGAGTCCATAAAGTTCTCTTCCATCCCCCTGATTCTAGGTGTTCAGGTATCTGTCCTTTGTTCTTGGTGATTTACTATATCTGATTGCAACTCAGAGGTCAAACATTAGGCTCTGCCTTCTTTTCCATTCGGATTCTAAAATCAATATCTTTACTATGATGCTTATTCCCAGGATTAATTTATGAAATTGTATGATGTGCTTTGAAGACTGAAGGCTTCTTAGAGAGAGACGGAATGTCACCTTGTACTATCAAACTAGTGTATTAAACAGTTACTTCCTTAAAAATCAGAAGTTTGTTGGTTGCGATGCTATTAAATCCTAACCTACAAAAGCAGCACATGATCATTTCAGTGGTACAAAGGCAAACTAAAGATAGCAGACAAAAATTGTTGCAACATAAGAGAAAAAATGTAATCTAATATTTTAACCATTTAGTTATATGCCACATGAAAATAAATCTTTACAAAGAATAAGTTTTAGCACATGCCCCATTTGTCTGATAGGGTACCTAACATGTGCCAAGGACTGTGCGATACTGTGATGAACAAAAGAATCCCTACAATGATGGAACCAACAATCTAGTAGACAGGATGGATATTTAATAATTATGAATAATTAGTACATAATCACAGGACAGAATAAAATGAAGGAATTCCAAAGGCAATGTGAACATAGAACCAAGTATGGAGCATACCTGAGGACCCAAGAGGCTCTCCAGAGGAGATGATATTCCAGCTGATATTTTAAGGGTGAATGAGAGGCTGACCAGCTGCACAGAAGGAGAAACTAGCATTTGATTGGCATGATAGATAAAGGGAGAGTGGCAGGGAATGGGATGGGAACTTGGAGGCCTGTTCAAGAATGTTCAACCTTGACAAGGTAAAGGGGAAGAGGTGATATATTTGTTTGAACTGAATCTCTCAGCATTTTGCATTTCAAGTCTTCTAGTTCTAAACAACTTTCTAGAGAGGCGGCTGCTCTTTATGAAACAGAGTATATGGACAACAGCCTTGAGAACCTTAAATTCAACGCATTGTGTACAATATAACCATGATTCTAAACAATACTTGTTAAAGGTTGTTTTTTTTTTCAAATAGGCATGGCATTGTTAAAATTTTTTAAAGATAATTTGGTAACTAGATAGAGACATGACAGATTTTTCTATTGAAGTCTTTGGTTTATGGATACACCCCTAGTGTTGGAAGGAAGCATTTGTATTTTAAGATATCTTTCCTAGGTTTGTTGCAAAGTACATGGACAGCATATCCCCATGAAGATGACAACACAGTTCTTCTAAGATATTTTTAGTGTATTTATTTATTTTTTAGGCAGGGTCTTGCTGAAGTGCAGCAGGAGTGATCACAGTTCACTGTAGCCTCAGCCTCCCAGGATCAAGTGATTTTTGTGTCTCAGCCTCCCAAGTATCTGGGACCACAGGTGCGTATTACCCCACCTAGCTAATTTGTTTTTTTATTGTTGTTGTTGTTGTTGTTGTTGTTGTTTTGTTTGTTTGTTTCTTTGGGGAGACACAGATCTTGCTTTGTTGCCCGTGGCCCAGGCTGGTCCTGAACTCCAGGCCTAGAGTGATCCTCCCACCTCAGCCTCCCAAAGTCTTCTCAGAAATCTTATTATGGAAACTTTAATCAAGCTCTTACTACATATGAGACACTCTGCTTAGGGTTCTATGCATATCTTCCATTTAACCTTCACAATAACTCAAGGAGGTAGGCACAATTATTATTCTGTTTATCAACATTGTCAGCTGAAGTTTAGAAAGGTTCATAAGTCTTTGAGGCTCACCCAGCAAGTCAGCAGTAAGGCTGTTAATCCCTCCCGACTGTTAACCAGGAAAACTCTACTTCTGTTAATTCTGATCATTTTCTGCTGAAGGGGTTAGGGGTGCTTTTGACTCTTTTTTTGTTTCCCTTTGAATTACCACCTAATGGTTATTGCTACAGTGTTTAATAAGCAATGCATTATCCCTGGGCAGTGGAATTAATATCATTACTCAGAGATGGTAAACAGAAGTTTGCATTTGTGCACTGCCTGGAGGTGGAAGCATCAATAAAAGCCTGAGGTGGGAGGAAGAGATGAATGTGCTGGCTTGAATCAGAGGCAAGGGATGCAATTTGATGTGGGGTAATAAGAAATTCTGCCTGGGCTAGCAGAGAAACACAATCCTTTACCACTCCTAGCCTGAACTGCACTGTTAAATTTCTCCTAATACTGCTTTTCTTTCCTCCACAGGGCATAAAATTCCCAGCCCTGCCCATCACACCCACAACCCTTATGTACACCCAAGGGTGCCTGGCATGCAAGATTCGAGGAGCAATGGGTTACAAGTTCCTTTGAGAAAGTTTGCTTGGGGACCAGGAATTTTAATCTACATCCTAGGACCAAAGATATTTAAATTTAAAACTTCCTACCAAATACAACCACAGCTAAGAGAGGGGCGAATGTCATATTACAGAAATTGGTCTGCAGCCTCCAAATGGCCAAGTGGCAGCTTGTTATTCATGATAAGGAGCAGCTTGTTACTAAAGGTATCCACGTTAACCCCACGCATTGAGCAGAACAAAGGATCATTAATGATTCCTAGATTTGTCATGTTAGACTTGGGGGACAATGATTAAAGAGCATCTAGATATGCTTTCCTTGTGACATTTCTTATTTTTAAACTCCAATATAAAAATATGTGTTAATTGTTATGATTTGTGTCACATGCTATGCTCCAGGGCTGGACAGGAAACAGTGTCCCCATTCTACTATTTTATAATGAGCAATAAATAAACAATAAACAATGACGATAAGAAAAGAACCACTTTCCAGGATCATATGATTAGTTCTGACATTTGGGAAATTGCTTTATTGCCAGAAGTCAATTCCTGCAATTGCAAGCATCTTCCACACATAAAATTAATAATGTGCCCAGCTCCCCTCCCACCTCCATTTTATTGTATGAAGATTGGACCTCCCACAGCATATAAAGTCACATTTTTAAAATAAAATTTTCTTCCTTTATAAAATATATAAGGAAATGTCTCACAGAGTTACAGAGACCTTTGAAAACACATTTTTCCATTCCTTTGCTTATTCGGCCAATACCTGTTTGGGTACCTACTAAGTGCCAGGCTCTTTTCTAGAGTGAATATGACAATGAGGCAAAACAGACAATAAATAACATTCCAAATGAACAAAATAAGTTTGCTAGTAGTAAGTGCGGGAAGGAAATGAAGTAAGGCAATGTGATAGAGAGACAGATCCTTCCTCATGTGGGGAGCAGTCAGAGAGGGACTCTCTAGGAAGGTGACCTTTAAGCAACGAGTAGAATGACAAGAAGGAATCAGCCATGAAAAGATCTGGAGAGGATCATTCCTGACAGAAGGAATGGCAAATGCAAAGACCCAGTGCCAGGGACAAGCCTGGCTTGTTCAAGAATACATGAAGTTCCATGACCCGAGGGGGGTGAGGAGGGTCCAGTGGATAGGGGATGAAGTCAGGGAGTGAGGGCAGGAGCAGATCAGGTGAGGTCTTGCAGGCCTAATGAGGACTTAGGATTTTATATTCATGAAAGGACAGCCATTGAAGGTTCAAAGCTCAGAAATGATAGATTCTAACTGACATTTAAAAAATTACAGCTGTTTGGGGGTCATGGGGGAAGAAAGTGGACCAAATTGTGCTCCACTCCACGATGTCATTTCCCTTACAGATGCTAAGGCCCTGTCTTTGTCGATATGGGTAGTGATTAAGAACATAGTGCTAGTCAGAAAACCTAGGTTTGAATCCTTGCTCTGCCATCAATATGTTACGTGATGTTAGGGTCTCCACTAAACTTACTAAAGTCTTCATGTAAAAACTATAATAATTCTTCCCAGGTTCTTGGTGAAAATTAAATGAGACAAAACACATAATACAGAGTAGTGTTAGTGCCTGGCGCATGATACAAATTCAGGGAATAATAGCTGTTGTTGTTGTTATTATTATTATTATTATCAAAATTAGGAGGAAGAAAGAGAAGCACAAGGTGGAGCACTAAGCAACTACCCTGATCGTTCAGGCGAGAATACAGACTTATGGGAGACAGGATGGAGGTTTCCATCAGCATAGAGCATCTCTGTGCACTAGGCCCTTGGATAAATGTCACCTCTTTAATGTCCTGAAGACATTAGGTAGAATCTAGACCAAAACAGAATTTTGGAAAAACTGGAAATAATTCAAATCCTCACCAAGAGGAACATGAATCTTGATATCATGGATGCACCTCACAAGTATGTTGATTGAGAAAAGCTAGACAGGAGAGACTACATGCTGTGTAATTCCACTTAGATGAAGTTCAGGAACAGGTGAAACTAACTGGTGTTGGCAGATATCAAAGCAGTGGTAATATTATAAGGGAATGTATTTGGAAAACATTTGGAAGAGGCACAAGGGAGCCTGCCAGGGTGCTTTAAAGTGTTCTATAACTTGATCTAGATGGCAGTTACATGTGGATATACACCTGTAAAAACATCATCAAACCATATAATTAAATTAGCATACTTTATAAACTTTACTGATGTATGTGTTATACCTTAATTAAAAAAAATATTTCAGGGGATCAAAAAGTCAGCTATATAAATAAACAAATGGTAACTGCTCTTTCCAGGAAAACTGACCTCAGGATGATTCAGGAGCCAGTTAATTTCCAAAGCGACTTCCCGTTTCTATGTTAAACAACTCTGCCCATACTGTCAGCCACAGCAGTGGCAACAAACCGCAGGGCAGGTGACAAGAAAGCTTGGCTTAGCAGCAGGACACTGGGGAAGCATGTTAAACTGGGGCCATGACCAACTTCCCCAAAACCTCTCTGGTGACTGACGGTGCCTGCTTAGTGCCTTCCCTTTCAATTGTGCTGAATTTGTCTGCATGAAATGGAAACTCAAGGTGGCAGGATCACTTCTTTTCAATATTAGAAATATACCTCAAATATCTGTGTGCTCTGTAAAGAATAAAAATAATAACAGGAGGCCATGGAACAACTGAAGTATGGAACATGTATTTAAAAAGCATTTTCTGGTATTTCAATAAAGGAAACTCAGAGGGCTTCCAGTATAAGAGCAGGATCCAAATGGACTCATTTTCCTGATAGAGTGACCCAACCCACAATGCAGTCATTAAGCCCCATTGTGTGGCATTAAAAAATGCTTTTGAGCTAAGATCAGCCAAAAACGCGCCCGGGGCAGATTTTTATGACCATACCATCACAACCTGAAATTCAAATTGGTGAACTAGCTAGAAATACATGCTCACTAGTATGGTTCAGAGTTTTTCTGCATCTATCTCAGTGAAAAATGGCAGCAAAGGAAACCTTATTTTCCTGGAAAAACACTATCAAATAATAAAACAATTCATGACCAGTTTTCACAAAGAAATAACAGGTCATACATAATTGATTGCCTTTAGTCTTTGTCTCTGGGTATTACAAATCACAGTTACTAAGTATGGAACAAGCTTTCATTCTGGATCCAGGCTGTCCATCTTGGCACTGCCCGAAACGGCTTGAGCACCTTTATTGCACACTTTACTGCATTGTTCTTCAGTTGCTTCTTCAGTGAAGTTCTCATATTCCCAACAATGTTATACCCTCCTTCTTTCTGTGTGTTTACTCACTGTCCCTGATGGTAGGCAAAAAGTAACTTCTTCTAGAAGGGAACTGATTTAGCCTTACGATCTCACCTCAGGCTTGCAAGGCAATACACACCACCCAGGGAGATAAAACATATTCCTATGAAATCATATCCTAACTCTCTCCATTAAAACTCTAGAATTGCACTACATGCAGGAAAGATATACTAAAATTATACCAGTTCTCTGGCTTACCAAACATCAGGCAGCTGCATCCATAAAAGTAATAAATAATTCATTACAGAACTCTTTCTTTGCACATCTCAAGGCTCATAACATTGGTTTGTAGGAGGAGGTCGGAACCAGGGCCTAGAAACGCTGAGCTATGCCTTGGCCGTAACAGGAACCAGATTCCTCTTTCTAACTCTCCCTTTGTATATAGGGCTAATGATATAGACCTGGGCTGCCAGTGACAATAGCCATGAGCCACATGTCTACTGAGCACCCAAAATGTGAGTAGTCTGAATTGAGATGTGCCGTGAGTATAAAATATACACAGGATTTCAGAGACTTAAAGAATATAAAATATGTCTCATTAATAATGTTCAAATACTAATTACATGCTATACATGATAAAATGATAATATTTTAAAGATATTAGGTTAAATAAAATATACTATTTAAATTTATTTTACCTCCTTCATTTAACTTTTAATGTGGTTATTAAACATTGTTTTAAGTTATGTATGTGGCTCACATGTTCATTTGAATGGCAATGATCTAGATTATTCTGAATTGCTATGACAGCTAAGATTCTCTCCTTGTGGAAATGGGGAATTACAATCCTAACAGTTATACATGTTTTAAAGAATGGAGAATGTGGGAGAAGAGGCAGCAATAAAATCACCAAGTGTATTACTCGTTTAGTTATACTTGAATTTTCCTAAGCACATTACAAAAGAAGAAAAACATGCATGGTCCCTTACCCTCCTGAGATAGAAATGAGAGTGAATATGGACTTTAAAATCAAACCATTTCAAATTTGAATTCTGCCTTTTACCTCAGTTTCTCCATTTGTAAAATGAAAAATAAGCATATTCACCTTTTAGAGAATTAAATAAGATCATGTAGATCAAGCACTTAAAGCAGCACTGGGCACTGTTGGGAATAAAGATCTTGGCACTGGAGATGTTCAACCAGGAGCAGAAGGGACATTGAGACCGAAATGTCCATTGGACAATGGGAATCTGAGCCTGGAGACCAATAAGAAGACGGGTAGATGCAAGTGCCCTAGCAAGCAAGCCAGACAGGTGAGAAAACACAAAAACCAGGAAGGGAGCCGGTGTCACGTAAGCAGCTCACACTTCATGAAAACGTCACAGCTCCAGCTGAGCTCGTCAGTCGCTACCAAGAAGGAATAATAAAGGTACAGTGTTGCCAGGTTTTCCAGTTTTCTAAAAGAATCTAGAAATCCAGCTTTTTAAATGTTTGGAAATTTTAAAAAATTTAATTTAATTAAAAAGCATTCATTATTCCAGAGAGAACCCAGGGGAAAATAGTTTAATATCTCTGCTGCCTCAAAGGTCAACAAGATAACTTGTCAGAATTCTACCATATGAAAGTTAATGCGGATCTCAGATGAAATTCCCACAAGCTCCCAAAGAGTTGAGCTGCCAAAGCTGGAGAGGGAGATTTACCTCTTCCTCCTCTCCAGCTCTTCATGAGGCAGGCACACAGTTACTACGGCTACAGATGTCCCAGTGGTCTTTCCCGTTCCCCAGACCCTGACCTGGATGCTATGCAGAATGTTTCAAAGAGAGCTGCAAAAGCACTAGGACTTTTTGCAGGAGACACGTGACATAATCCAAGGCGCTAGTCTGGCTATTATTCATTGCCTACTTTAGGTCTCTCTGGAATACTGTCTGTTTCCATTTCAGGCACTCTCAGCTACTATCCATTTTGGTTAATAAATGATCATATTGTGTAAATGTGTACACAAATATGGAAAAAGGATTTTTTAAATATCACGCTTAAAAAAATAAACATTAGTGGCCTCTCTGTATCTATTGCAAGGAGTAAAAGGATTTATACCTGAAAAATTAAAATTACAGTAGCTACTTTTTACTCAAGTAAGTGGTTCTTAGCAAATGCATTTTAAAGAGGATGACTTTCCAGTGAACACTTTAATTTTAATTTAACCTTCCCAGAAAATGAAGTGCTTTGTGTAGATTCTTTTGGTTTTATTTAAGGCATAAAAATTAGTTCTGAACTGTGATAATTGTGGGCTTAGGAATGTAATCATTCCAAGTACCACTTCTCACTTGCTTGTAAGCCCTACAGGTCTTGAGTTGCTGTTTATTGCTAATTCGAAGTTGGCAAGTTATTTAACTGTGAAGCTGAACTTGAAGTCAGAGTGTGACGAGATGGTTGGCAGTAGATTGCTTTGTTTTGCTTTCAACAGGTTATTCAAAGCCCGGAAGCAAAATGTGGTGCAAGGCACGGTTCTAGATACATGCTCCTCTAACTCTTAATCTCAATTAAGATGGGATGATGAAATGTTCTAAAGATGGAATAAAATAGTACATTAATCTATAACTCTATCTTGTCAAACCAACCACAGATAGGATACAAGTTCCTATCATCCATCCTTATGATTTCGTTCTTAATTATGGCATTTTGTTGTTCCTGTGAGGACTCAAACTAAATACTATTACTCCTATTTTATTGTTTAAAGAAAAACAATGTGGCAAGCTCTTGTCCATGAAAAATCTTAATGTCCATAATACAGTAGGTGCAGCATTTCTAAACATTTTAGAATTATATGTTTGAATCCACGACCCACATATATATAACCAACATTAACCAAAGGGTCATATCGCTTTTTTTTTCCTTTATAATAAGGATATTCTTTGAAACATTTTAAGATAAGTGAATTCCTGCTTAAGTAGGGGTGCATTTGAAGTGAGAATGCTTGGAATAAAGTTATCATTTTCACACACCACTATGCCTTAGAGTTATGAGCATTCAGATAGAAATCATTGTAGAAAACGTAATGAAAATATGTTTGGCATACGCTGTATTTAGAGAGATCAATAGTGTTTAGCAATTCACAAAATGAATTAAAATTTCACCCTCATTTTGCCACTCGTAAATTTCCATTTGAAAAACAAGAGAAATTATTAACTGCCTATTTCTAATGCGCTTCTCAGCATTATCAAGTAAAACTAACTCCACATTGCAGACTTGCGTGCTGACTCAGGTTCCCAAGGGTTCTGTGGGAATTCTTCGGTCTGTTGTTGCTGTTCTTTATTCTTTATTCAAAGGCATTTCCTAGTGCACTATCTAATTTTAGGCACCTGGCTAGACCTTGGGGATGCAACAATACATGTGGCAGAATCCCTGCCCTCAGGCACCTTACCCTCTCCATACAGCATGTGATGGACCAAAACCAGGGAGAAGGCATACCTCACAGCCACAAGCTGCAACAGAGAAAGGCAAAGCGCTGGTACTACCTGGTGCGGTTTGTCTGTCTGTCTCTGTTTTCTTCTTTTTAGTAGGTGTCAATATTTTACATAAAGATCTAAATTTCTGACTTCTCTTTTTAAAAAAATCAGAAGATCTTAGCACACTGGACCAGAAAGACTACTTGGCAACAATTGACTGAAGCTGTGGGGTGGCGGTATTGGGAGGTGCGGATGATACATGCTTCCCAGTCATCTCTGGTCAAAACTGGCTCTAGTTTGCCAGTGTTCCCATCACTCCCTACAGTTGTATACACACTCCTCTCCATTACCTGCTTTGTCCTCACATTACAGTATTTACATTTCTGACCCTGCAAGAAATAACTAGCAGTCAGAAAGCCTGATTCTAGTCCTTTGTCTGCTGTTTATTAAATATATGACTTAGCATGAATTCATGAATTGCTTAACACCTTGGGGCCCCAGTTTTCTCTTAAAAAAAAAAAAGATTAAAGACAAAGCAAAACAAAACAGGCCTTCTCTGGCACTAGAATTGCAAATCAGCAAAAAGAAATCTATGGAGGGGTTTCCAAACCTGGAAAGCATTAGGCCAAGGGATACTATTATCAGAATTATAGTTTCAGAAGAAATATCTAGAAAATAAAAAATAACAGCCTATATCTGATTATTAACTGTAAAGATCACAAAATACTATCAACTGAATTAAATCTCACGTGACCTCTGAGATAAACATCACTTTAGCCATTTTGCAGATGAAGAAACTGAGGCTGAAAAGGACCGAAGGACTTGCCCCATCATCAAATGCTGACATTTTTAAAAAGTCAACTTTCAGGGTAGCTCCTATAATTTTAATACCTATGAAGACACTATTAACGACCGACATCACATGATGAAACACTAACCAGTAAGATGAGTCATCATTTTCCAACGATAAACTTTGGATCAAGAGTAACAGGTTTTTTGAGCTTTGTTTGCTTGTTTTTCAAGAGCAACACTTTTTCAAAGGTATTACATGTTGTAATATCAAGGAAATATTTTAAGTAAATATTTGTAATAGATATTCATTTGGACTCCTAATAAAATAGTAGAGTTAAAGCTTTTGAGGATCTACTTTCTCATTAAATGTTTATCAACATTACATTATTTTCTTAGAGATTGTCATCAGCAAGTAACTTCTATAAGAAACAAATGTCCTTAATTTTATTAAAGTCTACTTTTATTAATTTCCTCCCTACCCCTAATTGAGCCCCTTTGAACCATTGTGCCATTCAGAAAGAAATATAATAACTCATCTGGCTCATTGTCACATTAACTTTTTTCCAGAAAGAACCTAATACAGTTAAAAGCTTGATTTAAACATGAATTAAAGGTTTATCATTTGCCTTTAAGAACAGACTCTCCATAAGAAGAGTAAGCTCTTTTAATGCATTTACATTTTATTAAACTTACAAAAATGCAATTTATTGGTGTCTTTAGGTACACATTTACTGCATAAAGTCAAATATATAACACCTTTACAGTAACTTTTTTTAAAAAGAGGAGGTAGACTTATTTAAGTTCCTTTCATGGTTCACCATATACAGTTAGAGAAAAGTCGAAATGAACAAGCAGAGGGCGATGAGTGACTTTAATTGCACGGAAGATTTCCACATAGTTAATTTAGAAGCACTGTGGGAAATAAATAAGGAGATATGTGAAAGAGTTACCAGCTCTTGGCGGGACACATATGTGACTGAGTAATGTGCAAACTACTGTTTATACATTGCAATCAGCTAGCAGCCAAGAAAAAAACCTTAGAGATAAGTAAGGATGCTGCCACAGCCATGTGTCTTCTGAACCTCCATATTAAGCAAAGAAACTCAGACTAGAGAGCCACATGGAGAAAACAATGCTGGGGACCATATACTTAGCATTTGGGGTCTAAATATTACCAGCAACTGCAGAAGATCCCACTGCAGACTTGAGTAAACTTTCTGAAACAACACTCTACAAAACTGCTGTGTTTGGTGATGGCTCTTCATAAAAACAAGTGGTTGCAAGAAATCTAACAGGATTCCAAGCTACAGTACTCCAGTTATAGATTTCAAACACTAGAGAGAAATGCATAACATCCCAGCTTTTTATTATCCAAAGTGAAGATTCTGAAAGCAAATAGGATTACTATCTAGCATGGTCATCAGTACATTCAAAAAAAAATAATACACTATTATTCTGGAAGAAATAGGAAGTATATGATCTCCTTACAACGAACAATTCTATTTAGAAAAAGAACATTTGCAAAGCACTTTTGAGGTAGGTTAAGTTCCTAGGAAGCAGACTCCTCATGCATTTAGCTTAAAGAAGGGTTTAAAAAGAATTCTTTGGGGATCAATGCCTGGAGAAAGAAAGGGAAAGACAGGAGGAAGCAGGTGAGCTGAAGGAGAAATCCCAATGGCAGCTTGTGGAGAATAATGAAGATGGGGTGTCTTAGCCCATTCTGGCAGTTAAAAAAAATACCATAAACAACAGAAATGTATTCTCATAGTTCTGGAGCTTGAGAAGTCCACGATCAAGGTGCCATCAGATTTGATGTCTGGTAAGGGCCCACTTCTGGTTTATGATAATGAATGAGATGATCATCATGATGGCTTCTCTCTGTCCTCACACAGTGGCAGGACTAGCAAGCTCCCTGGGGCCTCCTTTTGTAAGGGCACTAATCCCATCCATGAGGGTGGAGCCATCACAACTTAATCACCTCCCTAAGGCCCCACCTTGAGGGTTAGGATTTCAACATAGAAATGTTGGGCTACATAAACAGTCAGATCATAGCACAGGGTGTCCTGAGTGAGGGTGAGAAGGCAGGGGCCTTTTTACCCTGGAGTGATCAGTCACTGGAAGCAGACTACCTCATGAAGGAGGTATGCCTTTGGGACAGGGCTGTCTCTGGGCAGCACCCCCAGCAAGTGGAGTGGTAAGTCCTTAGCTCCTAAAGGAGGGCCTGGGCAATGCATTACAGAGTCCATGCAACACTTCTGTCCCAGACTAGGTAAAATAGTTTTAAGCTCTGGCTTTAAGGACAGTAACCTTTAAGCTTTTCATCTTAGACAGCCATCATAATACAAGGGCCATTTGAGACAAAATGGTAAGATATTAAGAGGTCAAAGCTTACAATGGTCTTATTGTCCATCAGATAACATCTCTAGGAAAATCAGTCCTGTGGCTGTTTGATACCAAATGGCTTCTTAGATATCAGATCTACTGGCTTGTGCTGAAAAAAGACAGTGTGAACTCATTTTTATCTACTCCTTCCCTCTAAATATCCTGGTAATTATTCAACAGAAAGTGAGAAAGAACTCTAAAACCTGGAAAAAAGGAGATGGAAACTGACTAGGGACCTCAGCACTTATGGGACAACAACCTGGTAAGTTTCCTGGGGCTTCCCTTCTATTTCCAATATATCCTAAGCTGGGTTCCAGCGAGGGCTGCAACCCCAAAACAGTCTAGTCTTTACTAGACTTCCCCTTTACTGGTCATTTGACCAGGGAGGGCCTGCTCCCCCTGGTCAAATGACCAGTAAAGGGGAAGTCTAGTAGAGACCTAGTGGGGAAGCCCCAGCCCCAGCCCCTACTCCACCACTAGGGCAGCGATGAGCACTAACATCCTAGCCCATCCCCACCATGTATCTGACAAATAACTATTATCTACGATATATAAAGAATTCTCAAAACTCAATGGGAAAACAAACCCAAACAACAACAATTAATAAACAATTAGAAAATGGGCAGAAAACATGGAGAGACAGCTCACCAAAGAGCATATACAGGTAGCAAGCACACAAAAAGGTGTTCAACATTGTTAGTCATAAGACAAATGCAACGTAAAACCACAAAAATATTGTTACATATCTATCAGAAAGGCTAAAATAAAAAGCAGTGATAACATCAAATGCTGGTGAGGATGTAGAGACACGAGATCACTCAGACATTGCTGATGGTAATGTAAAATGGTACAGCTATTCTAGAAAATAATTCAGCTGTTTCTTTTAAAACAAAAGATAAACTTAGCACATGACCCAGAAGTGGCACTTGTCATGGAGAAATGAAAACTCATTTTCAGATAGAAATTTAAATATGAATGTTTGTAGCAGCTTTATTTGTAATAGCCAAAAAATGAAAATTACCCAAACATCCTTCAATGGATAATGGTAAAACAAACTGTGATATATCATAACAGGGAACATTACTTAGCAATACAAAGGAATGAACTATTGATACACACCTGGATGGATGAATATCATGGAAATTATGCTAAGTAAAAATTAAAGCCAATCGCAAGAAGATACACAGTATATGATCACTTTAAGATAGCACTTATGAAATATGATAATTATAGAGATCAAGAATAGAGTAGTGGTGGCTAGTTGTTCAGAATGGAGTGGGGAATAGGTGTTGATTATAAAGGGGTAGCAAGAGGGAGTCTCTGATGATGGGACGGTGAAGTATCTTGATAGTGGCTGTGGTTTCATGAAGCTACACTTAGGATAAAATTGCATCAAGCTACACATGCGCACATACACACAAATGAGTGCCTGCATAACTGGTCAACTCGAGTAAGCTCTATGGATATCCATTGTACTAAAGCCAATTTCTTGGTTTTTATATTGTATTATAGTCAGGCAAGATATTAACATTGGGGAAAGCTGCATAAAGGGTACACAGGCCCTCCTTGTACATTTCTTTGTTAGTTTCTGTGTATCTACTGTTATTTCAAATTTTAAAGTTTAATTGACAAATAATACTTGTATATATTTAGGGAGTACAATGTGATGTTTTGATATATGCATACAATGTAGAATGATTAAATCAAGGTAATTAACATATCTATCATCTCACTTATAATTTTTTGTGGTGAGACATTTGAAATTTATACACAGCAATTTTAAAATATGTGATACATTTTTATTTACTATAGTTACTATGCTATACAATAGATCTCAAAAACTTATTCCTCCTGTCTAACTGAAACTTTGTCCCTGGTTTTTGTTTTTGTTTTTGAGACAAGGTCTTGCTCTGTCACACAAGCTGGAGTGCAGTGGCAAAATCACAGGTCACTGCAGCCCGATCTCTTGGGTTCAAGCAATTCACCCACCTCAGACTCCCAAGAGCTGGGACTACAGGCACGTGCCAACAAGCCAGGCCAATCTTTTACTTTTTGTAGAGACAGGTTCTCACTATGTTGCCCTGGTTGGTGTCAAACTCCTGGGCCCAAGTGATCCTCCCACCTTGGCCTCCCAAAGTGCTGTGATTACAGGCATGGGCCACTGCACCCCACCACTTTGTACCCTTTGATCAACATCTCCCCATTCCCTCTCCCTGTCGCCCAGCCTCTAATGACCACCATTTCACCCACTACTTCTATGACAAAATTTAAAGTTTGTTTCTTTTTTTAAAATTATGCCCATTGACTGCTCAGGGTAAGAATTCATAAAAGAATTCTAAGTATTTCCTCCTTTGCAATGTGACAGCATCTGCATCTAACATTGGAAAGTGGACTGTAAACCCACCTCAGATGCCCACATCTCCGTTAACTTCTACTCCCCGCCCAATTTCCTCCTCCATGCCCCTTCTTATAGTTGCTTGGCTCGAAACCCCTCAATGGCTTAGCAAACTCTATGCCAGTTCCTGGGTTGCACTTCGACACTTTCTTGACCCTAGCCCACCTCTGTTCGAATCCCTTTCTCAAGGTCTGGTGCGTTAAGAATGCTGCCGAAGGGGTTTTGTTGTCGTTCTCTCCCATCAAACACAGACCGATTCTGATTCCCTGTGGCATTTTGCAGTGATATACAATTAAAACTAAAGCACAGGAGAAGAACCTTAGGTTTTTATATAAATAATTTACTGAATATAAACTCTCTCGAGAGGAATCCAAGTCAGTCTACAGAAAGTGTCTCTCCGTTGAGACCCACACCGTTTGTCTGTAAATTCAGCACACTGACAGTCATTTGTCATCTGCAAAGGAAAAACAATCTATCTGAAGGGGCACGCCATACTGCTATTCCTTTGTAAGATTAAGAAATTTATCCTAATTTAAAAAGGTAACTGGATTCTTATTCTTTTACAAATTAGACTTTAAAACACAGCCACTGAACTGACCAAGCACTACCAAGCTTTTATCCTTCCTTTATTTAAATGTACTGAAACATTAGTGATGAAAGCCTTCATTTAAAGAATCTTGATTATTCTAATATTCATTTATAATATCCATTTCACTACCACATTGTATTTATGCCCCTTAAAAGCTGAAGCTATGACTGCTCTAGTACTGAGTTCTCCAGTGCTTATCATTAATTAAAAGGTAAAACACAATACCAGGGTATCTGCAATCAGGCTTTCAAAGTAAGAAATATAAATATCCAGTAATTGAGAACATTTTGGAACAAATTTTAACAGACAAAAAAGTCCAAAGAGAAGAAAAAAATGTTCTTTATTATTTCAAATTAAAACCAGATCAGTCTATCTTACTGAAAAGTTGCAATTGCCCATGCCTTCCAGGCATCCGTCTAGTTTTTCTGTCATAGCAGATGCTAAAGAAGAGAAATCTGGCACGTCCATTTCTATAATGTTTACAGATATAACATCAGCAATACATCAATTTGGGTTTTCATGGAAGCTAACATTAGGAAGCAAAACATGCTCTGTGGTTATACTTGTATACTTATTTCAGGTCATCCTTTATGCGTGGGGGTGGGCAGATAGATTATTAAATAACGACTGTGCTGAGTGCCTACTAAGCACAGTGGTGTACTTGTGTTGAGGGCACAGAGATGAATAAGAATCCCTACCTTAAAGGAGTGAAAAATCTAGTATTGGGGCCACATAAATATTGTGCGAGTGAAAGAAGGTGAGCACAGATTACGTCCATGGTGAAACAAAAGTTCTGAATATCAGTTGAGACTGACAAAAATAGATCTACTAATGGTAATAGCAAAAATGTCTTGGGTGTCTTTAGCTCCCCAATCAACTCTACCAGTATCCACCCAAGCCACCCCAAATAAACTGTGTGCCAAGTGTCCACGTGCAGTTTCAAAAAAAGTTGCCTGGTTTCTCGTCTTCTGTATTGGTAGGATTTGAGCAGGACACAGATGGCCCACTGAAATGAGAATAATTTGAGGAAGGTTTAATAAAGGGACTATGTATAAAACTCTGGGTAGTATGTAGGAAAACCATAAGGGACATCCAACACTTGAGCTGTTATCATTGCATGACATAAAGGGAGAAGGGGAAGGAGCACTGATCAGAACTTGAATGAGAAAGTCTGGTGGAGAGGTTAACCTCAAGAAGAGCCATCCCCTTTGACAGAGGAATATAGCCAGCTCAAAGGGACCCCACAGGGAGGGATTCAGGGCAACTAATATCTTGATGTCACTCTCCTACCATCCTCCAATCTCCTGTTTGGGTTCCCTCATTGGCCAGAAGACCAAAAAATTTCAACTGATGAAGAGTGTAGGTCAGTAGGTGGCAAAGGATAGCATCCCTGATTCCTGGTATTCAGAAAATCAATCAGCTGCCCACCACAGAGAGCTGCTGTGAAAATTAAATGATTTAAGGCACATTATGCATGCAAACATACCTCAAACACAGTAAGTAAATGAGAAATGTAAGTTTTTAAATATATAATATGGGATTTTTTTCATTATACAATTCAATTTAGCAATTATCTGTGCCTCCCAGCATTTTCTCCCCACGTGAGAGGTACAGCAGAGAGGGAAAAGAACCAACATTTCCTGGGTGGATAGTATGATTGCAGCAGAGTTCTAAGCATCTGCTATATATCCTATCTTATTTCATTCTCCCTAGAAAATATGTGATAGGAATTATTAAGCTCTTGGGAAAGGTGAAGAAATGAAATTCCGATATGTTGCCCAACTTGCTTACAATTAGGAACTCAGATCTATCAAATTCCTAAGCCAATGATTTCTCCATTATTTTATGGATGGGCTACTTGTCCATATGAGATCCTTTTTTTTTTAATCATGTTGAGGAGAATTAGAGGAAAACCTTGCTAAAAGCTAAGCATCTAACTTAGGGCTTGCCATAGAAGAGATAGTCAATAACTGCTATATATGCTGAGGAGGAGGAGCAGGATGATAATGATTGTGCTGGTGCTAGTGCTGGTGATGGTACTGGTGATGGTGATGGTGATGGTGATAATGATGATAATCATAATGACGATGATGATAATGATGGCAGTGGTGATAAATGATGGTGGTAATAGTGATGATGAGAACCACCCCACTTTAACTTAAGGCCAAAAACTTCTGTAACTGACACCAAGAATTCCTTCAATAAGGTTTCAGTATGTAGTTGAAGTAGTGAAACTGATAAATATTTGTTAATCCCTCAAACACAAGAAGAAGCTTTTTCAGAGCAGGCTGTGCAGTGCATTGGCTGGGCCACTGTGAATTTCAGTTTCCCTGTCTGTGAAATGCAGTAATTATATATGTGGTGCTAGAGCTGATGCAAAGAATGAAAGCATCTATAACACTTGGAACAGAGCCGGGGGCACAGTGAACACTAGGTCAAGGTAGCCACTTACTACTGGGGAGGTTAGTTCCAACATGGCTGGGCTCTTGGCAAGTCTTCTTTTAAGGAAAGGACCCAGAGTGGAAATGGCCCCTCTCCTCCTCACCAGCTGTGTCCTCACCCACTCCACTCATCTACAGTTTAGAATCTGAGTGTGAAAGAGGGAAGAACAGGCAAGGGAAGGGGGAGGCAGCAGAGGAAAACAGCTCTTGAGTAATAAGCAGGGAGCAAGAAGAGCAGTTACCACCATGCCTACAGCAAAGGTTTTTAAAATAAAAATTGCCTAAGTCAGTTGAAAATAAAGGGCTTGGTAAACATGCTGATGGCAAAGAGAATCTGTAAAACAGTTTCACTAGAAAAAGCCCAAGATTAATGGTAGAATTTCAATTTTGAACCTTCTTTTAATATGGATTACTGCTCTCAAATACAGGATTTGACATTAATCTGCCAATAGAAGACTCAGAAGGTAACCTCAAGCACTATTTTTTAAGGAAATTTCTTTCTTTTATCATTGGAACACAGCTGAACCAAAATGTTATTAAAAATTATTCTGTCATAAAAACAGTAATGTCAATGATGATAACAAATGCTAAAAAGCAAAATTATCCATGAAATTAAAAATGCTTTATAAACCCAAGGTGACAAATATACTAGGGTGACACTTGACACTTGAGATTTATGTAATGAGACATTACCAACTTTTATGTATAAAATTTCCTGTCTAAAAAAAAAGTATGAAAAGTCAAAAGAAGGCACCAAAAAAAATCCCCTATTGATTTGAAAAATATATATATTTTTTACAATTAATTGCATTTGGAGAAATGCATCAGACCTTTAAATAAAATATACACAACAAATTTTCTGTTTATAGAAAAACCTTTATAAACCTTTAACTTTGCTAAATTACTGCTAAAATACACTGAATAAATAAAGCATCTCTACTCCATGCTCCAGAAATTATCTAGATACAAATACATAAATGGCTAACTAAGTTCAGAAATTTACATAGTAGAAAGTCACATAATTTGATTTATAATATTAAGCTGTTGGTATTTTTGATTAGAAAGGAGGGGATATAGAGAAAGAAAAATTAACCGCAGAATATATTCTTAGCAGTTTGAGATATAAAATGTTTTATAATTTACATTAATGTGCATATTTTAATATCAATTGTTAATGTGCATAATATTTTAATATCAATTGTTGCCTCCTTCATCTTGCTGTCTTATTTTTTAAAAGGTTTTCATAGAAAAGTCTCTATATGGAATGGTTCATCCAAAGAGATAAGTGGGAATTATAACTGGGTAAATGAAATGTTGTTGTTTTAAATTTTATTGCTTTGCTTCTTCTTTAGTAATCATCTTTGCAGTCTGTCTAAACAATTCTCTGTGCACTGACATTTGCAATAATGTGTTTATATCACAAAGTTAGACCCTGTCATTTGATGGAATAAGAGGCTGTATTTTGTAGCCCCCAGACACTCTGCATACCTTACTCCCTCTCTGGCCTGGGAGTGTAATCGTTTTATCATCTGTCATGTTTAATTACCTTTACAGGCATTAACAACAGTTTACTAGAAATCAATGGAGAAGCAATAAATTCATTAGAGTCAGTGGAGTTAAGAAGTTTCATATTCTTTTTCTCAAGTGAATATCTGAGAACAACTAACTTCATCTTCCATAAACCTAAAAAATATATGTGATTTTCATCTTTCTACCAGTTTTTAATCTCCTATTAAAGATTGAGTCACAACACAAAATTGGGAGTCAATAGTTACAATGCTTCCTCAATCTGCCACAAAATTGTGTAACTTGAAGGAAACTTAGGTTCCCTTATGCATGCAAATGCCCTATGCAACTACAGAATGTGTTGCCTACACTTCAGAAGCTGCGGATGCTCCCTGTGGGATCTCTTTTACCAGCCCGGTGTCCCATTCCTCCCTATAGGTGTTGCTGCCAGTCTTCTCCAAAGAATTGCCCTTGAGTGACCAGAGCCACACCCAGGGGTGCTGGGGAGATATATCACCAAACTCGGCCCCCACCCAGGGTCCATAGCTAAAGACTGAATTTGCAAAGGGAAGGTACAAAAGCCTATACCCCAGTCTCAAGGTGGGACTGACCCTGTAGTATGTTCACGCTCCCGAGATTCCCCATGTGATCAGGTTAACTTCATCTGAAACCATACCTTGGTAGCTTCTTCCACTTCCTTATCCTAATTCCCTCATTCCCTTCCTGGTTTTTCCCAAGAGCCCTCTCTTATTAGTCACCTGCACACCTACCTATCTCCAGTTCTAGAGAATCCAATCGAAGACCCTGTAGAAGCAAACACTGAAGAAAAGACAGGCACACAAACGTTCTTCCAGTTTTTGCAGGTAATTAATCAATGATATGTCAGCCATTTTAAAAGGTACTGTCCACAGTGTTTTATAAGCACAAGTTGGGGATGCAGGGGAATCACATGCCAGTTATATAATTGTGTGAAAAGAAGTTCCTAAGATCTACAAAGTCACATCATTTGCAGAAGTCACTAACTGATTCCTACTCTGCAAAGGCTGCAGTTGGCAAGGGCTGCCCTTCTTGACAGATGTCAGGCAGGGCCCTGCACTACAATTCTCCGTGCATGGGGAGAACAAAAGGAGTCTGGGGCTAGCAAGGAAAAAAGAATGACAAGCTGAGCATCAAACTACAAACAGCTCTTTGAAGCTTCACTGATAGAGGTGGTTGTGTTTGTGCAACAGTTATTGGCTTGAGTCTAATAATGAAAGGACAGATCACCACTTACTCTGTGATGTCAGTAATGAAAGCTATCAAAACTAAGCCTGAATGGGCCTCACTGTTGCCCTGTAAATCTAACGTGGACAGTTTAATGAGGGAGGGACATTATCTTTTCTCACACTCCAATTTTACTCACATAAGAAATGTGGCCCACACTGGCAATTAACTTGGAGATTAATTAAATCCAATAACAAATTCAGTTCCTTCCATAGTGCATTCTGATATCGTGTGAAGACACCAACATGCTGTGGGCACTTAGCACATGTTAAATAATAATTACTAAAATAATAGAACGAATTTGGGATTTTTTTTGCAGAAAACTGGCAGCTAACCTCCTCGGTAAATTAATTCCACAATCTGATACAGCTACTCGATATTTCACATGATCTTATTTCCAAACTCTGCTCTATTACTCTGAAACTCCCAACAAACACTACCCAATAATTGTGTTCCTTCCCTCAGCAACTTTACTCACCAATTGTATTTAACATATTTTATTGGGCCCTCTGAAGAATGAGGAGGCAGCCAATCAGACAAAACATAAACTCTGCCCCAGCTTAAGAAGCAACAGACAGGGTCCCATTGTGTCTCTTTCTAAACAAAGGCTGACACTGACAAGGAATGGGAAGAGCAACAGGGGTGCAGGCTTGAGCTTCACTTAGTGTCAGAAGGCCACGTGATGTGTGCTGTGGTTCTCTTTCTTGTGGGTTCCCTAATTCATTCTTAGTTCCTATTTTTGTGCTTTCTTCTCTGAAATAGTAAAGTGCTTTCCTCCTTTACCATATATGAAATTTGATCTTAAGAAATAGGAGTCTTCAAATTTGACCAGTTGGCCAAATGGTAATTCAATTGTTGCCTTGGTGAAAGTCAATGAAATTACTTTTTAACTGGTTGCTGTAAAATCATGTTTCTAAAACACAGACCAAATTAGTATAATAGAGTCATTATATAGATACTACATATGAACAATAATATCTACTCCTGCCCCCCTGCTCCCAAATCAACCTACTCAAAGAAGTGCTTCCTAACAGTCTCACTACCGAGGACTCCATTTATTATCATTTGAGAATGGAGTACATGTTTGAAAACATTTCATCTATCCAAGATTAATGATTAATTCATTTCCTTTTTGCTATTATTAAGAAAGATATATATCCTGTCTGATGGAACTTCTAATAAATAAATAATCAAAATTACATGAAAGTAACATAATCCTTGACAAAAATGGGAAAATATAATATTTGGGTAGCCTTTCATAGTCAGTGTGGTTACAAATACCCTTTAGGAAATAACAAAAAGAGCTTGAATATCTTTCTGTTTTGGAGAGAATTCTATGACAAGGTGATATTTCAGACCTACCCTTACAGCCATTAGTGCAGGAAATTTACATTAACAAATCTTTTATATGACCAGAAGTTCCATCTACCTAAGTGGCACCTTGAAACTAGAAAGAGATGGTAATTAACATCAAACCTCAATGTTCTAAGAATAATCATATCACCTAAAGCATGCTATCTCTGGGCATATCTTCAATTATTAACAAAAATGTATATGCTATTAATATACTTGACAAAGTATATTAATATACACTTGATTTCCAAAAAATAAATAAATAAATGGTAAACAACTGATTGAATTTATTGGATCTAGGTGATCTTAAACTTATATCAAACTGAAAATATATTTAATTCAACTGACCTACTATTAGTCCATCAGTCCATATTTTTCACTTAGGGTATTATTGCAGACCCACTGATAATCATAATGGTTAACAATATTAAGCTCTTACAAAATGCTTTACATGCATTAAATCATTTATGTGAGTCAACAATCTTATGCAATAAGTACTATTACCATCGCCATTTTATAGAGAACAAAACTAAAATTTAGGAAGGTTAAGTATGCACAGCCACACAGCATCTGGGTTTATCTGCTGCTTGGTCTTTCTGGACTAACCAATGAACTTGGATCAAGCTTGATATTCTGTTTCACGTGATGGCCAAGGAAGATACCATGCAAATGCCTGCACATTTGTCCTTAGACGACAAGCTTGCTTTCAGTCCTCTCAGGACTGACACTCCCAGTGTTGTAAGAGACGTATTTAAAATCCCTTCTGATATTTCTTATATCATCAGTTTAACTGCACACAAAATAAGTTAATTGGTTCTAAGGTCTATTTGAATATTTCTCATTGTAGCAGAATTGTGCAAGGAGAAGTAGATAATATCAAGCGTGGACTGTTCCGTGTTTTATAGAAAGTAAGAGTCAGAAAAAACATAACCTAAATAATTCCATTGCACTCTCAGTGTATGCAGAAGTAATGGCATAATGATATATTATTGGCATAATTATATGTTAATGATAAATTCTTAGAAAATAATTTTAATTCTCTAACATGAGAAATTTCTGTTGGCTTAAGGTAAACTTCTAATGCTTCCTTTCTCTCCACAAGGTGGAAATCTTGAAGTACTGGGTTACTGAAAAACCAGAGAAATTTTATGCACTGGCATATTGATCAGTTCTTAGTTTTAAATTATAGACGCTTTCTTGTGTTAACTCAGAGAATTTTCCAAATCCTTTGCAGCTGTGGGTGTAGAATTCCACAATGCTGAACATGAAGAGGTTCCTATTTATGGCAAGTTACAAATTTCACTGTAGAAACTAGGTACAAAAGACATAGATTCCAAAGATTTACCACTTTCAGTATCAAAGAATTTACCTTTCATTTTTAGCTTAGCCTCATGTGAAAATTGATCCAAAATGCTGTTTTAGGCAGAAACCAGCTCTCACAAATTCTTAATGAATCCAGATCACCGATATGAATATCAATTACTGGAATCCTCAGAACATATGAAGGGGGTTAACACTAATCACCAATACACTAAATGGCCCTATCTTAGGCTGTATAGATTTACAGTCTATAATAGTGGTCTTCCAACCAAAATTCATGGAATCAGATATTCTTAAAAGAATCCATTTCCAGATTCTCAACTTTTTTCCTAAAATTGATCTGTCTGAAAATGTATCTGCAATTAAGGAGTCATGGGGATGACAATTTCTGTTTAAAGACCTTGCCTTTTCATCTGCAAGCAATTGTCAAAAAATACATTGCTCCTGAGAAAAAGTCCCAAGAGAGCAAAGCAAAATGGGAATCTGTAAGAAATACAACGGTGGTGGTGCCTTATTTCTCTCAGGAACAGACTCATTGCAAACCTCCTCACCATAACGGCCAATCTATTTCTGAGAAATCAGAAGTGAAATGATAGGCATGAGAAGGACCACAAAGAAGTTTAATTGAATGTGAAAACCCAAGCTGAAAGAAAGTAGGCCTCACCTAGCTGATTGATTAAGCAAATACGTTTTTCAAAATTAACTACAGAGTGGCTATTTTTCATAAACCTAATGAGTTAACTCTGTAGTTCCAAGGCTTGGAGGAAATACATATAAAGCATGTAATAAGCAAGAGAATCTTGTCCAAAAGTTAAAAATCATATTTTCAGAGGTGTATTGAAATTTTGAATATTTCAGTTTTCCCAGCTCTGAGTCTATCAGGTTCAATATGGTATCTCTAAAAGAAAGAGGAACAGGTATAATTAATAGGCATTTGAAAAACCTAGGTAAGTCTTTGGTGTACTTCCCAGGAAAGAGAGAAATTAAATATCTTAAGCGACTGAGCCACAAGTTCTTTTTTAAGACAGTTTTTCTCTCAACAAAATTAAAGGAGAACTAATTGAGTTGTCAGAAGATGAATCATAAAAAATAATTTGATGAGAAATTACTATATGATTTTTGGCATAAAACTGGCAAGAAGTTTTAAAATATTCAATGACATAAAAATATCTCCAATCTCATCTACTTATGTATGTGAGAAAGATTTCTCAATGCTTATATCTAGAAAACTGAAAAATTGGGATTGTGCTAAATCCTGTTTTGTTTAGAAACAAGTAATATTTGACTTGATGTAGGAACTGATTTAAAAATTTTAAAAAGTCCTGACCATCTCATGATTAGATGAAGGTTCAAACAATTTAACTTTTATACTTAATAACTGTTCATCTATATTTCTTATATATTTTTGTTTTGATCAATCTTGTGCTAATAATAATAGTTATAAAAGCTCAATCCAGATGTAATTTTTGAAATAGAGGATTATAAATTCAAATTTTTTTAAATGTAATTTTCTGAGACTACATGATTATACATAAAATATTTCAAACATATTACATTGATAAAATTCTGAGACAAATAAATATGAGTTAAAAGAGAGAAAGGAATGATACACAGTTTTCAATGAATAAAGAATTTGTTTTTATATTGTTAAATTGACAATTGTGAGACTCAACTCATTATAGTATTTAGATTCCAAATAGATATACTTAAAAATTATCTAGCAATTTTTAAACATCATTAAGCCAGAAATTATATTCTTTGCAACTCTTTAAACTTATAACAAATTGAAAGCCTACAGTTTTTCCAGAAGTCTTTCAAGGTTCAGAAAGCAAAAAAGGAAAGAAGAAAAAAAAGGATCTTTCTGCTTTGTTTCTCCTGCCTTGTTATTATTTCTGGAATTATAAGATATGCTTTCCTGGCTCCACTTTCAGATTTGCTCTTTGATCCACTCTCCCCTTAGAAATTGGATTTCTGAATATCGAAGGTCTCCAGATCACTGAATTGTGGATATGATAAACTTTCCAAACAAATATGATACTAATTATTTGCTTTACCCTAAGACTCATTACAGGGTTCTTTCAAATAACAATCTCCTCCAGTGCTTTTGAAATATGGTTCTATAATTATAAAAATTCATTTTCCATTCTATTTACAGGCTTTCATTTTTTAAGTCTAAAATACAAATGCATTGCTTTGATTCTGTAGCAGATTTTTTAGAGTAATCCCTTTTTAAGTGTCTTTACAAATATGTTATCTAGTCCAACACAGCAAGAAAAGGAAAATAGAAAAGAAGGGAGAGAGAAAAAAAAGGAGGTAATGAAACGCAATGATGATATCAGAGAAGGAGATGGATAATTTAAAGCAGCAGGCCCTTTCAAATAGAAGATGGCTAAATGTTATTACTAATTCACAATAGGATTAGAACATGAATTAAATTTCATTTGAAAACAAAGATACCTATTGCTTTATATAGTTCCTGCCTCAACAGCAATATCGGCTTGAATTCTTTCACAGTTTTCTATCAGAGACAAAAAAATACCCTAATAAAACAAAGGGAAAAATGAATTTCCCAATGTCTAATAATCTTTGCAACTCTTTTGACCTTTCCATGGACCTCAGTTTTCTTATCTGTAAAATAAGAAGGTTGGTTTGAACCAGTTATTTGAGGAGGGGCAAGAGAGGGGGCCAGGCGGGCAGATGAGAAAGATCACAAGGCGGCATAAATTTTTGACAGAATACCCACACTCTGCAGGACTTTCCAGATTCCTACTCAAGCTGCACCTCTATCCCTATGGATACTGAGAACTCCAGCTGTGGGAGTTTGTGTTCCCTCCTTGGCAGAGGACAAATGGCCAGAAACACAATGTATAACTTTAAAGATCCTTTCCAGTAATAAGATACCATGATTCTTCGGCTATGACTAGAAAACTTATTGATATTCATGTATTTCCCTTCTCTCCTGTCCTTTGTTTTTCTGGCAAGCATCACTATTTGCTCCTTGCTGCCTAGAAGATTATGAGGTATATGCCTGGGCTGTGAAAGAAGAGATGGAGGGAGGGACATATTTGCAGCAGCTATGATGCTCAAGAGCTATATTAATCTGTAGTTCGAAACTTTTATGACTTCACAACTCTCCAAGCTTAAAAATATATACATACATTCTTATATGTGTGTGTATATATATGTGTGTATATATGTGTGTGCATATACACATGCACACACATCCACATGTATATATATGTACACACCCATCCATATATATGACATTCTAAAAGATCCTCTTTTCTCTCATCTTGAAGTCTGTTCAAAGATATGAGTAAAAATCAAAGAAGCTCCTAGACAAAATGGGGCCTGACTTGGTGGTCAGCTGTCAGAGTGAAACTTAATTTAACAGTAACAATAGACAAAGTATGTCAGACTAAGTGCTTCATCAAGAATCTGAACAATTTTCAATAAAATGGCCTTGATGTCAGTTAAGGCAGACAACCCCAGATAGAGAAAGATTATGTAGGAAAAAAAAAAACAAGAAAACATTTACAGATTTGAGGGGGGAATTTTTTCAGCCCTTTGACTAGCCTCTCTATAACTTTCAGTGGTTCTTGCCTTCAAGAGGTTTTCCCACCACAATGAGGGGCTGAGGGAGATGTTTGTGTCCCTGGATCTAATGACTTATATTCATGGCTCTGAAGCCCACAGTCACTCCCATTTAGAAAATATTCTATATCCTTTTGGATTACGCTTGATCTCTTTTTATCTAATTAATTACATCTCAGGAACCAAGAAGTAATTACATTAAGAACTTGGAGGCATGCCTTCAGGAATGTCACTATGGCTTTCTGTTTGTTTGCTTTAAAGCAAACCAGCACTCCAGAACTTGGTTCAGACTAGTAATTTTTATGCATTCAGTCAAATAAAATGTAACTCCTGGTTCAACTCCTGGTTATTAGAATAAGAAATCAGGTGAAGGACATAAAGCAATGTGGCTCAATCTCTCTCCCTCTCTTCCTCTCTTTCTCTTCCTCTCTATTCCATTTTAGTATAGTAATTATAGGCCTCTGAGTTTGAGCATAGCATAGTGACAAACGTTTACTTGTTTCCTTGTTTACTTGAGGGTCAAATGGGATGAAAAGCAGGGAAAGGAAGCCAGGGCAGTCCAAGGCCTGGCACATGTCAAAGCACGGAGAAACCATACAGATCTTCAGAGGAACTTCACTTCTTCTACTTCCTTTTTAAAAAACTTTGTCAGTCTAATAAGTGTTGAAGACTATTTGCTAAAGTGTTCAACAATATAACCGTAACCACTCTGAGACTTCTCCTTCACTAGGCTACTCTCTTAGGCCTCTGTGAACATCTGTGCCATGTGTACAGGCCTTTTCCTAACAGGCCCAAAGAGGATGTGTTTTTATAAAAGTTGTAAATACATTTAAGAAATTATCTGAAGCTCATAAGCCAATTGATTTCCTAGGCAAGGCCTCTCATTACATTAACCATAATTTACTTAAGGAGCAGGTGGGTAGAATAAAGCCAGAGGGAGGAGAAGGGGAGGAAAAGGAAGGTGGTAAGTGATGAAATGGAAATTGTGTGATTAATGGAACATAGATTTTAAAAAGTAATAAAGAGTTTATCCCCAGGGTAGAAAACAGGGAACAACAAAAATAAGTACCAAATTGTCAAAACCGTAAAATAAGAGAGTAGAACAAAGAAACAGAGCAAGGCAAAGAAATGCTGGTTTCAGGATAAGCCTTATTTTAAAGACAGGGGGATTTTGGAAATTACCATTTAGCAGTTTTGTTTAAACAAAAATAAATTTTATGTTGCCTCGTTTCCTAAAAGTTACTTATGACAATGGTTATTAATAGATTAGAGCCTGCAGCTACCCAGGTACACAAACACAGCAGCCTTTGTGTCTGTTCAACGTCTCTTTCTGTGGGAAGTCGGATTTATAGCATCAGAGTTCACAAGAACCCTCAGTTCCATGGCTCCATCACTAATGAAACAAGTCCTGGATTTTCATAGCAAACATCGAGTGTAAACTTGGCTCCCCAGAGCATGTGAACTTCATGTGTGAATTACCTATGTGTGCGCACAAACTAAAAGCAAATTCACATGAAGCATACAGGCAATTTATAAGCACGATCTGTTCTAAAAGTCTGCACAGTGATAGGGATACAGACAGAAATAACAAAATGGGTGTAGATGTCCAGTTTTCTTTACAAAAGATGACCTGTATACTTGCAAGGGCAAAATATCACAAAAACAACCCTACTGCAAGAGTAGTAATGAGAACAATTAAAAATAAAATAGAGAGGCTGAGCCTAGTGGCTCACACCTGTAATCCCAGCACTTTCGGAGGCCGAGGTCGGTGGATCACCTGAGGTCAGGAGTTCAAGATGAGCCTGGCCAAAATGGTGAAACCTCATCTCTACTAAAAACAAAAAAAATTAGCTGGCATGGTAATGGGCACCTGTAATCCTAACTACTTGAGAAGCTGAAGCAGGAGAATCACTTGAACCCGGGAAGCGGAAGTTGCAGTGAGCTGAGATTCCGCCACTGCACTCCAGCCTGGGAGACAAGAGCGAAACTCTGTCTCAAATAAATAAATGAATAAATAAATAATAAAATAGAAGATGATGACTATGTGTGTGCACTTTCATTATTTTGAATGTTAGTGCTCAAAGGAAAGCAAATTTAGTTAGAAGACAAGCTGCTAATAAGACAGTTGTGAAGATTATTAAGAGAACTTCAGGACACATGTAAGAACCTTGAAGGCTGGTAACACAAGTTTTGAAAAAATTAGGCATTTCAGGACATTTTTTTTTTCTCATTTCTGTGAATCAAATGTATCATTCACATAATTTGTACTCCTATTAGCCATGATTAGGGACATATCTGTGCTCACATTAGACTCCTTGAATACAGGGACCAAAATTCATTCAATGTTGCCACTTGGGTGTCTAATATGCTTCATAAATTTCTAGGACAGATATAAGCGAACAAATAAATGATATGCTGAGATAATGTTGTGAAGAATTTGGCAATGGGGAGGAGCATTATCTTCTTCTATAAAGACATTGATTTATTCTATAATGTCATTCAGAATCACAAAAAATAATCAGCTGATACAGAAGAGGAACACCTGCCTCATGCAGAAGTGACTAAAGAGAAAAAAAATCCCACAAAATATTGGAAAATATAGTAACAAAGCAAATTTCAAAGTTGGGCAGCTCTACCAAAAAGAGAAAAAGAAGATATGAGATGAGTCTATAGTGACAGTACTACTGAAATTCAACAACAGGACTTGAGGTCTAAGACAAACTGATAAAAAATTAAAATAATGGCAATTACCTATTGAACATTTACTATGTGCCAAGCACTGTGTACGCATGATCTAATTTAATCTTCATAACAATTCATTTAGGTAAGTACTTGTATCATACTCATTATACACACTAGTCAAACAGAATGATAAAAAGTAAGTAACTTTCTCAAAGTCATCCACCTAATAAGTGATGGAACCAGGACTTTAAAACATGTCTGTCTGACTCCTTAATCAATACAACACTAACATGCATATGACTAATCAAGGAAAAAGAGTTTTGATGTTTGTTTATTTTTCCAATTTAGAAAAGATGAAGGAGAATTCTAGAACCTTCACTTCCAAACAAATAGCAAATGGCTGTTGGGAATTTAAATGTCATGCACATTACCATTTACGTTAGTTTGAAAGAGAATTAAATGTCCAATTTTTAGTTTCTCTAAACAGTTATTCTAGCTTTCCTAAATTTAAGCCCAAAAGGGATTTGACTGTGAAACAAAACTCTCTGTAGTTCTCAGATATGGTTGGGGAGTCAGATGCCTATAAGTAACAGTCTGTTTAAAACATCAACACAGTATATCACCCCAGCAATGAAAGTTCGAAGGAAAGACTTTTAAGGCTAAGAGATAAAATGGAATAGAATCTTTCTAATACACTTCTCTTTGCTATCAAACCAAATTAGAAAAGACTAACTTCTACTAAATAATAAATCACAGCATTTCTAATTTAATCACTATCTGCATTATTGTTAATTTTTGTTCTAGTTTCAGTTTTGCATTTCTTTCACACATGGGATAGATACGCACTCTCATTTAAACCTCTGTTGAAACTATTTCCATTGTCCCCTGGGTCCTCATTCTATTTTAATGTGTCTATCTTCAGTAAAACACAAATAGTTCAGCTCGATCACGCAACTGATAAACCTGAAAGATAATAAACTGGACAGACTAGCACTGAGATTCTAAACGAGATAGACCGGCAGGCATCCTCGCAGTAATGGAATAAATAAAGCATGAATAATTACATTAAAAGACAATTTATGATTTAAAGTTTGCTTTTCCTGTTTTTACATAGTAGGAAAATTAGGCTGTCTGGTCTTCCTTAGGAAAAATCTTCCTTAGAAAGAATGTGTGCTCATTTTAAAATCTATCATAACATCTGATACATCAGCAACAATGTACCCATATTTACCTCATATTTAACTATATGTATGTCTTCTCTATTATATGCAATATCTTCTAAAATATATTAGAGGTTAGTTCAAAGAGTTAAGATTGGTTATAAAGAAGTATATCAGTTGGGCTTAAAACTTCTTTGGCACTTTCCCAGTATAAAATGGCTTCATTGTGTTATTTTCTTCTTCATGTCTTTGAATGTTACAAGGTACTACTCTATGGCTGGTAGGGGCATGCAAGAGGTGGGAGTAAGGAAGGAAAGAGCAAGCCAATAATATGTTTTGAAAATAAGCCCAATCAATAAGTATATGTTGAGTCTCTTCATCACTGTGAATAAAAAGTCTAATAGACTGCCACATGTAGAAACAGAGAAAATGCTGTTTTAGGAGCACCTAATGAGGTTCCAAAAATTCAATGACTTGTAGATTCTTTCACATTCATACTCTGTGTAATGTAACACTATATAGCACACTTAGCTCTCTTTATACCTCAGTATTTTAATGCAAACAGAGATTCTTTTCTCTGTGGCTTTAAACATTACCCAGGAGCCAGCTCCCATGAACCTCTTTCACATTCCTACTCAGAGCTCGCTGAGAAAAACTGTCATTTCTTGTTCTATTCAAGTCAGACTACCTAGTCTCCAGGCACAATGGTAAAAGGAATGTCAAGGTAGCATCATCATTTATTCATATGATTGTATTTCTCTGTTTAAAATTTCACTTTAAGTTCTGGGGTACATGTCCAGACCATGAAGGTTTGTTACATAGGTATACACACGTCATGGTGGTTTGCTGCACCCATCAACCTGTCATCTACATTAGGTATTTCTCCTAATGCTATCCCTCACCTAGCCCTGACCCCAACAGGCCCCAGTGTGTAATGTTCCCCTCCCTGTGTCCATGTATTCCCATTGTTCATCTCCCACTTAGGAGTGAGAACATGCAGTGTTTGGTTTTCTGTTCCTTTGTTAGTTTGCTGAAAATAATGGTCTCCAGTTTCACCCATGTCCCTGCAAAGGACATGACTTCATCCTTTTTCATGGCTGCATAGTATTCCATGGTGTATATGGGCCACATTTTCTTTATACAGTCTATTATTGATGGGCATTTGGATTGGTTCCAAGTCTTTGCTATTGTGAACAGTGCCTCAATAAACATACATGTGCATGTATCTTTATAGTAGAATGATTTATAATCCTTTGGGTATATACCCAATAATGGGATTGCTAGGTCAAATGGCATTTCTGGTTCTAGATCTTTAAGGAATTGCCTCACTGTCTTCGACAATGGTTGAACTAATTTACACTCCCATCTACAGTATAAAAGCATTCCTGTTTCTCCACATCCTCTCCAGCATCTGTTGTTTCCTGACTTTTTAATGATCGCCATTCTAACTGGCGTGCAATGGTATCTCATTGTGGTTTTGATTTACATTTCTCTAATGACCATTGATGAGCTTTTTTTCACGTTTGTTAGCCGAATAAATGTCTTCTTTTGAGAAGTGTCTGTTAATATCCTTTGCCTACTTTTTTATGGGGTTCTTTGTTTTTTCTTGTAAATTTGCTTAAGTTCTTTGTAGGTTCTGGATATTAGCCCTTTGTCAGATGGATTGCAAAAATTTTCTCCCATTCTATAGGTTGCCTGCTCACTCTGATGATACTTTCTTTTGAAGGAACCACTAAATATGGAAAAGAAAAACCGGTACCAGCCTCTGTAAAAACATATCAAATTGTTAAGACCAATTGTATGTAAAACATACCCAATTTAAAGTTTCTATGAAGAAACTGCATTAACTAACAGGCAAAATAACCAGCTAGCATCATAATGACAGGATCAGATTCAAACATAACAATATTAACCTTAAATGTAAACAGGCTAAAGGCCCCAATTAAAAGACACTGACTGACAAATTGGACAAAGAGTCAAGATCCATCAGTGTGCTACATTCAGGAGACCCATCTCATGTGCAAAGACACACATAGGCTCAGAATAAAGGATCAGAGGAATATATACCAAGGAAATGGAAAGCAAAAAAAGCAGGGGTTACAATCCTAGTCTCTGATAAAACGTACTTTAAACCAACAAAGATCATAAAAGACAAAGAAGAGCATTACATAATGGTAAGGGATCAATGCAACAACAAGAGCTAACTATCCTAAATATATATGTACCCAATACAGAAGCACCCAGATTCATAATACAAGTTCTTAGAGACCCATAAAGAGACTTATACTCTCACACAATAATAGTAAGAGAGTTTAACACCCCATTGTCAATATTAGGAAGATCAATGAGACAGAAAATTAACAAGGATATTCAGGACTTGAACTCAGCTCTGGGCCAAGAGGACCTAATAGACATCTACAGAAATCTCCACCCCAAATCAACAGAGTATACATTCTTCTCAGCACCACATTGTACTTATTCTAAAATTGACCTCATAATTGGAAGTAAAACACTCCTCAGCAAATGCAAAAGAATGGAAATCATAACAGTCTCTCAGACCACAGTGTAATCAAATTAGAACTCATGATTAAAAAACTCACTCAAAACCGCACAACTACATGGAAACTGAACAACCTGCTCCTGAATGACTACTGGGTAAATAACAAAATTGAAGCAGAAAAAAATAAGTTCTTTGAAACTACTGAGAACAAAGACACAATGTACCAGAATCTCTGGGACAAGTTAAACAATGTTTAGAGGGAAAATTATAGCACCAAATGCCCACAGGAAAAAGCAGGAAAGATCTCAAATCGACGCCCTAACAACACAATTAAAAGAATTAGAAAAGCAAGAGCAAACAAATTTAAAAGCTAGCAGAAGTTAAGAAATAACTAAGATCAGAGCAGAATTGAAGGAGACAGAGAGACCGAAAAACGTCTTCCAAAAAATCAATGGAACCAGGAGCTGATTTTTTTGAAAAGATTAATCAAATAGATAGACCGCTAGCCAGACTAATAAAGAAGAAAAGAGAGAAGAATCAAATAGACACAATAAAAAACGATAAAGGGGAGACCACCACTGATCTCATAGAAATACAAACTACAATCAGAGAATACTAAACACCTCTGTGCGAATAAACTAGAAAATCTAGAAGAAATGGATAAAATCCTGGACACATACACCCTCCCACAACTAAACCAGAAAGAATTCAAATCCCTGAATAGACCAATAATAAGTTCTGAAATTGAGGCAGTAATTAATAGCCTACCAACCAAAAAAAAAAAAAAGCCCAGGACCAGGTGGATTCACAGCCAAATTCGAGCAGAGATGTAAAGAGTAGCTGGTATCATTCCTTCTGAAACTATTCCAACCCACAGAAAAATAGGGACTCCTCCCTAACTCATTTTATGAGGCCAGCATCATCCTGATACTGAAGGCTGGCAGAGACACAACAAAAAAAGAAAATTTCAGGCCAATATCCCTGATGAACTTCAACGAGAAAATCCTCAATAAAATACTGGCAAACCGAATATTGCAGCACATCAAAAAGCTTATCCACCACGATCAAGTCAGCTTCATCTCTGGGATGCAAGGCTGGTTCAATATATGCAAATCAATAAATGTTATCCACATAAACAGAACCAATGACAAAAACCACATGATTATCTCAATAGATGCAGAAAAGACCTTTGATAAAATTCAACACCCTTTCATACTAAAAACTCTCAATAAACCAGATATTGCTGAAACATATCTCAAAATAATAAGAGCTATTTATGACAAACCCACAGCCAATATAATACTGAATAGGTAAAAGCTGGAAGCATTCCCTTTGAAAACTGGCACGAGACAAGGATGCCCTCTCTCTCACCACTCCTATTCAACATAGTATTGGAAGTTCTGGCCAGGGCAATCAGGCAAGAGAAAGAAATAAAAGGTATTCAAATAGGAAGAAATCAAACTGTCACTATTTGCAGATGACATGATTGTGTATTTAGAAAACCCTATCATTTCAGCCCCAAATCTCCTTAAGCTGATAACCAACTTCAGAAAAGTCTCAGGATACAAAATCAATGTGCAAAAATCACAAGCATTCCTATACACCAATAATAGACAGAGAGCCAAATCATGAGTGAACTTCCATTCACAACTGCTAAAAAGAGAATAAAATACCTAGGAATACAACTTACAAGGGATGTGAAGGACCTCTTCAAGGAGAACTACAAACCACTGCTCAAGGAAATAAGAGAGGACACAAACAGATAGAAAAACATTCCACGCTCATAGATAGGAAGAATCAATATTGTGAAAATGGCCATACCACCCAAAAGAATTTATAGATTGAATGCTGTCCCCATCAAGTTACCATTGACTTTCTTCACAGAATTAGAAAAAACTTTAAATTTCATATGGAACCAAAAAAAAGCCCGTATAGCCAAGACAATCCTAAGCAAAAAGAAGCTGGAGGCATCATACTACCTGACTGCAAACCATACTATAAAGCTACAGTAACCAAAACAGCATAGTACTGGTACCAAAACAGATATATAGACCAATGGAACAGAATAGAGGCCTCAGAAATAATGCCACACATCTACAAACATCTTGTCTTTGACAAACCTGACAAAAACAAGCAATGCGGAAAGGATTCCCCATTTTAAAAATGGTGTTGGGAAAACTGGCTAGCCATATGCAGAAAAACTGAAACTAGAACCCTTCTTCACACCTTATACAAAAATTAACTCAAGATAGATTAAAGACTTAAACATAGGACCTAACATCATAAAAACCCAGAAGAAAACCTAAGCAATACCATTCAGGACATAGGCATGGGCAAAGACGTCATGACTAAAACACCAAAAGCAATGGCAACAAAAGCCAAAATTGACAAATGGGATCTAATTAAACTATTCATGTGATTTTCATCTTGGACAGTATTATAAAAGCCAATCAAATTGGAAAATAATAGTATGTTTTATAAAATGAAAATTTGTAATGCAAGCAGAAGAGATTTCATTACACATGAGACTTATCAAGACTTATATTCTTGTCACCCTAGAATATAACTTTGCATCTTTGCAAAATATCCTACAAGGAGTAACTCTTAAAAATCTGCTGGTGAGGGGAAAAAGAAGGGAGAAAGCAAAACTTCAAAGGACTTTCTAAAAAATGTATAATACTAAGACTTTCATATGACATTCAACCCTGTTCTCTCCACTTCTCCCCCAACAAATAAAACCTAACCAAACAATAGAGAGGCAAACTTGAAATACAAACTTTCTTCCACTCAACACTAGAAAACTGATAAGATTAGGTCTTCAAAGAGGCTAAGCTAAGAATTTTCCTAAGCTTTATATTTTCTGCAAAGACTGAGTTTTATTTCTTAAAGGAAGAGCTTCTGTTTGGCTTTTCTTTTTCTTTTTAAGAAAAAAAAACGTATATAATTATAAGTTTATGGTTATATTTGTATGTATGAGCAAAGTACAGGTAAAGAAAGAAAAACATTGTCAAGAAGCTGCTTATCACTAAATACATAAAGACGGGATAGTCTAACAATGCCAGGTGAATAAATACTGTAACAAAACGGTAATTTAAATCAAGCTCCCAAAATATTTCAAAAGAGAACACATTTTATGATTTTAAAGTTTATCTTCAAAATGAAATATGATCACAGCTATTAACAATATACTGTAAAATAAAATATGCTAAACATTGCTTCTGTTAGTAACCACTAGTTTCTCAGGAAACATTCTTTACAGAGCAACTCTGATTAATGTACCAGTGACAGCTTTTCTTTTTTGAGCACTAACCTTACTGTATGTCATTCTTTTCAACACACTGTTTATAAAAGCTGTAAAGATTACCTTTTAGACATTACCTTGTCTATATCTATGAACTGTCAGTAAAAAATATCCCTTTTTCACCTTGTCTCCCTCTCCATTTCCCAGTTAGACACTGTGTTTTCAGCCCTACGTAGCTTGGCCATCTTAAACAAAAAAATGACCAACACAGGCTTATGTGCAAAATCTGAAAACATTTCTTTCAGAGTAATATGACCTGTTAGACATCTGAAGATCAAGACAGGGATAAGGATTTATTAGGCCAAATCACACAGGACTTATATGTTATGGGCTGTGGAACAGAGCTTATTAAGTTATTTCACTGATCACACAACTGAATGTAAAAGGGGAAACGTTTCACTGATTATGGTCAAATATGATTGTTGCTGCAGTAGATTAAAGGCCTCAAAAGTACCCTTAGTTAGGTCAGTGACCACATGTCACTCTATATGCTTTTGTTCTTCATGGGCAATGTCTCCAAAGTGCTAAATGTGTGAAACTCTAGCTTGAACCAAGGAATGAATTTTAGTTTGCTTTTACCTCTTGAATGGATAAGCACATTGGACATGAAAATCTTAGCGTGTCCTTATCAACAGGGTACTAACAGAATTCAGATTTACATATCAGACACAGAAATATGGGAAATGTTCTCAGTGTTAGATCAAATATGGAATTATCCAAGAAATAAATATTGAATTTCTGAATCATCTAAACTTTGATTCTCCTACTTGCCATCTATCAAGGGAGGAAGAAATGTAAGAAATGGAAGTTGAGCTCCAATTATTCAGGTAGTGTTTGTTAATCTCTCTGGTCACTATCTTACATGGGGAAAAACTGGAACAATAGGAAAATATTTGATGATTCTACATAGCTTTTGTTTCTGTATTTCTAGCCCCTGAGTTTTACTTTCCAAATAGCTAAGGACTGCAGTTCTCAAAAGAGTTACCCTTTCTAAATTTAGAAAATAACAATGGAAAGAAATAATTGTTAAATAAATAAAAGTGTATGTTGATGTTTACCCTATTATATATTATTTACATTTTATATGTTATATGCACAAAAAATTATTGGCATATATTTCCAAATGTTAAAATCTTGGTTCTATCTGGGTGATAGGATCACACATCATTTTTATTTTTACCCCTATGCTTTTGTGCATTTTCTGTTGTTCTGCAACAAGCATGAAATGATTTTATGCTCAATGAGAAGAAAAAAGCCATCTCCCTCCACCGCACCCACTTCAAGAAAAAGAATGAAGAGTAATAAAAGAGAAATATAGTAAAAGATTCTGCTTTGGACACTCTGTCTGTTGTTTTTACCTCCTCTCTATTCTGCTTTCCTTAGCAGAAGCCAAGAGTGTTTGCGGGGCCTAGGTCTGAGGCCAGCTCCAGCGCTGACCAGTGTACCTCCAATTCTCTCTGGGCCTTGGTTTCCTCTTCTACAGAATGAAGGTAATAATGGTACTTACAAGAAGTCAAGAAGAAACAGGATAATACATGGAAAGCTCTTAGCATGAGGCTGGCTCAAAGAGAATACCCAATAATGTTGCTGTACTTTTTTTCACCAGCCTTACCTGATCATAGAAATCTTAAGATTTATAAAATACTTTAAAGCAAGCTTGTCCAACCTGCAGCCCACAGGCTGCACATGGCCCAGGACAGCTGAGAATGCAGCCCAACACAAAATCCTAAACTCTCCGAAAACATTATGAGATTTTTTTTTGCAATTTTTTTTTTTTAGTTCATCATCTGCCACCAGTGTTAGCATATTTTATGTGTGGCCCAGGACAATTCTTCTTTGAATGTGGCCCAGGGAAGCCAAAAGGTTGGAAGCCCCTGCTAAAGCTTACAATGAGCTTTAACAAAGAGCAATTGAATTTTTAAACTGATAGTAAAAGGCAGAGCTAGAATTCAAACCACATCTTCCCACATCCCAGGTCTGAAAACCAAACATCACTTTTGAGTTGGATTGAAACAGTTGTGTACTGAAGCTGCCTCCCAGAGGCTTACCTGCAATTGTTAAATTTCAGAAACTGCGTACCAGCTGTTAAACACAGACATTATTTTAAATTATTATATAATTATATAAATTAAAATATAATAGTTACAACTAAATAAAAATATTTTAAAGGAATAAATATACAAAGCTCATCATGTCCTTATACTTTTTTGTCTTGAGATGGAGTCTGGCTCTGTTACTCAGCTCTGTCACCCAGACTAGAATGCAGTGGCGTGATCTTGGCTCACTGCAACCTCTGCCTCCCGTGTTCAAGTGATTCTCCTGCCTCAGCCTTCTGAGTAGCTAGGATTACAGGCACCTGCCACCACACCCGGCAAATTTCTGTACTTTTAGTAAAGACAAGGTTTTACCATGTTGGCCAGGCTGGTCTCAAACGCCTGACCTCAGGTCATCCACCTATCTCAGCCTCCCAGAGTGCTGGGATTACAGGCGTGTGCCACCACGCCCCTGGCCCTTATACTTTTATTATCTATACTCTTTAAGGTTACTCGCACCTATTGTATTTGTAGAGTGGAAACACTATGTAATAGAGTGCTACGTATATCTCTTCCCAATTCACTTTCAGTAAATTCACATTGGTAGCTTGAAGTCAGCCAAACTGGCAAATGCCACAAATCAAGACTCAATATTATTTTGTTGACTTGAGAGTGATGGAGAATATGCAGATTAACTTAAAATGTGCCATGTCTGTGGCTGTTATATTCTGAATAACATACCATTATAAATGGAGAACCTATTCTTCCAGTATTATAAACTATTATATAATATGTATGATAGAAAGATGCTCGTTCATCAATTGCAAACCTAGACTGGCTATGGATACAAGAATTTGGCAAAAATCAACCAAAGCAGTGTGTGAGAAGCTACTGGCTATCCAGAGTTTACAATCACGAGTAGTGATTATTTTATCCATATTTATAAATTGTATGTTACATGTCCTTTATATCAGTTAAATGAATAAACATACATGCAAGCATGCACATGCGTGCACACACATATATTTTTCCTTGAGAGACAGTTGTTAAACATTTACCAGTATACCACTAAATTTACCATTATTTTAAACTAAAAGGAACCTAGAAGCTCTTAGGCAGAGCCCTACCCTCATCTTCGAATCAATAAGGTTGGGTTATAAATGGTTTTTGCTTCAGTTGAGGATACCAAGTGATGTTATTGTATTTAAATATACTGTGTTGGCAATTCCTATCCTGCAGAATGATGATGTAGGCTCAGAGCTTCAAGTTCCACCATTATTATAAAAAAATTTACTATATGGAAATGCAACTTAGGAAAAGTCAAGATAGCTTTCTACAATCCACAAGAACTATGGAGATACTCGGAGAAGTAAGATATGGCCCCTTCCTGCCTCCAAGTCAGTTGAGCATGGAGGACAAACACATAAACCTAAAATATAAAAGGAATAGCACTGATAGGTATAACGTGCTACATGACGAGAAGGGAGAGATCCCATGAATTTACACTCCAGGTCCTGGTTAGTGGCACCAGTCTCATCTGCCTCGATGGAAGCAAGAGCAAGGAGGAAGTTTCCAGGAAGAAGGAAAAATCCATAAAATATGGCATAATAGGATGAAGGATTCTACAATCAGGCAGCCTGGGCTCAAACCCAGATCCCTTAACTCACTAACTGTGTGAACATGGCCAAGTTACCTGGCCTCTCTAAGTCTCTGCTTCTTAATCTACACAAAGGAGAATAGTAACTCCTGACTCAGAGCACTGTAGTGAGGATCAAATAAGACAACATCTGTGAAGCACTTAGCCCAGTGCCCCATAATTCAAAAGTGCTCACTGAATGAACATTACCTACTACTGTGATGGTTGCTGTTGATAGCCTTGAGAGTTGAAAAGGCTGATTTGGGGGACTAGGAGGGTATAGGAACTGGACAGAGGGATTCCAGGCAGATGGAAGAAAATAAGCAAAAAAACAGAGAGAACATTCAGGGGACCACTTAGTAGTCCTGAGGTAGCAGAAAATTCCTGGAGATCTAGGTCAGGTACAGCTACAATAAATAAGGACACAAAGCTAGACCAAGGTTCTTCCAGAACGGTTCAAATATACATCCATTCCTCATTCTTCTGAGAAAAACACAACAGAATCAGATTTTTAAGATGATACCCTTTTTCTTCTGACAGGTACTGTAAATAGTGCCTCTGATATATTGTGAAGAGCCTATAAGGGAATGATAAATCAGGCAATATTACACATATTCATCAGTACCTTAATTGTTGTTAAATACTAACAACACCTAAAATTGATCTGCACCAAGATTTACCGCTCTGACAAAAATCCACCTGGAAAAGAGCACATGATAATTAAGAGGAACGACCATGGATTTGCAGCAATGTAAGGTGAATGAACAAGATTTAAACTCCTCCCCGAGGGAATAACTGGGTGATGTTTATTCTGTAGATGAACAACGTGATTATAACAATGGAAAAGATTGATGAGATTTTTTTACTGTAGAAATCTGATTTAGCCAGCTAGCTCGGATAATAGAAGGATGCAGTACTAAGCCATCTAGTACCACTTAAAAATTCTTTGTGAAGGACACATCTTCAGTGATCTGAAAAAAAAAAAATGGATTGCAAATCAGGTAGGCACATTAGGCAGCTACAAACTGGCATATAAAAAAACAGCATTTAACAAAAAAATTTCTAATTGCAACGCAACTGAGTTCAGCCAAATTAGAAAACAAAGGTAGGAAGAGAATTCCATTTTTACCAGAGGTAAAGAATTTTTTTTTTCTTTTGGTGGTCTTTTGAGTCTACAGACTGTTATTTGAGTCTAACAGGTTATCATTGGTAATTTATCTTGTCTAGGAAAAGAGGAACGAACCGCCTCGTCTATTTTAATAAACACACAAACTAAAAGCAAGGCTGTATTAGTCTTCCAGAGCCCTGCTATATAAAGTGTCAAGAGCTATCACCTGGGAACTTATTAAAACCTCAGGTTCTTGGGCTCCACCCTAGACCTGAATCAGAATCTACATTTTTGTTTGATTGTTTGAGATGGGGTCTCACTCTGTGACCCAGGCTGGAGTGCACTGGTGCGATCTCAGCTCACTGCAACCTCTGCGTCTGGAGCTCAGGTGATCCTCCTACTTCAGCATCCCAATTAGCTGGGACTACAGGCATGTACCACCAAACCTCCTGGCTGATATTTCTATTTTTAGTAGAGATGGGGTTTCTCCATGTTGCCTAGGCTGGTCTTGAACTCCTGGGCTCATGTGATCCACTGCCTCTGCCTCCCAAATTGCTGGGATTACAGGCATGAGCCACTGTGCCTGGCCAGAATCTGCATTTTTAACAAGAACCCCAGGTAATTCCTTTGAAGTTTAAAAAGCAATGCTCTAAAGAGACGTTCATTCATTCATTCAATAAATTTTCAAGATCTGCAGTGTCCTTTATAGTACGTAGCCACTAGCCACATGTGACTATTTACATTTGTTAGTTATAATTAAATAAAATTAAAATCCAAGGGTTTATTTGCACTAACCACATTTAAGTTCTCAATTAGCACATGTGGCTAATGTCTACCATATACATTTTAATCATCACAGAAACTTCTATTGGACACATCACTGAACAAAAAGGACAAACTCACAGAGTTTAGATTCTAGCGGTGGGGAAGCAGATAATAAACAATAAATGTAAGTGACTCAATTGAAATGATATGTTGGACAGTTAAAAGCTAAGGACAAATAGAAAAAATAAAGTAGCCTTAGAGGGCTGAGGAGGATGGAGAGACAGGAATTATTTTAAATATGACAGGTCTGGTAGTTTCATTGAAAAGGTTACATTAAAGAAGAGGCAGGCTGTGAGCCCCCCAGGTGAAAGTTTCAAAGGGGAAAGCCTGTGCAAAAGCCCTAGGGCAGGCCTTTTACATAACAACAAGGGTCCCATGTGGCTGGTGGCAAGTAAGAAGAGAAGGCAGTGAGTAAAATTGTAGGAGAACAGAGGAGTATGGATCCTAGGTATGGAAAGGGCTTCCTTATCCATGGTAAAAGATTTGAGCTCTTACATGGAGTGAAATAAGGAGCCCTACAAGGGTTTTAAGCAGAGAAGTGACATGCTTGAACCTGATCTCAAAAGCTATTCTAGTTCAGCAAAAAATGGACTATAAGCAAAAGTTATTTTTATTTACTTTTATTTTTTGTAATTCAAGGTCATATTCAGATGTAGAAAGATACATCTGCACTGGCAAAATGACTTTGTTTACAAGTTTTGGTAACCATGAGAAGCTTGTTAACGATACACAAACAGAAGTCATTAAAATGTATCACTCTAAAATACAGATACTTTTTTCAAAGTCCTCTATGAATATGCAGAGTCACAAGGTCTTACAGGTCACCACCCGGAACCCAGAGCCATCTTGGCTATAAACCTTTTTAGCAAATCCTGAGGAATGCAAAATCAGAGATGCCCAATAGCCCAAAAGGTGGAACTCTGCCTGAGTGTCTCAGCCTCAAAATTTGTTGATTACTTTATTACTAGTATATATCTATACCTATATACTTTATTTCTAATATATATATATTTCTTTATATATATGTAAAGAAAAAAAAGAACTATTTAACAGATTTTCATGTCCCCAAGAAATATATATATATATACACATGCTATATTTCTAATATATATATACTATATTATATATACTATACTATATATACACTATATTTCTAATACATATATATATTTCTTACAGACATGAAAATCTGTTAAATAGTTTCAATTTTTTCTTTTTTACGTCGTCTCATGTAAATTGAATTCCTCTACTCTAACATCCCAGTTAAATGCCAGAGCTTTGGAAATCAAGGTATGGATTTTTATTTCTTTTCCAAAGTTTCCAGAAACAATGACACATTTTACCCACAAGTGACAATATTGTTATGTTGTAGATAATCCAGCTACAGTTCTATGAACTATAGGTCACTGTAGCCCGTCTACAAAATGCCATCATCAGCCTCAAGGCCTGTGTTCACTAAGACAGCCACATGAAAGTTATACTGAACAGACAACCCTAAAATGACTGAGAGTCATCGCCTGTGATTTACTCCCTGGGGACCACCACCAACAGTGATCCAGCCAGAATTCTGGCAGGAAAATAGAGTAAGGTCACCTTCAGTAAATGAAATCAAATGAACAATAAATCAAGGCATGTTGGGTCACTGGGAACTAACTGCTCAGATGCTCATGGCAGGTGAGTGAATCAAGTAGCATCATTTTAAAGCAACTGTGCATAGCATTTTTGAGCTACAGAACATAAGAGATTTTAGCAACCAGATGATTATCAATGTGAGTGATTGGAGTCCAAAACTGGAGCTGCACTAATATTATTTCATTCATGTATTCCTTCATTCAACAAATAGATATTAAGGATCTCATATAGGTAAAAAATGTCCTGTCTGCTGAAAATACAGAAATATATATACAGTAAACATGTCCACATGAAACTTAAAGTTTCAGTTTTAACTTCCTCATGACTCCCTCTTGGAGCCAGGAACCTTCCAGAGATAGGAGATCTCAAAAGGTCTTTTATGGATTGGAAGGATTCAGAGACTGTTTTAGAGTAATAACGAACATGAGGTATACTACCAGAAGGTGAATCTTCACAGGGTAAGAGTTGTATGTAAGCAGTAAGTTTTATATTCTCTACCCTGAAGCCAGAGCACCTAAGAGCTTCTTTTATTTCTCTCATCTACCCACAGAAGTCACCCCTAAGAGTTGAAGCACTCTTCCTCGTCCCATCTCATTTCTGGCACAGCAAAACCAGAAGAGCAGACAAAACACATTCCCAGAGGCCAGACGTATTAACACGCTAGAAGTAAGCAAAGGGGCTAATAGACCTAAACAATCAACTGTGGGGAAGAGAAGATCCTCTCCGTTGCAAACAGAGCTAAAAGGAACAGCCTAGAACAGAGACTGGGAAACTACCACCTACAAGCCAAAGATGGTATATTAGCTAGGCTTCTCCAGAGAAGCAGAACCAGTGGGACAAATATAGATATACAGAAAGAGATTTATTGTGAGGGACTGGCCCAGGCCATTATGGAGGCTGAGAAGACCCACGATCTGCCATATGCAAGCTGGACCACATGGCACGAGGAGAGACAGGAGTATAAGTCCCAGTTCAGAGTCAAACCAAAGGCCCAAGATCCAGGAGCTCTGATATCTGAAGACAGACAATGATGGATATACCTGCTCAGAGACAGGAAATTTGCCATTTCTCCATGGTTTTGTTCTATTCATGTCCTCAAGAGATTGGGTAAAGCTCACCCACCTTGATGAGAGTGACATTTACTCGACCGATTCAAACGCTAATGTCTTTCAGAAACACCCTCGCAGATACACCCAGGAATAATAAGCATCTCTTAGCCCAGTCAAGTTGACACAAAATTAACCATGGCATGTGTGCTGCCACCTATTTTTGTTAGCAAAGCTTTACTGGAACACAGCCACAGTTATTTGTTTACATATTGTCTATGCCTGCTTTTGATACAAACTCTGCTATTCGATATAGTAGCCACTAGCCATGTGCCCTGTCCAAATTGAGACATGCTGTAAGTGTAAAAGACACACCAGACCTCCAATACTTAGTAGGAAAAAACTGTAAAATACTTTATCAATAATTTGTATATTGATTACAGGGTAAAAACTAATATTTTTTAAGTTTTCAGCTAAGTAAAATATTAAAGTTAATCTCATGTTTATTTTTACTCTTTTTAATGTGGCTACTAGAAAATGTAAAATTACATATGGGATTTGCATTTGTGGTTCACAGTATATTTCTACTGGACAGTCTGGCACAGAAGAAAAGACTCTAGTATGTATACAGAGCTTGGAGACAAGTTGAATAGAAAAACTCTGTTCTTACTCTACCTTCCACTTCATCTCTGTTTTTAATACTCCAACCCCAGGTCTTTCTTTTAATAATTATCCCAAATTAACAAACTCACAAATCTGAAATTCTTATAGGTCACTATTGCTGAAAATTCAGTAGAAGAAAATATGTGTACATCAGAATTTCACACAAAGATGGGTCAGTGGCTGGGCTGCACAGTGGACATTTGCTGCCTACCAACGTTCTTTCCACTACAGCAGGACTCTAAGCAAACTCCACAAGGGCGACACTCTGATCTACATAGATGTTCAGCAAAGGTGCCAAGTCCGTTTAATGAAGAAATAATAATCTCTCCAGCAAACTGTGCTGGAACAACTGAATAACCACACATGCCAAGAATAAATCTCGACCCCTTCCTCACACTATATATAAAAATTAACTCAAAATGGAGCAATGATCTATATGTAAGTGCTAAACTATAAAACTTTTTGAAGAAAGCATAGGGGTAAAATCATTACCCTCACATTTGGCAATGAATTCTTACATATGACACCAAAAGTACAAGCAACAAAAGAAAAAATAGATAAGTGGTACCTCATCAAAATTAGAAACCTTTGTACAACAAAGACATTATCAAAAAGGTGGAAAGACAATCTACAGAATGAGAGAACATATTTGCAAATCATATATTTGACAAGGGTCTCACATCCAGAATATACAGTATAAGAAATTCTTACAACTCAACAACAACAAAAACAAAAAACATTTCATGGATAGAGAACTCTAACAGACATTTCTCCAGAAAAAAATATGCAAATGGCCAACAAACACCTGAAAAGATACTTATCATCAGTCATTAGGGAAATGCAAGTGAAAACCACAATGACATGCTACTTATCACCTGATAAGATGACCATGATTTTCTTTAATGGAAAATGACAAATGTTAGTAAAGATATGGAGAAATTGGAACTTTCCAATAATGCTGGTGGGAATATACAGTGGCTTAGTCACCGTGGAAAACAGTTTGGCAGTTTCTCAAAAAGTTAGATATGGAATTACCATGCACCCCAGAAATCTCATTTGTAGGTATAAATCCAAAAGGTACCTGAAAACAGGTACTATAACAGGAACTAAAACAGGTACATGTGCATACACATTCATAGCTGCACTATTCACAACAGACAAAAGATGGAAAAAGCCCACATGTCCATCGACACCCATCAATGAATCAAAGGATAAGTAAATTGTAATATATCCATACAATGCAATATTATTCAGCTCTAAAAAAGGAATAAACTTCTGATACATCCTATAACCTGGGTGAACCTTGAAACATGCCAAGGGAAAGAAACAAGACACAAGAGATCATATGTTGTATCATACCATTTACATAAAATATCCAGAATAGGTAAATCCATATAGACAGAATACAGATTGGTGGCTGGAAAGGGTTGGGGGAAAGGACAAGAAACTGCATTGAAATGAGGCGTTTTGTTTTAGAGGGATGGAAATGTTTTGGAACTGGATAGAGGTGGTGGTTGCACAGCACCGTCAGTGAGCTAAATGCCACTGAATTGCTCACTTTAAAATGGATTTTTATATGAATCTTATCTTAATAAGTTTTAAAATCACATATTTTTTGCATTCCACACATCACAATTCTGATTTTTTTAAATGTAAAATCCTCACCTCTCCTCCAAAAAAAATTATACCACAATTGACACTAGACTTTGTTAAACTACCCAGAATTTACTTTGCATATATTGTTCTTCGGCTCAAGTTAGTCAGAATTAGTTTCTGTTGCTTGCAATCAAATAACTTTAATTGGTATGGTACCTTAGTATGTCAGTCAGGAAACCTGAGGTCTAATTCTAGGTCTGCATCTAATTAGCTGGTAATCCCAGGAGAAATTATTTAAATTAGCTTGGCTTCAGCTTCCTCATATGTAAATTGAAAGGATTAGACTAAATTATTCCTGAGGGTTTAAAATTCCATAAATGACATAAAATAACATCTCCTTTTTAAATATTATCCAAGAAGAAGTAACTCAGATAGTGATGGTTTGACATTTTTCTAGTAAAAAGTAAATTTGGAAGGTAGGCCCTGCTTTTTCCCTAGCTAGTCCCTCCACCTCACTCTTCTGGCTCCTCTAATGCTTAGCCTGCATATTCCAATAGATAAACTCCCTCAAAGGTGTTCAGTTTCATTTCACTGATGTGAAAGGGCAAATCAAATGAAATGGTTAGAGACAATGCTCAAAATTTAGATACAGTTTCCCAACTCTATTAGGTCATTCTTACATTGCTATAAAGAAATACCTGAGACTGGGTAATTTATAAAGAGATTTAATTGGCTCACAGTTCTGGAGGCGTACAAGCATGGCACGGGCATCTGCTCAGGTTCTGGGGAGGCCTCAGGGAGCTTTGACTCATAACAGAAGGCAAAATAGGAGCAGGCCTTTCACATGGGGAAAGCAGGGGCAGGGCAGAGTGCGGGAGGTGCCACACACCTTTGAACAACCAGATCTCCAAAACTCACTATTGTGGGGATAGCACCAGGGGATTCATGCTAAAATCAGCCCCATGATCCAATCTCCTCTGACCAGGCCCCACCTCCGACACTGAGGATTACATTTCAACATGAGATTTGAGGGGACACACATCCAAACTATATCATTAACCAAATGTTCAGATAGTCATAAAGAAACTAACCAAGGGCACTTCAAAAGTTCCCCTTATCATTCAAGGGGCCAAACAATAATTTGACCCAAAAAGCTTGGCATTCTGCTTTCACTAGACTAGGCTGGTATCGTAATGACCTTTCCTTTTGAAAAACAATAATGGTTTCTGTCTGTTGTCTGTTGTTTTATAAAGATGAGTTTTAAATTATTAAGAATAATAAAGAAAAGATTAAAAAAATGTTTTAAGCATTTCACTCAGAAGCTACAAAGCACTATGTTGGGGAAATTTGAGGAGTTTGTTAGGTCAATCTAGGCTCTAATATACTCAGATTATTGATTTAAACCTGTAAGTACAATAAATCACACTGGTCATGGAGGTGGCACCAGCTGAAAGTGAGAACACAGATCAATTACCCAAGAGTTCTGGGCTTTCTCACTGGCTTGCCATTATAAAATTACCTTCTTGGTTTCACCTCAAAGATCAGTCTGCTTTTTTTATACAAATTTTGACCACTCAGAAAAGTGCTACAAGATTGGAGTGGTTATTCTCGGCTCTGATGTCAGTCAGAACACCTGGACTGTAGTCTAAAATCCACCTAGGGAGTGTTGCTTCACCTTATTCTCTTTATGTTTCCTCAACTGTAAAGCAAGAAAAATAATAGTGTTTCCCAAAGTCTACCACATATACCACTGGGAGTATACCAGATGATATTAGATGGTAGATGAGTGGTTTTATTTTCCTGTTAACAATTATGTGTTTAATTCCAAGCATATTAAAATACATACAATTAGCACATCAAATGCTATGGTTTGAATATGTCACCCAAAGTCCATGTGTTGCAAACTTAATTCCCAGTGCAACAGAGGTGGGTCCTTTAAGAGGCGATGAGGTCACAAGGGCTCTGGCCTCATGAATGAATGAATGATGTTATCAGAGAAGTGGGTTAGTTATTACAAGAATGGATTCCTGATAGACAAATGAGTTAGGCCTTCTTCCCTCTCTCACCTGTGCCTGTCTTTTATCCCTCTACCATTGGAAGACTCATCAAGAAGGCCTTTGCCAGATGCAGACCCTTGATCTTAGATGTCTCAGCCTCTAGGACCATGAGGCAAATACATTTCTATTCATTATAAATTGCCCAGTCTCAGGTATTCTATTATAGCAGCATAAAAGGGACTAAAACACCACACTAAAATAATTAGATAGGACAAATCTATGTCAAGGAAAAGAAAAAGTGAGTTCCAAATAGTCCCAGTCCGTCAGGGAAAATTCTTTACAGAAAAAGTCTAGTTGACGAATGCAAAATAATTAACAGAATTAGAAATCATGATTTTTGCAATCATTTAATGGCATAATTTATTTAAGTAACAGTCATCAATAGAAGAGACAATTACATGAAAAATTAATATGGAACTTTAAAATCGAATGGTCAGGCTGTTACCTGCCAAAACCACTGATGAATCTTAGCTTCAATAAAAGAGGTTCCAAATAGTGGATGCTTCCTAATAAACATAGTAAGAAGGACACCCTCTGCAAAGCATTCTTGCCAAGAACATTTATGTTAAATCAAATTTAGAGATAGCTTCCCTTAAAAAAAAATAAGACTGATGGAGGAACATGCTAAATAGAACATATGAAACCAGAATGTGTGACTTCCTACAGAACAAAAGATCCTGCTTCTATAACAAGTCTACGGTGGGAATGGAGGCAGGATCTCTCTAGATTAAGAAACTTATGGGACATATGTAATATAATGTTTGAATATGAAAATAAAGAAAAATAGTAAATGACATTTTCAAGTCAGATGGGGAAGTTTCAATGTGGTGTAGGATTAGATAATACCAAATAATTACTGTTTATGTTGCTTGATATGACAATGGCATTGTGCTTAAGTACAAAAATGCTCATATTTGTTAGAGCTGCATTCTGAAGTACATCAGAGTAAAGTGACGTCTGCAATTTGCTCTAAAATACTTCAGAAGAGAAAAAGGAAGGAGGGGAAGGACAAAGAAAAGATGAAGAAAATATAGCAAACAGCTTGATGATTACTGAATCTAGGTATATAACCTGCTTCATAATTTGCAGGGATCAGAGCAAAATAAAACTGCAAGGCCTCTTATAAGTGATTAAGAATTTCAAAACAGTGACAGAAGGACCAAATAACCACATTAAACCAAATGCGGGCCCTCATAAGCCAGGGGCTGTGCACAGCTCTCAGGCTGTATCCCCATGAAGCCTGCTCTATATGTTGGATAATATGGAAATTAATTGCACTATTCTCTCTACTTGTGCATATTTGGAAAACTTTAATAATAATTTAATGGAGATCACTTAAAGAAAAATATATAAAAAGTCAAGATGATAAGAGGAAATAGCAAAAATCATGAAGGCTACGATTGGCCACAATTTCCAAGACACTGATGTAGTCATGAAAGGCACTCAGTGTGGTGCCTGGCACACAGCAAATGCTCAGGTTACCTCCCGCTACTGCTGCTACCACCAGCACTACTGTTTTTACAAACTACCCTTGTAGCTAGTAAGAAACACCAACATTTTATAGAAAGATGACTACAACATTTTATGAAAAGATTACTTTAGACACTGTGAAATTCTTACTGGGAGATCTACTTATATACAGAAAGTCTTACAATTCTTACCAACATTTTTTATTGTATTTTGCTCCCTTGTACCCTGGATTCTTTCAAATTTGTGAGGGATTTCAACTGTGGGCCACAGCAGCACTTAGAAGAGAATATTATTACTAACTTGAAGATTCTTCTGAAAGCCAGGCTCTTCCTTGTAAGTCAAGTGACATCACACATGGTAGCAAAGAAAGAGCATCAGAATGAAGTAAGTCCTTGTGAGTCTGAATCATGGTGAATAATACCATGATTTTTCTTGGATGACAAAGGGCATTTGCAAACTTCAAAAAGGTTTAATGAAACCGTACTCTCCTATTTAAATGTCCAAATTAAGCTGCTTTGGATTAAAACCTTCTCAAAAGAAAGAAAAGTAAAAGTTAGATTATTGTATATGACCTAAAACATTTGCTGAATCACAATAAATGCATACCAACATCTACAATAGCCTGTTACCTAAATCAAGTTTCACAGACCCAGGGAATTCCTCAGTCTTATTTTGTTTTTTAAACATTGGATTGAAAGTACTCTTGAGGATCAGCATGGTCAGTGCAAACCTTATTTTGCACAAAGAGCAATTTAGGAAAAATGGATAAGGTGATAGGCCACCAATTTATTTGTCTATCCAGAATAATAATGGTTTTATTAAATCCCATAGGGAAAGATGAATTTTTATAAGCTAGACTATCTACTTGGTTAAATAGCACATCAATCAGAATATTGTTACTGCTTTTTAAAAACACTCTAATGTTAATATTTGGCATGTTTGAGTTGAGGCAACACAGAGTTTTCTAATCGTTATATCTTTAATTTGATTAAGGGATTTACATAGAATTAAGTAGACTGCACATGGCTCAGAGGTAGTGGAGATGTGTGTGGTATCTGTTGCTTCTATTAAACATTTGCACATGAAACATGGGTATATGTTAACCAAAGGATGGTTTCAGACATCCTATCCCTATTCAGTTATCCTTCAAATCATATGGCAACAACACAATAAGAGCTACTTATACCTTATTCCCCCGATGGAAAACCTTTGCCTTTCAGAGAGCCTATAACCAGCTGAGGGCCCAGGCCTGACTGGTAACCCCTCAGGGAGGGAACGTGCACATAAATCAGCAATATAGCAGAAATGGGGCTTCCTCTCTTGGGCAGCCATTCCCTGCCTCCCCTTCCTCCCCTAAGACATCCCCTCTCCGCCCTGGTATGCATCTTGGACACTGGATTTCACAACTCAGTTTAGAACTTACTAAAACAAGGTTCAATAACCTCATATTAAAATTTATAAGACTATCCAGAATCTGCACCTCCTAAGAAATGGAGATCAAGTCTGTGCAAGTCATCATTCCTCTTGGGTCTCTTGTTTATCTACCAATTAGCAACACTATTTGACCTTCTCTCACCTATGTGTGATCATGGATATTAATCAGCCCTTCTTTTTATCAATATAATTCCTATTTTTTCAGAAATCTGACAAACTCACAATTGCTGATATCTACCCTTGCCTCTTTAACAAAGATAGAAATGTCGATCTGTAATTTATAAACAGATATTATTCCATAATTTTTAAAATAAAGCCAAAAAAACCCATTCAAGGCTTATACATCACTGATTTCCTCAATGCCTTTATTTGGAAAGCAGTAATTCTTTTGAGCTAATAAAATGCATGTAATGAACTAGAACAATACCTTAAAGACATAACAAAAGTAATTATGATAATAATGAAAAAGTGAGTGCTTCAAACTATTTGTGTAGTTATTGAATGTATAGTGCAGTGTGAGAACTGAAGGCCATTTACCAAAAATTCATATATTTCTCTTTCTAAACATTTATTATTATTGACCAGACCCATGTGGGCAGGTGACCGAGTTTTAGCCAATGGCATATGTGCCAATTCTGGTTAAGTCTTGTAAAAAATGGGTATACCTTCTTTCTTTTTCTTTCCCTTCCACTGTCTGGATGTAGACAGCACTATGGGCCTCAGGAAAGGCAGAAACACAAGATGAGAGCTATATGAATCATCCCAGGAAGAAAACTCTTTTGCAGAAGAACTGACACCAGACTTATATAAATGAAAAACAAACTTCCATGTAGTTTAAGCCATGTTACATTTTGGAGTCTTTGATGCTAAAACAGCTACTATCACCCTAGTTAATTAAAGAAGTAAATTAAATGGTTAAAATTATATAACCTACTTGGGGCATCTTGTAGGGCAGTAAAATGGAAGTTAAAGGCCAACAGGATTGAAACTTAAAGTGTTCAAAGATGAAATCATAAGCAATATGGGAAGTCAGAGGTATGTTTGGGGTATAAAAGAAACAAAACTGGCCATGAGTTGATTATTATCAAAACAGAATATAGGTAAATGAGAAATGATTACACTATTCTGTCTAGTTCTGTATATATTTGACATTTTACGCAATAAAATTTTAAACAGACAGGGTGCAATGGCTCACACCTGTAATCCCAGCACTTTGGGAAGCTGAGGTGGGCAGATCATGTGAGGTCAGGAGTTCAAGACCAGCCTGACCGACATGGTGAAATCCTGTCTGTACTACAAATACAGAAAAATTAGCCAGGCATGGTGGCAGGTGCCTGTAATGCCAGTTACTTAGGAGGCTGAGGCAGGAGAATCGCTTGAACCCGGGAGGCAGAGGTTGCAGTGAGCAGAGATGATGCCACTGCACTCTAGCCTGGGTGACAAAGCGAGACTCTGTCTCAAAAAAAATATTAAAACAATTTTTTTTACACTAAGGATACCTGGAGTTCCCACTGGCCTAGGAAGTGAGTATCTAAGCATCAAAAATGTTAACAACTGAAATAAATTAAAACATACAAAATATATTTTTAAAATCTGTAACTTCATAATGACACATGCATGAAAATTCATTAGGCGTTAATGAATGAATGCCTAATAAAGTCTAGTTGGTAATCAATGTTACCAACATACCAAAGTTACCAAATAGAAGTTATTAGGCATTCATTCATTAATCTAAAACTTAAACTATGATAAAGGAACAATTATTTTCCTGCCTATGTGAACTGTATTTCAGAGTAACCAAATGGTTGATAACAAAAAGTTCTTTATAGAACTCCACGTCATAAATGCAGGAGAAATGACACAATTAGGAAACTGCTATTTTGCATCCCCTAATAATATAAGACCTGTATCCAGATACAGGAAACTACCATGAGTGGACATAAAACCATCAGTGTAAGCATGATAAGGAACTTGGCAACAGAACAGGCTGACAATACATGAGTGAACTAACTCATGTTATTGTCACTAAAAGAACACATATCATTATTTCCTTCATACTGTGATGAAATAAGACATACATAGTCATCTATGAAGTATTCTTGCCTAAAAAAAAAAATCTCTGTAAAATCTAGCCAAGACTCTAGACTAAATACAAGGCTATATAGGTGATGGGGTTCAGGACATGCTTTCCCAAAACATGACACGTTAGTATTTAAGAAAACAGCAGAAGCAGGAAGGTCACTCTCACCTTCTGCCCTTCTCTCCTGAAGCAGGTCATGAACCAAAGGAAGGACTTTTTTGAGCTTCCCCTGGAGCAGGTCATAAGACCCTCATTTGAGAGGTGCCCTCCTCATACGTGGAAGGAACATCCTTATCTCTGAAGACACAGGGACACAGAGAAGAAGCTGAACAAACGGGCCTTGCTAATTCCGTCTCCCAGTTTATTACCATTAGATCACATTCCCAATCGTATGTCCAGTCATACTTCACCTCTTTCCACTCTTCATCAAACTTAGCATTAAAAAGTACACAGGTTTAAACATTTCTTTGGGTCTTCATTTCCTTATGAAGGGTCCTCTGTCACCCTGTCACATAAAACTTAAATAAATCGGTTTGCTTTTCTCTTGTTAATCTACCTTTGTTATAGAGGCTTCCATCATAAAACTAAGATGGGAAGGAAAGATATTTCTTTTCTCCCTATGAGAAATAAGTTAAACACTACCACAAAAAAGCAAAGGGCCATCTTGAAAATATAGAGCAAATGATCCAGTTTCTCTTACAAATCAAAGATATTGAGAGGAAGGGGATAAGAGGACTAATTAAAAATAAAGGAGACAAGCAACATAATAATTCAACGCAATGTGTGAATCTCTTTTGGATTCTTATTTGATCAAAACCATCGACAAAAGAACAATTAGGAAATGCAAATATGGACTGGATATTAGTAACTATTAAGGAATTATTATTAATTTAATTAAATGTGATGATGTCATGGTATTTAAATAAAGGAGGGAAGGCCCTTATCAGTTAGAGATACCTACTGAAGAATTTTCAGGTGACAAGACATGATATCCAGGATATGCTTTAACTGTCCTCAAGCAAAAGTAAAGAAAGAAAGAAAAAATAAAATGGGGACAGATGAAATAAGATTGGCAAGATACTCATAATTATTAAAGCTGGATGATGCATGCATGGGTGTTCATTATGCTATTAGTTCTATATTTGTGTATATTTGAAAATTTCCAAGGTACATTTCATAAGACACAAGCTAGGAGTCAGACATTGGTTGGACCAGCTTTTCCACTTGCAGTGGGGAAAAATTGGACAGATCACTACAGCCTGCACATTGTCCTCCTCTATGTAAGCAAATGCCCAGGTATTTCTTCTAAGAATGTTCCAAGACTATCCCTTGGATTTTCTTCCAAGCCAAACCATAGACACCTGTTTTGTGAGTTTTGATGCTTCCCTTTCAATATTCGCACATGTACAAATCCACAACAGTTGTCCCAACTGCTGCCTATCTAGAGTGATTATAAACGACCATCAATTATGACATATATCCCAATTTCAAGGATTAAAATGTGAAAAAAACGTGCATTAAAAAAATCTTCGAAGAAAGAGACATGGAGAGGAAGTTATAATAAAAATGTTGATGACAATGAGATTTTTAAAATACCTACAAGGTATCTCCTGCTTTGGTTCCATAGGTACCATTATCTCTGTTTGTTTGTTTATTTGTTTTTGAGACAGGGTCTCAGTCCCTCACCCAGACTGGAGTACAGTGGCAGGTACTTCCTGGGCTCGGGTGATTCTTCCACCTCAGCCTCCCAAGTAGCTGGGACTACAGGCATGCACCACCATACCTGGCTAATTTTTGTATTTTTGGTAGAGATGAGATTTCATCATGTTGCCCAGGCTGCTCTTGAACTCCTGGCCTCAAGCCATCTGCTTATCTCAGCCTCCCAAAGTTCTGGGATTACAGGGCTGACACACCGCCCCTGGCTTCTTGGGTTATTTTGACTGACATGTCTCAATGGCTAAAATACTTATGTTTTTCTAGAAGCTACAGCAACTACCACTGGGTTGGCAAATGACAGGCCCTGGAAATGTTTTTGATAGATGTTTGCTGCATGAATAATAAATATGCAAATTTTAAGCCAAAAATCAACTATAACACATGCAAATAGATGTGGGGAGTCTAATGCCCTTCTGTATAAAGTTCTGGAAGATAATTTTAGAAAATCTATCAAGAAGTTGTGGGTGACTATTTTTCCAAAGTAGAGTCAAAATTCATGAGGCAGGGCGAAAGTTACACTGCACCTGATAATGAGTAAGAATGCACATCTGCTCCCTGAAGATGCTCTCTATACACGTGTTCTCATAATTTCCACACACCATCAGAAGATAGAAGATGGAGAAAATCAGTAAGGATATGATCTTTGAGAAAAACTTCCGTTGGAGCCTAAACATAAACTTTTCCTTCAAGTCCATGTCCTGAGAGAGCCTTATAAATGTGTGACCTAATTGAGGCTGCCATTCAATTTTGTTTCCCAGTATCCTTCAGAGAGGCTATAAGGCATATACAAATTCTACTTAAAAACAAATCATGGTAAACATTTATTAAATTTTATTATGCACCAAGCATCACACTCATGTTCTTCCCAGGACTGCCAAAGTTGGCTGAACCCTGATGCAGTAACTCTGCAGGTTTACCTGTAACATCTCAACTAATCCTAGCAGCAACCCTGCAAAGAACAGTACCACCATGCTTATATTTTCAGGGTAGAGAGTATGACATTTAGAGAGACTTGGTAACTGGCCCAAGTTTGACAGACAGTAAATAGCATATCCAGGACTCACACCCATGGCTATGAAAAACTAGTGGTTGAGGCTTGTGCTTTTCACCTCAATACACCAGTGTTACATGAATGAGCTGTGATGGAGGATAAGCATTGCTCCTGCCAACCACCCTTACCCCAACTCTAGCACAGATCAATACTTTTACAAAATGCAATGAAAATGAATCACTGGGGAATAAAGGCGTTCAAAGTAAAAGTCAAAATTTGTTATTGGATTCAACAGACAAATTTACTCTGTTAAATTGCCCATGAGTTCCTAAATCCTTACTCTCAATTTCTATGCTTATTTTGTTGCATATTGGCACCAGGACAAGGACCACCCTTTGAGTAGAGCTGCACTACACTCTATTGTTAGATCCATGCCTAGAATGAACACATTTACGATGAGGTTCCAATATTCCTCCACCTATTGAGAGGCTGATAATTCTTTTAGATGCTAATTAATCGATTATTTTTTTAAAAAAAAAATTAAGATGATTTTTAGCATTTTCTTCTCTCCTGCAAATATTCATCAAGATATCAGATACAGGTTCTAAAGTCAACAAAAATTAAGAACTTCTCAAGTTTTCTGCTGCTGTGTGATAGAATTGCTATAGTATTTTGACAAGTATTAACAGAAAAATGTGAAACTTTGAAATGTATTTCCTTGCCAAGGGAACAATGAATAATCATGAGGCCAGGGAATGAGGACCACAAGCAGCAGGTGCCCCCGCCTCCCACCCACTGCAGGGAAGGACTCTCTTCCAAATCCATCCTGAAAAGTGAGTAGCTGTTGAGAAACTTAAAAATGTACTTCAGGGATCTCAAATATATGGTGACACATGGAATTCTTCAACCTGCCATGCCTCTTAAGAAGTTCTCAGTTAAATAACAAGAATGACACCCACAATACAGTCACACAAAAAAATATGTCCTGGAAGGAAAAAGGGGATGGGAGAAGAAGTTAATGCTTCTTGAGGCTTTTTTTTAAAAAAAAAAATGGTGTGCAAAGTTTGAAGTTAATTTTTTTTAAGCCACCATAGCTCATATGGCCTCGGTATGAGTTGATGGATCAAACCCATAGCTTCTCTGGCTTCTCAAGAAATTAGTAAAGGAGGACAAGGAAGGGCACTATATGGAAGAGAGAAATTACTAGACAAGAGTCAGCAATCTGGAGCAAACCCAATCTGAAGGAAACAATTAGAAACTGGCACAGGTCCCAAATCAATAAGCAGAGGTGGCTGTGGGCAGTGAGCATAATGGCTGGGTAATGAAAACTAAAATGCAGGTAAGCAAGCGCTGGGAAAGGAGCAGCTGAGGAGAGGGTCATCTGTCTGGAGACTGGAAGAGACCTGTCTGAACAGGCTCTCACTGCCCAGCTAGTCCCCAATGTCACAGCCTGTGTGAATAAAAAGCACTGGTGTGATATCCCCAAACTTCATAAGAAATAAAGTCCTCACAGCTCACCTTGTCAAGCCGGAGAACAACCCCAACAGAAAAAACACTTCTTACAGAATAGGCAGTGGATTCAAAGAGCGTTGGAACAGTATTTCCCATTAGCTCTAATGGAGGTTGTGCTAATAAATTCCCCAGCTCTGGCCTGAACAGGTGTAATTCAGTAATGTAGCTGTAATTGAGTGATGTCAACTCAGTATAATTTGTAATGTTTTTCTAACAAATTATCTCTTTATTTTTCAGAAAAAAAGCATCTGTGATTCCATGTGATAAATTACTTTAAAAGCCTGACATACAGTGCTAATGATAAAGATCTTTAATTGATAGAAATGTTAATAGTAGCATCAGCTAAGAATTATCTTAGCTGATTCTTTTTACACAGTAACCTTTTAAACATAACAAGCTTTCGTTTTTGACCAGCAAATGTTTTGAATTTGTGACTCGCAGTGTTCAGATATTTCTGTATTTCATCAATATGATAATTCTACTATAGAGGTTCTTTATAAACCCTGCAATGTAGCCATTCCCTTCTCTGCATAGTTCCCAAGCCAGATCTAGACATTTCTACCTCTGTGCCTATGTGAAGGCTGGTCTCCTGGTCTAGATAGATAGCAGTCTCCTCCTCTTCCCTATACCTAAGAATGATCTGTTGTTTCTCAAGGCCCAGTCAAAACCCTCCTTCTATAAAGCTTTCCAGACCTATAGCCAGAATTAATCTTTCACACCCCATACTCCTGGGGCATTTTGGAGTCCCCCTATTACAATCTTATACTTCAGTCTCCCTTGCACAGGCTATTCCTCTGCTGCTGCCCCTGATTAGGGACCACTCATCCTTAGGGTTTCAGTTTAATGTTGTACCTCAAGGAGAACCTTCCCTACCTTGCAACAGGGCACACTGCACATGCATTTTCATACCTCTGCGTTCCTTTCCTTTCCTTTGTTGCACTAACTACAGTTGTTGTTAGTACCTTTTACGTCCCTCTTTTCCACTATAGGCTTTAGACGAGGTCTGTGTTGAGTTTTTCCTAAAGCTAGTAGCAAGGACATGATGTTCCATATCTGAAGAAAGAATGAATGGATGAATGAATGAACAAACATTATCTCTGTCTATCTCTCCTTACCTCTGTCTGTCTGCTCCATTAAACTGTGAACTCAGAGGTAATACAGTGCTCATTGTAGCCACAATAATGCCTAATTAGGGTCTCATGCATAATAGAGATGAGAAAAGCTCAGTTGAACTAAATTTAATTTTTCCTGTTGTAATGTTAACATAAGGTTAGTCATAGAGAATTCAGCTCCCAAAGCTTATCATGTTTTTTACCATATGCTATCCACTGACCCTCCAACCAAGTACTAGCCCATCTGCAGAATACTGTAAAAGAGAAGTGAATGATATTTAGAACCAAGTACTCTACAGTTTCAGGGTGATTCCCATGTATAACCACATTTCTGCATTCATGCTAGATACTGGGGGAATTGAAGGTTAATCAAACACAGCTGATTACAGCTTCTCAAAGAGCTCAGGATCTGGGAGAAGAGATAAAAATGAAGAAAAAATATCACTAGGTAGAATCCATGAGTGACATAAAAGGGGTCCCAATAAAGATTCTAGGTGTTCTAATGAGGGACAGAGAGAATGTAGGCTTAAGTGGGGGCATTTTTAAAAAAAAGTTTTATTGTTAATTTTTATGGGTACATGGTGTACATATTTATGGGTTGCATGAGATATTTTGATACAGGCATGCAATGTGTAATAATCACATCAGGGTAAATGGGGTATCCATCACCTCAAGCATTTACCATGTGTGTTACAAACAATTATACTCTTTTAGTTATTCTAAGATGTACAAATAAATTGTTTTTTACTACAGTCACCTTGTTGTGTTAGCAAATGCTAGGTCTTATTTATTCTTTCTTACTATTTTTTGTATCCATTAATCATCTATTTGGGACAGTTTTTAAAATGAGTCACTAGGTGGGATGGCTCATGCCTGTAATCCCAGTTTTAGAAAGGCAGAGGTAGGAGGACAGCTTGAGCCCAGGAGTTCAAGACCTGCCTGGGCAATATAGCGAGGCACCATTCTCCACAAAAAGGGGAAAAAATGAGTCTTTACCCAGGTAAAAATTGGGATTAGGGACACAGCCAAAAGGAAGTGAGGTTGAAGAGGAAGGCTGTTTATTACTAGGTTCAATAGATCTTTATCACCTTCTATGTGAGGCATAAATAAACCTAAGTCCATTCAAAATGCAGCTTACATTCTAATGATGGAGACAGATGAAAGCAAGCAAATAACAATGCCAGGTAATAATGAGTGCTCTGAAAAAACAGGGCAGAGTAAGGAGCCAAGCTGATGAGAATGCTACCCTAGAAAAGATGGTCAGGGGAGGCCTTCCCATGTCAATGACACTGAACAATAACTTGAATGAAGAGAAACAGTGAGCCCTACAACATGCTTTGGAAAGAGCATTCCCAGGAAAGACAACAGCAATCCTCTGCACAGAGGAAGGAGAGATGACCCACATCTTTTTCAAACAGGGGTCTCTGGTTAGAGATCTGAATGTTCTTGATGAGACCTTTTCTTTTTGGTTTTATTTAGATAGCAGTCACTTAAAATAGTTCAAGTGTATTCTGCATCAGCAACATAGCACCTAAAATACAGGTAGCAGCACAAAAGTTTTGTGCCTGGCTTTATGTTTACACGTATAATTGTGGTGGTATCAGGTATTGCTGTTTTAATTGTCACAAGAAAAGATAAAAGAGACAAACTTACTATTTAAATAATGTGATTGCGCCTCATGACCTCAGAGTAGGGGTGGAGTACATATGAATTGTCCCAGTAGTAGCAAATGGAAGTGTTAGGGAAATTGAGTTATTACACAGTCAAGGCTAATACAAACATCACAAGCTGTGTAGACCTTTGACATAACAGACATTTCATATTGATATTTCCAGAGATGATTCTGTATAAACAAATAATATCATTCATCACATTAATGCAATATTCCTCATTTGAATTTAGTTTTGTCATTTTGATTGCATTTAATTTGTAAATATGTTATGGTTTCATATTTGTCTAAGAACTACACAAAGAAGTTCATACCTAGTTTTATATTTTCACGTGATTCAATAAACCAATAACACAAATATTAAGTCAACATTGGGAATTCATAGGAATTTTTTTCCTTGGAATGGTATCCATATGTTACTCAAGTTTGGCCACAGTGAAAGCTGGTGGTAGAGAGAGTCTTTGTTTTCCAGAACCATCACCAGGTAATAGCTCTTGATGGTTTCCAATAAAACACACAGTAAGTACAGGAAAGAAGGGAGATGAATATCTTTGGTGGGAAAAAAAATCACAAATCAGATATACCCAATGACTGTAACTTTTATTATTCTCTGAACACCAAGGAACATAAAGGCCAAAAATTATGTTACATGTTGGTTAATTCTCCTTCAGAACACCCAGGCCATTGGAACATTAAATGTGTAAAGTATGTGGCGGGGGAGAGAGAGAGTGAAGAAGCTATAATGAAAGGTGGTATCAGGTATTGCTGTTTTAGGTGGCAGATTAAACACAGAGCCAGATGAAGAGTCAAGTGTCACTAAAAATGCAAAACAAATCCAGCTAAATTATTTCACCTGTGAGAAAAAGTTTTTCACACAGCACAAGACTGTTCTATGCCAATGAATGTAAACAAGAGCTAAGACAACTAACTGAAAAGCTCAGGCAGTTGGTGAAGGAGCTTCTTGGGTCACAGAACCTTCCAAACTTTCTAACTGTAGTAGCTGAGAGCTGACGTCTGAAATCTGGCTGGACTTCAAGAATCACCTCTAAGAGAGATCAACTCTGAGACCTAGCAAATTATTTAATATCACAGAAAAAAATAAAGATAAAATAACACCTACATTATAAGGTTATTAAAAGGATTCAATGAGATAATCCTCATAGACCACTTAGAACACTACCTGGCATGTAATAAGTTCTCCATAAACATGAGCTATTGAGTTTTATGATGCTATAGGTCTATGATTATATAAGCACGAATTTCCACATATGGCACAACAGACTGCTCTATTCAACTCTACAGCCCTAGACAATGTCTCCACATTTTACATATTCCATGATAGTTTCCAATAATTCATATACATGTAAAGTATATTTAAGATGGTCCTTAACATAACATCATTCTCATTCATTCCCCTCCCCAATGTAGTTCCTAAGGAGGAAAGATGTGAATGGTGCTACGGTTTGGATTTGTGTCCTTGCCTAAATCTTATGTCAAATCGTAATCTTCAGTGTTGGAGGAGGGGCCTGGTGGGAGGTGACTGGATCATGGGGTCAGACTTCCTCCTTGCTGTTCTTGCAATAGTGAGTGAGGTCTCACGAGATCTGGTTGTTTAAAAGTGTGTGACACTTCGCCCTTCAGTCTTTTTCTTCTGCTCCCACCATGTAAGAGGTGCCTCCTTCCTCTTCACCTTCCACCATTATCTTAAGTTTCCTGAGGCCTTCCCAGCCATGCCTCCTGTACAGCCTGTGGAACTGTAAGTCAATTAAACCTCTTTTCTTTATAAGTTACTCAGTCTCAGGTAGTTCTTTATAGCAATGCAAAAACGGGTGAATACAGATGGATCTACAGAAGGAGGACAACCCAACAACCTTACATGGTAGGTACTGTTATTATCCCTATTTTACAAATAAACAATGTCCAGAGAAGAGAATAGACTAGCTCAAAGTCATACAGCTCATAAAGGAGGATGCAGCCAGGATTTGAGGTCAAGAAGTCCTGGTCTAGAATCTACCTTCTTAATCACCACCATGACCCTACTCCTCCAAATGTATGTCCTTCCTCCGAGTCCAGTAAAGAGAAACTCTGGGAACTGTTGGTCACATAATTATTTATTCCTCCAGATTCCCCAATGTCTAGCCATAGAAAATGAGGGTGTTTCACTCCCAACTAAGCATTTCTCTAAGTTACAATTTGTTACGCTGTTAGCTAAGATAGAGAGTCAGTTTCAAAAACATCCATTTGGGCCAGGTGCAGTGGCTCTCGCCCGTAATCCCAACACTTTGGGAGGCCAAGGTGGGTGAATCACCTGAGGTCAGGAGTTCGAGACCAGCCTGACCAACATGGTGAAACCCCGTCCCTACTAAAAACATAAAATTAGCCGGGCATGGTGGCACATGCCTGTAATCCCAGCTACTCAGGAGGCTGAGGCAGGAGAACCGCTTGAACCCGGGAGCCAGAGGTTACAGTGAGCCGAGATCACGCCATTGCACTCTAGCATGGGCAACAAATTGCAAAACTCTGTCTCACAAAAAAAAAAAAAAAAAATCATCCATTTGAACAGTGTTATAATAACTTTGGTAAATGAAACTTAATTTGAAAACACTGTCCAACATTTTACACAATATCCCATCAACCACAGCTAACTAAAGTAATTCACATGTGAATTTCATTCTCAAAAAAAGTGGATGCTTTGCTTTTGTCAGATAATGAAAGCCATTTAATTCAATATGACTTTTTTTCCTTTCTTTTTTTTTTTTGCCAGAAAGCAGTGAGATAAATTGGATACCCATAAACTGAAGAAAATCAGTTAATTTGGGGTGCCTGGCTACACCTATTCTGCTTTTTTAAAAAAGAATCTGCCAAAGTTTATTATCTTCTCAAATTACATCGTCTAAGCAGTATTTTCATTTGTAAATAATGGACACATATTCTCTTTAAAGTAGGAGGAAACAGAGACCTTAAATGTTTCAAGGAAACTTCAGGTCCCTCAAACCTGCTTCAATGAAAACAACTGCTGATTGTCTTTGCGGCATGGAGACACTAGTCTTCAGGGAATCGAGGGCAGGGAACAACCTGAACACTTTGCAGCTCCGCACAACAGGTCCTCAAAGTTGTTTCATTCAATGTCATCTGGTTATAACACTGATAGAAAATAAATCGATTCCCAGTGGAGCCCCTGTCTGTGCAGAGTCTGAACATTCTCCCCATGTCTACGTGAGTTTTCTCTGGACTGTCAAGAAAACCACATCCCAAAGATGAGCATGGTAGGTGAACTGTCGTGTCTACATGGTCCCCATCTGAGTGAGTGAGAGAGAGAGAGTGTGTGTGTGTGTGTGTGTGTAGGTGTGTAAGTGAGTGGGCCCTGCAATGGAATGACGTCTTGTCCAGAGTGGTTCCTACCTTGTACCCTGAGCTGCTGGGACATGCTGCAGCCATCTGAGATCCTCAACTGGAATAAGTGAGTAAATAATTATCTTACTTGTTTTTATTAATCTTTCTGAAATGTATATATAGCTCACATAGATTTCAGTGTATAATATTCAAAGTGTTTTGGTCTATTTAGAAGTGTGATGGTACATTTGTGATCAGAAATATGCTGTAGGAACTTAACTCTTACTTATATCAATTTGCCTATGGTGAAATTGGTTATATGTTGCTTTGCTTTATGTCCCAGTTTCCAAGAACCTGTCAATGACATTAAGTGAGGACTTACTGTACTTTACTATAGCTGAACAGGCTGCCACTCAGCACCATAATGAGCTACCACGAAGACAGTCAATCAGGAGACGTATCTGTGTTTCAGAGAAGAAAGCCAGCAGCTTTCTGGGAAAAAGCACAGAGGGAAACTCCCCTAAACTGGAGCGATTTCCTAGCAGTAACTTGCTGCTGCAGTTTAGCCCTGTCATCTGTGTGTACTCCTCATTAAATACCACATTATGGGCCATCATATCTTCTCCAGCTGCAAGTAAAGGCAATGCCCTGGAATTGCCCTGTGGCCCAAATGTGTGACTGACTGAGACTTTGGCTTCTTGCTTGATGTTTGGCCTTCAGGATTACATGAACCTGCTCTGAAAGAACACCACTGTCACAGATGTATGGGGACAGATTAAGCTCCAGATGGACGGCTGTCAATGTCAATCAGTCACTGTTCTTACAGCCTGGCTAGCTTTTCATCTAAGCAACCACAGAGGATGATTCTGCAGCACTCAGTTCCTTAGCTCAGTTAAGTCTTAGGCCTGGGGGTCAGGTTACACTGGTTTCCTAAGCATTCCCTACCAAATGTTTGTTTTTGCCCCACTCTTACTGATTCATTTATAGTAGCTTCTTTTGATGCATTCATCCTTGAGCACGTCTTCCCATTTCCAAGTGACTTGTTTCACTATTCTGCAGAATGTTCCAGCCCTTTGATGAACTATACATAATTGTCGAATCAGCTGTCCCATAAAGAGATAAACTCTGGATTAAATACAGGACTTGTTGTCAGGAGAGAACAGATAAGGTGAGGAATTAGAAAACTAGCTGGGAAGAATTGAGATGATTGAAGTTTATGAAACATTTAGAAGGTTATTGAACACCTTCCCTTTTTACCCCCTCCTTTAGTGTCCCGATCTGCCAGTTTCAGCCGGTTTGTTTTATGTTCCTGTTGTAAAATATGTTTAGTTCAAGGCTGTGGACTTTGCACGTTGGTTACAGGTAAGTGCCTCTGTGTTTCTCATCCTTATCTATCCAGTCACTTGTCTCCTCAAAGTTTCATTTTTTAAAATATATATATGTTATCTAGTATCAAAAGAATATCTTTACCTTTGATAAATTACTAACCTTAGATTCTGGATGCCTAGGGTAAATTTTTAATTCTATTTTATTTAATTTAAATAAATGTAAACTTTAAACGTATTTTAATTAAATTTAAATTAAATGTTTAATTCTATTTTTATTTATTTATTTAATTCTATTTTTAAGTCTATGGACTTGCTTGAGCACACAGCTCACCAATGATGCAGGCAGGATTCAAGTCCAGGCGAATCATGGCTCTAGAGCTTGTGTTCTTAACTTTCACGTGATGCTGTCCCTCAGGAGGAGTATTATAACTCCCTGCATTTCCATTCCAAACTCTCAGATGTAAAGTACTAATTATAAGGTACATGTTATTGCAAAACACGTATAAAAATATATAAATCAAAGATTAAAATTTGCCTCCCCTTCTTCTTCCCATTTCATTCCCTGAGGGAGCCTATATTAATAATTTGGCATCTATGTTTTTGCATGCAGACATACATTTTTCTAAGTTTATATAATACATACTGTTCTGCCACGTTTGACATCTTTTCATGTCAATTCATAGAGATCTACACCATGCTTGTTAATGGCCGCAGAGTAATTTCAATGTGTAGACACATAATACTACATTGAATTTCTTTACATACTTGGTCAAATATATCTATAGAGTAGGTTACGAGACATTTCAAGAAATTTCTATGTCACAACATTTCAAATCATGGTTAGTAGTTCCAAACTTCTCAATACAAGTTTAACATTTTTATTTATATCCACAACAGGGTATCCTCTTGGTTTTGCCCCTAGTGCTTATTATCCTAACCAACTGATTTTTTCAGTTTAATTAGGAAAAAAATGAGGCTATAATAAGGTTCCTAAGAATTCCTTAACCTAATTTACTAGGAACTACTTAATCTGGAAAGTAAAATAAAGCAACTGCCCAATCTCAAAATATCCTTTTGTCTCTCCCAAATAACTCTTCTGGCATCATTTATATGGTGACCTCCATATAACTTTTTGGATTTATATGATCTTATATCTCTAGATTGAGTTACAAATGGATGAATCTCATGAAACCTAGACCAAAAAATAAGAATGGAATAAAAAGAGTTTTTAGTAGGGAAACCGTGACTCTCCAAGGTCAGTAGAGACATTGAGAATTGTTTCCCATGTCCCCAGGCATAAACTAAAATATCCACTGCTTTTGGACCGTATAAATGCAGAATGTGCTCCAGTTGAATAGAAATGAGCAAATCTCAAGTGCAGAACTGAATTTCTTGGAGCTGTATTGGTTACCTGGAGGCATGAATTAGGTGGATCTGATTCTATCTTTTAAAGGAGTAGGAAAAAAAATTATTCCAGGTTGATTACTGCTCCTCAAGCATGGTCACTCAAAGGACCCTCTAGCTCCACAAGATAGATAGTTGCTATTGATCACTCACTGAAGATGCTGTTTTTGCATTCCAAATGGAGCCTTGAAGGACTAACTGATATCATTAACACAGACTCACAGAGATGTCATCATTTTCTTCTTCAGCATCATCTTCATCAAGATTAGGTTTAGGTGAACCATGTACTAATTCTCAAATCAACCCCATGAGATAGGTTTCGTTATTATTTAATTTTGCAGATGTGAATACCAGGCCACAAGTTGGTAAGTGATACTACCAGGACTCAAACCACTTCTGTATTGTCAAAAGGCATGCTCTTAACCATTGCACTGTACTCCCTTCTACAGGTGTAAAATTTTTAAAATATATACCAGAAGAGCAAAAGAATCACAAGTATGGGAAGGATGAAAAAGAATGGTGGCAGTTGGTACACTGGAGCATAATGAGCCAGTCTGATTATAAGACTCCTGTTTCATAATATCTGCATGTCACTTAAAAGGAGTTAGACCAAGGTTCACAAACGCAAATGAATATGGGGGGCCAGGAAGTTAACACACATGAGCAAAGAGGACCAAGTGCATAACAAAAAGAGTGACGAAGAATGTGGTAAACTGAAACAGATGCCCCACCGGAAGAAGGCAATTCCTTGAGCTAAATACTCTCATGTGTGTATGTGGTTCAAATGATGCCAAATAATGAATTTTTTCAAGAGAAGAAAAAATCCAATTTTAAGGAAAAATGTTTTATTTCCAAATTACAGTTTCAATGTCATGTTTAAAAACATTTTGAGGATGACTAAGTTCCCTCTGACTGCCACATGTAAGCAATAACATGGACAAAGGTATAGCAACACTGTGAGATGCTTTCCTAGCAGCCATGGGCCCTTCATCCTCGCTGACACACCTTGATCTTTCGCAGGTACCTAAAGGTGGTAATGTATTCAGGGAAGATAGGCCTTACTCTCAGCTAAGAGGCTGAAACCTACCAGCCTCAGCCAGTGAAGGTAACTGAATACTTCATTAACATTGACTGGTCTAAGATGGGATGAATGTGTGACTCAGTTCTAGCCAAAGAGAAATAGAAAGATATCTGCTAAGGGACTTTAAGGAAAGATTTTCTTTCTTGAAATAGAAAGAGAGAGAGAGAGAGGTCCACCATGAGATGGCCCTTTTTGCCCCCTTCTCTCTTATCCTGTGTTGAATGCTAATCTGGGACACTGTTGTGTTGAAAGCTCTGGCAGCCATTCTGTGGCATGAGGTAACAAGTCTGAGGATTAAGGCCAATACACTGCCAATGGTGGAATAAAAGCGTGGAGAGCCTGGATCCCTGTTTAGCAGCCAAATCAACACTGAGACTACTTATTTTGAGGTTTCTTGCATAGAAAACAGTAAATCTCCTTGTGTTTTAGGATACTATTAGTTGGGTGTTCTGTTACTTCATACTGAATACATTCTAATGAAAGATCTCACTTTCAGCCTTACTTCAGAGTTCTAACCTTTTATTTACAGCATCCTTCATGCAGGAAAACTTCAAGTTTACACAGTTAGAGTGTGCAACTAGATGTGAGATAAGGCTCTGCCACTTGAGAACGCCCACACACTGCTTCAAAAATTTAAATTATGCTATTAGCTTTTCAAGATGGATGAAATCCTTTACAGGATCATATAGCAAAGACTAAATTGCTCTCACAGTTGCCAGGCAACTGTGTATATGCTGCCTAGAGACAAAAATTCATGACCCTTGACTCCCCAAAGGAGAGTCTTTACCCACAACTGATATGCATGTGCCCAAGTCTGACACTTCCACGCAGCAAAGGTTATGGTGTACATCTGGGCTACCTAACATCCTAAGCTCATTATACTGCCAACTTATATCATTCTTGATCACACCATAAATTATGGTTTCTGCATGCAAATCCAAATGGCAGAGCAGAAAGTGTCCTTGGGCTTAATTCCCTGTCCTTTGGCTTATCTCATTATATAGACTGATTGGGTATCATCCAGGCAAAAAAAAAAAAAAACATGTCAAGGTTCCTATTAGCTTGAAGAATCACTGTCAGGTGAACAGAGTTTTGTAAACATCTTCCGACATTCAAGGAAAGTTTGAGTCTTCACTGAGTAATGTGATCAACTTTAATAATGTCTCAAGGGAATTCTAGGTCATGAGTCATTTTAAACACACACACACACACACACACACACACACACACACACACAGAGGTTAAGATGTGCTCATTATTCTATTAGAAAGGAAATCTCAAAATGCTCAAAATGCAAATATAGATTGTATATCCACATTTACATTTTATAATGATCTAAGTGTTTTGTTTTTGCGTGTGAATTTTCTAATACTTTAAATCATAGAATCATGGTATATAAAAATCAAAAGTGACCCTGAGATCAAGAAGTCTAATCCAAGAGAAATTAAGGGGCACAGTTGCTTAGGGATGAACACAGAATCCTAGTTGCTGGACTCTGAGACTCCTGCCCTTCCCTAAAACTAATATGCTTGTCCCTCAGGCAATCCACCCCTAATCATCGTGATGATAAAGGTCAGGGACAATCTAATTTCAACTTGACAAAACATCAACACCTCCATGTAGCCATCAGTTGATGTACTAGACACAAAGAGGTTAGGTTGAATGTGAACCACTCTTTCACTACCTTCCACCTCAAAAAAAATGAAAAAGAAGCTTAAATACACAAGCTTTTATTCTTTCATTTAACAAGTTTGGAGGTCAGTAGTCTAGTGCTGACATGGCAGTTGTACAAACCCACTACAGACTTAGATACCTCAACTTACTGTGTCTCCCTTCCTAGAGGGTGACTATCTTAGTCTGCTTTTTGCTGCTGTAACAGGACCTGAGACTGGGTAATTTATAAACAACAGATTTATTAGCTCACAATTCTGGAGGCTGGGAAGCCCAAGATCAAGGGCCTGCCTCTTGTGAAAGCCTTCTTGCATGTTATACATGGAAGAAGGCACCGCATGATGAGGAGGAGCACACAAAGGAGCAAGAAGTCAACCCACTTTTATAACAAACCCACTCTTGCAATAGTGAACCCACTCCCATAATAATGACATTAATTCATTAATGAAGGTAGATCCTCCATGCTCTAATCACCTCTTAAACATCCCACTTCTCAACACTGTTGCACTGAGGATTAAGTTTCCAAAACATAAACTTTGGGGAATGCATTCAAACCATAGCATTTACCTTCTTAACATATACAAAAAGGCCGGGCATGGTGGCTAACAGCTGTAATCCCAGCACTTTGGGAGGCCGAGGTGGATGGATCACCTGAGGTCAGGAGATTGAAACTAGTCTGGCCAATATGGTGAAACCTGGTCTCTACTAAAAATACAAAAAATTAGCCATGCATGGTGGTGCACACCTGTAGTCCCAGCTACTCAGGAGGCTGAGGCAGGAGAATAGTTTGAACCTGGGAGGCGGAGGTTGCAGTAAGCTGAGATTGTGCCATTGTATTTCAGCCTGGGCAACAAGAGCAAAGCTCTGTCTCAAAAAAAGAAAAAACAAAAACAGCTAAAAGTAATTAATGAGCCATTATGTCTGCACCCCAGTTGGCAGCAAGGGGGAAGATGTAATGTCCCTTCTCCTAGTTGATGTACCCCTGAAAGCAAAGCCTAAGACAAGGACCAAGGGCATAGGTTTGGGTAACTTATTTGGATGATGATCTCAGAAAATTTGAATGAAAGAGAGGAGAAAGTAAAAACTGGAAGGAAAAAAGCAACAGCATGTGTTATCAACACCTTGGAGGCTATGTGAAGAGCTATGTAGAATGTATCCACACTGTCCATCTAATTGATAGAAGGCTGTTACCACCCACCAACACATGTCCCCAGTGGTTGAGCATTGCCTGTAGTGCTGTTACTTCCCTGACCATGCTTGTGCATGGGCTAGGAAGTCTTCTTTGGTTTTCAAGTAAAGCCTAAACCAGAATAGTGGACGTACAGCACGTCAGAACTTGAGGACCCCAGCAGTACATGGCAGCATCTGCCACAGCTGCAGTGAAATTAGGTGGGGATAGGGAATGTGGCATTGTGCACCTGCTACAAGAAAATGTCCAGAAAGTTGCTCATAAAGCTTCTTATTATCTCTACGCATCAGGAGTCCCCAGGACAATCCTTAGGCTCAATGATTCACTAAAAGACTCCCAGGACCCAAAAAAGCAACAACTATATACTCATGGTTTGCTACCGAGAAAGGATACAGATTAAAATCAGCAAAATTAAAAAGTATATAGGAAAGAAGCCAGGAGAAAACAGGCACAAGCTTACAGTGTCCTCTACCAGTAAAGTCACACAGCTCATTCTTAATTCTCCCAGCAACTATGTATGACAACATGTATAAAGTATTGCCGAGCCAAGAAGCTCACCTGAGCCTTGGTGTCCATGACTTTTATTGGGAGTCAGTCACATAGACATGGACTTACCGCATGACTGACCTTAATTACCCAGTCTCCAGTCCCCCCAGAGGTCAACTTGACAAAACATGGCCCAGGGCTTCAGGTGAACAGAAGCAGCATTCACCATCAATCACGTTGTCAGTATAAACTATCTGGCAAGGCCCACAGTTTCAGGTATACAAAGACACTTTTATCAGGTAGGGTACTTCAGAAGCTCCAAGGTTATCTCTTAGGAGATGGTCAAGGGCCAGTCTTTTCTTTGGCATCTGCACAATTTGAACACCCCAAGCCTTGAGTTAAGCCTTCACTGAACAACCTGTTTGATCAAAACTTAGTCAAATGGCCATAACCACCTGCAACAAAAGTAAGAAATGCAGTCTTCGTTCTGGGCAGTCGTATGCCTACTGAATATCTGGGAATTCTATTATTGTATAATGGTGGTTCTCAAACTTCAGCACATCAGAATCACCTAGAGAATCCATTGAAATAGACTGCACAACCCCATCTCAGAGTTTCTGATTGAGTGTAGGGTGAGGCCTGAAAATTTACATTTCAGTAATTTACCAGGTGTATTAGTTTCCCAATAAAGCCAGAACAAATTTGCACAAACTTTGGGTTTAAAAAAACATAAATTCATTATCTTACTATTCTGTGGGTCAGAAGTCTGACATAAGTTCCACCAAGCTCAAATCAAGGTGTGAGCAGGCTCCTTTCTGCAGTCTCTAAGGAAGAATCTGTCTCCTTGCTCATTCCGGTTGTCAGCAGAATGCAGTTCTGAAGTCCTAGTTCCTTATTGCCTGTCATCTGAAAGTCATCTCAGCTTTTAAGGCCATCCACATTTGTTAGGAGGTTGACCCCTCCTTCCATCATCAAGTCAGCAATGAGCGGTTGGGTCCTCCTTTTCATGCTTTGAATCTCACCTGCCTCCTCTATCACCATATCTTTCTGATTGCAGCCTGAAAATGTTCTCTGATTTTTAGAGCTCATATGACTAGACTGGGGCCACTCAGGTAACCAGGATAATCCCCCCATCTCATGGGACGTAATCTTAGTCACATACAAAAAGTCTGTTTGCCAGGTAAGATAGTATATTTGCAGGTTCTGGAGATTAGGGCGTACATATCTTTGGCAGGAGGGAGCATAATTCTGCCCACCACACCAGTCAGTTCATTCTGATTCTGTGGTTAGGGGACACATTTTGAGAACCACCAATATAGAAAATAAGAGAACTACAAGACTCTTCCACAATGTAGTCTTATTTTACATTGTTGAAAAGTCAATGAAAGCTTGTAACAAACTGGTTGACTGCAGCTTTACCTCTTCGGTGTGCCCCTTTCCTACTCAAAAAGAGAAAAAGGGCAGAAAGGGGGACTAGAGAATAGAGAGACAAAAACTGAACGCACTCCCTGACTAGATAATCAGCACTTACATACTCTGGCCACTTCTTAGATGTATTCACTGAAATTTGTGTTTGAGAGAAAGAAGGAGAAAACACAAGCCAATCCTGAATCAAAATTAATAGAGAATGCTACTAAAATTCAACAGGTTTTTCTTTTATATTTTTTAATGGCAAGATTCCTCAAGGCCTTTAAAATACCAATGTCTGCTTTAAATCTCCAACAAGGAAGGCAGAGTTTTTGAAAACGATAGCCATGTTTTTGTTTTCATTTTGTTTTTTGTTTTTTTTTTTTCATGGCACATATAATGGAATTGGGCTGCCTGGAAAAAGGAAAGGTAACTCAGTGCACCTTCACTTTCTAGGTTGGTGCGTCTCAATTTGGCTGCATGCTGAAATCATCTTAGGAGCTTTAAAAAGCGCTGATGTCTAGGTCACACACGCCAGTGATTCTGATGTAATTGCTCTGGGGCATGTCTTGGGCATTGTGCGTCCCACCCCCCCTACATCGCCCAGATGATTCTAATGTGCAGCCATGATTAAGGACTGTTATGGTAGGTGATAACCCTTGTTTTCCTGAGTCTGTTAAGTATGCAATTACTAACCAGAGTGAGTAAACCTGGTATTGTTCTCTGTATTTTAATTCCTGCCTAACCAAACTAAGGAAGTGATTTCAAAAATTAAAAAAGAAGAGAGAATCTAGAGTAGCAAGCAGCACTAGCCAACTCCACGTTCAAGAATGTCATCCTTTCTTAACCATCATTGCATGATTTTAAATTCTTTGCATCCCCAGAATTAAGCACAGTGCCCCACACATGGTATACGTTCAAGAAGAACTGTGGTAAATGATGAAGAATAAACAAAGTCCTCTTCAAAATGAAGATCGCAGGGGAGTGCAGTGGTGCAATCGTGGCTCCCTGCAACCTCCGCCTGTGGGTTCAAATGATTCTCCTGCTTTAGCCTCCCAATTAACACACCCAGCTAATTTTTGTGTCTTTTTAGTAAAGACAAAGTTTCACCACGTTGGCCAGGCTTGTCTCAAACTCCTGACTTCAAGTGATCCACCCACCTCAGCTTCCGAAAGTGCTGGGATTACAGGCATGAGCCACTGCGCCTGGCCGGGAACCACCATTTTGATTGGCATGGTACCAGGCGCACAGAATTTAGCCAATAAACTATTTAATGTGTGAAAGAATGAATAAATTTTAGCATTAAAAGGCAGACTTCAGTATGCCAAAGCATGAGGTAATTGGGTGAGGACCAGAGGATGGGGTCCAGAACAGGAAATGAAGTTCAGAGAAGAGTTAGATGTTCAACATACTGAGTCTCCTCCAGTTGTGAGTAGGTCAGTGAAAACACTTGGCATGCCACTGAAAATCACTCAAAAGACCCCTGCTGAAATGGACAGACTTGTTTAGAAATCTGTAAATCTCAGCTGCCTGTAATTCATCTCTGTCTTTCTAACCTATTAGACTCCAATGCAATCTCTTTGGCTCTATCCAGGACATTGCAAAATGGAATTATACACATAGGTTTCCTGCCTTCTGTGCCTTCTTCTCATAACCAATGTGTTGCTACACAACAATTTCCAATTGCCCCTTCCCAGGGTACCTTTTGAGATCATCTCTCTTTGCACCCCCTAAAATAGATAATACCAATTTTTTTGACATGTGATACATTCTGTGGATCCATGCAACCCTAACAAGCCAGTCTTAAGATGGTGCAGTCTCTCATCCAATGTTCTGTCATTTAATTAATGAAGCTGTTTATCTTAGCTGCAAGAGAGTGAATTATTGGCATATTCAGAAAGTCTCATACGACCGCTCATCCTCTCCATTATCATAAAAGTTAATATTATTTATTTATGAACCAAATAATTTATCTGAACATTTTAACAATGCACCAGCACTTACGGAGGTTTTTATTTCAATTTTGGTAGAGATACAAAGTCAAATATGATTTCAGTACAAGTTGTGATGGTTTTTCTCAATATTTTATATGGAGTCCCATTTTTGCCTTGGACAATTAATACAAGAAGCATAATGAACTCTCAACAATCCCCTTGAGAAATGACAAATAGGTATCAGCAATAATTTATCTGTGGGATGCAAGGCCTTGATACATAACTTCCAAATCTACTCCAAAAGAAAAAGAAAAGGAAAAAAAATCCTAGCCAAGAGCTATTAAGAAAGAGCCCAAACACTCTCACACACTGTCACTGGAAAGATCATACGAGGTATTTGGATTGCAATCTCGCAATATGCTTTGAATGTTCACAGTTTTAAAACATACATTTCCTGACCCATTCTTTTAAAGACTATATCCCAATCCTGATGAAATAATAAAATATGTGCCTTAAGATGTATAATGTGTGGATGCTCATTTACAGTGTTACTACCCATAAAGAGAAATAGGGAGAAACAAATAAGAGACCTCTCTAATATATATTCTTATCTATAAAATGGATTGCTATGCAGTCATTAAAAATAATGTTCCTGAAAAATTAGTTTATAGAAAAATATATAAAAATGTACATGATATAAAGTTAAGTGGAACAGTAAGATATAAAACAGCCTATGCAGCCTATTTCCAATGTTTATAACATGAATCTGCATATATATTTCTATATTGGCATATTATTCTACATGGAAAATGATAAATACATATTTTTGAATGTATAAGCGGGGTGTGGATATGTTTGCAATGACAAAGATGAAATATCCCAAAATATTAATAGTGGTTATGGCTAGATAGTGAAGTTATGGGGGATATTTATTTTTTTTCCTTATTCTACATTTTCTAAATTGCCTCAATGCATGTTAATTTTATAACTTATTACTGATTTGTGGGCTAAATAAACCCACTGACATTTTCCATGGAAGATTCTAGTGACACAATCACTCTGTAGTTGAATAGTCCCACCCTCTCCACCTCCCCCTCATTTGGTCTCTTCCAAGATCTAGGACTTTAGAGCCAGAAACATTTGGATTCAAATCCCAGCTCTCTACTTTCTAGCTTTAGGACCATGGGTAAGGTCATTCTCTGGGTGTTCTGGACCTTTGGGAGAGAGTTGTTGAAGAATGAAATGAGAAGTATTGCGTTCCTATCCAGTAGTTATTTCTCCCTCCCCTTCCTTCCAATAGGATCTGACTGTGATTTTATTCAGGTATTGATTGCCCACACCCCATACCCAAGGACAGGAGGCTGGGGCCTACTCAGGCCTAAGGCTTGAAGCTTGACTGGACAAGGATGAGCATGGTAACTTCATTCCCTTTACAAGGGATCATTTCAAGGTATGGTTTGAAATTCTGGCCAATCATCTAGGTGGGATAATTGTTGGAGGCCAGGGAGGTTCTGAGAAAGTTTTCTTCACAATTAAGAAAATAAAGGACACCCAGAAGGATGAATATTCACTGCCATTTCTGGCCTTCAGACACCAATGATTTCTGGATGCACCATAGCCAACCTGGAACCATTAGAGGACAAGCATGCAAAGCAAAGTAACACCTGAAAGAGGGGAGGAACAAAAGATGGAGAAAACCTTGGTTCTTGATAATGTTGTTGCTGAATTCTGGCATAGCCCTATTTTTTTTAATCTATATTTAAAATTCTTGTTTAAATCAGTTGAATTAGGATTTCTGTTACTTCTATCTGAAAGGATCCTAAGTGATACAAAAAGTAAAAGTGCCAAGCTCAGGACAGAGAGCAGAGTTCAACAAATAAAAAAGAAAAAAAAAGTCTTTTCTTTCTCTTACCTTCCAAATACATATTTAATAGACACAGCATATTATTCTTTATCATTTGTAAATGTAGTTAGTAGAGAAGGTAACAAGAAAGAAAGGGATAAATGCACCTTTTTCCTCCTCATAAAACATGCACCCAGGACCCAATTTCTCTAATTTTATTATAAAGACCCTAAAAAACTATGGACAAGACAAAGTTTTCCAAAGAAAGATATATGCTGGAACAGATTATATCTTGCTAAAAATTCTAGGCCTTCTAAAAAAAAAATCTTGAATACCAAAGGCCTCCTCCAAACCCTCCTCCCTGTAGGTCTTGAACAACTAGCCAGAGGCCATGCTTTTGAAAGAGGTTCCCTAGATAGAGGAGGATGGATGGAGTGTATGCTGTTAGATCAAAAGAAATCATTTGCTACTTGAATATGCATGGGCTACATTAACTGTGAGTCTTAATCAAGTAATGGAGACTGACAGGCTCCTTGGCCTGTGGGGGTTCTATAGTAATAAAATGTACACTTTTCTAAAAATGGCATTGGTAAGTGTCAAGTGACTGGACAATTACTTTATCTGATTCCACATCCCAGGCTAAACAACCTCCTCTTCCCATATTCTTTTGCATCTGATCCTGATGGGGAAGAGTAAGCCAGCCTGAGCTATGCTTAGATATTTTAAATGTTAGTGAAAAATAAAATATTTAACTTATTAAGCCTGGAACATTATCTGCCATTTGGGTTTAAGGTCTAAAAAATATGGACAAGTGAGAATTCAAAAATCACCCTACCAGCAGTGCAAAGAATTCCTGAGTATTCAAGTCTTAGGAGTTGCGTTTGTGCATTTTCCTTGTATAACTATTGCTAGCCATCCCAGAATATAGCACTCAGTAAGAAGGGCTAACAGTGTCCTGCTGGCCCTATTCCTATGTGTCATCTTGCGGCATTTCCAGTTAATGGCATGACTGTAATGACTAGCAATTTAAATAATGGAGGCTGAAGCAGAGGCAGCTATAAGGACACAATGCAGAAATTGCCACAGTTTATCAACATCACTGGCACCCAGCTCTTCATTACCTCCTTGAATAGGGTCAAAGTTGTTAAAGTGATGCCGTAAATACTGACTAAAACAAAGCAGTGGTTTATTCTTGATTTGGCATTGGGTATTTATAACAAACAAGTTGCATTTCCCAGACATGGGTTATTAGACATGAGAATGTAATTGATATTAACCAACTTTCGGGCTCCAGTAACTTTTTCTCACTGCATGTCAGTTTAATTTTTTTTAAAGTATAAGCAGGGCATGCCAAATGGAAAACAAGAGGAAGAACACACAAAAAACCCTTAAGCTTTCAGTACTAAGTGAAAAACAACTAACCCATTTATCTTATATAATCCTTCAGAGGTTTGCTATAAACTCAGAAGAGAGTATCACAGAGCCTTCTCTTTTTGAGACGGTATGTGAGTGATTTTTAGAAATGAGACATCTCTAACTGTAATCTTGTTTTTTATTCAGAACTGAAAGAGTATGCAAAAACATCTAAAAATATGAATTGTGCATCTACTGCATTACAGCAGAGGCTGAACACTGGTGAGCCATGAGCCAAAGCTGACCCATTGCTGTTTCATTTGGACCATACGGTAGTGATTGACTTGGTGTTTTAACATTTTAAAATTCTTTTCAACATTTGTAAATTGAGAGATTTCACAGAAAATGCTGGAAGCTCTGACCCTACCATCACCATACTCCTACAAGATAACAAATGGCTGGGGCTTAGCTGAGGCTGCTTTTGTTGGAGTAAAGAATGTACTCTGCCTCAATTGCATCACTCCTACAGTCTCCTTGTCTCTGAGGCCAAATGTCAATTACCTCTCTTCTTCTTAATAGTATTGTTATTTTTCTTAAGTAATGATCAATGACAAATATTCATGTTAGTGAGCCTTGATCACAAGTGGGGAAACTAAAGATGGGTTAAGAAGGCTGAGTGTTTCAGAAAATGAAAAGGCTATAATTGTTTATAGAAGTAAGTAATTTCTTACCTAACCCCCTTTACTTCATAACAGAATCCTCCCAGCTGGCCTCCAAGAGCATTGAGTGTGTGAGCCTTTGTGAAAAGCATCAAGCTAGACGTTCTGTGTAAAGAATACCAGACATATGGAAAAGCCAAGCTAGGTTTAGTCTCAGACAAAAGCTGTCAAGATGAGAAAGGGAAAAGCAAGCACTACACTTGTAAGAAAAACAACAAATAGCAAGCATGGGATTGAAGTCTAGAAAGAATAAAGCAGGCTTCAATGTTCTACCAAAAAATGTTTTAGTTCCTGGCTAAACTCCTTTTGGGAGAAATAGGCACAACAGAAAGCTGCCTTGAGACATCAAAGACAACAAAGTCATCGAGACATTCTTGGTGAGAGCTGCTCATCAGTCTCATGTCCCATCTGGAGCTGCAGACCCTCACTGCCCATTGGTTTAACAATCTCACTCCTGCAAGAAGAGGGTGGTGGCAGTGGTGGTAGGGAAGAGTACTATAAGGGATGTTTGTTTTCATAAAAAAGAATAGACATACATGCACATATACACCTACCCAGAAAATACTATTTCATGGCATCTACACTTAGAGGGAATTCACTCAGAAAGAGTTTTTTAGTAACACAAATAATTAAAATCATTAGCACCCAACAAATCTGAAATGATGGAGGTTTAGGAAGACCATTGCATAGAAACAAGATTAAAAAAAGATAAAACCCTTTATAGAACCAGAAAAGGAGAGGAGAACACAAACAATCTTTTTCACTGAGATTGAGAACTCAGAAAAACCTTTTGATGTAACTAGGGAAAGTTAAGGACTCAGGAAGGGAACAAGTGTGTATTAACTTCTTACTGTGTAGAAAGCACTGCATATACATTTTAATACATTTTGATAACAAATAATAAATAATACTTTACATTTTTTGTTCATTTATTCATTAAATAAGTATTTGTTCACTGCCTCCTATGTGTCAGACATCTCTAGGGATATAAAAATTTAAAGACATGGTTTTCCTACTATCAAGCTTTCAGACTAATCAGGATATAGACAAACACTCTAATGAAAATAATAATGAGTATAAATACAAACAACACAATAGTTTAATAACAGCTTTCCTTTACTGAGTGCTTTCTATGTGGTAAGAATTGTGTTGAGCACTTTATATTATTATTTGTTTGGTCCCTCATAAGTGCCCTATGACCAAGTTACAAATATCTTCATTTTACAGAGAAGGGAAGTGAGCCACAGACTAAATGATTACCTAAGGTTATAAAGCTAACAGATGAAAGATCTGAGATTTAAACACTGCCTGTTCTCTGCACACCAGGCCAACAGATAATCTGTGATATCAACCCATACCAGCTATAATGGAGGCATGCCAAAAACAAGGGATGCAGAGGGGAGGCCCTTCAACACTTTTGAATTTGCAAAGCACTTTCCCATAGAGAGAATAAGCTTCCAGAATTCATCAGCCCCAAGAGGCGGTACTGGTAGAACATATAATAGGCTTTCATTATGGCTTAGGTCAAAGTGTGAATGACTGAGCTATAAGGGCTGGTAAAAGAACCAAACTTTTCCAATCCAGAGAAAAAAGGAAAAGTGAGTTCCATTCATGACATATTTCTTGAGGACTCTTTTAGGACCAAGACAGTGAGAGCTGAATGGACCATGCATGCCTCAATCTGTCAAATTTTCTGTGTCTAAGGTAAATAGGCTACAAAACTTTCACCCTATTTTTATAATGGGAAGTCTGTTGAAAAGAATACAATACATAAAAGATGAATCACTTAGAGCGTTTAATATGTCTCTAGCACAGAAATAAACATCTTGTGTATGTTGTTTCTAATTTCCACAGTACCATGAACTAGAAATATGTAGAACAGAAGAACAGTGGGATCAGGGAGGTTAAGTGATCTATCCAAGATGTTACGAGGTAGATGCATGGTTTGAACTCGTAACAATGTGACTCCAAAATCAATACTTTTTTCCTTACACCGAAATACAAAGTATCAGGCAAAATCTCTGTAAATATCCATCATGTTTCTTTTGGTTCTTCATTCATTTAATCAAAAACAAGTTATTTTACACATACAAAGAACATAGTATTCATCCTTGTGCATCTGACAAGTAAGTCAAGGAGGCAGGTGTGTCAATACCTAACCAAACATACAGGCAGGATGAATGAGGCTAAATGTGTTTATTATTTAAATAAACTCCATGAAGTCAGGTGCTTTAGTTTGTTGACTGTTGTCACATACATGAAACACAATCTTGAACCAACCAATATTTGTTTGGTGGAAGGATAAATGAAGACAGTCACACTTAAGAAGTACAAACTTAAAGTAGAATTAATTGTGCCTAAGATAAATCAAAGGAAGCCCCCAAGAGCAGTGGCACTGAATTGGACTTGGAAGAATGCATGAAGTATGTACTAGTGACAGGAACTTTGGCTCAGGGTAAACACACATATGGAAGCACAGAAGCCCACAAAACATTTAGGTAATAGAGTTCAAGTATACTTAGAGCACAGGAAAGGCGAGAAATGAGAGTGAGAACTAAAGTCAAAAAGGTAATTTGGCACCACTTTGCACAGAGCCTTCAAGTCAATAAAAATAAATAAATAAAAACACAGCCACACCAGCAGAATGCAGTAATGTGACAGCTCTTTTGGCAAAGTGGGACTACATCCCCCTTACTTCCTCCCCACTGATCTTAAGAGAATCCTAAGAAGTGTTTACACCTAGTTTGTAAGGCTCCAAGAAACTCTCCAGTGGTCTAATTCTCACCACTCAGCTAAGAACTCTCAGCTCAAAACATACTGGCATTTGGGAAGCCACCTTCTGCATCCCTGAGTCTGAGTTCCTTACATCCTACATTTCAACCACGTCATAATGTGTTTTTCTTATCTCTCTCCACCATCACTGACTTCCATGTGGGCAGGCACTATTTTTGTTAGATTCCCATCATGTTGCAAACAGCCTAGCACATAGCAAGTATTCAATAAATATTTTGGAAATAATTATTACATTAGTGAATTGAATGACTGACTGTTAAAAAAATTGTCAAGGAGAGCCACAGGAGGCTGCCACTATAGCCCAGGGAAAACAGCTCTTTATAAAGGTCCAGATGTATTTCTTTAAGTAGACACTTTACTAAGTGGGGAGAGTGGTGGTTAGTTAAGGCAGACAGCAAAGCAGAAAAAGGCAGGGCCAGTGGGCAGCTGCTGGGGAGACCACAATTCCATGGGACTATAGTCATTAGCATGCAACACTGGGTAATCTGATTTTCATGACAGACAGATTTATTATGACTTCTAAATATATAAATCCCAGGTTATGCTTTACAGCTAACCTAACAACTTGATATATGTGTCTGACATCCCATCTTAAAATCAGATTCCAGCTTCTAATTAATTTTTATTCACCCATCGCTCTAACAAGAGAGGCAGGAAATCTCAGTGGGATAAACAATAGACAGGGTATTAGTTGTTCATACTCTGTGGCACATTTTCCATTGAGACTCTGGAGTTTCCTTTTTCTTTGCTACCAAAAAAGGGGGGCTATACCCATTCTCTCTGTGGCTTCTAGGAAGAACGAATGGAAAACATTACACAGGCACCTGATAGTTATTATTTCTATTAAGTAACCAATGCTTGATCCCTCACTTCCACCTCCTGACTCCCTGCTCTCATCCCCATACAGAAATTGGAATGACATCATGGTCTGGGCAGTTTAAAGACTGATCATTGCTTAGGTGTTACCATACATCTTGCTTTCTCCAGTAATATCATCAGCAAATAGCTCTTGAAGCTGAATTGCAAACGCCACAATGACCTGACTTTAAACCAATAATAGTGTTCATAAAGGCTAAAAGTACCACCTAAGCTTTTTCTGTTTATTGTTTTTTGTTTTGAGACAGTCTTGCTCTGTCACCAGGAGCCATGCCAGAGTGCAGTGGCACGATGTCGGCTCACTGCAACCTCCGCCTCCTGGGTTCAAGCAATTCTCCTGCCTCAGCCTCCCGAGTAGCTGGGACTACAGGTGCATGCCACCATGCCCAGCTAATTTTTGTATTTTTTTTAGTAGAGAGGTTTCATCATGTTGGCCAGTACGGTTTCGACCTCTTGACTTCGTGATCCACCTGCCTCAGCCTCCCAAAGTGCTGGGATTACAGGCGTGAGCCACCGTGCCCGGCCCACCTAAGCTTTTTCTATAATCTGAACAATATTCATAATTCACTCACATTCAGATACTTTAATAACAATGCAAAGTAATACAGTTGTAGCTAGGAATAGTTTTGTAATCCACTGATTTATTTAATAAGCATTCTTTGAATCCATGTTTTTAAATATAATATTTATATATGAATATAATTTTAAGAACATTTTCTTCTATGTCCTTTTTCTGAAATATGAAAGTCAATATGGGTACCACAGATGAGGTTGGAAAAAAAAAGATGGTTTCATTCAACTTTTTGAGTTTTTTAATATTTAGTTCTCAGACAGTGTTCTCAAAATGTTACATGCATTAAATCCTTCTTAAAACTCTATCAGCATAATAATTTATCCTTGTGACATGTTTAAAAATTTGTTTGCAGTCACAAAAGCTAGTAAGTGGTAGAACTGAGATTTTAATTGAGGCTGATGACTGAGGCTCTACCACCTGGATCTTAATATACTGCCTGGACATTTAAGGGAAATTTACTAAATAAGTAATAGTATAAGTAGCCAGTTGTGTTTGCCAAAGCCATAAATCCAAACTACACAATCATCTTCACATTGAGAACACTATAGTGTTTCTGGCTTTTTGCAAGCAGATTTTAAAATTTTGGGTACCAGTCTGTTTGCCTGCCATAATATGGAATACAAACTAGGAGAAGAAATATATTCAGCAAAGAAATTCGATTGATGGACATCACAAATCACAAAAACTGTCATTTTTCTGTTCATAATAAATAAATAGTAAAAATAGGAAAATACAAAAAAATCTGCAAAATCTTCTCCTCCCTATTATATTACAAGTATATGCTTTCTAAATCTCTAGTGTCTATGTAATTTTTTGATGGTATGAAACATGTATTCCACATGTACACGTGCACACACACACACACACACCCTACATATACTAGAATTACTCTGTGCTCAATTTGTCTTCAGTTGAGCCCTGAAAACAAAACAAAAACCAAAAATTGGATTCATAAAATGACAAAAAGAAGTTCATTCCCTTGCCCTTGAGGTACATACCATACTCATTTGAACAAAATTATATATTCTCCCTACAAAATCACATTTAAATATGCAAAGTATTTTTTACTAAGTATTTTTATTTCTTTCCCCAAAAATATTTCTGAAAATGGATCATGTCCTACATATCAATAAATGTCATTTAAAATAAATAATTTTTTAAATCAAAATTATCATCAAGCTCTTGAACTATTTCACTTTTAAAAAATAAATTCACACAAATAAAAGTCAAACAAAAATTTAAAAGAACACACAAAGCATTCATATTACAACTAAGCTAAATGGCTGATTTGGTAAGTTTTAGAGCCTTTTAATAAAACCATATGTTGACTCTAGTACTATTTGGTTAGAGCTTTATCAAAACATTTTACTACAAAATAAGATCTATGATGTTCAGATAAAACTATGCACAATATAATCAAATCCTTAGCATGAAGCCATTCAATTTGTCATTTGGAGATGTGTTTTCTGAGCCCACTCCAGTTTAAAATAGTTCCCTCAGTAACATCAAATCTGCCCTTCCTCCCCTTTGCCCTCAGAATTATTAGAGCATAATGTAATTCTTTTACAAGCCTTAGGAAAACACTATTGGAATGCATGAACCAAAATGCAGAGATGAAATGGAATTGAAAAAAAAATAAAAGTTTTTTTAAAATGGAAAATCAATTACTATATTTATTTATTTTTTTTTTTACTTTTTTTTTTTTTTGGTGCGTAGAAATAGCTTTTGTGCTAAGAAAAGAAAAACTGCCCAGAGACAAAATAGATGTTCGATATTATAGTGCACTAATGAGCACATTTACATGTAATCTTCTGAAATTTATGTCCAAGACTAACTGCAAATAGAATTTAGTATCAATAGGAGTTTACGAAATCCATTCATTTTTCCTCTAATCATACTGAATATTTAAGGTGCTTGATTAGACTTAATTATTTTTCTTTTGGGGCCAACAAAGAGCCCTGACACCTTTGAAAGTGATGGATTAGTGGGCATTTCCCACCAATGGGGAAACATTCCCAGCTGCCACAGCAGGAAGAAAAACAATGAGAAAGTTTGTGCCAATTTACATGCATGCGACTGAATGAAATCTGCAGAGAACTCAGAGAAGGTCAGCTTGTCAAAGGATCACTGCAAAAAGCGGAAGAGGCAGATACTCAAACTTAGTAGGACTTTGTGGCCTCCAGCTCACAAGCCTGCTTCTTCATTTCAAGGTGGTGTGAAGAGAAGCATCTGACAAAGATCTATCTCCCACTGCCCAGAAAAGATTAAAAGAATACGGGCCCTAGCAAGTCTCCTAGTACTTGGAATTGAGAAATAGAAAGGGAAATGTAGCTAATTTGCAGTAGCCCTGCTTCCTTATCCAGATTTCTCAAAGCATAATAAAATAGAGAGGCTGTGTCTCCAGGGCTCCGCTTCCAGCTGTGCCCCACAAGCTGGAAAAAACAAGAAGGGACATGTTACCTACTCACACCAACCTGCCCCTCCTGCTGCCATTCTTCCAACTCATTCTAAGGGAGATTGTGGGCCCTCTCTGAAATGCTTTACAAAGAAGATTATATTCCTAACTGGTCAAGGAAATTTAGATGAATTCTGGGCTGAAAGCAGAATAAGGAAAAAAACGTTCTCTCAAAGTGCCCAATGTTTGATGCATTATGTTCTACTGTCTGCTAAAAGCATCATCGTAGCCTTTTAATTAAACTCAATTTGGTCAGTTCAGTGTACCATCCACCCAGATATTCCTCCCTCTGAGACTTCTGGTAGAATCCTTCCTTGCCGCTTCCTAACTTCCAGTCTCTGCCTCTGTCATCATGTGACATTCTCCACTCATCTTTCTATATCACTGTGTCTTTTCTCCTCTTCCATGAGGCCACCCATCACATTGCATTAAGGTTCCATCTTAACTCCAGTATGACTTCATCTTAACTAATTACATCTGCAATGACTGTATTTCCAAATAAGGTCACATTCTGAGGCAATGAGAGTTCAAACTTCAAATATCTTTTGGAGGGGTGGGGGCGCACAATTCAATCTATTCTGTATAGGGCACACAATTCATCCTATTAATACTCCCATATTAAATCAATCAACAAGTCCTGAGCAGACACCAAATACCTTTCAAATCTGTCAACTTCTTTCTACACTCACCACTACCCTGAATCCCAAATAATTGCCTCACCTGGGTAATTGTAAGAGCTTCTTAAATTGTCCCCTCATTTTTGCACTGCTCCAATAGATTCTCCAAAAAAAGTACTTTTTGAAATGTAACCGATATCCAGAAAAGTGCATAAATCAAAATGAATTTTCACAGAGTACACATACCCACTTAACCACTCCCCAAATCAAGAAATATAATATTACCATCATCCCAGAAGCACATTTCATATCCCTTCCCAATTAATTTCCTCCTGCTCCAGCCCAAAGGAAACCATTATTCTGACCTCAAACAACACTGATTAGTTTTACATGGTTTGGGATTCTATATGAATGGTAACATACAGCACATGGTTTTGTATCTGTCTTCTGCTGTTAGTGAGAATGATCCTTGCTGTTGCAACTAGAAGTAATTGATTCATTTTCATTGCTTTACAAATATTTCATTGTATGAATATACCCTTTTACTTATTCATTCTACTGTTGATGACCGTTCAGGTTGAGTTCCCTGTGGAGGAGCTATTACAAATAATAGAGCTATGATCATTCTCACATTTTTAGCATCCATCTAGTAGAAGTGCAAGGTCATATTGCCTATGATTGTTTTTCACAAATATTGCCAGTTTTCTACAGTTACTGTATTAATTTTCAATCCCATAGCACTGTGTGATAGTTCCAGTTGCTTCATACCTTTGCCAACACTTAGTATTATCAATCTTTTTTTTATTTTAGCCATTCTCATGAGTGTCCAGTGGTAGCTCATTGTCTCTAATAACTAATTACCATAAGAGTTTTGTAATATGCTTTTTAGCCATGTGGCCATCGTCTTTTGTAAAGGGCTTTTCCAAATTCATTGCCCTTTTTTCCAATGGGCTCCTTTTCTCCCATCCAAGTACTAATCAGGCCCGTCCCTGCTTAGCTACCGAGATCAGACAAGACTGAGTGCATTCGGGGTGGTATGGCCATAGACGATCTCTTTTTCTTAATGATGTGTAGATATTTACATGATATGAATACTAGTTCTCTGTCAGATATATTGCAATTATCATCTCCCATTCTGTGGCTTGCCTTTTCTCTCAGCTAATCATATCTTTAGTTCATAAACTTCCATTTTGATGTACTCTAATATATTTATCTTTTCATTTTTTGCTATTGTTTTAAAAATAGATTTATTGAGATATAATTCACATACCATCCAATTCACCAATCAAGTGTATGTGATACAGTTTTTTAGTATATCCACGGAGTTATTTAACAATCACTTTTTACACTACAATTCAATTTTAGAGCATTCTAATCACCCCAAAAAGAAACCTCATACCTACTAGCTGCCACTCCTTATTGCTCCCAACACCTTCACCCTCACTAAACTCCAACCAACCACTAATCTACTCTCTGTCTTTATTGATTTGCCTATCCTGGGTATTTCTTATTAATGGAATTATATAATATGTGGGGGTTTTTTTGTTGTTGTTTTGTGACTGGCTTCTTTCACTTTGGATGATATTTTCAAGGTTCATCCATGTTGTAGTATATATGAGTACTTCACTACTTTTTTGTCTAATAATATTCCATTGTATGGATTTATCACATTTATTTATCCATTCATCACTTGATGGTCATTTGGGTTGTTTCCACTTCGGGGTTATTAGATGAAATATTCGGCTATCCCAAAATCATGAAGACATTCTATTACGTTATATGCTAGATGCTCTATTGTTGTATCTCTCACACTCAGATCAGCAATCTAACTGGAATTTATTTCTGTTTATGATGTGAGGTTCATTTGTCCCTGCCCTTATGCCCAACTGATTTCAGCATTATTTAATGAAAAGACTGCCCTTTCTTCATTGCTCCAGTGACGTCTTTCTCAAAAATCAAATCTCCCTATATGAGTGGCTCTATTTCTGTACACTCAATTCTGTCCCATTAATTTATTACTATTTGTTTATCCTTCTGCAATACCACAGTATATTAATTATTATAGCTTTATAATGAATTTATGAAGAGCTGAGAGTATAAGTCCTCCAACTTTGTTCTTATTCCTCTTCAGAATTATCTGCCTATTCTTTGGCTTTTTGCATTATGGTGTTTTGATTAGAATTGCATTAAATTTAGAGATCAATTTGGAGGGAATAGACCTCTTGACCCTATTGAATCACCAATTCATGGATATATTGTGCCCTTTCATTTATTAGGTCATCTTTAATTTCTCTCAATAATATTCTGTATCTTTCTCTGTAGAGGTCTAATACCTCTTTTGTTAGATATATTCCTATGTTTTTAATATTTGAAGCTATTTTAAGTGGTAACTTTTTAAAGAGTTTTACTGAGGTAAAATTTACACACCATGAAATTCATCCATTTAGATGTACAGTTTGATGAGTTTTAGTATACTTACACAGTTATATAATCATCACCTCTACACAGTTTTAGAATACTGCTATCAATCCAAACTGTTACCTCAGGCTCCTTGCAGTTAATCCCCACTCTCCACACCAGGCAACAACCAATTTGCTTTCCATCTCTGTAGTTTTGTCTTTTCTAAAAATTGAATCATACACTATAAACTCTTTCGTGTCTGGATTCTTTCACATCACATAATGCTTTTGAAATATGTCCAGGTTATTTCATGTATGGACAATTCATTCCTTTACAATGTTGAGTAGTATTCCCTTGTACAAATATACTAATTATTGCTTACCCATTTACCAATTGATAGATACCTGGATTGCTTCTATATTATAGAATGTTATATTATAAACAACATTGCCATAAATGTAGATCCATACATTTAATTTCTCTACAAGTTTCATTTCAAATACTACAAGAGGAATTGCTAAGCTGTATGGTAAGTACGTGTTTTTACTTTTCAAAAGGTGCCAAATTGTTTTCCATGGTAGCTGTACCATTCATGTTCCTACTAACATTGTATAAAAGTTATAGTTTTTCCATATCTTCACCAGCACTTCTTGTCTTTTTCACTTTAGCCATCCTGATGGGTATACATTGGTATTTCAATGTGATATATAATAATATTTCACATTATTCCTCTCCTTTAAATGTGCATTTTCCTAGTGATGACAAGCATTTTTCATGTGATTATTTGCCATTAGTGCATATGTTTTGGTTTGTTTTCTTATTATTGACTTATAAGAGTTCTTTATATATTCTGGACATATATAAATTTGTAAATCAGATATGATTTACAAATATTTCATCCCATTTTGTGGCTTGTCTTTTTATTTTCTTAATAGTGCCCTTAAAGAACTCAAGTTTTAAATTTTTATGAAGTTCAATTTATCACTGTTTTATTCTTTTAGGGAACCCTGAATTTGGTGTTACATCTAAGAAATATTTGACTAATATAAAGTCATAAAAACTTTCTTGTACATTTTCATCTAGAAGTTTTCTAGTTTTAATGCTTATATTTTGGTCTGTAATCCATTCCAGGTTAACTTTGTATATACTACAGGCTAATTTTTGGATAAAGATATGCAATTGTTCCAACTCATCTTCTTTTGAAAAACAATTTGGTCATAGTTTATAATCCTTTTTATATGTTGCTGGATTCATTTTAAATGGTATCTTTTTAAAATTTCATTTTGTAATTCTTTGTTGCTGGTACATAGGAATACAATTGATGTTTTATATTGACTTTGTATCTAGCATCCCTGCTAAATTCATTTGTTAAATTTACATAATTATATCTTCTGAAAATAATATAATTTTATTGCTTCCTTTCAAATGCCCACATCTTTTTTTTTTTTTCCGTCTTTCTAAATTCACTAGAATTTCCAGTACAATGCTGAACAGCAGTGGTGAGAATAGTTGCCCTTTTCTCCAACCTAATCTTAGGGCAAGGCTCTCAATATTTCACTTAAGTATGATATTTGCTATAGTTTTTTAAAAATAGATATAGAGTCTTTATTAAGGATGTCTACTTATAGTCCTAGTTTGTTAAAAGTTCTTATCAGGATTGGCTGTTGAATTTTATCATACAGCTTTTCACTTTTTTTGTTATCACATAATTTGATTTTTGAACATTACCTCTCGTACCTATAATAAATACAGTTTGGTCATGACATATATTCTTTTTCTATATTGTTCAGTCAGCTATTACTTTGTTATTTTTTGCATTTTGAGACTTCTAAAGTCTCTTCCCTATCTCTTTAGCTGGTGCTTACTATTGGGCTTTTAAGCTTTTCAGGACTTTGTCATTTACAAATCAACAAATGCTTCAAAAAGAATGAGAATGTTGAAGTGCACCTCCTCTCCAGGGTTCTGACCCCTCAAGTCCTGGATGCCTTGGTAGCCCTTCAATGCCTTCAAACACATATCTTCTCTTTATTTTGTCTAGCTTTTCTAGTTATCTGTTGGTGGATTATTAGCTACTCTATCATTACTAGAAGCATAAATTCATCTTTTATAATATAAACTAAGTCATATTATTCTTCCTCCTTGAATTTGCTAATGTGTTTATAAACACTCCGTATTCCCTACTATGTCCTAATAAGATCCTAGTGATCCAAACCTAGCCTTTCCCGCCATCATCTCCTACCACTCGCTCCCTTGCTCACTCCTCTCCCACCCTATCTATCTACTTTCTGTTCTCCTAACCCCACCGGGTCCATTACCAAATCAATGCTTTTGCGCTTGTTGCATTTGTTCTTCCCTCTCCCTGGAACGCCCTGTCCCTGATCTTCACATGCGTGCCTCACTTATGTCAATCTGTCTCAGTTTCAATGTTACCTCTTCAAAGAGACCTTCTCAAGACAATTTATCTAATCTTGTATCTCTCCTGCCTGATGCCCCACAAACAATATTTTATACATGCAAGAAAGGATAATGAAATTTGCCAACAGAAATAGAGTTTGAACTTTCCAGAGAGCACAAAGTTATCTCTATTCCACTTCCACATCCCACATAAAGAAAACAACAAACTAAGAATATGTAACATTTTTGGAGACAGAACCACCTATATTATAATACAGAGCTTAAGAGTATAATCTTTCTCTGGAGTGTGACAAACCTAAATCACTGCTACATCACAGATGTATACAGTTTCCAGATGTATAACTTCAAGCAGGGTTCTCAGCCTCAGCCTCCTAAACTATAAAATCGTGATAATGAGAGAATCCATTTGATAGTATTATTGTAATTATAAAATAAATGTTATTTTGTATACAAAGTGCTTAAAACAGTGCTGAGTCATAAAAAGTGTTCCATAAACAGGAGCTACTGTGATGACTGACAATGATGCTCATGGTGATAATGATGATGAAAACCATAAGGCTCTGGAGCATCTGGTAATATGCTAACTAATTCTATCAAACACACACAGATACACACACACACACATACACACAAAATTAAATATCGTAATTCAACTCCACCAAGCAGATGCAGCCTTTATCGCTTGCATTGGCAGATTTGGTAAAGACTTCATTTCTTTGATTTCTGTACTAGGTAAGTTTAGGGGCAAGAAATATAGGCCAGCCCTAGCAAGTCTACTCAAAATAAGAAACCTGAAAAGAATACTATATTATCTCACAAAATTGAAAGAAGAATGAAAAGCCAAGCTTTGTGAAGAAGAGAAATCAAGGTACTTCCAGAGAACTGCGAGGCAGGAGCTTAGAGACCTCCCTCTAGAGCACTGCTATTTAAGTGACTAAAACACCATCAATTACTACTTTTTGCTCTCAATTCAAAATTTGTAAAAGAGAGAATCTTATTGACATAATCAGATACCTACCCCTCTTTCCCAAGTTAAAAAGTCAAACATTATGGACTGAGCTGCTGGAAGCCCACCTCTGTGGATCAGGGGACAGTTCCCAGAAAAGTGTTTTGTTTTAGAACAGGAAAGTCATCCCAAGAAGTATTACTACAATCGGAGGGACTCTGTCTAAGATGGGCTTTCTCTAAAAGAAGCCACTTTGTTCTACTGTTTGCCCATCCAGAACAGTAGTGACCAAGTTATGCACCATTAGCTGCTTGGGAGGAAGTTAATTACAAATTAAATGTAATTGAATCAGTGAGTCTGCTTTCAAGTCCTCTAAATAGAATAACAACATGCTACCTTGTAGAGCCAATTTTGTAAATCAAAGCTGAATCCCTTGCTTTCTATGATGATAAAGAGCCTTTGTGAAAATTTCTAAAGTGTAGATGTAAACTTTACAAAATTTTGTAGGGCAAGTCATTAAAATCTGGAAGAAAATATATTGGAAACTGTGCTCCAACAGGAGCCAATGAAGGAATCTTATAAGGGAGTATAAAATATTAATATTCACCAATGTCAAAAAAATTTTCATATTATGCAGGTATCCAAAATGTGACTAATATCTTTGATTTCACAATTCCTTTCTCCTTCTCTAACACAAATTGTTAGTGACCCAAAATGCTGTGAAAGAACTACAAAATACAGTGAATGCATTCTACTTGAACATGATCTTATCCTGTTGAACCTGCCAAAAAGACACCAAGAAAACTGCAGGTATGGGTGCGCTGGATGAAAGCAAAATGAGCAGTCACCTGTGATGTATTGCAAATATGAGCAGTGGTCAAGAGGCATGGAAACTGGGGAATATCAACAAAGGAGGAAGAAAAAGAAGATTGGGATGGAGGTAGAAATGATTCCATGGAATCACTGACATCAGTATACATTCGCTTAGCCTATTATTGCATCATTGTCTCCTACTGGGAATATTTACCAAACCAGTGGTACTCAGACTTTTTTGAGATGGAAAAACTTTATTCAACATTTGGAAGAGTAGCATAGGGCATCCAAAGGGGAGGTACGGCATGGTGAGAAGGCTCTTGCACCAGACTACCAGGTCTAGTCCCAGCTCAGTATATACATACATACACAATATATACATACTGTGGTAAGATAGTCACAACATAAAATTTACCATTTTAACCATTTTTAAGTGTACAGTTTTACGGCATTAAGTACATCCACAATGCTGTGGAACAACTACCTGTATCTAGGTCTGAAACATTTCATCACCTCCAAGGGAAATCCTATAGCCATTAAGCATACATTCCCTGCTTCCTCCTTCCTCCAGTGCCTGGCAACCACTCACTCATCTGCTTTCAATCTCTATGGATTTGCCCATTAAGGGCATCTCATATAAATGGAAGATTTCATGTAAATGGAATCTTATAATAGGGGACCTTTTTGTATAGCTTATTTTACTTAGCATGTTTTTAACGTTCATCCATGTTGCAACATGCATATTTTACTGCAGTAAAAAAAAAATTGAATACAATTGTCAATATTTGTTTGAAACACACAAAAGAAACAGTTAAAGGGATTGAGCCTATTTACAGAACACTTGAACTCTAGGGCAAGGAGATATGAAAAGGGGGACTAGGATAGCAACTGTTATTTCAAAGAGTCATTGTTGTAAAGAGAGTAAGCTTTATTCTATTCAGCCCCAAATTATCCCCCCATAACCAAGGAGTAGAAATTACAAGAAGAGAGTTTTCAATTTTACATAATAAAAATCTTTCAACAGTATTATCCAAAGACAGAATAGATTGTTTTTATAAATAATGAGTTCCACTTATCTGGATGTATTCAAGTATAAATGGAATAGTCCCTTGGCAGAAATCTTTAGAGAAGCAAGCATCAGGTAAGACTGATCTAAATCAGTTGTTCCTAAAAGCCATTCAACAGGCTCATGCCAATATATGATGAAGTTTTCATTCACTCGTGGTGAAATGCCAAAAACAAAGAGGTTTTTATAGAACTAAATGTATATTTAATTATTTTAATTCCAAGATTATGCCTTTTACTCCTTTAGTATCAAAATAGCCCCCAAAATAGTGAATGATAGTTTTTTTCATTCATATTCTTTTCTGGGGCAAAACTTCAAGGTGACAAAGTAAAATCAGCTCCTTGTTTTAGCGGGGGAGATTGTACTAGTCTCAAAGTCTGAGAATCATTTGAATACATCATTCTCAAGACATTTTCAAAATTCCAAGAACCCATGTTTCTGACCAAGGATTGTTATGAAAGTTGCTTTTGTTGTTCATTTTATCCATATTTCAACTGTGTGTGCAAGGAGTAGGGCACTTCTCAAGAGGATTTTCCCCAAGGCTTCTGCCTTTGTAGGGATGGCCTGAAATGATACAGAATTTGAATGGATTTCTAGTTTCATAGGGATTTACATTACATGAAAGAAGAGAGAGCTTTGCTTTAGAGATGTTTATCCAAATTCAACACAGAGCCAGTGGGCCAAATTCTGTATATCATGGGTCTCTCAATGCGTGCCAATTTTACTGTGCAGGTTTGTTTGGAAGAAAAAATATGTGTGCATGTGTGGCTCTGTGTGTGTGTGTGTCTGTGCATGTGTGTGTCTGTGTGTGTGTGTGCGTGTAGATAAAGAGAGAGGGATATGAACAAATAGAGGCACCAACAATCACAAGAGGGAAAGGGATGATATATATTTAGAATTATATCTAAGGACTGTTTAAAGATAAACAAAAATAAGGTTTTCCCCCTTTTTTGTCACCCTTGTTAAAATCCACAGGAAAAATGTGAAGGTACCAAGTTATTTTATTGTCAGGCACCAAAAGACTAAAAATTGATGACATCACTCCAAATAAAACCCCCAGAGCTTTCTGATTCCGCTATTTATGCTTTCTCCTGAAACATCTCCATTTGGATCCTGCTGGAAACACTTTTCTTTCTGTCACTCACAATCTGTCAAGACAGCATTATCTTCTGTGGTTTAAAAACAGAAACTCCATTTAACTTCGTGGTTGATAAAGACATCTCATTCACATCCCTTAACTAACAATAATTATTCTAATTTACCACATAAAGACAAGAAAAAAATATGCACTTACATTTTGCAGCTTGTTTTGTATCAAGGAACACATGGAAGAGAAATGGTCCCACTCTTGCGATAAAAAAATACTGTATTAAGTAAAAAATGGACCTAACATGAATGTATGATTTTGATACATGCTCCCAAGATGCCAATCAGTGAAGCTATTAGGAGTTTGGGCTCTCAAAACATACTTGGATTCCAATCCTGCATTTGCCTCCTATGTAACCTAAGAAGGCAAGACACATAACCTTCCTAAGTCTTCATCTGTAAAATGGGAGCATATATCAGTATCTACCTCATGAGATTAAATTAGATAATCAATCAATGTTAGCTGCTGTTACTACTGTTACTATTACTACTCCTGTTGTTCTCCTCCTGCTCCTCCTCATTATCACACTATCATCATCAGATCAATGCATTAGTTAAGGTTCTTTGGGGCCAAGCAATGCAGATCATCCTGCCTAATGTTAGCGAAACAGAAAAGAGATTTACTTCAAGTATACAGAATAGTGCCTAGAAATCAAAGTAAAACTAAATGAAGCTTCAAACCAACAGAAAGCTGGGCACAGTGGCTCACGTCTGTAATCCCAGCACCTTAGGAGGCCGAGGCAGATGGATCACTTGAGACCAGGAATTCAAGACCAGCCTGGGCAACATGACAAAACCCAGTCTCTACAAAAATTTAGCTGGATATAGTGGCGCCCACCTGTAGTCCCAGTTACCAGGGAGGCAGAGGTAGGAGAATTGTTTGAGTCTGGGAGGTTGAGGCTGCAGTGACCCATGATCATGCCACTACACTCCAGCCTGGGCAACAGAGTGAGACCCTGTCTCAAAACAACAACAAAAAAGGAACTCATGGTCAGTTAGTGCTTCAGGCTACCATCATCAGGAAGACTCAGCAACAACCATTTTCCATCCTTGGGTCAATGTATTCAAGATTCAGAATCCCTGCGACGTGGGCACTGCCTTGGTCACATGACCACTGCTTGGCCAGAGGAAGCCAAGGTATTTGACAGCTCCAATAATACTGTCTTCGGTGGAGAAGGCTATTCCCCAAGGGCAAAATCCCCTTTTAACTCAAAGAAGAGGAGCACAGTTACTGAGCAGATACAAATACCAAGAATTATTATTCTTACACCATTACATCCCAACAACCTACTACATCAAGCTCAATTAAGACTGCACCCTCTTCTCTATCATTTGGTAATTACTTTTTTAATATATGTTATTAATTTGGTAATTACTCTTTTAATATATGTTACTAGTTTTAAAGTTGTTGTTAAAACTTATTTTGAGAAAAGCAAAAAGGCCCCAGAGCTCTAAACTATACATGTCCCTTTAAAAATATATACATATATATATACACACACATACACACACTGCTTGTTGAAAATAAATTATTTTGCTAAAAATCTTCCCTATTAGAATTTCCAGAAAATTTCCTGCCTTTATGTTCAAGTTATTTAGCAGTAATCTGTGCTATTAAGAAGCACATAAAGCAGCCACTGAAAAAGTCACCTGAAGATTAGTTAGAGAAATAGTTTGTTCTCTTATAAATAAATCTATTTTATGTTTTAAGTTCAATAAGATGATACTTACGCTCAGAAATTAGGGTCAAAAGCAACATTTTGTCATGATATTTTTTTTTGTAGATGATGATGTTTTCATGAGAAAGGATTAACAATGAAAGCAAGAGTGTAAGAATAATAAAAAATAAATAATAGCGAAATACATGACCTACAATTTCATTAAAATTTTCTTCCAGCTTACTAGCTGAACAAATCCCAAACAATGGAAATATACAGAGTCTGATTAATTTGGAGCCCTAAACAACTCTGTAGCTCAGTGAAAACATTTCTCATAAAGCCCAGGGCCCTGAAGGCACACAGTGCTGAGACAAATCCCAGTGTGGTCCACCCTTAGCAGCTGTGTGACTCTAAGCAACTTACTAATCTGCCGAAATAGCCAAGTCTCACCTCATCTGTAAATGAATAACCTGGTGGATGTTTTGAGGACTTGATATAATGCATGTAAGGGGCTCAATACTTTTTCTGACACAGTGAGCACTCACTGATAAATATTTATAATTCTATGTATGGAGAGAGAGAGAGAGAGAGAGAGAGAGAACACTCAATGATAAATGTAATTCTATGTATGGAGAGAGAGAGCACAAAAGAGCAAGAAGGCAGTAGTTCTCAACAGGGAGTGATTTTACTCACCAGAGGACATTTGGCAAGATCTGGAGACATCTGTGGTTGTCACAACCTGGAGGGTAGAGGGCGTGTCTGGAATCCAGTGGGTAGAGGCCAGGGATGCTGCTTACAGGGAAGCATCTTACAACACGGATGACAAGCCCCCACAACAGAATTATCCAAACCGAAATGCCAATAATGCCAAGGTTGAGAAACAGAAAAGATAGAGATTGAGAAAGAGAAAAAGAGAGAAGCAATGTGATATAATGCAGAATGTGTAACAGATTTGGAAGAAAAGGTACATTCAAAGCCAGGATGGGAAAGTAGATCAGAGCAGATATGAAATTAGATTGGCAGGCATCTGCCACATGTTAAACTATTGAGGAGGCGCTCAGAGCCTCAGGATTCTCATTTGAACAATGGGCATAATATGTAATATCACCTACTTCAAAAGGTTGTTAGCAGGGATATATTCACTCCTGACCAAATCATTACAGATGCCCGCTATGTATAACCAGTAGGACTTCACCAGTGTGTATATCCACTGCCAACCCTAATAGTTAGATACATGTAATAAATAAATGGTAACTAGTCTTGTTATATGTTAGACCAACAGCCAGATTTGAAGTTTGACTCTGCTACACTGGAAATACTTGGAAGGGTTTGTTAATATCAACAAGAATTAGTGCCCTCTTATAAGGAAGTAAACAGTAACCAGACTCCAAGTTCAAAGGAGTTTTCCCTATAGGTTATTTGTCCTCACCTTGGGATCCTTTAAACATCTGAAATTAAAAAGAAAAAATTACACATATGCACATGCTTGTGTGTGTGTGTGTGTGTGTGTGTGTGTGTGTGTATTTTTCTCTGAAGAGGGGTCCAAAAATGGTGAGGCATCACTAGGTTCAAGGTACACAGTTTTCAATATAAAGTAATAACCAGGATGCAGTAGAGTGTCTAAAGACACCATTCGAATATGAAGGAGACCATGTTTGGAAATAGTTATGAACTCAGATCTGGGAGTTTGAATTCTGCCTCTGTCACTTGCCGTCTGTGCAACCTTGGATAACTGACAGAACAATAACTTCTTAGAGTCTCACTTCAAAGGCTCATAGTATCCACCCAAGAAGAATCTTAGAGCAACAAAATTAGATATTCCCATAAGGTATTTAGCACAGTGCTCAACACATAGTATAGAATCCCCGGTTATCCACAGGGCCTATGCTTCAAGACCCCCAGTGGATGCCTGAAACCAAGCATAGTACTGAACCGTATAGATCATGTTTTTCCTATACATGCATACTTATGACAAAGTTTAATTTATAAATTAGGCACAGGAAGATATTTACAATGATAGACACTATGCCAACATCACTACTCTTGTGCTGGAGCCATTACTAAGTAAAACAAAGGTTCCTTGAACACAAGCACCGTGATACCATGACAGCCGATCTGATAACTGAGATGACGACTAAGTGATGAATAGACAGGGAGCATCTACAGTGCATATGCTGGACAAAGGAATGATTCACATTCTCACAATGGAGCGAGGCAGCATGAGATTTCAGCACGCTACTTAGGATGGTGTGCAATTTAAAATTTATGCATTGTTTATTACTGGAATTTTATAGTTAATATTTTTAGACCACAGTTGGCCATGGTTAACTGAAAGCAAAACCATGAATAAGGGGAGACCACTGTACATGAGCACTAAGAATTAGATACTGCAATGATAGGATTTGCAAAGACTATTACATTCAGATGGTGGTGAAGGTTTGAGCCTTCTCTAACTACATACGCCACACGCTATCAGAAAAATTGCAGGGATTCATCAATTATTCTATCCATTTACTACCAGCTCAGCCAGAGGATCCACTAATTCTGAGGCATGCCCTGTATAATAATATCTGTACTATGTTAAAAAGTGGACAGAAGTAGCTGTGAATCTGGTCCCAAAACCTCTTTTTATCAAGAAAGCTTCATTCAAACCTCCTCCTCTGACACATCCCCAGGGAACCCCTCTGGGATTTCCATAAACATGTTGTGCTTGACTGTGCATTACTACGGAACAATTCTAAGCCTGCCTCACCTACATATAAGATACACACTCTGCAAGGGCTTTTTTCAATCTCCTTCATTCCTCCTAGAACCTGTGCAAACAGGACTTTATGTGCAGGTAACCCAAATAAAGCAGGGCTGCCTTGAGGCTTGCATCTGCCCAACAACATATTCACAAAGAATGACTCTGTAGGCATTTGCCAGTGCATTGCACAGCAACACAGCCTAAAATTCTTCCTCACTCATCCATTGCCCCAACCTTAAAGCATCTGCTAAAAAAAAAAAAAAAAAAAAAAAAATCATCTTTCTCTGTCTCTCATTCTAGCCCCACCCAGGATGCCCTCAGTGCCATTCTGCTTTCTCTCTGCCACCACATTTACTGTGCTCATGACACCTGTCCCCTTATCACTCCTGCAAGTCAGAGCCTGGCCTAAATGCCTTTTTCTCTTTTGGAAGCAGCCCTCTAGAATTCCAGGTAACGGATTCACTATCTTGTTCTATAGAGAAGCCCATCACAGAAAAATCCTCCATTCCTGGCTCAATCCTTACTTAACCTTCTTCCAGAGGCCGCAGGGAGATGATCTTCTACGTTTCTCTTACCCCAGAATAGTAGTGAAGAGACAAGGACCTCATCTGCACTCTACCTGACTTGCAGGGCAAAGTCAGTATTAATCAGAGGTGCCCTTTTTGCTACTGACAGGCAAAGTAGATGCCCTCATAACTAAGAGCTTTTCACCAAACCCTCAGGGCTTTCAATCTTTCTCAAATAAACTGCAATTTGCCAAGAAACGCCCTAAATGATATTATGCAAGGAAGTTACAGCAGGCACAGAAGGATGGAGTAACATTTCACCATCTGCCTGTGATAATAATAATGCCTCTACCTTGCAAAATGTCTAATTGATTGTGTGACACAGGCACAAAGATCCTGCCACAATTTCACCAACAAAAATTATTCCTAAATTGTACCCTCCCAGTGGGAGAGTGCTAAGGTCGGTGCTCCTAAGGACCAGTTTTGAGCATATCAACTTTCTGGTGGCAGAATGATAGGAGTCCTGGGACACAGTTGGGCAAGATTGAACCAACTCACTCTCTAATAGTTGCTTCGAGCAATGTCCAGCTGGAGACACACAGAGAACAGAGAGGGAGGGAATGGATCTAGGGCAGTGTTTTCCACTGGTGGAATAGAAAATGCCCTAAGGTAATATGGATGTACATCTGTTTGGGTTTCCTGCAGAAGAAGCCTGGGCTGCTTCTAGGCTGTTGAGCCAGGAGGCTTTCATCTGGTACAGCCACCTCATGGATAGTAAGGTAGCAATGTCTGAAACAAGCAGATACCTGTTTCAGACATTGCTCTTCTAGCACAAACATGCTCTGTGCTAGGAGAGCACAGACTTCACTGGGTGCCATCTTTTTCTAAAATGGCAGTACTCAGGTCTGAACTGAAGAGGTTGGATAAAGTGAGCTGGAAAAAAGAGGCTGGGTGCAGCAGCTCACACCTGTAATCCCAGCACTTCGGGAGGCCGAGGCAGGTGCATCACCTGAGTTCAAGACCAGCCTGGCCAACAGGGTGAAACCCCATCTCTACTAAAAAAAATACAGCCTTTAATCCCAGCTACTCAGAAGGCTGAAGCAAGAGAATCGCTTGAACCCAGGAGGTGAAGGTTGCTGTGAGCCGAGATTGCACCACCGCACTCCAGCCAAGGCTACAGGGTGAGACTTGTCTGAAAAAAAAGAAGAGAAAGAAAGAAAGAGAGAAGCACTTTGATTGCACAAGTTTCGTCTTAAACTGCCTTTTCCAGCAGGGAGGGCCCAGGCCTGCACTTCTGGTCCCAAACAAATGAAAACTGGACACTTGGCTTACTGCTTCTTGCCTAGGTCTCCATGATCAAAGAACTACCAACCACTATTGAAAAGTTAAATTACAATCTGACTTTTAAGAATTATTATATATAGGCTAGGTGCAAAGGCTTACACCTATAACTCCAGCACTTTGGGAGGCTGAGGCAGGAGGATTATTTGAGGCCAGGAATTCAAGACCAGCATGGACAAATTAGCAAGATCCCAGGGTCTACAAAAATTAAAAAAAATTAGCCAGCTTTGGTGGTGCATGCCCATAGTTGTAGTGGCTGGGGAAGCTGGAGGTGGGAGGATCATCAGAGACCAGGTGCGTGAGGCTGCAGTGAGCTATGATCACCACTGCACTCCAACCTGAGTGAGAGAGCAAGATTCTGTCTTAAAAAAATGAAATTACTAAAAAAAAAAAAAAAAAATGAAATTACTATAAGATTTTTCTATATATACCACGTATTATATACACACAATATATTTATATATATATATTTACATAGATAAATAATTTGCATATGCTTCAGGATTCCTGGAACTAATTAATATTAAAACTGAAAAAAATCATCTTTTTATCTTTAAGTGACAAGAAGCTAAACTGATTATAAACTTTTATAACTGATTATAAACAGTTCTGCTCTATTCACAGGAAAAGTGATTTTCTCTAAAATCAGTTCAATTTATACTTTATTATTTATTTTCTTTAATTTTAAAGCAAGGTAAACATTGCTTTATTTTCTTTAACTTTTATTTTAGGTTCAGGGTATATATATACAGGTTTGTTATACAGGTAAATTTGTTGTACAGATTATTACATCACCCAGCTATTAAGCTTAGTACCTGTTCTTTTTCTTGATCCTCACTCTCCTCCCACCCTCCACCCTGCAGTAGGCCCCAGTGTGTGTTATATCCCTCCATGTATCCATGTGCTCCCATCATTTGGCTCCCACTTGTAAGTCACAACATATAGTATTTAGTTTTCTATTCCTATGTTAGTTTGCTAAGGATAATGACCTCCAGCTGCATCCAGGTTCCTGCAAAGGACATGACCTCATTCATTTTTGTGGCTGTATAGTATTCCATGGCATATATATACCAAAGTTTCTTTATCCTATCTATCATTGATGGGCATTTAGGTTGATTCCATGTCTTTGCTATTGTGAATAGTGCTACAATGAATATACACATGCATGCATCTTTATAACTGAATGATCTATATTCCTTTGGGTATATACCCAGTAATGAGATTGCTGGGTTGAATAGTAGTTCTGCTTTTAGGTCTTTAAGGAACACTGTCTTCCACAATGGTTGAACTAATTTACACTCCCGCCAATAGTGTTAAGCATTTGTTTTTTTTCCAGACCCTCACCAGCATCTGTTACTTTTTGACTTTTTAGTAATAGCCATTCTGATTGGTATAAGATTATATCTCACTGTGGTTTTGATTTGCATTTCTCTAATGATAGTGATGTTGAGCTTTTTTTCAAATGTTTGTTGGCTGCATATATGTCTTTTGAAAACTGTCTGTTCGTGTCCTTTGACTGCTTTTTAATGAGGTTGTTTTTCTCTGATAAATTTGTTTAAGTTCCTTATAGATGCTGGATATTAGACTTTTGTCACGTGCATAGTTTGCAAAAATATTCTCCCATTCTGTAGGCTGTCTGTTCACTCTGTTGATAGTTTCCTTTGCTGTGCAGAAGCTCTTTAGTTTAGTTAGATCCCATTTGTCAATTTTTGCTTTTGTTGCAATTACTTTTGGTGTCTTTGTCATGAAATCTTTTGCCTTAATGGTATTGCCTAGGTTGTCTTCTGGAGTTTTTACAGTTTGGGGTTTTACATTTAAGTCTTTAAGCTATCTTGAGTTCATTTTTGTATATGGTAAAAAGAAGGGGTACAGTTTTAATTTTCTGCATATGGCTAGCAAGTTATCTCAGCACCATTTATTGAATAGGAAATCCTTTTCCCATTGCTTGTTTTTGTCAGGCTTGTCGAAGATCAGATGGTTGTAGGTGTATAGTCTTATTTCTGGGTTCCCTAATCTGTTCCATTGGTCTATGTGTCTGTTTTTGTACCAGAACCATGCTGTTTTGGTCTCTGTAGCCTGGTAGTACAGTTTGAAGTCGGGTAGCATGATGCCTCCAGCTTTGTTCTTTTAGCTTGGGATTGCCTGGACTCTTGGGCTGTTTGGCTTCCATATGAATTTTAAAATATTTTGTTTCTAGTTCTGTGAAGAATCTCAATGGTAGCTTAACAGGAATAACATTGAATCTATAAACTGTTTTGGGCTGTGTGGCCATTTTTATGATATTTATTCTTCCTATCCATGAGCATGGAATATTTTTCCATTTGTTTGTGTCATCTCTGATTTCTTTGAACAGTATTTTGTAGTTCTCCTTGTAGAGATCTTTCACCTCCCTGACTTGCTGTATTCCTAGGTATTGTATTCTTTTTCGGCAATTATGAATGTGATTATGTTCCTGATTTGGCTCTGAGCTTGACTATTTTTAGTATATAGGAATGTTTATGATTTTTGCACATTGATTTTGCATCCTGAGACTTTGCTGAAGTTGTTTGTCAGCTTGAGACAATGGGGTTTTCTAGATATAGGATTATGTCATCTGCAGACAGGGATAGTTTGACTCCCTCTCTTCCTATTTGAGTGTGCTTTATTTCTTTCTCTTGCCTGATTGCTCCGGCCAGGGCTTCCAATACTATGTTGAATAGAAGTGGGGAGAGAGGACAACCTTGTCTTATGCTGATTTTGAATGGGAGTACTTCCAGCTTTTGCCCATTTAGTATGATCTTGGCTGTGAGTTTGTCATAGATGGCTCTTATTATGTTGAGGTATGTTCCTCCAATACTAAGTTTAGTGAGAGTTTTTAACATGAAGGGGTGTCGAATTTTATCAAAAGCCTTTTCTGTATCTATTGAGATAATCGTGTGGTTTTGTCTTTAGTTCTGTTTATGTGATGAATCACATTTATTGATTTGCATATGTTGAACTAACTTTGCATCCCAGGGATAAAGGCTACTTGATCATGGTAAATATGCTTTCTGATGTGCTGCTGGATTTGGTTTGCTAGCATTAGGTTGAGGACTTTTGCATCAATGTTCATCAAGGATATTGGGCTACAGTTTTCTTTTTTTGTTATATCTCTGTCAGGTTTTGGTATCAGGATGTTGCTGGCCTTATAGAATGAGCTAGGGAAGAGTCCCTCTTCCGTTTGTTGGAATAGTTTCAACAGGAATGGTACCAGCTCTTCTCTGTACATCTGGTAAAATTTAGCTGTGAATCCATCTGGTCCTAGGCTTTTTTTGGTTGGTAGGCTATTTATTACAGTCTAAATTTCAGAGCTTCTTATTGGTCTGTTCCAGTATTCAGTTTCCTCCCGGTTCAGTATTCAGTGGGTGAATGTGTCCAGGAATTTATCCATTTTTTCTAGATTTTCTAGCTTATGTGCATAGAGGTGTTTGTAATATTCTCTGATAGTTATTTGTATTTCTATGGGATCTGTGGTAATATCCTCCTTGTCATTTCTAACTGTATTTATTTGAATCTTCTCTCTTTTCTTCTTTATTAGTCTAGCTAGTGGTGTAATTTATTATTAATAGTTCTTTCCAACAAACTAGCTCTGGATTCACTGATTTTTTTAATGGTTTTTTTGTGTCTCAATATTCTTCAGTTCAGCTTTGATTTTGGTTATTTTTTGCCTTCTGCTAGCTTTGGGATTTGTTTGTTCTTGACTCGCTAGTTCTTTTTTTTTTTTTTTTTTTTTTTGAGACGGAGTTTCGCTCTTGTTACCCAGGCTGGAGTGCAATGGTGTGATCTCGGCTCACCGCAACCTCCGCCTCCTGGGTTCAGGCAATTCTCCTGCCTCAGCCTCCTGAGTAGCTGGGATTACAGGCACGCGCCACCGTGCCCAGCTAATTTTTTTGTATTAGTAGAGACGGGGTTTCACAATGTTGACCAGGATGGTCTCGATCTCTCGACCTCGTGATCCACCCGCCTCGGCCTCCCAAAGTGCTGGGATTACAGGCTTGAGCCACCGCGCCCAGCCTCGCTAGTTCTTTTAGTTGTGGTGTTAGGTAGTTAACTTGGGCTCTTTCTAACCTTTTGATAATGGGCATTCAGTGCTATAAATTTCCTTCTCAACACTGCCTTAGCTGTGTCCCAGAAATTCTGATATATTGTATGTTTGTTCTCATTAGTTTCAAAGAACTTCTTGATTTCTGCATTAATTTCATTATTTACCTAAAAGTCATTCATGAGTAGATTATACAGTTTCCATATGACTGTCTGGGTTTCAATGAATTTCTTAGTCTTGATTTCTATTTTGATTGTGCTACAGTCCTAGAGACTGTTATTATTTCAATTCTTTTGCATTTGCTGAGTAGTGTTTTACTTCTGATTATGTGATTGATTTTAGAATATGTGACATGTAGTGATGAGAAGAATGTATATTCTGTTGTTTTGGGATAGAGAGTTCTGTAGATATCTATCAGGTCCATTCGAACCAGTGCTGAGTTCAGGTCTTAAGTATTTTTGTTAATTTTCTGTCTCAATGATCTGTTTAATATTCTCAGCAGGGTGTTAGAGCCTCCAACTACTATTGTGTGGGCTTCTAAGTCTCTTTGAAGGTCTCTAAGAACTTGCTTTAAGAATCTTGGTGCTCCTGTGTTGGGTACATATGCATTTAAGCTAGTTAGACCTACTTATTTAATTTAACCTTTTGTACGCCTTTGTCTTTTTTGAATTTTGTTGGTTTAAAGTCTGTTTTGTCAGAAACTATGATTTTCTATTTTCCATTTTTCTGTATTCCCCAGTTTTTCTGTATTCTGTTTGCTTGGTAGATTTTTATCTGTCTCTTTATTTTGAGTCTATATGTGTCACTGCATATGAGATGGGTCTCTTGAAGACAGCATAGCAATGGGTCATAGTTCTTTATCCTGCTTGCCACTTTGTCTTTTAATTGGGACATTTAGCCTATTCACATTTAAGGTTAGTATTAATATCTGTCAATCTGATCCAGTCATCATGATATTAGCTGGTTATTTTGCAAACTTGTTTATGTGGTTGTTTTATAGTGTCACTGGTCTGTATACTTCCACATGTTTTTGTAGTGGCTGGTAGCCATCTTTTCATTCCATATTTAGTGCTTCCTTCAGGAGCTCTTGTAAGGCAGGCCTGGTGATAAAAAATTCTCTCAGCATTTGCTTGTCTGAAAAGGATCTTATTTCTCTTTCACTTATGAAGCTTAGTTTGGCTGGATATGAAATTCTGGGTTAGAATTTCTTTTATTTAAAATTGTTGAATATTGGCTCCCAATCTCTTCTGGCTTGTAGGGTTTCTGCTGAGAGGTCTGCTGTTAGTCTGATGGACTTCCTTTTGTAGGTGACATGACTTTTCTCTCTAGCTACCTTTAACATTTTTTCTGTCATTTCAACCACGGAAAATCTGACGATTATGTGTTTAGGGGATGATCTTCTTGTGAAGTATCTTACTGGGGTTCTCTGTATTTCCTAAATTTCAATGTTGGCCTGTTTAGCTAAGTTGGGGAAATTCTCAGGAATGCTATCCTGAAATATGTTTTCCAAGTTGGTTCCATTCTCCCCATCTCTTTCAGGGACACCAATGAATCACAGATTTGGTCTCTTTACATAATTCCATATTTCTCAGAGGTTTTGTTCATTCTTTTTCATTCTTTTTTTCTCTATTGTCTGACTGCCTTGATTCAGAAAGCCAGTCTTTAAGCTCTCTGAGATTCTTTCCTCTGCTTGGCCTATTCTGTTAGTAATACTTGTGATTGCATTATGAAATTCTTATAGTGTGTTTTCCAGCTCTATCAAGTCAGTTATATTCTTTTCTATACTGTCTATTTTCTCTGTCACTTCCTGAATTGTTGTAGTATGATTTTTAGCTTCCTTGTATTGGGTTTCAATGTACTCCTGTGTCTCAATTATTTTCATTCCTATCCATATTCTGAATTCTATTTCTGTTATTTCAGCCATCTCAACCTGGTTCAGAACCCTTACTGGAGAGGTGATGTGATTGTTTGAAGAAAAGAAGGCACTCTGGCTTTTTGGGTCTTCAGGATTCTTGTGCTGATTCTCACTGATCTTTGTGGACTTATTTACCTTCAATCTTTGAGGTTGCTGACCTTTGGATTTTTTTTTTTTAATCCTCTTTGATGACCTTGAGGGTTTCATTGTGGTATAAGATGGATTCAGCCCACTGGTTTCATTTCTAGAACATTTTAGAGGGCCACTACTCAGCTCCCAAATCATGGACTGTGTGTTCTAACTCTGGGGGACTTGTATTGCTTTAATTTAAAAACAGGAAATAGTACTGCTTTATTTTCACTAAGCATACTATGATTTTCTATTTATGGTCAATGATGCTATTCTTATATTCATGGGAAGAGTCTACAAATTCTGTTTACTATGTGAAAATAAGTAAATAAAAGTGAGTCACTTTTTAAATTAAAATAATAATAAAAGTGGTCTGCATATTTGCCCCGAGGCAACCAAGTTTGGGATCAGCTCTCCCTTAACCCAGCTCTTCCCACACCAACCACCTATTTTTCCTCACAAGCCTGGATTTAGGCGTGAAGGTTTTTAGATTCTCCTTTCTTCTTTACCCTGATACTCACTTGGGGTCCTTCACAACCAGCTTGTCAACATAATTTGGGAAAAGGTTATTTGTGCAGAAAAGGTCTGGTTCTTTCTTACTGGAGAATAGCAGAATAAACAAAATAAACGATCAATTCAAAACGCTTTCAGACTCCCAACAACTTTTGCATTTTTACAATGGTAAAAGGCAGCCAAACCTCTCATTTGCCCAAAAATTCTTACCTTTTGCAATGGTTTTAAATGGCTCTAAAGAGAATGATCCAACTTAGCAGATAAAAGTCCAAGCCTCCTATATATAGAGGTCTTAATGTTTTCTTTTCAGCTTTGCAACCCCCTGATTATTAGCATTGTATACTTGGACTAGTCACCCAGAGCCTGAATTTCTACACTTGACAAATGAAGACCTACTTCGCAAGGGAGATAATGAGCATCAGGCACTTAGTTGAGGGTCAGGCATATATAAGAGCTTTAAAGAACTATTATAATTATTATTATAATATTTGTTTGTTTTAATATATGTATACATTGTGAAATGATTGCCACAATCAAATTAATTGTCATGCTCATCACTGCACAGTTATGATTTGTGTGTGTGGTGAGAACACTTAAGATCTATTCACTTAACAATTTCAAGTGTACAATGCATTATTATTATTAACTGTAGTTACCATGCTGTACAATAGATCTCTAGAACTTACTCCTGCCTAACTAAAATTGTATCTTTTACCATCGTCTCCCTATTCTCTCACCTCCTCCCAGCCCTTGGCAACAACCATCATTCTACTCTCTGCTTCTATGAGCTTGGCTTTTTTAATTAATTAATTTTTTTAATTGGCAAATAAAAATTTTATATATTTATTATGTAGAAGATGATAGTTTGAAAAATGTCTGCATTGTTAAATGGCTACATTGAGTGAATTAACATATGTATTCATCACTTTTTTTTTTAAATAGAGTCTTGCTCTGTCACCCAGGCTGGAGTACAGTGGTACAATCTCAGCTTACTACAACCTCCGCCTCCTGGGTTCAAGTGATTCTTCTGCTTCAGCCTCCCAATTAGCTGGGACTACAAACACATGCCACCACCACGCCCGGCTAATTTTTGTATTTTTAATAGAGACGGGCTTTCACCATATTGGCCAGGCTGGTCTTGAACTCCTGACCTCGTGATCCACCCGCCTTGGCTTTCCAAAGTGCTGGGATTACAGGCGTAAGCCACTGTGCCACATCCATTACATCATTTTTTATAGTGAGAACACTTAAAGTTTATTCTGTAGTGCTGTTCAAGAAAATAATACATTGTTATTAACCATAGTCATTATGTTGTACAATAGATCTCTTTAATTCATTCCTCCCATAACTGAAACTTTGTATCCTTTGAACAACAATTCTCCAAGTGCCCACCCTCCATCCCAGCCCCTGGGAACCACCATTTTATTCTCTGCTTCTATAAGTTTGACTTTTTCAGATTTCACATATAAGTCAGATTGTGCAGTATTTGTCTTTCTGTGCCTGGCTTATTTCACTTAGTATAATGTCCTCCGGGTCCACCAGGTTGTCTCCAACAACAGGATTTCCTACTTTTGTTAACACTGAATAATATTCGAGGGTGTGTGTATATCACATTTTCTTTATCCATCATATATTGATGCACACTTGGGTTGATTCTGAATCTTAGCTATTATGAATAATGCTACAGTAAACATAGGAGTGCAGATATCCTTAGAATACTGATTTTATTTCCTTTGAATAACTACACAGTAGTGGGATTCCTGGATCATACAGTGGTTCCAATTTTTTGAGGAACTTCCATACTGTTTTCTATAATGGCTGTACTAATATACATTCTCACCAACAGTGTACATGGGTTGCTTTTTCTCCACAACTCAGCAACACTTATTATCTTTTGTCTTTTTGATAATAGGCTGATAAAAGAAAAACTTCAGCCAAATTAAATTTAAAGGAGTTTAATTGAGCAATGAACAATTTGTGAATTAGGCAGCCTTCTGAGCCAGAGTAGGCTCAGAGACTCCAGTGCAGCATGTGGTAGAAGATTTATGGACAGAAAAAGGAAAGTGATGCACAGAAAATGGAAGTGAGGTACAGAAACAGCTGGATTGGTTACAGCTGGGGGCTTGCTGTATTTGAACATGGTTCAAACAGTTGGCTATATTTGATTGGCCAAAACTCAGTGATTGACACAAGCGTAGGCTATGGTTTGTTTACACCTCTGCTTGTTATAGTTCACTATGTACAGAAAAACCTTTAGGCCGAACTTAAAATATGTAAGGAGGCAGCTTTAGGTTCAACTTGATCTAACAAACTATTCTAACAAGTATGAGGTGACATTTCATTGTGACTTGAATTTATAGTTCCCTAATAATTAGAGATATTAAGCATTTTTATATACCTGTTGGTTATTCATATCTCTTCTTTTGAGAAATCTCTTATTATCATCATCATCTTCATCATCACTCTAATTATTAATAATGTTCATTAACCCATATAGCCACAGTGATTTTTGTTATAACAGGAGCTTTCTGCTTTCAAAAAAAGTGCTGCTACTTTAAGTCATCGTTTATCCTAACTCTAGGCTACAACTTAGTATTATTATTATTCATCCAACATTCACTCAACACTTCCTAGAGCCACTGTTTGGGCAGTGGGGAAATAGCACTGAACATGAACAACACAGAGCAAAGTCTTTGCCCTGTGGCTCACATTCTGGTGAAGCAGAGAAACAGTACACATAACAAATGAATGTTAATTACAGTATGTTTGGCAGTGATGAATGCTAGAGAAAAAATAGCCTATGACCTGACAAGGGTGTTACCCATTAAGGTAAAGGACCTATCTCCTAGAGCACTTGAGTTTTGTATCGCATAATTCATCAAGGCCTTTAGATATTACAAGCTGATCTTTGGGTAAGTGGTCTCCTTGTGTCACAAGACAAGCAGGCCTCAAAAAATTTAAAAAAAAAAATTCCCTCTGCCTATTTGCTATTGCCAAAACTTCCTCCAAGAGGAAAAGGATAGGACAAAAAGAAGTATTTTGTGTGGGTGTGGCAGCCATAGCTAGGCTACCAAATACTATCCACATGTGATATGTCACTCTTAGTCCCTATAATAACAGATATGATTAAGGTTTCCTCTTTCCTCCTGAGCCCAGAACTAGCTTCACAAACTTTTTCAGCACAGTTCGCTGGGCAAGCAATGCTAGCGATTAAAGTTAGCATAAGAGACAATCTATGTGTCATCACAGAGTTCAAACTTAGGTTTAAATGCAAATATATCCAGGAAAGGTATCATACTGACTTAAAATCACACTAAGTCCTGAATGTCTGGTCTTCTTCCAAGTGAACATTTTATTAGAGGAGGGAATGGCTAAGAAGAAATGTTAAGTGTATAGAAAGGAGGGGCAGAAGGCATGTACAAAAGACAGGACAGGTTTTATAATCCCCCCCCACATTTGTATCTGAACACGTGTGTATGGCAAACACACCTGATAGCAATAATTTAAACATACCCTGAGAATGACCCTGTATGGCAGATGCACCTGAATGCGGTTGGGTGTTCCAAGCTAAGGAATCTGAGAGTGGCCAACCCAGAGAGTTGTTCCTAATCTATGAGGAACATCTCATCCTCTGACCTGTCCAGTGGAACACGGGAATCAAGGCCCTTTGTATGGGGTTAAATGAAGGTTGCCAGGTAGAGACTGTTACAGGGAGGGTGCTAAGTAAAGATGCCATATAAACCGCATGTTTTTTCCAAGTTGCCTGGTTCTCCTGCCCAGCCCACTGTCACTGGACTCTCTCCCCTGTACATAAGCTCCCAGTAAAAACCCATGTTGTGTTTATTGGCTCCGGGTCTCTTCTTCAGTCTCTTGAACCTGGTGCCATCCCCAATGAAGTTGATCAGTGTTCAGCACAACAATATGTCATAAGGCATTTCTACACACTCTGACTTGTAGGAACTGCCTCCATTAGTGTATCTTATTCTTTCACACAAACGCATAGCTGAGCCCACAAATAAAGTGCTCAAAATAGTGACTCTTCTTCTGGTTGTTCAGGCCAAACACCCTGAAGTCCACCACCAAATCCTTTTAGGACAACCTTCAAAAGACTAACAGCCATTTCTTGCCATCCAACCATGGCCATCCGTGATAATCCAACCATTTCTTTCCAGCTCAACCATGACCTCCAAAATCAAGCTACCACCAAGTCTTGGCAAGAAGGGCTGCAATAATTCCCCAACAGTCTCAGCTTCTGCCTGTGCTCCTGTACTGTCTACGTCTACTCAGGAGCCTGCTGAAAGCTAAGTCAGGTAACATTCCTCCTCTGACCAAAAACCTCTAGTACCTTCCTATCTCACCCAGAGTAAAGTCCCACAAGGTCCCTCATGTTCTTGTCCCCAGCTGTCTCTCAGGCCTCCTCTCTTGCCCCGCTTTATTTATACTCTTCCTTCCAGCCCACAGGCCTCCATGCTTTCCTCAAACAGGCCTGCTATGTTCCCACCCCAAGATCTTTTCCCTTGCTGCTGCCTTTGCCTGGGAGACTTTGACTCACTGAGGCTACTTCCTCACTCCAGTCATATCTTTGATGTGGCCAAGGAAGGCCCTGCTAGATCACTTGATCTAAAGCAGCACACAAGCCAGCCACCACCTCCACCCCTCTAATTCTCCTTACCTTGTTTGATAATTCCTCATGGCATTTATCACTACCTAACCTAATAGCCTTCCTTCCTTTCCTCCCTCCATTCCTCCTTTCCTTCTTTTCATCACTATCTGTCTTCCAATAGAACATAAGCTCCATCTGCAGAAGGGCATGGTCTGTTCTTCTCATTCTTCTGCCTAGAATAGGATCTGGCCCAGAGCAGGCTGGCCAACTCTTTACCAAAAACTCATTCATCACTGAGAACTAGCACCACACCACAGAAGGAAGAAGCCTCTGCATCTACCAAATACAGATGCTTTGTTTGAGTGGTTTGAGCTCTGTCTCCTGTAACTGGGTGATGAAGGTCTAAACACATAATGATAGTGCTTGTGTGATAGAAAGTGAAAGTTCTTTACTCTTGAAAAAAAGCTAGATTTTATCAAGTGCTGGATTTGCTCAGTGGCATTTAGGTTTTACAGTTATAAAATAATATTGCTACTTCTTAAGTTCTTGCTAGGAAAAAAAAAATCACTTTTATTTGTCAGTCTAAACTCTCCAGTGTCCCTTAACTATGGTCCCTGAAACAAACATTTTATACTGAGGTTTTGATAACACACAGTTTATTAAAATGCAGCTATTACATTAGTGCAGAATAAGCTACATACATGCTAAGATTTAGCATGCTGTCAAAAGATTTCCTCATTGGAACTGATAGTTACCCCTAAAGCAGAGATGGTCTTGAGCATATCATTTACCCACTTTAAGCCTCGGTGCCTTTAATCTGTAAAATGAATGGCTACACCAGGCTCTCTCTAGCACTTATTGCAAAATACATTCAGGCATGCAGGCATGTGATCCAGTGGAAAGGACTAGGGATTTGGAGCTTGAGATCTGGCTCTGTCACTTACAAGCCACACTGAATCTCAATTTTTTTCATCAATAAAACATTAATCACTGGAAATAGCTACCTTGCCTATACCACCTTTTGGTGTCCTAGGACGTACATTTGGAGGATCACCCAAGACAGGGCTGTGAGGACATCTATTTGGTTTACCAGGATGTGCAGAGGACCTGACATATCATAGGCACTCATGTGCATTTGCTGAGTGGAGGAAAGAGCATATGAACAAATAAACAAAAAAACACTTCCATACATCCCCGACTGTTGTAAGGACTTACTAAAGCAATGCATGTTGAAGAAGCTTTTTAAATCCTAAAGTAATACAAATGATAATAATTACCATGATAGATCTATTTCACATTTTCCCATTTCAGCCTTGGTTGTCATATTAATTTAATAGCAACATAACTGGATTGGAAAGAAACTAATATTGATTGAGGTCTCACAATGTCCTATATATGTATCTACATATATATGTGTGTATGTGCACGTATATAATTCGAGTCTGCTACCTTTTTAACCAGGTGACGTGTCTTAATTTAGTTACAAGTTCTAGCCAGCAGAAGTCAGAAACTGAGTCAATACTGAACTCACAAATCGGTCAATGGTTACATAACATTTAGTACTTGCCAGCCTCTGTGCACAGTATTTTGCAGGCATGAGCACATTCAATTTTTCAATAGCCTTTGAGGTAACCACAGATAGCCCTTTTTACAGATCAGGAAACAGACTCAGAGCAGTAACTTGCTTCAAGTTAACAGCTATGATGTGGCACGGCCAAAATTTGACTGTCTGACTTCAAAGTCCACGCCCTTAAACAGTATACATTATGCAGTACATTCATGTAAGCTTATCACTGAAGGTGTGCTGAGTAATTTTGGTGCTTTTTTTTTTTCAATAAAGAGCTGCGTTAGCATTCTATCAGCACTGCCTTAATTTTCTTTTTTCTAAAATGAAAATCTGTGCCTGGGAATATGGGTATAACTAACAATGAGAGGAGAGACCACCCCCAGAAAGACAGGCAGGCCCCGTTTCAAGTTTTTATTTCTCACATTGGCCCTTCTGGTGTGTCTCAGTTGTGTAGTCATAACCCATAGGGAAGTTCCGCAGTCAGGAAGGCCAATGAGAATATATGTCCCCTGACAACAGCCTGGTCCCTTTCTGAGTTATTCAATGACAACTGAAATGTCTTTTCAATATTTTCTTCTCCCTTTCAGGGCAAACATGTCCACTTCAGTCATTATGATCATCAGCTGGCCTGATTTGCAAGCAGTTCCTAATTAAGTAGGACTATGGAATGCTGTGAGATATGAAATATCTTGCTGCTAAATTGCACACAGGCTGAAAGCAATGAGAATTTGTTTAGCTGTGCACAGTGCTTTATATTCAGGGACCAGTGGTTATGGAGACATTAAAACCAATCATCATTAGGACAGTCCTATCTTGGCTGCCAGAGAATGAAGATCCCCACACAGAGCTACCTGCCCAGACTAATGGTCAAGAGGCTGATGAGGCATTAATGAGATCATGAATCAAAATTTACCAAACAAACAGGGCCCCCAAAGGCCTCGGCTTCTAGTTGTTTCTGTTTGACTTTATCTTGGAACAAGATGACTGTGTTTAGATGTCTTCATTTGTGACCTATCTTTGAACATTGTTTGTTTGTTTGTGACAGAGACTTGCTCTGTCTTCTAGGCTGGAGTGCAGCGGTATGATCATGGCTTACTGCTACCTTGACTTCCCAGGCTCAAGAGATCCTTCCACCTCAGTATCCCAAGTAGCTGGGACTATAGGCATGCACCACCAAGCCTGACTAATTTTTTTATTTTTAATTTTTGTAGAAGCAGGGCCTCACTATGTTGCCCAGGTTGCTCTTGAACTCCTGGGCTCAACTGATCCTCCCACCTTGGCCTCCCAAAGTGCTGGAATTATAGCTATGAGCCACTACGTCCAGCATCTTTGAACAATTCTTCCAAGCAACCATTTTGACCTCATTTGTTTCTAGGAAAAATAAATAAACAAGATCATAGAGTGATATTATATAATATAAAATCCAAATACTGACAAAATTCAGTCATATTAGTCACTTTCCACTAAATGAAGTTGTGTCTATGGTTCTTTCTCTGGGAAAATTTACCACGTAGTAACAATAGCTACTATTTACTTAGTATATACTAAGCACCATGCTGAGAGCTTTGTGCACATTAACTCACAGTTAGGTAACCTTAGAAAGCCTCCCACACCTGGGTTATTCCCTAGTTCGATGTTCAAGGTACCTCTCTGTCATTAAGCTTGCCACAAACTCATTTGTGGGAGTATTTGACATCTCTCTCTTGAATTGAACTCTAAGCTTCACTAGAGCCAGGACCATGTCTACCCTTGTTCCCATTATAACCCCAGCCTCTAACATAACACATGATATACAGCAGATGTTCAATAAACATTAGAGGAATAAATGAAGGAAGCAAGTAGAAGTTAAGAAACATCCCTGGGCTGATATGGCTGTAAGTGGTAGAAGCTGCATTTGAATTCAGACTCCAAAGCCTGTGTTCCTCACCTGCCGCACAGGGTCTGTCTGAGCTGAATAGTCTTTTGTATCAAAACACATCAAACAGGAAATAAACAAGAGCAACTATTATTACCATGGTCCCATATAGACATTAGAGAGCAAAAGGGGCTTCTCTATGACTACTGAAGTATATTAAGGACTCATTACAGAAGAAACACTGGTGGGCACAAAAGCCTATTATAAAAGTTTTAGGAGTACAATGAAATCATGCCCAGTCTTTCCTCAGGGTCCCTTTCCAGTCTCTATTTATATTGTTTCTGGTTTATGATTATTATAACTGAACATTTAGGACCCACAGGATGTTGGCCAGTGGAACTATGGAATTCTCAGTCCTCTGAAGTACCTAGCAACAAGTGTTTTCTTACCTAGCTCTTAGGAGCAAAAGGAGAAAACAAATGTGCATCCATGAGCTGGGACATAATAAAGATGCTATTATTAATATTTTATCTTATTAATATTTGTCCTACTGTGATTTATTGGCAGCATCAAGTTCAGAGAAAAACTCCAGCTGGCCATTGCAGCTTGTGGGAAAGTATAGGGCCTGGGAAGAAAAGCACTGAATAAAGAAAAAGATGACACACTATTCATATGAGAGATGCAAGAATGAAGCAATAGCGGAATTCCACAAGCCAGGACTGAGACCTTCTCCCAAACAGCCAGAGGACCCTGAACCTCAAACCAACTTGCAGCCACCTTAGAATTTTATCAGCTGCACAAGATGACTTACATAGTATCATTAATTCCTCCACCCTCACTACCTAAAAATGCTAGAAGATAAAAGGGATGGTTGAGGAAAATCCTGGAATTTTCATACAGGAACAACATTTACAACAGGTAACTAGCCCATCAGTTTTTCTAGTATTTCTCAAACATTTCCAATTAAGTCTCTAGAATAACAAAAGAAAATGATCCTCAAGTCTTGGTGGTGCAATCTTAAGTTTGCTTCCGTAAATGTAAATAATTTTTAAAGCCTCGTCTAGTACTTTAAAAATTCATGCAAATTTTGCATGTTACTGCATAATATCATTGTGCTGTTTTTAATACATACATACACTTTTAATTCTCCCAAATACTGAAGTAAAAATGATGTGCCACAAATGTGCCTCCATTAGCCTGTGACTTTGGGAATGCCCTTGTCCACAGCTTTGCATGCAGGGTTGAACTCATTAACTAAGTTGAGAACCATGAAATTAATCAGAAATGGACTAGGGAAGTTTTTCCTTAGAGCAGAAGACTAGAGTCATGACCTCTAAAAATCACTCTTCATTCCTACAAATTCTAAACTAAGTGGTAATAATAACATTAATATTAAAATCACACTAAGTGGTTTTTAAATTCATTATCTCACATGAGAGGTAGTTACTATGGTACACAGTATGAGGTAGGTATCAATTTAAAGATACAGATGAGGATACAAACACAGAAAGATAAAGTGTCTTTCAAAGCACCACAATTTAAGCTCAGACAGTTCTAATCCAAGCCAAACTATTATCGTCCACTCTGCTATACATTAGCAGCACACTCATCTTACTCATCTTGCTGATGGTTTATTTTGGCGATAATCAAGAATACTGAAAAATATGTTTCAAAAATAGAAAAAAAAAGCTTTATCTTCCCCAAACATAATTTTATTTAACTGAAAAATGTCAGTGTGCAAATTGGACATTTTTGGTATATAAAGTCAAGTGTTATACTAATCAAGTAAATGAGTGATGAATCATAATATTAACCTAGTCATTAAACAAAATTGCAATGAAATTACATTTACCAACTAGTTTACAGTACAAAAAATATAATGAACCACCTTTAAAGAAAGTTTCTAATAATTTTATTAAGGCCTTCCAATAATCTTATTTAGTTAAGAATTCTGTTGTATTATTTTAAAAGATTAATACAAATAGAAAATGGAAGAGTAAACTGTGCAGTGACTTCTGTCCCTCTCAACATTTCTCTAGAGTCACAAAATCTTCTAAGCAACATGAGACACGATTTAATTTACCCAAAAGAGGTCACCTTGCTTGCGGGGCAGGTGCCTTCTGTTTAAATTCAGTTTACTCAATCAAATGTACCATGGAATAGAAAATGGGTCATATTCCTGTCCTAAAATTCTTCCTTTGTTAACTAAAATCACCTTACTTTTGTAGCAAATGAGCCATGAGAGACAACGCCAGAAATTGATTTGGAAAAGTATGCACACAGTCTGAAAACAGTGTCTGTGTATTTTGTGATAAAAAGGCTCTGGATGGACCTAGATACAACAGAGAGGCTGTAAGAGGGCACAGGAATGCAAACAGGGACAGAACTATACAAAATGACTAAATGCATCACCACTAAAAGCAACACTTGCTCTTCTGTAAACATATACATTTACTGATTGCTACTTTTTATCTGAGCAGTGATTTTGAGGTGGTCTCAGTGCAATGTCATCTCCCCTGAGCCTGTGTCTTGGACCTTACTAGAGTAGGTCATTACTCCCCAATATAGCTCCTATTATTTTCTTCTTAACACCTTACGAAAGCTCTGATTATTTTCTTTTTGTTGTTCCATTTGCTAATTGCCTGTGTCCCATTTGTCATCACCAGTGCCTCGCTCAGTGTCTAGCCCAGAAGATGCTATAATGTATTTACTGAATGAATGAACAAAGCTATGAATGGCAAACAGGATGCAGCACTCTTTTGAGTTCATTTATACAAATCAGATTCTATTTCATTTCATTAAATACTTATATTTACTCGTTGTCTTCTGAAATTACTCTGGGTTCTCATTAATAAGGAGAAGCTGATTCTATCTTCAGGAAGGAGGGGAAAAAAACACTTTCAGTCAATTGTCCCAAAGGTCTTTCAAACTAATGTTGTAGTATAATTTGGTTTGAAAGCAAGGTCCAACATTTTATTATCTCCAAATTTATTCAGAAAAGCTGAAGGCCCGTGATAAGGCTCATTAAGTCGCTGAAAGGCCTATCTTCACATGCCTTTCACACAAAAGGTCTCAACTTAATGCCAGGTAATTACTGTTGATTTTCCCCTGGTTATTTCTATTTCCTGAAGATTCCCAGGGAAGTTGGCCTCAGTGGACACTACCTGCAGTCTGAGACGTGAGCAGAGCAAGAAGGGACCATGATCACTGGAGGATCTTTTTGGAGCTGTAGCTAACGAAAGACAATCCTAACACTGGGGCCTAGAATTTTAACTTAGATCATCTACAGATCACCCTCTACCCAGAGTCAAAGCCAAGGGGGAAATGTTTCTGGCATACCAACTGGTTTCTGTTTCCATTTTAAAGACATCATTTTTCACAGCAACTAGACCTTGTTCTACACCTGTAGGGTTATGGAGGTAGGCCCTGGCTCCAGATTACCTGGGCTCAACCCTCAACTTCATCACTTTCCACTTTGTAACTCTAAACAAGTAACTTAGATTGTCTGTGTGTCAGTTCCCTCATTTGTGAAATAGGGCTCATTGCACCTACTGGAGTGCTATTGTAAGAAACGAAACGTTGTAAAGTACAAGGAACTTTATCTTACACGTGGTAAGTTCTCCATAAAGTTATTTATGTGTTAATATTAATCAGCATTATCATGATCATCTCTGATATCCCATTTGCAAGCAGGATTTATCCCTGTTATTTTTAACTTTGATCCTAGTCCCGCTGGACCCATTATAGCATTGAGGGAGATCAAATTTCACTGTTTGTGAAACAACCCAATAGAGGGTGAATGATGATCAGGGAAGACATTTTTATTGAGCACCTTCATTTCAGTTTTGCAAGGAAGAGTGTATAGTCCCCTCAGAGGTCACTGAGGTCACTATACCCAAATCTATATCTGTTTTTATATTTAATCAATTGATGGCTGCAATTTACTAATCTGCACTGCAGTGATCCTACAATAGCCTTCTCTCACAGTGGGCTCTCCTCACTTCAGCCAGATCATTCGTAAGAGCTTAGCTTCCTAGATGCTATGATAATTTTTTTTTTTGAGATGGAGTCTAGTCTTCAGCACCTAGGCTGAAGTGCACCAGTGTGATCTCAGCTCACTGCAACCTCCACCTCGCAGGCTCGAGTGATTCCCCTGATTCAGCCTCCCAAGTAGCTGGGATTACAGGTGCCCACCAACATGCCCGGCTAATTTTTTTTTGTATTTTTAGTAGAGATGGGGTTTCATCATGTTGGCCAGGCTGGTCTTGAACTCCTAACTTCAAGTGATCTGCCCGCCTTGGTCTCCCAAAGCACTGGGATTATAGGCATAAGCCACCATGCCCCGCCTGTTATAATTAATTTTACTATCAACTTGACTGAGCTAAGAGAGTCCCAGGTAACTGGTAAAACATTGCTTCCAGGTGTGTCTATGAGGGGGTTTCTGGAAGAGATTAGCATTTGAATCAGTGGACTGAAAAAAGATTGTCCTCACAAATGCATGTGGATATCATCCAATCCACTGAGGGGCCAAATAGAACAAAAAGGCAGAGGAAGGGTGAATTTGCTGTCTCTTATGGAGCAGGGGCATTGGCCTTCTCCTGCCCTTGCGTTAGGACTTATGCCATCAGTCCTCTGGTTGTCAGGCTTTCGGACTTTAACTAGAACTCAGATCATCAGGTCTCCTGGTTTTCAGGCCTTCAGACTCAGGCTGAAACTATATCATCAGCTTTTCTGAATCTCCAGCTTGCAGACGGCAGATCATGGGACTTCTCAGCCTCCATAATCATATAAGTTAATTCCTCATAATAAATCTCTTTTTATTGATTCTGTTTCTCTGGATAACCCTGATTAATACAACCTCTGACTTACAAGTGATAATTAAGTATAGCAGCTGAGAGCATGAGCTCTGAATTTGAATGACCTGAGTTCAATTCCTCACTGTCACTAGTAACCCAGGCCATGTTATTTTATACACTAAGGCTCAGTTCACCATCTAGATATAGGGTTAATAAGAGTAATATCAAATTCAAAGGACTAAGGACAATGATCAGGATTATATAAGATCATTACAGTTTTAACTCTGTAAAACTCTTAGCATCGTGTCACTTACATAACATTCAATAGACATCAGCTGTTATATTTAGACACGTCTTGAGTATGTGTATTACAGAAATCTTTTTATATTGGATGATTACTACAGAAAGACAGTCTGCATGCCAAGTTTTTCAATGAAGCCAACATCATATTTGGATTCTGAGTCTTCACCTCAAAAGGTTACAGAACAATTTTCATTCAACAACAAATAAGGAATCATAGGTTGGAGGGTACATCATCTCCTGGCATTCTCAGGAAGCTAACCCTACCTAAAGTGTCAAAAGACTTTTTTCATTTACAGAAATGCCTTTAGAAATCCCCAGCCAACCACTGGTAGGTCCCTAAGTTTCATTCTTCAAAGCTGGCACTTTTTCAGGCTGCAAATCCCAAAAGCCAGAACACCTCTTCTCCTCCAGAGGATCACAACTCCTTGCCAGCAAGGAAACAAAACTGGACAGAGAATGAGTTTGATGAATTGACAGAAGTAGGTTGGAAAAGGTGGGTAATAACAAACTTCTCTAAGCTAAAGGAGTGTGTTCTAACCCAATGCAAGGAAGATAAGAACCTTGATAAAAGGTTAGATGAATTGCTAACTAGAACAACCAGTTTAGAGAAGAACATAAATGACCTGATGGAGCTGAAAAACACAGCACAAGAACTTCATGAAGCATACACAAGTATCAACAAGCAGAAGACAGGATATCAGAGACTGAAGATCAACTTAATGAAATAAAGTGTGAAGACAAGATTAGAGAAAAAAGAATGAAAAGAAATGAACAAACCATCCAAGAAATACGGGGCTAAGTGAAAAGACTAAACCTATGTTTGATTGACGTACCTGAAAGAGACAGGGAGAATAGAACTAAGTTGGAAAACACTCTTCAGGGTATTATCCAGGAGAACTTCCCCAACCTAGCAAAATAGGCCAACATTCAAATTCGGGAAATACAGAGAACATTACAAACATACTCCTTGGGAAGAACAATTACAAGACACATAATTATCAGATTCACCAAGGTTGAAATGAAGAAAAAAATGTTAAGGGCAGCCAGAGAGAAAGGTGAGGTTACCCACAAAGGGAAGCCCATCAGACTCACAGCAGATCTCTCAGCAGAAACCCTACAAGCCAGAAGAGAGTGGGGGCCAATATTCAACATTATTAAAGAAAAGAATTTTCAACCCAGAATTTCATATCCAGCCAAACTAAGCTTCATAAGCAAAGGAGAAATAAAATCCTTTACAGACAAACAAATGCTGAGAAACTTTGTTACCACCAGGCCTGCCTTACAAAAGCTCCTGAAGGAAGCACTAAATATGGAAAGGAAAAACCGGTACCACCTCCTGCAGTAACATATCAAATTGTAAAGACCATCAACACTATGAAGAAGCTACATCAACTAATGGGCCAAATGACCAGCTAGCATCATAATGACAAGATCAAATTCACACATAACAATATTAACCTTAAATGTAAACAGGCTAAATGCCCCAGTTAAAAGACACGGACTGGCAAATTGGATAAAGAGTCAAGATCCATTGGCATGCTGTATTCAGGAGACTCATCTCATGTGCAAAGACACACATAGGCTCAAAATAAAGGGATGGAGGAATATTTACCAAGCATATGGAAAGCAAAAAAAAATCAGGGATTACATTCCTAGTCTCTGATAGAACAGATTTTAAACCAACAAAGATCAAAAAATACAAAGAAAGGCATTACATAATGGCAAAGGGATCAATGCAACAAGAAGAGCTAACTATGAGACTGACAAAGACAATCCTAAGCAAAAAGAACAAAGCTGGAGGCATCACACTACCTGACTTCAAACTATACTACAAGGCTACAGTAACCAAAACAGCATGGTACTGGTACCAAAACAGATATAGAGACCAATGGAACAGAACAGAGGCCTAAGAAATAATGCCATGCATCTACAACCATGTGATCTTTGACAAACCTGACAAAAACAACCAATGGGGAAAGGATTCCCTATTTAATAAATGGTGTTGGGAAAACTGGCTAGCTGTAGCCAGAAAACTGAAACTGGACCCCTTCCTTACATACCTTATACAAAAATTAACTCAAGATGGATTAAAGACTTAAATGTAAGATCTAAAACTATAACAACCCTAGAAGTAGACCTAGGCAATATCATTCAGGACATAGGCATGGGCAAAGACTTCATGACTAAAACGCCAAAAACAATGGCGACAAAAGCCATAATTGACAAATGGGACCTAATTAAATTTAAGAGCTTCTGCATAGCAAAATAAATTATCATCAGAGTTAACAGGCAACCTACAGAATGGGAGCAATTTTTTTGCAATCTATCCATCTGACAAAGGGCTAATATCCAGAATCTACAAGGAACTTAAACAAATTTACAAGAAAACAAAAAAACAACCCCATCAAAAAATGGATGAAGGATATGAACAGACACTTCTCAAAAGAAGACATTTATGTGGCTGATAAACATATTTTAAAAAAGCTCATCATCAGTGGTCATTAGAGAAATGCAAATCAAAACCACAATGAGATAACATCTCATGCCAGTTAGAATGGCTATTATTAAAAAGTCGGGAAACAACAGATGCTGGAGAGGACATGGAGAAATAGGAACAGTTTTACACTGTTGGTGGGAGTGTAAATTAGTTCAACCATTGTGGAAGTGTGGTGATTCCTCAAGGATCTAGAACCAGAAATACCACCTGACCCAGCAATCCCATTACTGGGTATATACCCAAAGGATTATAAATCATTCTACTATAAAGAAACATGCACACGTATGTTTATTGCAGCACTGTTCACAATAGCAAAAACTTGGAACCAACCTGAATGCTCATCAATGATAGACTGGATAAAGAAAATGTGGCACATTTTCTTTATACACCTTATACACCAGGGAATACTATGCTGCCATGAAAAAGGATGAGTTCATGTCCTTTGCAGGGACATCAATGAAGCTGGAAACCATCATTCCCAACAAACTAAAACAGTAAGAGAAAACCAAACACCACATGTTTTCACACATAAGTGGGAGTTGAACAATGAAAACGCATGGACACAGGAAGGGGAACATCATACACCAGACATTTCATAGGGTGGGGTAGTAGGGAAGGGATAGCATTAGGCGAAATACCTAATGTAGATGACAGGTTAATGGGTGCAGCAAACCACCATGGCACATGTATACCCATGTAACAAACCTGAACATTCTGTACATGTACTCCAGAACTTAAAGTATAATTAAAAAATATGAAAAAAAGTGGCACTTTTTCATCAATTGTATTAAGTGATAAGATGTTAACATGAAAATTATCAAGAGGATCAAAATGCATGAGAAGCAGCAGAAATTGAAGGTAGATATGGAGTAGGGTCTCTTTAACTTCCTTCTTCTTCTTGTTCTATCCCCCACATTATGCTTGCTCTCTTAATGGCAACATTTACTCCCTTAGTGTAGTAATAAATGTTCAACAACTGGCTGGTGGGGATGTTCTAATTGTAGTGTTTGCTCATTTTCATGATGTAAATACATACGCTCACTATGGCTGGCTTCAAGATACCAACATGATATCGCTGAAAAGGGAATTGGAAAGAGAAGCTTATAATCAGCTCTTACGAATAAGTACAACATGGATACTCCAGCACAGGAAAAGAAAAGGTATATGAATAATGTAGTATCAAAAGCATCTAGTCTCTTCTTGAGCCATCAACCCATTCTTGTCAGGTTCACTGTTGGGAACATGGAGAACTATGTGAACTGAAATCAAAAGTATGAAGGCAGAAGATGGAAAATAGTATCATACCACTGAAGAGAATAAACTGTAGCAACTGACAACATAGCACACAGACATAACAAGTCTGGGTTGAGGACAGCTATTAGAGAAAAACGTGTTTTAGGATTAGAATTTTAAATTTCAAAACCAAATGGCATGATACGTGCCTATGTATCATGAGTGCATGACTGTCTGTGCATGAGTTCAGGATTAAATAGCCAAAACTCTCTGTGGTGTAGGATTTCCATCACACCAACCAGGCATAGAGGCTTTCTTTGAATGCCCCAATTCTGCTCATTCTCCATCATCCTCCATTAACGGAGGCCAGCTAATGCACATATCTACCTGTCTGTGCTTAACAACTGGCTGATGGCAAGGTGGGGGTGTTCTAATTGTAGTGTTTGTCAGTTTTCATGGTGTAAATATTAATATGTATTCTCATCGTGGCTGGTTTCAGGCTACCAACATGATATCGCTGAACAGGGAGTTGGGAAGAGAAGCTTAAAATCAGCTCTTGCAAATAAGTACAAGCTGGCTCCAAAAATGTCTGTGCTATGTTTCCAAGAGATGAAAACCTCATGGACAAATACCCTTTCGAGATATATATGGTTGATGTAAAGTAATTTTCGTATGGTTCATTGTGAGAGTTTAAGTATTACTTCTTTTAAGTACTAGAAATGGAAATATAATCTCTAATCCCTTTTCCATCTGAATGAAATGTTAACTTCGATCATCCATCTGTGCAGTTACTCTTCTAGTAAATGTGATTTTTTAAAACTTTCTTTCCGCTTTTCAGGGCTACATCTGCTAGTGTTTTCCATTTGCCAGCTCCCAACATGTCCCCAATTACTTCTTTTTTATTTTATAGCTTCCATGCTGATGTTTCATCAGTTACAACTGCTGGGTTCCACTGAGCATTAACAGTCTGCAGTGCCTTTAGGAGGGTACATAATTCACTAAGTATACCAAACCTTTTTTTCTCCAAAGAATATTATTTAATATAAATACAGTGTGAGGTTAATGTAGTACAAAAGAAAGGTTTTTCCCTTAGAACCATCAAAAAACTGAAAAAAAATGATTCATGGAAGAATGGTTTATACACAGGAACAAGAAATCACTTGTATTTAAGAAGTATTATTTCAACTGGTACTTATTTACTGATCACAAAGCAAAAAGGTAATACATTTGAGTACATGAACAAGCTTGTATTTTAACCTATTCAATCAAAATATTTCTTCTACAAGAGAAGAAACCTAAAACTACCTTATGTTAGACATATGAATGCTTGAAAACTTATGATACAATAGATCTTGGAAATCATTTTAGTTAATACCAAAGCAAAAGGAAGGATCAAGAAAAAGTTTTTTATTTTGTTTTCAACTCAGTTTTTCTTATAAATACATAATTATCCTCCATAAAAAGTTCCTGAATAACCTGATGGATGATCTGCAAATATCCAGGCAGGCAGCAGGAACCCTCTAGAAGTAAATGTCCTGGAAACATTGCAAATCAAATCACTCAATTCTTAATAGGTGGTTTAAAACTGGTTATTACATTACAAAGTTTTATAAAAAATCATTTGGCAAACAACTATCTTTTCTTCAAGATGTAAACAATGAAACAATTAGGTTTAAACTGTCTAGAACTATGTGTTCAAATGTCCTGTTTTAGATCAGAGTCTAAGTGGGACAATGATGGAGCAGTCAGAATTTTCTCAGGTAGTTGGCTGGGGAAACGGGGAAAGGATGGGAGGGGGGTAATCTTTCAAGGACATTTTTTAAATGACAGTATCAATATTGAATATTTCTGAAGTGTTAATCATTATAGTATGCCCTTGACATATAGAACTTTCTCCAGTGCATACACACTGTGAAGTAGGTATTATCAATGCCATTTTGCAGATAGGTAACAGGATGGTGAGTTGCTGCTCAGGGTATTAAGTAAGTGAACAAGATCCAGTGCTTAGCTAAGTCTTATCTTCAATAGGGTAGAGCTAGGGCTGGGTGTGGAACCTCTGTGATTGAAAGCCCCAGCCACTTAACTTCACCCTGCAGCTTCTAGTTGGTATCTATGGCATCTATGAGTCTGACAGCTATATTTTCATTCATTCTTCAGTGAAATATTTATCAGGCATCTACTTTAGCCAGGCACCACTCTAGGCACTAGGACCCAATAGTAAACAAAACAAAAAACAAACAAAAAATGTCTTCATGACTTTTGGGTCTTTTTGGTAGTTAGGGGAGAAAGACAGTTGTATTAGTCCATTTTCATGCTGCTATAAAGAAATGCATGAGACTGGGTAATTTATAAAGAAAAGAGGTTTAATTGATTCCCAGTTCCCCATGGCTGGGGAGGTCTCAGGAAAATTACAATCATGGCCAAGGGGAAGAAGCACATCTTACATGGTGGCAGGCTAGAGAGAGCAAGTAAGAGCAGAAAAAACTGCCTTATAAAACCATCAGTTCTTATGAGAACTCACTCCCTAACAGAAAAAATGGCATGGAGGAACCACTCCCATGATCCAATCACCTGCCACCTGGCCCCTCCCTCAACACATGGGGATTATGGGGATCATAATTCGAGATAAGATTTGGATGGGGACACAGAGTCAAACCCTATCAACAATAAAACAAAATAAACTAGCAAAGTATTTAGCATGTTAGCTGGTGATAGGTGTTGTAGAGAAAGATGAAGCCTGGAAGAAGCATGGAGAATCCTGGGGTGGGTGATGGAGGCGGATGCAACTTCAATGATGTGATCTCAGAGAAGTCTTGTAAAAACCCCAGGAAGATGAAGGAGCAAGCCGTACTGTACAAGTTCCTGGAAGTAAGGCACACAGGGCTGAGGCAACTGAAGGGCAGAGCACCCCTAAAAGGACAGGAGAAAAGCAGAGCGCCTGGAATGGAGTGACCAAGAACAAAGCAGGAGGAAGTGAGGTCAGAGAACCACAAGAGTGGTGGCAGATGACACAGGGACTTGTAGGCCACCACCACAGTTGCCATCTCTTCTCCAAGGCAAGTGAGCAGGTTGTGAGCCAAGGAGGGATCTCTCCCCAACTTATGTTGTATAGGAAATAAGAATAAATAAAAAGTTCCTCTTCAAAGCTTTCCTCCTAGTTCATTATGAATAAATAACAGTTTCTTCAAAGGTTAATTTACTTTAAAGCTTTTGCTAATAATCTTAAAGTAGCTGTTAGTCATAATAAAGAAATAAGTGTATCCCGTGTTCTTAGTTCTTACACTTTAACCTAGATATTTACCCTGACATGCCTGGACAAGCCCAGGCAAGTCTTAGGGCAAAGCTTATCCCTCTTCCTTATTTGGAAATGTTAATGCTTCTCTAAGCATTCCTCAAGTTACTTCCTCTTTTTCCTTTGTTCTCCTCTGCCTTTACTCCTTTAGAAAATTTCCAAGTTTTTAGCCAGTTGGGTCAAGCATAGAATGTGAGGTCCCGTTCTGGCCAATGGAAACTGGACACAGCAGTAGGGCAATTGCGTCAGGTTATGAAAGTTATAAAAGTCCCTGTCTCCTTTGTTTAGGTGTGCTCTCATGGCAAGACTGCTGGTAAGTTTCACCCTTCCTGCAGGAAGTAAACTAGCCTTGCTGAGTCATCCATTGTCTTGGTGTGGATTTTTCCCAACATTACAAACCCATTTCCAACATGTTGTAAGAGAATCACTTGACTTCTGTGTTGAGAATCAACCAAAAGATGTGAAGGAAGACCCATTCTGAGCCTGCCACAATAATCCAAGTGACAAGTGCCCTTGGCTTGGCCCCAAGTGATAATAGTGGAGGCAAGGAGGCATGGTTGGATGCTGGAAGTAAGAATAAACACTTCCATGGCCATGCACAGTTTGTTCTGCCACCCAATTGTCTGGCATGAAACAAACTCCCAGGAGGAACTTTATATAAAAGATCTATATAAGTGAAATAAGATCTCTAACTCCTAAATAGCAAAGAAAATCAAACGTTAATTGGCAAATAAAATGCCAAGAAGATGTACTTGCAATAATTAAAATAGGCAAAGGATTGATCACCTAAAACTAGAAGCAGAAAATGAAGCCACCTTGACAGTTTTCATCTCTCACAGTTAAATATTAAGCTTTCTTAAGAATAACTTAGTCAGGCACAGTGGCTCATGCCTGTAATCCCAGCACTTTGGGAGGCCGAGGCGGGTGGATCACCTGAGGTCAGGAGCTCAAGCCCAGCCAGACCAATATGGTGAAACCCCATCTCTACTAAAAATACAGAAATCAGCGAGTCATAGTGGCCCACGCCTATAATCCCAGATACTTGGGAGGTTGAGACAGGATAATCACTTGAATCTGGGAAGCAGAGGTTGCAGTGAGCGAAGATTGCACCACTGCACTCTAGCCCGGGTGACAGCGCAAGACTCTGTCTGAAAAAAATAAAAAGAAAAGAAAAATAACTTTGTATTTCCCACTTTGCTCTACACATAGGAGGTATTTTAAATGTTTATGGTTTGTTGATTTTAAAAGAGGCTTTGTTAAAAAGAAAGTATTAAATGGATAAAAAATAGAACCAAGTCTGTGTGACAATACACTAGATTGTAAATTCACTTTTTCAAGTATTTATTGAAGACTTTCTATGGACAAGGTACAATGCCAGAAATTAGGGACCTAAAAAGAAAAATCAGTAAACAAAGTTATTTAGTACAAGGACAACATAGACAATAATGAGAAAAGAAAAAGAGAAGAATTCCAGCTGAAAAAATAAAGACCACGTAAGCCCTATTTGTTAAATACAAGATTCACAGAATACAGTGCGAGGCCAGAGAACAAATGAAAAACCTACAACTTTGATGACTTATTGTAGGACCAGGTATATTATTAAACATCCCTGATCGTCTATTTCTTCAATTACAAATGAAATATAAAAGTATCTCTTAAAACATTTCAGAAGGGTTAAATTACATAACTTAGAAGATAGTATGGATTCAATAAAGGTTAGCATTCTTCCCTAATTTTTTTTAAAGGAATCTAACCTGCAATTACAATATAGGCAACAACATCTTCAGAGCTGAAATGCACTTCTGTCAGCTACACATTCTTCATGATGTTGTCCCATCCACAGGGGTTATATGTGGGCCTGTCCCAGCTTGGTGTTCTCTTTGTGTGCCAAAGAAATGATTATCCCCCAGAAGCAGCAGCCATCATTTGAGACATCTCTAGCTTGTTGATTTCAAACTCTGTTACTACTAGGATTTAAACTAAAGCTTTAAGATTGAAAAGAATAATAAAATCTGCAGGCTCTCAAAAGGGAAAATTTATCTTGTAAAAAAAGTTTTTTTTTTTTAATTCTCAGTGTTTATTCTGGAAGATTCAAGGTTATCTATTACCTGTTTTTCTTCTTCTCCAATGTTCAACTTGAAAGTCATTCAAAATGTTCACTGGCATACATAAGCCTGGACCCTATACATGCTTCCTACCTGAAATATGTTCTTACTTAGGAAAAATGCCAAGCTCCAATTACTGTGACCTACATAAATTCTAAGGTGCAATGCAAGGAGGGCAAGTGAGGCATTACTGAATTGTATATGTCACGCCATACAAGCTGATGTGCAGCTCCCTCAAAAGGCCTCAATAATTGTGAATAAACAATGTCCTTGAGTCCAAAAGGACTATGACATCCCACAACCCAAGTATTCACTTGGAAAGCACTGCTTCATTTGTATTTTCTAGAAATGTTTCATGTGTTCATCTATAACATGTCAGTCCCAATGTAAGACACAAACACAGAGACATTCAGTCCATGAGATAGAAGGTTGAAATCATCCTAATTGTCAACATGAGAAAATGAGAAGGCAACTTGTGGCATCTAAACACATGCAAAATTTTTGTCCAGTCTGGTTTTTGTTCTGGCTCTGCGCAACCTGAAATAAGGAGAGTGTGCAACTGCCTGTAACGGATTGCACAGGGATGAAGGACTGTGAATGGATGAACACTTGGAACATGGTTAAACTCAGGAATGAATGAGCCAGAGTCTCCTGATGAAATGGCTCCACTCTAGAGATGGAGCCCAAGAGAGATGCTGAATTCACTTTTTCACACCCCAGGGATCAATTTGGTTAATAACCTCTTTGCTGCCTAAAATCACTTGGGAACACCTGAACAAAGACAAATTCAAAGCAAGGTCTTCGAAGCTTCAAGAAACTGAATCGAATCAGGAGGTGAAAGTCTTGAACTTTGACTATTTCAGCTACTATATGCCTATGTCCCTCCAATTTCATCAAGATGCTGAAAAAGTACTTCGGGTAATAAGTATGAAAAATGTTACACTTCTTGGAAAACCAGTGCTTTAGATGTTCAGTAAATGATACCTTGTTTCTGAATTTCCCTAGCAAAACTGAATTCTTAATCATTCACTTATCCATTTAATCATTCAAAAGAAATTTATAACTTCACTTTTTCTCCTGATTGCATAGTAATACATTCTTACTGTAAAATGTTCAAATGAAATAGTATTGCATCGAGGAGAAAGTATTACCCTCTAGAAATTCCAGAAAATGTGTATTTGTTAACTGCTACATTCTAGACTGCAAGCTAGAGGTACCATAGAGTTGGCAAAGCAAATCAGATAACATTCCTGTCCTCAAAAAGACCACAGTCTAGTAAGAGAGATGATAACAATAAAAGTAACTAAAATGGAGTAGAAGCAGCAATGCAAGTCATGAAGAAGTCTGAATAGATGCTATAGCAGGTCAAAGAAAAAGAAATGACTTCTAACTAAGAATGTCCAGGGAAAAATTCCTTTGCAAAAAGAATCTGCAAAAAGAACCTCTGTTGTTTCCTTGACCATACACCTGCATGTGTTGTGTTACTTACGAGTCCTCTGCTTAGTGCTGAAAAGATTTCCCTATACCAAGATTTCAGCGCTTCATTTAACTTGTACAAAATTCCTAAATCCACATTCTTACCATTTCCCCAAAGATTCAGCAATTCTGAATTCTGAGCACACTTCTAAACAGGGTAAACATAAAGAAATCATTTGATCATTAGTCACTTACCATTATCATTGTTCACAGAAATTGGGGAAATAGAAAACTGGAAAACTGGAAAAAGATAAATATTAAGTTCCCCCAGGCCCTCTCAAAAAAATAAAAATTTTGCACAAAATAAAGAAGGTCTAAGTTAGAAGGATAAGAGACACACAAATGCAGGATCATGCCACACACATTTAACACTCAATACACAAGAGCTAGAGAGAAGACTGTGTGGTGTGGAGTCAAAGTGAGTTTGAAATACATAAAAGCTGAGACTATGTAAAAGTCTGAATTTACAATAACTCTTCCAGGCAGGAAGGTGGTTGAGTAAAGAAGAAAATAACCAGGAGACCAATGGTGACAGAAAATTCTGTCTTTGAGAAGCTGGGAGAACTAGAATAAGACACTTAACACTTTGGGTTTCATGATTCTCATTATTAAAATAAAAATAATAATCCTAGCCCTGTATGAAGTTCAAGTGAGATAATATATTTGAAATCATTTTACAAAACAGTTCATAAAGCCTTTTATAAAGCACATAGGGTTAAAGTAGTTGGCCAAAGCTCTAATGAAAGATTTGTAGATTTAGGACATAAATCTGAATTCTCCAAATGACCAATCCCAGGTTGTTACCTCCACTGTCCCTTAGAAGTAAAAAGGATTTAAACAACTCAACAGGTAAAAATAATACTTCCTTCAGAATAAATACCATATCACATTCCCCTTTGTTCCTCCAGCATCTACACAGCGCTTTGCACAGAGTGAGTACTCAGCATTCTAGAAGTGGAACTGATCTTTCTCCTGCTCTACATTCCTGTCTCTTGTCAACCTCTAATTTTCTGCTGCATTTTTAGTGGATGTCAGCATCAATAAGTTGCCATCCCAAGGAACAAAGTCAAATTGGCAAAAAGGTAGATGGGTTAGCATCCATCTTTGGTTGTTATCAAAATATTCCCCTTCCTCAGCACACTCAAGTGAAGGCCATAAGTGAACTCTCTGGCCTGAAGTCTCCCCATACTTCCCCCACTTTGATACCATTAAACATTCTTTGCAGCCTTGATCAGGAGAGGATGGCACGGATGGGTGCCAGATATCTGAAGTGGCCCAGGTACAGAGCAGTACTGGCAAGTTTGGAGAGTAGCAGCCCACTCTTGGTCCCAGGCTACTGTCACTTGCCTGTCATTTGTAAAAGCTCAGACCTGAACATGAGCCCAGTCTGCCATAAACTTCATAGCAACATCCTAACAATTCTGAAACACAAAAGAGATTTGGTTGTTTACTGGGTACAAGCCAGGCAGGCCCAAAAAGGAATTCTTTAAATGTTAGTGGTGTGGTCCAACACTGGATAAGAACTTCACACATCCCAGTCTTCCTTCCTTAGTATCAAAACAGGATTAATAGGAAGACTGGCCAGCAGATGCCCAGGGTACCAATCTAAGAGGGTACTAAAGTAGTCCCAGAAGAGTAACACAATGAAGAAAGCAGCATTTATCAGAACCTTCTTCAAGAAGAGAATTGGGTTTCATTGTAAGAAATACTTTGATGAAACAATTGGGTGGAGTAGGGATGGCATGCTCTGAAAAAACTAAAAACAAGGCCAGTAAAATGCTTTCGTGTAGGGTGGGTCCAACAACCAAAGGGTTTTCCTTTTGCTAAGCTGGGTATGGAGGCCAGGACACAGTAATCTGTCATCATCTTCCTCCACAAGCAGCACTACTCAAATCTGTTATTTCACTTGATTGCTGAAGGGACACTGAATTAGTCTGCATGGTCCACCCACGTGTCTTGGTTGAGCCCTACATGGGGTCACCCGTTCTCAGAAAAGGTCTGGCTGTTCTGTTTCACTTCCCCAGTCTCCATTTCTTGTCTCTCTTACCTTATTGGCCCATGGACGATTCAATCACAAATATTTACTGAACACCTGCTATAATTCAAGCCCTGGGAAGGGAGAGATGAGCACAGCATCATCTTGGTGCCAGATGAACACATATTCTAGACAGACAATTAAGTTAATGTAAGTCAAATGGATGGGAGCTTTGAGAGAAACACAAACACAAACATGGGAATGCAGATAAGGAGTGAAGGAATGCCTCATGGAAAATGTGACATTTATGTAGGGCCTCTTAGCATCAGGAGGAGCTGACCAGGTGCAAAAGAAGGATAGAGAAACTCAAGAGTGTTGAGTGAAGGGCACAGTGTCTTCAGGACACTGTAAAGAGGCCACAGTGACCACAGCACAGGTAACGTGGTGCAGAAGATGAGGCTGCTGACAAATGTCAGAGCCAAAATTTGAAAAGCTTTTGAAGCCACGCCAGAAGGTTGAGATTTCACTCTGGAAGCACAAGGGAGCTATCAACGATTTTAAACTAGAAGTAAAAGAAAAAAAAAATGTGGTAGATTTGTGTTCAGTGAAAGAACTCTGGCATCCATTGAAAACTAATGGGTAGAAATGGGTGGTAGAAGCAGAAATTGCTAAGTCCCAGGATGAGAACAGAATATAGAAAAACAGAAGTATTTCACAGGCAAAAATCAATGGTAGTTGGCGACTATAGTGCATAGCGATGAAGAGGAAAGCGTTCCCGTCTCCTAATTCATTCGTACTCATCCTTTACCTCTCAGATCAAATGCTACTTGCTAAAGGAAGATGTCTCAAACTCCAAGAATAGATCAGGCCCTCCTGGACGTGCTCACAAAGCACACTGGACTTTTCTACCACAGCATTGGCCTCAGTTTATAATGCTACATTTGTGTAATAAATAAAATTAATATCTGTATCTGCTGTCAGATTGTGAGCTTCCTGGGGGTACAACCATGTCTGTTTTGTGGTTCATGTATTCCTAGTTCCTGGCTTTTAGTAGGAATTCAAATACTTTATTTTGGAAGCAATGAGGGAAGGCAGTTGAGGATCACACAAAGACTTCTATACTGCAATGCCAGGTAGCTGGTGATCCCATCAACTATGACAGGACATGGAAAACGAGGAAAAGGTGAAAACAGTGAGAAAAAAATAAATTCCAGAATAAATAAGGTAAATTGGAAAACCTTCAAGAATTCCAGATGGAGATTTCAAATAGCTTGAAACTCAGCAGAGTCAATCCAGGCATTACAGATTTAGGAATCATCCATGTGGCAGAAGAGATGTGAGTCACTGCTTTACTCAGGTTAAGGCTTCAGAGAGAAGAGGCTCAAAGATGGAGCCCTGAAGAAAGCCAAAGGCAGAATCTGAGCAAACTAAACAACCCAGCAAAAACACTGGGAAAGAAAGTCTGAGAGCCAGGAGAACAACCATGAGAGGGTGGTATTTTAAGAGGTCAAGGGGCCGGGCGCAGTGGCTCATGCCTGTAATCCCAGCACTTTGGGAGGCTGAGGCAGGTGGATCACCTGAGGTTGGGAGTTCGTGACCAGCCTGGCCAACACAGTGAAAACCTATCTCTACTAAAATTACAAAAAATTAGCCAGGTGTAGTGGCGGGCACCTGTAATTCCAGCTACTCAGGAGGCTGAGGCAGGAGAATTGCTTTGAACCCAGGAGGCAGAGGTTGCAGTGAGCTGAGATGGCGCCATTGTACTCTAGTCTGGGCGACAGAGTGAAACTCTGTCTCACACACATAAAAAAAAAAAGGTCAAGGGAGGTAAAGCTCAAGAAAGAGAAAGTGCTCAGTGGGGCCCAATATTACCAGGAGGAGGGAGTTGGCCCATAAGCCTCATAAAGAGGTGGGCTCTGGGATTCAGGCAATGTCTATTTCCAAAGCAAAAGATCCCAAACTTCCAAAAAAAAAAATAATAAGCTGAAAACAATGATGAGAACAGCAGGTGTGCACAGAAGGAAACTAAAAAACATGCAAGAAAATACTTATTCATTCAGTAAGTATTTGTTGAACTTCTACTATGAGCCAAGCATTCTACATTGCAAGTATAGCAGTAAACAGGATATAATGGTCTGTGAGATCAGAAGATTTAAGAGGGGATAGGATCAAGATCAAAGAAAAAGAGTCTGACCTCAAAAAGCTATGAGACATCTCTTAAAGGAAGGAGACATAATCTTGGGCTAAAGATTATATGTGCAGAGTCCTAGAAGTATCAAGAAGACAAAAACCGAGGGTTGTCACATCTCTTAAAGGAAGGAGACATAATCTTGGGCTAAAGATTATATGTGCAGGGTCCTAGAAGTATCAAGAAGACAAAAAACGAGGGTTGTCATGTGGTGGGTTGCCCTGAAGGCCAAACCTGAGACAAGGACTTAGGCACAGGAGTTTATTTGAGAGATGATTCCAGGAAACAAAGATGAGCAAATAGGGAGTAAAAAAGGAAGAGTAAAGCCCAACCTAAGGGTGTATTATCAAGTTTACCACGGAGAGCAAGAGGCTTGTTTGGCCAGACCTCCAGAGAAGTCCACAGGATGCCTCCAGAACTGTTCACCTGAATCTCAAAGGCTGGAGCATTTATTCACATGTTCAAACACCCAGTGGCTGAGGGCAGACTCTGAGGGCATTTATTCCCACAGACTTCCAGGCTCCTCTTCAGCCCAGGCCCCGCAGACTCCCAGCCTAAGAGATGGCCTTCGGGAAGAAAGCAGAAACAGGGGCTAGAGGTGGGAAGCTGACTTGGACAGAACTGGTCACCACAGTGATAGCTGAAATCAGAGACAATTTCACAGAGGGACTGTGAAAACAGCCATAGGGGCATCTGCACAAAGGTAGTGTTGGTGAGAACTAGGTGGAAATGGCTAATCATTCAGCCGAGGCTGGGTAAGGAGAAAAAAGAAAGAATGCTAAGAGAAAGTAGCTTGGGAAGGTTTTCTAAGGTCTAAGCTTTTTTTCAATGCTTTTTGGCCTCTGCATAAACATATGAACTTAGAGACTTACTAATAGCTGCAAGTTAAGATCATAGAGAAGGCTTTATACTCCTGTAGGGCAAGGGCATATTAACCATTGATATTTATTGAGCATTTATTATGTGCCAGGCATTTTATAGTCATCATCAAATGAATATTCCCTGCAACTATATATATTCATTAGTATTATTGTTCTCATTTTACAAAGGAAGAAACTGAGGCTTAGAGAGTTTTTAAAGTTTTTAAGGTCTATGGGGTAACAACCTATTTCATTTTAAGTGTATGTCAATAACCCACACTTGCATACTTGTGTCTGAACACATACACACACACACATACACACAGTAAAATCAGATATGAGGAATTTCTGGTTTGACTAGACAATTTAGTTTATTTTGCTTCCCCATCTATTTCTTTATCACATGGATAATAAAGCACTTCTAGACTCTTTAATGTATAAAAAAATTTTATCAATCAGTCAATGTCTTTTCATCAAATACATGGACTAGAAATATAGAAAATAAGGATTTTCAGATATAGAAACTGGAGCAAAAACCAACTACAAAATACTATCGAAAGCACAGAGCTAGATGAAGTCAACAAATGCATCATAAAGGGAAAAACTGAAAGCAGCTAAAGATTGTAAACGCATTACAGACCAAAATGTAAATCAGATTGAAAACTTATCTGCATCTTTAATTGGGAGGCTCATGATCGTGCTGGGGGTAATGGCAAAATTTAATTTAAGAAACAATTTTGGCTAATGATCCCTATTTTCTTTAACACAAGAGCAAGGAGGGAGAGAGAATGATATAGACAACATCCGCAGAGGAGCAGGTGAAAGAAAAGCAAAGAGTGATCATACCCCATATCCCCCACACACTTGGATTAGCCTCAGGGAGGCTGGTTAGGCAGTGTCACCACCGCTCCCCTACCGCTCCCAGAATAAAGCTAGTTTGTAATTAGTTTAGGCTGTAGAGGGTTATATCATTAAAATAATGACCACTGGGCATCTGCCATAATCAAGATAATGTTTCATAATCAAATTAACTTGGCTCAAAACCTTGATGTGGAACCTGTTTATGGTTAGTCATCAAACAGCTTTCAGGGTGCTTGGAGCAGAAGATAATGCAAAAAACTAGGTAAGTAGCGCATGAACACAGAACAGAGGAAAATGTGGCTATGTTTTAGTCACAGAGCATTTACAATGGGGGCTGGAGGTAGAAGGACAGTGAATACAGAAGAAAAGTATTTTAAATTGACCCTCAAAGAACTGAATATCTTTTTAAATAAAATAACAATATTAAACCCACATGCTTAAAACATGTGTGGCTAAGTTCTTCAGCAGAAACTATGATACTAGATCTTGAGTTCCTCAAAGGCGGGTGTCTCCAAGTCATCCATTTTTGCTTCACCAGAGCCTAACACATTGCCTGGAGCAGCACTGGTATTCAGGAAAACCTTCTGTCAAATGAAGGACTATCATGCTGTTAGAGTAATTAGGAGAGGACAACACAGAAACATGGAAAACCTTTTCAATCTACTGGAAAATGAAAATGATATGTCAGTGGCTTGCAAACATGTTCAAGAAAAGGTGTGTCTGAGGACAACTAGAAGATAAGGGGGCAAAAATGAAAATACTGGCATCAGGTGTTAGGATTCTGCATGTATTGTTGTTGTTTCTAAAACTGTATTTAATGCAGTCAGAATGTAATCTTTGCAATTTCAGAATCTAGAAATGCTTCCATGTTGGAGGGAGGGAAGGAACTGGACACTCAATGAACTGACAGCTTACAGGCAAAGGTTCAAACTCCATTGCGTAGCACTGCAGACTTTTTGTGGCATAATCCCCAAAAACTCCAGTTTTATATCATATCCCTGCTCCTTCTTTCTTCCCCATCACACTGAATTGTTTGCCTTTTCTAAAATGTATCATTGGTTTCACTCTCTTTTTATTTTTGGACACACTCTTCTCACTACTTGGAATGCCCTTGTTTCCAGCCCTTCTTCATATGGCTATAGAATGGGTATTCTTCAAAACACAATTCAAATATTTCCTCTCTAAGAAGCTGTCCTGATTCCCCACACCATATCCCAGTCTCAATTTTTGGCCACATCTCTGAGTTTCTATAGCAACTTCTGTGCTTCCCTCCTTCACAGCCCTGTCTCACTATGCTCCAATCACTGGTGTACTTGCCTTTCTCCTCCACTAGCCTGGATGCTACCTACAGATAATGTAAAGATACCTGGGGCTACAAAGGCCAGTGGATGACCCACTGTCTTTTTTACCAAACTGTGACAGTGTGGTCACTTAGTCAAGACTCTTTTGGTTGCAAGTAACAGACATCCATTGAAACTGCTTTGAGCACAAAAGGGGAATTTATTTATAAGGACATAGAGTTACTTCTCAGAGCCCAAGGTTAGAAAGTGCAGACACTGAGGTCTGGATCCCGGAGCTAGAAAGCCTACAGAATCAAGGCAGCTACTCTCTTAGTCAATCAGTCTTACTCTTTCCCCTTACCCCCGACTCTCTTCCTGCAACCTCACAGAGTCTTTTAATCTGCATATCTCCAGAGGCCTGTTGTATTTCTCTTTCTTTCTCCCTCTCTCTCTCTCCAAAAGACAGTTACACAGTGGCTAAAAGTATGAGCTAATACTGCCTGTGTTCATGTCTGGTTCTGCCATTAACTAACTATATGACCTTGGATAAATTACTTAGCCTCTCTGTGACTCAGTTTCCTCTTCTGCAAAATGGAAATAAGAAGAGGACCCACCTTGTAGGGATGTTATAAGGATTATTGAATTAATCTAAGACATAGTTTCCCACTGCTCCCAAGTTTACCCATCTACCTAGTCTAACTACAAATATGTCTTAGCCCCAGACCAAACTTCTGAGAAGACAACCTGGCTGGCTGGCCCAGCTGGAGTCAGCTGTGCATCTTTGAGCTACTGAGCCATAGCATGGGAACCAAATTAAAAATGTGACCACCAGGGCCCATCCTTGGAGATAAAGCAACAGTTCTTAGAGAAAGGAGCCATGGGCTGAGCTGACACCACAAACAAAATCTGCTACAGCCCCTAACTAACCTGTCATGAGCCCGTGCAGCCATGCTTGTGGGCTTGCCTAGGATTCCAGCTGGGCCTTTTCACCTCATGGCCCTGAGTAAGGCTCATATTTAAAACGCACAGCTGCCTGTCAGACTGCAATGACACCTAAGGGAGCTCCACACGCTGGCACTTAATAAAGGCTTAATGGTGATGATGGTGGCGCTGACAAAAATGATGGTGGCACAACAGGCCACACCACGGGCTGCTATTGCTTCCCGGCAGTTCTCTGCTGGGCCCCGTGGCTTGAAGTTGAAATCAGCACATCCTTCTAACTCGGCTAATGTGGCTTGGCTCTGGGACCAACCCTCATCAGATCCCATCCAGCTGCTAGTTAGGTAGATTTATACCCCGCTAAATCCATTGTCACACAAGGGCTTCCTCCTCACTGCCAGAGTTTAAAGAACATAGACACAGCATCCAATAACCAGAGGAGGAAAGGCCTCAAAGAAAATTAACTGTTTGACTTCAAAGCGTTATGCTGCTGCTGTAAAATTTCCAAGCAAATGAGATCAGCTGAAGGTGTTACATCTTTTTTTTTTTTTTTTTGGAGATGGAGTTTCGCTCTTGTTACCCAGGCTGGAGTGCAATGGCGCGATCTCGGCTCACTGCAACCTCCACCTCCTGGGTTCAAGTAATTGTCCTGCCTCAGCCTCCCGAGTAACTGGGACTACAGACGTGCGCCACCATGCCCAGCTAATTTTTGTATTTTTAGTAGAGATGGGGTTTCACCATGTAGATCAGGATGGTCTCGATCTCTTGACCTCGTGATCCACCTGCCTCAGCCTACCAAAGTGTTACATCTTTAAAAAAAAAAAAAAAGAACCATAGCTGTGGGTTCTTACTAGCCCATACATAAAGCCCCGTGTGCAACTGTATATCACAGTTATTTTTTATTGCAGTATAATCTCTTTAACAAAAAACAAGAATTGTAGACCAGAACATCTTTGTTTTGAACTGAATATCTGTGTCCCCTCAAAATTCATACGCAGAAATCCTAACCCCCAATGTGATGGAGTTAGGAAGTGGGACCTTGTTTTCAGAGATCATCAATTCCAAGACCAGTAACAAGATCTCACATTATTCTCTTTCACAAAAATAGTCTGCCTTTGAAATTTTAGCTCTCAGTGATAAATAAAATACACTAGCAATTCCCTCAAATCCTTTGTAGAAGTAGGTTGGAAAATGAATAAATAACTAGGATTTTTTCTAAGAATTTGAATAGCAGGGTAGGCATATAATGGACGCTTCAATAAATTTTGTTGTAGCATGAAGAGCAATCTCATTTTCAAATGGTGAATCCTGGCTCACGTATTTGTGGCATTATAATCTTCCAAGTAGGGTTTATGGTACACATCATTTTAAGGAATGCCGGTACTTTAAGTGGATTTGAATAGCAAGAGCAGTCTAAAATCAGTCACCATCACTGAGCACAGTCATTTAAAAGCCTGAAATTCACTTTTAGAAAATTCATCAGAAAAAAAGATTCAAAAAATGGCAATGTTCACTCACAGATCAAAGGCAACCTAAGTATTTAACTCATCGTCATCTATGAGGATAAAGACTTTTAACAGCTGTCGGTGCAAGGAAAAGCAAAATAATAATAATAATAATAACAAGAGACAATGAGAGACATTAAAGCATAGCAGTCAAGAGCACTTTGGGGTCAGGGAGCATTGACTGTGTCATTTACCAGCTCTGTAGCTTTGGGCAAGTTGCCTAAACACTCTGAACTTACTCAGTCATCCATAAAAAATTTAAATAATAGTGATACCTTATCGTTTGGGATTTCTATACTTAATAAACTGACTATGATGATGATGATGTCTGCTTTTACTATGAGGAAAATGCATTCAGTAACAAATATGAGGAAAAAAATATAGAATAAGTAAGGAGACTCTTTTTCCTTAACAACTAAGAATACTAAATGTTTGTAGGAACTGGTAAGGGGGTATGTATAACCAGCAGTGAACACATCATCCTTTTTACTACTAGTGAGGATGCAAAAGAGGACATATAAAGAACAGCTTTGATTTTCATCAAAGAGAGAGTTAAAGCTCCTTGAGGGCAGGAACCATCTGGGTCCTAGTAACCAGTGAATCCCCAGCACCTAGCACAGACAGTAGCAAGTAGCAAGCACACAGTGAAAGTGCCAAATGAATGCAAGAATTCATGAATGCACCCTGAATATGACTGCAATCAAAGCCCAAAGCCCTTGGTAGGTTTCATTGGCCTCATTCCTTATTCCTAGAAGAATGTCCTACCTTACTAGTCATCACCACCATTGAAATAATGAAAACACAAGTTCATAACAAATATTTTAAACATACATAGCATACCAGTTCATTAAAAATAGACTAGGGAGTATTTTACATTGAGACACTAGGGAGCATCATTACTTTCAAATGTCACTTTCTGCTTTAATTAGTATGCTCTAATGATAAGTATATGTCATTCTTATCTAATGAAAGTCTTGAATGCATATGGAATCTGGGTCACAGTCCTCTCTGGGAGGTACACAGATGTACAAAGAACAAACAGAATGCATGTGTTGATGTCAACTAGTTTACTTCTCTTTATTAACATAATTGCCAAAGTTTCAAGTTCTAAAATTTGAGGATACATTTGCTCAACACACCGAGAACACCCCGCACAGTCATTTGATCACCTTTCACGTTTCTCAAGACAGCCTAAGCTGTTTTAGGGACACGTGAAGTTTCCGGTGATTTCTTTCAAGCCGACTCTCAGGGGTATCGCTCAGAACAGGACCACCTGCTTGGAGGCATATTTTTAATAAAGACAACAATAGGTCTGCTCGCTCACAGGGAAATTTATAAGGCTGTCTCTGCTTCCTTCCACCTATTGTGGTGCTTTATCCAAGTAGAATGTACTCACTCTTCGGAGTTTCAAAGACACGGATAATGGACTTCTCCTTTACAAAGAGAAGTCTTAGTGGTTGGCTCCTTTCATTCAACAGTCAGAATATAAAAGGCCCAGAGGAATACAGACAAATACCTCTGAGCTGCTTGTTATGGCAATATCAGTTAAAGAAATTCTGTAGCCCAAAGAGATATTTGATACATTCATTTGAAAGTCAATACCAAGCACCCTTCCCAGCTACTCCACCAAGCAGTGAGAATGGGTCTCAGAAGCAGAATACAGAAATTATTACTTTGGATATGGCTTCCAGTTCCTTTTTACAGCCTGCGGGGGTTGGGGTGAGAAGGGAAAGAAAGAAAGAAATCAAGGACCAATGTTCTCTCCTTTGTGTTTCACTGATTCAGTGAAAAATGGAGGTCATTTATACGTTCTTCAATTGGCTGACCCAGAGTAGGCTCCAGCTTCCTCAGGATTGTAATGGCAATGTCATTTCTCAAAATCAGTTGCCAAGTTTTTACCAGTTCCCAGCAATAGAGTACTTGGTTACTCAGGGCTTCATTCTTTGGGAAATCTGCATCACTGGGATAACTGTAGTTCAACCAGGCCCTACAGTGGGTATTCATTTACTATTTGAGTTTCATGCAGATCAGCTCATTCACACAAACCCACAGGACCAATCTACCTCCCAGAGCCATGGCTCTGCACCTTCACAATTGCAAAGCAATTTCTTAGGGGGAGTCAAAGCTTCACTGGCTTTTTACAGAAATGGCTCATGGAGATATTATCTTAAAATGCTTTCCCTTAAAAAAACTTTTTTTTTGAACTGAGAATTACATGCTGTGCTGAAATAGGATGGTGGTGGGTTCTGATTATATCTTTTTTCCCATTTTGGTTTCACTCTTAAGTATAGAAAATAACAGGTTGCTCTCTCCTCTGATTCCCTTTTCTCCCTGAGACTAAAACTTTAGTCTGCTGAGTCAAAAGTAAGCTTTGGTATTAAACTTCTATCTTTTATCTTTTTTTCCCCAATATCTAAGAACAATGTCATTATGCAACATTTTATACTACAGAAGTGCTGCTGAGAACTGCATGCAAAGTAAATCAAGTCAATGATGTATTTGAATGTGACTCTAATCACTGATGTGGGAAAAAGATACCAGGATTGTACTTTAGACTGCTAACCTGCTGTGATCACCTTACCTCCTCTTTTAAAGGAGTGGGCTGAAAGTGCTCCAGCTCATCTCTAGAATTCAATGTGCTTCAGTACTTCACTGCACAACAATAGGATGGAAAACCATGCAACCATTAAAAGTGATCATTATAAAAATGATGTAAAAAGAGAAAAATAATTGTTACAATATTTAATAAAAATTTATTCCACAAATTATCTGTAAATTAACATTTTTCATTAGGACCTCTTAAGCCTTGCCATTATCAAAAGCCTTGCCATTATCCAAACATATTAGGAGTAACTGCTAATAATTAAAATCAGGCTGTTAGCCTGTAGATCACATTTTAGGGAAAAAGCTAGGACTCTGATGCATAGCAAAAAAGAAAGGGCAAAATATTAACCTCGAAAATCCTTTAAAAAGGTAGCCTTAAAGCTTTTTTTTTTCACTATCTTAGTGAAGATCAATAATATATACCTTACAGTGTATTTTAAAATTGTGTTTTCTTACCAGGGAATTTTATTTTTAACTTTAGTAAATTTCATATTTGTTTCTTACCTGCAGAGAATGTTACCCTTCCCTTACCACAACATGACAAAATTAATAATAGCCTTACAAATTGTGAAGGTACAAGTTTGAGGGAAAAGATATCAACTGCTATTTAAATTACAATAATACATGACACCACCATTCAATTTTATTTCATTTTACAACAGAAATCATCCAACCAATTAACAGGGAAAAATGATACTGATATAATCCTTGGAAAGGATTACTGGGAAAGAAAAATAACAGTCATGAGTACAACTTGGTGTAAGTTTCTAACGTTTATGTATAGTGTATGCTTATATGTATGTAGAGTGCACACATATTTTGTGTTATGTGTTATGTGATTGTTTTTGAGACATAGTTGCTTATAAGATTAAAAAAACCACTGGTCGTTTGGCATTTCTAAACAGTTATGGTGCTGCAGAGCTGTTTAGGAAAAATTTCTGACCAGCCTTTGACTAGTCTAGGTCTTGTCGTTATTTAGTATTCAGATGTGTCAAGAAAATTACTACCTAAAAAATATTTTCTGGTGGTCGCAGTGGTTTATGCCTGTAATCTCAGCACTTTGGAAGGCCAAGGCAGGTGGATCACCTGAGGTTAGAAGTTCGAGATCAGCCTGACCAACAAGGTGAAACCTCATCTCTACTAAAAATACAAAAATAAGCTGGTCGTGGTTGCAGGCAACCGTAATCCCTGCTATTCAGGAGGCTGAGACAGGAGAATTGCTTGAATCCAGAAGGCAGAGGTTGCAGTGAGCCGAGACAGCGCCACTGCACTCCAGCCTGAGCAACGGAGCAAGACTCCGTCTCAAAAAAAAAAAAAATCTGCAGATCTGGTTTTGGAGTTTTTAAGTGAAAAATTGCATTATTTTGTCTCTAAGTAGTATAACATTGACAGTTTAGGCAATTATTGTCATGCTAACATAATAAATAAATTACCTTTACTATTCTATTGCCAACGTGCTTTTTTACAGATTTATTTAGATACATTTCACAAACCATAAAATTCACCTGTTTCAACTGTGTACAATTCAGTAATTTTTAGTATATTCAGAGTTGTGCAAGCAAGACCACAATCAATTTTATAACATTTCATCATCCCAAAAAGAAAGCCCATATGCATTAATAGTCACTCTTCCACTTAAATGGAATCATACAGTATGTGTCCTTTTGCAACTAGCTTCTTTCAATTAACATCATGTTTTCAAGGTTCATTCACATTGTAGCATGTTTCAGCACTTTATAACTAATTATAGCCAAGTAACATTCCATTATAGGAATATGCCATTTTTGTTTATCCACTCATTGTAGATGGATATTTGAACTGTTTCCACTTTTGGGCTACTATGAATAATGCTGCTATGAACATTCGTTTTTGTGTGCGTATGTTTTTAATTCTCTTGGGTACATACCTAGGAAGGTATAGAATTGCTGGGTTATATGGTAACTCTTTAACATTTTGCAGAACTGCCAAACACTTTCCCCAAGTGGTTGCACCATTCTACAATCCCACCAAAACATATGAGGGTTTTAATTTCTCTGTATCATCACCAATGCGTGTTATTGTCTTTTTGCTTTAGTAATTCTGGTTTGAATGAAGTGGTATCTCATTCTGGTTTTCATTTGATCTAATCTGACTTCTAACAAACGCTTGTTATCGTCCTTTTTATTCTAGCCTTTCTAGTGTAAATGAAGTGGAATTTCACTGTGGTTTTGGTTTGATCTAATTTGACTTCCCTAGCAATGAGTGATACTAAGCATCTTTTCATGTGCTTACTAATCATTTGTATTTCTTCTTTGGAAAAATGCCTATTCGGATACTTTGCACATTTTTTAATTGTGTTATTTGTCTTTTTATGGTTGAGTTGCAAAAATTCCTTATATAGTCTGGATACTAGTCCATCATCAGATATATGATTTTCTCTTATCTTTGGGTCATCTTTTCACTTTTGTGATGGTGTCATTTGACACACAAAAGTTTTAAGTTTTGACAAAGTCTAAATTATCTATTTTTTAAGTTTTTTCACCTGTGCTTTTGGTATTATAGGTGTAGGCAAGGACTTCATGACCAAAACACAAAAAGCATTGGCAACAAAAAACAAAATAGACAAATGGGACCTAATCAAACTCCACAGCTTCTGCACGGCAAAAGAAACAGTCATTAGAGTGAATCGGCGACCAACAGAATGGGAAAAAATTTTTGCAGTCTACCCATCTGACAAAGGGCTGATATCCAGAATTTACAAAGAACTAAAACAGCTTTACAAGAAAAAAACAAAAAAGCCCATTCAAAAGTGGGCGAAAAATATGAACAGACACTTTACAAAAGAAGACATACATGAGGCCAACAAACATATGAAAAAATGCTCATCATCACTGGTCATTAGAGAAATGCAAATCAAAACTACATTGAGATACCATCCCACGCCAGTTAGAATGGCGATCATTAAAAAATCTGGAGACAACAGATGCTGGAGAGGATGTGGAGAAATAGGAATACTTTTATCCTGTTGGTGGGAGTGTAAATTAGTTCAACCATTGTGGAAGACAGTGTGGCAATTCCTCAAGGACCTAGAAATAGAAATTCCATTTGACTCAGCAATCCCATTACTGAGTATATATCCAAAGGATTATAAATCTTTCTACTATAAGGACATATGCACAAGAATGTTCATTGCAGCACAGTTTACAATAGCAAAGACCTGGAACCAACCCAAATGCCCATCGATGATAGACTGGACGGGGAAAATGTGGCACATATACACCATGGAATATTATGCAGCCATCGAAAACAATGAGTTCGTGTCCTTTGTAGGGACATGGATGAACCTGGAAACCATCATTCTCAGCAAACTGACACAAGAACACAAAATCAAACACCGCATGTTCTCACTCATAGGCGGGTGTTGAACAATGAGAGCACATGGACACAGGGAGAGGAGCATCACACACTGGGGTCTGTTGGGAAATAGGGGAGGGACAGTGGGCGGTGGGGAGTTGAGGAGAGATAGCATGGGGAGAAATGCCAGATATAGGTGAAGGGGAGGAAGGCAGCAAATCATGCTGCCATGTGTGTACCTATGCAACAATCTTACATGTTCTTCACATGTACCCCAAAACCTAAAATGCAATTAAAAAAAAAAGAAACCTAACCCAAGACCACAAAGATTAACTCATATGGTTTCTCCTAGGGGTTTTATACTGTTACTAAATTTAGTCTATGAGGTATTTTGAGCTAACTGTTGTTTATGGTATGAAGTACAAGTTCTAATTCATTCTTTGCATGTAGATATCCAGTTGTTCCAACAACATTTATTGGAAAGACTAATGTTTCCCCTATTGAATTGTCTTGATGCTATTGTTAAAAATCAATTGACCATAAATGTGAGGTTTATTTCTGGACTCTCAATTCTATTCTATTGATCTATCTTTTTTGTTACTACACGCAGCCTTAATTGCTTTAGCTTTGTAGTAAGTTTTGAAACCAGTAAATGTGAGTCTTCAAACTTTTTTCTTCTTTTTCAAGATTGTTTTGGCTATCCTGGATATTTGTAGTTCCACATGCAATTTAGGATCAGCTTGTCACTTTTTGGGGAAAAAACAAACAGCTGGGATTTTTAAACGAATTCCATTAAATATAGATCATTCTGGCCAGTATTGCAATCTTAAAAATGTTAAATTTTATGATCCAATAACATGGAATATCTTTCAATTTATTTATTCTTTAGTATCTTTCAACAATGCTTTCTAGTTTTCATGTCTTATACTTCTGTTAAGTTTATTGTTAGATATTTTATTTTTTATTGCTATTATAAATAAGATTGTTTTCTTATTCTCTTTTCCAGACTGTTCATTGATAGTATATAAAAATAAAAACGATTTTTGTATATTGATCTTGTATCTTGCCACATTGCTGAACTCGTTTAGTAGTTCTAATAGGTTTTTTAGTGAATTTGCCAATGCACTTTAACTTAAACTTTTAAATTATCTTGTCCCCACCATACTTCTAAATATCAGTGTATGCTACAACAGTACCATAATTATCTTCAATATTGAGCAATTAAATCCTGTCTGCCCCCAGCTCTCATTCAGTCCCTTCAATTAACCCTTCAGGCTGATAATCACTCTCCACAGGGAAGTGGAAAGCATGACATAAAAAAAAATTTCTTCTTTCTTAATCCTTTCTATATCTAGTGGTTAGTAAAACTGTGCAGAGTAGTAAAATGAAACATATGCTGAGCTAGTGAAACTCTTCTGCCTAGCATTACCTTGCTAAAATGAAGTCAAGCAAAATGGAACCAAAAGTGGATTTTGACATTTCATATTTTGCTGAATACTGTTAGGCGCTGGCAATCACTGTCTCTTACATACAAATTAACAGCCTACCATCTGTCAAGTGTTGGGATAATCACAGGGTTTAGTGCACAATATGGTTATTAGAATATGACCTGACAAAAAGGAAAAGAACACAACCTAATTTGGACTATAAAATCTATGATCTCACTTGCAAATGACAGTTTGACAAGCTATTATTCTGCATTTTGGCTTCTACAGTAAAAGCAGTTTGATGCATACGTAATTCTATTAGTTATACAAGCAACAGCCTGTGGAAGATTGCTTTAAACTACAGAATCTGCTTGGCCATACAATATTTTTTAACTAATTCTTAGACAAATATTTGCACCATGAATAAGTAGGAATGCAATGATCTGAGCCTTTGCATTTCCAAGTGAAGCACCAATCATTAGGCGAAAAATGTCTTTGAGATATTGCTGCGAGCAACTCCATAGAATTCCTCAGGGTATATGCAAAGAAACTACTGTAGGAACTTATTAAAACTATTCACATGGACATACATCAAAGTCAAAAAGTTGACAGTTTTGAAAAGTGTAATATATGAAACACTTTGGTGTGGAATTTACTTCATCCCCCAACAGTGACATCTGCTAATGAGCATCATTAATATTGCCTACTTTTATTTATCCGAATGCCTCGTGGGTGCTATCTTTATGTACATTCCTCTGTAGCACCTTTTGTTTCCACTCAGTGGAAATAAATCCCATACTGACAGCTGCCTCTAATAAAGATGCTTCCAACAAAATTCTTCTCTTCTGGTTACAGAGAGAACATAGAGTACCAAGTCCTTTTTGTTGTTGTATTCCACCTCTCGAAAAAGTGCAGAAATGAGTATTGTTCCTGGAGGTTATTTAAAGGTACACTCAGTGTGTCTAAAATACATGCCTAAGACAGAAATGTATTAATTAAGTCTCAAAGCAAAATGTTCTGTTGAGGCAACAGAACAGATTTTTAATATTAGCAGTTATATTACCTAGGGAGCTTAAGTGAGATAATAACTATATAATACATTAGGCAACTCACACTGCAAATTATGTTGCTTTGTTTTAGACTACATGTCTTTTCCATTATTTTCATACTTGTTTCCTTTGATGGTAGAAAAAAATGATGTATTTTTCTGTGATGTTGGCTTAATATAAGGTGAGTCAGAGTGCCAAGGCTCTTCTGCAAGGGATCTTGGGATCCAATTTTAATAAGCTGCAATATGAATTTTAAGAACAGTGTGTGATGAATTGTCAGGCTGCACAATATCACCAAATTTCCCAGTACTGAGACCTTCATGGTTATTTCCCAAAGATAAGAAAAAAAATTCGATCAAGATTTATAGAAGACTTATAAATGTATGAAAATATAAAAAATAATAGTTACATCCAAGGGATTAAAATGATTCCTCTACGGTGGCAACCCTGTATGAAAATACAATATGAGATGAGGGAGCAGAAAAAAAATAAAATAAAGATTTAGGGAGAAGCATGGAAACTTACTCATTTACAGGAAAGTCAGTTCCTTTTTTACCCTTGGAAAAAACTATAAACAAATCCCAAGTTCTTTCTAGCTACAGTTGACATTATCATTTGGCTAGTATATTCATGATAAATGTTTTAATGTGAAGGCGATCCATCATCAGTGTAACTTCACAAATAACTTTTTTATTTTTCCTTCAGAAAGAATTATTCTAAGATTCAAAGTCCAGTTAAATACATGAGAAAGAAGGATAGAAGGGAGAAAAGTTAAAAACTGAAAACAAAAAACTATGCCCAGAGAAAAGGCTCAAAGAAAATTATTTATGTGATGAGACTACCAATGATTTATTTTATTTCAATTTTTATTAATGTTCTAAACAAACATATCTTTTAATGAAGAAATTCTATATGAATTCTTTTCTCTCTATGGTGTATTTAGAAGGAAAATTTATATATAGTAAAATACACAAATCTTAAGTATATGGCTCCATGGTATCTTCATATGTATAAACTCAAGAATTTTCCACCTAAAACAAAATATGTAGTTATTTCCAGAAAATTGCCTCCTGATCCTTTCCTATCTCCCTGTTTTTCTGGCTTCTAGTGTCATTGATTCCTTTTGCCAGCTATTGAATTTTATATAAATAAAAGCATACATGTGCATTCTTTTGTTTGTGGCTTCTTTTGGCAACATAACGCTTTCAAGATGCATCCATATTGCTGAATATATTTGCTGTTTGTTCCTTTTCATTGCTGAGTAGCATCCCATTGTATGACCATATCACAATTTGTTTACAATGATGTCTAAGGATAGACATTTGGATTTTCTCAAGTGTTTGGCTATTATAAATAAAGCTGCCATGAACATTCTTGTACATGTCTTTTTCATGAGGATATGCAGTAATTTCTCTTGAATTAATACAAGGGAAACTATACCATATACAGTTTTTACTTTAAAGCAAGGTCTAGTATTTTTTTACGGTTATTTTAAGTTAACAATCTATTTTAAAATTCTAAACTTATTGTTTTCAATCTAAGGGAAAGTTCATGAACAATATTCAGAGCATAAATTTGTAAAATCTCATTACTCCCAGATGAGGAGTTCAAAAGAAGAGAAGAAGTTATACGCCCCAGTGGGGACTGTTTCTTCTGGATCTTCCTGCCACAATGGAAAGATTTTCAAAGGCATAGAGTTTTCCATAGAAACACTTTCAATCTGTTAGTTTTAGCAATTAAAACTTTCATTTAACTGAAAGCATAGTAGAGAAAGAAAAATAACTTATGAAACTAAAAGTAAATCTATCAAATAATTAAGAGGCAAATATTTCAGGACTGAAAGGTCATCACCAGTCAGGGAAACCATTCAGAGAAGTGAGAAACCATTGAAATTGGAACAGTGGATGGCAGAGTAATAGATGGTATTTCCATGGCATCTACCCCATTCCAGGGGAAAAGAAGAGAAGGGTTTTCTTTGGGGACAATGACAAGGACAACCTTCTGATATGCTGCTAAGGATCATGCTTAGGGTGACTATTAATACTTTATTATCCAAAATGAGACCCTTTTGAGACTGAAGGGGGGCAATACAATTAAATAAAAATACTAAATAAAAATTAATAATTAATTTTGAATAAATAAAAATTGTTGGCCGGGCGCAGTGGCTCATGCCTGTAATCCCAGCACTTTGGGAGGCCGAGGCGGGCAGATCATGAGGTCAAGAGATCAAGACCATACTGGCCAACATGGTGAAACCCCATCTCTACCTAAAATACAAAATTAGCTGGGCATGGTGGTGCACACCTGTAGTCTCAGCTACTTGGGAGGCTGAGGCAGGAGAATTGCTTGAACCCAGGAGGCAGAGATTGCAGTGAGCTGAGATTGCGCCACTGCACTCCAGCCTGGCACCTGGCGACACAGCAAGACTCTGTCTCAAAAAACAAATTGTTTTATTTATATTATTAAAAATAAGTTTTAAAATATCCAGGTGTTGAGTGACAAACTGCTTTTATGTTACTGGTTGACAGTTGAAATACAATCTTATTCTAAAAGGATTTCCAAAAATAAAATTATATTTATTTTTTTAAAATGCTGAACTGGGCCAGATGCCATGACTCACACTGGTAATCCCTATATTTTGGGAGGCATAGGTGGGAGGATGGCTTGAACCCAGGAGTTGAGACCAGCCTGGGCAACATAGCGAGACCCTGTCTCCACAAAAAATACAAAAATATTAGCCAGACGTGGTGGTACACACCTGCAGCTTCAGCTACTCAGGAGGCTGATAGTGGAGGATCACTGAGCCCAGGTGTTAGAGGCTGCAATGAGCCAAGATTGTGCCACAGCACTCCAGCCTGAGACCCTATTTCAATAAAAAGTATATATGAAAAATGCTAAACTGAACAAGACACAGGGATAACCGGTAAAAACCAGGGCTATCTTGAACAAACTAAGATGCATAGGTACCCTAGTCAAGCATCACCTCCGTCCCTCTCCAGTTAATTTACCGAGGTACCTACAAATGGAACATAAGGCATGACCCCTGTCCTTTTCTTCATTCAATAAATAATTGTTGTTGAAAGTCTTTCATATGTTTGACACTGTCCCAGGCAGAGGGATAGCATGATAAATGAGTCCAACTTTCCTTGGACTCATGGAACCTTCAATCTGTCAGAGAAGACAGCTAAAGAACAAGTTACTACAAGTGTGCTAAAGCTGAAGAAGGAAGATACAGAGCCCACTGCAAAGTTTTTACATGGTAGTGATGAGTGAGGTTCATATTGTCCCCTAGAGAGAATTTTTTGGAAGTATGAGGAGCTCTCTCACTGAAAGGGGACATAATTCATATTTTCCTTCTTTTTTAAGAGACATGGTCTCCCTATGTTGCCCAGGCTGGTCTGGTCTCCACCTCCTCCTGAGCTCAAGTGATCCTCCCACCTCAGCCTCCCAAAGTGCTAGGATTACAGGTGTGAGCCATTATGCCCAGCCACTTAACTCATATTTTCTGAGGGGCAACAGGGCCACCAGATGTTCTTATGTAGGACAGGCCAACATGACGAAAAATGATCCTGTATCCCTCACAACTTTCAAATGTTCCACCAGACATTCACTTACGTGAAAAAAATCATGATTATCTATTTTACATAATAGCCTAAAGTATCTTTGCACATTTTTAATTTTCACTGAATTTTTCAGAAATGCAACTAGCATTTAAACTGAAGGAATAATGTATTTTGTTTTGTTTAACACTTTACCAATTGTTCACTCCTTCAGAAAATCTCATCACCGACAGCAATGGGGCTTTTGGTACCCAGTCTACCAATATAACACAACTATACTAGTTGCATTCTTATCTGTCAAATGCAAATACATAAGAGAGAAATAGGCCTAGCACCAAATATTCTTAAATTGACTGTGGCACATGAAAGTCAAGGATATCACCAAATTGCATTAATGGAAAGCATTTTTTTATATTTCATTTTATTGCCATAATATATACCTTTAAAAAAGTCTGTATCACAATGATGAGTAATCTACACTGTGAAAATTACTGATTAAAACTATTTACTTATTTTGGATTTGCTTCTCGTTTCTCAATCTTACAATGAAGCTGTCCCTAGAGGTCTCCCACACAACTTCTTTATGCCTTTTTATATTACTGTTTCTTTTTCCAATCCATTCCCTATTCCCTGTTGCCTACTGAAGGACTTTTTAAGAACTAGATATCAAATATATAGATCAACATAAGAGAGGATTTCAAAATTAGAGGTATTCTTCCTGTGATTCTTCAACACCACTCAGTCCCTTTTCATAACTCTGCAGTTATGACTCTGCAGCTACCCTTGTAAGTAAGTCCCACTCATTTCTAGGAATGGCATACTTGCCTGTGTTCTCTACCTCAAAACTGTATTATTTATCTTAGCATGTTAGCTCTACTTCAACTAAGGTTATTTCCCTCCTTTTCTCATCATGTATGTTACTATTAATATGTATCCTAAGGTTAGCTTCTATTCTAGTATCCCTCAAACTTCTCATCTTTCATTTCTTATACTTATTTTACAGAATAGCTTACGGTTTTCTTCTTTTCTTTTCTTTTTCTCCCTTCCCTCCCCTCCCCTTCCCTTCCTTTCTCCTTTCCTTTCCCCTTTCCTTTCCCTTCCCTTCCCTTCCCTTTCCCCTTTCCCTCCCCTTCCCCTTTCCCTCCCCTTTCCCTCCCCTTCTCCTTCCCCTTCCCCTTCCCCTTCCCCCTTTCCCCTTCCCCCTTCCCCCTTCCCTTCCCTTCCCTTCCTTTCCTTTTTCTTTTCTTTTCGAGATGGAATCTCACTCTGCTGCCCAGGCTGGAGTGCAGTGGTGCAATCTCAGCTCATTGCAACCTCCACCTCCTGGGTTCAAATGATTCTGCTGCTTTAGCTATAGCTGGGATTACAGGTGTGCACCGCGAAGCTTGGTTGATTTTTCTATTTTTAGTAGAGATGGGTTTTCACCATGTTGGCCAGGCTGGTCTCGAAATCCTGAACTCAATAGTGAGGAAAAAATAAAATCTGCCCAATTCGGCCTCCTGAAGTACTGGGATTATAGGCATGAGCCACCATTCCCAACCTGATGTTCTTTTCTAAAATCCAATTTTATTCATATCAAGTAGATATAAGCATTTGCTTAATTCATTATGTCTTCAAGTATAGTTGTATCCAAGCCTTTACATGGGAATATTTAGTTTATTGTAAGCCACTTCCCTTTTCTTTCTCCTTTATATTATAGTAAACCATCATATCATTTTTTTAATGATGTTGGTGGCTAGGCAATTTCTACGAACTTCAAAAGATGGCAGTTAATCTGATGGGATTAAACAGTTGACTGGAATCTCATTTGGGGCAGAGACTGTTTAAGCTGTAACTTAAAGAACAGGTAAGAGCTAAGTGAAGGGAAAGGAGCTCAGGGAGATAGAAAAAGAGGCCAAACCCTTGAAGGCAGAAGAATCCTCAGAGATAACAGAGCAGAGAGCTTCAGCTAGAGAACTGGTTGCCAAAAAGTGGTAACTGAACCACTGGAAGCGGGCAGCTGAATTTTTGCTGATAAAAAGGCTAACTTTTTGATTCAAATGTTTTGAAGTATGTATTAGAAGAATAGTAGTTTCCCATTTAAGGTGATAAAACAATTTCCTTTTAAAATTAATTTAAGTTTAAGCAAAAATAAGTTGTTGTTGTTGTCATTTTTTAGTAAGTGTTGGTACAAATAGGACATGAATATGATAATGAATATATGGCTTCTGAATAACTGAAGTTGGGGTGCCCTGACCTATTAGCTTGGTGGTTGGAGAAGGAGGTAGAGCTAGAGATGAGATGAGAAAGCAAGGGCGGCTGGGCGCGGTGGCTCACGCCTGTAATCCTAATACTTTGGGAGACCAAGGTGGGTGGATCACCTGAGGTCAGGAGTTCAAGAGAAAGCAAGGGCTTGGTCAGGCAAAGTCCTATAAACCTCTGTAAAGATTCAGGTCTTTGTATTAAAAGCAATGAAAAGCCATGAAAGGACTTTAAACAGAGGAAAGAGAAGATCATAGCTTTGTTTTTACAAGATCAGTATGGCATCTATACGAGAAACGGATTGGAGGAAGGAAAGATGACTGTGGGTCGACCAGTTAGCCAACTTTCCAAATGTTTAATTAAAAGACAATGGCAGTCCAAGTTCAGGTGATAGCAGCAGAGATGAAGAAAGGAAGAGGAATTTGAGAGATAACACTTCCTGAAATTTAAGATGCCATAAATTGAAAAATAGTTGGCTTAATGATAGCTTAGCTGACAACATGAAGAAATATGACACTAAGTGAGCATGTCAATTGTAAGATATTGTTGCAGAAACATTAAAATATGGAAAATCCATGCTTCTTTAAATAGAGAAAATATGATTTTTAAAGGGCAGAAAAGAGTGTGTAGACATTAAACAAATGACCAATGATAGTGAACACCCAGTTGGAAAAAGCCCAAAACTTCTAAACATCTAACAACTTGAGCTTTATTCACTTTTTGTCTTTGAGTGACATGACAGATCATATGGTAATATAGTTGGAGCCCAAATTGACAAGGTCACTGTAGAAAATAAAATCAAAAATCCCTTCTTAGGTAAAGATACACCTGAGTAAGGAATGCTGACCTTCTAATATCAGAGGCCTTAAACTTGTAAGTGGAAGTTTGATTACAGAAAACAATGTTCACAGCATTCTGAAAGTCACGGCCAGATTGTTGCTGTTATTATTAAAATAGTGATTTATAGCCAATGTCCATGGCCTAGGCCTTGAGGTTTGTTTACAATTTATAGTAAGAGGGTCCCAGCCTTAATTTATTGTTAGCAAGTCTTGTTTCTGTTTTCTTTTTTAATGAACTATGTAAATACATACATATCACCTTTTAATTTTATTTCTTAGGGGACAAGGGAAAAAAACATATTTTGCAACTATGTGTATGTATCTCCTCACATGAAAGTTTAACTCCTCAAGATGAATACATTCTGTGCCTCTGCTCCCATCTTTAGGAAATTTCAACTGCTCTCTTTCCATGACTCCCACTGTCTTAAAAATCCCCAAATCAGCTGGCATTTTAAAAATTAAATACGGTGCATTTTCTAGAAAGAAAAAAATAATCACCAGGCTCACACGTGGCAGATTCCTCTAGCCAAGCATGCCTGGATATTCATGAAAGCCATTTCTCACTTGGCCCAGGGAAACCTCCCAGAATGATAGGACCATTTACACTAAATGAACCGAACATATTACTGGAGTAACAATCGACATTAAGTATATTACAGCTGCCAGGGGCAGTATCAAGAAGAATCCCTGGATGACAGACAACATGCATGATAATGTAGAAAGAAGAACCTGCAGCATCAGGAAGGAGGGGAAAACCCCTCATAAAACAATTTTAAAAATATATAAAGAGGAAATCATATTTAAAGGAAAAACAGAGAAATTTTGTTATTTTTTTCCTTCTGCCTGCAGTAGCCTTCTGGTATTAGAGCTGCAATGCATTTGCTCCCCTGTAATATTCTCAACACTAACAAGATCAGAGGAAATGATTTATTCCACCCCCTCTCCTGCTACTTCTGAACGGCAGCGGGTGTCCTTGGGGACACAGGATTTCTGAATTGCTTTCGGCCATCTGATATTGCAGCTCTGCAGCCTTCTCTGGAATGAGCCAGAAAAATCAAAATAATTACATTAATGCTGAGAATCAAAGTTTATTGACTCTCCCTTGAGGTGGAAAACCAAAAAGCTGGTTACAAAAGTTGCCAGAGTATTTAATGATACCACTGCCTCCTCCCTGTTCTTGTCAAAACAGCTTTTGAAAGCATTTTCAAATAAAGCCACCTCTGATGTGCTCCAATTCAATAGCTTATCTATTCCCTTTTAAATAAAAGCTAGTGCACATCATCTCAACCTCTCAAAGGGAGGACCCCACAGGCCCTCTTCCCCTGCCAAGCCACTGCCAAAGGCAATACTCCCAGGCAATATCCTTGCTATCATTTCCGCTCCCTTCAAGAAGGTTCTGCCTCATTGAATATTCTTCTAAGCCAATGAGAGAATCTCATGCCTCCCCAAGGCACCAATCTGCATTTATTATAACCATTCATGGCTGCTAATGAAACTTGCAGCAGCTGGTTTCTTTCACTTTCCAACAATTCTTTGGATATTCAAAGTCCCCTCACAAGAGAGGGGACTTATGAGCACAGCCATTTCATGGACGAGCCCACAGACACAGAGATGTAATGTGCTGCTGATCTTTGTACCTTTCACAGAACTTTGTTACAACCCTAAAAAATAATAGACACTAAATAAAAATTGATTGAATTAAATTGAAGTAGATAGATTAGTTTTTTTAATTAAACTGAATCAAATAGAACTGATATAAACAAAATCTAGCCCTCTCCATGCCTAGTCAACACCTACCATTCTTGCTTGTTTCCTTTCTTTCCTTTTTATTATAAAAATTCTCAAATAAAATGAGAGACAAATATCATGAAGCTCCAAGTACCTATCCATCCAGGTCCAACAATGATCAAGATTCTCCCACATTTGCTTCATTCGTCTTTTTTTCTTTGCTGAAATATTTTAAAGCAAGACTAAACCATCATGCCATTTCATTTCAACTTTCATTAGTGATTATGCTGTGCAGAAAAGAGTTACCATAGGAGGCCTGAGGTTGCTATATTTAGAATTTTAAAAAGTATGCAGGTAGGTAGGTAATATCTACAAACTTCACTTTATGATGATAAAAGAGGCAGAAGAGAAATAGATCTGCTTGCAAAGTTGAGTCTTGGCTGGCATCTGGGAACATGGATTTTGGGAGGTTACCATCATTCCCAGAACTGATAAGAGTGGCTCACTGTGCCTAAACAGTTTGTTCAAATAATGTTATTTAGGCTAAATGCCTGCTTTCCTTCTGGGAGTCTAAAATGTTGGCATGTGCTCACCGGAGAGTATCTACATGACCAGCCCCCAGTGAAAGCCTTGGGTGCTGACGCCCTAACAAGCTTCCCTGTTGGACAACATTTCACATGTGTTGTCACAACTCATTGCTGAAGGAATTAAGCATATCCTATGTGACTCCACTTGAACAGATCTCTCAGAACCTTGCATCCAGTTCCCTCTGGAGTTCACCCCATACACCTTTTCCCTTGGCTGATTTTGCTTTTTATCCTGCTGTAATAAATCATGGCTTGGAATACAACTATATGCAGAGTCCTATGAGTATTCCTAGCAAATCATTGAACCTGGTAATGGTCTTGGAACCCCTAACTCATATACCTATCATTCTTTAAGTCTACTTAAATCTCACTTTTTCACAGAAACATCGTTAACCTTGGGGAGATGCCAAACTAGAGGAGGCCCCTGTTACCCATTCTCATAGCGCCCTGAATTTCCTCCTCATAACATTTACCAAAACGCTCCCTAAATAATGTTGAAATCATTTGTTTATGGTCTAGGTCTCCACCCAAGAACCTGAAGTCCCTGAGACAGGAATTAGATCTGTTTGGTTTGCAATGTATACCTAGCAATGAGTATTGAAGGCATGAACTTTAAATAGGTTTAAGGAAATATCATACCCCTCCTCCATGTTTAAGAGGTACAGTTTATATAATTTCCCCTTCATTACACTCATTCATTCATCAAATACCACTCACTTATGGTATAATCTATACTGTGTCCCAGTACAGTTTAATGTCCATTTCATTAACATCTTTCTGTAACTAGCAATGCCACGCCAATGCTTCGTCTTCTAGGTGTGACAAAGCATGACTCTGCATGGGGGCTTTCCTTTAGATACTGGTGACTCATTCATCTATTTGCATCACATTATAGGACTCTCTTTCTACCTTACAATCCTCTAGAGATTCTCCTGCAAATACAGACTCTTGAGATGATTCTTACATGCCTACTAAAGTTTGAAAACCACTGTTTTGGGTCACTCAAAAATGAAAAGGCAGCTATAATTAAAGAAAACCTCAAGGATATGATTCTTCAGCTGAATTTTTAAAAAGATGAATAAACCACAGACTAAACATAAAAGAAATTTTGCTAAACATATTCAGCTACTGAAATACTATATGACAACAGAGAATAAACATATATTCCTTTAAAGAAGAGAAGTGAGTTGTCCATATGCTGTAAGGGATACAGCTATATATACACAGACTGTCTTGTACATTTAATGTGTGCAGAGAAATGGGTCAAGTAGATTATTTTTTCACGGTGGATGAAAGAAAAATGTGATGTGACACACTTGAATGGGGATTGGCAAGATTTTTAAAGATTATAAGCTTGAATTTTCATATAATCTACCATCCTGCAAATTCACTTCTAAGTATATATTAATACCCAAGAGAAACTTTAGCACATGTGTCAAACTCCATCAGTGAAAGGCCACCAGGAACACACTGGTAGCCAAAGTTAAGTGGTTCACCTTACTGTAGCAAAGGAGAAAGTACCCCAGAGGAACCTTGGGAGCATCTAAGTAAAGAGGAATTATCAGAGGCTTCCTCTAGGGTTTGGGGGATTAAAATAAACTGAAGTTGGCCCAGAAGCAGCAATCTCTCTGAGAAAGGCAGTGATAGTCAGGAGAGAGATGTTTAGTCAATTGCAGGGTCGCAGAATGGCTTTGTTTATGCCTTGCTCTGAGTATTGTTTATGTTCTAGTTGCCAGTTGAGCCATGTTTCACTTTCTCACATATGTACCAGGAAATGTGTGAAAGAAGTTTCACAGCAGCACCATTCATAAAAGAACATTTTTTAAAATAAACTAAATGGCTATCGATAGGAGTATATATAAAACTTAAAATTGAAAAGGACAGGGAGTGATGGACATGAGGTTAATAGATAGTTACCTCTTACGAAGAGGCAGAGATGGGATAAAAGGGGGCACAAATTTGTGAGTTATTGGTTATATTTAGTTGTTAGGTTTATGACTGTTATATTCCAAAATAAATATTATAAAATAAAACAGAATTTACCATGGATGACAGTGAGTCATGAACCGAAATTATAATTAATCTACCTCTGTGACCTGAAGTCCAAATTGTTTTTAAACAAACAAAAAATAATCATCATCATTCATATTTACGTTTCCTTCTCAGCCACACATTTTCTTTTCCACTTAGCATTTTCCACTATGACACAGTGGGTGCCAGTTGTGTTTATACAGAAGCTACAATAAACAAGACTTTTTATTAAATGCAAATGTCACCACGCAGTAGAATCAGCTATTGACTTTGTGCAACCTCTCATCAACAGAACCATCAATATGTCTAGCAAGGCACAGGATTTATTGTCTATGCACACCTTTCAGAAGGCTTCCTGAAACACAACTAGCTTCCATAATTGGTAACCAAATAAAACCACAGGCAACCAGAAGACGAATATAACTCTTTCTAGGAAGCTGTAAATTAAAGGGAGACTTGTCTAACTAAACGTACAGTGCTGCACTCACATGGGCATTTCATCTCTTGTTCCTTAATGGGGGCAGTCCTTGCTCCCTACTTTACATTACAAATATGGTTTCATCTCTGACAGAAAGGCCAGAGCACCTGGCAGAGTTCTCATATGCTCCCTCCTTTCACCTTTTTCATAGCATTAATTAATTAGAACTGTCTTTATATTCAGTGACATTTGATTTTGAGGACATTTTTACAAAATAACAACTCCAGGTCCAAGTTCACTACAGCAACAGGATCGACAAGAACCAAAAGAACGAATGCTTTTTAGCAAATGAGAACACGAAGTCAGATTATCTTATTTTTTAAAAGCTCGTAAACAATGTCAGGGAGGGGAATCACATTGCCAGACACCATAAAACAACATATAATTAAACTCTAGCAGTCCATTAGAAGACCTAGTGACAAGTCCTTCTCTACTGCTGCAATGAGGGTGGGATGATTTCCATGTAGACTGGGAAAAGTCCCATGAAACTAGACCAAAATCCAGCATTGCTGCTAATTTTTTTAGACTGAAATGTGATTGCCCAATATTAAACTGTTACCATGAGAGAGGAAAAAAATAGCTTCTTCTAACAAATACCTAATTTCTCTCTGGCTTTGGTGCAGTCTTGATTTGTAGTTTATTCTAATAAATAATTCAAAAATAATTATAGTCCCCTCCCATATGATCTAAAGTCACGCTATTTGAGATCAACAGGACTAATATTTTCTATCTGGTATCCATGGAGTTTTTGATCCAATGAGAGGGACCATTCAGGAATTTAGCCTGTCTCATGGATGAAAACAGGTAGAATATGTTAGGTTTGTGTTTGATACAATGTACAAATAAAGGCAATTTATAAAAGATCCCCTCCCTGCAGAGACCAAGTCCCACAATAGGATATAGAAGCTGCATTTTGACCCCACCCACACCCTCAGGTGTGCATCTTTGTTCAGTGCACAGAAGACTCAACTGTAGGGGCGGTCTGGATACACACGCCGTGTTTCTTACTTACCCACTTGGGGTCTTCACATCCCCTTCCCAGTAAAATAATCCCATTCGAGGAAGGGCTCCTGGATATAAGGAGCAGCCATCAATTTCCATGGATGGAATTCAAGGGGATGCATTATTTTAATATTATTAAATTTTTACGGGAGATCCAAGATGGCCGCTTAGGAGGAACTCGGGAATGCAGCTCCGAGAGAAAGCACAGAGGGTGAGTGGACGCCGTATTTCCAGACTGATTTTTACTGCCCACAGAACAGGAGATTCACACGCAGAGAAGCCACACGGGTCGCCAGCGCCGCTGGCGCCGCTGGCTTGAACGGCGCAGCCGCTGGGCCGGCACCCTGAGGCAACGGCTCACTGTATAAAGTGAGAGAGTCTGAGTCCCCTATAAGCCAGAAAGGGGAGCTGAAACGGGGAGCCAGGCCAGCGCCACGAATCTCAGAGCCGCGGCTTTAGCCAACGCAGCGGCTCCGGAGGCAGATCGGATGAGACGGTGTCCCCTCTTACCCAGCAAGAAGACCTGAAACACAACTGAAACCGGGACGGTCCAGCTCTGTGGAGGAGGGGCGTTCTCCATAGGCACCCTGCTGTTCTGTACCAAGGCAATCCGCCACTACAGAGACTCCGTCACTACAGGGGCGGGCCAACATAGCGGAAGCAGTTCTAACTACACCCAGAAGTTCACACGGAAGCTGGGTGGAGCCCACAGCAGCTTAGCGAAGCCTCTGCAACCTGAGTGTGACTAGGCTGCCACCTTGTGGGCAGGGAAAACAGCAACCGCACAGGGGAACATCAGAAAACAGTAACTCCCTGGGACAGAACACCTCGGGGGAAGAGCAGGGGGTTTATGAGATCTGCCACAGCAGACTTAAAATTACCAAAATCAGAAAGACAACAACTACAAAGTCAGCAGGTGGAAAAATCCACAAAGATGGGAAGAAACCAGCGCAAAAAGGATGAAAACACCCAAAACCAGAACACTTCTCCTCCTACAAGGGATCACAACTCCCCACCAGCAAGGGAACAAGACTGGACGGAGAATGAGTGTGATGAAATGACAGAATCAGCTTTCAGAAAGTGGATAATAAGAAACTTCCGTGAGCTAAAAGAACATGTTCTAACCCAATGCAAAGAAACTAAGAACCTTGAAAAAAGACTTGACGAAATGCTAACAAGAATGGACAACTTAGAGAGGAATATGAGCGAATTGATGGAGCTGAAAAACACAACACGAGAACTTCGTGAAGCATGCACAAGTTTCAACAGCCGAATTGACCAAGCAGAAGAAAGGATATCAGAGGTCGAAGATCAACTCAATGAAATAAAACGAGAAGGCAAGATTAGAGAAAACAGGGTAAAAAGGAATGAACAGAGTCAACAAGAAATATGGGACTATGTGAAAAGACCTAATCTACGTTTGATAGGTGTACCTGAATGTGACGAAGAGAATGCATCCAAGCTGGAAAATACTCTTCAGGATATTATCCAGGAAAACTTCCCCAACCTAACAAGGCAGGCCGAGATTCAAGTCCAGGAAATACAGAGAACACCACAAAGATACTCCTCTAGAAGAGCAACCCCAAGACACATAATCATCAGATTCACCAGGGTTGAAATGAAGGAGAAAATACTAAGGGCAGCCAGAGAGAAAGGTCGGGTTACCCACAAAGGGAAGCCCATCAGACTCACTGCAGATCTCTCAGCAGAAACCCTACAGGCCAGAAGAGAGTGGGGGCCGATATTCAACATCCTTAAGGAAAAGAACTTTCAACCCAGAATTTTGTATCCAGCCAAACTAAGCTTCATAAGTGAAGGAAAAATAAAATCCTTTGTGAACAAGCAAGAACTCAGAGAGTTCATCACCACCAGACCAGCTCTACAAGAGCTCCTGAAGGAGGCACTACACATAGAAAAGAACAACCAGTACCAGCCACTCCAAAAACACACGAAAAGGTAAAGAGCATCAACACAATGAAGAATCTGCATCAACCAAAGGGCAAAACAGCCACCTAGCACCAAAATGACAGGATTGAATTCACACATAACAATATTAACCCTAAATGTAAACGGACTAAATGCCCCAATCAAAAGACACAGACTGGCAAATTGGATAAAAAGCCAAAACCCATCAGTGTGCTGTATCCAGGAAACCCATCTCGCATGCAAGGATACACAAAGGCTCAAAATAAAGGGATGGAGGAAGATTTACCAAGCAAATGGAGAGCAAAAAAAAGCAGGAGTTGCAATTCTCATCTCTGATAAAATAGACTTTAAAGCAACAAAGATCAAAAGAGACAAAGAAGGACATTACATAATGGTAAAAGGATCAATGCAGCAAGAAGAGCTAACGATCCTAAATATATATGCACCTAATACAGGAGCACCCAGATACATAAGGCAAGTTCTTAAAGACTTACAAAGAGACTTAGACTCCCACACAATAATAGTGGGAGACTTTAACACACCACTGTCAATATTAGACAGATCAACGAGACAGAAAATTAACAAGGATATCCAGGACTTGAACTCAGACCTGGAACAAGCAAACCTAATAGACATTTACAGAACTCTCCACCCCAAATCCACAGAATATACATTCTTCTCAGCACCACATCACACCTACTCTAAAATTGACCACATAATTGGAAGTAAATCACTCCTCAGCAAATGCAAAAGAACGGAAACCATAACAAACAGTCTCTCAGACCACAGTGCAATCAAGTTAGAACTCAGAATTCAGAAACCAACCCAGAACCGCACAGCCTCATGGAAAATGAACAACTTTCTCCTGAATGTTGACTGGATAAACAATGAAATGAAGGCAGAAATAAAGACGTTCTTCGAAACCAACGAGAATGAAGACACCACATACCAGAATCTCTGGGACACATTTAAAGCAGTCTCTAGAGGAAAATATATAGCAATAAGTGCCCACATGAGAAGAAAGGAGAGATCTAAAATTGACACCCTATCGTCAAAATTGAAAGAGCTAGAGGAGCAAGATCAAAAAAACTCAAAACCTAGCAGAAGACAAGAAATAACTAAGATCAAAGCAGAATTGAAGGAGATAGAGACACGAAAAACCCTTCAAAAAATCAATAAATCCAGGAGCTGGTTTTTTGAAAAGATCAACAAAATAGACAGACCACTAGCCAGACTAATAAAAAAGAAAAGAGAGAATAACCAAATAGATGCAATAAAAAATGACAAAGGCGATATCACCACAGATTCCACAGAAATTCAAACCATCATCAGAGATTATTACAAACAACTCTATGCACATAAATTAGAAAACCTGGAGGAAATGGATAAATTCCTGGACAGCTGCCTCCTGCCAAGCCTAAACCAGGAAGAAGTCGAAACCCTGAATAGACCAATAACAAGGTCTGAAGTCGAGGCAGCAATTAAGAGCCTACCACCCAAAAAAAGCCCAGGCCCAGATGGGTTCACAGCCGAATTCTACCAGACATACAAAGAGGAACTGATACCATTCCTACTGAAACTATTCCAAATAATACAAAAAGAGGGAATCCTTCCCAAATCATTTTATGAGACCAATATCATCCTAATACCAAAACCTGGCAGAGACTCAACAAGAAAAGAAAACTACAGGCCAATATCCATGATGAACATAGATGCAAAAATCTTCAATAAAATAATGGCAAGCCGATTACAACAGCACATCAAAAAGCTTATCCACCATGATCAAGTAGGATTCATCCCGGGGATGCAAGGCTGGTTCAATATACGCAAGTCTATAAATGTAATTCACCACATAAACAGAACCAAAGACAAAAACCACATGATTATCTCAATTGATGCAGAGAAGGCCTTCGACAAAATTCAACAGCCCTTTATGCTAAAAACCCTCAATAAACTAGGTATCGATGGAACGTATCTCAAAATAATAAAAGCTATTTACGACAAACCGACAGCCAATATCATACTGAACGGGCAAAAACTGGAAGCATTCCCTTTGAAATCTGGCACTAGACAAGGATGCCCTCTCTCACCACTCCTATTCAATATAGTACTGGAAGTTCTAGCCAGAGCAATCAGGCAAGAAAAAGAAATAAAGGGTATTCAATTAGGAAAGGAGGAAGTCAAATTGTCTCTATTTGCAGACGACATGATTGTATATCTAGAAGACCCCCTCATCTCAGCCCAAAAGCTCCTGAAACTGATAAGCAACTTCAGCAAAGTCTCAGGATACAAAATCAATGTGCAAAAATCACAAGCGTTCCTATACACCAATAACAGACTTAAAGAGAGCCAAATCAAGAACGAACTGCCATTCACAATCGCTACAAAGAGAATAAAATACCTAGGAATACAACTAACAAGGAATGTAAAGGACCTCTTCAAGGAGAACTACAAATCACTGCTCAACGAAATAAGAGAGGACACAAACAGATGGAGAAATACTCCATGTTCATGGTTAGGAAGAATTAATATCGTGAAAATGGCCATACTGCCCAAAGTAATATACAGATTCAATGCTATCCCCATCAAGCTACCAATGACCTTCTTCACAGAACTGGAAAAAACCACCTTAAACTTCATATGGAACCAAAAGAGAGCCCGCATAGCCAAGTCAATTCTAAGCAAAAAGAACAAAGCAGGAGGCATCACACTACCAGACATCAAACTCTACTACAAGGCTACAGTAATCAAAACAGCATGGTACTGGTACCAAAACAGAGATATAGACCAATGGAACAGAACAGAGGCATCGGAGGCAACACAACATATCTACAACCACCTGATCTTTGACAAACCTGATAAAAACAAGCAATGGGGAAAGGATTCCCTGTTCAATAAGTGGTGTTGGGAAAACTGGCTAGCCATATGCAGAAAGCAGAAAATGGACCCCTTCCTGACACCTTACACTAAAATTGACTCCAGATGGATTAAAGACTTAAACATAAGACCTAACACCATAAAAACACTAGAAGGAAACCTAGGCAAAACCATTCAGGACATAGGCGTAGGCAAGGACTTCATGACCAAAACACCAAAAGCATTGGCAACAAAAGCCAAAATAGACAAATGGGACCTAATCAAACTCCACAGCTTCTGCACAGCAAAAGAAACAGTCAGTAGAGTGAATCGGCAACCAACAGAATGGGAAAAAATTTTTGCAGCCTACCCATCTGACAAAGGGCTGATATCCAGAATTTACAACGAGCTAAAAAAGATTTACAAGAAAAAAACAAACAAGCCCATTCAAAAGTGGGCGAAGGACATGAACAGATACTTTACAAAAGAAGACATACATGAGGCCAACAAGCATATGAAAAAATGCTCATCATCACTGGCCATTAGAGAAATGCAAATCAAAACTACATTGAGATACCATCTCACACCAGTTAGAATGGCAATCATTAAAAAATCTGGAGACAACAGATGCTGGAGAGGATGTGGAGAAATAGGAACACTTTTACACTGTTGGTGGGAGTGTAAATTAGTTCAACCATTGTGGAAAACAGTGTGGCGATTCCTCAAGGACCTAGAAATAGAAATTCCATTTGACCCAGCAATCCCATTACTGGGCATATATCCAAAGGATTATAAATCGTTCTACTATAAGGACACATGCACACGAATGTTCATTGCAGCACAGTTTACAATAGCAAAGACCTGGAACCAACCCAAATGCCCATCGATGATAGACTGGACAGGAAAAATGTGGCACATATACACCATGGAATATTATGCAGCCATTAAAAACGAGGAGTTCGCGTCCTTTGTAGGGACATGGATGAACCTGGAAAACATCATTCTCAGCAAACTGACACAAGAACACAAAATCAAACACCACATGTTCTCACTCATAGGCGGGTGTTGAACAAGGAGAACACATGGACACAGGGAGGGGAGCACTATACATGGGGGTCTGTTGTGGGGGAGTGGGGGGGACAGTGGGGGGGTGGGGAATTGGGGAGGGATAGCATGGGGAGAAATGCCAGATATGGGTGAAGGGGAGGAAGGCAGCAAATCACACTGCCACGTATGCACCTAAGCAACAACCTTGCATGTTTTTCACATGTACCCCAAAACCTAAAATGCAATAAAAAAAAAAAAAAAAAAAAAAAAAAAAAAAATTTTTACTTTGCTAATTCTCAATACTTGTATAGACTATAAGACTTGATTTCTTCTGTCTATAATATGAAGCCTGTGATTAAAGTAATATTTCAATTTTTGGTTTGTTTTGGCTTGGAATTAGCAGTAGAACACCAATTTAACTCAAATTTACTATTTCTCAGTTTCCCTAATTCAGCATTTGTTCTTCATCTATAGAATTTCTTTTCTTAAGTCAGGCTCTTTGGGGACATCAGCCCCTGGAAATGATGCGCAAAATGTGATGTCTGTGTGCCTTGAGTTTTTGACATTGGGGAATGAAGGAAAAAATAAGATAAAGAATATACAATACCTGCCACAACTACTGCATGTTTTCTTTTTATATCACATTCAACAATTTATTACAATCACAGGCTTTTCATTCCCATAAAGCAATGTTCATACTTCAAATGTGCTAATAATTTACCTGGAGAATTTGAGAAAACTACACATTCCTCCCCCTCCCCCTCACTCCCACCTCCCTGGCCCCAAGAATCAGATTTCATCACTCCAGGATAGAACCCAGAAATCTGCACTTTTTACGAGTGCCTCACGTGCTTCTGAGGCAGATGGTCAGAGACTCAAGCTTTGAAAAACATGCCACGATCTACCATCAAATAGGAATCATGTTCATAAATTCATCTATTAGAGGAAAAAATAAATGTATTTGTTTCTTTGTAAAGATAGGACTTTGGAAATTTTGACTTAGATTACTCTAAGCAACAAGGAAATTAGAGAGCTTGTTTTTTACAGTAATCACTGTTACTTGACAGTTCCTGCAGCATGTTAAGATGGCTGTTATTGATGACACTTACTACCTTTTCCCATGCAATAAAACACAGGAACATACAGTGGAAGAGACGAGTATATTTTAAAACAATAGAGGGAAGAAAAATAATGATAGTCATGTCCTCTCATTATTTGTGTAAACTCACTACCATGGGAAACAGCAAAATGCCTTTTTTAAAGTTACACTGTGGCTTTAAATTGGGTTAACTCAGTGAGTATAGCCATGAAACAAGTGGCTATAGAGATGTAAAGAATGGGCTATTTCTCTATATTTCTCTTTTGCCTTTTATTTTCCCTGTGGTCTTTAATGCATTTCTCTTTGGAATGGATGAAGTTATAAAGTTGCCTTACATAAAAGCTTTGCTTGAAAGATTGGTAATCACACACTTCACTATTGAATTGTCCAGTCTATTCAATCTAAAAAAGTCTCTTCTCTTTTGTTCAGCCTTTGCAGATTATCTCCTTTGCAGAGTGTAATAGAAATATCTGGGTATAAAATTGAGAAACTGTTCATAAATATTATGGAAGGCTTTTTGAGCTGTTTACTATTAGAGGCCTGATTTAGAAAACAGACTGCTTTTACTGGGTTGGGGTTTTTACTTTTTTCTTTTAACTAAATCATCCACAGTTTTAAAAAAAATTATATAGATTTCACAGCACTTTCACCCATGATTACAGCAGAAGTAAACAAATTGCTTTTTTTTTTTTTTTTTTGAGACGGAGTCTCACCTGTTGCCCAGGCTATAGTGCTGTGGTGTGATCTTGGCTCACCGCAACTCAGCCTGCTGGGTTCAAGTGATTCTCCTGCCTCAGCCTCCCGGGTAGCTGAGACTACAGGTATGTGCTACCACACCTGGCTAATTTTTTGCATTTTTAATAGAGACAGGGGTTTCACCGTGTTAGCCAGGATGGTCTCTATCTCCTGACCTCGTGATCCACCCACCTCAGCCTCCCAAAGTACTGGGATTACAGGCATAAGCCAGCACGCCTGGCCACGAATTGCTATTTTTAAGAGACAGTTTTAATATATTTTACTACATTGGGAGAAGAAAAAAAATCAGCAGTGCTATCACCTGTAGGTAACTTACTTGTCTTGCCATTTCTTTATTTAAAGTCTTTTCACTGAACCAGCCAACAAAATGCATTATTCTACTGGCCAGAGTTCTCCAGCAGAAACAAGAGACAGCATGCATTACTGAGAAGTCATACACATTTGCACTAAATCAAAAAAAACAAAATAAAAAGACTCTCCAGCTAGAGGTTAATAACACAACTCAATCAAAACCCGTGACATTTTTTATCAAACAGTCGTGAAAATGCCATTCGGAACACTAACTTGCTACAAACAGAATTAAAAAGTGCCATTCTAATTCTGTCTCCTTGTACAATACAGCCCTGAAACAAAAAAACAAGGCATCTACACTGAACACACCCAGTTTACAAAAGAAAAAAAGGTGATGATTTTTTGATTCTCTTAAATATTAGGAAACTGTTTAACACATGACTCCTGAGTGGGAGTGCCAATTAAAGAGTTGTAGTACCTGTCAGTGCTGGTTTAACATTTTAACAAAGCAAATTATCAATTAAAACTCACCAGCACCAGTCATCCCGTTAATTGACCAAATGATTATCTTTCTTTTAGTTAAGACTCTACCTGACACACTCGAAGAAACTTTTTTCTTTGTTGCAAACCCTCTGGAGGCTGTAGTGGACCTCACCTTGGCAAAACTACTTTAGTTTTCAGATTCACTGGAAAGTCCCTCTCACTTTCTGATTGCCTCTTCTCAGGTTTTTTTCTTGCTTCGTACCAGAAGGAAGAAGGGTCGTAGGCTATCCATTAGACTTGTGTTTAAAGGGAGTTACCAAGGTATGACCAGCTGGATATTTTACTTGACATGATGGATCATACTCAAGGTAGTGTATAAATGGTTTAGCAATAAATTCTACCCCATACTTCTTGGGGTAACATCTATGATATGGACCTCTTAAAACCAAATCCAACTAACTTTAAACCATAAAAATACATTATGATTCAAGCACTTGTAGGAAAAAAAAATGTTTCAGTATAAAACTATGCTTTGTCTAGAATATAAAGGAGCTCATTTCCCGATTACCAGATTATCAGATTCTGATTCTATGAGGACTAATTTTCAACTCTGTAAATTACAGATAACTGAAAACAAAGCAAAATAATTCTTGCATATAGGCAAGCAAATTGTGTTCCATTCTCTGGAGGTTCAATTAATCCTCCTACCCCACCCACAGAAACCAGTTTCACCTTCATTAGTAACATTCTTTTTAGTATTCCTGATACATAAATGTGTCTGGGGTTTTTTTAACTCTCTTTAGACTAGTTATAGTATTTTGCTGGTTCAGCTGGGCATGGTGGCTCACACCTTTAATCCCAGCACTTTGGGAGGCTGAGGCAGGTGGATCATGAGGTCAAGAGATCCAGACCATTCTGGCCAACATGATGAAACCCTGTCTCTATTAAAACACAAAAATTAGCTGGGCGTGGTGGCATGCACCTGTAGTCCCAGCTACTTGGTAGGCTGAGGCAGGAGAATTGTTTGAACCTGGGAGGTGGAGGTTGCAGTGAGCCAAGATCACCTAGTGACAGAGCAAGACTCCCTCTCAAAAAATAAAAATAAAAAATTGGCTGGTTCTCTCATTGTAAGTTGACATAATCTTTAACATGTTTTCATTTGATATCAGTATGAGAGTCATGATTTCACCTTTTTTTAAGAATTATTCTTTAATACATGGATAGATCTTGAACTAAGGCTATCAATTTCAAGACTTAAGTTATCCAACTGTGCCATACTCCTGTCTCTCATAGCCTCTGCACATGCCATTTCCCAGCCTGGAATGTTCCTCCCTCCTCCCTCATCCAGCTTCTGAACCTAGTTAATTTCTAACCTTCCTTCAGATTTGGGCACAATTACAGTCTCCATAAACAAGCATTGCCTAACTACTCCTCCTCTCCACCAAGAAGTCTCCCTGTTATATTTCTTGCACTTAACACCATTGACATTTATCTATCTGGCTTTTCTGACTAACGTCTCTTTTCCTCACTAGAATAATGCTCCCTGATGGTCGGGACCACATCCAGTTTTACATACAACTGCACCCAGTTAGGTGTCTGGCACACAGAAGACTCAAACAGTATTTGTTGTGATGGGGTTCTTGACACACTACCCCAAAACACGGCACGTTGGCACTCGATAAAACGCTGGAAGCAGGGAAAGTGTCTCTGACCTTCTCCCACACTTTTCCCCTGAATCAGGCCTTAAAAGAAATCTCCAGCTTTTCTCTAAAGTGGGTCATTGGCCTTATTCAAGTGGTACCCTCCCATGCCTGGAGGAAAGGAATGTCATTATCTCTGAAGGCACAGAGATAAACAGAAACATCTGAACAAGGAAGGCTGCTAACTTTCCCCTAGTTTATCACCATTAGATCACACCCCCTGTGTCCAATCATACTTCTACACAACTGTCCACTCTTCATCACAAATTTAGCATAAAAATACACAAGTTGCCCTGTTTCTTAGAGTCTTCCTTTCTCCACGTCACATAAAACATACACTAAATAAATTTATGTCCCTTTCTCTTATTAATCTTTCTTTTGTTATGGGGGCCTCAGCCATTAACATAGCAATGGAAAAGAAAAACCCTTGCAGTTGCATATATCAGCAATGCAGTAGATCCAAGGATCAGTGAACAAATTGGGCTATGAATATTCCTATTGCAAATCAGAAAAACAGATCTAGACCAAAGCTGACCAAAGGAGAAGGAGAGACTACATTTTGATGTAAGTGCAGATGATTAGAAAAACCAAGAATATCAACCAATTAGAAGGTCCAGTGGTATTCCAGATTCTAGAAAGGACCTAGATAAAAATGTAAACTCTCTGCAATTCCTCTCACCTTCTCCAAAGAGTCCTAAAATCCAAAAGAACCTAGGATTTCTGGATATTCTGAACCATAACAAAGGCAAAGCACAAAAAGAAACTACCTTCAATCTTTTATGGAATGAGAGCAGCATGATATAAAGGAAGGCTTCTCAAAGTATGGTTCCCAGACCAGTAGTACCTCTTGGAAATGTTCAGGCCTCATCCCAGACCTACTAATGAAATTAGAAACTCTGGAAGAGGGCCCAGTCATCTAGGTATCAACAAGACCTTCAGATGAAACTGTGTCTCAAAAAAACTAAAAAATGAAAAGAAAAGAAAAAAGATACCAAGAGGTAGAAAGGAGCAGAGCGGAGAAAGAAAACGTTACTCAATGCTTTTCAAGACCCAAGCACATTTACATGTTTTGGCATAATTTATTTAGTCCATATCACAACTCTGTATTTAGGGATCAGCCACATTTTACAACAAAGGAAACCCAGTTTCAGTGAGGTGAGCTTATTTGCCCAAGATCTCTCAGCTGGTAAGTGACAAAACCACAACATAAAAATCTGATCTATATCCAGCAACTATATCCCACCCATTCTATAAAGCAAGGGTCAGCACACCACAGCCCACGGGCCAAATCTGAACAGCTGCCTCTTGATACAACCACAAATTAAGAATGACTTTTACATTTTTAAAGCACTGAAAACATTCAAAAGAATTATGTTTCATGACACATGAACGTTTTATAAAACTCAGATTTCTATACCAATAAATAAAATGTTATTGGTACACATCCATATTTACCTACTGTCTAGGACTGCTTTCACACTCCAAGATGGCATTGAGCAGTTGTGAAAGAATCAGTAGGGTCCCAAGGCCTCAAATACTTACTGTCTGGCCCTTTACAAAAAATGTTTGCTTACCCCTGAGGTAGAGAAAGGGATCCATAGAAATAAAAGTAACAAACACTCTTAGAACTGTGACTTCAAAAGTGAGTGACAAAAGCATGCAAAGAATGGCTATACAATGCATCTGAAAGAACTTAACCTAATGGCAGCTGCCTGAGGCATAACTTCTCAATTTCACCTGAAGGTTTCATTTTTCTGGCCCTGTCTCCCAGTGAGGAAGACCTAAGTCAGCCTTGTGACAGGGATTTATCACGTCTTATCTTGAACAAGACTGTGTTCCCACCAGCATTCGCAGAATGGAGGCCACACAATGTCTCAACTCCTGCATTCACTGGCTCAACTTGGTTTCTGAACAATACGAATTTAGTTCCAGGCACGGTTTCAAGCTGTTTTTGTTGATTTCCCACTATATTGTCTTCTCTAAATATTTTCTGGTTCAAGTGCATACGCTCAATTATGAAAATGAATTCTTACAAATAGCCTGATCTGGGTGGATAGTTAACTCACACCATGAAGCTGAAATTTTCCAGTACAGGGAAAGATATTTCTTTTCCCTTTCAGTCTTCAGGCTACAAGGTTGAAAGCCAGAGGCGACGCGTTATGAAATGTCCCTAGTTTTTCCCATGTTTTGTAGCATACATATGTTGATCTCTGACTTTGCCATTTACTTGTGTGTGGTCATCCCCAATTAGTGGGTCATTTTGTACTTTTCAAAGGTACATTCTAAGTCAAAACTTAGGGCATACACCTAAGTCAAAGATGGCCTCCACCTTGAAGGAAAAAATTCAATGAAAATCTACAACACACTCTTTCCAGCTGTCTGCCTGTAGCCTTGTACAATGTCTTTGAGCTATTTTGCACCTTTTTGTAAGTTGGAGGTAACTGATAGATACATATAAATTCTGTCTTACAGGTTGCGATTTTAATTGACTTCCTACTGTGGAAAAAATAGTTTTATCTTGATTTGCCACTCATCTTAACACTCTTTTTTCCATATAAATTTTTACTGTTTTGACTTTCCCTTTGAGCCAATTATAACATCTGCCTGGTTCTCTCAAATCGTTTAAGTAAAATAAAATCTTTAGCATGTGTTCATTTTTATACCTATACGAGTCATAACTTTACATTTTACTTAAAATTATCTTTTAATGACCCAAAAGCTTAGTAAGAATTCAGATTTATTTCAAAAGGTATCTTTAAAAACTTTACATTTTGAGTCATATTCTCCTTTAATATGAATTTAGTTGTAAGTAATATTAATTTAAATCATATAGAAAAATAAAATGTGACAAGAAATGAACTTCTTTGTTCCCTTTTATTGCTTTTAAAATGATGCAAGACAAAAACCGTGCAGAGGAGTAAGAAACAGATGTTAAAAATTATTCTGACATTTGTTAAAATGGTAAGGAAGACTTTATTAAAGACTATTGCAATAGCAGTGTTACAACAGGGGAGAGAGATCAGGTTCAACTCCAAATACAACAAAGATAGATAGCCAGGGATTTATAGCCAGTGTTAGAGCAGATAAGGGGTTCAGTGGGTAGAAAACCACTAAGAGGAGTAAGGAAATTCTTGCTAAATTAATTCCTAATAGGATTCTTTGCTAAAGGCAGGTCAAGGACTTAGACATCTAGGGTGGGGTAAGAAACTTGATTAGACATCCTGATGATCAGCTATCACTTAACAAGATTATTGCTAAAGCCACGCTAGAAAGATCAAATACAGGAATGAGGTCTAGGGCCAAGGTTTCGAGTTGGGAAGAGGGCTCAGAGGAGTCTAATTAAAGTTTGGGCAAGGAGAAAGTCTTCATCATAGGTAATAGCGATTTATCAAAGGACAAACAATTCAATTCAACAGTTCTTATCCTCAGGGAATTTACAATCTAGTGAAAAGAGATAATTAAGTCACCACAACTTGGTCAAACTACCTTGGTTTTACTTTGCAATTAAATTTTATTCCTATATGAATCCATATGTAAATAATCTCTTTAAAGAAACAAAAAGTGAGAAGTTAAAATTATTTCTATCTCTATAATCTTTTTTTAACTTTTAAGTTTAGGGGTACATATGCAGGTTTGTTACATAGGTAAACATGTGTCATGAGGGGCTGTCATACAGATTATTTCATCACCCACATATTAAGCCTAGTACTCGTTAGTTATTTTTCCTGATCCTCTCCCTCCTCCTGCCTTCCGCCCTCCATTAGGCTCCAGTGTGTGTTGTTCCTCTCTATGTGTCCACGTGTTCTCATCATTTTGTTCCCACTTATAAGTAAGAATATGCAGTATTTGGTTGTCTGTTTCTGTGTTAGTTTGCTAAAGATAATGGCCTCCATCTCCATCTATGTTTCTGCAAAGGGCATGATCTCGTTCTTTTTTTGGCTGCATAGTATTTCATGGTATATACATACCACATTTTCTTTATCCAATCTATCACTGCTGGGCATTTAGGTTGATTCCACATATTTGCTATTGTGAATAGTGTTGCAATGAACATATGCAGGCATATGTGTTTACAATACAATGATTTATACTATTTCAGGTATATAGCCCAAATTTTATAATCCCACTGGTATTACATACCCAAAAAATACCAATGGGATTATTGGATTGCTGGGTCAAATGGTATTTCTGTCTTTAAGTCTTTGAGGAATCACCACACTATCTTTCACAATGGTTGAACTATTTACACTCCCACCAAAGATGTTTAAGTGTTCTTTTTTCTCCACAACCTCACTAGCATCTGTTATATTTTGTTAATAGTAGCCATTCTGACTGGTGTGAGATGGTATCTCATTGTGGTTTTGATTTGCATTTCTCTAATGATCAGTGATGTCAAACTTTTTTTCCACATGATTGTTGACCGTATGTATGTCTTCTTTTGAAAAGTATCTATTCCAATCCTTTGCCCACTTTTTTATGGGGTTCATTTTTTTTCTTGTAAATTTGTCAAGTTCTTTATAGATAGATGCTGGATGCTAGACCTCTGTCAAATACATGGTTTGCAAAAATGTTCTCCCATTCTGTTGGTTGTCTGTTTAGTCTGCTGATAGTTTCTTTTGCTATGCAGAAGCTCTTTCGTTATCTCTATAATCTTATAGACTAAAATAATAATTTGAAAAAATACCAACTAAAGTGTATCATACACCTAAATCTCATACACCTAAATCAAGGATTTTATAAAATATACTGAAACAGAAACTAAGCATACGTTACTTATTCCACTTTCATATAAGCAAAGGATACCACTATTGGCCACCAAACTCACCACTCCCAGTCTGTAAAACAGGATGATTGGGCCGGGCACAGTGGCTCACGCTTGTAATCCCAGCACTTTGGGAGGCCAAGGTGGGTGGATCATGAGGTCAAGAGTTTGAGACTAGCCTGGCCAAAATGGTGGAATTCCGTCTCTACTAAAAATACAAAAATTAGCCAGGCACGGTGGCAAGTGCCTGTAATACAAGCTACTGGGGAGGCTCAGGCAGGAGAATCGCTTGAACCCAGGAGGCGGAGGTTGCAGTGAGCCAAGATGGAGCCACTGTACTCTAATCTGGGCAACAGAGCAAGACTCCTTCTCAAAAAAAGCAAAACAAAACAAAACAGGAGGATTATGGGTATTTGTGAAACCTGAACACCACCACTCACTACATTAAAATAAAATGGCAACAAATTTCCACAAGTCTTCTTACTCAAAGTATGTTGGCCCAACCCAGCAATCTGGGCATCACCTGGCACTTGTTAGAAATGCAGACTTTCAGCCACATCTTCTGAATCTACATTGTCCCAAGATCCCCAGAAAATTCTCATGCACATGAAAGTTTGAAAATCATGGATCTAGAGTGTGTGAAAACATAACTACCCTGGGTTAGCATAGTCCTTCATTCATCTCTTTTTTATGAAACTAAATACAGTGGTTTTTCTGAGAGAGATGGGCAGGGATGTGAGGAAGAAATTTTGCTGTGACCAAAATTGCTGCATTTTTTGCCTCAGGGTAGATCTGAAGTTTCATGTCAATCATTTTGTTTTGTGAGTAAAATCAAAGTCATGGGGAAAGAGGAGAGGCTGTAGAAATAGGAAAATCGCAAATACACATAATTTTATCATTGGAAGAGAGAAAACAATCTCAGTTATATATTAGTATATGTACTTACTACAGTTATGGTTGAATAAACTATGACACAACTACACAAGAGCATATAATGAAGACATCAAAAATAACAAGGTCATTTTTCATGTACCAAGATGCAATGATCTCTAATGTAAACTTAGCTTAAAATATGCAAGGGGGAAAATGCAAGGGCAGCACAGCATATATAATGACTATTATTCATGTAAGGAAAAGTACGTAAGTGTATATAGGCATAGAACATCTCTGGAATGACACACAAGAAAGACACACAATGGTTACTGCCCAAAGTGGAGCCGAGGCACGAGGGACAGAAGTGGAGGGATACTGACTTTCCACTGCACATCTTTAACATCTTTTGAATTATGTGATAGTAGTATCCAATGAAAACAATATTTTAATCTAAGCATTAAAGAATTTCTAAAAAGCAGATAAAATACAGTTACCAAGATAATAAAGGAAACACTTTCTGTGACAGTTTCAGGTCTGAGAGGTTGTATCTAAAACTCACTGACACTGGAGCTCCAATCCATGTTCCTAGAATGCTCCTCACTGCTCCACACAATCCCGAGAGCCCCCACTGATGCCAGTTCTCTCTGCAATACAAATTAAGCCTCTTCCTCTCTCAGCTGTGAACACATTTGCAGAAGGCTATTGTGGTTTTCCTTAGGCAGGGGTCAGAACGGCCAGCAGGGGCAGGCAGGTATCATAAACGAGTAAAGCAGGCCTAGCCAAGACAAAGCAAGCCTTCACTCCTCCACCTTCAAGGAAGCAGGGCAGCAACTATTCTGCTTCAAGAAAATACTACCATGCAAGAGACAGGGCCAGATGTTGCCATGTCTCCCCAGGGATGTCACAAGCTGATAAATTTATTTTAAATACCTCAATGTTAAAATGTTTATATTTTAAATGAATTTTTTTAAAACACTATGCAGACCAAATAAAATACATGTGCAGCTAGATGTAACCTACGAGTTCACAATCCATCCTGTCATCTTTCCTGTATGGAACCATGAAAGTTTCTCTTTTTGTTGTTTTCTCATTGGAACTGCTGAAAAGGAAAAAAAAAAAAAATCTCTTTTCAAAAAATTCAAACAGCTATATTTTGGAGAATTGACAATTTACTAATCTATCACTCCAAAAAGTGCTGGATAATTTATTTGCCAGTAATCGTGCTTGCCTAGGGACTAAAAATAATCACACTGTATGTGTGTGTGTTGTTTCTAAAGACTGTGGTATTTATTATTGTTAGAATGCTTTTGATGTCTTTGGTGGTATGAACTGTAAGGTATCTCTGATGGACAGCATTTCACTGTATTTCACAGAATGTACGTATACAGTCCATCAAAGCTCTGGGGTTCATTTGCAAAACATAGTTCTTATTTTCCAACAAGCTTCAGTGGAAGAAAGTTTCATAGAAAAAAAAATACAAATTTCCTACCACTCTACTTTGTGAGAACCTAAAGAGACTGTTAGGCTATAAAAAAGAAAATGGAAGGATAAACTTAACACTTAAAAGTGACTCTTAGCAGGAGGTTTGGGCACCAAGCCAGGTTAAGGAGAAGTAGCTTTATACACATATCTTAACAGCAGTCTGAATATCCAATCTTCACTACTCTTTGCTTAAAGCCCAGTACCTACTGAGTCATCCCAGCCAGCACGTCCCTTCTAACTTGTCATCCTGTTTGTTATCACTCTGTGCCCTTTGCAGTGCTCTGGACTTTTAATGTGAGATTGCTTTATTTAAGCGAACTGCAATTGAAAAAAGAACTCTGTTGATTGAATCTTGACCTGCAGTAATTGGGAACTTATGTAAGGATCCCACGATACTCACATTAAGGTTGGTGGGAGTGTGGGAGGATCCCACTACTAAAGGCCGGGTGCAGAAGAGGGATAATGGAAACTGCAGGTGCTAGAAAGGTACCAACATACATCCTCCCCCTACAGTACATGGACTTAGTTTTACACGAGGCTATGCTTTCAATTCTGCTTAAGTAACATAAAAACAAATTAGGAAACTCAAGATCTTGTGCTACATATAAAATCTCCATCCACTGCTTATGGTCTAACTCTAAAGTAAACACAACTGACAATTCTTATAGAATCTCAAAACCAAGAACCACCATGGTAAAACAATTATACTGCAATGCTGAGGGAAGAGACATTTAATTACAGATATAATTTATGTGAATAAGTATAATCATTTTAAATTTCTAAATAAATAGGCATATCATTAAATATGAAGCATCAGAAAAGGATTTCAAAATCTGTATGGTCCATCTGCATTGGCAAATTTGATCTATTCAGAGTTTACTCTGGGCGGGGGGGAGCTAATGATTCCATTTTTATATCCCAACTGTTGGTTAACTTCCAAATGAAAATGCTTGATTCAGCACATGTTTTCTGTAAGAAAGGTATTTTTCACATGCTATAGCCAGGCCAAATTGTGTCTTCAGTTGTAGTTAAGACACTGGTATATCTTTAAATCTTTTCCACGTATTAATTTTAGCAGATAATTTGTACACATTTCTCAGGCTATTCTGATATTTCAAATGCCTTGAAAATGTTGTATCTATGTAAATTAAATGGCCAATTAAGATGTCACCATGCAATTCTTTGCAATACATACTTGCAATGGGATGCTTGTGAGGGTACCATTAGTCAAACTGGCCTACATATAGATCACCCCTTCTAGAACTTTAGAGATGGGAGTCAGTCAGCTGGGTTCCAGTCATGGTGAAGGGCATGGAATGATCTCGAGGAATCCACAAAAGCACATCTTCCTAGGTTTGCAATTCCTCATCCATTAAATGAAGAGAAGACCTGGATTCTACCAGGACTTCTGTGAAACCCTCATGAAAGGTTAAGAAAAGGATAAAGAATATGACAAAAGGTAAGTTTACATGTTTTTGTGTATGTTATTGTGGCAGGAGGGGGAAAAAAAGCAGTAATGCATATAAATACCTCAGAGTCTGTCAAACTAAACACACATTTAAAAAACAAGAACAAAAAAAAACAACAAAATTAAGAAACCAAAAATAATTAACAACAGTCCAAGTAATTTAAACCTGTATTCTCTCCTGAAGAAATACCAGATGAGTAAAATATACTCCCAAGCCACCATGAACTCTTCTAAAATCCCTCTGTCCATCTCTGCCACTTTCAACATGCATATTCTACCCAGATGTCAGCTTGACCGCCCCTGCCATCAAAGTCACCAAACTGAGCTCTAGGAAAATCTTCATTAAATAGTGAACACATGACATATATTATCAACTCAGCTTGACCTTACAACATAGGTGCTTTGGTTTGAATGATGGTGTCCCTTCCAAAATTAAATTTAATTAATTAATTAGTAATTCATTAAACTGTTGAAACTTAAGCCCCAATGCAACAGTATTGGGAGGTGTGGCCCTTGGGAAGTGATTAAGTCATGAGGGTAAGGCTCTCATGACTGGGATTAGCAACCTTATAAAAGGGCTTGAGGTCAAAAGGAGTACTCTCTTGCACATCTGTCCCTTCTGCCATGTGAGGATATAGTGTACTTCCCTCTAGAGGATGCAGCAACAAAGCACCATCTTGGAATCAGAGAGGAGCCCTCAACAGACACCAATCCTACTGGTGCCTTGATCTTGGACTTCTCAGCCTCCAGAACAGTGACAGATGTCTATAGTTTACAAATTACCAAGTCTGTGGTATTTTGCTATAGCAGCACAAATGGACTAAGACAACAGGTAACTAATCTAAGTTCCCAAACGAGTGGGCTTTTGACATGCACTGGAAATAGACAGATAAAGCAGTAGCCAAGATCTTTTCTCATCTTCGCATAAGCAAATCATAATTGATAAACATTAGTATCTCAGAGCATTCAACAAAGTGACTGGCAGTAAGTAAACAGATAAGTGATGAACACACAGAATCGAAGGGCTGACCTGGGTTTCGGGTTTCTCTGAGTTGCGGAGCATCCTATGGCCAAGGACTAAAACTCTTCCTTGAATAACTATCTCTAGAGTTTGAGCCATCGAGGCTCTTGGTGTCAAAGACAATTGATATACTTGGATCCATCAAATAACATATTAGCAATTCATAACCCACTGATGGTAGGAAAGTGCTGCAATCATTTTATTCCAAAGAGAGCACAAAGATTTACACCAGATGTCAAGGCTAGATGTTGCTCTGCCACTAGAAAGCTTGCTGTGTGAGACATACAAAAAATTAAACATCTCAGGAAATACAGCTTTCTGGAAAACATAGATACCTCCTCTTTTTATTATTACATTTTTCTAATGAATCTTTCACTGCAATGACTTATGCAGAGAAGTTATGTATCCTGGACTTATTCTACTTTTTGGTAACTATTTTTAAAGCTTTATGCTTTATAAAGCTTTTTTATTTTCTCGATTCGCTTTAAAATCTGCAATATCCACCTCGAGGTTAACTTGAAACTCCATTTCACAGCTAATTCCAACTAAATGTCTTCTCCAGTTTCCTAGATGTCATCTAACCAGTTATATTGTCACTGATTCAGCAGCATATTCAAAGAGACAGAGAATAATTGACATGATGCTGATGAAATTTAAACTTCAGGGTCCCTGTTACATGTCCCCTCAGAGTGCCGAGAGTCCTTGGGAATCCATGTTATAACTGGGAGGAGACATGAAGAGACATTTCTCTGTAAGCATTTGTGGCAAAGAAATCTCAAAAGATAGGGCACCAAATCATTTAACTGAATCATTTTGAAATAAATACTCATCTTTGCATCTAATTTTTATTCATAATCTTTTGCTCTTTTTCTTAAAGAGGACCTCCCAAATTGAATGAGCTTCCAACTCCACTAAACCTGAGTCTGCGTGATACAAGGGAAGGCATGTAAAAGTATTTCTTAGTGTGTACTCTCCACCATGCAAGTTTTCAATCTATTAAAAAAAACCCTTATCTTTAAAAATAAAAAATAAAGGTTAGGGACGGGTTAGTAAAAAGTTACTTTAAATGTACATATTTAAGAATGCTGATTTCATGATGTATTTTCCAATACCAAAATATAAAATAAAATAAAATCTGCAGAACTTCTGGCTCTTTGACATTTCTCCCCAGTGACTTAAAACTTTCAGATGAATGGGACATCTGGGTCTGAGAACTGTGTATTATTACTGCTCTCCACAATAGCAGGCCTAAGTGGATTTTTCATGTTTAGACTAGTAAACATAAAAAGCAAACCTATCTCACATGACTGATACGTCTGCCTTTAACAAAACAACCCCGGTCAAAAATTATTAGAAAACAGATCAGCAGCCCCACTGGACTCTGAAGCAATGTAATTAGGTAGTCCAACACTACATTTTGTCAAAAAATTCTGACAACCTAATAACCCAATTGTCATCAGATAGACATTGAAAAATGATACTGGGTTTGCTCCAGCATTAAAATACCACCACTTTCCGGGGTTTTTGTTGTTGTTGTTCTGTAAAAATAAAAATAAAAAATCTATCAGGGATGCATCCCATTGGTCTGGATAGTGTTTCAATGAGTCTGGGCCACTTGAAGGATGGCAGAGGAAGTTTTGTTTTCACTTAAAGTTTAAGAAAGAATTCTTCTTAGGATCACCTGTTTGATGTTAATCATGAAATCCCTATGGGTTAAGAGGGGTAATTATAAAAGAGAATGCTAATAACAACACTAACTGGCATTTATTGAGTGCTTAGATTGTACCAGAAACTGGGTTCCATTCTCTGTGTTATTGGACTCTCAATAACCTTTGATGAGAGGTGCTACTGTTAACCTCATTTTCAGAGGTGGAAAGGAGGCTTTTCATGGCTAAAGAATCCACCTACACACCCAACAGATCCTACCTCATGTTCTTAACCTCTGCGATGTGTTGCTGGGAAGATGGTTAATTTGGTTTTGATGGGGTGGGATGGTGGGCATTGGGGGTAAGAAGTGTTCTTTCTTTTTTTAAACTTTATTTCATCAGTCTCCGATCAAATATTGGGCTTTCTGTAAGATCTTCCCTGATCAACCTACATAGAAGAGCCTCCCCCATCAGTCCCTGTACCCCCGATCTTTTTATCCTTCCCCAAGCTCTAATCAACATTTGACTTGCTGTATATTTACTTGCTATTTTATGCTATTACATATGTGGCCTCCCAGAAGATGGTAATCTAGTATATAGTCTGGCCTGTAAGTCAAATTTTACATTGTAACACTGAAAGAAAAAAAAATGTTGTAATTATAGATTATTCACATAGTTAATGCAATTAAATAGAAAAAGGTAGAAACATTAAGATACAGCCTTAGGTTCAAAAATACTCTAGCCTCCATTTAATTAGTCAATTATAAAAAATTATCCACTAACTTGTACAAGAATAAACCTCAGGGAGTACATTTCTAAGATGACCTTTGGAACCCTGATATCTGAAAATCTTACCGTTTTATCTATTAGGATATAAATGAGTTATCTGGAGTAAATCACTGTCAAATTTGCACATACAAATGGTGTGGCTGAACTAGTCAGTAATAATTAAATGAAACCAATATTTTCCCCAAACACATGAAAACACCCCAAACTACTTAGATTCTCAGTCAGCCATGCATGGCTATATTTGCAAGGCACTACAAAATTTCCAAATTAGTATTTTTCCACCCTGTGATTTCATTTGATATCCATGAGCCTATATCATCTTCTGTTTTTTGTTTTTTTGAGATGGAGCCTCACTCTGTCACCCAGGCTGGAGTGCAGTGGAGCAATCTTGGCTCACTGCAGCCTCTGCCTCCCGGTTCAAGCAATTCTCCTGCCTCAGCCTCTCAAGTAGCTAGGACCACAGGCATGCACCACCACACCCAGCTAATTTTTGTATTTTTAGCAGAGACCGGGTTTCACCATGTTGGCCAGGATTGTCTTGATCTCCTAACCTTGTGATCCACTGGCCTCAGCCTCCCAAAGTGCTGGGATTATAGGCATGAGCCACTGAGTCTGATCAAGCCTACATTATTTCTTAAAATTAAACACAAAAAGATCATTCTGAATTTCACAAACAATGTTGAGCAAAATATGCCACACACAAAGGAGCCCATACTGTATGATTCTATTTATTATTTAAAATTAGTTCAGGCACAGTGGCTCACATCTGTAATCCCAACACTTTGGTGGCTAAGGTGAGAGGATTGCTTGAGGGCAGGGGTTCAAGAACAGCCTGGGCAACATAATGAGACTCTGTCTCTTTAAAAAAAAAAAAAAATTAGCTAGGTTGATGGTGCATACCTGTAGCCCTAGCTACTTGGGAGGCTAAGATAGGAGGATCTCCTGAGCCCAAAAAGTTAAGGCTGCTGTGAGCTATAATTGTGCCACTGCACTCCAGTCTGGGTGACAGAGTAAGATCCTATCTCAAAAAAAAAAAAAAAACCACATACACACACAAATTCGAAAACATGATAAAACCAAACTCAGATGAGTCAAGATAGTGACAACCTCAGTGGAAGCACGGTAGTGAGTGGAAGATGGCATGAGAGGCTCGTCTTCTTTCTACCTCTTCTTCTGGATGCTGGTTTCTTGGGCATGGTGGCTTTGGGAAAATTCATCAAGATGTACAAGTTGGATTTACAAGTATACAAATCCCATAGCATGTCATGCTTCTACAAAAGATTGACATAAAACAACCATTCTCTCAATTTCCCAGTTTGCTAACTAGACCAAGAAGAAAAGATACACTGAGAAAGAGGGTTGGCAGTCTGAAAACCCTGAGAAGTTTGACTTTACAAACTACTGAGCCACTGACAGTCTCGTTAGAGCCTCTTAGCATGCCTTTCCCTCACAGCTTCAATTTATATAGCAATTCACTATATTAATTCCTGTAATGAAAGTGTGAGGAAATTTGTAGTCAATCATAATTGTGCCCTGCAAATACCAGAAAATGTTTGCTGGGATGTAAGCCTCTGATGGCTGGCTCAGCAAGTGATTTAAAGTGGTGTGGTGAACTTTCATAATAACAGCTCATTAACAATTGCGTTTAAAATGTAAACACTTAATATGTTTTTAGAAACACCAGTACTGATTAGGTTAATTTCACTTTATAGGAAGTCTGAAGATAATATACTAAACAGAGTTTCCTTTTTTCCCTCTCAATGATGTATTAAATAATAGTAGGTTAGACCTAGTTTTGTTTTCAGTTTCCATATATGAGAAATGTGAAGACTATGGGGGTTCCAACTCGGTTTCTCTTACCTAATTTCATGTTTAGGAAGCACAGACTTGAAATGTATTTTGCGTGTGTTCCAAGACTAAATACTGAAGTTATGTTTGTACAGCTGTCTGAATAAAACTGATTCTACTTCAAAAAATAAGTTGATTCAGTCACAAAACAGTACCAAGAAAAGTATTAATTAATTTAATTGTCCTGCTTTTATTTAAAGCTAGACAAGAACTATGGGGCAGGGACCTTATCAGTGATGTTAACAGCCATATATATATATATGCCCAGCACCTAGCTGACTTATAGAAAGAGCATGGGAACTGCTTACTCAATGATTTGCTTTACCAGTTAACCTTGATGTGGAGTGGGGGACAGTTAATGATAGTTATCATTTTAGGACTGAGTTCCTTTAAATTCTCAATCTAATATTTTTATTATATATATGCATTTCAAGTAAAGTTATCTCCATTATTTTTTTGTACTGAAAAATAAGGACAAGGAATTCAAATATTTGGATTATTTTCCCTCACTCATACCAAATACAAGGAAAGTAAACATTCTAAAGTTAAAGTAATATTCCTAGCTTGACAAATCACATATTGGTGACACAAAAGCCTAAACTATCTGAAGCCAATTAATTGTCCTTTGTCAATGGAAAGAAGAATTTAGCTCCAAAACTGGATAAAATCCCAACCAAGTAATGACCAATAATGGCAATAATAATAACATTATTTTTTTCCTGTCTCTTGATTATCAATAATCAAGAGACTATAGCAAATAAATATACAAATATATACTGTGAAAACACCAATATTTGTACCTACTAGAAAAACTAACTTTGTGTGGTAATACCCCTCCACTGTATTTAGGAAAAGACAATACAACAGACCTTTAAGAATGGGTGTTCCTTCTGATATTTGAAGGAAGCACCCAAACAAATATATTGTGGAACTGGTGGGGAAAAAAAAAATCATCCAGAATCACAGAGCTGAAGGGAGCCCACTAGGTCACCTGGCCTGTCATGTGCAGATTATCAACAAGTTTCATTTAATTCCAGCAGCACCGGCCCTTCTTATTTTCCCTGGGTTCCCACTCATGGCTCTATCTAAAGACAGACCCAAAGACCAAAAAAATCTACCAAGTAGTCCAAGTCATCTAATGCTAGCAAGCCCCAAAATCTTGCCATATCAGGACCACTTACAATTGCAGTAACTTGTCTCTTTCCTAGCCTAATTACTATTCTCAGAGACAAATCTCTCTTTGTTTTGACAATTTTTCCTATCTGTTAGATAAATGGTTCAGGAATAGATTCCAGTACTATTTTCACACATGAAATAAATATTCTATTTATTCTCTTACATTTCTGTTCTATAAGTGTATGGTTAGACAGATGTTACTATTCTTTCTGGCTACTGGAGATACCAAGTCTGGTTTATATACTCTAACCAGTATTAGTCCATGCCCACATAAGCATTTAACGAGAAAGGATACTGGGGCTACATGCTTCATAGTTACGTGACACTGGATACTGTGAAAGGGGAATCACTTTCTCTGAAGTGTAACGATTAACTGAAAGAGAAAAGCCTGGTGTGGCATGAGTCATGGGTAACATGGGTGAATCACAGTCCTGATGGGTAAGTGGCCATCTCTGAACAGGATTTCAGAGGTGCTCTCTCCACCTTCATCAACTACATTCTCCTCCTGGGAAACAAAACATTGTATTCCACAGTTAAAGTATGAAATGCATACATAACCAGAAAAAATGACACAATTGTTCCAACAGTTCAGTTATTTACACATTCCTTTCATGATTTGTTTAGTATCTATGAGCCAACATTCTATATTAATACAACATTTCTCTTTAAATCAACTCAATCCTGCCAGTCTAAACTAATTTTTTGAAGGAGAAAATTATACAGCTCCACTGTAAATATCCAATGTCACTGGTATACATATTGTATATAGCCAATATCACTTGCCATAAATAGAAGAAAACTGAAAAGATTTCATTTGACTAACCAAAAATGTATTCATTCATCTCATCTTGTGTACCACACGAAATACTGTAACAAATTGGTTTAAATTCATACTAGAGAGTAAACGAATGATAGAATTCTCAACAGCCCTCCATCCTGTCCTATTAATGAGATTAAAGGTTGAGGAACGACCAAAAGAGGTAGGCAGGAAACCGAGAACCTGAAGGAGCATGTATTCGGGATAGAGGGTACAGGCGGTGGGACTGGCTATCATAAGCTATGAGAAGTAAGGGTACAAAAGAACAGACAGTAGCCTACTTCATGATTATTTATATCTGGGGCTGTCCCTGAATGTGTCATAGAGGAAGTCCTTTGTGCTGTTTGATTTGAAGGTCCTTCTACTTCTGTGCACCATCTCTTTTAGATATCCACATCTGAGCTCACAAATTATCCATCACAAAGAAATCACATGCTGTTAATAGGTCTCTTCATTGTGGCTGACAGTGCAGAACAAATGCCAGTCCCTGTGCTGAGATACAGATTTCTGGAACACTAACTGGGATTCCCAATGGGGAGAGATGCAGTACCTAGAGGTCACTCCAAGGACTACTAGAACACGCTCCTGAATTCTGTTGCTTCTTGCCATACTTGTCACAAAGTGCCATTATGTTCTAGCTCTCTCTGGATATCTTTCTCTCCAATCATATTCTCAATTCTCTCATCATCTTTTTATTGCTCTTAACACCTAGCTCTCAGCAAAACAAGTGCCCAGTTTATAGAAGAAGCAAGTAAGTGAATCCAAATGAATCAACCACAAGTGAATGAATGAATGAATGAATGAATGAAAACATCACCTTTGCTGAAAGAAGCACTTGCATGTCTAAGGTATATCCCCAAATTATCCCAACCTCATCCGAAGTTACCAAGGAATATGACACAAACCCATCAGCATCCCACTGCCTTTTCAGAGAAATGACAGGTTCTCCCCTTGCCTGGTCAAAAGATTTGTCACACTCTCTCTCTTAAAGTGCCTCCTTGTTACAAGCTGTGCAATCTTGGTTAACTTACCTAACCTCTCTGAACATCTGTTCTCTTACTTGTTAAATACTGAAGAATAATATCTGTACCATGAATTGTGATAAAGATTAAATGAGAGATTCAAGAAGATTGACTAATTCTGCATTGCCTATAGTGTATCAAAAGACAAAAAGCCAGCTACGTTTTTGGGCCAGATCACAATGCCATGATAAATATCACTGGAATAATGGTCCACAATGTCACACCACATGCTTTCATTCTGCTGTCCTCATAACTTCCCTGTTTGCCAGGATCAGGGTTTTTCATGTTTACAAAGAAAATGGAGCGGGTTAGCAGGTCTCAGTGGCATTAACAGGCAAAGCATCATAGGCAACTGTTGTTCATAAATGCACCTTATCAAATGTGTCCTGGGTTGATGATGACAACAATTCATTCCCATTTTTACTTCCTTCTCAGTCTGAATCTCCTATATTTGTAAAACTAACAGAGCTTCCCTCATTTCTAAATCAGAAAGATGAGCACCTGCAGCCACAGGAAGGGAAATCTGGGACCTGATGCCTATAATATTTTTGAGACAGAAAATATTCCCCTAGTGCCTCTACCCCGGAGATGGTAAACTACTCTGACATCTCAGCTGTTGCCCCTCCAAGCAGATTCACACACCTCGCGGCTAACGCCCGCTTTGGGCAGGCATCTACTCATGTTTACAGTTATTCATTATGACTGGCTATACACACACAGTGCCTTTGGTGTCAAACTGAATGGCCCCTTAGACCCCCAGTCCAAGAGAGCCGGAAGATACAGACGTACATTAAATAAGACACAGGCAGAAAAATTGTATTGCCTTCCTTGAGATGGAGAGACTGAAGGTAACTAAAGCTGACCGGCTAGCGAGTCCTCCAGAGCTCCAGTGTGGGATGACTCACAGCAAGGAGCACAGGATCAAAACTTTGAGGTGCTTCAGGGTCAGAAAGTTTTCCAGAACAGCTTCTGTGGATGTCTGTGAACAAATTGCCAGCAAGGAAAAAGATCAACTCTTTTGCAAGGGAATCAACTTGAACCAGAAGGGCCAACACACATCCTAAAAGTGCCAGGGCAAGTTCCCGACCCTCTGAGCTAGCGCACATCTATTGTGATTCCACGCATCTCTCCATAGAATAATCTGTCCAAGAACACACAAACGGAGAAGTGTCCTTCTCCAACTGCGATCATCTAACTGTAGAGCCATGGGAAAAGGTGATAGACAACGACCTGAAGAGGTGGACTCTAGACCTCAGAATCCACTCTAATGAACACCCTGTGTTTAAACAAGGGATCTGGCATTTCCTCAAAAGGCAGTTAGACACAGTCACATAATTGGGAGTGAATCTAAGGACTCTAGAAAGAGCGGCATATTTTCCCACGGACACAGCTGTATTGAAAAATCAACCCGTGCCTCTAAGAGAAATGAGAAAACACAACTGGTGATTTTCAGCAAGGCATCCAATCTTCATTTTTGTGATCCTTCAATTCTCAGTTCAAGTATAAATAGACTTTTTTTCCTCCCTGAAGTAGGAAAGGGATTAAGTAGGCAGGACATTTTCTAAGTTCTGTGTAGCATATGTTCATAAGCTTTCCTTTTGTAGCATTTATGGATTCATTCTGGAGTAGGGTTAAGCTGGAGCAAAGCAATTTGGCATGCTTGCAATTTGCTTTATCTGGAGAAGCAAGTGCAGAATGCAGAGGCCACCTCGACCTGAACAGCAGAGAAGCTTCCCAGAACCCTGAGGGAGACACTGATTGTTTTCCTTACAGAGATGCTTAAGCTGAGCCATCATCCTTGCAAAATAGTCAATGAGCTTCATTCAAATTATCCTCAGGAAAGCAGTGGCCAAGCAGACACAAGTGATCATTATCATACGAACTTAATTTCTGACCGAATTCCATGATCACACTGCTTTTCCTGAAGTCAGTGAGGCAGTATCTATACCGCTACACAAACCTCAGGCTCAGCATTCCAATCCATCCCAGCCTAAGAATCCCATTCAGCAGCAGAGTGCTTTTCAAATCTGTACATCCACCTCGGTACCCTCTATCCACACGGCTGAACACAGTGCAGCAGGAGATGAGTATGCAGCAGGAGAATTTTCAATGTTAACAATATAATGTTGAATGGAGAAAGCAGTATGTGCTATTTTCATAAAAAACATGCCTACATAAAGAACTAACTGGGGGAAAAAAAAATCTGGAAATGTCACAGGGAGTCATCTCTGGGCAGTAGGATTATAAGCAATTTCTATTTTCTTCTCTTTTGCTGAACTGGTTTCCAAATATTCTAAAATGCAAATGCATTACTTTTATAACAGTAATGATTTAAATATATAGACTGTGATTCTCAGAATGCAGGAGTTAAAGAAAAAAAATAAAGACATAGACTGAACCTTACCAAAAAAACATTTTTATCCACAAAACAAAGAAGCATTTCATTAAAACAATTAACCTGCACCATTAGGAAACAACTACATCATCTTTCACGTTCAATTTTGTTATTACCACCATCACTACTTCTTAAGTATCTGCTTTACACAATGCCCTGTAGCGGGTATCAGTACTCAGCTAAATAAGCCAGGTAACTAAGTTATTTACATCACTGGGACTCTTCCAGTGTTATTAAAGTTGGAGAATTTGAAAAGCAGCATTTATGAATAACAGGGGTGTTAATCCGTCTTGTCTGCCCTATACTCTAATTTCCCAGATAGTCTCTCCCAATCCTGTCAAGTAAGATTAAGTAGAATTAAGATGGCAGCTAAGATGGTAGACCTTGTGCCCTGGGCCACAGGTCACTCCGGCAAGGGTGGGCACCTGACCTACATCAAACCACTAGATTCTTTCCCCCAGGAGGGAGGAATACAGGAATACAGTTAGTCTCTATCAGCCCCTTGAATGAGGCACAGGCAGTTGCATGGGTGGCCATAGCTGGCCGGATATGCAGAGAAGCCAGTCCGCACACAGAAGAGGTGAGAGGCTATGAGGCTCCTTAGACAGTCTACTGCTCTTTAGGACGGAGATGCTGAAAGATATGGTTGTCCATTTACTCATCCCACTCTGGTTAGTTTTTGAGGGTCAACCACTTCCTGGCCTAAGGCTTCAGGAGGCTCACCATCTAACCTCTTGTCAAATTAGTAAGCTATTCTGTGGCCTTCTAGCAAAAGCCTCACCTTTCATCATTTTTGTCATTGTTTGTTTTGGATTGTTTCTTGAAAACAAATTATCCCTAAGACATAGTTGCAAGGTTCAGAACTATGCACCCTCTACCCCCGCTCATTACAAGATGCATCCCTCCTCTTGTCCTCCTTTCAGATCTTAACTTAAATGTGATTAACTCAGAGGAGCTGTCTCTGACCACTCCCAATGAGGAGGCCAGCTATGTTTTGCCTCTTGATGTTTCCTAAGATTTACATAACTTTTAACTGTATATGCTTTATTTGTTTACTAGTTTCGATCTGTCTCCTTCCCTAGGGCATAAAATCATCTGCCCAGCCCATGTTCCTTGTACCTCACACAGCACATTCCTAGTGTATTACAGAAGATCAGTAGTATTGAATGTATCAGTCAGTCATGTAGGTGAGTATATATTCATTCATCCAATATGCAAATAATTATTGAGCACTTAAAATCTGCAAGATATAGTCCTTTCTTGGTAAGGAACTAATGATTTGAAAAAAAGAATAGGTGCATGTGCAAAGACAAGAACATCGACAGAGCAGGCACGCTGAGGGCCTGTCAAACAGAAATTTCCCTCTTCCACCTTACAGGAAAACCCTATGCTGGTTAATTTTATGTGTCAGCTCAACTGGGCCATGGGGAGCCCAGATTAAATATTACTTCTGGGTGTGTCTGTGAGGGTGTTTCTGGGTGAGATTAGCATTTAAACAGAAGACCATCATCCAGTCTGTTGAACAGAAGAAAAGGAGGAGAAAGGAGAAATCTGCCCTGTTTCTGCTTCACTGTGTGAGCTTAGATACATGATCTCATCCTCTTCTGCCCTCAGACTGGGATTATGCTATTGGCTCCCTTGGTTCTCAGGCCTTAGGACTTGGACTGAATTACACCACCAGCTTTCCTGGGTCTCCAGCTTCCAGATAGCACATCATGGAACTTCTCAGCTTCCAGAATCACATAAGCCAATACCTAACAATAAGTAAATAAACCAATAAATAGCCTTTTGGTTCTGTCTCTGAAGAATCCTGAATAGTATAAGCCCCAATTTTATTAGAGTGTCCTTCTTCCATAAAGCTATGTACCAGGGGAAGGTGAGATCATCACAGAAAAGAGATAAAACCTGATTAACTTAAAACAGGGAAAGGGTAACAGATGCTCTGATATCCTTTTAGCCCCAAGGGCAGCTGGACAGAGCCAGGGCAGCCAGAGCCCCCACGCCCATGCCCTATACACACACATCAGCCACCCAAGCTGTGAGCAGCCTCTTCTGATTGCTTAACATGCTGACCAAATTGTATTTTCTATGTGTGCCATAACAAGAACAAACTTGGGAAGCACCAATCTAAGCCACCAGGGGTGAGTCCCATTCTGTGTGCCAGTGTCTGATTTAGGAAGGAGCATGAGGCTGTAATCAACCAAACGGGACTTAAGGGGAAGACTGCTGAGGGGGCGGTTAGTGTTCTTTGCTTTTGAAAAAGGACATGTAAGAATAGACATTTTATTTTGCCAGTGGATGTTGCCATGTCTGCCTGTGGCTCCCAAAAAGGAAGCAGCCATCTTAGAACTATGAAGGCAGCCAGTCTAAGAACAAAGTCAACACACTGAAGATGGCAGAGGAAAAAGAGCAAGAAATAGGCACTTTGGTAACACTGTTGAACCATTGAAATTAACAAAACCTGGAATAGCGCCCCTCCCAGGTGGTCTTAGTCCTTGAGATTATTTATTTTTCTTATTCTGATGGATTTTATTTGGTGGGTTTTCAAATGTAAGTTGGTAAAGCAATCCACAAAATAATTGACAGTGCTTAGCAATCTGTCAACAGCTGAGTGCTCAAAATCCTCTCCCTGCTGCACAGTGACAACCATCAAAGGCACCCTGGTGGGTCCCCAGTTGCTTGACACTAGGGAAAAGTGTATTGCAGTTGGATTCCAGACATTTGGAGCCAGGATTCTATAATGCCTTCCCATCAATCATGACATCCATGGGGCTCAGCAGGCAGACTTGCAGAGGGCAGGGAGCTTTTTTCTTTTAATTCCCCTATTGTTTGAACCATTTTGAGTTGACTTTTTGATTATTTGCAGCCAAAGGCATCTTCAGTGATAAATCTATCTTCACATAATTAGCAGCAAATTTATGTGGCCTCCTTCGAGCAAAGACTTAGGATAAAATGATGCAGAGATTTGTAATTCCACCCACATTCCCCAAAATCTTTAGATGATGGGTCTTCAGTGAATTCTCTGTACAAAAAAAAAAGACAACTGAGATTCCAGAAAAAGGATTAATCATGTGATCATCTGACACTTATCAAGGGAGTCATAAAGTACCACATGAATGGTGAGGCATCACCTTGTCTCAGTGTTGAATTAGGAGCAGCATAATTTTAAAATATCAATTTGTACTTTTTGTTGTCTCTCCTGTGTATATTGTTTCTTTCCTCATCTCAAAAACTTCAAGACTTTGCCTTCTTCCCTTTGTCTTTGGGGCATGTTCAAAAAGCAAACGGTACTAAAAGGCAATCCCCAACCCCCTAAATCCAGTCCCCATTAAAGATTTTTCTTTTTCAAAAAAGCCTAAATTCATTGAAGGGAATGTGTTAGATACCAGCAGAAAGGTCCAAAATAAAGACAATTTGGGCTGTTTTGTTTTGCTTAAAAGTGTTGTTCTCTGATGTAGTGTAGTGGAAGCTGGCACTGTGCTTCCTGGCAGAACTCTAGAGAGGTGACAGGACTTTTGATAGGGATGGTGATGGGATACTGGGAAAATGAGTACTGGGGGTTTGAAGCCACAGTGAAGGTCCTAGCCGTCTTTGCACAGATGCAACAGGGCTACCCAGCACTGCATGGACAAGAAGCCTCTCATGGTAACCACCGTGGACTAAAGTTCAGAGGGCCTTTTTAAAAATGTTTTGTGCTATAGCAGACCTGCAGCCTTTTGCATCAATGACCCTAAGTGAGTAGACACTCCAAATACCACTTAGAACTTCCCAACATTTAGATCAAAAAAAGTAACCAATGACGCATGTATGCATGCTTACAATTCATGTAGCATTCAAAACAACTTTTCAGAAGGAAATCTTTAAATCAGAATGCAAACTCAATTTGCATTTTTAGGTGATTTGACACCTCCTGAGCAACCAAAGGATTCCACAATACCAGGCCAAGTTCCCACTGTAGGGGTGGGAAGGTGTGATTCCTTTCCTCATCTCTCATAAGAGTCACAGCTGACACTCCCATAACAAAAGACAGGTTAGCAAGAGAAAAGCATAACAAGTGTATTTAATCAAAGTTTTATGTGATACAACAGAAACGAAGACCCAAAGACTCAAGGAAAATGGTTCTTATGCTTAGGTTCAACGAAGAATGCACAGCTGTGTAGAAATGTGGTAGAATAAAAAGGGTGTGAGCTACTGGAAACAGAAAATAGATTGACAGTGGCAGCAGTGGTCAGGGGGACCAGCGAGGCCTAACTCTTCAGATTCTTCTTGGCTTCTCTATGTAACATTCCTTCTCTCCATTATGGAGCAGGGCCCCTGTGGAACAAGGATCTTCAAGGGAGAAGGAAGAGAGTGATCTTTCTAGGTTTCATGGCTTGCTGTGAAAAAGAGGTTCTAGTTTCTATGATCCACCTTAGGGAAGAGGAATTCTGGTTTCTATGACTTGCTTAAGGGGAGGAAAAGAAGCAGAGACAGGATAATGGGAGACTCAGACAGACCTTGGTTCCGCGGGCTTTCCAATCTATTTCCTTCAGTTCAAAGTACTCAGCATGCTAAGGTGCCATACTTTGGAGGCTCGGGTTCTAAGCCCCAACACCACTAGCTATTTAATGTATTCCCTCCTGCAAACCCTGCTACCTTAAAAAAAGGAAAACTAACTGTACAACAGATAGTTTTGTAGTTAATGAGCATTATTAAATATTTTCAAAATATTCCAATAAGAGGCAATACCAAACTGCTTTCATTTTAACACTTTCTAAATGCCACACTCATTTATGAGAAATTGCTGTATTTCTCTCAATGTTCTGGGCACTAATGAAGACTGAACATAAATAAAAGAATTGCCTTATATGTATGGCACTTTAAAGAGTTGAGATTCCCAAATAATACATAAGCATTTTCAAGTCACACATGGGATGTAAATTGAAAATGTTCTTGAAGGAAATATCCTCTAATAATACTTACCTACTTCAGAGGGTGATGGGAAGCTCTATTAACACCAAGGGAACACTTTCAGATCTTCAAATAAAAGCACTATACAAATGCAAAGTATTATTATTATAATTCTGAAATAATTTCACACCTAGGGATGAGAAAACCCCAGGCCAAATTTTACTGCTCTCATGACTGATAAACAAGAAATGCCATAAGCATGGGGCGAGGGTGGTGGATGGTGGGGGATGATAGTGGGGGAAGTGGAAATCAAACAGAACAAAGGCTTCAAAGTTTCTCTTTCACTAGGACTTTGTATTTCCCCAGACGTCATTTTAGGGAACTCTCAGGGAAAAAAGAAAAAAAAAACGTCCCTTAAAGGTCAGAGTTCAGTACAGGGACAAAGCTCTCATCGCTTTTGTACCAGATAAAGCAACAACCAGCTGAGGTGGAAAAAATAACCTCGTCTACTTCTATGGGGCACAATTTTTCCCACATCATTTGCCAAACTTAAAAATGGCCAGATAAATTATTACCTGAATCACACACTGATGTGATGATCTCACCTATGAGGTCAAAAGGCAGCTGCTTTAACAGACACCGGGATTTCAACTCAATTACTGAGAGCACTGAGCAAGACAGCCCTTTGTTACTGCTGATGGTAGTGCTGGTGATGATGATGACGATGAGAATGATGTTGTGATCATGATTATGATGATGGCAGTTAGAGTAATGATAGGATATGGAACAGAAGTTCTCAAACCTGGTGATCAACGGAATCACCCCTAGAGCTTTTCACAATACAGATTCTTGGTTCCCCATCTTACCCCACTGAATTTGAATCTCTGAAGGTAGAACCCAGGAATTTTTTGTAAAGTAGCCATTAGGATAACTGAAATGACAGCATCTGTAAGTAATATAATGATTAAGAATTCGGGCTCTGTGAACAGACTGGCTGGTGTCTTCTCACAGTTCTAACACTTATTAGCTATGTGACCCTGGAAAAAATACTTAGCCTTAAGTCTCAATTTCTACAATTATAAAATGGAAATACTAATATGACCCACCTGTAAAATTGAGATGCTGTAACTACCTACCTTATAAGGTAGATGCCTAAAGTAGGCAAATTTTTTTAAAAGCACATATTAATTCCAAGAAAGACAAAAAAAATTATGTTAAAAAAAAATAACCAATACCATTTGGCTTAGCAGTAGAAAAAAATTACATAATCATGATAATATAAGTATTACCTGTTAATTTAAATAAAAATTGTAATTGAACTATGTCAGGAGGCTGTGGGGGCCAGAAGTGGTAAGAGTGGAAAGTATCAGAAAGCTATTGCTAAAATTGATAAATTAGGGAAAAAATGATATAAGTATATTATTTAGAAAAAGAGAGGTAAACACTAGAAATATCAGAGTTGAATCCTTAAAGAAAAGAACTTTCAACCCAGAATTTCACATCCAGCCAAACTAAGCTTCATAAGTGAAGGAAAAATAAAATCCTTTGTGAACAAGCAAGTACTCACAGATTTCATCACCACCAGGCCTGCTTTACAAGAGCTCCTGAAAGAGGCACTACACATAGAAAAGAACGACCAGTACCAGCCACTCCAAAAACATACCAAATGGTAAAGAGCATCAACACAATGAAGAATCTGCATCAACTAACGGGCAAAACAGCCGGCTAGCATCAAAATGGCAGTATCAAATTCAAACATAACAATATTAACCCTAAACGTAAATGGATTAAATGCCCCAATCAAAAGACACAGATTGACAAATTGGATAAAAAGCCAAAACCCATCAGTGTGCTGTATCCAGGAAACCTATCTCACATGCAAGGATACACAAAGGCTCAAAATAAAGGGATGGAGGAAGATTTACCAAGCAAATGGAGAGCAAAAAAAAGCAGGAGTTGCAATTCTCATCTCTGATAAAATAGACTTTAAAGCAACAAAGATCAAAAGAGACAAAGAAGGACATTACATAATGGTAAAAGGATCAATGCAACAAGAAGAGCTAACGATCCTAAATATATACGCACCTAATACAGGAGCACTCAGATACATAAGGCAAGTTCTTAATGACTTACAAAGAGACTTAGACTCCCACACAATAATAGTGGGAGACTTTAACACACCACTGTCAATATTAGACAGATCAACGAGACAGAAAATTAACAAGGATATCCAGGACTTGAACTCAGACTTGGAACAAGCAAACCTAATAGACATTTACAGAACTCTCCACCCCAAATCCACAGAATATACATTCTTCTTAGCACCACATCACACCTACTCTAAAATCGACCACATAATTGGAAGTAAATCACTCCTCAGCGAATGCAAAAGAACGGAAACCATAACAAACAGTCTCTCAGACCACAGTGCAATCAAGTTAGAACTCAGAATGCAGAAACCAACCCAGAACCACACAGCTTCATGGAAACTGAACAACTTTCTCTTGAATGTTGACTGGATAAACAATGAAATGAAGGCAGAAATAAAGATGTTCTTCGAAACCAACGAGAATGAAGACACCACATACCAGAATCTCTGGGACACATTTAAAGCAGTCTCTAGAGGAAAATATATAGCAATAAGTGCCCACATGAGAAAAAAGGAGAGATCTAAAATTGACACCCTATCATCAAAATTGAAAGAGCTAGAGGAGCAAGATCAAAAAAACTCAAAACCTAGCAGAAGACAAGAAATAACTAAGATCAGAGCAGAACTGAAGGAGATAGAGACATGAAAAACCCTTCAAAAAATCAATAAATCCAGGAGCTGGTTTTTTGAAAAGATCAACAAAATAGACAGACCACTAGCCAGATTAATAAAAAAGAAAAGAGAGAATAATCAAATAGATGCAATAAAAAATGATAAACGGGATATCATCACAGATTCCACAGAAATTCAAACCATCATCAGAGATTATTACAAACAAGTCTATGCACATAAACTAGAAAACCTGGAAGAAATGGATAAATTCCTGGACAGTTGCCTCCTCCCAAGCCTAAACCAGGAAGAAGTCGAAACCCTGAATAGACCAATAACAAGGTCTGAAGTCGAGGCAGCAATTAAGAGCCTACCACCCAAAAAAAGCCCAGGTCCAGATGGGATCACAGCCGAATTCTACCAGACATACAAAGAGGAGCTGGTACCATTCCTTCTGAAACTATTCCAAATAATACAAAAAGAGGGAATCCTTCCCAAATCATTTTATAAAACCAACATCATCCTGATACCAAAACCTGGAAGAGACTCAACAAGAAAAGAAAACTACAGGCCAATATCCATGATGAACATAGATGCAAAAATTTTCAATAAAATACTGGCAAGCTGATTGCAACAGCACATCAAAAAGCTTATCCACCATGATCAAGTAGGATTCATCCCGGGGATGCAAGGCTGGTTCAACATACGCAAGTCTATAAACGTAATTCACCACATAAACAGAACCAAAGACAAAAACCACATGATTATCTCAACTGATGCAGAGAAGGCCTTCGACAAAATTCAACAGCCCTTTATGCTAAAAACCCTCAATAAACTAGGTACTGACAGAACGTATCTCAAAATAATAAAAGCTATTTACGACAAACCAACAGCTAATATCATACTGAATGGGCAAAAACTGGAAGCATTCCCTTTGAAATCTGGCACTAGACAAGGATGCCCTCTCTCACTACTCCTATTCAATATAGTATTGGAAGTTCTAGCCAGAGCAATCAGGCAAGCAAAAGAAATAAAGGGTATTCAAATAGGAAAGGAAGAAGTCAAATTGTCTCTATTTGCAGACAACATGATTGTATATCTAGAAGACCCCATCGTCTCAGCCCAAAATCTCCTGAAACTGATAAACAACTTCAGCAAAGTCTCAGGATACAACATCAATGTGCAAAAATCACAAGCATTCCTATACACCAATAAGACTTAAAGAGAGCCAAATCAAGAACAAACTGCCATTCACAATTGCTACAAAGAGAATAAAATACCTAGGAATACAACTAACAAGGAACGTAAAGGACCTCTTCAAGGAGAACTACAAACCACTGCTCAATGAAATAAGAGAGGACACAAACAGATGGAGAAACATTCCATGTTCATGGTTAGGAAGAATCAATATCGTGAAAATGGCCATACTGCCCAAAGTAATTTACAGATTCAATGCTATCCCCATCAAGCTACCAATGACCTTCTTCACAGAACTGGAAAAAACCACCTTAAACTTCATATGGAACCAAAAGAGAGCCCGCATAGCCAAGTCAATTCTAAGCAAAAAGAACAAAGCAGGAGGCATCACACTACTGGACATCAAACTCTACTACAAGGCTACAGTAATCAAAACAGCATGGTACTGGTACCAAAACAGAGATATAGACCAATGGAACAGAACAGAGGCCTCGGATGCAACACAACATATTTACAACCATCCGATCTTTGACAAACCTGACAAAAACAAGCAATGGGGAAAGGATTCCCTGTTAAATAAGTGGTGTTGGGAAAACTGGCTAGCCATATGCAGAAAGCAGAAACTGGACCCCTTCCTGAGACCTTACACTAAAATTAACTCCAGATGGATTAAAGACTTAAACATAAGACCTAACACCATAAAAACCCTAGAAGAAAACCTAGGCAAAACCATTCAGGACATAGGTGTAGGCAAGGACTTCATGACCAAAACACCAAAAGCATTGGCAACAAAAGCCAAAATAGACAAATGGGACCTAATCAAACTCCACAGCTTCTGCACGGCAAAAGAAACAGTCATTAGAGTGAATCGGCGACCAACAGAATGGGAAAAAATTTTTGCAGCTTACCCATCTGACAAAGGGCTGATATCCAGAATTTACAATGAACTAAAACAGATTTACAAGAAAAAAACAAACAAGCCCTTTCAAACGTGGGTGAAGGATATGAACAGATACTTTACAAAAGAAGACATACATGAGGCCAACAAACATGAAAAAATGCTCATCATCACTGGTCATTAGAGAAATGCAAATCAAAACTACATTGAGATACCATCTCATGCCAGTTAGAATGGCGATCATTAAAAAATCTGGAGACAACAGATGCTGGAGAGGATGTGGAGAAATAGCAACACTTTTACACTGTTGGTGGGAGTGTAAATTAGTTCAACCATTGTGGAAGACAGTGTGGCAATTCCTCAAGGACCTAGAAATAGAAATTCCATTTGACCCAGCAATCCCATTACTGGGTACATATCCAGAGGATTATAAATCATTCTACTATAAGGACACATGCACACGAATGTTCATTGTAGCACAGTTTACAATAGCAAAGACCTGGAACCAACCCAAATGCCCATTGATGATAGACTGGACAGGGAAAATGTGGCACATATACACCATGGAATATTATGCAGCCATCAAAAACGATGAGTTCGCGTCCTTTGTAGGGACATGGATGAACCTGGAAACCATCATGCTCAGCAAACTGACACAAGAACACAAAATCAAACACCACATATTCTCACTCATAGGCGGGTGTTGAACAATGAGAACACATGGACATAGGGAGGGGAGCACTATACACTGGGGTCTGTTGGGGGGAAATAGGGGAGGGACAGCGGGAGGTGGGGAGTTGGGGAGAGATAGCATGGGGAGAAATGCCACATACAGGTGAAGGGGAGGAAGGCAGCAAATCACACTGCCATGTATGCACCTATGCAACAATCTTGCATGTTCTTCACATGTACCCCAAAACCTTAAATGCAATTAAAAAAAAAAGTACTGTATTATGTCGAATAAATATAAACTTTTATAGGTACAGTAAAAAAAAAATATATATATATATATATATCCGAGTTGAAAGTTTCTAATTCTGGGGAAGCAATCCAGAGAGAGGTAGAAAAAGGCATAGATGCTGTAGTTTTTAAATATTTGCTTTTTAATGCTGTTTTATTTAAACAATGTAGATATATTGCTTTGATAAAAATAAAATGTAAAAGATAACTCATAATATATATAAGTACAATATATTTCTGTATATACTGGGGTTAACATAAATCTTTTCAATTTACCAAAACTTGCTTTAAAAAAAGATAATTGATGTAATATCTCCAACTATGCCACCAAAATGTCCATTTCTTAAAAGTGTACAATAATGACTTACTTTTTCCCTGGCACACTCTAAATCCTGAAAAGACATTTGCTGAATTGAGCTGAGGATGGTGGAAAAATATATAAATAAAAAAGTTCCTTTGTACAATAAAGGTCGCAGCAGGAAGGAGATGACATCTTCACCTGGGGTGAAGGCAGGGTTAAGGGAAGACCACTAAGGGATGGTCTAGTGTCCTGGAGTTAGCAAAAATTCCATTAACACTCCAGACTCAAAGGGGCAAAGGGAAGAAGCAGTTACCAGATAGTGGAAAGAGCTGTAGCTGCAGAAGAGAGGCCCCCAACAGGAACTGTGGCCTTCCTTAAAGGGATACAGCCATTACCAACCCACAGTGCTGCAGGGAAGAAAGTAGGAAAGAATATTGCAACCTCATGTTCCCAGATCTTCATCCAGTTCCTTCCCTTGGCTAATCCAACAGAAAGCCAGCAAACAAGGGAGCCCAGGGAATGCCTGCAGTAGAGGTTAAGCCCTTGGTGCAGAGCTGTTTAGAAGAGAGAGGAGCTGGAAGCATGAATGAATACCCAGCACAAGCACTACACAGGGTTGTTGTTGCTGTTTAATTTGTCTCCTTTTCATACTCAGCCTTCTAAAATAAGCCCCTCAAATTTTCATCTGTTTAAGAAATATTCATGGCATGATGATAATAATACCCTGATGTTATGCATTTGTTAAAATTTCCTAAGTACTTTCATATATATTGTGTTTATGTGATCCTCAAAACAGCCGTATACAATAGATAGGGCAAAAGTTATCCTCATTTTATAGGTGAGGAACCTGAGATCTTAAAGAAAGTTAGGAATCTTGCACAGAGTCACAAAGCTAGCAAGTTGCAGAGCCAAAACTAGAAGGAATCTTTCCTAATAACCCTGCTAAGCCTCTTCTCACCATATAATACTGTTGTACTATTTATTCACAGTAGGAGTGCAAAATTGATGTCCCTGTAAAAAAAGCTGGGGAGGCATTAACTAGTTTTGTTCTAGGCACTGCACAGAGCATAGAAGTAGTCAACCAACAAGACACAAGGGGAAACAGAAAACTTGCCCATTCCATTCTCAGAAAACCACAAGCAAAACCAGAAATGGAAGTAATTGAGTTTTCAATCACTTTTTACATGTCATTGAAAAGAAAGTGTTCAGTCAGATAAGACCAGTGTTCAAAGGAGAAATAAAAATTTAGGGAAATGTAGAAAAATATTTAAAGAGTATATCTATTGTGTTTGGGGTTGCTAGGGGTAAACAGAAAAAAATCGCTGTCCCTTCACAATCCCCATGACACAGAGATCAGGGCCCCAGAAATTGGGAGGGATGACTTCTCTGCTTCTCTTCTCATTTCCAGCCCTACCCCCACATACATACACATTCTTTGAGAGCTAAAAGAAGCAGCCAAGAGTGACTTCTCTGTACCAAACACAGGAGTACTGGGAAGTTCAGCAAAATAACCCATTTTTGAGAGTCTAATAAAGAACTCTGTACTTTCTGTAACCTACTGCAAAACACTGAGCTACTTACACATGATGAAAGAAAGTAATGAGTAACATTTTCATTGTAAACCTCCAAACATACCATGTTTACTCCAAATCTAGCTCACTAGTGAATAGACTATAGTATCAGTTAAGGTTCTGTGGTTGCAAGTGGCAGAAACCAATTGACTAATTTAAGAATTATCGGAGGGATACTGGAGTCTCAGCAAATCCATGGTAGAATGGAAAATAAGGTTTGGAGGCCATGACTGGCTAAGACAGACATGGAGGCAACAGTGGTCTCATAGTACATACTGGCAGATCAGAACGCCCACCTAGGACAAGGGAGAATCTTTTAGCTAGAGAATCAAATTCCAAAAAAAGAGCATTTACTGAGCCAAGCTTGTGGTCATACACCCATCCATAGGCTGGGTGCAGGCCCCTGGGTAGGGCCCCTGGTTATAGTTCCACTAGCCTAATTACCTCAAAAAGAAACAAAGGTGCTGTTAGGAAGGAAAAACAGATACAGGACAGAAAAAAAAGTTGGGGGAGGGGTTCCCTCTATACTTACCAAGGCTTTCTTTAAAAATTCTTGAAGAAGCTAACTAGCAGTTGATTGCTAATTTCTTAAGACTATTAATTAGTTAATTGATGACAACCAAAGAAGGTACTTTTCCTGATGCCTAAAAAAATTCTGCCTAACAACGTTTCACTTCCAGAGGCCTCACTTCCTATGTTACCTGAAAGTTACCTTTCCACTTGATTCCCAGGACCAAGCAGAATTTTCCCTTCTTTGGTAACAACATGTTTATTTTAGAAATATTATCCTGAAGCTTCTAAAAGGAATAGACTTCTAAAAATATATAATGAAAAAATTCATAAGGATGCTGCTGGGCTGCTGCTGCTGATGAGGATGATGATATTAACAAGAGCAGCAGCAGCTCACATCTACTGAGCACTTATCATGGGCCAGGACTTCTTCTAAGCCCTTGACACATAATACTTCATTTAATCTCCACAACTATATGAAGCCAAAAACTGTATTATCCCCACTTCAAAGATCAGGAAACTGAGACTCTAAGAGGGTGAATAAGTTGTTCATAGTCCAGTAGCTAGTAAAAGCCAAATCATAACTAAACATACGTCTGATTCCAGAGTACCAATTCAACAAGATTTTCATTGAGAGTAGAGAAAATGGACGGTGCCTGTGTGAAAACATCCCCCAAGAGGAATGGAAGCACTATAGCTGTGCCAAAAGATTACAAAGTTGTCAAGATGGCTACATCACTACTAACAATTATTTCTGAGCATTTATTTCTAAAAGCTATCAAGTATTTCTTTATTCCAAGGTGTGGCTCAACGGTTCAGAGACATATAGTTACATGGCTGAAAATAAGAATTATCTACTTCTTAAGGTAGTATTTTCTTCACTGATGCTCAACCATTATGGCAAAATTCCAAGCCAACCAGTTTTTATGCACCAGAGTTTAGCCGCCCCAAAGCAAATCCTAAGAAAAGAGAATTTTTCTTTATAACTCGTATTTTGATTATCTAAAAGGGGTTTTCTCTGATACCCCTATAAAATTCTCCACCCTCAAAGTAAACATGAAAAATTCAACTCAGAAGTGGATTTGTCATGAAGTTAGGAAGAACTTAAAGCATAAGGTAAATCAAAATGGCTTTTCAACTTTAACTATAAAGTGATCACAGTTATGATTACCGTAATAAAAACGACAGAAAAAAACCCTAAAAGTGTCAAAAATGTAATTTATGATGAAAACAAATGTAAAATTATAGCATATTTCACCCTGGCCACCAAAGACTCTTGATGAAACTGCAGCCCTGTAATTGCCCAGAATGAATTCTTTAAATTAAAATACTTCATGCAGAACAGAAATTAAACAATGAATCAAAGAACAACGCTGTACAGAGGTATGCTTATAAATATACCTAGCAAAGAGGAAACAATTACATTTTTCCACGTAAAAACCAACTTGATTGTAATGTTTCACAAGAGGCCAAGTAGGTACTTTTCCCATTGCTTCAAGCTTGGAAGTTCATTTCCTGTAATTCATTTAGGGCTCAGAGTGACTGGGTGGAATGAAATTAGCTACACCAAATTCAGTGGCTCTTTTCATTCTACAGAACTAGCTCTTCCATGCAACTACACAACTGACTTTTGCGATAAATTTCATCCAACCCAATTGAAATGCCACTCTGCATTTTATTTTAAATGCTTCGTTTGGCCAGCTAGTTTTATTTAACCATTGGCCAGAAGTGGTATAAGTGCATTCTTTCTCCATCTAGCATTAATCTTAGTAAACTTAGCTCCATTGGAATGTCTTAACTGCTGAGAAGAAAGCAAAAGTCAGCAAGCACACAATTGCATTTGTCTATCCTCAACACATCATTTTATTTCCTCCTGCTCTCCGTAACTATTGCTCAGCACTTTTGCCTAAGAGGGAGGACAAGCAGGTGGTTAAGGAAGTTGTCCTGTCAGCTATATCTTTAATCCAAGTGTTTAAATCTCTGAATAAAAGAAAAATCAATGTTGTAAAGGCAATGTTTGTCAAGGCCATGTAATAAATACACTTACCTTTACAGACTGTTCTCAATGGATTTCTCTTCTTTGCTGAGCTTCAAAGCTACAAAGAGATAAAAATGAAAGACAGAGTTGTCTGTGAGTAAAACACCAAACGTTTTCTCTCCATGTCTCTAAATAGAATTTCTATATGCCATGGTATGTGGTGCTGGCCAAATAAACCATTCATAAAACTTGTACCTCATACCTCCCGCACAAGAGGCCAAAAAAAGACAGTTAGAAACTAAAAATGGTTTACACATCTACCCAGAATTGAAGCACACAAATCTGGCCAAATCTACAGTCAAATCTTTTGGGGTATGAACTCTTGAACAGAATAAGAACAGCTTATAAAGTAGAGATGAAAATCAAATTAAACAAGAGTGTGAGGCACTCAATCTGACTAAGCATTTTATTTTCTTATTTCTTCTTGTCTTCTTTCTTGCATGCTCTATTTCCACTTCTCTGAAAAAGTTTCACTTATGGGTGCCTATTCCATTTATATGAGGTGCATGGTCCTTATAATATAGACCTCACACTTGCTCCATAAATATATGTGTGCATGCTTACAGGGACAATCACCCTTTCTGTACACAGACTGCAGCCTTCTCTCAGTGGAAACTCACAAAACAGAGGAAGCCACAACTTGACATTTCAAATCAAGTCTTGTTAACTTCAGCTCTCTGTAATCAAAACATAAATACTATGCACTGACCACACACAAGTCAATGTGACAAAAGATCTGCAAAAGCAACAGTAATAACTTGTGGTTTCTTGGAGCTGGTTCTTTAATGGTCCAACCTTACTCATAAGGTGCCTCTACAGTCACTAAAAATGGGAATATGTATCTTTCTTTCATTTTTGGCTAAGTCCTAACATCTGAAAGGTGCAGTAGTTGGGGATAGACAACTATACCATAGTTGGTATAGTTGGTTCTTTTTTTTTCCTTCAATGTCTTAAGGGATTGTTTTAGCTCTTACTTGATTGTTTACCTCCACATCCCTCTATTCCACCAAAGAACCATATTACCACTGATGCATGACCACCAACAAACAGGTCAGACTTATGGGCTAAAATGTAAATCCTAGACTATTAATGCTGGAGGTAAGTCCCTTCTATGGGACAGCATCAGAAATTTCTCCTTCCCCCTGAGCTACACAGATTGCAGATGGGTTTAGAAGAAGCATAATTTGGGGAATACTAGATAAAACAATATAATATTGCATTTGTGAAATCTAAGAGATTAATACTCAGAAAACATGGAGATTGAGCTAAATCCCTTTCCACTTCAAACACAGAAATGCTAAACAAAATATAATGACTTAAAATAAATATCTGTGTTTTTGTATGTATGTATATACATATGTGCATATGTATATACACACAGGTGCAATACATATATACATATGTGTGTTATATATACCTACATATATACACATACACACACACATATATATATACACAAACACACACAAATATATAGCCAAGCTCAAAAGAAAGAGAAAAAGCCAATATAAAAATATAATGGATATAGAGTTTCTAGAATGAAAGACATGAGTCCTCTTGAAAAGATACACCAATATTTCAGAAAGATGAGTAAAAGCAAATGCATATTTTGATACATCAGAATGAAACCATAGAACACCAGAGACAAAAAGAAAGTCTTAAAGTCAATCAGAGAGGGGGAAAAAAAAGAGACTTCTGGCAAAAGAACATGTCATCAGCAAAAATAAAAGCAAAACAACAGTCCCAGCCCAGGCGCTGTGACTTACACATGTAATCCCAGCACCTGAGGTCAGGAGTTTGAGACCAGCCTGGCCAACATGGCGAAACCCTGTCTCTACTACTAATAATACAAAAATTAGCCGGTTATGGTGGCACACACCTGTAATCCCAGCTACTCAGGAGGCTGAGGCAGGAGAATTCTCTGTCTATGTAACCAAACAGACCCTTGCACACATACTCACAGAGATTTGTAGAATGTTTACAGCAGTATTGCCAAAATAGCAAAAAAATACAGAAAACAACCCAAACATCCATCAGCAACATGATAAACACAGTTTTTACATATTCTTACAATCGAATATTATATAACTTTGAGAAATCATTGAAACAGTTATCCATGTCAACATAGATACCTCTCAAAATATGATGTAAAACAAAAGAAACAAGTCATAGAAAGGTATACATATGATTCTATTTGCACAGCACTTAAAAAGGCAAAATTAAATACCGCATTGTTTTGGAATATAAAGTATGCTACAAAACAAAATAAAGAAAGGGAAGAAATTTATACAGAATTCAGGCAATCTTTATCTTGAGAGTGGGAGAGGAGATGTAATCTGTTTATCTTGAGAGTGGGAGAGGAGATGTAATCTGTGAGAGGGAGAGGATTCTGGAATATGGTAATGCTCTGTTTCTTGGTCTAGAAAGAGGTATCTGAAGGATCAGTTTATTATTTCTCTTTTTTTTTTTCCTGAGACAGAGTCTTGCTCTGTCGCCCAGGATGGAGTGCAGTGGCGTGATCTGGGCTCACTGCAATCTCTGCCTCCCAGGTTCAAACGATTCCCCTGCCTCAGCATCCCAAGTAGCTAGGACTACAGGCGCGTACCACCACACCCAGCTAATTCTTTTGTATTTTAATAGAGATGGGGTTTCACCATGTTGGCCAGGATGGTCTCAATCTACTGACCTCGGGATCCACCCACCTCAGCCTCCCAAAGTGCTGGGATTATAGACGTGAGCCACCACGCCTGGCCTATTATTTTCTTTAAACTGTATATGTATGCTTGCACAAATTGTTTTGCATGTATGTGCTATTTCACAATTTTAAAACATGTAAGAGTCACCAAAAGAATAGAAATTTCCAAATCAATAGAAGAAACAACATGGATTAAAGAAAACACAATCGATTCTCCATACAACACTGAAATGGAAGGGAGAAAGAACCAAAAAAACAAAAACACGCCAAATAGAAAATACAAAAGAAAATATTTTAACTAAGTCCAAATGTGTCAGGAATCAGGGTAAATACATCTGTTAAAATTTTATCAAAAAGGATGTTTTCAAATCTTGCTATGTGTTGTTTATAAGAAACAAATTTAAACATAAGTTTTGAAGAAAAAAGTGTGGATAAGTACACACCAAGGAAATAGGAACCAAAAGAAAGCTGATGGAAGTAAGTTATTGTTAGGCAAGACTTAAGTTAGCAATTATACGAGAAAAAGTATTTATATTAGTTATTTATTGCCATATGACAAATTATCCAAAAGTTAGATATGAAAATATAAAAGTAATAATTTACTATCTCTCATGGTTTCTACGGATCAGGAATTCTGGCAGGGTTCAGCAGGATGGCTTTTCTGTATGCTATAAAACCTGAGGCTTCAGCTAGGAGACTTGAAAGTTAGGGGCTGGAATCATCTGAAGGCTCAAGACCTCATATATCTGCTAGTTGTTGTTCTGGGTTAGCTGAGACCACAGCTAGGATTAGCAGCTGCAATACGTCCATGTGGTCTCTCCACGTGACTTGAGTCTCCTCACAACATGGTGGCTCAGTTCCAAAGACTAGTTCTGAGAGAGAGCCAAACAGAAGGTACTTTTTATGATCTAGGCTCAAAAATCACGTAACAGCATTTACACTACACTCCACTGGTCAGGGCAGTCATAAATCCCCACCCAGACTAAAAGAAAGAGAATAACAGCCCTGTCCGCATCAATCGAGGAGTGTCAGTTACACTGTAAGAAGAGCACAGGACTAGATAAATGTGCTGGTGTGACCACCTTTGGAAAATGCAATCCGCCACAACATTCTTTACAAGCACACATGAAACATAAGCAAGAATTCAACATATATTAGACATGTAATAGTAGTAGTCTCAATGAATATCAAACAACAGATATCAAAGGTTTCTTATCATAATACATGAAAGCTGGAAAACAATCATTAAATAAGATTTTTAAAATATGTTTGAAAAATACAATTTTATGACAGTTTCCCTTTCTGAGTTGGAATTAGACCTTAACTAAATCCCACTGGATGAAGGTCCACATCTGGAGTCAAAAAGAGATCATTAGCTTGATTGTGGATATGTTGAATTCGAAGTCCCTTAGAGACATGTAAAGGAAAATATCGAGGTAAGCAGTTGGATAGATGGGTCTGTAGCTAAGAGGGGAAGACTGAGAGTGGTAAGTCATCTGTAAGTAGGAAGTAACTGCACTTGTGGATATGGATGCAACTGTCCAGGGAGTCAGTAAGTAGAAAGAGAAAAGGGCCTAGGACTGATCCCTGAGCAAGTTCAACATCTAACAGTTGTGTTGATGAGGATGAAGCCTACATAAGAGACAGAACAGTTGCCAGAGAAGTAAAACAAAATCCTCAAGTTTCACAGAAAGGTCAAGTGATATAAATACTAAAAAAGCCCAGCATGAAGGTCATCAAGGAATTCAGTAGGAATTGTTTTGTGGACTGATGGAGACAATTTAGTTTGGAGTTGGTTAAGGCAGAAGCGGAAGTCATTAAACAAAGACAATGAGTAAAGACAATCCTAGATACATTTGGCTGTGAATGGGGAGGAAAGAGCGGCAACTAAAGGACAAAGGGCTGGAAGAGGGTTTGTTTGTATGGTTTTTAAACAGAAAAAAAGCTGAGCATGTATCAAGGTGATAAAAAGATCTATTCAAGATGCCGAGTGACTGTAGAAGAGAAAGGGTAACCAGTACTGAAGGTTCCTAAGAAGGTGGAAAGGGACGGGTGGTAGGACTGGTTTTAAACAGAGCTTTGGTCTCACCATAATCTTATAGTGTCTAATGATAGGAACCCATGCTATTGTCTTAATGTACTACTTTCTCATGTGTTTATGTTTTCTCACCCTAATTAGAATCTAAGCTCTTTAAAACTTATGACATTTATTGTTCAAACCAACCCCACCTTACCCACGCATTGGAAGCCCCAGATTCTATCCCAGCACCCAACAGTCATTCAGTAAACACAGTCATGTGTCACTTAGTAATGGGAGGATAGTCTGAGAAATGCACCCACAGGCAATTTTGTCACTGTGCAAACATCACTGCGTACTTATCCTACATGGCATAGCTTATTGTTCCTAGGTTACAGACCCATAAAGCATGTTACTGTCCTAAATGCTGTAAGCATTGTAACACAATGGTAAGTATTTTTGTATCTAAACATAGAAAAGGTATGGTAAAAATACAGTATTATAAAATATGGAACCACGGTCCTATATGCAGTCCATCATTGACTGAAATGGCATCATGTGGCACACAACCAACCATACTGGTTGAATAACCTAACACAAACAAAGTCTGTCGTCCTTGTGTACATCTTTGTGTAAATCTAAAAATGTCTGTGTGTATGTTTGTGTGTGTCCTAGATATCAAAAACTCTTGTTCCAGAATATATATCTCTAGACAATAGTCAGGAATAGCCACTCAAATTAGCCCTCTCTTTCCCATATTTTCCTTGACCTAAAAATCCAAGGTTCTAAGCTACAGGCCATGAAAACATTTTCACCTACAGTTACAATGTTATACCACTTCCCACTCTCCCCTTGCCTGATTTGTCCATATTTTGTTCTAGAGTAGACAATCTCTGAATCCTTCATTTGACCTCCTGCAAGACATAAATTAAATTTGAATGAATCCAAATAGGTTTGAGCTCCAGTTCTCCTAAAATAAATAAACACGGAAGTAGAGCAGTACAGGCCAATAACACACTGATTCGTCTTGCTGGTTTTTCAGAGGACAGCCCTCCAGAAAAATCTTTACAAACCTCAAGCCTCTCAATCGGTGATCCAACCCCCACCTTCCTTAAAAATAGGTCTGAATTTGGCCGGGTGCAGTGGCTCATGCCTGTAATCCCAGTACTTTGGGAGGCTGAGGCAGGCAGATCATGAGGTCAGGAGATCGAGACCATCCTGGCCAACGTGGTAAAACCCAGTTTTTACTAAAAATACAAAAAAATTAGCTGGGCATGGTGTCGCACACCTGTAGTCCCAGCTACTTGGAGGGCTGAGGCAGGAGAACTACTTGAACCCAGGAGGCAGAGATTGCAGTGAGCCAAGATCACGCCACTGCCCTACAGTGTGGGTGACAATGTGAGACTCCGTCTCAAAAAAAAAAAAAAAGGTCTCAATTTAAACAAATACCTTTCCCAAATATAGAAACCTGCTTTGATGATGATTCATCTCATCCCAATAGACACTGTTCTCTGGGTATCATCCAACTGCACCATTCTTAAGGCAACATTGCCTGGAACTGAGGGATTTGCCTCTGTTGTTGCATTCTGCAGCCCTCACCTGACTCAACTGCCATGTTAAGGGATTGGTTATTGACCTTTAAGTCTTTAACAATTATTTACATACCTAGCAAAGAGTCTGTGCATTCAGGTACGAGAATAAAGACACTGAATAAATTCAGCCCTCATTTTCATTTTTATGCTACATTCAGTGAGCTGTTACTGCAGACAAATTATTGCAACATTCTTTCAAATGATAGCCAATTTTCAACTAGGAGAAGATTCTTAAACCCCTTTCTAAAACCTTTTCCTGCATATCGGTGAAAACCAGGCAGTTGGAAAACACTGCCCTGGTTAAGCCACCTAATGATAAATTAATATTTTAAACACATGGAATTATTTAAGAATCTGCATAATGATTTAAACTCGCATAAGAAATAGCAGCAAAGGCCCCAAAAACCTAACACTTCTCATATATATTCCTAGAAGTTTTATTTCAATTTATATGTATGCATTTCTCATAGAGTATTTTCAGAATTTCTGAAACTCAGATACATTAAGAGTCCAGGGAGGTGACCAGAATAATTCTTAGTTTTGTTATTTACCTGGGAAACTGATCAATATTGTCAAATGTATGTGAAAGTCTTTCTATTTGACCATAAGTTCGGCAATAACATGGACCACATCTGTCTTGTTCTATATTAAATCTCCATCTTCTAGAACACTATCTGGCATAGATACTCAATAAAATTTCTTTAGTAAAGGAATATTATAAGTTTTCATTGCCACTAAAAGTGAAAATTGATTCTTAAGCAAAGATTAGTTTTGGGTTTTGTTCTTGGTTTTCATTCATTCTATTAATTTGTACTCCATACTTTCACAAAACAATAAGTTATCTCTCTACTGAAGCCTACCCTTCTATGGCCTTAGACATATACACACAATACGACATGCCCTTGCCACACCTATCCAATGCTGTCATATTTACCATGCATCAGAAAAATAAATTTACCAAGTAGCGCAAGCTCTGGAAAATCATTAGGTGACATCTGAGGAGCAGAATACCAATCAGCCAATAATTAGCATCTGAAAATTCATAGAGGCACAGACAAATCAAATTCCATGAAATCTCAGGGAACGTGACCCTGGCTGGGTTGGTGTCCATGCAGTGGGGAGGCAGTAAATTACACCACCCAGAAAGGACTGGAAAGTGCCATGGCTAATCTAATCCCAGGGGGAGACATTCTGACAATGTGGCATTTGCACAGGGATGCCCTAACATGGCCCCAGTATGTTTTCTCAGAATGGGATGACATTTTAAGTCAAACAGCTCTGTTCCCAATAGCACAGGTCCTCCCCAAACTCTAATAGCCTGAATTTGAGAAAAAGAGGTTCATTTTAGGGAGAAACAGGTTTTACAGATGCAATATTAAAACAATCCATTTATAAGGAAGGCAAAACCAGATATTTAACCTGTTTAACCTTATTCTTTACCTTTCCATCATCACATAGACCTCAGATAGCCATAGACTTAAAAAACCATTCTCATTTGAGCAAAATTCTGTTCCTGGAGCATCTACACTGGATACTTTTCAATGAATGCTGAAACCAGTTATAAAGTTGTGCTACCAAGAGGCATCAAGAGTGATTGTCAGTGCCTCACCAAACCCCTGCTGACTGGAACATGCAAGTCAGTCCAAGGATGCCGGGCTACCACTGTTACTGCTGCCTTCAGCCTAACTGAGGTCACCTTTCCTACATGCCTGTCTCATTCTAAAGGAAGAAAACTGAGAGGCTGGAGAATACCAGCTCCCCACGTGGTTTCTGCAGTTGCCAACTCTACCCACACATGACTTGGGGAAAGCACCCTTAAGAAGAGTCCAGGATGTGTGAGTCCAAAATCCAACCAGGCTGACCCAGCCCTGGGGGTAAATACTCCACCTCCACCAGGTGGCCTGTGTGCACCTGATTTGAATGTGCTCCTACCTTGAGCCAAGGGTGACTGCTCTGCCAGGCCCCCACTCCACTGCAGGGTCAGGCAGCAGCCTCTACTCCTGGAACCTGGCCCAGTGCTCGGATGGCCCGGCAACGTCACTGCAGAGAGGGAGTCTGGTTGTGCCCTCCTCTGAACTCTCCATCTGGAAGACTCTCTGGCCTCCTTCCCTCTCATTTTTAATCTGACAGACACTGCTGGACAGGGAACCTCAGAGCAGACCAAAGTTCATCTTCCCTTCCTCGCTTCTCAGCTGGCATAATCGCAGGGGCAGAAAGAGGTTGGCATGGACCAGGATGCCAGGAATTAAATGAGGGTCCCTGACCACTGGAACACATTAGTCCTGCCTTCCAAAGTCTTAATTAGTCTTCCTCTGCCTGGCACACCTATCACGAGGGAGGTAGCCGGGTAAGGTGCCATTCTCACAGCAAGTATTCAACAAAATATTGGTTGAGAATGGCAATCACAAATGCCTGCTGGCCCATGGCTTTGCAACAACAATCAGCTCTGAGGTCTGGGCACCAGTGGCAAGATTTCTGCTCCCTTTACTAATGCAGACAGTTCTAGCAGTATTATTCTGAGTGATATTCAGCCACCAGCTCCATTTGGAAGCAAAATGATCTTAACAAATAGTGGCAGACTTGATAGACAGGCTGCTGAGCCTGAGGACCAAAACAAAGGACGAAAAGAAAAAGAAAGGAAGGGTTGATGGCAAGACGAGGAGAGGAAAATGAATACTGCAAAGAAAAACGAGGACGGTTACAGGACTAGCTACCTCAGTCCTGCAACTCTGAAATGAGCTGTGAATATGACAACAGACTCAGGGGTGGAAACAATGGGGAGAATCAAGGCAAGGGTACAGGGCAGCGTCTGTCACGAATTTTGATGCTGGGACGGACTTAGAGCTAGCAGTGGAATAGATTCGATAGCAAGTAATATTTGAGAGGTTTCAAAAGACAATGGGTCTTAATTCTATCCTGTTTTGCACCTCTTGAACTACAGTGACGTACCAAAATTTGTTATTTTTCTAAGAGGACATTGACAGATACAATGGAAATTCTGAATACACTTTTTCCTTCTGCATTCATTATCTCTGGCCCTTATCCACAGGCCTATTGCAGACTAAATTGGATTTTGGATCACTGGTACTGAGGCGCTGCAATTAATTAACAATAGAAACATAATATTTATATCCAGGCCTAACAACATCTGACATTTAAACTATTCTGCCAGTCGGGCGAATTCCATTCGACAAATTTTCATTTTAATGAACATGACAGACCACAGTTTACATGATAGGCCAAGAAGAGGAACAGAGTTGATCTCTTGGCATGTGTTTTCAAGGACTGACCACGTTCCAGAAGAAACAGGCTGAGAAACTGTCAGCATAACAGAAAGACCGGATCCCCATTTCCACCCAGACAGACCAAATACACACAACCGTCATGTCCCCAAACACAGATCCTAGTATGAAACTGTCCTCATTTCAAGCGCAAGCTCAAAGTTAAATACTTACTGCCCCTTATAATCCACTGGATAATTTTTCTATCTTTGGGTTGCTGACATTTTCTTTGGGGTACTAAAGTCCCCTAGCCCTTCCTAATTAAAAAGTGATAAACGTTTTTGCAAGGCATCCAATAATGTGCAAAGTACACAAGAGTTGGAACTGATGCAGCTTTTTCAGTTGGCACAAAACTGGCCTTCCATATTTTGCCAGATGGTGTATCTCAGTAAGTCCCCAATCCCTGACTTGAGTGAGGGGCATTGTCACTATGATGCTGAAGCAGAGACTCTCTTTAAATGCCAACTTGTTTTGCATTATACTAACACAGTGGATCTAACATTTATTCTTGCTGACACTTTCACAACTAAAGAAGTTTTCATTCTTCTGTGACTCATTCAAGCCAACAGAATATGGTACAGATAAGGGGGAAAATTCTACCCCCTTAAGAACCATAGAAATTGGCTGGAAACCAATGTCAGAGAGCAGATCTCCCAGCCCGACTTCCTATTGCTACTCTATGGGTTAGTGGTCCAAAGGACACTGGGTAAAATAGTGTTCATTTACCCAAGCCCATCTCTACTACCACAAAAACGTGGATGTAAAGGATAGAGACAAAGATGAAAAATGCAAACAGAGCAAAGCAGATAGAAGCTTAATAGATTTGGGAAATAAATAAGGTCAGTGAAAAACAACATATTGTAGCTGGGATCCCTAAGGGCCATATATTTCTAGTTCACATATTTACAACATTCCTTATACTAGTTTTTAAGTCAATTCAAAAGAACTGAAATAAAATTCCACTTTAAAAGTAATACTTTTTTAGAGTAGGGATTTGGTTCATGGGCTCCAATCTCAGCAACTGAAATGACTACCTACATGGTAATTTGTCTTCAAGCTGTGACTCTGACTAGACCCAAAATGGTAACCATGCTTCATGTTACTTTATTTTAATGACATGGAGTCTCGTTCTTGTCACTCTGGGTGGAATGCAATGACGTGAACTTGGCTTACTCCGCCTCCCAGGTTCAAGCGATTCTCCTACCTCAGCCTCCAGAGTAGCTGGGACTACAGGCACATGTTACCACACCCGGCTAATTTTTGTATTTTTAGTAGAGATGGAGTTTCACCATGTTGGCCAGGCTGGTCTTGAACTGCTGACCTCATGATCCACCTGCCTCGGCCTCCCAAAGTTTTAGGATTACAGGTGTGAGCAACTGTGTCCGGCCCACGTTACTTTTAGATATGGCCATGATATCAGAACATTAAGCAGTGAAAGGATGACAGCATTTCCACCAGTGTAACCTCATTTAGAATCAATAAGGTGTCACTCAAGTCGACAGCATGTATATACATATACAGTGTGGATGGACACACATACACACACACACACATATATATACACACACACACATTAATTATAATAATAGTCATGTTTGAGATATTTACATGCATTTTCCCATATATAACACTATGAGGTAAAACTACTATAAACTCTGTTACCCACTGAGGAAAGGGCAGTTACAGTTCACTGACCTCCTTAAGAGGTAAAGTCCAAGGTCATAGGCATGTAAGTGGCAGAGTTTAAGTGCAAATCCAAGTCTGCCCTTCCTCCAGAGCCTGTGCTCTACACAACTCAGTGGCATATGACGGCATCCGCAAGGGAAACAGCATGAAGGAATTGATTCCTTTTGGCAATAGTCAAAATATCTTTTAAATATCAGGTATAAAACATTTTCAGACCACCAGATGCTTATTCAATTTTGAAAAATCAATTCTTATGGAGTTGCTCTGAGTAGTTTCATGTTTGTTAATGCCTGGTTATATTCTTGAAAAAGTAGGGGCCTCATAGAGGATGGGAAAATGTATTTTTGAAAGTTGGGAAGAAAAATGAGACCCTAACTGGATTAAACTGCAAATGTTTGACAGAACACAAATGAATAGAGTCTGTAAGTTTAACATGCCTTTGCGGGAGGCATGTTCTAAAATGGTCATATCAAATTCAGAACACAATAGACTTAATATGCTTATTGTTGTAAACAAAGGCATTTGGTTAAATGAAACTTCCATCTAAACTTAATAACCAAATTCAAGTGAACACAAAGTAAAGCGTTATATACTTTCTATGGTTTCAGTAATAGCTAATCTAATAATGGTAAATGGAGGGTTATTGTTGATTCCTTAGCCTCTGTTTCATAAATTAGATAAAGCAACGTGGCAGTTAGAGTATTTTACAGTTTTATTGGACTAAGTGATTTTAAAGCTATCTCAAAATATAACAGTCATGACTTGAATGACTGCTGAGTTGTAGCTTGTTTTCTATCACCATGTTAGTACTTTTCACCAGCGTTAAGTAAAAAGCTTCCTGTTAACTAAAACAATTCTATAAATACAATTTCTATCTACAGCACCAAACCATTTAAGGTGAAGTGTCATTGATACAGCATTATCTGATATTCTATTTCACCAGGGCCAAGCTTGTAAAATATTAACTATAAGAGCAGTCAAGTGTTATTTATTTCTTCTGATCCAAAACTCAGAAACAGTAGAATTTCTCTGCTTAATGATTTTTCATAGCACATTTCCAATTTTCTACTACAGTTTATCGATCTGGAATACTAAAACAGTTTTCTTCCCTGTCTAAAGAACACAAAAAGCCCTGTGCCCCAGACCCACGGGATATGCCTCCAAAGACAACAGTCATGGCATCTCATCAGGCGCTGAGGGGTGGTAATGAGAAGCAAGGCATTTTCCTTATTGAAAGAAGGTGTTAGTCGAATCTCAGGCCTTTTAATAAGAGGGAGACACTTCCCAAGCCTTTGTATTTGGAGATGAGGCTCCACATTTGCAGTTCTGAGAGCAGATGAGTTGCCCTTCACAAAAGCAGTCTATTTTCCTGCATTTCCCCTTCATGCCCTGATATGGCTACTTTCAATTACCCTGATAGCCGAGGAAGAAAAATATCCTTCTCTCCATATTTCATTCACATAATAAGAATCTGCAAGCTGTTCTGTATGACAGATGAGGACTGTGTGCTGAAGCAACTTGTTCCGCCTGTCAGCCTGCGAGAACCCACAGCAATGAGATACAATCGTGATGACATTACTCGAGAAGAAGTGGGTCAAATACATGGTCACTTTAAAACAGAATGTCAACCATTGTTTCTACTTCAGTAATTTGATGCAGTGGTACTCAAAATACAGAGAGAGACAGAGAGAGGACAGAAAAAAGTTCACCACTATTAGTGTAATGTCCATACATACACAAACACAAATGCAAATAATTGTTAAAATTACTGTTCCCATATACCCTCAAGTGACTCTTTTCATCCTCCACCCAATTAGTCAAGAAATGTTTAGTAAGCATGTGGTATGAGCCAGACACTGAAACAGGAACTAGAACTAGAACGCTGAAAACAGACACAGCCCCTGCCCTCTTAGAGTTTACAGTCTAGGATTAAGGACAAATATGAACAAGCAACTGGGATTAATGTAATGAAGCTTGAAAAAAAAATGAAGTATAAGGTACTAAGAGAGCTTAAAAGAACTAACCAAGTCTTTTGGGTCAGTAAAGGTTTCTCTAAGGAAGAGACATTTAAGCTAAAGCCAGAAGCATTAGAGCAGCCAGATAAGAGGTGAGAGAGAAGAGTGACAAGTGGAGGACTATTCTCCTCAAAATGTTTCCTTTCAAAGAAACCGTTAGGACAAAGGCCTCAGGACTCAGTAGAAAGTACAATGGAATAAACACCATCGAGTCCACCATTGGAAGTTATTATCTTTTCCTTATTTCAATCCCTAGTTTAGAAAATTAATTTAGGCCGGGCGCGGTGGCTCAAGCCTGTAATCCCAGCACTTTGGGAGGCCGAGGCGGGTGGATCACGAGGTCAAGAGATCGAGACCATCCTGGTCAACATGGTGAAACCCCGTCTCTACTAATACAAAAAATTAGCTGGGCACGGTGGCGCGTGCCTGTAATCCCAGCTACTCAGGAGGCTGAGGCAGGAGAATTGCCTGAACCCAGGAGGCGGAGGTTGCGGTGAGCCGAGCTCGCGCCATTGCACTCCAGCCTGGGTATGAAGAGCGAAACTCCGTCTCAAAAAAAAAAAAAAAAAAAAGAAAATTAATTTTAAAAATTTTTTTAAACATTAGTATACCTCTGTCCTATCTTGCCACATAAGGGTAAAAGTTAATCATAATCACATTTTCTTGCTGATCTAAATATTAAGGTAGATTTTGCTTTAAAAAAATCTAATTTATCTTGACTATACTGGTTAAAACCCATGGGTTATTTTTAAAAATATGTTTTGACAGCAGTGAAACTTGCAGCACATACAATACCAAGAGCATACATTTGTTCAGGGTATAAGTACATGATAATTAACACAAGCAGTTGGTAAGTGTGATTTATATAAAAAAAAAAAAGACTGTACCGACTACACGCCAAAATGGGTGGAAATAAAGAAGAAATGGATTCTTTTCTCTAGTATTTGGTCACGAAAATTTGGATTTGCTCTTGCAGAAAATTGTTTTTGGATCATTATTCATCTTTCTTACAGCATAAAACATTTTTTCTATGGAATCAACAAATTGGAATGGAGAGGAAAAACCGGATATATTCATAAGTATGTTTGCCCTTTCTGCTAAACCCCAGAGTGTGATGTTCAGATTATTTTCTTCCCAAACTCAAAATCCATTCCCAGAATCCAAAATCAATAAAAATTGTACTAGCAAAACTGAGGGTTGAATTTGGCCTAAAAACTCAATGACTGAGTAGGGCTACTAATATGGGAAGAGGTTTTCCAAAAAGTGTCTTTAGTTATTAATCACCAGCAATGACTTTAGCAGCTGCTCTAAAGTAAACACAATCTACAGCTACATTAAAGCAATATAATGTACAAACCATGAGAATTAACATTCTACCCTATGAAAGGTGGCAGAACATGCCACCCCATAATACACCACATTGGCATAAGAATTATTTTCGAGCTAAAGGCGCTTATAAAAAATAAAAAAACAGCAGGTGCAAAAAGGGACTTCTGACCCTCTTCTTTTTCTTCATAAAAGCAAAATAAGAGCTAAAATCCCTGTATGGAAAATATTCTTACACCAGAAGGAAAGTAACATTCTTATCATCAAGGGCAGAACACTGAGACCAAGAGAATTCTGTACAAACCAAACTTACTAAACTAGTTCTTCTTTTCCTCATCACTTCTCCACCCAGTTAATACCCTGCCCAAGCCCCTTTGCCTTGTCACATCTTCACAGTTTAGTAGTCTTTATCCAATTCCATATATAAGTATTCAACTCTAACTGCATCTTTGGGTCTTCATTTCCTTATGAGAGCTCCCATGTCACAAAAAAAACTTATATTAAATAAATTTGTATGCTTTTCTCCTATTAGCCTGTCTTATGTCAACTTAATTTTTAAGCCCAGCCAAAAACCCTAAGAAGGTAAAGGTAAAATTTTGCTTTCCCCTACATCTGCTACTTAGGTCTTATCTAGAGTTCAACCTGAAAGGCATATTTTAGGAGGAATATTGGCCAAATTAGAAAATACCTCCAGGAGGGCAACTAGAAAGTTGGGAGGTTCTGAACTTCATATAAGAAACCCGGGGACAGTCAGGCTGGAGAAAAGTAATGGGAGACAGCAAAACTACCTTCATAGATTCGATGGGTCATTCATCAATAAAGCCATTCCGTTTTACTGAGCACTTCCTCTATGCAAGATACCATGAAAGGCAACAGAGATACAGCACTGAGCAAGAAAGCCAGTCTTTTCTTACCATGCAGAAGGGAAAATGGATTTTCTCTGTGTCACTTCACAAGATATTGTATAGTAGAGCAGAGCACAGATTCTGGAATCAGAGCACTAGAGTCAAAACCTGTACTGGGTTCAGTGCTACTCCCCACCCCTCCAGTATGTCTGCATCAAATCCCTGAAGCCTGCAAATATTACTTTATTAGAAAAAAAAAATCTTTGCAAATTAAGAATTTTGAGATGAAATCATACGGGATTGTCTGGGTGAGCTCTAAATATAGTGATCAGTGTCCTTACAAAAGAAAGGCAGATGGAGATTTGAGAGAAACAGGAGAAGAAGAACATATAGAAGGCCAAATGAAGCAAACAGTTATATGGCTGTAAGCCAAAGACTGCTTGGAGCCACCAGAAGCTGGAAGAGGCAAGGAAACATTCTCCCCTAGAGCCTGTTGAGGGAGCATGGCCCTGCCAACACCTTGATTTTGAACTTCTGGCCTCCAAGAACGTGAGGGAAGAAATTTCTGTTGTTTTAAGCCACCAAATTTGTAGCAATTGGTTGCAGCAGCTCTAAGAAACTAATATAATGCCCAATTACTTAGCTAGCTGTAGTACCTTACTAGCTGTGTTACCCAGTGCTAGTAACTCTAGCCCTCTGAGAACCAGGCCCTCATTAGGAAACTTGAGACAACAGAAATACTCACCTCACAGGTCAGAGATTAAGGAGGTATGTCAAGTGTGCAGCACAGGGTCTGGAACAAAGTAAGTTCTCAGTACATGATACTGTTATTATTAATGGGTTCAGATTTATTGGGAAGCATGTGTAGACCTTAGAACAATATATCAGCAGGTGGAATAACAGCTAATTTACACAGTAGGGATCTCTCTGCTGTTAAATATATAAGTAGAGACCAGATCAATCATTTTCCAGAAATACTGAAGAAGAGATGTTTATATTGTTCAGAAAGCTGGAATAAACATCCACTAGCCTTCCTTCTAGATCAACGCAGTAATCATTTCTCATTGGTGCATCGGGTCAAGATCCTTACGCAGGGGAACCCAGTAAGGGAAGTGAGGTATGCACAGGGTTTGGCTGCCACCTTGAAAAGGCCCTTCCCCTCGCTGTACCCTGTTGTCTTCAGCTATAAAATAAGCATGTTCTGATCATGTCTTGGTATTTCCAACTTGAAAATGCTGAGACACAATGAGAAAGACTTGAATCACTGAGATAGTTTGGGTATTTGTCCCCCCAAATCTCATGCTGAATTGTAAACCCCAGTGTTAAGAGGTGGAGCCTAGTGAGAGGTTATTGGATCATGGGCATGGATTTTTCACAGATGGTTTAGCACTATCCTCTTGATGCTGTCCTCATAACAGTGAGTGAGTTCTTGCAAGTTCTGGTTGTGCAAAAGCATATGGCACCTCCCCTTACTATCCTCTTGCTCCTGCTCTTGTCGTATGACATGCCTGCTCCCATTTTCTCTTCAGCCATGAGGAAAAGCTCCCTGAAGGCTCCCCAAAAACCAAGCAGATGCCAACATCATGCTTGTACACCCTGCAGATCTGTGAGCCAATTAAATCTCTATTCTTTATAAATTAGCGCGTCTCCAGTATTTCTTCACAGCAATGCAAGAATGGCCTAATACTATCACACACTTAAATTTTCTGATTCTCAGAAAGCAATTAGATTAGAGTAAGGATTGCTAAGGACCAGTTAACAAGCCAGGACCAAACCATAACATTGTTTTTAACCAGCGCCTAGCAAAATGAGAAAAATAAAAAAGCATACATAATTTTTTAAATGTCTTTGCTTGGCAGAATTAAAAGCAATCCTATGTCAGCTCCCATCCTATCTCACTTCCTAATTCAAAAATTATGTTGACGGCCTCTGAAATTCTAAAGTTTTGGAACCTGAATAGCATAGAACAATTTGATTCCTACACTAATACTCTGTGATTTTGTTTTAAGGAAATTTAAGAACTGTTGATTACAGCTATCACAGAAGTGTTCCAGTTCAAGAGTAAGAAGTCATCCTTTTAGAATTTAAAAATACTCACGGGTAAAATTATATAGAACTAAATGTACACAAAGTAAAACTGGAAAAGTCTGAATAACATGAGTTGATTGTAAATATGATGCTATAGTTTTGTAAAATGTTATGAAGAGAAACAGGTAATACATAGTCATCAATCTCTCTATATTAGTTCTTACAATTGCATGTGAATCTAGAACTATCTAAATAACAATTTCAGTTAAAAAATAATCATAATCCCAGCACTTTGGGAGGCCAAGACGGGCAGATCACGAGGTCAAGAGATCAAGACCATCCTGGCCAACATGGTGAAACCCCGTCTCCATTAAAAATACAAAAATTAGCTGGGCATGGTGGCGCATGCCTGTGGTCCCAGCTACTTGGGAGGCTGAGGCAGGAGAATTGCTTGAACCCAGGAGGCAGAGGTTGCAGTGAGCCAAGATCGTGCCACTGCACTCCAGCCTGGCGCCTGTCAACAGAGTGAGACTCTGTCTCAAAAAAAAAAAAAAAAAAAAAAAAAATCACTGGGCTGGGTGCAATGGCTCATGCCTGAAATCCCACTTTAGAAGGCCAAGGTGGGAGAATCCCTTGAGGCCAGGATTTTGAGACCAGCCTGAACAACATAATAAGACCCCATTTCTACAAAAAGTTAAAAAAAAAAACAAAAAAAATCCAGTTAGGAGTGGTAGTATGCACCTATGGTTCCAGCTACTTGGTAGGCTGAGGTGAAAGGATCCCTTGAGCCTAAGAGTTCAAGTTACAGTAAGCCATGATCATGCATTCCGGCCTGGGCAAAAGAGTGAGTCCCTGTTTCTGGGAAAAAAAAAAGCTCACTGGACTCTAAAAATTCTTGATGTTGTTTAATGTGGTCGGATTCAAACTCAATAAATATAATCAACTATCTTTTATACATAGCATTTTGGCAGTTATTATGAACCATTTGTTTGGCAAATATGTACTAAGCATCTTCTACATGCCAGGCACTATGCTAGGCACTGGAGTCTGGTGGCCGATCCAGTTTTTCCCTTCACAGAGTATACTGTCTAGCTGGGAAAAAAAGGCAATAAATAAACAAAGAGACAACTTCAAATGTAACATGTGCTATGGAAAAAAGAAAGGCTGAGGTAGAAAACATAGGGAGGGATTAGTTAGGATGATGAGGAAAGGCTTTACTGATAAGGTGACTTTTAACCCTGTAATACAGGACACATATTGATCATGCAATTTCAGCTCCAGGGAACTACATGAGCCATACATATGGAAAATGAAACTGTGATACAGGGATGTGCCCTTATCTCTTGTATCCTTATTACTGAACTGGCATAAATTCTGAATGATGAAAGTATGTGCTTGGGCTGTGATTGTGGTGGGCTCTTGGAGCAAGGCTCTGCCCTTCTGAACCAATAAAAAAGTGAGAAAAAAAAAGTAAAGTTGACATTTGCCTTTAACAAATAAGGCAATACAAGATTGTCCAGATGTGAAAATTAAACATACAATGGGGGCCAGGCATGGTGGCTCATGCCTGTAATCCCAGCACTTTGAGAAGCCAAGGCTGGCTGATCACTTGAGGCCAAGACTTTAAGACCAGCGTGGCCAACATGGCAAAATCCTGTCTCTACAATAAAAATAAAAAAATTAGCCGGCCATCATGGTGTGCACCTATAATCCCAGCTTCTTGGGAGGCTGAGGCATGAGAATCGCTTGAACCAGGGAGGTAGGTGGAGGTTGCAGTGAGCTGAGATTGTGCCACTGCACTTCAGCCTGGGGGACAGACCAAGACCTTGTCTCAAAAAAAAAAAAAAAAGGAAAAATATATTCCATAAACATACAATGGACCCAGCACTCTGTGAGATTAAATTCTTTAAAAGGTAGGTAGGACATAATTTCTCACCATCCCTTGGAGGAGGAGGGGTTGGCTCTCTATCTAACCTAGAACATGAAACTCTCACAATCAAAGCTAGGGGAGGACCAGCCAGTGGGTCTTCAAGAGGAGAAACATATCTTTGAAATTATCTTCCTTCTTGGAAGATTCAGAATATTTCAGATACTGCCAACTCCTCCCTAGGAGGCAGTCAACATATATAGTAGGCCAGACCACAGGAGTAGGAAATTAAGATAGAGCTGCCTGCTCCTATTAGGCGTAGCTGCAGAGCCAGAATATCAAGGTTCACTTGGGCCCAGTTTGGCTGAAAAAACACAGGCTTCAAATAAGACTAGACAGGAGAATAGGTAAGTAAAACTATAGAATATTCACATAATGGAACATCATATAGCAGTCAAACCAAATAAAGTGAGGTACAGAACAATGTGTATTGCATAACATTTTCATACAAGAAAGGAAGGGAAATAACATAAATACATATTTGCCTGTGTGCTACTAAAAGTGGCTACCTTAAGGGAGATGGGTACAAAGATGAGGGTATGAGAAAAGGAGCAAGAACAAAATTTCACTTTATACCTTTCTGTAATGTTTCGTAAAAATAAAGAGCTAAAAGATTATCACTCTCATTGCTGGTGGTAGTGACACATTTGGAGAGGGAAATTTGATGGTATACATCAAGGTCCTTAAAACCGGCATATTCCTGGACCCAATAATTTTACTTCTGAATGGACATTATCTAAGAAAATAATGAGAGATTTGTGTACACACACACACACACACACATACACACAGTCATTGCAGAATTATTTATCATAGTTAAAATTTTTTTAATCTACATATAAAATAATAGAGAACCAGTGAAGGAAATTATGGACCATCTAAACAATTCAGCAATATGCAGCTGTCAAAAACTATACTATAAAACATATGCTGTAGAAGAATCCTCAGTGGCATAGAAAAGCATTCATAGTATATTTTTAAAATCATTCATTAATTTTTCAGTAAATTCTTTAGCGTATCTACCAGGTACTAGGCACTAAACTAAATGTTGATTAAAAAGGCCAGTTACAAAACAGTATATAAATGGAGAATCCCATTTTTTTTGTACATTTGTGCGTTTATAACTAGACTAGAAGGATTGACACCAATATGAGAGCAGTGATTACCTGAGTGGCAAGATAATGGGTAGAATATATTTTCCATAATGAACACATATTATTTCTGCAATATGAGAAGAAAGCACTGCTTTTTTAATCAGGGTAACAACTCCCAGGATCAAGAATGTGTCTCATCCATCTCTCTGTTCTCTCACCTCTCCCTGACTCCCTGAATACAAACATTATGCTTGCTTCAGCTGCAGCAATTCTGTGGCCATTATGGAAAGGCCAAGAACTGCACAGATACACTCTCCTTGACATCTCTGAGCTTCTGAACTAAAGCCAAAGCCAACCACTTCTGGACTTAACTTATTTTTATGTGGAAGAAACAAACCTCTATACTTTTTAAGCAGGTTACTTGCAGCTGAAAGCATTTGAAGCTAACATAGTAACCTATTAAATAATACATGACACATTAAGGCTGGTACAGGTAACCCAACATGTTTCTTTGATCAACCAGCAGAAACTGAAGACTGATGTGGTAAATTGCCCCACTAGCTTCTGGCTCTATATCTCTTCTCTGAAGCTCCTGGGAAGTAGAGCCCAGGAGAAGCTGTTAGTGAGGATTCTAGGTCCACAGGGAAGCACTGCTTATAGCAAAGGAAAACTAGGCAGCTACTCCTACAGCTTTACAATGTGGTCCTGCATTTCCACTCTGGGAATGTCTCCTAAGAAAAAAATCCATGTATGTGATTATGCATACATGCAAATACATCAGACAAAAAGGTGGGAAAAACCTAGGTTACCCAGTTGGGATAGATGAAAAAATAATGTCATGTTCTAACAGTGGAGTACTCTGTAGACATTAATGCCATGGGAAAATGCATACAATAAATTGATGAGTGAAAACCAAAAACAAAACTACATATAAAGTATTATCCAAATGTAGAAATATGTATTAGTTTTCTGTTAGAAATATTGATATTGCTATCACACTGGAATATTGATAGTGCTATCATGAATTGGTAAAATGCAATGCTATTTTATTTTTTGAGCACTTCTATATTTTTTAAATCTTCCAAATTTATTTTCTTATGCTGTTGGTAAGAACAGTTCTTCTAACTAGCACCTTCTTATAGAATATTCTGGGCCCTCTGACCAAGATGTTGAACTCATCCACACTAACTTTGTCTAATACCTGTCTGCAGATCCAACAGAGTTAACAAGAAACAATTTATTTTTGTATTTTATAGACATGCCAACAGCTGCAAGCTAAGCTATAGAAAATGATAAATAAATTTTATGTTTCCAAATAAATTTGCATTGTATAAATGTAGTATATTTTTAATTCTATAAATACAGTTTTAATACTGCTAATTTGAGAAAAATATTGATGCTTCCATAAATAAGTCTAATCTATATTGAAATTCATCCCCTCACTTGAAATAGAATGATCCTGAAAACAATAAAAATGAATGCTAATTTACTACGCCATTGATAAAAAGCAAGTCCATTTATATCCTTGTCTTTATCTATTAGACTTCATCTTACAGAAAACATAGCTATCAGGTAGGTCTGACCTTTTTGCTACCTAAGGAGATTAGCTAGCAGAGCTCAAGCTCCCTTGCTGGATGGCCTGGGTCCATATCTCAGGCCCACCCCTTGCCAACTGGGTGTCCTTGAGCCCTTGTTTAACCTCTCTGGGCTTCAGTTTTCTCATCCGTAAAACAAGGATAATAAGAGTATCAACTCCATAGAGTTGCTATGAGGATAAAATATGAAAATCTATGCAAAGATCTTAGTTCAGTGCCTGGCCCACAGTAATCTGATTTAAAAAAAAAAAAGTAAAGTCTCTTTTAACTTGCTTTCAATTCTTACATGCAGATAGATCATGGACCTGAAATTTTAGGTTCTAAAGAGGCCCCAGCATCCTGGTTTAAGAAACCATCTTGGAAAAATTAGCTGGGTGTGGTGGCGTGCTCCTGTAGCCCCAGCTACCTGGGAGGCTGAGACAGGAGAATAGCTCAAACCCAGAAGGCAGAAGTTGCAGTGAGCCGAGATCACAGCAGTGTACTCCAGCCTGGACAACAGAGTGAGACTTTGTCTCAGAAAAAGAACCCATGTTGGATATAGATACTTGACTTTTAAATGCAGATTCAATGTCACTTACTTAGCATTCTGTATAATAAACAAGATGTTTAGGGAAAATGTTGGGTTTTTAGACCACTGGAAATCTACTTCGGCATGTGTATTAGAGAAAGTAACCATCCCATTCACTTTGTCCTGTCACAGAAAGCAAGGTATTGTGACTAATAATAAAAATCATAGCTAAAATAATCACTAACATGCCATTAGTGCTTACTATGTACCAGAAAGTACCCTATGTGTTTTTATGTATTATCTCATTTAATCCTCACAACTAACCAGTGAGGTAGGTTCTCTTGCTATCCCAATTTTAGATGAAAAAACTGTGGTATAAAGAGCCAGGAAAGTGCTAAGTCAAGATATAAACATAGTATGTAACAATATATTATATTTACTATATTTATATAACAATAATATAATAATGTTTTTTGTTATAATACATAATATATGTTGTGACCTATTATATATAATATATAGTATATAATAAAACATAAATATGTAACTGTAAATATATATTGTTAAAATATATAGTATTTAGTAATAACACAGCATCATTATTCAATCCCTGTGACCTACCAAATGCAGCTCTAGATACTTTCTCAATGTCATCTCTTGTATTGACAATCATCTTGCACTATTCTCGTTTTACAGATGAGGAAACTGAGAACTTAAATGAGTTACCTAAGATGAGCTATGGCTCTGACTGTTTCCGAAGGCAGCCACTCCAGAATTACCCTTCTGCAGAGGGCAGGGAAAAGGGCTCATCAGGTCCCTGAAGCGCTCTACCTAGGTCACAGAATGTTGGAGAGGACTAGGACTTCAGAATGATCTAAGCCCTCACTTTACAGATGTGGAAAGGGAAGTCCAGAGAAAAGAGACTTGGGTAAGGCAGTGGGAGAGCCAGAACTAAAACCCAGGTCTCCCAACTGCCAGTTGACATGATGAGGCCATCTCATGTTGAGTCAGCCATCTAAGACACCGTGAAAGCAGGAAGGGAAAGCCTGACAGCTTCAGAGTGATGGCAGCAGACTGTCCTCCCTCCCTCAGCTACTTCCTGACCCTGGGACTGCTGCATGTGCTTTCTGGTCCATTCGGAGCAGCAGCCACATGACCTGAGATAGAGAGACTCTTCAGGAGAGAACCCACAGTGAAGACAGGAAACACCCATGCCCTTTCATGATCTACCTAGGACCCATTTCCAATGCAATCCTCCTAAATAGAATTAGAGATCAAAGGAGATGGAGGGTTGCCTCAGACACATGGGGGTCTCTTTTGCAGATATAAAATACAACACAACCTAAATCATTGAGAACATGATCTGACTCAACTAATCATCTGCATTTTTTTCTGATTAAATGTACATCCATCTTAGTTTGTGTACTGGATAAAAATAAACCATCTCATGCAGAAAGTTTTTTAAAAATAGAGTTTTAGGGTGTTTAATTAAAAATGCTTTCAGTATTATATAATCCTTGAAATACAACAGTTGTTTACTCTGCTTTGATTTCTAAGCTTTCCTTTGATGACAAATATTAATATTTATCATTTTTCTGATGTTGGACTAATGAGAATCTTAAGTGTTTATGAGAAGGCATTTAAATATTACAGTACTGTGGATGTGTTTGTTTTCTGATTTATATTCTTGTCTTTAACATCAACCAGCATTTATTTTTTTGTGCTGAATCCTGCGTTGTTGCTCATCAACATTTTCAGTAAACTTTACATAGCCAAAACTGATGATTTCTACATTTGTTTGATGGTCAAAGTGAATATGAAACTTCACCAAATAACATAGTACTATGGGAAAGGTTTAGTTATGATTTATAAAGTAAAAACTGACTTGCATGTATAACTGCTAGCCAGAAATAGAGTAACATTCCAGGTTTAATGACACTGATCTCAGGTCATACTTATTGAGTGTTCAGTATGTGTCAGGCACTGTGTAGAACATGATTGAAATCAATGATTTCACTTGATTCTCGCAACAGCTCTAAGAGCTAGTTAGTATTATCTCCATTTTACAGCAAAGCGAGGCTCAGAGAAGTTGAATACCTCACTCAAGATGACACAGCAAATGAGAGGCAAAGCCAGAAGTGAGTCCTCAGAGTCAGATAAGGGGCTCTTCTTTACAGTTTCTCTCTCAAGAGTCCCTCCTTCACTCCCCAGCATTTGAAAATTCTTCTTCTCTACAAAGTATAAATAACCCATCTGCATGGAGCAACAGTCTTCAGGACAACTCAGACTTTCAGATCTTGATGGCTATGATGAGTCACACATCATTTTGTCTATCATAGATCATTCATTGTTCTATGCACGGAGACAGAGCAATGAACAGCACCAACAATTGTCCCTGTCCTCATAGGGCTAACTTTCTAGAGACGGAAGATAGATAATATTAACACAATAAACAAAGCATTATCCCCATGATGGGGAGGAAATGGGAGGCTACACAAATTCAGAGAAATGGTCAAAGGGGATGAAGTCTGCAGTTTCACAGATTTCACTTGCCTATACTCCCCATGCAGCCAAGACTCAGCTAATCAGACAAATGACTTATAATCGGTAATGGAAAATGGCCCAGAAGTAGTATGGTGCAATGCAAAATCCAACACAAAATTCTCAGTTAGGAACCTGACATAAATCACTTACCCTGCATAGGGACCAGGTGCAGAGAAGACGACCATCAGCAAAATAACCAATACCACTGCCCTTCACACAGCTTATAGTCCAAAGGGAAAAGAAGCATTGATTAAAAATCAAAGGTTAAATAAAAGTTGTAGAAAGTATAAAAAGTTAAGGAAGCAAAAGACACAGGAGCTAACCTATATGAGACTAAGAAAGGTCAGCATCCTGCCAATAGCACTATCTGTGACCCACACCAAGTCATTTCCCCTCTTTAGAGCCAGTTTTTCAAAGAAACAAATAAAGGAGAGTGGACTAGATGAATCCAACCAGCTTCTTTCAAGCTCTTTTTAAGAATTTCTTGAAGCCATGATTCTAACATATAAAAATCATGTATCTCTTCTTCTTTCCACCAATTAATAGATCCTAAACTGTTCTTCCTTCTTCAGTCCCTTTCATTCTGTTCAGCTGACCCTCTACTGCTAGGGCTTTGTTCTTGGTTTCCACTGCCATATGGCAGAGGAGTCAAATCAGGAGGGATATGGACCTGATACCGCATTAGGGGGCAGAAGCCGGTATCGCAGAGGCTCTGATTACGACCTGGTGAAGGAAATGAGAAGGAACGGGTTATACATATGGAACCTAGGGTCCAGAGAGTGTATTAACAGGTAACAAAGTAGCCTGTGGAGACAGTAGGCATTAGGGAAGCATCAGCCAGGACTGTAACTCATGTTCTGGCCAAAGGGAGGGGAAAAAGAAAGTCTAGAAGTAGGTGCTCAGTGGAGAAGCAGGCGAGTGGAAAAGAGGTCCAGACAGCAAATAGCACAGATTCAACCACAATACTGAGATCCAGGGACAGGAGCATTACCCAGAGTAAAAAAATTCAAATTCCATACTTTGACTTCAAGGTCCTGTATGGCCCTGGGCCCTCTGTATATAGCCAACTTCATCTGATGCCAATCTCCATTTCCCTCTTATGGTTCAGCCACAGGTGCCTTCTTTCTCCTTTGATGGTGTTAAGCTCTTTTCCACCTTAAGGTCTTGGTACAGGCTATTCCTTCTGCCTGGAACCTATTCTGTTAACACTAGCTCTCCATATGGCCAGCTCCCTCTCATCCTTGACTTGGGTCTCTGATCAGTTCTCAGCTCTTCCTCCCTGGCCATTTTATATCTATAGGTTACCCATCTCTTACTCTCACAGTATCTTATACTCTTCCTTATTGTACTTGACATCTTATTATTACAGGTGTTTGCCTATGTGTTATCTGTCCCCTTCACTAGACTCCATGAGGGCATTCCTGATATTTTATATAGATCATCCCATTTAATTCATAACTATCTATGAAGTAGGTACTATTATTTCCATCTTACAAAGAGAAATAAAACTGCAAAGAAAAACAACTTGCCTAAGTTCACTCTCATCATATAACATAATTATCTATATATTATATATAGATAGACATGAATTCTAAACAATACTACTCATTGCATTAAAACAGAACGGCAACTTAGCAGAGGCCACAAAGATCTGAAATACTGTTATTCCAAGTGTGGCCCATGGACCAGCAGCATACACATCATCTGGCAGCTTGTTGGAAATGCAAACACTTCTGGCCTCACCAGGACCCTTGCATATAGTGCCAGCAGTTCTCGACCCATAGGAATTGGACCCAGTTGTTCCATCTGCACCAGGAAGTCAAACACAGCTAACTCCTCTAGGCCAGGGAAACCTTGGCCTGTTGCCTTCTGGAAGTTCAAGAGGCTAGAGGAAGCCTTAGCTTAGAGGAAGCTTTATCCCCTGCTCAGAGGAGCCAAGAGAGGGCCTCAGCTGTAGATTTATCTGAAGCTTCCTGGCCTTGTTTTCATCCTCTAAGCTGATAGAACCCAGCAACTGGGATTTCAAAATACAGTGGCCACCTGTTGTTTTTGTATCCCTAGTGTCACATCCCTCTTCTGAAGGTATTGGCACCTCTCGTTAATCAGGGCCTTTCTGTGTGTACAGCCTTGCAGGCTTTGCACAGCACCACTCCACAGGGCACCAGACACATACACTCTGGTATGAATGGTGGCTTCTGATGCTGAGAATGTGGCAGCCCTGCCCCGCTTCCTCTGGGTGAACCTCTCCTCTCCAGAGGTAGGCATTTGCTCCATACCTGGCCACTCACACTACCCCCTCCCACGGCTATTCGAAATAATTCCAAGTGGTAGGCATATGATCCAAGCTAGAACTCCTTCAATCCACTGTAAATTTTGAGGTATTATGAGCAAATAGATGTATTTTGGCCTATACAATACAGTCTCTCTAAAGTTGATGGGAAAAAAATCCGGGATCTTTAAGGTAACATGTCACATCTGATTACTAAGATGGTAATTTAAGGTACCTTGCCTTCTAATAGAAATTTATGTAGCCAGTTACAGTGCCCGCTTCTTGACATAATTGTCACCCACTGGGATTGCTTTCTAACCAGTGGTTCTTGGCCCTGACTGCAAGTTAGAATCACTAGAGGCAGTCTCATTCAGACCAATTAAATTGGAAAGGTTGATAGTACAGGCCTTGGTAACTCAATTTCAGCTATGCTAGAGTGTGACTACCCATGTATCTAAGGTGTCCCAAAGTGACATATGGTGTGCTACATAGTCCGTGCTTCCAGGCAGGCCAACAAAGTGGTAGACTACATTCAGCGAGAATTAGACCTGCCACTTTCTCATGATGTAGTAACTGGCAGGGAGAGACTAATTTTATTTACATAAGTGGCTGTAAACACAAAAAATATTCCCCTCTCTCTCCACCTCTCTCCACCCCGCCATTTTTTGTTTTTCTACCTCTCCCACACTCTCTGAATTTGTTTTACCTTCCTCTTGCCTCTCCTGCTCTTCCTTGGATTTCTTGCCAGGATCATTTCTAGAAGAGATTGAACTGCAATCACTAGTGCTCCAGGACTGAAACAATCTTATTCTAAGCAGGTTCTGACCCTTCCCTCCACCTGTCCTCAGGGCTCCAAACACATACGTAAACTCGTGCTTCTCAGCACAGCTTAAACATCTACTGACACAACCAAGCAAGTACCGTCCTTCAGTTAACATGGAGTCCAAAGAAAACAGTGAGTTTTGGGTTTTGCTTTGTTCTTTCAAAACTAAGACGTGGGAAGACTTCTCAGGAAATAAAAGTTTTGTTCTTACCACATTCTACAAACTTCAGTGATTAAATGACTATAGACTATACGCTCCTCCAGCCTGTGACTAACTAAAATATGCATGCATTAAACCTCACGAGGGAGTACTGATACTTCAACATTATCTACGATGGTTTCTAACTCCAGTAGCTGTGAGTCTGAGAAACTGCAAAATATACTGAATTTTAATAGAATTCTGATTGTTAATAAAAGAGGTAAATCCATAACAAAGAACACTAATAAACACATAAAAAGACTCAGAAGGATCTTTGAGTTCCAGAATCCTGTCAATATGTACCTTTTGTGAATTTCTTAACCAGTTTCTCAATTTTCTCTTCTATTCCCACTTATTCATCATTAAAAGAAAACATTGGCATACACACAAAATACCCCTAAATATGTGATTTTTAACTATATTAAACACTGGCAAAAACACCTTTTCTCTTTTTCTCTATATGAAGTCAACAGACTAGAAAAGTAAGACTACTACATTGTGAAATAACATCCTGGTGGGTAGAAAGGTTCAGGAAATGCTGAAAAATGAAATTACAGTGCCGAGTAATATATATTCAAGCCAAGAATGCTCCTGGACCCTTGATATAAGGGTTTAAATATAAATACTCAAACATAAGTGTATGTATTTTCTATGAGGGGAAAAACAACTTTCCAAAGGAAAGAGTCTGGAAGGGGATCAGAATACGCTACCCCAAAATATGCCACTTTGGCATAAGGGTTATTTGAGGTAAAGGCAATTAAAAAACAGCATATTCAGAAAACAACAATGACAAAAAAAAAAAAAAACCTCTGCCCTCCTCCACCTAGCTAAAAGTAGGGCAGATTTTCCTTTGTAAAGTGACATATTTTCTATAAATAAAGGTGCTCCCCTTTCCCTACCAGAAAGAGAAGAATTCTTACCTGCATAAACAAACCTTACTAAACAATCTTCAACAATCTTCATTTACCATACATTTTCCTAGTCATTTTTCACAATTTATCCCCCTACCCCAGAAGCCCAAATCCCCTTTTCCTTTTGTAACCACCTAATAGGTTCATTTTGCGTACTGCCCAGATAGAGCAGATTTATCAAGACAGAGGAATTGCAACAGAGAAAGAATTCACGCAGAGCCAGCTGAACAGGAGACCAGAGTTTAATTATTACTGAGATCAGTCTCTCTGAAAATTTCAGAGACTGGGATTTTTTAAGAATAATTTGGTGGGTAGGGGGCCAGGTAGAGGGGAGTGCTGACTGGTCAAGTTGGGGATGAAATCACAGGGAGTCAAAGCTGTCCTCTTGTGCTGAGTCAGTTCCTGGGTGGGGGCAAGACCAAATGAGACAGTTTATCAATCCAGGTGGTGCCATCTGATCCATCAAGTGCAAAGTCAGAAAAATATCTCCAGCACCAACCTTAGATTTTGATGTTATCCCTAGGAGCAATCCCTAGGAGCAACTGGATGGTGGTTTAGAATCTTGTGGCATCTAGTTCCATGACTCCTAAACCATAATTTCTACTCCTGGAACTAATTTGTTAGTCCTAGGGGGTTTGTTTTGGGAAAGGGTTGTTATCATCTTTGTTCCAAAGGTAAACTATAAACTAAGATCCTCCCAAAGTTAGTCTGGCCTTCGCACAGTAATGAACAAGGACAGCTTGGAGGTTAGAAGCAAGTTAGATGCGGTTAGGTCAGATCTCTTTCACTGTTATAATTTTTGCAGAGGGGTTTCACTTTGTCTAGTTGCTTCTCCACATAATATATAAGCCCCCAGACCTACCCACCTCTCTGGGGTCTTCACTTCTTTCCTCCCTCACAATCATCACATTTATGGATTATCAAAAAAATTAAAAGTGTGTAATCTGATTAGCTTAATTATTCTTCTGCCTTGAAATGGAGTTGGGGAGGACTGAGGTAAGAAGGAAACTTTATAATAGGCAGTCTTTCTAGAAGAGGTTTATTTCAATGGTTCATTTCAAGCTACTTAATTAGAATGTAAGAATATTACCAGTAAAAGTGAATGGTATTTTATCTGAACAAGTGTTTAAACCTTTTCAATAACACTGCCATAGATCTTGAAAGTATGTTACTGAGTTTCTTTAGAACACAGTTTTAATGTGATTATAGCCCCCCACCACACCCCTAGCCATGAAGAATGAGACAAACTAAGTACAGGACGAGAAAAATTCTTAGGTAAGCACAGCAAGAGATACACCGGGGGTTGGGGAGAAAGAGTGTCCCTGGTAGTTTATCTCAGAGATAACTAGTACACATTTTATAGTTAGTTCATCAAATTCCATGACAGCTTTGTGATGGCGCTTTTCTTTCACTTCCAAACCCTTCAAAATGCTACTTTCTAGATATTTCATTCCCGACCCAGACCTTTCACCTTTTGGATTATACCTGATTCATTCCACGATGCAGTGTTATTAGAATCAGTGGTTTTCCATCTAAAATGCACTTTAGAATTAGCTGGGAGTCATTCCACGATGCTGTGTTATTAGAATCAGTGGTTTTCAATTTTAAATGCATTTTAGAATCAGCTGGGAAATGTAAAACCACAACAACAACAAACACCTGCTCCCCTTCCCGCTCTTATTTCAGTTATCTGGATGGGACCAGGCCCAGGTGATTCTAGCTTACAGCCAGGTCTGAGAGCCACTAGTTGGAAAGCAATCCAAACAGACTAAAATTACATAATAAAGGAATAAACTTACATTAGGAGGCCAGGTACCTTGAATTCCCATCTTAATAATCAGCTATAATGTGTTAATTTAAGGTTCCCAGATTTCTGTCCATCAGATTTAGAAAGACTCGATTGCATGGGCTGAAATATAGCTATTTGCCCATGATGGGTTTCAGGACATACTACCTCCAAATATTGTAAGCTGAAGGAATTTGAGAAGACAGCAGAAGGAAGGTCAGAGAGTGATCTCTGACCTTCTAGCTTCTGCCCTTGTCCTCTGAAGCAGGTCATAAAACCTAGGAAGAATTAACTGGCCTTCTCCTGAAGCAGGTCTAAGACTCTCCTGTGAAAGGTTCCTCACTTACTATACCTGGAGTAAAAGAACATCCTTATCACTGAAGACAAAGGGTTACAGAGAATCTGAACAAACAGGTCTTGCTATGTTTCCTCCCATTCTTATTCAGTCATATGTCTACACAACTACTACTTCTTATCAAATCTAGCATGAAAAATACACAGGTTTACCAGTTTTGGGGTCTTCATTTCATGGGAAGAATCCCATGTCACATAAAACTTACGTTAAATAAGTCTGTGTGCTTTTCTCTTGTTAATCCGTCTTTTGTTACAGGGACTCAACCAAGAACCTGAGGGTGAGGAAAAGATACTTCTCCTTCCTGACCCCATAATACTCCAGTTTTCACAGATGATTGAAGAAATTCCAGACATCATATAAGACAGCTAAGCAAAAACAGTAGAATTAAAGGTAATCTAGTCCACTTAGTATTTAAAATATGATAAGGAAACAGAGCAGGATGCATAAAGTTATGTTTTTATTGATAATGATAAGAATAAAATCATAAGCTACCATTTATGGAGTACCAGTTACTGTGTTAAGCACTTTCAATGGGTTACCTCATTGAAAACTGAAAACATCCTTCTGCAATAGAAATTACCACCCCCATTTCACAGATGAGGAAATTGAGGCTCAGAGAGATTTGGACACTTTCCCTAGAGTCACATACATAGAAAGTGGTAGAACCAAGATTAAAGTCCAGGTCTTTTGTTCTATTGAGTCCATTCTCTTAACCACATCATCTGTCACCCAGACCACTGAAGGATCTCCTAAGTACTTGCTACTCAATGGATGATCCGGACCAGCACCATCAGTCTGTTAGAAATACTGAATCTCTGATCTTTTCTAGGTCTTATTTAATCAGAATCTTCATTTTAAGATCAGCAAGAGACTTATATGTACATTAAAATTAAAAAAGCACAAGCCTACATGTTTTTTCCTCTTCAACTATTACCTCAGATAAATTCATTATCCATATTGCATCCATACTTTTTAAAAACTGATTTACTTGACAAATAAAAATTGTACATGTTTATGGTGTAAAACATGATTGCATATGTTTATGGTGTAAAATTGTATATGTTTATGGTATAAAACCACTGCGGAATGGCTAAATCAAGCTAATTAGTATGCATTACCACAAATACCATTTATTTGTGGTGAGAGTGTCACAGGTGTTTGAACCAGAGCAACGCCATGTCGAACAGAGGCTGGGTAAAATAAGGCTGAGACCTACTGGGCTGCATTCCCAGGAGGTTAAGGCATTCTTAGTCACAAGATGAGACAGAAGATCAGCACAAGATACGGGTAATAAAGACCTTGCTGATAAAACAAACTGCAGTAAAGAAGGTGGCTAAAACCCACCAAAACCAAGATGGCGACCAGAGTGACTTCTGGTCGTCCTCACTGCTATACTCCCTCCTGCTCCATTACAGTTTGTAAATGCCATGGCAACATCAGGAAGTTACCATATATGGTCTAAAAAGAGGAGTCATGAATAATTCACCCCTTATTTAGCGCATCATCAAGAAATAACCATAAGAATGGGCAACCAGCAGCCCTTGGAACTACTTCGTCTATGGAGTAGCCATCCTTTTATTCCTTCACTTTCTTGATAAACTTGCTTTCACTTTACGGACTTGCCCTGAATTCTTTCTTGCATAAGATCCAAGAACCCTCTCTTGGGGTCTGGATCAAGACTCCTTTCTGGAAACAAAACACTTAAAATCTACACTCTTAGTAATCTTCAATAATATAATACATTGCTACGTATCCATACGTTCATAAAAACAAATTGAAGAATTTCATTTCCCCACTTAAGACTGTTAAACAGTTTCCTGAATGCCCTCGGAATAAGGTCCAAATGCAGCTAACTGGACTCTGAATAATATTACTCAGGCTCATCATTCTCAGCAGACTAACACAGGAAGAGAAAACCAAACGCCACATGCATGTTCTCACTCATAAATGGGAGTTGAACAATGAGAACACATGGACACAGGGACGGGAACATCACATACTGGGGCCTGTCGGTGGACAAACACCTAATGCATGCAGGGCTTAAAACCTAGATAATGGGTTGATAGGTGCAGCAAACCACCATAGCACATGGATACCTACATAACAAACCTGCACATTCTGCACAAGTATCCCAGAACTTAAAGTAAAATTTTTTTAAAAAAATTTTTAAAGGAAAAAATATATAGAGATTGCTCAGGCTAACCTCTGCAGCCTTACTCTCAACCTTTTCCAGCCATTGATTTTCATACCCTAGGCACACAGACCTTCTTTCTGCTCGTCAAATCCCAATCCACCCTTCCTTCCTTTCTTCCTTCCTTCTTTCCTTCCTCGTTTCTTTCCTTCCTTCCTTCCTTCTACTAGGTTCTTCCCTGCTGAGAATATACCCTCACCCACCCCATCACTATCTCCCTGCCAGTCCCATTTACTGCCCTCAACAGAGCAGATGCAGTGCCTAGCACAGAGTTAGGAGCAAGATAAATGTGCTGAATAAAAACATGGGTAGGATACTGAGGGCCTTCGCTTTTCCCTTGTCTGTCACCTCTGCTGTTGCTGTGATCCCCATTCCTGTTTCTCCTTCCCTGTTCCCTGCATCACTTCTTTTCAATAACTCATCTCCTTATCAGTAACCTCATGGCTATTGAAGTTGTCAGCTTTAGAAAGAAGCACTGCCACGTCCCCATGGTCATCACCCCAGGATCACTCACCAGCTGGATGACAACTGCCTCACTCTAACCCTGAGGCTCCTGGGAGAGGCCCAGTCCTTTCTGGAGGTGGACAGAAGGCCTCACTGACAGAAACAGGCTGCTTTTAAATTGAAGATTTAATATATAGGCAGAACCATAGATCAGGGACTTCTCAGCAGGCAGTACCGAGCCAAAAGCTTCACTATCTCTCTGCCAGGATACAAGAGAGTGTCACTGCGCTGACAAGACAGGTTATCAAGAGTTGTGAGGAACTTCATATTTTAAATGTGATGACCAAGCATGCTACTCTAAGAAAACAAATGGCAAATCCTTTTATAATATAAATATTTGCCTCAAGTTTTAAATCGTGAGGAATTGTGAATTTTCATATATCAGGCTTACATTAATAACAAAACTAAGAGCTATTATATTTATCTATTGCCTGCAAGCTGTTAAGAGCCTGACAAAATACTCAAAGCTTTAAACACACTTTCTTCTTCATCATCACTGTGAGGTAGAAATGCTTATTATCCCTATTTTACAGAGAGAAAACCAAGAGCTAAGTAACGTGTCTAAAAGGCAGAGCTGGGAATTAAATCATAGGCCCCCAGACAACCCCTCTACTGCTTCTCTGCTATGTCTTACTACTTAGATCACTTTCTCATCTGAGAAGTCACAGAGGTGGACATTCCCAAAGAGGCAACCCCTTGGAGAATGATCTCAAAGGCTGAGATTTTTCTCTGCAATGTACATGTTGAAAGCAAAGTAACCTCCTACATCTAATATTTCAAAGCCACGCTTCTACATTAAAAGAGTAAACAGATTCAATGAAGAGATGTGGGAACAGGGGTGTTTATGAATGCAATTCCACAAGTAGTTTTTCAGTGTCTACTGGTGGTCAGGCACTGTGGTGGAAGATAAATGATCAGACTATCAGTTGGGAGAGTGTGGTGGTGGGGCCATGGGGCTTATGAGGAGAACTTCTCAAATAGACTGTTTCAGGAATGTTTAGCCAATAATTCATAAAACTGTTATTTTATGACCTCACTATATGGAAATCATCTTTCACACAGAAGAGACCAACGTTACCTATCTTATTGTATGTGCATACATATTTGAAAGGGCCAATATGTCTTCTAAAATGAAAGTTACAACTTGTTAGATTTCCGATAGTTCATATTAGAGGGTCAGATTTTAACATGTGAATGTAAACATAGTGCCAGAATTTGTTCTCAAGTCTCTGAAAGAACAAAAGAGAAAAGAGAAAAGAGTAAAAACCAGACTAATTTCCAAAATAGAAATAGAGCATGTTGAAGTTGCATGAATACACAAATAAAGATGGGGACACAAAAACATTTCCTAGAGCATTCTATCAAAGGCTGCAGGAAAAAGGCTAAGACAAGGATACCAAATAGAAAACCATAAACCTGAAAGGGTTACCTACACTACTATAAGGACTCCAGAAACCTGCCTTCTTGCAGAAACAGGATGCTTTCGACATGAGGGCATGAGATGAAGACTGCAGACCTCTTTGTACCTCACTCTCCTCATTTATAAAATGAGAATTAGATTAGATAATTTATAAGGTCCTTCCAGACCTAACCCATTAAGTTCTTATCATCTATGTGGTCCCTGCACCTTAAGAGAGATGATCATATAAAGAAGCTCAAAAAATATTTGTTGAATTCATGAAATATTACAACCTTACCAATAATAAATAAGATATTTTACAACAATTGGTCCTGGTCTGTGGCCTAGAAAGAACAAATTAGAGGAGAAACCATTATCTAAAGAGCTACACATCTGGTGTTCCTGCTAGCTGACTGCTGGTGGAATGAAAATAACCCTGGAAAATAAGATGCTCGGGTCTAGTCTCATCTCTGACACGAACCAACTGTGTGACCTTGGGCAAACTGCTTTACCACCTGGGCCACTTTCCTCATCTCTAACATAAAGGTATTATAAAACTGTATACAGCTAGCATTTGTGGAAACTTTATTATAGGCCAAGAAGTGTTCCAAGATCGTTGCCTTAGAATTAAATTATCTCAAAGGTTTTTGAAACTCTAACGTTTAGTGTCAAACTACAGAGACAACATGATACAATGAAACTATTCCAAATTCTGTAGCCAGAAAGGTTGGACTCCCCCTTAGCTCTCTAAGGTAGGTTCTTTCTCTAAGCAGAGACTGTTAAGCAGAAGGGCTTACAGTCGCAGTCCTTTTATTTACCAGTGTTTTAGCTTGAACAAGTTACTTAGCTTTCCTAGGCTTAGTTTTCTAATCTGTAAAATTGATATAAAAATGATTCTCACTCTCATATAGCTTTTTAGAGGATTAAAATATAACATATACATTGAATATATATTTTATTGATACTTGTGTAATCATGGACTATCTTCTCAAGATTTTTTATCATATACAAATGGAAAATTTAGTATTAAAAAGAGATCATGTGAACATGCTCTAAATGCTCAAGTGTTAGTGGTTTTGGAAGCATGCACATTTACTAATACTTGGAACACGATATACAACAATCCCATATATAATACTTAGAACAGCATATGCAATCAATAACAACAACAAAAACACACACACCAAAAAAAAAAAACAAAGACGTATTTCTTTACTAAACATCTCTAGTCCAGGTTGCAGCAGATGAACACAGAGGCCGGCAGCCATGAATGCACGGCCACATGGGAGTTGTAGTTCCGAGTCAAGGCGCTGAGCTACAGAAGAGGGAAGAGAGACTTCAACTCCCAGGAGACATCTCGCCGTGCAAAATGGCACGCCGGGAGGTGGAGTACTTGCCCGACGAGAAACAAGAGGCGGGACTACAACTCCCAGAAGCCTCCGCTGCCCAGGCCTCCGGGCGCAAGCTGAAGCCAAGGAGGGAGGGTTCAAGTAGATCCGGCTTAACAACAGGTGCGAGTAGACACAGCCGATGGTAGTCTGGGCCCAGCCCGGGTCAGAAGCTTTCTAAAAACAACCACTGGGGGTATTTTCTACGGGTCCCAGCACGTTTCTGAGAGACCAGAATAGTAATAGCAGTAAATCTGCAAGTGGTAAGCTTTCACAAGCATGACCTCAATTTAGATTTTGGCTTCAGGCAGCAACCTTGGGCCACCTGAGCTGGGATCCTTGAGCTCCTTTTTTCCCAGATCAGCGCTTCGAGTGGCTGTTCCAAGGTAACACAGCAAGGGTAGAATTTGAGTCTGCAGAGAAAACTGCAGATGTATCTCAAGTTCCACTAACCTGTCTCCTTCCCTCCGCCACCCCCCCAACTTGGATATACCTTTAAAATCCCCCCTTATGACAGTAAAAATAAAAACAACAAGCCATAAAATAGGTGTAAGAAAGTCCGACCAAGTACTGATGAGTTATCCCACAACAAATTCGATGCCTATTTGGTCTGTTTTTGAAACATTAATGTAAAATTCTCTCCCAAAATACTGCCTTCTCTATACTCCAGTTTGCTCCCGTCCTGGGCACGTGTTCAGCACCCTCTTAGGGGAACCCAAAGCTGCGTGTTTGACACAAACCTGCCGGGACGGATTCTTGCTACTTGTCTATGAAAGTGACGAACCATCCAAAAACGACGGTGCCGACTATACCCACAGGGCCAAGAACTGGGACGTCCCTGGACCCGCTGGCGTGGCCTCGTGCCTCAGTTTCCCCACGTATAAATACGTTGGAGGAGGAAGGTGTTAGGGCTAGGTCCGGTGCTTGGGAATTGGGGAGCCCAAGTTCCCACCCTGAGACGCTCGGGGGTCGGAAGAGTCCTCGGGACAGAAGCCCACCGCCCCGTGAGCGGCGCCAGCTCCACTGGGCTCAGGGGTGATGACCTAACGCGCGTGGAAACCCACACCGGCGCCCCAGAAACACGGTTCCACTTGGGCTTGCCCCCCCGCCCCTACCTTCCAGGATGTTGACAGCTGGGAATGAAAGGCAGAGGGAAGAAGCGCGGGGTCAGAGCGCCGCCTGGGCTTGTGCCCACTGGGTGGCCGCCTGAGGGACCCCGCAACAGAGGGCAAAAAGTCCAGTGACGGGACAGAGCGGAGCGGGAACTGCAATTCCCAAAAGACCCCGCGGTAGGGGCGGGAGCCAAGATGGCCGCTCGTCTGGGGACAGGAGCGAAAGCCAATAGGCGCAGAGTATGCGCCTACACAGGACCAATTGAAAGCCAGAGTGGCTGTAACCCTGATTCAGGTGTGGGGAAACACTGACCACAGGAGAGAAGTTGGGCGCTAGTGGGGGGAGGGGTTGGGCATAAATTGCACAATCTTTGGCTTTTTCTAAATAGAAAAAGAAACACGATTCTTTTCACGTGTAATGAAAGGCTGTACCGCACTTTCGCTTTCTTCCTTCCTGCCAAAACGCGCTTAACTTATCCCTTCACGACTCCCCACTCACTGGATTTCTTTTCACTTCATTTCCCCTCTCTGGATCTTGATTCCTTAAGCCTTCTCTTCTTTATGTGTCTCTCAGAAACACAGACTCGCAGCCCCTAACGTGATCCATCAAATGATGTGATCGTTTACTACTACGCTCAGCCCTCTCGGGCATCCTAACAAAATTGCACCACAAGTGCCCCATCCTTTTCCGTTCTGTCTTTTTTAACTGTGCTGGTTTTTTCCTTAGCACTTGTCGTTACCAAGCATTGTATAAAATTGACTTATTTATCTTTTCACCTTTCTCACATAGAATGCAAGATCCTTGCAGATAAGGATTTTTGTTTTGGTCGCTGTAGTCTTTCTAGCGGGTGGTAAAGTCCCCAGCACATAGTAAATACACTATATTTTGAATAATTGAAAGAAATCTAGCGTGACCTTTCCCTCTGGTCTCCCTTTCTCTGGTGCAGATCAACTCGTCTCTGACCACCATTGTTCCTTCTGCTTGCTCCCTTTTTTAATCCAAAATCATCATTGATGTATTCTGTGCCAGATGCCATATGGGTGCTGGAGAAATCATTGATTCAGACCCAATTCCTAACCTCAAAATGCTCTGGGTCTAGTGACGTATGAAAAGTAAACTTAATTTTGCAATACATGCAATTACAAATTGCAGAACACCTAAGTAATTTTCACAAGCTCATGCAGCTCCTAAGCAGGGACTAGATTCCTGACTGCAGACTCTTGCCATTACACCAGGAGAAACAAAGAGCAGTCACTCTCGGACAAACACTGTTATACCAAAGCGAGTTTAAAACAGAAGCGCCACACTCTCTAAGTTTGTTGAGAGTGCGTTTAATGCCGGCGTCCGAGAGTCCGCTATTGCTCAAACTTCTCGGCCCCAAACAAAAGACAGTCAACATTTTTATACCTTTTCATGGGTTAGGAGGCGGAAAGCAAATTGTTACAGAAGCTGAAAGAGCAGGTTAGGGGAGGGGGAGCTAGCAACAAAGATTTTATTTAAAGTTGTTTATCAAGCAAGATGTGGAATAGACAGTTACACAGCTGCAGGTACAGGTTGTATGGGTCAGTGGGCCCTGTTTCTCAGAAATAGGTTACAAAATACCAGGTGCCTCAGGCTACAAAGTTTCAGGAACAGAGTGCCCTACATAGCTCAGAGTGGTCAAAATGGAGTCAACAGGATTGCTTAAAATGGAGTCAACAGGATTGCTTAAAATGGAGTCACCGTAGCCAGGCTAGATTATCTCAACACTAAGATATATCCTCATTTTCCTTAGCACCATTTCCTTTCTTTCTCTGTCTCTCACTTTTTTCTTTGGCCTAATTCATTATATGCAAGCGATTACATCAAGTCTTAGATCTCTCATTATTTCTGATGTTTGAATCTCATGTAGAGTAGCAAGGTGTCCTACAAAGTGTCCTGGTGTGAAATACTGATGTCCTTGGAAGCTTGAGTCTCACAGAATGTCACACTGGATTATGTTCATCACACAGACACCATGGCCACATAAAATATTATCAAATTGTGAATAACAAAGTAAAATTGAAAAAAATTATAGTTAAAACAGCAGGAATGTGATCAATATGTGTACAGACTAATTTTGTGCCTAAAGATTAAAACCCCTGTTCAGGCTTCCTAGTCTAATCTTCTGTCAATTTGGGGTCATTTCCTGTAATACAATAATTCTTTGTTGCTTTTATGAGCACAGACTTAGCTCAGCAGTCCCAGCTATTCTCAAGCTGATCGACATGAGAGATTTCATCACGTGTCAGCCAGCAGCCAGACTAAACGTGGAAGAAAATCAGAAGCATATGAAACTGGAAAGCTCAATAACTTTCCTCCTCTTGAGAAAGTATCACCCTATAATCATTACATCTTCTACTTAGCAGTCAAAAGGCAAATGTCATGAACATATTTTGGATCTAAACAGTGGTGTCTAATGATTATTACACTGTTGTCGGATAGCCGAATATGAGCACGTAGATATTACTTCAGCTGTGGATAATGCTGACTGCTGGGCTCAAGGTCAGCCATGTCCTTCAGCAACAGATACATGCACAAAGAGCATGAAGACATGGCACTTGCCTTGGACTCAGGACCTTTGAGTGCCAAGACAGTCAGTTGCAGGTTACTGTCTGATCTGCAACTTGACTGAATTAATGATCACCTTTGTTTGGGTTCTCCGGGAGCAGATCTGGAGACAGGTATTCAAGAGCAAGTATTTTATTTAGGAGGTTACTGCAGGAAACACCAGTAAGAGACTAGGAAAGTGAAATAGAGAAAAGAAGGCCAGAAAGATGCCTTATCTGGCGCATTGGTGCTAGGGGCAATCAGAACTTAATCCTTCTAGGAATCTCTAGGAAACATTGTGAAACATGTACCTTAGACTGAGTGATTCCACCAAGAGAACAAGAAAAATGGGTTGTTTAAACACCAACTACCATCAGTCAATGATTGGGGACTGCTTTTAGGGGTTATTGAGACCCTGGCTTGTCTGCCATGCTCCAAGAGTGGACAGAGTTGCCTCAGTGGCCACAGAAAGCCAGAGACAGAGGAATTAAGAATCAGAGTGGTAATAGTGAGAATAGAGGAATTAAGAATCAGAGTGGAAATAATAAGGGAATATAACATACTGGCAGGGCACCAATAATATCTGCCACAGTAGCTTTGGTTTACCACAAGTTCATGTCACTGAAACTAACAGAATAAGAATAAATCAGAAACTAAGTAGATAAATACAAAAACCCAAGCAGCCTACCACCTTGTATCACTCATGAACAATTAAGATAGATTGTACTTTCTAAATCATCACTAAGACATACAAACCAAACAATAGCAAAAGCCTCATTTACCTGGGGAATAGGAACTCTCTGGGCATTTAAGGAGGATGCTTTGGGAGCTTTGGGGTGTTGTACAGCACCCCAAAGGGAAAATGAAGATTCAGAAAAGAGGAAAAGGAAATTTAAAGAAACATGCTGAAAACATAGTGTTTTTCATTTTATGATCTTCAAACGTGAGTAAAGGCCTTGGATATTTTAAGAAAGTAGCATCAAGATCTGGGTGACTTTTAGACGCAGAAGACAATTTTGTGAAAGAACTCTGTGGGGTCGGGCGCGGTGGCTCATGCCTGTAATCCCAGCACTTAGGGAGGCCGAGGCGGGCGAATCACGAGGTCAAGAGATCAAAACCATCCTGGTCAACATAGTGAAACCCCATCTCTACTAAAAATACAAAAAAAAATTAGCTGGGAGTGGTGGCGCGTGCCTGTAGCCCCGGCTACTCGGGAGGCTGAGGCAGGAGAATTGCTCGAACCCAGGAGGCCGACGTTGCAGTGAGCCGAGGTCGCACCACTGCACTCCAGCCTGGCGCCTGGTGATGGAGTGAGACTCTGTCTCAAAAAAAAAAACCAAAAAAACAAAAACAAAAACAAAAAAACTCTGTGGATTGTGCCATTATAGCACTTCTTCTTAGCAAATATCTTTACTTCAAATTATAGTCCTCATTTATTTGTCCCTTTGTTTATCATCTGTCTCCTCCAAATAAAAGGTAAACTCTATGAAGGTAAGAACTTTGTTTTCAGGCCGAGCACCGTAGCTCATGCCTATAATCCCAGCACTTTGGGAGGCCGAGGTGGGCAGATGACTTGAGGTCAGGAATTCGAGACCAGCCTGGCCAACATGGTGAAACCCCATCTCTACTAAAAATACAAAAATTAGCTGGGCATGGTGGCTCACACCTGTAATCCCAGCTACTTGGGAGGCTGAGGCAGGGAATCACTTGAGCCTGGGAGGCAGAGGCTCCAGTGAGCCGAGATTGCACCACTGTACTCCAGCTTGAGTGACACAGCGAGACTCCATCTCAAAAAAAAAAAAGAACTTTGTTTTTGTATTATTCAGTAGTGGGCACTCAATAAATATGTGGTCAATGAATGACTATATTATGGCTACAAAAAGCAAACAGGGTCAGTACTAGAAGAGGCTGACATTTATACCACTTGTATCATTCAACTAAATTGTAAAGGTAAGAGGCACTGATAATTACACAATAACCTGCCATTATCACGAAGCTTGGGGCCGTCCTTGTGTGTAGAAAAACTGGGAGTCACATAATGTTCTTTGGCTTTAGTCAAACACTTCCAACAGCATCCTTTTCAAGCACACAGGGCCTACAAGGAAATCTTTACCATGGAAACAGAATTTCAAAACTAAAAAGGCTGTAGAGGTCAAAGAGTTCAACCCTTTGCATAATTCATCTTAGCCATATGTTACAGGTCATAATCCAGACCTTCAAACAAGGATCTTTAATTTATTTATAATTTATTATAAGTTTGGGATTTATTTGAAAAAAATAATATCTAATATGAAAATATTATACTAGAAAAAGGAAAAGTAATGCATTATTTTTGCAATACAAAGTATAGAAAGCTTGGGAAACTCAGTCATACTCAAATGTATTCGTCTGCTTCACACATTTCTCAACCTGTGACATTAAGCTCTTTGGCTACCATTGGAAAATTCTGGTTTAGCCATCTTATGATGTGCTAAAAATTTTCTAAATTTTTCACCTGTCTTTGTTATTTTCTCATCTTATTTCTCCCTTTGTTGTTCTGTGTTAAATATATTCCTTGGGTAGATTTGTTCATCAGATATTTAGAGATCTGTCTATTCCCTATAGATAGCGAACATATGCATGCTGTCTCCTTTTAACTATGCCTCATAAATAATCACACTTAATCCTTCTTAGTGCCATCTTTTGCAATCATCTTCTACTTACCTAGAACATAAGGTGCATAAAACTAAGCTCAGTGTCCAAGCTGTGATCTCAGTAGGGTGGCTCAGAGATAAGCTATGATTTTTCATCACACTCTTTCAAGAAATTATGGCTCTAAACTTATTGCCCTGGTTTCACGGCAGCTTTAAAAACATTTCATCATTCTAGAAGATGAGACCCATTAAAAGCATTTTCTAAAAACTAAAAGATATAGTAGAGGAGAGTGCAGTTTCAATTCAGTTCAGCTTTTTATATATTGAGGGTTACTATGTGAGCCATTCTGTTAGAGGCTGAAATTCACCAGTGAATAAGACACAGTCTCTGAAGTGGTACTATAGTGAATACTGTAAGCATGTAAATAGATGAGCAAATCAATGTGATGCCCTAATGCCAGAATGAGTGGATTCTGCCACCTGTAGTGAAGAAGAGAGGGGGCTTCCAGGCAGAGGCAACAGTACATAGCAAGTCCCAGAGCTCAGGCAGGGTAAACACATCAGTCTACCACCTAAATTGGAAGTACGATAGTGGTGAAAGAAACCAGAAGAGTCCCAAGGACCAGGTCATGAGGGGTTCCAAGGTAACTCTTTAGTTCGCCATAAAAGCAATTGAGAGCCTTGTAACTATAAAATAAATAGCTTAATTTGGAGGAAAAATGGGGAAAAAGATTAAACAAATATTTATTCAGCATTTAATATATGCCAGGCATTGTATTATGTGCCAGGGATGCAATGGTGAGTAAATCATTAAAAAAAAAAAAAATCTACCTTTGTGGGACCTCTAAAAGAGTAGACAAGCCATACACTAATATACAAACATAATCTATCATAGGTGTTGATAAATTCTGGGGTGAAAAAGCAAAATGAGAGGCTAGAAAGTGATAGGTGGTCTTCTTTTAGATAGAGTGGTCGGGGAAGGCCTCTTTGAAGAGGTGTCATTTGAACAAAGATCTCAGTGAAGTGGGGATAGGAGGCAGCCATGAGGAAATCTATGGAAGAAAGTTCCAAACAGACAGAACAGTAAATGTAAAGTCCTTAAGATACAAACAAGTCCTTAAGATACACCATGCTGGCATGGTAGAAGAATAGCCAGGAAGCTGATAGGGCTGGAGAAGAGTGAATGAGAAGAAAAGTAATGGAAAAGGAAGTCAAAGGCAATCAGAGGCAAGATCACCAAGGGTTTGGTAGGCCATGATAAGATTTCCAGGAAAAATGGCTGGGCGCAGTGGCTCACGCCTGTAATCCCAGCACTTTGGGAGGCCAAGTTGAGCGGTTCACGAGATCAAGACATCGAGACCATCCGGCCAACATGGTAAAACCCCATCTCTACTAAAAATACAAAAATTAGCCAGGCATGGTGGCATGAACCTGTGGTCCCAGCTACTCGGGAGGCTGAGGCAGAAGAATCATTTGATCCCAGGAGGCGGAGGTTGCAGTGAGCAGAGATTGCACCACTACACTCCAGCCTGGTGACAGAGCAAGACTCTGTATCAAAAAAAAAAAAAAAGATTTCCAGGAAAAATGTTAAAATAGTCCATAAATGTAGCCATCAGACAGTATATATAGTATGATCCATTCATGTAAACATAAAAGGATTGCATGTTACACACTCACGTAATTATTGAGGTTCATATTCACTTTGGGGACAGATGTGTTTTAGAAATTAATAATTTTTTAGTTTTTAGAAAGGTATATGTCTATACCATTTGGTATATAACACTTCTAGAGCAGTCTTGTGACAGCACCCTGTCATCAAACGTATTAATATGTCTGCAACAAAACATATATGGGATAAGAAAACACTAAATATAGCCTTACATCAGGTCAATCTTTTGGTTTTCAAGCTCTTTGGATTTCAAAATTGCAGATCCAGAATTGTGAACTTCTATTTGTATGTGTATGGAAAAATTCCAGGAGCGTGTCATTCATTGTTCATTGTTGTGAACAAAGGTTGGAAGAGTGAGATGGCTTTAGTGGCTGGAGTATCTTGTATTGTACTTTTTATCAGGCTGAATATACTTTTTTACCATTTATTATTTATGTTATTGAAATAATTCTAGTTTAAATTTTTTTAAATGTAGATATCAGTGTTTTTATTCATGTAGTCTTTAGGTAGTAAAATATCAGGGAAAATATTTTAAACAAAAAAAGTAATAGAAAAGATTTTGAATATGCATTATACAATTGCTTCTATATTAGAGCTCTTAGTAATGAAATATTCAGCTTTGTGTGTCTGTATGCATCTCAAATTTTTGTCTCTTAAGTACTTTTGTGGACTAGAGAGAGTCATAGTATAAAGATAATTTTGTAAGGAGTAGGAAATTCATATCTAAAATTCAGTATAAAATACATTTTTAAATTTTACGGTAAATCATATTTCCTAATGTTCCAAGAAGTTTCTTCTATTTCCTTATAGAACATGGCCCATTCTCAGGACCTGTGGCATTCTGTTTTGTTTTGTTTTCAAGGCAAATCTGTAGGGTTTTTTTTCCCTGTTTTGATAACAGAATGTCATGCTTGTGATAAATACTTGCCCGAAAGATATTTATAATGTATAAGCCCTAAAATATTTAGACATTTTTAAATTGCAATTTCAACCTCCCTATTTCCTACCACTCTCCCCCAACAAAAACTCAGAGAGATGTATTTAACAGACGCCACGTTTCATGGTGAATGTTATTGGCTATGTGGCTGAAAACTGTAATTAGCCATGCCTCACTGATTCATACATGAATCGTTTTGAGGTTTATTATTCCACTGGAATGTTAATGAACATGAATACAAAATACTCTGAGAGATTTTCTTTTTATCTTGGTAAAGTACATATGGCAAGGGGAAAAAAAAACCTTTAAAATAATTAGTGAAAAAATACATTGTATATGTAACTAGACCCTTGATTTTTTTGAATAGTAAATAAGACTATATAATTTATTGGAGCCTCTTTGCTATGAAGCACACAGTGATTTTCCAAACATTAATTAATAAAGCTTCAGGATCCCTACCAGGTAAATGTTAATAAAACCCAGGAGTCCTAATTTTTTTGACCCTTGCTCCAGTTTCCAGGTAAGAAACTAGCTGACTAAGATGCTTCCACAGCTTTGAAAACAAAATGGGCATGAAACCAACATCCAGAGTTCAGATGTCATTTACGAGTAGCATTCTCTTATGAACCTGGTTGAAGATAAAAGTAATTTAGGGAAAATGATATTTCAGCACTGCCTTAATCTAGCAGGGATTTTCTTCAGGAGAAAATTAAACCAAACACAAACTGAAGTATGACTTAACTGGGCCTGCTTCTGCATTTAGGGTCACCAAAGCATACTGTAAATGGAAATCAGATTGCTTTAGAATCCACGAACAAACTCTACTTTTGACCTTTAGAAAGCTCATGATGTATATGCCCACAAAATAAACAAAATAATTTCAAAGTAAATTTGTTGCGTGCACCTGACCTTTGAAACAGAGCAGATGATGTTAATCAGATTTGTACAGCGTTAATCTAGCTCAGCCTCCATCTCTCCACGTATTTTTAAAATATCATAAAGAAGAGTCTCACAACAGGGAATCTTTCAAATCGGAATAGATTTAGAAATGAAACAGAATGTATGACTTGGCTTCAAACAATGAAGTATATAACTCAAATATGTAAGCAAATGAATTTTATGACTATAAATCAACATGGTACACCCCTCAGGAAAAGTGACTTTAAAAAAATAATCTAAGCACGTTTTAGGCAGTTTCTCAATAAAATACAGATCAAGTTCTGATACTGTGTAAGTTACCATTAGGTAAACTTTGAGTTGCAAATTGCCTACATATTATAAAAAGATGTTCCATCTGACCACTGCCTCTGATTTTTGTCAAGCCATATCATTTCTGCATTTTGGATGTTGAATGTTTGAGCCGTGGCCTCTCCAGAATAGCCTGTTAAGTAACTTGGTGGACACATGCTTGTCTTCCCAGGATCACTTCCTTTGGATAACCAGCCCTGACTCCATTCCATTGTAAACTCTGTCAATCCTGGTGGCTCTGACCACGTTTGTTCCTGCTTAAATTGGGGAGGACTACAGGGTGGGGAGGATGGTAATGAAGCAGGAGTAATCACAGAAAACAAACTTGACCAAAGTACTCCATACTACTTGGCCACCGGTTGGTTCAGGGATGGGCGCATGACCCAAACTGAGCCAGTATCCTCAGATGTTTTTGTCAGAGAGATTTTTTTTAAAGCTCCTCTTTCTCTGCGATCACAAGCTATACTGATGATATAAGTGTGGGGCTGCAGGCTATCTTGCCCACCCAGGAATTAAGTCAAAAGGGCAAGCAGAGAGGAGAGATGAAGAAAGGAACAGAGCCCAGCTGGCATTGCATCCCAGAATCCAATTTTGCCTGAAGCTACCCGTTAGATTTGCCAGTTACATGAGCCTTTTCTTGTTTAAGTTGGTTTGAATTAGGTTTTTGTTACTGGCAGCCAAAGGCGTCTTGACTAATCCACAAAGTTCAACTGACAGATAAACTCTTAAGCTATTCAGAATGGGACAGTGAAATGAAAGGGATAATACTATCCCATTCTATTGTGATTTGAAAATTCTCCAGACCTAAAGGCTGATCAGCCTCTGCTCCATCTGCACCAAAACTGTGCACGAGGCATACCGTAGTCATCTAAGGACCTGGAGATGTTAGCCTGAGAAAGTGAAGACAACAGATGCTTGCTGGGCTCAAACATATGAAGGACTACTTTATGACAAAGGGGTTGGATTCACTCTTTGGAGTTAAAGGCCAGATCAACAAGTCCTTATCACTGAGGGGAATTTTCTGTACCACATGAAGGATGACTTTTCTAACAATGAAAGCCATCCTAGCTGACATAATGTGACCCTCAATCACTTCCTCTACTGAGTGAGAGGTTGGACGAAATGACATCTAAGATCCCACCCAACTCTGTGACTACTTGATTCAATCAAAGTTCAGTCATGGTGACTGTATCTGTAGTCACACATTGATTAAAAATGAAGATACATCCTGAGAAATGTATCCTTTTGTGATTTCATCATTGTGCAAACATCATAGAGTATACTTACACAAATCTAAATGGTAATGCCTTCTACACACCTGGGTTTTGTGGCATAGTCTAATGCTTCTAGGCTGTAAACCTGTACAGCAGGTGACTGTCCTGAATACTGTAGGCAACTGTAATACAACTCTAATAGTAGATATCTGTGTATCTAAACATATCTAAATATAGAAAAGGTATAGTAAAAATACAGTATTACAAGCTTATAGGACCACTCTCAGATATGTGTGTCTGTTGTTGACCAAAATGTCATTATGCAGTGCATGACTGTAATTTATTATAGAGTCACCTCAACCTTTCAGCAAATCAAAAATCAATATAAATCAATCATATAAAAGGAGGCACAGAGGAAAGGAAGTGTCAGAAGAAATTTCCTAGAGGGGATGATAACTTGCACAGTTTTAAATACAAACAGGACGTGGTTTCTATCACACAAGCCATGTTGAACAATGCTCTATTCAGCACTGATTCTTTAAGAAGCTATTTATCTCTACAATAGTTTCTTTAAAAGTATGAAAATACTTATGTAATAATGATCTAGTCAAGTATATCAGAAATTAAAATTTTCCAAATTCTTGAGTGTTTTTGTAGGCATATAGCTAATAAACATTAACACAGTTTGGTGTGGTATACCTGTCACCAGCCCGGTATACCTGTATACCAGCTGCTCTCAGCTAGTGAATGGGAGTCTCCCATTACTGCACTCTACCATTCACTATGCTCTGAGTTGAGAATGTTCTACAACACATGTTTTTGCTTATCTTTCTGACATTATTTTGTGTACTGGCAATTTATTTTGTGTCCTCAAAAGCACTTTTGACATGAAATGTTTAACCAAGGTTATGAAAACAATACTTCCATACTAGACCTACCCATAAAAAGAAAGTGACAGCAGTGCATCAGACATCAAAACGAAAGTCCTATAAAGGTTCAGGGTGCCTTCAGGAAACATTCAAGAAGACAGAATCAGGTAAATAAGGACTGAAAGATAATCTTTGGCATTATGAAGGACAGCATAAATACCACTGCAGGCAAGGAAAATAAACAAAAATTGTTAGAAAGCTGCTTGGAAGAAATGACTATAAGAAGACACATCGTGATATAAGCAGTTTGGAAGAGGACATAGTGTGGTTGCCATGTGAAGGGTTGGAACACTTCTCCATGGGGACAGTGATAGGAAGACCCGGTATAATGCTGATCATAGCAGCACTCCCATTTCCAAGAATGGAGCACTTCATCCATCTCCTGCCTTCTCTCTCAGTAGACTTTGTGAGTGCGCAAACCAAGTGGAGAAAGACAGTCAAGAGAGAGGGAACAGCATGTGAAAAGGAAATGTGTAAAACAAGGCAGTTAAGGAACTGTAAGTGGTTAAATGTTACTGGAGAAGAGAAGATAGGAGACAGGTTAAAAATGAGACTGGAACTGTAGACAAAAGCCATGTTATGAAAGAGCTGATGAAACCTTCTCTAGACCTAGGACTTAATGTGACTAGCAATGGAGAGCAAATCATTGGCTTTAACAGGGCAAGCAATATGATCAAGTTTGAATTTCAGAGAAAACTTTGGAACACTATGGAGGCTTGATTGGAGCAGGATATGACTCCAGACAGATCAGTGAGGAGGTCATTGTTAGCAATCAGACACATTTTTTTGGCCTATTAAATTACCATTTTTAAAAAAGAAAAAGAATATCCTGGCGGTAAGATATACATTGGTAAATGTCTAAAAAGCTATTTGCAATAATGTAAGTAAAGAAACTCAGAAATAATACTGAAAAAGTTTATGCCCTTTGACTCAATAATTCTATCTGTAGGAATCTACAGCAAAAGAATAGAGATGCAGACAAAAGTGTACGCTCAGTGACATTCCTTCTTTCAGTCTTATTTCTTAAAAACTAGAAACCACTTTCATGTCCAATCAAAAAAGCAACAAATAAATGAAATATGTCACTGCTATTTAAAATTGTTTTTAAAAATATTCAGTGACATGGAAAAGTGCCCAAAGATTGTTAATTGAAAAGGCAGAGCACAAAATTAAATATATGTTAAGAGTGCCTTCTTCAGAAAAGTGTATGCATTTAAAAACCGGAAAATACACAAATATATATCGAATCACAGCTAATCTCTGGGTGGTGCAATTGTGAGTGATTTTTATTTTCATCTTTTTTTATCTTTTTTTATTTTTCGATTCTCTGTTATGAACATGTACTGCTTTTGCAGACAACCGTTAGGTTGAACCATTTGAAATTGCCTGCTACAGACTGAATTTTTTCCCACCTTCCCCAAAAAGTATGTACGTTGAACCCTAGCTCCCGGTGTGACGGTATCTAAAGATGGGACCTTGGGAAATAATTAGGTATAGATGAGGTCATGAAGGTGGAACATTCATGATGGGATTAGTGTTTTTATAAAAAAAAGGAAGAGGTCGTGTGAACATACCGGGAGATAGCAGCCATCTACAAGCCAGGAAGAGAGCCCTTACCAGAACATGACCATGCCAGCGCCCTGATCACAGACTTCTAGTCTCCAGAACTGTGAGAAAATAAATCTCTGTTGTTTAAGCCAGTCCATGATATTTTGTTATGGCAGCCCAAGCTGACTAATACACTGCCAAAACTGACTTCAAAAATGACAATTCCATATGAATTAACCTGCATAAAAGAGAAATGAAATAAAAAGAGACAGTCATTGAAAATGCCCTGGCAATAGATGCTAAGGGCCAGAACCAAAGCAACAATAATAAGATAAGAAGAACAAAGAAGCAAATGACATTAAGATGGTAGATTCTGTAACTTGGTGATGGACGGGATTGATAAAACAGTACTGGTGATTCAGGAACAGATCTAGAACATGAGTCCAAAGTTTTTACACTAAGAAATTGAGTGATGGTAGTGGTACTAGTCAAGACAAGGGATAACCAGAAAAATCTGTTTGGTAGCTAGCCTCTGAGACAGTCCCAATAATCCCCACCTCCTGGTATCCACAGCCTTGAGTACTCCCCTTCCTCGTCTACAGGCTGGTCAGTATTCTGCCTCATTTACAGTATTGCTGAAGTTATGTTTCACAGAGATGAACATTCACCCTGGGAAAAAAGCCAACTGCTGTGTTCGGACATGGGAGCCTATGGATAGACGTATGTGTGGAGGAGCTGAAGTATCCAGTCAACAGCCAGCAAGGAACTGAGGTCTGACAACAACCTCATGAGAGAGATGGGAAGCAGGTCCTGCAGCCCCAATCAAGCCTTGCAGTTGCTGACACCTTGACTGCAACCTCATGAGAGATGCTGAGCCACATCATGAGGCTAAGCTGTGCCCAGACTTCTATCCCACAACAGCTATGAGATAATAAATGTTTGTTTTAAGCCACTATTTTGGGAGGTAATTTGTTACAGATAATTAGATAACTTCAGTTGTCTCTCGGTATCCATGGGGGATTGGTTCCAGGACCCCTGAAGACACCAAACTCCATGAATACTCAAGTGTCTTATATAAAATGATATAGTATTTGCATATAACCTACACACATCCTCGCGTATACTTTAAATCATTTCTAGATTACTTATAGTACCTAATGCAATGCTTACGCATCACTTCATTCATATGGAATCAGCACAGTATTTGGCACAGAGCAAATTGTTTTCTGGAACTTAGTGGAATTTTTTTTTTTTGAGATAGGTTCTCACTGTTGCCCAGACTGGAGTGCAGTGGCACAATCATGGTTCACTGCAGCCTCGACCTCCTAGGTTCAAGTGACCCTCCTGCCTCAGCCTCCTGAGTAGCTAGGACCACAGCGTGTGCTACCATGCCCAGATAATTTTTAAATTTTTTTTGTAGAGAGAAGGTCTCACTATGTTGCCCAGCCTGGTCCTGAACTCCTGGGCTCAAGCTGTCCACCTGCCTCAGCCTTCTAAAGTGTTAGGATTACAGGCATGAGACACCGTGCCCAGCCTTTTTTCCCAAATATTTTTTATCTGCAGTTGCTTGAATTTATGGATACAGAAACCACAGACATGGAAGACCAACTGTAATACAATCAGTTTCGATTAATATGCTCATCTGAAGAGTTGAATATTCCTGAGGGCAGCAATCACGTCTTCATATTTAAAGCCTCTTACTGTATGTGGCACATGGTCTACATTCAATAAATACATATTACAGGCTGGAAAGGTAGAAAAGGAGACCGTAGACCCTGGTAAAGCAGTTTGGACACTTCCTGGTGGGGACCCACTAATGGGTCATAAGGTTGTTTGAAAAGAAATGTGGTGAATGATTTTTGTGCTTGATACTACCTCAAGAACTTGTATTGCTTATAAGTGTACTTTAATAATCTTACATGTTTTAGAGGCCTATAAATCCCAAAATACTCCAAATTGTAGAGTTCTAAACCTGCAACTCATTTTCTTTTATAAAACAAACTTTGGAAAAGTGTGGTCTTTAACATTTTTATCTATAGAAAGCTTTAGCACGACTTTTTCTAAATTCATTTTCATATCTTAGATAATTTGTAGCTAGCAATTTTGTACTAGCTTTCCTTTTTACTTTGGACTATTTCTGACTTGGATTTAAAGCCTAGAGTTAATGAAATTTAAACTTTCACAGGACATTTTATCAATAATATAATGTAATAATCAATCCAAGAAAATTCTATCTTCTGAGCTTTATCCATAACTGTTCTTTATTTTTCTGTAAACAACTGATTGATGCCATTAATGCTTGGACACACGTTAGAACCAAGGAGAAGTAGAATATATAATAAAAAAGCACCAGTCCATTCAAACCTGAGTGTACTGATAATGATGCCTGGTCTCTATGATGTAGTTTGTTGCTGAAATAATTCCATAAATACACACACACACACACACACACACACACACGCACACCACTTCAGGTTTCACAAAAGCAACTCATACTCTTTACATCACAATGGACTCAATGAAAATTAAAGGGAATTCATGAGACTCCAGAAATAGAGTATACCTGGTGAGAATAAAATCAGAAAAGTCTGGGGTGCTCTTCAGAGCTCTTATTAAAAGTAATAACGGAACGTCTTGCATTTTAGCTAAATGTAAGCAAAGTTCACATGAAACATTGGTCTCCAGATAGAACCACCAAAGCTCAAGAAGAGGCAGGAAGGCTAAGGAGTTAATCCATTGCACATCTGAGAAGAGATTGGACCTTGCAACTCTTTCTCATTTACTGTAGAGTGTAGTTTCCTTGATATGCCCTCAGCCACCCAACTCTCATAACTCTTGCTTCAGATACACCTAATTAGGCACGGCAAATAAGAGTTTCCCTCCCAGGAAGTGTCTGGTTTTTCCTTATTTTACATCATTTCATAATTCACTTTGATACTCCTCAGACTGCTTCCATGTAATTTGCAACTTTCAAATATTGGAAGTTAGTTAGCTTTGCCATGTAGATTTCATTTAACTAAATCATATTCAGATCATTTTACCTCCTTTAAAAAGAAGCAGCAAGAAAATCTTTGACCTTATATCTTAACAATAATTAAGATATCATCTCCAATATTTTACTGTAGAAAATACAATAAATAGAATAAGAATTTATGCAACACATTTATTCACACTGAAAAGCAAATAACAGGCTATTCCTCATCTTTCTGTTGCAGTTACTTAGAAGGACTCCTTGCTGTGTGACCTTTAGAAAAACATTGAACTTTTCTGTGCCTTGTTTTCCCAATCTACAATAGGATAATAGTTCCTACCTTGAGGATTAACTGGGATTAATTTAAGATTATCTGAGATTATCTGACTCTCTCATGAAAACATAGATGACAGAATTTGTAATATTTCCCAGGCATGAATAGAATCATTTTGATTTCCTTTTTCAAAAAGATTTTATATTTCTTATTTCATTTGTGCTTAACCACTGAAAACAACTATTATGAAAAGGTTGTATTGAATTGTTCTTTTTACATTTTCTTATGCTTTTTTATATTTGCTTTTTATGTTTTTATTTTTTAACTTCTGTGGGTACATAGTAGATGTATATATTATCTAAGGGGCACAAATAGGTTTTGATACAGGCATGCAATATGAAATAACCACATCATGGAGAATGGAATATCCATCTCCTCAATATCTCTCCTTTGCGTTACAAACAATCCAATTACACTTTTTAAGTTATTTTAAAATGTGCAATTATGTTTTTATTGACTATCATCACCCTGTTGTGCTATCAAATAGTAGGTTTTATTCATTCTTTCTAACAATGTTTGTACCCATTAACCATCCCCACTTCCCTGTCCAGCCCCCCACTACCCTTCCCAGCCTCTGGTAACCCTCCTTCTACTCTTTATGTCCATGAGTTCAATTGTTTTGATTTTCAGATTCCACAAATCAGTGAGAATATGTAGTATTTTTCTTTCTGTGTCTGGTTTATTTCAATTAACGTGATGATCTCCAGTTCTATCTATGTTGCTGCAAATGACCGAGTCTCATTTTTTATGGCTAATTAGTACTCCATTATGTATATGTACCACATTTTCTTTATCCATTTATCTGTTGATGGACACTTAGGTTGCTTTCAAATCTTAGCTATTGTAAACAATGCTGCAACAAACACAGGAATGCAGATATCTCTATGATACACTGATTTCCACTCTTTGGGGTATATACCTACCAGTGGGATGGCTGGATCATATGGAAGCTCAGTTTTTAGTTTTTTTGAAGAACTTCCAAACTGTTCTCCATAGTGGTTGTACTAATTTAGATTCCCACCAACAGTATACACAGGTTCCCTTTTTTCCACATCCTTCCCAGCATTTGTTATTGCCTTTTGAATATAAGTCATTTTAATTGGGGTGAGATGATACCTAATTGTAGATATGACTTGCATTTCTCTGATTATCAGTGATGTTTATCACTTTTTGATATGCCTGTTTCCCATTTACATGTCTTCTTGTGAGAAATGTCTATTCAAAATGTTGCCCATTTTTAAATCAGATTATTAGATGTTTTCCTATAGAGTTGTTTGAGCTTCCTATATATTCTGATTATTAATCCCTTGTCAGATGGAGAGTTTGCAAATTTTTTTCTCCCATTCTGTGGGTTGTCTCTTCACTTTGCTGATTGTGTCCTTTGCTGTGCAGAAGCTTTTTAACTTGATGTGATTCCATTTGTCCATGTTTGCTTTGGTGATCTGTGCTTGTTGGGTATGGCTCAAGTAATTTTTCTTCAGATCAATGTCCTGGAGATTTTTTCAAGTGTTTTCTTATAGTAGTTTCATAATTTGAGGTCTTGGATTTACGCCTTCAATCTACTTTGATTTGATTTGTGTATATGGTGAGAGATAGAGGTCTAGTTTCGTTATTCTGCATATGGATATCCAGTTTTCTTTGCATCATTTATTGAAGAGATTGTCTTTTCCCCCAGTGTATGTTCTTGGCATCTTTGTCAAAATGAATTCACTGTAGGTATATGGATTTGTTTCTGAGTTCTCTATTCTGTTCCATTGGTGTAGATGTTTGTTTTTAATGACAGTACCATATTGTTTTGGCCACTATAGCTCTGTAGTATAATTTGAAATCAGGTAATGTGATTCCTCCAGTTTTGTTCTTTTTGCTTATGATACCTTTGGCTACTCTGGGCCTTTTGTGCCTCCAAGATATTTTAGGATTGTTTTTTCTATTTCTGTAAAGAATGTCATTGATATTTTGATAGGGATTGTATTGAATCTATAGATTGCTTTGGGTAGTATAAACATTTTAGCAATATTGATTCTTCCAATCCATCCATGAACGTGGAATACTTTTTCATTTTTTGGTGTTCTCTTCAATTTCTTTCATCACTGTTTTGTAGTTTTTATTATAATGAGCTTTCACTTCTTTGATTAATTCTCAGATATTTAATTTTATGTGTGGCTACTATAAATTGGAGTACTTTTAAAATTTATTTTTCAGATTGTTCACTGTTGACATATAGAAATGCTACTGATTTTTGTATGTTGACTTTGTATCCTGCAACTTCACTGAACTTGTTTATCAGTTCTAATAGTTTTCCTGTGGAGTGGATTGTTTTTAGATTTTGAATTATAAACAGTTACTGAGTTGCAACATTCCTAAATGCAACAGGCAACACCACGAGAGGTGGTGTACAGGCATACATGTGTGTGCACACATGTGAATATATATATATTTAGATATCTGCATCTATATATATGGAAAATACCAGCAACAGTATGTGATAAAGAAAGGCAAATATATTTACATTGAGGCAGATTACTTGTACATTTATGTATTTTGTTGTTCTGGTTTGAAGAAGACATGGTTATTCATATACGCAACCATGGCTAAGAAAAAACATTGTGCATCTTAGGACTCGTGACCTGCCCTTCAGTGCCAAAGCAGCAGCTAGTGCCGGCAGTTATTCCTCTGACTCTGCTCTTTACAGGCTTACTTCCCACTTTCCTGAAACAAAGTTTGAGCTGAATTCATGTAGGCAGAAAAGGGAACTCAAAGAGTTCAGGCTCTCACATCTCTTTGACTTGCCTTCAAATCCAAACTCTGCCACTTCCTAGCTGTGAAACCATGGCTAAGTTGACTTCTTTGAGGTCATTTTACCCCCTGGCGAAATAGGAATCTTGAGAGTACCTACTGTAATGAGGAATGAATGAGATAACATACGTAAAACACAGAGCCTAGCACATAGCAGGCACTTAAAATGTTGTTGTTGGGTTTTGTTTTGTTTTTTTTTTTAGAGTTGGAATTTCATGCTGTCACCCAGGCTGGAGTGCAGTGGCACAATCACAGGTCACTGCAGCTTCAAACTCCTGGGCTCATGCAATCCTCCCACCTCAGCCTCACAAGTAGCTGGGACTACAGATACACACCACCATCACTGGCTAATTTTTAAGAGTTGGGGTCTTACTTTGTTACCCATGCTGATCTGAAGCCATCTTCCCACCTTGGCCCTCCAAAGTGTTAGAGCCAGGTGCACTACACCACACCTGGCAAATTATTATATTTTAAACTTTAACAGAGACAGTCTTACCATGTTGCCCAGGCTGTTCTTCAACTCCTGGCCTCAAGTGATCCTCTTGACTTCTCAAAGTGCTGAGATTATAGGCATGAGCCATCACGCCCGGCCAAAATGTTGATGAGTCTTGTATGAGACAGGATACAGGCTCCAGCTGCTGCAGTGAATAACAAATACCCAAATATTAAAAAGGCATAAACAAAACAGAATTTCATTTCTTCTCACTCAGAACTGATATGGCAGCTCTATGGTGTCAGACACTCAGGCTCCATTTATCTTATTACTTTGCCATAATCTACAGGTGGCTTCCCTGTGACTCTAAGATGGCTGCTCCAGTTTCTGCCATCTTATTCACACCTCAGCAATGGGAGGGCAGAAACAGGGAAGGTAGTTATTCGTTGATTCTTTCCTGGCTATTTTTGCATAATAATCAAAAAATTTAGTGACATTAAACAATTAATCATCTCTCATGGTTTCTGAGGAACAGGAATTTGGAAAGGGCACTCCTAGGATGGTTTTTCTCTGCTTCACAATGTCAGGATCTCATCTGGCAAGATTTGAATGTTGGGGATGAATCAATGGCTGACGGCTGTCGCCGTCTGTAAGGCTTCCTTAACTCACATGTCTGATGGTGGAAGCTGGTTATGGTCTTTGACTCCAGCTGAGATTGTTAGCCAGAATACCTACATGTGGCCTCTCCATGTGGCTACTTGGGCTTCCTAACTGAATGATGTCTGGGTTCTGAGAGAGAGCCACCTAAAGAGAACCAAGTGAAAGCTTCAGCACCTTTTTACAACATAGCCTTAGAAGTCAAACAGGGTCCCTTCTACTGCTCACAAACCTGCCCAAATTCAGAAGGGTCATAAACCTCACCTCTCAATAGGTGGAGTGTCAGAGTCACAGTGTAAAAATAATCACGTGGGATGGAAGATTGTAGGGTTTATTTCTGGAAAGTACAATCTGTGCTAATTTCACCTGTGATTGATGTAGCAACTTCATTGTAGGAGTTATTTCTTCAGTCATATTTTGAATGGATATTTTTTGAGTGTTACAAGATGCTAGGCACCATTCTAGGCTCTAGGGATACAGTAGTGGGCAAAACAAAGTCCCTGCCCTCATCATAATTGTATTCTAGTCGAGGAGACAGACAATAAATAAATGTTACAAACACCACTGGGTAGTGATGAATACTGTGAAGAAATTCAAACAGACTAAGGGTGCAGAAAATGACACAGTGTCAATGTTATTTAGAGAGCATGGTGAAAAAAAAGGCTTTTCTAAGGAGGTGATGTAGGAACAGAGATCTCAGTGGTTACATGGACCAGCCATGCCAGAGCTGAAAGAAGAGCACAATGAGCAGAGGGAACTGCCCAAGTACAGATTTGAGATGGAATAGGCTTGGGTTGTTCACAGCACAGCAATAAAACACGTGCAACCAAGGACGGATGCCACGGTTCACGTCAGTAGTCCCAGCACTTTGGGAGACCAAGGTGGGTGGATCACCTGAGGTCAGGAGTTGGAGACCAGCCTGGACAACATGGGAAAATCCTGTCTCTACTAAAAATACAAAAATTAGCCGGACATGGTTGGGGGCGCCTTTAATCCCAGCTACTTGAGAGGCTGAAGCAGGAGAATTGCTTGAACCTGAGAGGCGGAGGTTGTAGGGAGCCAAGATCGCGCCACTATACTCCAGCTTGGGTGACAGAGCAAGACTCTGTCTCAACAAACAAACAAACAAAAATGTGACTGGGAACATTAGACCAAGATAATGAATCTTGATTTTTTTTTTCCAAGGCATTTTTAACGCAGTGAAAGTGATGAAGCATATATATATATGTGTTCATTTTGGTACCTGTGTGGAAAACAGATTGTGTAAGAGGGTAAGAATGAAAGTAGAGGTTATTTCCATATCCAGGCAAAAGGTAACAATAGCTAGACTAGGAGAGTAACACTGGAGACGGGAGGAAGTAGCCAGATCTTCAGCAGGACCTGCTGATGGATTGGATGTGTAGTGTGAAAGAAAGCGGGGCATAGAGGATGACTGTTAGGTCTGAGGATCTGGTTTGCATTGGATGTTTCCTCAGCACCCTAAAGCTAGAGGCAGTACGGTACAGTGATTCATATCCCTTGACAGAGACTTGGGGTCAAAGCATAAAGACTGAGATGCTCCAGCAGTGATCTTGAGCTCCTCCCCTCCCCGCAGTCCAAGGGCAGAATTGGCCCCATGTGCTGAAGTTTAGCTAGCAGGGGAGGATTAAGCTTCTCAGATGAGGAGAGAGGAAGGCAGCAGGAGGGTGGGAAGCAGGAGTGTTGCAGGTCATTTTTGCAGTAGCAGTGGCACGAGGGAATCAGGCACTCCCAGAGCAAAGCACAATGGAGTCTTGAGGAAATCAGGCCTGGTAATTCCCTCAGAATCACAGCTTTTACTTCTTTTATGCCAGGCACCCAGTGGGCACTCCCTAAACACCATTAACCACAAACATGATGTTGTTGACTGGGCAGCACTGCCACTCATTTGACCAATTATTTATGATCATTCAGCTAATTTCTCACTCTTGTTAATAGTCTTCAATTTTACTGCAAACATAGTTAGGGCACACCAAGGCCAATGGTTTACCACCACAGAAATAGATCTCACCTACCACTGGATGCCTTTATGCACTAAATTGATGGCTAACAGACCCACTAACAAAGTTCCAGGCAGGGTTCCCCTGCCCGCAGATGTAGACAGTTGTAGAAAAAGTCAGTAGACTGGAGTCAGTCCTACCAGTGAAGGATGGAGATGACATCCTCATTCTTAGCAAATTTAGTCCACCTGCTTCTTCCTCACCACTGTATTATAACCTTCATATATATATATACACACACAAGTGTATATATATGATTAGTTTGCATTATAACTTTTATACACACACATACACATATATGTATATGATATAGTTTGAATATATGTCCCCGCCACATCTCATGTTGAATTATAATCCCCAGTGTTGGAGGTGGGGCCTGGTAGGAGGTATTTGAATCATGGGAGTGGGTCCCTCATGGCCTGGTGCTGCCTTCGTGATGGTAAGACCATTCTCATGAGATCTGGTTGTTTAAAAGCGTGTGGCACCTCCCCCTCAACTCTCTCTCTTGCTCATGCTTTTGCCATGTGAAGTGCCCACTCCTACTTTGATTTCCGCTATTAGTAAAAGCTCCTGAGGTCTCCCAAGAAGCTAAGCAGATGCTGGCACCATGCTTGCACGGTCTGCAGGACTGTGAGCCAATTAAACCTCTTTCCTTTATAAATTACCCACCCTAAGATATTTTATTATAGCAATGCAAGAATGGCCTAATACCACACACACACACACACGTTTCTTTTCAAATCTCAATTCATTCAGAAGAGCAGTCTTCTTATTTTTGCTCTTTCTCTTTCTCCCATCATCTTATGTTTCATATGCAAGTCAAATTGAGAAAAAAGGTTTGAAATTACATCTTTATCCAAAGTCATAGAATTGAACTTTTCTTCTTTAGAAGGTCTATTTTCCACTTTCTGGAGTTTCCCCTAGGATTTATTTCTTCAGTATAGTTATGGAATGTTTTTTATTGATATCAAAATATTTTGCAACTTAGAGCCTACACATGTAACTATCCTTCTCCACCAACCCCGACCGATAGAAAACAAAACTATGACAAATGTAAATCCAAAATAAATACTAAGGACAAGCTGGCTTCCCTTTGTATCACACTGCACCCAATCACCTCCACCCCAGACTCTTTAACTCACGCATAACCTGGGAAAGCGATCTCTCAATAATAATTCCAGAACACATTTAGAGCAAGAAAAGAATGGTGAATTCTCTAAATAATAATATTCAGAGCCAAGTGGAAGAACATTTTGGATAACTCAAACACCCTTGATTAGTACATCTGATCAATATTTGACTTACATTTCTTTGAGACATTTAACCTATAGATTTTCTTTCCTACCTTAAAGATCTGTCAAACACAATTTTGTAAAACCATCCTATGTGTGACAGGTAATCCCAGGACTTTCTCCAAAATGTGGTGCTCTGAGCCTTTTTTCTAGGGCTTCGCTAGGCTCCATTTAACTGTTTCTATTTTTATTTCTAAGTCATCAATGAAGGGATGACTTATTAAAACAGATTTATTATATATTTTGGAGTGAGTAAACAACTTACTATTCTGTAATCTTAGAGACTAACGACTCGGTTATTTTAACAAATTGAGACTCTAGTTCTCACTCTCTCCTTAACTTCCCTGTTACCTAAGAAGTCCCTCTTATCAACTCTACTAAACTCTCACAGAAGGAGGTCAAGAACCCAGGGGGAATATAGGACCTCAAAACCCAAGTCCAGTGGAAGACTTTATCCTGAGGACAGAGGGGACCCAAGGTGGGTTTCAAGGGAAAGGGCAGGGCCAGAGTTGGGGATGGAATACTCAAGGCCTGAGTCCCCAAGAGACTCTAAGTCTCACTTTATTTATCAATTGCATGTCAAAATAACAGTAAACTGAAGGAAAAACACACAACATCAAATCATACTTTCCTCAGACTGATTGTTGTGATTTTAAATGTGTTCAAAATGTTTATATTTTTTATATTCTTTCTTTGAGTGTAGACTGGACTTAATGACTTGATTCTTCAACGGATAAAATATGCAGAAGTACCTGCATGTGACTTTCAGGATCAGGTCATAAAATTCATTTCAGTCTCCCCTTTGCTCTCTCATGAAGGCCAGAAATGCCTCCCTAAAATATGAAGGATTGTTGAGCTGAAAACTATTAAGAAGAAATAGATGCAGGAGAGCTCTCTACCCTCCCTCTATCTGTCTGAAAGCAGGACATACATTTACATAGATTTCCCTGCTCTCTACCAGGGAGAACCAAGGTTAACCACTGGCATCAGCTTTAGATACCCAACAGCCAGATGATACCAGAGGAATTAATATTAGCAAGAATTGTTAACAAACTTTTACCTACCATTTGTTTGCCTTCCTCCCAAGTTGCTGCCTGTTAAGACTCCAAGTCCTTTACCCTGTTACTTCTCTACAAATTTACTGTTTTGTTGAAGAGGCTATAGAAGCTGGAATTGAAAGCCACTACTTTAAGAACTATTTATTCCCTGGATGTCTCCCATGCATTTGTGAAATATACACATTAATAAACTTTTCTTTATTTTTCTCTTGTTAATCTGTCTTTTGTAACAGAGGTCCATTCTAGTCATGAACCTATGTGGATTATTATTTTCCCACACAAAGGAAGACACTCAAGCAGCCCTTTGGAGAGGTCCACATGATGAGGAACTGAGGCCTCCTGCCAAAAACCATGTAAACAAACCATCTTGGAAGTGGATCTTCCCGCCCCAGTCAAGATTTTAAATGACTGCAACCCTGGCGAATGTCTTGATGGCAACATCATGAGAGACCATAAACCAGAGCCACCCAGTTAAGCTACTCCGTATCTTGCACCCACAGAAACTGAGATAACAGATGTTTGTTGTTTAACACTGATAAATTTTGGGATGATTTATTACGTGATCAGGAGTTCAAGACCAGCCTGGCCAACATGGTGAAACCCTGTCTCTACTAAAAATACAAAAATTAGCCTGGCATGGTAGTACATGCCCGTAGTCCCAGCTGCTCAGGAGGCTGAGGCAGGAGAATTGCTGGAACCCAGGAAGCAGAGGCTGCAGTGCTCCAAGATCATGCCACTGCACTCCAGCCTAAGCGACAGAATGAGACTCTGTCTCAAAAAAAAAAAAAATTTATTGTGCAGCAATGATAACTAATACAGTGATTGCTTCACAGATGCATTAACCTTTTTTCTATTTGGTAACTGTAAGTTACACTTATATTTTTGTAAGCCCTTGTAATCAGGGCAGTTGATAATTGCACAGAAAACATGTGCAACACTTAATTGACTCAAAAGGATAAGGTAGTCTGTGTATTTTTAAAATAAAAAAAATTTCTGCCAGGTACAGTGACTGACACCTATAATCCCAACACTTTTGGAGGCTGAGGTGGAAAGATCACTTGAGCCCAGGAGTTCAAAGTCAGCCTGGACAACATAGGGAGACCCCATCTCTATACAAAAATTTAAGATTAGAAGGGGATGGTGGTGCATGCCTGTTGTCCCAGCTACTCCTGAGGCTAAGGTGGGAAGGATTGCTTGAGATCAGGATGTCAAGGCTGCAATAAGCTATGATCACACCATCACTGCACTCCAGCATGGGCAACAGAGTAAGACCCTGTCTCAAAAATAAGAAAAAGCTTTTTGAAGTGTCATGTTTCTGATGGAAAATAGTTATAATAATATCATTTATTGAATACTCTTGTATGTGGGCCAATTATTATATTACATTCATATATAACATACTATAAATTATATTATGTTTATATATTACATAATCTATAATTATACTTATATTATAAAATTATCTCATTTCAACCTTATCACAGCTTTCGCAGTTGATATTATTATCATGATTTTATGGAGTAGAAAAGTAAGTTACAGAGAAGATGAGTAACTCGTTAACAAATGGCAAAGTTAGAACTTAAAACTATGTATTGGAAGACTATTTTCTGCTCTTTCTGTGACCACAAAAGTTTCATTTAAAAAAAAATTTTCCACCGGAAAATCATCCAGTAAACATATGTGAACTTTGACTTAAATATGTGTCTTAGACAAAGTATCTCACAATCTTCCCACAGTAATCAAGATCCTAAATTATTATATTATTGTCTTCATCCATTTAGGTTGTTTTTGCATCCTAATTAACACATTAAAATATATCAGATTGATGTGGAAACTGTTAACTCAGCTGCACCCCAAATTTTCCTCCTGTGGTGAAATTCTTTCACATTGTAATGAGTTTACTAGTGCCACTGCTTACCAATCTCATTCTCTATTACTCTCACACAGGCTATAAAAATCTTAGCAAGTTGTTGGGAAAAATTAATTCAAACATCTATATCATTGAAGTTAAGACAATGTTTCTATAAAAATCTGTCTCAATTTTTGAAATAAACTATGTGGAAATACACTTAATCTCAGTCTCCATAGATGTTTTTTTCACCATCAAAATGATCCTTCAGGTAATTTAGGTCAAAATCATGCAATAAAAAGTCAGATGATGGTTAAAATTTTTTTCTCAAACTGTTATAACCTTTTCATATCAAAAGTAACAACGAACAATTGTTTCCTACATTCACAGGTGAATGATTTTCTCTAATTTTTAAAACAAATGACCTAAAATGAATTCTTTCCAGAGAGCTATTTTATATTGTGTTTATTTCTCTAACTACATATATTCTTAATTCAAAGACTAAAAGGATTTTAAAATTTCTTAACAATAGGTCTCATTGTCTTAAGTTTTTTTGGTATGATTCTTCATAGAGGCAGATTTTTTTTCTTTCTCATTTCAATTTGACACTCCAGACTGTTCAATTTGTTGAAAGACAGAAGGCCTAAGAAACACATTAATCTGTTTTTCCAAAACTGTGGAGCTCCTACAGGCTCCTCTTAACATTTGCATAATAAAAAGTACATCTGTAGTGTTTCTGGGAAATAAAAATTTTTCCCAATTTAGCTATTAGGAAATCTTTTTCTACACTTTTCTTTACAAAAGAACTTAGTAACTGGGAGATCAAGCAAAGAAAATCCAATTATTACATAGTTTTCTCTATTCTTTTACTTACAATTGGTCCTTGAAGGACACCTTTTATCTTACATCTTGCTATAGAATTGTTTGTATAAATGCCTTATTTTCTTCCCCAGTAGATTATAACCAGTGATAAGCAGACGTATTTCTTCAAATGTTTGACTCTTCTTTAGGTCCTAACCAAATTTCTTAATGTAAGTATCTCTCAAAAAGGTCTTTTATGGGACTTTCAGCCCCATAAGACTTCAGACACAGTGTTAACAACAACAAAAAAATGGCTTTGGTCTTCATATGAAAACTGAAATTTGTCACTTATCCATTCTTTGAAGGTATCTATGATATATCATATTAATTGGTTCCAATTCTTCTCTCTCCTGGGATAGAATATAAGAAGTTTTACAATTCTCTCCCAGTATAAGTGAAACATATTTCCTCTGCCTTGTTGATATAAGACTTGTTTTCTGACATGCTTGCTTTGGCCAATGAAATGTTAATGGAGGCCTTCAATGTGCTTGCACAGTTTGATTTGCCTCTTTCATTCCTGCTGTTCACATGAGAGGAGCATGCTGCAGATAGTTGCTGTTCAAATGGGAATGAGAGAAATGTGGAATAAATTTGGATCCAACATGTAGGGTTGATTCGAGTTCAGCTGGTGCCAGCCAAGCACAACAGAACCCTAGCCAAATGTAGATTTATGAGCAAAACAAAATTAAATGCTTGTTATTGTAAGACACTGATGTTTGAGGGTAGTTTGTTACACAGCATTATTGCAGTAATGGCTGTCTATTACAGTGTCCGTGTCCCTTACCCCATTAGTTCTCCTATCTTTGTTGAAAAGCTTAAGTAAGTTAATACATTTCAGGCACTCAGTAAGTGTTGGTTGTTGTTACTCTGCTGTCTTATGAATATCAGCTATAAATTGAGAGATAAAGACCCCAACTGTCCAAAAACATTCTGCCCCCTACTCTGTCACAGTAGTGCCATCCACTCATACTTACAATATGGTATAGTAGATGGCACAGTTGATTTCAGAGACAAATGAATTTCATTACAAGAAAACTTGTTTCTAGTACAGAAAAAAATTTGAGACCAGCCTCATCTGCTGAGAAGTAGATTTCTTGAAATCACAGGCAAGCACGTTCTGTAGTGGAAACAGGAAGGTTAAAAGGTAGATCGTGGCCTAATTAATATGGCCTGATTAATTATTAATTCAGCTTTGAAAATCTATCTACAAAAACCAAAGAGTTAATTTCTACCCTAGCTGTGCACAAAGACTTAACTCCATACTATCGCAGCATTATTTTGGAAGTAAAAATGTTGGAAACAACATAAATGCACAGTAGGGAATTAATTAAGTAAATTTGGATATGGATATTCAATGGGATAGTATGAAGCCATATTACTTTGCTGTTATAGAAAAATATTAAATAATAGGGAAAGATGTCCACTATATGTTGCTTAAATGGAAAAAAATAGAATTACAAAATGATAATTGCTGTTTGATTCCATCTTTTAAGAAAATACGTACTTAACAATGTGAAAAGATAGTCAATCACACATATTTAATGGAAATGCAAATCAAAACCACATCAAGAACCATTTTCATGTATCAGATTGTGACAGACCCAGAGTTTGGTAACGTTGTTGGGTGAGATGCTGAGGAAAAAGACATGATCGTCCATTGCTCACGGTAACTGTAAATTAGCATAACTTGTATGGAAAATGACAGGGCAATAGCTATTGAAATTGCATACACGTATTTTTTGACTCAGCAATTTTAGATTCAAATTCTAGAATTTCAAATTTCAAATTCTACAAATATATCCCAAAATACACTTATTATGTGCAAAACACAAGGTGTCTTAGGTTGGTTGCATGCCCTCCAAATTCTATGTTGAAATCCTAAGCTACGCTACCTCAGAATGTGACCTTATTTGCAGATAAGATCTTTACAGAGGGAGTCAAGGTAAAACGAGGTCATTAGGGTGGATCCTAATCCATTATGACTGGTGTCCTTATAAATACAGGAAATCTGGACACAGAAACACAATCAGAGAAAGAAGACAATGTGAGAAGACAGACCTGAAAGATGGTCATCTATAAGCCAGGGAGAGAGACCTGGAACTAGATCCTTCTAGTTCTGAGACTTCTAGCCTCAGAACTGTGATATAATAAATGTCTGTGGTTAAAGCCACCTAGACTAAGGAACTTTGTTGGGACAGCCCTAGCCAACTAATACACATCACAGAATTCTCTCATCACAGAATTGTGAAAAGAGAAGATTGGAAGCAACCTAAATAACCATTAATGGAGAACTGGTTAAGTAAATTAAGGGTATAATGAATTTACGTGTGTGTGTCTGTACACATATATTCATTTGTTGAATACCATACATCATTTTAAAAAGAAAATGCTTTTTGAATTTATACAGAAATAGCTCCAAGACGGATAGTTAAATGAAAAACCAAGACACAGAACAATATGAAGTCTGGGCACAGTGGCTCAATCCTGTAACCCCAGCACTTTGGGAGGCCAAGGTGGGCGGATCACTTGAGGTCAGGAGTTCAAGACCAGCCTGGCCAACATGGTGAAACTGTTGTCTCTACTAAAAATACAAAAATTAGCTGGATATGGTGGTGGGGTGGGTGCCTATAGTCCCAGCTACTCAGGAGGCTGAGGCAAGGGAATAGCTTGAACCCAGGAGCCAGAGCCTGCAGTAAGCTGAGATGGTGTCACTCGCTGCACTCCAGCCTGGGCAACAGAGTGAGACTCTGCAAAAAAAAAAAAAGAATATTATACCATTTAGGTGTCAGGAGAAGAAAAATATACACACATAGTTATTTGAATCTACTTAGAATATCTCTGCAAAATCACAGAACATTGAAATCTCTGTGGAGAGGAACTGGACAGCTAAGGTTCTGAGAAAGGAAGATTTTTCACTTTCTAATCTTTTTACTTTTTGAATTTTGTACCATAAGACTGCACTACTTATTCAAGAATAATTTGTGTTTTGTGCATATGTATATACATCTAGTAGAGAAATTAACTGAAAAATTATAAACACATACACATAATCTTAGGGCAGTAACAGAAAAGGTTTTTACTCTTATCTCCTTTTTGCTTTAAGTATTACCTTTGCAGTTAGAAAATTTACTACATTTTTAAACATATTATACCATTCAAGGATAGGAACATAGAGACAATAAAAAGAGAATTGTCTTGTTTTGCTTTGCTTTTTAATCAACATGGTAGGAAGTACATTAATAGAAGGACCTTAGAGAGAAGCTTCCAGCTGAGAACCAGAAAACAAAAGCAATATTAAGTAATTTTCATGGTTATCTTAACTTCCACATACTAAGTCAAGGAGAATTACTTTCTTTCAACAGATGCAAATGCAACAGCCTATTTTAATTCACTAGCTTGAAATATAAAACTCATCATTCATTGGGATGCCATTAAAATAAAGCCTACATGTGTCTACTCTGAGATTCAGTCTTCAGTAATAGTCCACCACTATAATTGTGAATAATCAGGTGCCTTACCTTCATATGTAGACTATCATTAACTACATTATATCTGAAAGACTGTCTCTCAGAGGAGAGAAATGAAATTGATGATAGGTGTTTGAGCCCTTATCAGTTTATTAATAAACTAGCAAACCCCTGTGTATAATGGATAACACCATAGGGCTAACTGAGCTAAAGACAGCAATGATACTATTGTACTTGAAGCAAAACCACTCCTATAGGCATGCTCAAAGATAAACCATGAAAAAGAACGCCCTGAATAATGTGAATTGTAATGTTGACTTTGAAAAGATTTCATTTTTCTATAGGATAATCTGGGTCAGCAATAAACCTTTATAGATTTAATAGTATTAAAGGAAAGAAATTGCTTATACAAAAAGGCTGCGCATTTTCTATTCTCTTGATTTTACAAAGCAGACAACATATCATTCATAGCCTCATATTTATCTTTAATATGCGGCTATTCAAGAATGAGGTAGTTCCAATGGGTTTTTCATTTGCTGGGTTAAAAATAAAATCTTGTCAAACTCAGTGGAGAATTTACAGAGCACTGGATAAGATTGGTTTTGCATTACAGGTGGATTTAACATCCCAATTTTTTGAGTCAGATCCAAACACTTCTCAGTTTTTATTCTTCTCCCCATATAGCAGGTGGGATAAAATTCTTGGCTCTGCTTCAGAAGAGAAATAATACATTGGTATTTTGTGATGGGCCTTAAAGAGGAACACTGAGGTAAAATCATATCTCCATAATTTTCATCATTATGAAAAATGTTAAAGTATCTCAGTAGTGGATACTCCCAGAAATTACCTTGGGCAACAGGAAGAAGATATTCCTAAGTACCCACTGCTGACCCCTTTGACGATTTTAAAATATGAGTGCAACTTCTTTAACACTTCTCCCATGAGAAGTGGGGTCTATGTCCCCTCCCCTTGAATCTGGACTGGTCTTAGCAACCAGTAACCAAGAGAATGCAGTGAAAGCGATGCTACATAATCCTGAGGCTAAGTGAGAAAAGTCCATGCAGACTATTCTGTGTTTTCTTGGCATGCTCACACAGGGGGACAGCCAAGCACCATGTAACACATCCGATTACCCTGAGACCACCATGCTGGAAATGCCATGGTAGTCACATCCGCTGCAGCCATGTGAGTAAGCCATTCTCATGTGAGGATGCCCTGCCTAGTAAAGCTTCCAAATGACTGCAGCCCTGAATGACCCCTGACCCCATGGGAGATCCCAAATGAGAGCAGGTCAGACAAGCCCTTTCCTAATTCCTGACCCTCTAAACAGTGAGCAAAATAAAATGGTTATTTATTTTAAGCTACTTAATTTGGGTAATTTTTACATAGCCATAATAAACAATCCTAATCATAATAGAGATAATGTGTTATCCTATTAATGTCTCTAAAATCTAGGATCAGCAAACAACCTTTATTCCTTAAAAAGTAGCATCTTTCCAACCTGCTCTCATACTTCCAGGTTCTCAATATCACACTGATAGTCAAATCTAGAGTTTAGACTAAGCTAATAAAGATTGGCCTGAGATGCCAGTAACTTCAAGAACAATTGTTCGTCTCATTTACCATCCCATACAATGGATCATTCATGAAAGCTGAACAAATGCTACTTTAGCAGAAAATTGGCACAGAGAAACACGTTATTCAGGACACACTGAAGGGTCTGAGACTATTGACTACATAGAAACACTTCTCTTGAGCACAAACATTATACTCACGTCTTTTCTTATTCTTAAACATTTTTCATTCTCTGTATTATTCATGTGCAGGATAAAGTTTTGTTTTTTGTATTGTCACCAAAGCACAGCCATTTCTAAGGCTAGTAACACAGGACACATCTAAAGATGGCAGAGTTTATTATAAAACTTAGTGAATGGTCCACAGTTCATCCACATAACTGATTGTTGCAGGACATTTAAAGCCCGAAACTGAAATTTATTCTACATAAAAATGAGATGATTCAATAGATTCAATGAGCTTCAGTTCTCACTTGATTTGCCAATGAAGCCAAGAACTTCCTGAGATGGGTGAGCATTTTCAAATGATAAATGACAGAGCACCTTGACCACATCCATTTAGATAACCTCCACATGGCATTAGGATGAACTCAAGCAAAACAGACTGAATTTTGCAGTTCTGGGTCTGGTTCACTCATGACACTTGTCTTATCATAATGATAACTTCTCAAGCAGATAAGCAGGGGAGCCCTACCCGTACCTCAGCTAAGGAGTGATTTTAAGATTCTTTCCTGAGTTGTAATATTCTGTGTGAATAATGTGATGTTCTGTTGCAAAGAAAATTCAAATTTCTTCCTTACAGACATTTTAATGATTTTCAATCACCTAACCTCTTCCTAGATCACTTTCTCTATATATCAGGTGAAATTCAAGTCATTGCTTATAAGCAATTATTCAAAAGTATTCAAAAGAAGAAACCTAATAAAAATTATAAATTAGTTTTAGTAATTGGGAGCATTTAAATAAAGAGCCCTGTATGATATCAATTGCACGCCCCATACTCTCAGAACAGTTGACAGAAGGTGGGCATCCACTGTGTTTTCTTGACCAGCATCCACTCCCCTTTATTCTGGAAAATGAATCTTTATTTTCCTTGGGGAAACTTACCCTTTCCTCACTCTCAGGCCCTACATTTTGTGAGAGCTTTAGGCAGGGAAGATATAAGATCATTTTTGTATTTTTATAAAGTAAGTTGGTCTACATTGTGGAGAATGAGCTCTAGGGGCCCCGAGATGGAATCAGGAATATTAGTTGAGGAGACTGTTGCAGAAATCCCAGGATGTGATAATTATGTATCAACCAAGTTGTGGTAATGAAGATGGAGAGAAGAAATAGGCTGAAGGTTGGAATTACTGTAGATTGAGTTGTTGTGAACATTAAATGAGTTATTCCATGCATAATACACAGAATAATTCTGAAGCATAGCAAGAACTATATAAGTGGTTGATGGTATAGTCTCAATAAATATTTTAATAATCAACTAACATTCCCTTCAAAAACATAGATTCCAGGGGAAAATAAAAGACTCTCTTGACATAATTTATCTTGGTTATTTGCTTCTTAGTGCTGAAATGGAGAAAACTTACAAGCTATCTTCTGTTAAAAATATTATAATATTTCAACAAGAACTAAAAAAAAACCCGACAGAATAAAAAATAACTGTTAACAGGCCAGAATCAAACTGGGAAAAGCAGGATGCCAGAAGGCAAAATCTGAAGCACATGCTATTTAATATCCTTATTAATGATCTGAAGCACAAAATAAATTGTACATTATTCTTATTTGCAGAAAAACATAAATGGTGAAAAATATATCAAAAGTACAGAATAATCCAGAGACCTTGGAGAGACACACCAGTTTAAGTGTGATGATTTCAATTTACAAGAACATAAAACAATACACTTTGGGAAAAATACTATGAGGCACAGGCATAAACTGAGAATTCTTCTAAAGAGCAAAAAGGCTTAAGAGGATTTGGGGTGATGGTCTACAACAAATTCAGGAGAGCTTACAATGTGCTGCTAGTAGGAAAAAAAGGCAGGGAGGTAAATATTCTAGAAGAGGAGCAATATGAAATTACTGGTACTGAGAGAGCTGAATACTGCATGTGGTAATGGAAATTATTCCAAGTCACCTTATGATTTTCCCATTTCTGCTTTAGAGAAGTACCTAGTGAAAGCAGTATGGCAATTCTTTCAAAGAGCTAAAAACAGAAATGCCATTCAACCCAGCAATCCCATTACTGGGTATATAACCAAAGGAATATAAGCCATTGTACCATAAAAACATACGCACATGTTATGTTAATTGCAGCACTATTCACTGTAGTAAAGACATGGAATAAACCTAAATGCCCATCAATGGTAGACTGGATAAAGAAAATGTGATACATATATACACAGTGGAATCCTATGCAGCCATGAAAAAAGAACGAGATCATGTCCTTTGCAGGAACATGGATGGAGCTATAGGCCATCATCCTTAGCAAACTAATGCAGGAACAGAAAACCAAATACCACATGTTCTCAATTATAAGTGGGAGCTAAATGATGAGAACACGTGGACACAGAGAGGGAAACAACAGACAGTGGGGCCTACTTGAGGGTGGACGGTGGGAGGAGGGAGAGGATCAGAAAAAATAACTATTGGGTACTAAGTTTGGTACTCAGGTGACAAAATAATCTGTACAACAAACCCCCATGACACAGGTTTACCTATATAACAAACCAGCACATGTACCCCTGAACCTAAAATAAAAGTTAAAAAAAAGAAAGAAAAGTACCTAGCAATATTTCCCTCACTCTGAAAATGTACATCTTCCTCTTTATACTTCTGAAATAGCAAGGACATGTAAAAAATAAGCCTGGGAAAACATAAACCGAGTTTTTCTTTTTTTCACAGTGCAAGTCGGCTCCCAAGTAAAAATCGTCCTTTAAGGAATTTGGATGAACAATAATGCAACATTGTTGGAAGCTAGTTAGCTTCCCAAAAGACAATAGTTATTACAGACATCAGGTTTTGCAATAGTTATCTGTAAAGGAGCATCAAGGATAAACACATTGCCTTCATTAAATTACTCATTAAGCAAAAAATTATTGAGCAAAATGTAAATAATAAAGGCAGGTGGTGTGTAATATTTAGAGATACAAAAATGAGTGAGATAGCATTCTCTTGCATGAAACAGGCCCTTCAAATGAGCATTATAACCTGGCATGGTAAACACAGCAATGGACACGCGCACAGGGCAGGAACCCAGAATATGCGAGCTCTAACTCCAAGTGGTGGGAAAAGCAGCGCAGAGCAGAGATGGGAGATGCTCTAGGTAGTTTTAGAGGCTGGAGATCTAGACTAAGAAAGGTGAGAAGCGACACCAAATTTTAAAAATCACCTGGTTCTTAAGGAGTCACTGACAAGTGTTAAGTCAGGAAGGGTGAGAGTCAATTTGAGGTTTTATAAGGATCACACTGGCAGCCATTGTGGAGGCTGAATTTGAAAGAACAAGTTTGGAAAGAAATGGGACCTAAGAGTCCAGGTGAGCGATGCAGTAGGTCACATCTGGCTTTTTTTGCCTGGGCTGCATTCACAGGAGGCCTCATTTCTATGGAAAGAGCACACTGCATTGGCCCTGGGAAAGAACCTTTCTGCAGGGTCTACACGGTGCTGGCTGCATCCTTGGTTTAGAAAGAAATAGGTAGGAGATCCAAGTTAGGCTAATTAAAATCATACTTTCCCTCTCCCTGGAACTTAAGTCATGTGCCAAAAAACTAACAGACTGAAAGGGATGAAGCCACATTACCACTATGGCAGTGTCCTTAGGAGACCACACAGTTTTCTGCTACCGACATCCCCTGAACCCCCTTCTTGTGCTTCTGTATCCCTTCTTGCCCCTCCTGAGGCCTCAGCTTTTTCCTTGGATTCTGAGACTTCCCCCCAACCCCCTCAGTTTTTTCTTCTGGCTTAAGTTAGCCAAATCCCATTCTGTTACTTCCAACTACAGAAGTCAAACTAATAAAGAACTGAGAAATCCTTAGGAGATTAAATAAGTTTCTACAAACAAAATAAATACATATTTACTTAAAATATGTAAAATAAAGTTGTTTCTATATATTAAACTATTTTTTAAGTATACAATCATATTCATACATATAAGTTTTTCTAGAGCAATATGTACCAAACTGCAAATATTTAAAAGTGCTGGAACTGGTACAAAAAAAAAAAAGAGCAAGCATTTACAACTACAGTTGACCTCAACAACATGGGGGTTAGAAGCACAGACCCCTGCACAGTCAAAACTTCACTTATAACTTTTGATTCCTCCAAAATGTAACTACTAATGTCTTACTGTTGGCCAGAAGCCTTATCAATAACATAAACAGTGAACACATACTTTTTATATTATATACTGTTTTCTTACAATAAAATAAACTAGGGAAAAGAAAATGTTAAGAAAATCTTACAGAAGAGAAAATGTATTTACTATTCATTGAGTCAAAATGGATCATCATAAAGGTCTTCATCTCACGGTCTTCACATTGAGCCTGTAGAGGAGGATGGAGGGGAGGAGGGGCTGTCTTGCTATCTCAGGGGTGACAGAGGTAGAAGAAAATTCATGTTACAAGTGGACTCATGCAGTTCAAACCCATGTTGTTTGAGAGTCAAATGTACTACAAGTTAACTTTTTTAGACACAATCTCACTCTGTCGAGTCTCACTCTGTCGCCCAGGCTGGAGTGCAGTGGCGCCATCTCAGCTCACTGCAACCTCCGCCTCTTGGGTTTAAGTGATTCTCCTGCCTCAGCCTCCTGAGTAGCTGGCATTACAGGCACACGCCACCACATCTGGCTAATTTTTGTATTTTTGGTAGAGATGAGGTTTCACCATGTTGGTCAGGCTGGTCTCAAACTCCTGACCTCATGATCCCCCACTTCAGCCTCCAAAAGTGCTGAGATTACAGGCATGAGTCACCACGCCTGGCCCAAATTAACCTTTTAAGCTTAATTGCTAAATTTATGTTTTTAAGACACAAGTAATTTTACTTTCCAAAATATTGGGTTTCCCAAATTACTATTAGAAAATGTTTAAAGCTCTACTCCAAATCCCTTAAAACGTATTGAAGAGGCACTAAAAACTCAAGTCATGACATCAAGAGAACTATTGAACGGTAGCCTCCCCAGGCATTTTCCCTCAGGGAAAATGGGTAGAGTACTTAAAATAATTTTTTCCATTAGGTATAGCAATGAATCAATTTAAAATTATCTAGTGGCCGACATTGTAACACAGAGGAATAATGTTCTGGAAGTCTCACGTAAATTACTGACATCAGATATTTGAAAATGAATGACTATGAAATCTGCCCACAGGTAAGACACCGTGTCTGCAATTATTCTTTCAATTTCAACTAGGGAGACATGCTTTTAAAAGCTTAAAATGAAAGGGTTTTTTTTTTTAATTACATTGTCCATTGTATGTGTAATTGTACAATCATGGACACAGGGCCCTTCTCTTTCTCTAATAATTGGAGATTGTATAGTGAGGGCCACCCTCACCCAGGACTTAAGTACCAGCTAGATACAGAAAGTCAGGTCACACTCCTGCTCAACAATGTTTAAGGGTTTTCCATTTCTCTCGGGACAAGTACACACTCATATGTAGCTTTCAAGGACATCTGTCATCCTTTCCAATTTCATGCTGAGGTACTGACCAAAATATGCTCAGTCTCTTGCCCTTGGATCCCTTCCCGATGTATTCTTCCCCAACCGCTACCATTTCCATCTGTCTGTCTGTCCAAATCCAGCCAGTGCTTTAAAGATCACCTCCAAGTTTATCTCCTCTGTGACGATCACTGCAGACACGTAGACCACTCTGGTTTATTCCTCTTCCAAACTCCTCCTAAACTTACATTCATACCAGCCACTGGCAATCATCAAACATCATCTAGTACCATTACTTTCCTCGTTATCATGTTCACTACTATTTCCATGGCTAACACATTCATTCATCCATCAAATATTCCCTGAATTCCTACTATATGCAGACATGGTCCTTCGTACAGAGAATCCAACTACAAGCAAAGTGGATATGCATATACTCTAGTGGAGAGACTGTTCTTTTTATTGTTTAAATAATCATTCCACTGAGAATGAAATTGTTTTATCCATTAAGATAACTCTTGCTTTAAGTAATAGAAAAGCTTCACCTCAAATTGGCAAAAACAATGTGGACATTTGCCACCTCTCAAGGGAAGTCTGGTGGTAAGGTGACTCCACCTGCTTGCTGGTGTCTCAGAGCTGCCCTCCTCTTTCTGTAGGCTGCATAGGCAGGCATCAGCATGACTGCAGCTGTTCTAGGCAGCTCATCCTGATCAGCAGATGCAGAAATGGACTGTTTCCTTCTTAATCCTCTTCTTAACAGCAAGAAATGCCATCTCTAAAGTCACCTAGCACATATTCCCTTTTGTTTCATTGGCCCAAAGTGGGTTATGTGCTCACCTCATAACCAATCATTGTCAAGGGGATTTACGGTGAGATGGAAACAAAGTCATCCTCCCCTGAGTCATGTAGGAAGGAGCAGATATCAGAGCAAAATTCAGATTTGGTTATTACAGGAAAAGGTAGGGATGTATGATGAGCAGGCAACTAGCTGTGCCTGATGCAACTACCCAACAACCAACTAGGGGCAGTAAGGAGAAGAAATGCAATCTCATGAGAGTAACTACAAAGGAACTTACATAACAAAGGACCAGACTGGTGTACAATGGAGAGAAGTGGCACCTTTGCCAGATATTTAGGAGGTTAAGCTGCCAGGTCTCGACAACGAAGTGGACAGCACAGTGAGAAGGATGGCAGCATCAGAGGTGACCTCCAGCTTTCTGGCTTATATCTGCTTTGAATCAGTCAAATGATTGTTAGGACTATTTTCTGAGCTAGAAAAGTTTGGAAAGAGACTAAGTGTGGTAGGAAATTAAATCACAATCACAGTTTGGGGGGTGTGTGTGTCTGTGTGTGTGTGTGTTTTCCTTTGAGATCTCCAAGAAACAATGTCAATGTATGAGGCAGCTGGGTGTATGGTTCTGGAGCTACAGAAGCTATCTGGGCTGAACGTGCAAATTTGTGAAGTATCTGTTTATTGAAGCCATGGGAATGGATGAGACTTTCCAGATGAAGAAAGTAAAGACTGAGAAAAAGAGATAGCTCTGGACTGAGTCTTGCAAAACTCCAGTATTTAAAGACAAGAGAAAAAAAGATAGCTGAAAAGGGGGTGGAGACAGAGTTGCCAGAAGGTAGTAGATTGCAAACTAACTGGGGCAAGACTTTTATATACTCCATCTGCCCCTCCAGTAAGAGCTAGCACATGCTGTGCTCATTGCAAGCACTCCTAGCACATTTCTTAACTGGCCGCAATTACTCCTTTCATTTAAACTCCTTTAATAATCATCATAATTCATACCTTTAAAAAATACCATTATTACCAAATTGTAATATCTTTAACATACAATGTAGCACTTCATTTGATCCATATGGATTACAGCCGTGAGAACTGCACTTCTATATACTTCTGTCTGTTTCCCCAGCCAGATGGGAAACTCCTCATTGGCAATGACCAGCTCTTATATTCTCTTTGTTCTCAAGGTCATAGCACAGTATTTTGCCCACAGTAGTCCTTCAGTAGATACTTCTTAAAGGTGATTAAATTTATTCTGACATTTCCCGTATATTTATAATGTCCTTCCTTCCAGGCTATGGAATAGCCTTACTATTCTTGTATAGAGTTTACAGCCAGGCCTACCTTATGTTGCAATAAAAAGATCTAAGATGAGGAACCGTCTATTTCTAATCCAAACCCATCACATTTCCAAGGTCAAAATTGTCAAAAGGCATTTTTTACTTAACTGTGCCTTTGCCATTTAATCTGCAGCTACTCATTATTTTTCTAATAGAATGGTTAATAATTTACCAAGTACAAAAATGAAGATTGTGCCTTCGAAGAAACATGCCCCCTCCCTTTTTTAACCAGATAATTGCTAGTAACATTAGACTGCTGTCAATCAAGCAACGCCATTCTAATTTTATGCTCCTAAAATACATTAAGATTCATTTATTCTCTGTCCCTTTAATGGCCAACATTTCAAATTAATTTTAGAAACTCAATAGATAATGACTGTAGGCTGTCTCACTTTTAAGAAGCTGGGTCTTAAACTCAACCTGTGGTCATTCAACGGACATCTGTCCACCTTGGGATCTCCAGTAGAGACATGGCAAAAGCCATTGTCTTGTGTGCTTCTAGAATCATTTTAAGTAAAGGAGCAAATAAATGCCTATCTGTATAGGTAACATAAAAATATCACTGTATGAATTTTAAGGGAGAAATCCATTTCAGGAAAACAAAAGCATGGCATGGTCAATAATGAATAGAATTAGTGAACATCGATAGTTTTAAGTCTTACCGTGAAAACAGCCAAACCAGAAATTCCAGAATAATTCTCTCCAAGGCTATGAATAGTATTCTCCAAGGAATTTCACAGTACATCAATGACATTTTCAGTAGGAAAACACTCAGCTCACACTTTTACCATTTGTGAGGACCCAAAACAAAAGGGCTGGGTATGTTGTAAGGTGCTTTGGTACCAACCTGTATAATTTACCTGCTTTGTATCCTAAAGCTTTGTGTCTAACAGGTCATCAGTTAAACTGTCAATCAATCAATAACACCCATACTGAGAGCCTTCTGTAAGTGCATGTGGAGAGGAAGCAAAGCTGCAGCAGTGAGCTTTCCAATCTAGCGCCTTTCATTAAATTCTAAAGTCACTTGTCTTCTTTTCTGTATTAAAAGAAATGATTTCATGTCCAGTCCCTCCTTTAAAAAGTGACAGAACTCAACCATTCAATATTCATTAGTTCTTTTTGGCAACCTCATTTAGCTAATGGAAAATCAGGTACATTCATGTGCAATTATTAGATATTGAAAAATTATAAAATGTCCAACTTCTCTTTTTACAGCACACACATACTCCCAAGTTGTACTCTACAGTTATGAAATAAACACAAGCAGCTGCAACATCTCAATAGACCTTCATATAATTGGCAAAGTTTTCAATTTGCTGCATTTACGTGTAGCATGAAAAGCAGCCAGGGATTCAAACTTCTTTATTATTTTAACTCTGCTATACTTTTTCCTGCAAAGCTATATACCTAGTTCTCACAATTGCACCCAAACTAGGTGAAAGCTTAGGAGGGTGGGCAGAGGTGGGGAACTGTGTATCACCTCTACGCTGTGATGGTTAATTTCAGGTGTCAATTTAATGGATTAAGGAATACCCTGATAGCTGATAAAGCATTATTTTAGGTCATGTCTGTGACGGTGTTTCCAGAAGAGATTGGCATTTAAATCAGGGGACTGAGTAAATAAGAACCACTTTTCATCCAGTGTAGATGGGCATTATCCAATGTTGAGGGGCTTGTATGGAACCAAAAGGCAAAGGAAAGGTGAATTGGCATGCTCTCTCTCTCTCCCCACCTCTCTCTCTCTGGAGCTAAGACACCCTTCTTTTCTTGCTCGTGTACTTCAGAACTCCAGATTCTTAGTTCTTTGGAGTCTGGGACTGGCATCAGCGACCCCCCAGGTTCTCAGGCCTTTCAGCCTTGGACTCAGAGTTACTCCATCTGCTGAGCCACACTACCAGCTCTCCTGGCTTTCCAGTGTGTGTGGGACTTCTCAGTCTTCAGAATCATGTGAGCCAATCCCCCTAATAAGTACCCTCTCATTTATCTACCTACCAACCTACCTACCTATATCCTATAAGTTCTGTTTCTCTAGAGAGTTCTAACTAATATATAACTTTCTTGACATAGCCACAAAAGGCCAGTGACTGGGATAGAGGTCCACATTGGTGGGTGATGGCACCCACTCTGGAATCTCTGCGGTTACCTATGTAATTTAGAGCAATCTGCATCACGTGTCTTAGACTCAGTTTCTTTATCTGGAAGATGGAGATAACACTAAGACCAGGGCCGGGGCGAGGGTGAAGCAAGTAGGGCACTTGCCTCAGTAGCAAAATATAAGAGAGTGCCAAAAACTTAGTAGTCAAGATCGATAACATTGGCATGCAATATTTCTTTAAAAGTCAATTTGGTCATCTACAGCAACCTATTTTTGTAAAGAAAGCTTCATTGGAGCCAGGGCAAGTATTAGGGTAATGCAAATAACATAGAGCCATGCAAGTACAAGGTTGGATTCCGTCCTTAGTTAAAATGTTGATATTCTGTTTAGCATTACTCTCTTTTGCATTAATTTTGAGTTTTTAAGGTGTTGCATGAAAATAGTATTTATCTCCATGACTGAGTTTTTTGGTGCTCACTCACCTCAATCTAGCCCTGAGTCTGATGAGCACCTGGCGTTACCAGAAAGACTCGATGAAACAGTGCATCCAGATCTTGGCCCCTTGGTGTCTCCTCACTCCATATCCCCTCGGCGCCCCCCGGGCTGAGTGCACAGTGCCCATACACACTTCCAACCACATATACCCAGACTCTTTCTTTCTCTTCTTCAAAAATGCCAGGAATTTAATGCCTCCAGGGGGAACCCTCAACCACAGCAGACAGTAGCTGGTTAATCAATACCCCCATTCAATATATGAAGCTTTCTTCTAAAAGGCTGTTGACAAGCAGGAAAATAGCAGGACTAGGATGAGGCAAGCAAGGTGCTTACCTTCAGGGCAAAATTCAAGGACGTACCAAAACCTAGATCACAAAACATATAGTGTTTTAATTCAACATGTTCGTAAATAATAAGCCATCAAGCTTAAAAATAAGGTGAGCACCCACTTTGAACCCCAGAGTTGGTATGCAGATTGTTTTAAGTTGAAGACATTTGCGATTCAACAGATGCAGAAAGAAGCCTTATTGGAGCTTCCCTTATCTGACTAAAAGCAGAAACTTCTGGGAAATGAGGCTGCCATAAATTCCCTCTTCAGGTCAGCTTTTACTCCCAGGAAGGAGACCAAGAATAAACCTATGACAAATCCCTTCTTGGGGGAGTTTTACGGCAATGAAGAAAATGAAAAGACCACTCAAACCTGCATAAACAAGCATAGTATAAACTTTCTTCTCTCCCATTTATTTTTCTTTTTTTTTTTTTTTTTTTAATTGCATTTTAGGTTTTGGGGTACATGTGAAAAACATGCAAAGTTGTTGCATAGGTGCATTCATGGCAGTGTGATTTGCTGCAAGTCCCATTTATTTTTCTAGAAATCCATTTGTCTTTCCTAAAGACCCTCATCTGGTCCTCCCATAGAGGCCTTTTCTCCCTCCTCCCTTTTCCGTACTAAGTTAGATATGTAAATCTCTAACCTTAACCATTAATCATTTATCCAACTACTTCTTTTTAAAAGATCATGTGTGTATATGAATAAACCCTTCTTTCTTCTGTTAATCTGTCTTTTGTCAGTTTAATTCACAGGCCCACGGGTAATGAACCTCATAAGGTAGAGGAAAAGGTTTTCCTGCCCCAACATTAGAAATTATGATGGTTTGATTTGAGGAAGGTCTTAGGCTCCACGTCATTTCATCTCTATCTGAGGGTAGGGCTAGAAACATAAGAGTCTTGGAATTTAACAGAGGAAAAGGGTAGGGAGAAATAATGACAGGAAAAGTCCTGCGTAATGTGAAATGAACAGAAAGTTTCACCTTGCCAGGGACTCTCTTCATTTTGTATTTTCAATATCGTAACACTTTCCCCTAACAACAGATTCCTCATTACATATGAAAGTTACAGCTACGATGTTTTTTGCAAAGCAAACAATGAGACAAACATATTTGGCCCCAAACACATTTTTTTTCCCTTTAGCCAAAAACTACTTTTTACTTTCTTGTTAGGAGGAGAAAACAAATCCAACTATGTGAAGCAAAGAAAGGGTCTATATGCGTGTTTTAATTAATTTGTTTCTCCCATGCAACCTCGTTTTTAAAAGAAAGCCAAGTAGAATCTGTGAAGAGCACGTATGGTATGTAGGACTAGGTTGGTGCCTGTTGGAAGAGCTCTCTTTCTTGTTTATAGTCAATACTTTACAATGTAGTGAACCTAAACACAAGATTTTTCTCTCCATAATCTCACAGCGGCACAAGATTTTCAAATCTCTTGTCCTTGCCAGTTTTACCGCACTGCTTCACCGAGCCAAGTGCTCAGGAAAATGTGTACTCACTGCCAAGGGGATTGGAGAGGCTGTCTGGAACAGAGGTGAATGGTAACTGGAGTTTGTTTTGTATTTAGCTCCGAGGCTTCTATAAGAAGCAAGTTACCCTAAAACAAATAATCCTGGAAGGTTGGGAACACGAAACACATGTTTTTGCTCTGTCGGAAGTGCATGTTCCCTTCCCTTTTGATTCTGTGCTATTTCCTAGAAGAACCTATATTCACTTGAGTAGCATCTCAATGAGCCACTTCTGTTCAACATGGGACATAATCTTCCTCCCTCCTCCCTCTTGATTTTCACCATTGCTGCCTCTGTGATTATAACATACACTAGCCAGCATTTTTTTCCACCTCTACACATAGCCACCAGTCAAGCAGACATTAGCTTCATCCTATTTGCATCTAAAATCTAGAGACCCATTCCCAGAAGAGCCCATGCAGAAAATACTGATGAAAGTCAATAATAAGTAAGAGTAGTAGTGACAGCCCACTAAATTCAGCAATACTCTGGGTAACCTTCCCGGAAATAAATGCAAGCTGCAAGGCGGTGTTTTTTCTTCAAATGTATTTCAACATATTTTATTGAAACTACATGAACAGCTAAATAAGAAATTAAAAGATGAGCAAGATTTCTTTTTTTACCCTCAGCAAATATCATATCCTATTAAGCTACATTAGCTTAATGTGAAATGAATCCTATTTTAATCTAAATTAGATATCAAAAATACATACTTTTTCCTAAGGAGCTAGGAAATATCTTAGTCAAAGTGCTAACCACACCATGTAACACCCAATTAAGAGGATGTTGGGTAGTTAAAAATGCCTAAAAGTTCAACAAGCTTACCCAAGCATAAATGTTGCCTCAGAAGAATATATTAAACCATTCTACACACTTGAAATGCAAGCCATTCTAATGTAGTTTAAGTCAGTTGTGGAAAAAAACAATTGGAAGATTAGTCTTAAAAACAAGTGAGAAATTAGTGCTAGTACAATAAAATCTGCAATGGAAGAAATTGCCAGATTTTTTACAAAACTGTATGAACAGAGTCATAATGAAAAACTTGTGTCTGTTACTTAGCTCTTGTGCTTTCAAAAGTTGACTTTCCTTTCAACAGTCTCAAAGTCCCTTAGGAATATTTTCAAAATCTATTCAGAGATGGATTAACCAGATTGCTCCAGGAATGACACTTTCTGGTTAATTTAATTACCCAGAAATCTCTGTAAACCAGCCCTTATTACTGAAATTCTTCCTAGATTGCCTTTTTAGGGAGTATGTACAGGACTTCATCTTCTCTTGAGAATCTAACATGCTGGATGATTGAACATCATAACCTTTTGCTTCTGAAAATGAAGCAAAGGTTTGGTTAAATGGGTACAGAAATAAGGCCCTATCTGAAGACACAGGAGGAAGTATAGGCCATACTCATATCGCTTCTTCTCCCTTGCCCTATTGAGATATAAAAGCTTACCTAACTTAGTTGGGATCAGACTTTTAAAAAGGGTGGGGTAGGATGGTTTATTAGTCAGGGTTCTCCAGAGAAACAGAACCATGGGGCGTGTACAGAGAGAGATTTATTTCAAGGAATTAGCTCATGTAATTGCAGGAACTGGAAAGTTCAAAATCTGTAAGATAAGCCTACAGACTGGAGTCCCAAGGAAGAGGTGATGTTGCAGAGTCCAGGGGCAATCTGGAGGCAGAATTCCCTTGGAGGATATCAATCTCTTTTTCTCTTAAGTCCTTCGATTAATTAGGTGAGGCCAAACCATATTATGGAAGGTAACCTGCTTTTCTCAAGGTCTACTGATTTGAATGTCAAATCTTATCTAAAAAATATCTTCCCAGCAACATTTAGACTATTATTTGACCACGTCAGGGTTCTGTTGTCTAGTCAAATTGACACATACAATTAACTATTCCAGATGGGGTGAGACATTGTTGACGTCACAAAATCTTCAACAAGCATGAAAAGTACATGGAAGAGAATTAAAGGGCAAGTTCATCTGCTTAACCTAATATATCGAAACGAGAGAAGGGAAGGACAGAAAGTTTGATTTTATTCCTATTAGCCGAGGTATTTTTTCTTTTAATCACTAGCTGGTTTAAATATCTACTTACATTCTCAAAGTGTCAGGGTCCATATTAATTGTTCTAATATTCCATAGCTTTGCTCCAGAAAACTTGTGAAACATCTGGCAAGTGATAGAAAGATATCCTAATAGATAATAATAGCAAATAATGATTGAATACTAGACACTTTCTATGCATTTGTTTTATTTTATCCTCATAACAACCCTCTGAAGTAGGTACCAATATGTGATCATTTCACACATGAGGAAACTGAGGACTTTAGAGAGCTAAAGTGACCAGCTAAGAACACCCAGCAGTGAAAAGTCAGAATAGTGACTCACAAATCTATAGAACCCCAAAGCCCATGTTATTGCAGACTATACTAAACTGCATCCCTGTTTTATTTTATTAACGCTCCAGTACATATCAACTGTGTGCTACAAATAAACTGTGTGCTATTTGGGCTACAAATAAATAGGAAAGGATAAGCTGAGGATGGTTGTTGGTCTGGTCCATGCCTTTCTCTTTTGCCTTCCCATTAAGGAACCAAGCCATGCCACCTACTGCATGCCAATAGTGGGAATCACTTACTTATATATTTACTTGAAGGGTTACTGAAAAATAAAATGAAATCATCATTGAGGCACAGAAAGGCAATTTAGGTATAAGCAGCCAGAACAGGCAAGGGAGCTAAATGTAACAAGTACAACATGGGATACTATACATGAAAGGTTATAAAGAAATTGCCATCACCCAAGGTCTACCTTGCAAACAAACGCAAATAGTTCTATTCCTTAAGTATTCATGTAAGGATACAATGCAGTCTGTATCCTCAAGAAGCTCAGACTCGTTGGAAAAACAAAACTCCAGAGTAAGGGCAAAAAAATTATTCAAACATAATTAAGCACCAATAATAAGTGTTTCAGGCACCTCTGGGAGGCGAGAAAAAAATGCTGGTGAATAATTGGCTTCTGTCTTCTAGCTCCTCCAAGAAAACTCAAAGAAAATTGGGACACCTGCCAAGAGGCAGTGAAAATCAGTCAGTGCCACCTTTCAGAAGTGGCATACTTCAGCCAGGAACTTCCAGCTCAATAAAGCCCTCAAAACAACTGGCTGTGACTTTCCAAATGTTTCATCTTCACAAGCTTTGCTTCCATAAGTTGCACTCAAGGAAATAAAATCAACCATGAGTTTCGACAACATTAAGTAATAATATGGCCCAGTTGGCAGGAGCCGCTGCCTCTGGCCTGCAGCACAGTGGGATTTCAACACAGCCTGGGGTATCCTGCCTCTGTTCCTAAATGGCCCACAGTGACAGAGCCTGTGCCTGGCTCACTTCTGTTCCCTCAGTGCCCAGTGTCTTGCCTAGCATATAATGGGTGCCCAATAAACAAGCAAATGAATGAAGCTAACAATCAGATGAAAAATTGCAGGGTAATTTGGGGATGGTATTCCCTTCTGTGGGTTCCTTCTGTAATTTTATGGCACTTATTTCAAACGGAGAACCAGGCTTTGGGCTTCTTTGTTTCAGAAGAGGTCTGAGGTCAGTAGCAATGCCTGTCTTGTATGGAAATCCAGAGTCACTGAAACAACTATTATGGGTTTTCTGGAGCTGACAGAGAGAGGGAAGGGTAACTTTAAGGGCTGGAGGAGGAGGAAAGAAGGAAACGTGTCTCAGGGAAGCTGGGAAAGAAGACAGAGGTTGGGGGATCTGCTAAACAGCTAAGATTTAAGGCTCATCGTGGCAGCACTCTGGGGGCACTCAAGTTCCACCTCAAGCCCAATTCCAGTACCCCAGGCTCAAGAAAGTCTGCAGGCTGACAAAATGGGTGTCTGCACTTTACTTCCATGCACTCCCTACCTATTTGAGACCCAGGATACCCAGGAGACCTTTGCACAGCACTCTAGGTAGCGGGCAAGAGCAGGAAACACAGAGAAGAAATGTATCCCAATAACAGCCAAGGTTGAAATTAAATCCACCCTTGCATGATGAGAAAACTTAAGGAAAGATTTAAGAAAATTAAGAAAGGCAATTATTCTTCTGACTGTGAGATTATAGATAGTCACACCTGCCACAGCAGTTTAGTTTACAAATTGCAAACAAGTATAAAGCACTCAACTGGTGATGCATTTATCATCCAGTGAAGCCTGATGAGTTAGCAAATACCGTTTTGCATAAAGCACATCCATGCAAAGCCATGCTAGGATGTGTGGATGCCAACAGCACATCCACACACCTGTCGAACATGGAGCTCCAATTTGGAGCCTCAGGGCAGGATCCACATGTGACCCTATCCAGCAGTTTCTTCAGCCTGACTACTCAAATTACACGTCAATTCCCCAGGATTTATAAATTCATCCCCATACTAGGACTTATGGTTCATCTTTTTGGCTGTCCCACTGCCTAATGATTGGCACACAACTAGTGCTGTTAACTAGTGCTATTAACCAACAATAATAATGATGAAAATAACAAAACTGAAAATAGTGCTATCGTCATGGAGTTCTTACTCTCTGCCAGGGAATGTACTGACCTCTTTACATGGATCAGTGAGGTGAAAAAAACAGAAAAAAAACCTCTTATTTTGTCATTTTACAGATAAGAGGATTGGTGTTATCTTCATTTTACAGAAGAGGAAACAGAGGCTTTGAATGGCTTAAAATTTGCCCATGTTTATGGTAAAGGCGGAATTAAAATCCAGGCAATCTGACTCTAGAGCCCATGCTTTTTAAATAAAATTTTATTGTGGTAACACCACTTAACATGATATCTACCCTCTTACCAGATTTTAAAGTCCACCATGCATTATTACCATCTATAGGCAGTATTGTATAGCAGATCTCCAGAACTTACCCATCTTTCATAAGTAAAACTTTATACCCACTGATTAGCAACTCCCTGTTTCTACCTCACCCCAGCTCTCTGGCAACCACAATTCTACTCTTTACTTCCACAAATTTGACTATTTTAGATACCTCCTATGACTGAAATCACGCATTATTCTTCTGTAACTAGATTATTTCACTTAGCACAATGTCCTCCAAGTTTATCCATGTTATCGCACGTGGCAGGATTTCTTTATTTTTGAAGGCTGAATAATATTCCATTGTTTGTACAGCATGAAAAAAATATATTTGTTGATAGACAGGTTGTTGCTATATTTTAGCTGTTGTGAATAGCGCTGCAACGAACATGGAAATAACTGATACATCTTTGAGATCCTGATTTCAACACCCTGAAGTGAGATTGTTGGATCATATGGTAACTTTATTTTTACATTTTTGAGGAACTTTCATAGCATTCCTCAGAACAACTACACCATTTTGCATTCCCACCAGCAGTGTACAAGGATTCCAGTTTCTTCACCTTCTCACCAATGCGTGTCTTTTGGCTTTTTCATAATAGCCATCCTAAGTGACCTGAGGTAGTATCTCACTGTGGTTTTGATTTGCATTTCTCTGATGATTTGTGACATCAGACACATTTTCACATGCCTTGTATAGGTCTTCTTTGGAGAAATAGCTACTCAAGTCCTTTGGCCATTTTAAAATCTAGTTATTTGGGGGTTTTTTGCTATTGAGTCATAAGAAAGAACCCATGCTTTTAACTATTACAAAATATTGCCTCAATATGTAGTTATTAACAAACAAATAAGTGCTAAGTGTTTAAAGATAATTCCATGTAATTTACTGTCCAAGTCACAGAGATCCAGAAGTTCCCAACCTCACTATGTCCCTTAGTGTCCCAGTTTTCCTACCACTGGAGAAACAACAACCATAACCTATCCTGTGTTCCAGCCTTCAGGTAAACACCCTTCCAGCTCAACATTATTCCCTGTCCAGGTACACTCCCTGCACAATGATGAAGGCAGAATTCTTCCTACTAGACCCAAAGCACTCTGCCTTACTGATTTCCAAGAGGCTGGGATTGGAGACATTCCCCTGGGAAGAGATATTACATCTGCAGGAGCAGTAGTTTGAAATATACATGCACACGCACACACACACACACAAACACACACACGTGTATGTATATATGTATATGCATATATACACACATATGTATATATGTACTATATATAATATTTTTATTTAGAGAAGTATAAATTACATGTTATTCTATAATATAAACAACTATATTCATATATAGCTTCGTTTGTAAACCAAATTTGGTTTATAATTTTGGTTTTATAAACCAAATTTCATATTTTGCTATGTGAAATACAGTAAAATCATCTTGGATGGTGGGAGGTCTGCAAGATTGATGATTTTCAAAGATGAGGAAAATAAATTTTGATACTGGGAGCTAACTTGCTTTATCTTCAGAACACCTCTCTGAGGGGAGCCCTTATTTTAGTTTGGGTTCCCAAACTAAGAATTTGGATGGAAGGATTTGGAAGTGTTCCATGACATGGTGGTGGGGAAGGAAGTGAGAAAGAACACTGGGGAGGGGAAGGAAAGGGAGCCAAGCAAGGGTGCCTTATAAGCAAAGTCTTACCTAGAGAAACTGCTCAGTCCCTCAGGGAACTCTGGAGATAGTGTAGGCAGTGATTCTTAAAGGGTGTTCTCCAGACCAACAGCATCAGCATTACCTGGGAATTTGCTAGAAGGGCAAATTCTCAGGTGTCTACCCCAGACTTGCTGAATGAGAAGCTCTGGGGTGGAGCCCAGCATGTTGCATTTTAACCAGCCCTCCTGGGATTCTGATGCACATGAAAGTGTGCATGTAACACACCTCCACGTTGTCATAATCAGGCAAGGGAGCCAGAGTATTTAACCCTGCACCTATCATTGGTTAAGTGTTAGTGGGAGAGAAAGTGCACCAGCAGGTGGCATTTACGACAATTTTAAGAGATCCACAGGGTTTGGGGAGGCACTGACTGTGTCTGCTGAAGAACTCTTACTCTTTCTTTTCCAAAGAGTTCAGTGAGGCCAGTGTGACTTGCCAAAGGACACACAGCTGATCAGTGCCAGAATCAAAATTCAAATCTAGATCTATCTGACTCCAGAACCATTCTTTTAACCAAAATACTATACTGCTTCAAGATGGGCATTGGTGAAAAAAACTGTAGCACTTATACTTCTACAACAGCTCAAGGCCCATTCCTCTCGCCTTCTCTGGCTTCTTTTGCTCAAGTAAACATTTTCACTGAATGAATCAATCACTTAGCTTTAAATATCAACGGCATGTTTGCATAATAACCATACTGTTGATGACAAATGGACTTCCCTCATTTAGAGAGCTTCAATACCACTAACCTAAAATATCAGTTGAGGCAAAATAATTTCCCTCTTAGGATTTTATGGGGATTGTACATTCTACAGAGACTATCTAAAATGGAAAAGCTTGCCTTCTAGTCCAGTCAGTAGTGCTATCTATTTATATTTTGATGAAAGGAAGCATGTATAATAAAATTGTATAAATTTGTTTTGCAAGTAATCTAAAATAACTGCTTGGAAAGAATCATGATTAATGGAAAGATTTCTGAGTAACAGCCTTTCTTTTTACCGACGTAGCAACAAGAAGCAAAAGTTGGAGAATAGCTATTTCTTCAGTGTGATCATTCAACGCAACTGATTTACATACTGCCACGTAACATGTAGTATACTATTCCTCAATTTGGGTTTCATAGACCCCCGCGACTTTATAGACTGTGCCTTGTCTTTCATGACTTACACAAGTGTTTTATTATTGTTACTTAAATTATAATCTTAAAAACATTTTAAAACGGTCATAACAAGAACACTTCTGCTGTGATATTTTCTAACTGAAAAACAGTCTAATTTTATTAAATTTAATTTTATTAAACTAAAACTGCAATTAAGGCCTTCAGATGTATTTCAAGGGGTTTACCAGTTTTTCCTGTACAAAGAGTCCATATAATACTCAAGTATGAGAACCATTATGTAGCAGATTAGACCCTTGCTACTCCAAATATGGTCCCTGGATCAGCAACAGCAGCATCTCTAGGGAGATTATGAGAAAGGTACAATCTCAGGCTCCACCCACATCTACCGAATCAGAATCTGCACTGGATTCCAGCACAAAAAGTTCTGAGACTGGATCCCAACACCAACACTTACCAAATCTGCTATTCAACCTTCCTGAGTTTCAGGGTTCTCATCTGTAAATGAAGATGATAAAATAAATTCCTAACTCCTAGGTTTGCTGTGGGAATTAAAGAATGCACATAAAAGATGTCAATCATATAATGTAACACAAAGTACTCAATAAATATTAGCTATTACAATATTTTCCTTAAAACAGCAAGAATAAAAATATCATATAGGTGATTTACTATTTTAGCCAAGAGAATGATACATCTTTGAAATACTCATGGCTGACATCGCCTTTGACATTTGGTGAATATACACTCGGATTTCCTAATTTGTTAGTGAATGAAAAATCTATTGATTTGTTTAATGGCAATGTGTAACCTGATAGTTTATCAAATTCTCTGTGCAGTACAAGTAGATTTCCAGAAACAGCATTTAAGCTCCACTTGAGAGAAAAATATTTCTGTTTCCTGCAGAAATTAGGAGAGTAAGTTGGAAACTCTCCAACTGAAAGACTTGCATTCAGAAGACTCAGTCCATACAATTCATATTTACATCTTTTCTTCAAAACCCCTAAAATATTGACTCATATTTTAAAACACAACATCGAGCCCAATTCAATGTGACTGAAATTAAGACACACAGACAGCCTCATCATGTCGTTATGGCAACTTCTCACAAAACTGTCCTTTTAGTCATTGAGCAGTTCCTAATTTTCTCGCTTTGCAAGGAAGCCCCAGTTGCTTCCTCAGAAGGCTCAGCCCGGTATCAAAAGAAACTGTATATGATGGTGATAGAAGCATTCACAACGGTCACTTTTAGGAAAATAACATTTTATTATTAGTCACGCTTTGCATTTCAACTTGTTTTCCTCCTCAGCATGTCATTTGTGGTATCTCTGATTTCTCATAGTTTAGAAGATTGTCACAATAAAGGGGCTGGTTGAATTTTTGCTTTCTTTCTAAATCCCAGGATGGTACAAAACCCCAAAATCATCTAAAACTGAAAGGAATTTTCAGATGGAAGCTCTCTCACCTCTGTGTCCATCGAGGTCGCTAGATGAACAGCACAGAATCACTGAAGTTTTAACATGTACTTTAAAGTTATTTACGTATTTTCCCAAGTGAATAAGAATGAGTTTAGTATTTTACTTTTGCAGGATTAAACTGGAATAATTTATGAAACAAATCAGGTATTTGATTTGTGATTGTACCTAGAACCATACTTGGAACTCAATGAAAGTGTTTAAAACAAAGACTTTTATTCATGAAACATTACAAATTCTGAGAAACTGTTCTAGATTAAAGGAAACTAAATAGACACAATAACTAAATAAAATGTGGTATCCTCAAATGAATTCTGGATTGAAAAAAAGCAATATAAAGATATTATTGGGACAACTGGAGAAATTTGAATATGAGCATTAAGATCATTAGATAATGACCTTAAGGTTAAATGCCCAAATGTAATCATGTCCTGTGATTATGTAGGAGAATTTCCTCGTTCTTAGAAGTTGATTGCTGAAATATTTGCTATAATGTCTGCAATTAATTTTCAAATGGTTTAAAATATATACATACACATACACACACTATAGAGAGAGAGATTTAAGAAGCAAATGTGGTAAATGTCCAAACCTGGACAAATCCAGGTGAAAAATATAAGATCGATTATTGTGTTATTCTTAGTAGTAAAAAATGGGGATGGAGAGGTCCTTTTTGATTAATGGATTCAAATCTGTTGGGAGAGAAATAGAAAAAAAATAAAGATGCAGGTAATAAGGGAATATGATAATCTGATAGTGTATGAAATTGTACAAAAAGTCTTTTAGGACCAAAAGCATCCACATAAGAGTCATCTCCATAGAGATAATATTTGACCCGAAATGTATAAATAGATTTTATTACACATAAGAAAATACCTTTAAAATAACAGAACTAGACTGAAATGATCCAAGACAGCTACAGAAGTGCCAGAAATAGCCATGAAAGCAAGCAAGAGAACGGACTACATATCTTAGGCCTGTCCTGTCAGATGACAAGTCTATAGACAGATGACGGACAGAGCCGGGAACCTCAGCTTTCACCCACGTGTGTAAGCATTGCAGTCATTGCATGACCTGTTACAAAAACGTCAGAAACCACACAATCACTGCACTTATCAGCACATAAGCTTTTGAAACAGCAGAAAAGATCCAACAAATCAGTATCGTTTCTCAAATTCATCTTAGTAACGGACATATTACTCATATTACTCATATTACAAAATCTCACACATATTCCTTTTATTCGTGTCTATTTTTCTTGTAAAATGTTTGTTTTCATATTTTAAAAAACTAACCAATCTAGTTCTTTTTTCAGTTACATCCTTAAAAAATCATTAATACACAGTACACGGACTAGTAAAGTGTGTGAGCTCTGATGTCAGATTGCCGAAGGTTGAAATTTGCTAGCTACCCACTCTTAACCTTTTGGAGTCTCAGAGTCCTCATCTGTAAAATGGGGCAAATAAATACCTTTTTAGATCACAGATTTCCTGTGCTTGTCAAATTAGGTATGCTTTTGAGATCATGCCAGACAATATTATTTGTAACTCATTTCAATGTATCTATATCCATTTATTTCTTAAAACAAGAGATAGGACTATTTGAAAGATACAGATAGCCCAAGACCTTGCCTACAGTAAAAAGACTAGTAAAAATTCTAATGCATAATCATGTAGGGTTCCTGGGAACCACACAGAGAGGAAGAAAGTATATTATAGATTTTGGCATTTTAGAAACCTGAGTTTACATCTCTAAACTGTGTATTCTTTGAGATACCTTAGATCTTTCTGGTTCCATGTCCTTATCTGGAAAATGGAAATAATAACATCTCTGCACAGAGATGACAAAGTGTGGGTATAATGCCTACCACACTGTAGCTACTCAGGAAATGGAAGTCACAATCATCTCATGCCACCAGGTTACTGAGCAGGTAAGTTTATCCAGTAACATAAATGTATACAGATAGATATCAAATTTTTAAAATAATAATATTTCAAATAGCTTCAGACACAGTCCATAGCCATTGAAATATTTATCACCACTTCTAGCAACTGGCTTTGTATACACATTGATTGTGTTTTGTTTTGGTTTACTTTTTAACTGAGGTAAAATACATGCAGTAAATGTGTTACTTTTTTTTTTATTTTTGAGACAGAGTCTCGCACTGTCACCCAGGCTGGAGTGCAATGGTACAATCTCTGCTCACTGCAACCTCCGCCTCCTGGGTTCGAGCGATTCTCCTGTCTCAGCCTCCTGAGTAGCTGGGATTACAGGTGCATGCCGCCATGTCCGGTTAATTTTTTGTATGTTAGTAGAGATGGGTTTCACCGTGTTGCCCAGGCTGGTCTCAAACTCCTGAGCTCAGGCAGTCCACCCGCCTTGGCCTCCCAAACGTTACTTTTTTAAAGTGCGCTAATCACAAGGCACAGCTTGATGAACCTGCATATATATATACACACACACACACACACACACATATATGTACACACCCATGTACCTACCACCCTAATCAAGATGTAAAGCATTTGCAGCATCTTCAGGCTGCTTGCAGTAAATACTCATCCCCAGAGAGAACCACTCTTCTGACTTCTGGCACCATAATTTTGTTTTGCCTGTTCTTGAACTTTGAATAAATACACTGTATGTACTCTTACTCTCTCTCTCTCTCTCTCTCTCTCTGTGTGTGTGTGTGTGTGTGTGTGTGTGTGTGTGTATAATATACAGTATGTTTTCTTTTGAAAACACATTAAAATTTCCAGTGTGGGCTAGGCACAATGGCTCAAGCCTGTAATCCTAGTGTATTGGGAGGCAGAGATGGGAGATTTGCTTGAGGCCAGGAGTTCAAGACCAGCCTGGGCAATAGAGCAAGACCTCCATCTCTATAAAAAATTGAAATAAAAAATTCCAGTGTGTTTCTGATGAGGCAGACTCCTTCCAGGAATCTTTTTATTAATAACTTTTTTGTTGTTATTGGAAGTCCCTTGTCTTGGGTTTAGATTCATTTGCTGTTTGTTTCAGATTAATGCTCTGGGCATGTTCTGCATCGAAACCATCTTTCAGGAACTGAATGGTTACTACTTGTGTTGTTCTACTGAAGAAAGAACATGGGTGTGGGCATTCAAGTATAGCCTCTTAAAAAAGAACACACAAGTGGCTGCTGGGTACCATTATATAATCACACACCTATTCTGACATACAAGGCTTAAATCACGAATATCTCCTTTCTGAAGGGGAAAGAAGCAAAAATCCAACTGTGCAGAGTTTTAGGACAAGAATATTATATGAAGAAAATACAGCTCCAAGAGATAGTGGCTGAAAGGGCAGAATTAGAGAAGCAGAAGAAGCAAGGAATTATGGCAAAGGCTTCTAAAAATAAAATAGGATGGTAAGCCCAAGGAAAAAAAGGCTACTTTTGCTAAGTCAAGGGTGAGAGAAAAATAATGAAAGATGCAAAGAAGAACGACGATGGAGCTCCTATTTCGTCTCAGTCTTTAGCACAAAGAACAAAGGAAGCAGGAGCTCAGTAAGATAAATATTAATGAGTCTCTGGGAATATCAAGAAACAGAATTAATAAGAGGCAGGTAAAAGAATACTTATACAATTTAAATATTTATAAATCAGTAGAGCTGGGTGAGATTCATTTGAACATATTCAAAGAACCAGCTAAGGCAGAACATACCTGCAATACTGGTGTTTGTCATAGAGACTTATGTACCAGGGAAATTTAAGCAGGCTGATTTAGTGTTGGAGATAAAGCAGCCAAAAGCAGATCCAGGAAAAGGTGGGCTAGTTAGTGTATCCAAATTACCAGTCAAAACTCTAAATGAAATCATAAATCAGTCCATGAGCACCTTGAGAAAAATAACATAGTAAGTCATAGTCAAAGAGGTTCATAAAAACAGAGCCTGACAAAGCAACTTAATCCATTTTTGGATATGCTAAGAAATTTGGGTTATAGATATAGTTTAGAGAAGCCCTGTAGATGCCACCAGACAATTCAATTTGAACCCATTTGGTGATGCAAGGGCTGTTACTCTCACTGTTTCCAATAGAGAAGGACAATTTCACCTGCACTTTTAATACGCAGGGATAGGGTTCTCCATTTATTCCCCATCCTAGCCAGAATGAAGTTAATTTCATTATTAGATAAATACAGTCAGTGCCCAGAAGTATCCAAATGAGAATGAAAAATATTGATGATTCTGGAGCAAACTAGACTGACATCTCTCAGAAAAACAACGTACATGTGTATGTGTATGTCTGCAATTATCAAGGTAATTCAAGGAAAACAAATACTATTGTTCAAATTGATCATATATTTATGGAAAATATAAAAAGTTGTGAAAACAAAGGCCTTTTATAAAATACAAAGACGTGATCCTGTCATCAGGCCCTGCTGAAACTGTCCAGTGACTTCCCAGGGTTCTTAGGCCAGAACCCTCAGCCTCCCCTCCAAGCCTGCCTACTCTGTCTGTGCTCCCCTCTGCGGCATCACTGGCACCACACCCCTCCTTGCTCTAGGCGAGCCAGCTCCTCTGGCCTTCTTTCAGCAAGACTTCCTGCTGTTCTTGCCACTGAGCCTTTGTACGTGCTGCCCTTCCTTTTACTTACCCTAGTTACTCATTCTACAGTTTTCTACTCAAATCCCACTTTGAGGGTAAACCTTCTTTTACCTCCCAGAACATAATATCTTCATTGTATTTGCTCTAATAAAACCACATTTTCTTCCCAGAGGCATTTATTTTAGAATGTGATTTTATATTCATTTTTTAAAAAATAAGTGTAGTCCTCTTCCACTAGACTGCAAGCTCTACCGGAAAAGGGACTGAGTATGAGTATTTCACAATTGTATCTCCAGGACATAGCACAGTACCCAGGTACAATAAATATTTGTGATTAGATAAAAAAATAATTAGGAATGTGTGTGTGTGTGTGTGTGTATGTGTGTGTGTATATATATATATAAAACAAGTGTGTGTGTGTATGTGTATGTGTGTATGTATATATACATATATACATACACACACACACAGTTGGGCTCTCTTCATAAAAGGTTAGGTGGAAACGACATCTCTCTATCCAGGATATTATAATATTCTCTTCAGTTTTCCTTTCAAGTACAATAATAGGAAAAAAATTTTTTAACGAGGGTCTTGTTGACAGAGGTGTAAAAACATGAAGCAGCTAAAACTTGAATTGTTGAATTCTACATTTACACATTATATTTACCTGTGATGTGTTCCAAAATTTCATTTCATGGTGATAATGAATCTGTGGGAAATTAGCATTCTATCACTCTTCATATGACAGTGTTAGTGACGGTTTTCCAAGCCATGTATCCTGCATAAAATGAAACATTTATCAGATAACCAGCTTGTGTAGCACACCCTTTCTATCTCAACAGTGTTCTTCTTTACACCTCAGAAGGACCTAAACCTAGAATTAGAGACAGCCATGAAGTTCGAGAATAATATTTTATTATAAGGTCAATCCCTGATAGGAAATTTTCTGCCATGATGTTTGTATGTTTATATCTCTTAATAGGAATTTGTAAGTTAATAAGTAACTAGCCCCCTGCAAGCAAGGTTTTGACATGTCCAAGGTCACACCAAAATTTGTGACTCACCTGGGGGCTAGAACTCAGACTTCTAGTTTCAGTCAATTGATTTTTTGTTAGTTTCTTCATTCAGCAAATGAAACCTGAATGGCCCCCATGAGTCTGATACTGTGTTGGTCACTGGGGAAATAAAGATGAAGACACTGTCCTTGTACTTGTGGAATTTATCATTTGATGAAGGAGACCAAGGAAGAATGAATGAAAAGAATACAACGGTGGTAAATGCTATTTGTAACCACCACTCTAGGTGCCCCTGGCTGCTTTTCCTCAGCTTGCCTCTGATTTCAGCAGCAGCTGTGGTGGACAGCTCCGTGCCTGCTGACAGCTTTCCTCCTGCCCAGAGATGGCCTCTGCAGGAGTTTGCTCAGACTCAGGCAGAGCAACCCAGAAGAGTGGTATGACCATCCCTGAGAGCAATCGTCAATCAGAAGGGGATGCGAGTAGGTAGATAAACGTTCCATTTTTCCATCATTCAGAAGGACCCTCCAAGAGGCATTCTACATGGCTCCTGAGAGGATCCCCTCACGATTGAGCCCCAGTTGTCCACGGAAAGAACCAGCTCACTAATGTACCTTTACTGGCTTTTTCTCTGTCCCAGTCTCTCTCTTCCCCACCTCTTCACTCCTGCTTCCTAAATTCACCTCTGCCCAAATAAACTTCCTACACCTAAACCCTTGTTTCAGGTTCTCTTGTAGAGGAAGTGACACCAATACACAATGTCAGTGAATGAATTAATGCAGAGAAGGCACTGCAGCCACAGGTGCAAACTGGAGTCTCTTTTGTTGGCTCTCTGTGAGGTCATTGTCTATAGTGCAATGGTCGTTTTTCTTTTACCTACTTGAAGATTGTGTTGTTAAGTGTTGGGTGAGGGGGTGCAGGAGTGGAGTTTCCAGGTTAGAGCTGAATGGCTTCTGTAAAGAAACATAAATATAGCTGTGGGAAGAAGGAAAACATTCAGGAGCAGAGAAAGCCAAGATGGCGCACCTAAGAGGAGAAATGGTGGGCAGGAGAGAGGGTGGAAAAGATCTGAGTGTGAGGGATCTGAGTGAAAAAGATCTGAGTGTTGCTTTTGGAAAAGGGAATGCTGGGGAGGTGTGATATAAAATCCCCTGAGCTTTCCCCAGGCTTACACTGGGCCATGTGTACCTTGAAGTTCTTGGGACCGTACACAAAAGAGATGGCTTCAGAGTCAGTTCTGTGACTTCAATCTGAGCTTCTACTCCTGGGAACTGCTGCTGCTCACAAAGATTCCCACCAAACAAAGGACGGTGAACGAGAAGTGGAACAGCAAAGATGGAATAAAATATCTAGCTAGGGTTAGCATTCCTTACGCTTTTCTATGAACACTACTACTTATTTACAAGTCATGCCTTGCAGGGCAGGAATAAAGATTCATCGTGAGGAAAACATCCTCAGCCATCATAAATCAGATCCAGTCACTCTCCCCTGTGCTGCTCTCCACCATATTGGGATGGTGTCTGGGTTAGAGCCCCAGCCCCCAGCATAGTGCCTGGCATGCAGTGCCACAAGGTGCATACTTATGAAAGAAAACCAGGAAGAAAGAAAGGAAGGGAGAGAATTAGATAGCTGGCTATTCAATCAATGAGTCATTAATCAAAAGATTTTAACAATGATGTAAATTCAAGATCAATGCACAGAACCCAGTGAATTAAATCTTCATGAGGATGAAGACAAAAACATAAATCAGAAGCCTCCTGGACCCTATGACTTAGGTTATAAAGGACTGGGGAGTGGGTGGAGAGAACACTGTGTTCCCATGGAGGAAGTGGGAAAAGGTTTGTGGTTTTTTTTTTTCTTTCATTTGAAAACATCAGTGGGCAAGAGGATGGTCTCTTATTAGTAATGAGATATGGGCTTCCTTCCAGAAAATGATAGAGATTTTTCCAGCAAATCCATAGCCTTTGATGTAAGCACTGCTGAGAAAATATCTTCAACTGTGCAAGCATGGAAGAGAAATTTGAAGAAGGCATTTCATGTTCTCCCCTGTTGTATCTTTGATGTACACAAAGGATTTAGTCCTAGAAGATGAAGCCCTCACCCATTTTCTTTCCCCTTGAGGAGAGCTTTGTTCCACATTTCCCTGTCGGGGCATGATCCTGTGAGTAGGTGGCACATAATTATTGGATGTTTTCATTATCCCAAGTATTTGTTATCCAAGTCCCTGTTATAGACAACAGGTTACAAAGAAAAGCAAAAGTCATCATAACAGCAAAATATTTACCAATAAACTTACCACTTACACTATTACCCCGACTTTAAAATTCCTTGCCAATTTCAAATTATAATTACAAATTACCTCTATTACACTACAAATCTAAAGCAAATCAACTGCTAAGAAAAGTGCAAATCTTTTAAAGGATACAGAGTTTCATAAAGTCAATCAAAGTGATCTGGGAGAAATACTGTAAATACAAGCAAAGCCTTTGGCAAATGACAGCATTGCCTAGTTAAACTAGTTAACAGCTGAAAAAGAAAAAAAAACTCATAAAGGGGATGACATAATAGCATTTATCAAGAAAATGATTTGTATATTGAAGGAAGAAACTCGGGGAAATTGATCAATACTGATTTTTTTCTCAAAATGACCTTTATTATGAACTTGCTGCTGAACTTAAACAGGAAATGAAAGACGTCATTATCATGCTACTATCAAATTTGTGTTGCAAGATTATACCCCCCAACTCCTATTCATTCTTCATCTTAAACTTTAGTTCATAATTGTGATTATAGCCTACATAATTATTGGTAATAATATAGGGGTTTAAAAACCAAATTTAGTTTATTTTTTAAGCTGAGTTCTAATCAAGTCTTTTGTCCCACTATTTCCTTGAACAGTGGCCCCTGTATTAAATGGCTTCACCCTCAGGGACCTCTCCATAAAGAAGACTACTCTTGAATTGGTCTACGTCTCCCGCCTGCTCTGTCACTACCTTAATTAATTCAGACCACCATCCTTTCTCCCTTAGATTACTACTATAAGGGTCTCCTATTGCCCCTGTCTCTTCATTTACCTTCTCCAGTTCTTCCTCCCCACCATAGCCAGATGGGATCTTCTCAAATGCCAGAATAGCAATGTCATTCTCCTACTTGCAAACCTTTCATGGGGTCCATCTTCCTTCATTGTGTATATTTCTTAGCACACCTTACAAAGTCCGTCACAATCGAACCCCTTTCTATGTTCAACTTGTTCTCTTTCCAACATCCTCAGCCCCAGCTGCTATAGAGCTGTCCTCTTCATTCCAGTTTTTCATCATTCCCCAGTGCATTATTGTCTCACAGCTCCGGCTGTTGCACCAACCTAATGCCTGCTCAGCTTTCAGTTCTCAATTTAGAAAACTTCCTCCAGGAAGCTTTCCCAGATTACCTGGGTTAGGTGCCCCTCCTTGTTGGTCCCACAGCATCCTGTACAACTGACTACACGGAAGTACTTACTATTTTATTTGTGGTTAGGTGTGAAGGCAAGAACTAAGCCTGACATGTCAAGGGTCTCCAGCACCTTGCTTAGTCCCTGGCCCAGAGCAGATTATCTAGTAAGTGCCTAATCAAGAAATAAGTGGATGAATCAATACAACACCAAGCAAACCAAAGCAAAATAAATATTATATCACAAAAGGAATGAAACCAAGCAATTAAGCTGAGACATCTTGAAGTCTCGCGGGTAAGAAATAAGAAAGACATCAAAACTGTTCACAGTGATCATTTCTGGGGAGTAAGACTGAGGGAGTGCAAGAAAGGAATTTCATTTTTTACTTTATACACCTAACAAATGTTAGACATTTCCATAAGTATGAATTACCATTATAACAAAAAAATTAATAAATTTCTACAACTAAACACTCACTGTTTTATTTTTTTAAAACCATTCACTTACATATTTGTATTTGGAAATGTTTGTGTCAGTACAGTAAAACTAAATTTTAGAGGCAAAGGTTGTCATTAGTTTAGATAACACTTGTTTGTTACAAAAGAGAGACATGGAATTATTTACACGATGAAAGATTTTGGAACTTCAGTAGAATGGGCAGCTTCAGGTTGAGGCTATTTGTTTTTTGTTTTTTTTTTTTCTTTTTTGAGAAAGAGTCTCACTCTGTCACCCAGGCTGGAGTACAGTGGCATGATCTCAGCTCACTCCAGCCTCCACTTCCCAGGTTCAAGCTATTCTCGTGCCTCAGCCTCCCAATACAGGTGGGATTACAGGTACGCACAACCACACCCAGCTAATTTTTGTATTTTTAGTAGTGATGGGGTTTCGCCATGTTGGCCAGGCTGGTCTTGAACTGCTGACCTCAAGGGATCTGCCCACCTTCACCTCCCAAAGTGCTGGGATTACAGGTGTGAGCCACTGCGCCCAGCTTGATGCCATTTCAATAGTGATTTATTTCAACCTACGTATTTTCCAAGAATGGCACCAGCTCTGTACAGGAAACAATTTGTGTCATCTAGAGCAACTTTGGTGTCTCCATACTCTGGAAGAACTTTATCTCCAATGTTTACCCTAACTGATTGAATCTCTCCACTCCTTCCTTTAGAGACCAGTCCAACAGATATTACTGGTGCTTGCAATAGTTTTCTTTGAGATTTTTCTGGAAGTATTACTCCCAATGGCAGGAACCGCAATTACTTTTGCACCAACCTAAGGTCATGCCTTTCAGTGCAGACCAACACTCATTCAAGCAGCAGGATAAACTTTCTAAATGCTTGTCCTGCCATGGCCCCTGCCGTCGTGGCTCCTGCTCTGCTCTCCCGCTGCCGCTGCAAGGAGACATCAACTGTGAGTTTTAAGTTAGAGGCGATTCACCTCTGACACCTTGTCCCATATCTTAATTTGAAACTTTCTATTTTCAAGTTTTTTTTTCTAAAATGCCTGCAATTAGAGAAACTTAAAGCCACCAAAGAAATAAAATGTTCTGGACATTTTAGCTTACTTGTTAGGTTACGTTTATATCTCAAGGAGTTTTGACTGTCACGGAATTTTAGAATGTCCTTAGTAATAATATATCTTGAGAATGTGGTGTATTTTCTTCAGGATAGTAAGACTGATTTAGGGGGAAGGATGGGGTATATGTGAAGAAAAGGGAATTTTCCCTTTTTACTATGTACCCTTCTGTACTGATGAAAAAGTTTACAAGAAAAGCCCATATTACTTATAGAATAAAACAAAACATAATTAAAAATGCAAAAGCAAATATTGACAAGCATTTCATGAGGGTTTTAAAAAATACATTAACACTCCTGGCAACTCCACCAAGATAGATACTATCTTCACTTTTAAAGATGAAGGAACTGAGACTCCAAGAAGTTCTAGAACTTGTCCAAGGTCATAAAGTTAATAAGCAGCCAACTGAGAACTGAAACACAAATCTTATTTGAAGGCCAAGGTATAGCTCCTTTAAAATGTAATACACAATGTTTTGTTTTATTAAACAAGCTGATGGCGGTTTGCTTGGAAGATAAGTGTGTTACTTTAGGAATAGAGATTTATTTTCTGAGTTTAGGGCAGTAATAAAGCTTAGGGATACAAAATAAATGCCTTTCTGGAATAAGGTATCCAAATAGGAATTATATTAGCTGCCAAATGAGAACAAATCTCCTTCTAACACTATTATTAGTATCTCAAGCATGATCATATTTCTTAAATATTATCTCTCATCTTTGGCAACAATAAAGCCTTAGACATGGAGCCTTGCATACAGGCTTTTAACAATTTGTTTTTAAATTGTTAAAGCATGAGTATGTCTATATTTAAATGCATGTGTGTGTGTTTTCATGTGAGTATTTGTATATTCTAGAAAAATATACATCCAAATTTTAACTGTTGATGTTAAAATACAATAGTGTATTTATACTATTATGAAATTACAAGAATTTCTTTTGCTCTGGAATTTTGTAAACTTTTTCATTTTTCTCTTTCTCTTTTTTTTTTTTTTTTTTTTTGAGATGGAGTCTCACTCTGTCACCCAGGCTGGAGTGCATTGATGTGATCTTTGCTTACTGCAACCTCCGCCTCCCAGGTACAAGCGATCCTCTTGCTTCAGCTTCGTAGCTGAGACTACAAGCACGTGCCACCACACCTGGCTAATTTCTGTATTTTTAGTAGAGACAGGGTTTTGCCATGTTGGCCAGGCTGGTCTCGAACTCCTGACCTCAGGTGATCCACCTGCCTCGGCCTCCCAAAGTGCTGGGATTACAAGCATGAGCCACCATGCCCAGCCAAGTTTTTCAATTCTCTAAAATGAATATCTTGTTACTTTTATAAGCATTATAAAGGAAAAGAGTAGGAGTTGTGCTACTGGATAAGAAAACATTGTAAAACCATAGTAGTCATATGTATTGGTTTAAGGATAGACTAACTGACCAATGGAACAGAATAAAGAACCCAGAAGTACATATGAATATTTGATACATGACAGGTAACAGCAGCAGTGTGTGCTGGGGCAGGATTGGGTGGAGAACAGGGAGAGGAAATTCAATAGATGAGCTGGCAAAAACAGCCTTCCATCATAGAAAAATATTATATTGGACCCCTACCTCAAATCATATTCAAAAGTCAATTATAGTTACATAAAGGACTTAAGTGCTACAAATGAAACTTTAAACTTTTAAAATAAATTAGAGGAGATTGAAAGAAAGTTGTTAAACAAGATACGAACACTGCTAATCATTAAAGAGACTGATAAGTCAACGTCATTAAAATCAAGAACTTATGCTAAGAATATCCTTAAGAAAGCGAAAAAGAAAAAGAAAAAAAAAAACCAAAAAAATCGCATGCAGTAAGAAGATATTCGCAGGTATATAACAACCTACAGATTAGTATACAAAATATAAGGAACTCCTACAAATTGATAAGATAAAGCAAACAATTCAACAGGAAACTGAGTAAAAGACATGAACAGACATCTCACAAAAAAGGAGACACATGTGGCCAATTAATATAAAAACAGATTATCCACCTTGTTAGTAATCAGAGATCTACAGATCAAGCCAAAATGCTATTTTGTACCCATTAACTTAGGGAAAATAAGAACGAAATGTAGGATAGGATGTGGCTCAATGAGGAGGCTTACACATTCTGGCGGGAGGATCAATTATTACAGTCACTCTGGAAAATAATTTTACATTGCTGGTAAAGTTGAACATTCACACACCTTCTACTCAGCAGTTTTACTCCTGAGTGTATTCCCAAGAGAAAATCTTGTTCACGTGCCCATGAAGACAATGTTCGAGAAGTTCTATGCAGCACTCCCCATAATAGCTAAAAACTGGAAGCAACCGAAATGCTGATTGTCAAGAAAATAAATCAGATTGCCTAAGATAGTGCCTGGTACACAATAAACACTCACTAAATGGTAGCTGTTATGGTTTGAATATTCATTGCCTCCAAAACTCATGTTGAAATTTAACCCCCAACGTGGAAGTATTAAGAGGTGGAACTTTTAAGAAGTGTTGGGTCCTGAGGGCTATGCCCTTATGAATGAGTTACCCCATTCATAGATTAATGGATTAATGGGTTATCATGGAGTGGGACTGGTACTTTACAAGAAAGGAAGAGAGACCTGAGCGAGCACACTCAGCCCCCTCACCGTGTGATGCCCTGAGCTACCTGGGGACTCTTTATAGAGTCCCCACCAGATAGGGCCTCTTGATCTTGGACTTCTCAGCCTCCAAAACTGTAAAAAATAAATGTCTTCTTCATCAATTACCTCATTTCTGATATTCTGTTATAAGTAACAGAAAATGAACTAAGACAATAGCCACTATCATTAGTCCCAAGCATCAGTTTCTTCATGTATAATATGGAAACAACACATATTTACAGAAATGTGTAAAGAATTAAGTGAGAAATACATGCAAGCCCTTGGCACAGAAGAGATGTTTGATAAGTGTTACTGCTCCCTTACAAATCTGAGTGAGGCCTGGGAATGAGCCACTGAGTTGACTATGGAAGAGTGTATATAATGCAATGCTGCCAGAGAAGGCCCACCTTTGACAGGTTTCCAAGGCTACTCGTTTTGTTCTGACTCAACATTTTCATGCTTACTCAATGCCAGGAAAGCACCTTCTGAAGTGGTGATACTCTTATTTCCATTTTATATATATGGAAACTGAGCCCTTGAGAGTTGAGATGACCCTAGGTCACCCTCCTCCTGAGGAGTAGATCTAGATTTGAGCTAAGGTTGTCTGCTCCAGGGCCCGCTCTCAAAACTACCACCCTCTTCTAAGCAAAGAAACTCAGGAATGGAAATCCAAATACTAGATGTTCTCAGCTTACAAGTGGAAGCTAAGCTGTGAGGAGGCAAAGGCATAAGAATGATATGATGGACTCTGGGGACTTGCTTGGGGGGAGGATTGGGAAAAGGGTGAGGAATAAAATACTAGGTATTGGGTACTGTGTACATTGCTTGGGCGGCGAGTGCACTAAAATCTCAGAAATCATCACTAAAGAACTTATCCATGTAACCAAAAACCACCTGTACCCTAAAAACTATTGAAATTAAAATAATAATAATAAAACTACTGCCTTCTACTGCTTTCCTAATGCCACCAGAGCCCACTGCCACCAGGGCTAAACATCAACTCTAACAGAAAGTTGAACAAAATCTCAACTGGCAGAAATTCCATGATCCTCCTGTTCACTAACCTCAACCAAGGGGTGTGTGTGTGTGTGTGTGTGTGTGTGTGTGTGTGCGCGCGCACGTGTGTGTGTGTGCTGGGGAGGGGGACCCAGTCTTGATAGCCAATGGGAGCATTATTCCCTGAAGGGCACCAAAAAGTCAAGTAAGCAATTCTTGACCTTTCAGAAGCGATTATGAGGAAAACATAAAGAAACCATTCTGTGGGCTTAATGAAGGAATGCTGTGAAAAGTGTATTGGGCTATTTGTGCACATCTCAAAAGCATCATATAATTTGGCACAATTGGCAGTCTATTCTCCAGCATGGCCAAGCAGGGTGTTGCTATTTAGGCCTAAAGGGCTTTGGCAAAGCCAAGTCCCCACCTCCATCCCTTCTCTAAAACCCTGGGTGTCTATGATTTAATTTCCGAGGCTTAAACATCACTTGCTGAAATGAGACATGGCACAGGCTCACCCATTTCCCCACTGCAAAAATATGTTTTGCTTCAGAATATGAGCCCTATTTGGTTTGCTTTGGGATTTTTTTCCAGCTACAATTACAGAGATTTTTTTTTTTAATTACATTTTCAGGCAAATTGTTCATTAGGTTGACTCAGCTCTTCACAATGTTGTCGGAGGCTGGTGGAAGAGTGAGCTGGTAGGGTATTTCATTATTTTTAAAAATGGTTCTTGGCCATGTTCGGTTCCCATATATCATTCCCAATTTCATAAGGGCATTTAGTATGCAGATACTGTGCATAAGCTCATCAGCTGCTACATTACCACAATGGCTCTTCTGGAGCCATAATAGTCTACTACGGAAATGATCCGTGGATTATTTAAGTTTATAAGGTCTAATACACTTACAAACAAAGAGGATTTTTTTCACCATTTTTCCATTATTTATTCCTCATTAGTCTCCCCATCACCAACACCACTTTTTTCTGCTTTTTAATACACATGCAAAATTAACACCCCAAGCCAGGAAGAAACCATCCCAAGTATGTTTAACTAAAGCTAAGAGAAAGCTGAGAAAATGATTCCACCAAAGCAATGATTTTCAGTTAATCTTGGGCTTCAGTCTATGTTTTGCTCCTGCAGATTTTCTGTTCACAGTTCATATTGGCTTCCAAATAAATAAATACATGTATGGCTTTGAGGGCCATGGTTTTCAAGCTTTTTGTGGTATTCCCACAATCTGCAGAACAGTTGTATGACTTCTCTACAGTGTTGCTGTGTTTGCCATGAATGATCTGAGTCTACCTCAGGTTCTTGACCATACTAAAAGCGAGTGTCAAAAGAAGTAGAAAGCAAAACTGGTGACTATGTATTTGGAAAATAAAAGCATTTTTAATTAACTTACTTAAAAGATAGAAAACTTTGTCTCAGGCTGACAGAGATCACCAAGCAGAGAGCAAACTGAAATATCTCCACTGGGCCAAGAAATGCTGGGATTAGAGCCCATGTTCGCTGGAGCCATGAGCGAAGTGAATTTAATGATAACAAAAACATGCCCTGGACAACCGTCACTGCTCATATTTGATTTAGATAATTTGTTGCTAGCAGTACAGCTTTGCCCTTCACTTCTGACACCAGAGAATAGATTGTTTTCTTAGAAATGGAATATTCAAGTGAAAGGTATTTTTAGACATCTGTAGAAAAGCATCCACTGGGAAAAGAGGACTGACCACTAGCATTTATCATCTCTCCCTGTCAAGACCCAATAAATAGTAGTAAGAGAATAAACCCATAACAAAGACAAGCACAGATGGAGGACCATCAATGAATACTCTTCACCCAATTTCTAATAAATGGGTAGAGAGTGGAAGCCAGTTGGTGGATGAAAGAGAGGGAATAAGAAAATGAGCAGTGATTACAAAGAAGGAAGAAGACAATTGCTAGGAAAGTCCTAGAGAAGCTACAGAATCAGGATGGGCAGAGTCAGTAGAGGGTAGGAATACAAAAGAGGGTAATCGAATTTACTCTTAGAAGGTCCTTTTCCACTAGCTCCCTCCCTCTGTTGCCTTCCCCTTCTCAACTCTGTCTCAAACAGTGCAGCACTTGGTCGATGGGGCAACTGTGGCTCCCACACTTCCCTTATCTCAAGACAAGATAAATCTTGTCTTTAAAAGCTGAAGCAACTTCCTGGAGAGGAGGGAATGCTAGGGTGGAGACAGGCTCTGCCACAGTACAGGCGCCAACTTTCTGGCATTTGAGATGCTTTATTCCAGAGAGTGGCTCCCTGCCTGTTCACCCTGCAGTGAAACCAGCTGAGCAGTCAGAGCTTGCATCCTCGGAGCTCCCAGACTGTCTTCCCATTCACAGGCTGATGGTACAGAGGCCTACGTGGACCACAGTTGTCATCCCTGTTGTTGCCATTGTCATTATCATCATCCCCATCATCAAACACTCATTGAGCACTATCTGACATCACTTCTTGGATCTCTTAAAGGCATTGCAAACTTTTGTCCCAGAGGGGGCTCATCACATTCTCTCCCAACTTCCTCCCAAAACTTCTCCCTTTTCCAATATCATACCAACCATCATAATTAAAATGTATAAAGCACTTACACTATGCCAGGCATTGATCTAAGCACATTACATATAACTCATTTAAACCCCAAACAGCCCTTGGTGAGGGGAGAGGCTAGGCTGAAATCAACAAGGACACTCTTGTCAGCATGTGAGGTCCACTGGTTAAAGAGATCTCTGAAAAAAGAGACTTGAATCTCCAAGACTCTTAATTATTTGTTGTGATTTTTTCTCTGATTCTAAATAAATTTCATACCACACTTTTGATGAGTGTGTGTGTGTGTGTCTGTGTGTGTGTCTAGTTTTATGATCTTTTCTATAAAAATTTTAGGCCCCCAAATCTTGGATTCAGCCCTGGGCTACCTACATAGAACAAAAATCAGACTTATGTGAGAGCTCTCATTAGCAACACTGACAAACTGATATCTGACAAGCGTATAATAGAACCAAGTGTATCGACAGTACTCACAGCCTGCAGACACTGCTCACAGTGCTTCATATATATTAGCTCACTGTATCAGTCAGCGTTCTCCAGAAAAACAGAATCATTTACTACGGAATATGGCTTATAAAATTTTGGAGACTGTGGAGTTCCATGATCTGCTGCCTGCGAGGTGGAGAAGCAGAAAGCTGGTGGTGTAATTCAGTCAAGGACCAAAGGCCTGAGAAGCTGGGGGAGGGTGGGAAGCACACTCAGACCCTGAAGGCCTGAGAACTAGGAAAGCTATTGTCCAAGAGCAGGATTTGGGTGGCACAGCTTAAGAAGAAAGAGAATTTGCCTGTCCTTCACCTTTTTGTCCTATTCTGGCCCTCAACAAATTAGATAATGCCCACCCACACTGGTGAGGGCAAATCTTCTCACTCAATCCATGGATATACAAGAAATGTGAATCTCTTCTGGAAACACATCCAGAAACACATACCCTTATAGACACACCCAGAAATAAGGTTTTCCAGCTACCTGGTCATTTCTCAGTCTAGTCATGTTGACACATAAAATTAACCATCACACTCAATCCATTTCCCCTGTTTTATAGACGAGGATACTGAGGCGCAGGATATTTCAGTGATCTGCCCAGGTAAACAGGCGCAATGGTTCAGCTGTTAACCACTACAGTACTGACTCTTGGGTAACTGTAAAGCCCACACCACTAAAAAATTACCATTAAAGAAGTTTCAAGTGTACAACAAAACTGGTTATTTTTTAAAATATGTGCTCTCCTCCAAAAATTAAACATAGAATTACCATATGATCCACTTCTAGGTATATACCCAAAATAATTAAAAGCAAGAACTTAAACAGATGCTTGACCACCTATGTTCATAGCAGTGAAACGGGAGAGTTCCCTGAGCCCCCTCACAGAATGTGTGACAGGGGAGTGGCTCACCTGTCCGTGGCCACTGCTGCTCAAACCCCTGAGGGGAGCGGGGACATGCAGACAGACAGGTGCAGAAGCCCAAGTGGGCATGTGTTACAGTATCCCCTTTCAGCCCTGCTGTTTGCAGATGGATTGAGTGTTAACCAACAAATGGACCCTCTGCCTTTCTGCAAGGGCAGAGGGCCAGTGTGACAGTTTTCTGTATCCTAAACTCTTGCCCAGCATCCCAAAAGAACCAGGTCATGCATGGGCTTGAAGGATGAATGTGGAGTTACATTGAGTGGTGGAGGTGGCTCTCAGTGGAATGGATAAGAAGCCAGAAGTGGGGGATGGAGTGGGGAGATAATCTTCCCCTGAAGTTTGGCATTCCAGAAGCTGAACTCTTCTCCAACCACCCCCAGGTGGACTCCTCTCAGTGTGCAGACATTCCTCCTCTTCTCTCTTTCTCTGCCATGTTGTTCCATCGTCCATCTGCTTGTCTTCTTGTTTCCTTACCTACGTGTCTGCTTCTGGGGCCTGGGTTCAGGGTTTATATGGGTTCAGGATGGGGGCCCTTTACCGGGGAACTGCCCTCTTCTATCCAGTGTCTCCCTGTCTCCTGTCCATATCAGCAGTATACTTCACAATCGCCAAAAGGTGAAGGAAACCCAAGTGTCCGTTGATGGATGAATAGATAAACAAAATGTGGTATATGTATACAGTGAAATGTTATTCAGCCTTAAAAAGGAAGGATATTTGAACAACATATGCTACAACATGGATGAACCATGAACACATTACGCTAAGTGAAATAAGCCAGTCAAAAAGGATAAATATTGTATGATTCCACTTATATTAGGTACCTAGAGGACTGAAATTCATAGAGACAGAAGGTAGGATGGCTGGGAATGAACGGTAGGTGAAGTTACTGTTTAATAGGCACAGCATTTCAGTTTTGGAAGACAGAGAAGTTCTGGAGACAGATGGGGGCAATGGTTGGTTGTACCGCAATGTGAAAGTATCTAATGCCTGCCACTGGATTGTGCACTTAAAAAATGTTAAAATGGCAAATTTTGTGATGTATATTTTGCCACAATAAATAAATAAACATCAAAACAACCCACCAAAAATAAGTAAATGTAAGGATTTGTAAATGGGTGCTCATCTGTTATAAATAAGATCTGAACATTCATAGATGAAAGAATATGCAATCTGAGATTTGCTTTAAAATAATCTGGTGAAAATAGTTGCTATTTGTAGATTTAAAATAAAATTTTTAAAAATAAAAATAACAAAAATTTTTAAATAGTAATCTGGTGAGGGAAGGGGTTAAGGAATGTAAGAAAAATGGTGGAGAAAGTTTGGAGTGGATGAAACAAGATGGTCCCAATGTAGATAATTGTTGAAGCTGGGTGATGGTACACCACAGTGCATGACACAATTCTCTCTCCTCTGTGTATGTTTGAAGGTTCTCATTAAAGATAAAGAGTTTTAAAATATCTCATCCCAGTAGAGAATAGGATAGCAGCTGCCCTCATATTTATTAATGCTTCAGATAGACACAGGGCCATGGACAGAAGCCGCCCACTCTGCCCATTCCATAAAGTTCCCGAACACACCCCTCCTTCCTGCATCCCACTGCCCACTGTAGTATTCTGAGCATTCACTGGGTCCTTGCTACGAGCAGCTGCCCATCCGTGGTGATCTCAAGGGCTGGGAGAAATGAAAAGTAGCTCTTTCTGGACTACTACACCAGAAAACTGGGCTTTTTCCTATAAGACAAAAAGAAAAATGCCAGAGAAGGCCCACATATTCAAGGCTCTTACCTCTGAACTACATTTGCATTGAGCCATGGGACTTACCAACTCTCCAACAAAAGAAAGATACATTTTAAATTATAAAATTAAGGTATTCTTTTTCTCCAAAGCATTGTGAACACTTTTGTCGGGGCTTTCACATAGAGGACAGTAACTTCCCCTTAATGTCACCTGCTACACATGCACACACTTCTACCTGGGACAAGCAACCATAATAGATTACTGCTCACCTAAGTAATTTCTCTACTGTTTCATTAATTCATATTTCAATGAATACTTGTGTACTTACTATGCATCAGGCATAGTACTTGGTGCTATGTGATATCAAGACACACTCAAACCTCCAGAGGTGGTGTGAAGATTATTTTGAACTAAAGACATTTGAGATTCGACAGATGTAGAAGAAAACTTTTCAGAGATTTTCCTAACTGACTAAAGGCAGAAACATCTGAAAATGAGGCTACTGTAAATCTCCTCTTTGGGGCAGCTTCATAAAGGAGACTGAGAATGAAACTATCATTAAAAAGATAGTATCTCACACCAGTCAGAAAGGCTATGTTTTCTTAAATTTTGAGATGGAGTCTCACTCTGTCACCAGGCTGGAGTGTAGCGGTGCGATCTCGGCTCACTGCAACCTCTGCCTCCTGGGTTCAAGTTGTTCTCCTGCCTCAGCCTCCTGAGTAGCTAGGACTACAGGCGTACACCACTATGTCCAGATAATTTTTGTGTTTTTAGTAGAGACGGTGTTTCACCATGTGGCCAGGACGGTCTCAATCTCTTGACCTCATGATCCACCCTCCTTGGTCTCCCATAGTGCTGGGATTGCAGGCATGAGCCACCACACCTGGCCCAGAGTGGCTGTTATTAAAAAGTCAAAAAATAACACATGCTGGCAAGGTTGTTGAGAAAAAGGGACACTTATACACTGTTGGTGGGAGTGAAAATTAGTTCAACTATTGTGGAAAACAGTGTGGCGATTCCTCAAAGACTTAAAGACAGAAATACCATTGGGCACAGCAATCTCATGACTGGGTATATACTCAAAGGAATATAAATCATTCTATCACAAAGACATATGCATGTATATGTTCACTGCAGCATTGTTCACAATAGGAAAGACATGGAATCAATATAAATACCCATTAATAATAGACTGAATAAAGAAAAATGTGGTACCTTTAAACCATGGAATACTATGCAACCATAAAAAAGAATGAGATCATGTCCTTTGCAGGGACATGGATGGAGCTGGAGGCCATTATACTTAGCAAACTAACACAGGAACAGAAAACCGAATACTGCATGTTCTCACTTATAAGTGGGAGCTAAATGACAAGAACACATGGACACAAAAAGGGAAACAATAGACATTGCGGTCTATTTGAGGGGGGAAGGTGGGAAGAGGGAGAGGAGCAGGAGAAATAACTAATGGGTACTAGGCTTAATACCCGGGTGACAAAAGAATCCATGCAACAAACCCCCATGACACAAGTTTACCTATATAGCAAACCAGCACATGTACCCCTGAACTTAGAAGTTAAAAAAAGAAGAAAGTACTGTAAGTCCTCTCTCCAGAGGAGTTTATACTGACCAAAAAGAAGAAGGAGAAGACCACTTGCGCCTGCATAAACAGACATTGTCACAAACTTTCCTGGCTCGCATTTTGTTCTCCTAAAAGCCCATTTATCTTTCCTAACGAAACGTCTTCCCATTGAAGTCTTTCCTCCCCTCATGCCTTTCACCTTATTAAGTGGTTATAAAGGCCGTATCTTTGGCTGCTTGAAGAGTTATGTTTCTCTATGAACTCCAGTGCACATACATGAATCAAAATCTTGCTAATCTGTCTTTTGTCAGTTTAATTCACAGACTCCTGAACACTGAACATAAGAGAACAGAGGAAAGGTTTATCTTCTGCAACAGTGACCAAGACACAAAAGTCTTACTCTCATGGAAACTACTGGGGAATATATTCAGAACGAGCAAATATACAAATAAATGAATATTTACAGATTGTAATTATTGCCATAAATCAAATAACCAGATGTGTCAGCAAGAGCTGGTATTCACCCAGTTAACCCCAGTTCAAGGATGCTATTTGTTAATGTTTGAGACTGTTCTTACTGCATGGTGCCTATGCCTGAGGACAGCTAAATATTTACAGCATCATTTCTGGTGGTCTAGGAAGGCCTCTTCAAAGAGGTCAGACTTAAGGCTGAATCCAGAAGCATGAGAAACAACCAGCACTGGGAAAAGTGGGAAAGAATATTCCAGGCAGAGAGAGGAGCACGTCTGAGCTTCAAATGCTCAAGTGTGAGTACAGCAGAGGCAGGCGGGGTGGCAGGATTGGTAAGGTCTTGTCACACAGGACACTGCGGCACCTCTGTTTGTTCAGGATTTCAGGACTTGCAAGGGTTCCACTGGAAGCCTTGTCCTCCAAAATGGATGTAGGAAAGAAACTAGTGCTTTCAGACAAGCCAAAGGAGATTTCTAGTGTCCACTGAAGAATCACAGGGTTCATTAATTTGGAGAGGTGAGCTTTATTTCTTATTAAGGGTTGTAGCCTTCAGGCTGGCCATCGTGCAGGGAATTGTAGCCTCCAGCAGAGACCAGAAGCAGGCACTTCAAAGAGGGAAGGATGAGACAACAATTTATGCAGAATCCATTGGCTAAGTATACATATTCAATAGGTTATAGGGGAAGCTATGAATATTCATGAATGACTGTGTACACATGCATAGTAAGCTAACATTTGTGTTACATATGTCCCATGGTCACTTTGATGTGGAGACCTCACATTTAGATGTATTACCATTAGGCCCGGTATCAAAAGGTGAAACAGAGGACACAAAGCTGCTCCTTGCAGTCTCCAGCAACTAACTAGAATCATTTCATGGTGGGCAGTCTCTTATCAAGAAGGAATGCTAGTCAGTTGTTATGCTGAAACTGCAAAAGAGAAGGGAGTCTGATGAAATCAGTGGTGAAGACTTCCAAAAGGGCCAGTTTCTGTTTAATCCCTAGGAAAGAAAACCTCATCATGATTAGCAACGGCGGGAGTACAATGAGGCACGTCCGAGCTCCCATCCCGTCATGGTTGGGAACTCAGTTTTTAAGGTTTCTCTGGGGTCAGGTGGGAAACTTAGGATTTTACTTTAATATCTCACAAGTTACGAGAGACATGGGACATCTCAGGTCACGAGATCCAGTAAGGATTAGACAAGTCATTGAAGAGCAAGAACCTGGTGGTTACGGACATCTCTTAGAAAACAGAAGCTACGTAACCCTTCAGCGACTTGGTGGAGGGGCAATCCTGATCACTGTTTTGGCCACTTCATCCCAGAACCTTACCATTTTGTCACACATTAGATTTGAATACTGGGGAGTGTGTGGATGAAGCTGAATCAAGAAGCAAATAGAAAAAGATCAAGTGTAGTTATCAACTCATGTAATATGCTTCCCAAACAGATCTGATCCTCCTGTGTGTTTCAGCTTTCTTTTACAGAAAGGGTACACAAAGACAGGGTCACACATTAACTTCTGGACTCAAAAGAAGTAATATTAGAAAGGAAGCGTTAGCCCTCACCAAGCAAAGGATGTCTTGATATATCCCTTGAACATCCACCCCAGCACCTACCACTTCTTAAAAGATAGGGGAGTCTGCTTTAAAGCAATATTTGACAGGGTGTGGTGGCTTATACCTATAAACCCAGTACTTTAGGAGGTTGAGGCAGGTAGATCGCCTGAGGTCAGGAGTTTGAGACCACCCTGGTCAACATGACAAAACCCCATTTCTACAAAAACTACAAAAATTAGCCGGGTGTAGTGGTGCACTCCTATAATCCCAGCTACTGGGGAGGCTAAGGCAGGAGAATCGCTTGCACCCGGGAGGCAAAGGTTGTAGTAAACTGAGATCATGCCACTGCATTCCAGCCTGGGTGACAGAGCAAGACTCCGTCCAAAAAAAAAAAAAAAAAAGTAATATGTATATGCAACAATGAAGGGAGGAGCATTCAAAATTACATGACTACAATATTCCTAGAATTCTGTCTGACATCATTTATTGAGACCTTGGATTTATTTTCTCTAAAGCAGAGTGAATTTTATGTCATCCTCGAGGAAATGCAGTATTTAAAGTTAACCTTATTATAGGAGGGATTCCTCAAAAGATATAATAGAATCCAACAGTTGGTAGATTCAAACTGGAGGTCACTCTAATTAAGAAAGAGAAGAGTAAATAGAATGCAAACAATCCTATTTCACACTAAACAATTCAACGTAAGGGAATCATTTTTACATAATGACTCTGGGGCAGATTACATTCTCAGATGCAGAGGCAGAGGCCCCATTTACTTCTACCACAGACACTGATGCATATCTAGAAACAGTTTGGGGCCTAGAGGCTGGTGAAATAAATTGTGTGAATCAATTTAAAATGCAGCCAGATGTTTTTGACTCTGAAAATAAAAGACACTGGATGACAGGGGAAAAAATCCACAGATAGCCCACATAGCAGACTGGCAGAAGTCCAGAAAGTCAGCTGTAGTTAGTTAACTCCACCCTTTTTCATCTCTTACTATCTTTTTATTCCATTTAAGGACGGATGCATACCAATAAACTCTTTCATTTAACAAACATTTTGGAAGGTTCTCTGATTTTAAAGTATTCTGAGAAATTCCAAGATGAATCAACCTGAATTTGAGCTTCAAGAAGCTCAAAGTTTGGTTAATAAAAGAAATGATCTGTGCACCTACAAGATTAAACAAGAAAGACATCAGAAGGTAATCACAGAGGTGTGAAAAAAGTTGCATACAGAGATTTTATGAAAGCAGTATTGTAGCAAAAAAAAGTCCTAAATAGGGAATAGTTAAGAATGATAATTTTTAAGTACTTACTAATAATGATGGAATCATTTGCAATCATTAAAAAGGATTTAGAGAAAATATTTAAGAACTTGGAAAACTGTTGATGAAATATTATTAAGAGAAACATCAGTTAACTAAATATTATCTACAATGTGTTCCATTTTTGAAAGAAAAATATTTCTACATTGGTTTGTTTGTATAATGAAGAAAAATATGTAACAAAATATTAACAATGCTTCTAGTGATATAATTATAAATGTTTGTTTTTCTTTATTTTTATATATTTTGGCAAGTCCATATTTCCCCCAATAAACACACATTATTGTTTATAACCAAAAAAATATTAAAATGAGAGTTTTAAAAGAGGATAGAACTACAACACAGAGAAATTTAGAAGAGGAAAAGAGTGTCAGTTAAAATGGATATAGAAATCAAGCAGTGAAATTGCAAGCAGATAGGGAGGGTCTCCAGCGACTATAGAAATTTAATCAACTTAAGCAATCAGCCTATTTTACAGCCTCCTGCCTTGCAGCCTATTTTTTCCCAAACCCTATGTGGAATGCAGTCACCTAGTCGGGTGGAATGAGCTTTTGACAGATCCTGGCTTCTTATCTATGAATGGAAGTGGACCTTCCTCATTACCATGCTAAACTCCCCACCCCAGGAGGAGCCTCATTATCATAACATGTGACTTCTGTGCTGGCACAATGATGCACTGCACGTGGGACCCTTCCTCTCCATGCAATGACACACCCTCTTCCTTTTCCATTGCCCCATAAAAGCCTCTTATCATGCTTCCTTGGGGAGACGCTGCTTTGGAGAATCCTCCCAGTGCTCTCCTTACTTGTGACAAGTGAGAAAATTCTTACTGATCAAAACCTGCTTTCTGGTGGAGTGTTGTTATTTGCCAGGCAAATGAACCCCAGTTTTTTTGGGTAACAGAATTAATTGGGTAACAGAATTGGAGGCTCGTGGCTCATGCCTGTAATCACAGCACTCTGGGACGCTGAGGCAGGCGGATCACGAGGTCAGGAGATTGAGACCATCCTGGCCAACATAGTGAAACCCAATCTCTACCAAAAAATATAAAGATTAGCTGGTCCTGGTTGCGGGTGCCTGTAATCCCGCTGCTCAGGAGGCTGAGGCAGGAGAATCACTTGAACCAAGGAGTCGGAGGTTGTGGTGAGCTGAGATCATGCCACTGCACTCTGGCCTGGCGATAGAGCAAGACTTCATTTCAAAAAAAAAAAATCTAACATTGATTTCTGTCACCAAATTTCTGACCATTCATCTGTGTGGCCTTAGTACAGAAGTAAGCACCTGGGGCCACCAGGCTTCACCACATTTAGGGGGCATCATCCTTGTAAATGGTGCCCCTTGGAGTTGTGTAACCTGTAAACTTAGAGGCAATGTTCTTTTCCTTATGGAACTTATGGTTCTTGCAAGAAAGGAAGAAGGAGAAGGATTATTTTGGATTTTACCAGCATGCCCTATGGACATCTAATAGAGGCAGGCATATGACATGGGATTCTGGGCTTTTCTAGCCTTTCCCATCCAATTTCCATAGCCAGCTTTATATTATTTGCAGGGTCAAGCACAAAATAAAATGTGGGGTCCCTTGTCATAAAAGTAAGGAAAACATGCAAGATATTTGAAGGTCTCAGATTATACTACTGTGGCATAAAATTATTTTGGGCTGAAGACATTTGAAAATCAGCAGACATAGAAAGAGTCCTTGTTTAAACTTACCTTTTCTGCCTAAAAACAGAGCCTCTCAAAAGAATTCAGTTGCCATAAATCCCACCCTTTAGGAGAGGCTTTCTGTACCAGAGGAAAAGTGTACTCCTCTCACCAGAGATGAGAAGTTTATGTAGGGACGGAAAACTGCATAAACAGACTTTACTAAAACAAAACTCACTTTCCATTAATGTCCCTTGTATATGTCTCAGTCATTTCCCACCATTTATTGTCCCTTGAAATTCTACCTCCTCCCCTTTAAGACAGTATTGAGGCTCCAAATTAAGCCACTTAAGTCATACTTTTATTTACTTAGGTAAATAAAAATCTGTCTTTTTTCTTGCTTATCTGTCTTCTGCCACTTTAATTTCCAGGCCCCAAACAATGAACGTAACAGGGTAGACTAGGAAAAGGTTTTCCTCACTGACAGTATTAAAATAGAAAATTCTTTCCTTTCTTCTGTGGTTTCTGTCTCTACTTGTCATGATGTTTTTTATTTTTTTAATGTTATTCTAGGCAAAGAAAAATTAACAATTTAAATTATTAGTATGAATTATACCATTTATCTTTATACTGTGCAATGAATGCAGGTTTAAAGGCAAATATCAAAGCACTTAACTCGTAGACAAAAATCACTGAAATTGGGCAATTTATATTTTGTAGCTCAGACATGCATATGTATTTTGTTTTTGCAAGAACAATGGGAATACTGCACAAAACTAATTCAACTGTTTTTTTAAAAAATTTTACTTCTTGATATGCACGTATTCTACCAATACGCTCCACCATTGGCTTCCAGATGAGTAAGGAAGGACTGCAAGGAAAAGGAGCTCCAGGTTGATATATTTGTTCCCTCTCCTTTTTTCCATCATTTTCAGCATATAGGGTTGGCTGATAGAAGAAACAGGAGTAAGGAAGAATATGATAGGATTCCTTGGCTGTTTGTGTTTTTTAGAATTCTACTGCCTTCTTTCTGGGTTAGAAGCCAGTGCTGGTTTGAATGAAAAGTGTGGCCTCTCAGCCCCTGCTTACTCAGTTGTAGACATAAGATATCTTGTAAGGGCTTCGAGTCTCTCTGGCCTCCCACACGAGGTGGGACAACTACAATGTCATGCTTATGGGGCATCATCTGATCCTATATGCAAATGAGGCAGCAGGGACCAGACAACTCAGATACTGTGCCTAGTTTCTCTGCTCGTGTGCATGCTCCATTGTCCCCGAGACTTCACTTATAAAACATGAGTTCAAAAATAAAATTATTGTAGCCAGTCGCAGTGGCTCACACTTGTAGTTCTAGCACTCTGGGAGACTGAGGCAGGTGGATCACGAGGTCAGGAGTTCGAGAGCAGACTGGCCAAAATGGTGAAACCCCGTCTCTACTAAAAATACAAAAATTAGCCAAGAGTGGTGGTGAGCACCTGTAATCCCAGCTACTCAGGAGGCTGAGGCGGGAGAATCGCTTGAACCTGGGAGGTGGAGGTTGCAGTGAGCCGAGATCACACCACTGCACTCCAGCCTGGTGACAGAGCAAGACTCTGTCTCAAAATAAAATAAAATGATTAAGAAGTTTGGGACAGCAACAGCAGACCTTAAACCTAGCATGGGGCCCTTCTGAACATGGGAGTCTGTGCAACTGCATATAGTTCCCGTACCTGTGAAGGCTGTCCCGCCCACTTTCACCAGAAGAGTTCCACATGGGGTTCCAGTTAAAATTTCATTTGAAAAAAAATTTTATATAATATTTAAAATAATAAATTTTCCAGGTATGAGGTGGTGCACACCTGTAACTAACACACTTAGCTACTTGGGAGGATGAGGTGAGAGGGTCACTTAAACCCAGGAGTTCAAGGTTAGAGGGAGCTATGATCACACCACTGCACTCCAGCCTGAGTAAAACCCTGTCTCTAAAAATTTTGTTTTAAATCAGCCTAGGTTAAAAGACAAAGTCAAATACCAAAGGAGTTAGGAAGATAATGGAAGGAAGCCAAACAGACTTTCTCAGTCCCTCTTTCTCCACTATTGAGAAGGTGGGGGGTTGGGGGCCAGGTCATTTCCATTTCCTCTTAACTCTGCCATAAGAAAAACTGCAATGCTCGTGCCATGATACATAGCAACTAACCCTCAGCTTCAGCGTCAGGAGACACTGATGACTGTTGGGGACTGCAGGACAATCATGGGCTCCTGCCCCTCTCAAGGAACAACCATTGCTCAGCCAGCTGTTGACTGCCATGTGGGAAAGGAAAGAAAGCCCAGCACTGCCAGAGCTTCCAATTTTTTTTTCTTTCTTTTTTTTTTTTTTGATATGGAGTCTCACTCTCTCTCCCAGCCTGGAATACAGTCACCTGATCTCAGCTCACTGGAACCACTGCCTCTCTGGTTCAAGCGATTCTCCTGCCTCAGCCTCCCAAGTATCTGGGATTACAGGCATGCACCACCATGCCTAGCTAATTTTTGTGGTTGTAGTAGAGACAGGGTTTCGCCATAGTCAGGCTGGCCTCGAACTCCTGACCTCAGGTGATCCACCCACCTCAGCCTCCCAAAGTACTGGAATTACAGGCGTAAGCCACCATGCCTGGACGAGCTTCCAGTTTTTCAAAAGACACTCAAAATCTCAACTCTTATGTGAAATCTCCCAACTTTTTAATGTTGTTATAGAACCAAACTGGGGACTGCTCACCCAACACAGTAAAACCAGATATCTACACCAGGATTTTGCAGGGTAGAAAGGAGACATTTATTTGCACCAAGCAAGGAGGACCAGGTAGCTGACATGTAAATCCTCACCTCCCCGATGGCTTGCAGGTAAGAGTTTTTAAAAGCAGGTAAACTTCAGGAAAGTGAAAGTTACAGGCAGACTCATAAATCAGTACATGGAGGTTACACATTGGTTTTGGCTCAAAAGGGCAGGATCTCTCGAAGTAGGGGCATACGGGTCATAGATATAACAGATTCAAAGATTTTCTGATTTGCACTTGGTTAAGCAAGAGAAACTTTGTTTAAAATTTGGGGTCAGCAATAAAAGAATATTAGCTCAGACTCCTTTCAGTCCTCTCAGGAAGAAATTCAGAACAAAGCGTGGTGGTCAGAGTTCAGGCCTCAGTTCCCCCTTATCTGAGATCTACATGCTAGCAAATCTATTTGGCGGGAGGTCAGGTTTCTGAAAAACAACTCAAGGACATACGTTAAAATATTATCTTCAGTGTCTGATATGGTTTGGATATTTATCCCCTCCAAATCTCATGCTGACATGTGATCCCCAATGTTGGAGGTAGTAGCCTAGTGGGAGGTGTTTGGGTCACAGGGCCAGATCCCTCTTGGTGTCCTCCTCATGGTAATGAGTAAGTTCTTACTCTGTTAGTTCACATGAGAGCTAGTTGTTTAAAAGAGCTGACTCCTCCTCCTCTCTCTCTTACATCCTCTCTCTCCATGTAACACACCTGCTCCTCCTTCTCCTTCCCTTTCCACCATGAGTAAAGCTTCCCAAGGCTTCACAAGAAGGCGAGCAGATGCTGCTGCTGTGATTGTAAAGCCTGCAGAACCATGAACCAACTAAACCTCTTTTCTTTGTAAATTACCCAGCCTCAGGTACTCCTTCATAGCAATGCAAAATGGACTAACATAGTTTCAAAAGGGAAAGCAAACATCTGACTTTAACTTCCTTGGCTATTGTTTTAGGCTACTATGGCCTTCTTGCTGATCAACCTGCTTCTTTACTTCTCAGGGCTAGCTAGGTGCCTGGAGTTTCCCTTGAAGGAACTCAAGATTTTCCCAATTTCCATGCTTGGGGGTTTCACAGGCCCCTAAGACAGAATCCCGACTCATCTCAATGTTGTCAACTGATTAAATGGAATTTTGTATAAGGAAACTTAACAGACAATAACATGCCCCCAATGGCAGCAAAAATCCATAGGGAAAAGATGAACGACTTAGTAGATGGTGTTGAAGAAACTGGCTTAGTATATGGAGGAAAATAAAACCGAACCAGAGAAAAATAAAATTGAATCCTGAAGTGACAACACGTACAAATGATGTGAAAGTCAGCATAATAAAAGCAATAAGAAAAATGTAGAAAAAAATCTTTGTGACCTAGGCATGGAAAAGGACTTCTTTAACAAAACTTCAAAAGCACCACTTGTAAGTGCAAAAGAAGTGATAAATGCAATTGCCACAAAGGCTACTGTGAAGAAAATTAATAGATCATGACAGATTGGGAGAAGATATTTTTAATGTATAAACCAATAAGAGATTTATATGTAGAACAGCACCATCCAATAGAAATCTGAGGAACATATGTATTTTAAACTATTCTAATAACAACAGTACAAAAGTAAATAAAACAGATAAAAGGGATTTTAATAATGTATTTTATTTATATCAATTTTCTCAACATGCAATTCCTGTAGAAACTACGATAGTGCACATTTTAAAACTAATAAATCTATAAAACTCCATGTGTATTTTACACTTCCAGTATGTCTTAATTCAGACTAGCCATATTTGAAGTGCTGGAAAGCCACATGTGGCCAGCAGTTACCACGTTGGACAGGACAAGTCTATAATACACAAGAAATTTCTTCAAATGCATAATAATAAACCTCTAATGTCAATTCTCATAAGAATATGGGCAAAGGATATGAACAGGCAATTTACAATAGCAGGAATATTACTAAGATATGAAGAGGTGCTCAAAACCATTACTGATGAGGAAAGCATGAAATTAAATCCATTTATGCCTGGAAAAAAAATCACAAAGTTGGATAATGCTAAGAGTTGGTGAGGCTGTAGATATAAAGAAGCCTCATTTGCCAGTGGGAGGGTAGATAGATGAGACATTATAAAGAGTGATTTTGTCATGTTAAAAGAATGACAACAATTAATTCTGCTCCTAGGTATTTATCCTGAAGAAATTCTTTCGACATTTTTTATTTTTTTGAGACAGAGTCTCTCTTTGTTGCCCAAGCTAGAGTGCAGTGGCACAACTGACCTGTGCTCGCTGCAACCTCTGCCTCCCAGGGTCAAGCAACTCTCCTGCCTCAGCCTCCCGAGTAGCTGGGATTACAGAAGTGCACCACCATACCAGGCTAATTTTTGTATTTTTAGTAGAGATGGGGTTTCACCATGTTGGCCAGGCAAATCTCCAACTCCTTACTTCAAGTGATCCACCCATCTTGGGCTCCCAAAGTGCTGGGATTACAGTAGTGTGTCACTATGCCCAGCCTATCCTAAAGGAATTCTTAGACAGCTTAGACATTTATTTATCTGTTGATTGTCCTCCTCCAGACTATAAACTCTATTAAGGAAGGAGACACTTAATCACCCTTAAGCATCTATGAGCCCCTCCCCCTTGACTTCCATGTTGCATTTCAATAGGAGAAGTAAAGGCTGGCAGACCAGGCACCACCTTTAATCGCCTTCCTATAGATCACAGGCATGGCACGGAGGAATCTTTCCAGAAGGCATTGTTTTTACTTAAACTCGATCAAACCCCCACCTAAGTCACATGCCCCATGCCTACTCCATGGACCAAGACCCTTTCACATGTAAATTCTAGAGTTGTAAGCCAAAGACCCTTCCACGTGTAATTTCTAGAGTTGTAAGCCTTTATAAGGACAGGGATTTTCTTTGTTTGGGGCTCAGCTGTTGGGGGCATTCAGACCTGCCGCAGCTCCCAGCCGAATAAATCACTACTTCCTTCCTAGTTCAGTGTTTGAGAGGTTTGTTTCACGGCCTTTACTCCTTTACTATGAAAGCAGGAAGAAAAAAAAAAGAAAAGAAAAGAAAGCAGAGATTTTGTCTTGGCCCTCTCTGTATCTCCAGTGTCGGGATCAGGGCCGGCACATAGTAAGTGCTCAATAAATATGTGTAGACTGAATGGATTATGCCAATGTCATCATAGAAACCCAGTGAGGCATGCGTTTTATAGATGAGGAAAATGGACCTTAGAACAGCCATCCCTCTGGCATCACATGTCCAGTTGCCAGCAGAGATGGAGTCAGCACAAAGGGCAACAGCCCAGACTGACTCCCAGCCATCACCCATTCGTTATTTTTACATTACTTATTGAGCATCTCATAAAGAAAGACAGCTTATAAGTAACTAGAAAGAGCAACTACATCACCACATTTTCAGGGTTTAAATTAGAGCACATCTAAATACAGAAAAGCCTTGCTTGATAAGGATTCCCTCTAAATTCCTACATATGTTCAGGGTCATGCTTTTCTTGAGAGAGATTCTTTTTTTATAAAGAGAGGAATGGAAAGCAAGAATACTATTCAATAGATTGAAAGCTTTTGTTCTCCTACATGCATTTAGCCATTTGGTAACAAAACAGGCAGTCTCAGAGAAACAAATCACAGCTTTATTTTACAGCTTTAATGGTAAAAGGGTTAACATCTCCCCAACAGCTTGTGTGCTTTTTTGGTTTTTGCCTTTCCTTTTCTCTCCGTAGCTTTGACGAGTTATCTTCAGAAGATCATTTGAGCACTTGCTTCATTTTCTCAGTTCTTTTTGGCCATCCACTCCTTGGCAGATTTCACCCTATTTGGTATAAGCACCCACTCTTCCTCTCCTCTCTACCCACTATTTCGTGCATCAAGTGTTAACGAACTTTGTAGCAAAACAAATCCATCTGGAAATTGGCATTTCAACGATGTGTTTTTAAAACTGCTGTTCATCATTCCCAGCGTGTGTGCGCATGTGTGAAAAATTCAGAATACATTTAAGCAGGAAGCACTGGAAATGCTGGGTGCACATTTTGAAGCCAGAATGCATTTCACAAGGAGGGGAGGCACGCGTAGACTTGAGAGCTCTCAGGGGTGACTATCGCTTGCATCAGGCATGCTAAATATTTGACCATTTTGATGGAAATTTATTAGTCTGAACATGTTCCACATTCTCTATTTACTGAAAGATTATTTCCCAATTGCAAAAAGGATTACAGTTATACAAAGTCAAAAATACATATCCTTTTTTCTTAATTAGTTAATTTATTTAAACCCAGCCCTGCCTGTTCTAAAAACGATTTGAGGTAGTTCATGCACAATTTGATGGACTGTATTATTTGAGAGAGAACTCCATTCCTTTGCTCATTTTTACTTCCAAATAGAGAATACCAGTAAAATTAATAACAAAGTAATGGTTCAGAGTCACTGAAGTCCTTCGAGTGTCTGTCATGTGCCAGACTCTGTGCCAAGTACTTCACATTTAACCCTCACAATCACCCTTTGAGTAAACACTATGTTTGTCCCCATTACACATATCATCTACTTTTCTGATGGGAAGTGTCCTGGCTGAAGAAAAAGTTTCTAGAGAGTCACCTGAGTCCAGGGAAGCCCGTAGAGAAGAGTTGGAGCAGACGGATAACCAAGACTGGAAGTGCTGAGATCAAATGTGTGATTATCTCGAATTGCCCCATCCAGTGGGAGGAACAAAGCATAAGGAGTTCCCACGTACTGCTGTGCCCCAGGCAGTGATCACGTCCATTTCTCTCACCAGTCTATCTGCTATCCATTGCACATGCTTGGCACCTAGTAGGTGCTCATTGAACATCTGTTAAATGAATGACTATACTATTGGGCCCACCAACTCAGAAAAGAAACCTTCCATGGAAGTGAGAATGTCTGAAGAGATACTATCCTCAGAAATTAGAGCAGGGAGCAGGAAATTAAGTGAAGTTACCTGTGGGAGGCAACCCCTAAAATGCCCCCAGTGATCCTCCCTTCTGAAAAATATTCCATGCTCTATAATGCCTTCTCCTTCACTGTAGGCCGGGTTTATTGATTTGCTTCTAACAAACAGAATATGGGGTGGGATACGGTGACTCACACATGGAATCAGCACTTTGGAAGCCAAGGTTGGAGGATCACTTGAGCCCAGGAGTTTGAGGCTGCAGTCAGCTATGATGGCACCACTGCACTCCAGCCTGGATGACAGCATGAGACCCCATCTCAAAAAAACAAAACGAAACCAAAAAATACAACAACAACAAAAAACAAAAGAATACGATGGAAGTGATAGGATGTCACTTTTAAGATTATATAATAAAAAAACTGTAGCTTCGGAATTAATGTCTCTCTCTCTCTTTCATATCACCACTGTTATATCACATGAACACTGAGGCGGTTACGGAAAAGTCTACATGGTGAAAAAATAAAATCAGCCCTGCCAGCCACCATGCAAGGTACCCTAGAAGTGGAACTTCAGAGGCCTGTCAACAGCCAATAAGTGAGCTTGGAAATGGATTCTCCAGACCTCCAAAGGAGCCTTGAAATGACTACAGCCCCAGGTATATACAGGCCGACTACAACCTCACGAGAGGCCTGAGCCAGATGCACCTATCTAATCTGTGCCCATATTCCTGACCCACGGAAACTGAAATCACAAATAATAAATGTTTGCTGTTTTAAGTTGCTAGGTTTAGAGCATAAACATAATAAATACCTAATTTGTTATGCACCAATAAACAACTAATACATTCCCCCCATAACTTCCAAGAAAATGAACCAAGGCATATCCATGAGGACTTGTAGCTATGAAAATGGTCTAAGAATACTTCATAACTGTCCTGTTTGTTATTTCTGACTGATTCCCTATGGTGATTAGCTATTAACATCCTTATAACAGAAAGGAACCTTGTGCAGGGACAGCAGAGGAGTGGCGAGGGCTGGGCCACTTGGTCTCATTCCACAGTCAGTCCCAGGAAGAGAGGACCCTCAAGAAGTTGAACATGTCCTGGATTAACAGTTACCCCTACAGAAAATTCATTTTTGGCTCCCCAACATCCATAACACTGAAGTTGGTTGATGTATCAATTAGGATTATATTCTACTACATGAAACAGGAAATCCCAAGTAACAATGACTTGAAGGAAAAAGAACATTATTTCCCTCTCATGTAGGAGGAAGTTATTTGAGGGCTGGTCTGGCCTCTCTGTTAAGTCATCTGGAAACAGATTTTTGGCATCCATTCCAGAGGACAAGCCTAGAGCCCCTACCTCCCAGTCCAACATGACCTCTGTACTTGGATCTTCCTTCCAGCAGCAGGTGACGGAAAAGGCAAAAAAGAACCTACTCAGCCTTCCTGGAGTCCCATGAAACCCTTTTGCTTACACCTCACTGACCAGAACTTACTCACATAGGCATACCCAGCTGCAAGGGAGGCTGTGAAATGTTCCCAGCTAAAAATCAAGGTTCTATATTGAAAGGAAGGGGAGAACAGATACTGGAGAGATAACTGGTAACCTCTGCTCCAGGTACCAAGATTGATAAAGTATCAGATGGAAAAAATATTCCATGCTCATGGTTAGGAAGAATCAATATCATGAAAATGGCCATACTGCCCAGAGTAATTTATAGATGCAATGCTATCTTCATTAAGCTACCAATGATCTTCTTCACAGAACTGGGAAAAAACGTGTTAAACTTCATGTGGAACAAAAAGAGAGCCCGTATAGCCAAGACAATCCTAACCAACAAGAACCAAGCTGGAGGCATCATGCTACCTGACTTCACACTATACTACAAGGCTACAGTAATCAAAACAGCATGGTACTGGTACCAAAACAGAGATATAGACCAATGGAATAGAACAGAGGCCTCAGAGGCAATGCCACACATCTACAACCAGCTGATCTTTGACAAATCTGACAAAAACAAGCAATGGGAAAATGATTCCCTGTTTAATAAATGGTGTTGAGAAAACTGGCTAGCCATGTGCAGAAAGCAGAAACTGGACCCCTTCCTGACACCCTACACTAAAATTAACTCCAGCTGGATTAAAGACTTAAACATAAGACCTAACACTGTAAAAACTCCAGAAGAAAGCCTAGGCAAAACCATTAAGGACATAGGCACAGGCAAGGACTTCATGACTAAAACACCAAAAGCATTGGCAACAAAAGCCAAAATAGACAAATGGGACCTAATTAAACTCCAGAGCGTCTTTTTTTTTTTTTTTTTTGAGACAGAGTCTCGCTCTATCACCAGGCTGGAGTGCCTTGGCACCATCCCGGCTCACTGCAACTTCTGTTTTCCGGTTTCAAGCAATTCTCCTGCCTCAGCCTCCTGAGTAGCTGGGACTACAGGCATGCACCACCATGCCTGGCTAATTTTTTGTACTTTTAGTAGAGATGGGGTTTCACCATGTTGGCCAGGATGATCTTCATCTCTTGACCTCGTGATCCACCCACCTCGGCCTCCTAAAGTGCTGGGATTATAGGCATGAGCCACCGCACCCGGCCTCCAGAGCTTCTTTACAGCAAAAGAAACAATCATTAGAGTGAACCGGCAACCAACAGAATTTTTGCAATCTACCCATCTGACAAAGGGCTAATATCTAGAATCTACAAAGAACTAAAACAGATTTACAAGAAAAAAACAACTCCATTCAAAAGTGGGCAAAGGATATGAACAGACACTTTCAAAAGAAGACATATATGAGGCCAACAAATACATGAAAAATTGCTCATCATCACTGGTCATAGAGAAATACAAATCAAAACTGCATTGAGATACTATCTCAGGCCAGTCAGAATGGCAATCATCAAAAAAATCTGGAGACAACACATGCTGGAGAGGACGTGGAGAAATAGGAACACTCTTACACTGTTGGTGGGAGTGTAAATTAGTTCAATCATTGTGGAAGACAGTGTGGTGATTCCTCAAGGATCTAGAAATAGAAATTCCATTTGACCCAGCAATCCCATTACTGGGTATATACCCAAAGGATTATAAATTGTTCTATTATAAAGACGCATGCACATGTATGTTCACTGCAACACTGTTTACAATAGCATAGACCTGGAACCAACCCAAATGCCCGTCAATGAAAGACTAGACAAGGAAAATGTAACACATATACACCATGGAATACTATGCAGCCATAAAAAACGATGAGTCCGTGTCCTTTGTAGGGACATGGATGAGTCTGAAACCATCATTCTCAGCAAATTGACACAAGAACAGAAAATCAAACACTGCATGTTTTCACTCATAGTCGGGTGTTGAACAATGAGAACACATGGACACAGGGAGGGGAGCATCACACACTGGGGTCTGTTGTGGGGGGATAGGGGAGGGACAGCAGGGGGTGGGGAGGTTGGGGAGGGATAACATGGGGAGAAATGCCAGATATAGGTGATGGGGGGATGGAGGCAGCAAACCACCTTGCCATGTATGTACCTATACAACAATCCTGCATGATCTGCACATGTACCCCAGAACCTAAAGTACAATTAAAAAAAAAACAAAGATCTCCATGATCTGACCCACCTCACGCTTTCAGCATTATTCCATCAAAGAGTACTAGACATCATCCTTTTTTTTTTTTTTCGAGACAGACTCTCACTCTGTTGCCCAGGCTGGAGTGCAGTGGCATGATCTCAGCTCACTGCAACCTCCAGCTCCCAGGTTCAAGGGATTCTTCTGCCTAAGCCTCCCATAGACATCATCCTTTATGTCTTCTCATTCTCAAACTTTTGCCAATGCTGGTACTACCCCTGAAGTCCCAGCCCCTGCCGTCCTCACCTGGCTCCTATGCGATTTCCTTGGATTATTTTTTCAATCCTCTCCTTCCTCTGAAAACCCAAAGTACTGATTTGCACTTTTGTCCAATGGAAAAAAAAAACATGAACTTTCAACTGCCAGACACTGCACTAGGAATGCAAATATGAGTAAGATAAGGACCCAATCCTCAGAAATGTATAATGGTCCATAGATAAGTCATTGTTGAATCATGATGGTTAATCCGCTTTGCAGTATCATTTCAAATTTTTATTATATATGGTTTTTATAATCACACGCATAACAAAGGATGGAATGTGGCCACATACACCTAATTCAATAGGATTTCCTCAATAAGTCTCGTGTGCTTGGCCTTGTGTTCTACCCGTGATCCTTCTGTCTTTCATTCACACATTTATTTAATATCTACTATGTGCCTGACATTGCACATAGCACAGAAGGCCCGATCTCTTTCCTCAGGGACTTAGGGGAGAGACAGACAAGTAAATGGGGTATTGTAATGCAGAACAATAAAGCACTAGGTTGGAGATGTATACAGAGTGATAAAAGTACTAAACCTAAGCTGAAAGTGTTAGGAAAGCGTCCATGAGCAGTGACACTTAACAGCATTCCAGGGCAGAGGGAGTATCATCTATAAAAGCCCAGAGGTGAAAAACAGAACATGGTGCTTTTACTACTGCACAGGAAGTATCAATAAATCAGTATGGCCAGAATTTAGTACATGAAGTTGGGAAGGGAGAGGATGAGGTTGGAGGGAGAGAGGTGTATCAAATCAGGAAGAAACTGGATTATTAAATGAGAGGGGAAGATATCCCTAAAGAGTGCCTTACAAAATGAAAGTTTCTCTTTTTTCTAATAAAACAATGACTCCCAAGGGGAGGTAGTTAAGACTGGCACAAAGGCATCATGGTGTCATGACAGAGTTGGAGTCTGCTATTGATCTGCTCGGCCACCTTTAGTATGCACTTAACCCTTGTGGTCACGAGACAGCTACTCTACCTTCAGCATCTGCATACCATGTGGGAAGTACAGGAAGGCAAAAGATGCAAGTTTGTATGGTCAGATCTGTCTAGCTTTCCTAGAAGTCCCATCTTACTACTGATTTTTGGGGTTTTATTTTTTGTTTGTTTGGTGTTTTATTTTTTGTTGTTTTTTTTTTGAGTCTTGCTCTGTCACTGGATTGTAGTGACGCAATCTCGGCTCACTGCAACTTCCACCACCCAAGTTCAAGCAATTCTTCTGCCTCGGCCTTCCAAGTAGCTAGGTTTACAGGCATGCACCACCACACTCAGCTAATTTTTGCATTTTCAGTAGAGATAGGGTTTCACCATGTTGAACAGTCTGATCTTGAACTACTGGGCTCAAGAGATCCGCCTGCCTTGGCCTCCCAAAGTGCTGAGATTACAGGTGTGACCCACTGCGCCCAGCCACTACTGATTTCATGTTGGCCAGGACTATGCCACACATCCCTGACCAAAGCAACAATGGCTAGAAGGCTGGTATAGTGTTTTAGTTGGGCCCACTGCTGTCCTAATCATCAGAACTCTGTTCATAAGGAGGAAGGGGATAAGAGCTGCTAGAAAGACAGCCATCCATGTGCACTCCAGCAGGTCATGGAGAGCCAGCATGGCCCAGTCGTAGCTTAAAGATCATTCCTCTGCCACTGGGGAAGGAGGAACCCGAAAGAGATTAAATAGGAGAGCAAGGAACTGACCAGATTTGCATTTTAGAAAATCTTGAAAATGAAGTAAACAGCATATTGGGGAAGGGAGACAGAGCTGGAGACAGAAAGATTACTGCCAGGAGGCTGCTGGGGGAAAGGCTAGAACTTAGAGTGTGAAAATGGGATGAAAAGGTTTATAGTGGGTGAAATAGTGTCCCCCACCTCAAATTCATGTCTGGCTGGAACCTCAAAAAGTAACCTTATTTGGAAATAGGGGCTTTGCCGATGGACTGAAGGTAAGGATCCAGATGAGCTCATCCTGAGCGAGGGTAGACCCTAAATCCAATGAGAGTATCATGTAAGAAACATAAAAGGATACATACACAGAGACACAGAGAAGAGGCGAGGCGAAGATGGAAGCAGAGATTGGAGCAATGCATCCACAAGCCAAGGAACATCAAGGATGACCAGCAACCACCAGAAGCTAGCAGAGGCATGGAACGCTGCCCCTTCAGAGCTTCCAGAAGGAACCAACCTTGCAAACACCTTGCTTTTGGATTCTCGAATCATGAACCATGAGAAAATTAATTTCTATTGTTTGAAGCCAGCCAGATTACGGTAATTTGTTATAGCAGCTCTAGAAAACTAACACGAGGTTTATAAAAACGTTAAGGAGACAGAATCAACAGCCCTGAGTGAGCACAAGGGAAGATTCTTGGCCAACTGGGTAAAGGGTGGTGCTTTCACAGAGATGAGGAATTCAAGAAGGAAAGGATGGGGAGAAGAAAAAATAAAGTTCAGTCGCAGACAAGTTGCTTTGAAGCTGCCTGAGGGATATGCAGTGAACAGGTCTGGTATGGAGATCAGCTTTATCAGCACTTGAAACCATTAGAGTGAATGTTGCCTGCAATTGTCTAATATTTCCTGGGTTTATGAGAATTTTTCTTTTCCAGAGACAGAGTCTTGCTCAGTCACCGAGGCTGGAGTGCAGGGGTGTGATCACAGCTCACTGAAGTCTCAAACTCCTAGCTCAAGGGATTCCACCACCTCAGCCTCCTGAGTAGTTGAGACTGCAGGTGTATGCCACCACACCTGGCTAATTCTTTTTTTTTTTTCCGAGACAGAGTCTCCCTCTGTCGCCAGGTGCCAGGCTGGAGTGCAGTGGCATGATCTTGGCTCACTGCAACCTCTGCCTCCCGGGTTCAAGCAATTCTCCTGCCTCAGTCTCCCGAGTAGCTGGGATTACAGGCGTGTGCCACCACGCCCAGTTAATTTTTGTATTTTTAGTAGAGATTAGGTTTCACCATGTTGGCCAGGATGGTCTGGATCTCTTGACCTCGTGATCCGCCCGCCTTGGCCTCCCAAAGTGCTGGGATTACAGGCATGAGCACCTGCCTAATTTTTAAAAAATTTTTTGTAGCAACAGAGTTGTAATGTTAATTACAATTACAATGTTACATTAGTCTACAAAACATTTTAACATTAAAAAAAACACTTTTTTTTAATGTTTTATAGAGACTATGTTGCCCAAGCTGGTTTCGAACTCCTGGCCTCTAGTGATCCTCCTACCTTAGGCTCCCAAAGTGTTAAGATTACAGGCATGAGCCACTGTGCCTAGTCTGATGAGACTTTCAAATAGGAAATGATTCAGGAACACCATAAGAAAGTAGGTGCCAAACTGCCAAATTGTGAAGCATAACTATTTCAGGAAGCTTGAATTAGAGGAAATTAATACAAGGTGAAAAAAATAACCCACATCTCTATACTAATGAGTAGGGCTGCTCCATTTTTATTTTTAATTGGCACAAACCTGCATTAGCCTCTGACCAAAGGGCCTGTACCAACTCAGAGATTGGTTTGCACCACACATGTGGAGGCTCACAGAATGCCAGAAATGACATTAGCCTGTCCAACCTCCTCCCCTTACAGACAGAAAAGCAGAGGCTTGCAGGGAAAATAATTTGCCCAAAGTCAGTAAGAGGACCATGTGAGACCCCCAGCACAGGCTTGGCTTCCAACCTGAAACTCACAGAATAAAGTGCATCACGAAATCCTCATCTGAAGGAAAATGAAGTGTGGTTTGATCTATAAAAGTCAAATGATGAGAAAAATGAACAGATGAAAATGTTGTCAGTCTCTAGAGCCAGAAAGACTTGGTTTCAAACCCAAATGCCATCCAAGCATATCAGTAAGGATGCTTATGGTGAAAAAAATGTCAACAGAAAGTTATTGGTTGGCATAATTGAAAAAGGCCAGTAGTAGGAAGGGCCTTGACTGTGGTTGGAACAAAGCTCTAACTCTGTTCTGCTGTTTTCTGGGCTCTGCTCTGCTCTTTGTAGCTTCAACCTCAGACTGGTTTCCCCCAGCAGCCTTAAGTGGGTTCATCTTACCGTCCATAACACACAGCATTAGTACAGTGGTATAACAAGAGTGGGGAGGTGAGAACTCTCCACGCTGAGTGCAGACAATGAGGAGACATGTTATTTGCAGAGAATTTTAAAACAAGAATAAAACAAACAACATGGGGTCAATACTTATCATCACCAGGCAGTGACAGTTCAAACAAGGTCAATGATAAAATGCTTCTCCCAGCCAAGCCAACTGCAACCACACCCAGTGCTTTATATGATGTATGCTCCAGAATTCCCAGTAAAAGTCCCAAGAGCCACACTGATTGGACTAAATAAACTAATGTGCCTACCCTTAAGCCAATCACGGCATGCAGGAGTGTGAAATACGCTGATCGGCTTAGCTTAAGTCACAATGTCAAAAGGTAGAATCAACTTTTCCAGATTCCTAGAGGTTCCCTACTGAAACCTGGGATGGATGAGATGGGGAAAGATGAATGGCCGCTGATGAAGCAATCACCAGATGTTCACGACATCATGTGACCTTAGGCAAGTTATTCGACCCAAGTCTCAGTTTTGTGCCAGACACTCTCCTAAGCATTCTACATGTATGTGAATTCATCTAATCCCCACACCAGTCATAGATGGTACCTACTCAGCCAGGACCCCAGCAGAAAACAAACAGTGCCCTCAAAATACTTTGAGGAGGGCTTGTTAGCAAAGAGGCTGGTTACAAAGGTGCAGATTGGGTGCAGATAACGATAGGGGAGAGTGCAGAGCCTGAGCTATCATTATCCTTAGGCCTGCAGGGACATGGAGGGACATGTCCTGAGAGAAGGACATCTGTCAAGCTCTAGGAACTTGATAAAAGCTGTGATGTTTGGCCAGGAGCAAAGTCAAACCAAGGCAACCTGGCAGTGAGGGAAGCCAGGAAAAGCTGGGAAATAAATACCTCAACCTCACTCTCCTCCCTCCCTCCCAGCTGCAGTAGGAGCTTCCTATTGGCCAAGCTCAACAGGAAGAGGACATGGTAGCCCGCTGCCAATGCCCATACAACTACCCTTTTGGAGAAGAAATCAGGGTATAAAGGGTGGAGAGTAGATTTGAAGGGTCAGAAAGAAGATACTCAACACACTCAATTTTACAGATGAAGAAACAGATTTGGAGAAGTTAAGTCACTTGTCTGGTCTAGAGCGCATGCTCTTAATCACTATACAATGCAACCTCTCAGAGCAAGCAATACACCAGGCAGAGTTCCTTACGTATAATGCATGCTTGACAGATGTCCTTGTTCCACATCATTGTAGCTTCCACTGGCAAAGAGAACCCACTGATAAAATCAGTGTCCAGGCCTTCACCCAGCAGGGCATTCCCCCCAGCAAATGAGCCCGTATCTCCCAGTCCGTCCCTGTGGTTCCATAGCACCCAGGAGACCACACTATAAATGTCAAAGACACGCTGCTCTTCCCTTCCGCATTTCTAAGCTAACTTGAATCGGTGGCTACACCATGAATATAAATCAAAATGTGAGTCTGTGAACGGTTTCCATTCAAGGTGCAATTGATTTGTTACACAATGCACACGGTAACCAAAGTCACAGACTAAGTAAACAGGGTGACTGACAATATGCACGTATTCTAGCAAGCAATGCCTGCATATCCGCTCTCTCCAAGAAAATCAAAGTGTTCAACTGGCTTCTTAATCCAATTCATGCTCTCCTCGCTCTTGTCAGAAAGGTGGGTGGCAGATATTATTTATCATTCCAGTGTCACTAGTGGGCTCAGAAGGGTGACATGATTTACCTATTGTCAAACAAGTTTTCATAACAGTCTAACTCCGTTTGACACATTTCTTTCAGCAAGCCAAATATGCTGTCGGTCCATACCCTGAATGTGTCAAAATAATTTGCAAGCGACACCCACATTCCATCCCATTTGATAGAGTTGGGTTAGTCACTTGGGAGAGTTGCTAGGGAGGTTACTTAGAGAGGAAGAATGCTGGAAAATTAGTGCTATGGGGGCTTCGCCTCACATGGGTGAGGCTGATAATTAATTATAATAGTGCTGCCTGTGGGCATGGATGGAGGCAGGGCACTGCTACTAAGCCCTGTGCTTGTGTGATCGCCTTTAACGCCCACAAGCACATGAGGGGTACTAGCATTTTACCATTTTACAGGAGAGGGATTTGAGTCTAGAGAAATTAAATAACTTGCCTGGAGGCAGGGCCATGAGACCTTGGAAAGGCCCAGCACTTGGTTTAATGTTCTGCTGTCACTGTCTTGAATTTTTTAATAACTCTTGCACAAAGGGACCTGCATTTTCATTTTGCACTGGGCCCTGCAAATAACGTAGCCAGTCAGCCTGGAGGCATCTAGTCCACAAACACTTCCATAGTATGTCCTGGGCACTGTCTTAGGCAAAGGGGATCAGCAATACAAGATGTTCAAGTTCCCACTCTCGTGGAGCTGTCGTTCCAGTGGGGAGAAAGATAACAATTAAGGGAACAGCAAGTTAATGACAGATTTGGATGAATGCTATGAAAAAAGTAAACAGGGGTGATGAGATTAAGTAAATGGGGGTGGAGGTGCCACTTTACAGAGGATGGTCACATCCGCAAAGGTGACACTTAAACGAGGCCTGAGGTTGAGAAGGAGCTGGCCTGGCAGGACCCTGGAGGGGTTCAGCCTGCGGGAGGGTGAATAAGGGCTAAGGACTTCCACGGGGCATGAGCCTGATTATGTTGAAAGGCCCGAAAGAAACCTCAGCTACTTCACCTATCTGATGGGCCCTGAAGCAGACAGCGAGAGGAGAGATGCCAGGGGAAGGTGAGAATTAGAAACCAGATCGCACGAGGCCTTAGAAATCAGATCACACGGGGCCTCATAGAGCACAGTTAGAAGCTTGAATTTGATGCCTCTGCCACGGGAGGCCAAGGAAGCATATTAAGCAAGGGAGTGACAGGCACTGATGCATATTTTAAGATGATCACTCAGGCTACTACTGTGTGGAGAACAGATTAGAGGATGTCAAGAGACACAGGAGCAAATCACAACTATAACCTGCCACCACATGTCAGGACAAGTTGGAGAGCATGCAAGGATTCTGTGAAGGCATCCAGAGGACCTGTACATAACTGGTGCCCATTTTGTGATCTGCGCATGTGCATATATATATATACACACACACACATATATGTACACAGATACATATGTCCATTTATAAAGCACCCAGAGAATCCACACATAACTGAATCACATATTATACGTGTGGATATAAATATACATGTACACATATTTTAAATAAAATGTTAACAGAACAATATGCACACAGAAGTATACTCTATTTCAAATTTACATTGAATATATCAATTCGGGGATTCAGATTAACTCATTTTGCGTAAACCTAAGATTTACAATTCCTTCGCCATCTCTGCTTAGTTGAAGAGTCTCCAGAAACTGCAGGATGAGATGATCAGCAACACCGTCACCAATACCATTTCTGGCCTCTTCCTAATACCATTAAACCAGAACAAAATACAGTCACGCATCGCTTCACAAAAGGCACACTGAGCAACGTGTCATTAGACAATTTGTTAAGGGGACGCTTAACAAAGGGGATGCTCTAGGAAATGTGTCATTAGACGATTTTGTCGTCGTACAAACATTACAGAGTGTACTTACGCGAACCTAGATGAATATAGCCTACACTACACACCTGGCTGTATGCTATAGCCTGCTGCTCCCGAGCCATAAAACTGTACAGCAAGTTACTGTCCTGGATACTGTAGGCAATCATGACACAATGGTAAATATCTGTGTATCTGAACAGAAAAAAGGTACAGTAAAAATATAGAAGATAAAAATGGCAGACCTGCACAGGGCACTTGCCACGAATGGAGCTGGCAGGATTGGAAGCTGCTCTGGGTGAGTCAGTGAGTGGTGAGTGAATGTGAAGGCCTAGGACATGACTATGCATGGCTGTAGACTTTATAAACACTGCATACTTAAGCTACATTATATTTATTTTAAATATTTTTCTTTCTTCAATAATAAATTAAACTTAGCTTACTATAACTTTCTTATTTTATAAACTTCTTTTTAACTTTTTGACTCTTGTAATGACAGTGTAAAACACAAACACATTGTGTAGCTATACGAAAATATTTTCTTTATATTTTTATTCTATAAGTTTTTTTCTATACTTTTTTATTAAAAACTACAACACAAACACAGGCCTAGGCCTACACAGGTCAAGATCGTCAATATCACTGTCTTCCACCTCCACATCTTGTCCCACTGGAAGCTCTTCCGGGCAATAGTACATATGGAGCTCTCATCTCCTATGACCACAACGCCTTCTTCTGGAATATCTACTGGAGGACCTGCCTGAGGCTGTTTTACAGTGAATATTTTATTTATATTTTATTTTTGAGACAGAGTTGCTCTCTGTCACCCAGGCTGGAGTGCAGTGATGCACTCACAGTTCACTCCAGCCTTGAACACCTAAAGTCCAGCGATCCTCTGACCTCAGCCTTCTGAGTACCTGGGACTACAGGTGTACACCTCTATGCCCAGCTAATTTTCTAAAAAGAAATTTTTGTAGAGACAGGGTCTTGCTTTGTTGCCCAGGCTGGTCCTGAACTCCTGGCCTCAAGCCATCCTCCTGCCTTGGCCTCCCAAAATGCTGTGATTACAAGCATGAGCCACTGCAGCCAGCCAAACTTTTAAAAAAAATAACTAGATGTACACTCTAAAATAATGAAAAGTATAGTATAGAAAATACATAAACCAATAACATAGTAATTTATTATCAAGTATTATGTACTATACACAACTGTATGTGCTATTGTTTTATTCCACTAAAAGCACAGTAGGTTTGTTTATATCAGCATCATCGCAAACACATGAGTAGCCAGGCACGGTGGCACATGTCTGTAATCCCAGCACTTTGGGAGGCCAAAACAGGTGGATCACTTGAGCTCTGGAGTTTGAGACCAGCCTGGGAAACACGGTGAAACCCTGCCTCTACAGAAAAAAAAAAACAAAAAAATTAGCCAGGCTTGGTGGCACATACCTGTAGTCCCAGCAACTCAGGAAGCTGAGGTGGGAGGATGGTTTAATCCTGGGAGATGGAGGCTGCCAAGATCACACCACTGCATGCCAGCCTGGGTGACAGAGCAGGACCCTGACTTAATTTAAAAAAAAACAAAAAACACACACACACACTTGAGCAATGCATTGTGTGTGCTATAATGTTAAGAGAGCTATGACATCACTAGGCAATAGGAATTTTTCAGCTCCATTTTAATCTTATTGGACCACTGTCATATGCGTGGTCCATTATTGACCAAAATATCATTACATAGTGCATGACTGTAAATAGGATGCTGGGACCAATAGAAAATTATAACACATATCCAAAGTCTTCAACTTCACATTTGTTGTTCCCCAGCTTGTCACTGACTACCTTTAAAGAGAGTAAAATCCGGCTGGGCATGGTGGCTCATGCCTGTAACCCCGGCACTTTGGGAGGCCGAGGCAGGAGGATCACCTGAGGTCAGGAGTTCAAGACCAGCCTGGCCAACATGACGAAACCCCATCTTCACTAAAATGCAAAAACAAAGAAAAAATTAGCTGGGCATGGTGGTGGGTGCCTGTAATCCCAGCTACTTGGGAGGCTGAGGCAGGAGAATTGCTTGAACCCAGGAGGCAGAGGTTGTAGTGAGCCGAGATTGCGCCATTGCACTCCAGCCTGGACGATGGAGCAAGACTCTGTTTTTTAAAAAAAAAAGAGACAGAGTAAAATGCTATAGATTTTAAAGGCATACTGTGTTTTGTATTCTTCAAGACTGATTTGTCCATCTGATGTCCATTCAGCAAACCATAATAATAATAAATGTTGATATACAAGGCAGGTCCTTATCCTAAAGCTTCACACATATTCACTTATAAAATCTTAACAACTATATCAGAATATCTATCATGACCCCCTTTTTCATAGATGACAAAGAACTTAACAGCTGCCCATATTAATAACTTAACAAGATCACAGTGGTAGTGTCACGATAAACACCTGGCACACCAGCTGCAGAGTCCATGTTCTAAACTAGAGTTGGCAGATTGGATTGTTAAACTATGGCCCATGGGCAAAATCCAGTACTTTGCCTGTATTTTTGTAAATAAAGTTTTATTGGAACACAGCAATGCCCATTCACTTACATGTTGTCAATGTCTGCTTTTACTACAACAGCAGAGTTGAGTAGAGGTGGCAAAGACCATATGACCCACAAACCCTAAAATATTTACTACTTGGTGCTTTATAGAAGCACTGTGCTGACCCCTGCTCTAAGCCACCATTGTATACTGTTTCTACTATGTGCCAGCCGCTGTTTTAGGCACTAGGGGTGCGATGGCAAACAGAGCTAACGAGGCTCCTGCTGTCATGGTGCTTCTCATTATATGATGGATTTGAAAAGATTTTGTGTATGTGTTTGTACAGAAAAGGAATGTACTGCTGCAAAAAAGATTTCGACCTTTCAAATCTAGATAACCCCTTACACCACAGCCTTTTGTTAAAAAAAAAATTTAGTGGTAGGTAGCAGATCCTTGGGTATCTTAGCACGCGTTGGAAGGGAAACTGATATGATTCTAGGGGCTTCTGTCATAGGCAAGATACAAAGAGTGTGTTTTTGACCCAACAGGGTAATTCTTATGTATAAAACATACCTACCTATTAGAATTGTACAGCTTGCTCTTGTTCTTGACAAGTATGCTAATGAAAGCATAGTTAATAGAAACAAAGATTGCTAAAATTGATAAATGTTTACAATAACCAAATCTGAGCTTGCAACTAAAAAGGAAACGTGGCTAGCACCACAGAAATGTAAATGCTCCTGAATCAAAACTCTACCTGCAATACTTGTGTCCCCCCACTCTCTCAGTAGTCTCTAGTGAGAGTTTATGATTGTCAGCATTACCACGGCAACCTGTTTGAGAGGGGCTGCAAAATGATGCATCTCAGGCTTCCCTATAGCTGATGTTCACCAGTAATGCTCACCTATGACTAAATGAGTGAAGTACAAAGTCTTGATGTAACCAATGTCCTCTAACAAAGGGTTCGCGGGCCAGGAGAGGCGGCTCACGCTGGTAATCCCAGCACTTTGGGAGGCTGAGGTGGGCAGATCACGAGGTCAGGAGATTGAGACCATCCTGGCCAATGTGGTAAAACCCTGTCTCTACTGAAAATACAAAAATTAGCTGGGTGCGGTGGTACACACCTGTCATCCCAGGTACTCAGGAGACTGAGGCAGGAGAATTGCTTAAACCCAGGAGTGGGAAGTTGCAGTGAGCCAAGATCATGCCACTGGACTTCAGCCTGGCAACACGGTGAGACTCCATCTCAAAAAACAACAACAACAAAGGGCTTGCTTTTGTTTTCTTTGTTTGGGGGAATTATCAAGTTTTCAGATAATTAAGAAATTCATGGCATTCCTAATATGAGTTGAATCCTAGTAAAATTTCACATTTTTCATCAAAACATGGTGAAAATCCATCAATAGAGAACATTTGCTGATCATATTATCATAATTGTTGATTGAGTGATAGATGGCATTAAGAGTCTAAACACAGATTTTCTTCTCGTTTTAAAAATTCATTCTTCATTCTAACTTGTGGCCTTACCTCATGAATTTTGAAGCCACTAATTTGGAATTTGTGATTCAAATTCAATCAGAATGTATTGAGTGTCTACCAGGTGCCTTCACATGCATTTTTCATTTAATTCTCTTAGCTACACAACCATTCTAGGAAGTAGATATTATTACATCTGTTTTGTAGATGAGTAAACAGAAGCTCAGAGAGGTTAAGTAACTTGCCCAAGATCACCCAGCAAGAAAAGGGCAAAACAAGAGTCAAACACTAGACTGCTCATGATATTTCTAACCCCAAGCCGATGTCTACCATTGCTTAGTAATATTTCTTTCACAGATTGCTGATTATATATAGTATGGTGGGGGGCAGAGGTAGAGCCAGTATTAAAATAAATGAGGAAATTATTTTCAAATATCTCACTCTTTAAAATATAGCATCTCTATTCAAATCCCTACAAATTTGGTCATTACAAATAGTCCTCAAATGTATTAAAGTAGCCCAGAGTTTTTTCTAGAAAATATTTGGCTAACAGTTGAAGTTAATTTGATAAACTTGAAAGAAACTGTGCTGAATATTCTCCATTTGTCTCTCCAAATCTACCCTCTTCCCCTCTCCATCCTATTCTATGCTCCAGGAGGCCTTTCTGGATCAGTAAGTCTTCCTTGCCCTCTGGCTTCCTCATGGGTTCAGTCAATGGGCAGCACTGTAGGAAATCAGAGGGCAGAAAGAGAGAGAAGCCACGGTGTTTATTCAATCCCTGGCTCCCTCCTTGCAAGTTGGCAGTGACTGCACTTCTCTAGCAAATACCAAGCTCCTGCCAGACTGTCTCATGCTAGAGCTACGGTTCACACCAGTTTTCAGCAAAAACTCCCTCTTTTTGTGCCTTCAGGCCTAAAGAGTGCTAGCACTTTCTATTGCTGCTAAACCTGGATGCTTTGTCATCCTTTGCCGCCTTCTGTTTACACTGCCTTAAACCTTATCAACAGTCACTTCAGTGAGCTCTGTTCCATCTAGGCTCTAAAACAGGGAGCTTAGATTTTTTTTTTTTTTTTTTTTTTTTGAGAAGGGCTCTTGTTCTGTCACCAAGGCTGGAATACAGTGGTGAGATCGTAGCTCAGTGCAGCCTCTACCTCCTGGGCTCAAGTGATCCTTCCACCTCATCCTCCCAAGTAGCTGGGACAACAGGCTTGTGCCACTACACCTGGCAAATTTTTAAAACTTTTGTAGACAAGGTCTCACCACATTGCCCAGGCTGGTCCTGAACTCCTGGCCTCTAGCAGTCCTCCCGCCTCAGCCTTCCAAAGTGCTGTAATTGCAAGCACGAGTGATCTCGACTGGCCAGAGCTTAGATTATTGATTTGAGACTTTTTCTCTTTTCTATCATAAGCAGTGGCACTATAAATTTTCCTCTTTGCACGGCTTTTGCTGTGACCTATAAATTTTGATATGTTGCATTTTCATTCAATTGAATGTCTTTTTTTATTTCCCTCAAGACGTCCTCTTTGACCCAAAGATAATTTAGAAGTATGTTGTTTACTTCCCAAGTGTTGGGAGATTTTTCTGTTATCTTTCTCATACTGGTCTGATTCCACCGTGGTCAAAGAACACCTTCCATATGATTTCAGTTCTTTAAGATTTGTTGATGTTTGCTTTGTGGTCCATGACATGGTTTGTCTTAGCACGTGTACCATGGGCACTTGAAAGGAATGTGTATTCTGCTGCTGCTGGGTACAGTGCTCTATAAATGTCTGTTAGATTCTGTTAGTGGATGGGGAGTTCTTCTATTTTGTTCTGACTTTCTGTAGAGCTTTCTATCAGTTGAGAGAGGGGTGTTGGCGTTTTCAACTGCAATTGTGGATTTGTCTATTTTATCTTTTAGCTCTATCAATTTTGCTTCACAGAGTTTGCAGCCCTGTCATGTGGCATCTCCATTACAGCCTGTCAAGGACAGGACCCAAGGTTTCCCACTTAGGCTCTGTTGGTGGCAGTAGGGGTAGAAAGGGGACAATAATTTTTCTATGGCGTTGGCCTACTGTCATGCAGTTATTTTAAAGTTTTCTGTCTTGCAAGGCTGCCCGTTTCCAGGTCCTTTGATTTGAGAGAGCTGGCTCTTGTCATGGCTTGTTTATCTGTACCCATTGTCAGCTTTGGGTTGCCGGTTTCTCCAGTAACTAGTCTCACATGTATGAGGCAAAAAGAAAACCTGGGAAACCCACCACCATCATCTGGATCCTGATGTCCCTAGCCAGTTTGCCTTCTTCTCTCTACCTTTCAGAGTCTTTTTATGCGTTTTAAATATAAAGTTCAGCACCTTTAGTTCTACTTAGCAGAAAAAATAAGGTAGAGTGTGTCTATTCCATCTTTCTGGAAGCAGACGTCTTTATGTCAGGCAGTTTTATGAAGAAAATGTAATACAGGGAACTAGTTACAAAAGGTTGGATGAACTGAAAAGCCAAATGGCACAGCAAGGCAAACCAAAAATATAATAACATAAAGTGGTTATTACCTTAGGATCAGGGTCAGACAAAGAGTAGGTGATGTTAACAGACTCCAGAAGCTGGAGCTGCCCGACGGGAGATTGGACCAAGGAGGGAGGAACTGTACCACTGAGAGCTTGAATCACGGAGAGGCAGCCAATAATGGACTCCTACCCCTTTTCCCACCCCAGGTATAAAGAAAGAGAAAAAAATACCTGGTTTCTCCCCTCCTCTCTCCCTTCAGTTGCCTTCCACTGCCTTTAATGGCCAAACCAGTCAGAAGTCACTAGGCAAGGGAGCCAGGGAAATGTCATTGGCAGGGCCCAGCATCCTGGTCACCAAGTAGAGCAGGGGGAGGTGGGGAACAGGTCTGAGAGGAAACAGGCAGATGACGGGCACAGGATTAATAGTTATTTTAGAGTTGCTGTGGGTTTGGGGTCAGAAAGCCCTAACAAAACATGGGATAACAGCAAAAATATGTCAGAGGCCACAGGAAAATAACATTATTGGGTGTCCCAGTGTGTATTTGGAATAGAAGATCAGCCTGTCATACTCTAAAACACCCAAGTAATTTTCCTAAAATCCATCTGCTTTCATCTATCTATAACTACCTAGCTTGAAAGATAATAAGTCCAAAATATTTGTTCTTGTAACTGTACTATCTTTAGACTCAGGTGTTCTGATAATTGAGGGAAAAATAATCCTAAATGTATTAGGTGTGTCTCCCTTGGTAATTCTTCATCATGGGGATGGATTCTTTGTGATGTGTCTTCACTCATCAGTGAAAGCAATTGCCTGCACAGTCATTTCCACGTACAGTACTCAGGTGATCTGAGTAGAAGTTGGTTGTGCTTCCTCTTAGATGGATAAACAAACTTGAAAAGAGCACTATAAGCTAGGTGCAGTGACTCACACCTGTAATCGCAGCCCTTTGGGATGCCAAGGCAGGAGGATTGCTTGAAGGAAGGAGACCTGCCTGGGAAACACAGTGAGACTCCAATCCATCTCTAAAAAGTACTGTTTTACAAGAGTTAGGTGGGTGTGGTGTGTAAGCCTGTAGTCCCAGCTACATGGGAGGCTAAGATGCGTGGATTCCTTGAGCCCAGGAGGGCAAGGCTGCAATGATTTATGATCAAGCCACTACCCTCCTACCTGGGTAAAAAGAAGAGCACTACAAAAATGTTATTTGAACAGGGGAAAAAGTTAACACTGCTACAAACAGATGTCCCATGCCTAGAAGTCCCAGGAATAGACAGATTCACAGAGAAGATCAACAGGCTTCAGAAGGACACTATGCTGCATCAACGATGCCAATTTGGTGGTACCCATGTGAAAGTTCTAATACACTGGGAAGCAGCTGGGAGAAAATTTCTGTTGGCAGAATCTGTGAAATTAACAAAGAATAATGAATGGAAGAACTTAAGTATTCTAAAGAATGCTTTCAAAGAATCCATTTTCATAAACAATCACTGTATTCATCAACATTCTCATCCTTTTACTGTATTTTGGAAACCTATTTTTAAACCTGATGGGACTAAATCAATATTTCTATAAAAATATTTTATAACTCAGCTTTGTTAGTATATTTCTCTCAATGGTATAAGAAGTTAGCTCTACACTATATGAAGGCGTTTACGTACAAGACAAATGAAGCTATGTCTATTCTCTAAAGTGAATAACTTATTTGATTGACAGTTCTTTCCTAATTAGCACAGCAAACTATAGCTGACCATACTGGTGTCAGAAGCCCAGCACAACAAATTATCCTTCAATTGTCATTCAAAACAAAGTTCAAGAAAGAACTAAACATCAGGCAGCAGGGAAAAACACACACACAGTACGCATGGCTTATTAATAATGTACAAGGATGGCCAGCATAGTACTTGAATGAGATGGGGGTGACGAAAGTCAATTAAAATCTTGAGACAGTTTTTTTGAGATATGGAATATTAATTAGAGAAAGCAACTGCAGAATTGCCTGGCGGAACCAGGCACACATTTGAAATCTTGTTTGTAGTTCAAGAAGCCATTTTTTAAAGAGCACTTGAGAGACTGAAAAGATGCATCTAGAAAAAAAGCAATTAAAATAATTCGGAGCTGGAAGGCGTTAGGTCAACTTAACGTGTGTAGTGCAGAAGGATACAGTGGTCAGCAGGGAGCTGCAGGAAACCTACTAGGACAGCTACTTCTGTGGGACTCTTTAGTGTTTCTATTTATATATTTTTCTGACAAAGGCCACTTTAAAAACACAAATACAAGAAAGACAGCTATGCATGTGTAGAATCGCAAACTATTACGAATTGCCTCTTTTAAGCATAAGTGAAAGAAAAACCATTTCTGCTCCGGTTAAACAAATCATATTTGTCTATAATAGGATTAGAGATGCAACCAACTAGGGAGTTTGGCTGTTTCTGGGGCAGGATATCTACCCTGAAAATAAAAATAACTGACATCTTTTGAGAGCCTTGTGTACCAGGCACTATATAATATGCTTTCTATATAATAGTTTCTTTCCTGTAAAAAGTATGCTATATGAGGGCAGGGAAACTTGCTGGTTTTGAACACAATCATATCCTCCATGGCTGGCAAATAATACGCACTCAACAAATACGTTACCAATGAAGGGTGCTTCTCTAATGGTTGAATTTGTTATGTGTGTTTTCCTTTTATAATCAGATATGATACAAATTGGGGTTTACTTCCTCTTGGTATTCATCCTCTTGTGCCCTTGAGGGCAAACTAGACCTCGTGGCCCACTTCTAATGAATAAAATATAGGAAAATGAATGGACTGTCACCACTGAGATTAGGTTTAAAGTGACAGGGAGTTCTGCCTGGCTGTCTGTTGCTCTCCCATTTCTCGTTCTGATGGAAGCCAGCTGCTCTGTGAAGAAACCCCTTGTGGCAGGAAACTGAAAGAGGCCTCTGGCCAACAGCCAGTGAGGAAGTGAGAGCCTCAGTCTAATGGCCCATGAGGAACTGGACCCTCACAACAACCATGTGAGAGAGGTCAGAAGACTCTACAGCCCCAGTTGAGCCTTCAGATGACTACAGCCCTGGCCATGCAATCTTGCAAGAGACCCTAGGCCAGAATTACCCATTCAACCTGCTCCTAGATTTCAGACACACAGAAACTATGGGATAACAAATATTTGTTCTTTTAAACTGCTAAACCTGAGGGTAATTTGTCATACAGTCATAGAAAACTAATATATAAATCTACATAAAAGTGTTTATTTTTAAGTCATTGGGGTATTTTTTTTTCAGGCATTGTAATTTTCTACTTTCTGCTCTTATGGTGTATACCAGTGTTTTTCTAAAAACAACCCTGCTTTGGCAGTGTGATAACAGCTGCTTCTTCTATGTCTAATGGATGGCAGTAACATCTCAATTGAAAATTTGTTTTCCCATTCTAAGATGTTACCTGAGCATATTGACAGTAGGAGCCTTAAACAGTTCCAAGAAAATCATAATTAAGTCAAAGTTCTAAAAAATACTTTAAAATCCATTAGGTTTATTCAACATAGCATTCTACATGTTATAATGATACTAAGTGCCAAAATTAATCTTTAGACACCTTCCTTTTGAAGTTAAATGGGCTCTCTTTACCTGGTCCCATCTACAGACTAATGACATCTATACGTTGGGTTTTTATAATATATAGTAGTCAGAAAACAGCTATATAAAGGAGTACTAATTCATCATTTCAATACAAGCACAGTTAGCCCCTGGTTATCTGGATCCCAAATTCCAGTGATATCTATACGTTATAGCTTATTTTAGCACTACCAATGTATAAACTCTTAAATTCTTTAAGATACATCTAATGCTATTATAGAGCCAAAATAACTTATTCTTTGAAACTTGAAGGGTCTTATGAGTTATCATTACGTATAACAAGTGTTATTCTAATCATTTAATGTGGGCTTCTCATCATATAGCTTTATCCTGGCCCTTTTTCTTGTCTTCCCACAGACTGTAGGTCTTCTGCTCTATCACTGAAGAGGAACTGACATACAATGGACACTCAGATATACATGTCTAATGAATTAATACATAAATTCTACTCTTGTTTTTTCATTCAAAGAAACTTTAGCATGGTCCTAGCCCTCAAAGATGTATAAAGGACAGGAAGAAATACAAACATAATCATAATGTAAGACAGTAATAGTAATTACTTCAGAAAGTATTCCAAATTATACTGGGCATTTATTTTTAAATATGCAGATCCCTGGGCCCCAGCCTTCATCTGAACGTTTCACTTAACATTAAATGTTTACATTTAACTTGGCTTAAGAACCATGGCGTAGATCAGAGGTTGGCAAACTTTTTCTATAAAGGTCTAGGTAGAAAATGTTTTGGACTTTGCAGGCCACATAATCTCGGTTGCAACTAAACTCTGCCGCTGTAATGCAAAAGCTGCTAGAGTTAATACATAAATAAGTAGATATGGCTGTGTTCTAATGAAACTTCACATATGGACATTGAAATTCTAAGTTTTTAATTCCTTATAATTTTCACACGCCATGAAATACTATTCTTCTTCTGATTTTTTTTCAACTGTTAAAAAATATAATAAGCATTCTTGGATTTTGAGCTGCACAAAACTAGACAACTGGCCAGATTTGGCCTGCAGGCCGTAGTTTGCTGGTCTTTGGCAGACATGAAAGAGCATAGACTCTGGAATCTTCTTGGCCTGCATTTGTATTCCAGCTCTGCTCTTTATTAGCTAGTGACTTGAGCAAGCTACATACCCTATGAGAGCCTGTTTCTTTTTCACCCAAGACAAGAGGGATTTCAGTAATACCTATTTCATTCGTGAGGTGGCAAGACACTTGAAGACCAAAAAAATAAAATAAAAGAGGGTGGGGGAGAGGCTAAAAAGCCTGCCTGCAAAACAATAATCATGTTATTTGAAATATCATAGTAAACATGTTTTCTTTTTACATGCCAATCAGGGAACTAATTTGAACATGGGATTTAATTAAATGCAGTTGGCTGCATCACTAATATACTCTCTCTTCATCATATTCTATTACATAGTACTCACTTCATTTTGGCATTTGTTATTGTAATGTGATGAGACCTCACCATAACGTGTCATGGAGTGTACCAGACAGCATCTTTTATTTTTATATGACTAGGCTTTAATGGGATTTTACAATTTAGCTCTAGGACGTCTAGCCTGGCAAATCATTCAGCAAATGCTAAGAAAATTGTCTTAACTAGCATGCTGCAAGTAAATGGTTCAATTTAATACATCATAAAAATAATAAAAAGAGGAAAATAAAACAGATAGGAAAAAGGAAAAAAAATCATTTGGGAGAAAATCCTGGCTTTCTTCTGAATTAAGATTTTAGGAAACCAAGTTTACCTTTTATTTTTAACAGATGTTCTAATACTGTGATCATGATTTCCCAACACCAGCACCCAAAAGAAGACACATTTTTAGTTTAATCACATATACTTTATACTGTGCCTGACAAGTGCTCATTCATCCAGCCTCATTTCAGCAACTTGTCCCTGACAAAGGAGGGTCTTAAAAGAATAATGACTTAACCCAAAAGAATGAACATCTAAATGATAGAATAAAATGCATTAAACTAGAGACAAGCAAGTAGTCATGGGGTTAGTGGGGCAGCAGAGTTATATAGATAGAAAACAAACACACTTCTCTTGTTTGTGGGACCCAGAGAAAGAATATAAATTGTGATCACATAGCTTGTCAAAATATTTAGAAGTTAGAAATCAACTTAAATACCACTCAAGGCCCTGCAACCAATATCTGAAAACAGTCCTCCAGCCTGAATGTTAAAAGCCTGCTAGGCTTCTTGGTAGCACAAAGATGCTGGGCAGGACAGGATGAAAGATAGACCTGGGCTCAGGCCCAGGACTTCTGGGTGGTGACTACACTAAAAACTGTTAAAACTCATAATTGGCTGGGCGTGGGGGCCCATGTCTGTAATCTCAGCCCTTTGGGAGGCTGAGGCAGGTGGATCACGAGGTCAAGAGATCGAGACCATTCTGGCCAACATGGTGAAACCCTGTCTCTCCTAAAAATACAAAAATTAGCTGGGGGTGGTAGTGTACACCTGTAGTCCCAGATACTTGGGAGGCTGAGGCAGGAGAATCACTTGAACCCGAGAGGCAGAGATTGCAGTGAGCCGAGATCACGCCACTGCACTCCAGCCTGGGCGATAGAGTAAGACTCCGTCAAAAAAAAAAAAGAACTCATAATCAAGTTCAGCAAGTCTGCAGGATGTAAGATCAACATATAAAAATCAATTGTATTTCTAGACATTAGTAGTAAACAATTCAAAACCAAATTTGAGAAAACAACTGCATTTATAATAGCATCAAAAAGAGTAAAATACTTAGACACAAATTTAATAAAAGAAATGTAAAATGTAAACTCTGATTTTGAAAACATTTTTTAAAGAACTCAAAGCCTAATTAAAGAGAAAAATATTCTATGTTCATGGATTGGAAGATTTAATATTGTTAAGATGGCAATACTTCCCAAACCAATCTACAGATTTAACACTATCCCTATGGGAATCTCAGCTAGCTTCTTTTGCAGAAATTTGCAAGCTGATCCTAAAATTCATAAAGAAGTGCAAGAGACCCCAAATAGCCAAAACAACCTTTAAAAAAGAAGAGCAAAGTTGAAGGATTTCTACTTTCCAATTTCAAAACTAACCACAAAGTTATAGTAATCAAGACAATACAATTTAAGACTAGATGGATAGATATAGATTCATAGAATAGAATTGATAATTCAAAAACAAAACCTCACATTTATAGTCAATTAATTTTCCACAGGAGGGCAAGACAATTCAATGGGAAAACAGTAGTCTTTTCAACAAATGATGCTAGGATATTCACATACAAAAAAATGTGGTTTGTTCTCTACCACACAGAACATTTAACTCAAATTGGATCACAGATCTAAATTTAAGAGGTAAAGTACAAAATCCTTAGAAGAAAACACAAGAGTAAATCTTCATGACCTTGAGGTAGGCTGTCTTCTCAGATACAACACCAAAAGTACAAATAACAGAGAAAAAGTAGGTGAAGTGGATTCACCAGACTTAAGACTTTTGTGCTCCAGAGGACACCATTAAGAACATGCAAAGACAGCCCACAGAATGAGAAAAAATATTTGCAATTGAAAGATGGAACTTTCCACTCAAAATATGTCATTTTGGTATAAGGACTATTTTGAGCTGAAGGCAACTGAGAAGAAATAGATACAAGAAACACTCTTCCGTCTCCTTATTGCCTAAAAGCAGAACATAAATTTGGCAACCCTAGACCCTTATCAGCCCAGAGATGGCACCACAGGACTGTACATAACAAACTTTATGATTAACTCTTATCTTCTATTAGTCTTTTATATGTTCACCTTTCCATAATTTGTTGCCCTAGAAACTCAGTCTTTTTCCTGCCTTGTAACTTCTCTGAAAATCTAGTTTGTTGTTGTTAAGATGCTGTATAAGCCTAAGTTCTAGCCATCTCTTTGAGTTACTAATCCCTGAGTTTCTCCTTTGTATTTATGACATACACATGTTAATAAACTTCTAACCATTTTTCTCTTGTTAAGCTATCTTTTGTTATAGAAACCCAGCTGAGAACCTAGAAGGGTAGAAGGAAAAAGATTTTTTCCTCCCCTACACAATCATATATCTGATAAAAGATTTGTATCCAGAATACATTAAAAAAAAACTTTTACAACTCGATCATAAAAGATAAATAACCCAATTTTACAATGGCAAAGAATTTGAGTAGACATCTCTCCAACGAAGGTATATAAATGGCAAATAACGTTCTCCACATGAAAAGGCACTCAACATCATCTGGGAAATGTAAATCAAAAACCACAGTGAGGTATCATTTCCCACGCACCAAACAAGACAATAACAAGTGTTGACAAAGATGTAGAGAAACTGGAACCTTACACATTTCTAGTGTGAATGCAAAACAATGCAGCCACTTTGGAAAATAATTTGGCAGTTCTTCAAAAAGTTAAACATAGACTTATCGCATGACCTAGCAATCGCACTCCTAAGTGTCCCAGGGAACTGACAACACATGCCACACAAATACTTGCACATGAATGTTTATGGCAATATTATTCACCATAGCCCAAAAGTGGCAATAACTCAAAGTCCATCAAATGATGAGTGGACAATGGAATATTACCTGGCAATAGTGAATGAGGCACAAATCCACACTATGACGTATATGAACCTTGAAAACCTTATGCTAAATGAAAGAAGCCAGTCACAAAAGACCATATATCATATGATTCCTTTTATATGAAATGTCTAGAATAGGCAAATCTAGAGAGATCGAAATTGGATTAGTGATTGTCTAGGGCTGATGGGGTTGGGAGGAAATGGAGAGAGACTGCAAAGGGGTACTGGTTTCTTTCTAGTGTAATAAAAATGTATCGTGGTGATGTGAAATGTACTGTGGTGATTGCATAACTGTGAAAGTACTAAGAACTAGAGGATTGTACATCGTAAATGGGCAGATCCTATGGTATAGGAATATATCTCAATAAAGCTGTTAAAAAAACAAAGAAATAGTACCATCTAGTTATCTAAGGAACTCAGTCTATCTGGACATCTGCTTAGGGTGACTTGGGGCAGCCAACTTGAAAAACAGCAGCTTTGTTTTCCAGCACAGCAGCTGTAACTTTCTCCTTCCATCTCACCCCTCCTCATACCGCCACACTTGCATGCCCTTGGCCCTGCATCCTCAAGCTGTGGGGGACAGGCCCAGTTAGGTTAAAAGTTCATTCCTCCTTCCTTGCTGTTTACTCAACTGTCTTTCCAGAGTGAAAAGAAAATCTACCTTTGTGTTTGGATATTTACGATACATGGGGTCCTGTAAGGTGGGGTTCTCCTCTTGCCCATGTCTAAGGGCAGAATCCACAGGAGCTTTTGGGAGGCCCACTACAGCACACATGGAAGGCAGTGGGGATGTTCCTTGACTCAGTTATTTTCTTTCCTGCTCAGATAACATGAAGGACCTATCAATGTCATCCTGTTTGAAGGCTGAGCATCACAGAGTAGTTTCCTTGACCCCACACTACTCACCCAAGCACATTTAATTTCAATCTACTTTAACTTAAATTCTAAGTCAACCTAAATGGTCTAGGCCAGGAATCAGCAAACATTTTCTTTTCTTATATATATTTTTTTGAGGCGGAGTCTTGCTCTGTCACCCAGGCTGGAGTGCAGTGGTGCGATCTCTACTCACTGCAACCTTTGCCTCCTGGGTTCAAGCAATTCTGCCTCAGCCTCCAAAGTAGCTGGGATTACAGGCACCCACCACCATGTCTGGCTAATTTGTGTGTGTGTGTGTGTGTGTGTGTGTGTGTGTATTTTCAGTAGAGATGGGTTTTCACTATGTTGGCCAAGCTGGTCTTGAACTCCTGACCTCCTGATCCACCCGCCTCGGCCTCCCAAAGTGCTGGGACTAGAGGTGTGAACCACTGGGCCCAGCCACATTTTCTTGAAGGAAAAGATATTAAGCATCTTAGGTTTGTGGGTCATACATAGATTTATGTAGTCTAAAACTGATCTCAAGCAACAATAAAACTTAAACAGGTATAGCTGAATTCCAATAAAACTATATTTGCAAAATCAGACAAGGAGCCCTCAGGCTATAGTTTGCCAACTCCTGATCTAGGGAAGCCCTGTACTATGGTAAAACCAAGGCTTCTAATGTGACAGGGTAAACAGGCTGAGATATCATCTATCTCTAACTTTCATTGTATTTTTCTCCTCTCCTCCTTAGAAAGAAGTCAAGTTCTTTACAGCCTGGAGAACTGAGCTTCCCTTGCCCCAGGGAAAATTTGAAGACTTTATTTTTAAAAACCTCAAATTAGGCCATGCCTGGTGGCTCACAGCTATAATCCCAGCTCTTTGGGAGGTGAGGCAGGTAGATTAATTGAGGTCAGGAGTTTGAGACCAGCCTGGCCAACATGGTAAAACCCCAATGCGCACCTACTCAGGAGCCTGAGGAGAATCCCTTGAATCCAGGGGGCAGAGGTTGCAAAGAGCCGAGATTGTGCCACTGCACTCCAGCCTGGGCTACAGAGCAAGACCCCATCTCAAACAAAGAAACAGACAATCCCTCAAATGACAGAGCAATATAATAAGTATAATAATAGTTGACATTTACTGAAGGTTTACTAAGTGCCAGGCATGAAGCAAAGAATGCCTCATGACAACTACATTATTTCTTCCTCACCACAACCTTATGCAGTAGAGATTTATTGTCATTCTCACTTGCCAGGAAACTGAGGCTTACAGAGCTCCAAGGCATAGAGAGCTCTGGGAAAAATAATGATTTCAAACCAGGAAGTCTGATGACAGAGCCCGTGGCCTTACCTGCCACATGTATCAGAATGCTAGAACTGGTAGTGCCAAAGATGGAGGTTTTCAAAAATTGAAGGTAAGGAAAGTACCCTGACCCCAGAGAAGAAAGGGCTTAGTGAAGGTGAAAACCCATGCCCCATTACCTATGGATTAACGAGAGCTTTGCTGGAGCAAATATGTAAATCCCTGGGGACTGAGTACTAAGCTTAACGTTAGAAGATGGTGTGAAGTCCCAGTAGCCACGCCTGGCATGGAAGAGAAGAAAAAGGGGCTTCAGAACTATCCTCCCTCAAATGAACCCAGGTTAGAGAGAAACAAAAGAGTCACCGCCAACTGATCTTTCTCTTCTATTTATTTATCAATTTAATTAATTATTTATTTATTTTAACTTTTATTTTAGGTTTGGGGGTCCATGTGACTAGTTTGTTACATAGGTAAACATGTGTCACAGAGGTTTGTCATAGACATTATTTCATCACGCAGGTATCAAGCCCAGTACCTGATTTTCCTTAATACTCATTAAGTCCCTGGAACCATTCTCCAGCCCTGAGGGGAGAGGGTACCCAAAATAACTCTAATCAGACAACATGCCAAGCAGATTGGTGAGGTCTGAGTCAGATGTTATTTAATTGGCAAACTAAAGAAATATGAGTTTCCTTATCATCAAGAATCATAGGACAAATCCATCCTACAAAATTGGGGTTTGAGGGAAGGGATGGTAAAGAGATGCTACCTGTGGTGAAGGAGCAAAAAATAGGAAGCATAAGTTTCTGGTTTGCATGAATAGAGTTGGTCACTGAAGGAACGGGCTAGTTTTGAAGAATAAGAAGTGGGGTGGAGGTATAAATCACCTAATTCATATTAGCAGGTCATGGTGGTACATGCCCGTAGTCCCAGCTACTCAAGAGGCTGAGGCAGGGTATCACTGGAGCCCAGGAGTTTGCAGCTGCAGTAAGCTATGATTGCTCTACTGTAAGCCAGCCTGGGTGGCAGAGCAAGACTCTGCCTCTAAAAAATAAACAATAATAATAAGCTGATTCAATCTTCATGTTCATAGTGAAAAGTTACTCAACACTGTCCCGAGAACCCCCACTAAACCTGCCTTCTGTTTCTATGCTAAACAATACTAGGACAAAACAATAAATTACTTAGTTCCTTGAGCCAAAGGATAACTACTCCTGGAAGATTAGACTGTGAACTAACTAAACAGCTTACTTAACAAAACTAACATCAACATTTGGTTCAATATTTCACTTTTTTCCCACCAATCAATCAAAAATTAGTATGCCATAACCTTAGCCTAATTCCAATCAGTTTTTGCTTTGCAAGACTAACCTGAAAATCACCCTAAACTCTACAGCTATCTTTCCCTGACTGCTTCCTCTGAGACACAGCTAGGAGTCTATGAAGGTGTTCTCCCTACTGGAAGAAGTCTAAAAACTCAGCTTTGCTTGGTTAACAGGCTTTTCTGGTGGTCCTTCTGAGGAGTCAGCAGTTAACAATGCAACTGGATCAATTAAAAAATAGTAGGAAATGAATATCGTTTAGGGATATTGAGGTAATCACTTGAAAACAGAAATGGTTAAAAGAGTCAACCTCTGCATTAGAGCTATAAAAGGTAATTCTATATTAGGTAAACATCATTAATGTCAATTTGTTTTCATGAATGTTTAATGGCAAATGTAAAATACATAAAGAAACCCTAAAGAAAAAAACAAACAACAAAAAAAAAACAAAAAAAAGAGTCTCCCTCTGGTGGTGGGGAGGGGACAGAGCAGGGGACAATTACCTTAATGGCAAGTCTTTCTGTACAGCTCTTTAAACATCTGTGCAAATTACTTTGATAAAAACATATCAAACGTTTTAAAAACAGTAGTAATGCAGTGGCTGTTAGGTATTTTTCTCTAACCAAGAGAGCCAGAACTTCTCCTTCTGGATTTAATCCTAAAAACAATATAATATTGAGGTAACAAAGAAACATTACAATTTATGTCCATCCCTGTTACACAAACAGAAAAGTCATAACATAATAGGTATGTTTTACAGGCACAGGGATGAAGCTGAGGCATGAAAATAATGCCAGAGTCTGTGCTAGAGGACTTCCTACAGATTATGATTATTTCTATGAGTTGACCTAAATGAGTTTGGAATTGGGTTCCATTCCATACCCCTACTCCCATCTGCTCAGGCTACACACATTCCCAGCCAACGTCTACTCTGAACTCACTTTCAACAAGAAAGTGTCATGAGGGAAAAAGTCATTTTTCTTATAGGACAGACCATTTTCCTGTGCCTCAATTATTTTTTAATCTTAAATCTTAGAGAGGAAATTACCTTTTCAGATTGGAAACCACTTTCTGCCTAGCTCCTAGCTTGAGTTGACCTATGAAGCACTTTGCTATGAGGGTACTGTGTTCTTAGTATTTGGAAGACTGATTAGGGGAACACAGAGGGGAGATAATTATGGAAGTAATTTGAGAGGTCTTGGCAGACCAAATGCAAATGCACTTCTGTTCAAAAAATAAATATGTATGTGAAGAGCTTCTGTGAAAGTACTTTTGTTTGTTTGTTTGTTTGTTTGTTTGTTTGTTTGTTTGTTTGTTTGAGGCAGGGTCTCACTCTGTTGCCCAGGCTGGAGTGCAGCGGTTTGATCTCAGCTCACTGTAGCCTTGACCTCCTGGGTTCAAGCCATCCTCCCACCTCAGCCTCCCAAGTAGGTGGGACTACAGGCATGTGCCACCAAACCCAGCTAAGTTTTTATATTTTTAATAGAGGCAACGTTTCTCCATGTTGCCTAGGCTGGTCCCAAATGCCTGAGGCTGAACTCAAGCAATCCACCCTCTTCGGCTTTCCAAAGTGCTGAGACAACAGGTGTGTGCCATGGGGTCCAGCCTTGAAAGTACATTTTTGTATACATGCACGTGTGCACACCACACACACACATACACACACACACACACACACACACAAATGCCATGGGCCAAGATCCTTTTTTTCCATAAAAAACATAAAACAAGTTGAGTCTGGATCTCCTTTCCCCCAGACCTTGGAACAAAAAAAAGCTATTCACTGAGTCAAGCCTGTCACCCCTGCACTTCAGAATCCAACACAGAATTGGCTCAGATACACGTTCATGACAGCACTGTGAATTTTTTAAAAACTGCAACACCTAGTTGAGGTAAGGGATATACTGATAAGTGTTTACTCAATAATCATGTGTCCAATAACATCTGTTGCCCATCTCTACCTGCCAGGCAGAGTGCTAGAAGCTGGAGACAGAGATAGACATGACCAAAGTTCCTGTCCACAAAAAGTTCCAGTCTAGTACTCTTTGTGTATAAATCCATTCTAAAAATTTGATGACTAAGTGAATAAGTAAAAAAATTAACTCTAAAATATAATATAATCACACCTGAGTAGTAGACTTTTCTCTCTTTTAAAATTTTTTCATGCCAATAAAAAAAAAAGTAACTAAATTAGAAAAAACATACTGCGATAGGAGATATCTATGATATACCTCAGGGAGAAAAGACAGATACAAATCTCTTACACAGTCTTGCTTGTTAGTGAGAAATATATACATATATTTTATTTCTTCTATGGAGATATATATATAAAATGTCTCCATGGAAGGAAAAAGAAGTCTATAATGAAACAATCCAAAATGTTAACTGTAATTTTCTTTAGAATTATAAATTATTTGTTTTTATATTTCTACTTTTCTATTTTGTTCCATTTTTCTGTGCTAAACACACATTCTATATATAGGAGAAAATTTTATTTTTAGTAGAGAAAAAAATCACTATGGTAATCCTGCACATAGTAATAGAACTAAAACGAAGAGATCTTCAGAAAACATACCAGACTGACAAGCTAACCTCGTTTCTATCAACTTTTCCTCGGTATCACAAGACAACTTTATTTTTGGTTCTCAAACCTTATCTCTGAGCAGTGTGGGAGTTGCTAATCTACAGAAAAGAAATCAGCAACTCTGGCTCTGGAAGAAAACAGACGAAACATTTACAGCAGCACAGTGCAGGAAACAATACGGAACTTGTTTAAGGCAGCATACACTTGGCACAGCGGAGCCCTTAAAAATCACATAAGCCTGAAAACGTTGTCAAATGGCCTCTTGTTATTTTCATTTCAGAAGTTCCTGAACTCATGAAATTTGTAATAGTACATTTTGCATTTAGTTTCTATTAAAGGAAGTTTCATTCAACATCGATGGTAAGTATCATAGAACAAATAGACAACAGTAGTTACAATAATAGCTAATGATTTGTATATGCTTACTATGTTCCAGGCACTGTACTATCCATTGCACATGCAATTATTTCATGTAATTCTGAGTCCCATGAAATAAGTCCATTATTATTATACTTAAGGAGGAGGGAATTGAAGAGAGAGACAAAGAAGAACTCAACCAAGATCCTAATGCTCAGTAGAAGAGCAGGCCTCAAACCCAGGTCTGACTGCACTTCGCATCCCTAATGACTCAGCTCCTTAATTATTTACCGTTGTTTTTCTCTCCCTGTACCAAGAAATTTTCAAATTTTCAATATTTTTTCAAAACACTGAGGGGAAAAATGCAAGGTTTAAGCTTTAACAACCTCTATTCACCCCTTGACCCATCTTCCCTTCGTTTTTTGTAAAGAAAGTAAGGCTTTGGAGAAGGAAATATCCTGATAACTTCCTTAAGGCTGAAAGAATCAGCTGTTACACACTATTTGATCATTTTTGCATCACTTTTTGTCTTCTGTATTTACTGAAGAAACACATGCCACGTCATATTTGGTATTTCCACCAGTCTCAAGGGGTTCGATACAGAGAACAGCGTAGGCAGAATAACGGTGCCTCTGATGAATGTATTGCTTCAACCTAATATTTAGAATGTAGTGGAAAGAATCAATAGGCATAACTCTTCTTGGGAGTTACAAATGTTTATTTAAACAAACTCAGTGCTTTCTTTCTGCATAATCCACACAACAACAGCTCGAAAACGGTTGGAAAATTGTCTACATTCTTGAAAATCTCAGGTGAAATGATAGTGAATGGGAGAGGGATTGTGGGCAATAACACGTACACACTCAAGGAGCATTAGTCTCTTCTATTATTTGATACTTGAGTAAACTTGGGATTTGCTAAGTTGGGTTTGGACAAAATGTCCCACTCCTATTCAAAATCATGACAGCAAAACCATAGTGGCTTTTCTAAACCTTCAGCGCCCTTAAGAAACATGGAGATTCACAAGCTCCAACTTCAGAAATTCCACCTGCACTGGGTACCTGGGAATGAATACTTGACAAGCTTTCCCCACTATCTGGATGCAGATGGCATACTTCATACTTCAAGAAATACGGCTGTGAATAGGAGTGCATGGGCTCTGGAGTTGGCCACATCTATATTTAAATAATAGACCCTATATTCATGTCCTGAGTTGAAGAACATAATCTCTCTAAGCCTAAGCTTCTATATCTATGAAATGGGAAAATAACAAGAGTATCTTTCAGAGTTGTGAAAATCTCTTTCTCTCTCTCTCTCTCTCTGTATATATATGTATACATATATACACGTATTTACATACATATAGAGTGTGTGTGTGTGTTCTCTCTAGAGAGAGAAAAAAAGAGAATGTTTGAATATATATATAATAATAATTTCAAAAGAGGAATCCTGTAAGCTCTAAAACCCTTGCTGGCTTGCTCTATTTCTCAATCTTCTCTCAGGGATATTGATTTACCTTTACGCTTTTCTCTTAGTTAATCTTCCATGAGTATTAATCGTAGTTTGCTTTCATCATGAAGTCCCAAAATTTGCAAGAGCTTTTTTAGGCATTCAAACAGTTCCTTCTACATTTCAAAATATTAGAATATCAGGAGAGCCTCCTGCCTAATTCGGCCTTAGTTTGTACAATAATTGTAACTGGTCTCCTCAGATCTGCTCATGCAGAGAATGAAATAAATCCCAAAGCATGGAAGACCAATTAATCAGTTATTAAAGTGCAGATATTTTCTAATAAGAGCATTCTATATATCTATTTGATTTTTAAAGGATACATACACACACAAGTGAACACTAAAATCTTTCTATTGCCAGGCGTGGTGACCCAGGCCTGTAATCCCTGCACTTTGGGAGGCCGAGGCAGGCAGATCACTTGAAGTCAGGAGTTCAAGACCAGCCTGGCTAACATGGTGAAACCCTGTCTCTACTAAAAATACAAAAATTAGCCAGGTGTGGTGGCACACACCTGGAAGGCCAGCTACTCAAGAGGCTGAGGCACAAGAATTACTTGAACCCAGGAGGAGAAGGTTGCAGTGAGCTGAGATTGTGCCACTGCACTCCAGCCTGGGTAACAGAGTGAGACTCTATATCAAAAATAAATAAATAAATAAAATCTTTCTATTATCTTAGAATAATATATTAGTTGGATTTTCAGTTTCTACAATTTACAGAACTTTTACAAAAACATTATGCTATAGGCTGGATGCAGTGGCTCACACCTGTAATCCCAGCACTTCGGGAGGCCAAGGTGGGTGGATCCCTTGAGCCCAGGAGTGCAAGACCAGCATGGACAACAGGGCAAACCCCATCTCTACAAAAAATACAAAAAAATTAGCTGGGCATGGTGGTGCGGGCCTGTAATCCCAGCTACTTAGAAGGCTGAGACATGAGAATCACTCAAACCCAGAAGGCAGAGGTTGCAGTGAGCCGAGATTGTACCACTGCACTCCAGCCTGGGTGATAGAGCAAGACTCTCTCCCTGACTCAAAAAGTATGCTATAGTTTGTATCCACATTATAAAGCCTAGTGAAAACATGTTTTAATTTGAAATCCAGGTCTCCAGGGCATTTGTGTTTTTGACTTTTTTAATTAACATATAATAGTCACACAGTTAAGCACCTAACTCCTAAGAGCTTAATGAATTTTAACAAAGTGAACACACTCGTGTAACTACAAATGGTATCGAGATTATAGAACACCAGCAGCACAACAGAGGCTCCCTCTTACCCCTCCTGGTCATTACCTCCCCAACAGGTAACCACTACTGTGACCTTCATCACCGTTGATTAATTTTATCTACTTTTGAACTTCAAATAAATTGGATCATGAAGAATGTATTCTTTTCTTTTTAAATGCTCCCCTCGACATTATGTCTGTAAGATTCATCCATACTTTTTTTTGTACAGTAGTTACTTTTTAAAAAATTAATTTATAATATTCTACCGTATGCCAGTGTCACAGATTATTTACCCATCTATGGACATTTGGGTTGTTTCAGCTTGAGGCTATTGGGAGTAAAGTGATACTGAACATTCTTGTCTAGTTTTGTTTGTTTGTTTGTTTGTTTGTTTTGAGACAGTGTTACTCTGTCACCCAACTTGCAGTGCAGCGGTGCAATCTGGGCTCACTGCAACCTCCGCCTCCCAGGTTCAAGTGATTATAGTGCCTCACCCTTCCCAGTAGCTGGGATTACAGGCATGCGCCACCACTGCCTGGATAATTTTTTGTATTTTTAGTAGAAACGAGGTTTCGCCATGTCACCCAGGCTGGTCTTGAACTTCAGAGCTCAGACAATCCGCCCACCTCAGCCTGCCAAAGTGCTGGAATTACTGGTGTGAACCACCACACCCGGGTATCATTCATATTTTTAAGCACACATGTGTACTTAGAGCAGGATTTCTAGATGGTAGTGGAGCCATTATGTTTAGCCTTAGTTAACATTGCCAAGGAAAATTTTAATACAATGATCTTATCAATTTACACTCCCACCAGTGGTGTATGAGTTCCAGTCATTCAATATCCTCGACTATCTTGGTATTCTATCTTTTTCATGTTAGCCATGATGGAAGATGTGTGGTGATGATGCACTGAGGTTTTAATTTGCATTTTTCTCATGATTAATGAAGTTGATCATCTTTTACTTATCTGTATTGGGCATTTGAATATTCTTTTTTATGTCATTCTCAAGATTTTGCCCACTTTTCTAGAGTTATCCACCTTTTCTTTTTATTTCTCATAAACTTTTTGGAGGAAATAATTTTAGATGTACAGAAAAATTGTAAAGACAGTACAAGGCATTCCTGTATATCCCTCACCCACTTTCACTTAATGTTAACATTTTATGTGATCACAGTACATTTGTTAAAATTTAGAAACCCATATCGGTACTAAACACTCAATACTACTGAGTACTAAACTTCAAGCTTGATTTGAACTTCAGCAGTTTTTCCATTATAAAGTCATTTTTTCTTCCATATTTCAAACCAGAATACCACATTGTTTTCTATTTATCCCTTCTCTTTTTTGTTCCTTTTTTCTCCTGTCTTGCATTCTATTTGATTAATCAAGTAATTATTTTATCATTATATTTTCTGCTTTTTATTACATTATTAGTCATACTTCCTTTTGTTCATTTAGTAACACACATCCAGGACTTATTAAATCTACCTTAGATCGGTAAATGTACCACTTCCCAGACAGTGCAAGAATCACCTCCATTTACTCCCTTCCTGCCTTATGTGCTGTTGTTGTCATAGATTTTAATTCTACATATAGTTTCAGTCCACTTGAAATTATTACTGTGATTTTAAAGAGTCAGTGTTTATTCAAACTTACCCACATATTTGTCTTTTCTATTGCTCTTCATTTATTCCTGCATTCCTATGCTTCCATCTGAGATCATTAACTTCCTGATGAAAATTTCCCTTGTGTTTAATTTTAACATGCATTTGCTGGTAACAATTTCTCTTCTGTTTTATTTGGATGAAAGTGAGTTTATTTCATCTTCATTTGTTTATTTCTTCATTTGATATATTTCTTCATTTAAGGGTGTTCAAATGAATATCTTCATTTCATTTTCATGTATCTGTTTTATCCTTCCTTGGAGGATAATTCTTTTGAAAGGTCAACTGTCAGTTTACTGTAACTCTTTTAAAGGTGATTTGTCTTATTTCCTCTAAATATGACTCAGATTTTCTACTTATGAATTTTTAGCTCTATTTGCCATGATATTTTGCATTTATTCTGTTTGGGGTTTGTAGAGTTTCATGAACCTGCAGTTTGAGATCCTTCACTCATTTTTCAAATTATTTTGCCAGCAAATCTTCAAATATTTCTTCTCCTCCATGTCCCTCTCCTCCCCTCTGGAGCCTCAAATAGACATATATTCAACATTTTCACCAAGTTTTATATGTACCCTATGCTACTATCTACATTCGATTAATTTTACCTCTCTGCACTTCAAACTTAATATTTTCTACTTACCTACTTTCAGCTCACTAATGCTCTATTCTGTCATCTAATCTGCAGTTAGACTCGTTTTTTGACTTCTGAATCCTTTCAGCTCCAGAATTTCCATTGGACTATGTTTTTATAGATTCTAATTTTCTGATGATATTCTCTATTTTTTAAAATCTACTTTGTAAATCTATTAATTACAGTTTGTTAAATAACCTCAATATCTACATCACCTGTAGGCCTACTGCTGATTTTTTTCTTTTGCTTTTTGTCATTCGGTCCAGTTTCCTGGCAAATCTGATAATTTTAGGTTGAAGGCTGACATTACACATGAATGATTGTAAAGACTCTCGATGCTATTCTGTTTCTCCAGAGAAGATTTTATTTTCTTCTGCCTAAAAGGCAGGAAATCCTGATCCAATCAGAAAGTGAAATAATTGGAGGCTATTCTTAAGACTTTGTGAGGGCTGATCTATTACTGATTTATCCCTATCATTAGTCATAACACTTCAGAGGTCTCATTTAAAAGCCTGGGGAATTTACTGGGATCCTTGGCAGGTTCTAAATTATAATTTTTTTTCTCCCCAGCACTGTGAGGCTACCAAGAGCTCTGATAAGTTTTTTAGCCTTTTAGCAACTACTTTTTTTCTGGGTTTCTTAGCCTCTCACTCCACACATGCCCAGTTTAAGAATTAGCTAATGACCAGAAGGAAAATGGTAGAGCAAAAGGTAGGATCACTTCTCTGAAGTTCCCATTTCTTCTGATGCCCTTAAGTTCTGGGTACTTTACTAGCCTTGAAGTTCAATTTTGGTCTCATCTTAGTGATGCTGCTGCATACTCTAGACCTCTGATTTCTCTTCTGCCTCTATGTCCCACAAGGCAAGTTAGCAAATGTTGTAAGGGCAAAAGCATTAGCAAATTCAGGGCTCACCCTCTGTTTTTCCTTTTCCTTTGAGATCCTGGTCCCTCAAGTTTTAGCTACCATGGTTATTATCTGATGGCTTCAAACAGCTGTTATTCTGTATTTTACTGAGATTTCAAATTTGGTCTCAGTGGGAGGGTTTGTCTAATCCTAGGGAATTTGGATTAAACGTATCCTACTATTTTCTTGGCCACTAAGGAAGTTGAAATCAACCTTCAAATAGGGTGATATTCTGTCCAGTTTGCCTGGGATAGTTCTGAGTTATAGCTCTTATCCCAAAATACTTACTAATTATAACTAGTGCCCTCTTCAGTCTCAAAAGTGTCTAATATGATCATGTAACGAATTACATGATTTTTCACTGCTAAAGGTGATTGCACCTTCTCCCTGCTTCCATTAAAATAACTAGTAAATAATTACTTAATTTGTAAGACTAAAGAACATTATATAACTAATCAATAAAAGAAAACAGGATTTCATTTCTATTACCTGTGCATGTCTTAGAATTAGTATTTCTTATCCTTACTTGAATCTCTGATACCTCATTCTGAATCCAGCGAGACATTTCAAATTTTAAAGATCAAGCATATTTTCACAGCATCAAGTGGATAATCAATTCCAATGTTGAAAAACTCATCATATCACATATGCAAACATAAATATACATATGAGTACAATATACCCATTCACAAAAGTAACCTATTTTTCTACATGTATAATTTCATAATATCTTAGGACTAGAAGAAATTTTAAAGATGATTGAACTCAGCCAACATCATCTTCTACAGATAAAGACACTGAGGTCCCAAAAGTTCAGCTTAGGGTGACCTAAATAATTTCTCCAACATCACAGGTAGATCCTAAACCGTCTTGAGCCCCAGTCCACTACAGTTTGCTCACTACATACTGCCCAACCCAGATTTTTCTGATTACTAAACTCCTCCCGCTTTTACAACAAACACTTTCTGTTTCTATATTCTAGTCCACAAGGATAAAAGGATTTGAGAATTCTTTCCAACTAAGATACAAAGGCAAGATATTTCCTTCCTCTGAATTCCATAAAGTAACCATTTATGTTTTTATTCAGAAAACATTTGCTGGAATACCCATTGGGTAGCCCCCAATGATTTGGAGATGCAGGTGCTTCATTAAGATCATTTGTTTATTTCAACTGGAAGAATTTACAGAGTATATGATTCATTAGGTCACTGTAGTAGATACATCTGGTGCCCTAAGTCACATCCACCCAGGCTTATATCTGATTTTAACCAGGTTGGAATAGATAATTCAATGCACTCTCAGATCTGCTTCACCTGATGGGATCTTATCTCTAGGCCACACTAAGTATCTTTACTTTCTGTCCCATGACCATGTGCAGTGGAAGAATAGGGAGCAATCTTGACCAATGGATAGGAGCTAATGAATAAGTACTCTTGCCACCACACATTGTGTGGACGATTCTGGAAGGGATTCTTCATGCTTCTTAAAATGCTCCTGTAGAATTAAGCCCTGTTGCCCACAGCAGTAGTCTTGAAAGATTATCCTGATGTTTCTCCATGTTTCCTTTCCAGTCTTGTTCTTCCTCCCTTATTCCTATCCTCAAAATCATTTTATGTGGTTTAGAGATTATTTTATGTGTTTTATATGGTTTGGAGGAACCCAAATCACATAAAACCCAAACATTAAACTCTCTTATTTACAAAATGTCCGTATGTCAAAGCCCTCTCATCTTCAGTTTCACATGTGAAGGCTATACCTCCTTAGCTCCTATTTCTATGGCATGTCTACCCAGACAGTAAAGCATAACTATGATGAATGTGTTCTATTATAGTGCCATCTAGTGGCAAGGATGAATCAAAGTGCATGGCATCTAAGTGACCATGGTATAAATATTAAACTTCAGCACTGGTGATTTCACATTACATGAGATAGATAGATGCATTCAAGAGCAAACAGACTTACCACAATTCCACTGAAGGTCAAAAAGATAAATGTTTGTGACAGGATATTAAAAGGTTGGGATAATTTTATGATATGTAGGTAACACAAGCTAAGACAACGATAAAGATAATCAAATCTCACGCATGAAAAGGCAAAAGCTAATCGCCGACAAGGTCAGGTAGAGCTTTACCTCTGTGTTTTGATTTAGCTGAGCATACAGCCATATTAAACACACAAAGTTGGTTCTCACAGTACAGAAATCAGCCCCAACAGCTGGGCTAAGGAGATCTCAGGATGGAAAACATGAGTATTAACACAAAATAATAAAACAGCTACTCTTTAATAAGTACTTACTATGTTTCAGGCTCTGGGCTAAGCATTTTATCCATGTGATCTCACTTAATTTTCACAACAATCCTATGAGGTGAGTACGACTGTTATCCTCATTTTTCAGACAAAGGAAGAGAGACTTTGAAAAATTACTAAAGTTCCCAAGGTCACACACCCAGTAAAGAACAGAAAAAACATTCAAATAGAGGTCTTTCTGGCTACAAAGTCTGTTCTCTTACCCAGTTCATATTTCATGCTGCATCAGAAATCATGACTAATTTTATGCCAAGTATATTGTTAGTGATCAATGTCATCTTATAAGGTCCTTCCATTTTGGAGACAGAGTGCTGAAAACAGTCATGGCTAAATACCTTGCCTCAGGTCATCTAGAAATCAGTGGCCTGCTTGAATTAAGCCTTCTTCTTGCTCACTGGACCCTAGTCGAAACATGTAGTCTTTCTCTTGACTGACTTCTACCAGCAATTAATTTATATCCTCAAGCAAAAGATCTAATTGCCTTATCTTAGATTGTATAACTGAAAATGCTATTATTAGATAAGATATTCTACAGAACTATGAAAACTACTATTCCACAGAATTAAACTCTGTGCCATGTTCTGACAGTGAGTTCAGCCAAGTTTTGGGAGAATCAGAACCCAATGGTCATCATATATGGTCCTAGCAGTTCATATCAACACAACGGATGGATTTACCATCACAGGGCAGAGGAGCCTGTCATAAGAGCTAGAATCTCCCCAGGTACCAACATGTCCCTCTTCTTAAGAGAGAAGAAAAAAAAGCCTCCAGTCCTGTTGAATAACCATTAGCACAATCCTGGATGAAATATGTAACCTTTCTGAGAATTAGTTTTTCATCTTTGAATAAGAAAAAGGAAACTAACTTCACAGACTGGTAGTTAGGATTCATCTACATAAATAACCAAGAATAATACATCATACATAGTAATGCTTGAATGTTTTCTGTGTTCTTATATTTTTTCTTTGTTTCATGAAGAATTTGAAGTTACTTATAAAAATTGTTTCACAAAATGTTATCTCGTCTGGTCCAATAAAGACAAATTTTTGCAGCAAGTTGAATGCTGGAGACCTATGGGTCTCCAGAAATAAATACTTTTGAAATATATAGTCTTGCCAGTGGAGGACAATTTAGCAATATCTAACAACTTACAAATGTAAATGCTGTTTGATCTAGCAATTTCACCTGTGGGAATTTATCCTAGAGATAAATGATTTATGTATAAGCCTATTCATTGCAACATTAATTTTAATAGGAAAAGACTTTTTAATCTAAATGCCCATCAATATAGGATTGGTTATATAAATTATGGTTCATGGTAATCCATATAAGGAAATAATATGCAGCTGGAAAAAATTCCAGGATCTATTTCTAAGTGAGAAAAGCACAGAATAGAATATTATGTATAATATACTACCATTATATAAAAAGGGGGAGAAAAGGAGTATACATTTATATTTGCTTGTACATGCATAAAGAAACTCTAGAAAGATACTCCAAAAATGCATGGCTTCTGGTGGGCACAGAGAAAACCGGATCCATGGATGAGATGGGTAGAAAGGAGGTTTTTACTCTCCTTCACTTTTTGTTAAGCCAATGCAAAAATTTAAGAAAATAGTTGAACTTTTCAAATGTTTAGCTTGGCTCTTATCTACTTCCAAAAGATAAGAAGAGCATGAAGTATGCCATGTTATCCCACATAGCTTCTAATAGACAAATAGAGATACTGAGTCATAAACTACTAGATTTTTCCATGTAAATATCATCATCACATCTTGGAGACACAGAGCAATCTGTATCTATGACTATTTCTACCCTTTCTATTTTGATCACTATTTTATTTTTCTGATGCTCTTCCAATTAAGAGAATCACATGGTAGCTATTCGTAGGTGGAACACAGTTTCACCAGTGACTTCTAACATAACTGCTAACACATGCCACGTGCCCTTTCACTCTTCCTAAGGCAAATGTATGATCTTTAATTGGACTGTGAATCATATTACTAATTTTTGAAAATTTCAAAATCTTGTACTTAAAATCAAACAGAATTCAGAGAACCACAAGATAAACACTCCACTTACAGAGTTTTATTTAGTGAGTAATTAGTTACTTGAACTTTTATTTTTCCACTTCATGTGTATCACTCCAGCATAAGGAAACTTAAAATATCTTTGTTTTAGAATATTGGAGATGGTCATTCCCTGACTTTCATAAATATACATTCACCAATATGACTTAAAATGTTGAAAACTGACTTGATTTCCCACACCAAATTTGCTACTATCCAAGCATTCTCCATGGCAGTACATCTCACTACCATTCACCTAGTTGCTCAGGCCAAAAACCTTGGAGTCAGCCTTGATCACAATCTTTCTCTCACACTCCACATCCAATCTAGAAGCAAAATTTGCCAGTTCTATAATAAAATACTTTGTAAATGGCAAGAATTTGGAAATGAAGCCACATACTTCTAAATAACTAACCCACGGGTCAAAGAAAAAAATCTCAAAAGATATTAGAAAATATTTCAAATCAAAACATAATTAAATGCATGAAAAACTGTGGGATGCAGCTAAGGCAGCTCTAAGGGGGAATTTATAGGTTTAAATGATAATATTAGTAAAGAAGAAAAGTATAATCAAAGATTGACATTTCCATCTTAAGAATCTAGGAAAAGAGCAAACTAAATCCAAAGTAAATAGAAAGAGGGAAATAATAAAGATAAGAAATTAATTATATAGAAAAATTTAAAAACAAGTCAGTTCTGTGTAAAAGTTAATCAGATTGATAAATACCTGACAATACTGATCAAAAATAAATCCCAGAAATTATTGATACCCGGAATGAAAGAAAAGTTATACAAAAAGTCCTAAAGACATTAAAAGAATAATTAGAAAATTTTACTAAAACTTTCATGCCTATAAAATTGACAAGTTATATGAAATGAACTATTTTCTTTAAAAACACAGCTTATAAAAATTGATGAAAAAATATAAAAATCTAAATAGCCCAATATATATTAAAGAAGTTTAATATGAGTCCATAATAAAAAGCCTTCCCACAAGGAAAACTCCAGGTCCAGATGGTTTTGCTGATGAATTCTATCAAACATTTAAGGAAGAAATAATAACACTCTTAAACAAACTCAGAAAACCAAAGAGGAAAGAACACTTTGCAACTCATTTTATAATGCCAGAATTAACTCTGATACTAGCCTGGCAAAGATATTATAAGAAAATAAAATCACAGGCCAATATCCCTCATGAGTACAGCTGCCAAAATTATCAACAAAATATTAGTAAATTAAATCTAGGAATACATAAAAAGTATATTCTAGGTCAGGCGCAGGGGCTCACACCTGTAATCCCAGCACTTTGGAAGGCCGAGGTGGGTGGATCACGAGGTCAGGAGTTCGAGACCAGCTGGCCAAGATGGTGAAACCCCATCTCTACTAAAAACACAAAAAAAATAGCTAGGTGTGGTGGCACGTGCCTCGGGAGGCTGAGGCAGGAGAATCACCTGAACCCAGGAGGCAGAGGTTGCAGTGAGCCGAGATTGTACCGCTGTACTCCAGCCTGGGTGATAGAGTGAGACTCCATCTCAAAAAAAAAAAAATACATTCTATATTATGACCAAGTGAAGTTTATCTCAGCGATGAGAAGTTCATTCACTATTCTAACAGCAAACAATTCAAAGTAATTCACCATGTTAACATTGAGATAAATCATCATAATAAATACACAAAAATCATTTGATATGTAAAACACTCAGAACTACTAGAAGGGAAATTTGTCATTTGATAATAATGTCTAAGAAAAACATACAACTAATATTATACTAATTGTTAATCTATGAAACAGCTTATCCCTATGATCAGAAACAAACGAGTGATTCTCACTCTCACCAATCCTATTAAACATAGGACTAGATATCTTAGTACAATAAGACAAGGAAAAGTAATAAAAAGCATAGAAATTGGAAGAAATGAAATAGTATTTATAGGTAACCACATTGTCTACACTGAAGATCAAAAGCATCTTTAAAAAACAAAAATCTACTAGCATTAATGATATGGTTTAGATATTTGTCCCCTCCAAATCTTATGTTGAAATGTAATCCCAAGTATTGGAGAACGGGCCTGGTGAGAGGCATTTGGAGCCTGGAGGCAGACCCCTCATGGATGGTTTAGCGCCATCCCTTTGGTAATGAGTAAGTTCTCACTGAGTTCATGCCAGAGATGATTGTTTAAAAGTGTACAGCACCTCCCCCACCTTCTTGCTTTCTACATGCCTGCTCCTCCTTCACCTTCTGCCATGATTGTAAGCTTCCTGGGGCCCTTGCAAGAAGCCAAGCAGATGCTGATGCCTGCTTGTATAGCCTGCAGAACTGTGAGTCAATTAAAACTCTTTTCTTTATAAATTACTTAGTCTAATCCAGGCACGGTGGCTCACACCTGTAATCCCAGCACTTTGGAAGTCCGAGGCAGGTGGAACACTTGAGGTCAGGAGTTCAAAAACAGCCTGGCCAACATAATGAAACCCATTCCTACAAAAAATACAAAAAAATAGTGAGGCATAGTGGTGAGCGCATGTAATCCCAGCTACTCTGGAGGCTGAGGCAGAATCGCTTGAACCCCAGAGGTGGAGGTTGCAGTGAGCCGAGATCATGTCAGTGCACTCTAGCCTGGGTGACAGAGCGAGACTGTCTCAAAAAAAAAATTACTTGGTCTCAGGTACTCCTTTATAGTAATGTAAAAACAGGCTAATACAATTAATAAGTGAATTTAGTAGAACTGCAGGACACAAGGTCAATATACAAAAGTTAATAGTATTTATACCAGCAACAAATAATCAGAAAATGAGATTTTGAAATACTTATAATAACAACAAAAAACTTACACTGAGGAATTAATTTTGACTAAAAGGAGATTCTTTACACTGAAAACACAACTCAGCTGAGAGAAATTAAGGAAAACAGAAATAAAGGAGAGATACACCATCTTTAAATGAATCTATAGATTCAGCACAAATCCTATCAAAATCCTATCCAGACATTTTTTGTAGAAATTCACAAAGTAATTATAAATATATTTGAGGCCAGGAGTGGTGGCTCACACCAGTAATTCCAACACTTTGGGAGGCTGAGGTGAGTGGATCACTTGAGGCCAGGAGTTCGAGAACAGCCTGGGCAACATGGTGAGACCCCTTCTCTACAAAAAATTAGCCGGGTGTGATGGCAACGCTTGTAATCCCAGCTACTCAGGAGGCTGAGGCATGAGAACCTCTTGAACCCAGGAGGCCAGGGATGCAGAGAGCCGAGATTGCACCACTGTGCTCCAGCCTAGGAGACAGAGCAAGACTCAGTCTCAAAAGTAATAATAATAATAATAATAATAAATAAATAAAATGCATTTGAAATTCAAAAGGGTTTAGAGTAACCAAAACAATCTTTAAAAGAAAAAGTAAAAAGAAAGAAAAGCTAAATTGGAAAGCTATATTGCCTTAAGACTTACTATCAACCTACAGTAATTAAGACAAACACGACAAAATAATTTAATGGGGAAAGAATTGTTTTTTCAACAAATTGTGCTGGCTCAAACATAGATTGCATGGAAAAAAGAAACAAAACTCAGCTTCTGTCACATCATACACAAAAATTTACTTGAAATGAATCATAAACCTAAACATAAAACTAAATTCCTGTGCTTCTAGGAGAAAATATAGAATACCTTCACAACCCTGAAGTAGGCAAAAATGACATAGACAAGACAAAAAAGCATTAGTCACAATTTAAAATTAATCAACAGGACTACAATAAAATGTAAAGTATCAGCTCTTCAAAAGGTCCTGGAAATAAATTGAAAAGGCAAGCCCCAGACTGAGTGAAAATATCTGAAAAATATCTTGAATAAAGAGTATAGAAGGTGGTTGGGTCCAGTGGCTCACACCTGTAATCCCAGCACTTTGGGAGGCCGAGGTGAGAGGATTGTTTGAGGACAGAAGTTTGAGACCAGTCTGGGCAGCATAGTAAGACACCATCTTTACAAAAAAATTAAAGAAACAAATAAAAAAATAAAGTGCCACAGAACTGTAGGCTTAAAAATGGTTGAATAGTAAAGGTTATGTTATAGATATTTTACTACAATAGAAAAGGCAAACAGAGAAAGAAAAAGAGATGACTGGTTTTGTTCACGACTATACGCGCAAGGGCTACAGCAGTACCTGGAACATGGTAGATACTTTAATCACTCAATTGAATAAATATAAGTTGTAGTCAATCTTACGACTTTAGTTCATCTCTCTGTCTGCTTCTGGCCTTTATATGTATCTCCCTCTGACTAGAACAGTGGTTCTCAAAGTCTGCAGACCCCTGGCAGACCATAAGATCAAAAAGATGTTCATAATACTAAGATATCTGCTTTTTTCACCGTGTGCTTTGCTGATATTGCACTAATGATGCAACAGCAGTGGTAGGTAAAGCTATTTGTGCCACAGCATGAATCAAAGCTGTGACACCAAGCTGTATTCAAAGTTTTTGTATTCTTCACTGTTATGTAATTGCTGGGTTGTTTTTTTTTTTTTTAATGCCAGTTTTACTTAAGAATGCCTTTGCTGATTGTAGGCTAGCTACCAAAGAAAAAGAAGAATGAATTTCTTTGCTGAAGGACTACAAATGATTAGTTTTACTAAATCTTGACCCTTGAATACGTACCTTTTTAACATTCTGTGTGACAAAATGGGAAATATGCATAAAGTACTTATGTTGTATAACAAAATCCAATGAACACGCCAGGATGGGGATCATTAGTGTGGAGGTTTGGGTTGTAAGATGAACTAAGTGCTCTTCTCATGGAATAAAATAAAATGTGGTTATTTTGACTTGGGTGTTTGGCAAATATTTTGTTAAAACATTTCTTTAAAATGAACAAAGTCAGCTCTTCAAAACAACTGAGATTATTTGTTGCCAATGGTAAAACTCAAGTGTTCCAGTAAAAATTAAAATTTTTGAAAACTTACATTCACTACGGTGAGCTTAACAATTTCCAGTACTTAAAAACTCTTCTGATAAGATTGGTAGTAATGTTTATATATGTGATTTTTTTTATTATTCAATGAAACATGTCAACATTAGGAAGATCTGCAAAAGTCAAAGATCCACAATTTCCCAATACTCAATGCATGATGTTGCAAAATTACCCATACGTAAAAAATCCATTCAAAGTGTAAGATAGATCAATGCATTGTAATGTAACAGCATACTTAATTGATATGTTTCAGATGCCACAGTGCTACAAACCTTTAAAAAACTGCCACTTGTCCAGTTCTGACATAATATCAAAAAAAGAATTTCCACAATTATCTGAAGAGGATTTTATTTTTCAACTATATATATCTGTGAGGCTAGATTTTCTCATATTTCCACAAAAACAACATATAATAAATTGAATGTGGACGCAGATAGCAGAATCCAGCTGTCTTTTATCAAACTTAGACGTTAAAGATATTTACAAAAATATAAAGCAATACCACTCTTTTCATTATTTACTTGTTTTATAAAATATAATTATTTTCATAAAAATGTTATTTATGTTAACATGCAATGGGTTTATTGTTTTATTTTTAAATGCAATAAAAATATTTTTTAATTTTTAAATTTTACTTTTGAAATCAACAAATACAGGTAGACCTAACTCAATAAGCAAAAAATCTTTGGAGTCCTAAATTACTTTTTTTTTAATTGTGATAAAACACACATAACATAAAATTTACTCTTTTAACCATTTTTAGGTGTATACAGTTCAACGGTATGAAGTTCATTCACAATGTTTTGCAGCCTCTTTTTTTTTTAATTGTATTTTAGGTTTTGGGGTACATGTGAAGAACATGCAAAATTGTTGCATAGGTACACGCGTGGCAGTCTCTTTTATTAGCAAATTAAATGTGACTATGTTGCAGAATCTACTGGATTTAAAAAACACAAATATTCCCTCTTTGATATGCAATCTTACCCCCTGAACCTGCCAAGATCAAAAGTTCCTTATAAAATTCTTCATGGATTATCCACTTCTAGAACTTTTTAATCATCTCAAGTTGAAACTCTACACCCATTAAGCAATAACCCCATTTCTCCCTCCTTCCAGCCTCTGGCAACCTCTATTCTACTTTCTGTCTCTATCCATTTTACTCATACAAGTAAAATCACACAATATTTATTGTGCCTCATGTAAGGTACAATATAAGTGTCCTCATATAAGTGGAATCATACAATATTTGTCCTTTTGTGTCTGGCTTATTTCACTTAGGATAATGTTTTCAAGGTTTATCCATTGTTGTCACCAAGTATCAGGATTTCATTCCTTTTAAAGGCTGGAAATACTACATTGCATGCATATGCTCCATTTTGTTGATCCACTGATCTGTTGATGGATATTTTTGTGATTAATATATGTGAATAGTGATGTATGGTATCTATTTGAGTTCGTACTCTCAATTCTTTGGAATATATACCTACAAGTGGAATTGCTGGGTCATATAGTAATTCTGTGTTTAACTTTTTTTTTTTTCTTTTTTTTTGAGACGGAGTCCCACTTTGTTGCCCAGGCTGGAGTACAATGGTGTGATCTTGGTTTACTGTAACCTCTGCCTCCCACTGTCAGGCAATTCTCCTGCCTCAGCCTCCCAAGTAGCTGAGGTTATAGATGTGCACCACCATGCCCGGCTAATTTTGTATTTTTAGTAGAGACAGGGTTTCACCATGTTGGCCAGGCTGGTCTCAAACTCCTGACCTCAAGTGATCCGCTCGCCTTGACCTTCCAAAGTGCTAGGATTACAAACATGAGCCGCCATGCCCAGCAGTGTTTCACTTTTTGAGATCCTTACCAACTCAAGAGTGCAAAAGGGTCTGAGATCAAAAACAAAACAAAATACCAAGTTGATAACTGCTAGTCTAGAATACCCCAGCTTTGCCTGGATAATTCCTGCTTGTTGTTCAAGACAAAGGTAGTCATCATCTATCAAGAAAAACATCAGGTCCAGCTCGCAGGCTGTGTTATGAGGCCCTCCTACATGTAGCCTATGCAATAACCCCATCTTTGCTTTTAGTGCACTGTGTTTAATCATCTGTTACTTCCTCTCTTTCCCTCTCTAAACTGTTAAGTATTTTGAGGGTAGGATTCAGATCTCTTCCATTTGGGTGTATCCCCAATGTCCAGAACATAATAGGGCATGACAAATATTTGTGACATGTTTTTGAAATAAATTAAACATGATTGTTTGAAATGGTCTATAGGAGGATTAATAAATATTTCACTTGTATGTCATCTCTGAATGTCTATTAATTGCTGCCTAGAGCACAGTGTTGAGGATTCTGAGGACATGTAGAGGCTTAGCAAAAGAGAGTTCGGGGACAAATTAGCAATACAAATGGGGTATAAATAGATATATTCCTAGACTGGATGCTAAGTACTCTTGCGGGTCTAATAGTCCATGTAAGGAAATGCAATTATTTAGGTCTTCAAATTTCATCCTGAATACTTTAGTCTGAAAATATGATGATACCTCTTTTAATAGTAAATTAAATGTGACTATGTTGCAGAATCTACTGGATTAAAAAAAAAACACAAATATTCCCTCTTTGGTCTGCATTCTTACCCACTGAATCTGCCAAGATCAAAAGTTCCTTATAGAATTCTTCATGGATTTTACAAACACATCAATGCAATTTTATTTTAATATGAGGCTGTTAGATTTGAAATGACTCACATTGCTTTCATCTGGGGACTCATTTCTTATCTGAGTAGCATTCAGAGACAAATATATACAGCCCACATATTCATTTTATTTCTAGCTTCATGTCTTTGGTTTTATTTATAAAAAGCTATGCATTGTTCAAAACTGAAAACCATTTAAATAGGTATTATTACATTATTTCTCCAATCTTCCTTTTACAAATGGTTGGCTATTAAAGTTAAAGAAATTACTGGCTAGGCTAAAAAAAAAGAATGAAGCCTCAGAAGAAAGACTATCAGGATACATTTGAATGGGGAGTGTGGAATCGGTACAGCCTCCGTTGCAGATAAAAAAGGGAGACATCTATAAATGAAGTGCACGTATGTTATTATCCATGTGGGTGACATAATATGTTGGTATATCAGAGTGTTAATTTACCAAACGATTGATCCACAGGTGTTGAAAGTGGACTGGAGATGTTACTCCCAGAGAGATCCTTTCATTTGTGCTGTTTAGATTTGTTCAAAAGATTACACAGCCTCAGAGAGTGAGCTATGTACTTATCTTAAACTCACCCTGAAAGGTGGTAGAAACGATAAATGAAGAATTGAGAATTTTATTAAAATCTACATGATACTACCTTCACAGAAGAAGAGAAAAAGAATTCAAATTCCTTGAGGATAGAAAAAGAGAATTATGAATACTTTTTTCATATGCATATACGTGGAGAAGAGATAAAGAATGAATATGATGGAAAACAATTTTGCAACAAAGGCACAAAAATATACTACCTTGAATTTTATAACACTTTTTGCTTTTTAAAAACATGCTCACATCTCACTATTTCATTTTATCCTCCCAAGAAACCTGTGAGGTAGGTAAGGCAGGTTTCATTATCTCCAAGATTTATCTAACACTCTTACAACTACTATTTTATGATAGGGTTCATGGATCCAGAGAGAAGTATTACTTGTATTATGGCTATATCTGGTGACTCACAAGAACTGGAGAAATGAATTAACCAGGATGTATTACGAAAGCCAGGAACAGTCCTTCTTACCTTGGGACACATATTTCCCTTATAAATATTTTACCAGATAAATTAGTAATAAACACATGTCTTTTACTATATTAAAATAAGGATTTCTAGACAAACCACTTTTGACCTTGCCAGGATGGGGGATAAGTCTAAGAGGTGACCCAACAACTATGTGCCACCAAAGCTCTGGACTGTCATTTCCGTAGCCCCTTCTTGACTGTTTCTTATATTTAACCCTCTTTCTGTCCTCTAGAAGATCAAGAATCAAAAGGGGAGGATAGGAACAGCTTAGGTGGGACAATGAAATTATTAGAAATTGCCCTGTGTAGACAGAGTTTGTGTTTCTATTTAATTTAAAACGAGTATGTGTATTATTTATTTCATGCCTTATTAGAAATAGAAATAAAAAACATTTACTGAATGCTAATAATGGACCAAGCAGAGAAAAGAGGTTTGCACATAAAAATACTAACTTAATCTCAATGTCTGCTCTGCTATTGCAGTGAAAAGAAACATTGCTCTAGGGGTGGGGTAGGGTGGGCAGGGCTCACAGCTAGCTCTGTTTATCAGTGAAGCCTGTGCACTTATTTTAGCTAACATTCTTCTGTCTGATGACTGGTATCTGTTAAACATTTTATATATCATCTCTGACATAAGTGTTTGCTATTTTATTCATTTTACCTGTCTATATGCTTGAAATTCCACACACGTGTGTATACATGTATATATCAATACATCCATAGTGCATATATGTATGTGTAAATACTGTGCATATAAATATATATTTCAAACAAACAGGTATCAAGAAGAGTTTCACCTTGGCTTGTAGAACAGAGGGAAATGCTGTATCAAGGAGTCTCTGCTCCATGGCCCACTAGGTTCTGAACTCCCACCACTCTCACCAAGTTCAGTTCTTTTGGGCTAATATGGCTAAGAGTCTGTCTATACTGGGTCTTAGGAACCAGTGTATTTCTACCACTGATGGCTTACTTTTTTGGAGGCAATAAGATTTGGGTGGGAACACAGAGCCAACCCATATCAGTATATTTATACGGTTACAAAACTGTACACCTGAACTTGACAGCAGGCAACTTTATGAGAGGTGGGATATACTAATCTAAAAGCCTATTTTCTGAGACCTTTACTAATGATCTTTACAGACAGAGCCAAATGTGAGTACATACCAATGTAATATTATGTAATAAGACACACAAACTTAAATTTGACAATATTTCAGGATGCCTCTTTTTTTTTCGTTTTGTTTGTTTTGTTTTGTTTTGAGATGGAGTTTTACTTTTGTTGCCCAGGCTGAAGTGCAGTGATATGATCTCAGCTCACCACAACTTCTGCTTCCTGGGTTCAAGTGATTCTCCTGCCTCAGCCTCCTGAGTAGATGGGATTAAACGCATACGCCACCACACCAGCTCATTTTGTATTTTTAGTAGAGACGGGGTTTCTCCATGTTGGTCAGGTTGGTCTCAAATTCCCAACCTCAGGTGATCTACCCAACTCAGCCTCCCAAAGTTCTGGAATTACAGGCGTGAGCCACCATGCCTCACCCAGGATATCTCTTTCAATTGTTTTACCTGAAGCCAAGCAAACCTGGCCAGAAGGTGTTCTTTCTCCGCTTTTCCCCATCAGCTCAGTCTGCTGGGCAGTACTGTTTGGGTCTGTAGTGCAGCTAGCACTGAGTTGCAGTTATCAGCAATCTGCTGTTCAACAAGTAGAGGGGAAAGCAATCTCCTCACCACTCTCCACTCCCCTTATGCTTTATGGCCTAGTGATTAACAGCCTGAGTTCTGGAGCCATGTGAGCCTGGGAGTATATGTGTACACATCAGCACCTCCCCTTTCTGAGTGACCTTAGGAACAGTAATTTACATGAGCCTTAGTTTCCTGATTTGTAAAATGAAGATACTAAGGACCTTCCTTAGAGGGTAGTTGCAAGAATTAAATGTGATATGCTTAGAGCACAGTGCACATGTAATAAGTTCTCAGTAAATGTTAAGAGGACATATGTATTAGTCTGTTCTCACATTGCTATGAAGAAATACCCAAGACTGGGTAATTCATAAAGGAAAGAGGCTTAATTGACTCACAGTTCTGCATGGCTGCAGAGGCCTCAGGAAACTTACAAGAAGGCAAAGGAGAAGCAGGCACCTTCTTCACAAGGTGGCAAGATAGAGTGAATGCAAGCAGGGGAAGTGCCAGATGCTTATAAAACCATCAGATCTTGTGAGATTCATTCATTATCATGAGAACAGCATGGGGGAAACCACCCCCATGATCCAATCACCTCCACCTGGTCCCACCCTTAACACATGGGTGATTATGGGACTTTCAATTCAAGGTGAGACTTGGGTAGGAACACAGAGCCAACCCATATCAGTATATTTATACAATTACAAAACTGTATACTTGACCTTGACAGCAGGTAACTTTATGAGGTGGGATATACTAACCTAAAAGCCTTATTTTCTGAGACTTTTACTAATGACCTTTACAGACAGAGCCCAAAGTGACCACATAACAATACTGACTTCTGAAGCTGCATTAAAATATAATGTTACCCTTTTATACCTGTTATAATCATTTCTTTTCTTTTTTTCAAGTTGGAGTCTCGCACTGTCACCCAGGCTGGAGTGCAATGGTGCAATCTTGGCTCACTGCAACCTCTACCTCCTGGGTGCAAGCAATTCTCCTGGCTCAGCCTCATGAGTAGCTGGGATTACAGGCACCTGCCACCATGCCTGGCTAATTTTTTGTATTTTTAATAGAGATGGGGTTTCACTATGCTGACCAGGCTGGTCTTGAACTCCTGACCTTGTGATCTGCCTGCCTTGGCCTCCTAAAGTGCTGGGATTACAGGCGTGAGCCACTGCACCTGGCCTATAATTATTTCTTACCTCTATTCTACTATTGTACCTCACCTGTGTGATCATTTTGTCCTGTCCATCATTTTTCTCTGTCTCAGAGAATGAACACCTGAGAATAGTAATAATTTACTTAGTATTGGGTCCTGCTACTCTAGCTCCATATTCCATGGAAACATTCTTCCATTGATGACCTAGGACTTCCACAGTGCCAATTAAAAAAAAATAATTCAGTCCTGATTATCCTGGATCTTCCTTCAATCTTCTCCTCTGAACCCAGTTGACTACTTATATCTTCTTAATACTTTTCTTTCCAAGATGCTGCTCATGGCTAATTTTCCTCCTATCTCTCTAAAGGTTTCTTCTTCTTCTGCTCTGCCCAACCACCAAACATTGGTATTGTCACTGGGCAGCAATTTAAAAGAAAGGAATTTCTCTATGTGTTGATGTAGAAAAATCTCCAAAATAGCTAATGAAATTCAAAAACAAGATGTTTTGATTTACAATTAGTTATCTGATATGATTTGGCTCAGTGTCTCCACCCAAATCTCATCTTCAATTGTACTCCCATAATTCCCATGTGTTGTAGGAGGGACCTAGTGAGAGATACTTTGAATCATGCGGGTGGTTTCCCCCATACTGTTCTCGTGGTAGTGAATAAGTGTCACGAGATCTGATGGTTTTATTAGGGGGTTCTGCTTTTTCTTCCTCCTCATTTTCTCTTGCCGCCGCCATGTAAGAAGTGCCTTTGGCCTCCCACCATGATTCTGAGGTCTTTCCAACCATGTGGAACTGTAAGTGCAATTAAACTCTTTCTTTCCAGTCTTGAGTATGTCTTTATCAGCAGCATGAAAATGGACTACTACACTATCTTCCTCTATTTTCAAGTATTCTTACAATGGATATGTGTATTCATTTCCTAGGACTGCCATGGCAAAGTATTAAAAACTGGGTGGTTCAAAGCAGTAGAAATTTATTCTCTCACAGTTCTAGAAGCTAGAAATCCAAAATCAAGTCATTGGCATAGTTGGTTCCCTATTGAAGGCTCTGAGGGAGAGTCTGCCCCTTGCCTCTTCATAGCTTCTTGTCTTTGCTGAAAATTCTTGGCATCCCTTGGTTTGTAGATGCATCATTCCAGTTTCTGCCCCAGTTGTCACATGACATTCTTTCTATGTGTCTCTGTCCTTGCATGGCATCCCTCTCTCTTTGTGTCTGTGTCTAAATTTCCCTCTCTTTAATGAAGACACCAATCATTGAATTAGGACCCACACTTCTTTTTCCAGGATGACCTCACCTCAACTGGCTTACATCTGCAAATACCCTATTTACAAAGAAGGTCACATTCACAGAATCCAGACATTAGAACTTCAACATATCTTTTTGAGCAACATGATTTAACCCATAACACTATGCTTTATGTTTTTTTCTTTGAAACAGGGTCTCACTCTGTGGTCCAGGCTGGAGTGCATGGTGCAATCTCAGCTCACAGCAACCTCTGCCTTCTAGGTTCAAGGGATCCTCCCACCTCAGCCTTCCAAGTAGCTGGGACTACAGCCTCATGCTACCATGCCTGACTAATTTTTGTATTTTTTGTAGAGACGAGGTCTCGTCGTGTTGCCTAGGCTGGTCTTGAGTGCCTTAGCTCAAAAGATCTGCCCACCTCAGCCTCCCAAAGTGCTGGGATTACAGGCATGAGCCACCACTTTACTCTTAATTGTTATTATTATTATTTTTAGACAGAGTCTTGCTCTGTCACCTAGGCTGGAGTGCTGTGGCACAATCTTGGTTCACTGCAATCTCTGCTCCATGTTCAAGCAATTCTTGTGCCTCAGCCTCCTGAGTAGCTGGGACTGTAGGTATGTACCACCACGACCAGCTAATTTTTGTAGTTTTTAGTAGAGACAGCATTTCTCCATGTTGGTCAGGCTGGTCTCAAACTTCTGGCTTCAAGTGATCTCCCTGCCTCAGTCTCCCAAAGTGCTGGGCTTACAGGCGTGAGCCACTCCACCCAGCCCTGAGCAGTAGACTTCTATAAGCCATTTTCTTTTCTTCTCTATGCCTTGTGTATTTTTCTTAATCTAATAAACATTACACATGCACACAAATAGAGATATGCTGTATAGATATCAATGCACACACATATATATATGTACATGTTATATAATAATTAGTACCTTGTAACCTTCTGTCCTTGGGTCATCAGGGTCTCTAACCTGAAGTCATTGTTCCTCTCTATGTACTTTGTGTTATGGACTGAATCATGTCTTCCCCAAATTCATATGCTGAAGTTCTAACTCCCTATGTGACTGACTTAGTCAGTTCAGGCTCCTATAGCAAAATACTACAGACTGGATGGCTCGAACAATATTTATCTCTCACAATTCTGGAGGCTGGAATTCTGAGATTAGGGTGCAGGCATGGTCAGGCTCTGGTGAGAGCCCTTTTCTGGGTTGCAGATGGCCAACTTCTCCTTGAACCCTCATATAGTGGAAGGAGAGCAAGCATGCTCTCTGGGGCCCTTTCTATAAGGGCACTAACCCCATTTATGAGGGCTCATCTTTCATCAGTTAATTTCTTTCCAATTTTCCACCTCCAAATACCATCACATTGTGGGTTAGGATTTCAATATGTAAATTGGTGGGGGGTGGTATGACACAAATATTCAGTCCATTGCAGTGACTATATTTGGCAATACAGCCTTTAAGGAGGTAATTACGTTTAAAAGACATCATAAGGATGAGGCCCTAATCCAATATGTCTGGTGTTCTCATAAGAGAGAGAGGCGGGAGGGGAGGGCATGTGAGGGATGCTCACACACAAAGAAAAGGCCATGTGAGAACAAAGAGAGAAGGTAGCTATCTGCAGGCCAAGGAGAGAGACCTCAGGAGAAACCAACCCTGCAGGTACCTTGATCTTCCAGCCTCCCAAAAAAAACCACTCTGCTGTTTAAACCACTTAGCTTGTGCTATTTTATCATGGCAACCCCAGCACAGTTTCATTATTCTCATGAGTTTAGCTCCTTCTTCTGTGCTGAAGAATCCCAGATCAACATCTCTAATCCTGCTCTTTCAACTTCTTCAGATGTGCTTCCTGCTGAAGTATCATTTAATATGCCCACAACAAAATTATCACTGGCTTTTCCTACTCTGACCATATCTTGTATTTAAATATCACTCTGGGCCAGGCGTGGTGGCTCATGCCTGTAATCCCAGCACTTTGGGAGGATGAGCCGGGTGGAATGCTTGAGGCCAGGAGTTTAAGACCAGCCTCACCAACATGGCAAAAGCCTATCTCTACTAAAAATACAAAAATTGGCTGGGCATGGTGGCACGCATCTGTAATCCCAGCTGCTCAGGAGGTTGATGCACGAGAATAGCTAGCGCCTGGGAGATATAGGTTGCAGTGAGCCAAGATCTCACCACTGCACTCCAGCCGGGGCAACAGAGCAAGACTATATCTCAAAAAATAGAAAAATAATAAATAAATAAATACCACTCTGTCTAGAGACATCCAAGTCTGAAATCTGGTAAAGCCCATTCTCCCTCGACCCTCACAGCCAATCAATCAGTACCCTGCTGATTCTATCTCATTAATATCCTTCAATCTGAGTCCTCCTCTCCATCCTACTGCCATTACTATCATTCAGCCACTTCTTATCTCTTACCTGGGCCACTGGAATAGTCTGCTAATTGGTTCCCCAGCATCCAACCTTGACCCCTTAAATCCATCACTTCCAAGGTGGCTAGAGTTATTTATATAAAATACAAGTTGGATTACGTTGCTCTGCTGCTTAAAACCCTTGCCTCCTCTCCCCTCTACTTTCTAAACCTACACACAAGACCCCCTATCACCTGCCTTATCCATCCTTTCAGCTTTATATCTTGCCTCTCCTTGTTTTCAATGCTACACTACTAACATGAAACTGCTTACAGATACTGGGTTCACACATCTGTTCCTCTGGTGCACCAGTCTTCCTGCCAGGAATGCCCTTTCTTTCCTTGCCTAACTTTCATCAACCTTGAAGATGCATTCCAGGTACATCACGTCCTCCTCCATAAAGTCTTGCTGAATCCCAGATGAGGTAAAGTGTTCTTTGTACGTGTGAGAGAATGCCCTGAACACACATATATATTAAATATCAAATTATGTGTCTGTCTCTCTGGCTGTAAGCACCTGAGTGATAAATATCATGTATTTTAAACCATGTATCTATCTGTTGTGCCTAGCCCAGTTCCTGGCATAAAGTAGAAAAGAAAAGCTAGTTGTATGAACAAAGGAAGGCTCAGCTTGTGCTATTTCATCATGGCCCAGGCTGGAGTGCACTGGTGTACTTTTACTATTCAAGAATTTCCACAAACTGTTCTTTAACAAAGGAATAATAAATAAACATTTGGCTGTAATTTAATACAATCTCAAAACACTCATCTTGCGTAGACCACGGTTTCTCCACCTTGGTGCTACAGCCATTTGGCCTGGGTAGGTCTTTGTCGTGGGAGCTGTCCTGCTCATCACAGGCCTCTACCCACTAGATGCCAGTGGCTCCCCACCCGCTATTTGTAGCAGCAAAAAAGTCTCCAAACATTGCCAAATGTCCCTGCACAGGAAGGGGAGAGGTGTCAGGAGGTGGAGGGTGGTGAGACTGCCCACTGGCCTAGACAGACGCTCAATGTTGTTTCATAACACCTGTGAAGATAGGGACTCTCATAACATTTCATTTGGTCCCTCAGGATATCAATTATTTTTTCTAAGAACAAATCTGCCACAGTTTATCATGTTTTTAAAGGTGCTTAAATCAACTGTATGTAAAACTTTTAAGAGTTTTTCTAATATAATTATCTTGTAAAAAGATGAGATCATGTCATTTATTGTTCCATAAAAATATAGGGTTTTTGGTTTTTTAAAAATATATATATATGTGTGTGCTGATTCTCATTTGGAAAGGAAAGAGGCCTATAATTTAACTTGAAATCTGCACTCTGGCTGGGAGAGAGAGGGGGAGGGAGTGAAGAAGTGCGAGGGAGGAAGAAGGAAAAGGAGAAAGAAGGAGGGAGGTTGATTCAAAACAAAATTCGGGGGGGCTTTTTATGTTAACTCCTCACTTCCTTTGTTCTCTGCATGATTCTAACCCACTGTTACTGATCAGCATAGTCAACACTAAACAAAGAACGGTGAACTCTATTACATAGCCTGGTCAGACAAAGTCAATCCAATATTCTGGTTGACAGAGTTTCCAATATTCAAAGTATTCCACTATTAATAAATACGCCAAACATAAAAATCTACACTAAAATATTTTAGAAATTCTTTGAGGCAAAGGGAGCACCTCCTATGTGCTAGGAACTATACTTTTTTTTTTTTTTAATGAGCCATACAGGCATGATCTCTGGTGTTTGAAATATATGGTCTAGTTGGGGGTTATAAAAAGGAACAAAACAGTCACAGTGATGGGAATATAATTACAAACTGAATAAACGCTCTGAGAAAAGTAATCAAGGAACATGACCTAGACTTGAGAAAATCACACTGGGCTTGAGATCTGAAGAAGGAATCTAAGGAACTGACCAAAGCAGACAGAAGAGGGGCAGCTGCAGGTGGCAGGGACATCATGAGTAGATGCCCTGGGCTAGAGGGAATATGCCTGGGAACTGAAGAAGAAAAGAGGGGAGCTGAGGAACTGGGGAGGTAGAACAGGGCCTCGGGGGGTCATATTGACATCCACTGACATACAGTTTAAAAAACCATTCTGGGCCAGGCACTGTGACCCACGCCTATAATCTCAGCACTTTGGGAGGCTGAGGCAGGTGAATATTTTGAGCCCAGGAGATTGAGACCAGCCTGGGCAACATGGTGAAACCCCAACCTACCAGAGAAATACAAAAATTAGCATGGTGACACATGCCTGTAGTCTCAGCTACTTAGGAGGCTGAGGTAGAAGGATTGCTTGAACCCAGGAGATCGAGGCTGCAGTGAGCCACAATCATGCCACTACACTCCAGCCTAGTGACAGAGCAAGACCCTGTTGAAGGGAGGGAGGAAGGAAGGAAGGAAGGAAGGAAGGAAGGAAGGAAGGAAGGAAGGTAGGTAGGTCAGTCTGACTATGTTGTGGAGAAGAAATTGATAAAGCAGCTCAGAGGGTGTATTAGTCTGTTTTCATGCTGCTGATAAAGACATACCCGAGACTGGTGTCTCAGAAAGAGAGGTTGAATAGACTTACAGTTCCACACGGCTGGGGAGGCCTCACAATCGTGGCAGAAGGCAAGGAAGATCAAGTCACATCTTACATAGATGCCAGCAGGCAAAGAAAGAGCTTGTGCATGGAAACTCTCCCTTCTAAAACCAACAGATCTCATGAATTATTCACTATCATGAGAACAGCACAGGAAAGACCTGCCCCCATTATTCAATTATCTCCCACCAAGTCTCTCCCACAACATGTGGGAATTCAAGGTGAGATTTGGGTGGGGACACAACCAAACCATATCAGAGAGGATGCAGGGATACTTTAGCATCTTACCTTGTCAAAGTCCTCATTGTTCTTTTCAAGCACAGTCAAAGATATACTGTTCCACAACATGAATAAACTTGAAAACACTATGTTAAGTCAAAGACGTCAACCACAAAAGACCATCTATTGTGTGATTTCATTGATATGAAATATCCAAAGAGGCAAATCCTTAGAGACAGAAAGTAGATTAGTGGTTGCCAGGGGCTGAGATGAGAGGGAAAAGGGTAGTGAAGATGAAAAAATTCTAGAATTAGACAGTGGTGATGACTGCACAGCTTTGTTAATATTCTGAAAACCAATTAATTGAACACTTTATAAGGGTGATTTTTACAACATGTGAATTACAACTCAATAAAGCTCTTACCAAAAAGTAAACACTCTTATTATAGAAGAAAATGAGTTCTAAGTTTCCTAAATAAACACAAGATTAAGAGCTGACTCTTAGAATTCTTAATTTTAGTCGTTTTTAAAAATACCTCTTACATTCTAAAATTTAATTAGCTGAAATACAAGAATATTGATATAGAAGCATTTTAAAATTCTTATCTTCTTAAATCCCCTATTCTGAGAAGCATGAAATAAGGGCATTTAAACAAGAACAGCTGATCAGTGATTGACAGAGAGCTCCCTAATTCCCAAGTCATAGCTTTTGTTAAGAAAAGTAAAATCACTGGCCACTTGGAATTAGATCAATTGGAATTTTACTATTTTGTCAATTCAGTCAAATCGTGGATTTTAACTTCTAGCATGATTTTCATTTTCTACCCAGACAGCCACTCAGCAGATATGTGATATCAATCTTGATTTCAAACCTCAGCTTCCTGTATGAATTTAATGGGGAAGTAATTGCACAAGAATATGTTTTAAAACTCAAATCTCAACTACCTTGTTATTACATTTACAGCTGATTACCACATCAATTGCCTTTATGTTATGGTAGAACACCAACAACACTGTTCTTTCACGGAATATAGTATAGTACAGTACAGGATTATGAAACAGCCTCGAAGAACTATGACACTGCCTTACATTTATTTTTAAACTCAGATTTGTATTAAAATTATTATCTACAACAGAAGAACTGTGTCAGGACTCCTTTTGGTGTAACAGAAAATCAAACACAGCACAAATTAACTGAAAACAAAAATTTTTGGCCTACCTAACTACAAAGTTTAGTGGTGCTGCTATCTTCAGGTACAACTAGATTTGGGAATCTCAGGTCTCTTTTCTGCTATATTGGTTTCATTTTCAGGCTCAAGATTATCCCTCTGTTTGGTAAAATGAAAGCAGCAGCTCTTCTCTCCCTCTCCCTCTGTTCTTAATGAGAGACTCACAGTGTCTCACGACTTCTAATTCAGTCACGTGCTCAATCATGGACCAACTACAATGGCCAGGAGAACAGAGCATGCTGATTGACTTGGGCCCTGGTCACATGCTCACCTTAGGGTACAAATCCCACAGAAAGCAGACAGATTGGGAGTATTGGGGGAATTAATCCCTATAAGAAAAGCAGATATTTTTGCTAGAAGAAAGAAGACTGGAGGCTTGCAGAGGAAACAGCAAATATCCACAGAAACTTCCAGTTAAAAGACACCGATAGCCAGGGCAATGGAAGGCATACTGACAAGCGAGCTGGGGAAGTGTAGTGGACCCTTCTCAGGGTGTATCTTCTCAGCGAATTACCCTTGTCTGAGACTTTGTCCATTTGCCTCATGGGTTGAGCCATGTATCTTCCACTTGTCCCTCTAGAGTCACTCTAGAATCCCTGCTTTCTGTCCCAAGAGGCTGACTTGAATGAATGAAAGCAATAGTTTTTGCATCCTCTAGCATCTGGTTGGGTTTGGTGAGTGTGTAACACTGGCAGCAGAGGGAGAGAGGGAGGAACGGGGTCCCTTTGCCCCTTAACCAACCATCATGACTCTTCTCATGACCTCCCTCTCTGTTGGAGCTTTCCTTCCTGGCTCTGGTAACTGCTCTGTTGTAAGACCTGGGATGCTACACTATTCTTTGTGGGTTTCCCTAAACCTTGCCAACAGCTTTGAAAATCATCCCTTCATTAAACTCTTTTTGAATTATTGTAATTTGAGTGCACCATCTGTTTCCTGCTGGGACTCTGACAGATATGTGTATTGACGGTGGCAGCTATCATTTTATTACATGGCCACACTTTCTATATTATCTCTAATTCTCACATTTATCCTGTGAGATAGGTACTACCACTCCTTATCTCACAGATGAGGAAGCTGAGACTTATCGTCTCTGGCCTAAACCACAACTTCTATTCTTGCCCTCTTATAGTTTTTCTCCACACAACCACCAAAACATTTGTTCTACAGATCTGCCAAGACTATTCTGAGAAGCCAACGAAATAATAAGCAGAAGTACCTTAGTGCTAATACTAGCTGCATTAGTCCATTCTCATGCTGCAATCAAGAAATATCCAAGACTGGGTAATTTATAAAGGAAAGAGGTTTAGCTGCCTCACAGTTCTGCATGGCTGGGGAAGCCTCAGGAAAGTTACAATCACGGTGGAAGGGGAAGCAAGCATTTCCTTCTTCACATGGTGGCAGCAAGGAGAAGTGCAGAGGAGGGAGAAAGCCCCTCATCAAACCATCAGATCTTGTGAGAACTCACTCATTATCAGAACAGCATGGAGGTAACCACACCCATGATTCAATTACCTCCCACTGGGTTCTTCTCACAACACATGCAGATTATAGGAACTGGAATTCAAGATAAGATTTGGGTGTGGATACACCAAACCATATCACTAGCTCACTGAATAGATAAGTAGGTCCTCTGGTCACTTTCAGAATTAGATTCCTTGGAGTTGGGAGATTTGGAGGAGATGCGGGATAAATTGAGTCTAGGGATGCAGTCCCTCTCAACTTGACTCAGCCATCGTCTTCTCCAGAAAGTCTTTATGATATTTCAGGAGGAGTAAGGTACCCATTCTGTGTTCCCATAGTATTTCTACCTACCATAGCACGTAGCCCATACAGTATTATTATATGCTTTCTCTTCCCAATCCCACATTCTACTCTATTGTAATTGTCCATTTACTCCTACCTCTTGCTAAACTACAAATTTCTAGAAGGCAAGAGCTATATTATTTCTGTATTCCCAGTACCTGACACAGATCTGTAGATAAGTGCCAAATACATGTTGGTTGAATAAATAACAATATTGTTCTCAATGAAAAATCATGCCAAAAACATCCCTTTTTAAGGAAGGGAAAATTTCCCAAAAAGATGGGCTCTCAAGAACAATAGCAAGGAGAGTCCCTCCACAGGAAAAGGATGGACTATGATTGTAGACATTACATGGCGGCTCTAAATTCTTTGATTCTGGATAATAGGGGTATAATCTAATAAGTCAGTTTCTGACAAGGGCATATGTTAATAAATCTTAAACTACCTTACATAGTTTCTACTAGCAGTGGTCAAGTAACTAAACATATCGTAGATAATAAGAACCAGATTTCTCACTGTTAGAGTGACACTTTAGTGAAAGACTTTAGTGAAAAAACTGATAGAATTCAAATAGGGTATTTAATTTAGCTAATAGTATCCTACCAATGTTAATTTTCTGGTTTTGATTATTGTACTATGGTCACGTCAGTTGTTAACATTAAGCAAAACTGGGCAAGAGGTAATGAAATAGTTTTTTACTATTTTCAGAACCTGTCTGTAAATCTCCAATTAGTTCAAAATGAAAGTGTCCTATGGCACATTCTTTTAAGGCCATACTCTTAGAATCTATAATATAGGCAATGAAATTTTAATAAGACGTTCACTGAGGTGTAACACTGTAATAGCTGCGTTACTCCAGATCACAGAATTTTAGAGTTTGGATGTAATCTTGGCAGTCACAGTCTATCATGCTGCTCTTGACGGAATCCTCTTAGTATTGCACTTGACAGCCTAAAGCCTTTGCTGGTACATCTCCAGGGACAGCAGTGTACCACTGCCCCAAAAATCATTGCTGGAAGAAGAACTTGAATTGCTAGAAACATCTTTCTCCTGTCTCCATCAGGCTGAAGTCTGCCTCTAGTTGATTCTCTGGACCACTTGGTGACCTTTCACATACATGAAGAGAGTTGGCACCATCCCTCCTGTGGTTTTTCTCCTTCAAGCAAAACAACCCAGTGCCTTTCCAGATGACATGAAGATGTGTTCTTTCTTTCTTTCTTTTTTTAAGTTAAGATTATAGTTCAGGATATCATGATGTTTTAATAGAAGCTTCAATGCCTTGATGCAGTACTTTTTTTTTGAGCCACAGAACTCTTTGTCAGAGAAATTCTCATGTGAAATCAGCATGTAAAATAGATAAAAATAAAACTTCTCTGCTGGAAGTGGCAGGTGAGGGTCCCCCAAGGATTATTTGATCCCCCCACCCATTCCCTTCTTTTTTTTTTTTCTTTTTTTTGAGACGGAGTTTCGCTCTTGTTACCCAGGCTGGAGTGCAATGGCGCGATCTCGGCTCACCGCAACCTCCGCCTCCTGGGTTCAAGCAATTCTCCTGCCTCAGCCTACCAAGTAGCTGGGACTACAGGCGTGCGCCACCACGCCCAGCTAATTTTTTTGTATTTTTAGTAGAGACGGGGTTTCACCATGTTGACCAGTATGGTCCCGATCTCTTGACCTCGTGATCCACCCACCTCGGCCTCCCAAAGTGCTGGGATTATAGGCGTGAGTCACTGCGCCTGGCCCATTCCCTTCTTTAGCAATCCTTAAAATACAACCTTGGAACCGTCAAAATTTCCCAGAATATAATTAAACAAACTTTGGTATCTTAAACCTAAAGTACGAAAGGACACGGGAACCTTATATCCCAAAGCAGGTTTGTGGCAGAAACACTTTTCAGTGCATGCCTTTACTGCCCCAAATAATACCATGTAGATAATTCCTGATGTGGCCATTTCTTGGGCCATACAGCCAATGATTATAACAACAACTAAGAGGTAAGACTTGACTTTATGTGTATCCATTCAAGAATCATATGATATTGATGTTAGGGTCATCTCATCTTACAGACAAGAAAACAGAGGCAGGGACGTAAACCAAAGTCAATAGCAGTAGCAGAGCTGGGCTTTTAACCCTGATCTCTCTTTCTCGAAAACCACGTCCTTAACCACTGTGCTCTCCTGACTTTTCTTTTCTTTCTTTCTTTTTTTTTTTTTTGAGACAGAGTCTCGCTGTGTTGCCCAGGCTAGAATGCAGTGGTGCGATCTCAGCTCACTGCAATCTACACCTCCCAGATTCAAGCAATTCTCATGCCTCAGCCTCCTGAGTAGCTGGGATTGCAGGCATGCATCACCACACCCAGCTAATTTCTGCATTTTTAGTAGAGATGGAGTTTCACCACGTTGAGCAGGCTGGTCTCGAACTCCTGACCTCAGGTGATCTGCCAGCCTCAGCCTCCCAAAATATTGGGATTATAGGGGTGAGCCACTGCATCTAGCCAATCTCCTGTCTTTTGAGAGTAGAAAAATACAAGGATTATGGAACCTGGGCCCTCCCACTTCACATTCTTACCTCTACAGTAGTCACTTTACAACCTGGAAATCATCCCAGAAGTGATTCATTAGGGAATTCATTGTAAACAGTCTGTCCCTGACATCAATCCTCTACAAATATAAAATATATCCCTTCCCTCAGATGGAGCTAAGTTTTCATTTCAACGATATCACTTTTAGCCAGGTGTGGTAGTGCATGCTTATAGTCCCAGCTACTTTAGAGGCTGAGGAAGGAGGATCACTTGAGCCCAGGAGATCAGGGTTACAGTGAGCTATGATCACGCTACCGCACTCCAGCCTGGGCAGCTGAGGGAGACCTTGCCTTTAAAAAAATAAACAAATAAATAAAAACAAAAAAATAAACAGCATCACCTGGAAACAAATTGCTCTGAGGTCCAGAGGATTAAACATTCTTAACATGGCATGCTTGCACATGGGGAAGGATCATCTGCAAGGGCCCTCAGGCTAATGCCCAGTACAGCAGAAGTTTGCGCGAAGCCAGAGCTTCACTGTGGCTCTGACTGATGGCTGCTCTTTCCCTTTATGCATGGCAGATGCTTGGTGAGCCTCAGTCAGCAGCAGCCTCTCTCCTCTCCAAGCAAAGGCTGGGATGGGGGTCATCTGTTGTGACTGCCTGTCCAGCACCTATCCTCCATTGCTGACAATAGCACATTTCCTATCTTTGGAATCCCCCATCCCCACTTTACTCTCTATAATGTGAGTGAGTAGATCCCACTTTCCTAGCTCTTCCCCATGGGCAGACACCTGACTGAGCCCGGATCATCAGCATATTCTCAGTTCCGTATGATCCAAGACAGACCAATGGATGGATGAGACTCAATTCAACATCAGGACAACTGTTGAAACCACTGAAGAAGATCATCTCTCTTTTCCCTAGGGCTCTGTTGAGCGGTTGTAAATCTAGCAGCCATCTTGTCACTTGGAATCAGCCAGAGGTTGAAGCCAAGGAAAAGAAGGCAAAGCCAAAAGATAAAAAGAGATACTATGATTTCAGAAAACTTTACTTCAAGCACTACATCCAGCTGTTCTAGGGGTGGCTCATTTACACTTACGTGAACTCATAAATTCCCTTTGTATTTTAAGTAGCTCACATTGAAAGCAAGGCCTCCAAATTCTTTATAGGGCTTCTCTTATTTGTCCTCCATAAGATTATAACCCTCACCACACCCTGGCACTCCCTAAATTCCTTCCCTCATTTATTTTCATTTTTCGAAGCACTTACCCCATCTAACATATTATATATTTTTCTTACGTATCTTGTTTACTTTCTGTCTCGCCAAACTAAAATGTAAACTCTATAAAGGCAGAGATATTTTGTCTATTTGTTCATAGTTATACCTGAAATGGTTCCTGGAACGTAGTAGGTACTCAAGAGATATTTACAAAATGAGCAAATGAGATAACTTGCAATCAAAAGAGTTGTGACTAATTCACTTGGTTTACATGAAAATAATTCTTGCCCATTGTAGAAAGAGCCTGGCTAGAAAAGTCAGAACAGAAACTCTTCCTGTGGTTTAACATGAAGCAATGTCTTCCCCAATTTCAAATATTCATTCAGTAAACATGTATTGAGCACCTACCTATGGTAGCTATTATGCTAAGCACAAAGATAAACAAAACACAGTTCCTGCCTCCAGCAGCTTTCAGTTTAGTGCCATTAGTCTCATGCAATAGCAAGTAAACGTCCATGACAGAACAGGGAGCTCTGATGTATAAACATCAAAGGAAACCAGGGAGTGCTGTCTCTGTGTGTGTGTCTGTCTCTGTCTGTCTGTCTGCATCTCTCTCTCTCTCTCTCTCTCTCTCTCTCTCTCTCTCAATCTCTCTCTCTCTCTCTCTCTCTCTCTCTCTCTCTCTCCCTTTCTCTCTCCAAGTTTACAGGTTGACTTGCAAACTCAGAGTGAAGAATAACAAATGTCTGTCTGGCTAGACAAGCTAGAAAGACAAAGATATAGCTCAATTGAAAAGAGAGAGGTGAAAGGAAAAACTAAATTTCAGTTTAGGTGGCAAATAAGCCCATGAAAGATGTGTTTGTGCGAAAATGGCAAAGCAGACGGAATACCTGGCAACTCAGTCCCTCTGGACTGTACTGAAGCTATTTCTAGTAATTTGAGAAGGTGTGGGGATACACGTGGCAGTGAGGGAAACAGAACTCTCAGGGAAAGATTAGTCAACTTGATTATCAGTCTTCACCAGCACTGAACCATGGCTTATTCAGGATCCAAGGGGGATCTAGCCATCTGGTTGGTTATCTTGTGGCCTCATCAATGGGAATCACTTTTCTAGAGCTCTGCTGTTAGTGTGACCCAGGTGCTCTCGGACTCTGCTTCTCTTTCCTTCCTTCCTTCCTACCTTCCTTCCCTCCCTCCTTCCTTCCCTTCCTTCCCTCCTTCCTTCCCTCCCTCCTTCCTTGCATCCCTCTCTCCTTCCTTCCTTCCTTCCTTCCCTCCCTCCCTCCCTCCCTCCCTCCTTCCTTCCTTCCTTCCTTCCTCTCTTTCATTCATAGCTTTGTTAAGGTATAACTGACATATTTAAAATTCAGTTTGAGGTCAGGTACAGTGGCTCATGCCTGTAATTCCAGCACTTTGAGAGGCTGAGGCAGGCAGATCACTTGAGGACAGGAGTCTGAGATCAGCCTGGCCAATATGGCGAAAGCCTGTCTATACTGAAAATACAAAAACTAGCAGAGCACGGTGGTATATGTCTGGAATCCCAGCTACTCAGGAGACTGAGACAGAAGCATTGCTTGAAACTGGGAGGCAGAGGTTGCAGTGAGCCAAGATAGCATCACTGCACTCCAGCCTGGGCAACAGAGCAAGACTCTGTCTCTAAATAAATAAATAAATAAAATTCAGTTTAATAAGTTTGGACATATGTATATACTCATAAATTTATCATCATAATCACAAGAGTGAACATATCTGTCACCCCTAAAATTTCCTGAACCCTTTTAATCCACTCCTGTGCCCATCCTCACCCCTACTCCCTGTACCCAGGCAATTGCTGATCTGTTTTTTGCTGCTAGAATTTAGGTTGCATTACCTGGAATGTCCTATAAAGGAATCATATAGTCACTCCTTTTGACTGTTTCTGTTTTTCTACTCAGCATACTGATTTTGAGATTTATCTATGATATTTTGTATGTCCATTACTTTTTACTGCTGAGTAGTATTCCATTATGGGGATAAAGAACAATTTCTTCGGTCATTTACCTGCTTATGACTATTTGGATTGTTTTCAGTTTGGGGCTATTATGAATAAAGCACTATGAATATTTGTCTACAATCTCCAAATAGACAAATCCTTTCATTTTGGTTAATAAATACCTGGAAGTGAGGCAACTAAATCACATAGTAAGTGTATATTTACATTTTGTAGAAACTCCCAAAACTGTTTTCCAAAGTGATTGTACCATTTGACATTCCCACCAGCCATGTGTGAGAGTTCCAGTTGTTTCACAACTCCACCAACACATGGTATGTCAGTTCTTTCTTTAGCCATGCTAACAGGTATGACGGTATTTACCTGTGGTTTTAATTTGCATTTTCCTAATGAATAATGATGTTGAGCATCTTTTCAAGTGTTTATCTGCCTTCCATACATCTTTGTGGAGATATCTGTTCAAATCTTTTGTTCATTTTTATATTGGGTTGATTGTTTTCTTATTAATGTGTTTTGAGATTCTTTATATATTTTGGATATAAATCCTTTCTCAAAGATGTGATTTGCAAATATTTTCTTCTAGTCTGTGGTTTATCTTTTCATTCTCATACCAATGTCTTTTAAAGAGCAGATGTTGGCCGGGTGCGGTGGCTCACGCCTGTAATCCCAGCACCTTGGGAGGCCGAGGCAGGTGGATCACCTGAGGTCAGGAGTTCAAGACCAGACTGGCTAATATGGCGAAACTCCATCTCTACTAAAAATACAAAAATTAGCCAGACATGGTGGCACACACCTGTAGTCCCAGCTACTCAGGAGGCTGAGGCAGGAGAATCGCTTGAACCCGGGAGGCAGAGGTTGCAGTGAGCCAAGATTGCGCCACTGCACTCCAGCCTGGGTGATAAAGCGAGACTCCATCTCAAAAAAAAAAAAAAAAAGATAAGGGGGAGGAGGAGGAGGTGGGCAAAAAAATAAAAATAAAGAAAAAAAGAGCTGATGTTTTTAGTTTTGATAAAGTCCAGTTTATCAGTTTTATTATGGTGTGTGCTTTCAGTATTATACTAATACACTTTATTTAACTCAAGGCCACTATGATTTTTGACTGTCTTCTTATATAATTTTTATAATTTTTGGTTTCATATTTATGCATATGGTTCATTTTGAGCTAATTTTTATATATGGCATGAGTTATGGATTGGAGTCCATTTTGTCATATATGAATAGACAGCTGTTTCAGCACTGTTAGTTGGAACAACTATCCTTTGAATTGCTTTCATCAAAAATCTATTGACCAAATATGTGTAGGTCTATTTCTGCAATCTCTATTCTGTTCCATTGACCTATTTGTCTGTCTTGGTACTAATTCCATGCTATTTTGACTACTGTAGCTTTAAAATAATTGGTAATATTAGGTATTGTTTGCCCTCCAACTCTGCTCCTCATTTTCAACGTATTTTAGGCTATTAAATAAAGCAGCCTGTTGGGATTTTGGCTGGGATTGCACGGAACCTATAGATTAATTTGGAGACAGTTGTCACCTTAATAATATTATCTTTTGATCCATGAAAGAGTGTATCTCTCCATTTATTTACGTATTCTTACATTTCTCCCAGAAATGTTTCCTGGCTTTCAGTGTATAGGTTTTAAACTTCTTTTGTCAAATGCATGCCTAAGCATTTAATTTTTCTAATATTGTTGTAATCTTGTTTTTGACCTTGTATTACTAGGGAAGTTCCTTTTTGTTTCTTTGTTTTATTTCTATTTAAGGGTAGATTTTACGGAGCCAGGCTAACTCTTAAAGTGCTACCTTGAGTAGTTGTCCTAGGTCAGGAATCAGCCCAATCCAATCAGCTGTAGCTGAATCCAGAGTTACGTGGCATAGATCATACTATTTGCTTGCCTCAAGGATCAGCCTAGGGTCACTGACCATCAATAGGGATAGCGCTTGACTAGCCTATTCCATACACGGGGTCCAATTATCACTAACAAATTGGTAAAAGGATTTGAAACAATTATTAATGTTGAGCCTTTAGATTTTACAGCAGGAAATTCCTCTGTAGCTGTGGGGGAGGACCAGCAAAAAAGAATCCTGCACTAAAAGTCAAGTATTTATTTCTGCTGGCATCTCTAAATGCAACCATATGGTCTTAGAGGCCAGGGTGTTACAAATTCCACCTACTACAGGAAAATCTCAATTCCTAGGAGACCATATGTCTAATGATGTATCCCAGCCCTTTAATTTACACTTTGGTCTGTCAACAACTCTGCTTTTAACTGGTCTGCTGAGCATAGAAGGCAATACAGTGCAAGGGACACTTAGAATAAATAGCAGGTATCTCTGGTGAGCACCTATCCTTGAGAAGAGTTGCCATTTTTTGACTAGTCCACCACCTACCAAAATTCAAGCACATCTGAAGCCCACAGCAATTTTAAAGATAGGCATTTAAAAGCCAAGTTTAAACCAAATGCCACATGTTCTCACTTATAAGTGGAAGCTAAACATCGAATACACAGGGACACAGAGATGGGAACAGTAGACACTGCAGACTGCTTGAGGATGCAGGGTAGGAGGGGGCTGTGGGTTGGAAGGCTACCTATTGGGTACTATGCTCACTATCTCAGTGACGGGATCACTTGTACACCCAACCTCGGAGACACACAATTTACTCATGTAACAAACCTGCACATGTACCCCTGAACCTAAAATACAAGCAGGAAAAAAAAAGCCAAGTTTACCTGATTAACTATGATGTTTTCCAGCATAATTTCCTATTCTTTGACTTGTCTTCTAGTTTCATTCACTCACTCACTCAAGAGATATCCATGAGAACCACTTTGGGTCTCAATGCCAGGGTGCCAGTAAGGGCCGGAAGGAACACCAAGTTTGTAATACAGTATTCCTGCTTACAGGTAAAAGAAATACACACTAATATGGAGTGAATAAAGATACAAAGTGAAATATTTTACACTGTGATCTGTAAAATATAAGGCACTAGGGCAGAATTTTGTTATTTCATAGCTCAGAAGAAGAAACAACACTATGGAGAGTTAAAGAAGGTCTCACAGAGGATGGCGGGGCATTTGATCTGGTTTTACAGATGAACAGGCATGCCTTTGAGGTGAGAAGACACACAGTCTCTATTGTCCATCCACTTTTTCAAACAGCCTAGCTGTTATGTTGGAGGGAAACTAGAGAAGAGTATCTAGCAGAGAACTGTTACAGATTGTATTTTCCAAAGATGGCCACATCCCCCATCAATAAATGGAATCTAAGTCCCCCCCTCTTAAATACAGGCTAGGTTTTGTGACTGTTTTTAACCTATTGAGTATGGCAAACAAAACACTACTTGCAAGGTTAGGTCAGAAAATTCTATTTCTGCCCTTTTCACCAGAACACTCATGTGGGAGCCCTGAGCCACCATGTAAGCACTTCCACTGCTTTGAGGATACCCGTTATAAGGAAGCCTAACCTAGCCCATACAGAGACCACATAGGGAAGCCCTGAGACTACAGAAAGAGAGAGAAACGTGGGGCAAGCCCCCAGCTGCTCCAGCCTTAGCCATCTTTTGACTTCAAATGCATGAGAGACCCCAATCCAGAACTTCTCACCTGAGCCCTTCCCAAAGTACTGACCCACAGAAAGATAAAATAATTATTGTTGCTGTAAGTCACTAAGTTTCAGGGTAATATGTTGCACAGCAATAGATAACCAGCACAAGGAGAGAAGAAGTACCTTGGTTATTTTATTTTTCTCATTTCATGTCAGATAGAGATGAGCCTGACTCTATAGTGCAAAATGGGCAGTCAGGGTAAACTGAAGGGCAGGGGCAGAATCTAGAAAACTAGTTAAGAAGAGAGCATAGGACCAGGCCCTACAAAGCCTAGGGGACAAGACAGAACCACCATGGAAACAGAGTTGCTCAACTGAGACCCAAAGCAGTGACTCCAGCACAGGGGGCAGTCAGGAACCTAGCAACTCAAATCAAGTGACAAAGTCACATGACAATAATCAAGAAGTGAAATTTGAAGACAAACCAGAAGTATGACTTGATGCTCAGTTGTGAATCTTTGGCTACAGTGTTCCTCAACCAGAGAATGCAGAATGTTCTGAGTACCTGGAATGGAGTAGGCTATGATCCCACCAGTGTGAATTAGATGGAACAGGATCACTGTCTGATGCCAGACAGGTTATTCATTCTCTGCAGCTCTGATAACTGCTGTACTTCCTCCACCTACTATCCAGCAAAGGGCAAAAAAGAAGAGTCCACACAGATGTCTAAAAGAAAAGAAAAAAAGTTGAGAGAAAGTAGAAGGGATCACGGATGGTATCCTGAAATAGTTTGTATTCACTAAAAAATCAAATTAGGTACGCACTGCTAATCTGGCAACAGTTATCAAAGCATCCCTGGAAATGTGTTTCAAAAACAGAACAGTATGCAAACATGTAAGTAACACAGAAGAATGACCGTTCCAACAATGTTCCCGACAGCTACATCCACAGCTAAAAAGAGAACCAACAACAACCTGATTAAACAGCAGATTAACTGAATTGCAGAATACCATGTAATCTGATTTGTTTTGTTTTGTTTGTTCTTAAGATGGGATCTCACTCTGTCGCCCAGGTTGGAGAGCAGTGGCATGATCAAATCTCACTACAGCCTCTACCTCCCAGGCTCAAGCATCCTCCCACCTCAGTCTCTTGAGTAGCTGGGACTACAGGTATGCACCCTCACATCCCCTGGCTAATTCCCTTTTTTTTTTTTTTTTTTTTTTTTCAGAGATGGGGTCTTGGTATGTTGTCCAGGTTGGTCTTGAACTCCTGGGCTCAGGTAATCTTTCCACGTTGGCCACCAAAAGTGCTAGGGTTACAGGCATGAGCCACCACACCTGTGTTTGATAAAATGAATGAATATTCCTGAGTATTTTTTTTCACTTTAAAAAGAAAAAGCTTCTTAAAAGCAAGGCTTGAGTTCTTTATATCTTTAAACATGTCTGTAACTATTCCTGTGCCAGCTGGGCCTCAAAAAATATTGGTTGGAGAAGTGAATTCTATAATTCATCTTCAGTGAGGATATACTTTGTGCTAGGCATGGTTTTAGGTTCTTTCTACAGGTAAATCTATAGGAGATAGCGACTATTCTCACGCCTGTTTTGAAAAGGTGAAAACAGGGACAGAGTGGTTAAGAAACTTGCTCAGTAAGTGGTAGTGCTGGGATAGGAAGGGACAGGCAGCCTGGCTCCATGCACTGTATAGCCTTTCACTTAGATGACTCTAAAAACAAGTGATCTGAAAAAATATCATACAACTAAACTTTAGTGTTTTCCTTACCAAGACCTTACTCACAAAACATTAAGAAAAAAATGCCACCTGTCCAACATAGTGAAACCCTGTCTCTTATAAAAATACAAAGATTAGCCAGGCCTGGTGGCGAGCACCTGTAATCCCAGCTACTCCGGAGGCTGAGGCAGGAGAATCACTTGAACCCGGGAGGCGGAGGTTGTAGTGAGCCGAGATCACACCGTTGCACTCCGGCCTGGGGGACAAGAGGGAAACTCTGTCTCAAAAAAAAAAGAAAAAGAAAAATATGCTGCTTATTAATCTCATGATTATTGATAACAAACATTCCAGGACTAAGGGCAAGGAGAATGGTAGCAGATCCCTGAATTAAGGGGGAGAGGGGAGGAATCCTAAGAACATTCTTTATTAACATTATTCATGTTTTCAGTGGCCAGAAATAAAGAGAGCAAACAGGGAAAATAAAACAGAGAGAAAAAAGAAGGAAAACAAATTTCATTAGGTAATTTGGAATCATTACGCAGGAGAAAAAGATATCTGTAAAAAAATAGTTTAATGTATTATTCTGAGGTCTGCTACTCCTGGATGTATTTTATCTTCCTATCTTGTATGCATTTGCTTCAGCACCTATTACATAGGTATAATTCGTTTATAAATTAATGTAGGTCTGTTCAGGAAATTTAAAAAATCTTACCATTAAGAATTAAGACGAAATGAGAAGAAAGAAATAGCTGATCACCTCCTTCTCAAGGGATTTTGTCTCATGCTGTTTCTCAGTTGTTTCTAGCCTCGAGGTAAGACCCCCGACTCTGAAACAGGATTAATGCTACATGCATTTACCACATGAAATGGGACCGGTGCCAGCAAGTCCTTATTTCTGTCCCCCACCTCCCCTTTTCTCTGACAGCACAGGAATTCGGACTGATTTGAAGTGTGGGTGGTGAGAGAGTCGGAAGTGTTAACCAAAATCTCTCCTCCCCTAACTTCTCCATGGCGCTAATGCATATATTATGCCCCCTGCTGCTTGCCATACTGTCCAAGCCAAGAGCATATGGAGCTTCTTAATGTGCTTTAATTCATTTCTCCCTTCACTCTCACACTCAGAAGGAAATGGGTAAGGTTAGATAAAATTGCTACTTAATAAGGGGTTACTGAGTGTGTAATTGCTCCCAGAGTGTTTTTAGAGTAATAGTCCCTGGTAGGAGCCAAGCTTGCTATAAAGAATCTTGCTAAACTGCCCAAAGATTGTAATTCCATTCACTGATGGTTATTTGAGTAACATACCAAAGATTAAAGAGCATCATTTATTAAAAGCCCTTTTCCCCCACCTCATCTCAAACAGGTCAGCAAATTCAGAAGTTCAAGGTTTCCATCCTTGAGTTGTGGAGTGATGTCAGTGCCGAGGTGCCTCTAGAACCTTCCTTCCAGCTGCAGAATTTACTAGGAAGTAGATGCATTCTTTGTTAGCGTTGTCGACAGAATCACTGCACTATATTATTTTTTTTTTTTAGAGCTTAAGGGAGCTTAGGGATCATGATTGCATTCGTGTGCCCTATTTCACAAACGAGGTCAGCTAACTGGGAGGACAGTTAGTTCGGCTGACTGCTATCCTACTGCTCTTACCATTTTCTCCCAAGACTGAGGCATGGCATGACCTGATCCGTAGTGAGATGGCCCAGGAGGGATGGACATAGTCTGCCTTGACAGGTAAGCTACTGCTCACCTTCTCACTTGGTATTCATCTTTCTCTTGGTGGAAACTCTATCATCTTTCCATAGTCCTAGAGTTGGTGGGAGGTTTGTTTTCATTTTTATTTTTTTCTCTTACCTTATAGCTTTCAAGGCTTTCCCTTCAAGGTTATGTAGGGCCCAAGTGTGCCAGGAGTAGATTGTCCAGGCCTCCATTTTCCCACAGAGGCTAGCAGAGGCTGCCACTAGACTCCCTGAGCTGTGGTTAAATCACCTCAGGAGCAGTGCCCACTCCGGAAGTGGGTGCACTTAGACTTCCGGTTGTTTTCTCAAATCCGGTCGTGGGATTTTTCTCTTCCTCAGAGAGGCAGCTGGATCAGTCACTTCCAGTTCACTGCCTTCCCAGCACCATTTCAATTGCGCTTCGATAAGGAGAATGACAAAGACAAGGAGACCTCTTAGTATGCCTTCGTCTCCAGGCTGGGGTGCCTGTGAGAAATCTCGGGGTTCTGTGGACTCTCCAGTTTCTGTGGAGCCAGGGTTAGGGGTAACCCTTGCACTGGATCTTTGTAATTAATCTAGAAACTTAGAGAGATTTTTTTGCTTCTGTTTTTTTTTTTCCTCCTGGGGCCACCATTCTGGGAGTTTATTGCCTTCAATTAAGTCTCTCTGCTTGTTGTAGGTGAATTACTTTTGCTCATTTTTACCATAATTTACTCCTCAGGCCCTGGGGAAAGGATCGGCTCCAGGCAGCCATTTTCATCACAGCATCATTCACAAGAGAAATAACATCATCATGTGCCTGATAAAGTACAATAATATCATCTCTTGTATCCATTTTGTGAACGATCCACAACATTTTTAATCCTTTTATGTAACAGTGTGACTCAAGCTACCACCTATGGGAATGAAAGGTCACTGGGGACCTCCTCTTATTTGCCATTTTTTTCCAATAGTATGTACAGTGTCTGGAATGTGTGGGCAGTTTACAAGTTTGTCGAATTGATAATACCCAAGTTTCAGGTTACATTACTAATTATTTTTAAATCATACGAGTATGAAATTTGAGAAGAGAAGGAGTAGGTGGTCTGGTGATTTGGCTTACACATTTCACCACTTACCTTTACTAAGACAGAAAATTAAATGCTATCTGTAGGTCTACTGTCAGAAAGAAAAAAAGGGATAAATAAGGGCCAGTTGGAAAGACTTATAAACTAGCATTATAAAGGTTCTCTCAAAGCTCTTTAAAACAAACGAACAAAAACAACAAGAACAACAAAAACACAGTTTTACTCTGTTGCCCATGCTGGAGTGTAGTGGCACTATCTCAGCTTACTCAAACCTGAGCCTCCCAGTTCAAGCGATTCTCATGCTTCACCCTCCTGAGTAGCTGGAACTACAGGCACATGACACCACGACCAGCTAATTTTTGTACTTTCAGTAGAGACGGGGTTTTGCCATGTTGGCTGGGCTGGTGGCAAACTCCCGGCCTCAAGTGATCCACCCACCTACACCTCGCAAAGTGCTGGGATTACAGGCATGGGCTCTTGGCTCACGCTGAAGGCTTTTTCGATTATCAGCAGCACTCCCTACTCAAAGTAGCTCAAGTGAAAATGAAAGGTGGGTGTTAGTTGTAATGCTACAGCAACCTCACAGACTCCAAAAAGAAGAAATGAAGTTTAGTTGGATATTATGCAAACCAGAGGATGGTGAACAAAATAACCAAGATTTCTCTGAGCAGAATAATTAAGATATCTCTATGTGGCTTTTCTCATTTATGCATCTCAGAGTCAGCTCCGTCATCTTCCTCTGACCTGGCTTCCTCTGCCTACTCATCTTATACAACATAGTGCAGCAATGATATCTTTGGATCCTAGATTACATGACTTGTCTACTCTAGTGCCCATCTTCGATGATAACCTTTCTGCATGAGTATCTAAGTAAACTCATCTGACTTTGGGAAGCACCTTAGTACTCATAGGTAGGTGTCCAACCAATGCAGTGGTCACCTTTGAGTCAGGTGTTGATCTCCAGACCAACCTCCAGTGGCTGTGGTCATGGAAGGAGGTGGACATATTATCTAGAAAGCTTCAAGGGTAAGGCCAACAATGAAATACATCTAGTACTTTTGTACTCCTGGTAGTCTGTGAACTCCTTGTTGTTAAGGATGTTGTTTCATTCTTCTTTGTTATATGTGATGTCTAGTATAGGGGTTGCTATGTAATAGATATTCAGCAGTTATCTGAAGAACACTAGAATGATGCATGGCTGAGAATGAATGCCCACCAAACTCCTATGACATACCATGTAAGAATAGCTATAAACGAAAAGACATAAATAACAAGTGATGATAAGGATGTGGAGAAACTAGAACCCTCATACATTGCTGGCAAGTAGATAAAACAGTGCAGCCTCTTTGAAAAACAATGTGGAAGATTTTTTAAATGTTAAACATAAATTTACCATATAATAGCAAAAACCACTACTAGGTTATCTAACCAAGAGAACTGAAAACATGCATACATAATGACTTGCACACAAACGTTCATGTAGGCATTATTCATGACAGTTGAAAAGTGGAAGCAACTCAAACATCAATCAGTTGGTGAATGGATAAACAAAATGCGATATAATCATACAATGGAATACTATAAAAAGGAACTAAGTATTGACAAATGCTAAAATGTGCATGGACTCCAAAAATATTATGCTAAGTGAAAGAAAACACATACAAAGACAACAGATTTTGTGATTCAATTTTTATAAAATGTTCCTAAAGGGCAAATCTACGGAATCGGAAAGTAGACAAATGGCTGCCTGAGGATGAGAGTGGAAACAAGGAGTGATTGCAAATTGGCATCTCCTTTGGGGGTAATAAAAATATTCAAAACTTAGATTGTTGTAATGTTCACATGACTGTAAATTTACTAAAAATCATTAAATTATACACTTAAAATACGTGAATTTTATGATTTGCAAAGTATACCTCGATAAAGCTTTTTTTAAAAATCTATTGGACTGGCGGGGTGCAGTGGCTCACACTTGGTAATCCCAGAACTTTGAGAGGCTGAGGCAAGTGGATCTTTAGAACCCAGGAGTTCGAGACTGGCCTGGGCAACATAGTGAAACTCTGTCTCTACTAAAAATACAAAAAAAAATGAGCTGGGCATGGTGGCACACACCTGTAATCCCAGATACTCAGGAAGCTGAGGCAGGAGAGTCACTTGAACCTGGGGGACAGAGGTTGCAGTGAGCTGAGATCACACCACTGCACTCCAGCCTGTGAGACAGAATAAGACTCTGTCTCAAAACAAACAAACAAACAAAAAAACACTTAGCCAATCCTTAAGTTTATTTTTCCTCTGTTTTCTAAGTATACCCAAAATCCACTGTTAGTTTCACACTCTCCATTCAATCTAGTTTGTGCCAAAATGACCCTAGCAAAACCAGAGTGGTCAACCTATTCATTTTGGCTGATAAAAAAGCAAGTAAATTGTGTCCAGTTTTCACCAGCTGTAGCTAAGATAGTATTGATTGTGTTAGCCTCTTCTTCATCTTCATTGGCTAGATGACCAGTAAAATGTATCCCCGCAATAAAGACAACTTATTTGTCTGGGGAGGTATTACATACTGTTATTGTATGGGCCATTTGCTTGCCCAAGAAAATAGAGACTGCTGGTCACTTTAGGCATCCATAAAAACCATAATGTCATTGTCTAATACAAAATGTATTATTAATGTATGCAAGTGCTTAATGTGACATTCTTCACCAATACATATTGTGATGCTTCTGTAATCTTTTCAGCATAAATAATATTTCCATGTAGTTAAAACTAAAGATGATACAAAGATACAAAACAGTTGTAGAAATGGTCAAAGTATTTCTCAGCTACCAATATCCTTTTTCCTGAGTGGTAAAGAGAGGATGATACTGAAGAAATATTTTTTAAAAATAACCATTATCATGATCAGCTCTTTATATTTTATAGACATTTTTCTAACTCAATAAACAGTTACTCTTATACATTCAGGTGGCCCTAACTCCATCCTTGCCACTCCCATGGGGCTTGAAAACATGTCTTGAAGTAAGGAATCACCCACTACTCTCCCTTTCTATCCTTTTCCAAAGAGACTTCTACTCTTAAAAAATTTTTTAAAGTTTTTGCCCAATCTCCTGGGTGGATCATAAATCATTCCACGTATGATTAAAAAAAAAAATTAATGTCTTTATTTAAAAAAATACTATGGATTTTCTAAACAAGTGAATGGTTAGCTAAAAAATAAATAAACACAGTATGTGTGTGTGGGTGTAAATCTTTCTTTACACAACTGTTTTAGGTATTGCAATATTCTCTAAAGATTTTTTTCTTAGATCAAACTGAGCCAATAAATGTTTGATTAGTCCTTGTGGAGAACCCCTAGCATTATAAAGTGTAGTCATAGGCAGGAAGGATGGTGATAGTGATAGGAAGCTAGTTAAGGAGATGTTTTTAAGGTGACAGAGCAAGGCTTACCATCAGGTAGAGGACAAAAGAATAAGCACCAAAAGAGGGTGAGAAACCTGCCAAGTACTAGCCATGGTCTCTGGAAATGCACAGCAATGAATTAAGGATTCCTAAATAGAAAATCAAATGATAAAATGTTTCCTAATTAACCAGAGCACCTTGTAGAAACTGATTATAACTTAGGAAAATAATAAACTTGTGCATCATAAATCAAGCAGAACATATTCCTTAAGGCATGATGGATGGAAAACAATGGCTGAACTTATTAAAAGTTCACTGCAAACATAAAAAGATTTTGATTTAAAAAATTGTTTATATTTTCTGTTTACCATATGACCTTCTTAAATGAAATAGATCTTGAAACACATTTTTCAAAGGTCGAGATACTGATTATACTGGAAAAGAGAGAAAAAAAAAAAAAACAGCCCTAAGCATTACATGACTCAATGTCTTGGGGACATATTGAGATTATCAATAATAAGAATATTATATACAAAATTTTTTTGGCTATAAACAAAATAAAGTCTAAAATTGAGGTGTTTGTCTTTTATGAGTTGATAATGCAAGATATTTATCTTTATCCTGGTATATTTAAAAGATACTTGAGCTTAAAACGGAAGAGCTGGAAATAATCACATTTTGGAAAACTAAACTAAGAAAATAGCTTTTGAATAGTGTGAGGACACAGGAATAAGTATTCAAGAGTGTGTATGCTGTAATATCGCACTAATTTTGATTGATAGGGATAAGGCCAGTCTAACTTAGTAAAATATGAACAGGAAAATACTTCAAAAGAAAACAAGTGCTATTTTTCTAGTATATGTGCATGAAATGAAAAAAAAATGGCTAACAAAGTGCGGGACCTGGTGTTTGAGCTGGTGTTAACTGATAAATGAGATCCGTTTGTAAATGTTTATTAATTGGGGCTTTTTGCATCTAATCGACAAATGTGTACATTCACTGAGCTCCTTATTTCATGCTTACCTATGTGCAAAATACCAGGAAGGACACCAGAGAAACAGAAGAGGACTTCATAAATCTGGCTTTCTTAAGGAATCAATGAATTTATTAAGTAGTCTATCCTAGGAGAGTGTCATATATTTCTGAAGTGGTCAAAGACTCCTCCATCATTACAAAAGAACATATTTCATGATGAGTCATTGTTATAGGCATTTGTTGTTGCCCTGTACTATCATCCAATGATAACCTTCAGGAACTGTTCTGGAGCAAACAGTCCTTGAAGTATTTTTAGTCACTTTCACTCAGCATCTAATCCAACTGCTGTTGGTATGCCATCAGTAACAACCCCAATTTCTTCTAATTCTCTCCTTTGTAATAGGATACCTGACCATTATTTTCATTTTAATCCTTTTGAAGTAATAATTATAATAATAACAAACATTCTTTTTTTAACTTTGATTTTTGTTTCAGGGGTACATGTGCAGGTTTGTTATATAGGTAAATTTGTGTCATGGGAGTTTGTTGTAAAGATTATTTCACCACCCAGGTACTAAGCCTAGTACCTGATAGTATTTTTTTCTGATCTACCCTCCATCCTCAAGTAGGCCTCAGTGTCTGTTGTTTCCCCTCTCTGTGTCCATGTGTTCTCATTATTCAGCTCCCACTTACAATGAGAACATGCAGTATTTGATTTTCTGTTTCTGTGTTAGTTTTGTATATGTATCATATTGATTTTCTTTATCCAATCTGCCATTGATGGGCATTCAGATTAATTCCATGACTTTGCTACTGTGACTAGTGCTGCAATGAACATATACATTTATGTGTCTTTATGGTAGAACAATTTATATTCCTTTGGGTATATAGCCAGTAAGGGGATTGCTGTATTGAATGATAGTTCTGTTTTTAGCTCTCTGAGGAATTACCAAACTGCTTTCCACAATGGTTGAACTAATTTACACCTCCACCAACAGCATTCCCTCCACAACCCCACCAACATCTGTTATCTTTTTGACTTTTTAATAACAGCCCTTCTAACGGGTGTTAAATGGGAGCTCATTGTGGTTTTGAGTTGCATTTCTGTAATGATCAATGATATTGATCATTTTTTCATGTGCATGTTGACTGCATGTATGTCTTCTTTTGAAAAGTGTCTGTTCATGTCCTTTGCCCACTTTTTATTGGGGTTGAACAAACATTCTTACGTGACAGCTTTTATGATAACCTGCTCTGATGGACACCAGATTTTTATCTGCTGGCATCCATTTCCCCTTCTTTTGGAAATAGAATCCAAATTTTATTTTGAGGAACTTCTGTTACTCCCACTACCACAGGCCCCTACCTCAAAACACACACACTTATAGTCCATATGGATTAGGTCACTTGGCATGTGACCCAGGCTGGACTTCTTGAAATAATATGTCTCCCTGACTATACTCATTGGCCAGGGATGACACACACTTATCCAATAAGAATGAGTTCTAGTTTTTCTGCAAGTATTGGGAAGGAGAAGATTGCTTTCTGCTGTGGTTACTAGCTATAAAGAAAATCATGTAAACCTGGAGAAACCTCTTGAGAATGAAGCCAATAAAGAAAGCAAATTTTGAGATGGAAAAAGGGGCAGAATCTTGATAATCTTAAGTCCCTTGGACTCAGCTATACCTGAAATCTACTCCTAGATCTATAAGTTATATTAGCCAGTATAGCCTTTTTTAAATTATGCCATTTTGAGTTCTGCATCTGACCCTTGCAACTAGAAATACCTGCTTAACAAATACATTCCACTCCATTTGATTTCTATTGCAATCCTCTGGATAAGACACTGGAATTCTCTACTTTTTATGCATTGAAAATCTGAGGCTCAAAGAGATTAAGAATGTTTCCCAGTGACACAGCCTTATGTGTTAGATCCAAGATTCAAACCCACGTTGATCTAACACCAAAACCCACGATGCTAACCCCTGCCATGATCTTTCCCCATGCCTCATTCTCCCTGGGACCCAAGTGTTTTACCATCTCTGACACATACAAGATACTCTGTCAATGTTTTATGACTTAGTCCGCATTAGAAGAGAGAGAAAATGGCTTTCCTCTCTAATGAACAAAGGCATGTAATAAAATAGCATGGAAGAAAATAAATTGAGTAGTGGGGGATTATAGGAGGTAGAGAAGAAGGGTAAGACAAATTTGGCCAGAATAAAGGATTTTGAAGAATTCCTGGATACTGGCCCAGTCAAATCTTTTAAAATATAGCTAATTCTCAAACATGGGTTACACATTTACCTAGACTACCTTATATATCTGATCCATTTACTTAAAAAGGTAACCCATACTTCATCACAAAGGTAAACTTCAGAATGATTAAATTTGCCCAGATTCCTAACAAGTAAAGGCTGATCAATATATTCTTCTCCATATTTAAGACAAGGTTTTCCACTTTGCTACTATATCATGACACTAATTTTTTTTTACCTACTCTAGTTTATGATCCCAAAATGGCTCAGTTTCTGTTCATGTTCCAAGAGCTGGGATGCTTGTCTAAGAACAAACCTCCTGCAGAGTTCAAAAGGAACTCTACCCTCAGATGTGCTCTGTGGAATTGTGTAGCAAGACCAGAAACAGCCTCTTAAATGGAATGCAGACACATCTGTCCTAATTAAATAATACCCCGTGTAGCCTCTGGCTTAATCATATTACAAAGCACCCCCAAATATCATGAACCCCAGTGTACACAAAGACACATGAGGGCCAAGGCTGCAGTGTGCGCATGCTGGTGAGAACGTACAGTATAAAATTGGCTGCTAAATCATATCCATGTCATGGATATCTGCCAAGGATGGCTGACAAGCCTCACCTGTCTGGTTCACTCATCCTTTGCAGGTCTGAGTCCATTAGGCAGACGACGGGGGAGTGAGGCTAAAGCGAAGTGAAGATATTCAGACTCTATACATCTATGAAAATGGATGATTGCACAGAGATTCCAGCCCAGGAGGAATGATATGATATGATAGCCCAGGAGGCAAAGAACTCATTGAGAAACTCCGTAAATTGTCCTTATTATTTAGCATATGTAAAATACATGGAATCATATTAATAATAACAGCTTTAACTCACCAAAGGCTTGCTGTAGTCCAGGCACTCTGTTAAGGTTTTTGCAATCCTTTATCCTCATAACCAACCCCACGGTGTTGTTACACTTGTTATTATTCTAACTCCAGAAGTAGGCAGAGTGAGGCTCAGTGAGGTCAGTTACCTGCCTAAGGTAACACAACCTGTAAGTGACAAGCCTGGATTCAATTTTATGGCTAATTGTCTTTGAAATGAGGCTACTTAACCCATTATGTTACACCACCACAGTAGAGACTGCTCAGAGCTCTAAAGAGATCTTCTAGAAAGCAGTTAGATTCAATTGTATTTCTTTTCATTTTTGTGTTGTAGTAAAATATGCATAACATAAAATTTACTATTATATCATTTTTAAGTTATAGCTCTATGACATTAGGTACATTCACTTTGTTGTGCAACAATTACCACCCTCAATTCCAGAACTTTTTCATCCCTCCAAACTGAAATTCTATACACCCTTAACAATCACTCTCCCATTCTGCCTGGGAAGGTAGCTCACGCCTATAATCCCAACACTTTGGGAGGCTGAGGTAGGCAGATTGCTTGAGCCCAGGAGTTCCAGACCAGCCTGGACAACATCGCAAGAACTCATCTCAACAAAAAATAAAAATCAAATTAAATTTTAAAATAAGTCCCCATTCTTTCCTTTCCCCAGCTGCTGGTAGTCACTGTTCTACTTTCTGTCCCTATGAATTTGAATACTGTAGATTCATCATGTAAGTAGAAACATCTAATATTTGTCCTTTTATGTCTGGCTTATTTCACCTAAAATAATGCCTTCAAAGTTTATCTGTGTTGTAGCATGTATCAGAATTCCTTTTTAAGGCAGAATAATATTCCATTATATGCATATACTATATTTTCTTATCCATTGATCTATCGGATGAATGCTTTCAATTCTTTTGGGCATGTCCCCAGAAGTAGAATTGCTAGATCATCTGGTAATTCTATGTTCAGTTTTTTGAGGACCACCATACTATTCTCCACAGTGGCTGCAGCATTTTGCATTCCCATCCACAATGCTCAATTTATTCCACATCCTCACCAACACTTACTATCTTCTGTCTTGGGTTTTTATTGCTTGTTTATTTTTTGTTTTTTAATAATATTCATCCTAATGAGAGTGAAGTGGTATCTCATTGTGGTTTTGATTTGCGCTTCCCTGATTATTAATGATATTGAGTGTCTTCTCATGTGCTTGTTTGCCATCTACATATCTTCTTTGGAGGAAAGTCATTTTGAGTTGTTTGACCACTTTTGAATTGGGCTGTTTGGTTTTTGTTGAGTTGTAGGAGTACTTTATATATCCTAGGTATTAATCCCTTATTAGAAATATGATTTGCCAATATTTTCTGCCATTGTGTGAGTTGCCTTTCAATCTATTGTTATCTTTTCATGCATAAGAGTTTTTAAGTTCAATTGCATTTTATTGAAAAACGTTTATCATCTGTGTACATAGCACTTTGGTCACAAAGAAATGTTAAGATGGTAACAAAGATCCTCATCATTAGAGAGTAAAGCACAAAGAAGGCATCATATGATTAAAGCCATGGGGTGGGGGTGGACATAAAAAAGTGCTTGAGGCCGGGCGCGGTGGCTCAAGCCTGTAATCCCAGCACTTTGGGAGGCCGAGGCGGGTGGATCACGAGGTCAAGAGATCGAGACCATCCTGGTCAACATGGTGAAACCCCGTCTCTACTAATACAAAAAATTAGCTGGGCACAGTGGCGCGTGTCTGTAATCCCAGCTACTCTGGAGGCTGAGGCAGGAGAATTGCCTGAACCCAGGAGGCGGAGGTTGCGGTGAGCCGAGATCGCGCCATTGCACTCCAGCCTGGGTATCAAGAGCGAAACTCCGTCTCAAAAAAAAAAAAAAAAAAAAAAAGTGCTTGAGGCAGGAGACAGAGGGGAAGTGATGGTTCATATCAGCAATAGAGATATTGAGGCAAAGGACATAGAGAAAACAGATGACTCTAGAAAGCCTTCCAAGAGTCATCTCACATGGAATTATTGCCAAATAAGAGAGTCTGGAGAAGACAAAGACCCTTGATGACCACCTATAAATTCCCTAAGAGAGAAATAACAGGACCCAGCAGGGTTATAGGGAAGGAAGAAAAATCCATTGATTTCTGTAAGATGTTGGCAAGTACACTGGGAAAAAAAAAGTCTTGACTTCATGTCAAAAGACTATCATTCAAGTACCAAGAGTGGCATCTGGAGCAAGTCATTTAATGTTTCTCAATGTCAGCCTTCTCATCTCTAAAACAGGGCAACAGGACCTGTTCTTTCTACATTCACGTTTGCTATAAGAATTCGGTGAGATTGTGTCACTGTCATAAACTGCAATGCACCATCCTTATAGAATTATGAAAGCCAATAAAAGAGACATCAAGTGGAAGAGCATGTTCAGCTTTTTAAAATTTGGCACAGTATGTAAGTTAAGACAGATCTGTGATGATCTGGAGGTCCTTGGTACCTCAGCAAACCTCTTTTGTGGCAGGGGAAAAATGGAGACCAGATTGCCATTGGTTGAAGAGTGACTGGGAGAGGAAGGAGTCAAGTCAACAAAACTAAAGAATATTTTCAAGGTATTTGGACGTGGTAATTTGGGAGGGAAAGATGGTTAAGGGAAAGTTGATTTTCCCCCCAGTAATGGATGGATCATTGCAAATCATTCCATACTTGGAGTGATATAAAGTTATCTCCATAAGATCTCTTTTTAAAGAACAGCTTTATTGAGATACAATTCACATACCAGAAAAATAATCTTTTCTGAGTATGATCCTAAAGGAGTCTTAAAGAATATTTTTACCATCCTCCTTGTAGCAACCTTCTACTGTTTTTCTCTATGTCCTTTGCCTCATACCTTTGAAGAGTGATCCCCTCTCTAAGTCACATGGTTCTGACGGGGCTGGAAAATGTATGAAATCTGTTCTCCACTAATGCCACAGGTGTGGGTGGCCTCAAGAGTTTGGGCTGGTCAATCAGAATGTCCTATTCCTTTACCCACAGTGGTTGACATCACATAAGCCATAACCACATAAGCCAAATCAATCCAGTCATAGAGGATTTTATTTGCAGACACTGGAAGGCAGGAGAGGCACACTTTCCTCCAAGTAACTGGGCTGGAATGGCAAAGCAGGAGTTCTCCCTGGCAATCTCACTTCCCATCTTACCTCCACTCACCTGGTCATGTGGAGGAAGTCCATGTGTAATGGAAAAGAATCAGATCAACAACAAAAGAGGACAGAGCCATGTGAGAAAGAAACACATACAGAGACAACAATATCTAATGATGCTGATATGGTTTGGCTGTGTCCCCACCCAAATCTTAACTTGAATTGTACCTCCCAGAATTCCATATGTTGTAGGAGGGACCCAGGGGGAGGTAATTGAATCATGGGGGACTGGTCTTTCCCATGCTATTCTTGTGATAGTGAATAAGTCTCATGAGATCTGATGGGTTTATCAAGGGTTCTGCTTTTGCTTCTTCCTCATTTTCTTTTGCTGCCACCATGTAAGAAGTGCCTTTCACCTCCCACCATGATTCTGAGGCCTCCCCAGCCATGTGTAACTGTAAGTTCAATTAAACCTCTTTTTCTTCCCAGTCTTGGGTATGTCTTTATCAGCAGTATATAAACAGACTGATACAGATGACTTCTTTCTCTAGAGCATGAGTCATCAAACCAACATCCGCAGGTCCAATCCAGCCCTTTGACAGTTTTTGTATCACCAGACAGCTACATAGGTTTTTACATTTTTATATGGTCGTTAAAAAAAATCAAAAGAATAACATTTCATGACACATGAAAGTATTATGAAATTCCTCTATAGTGTCCATAAAGAAAGTTTTACTGGAACATAATCATATTCATTCATTGACATCTTATTTGTGACTGTTTTTGTGCTACAACAACAGAGCTGAATGGTTGCAACAGAGACCATAAGGCCCACAAAGTTGAAAATATTTACTGTCTGGCTATGGACAAAAAAATATTCACCAATCTCTGTTCTAAAGTAAAGCCAATACCATGCCTGAACTGTTACATGAGCCCAGAAATCTCCCTTTTAATGGCTTGCACTAGTGGGAGTTGGGCCTCTGTCACTTACAACAAAGTATTTCCTGAAAAATATCCTCTTGGCTTTAAGGATGAGGAACATAAAGTTTAGGGAACATACACAACTGGCTTGGTCACATAGTTGGTGACACCGTGGGGACCAGAACCCTGGCATCACCAGACAGCCTGGCTTCATGGCTCTGTTGAGCACCCACACAGGGCCCCATGCTTAGAAGGGCTCTGTACTCAGCTTAGTGCCTGGTTATCACAATCTTGAGATTTTTAATAAGTTTTGCACAAGGGAGCCTTAATTTTCATTCTGCACTGGACTCTGCAGTTAGGTAGCTGGTCTTGGTACCACCTACTTAGCCTCTGCAATCCTGCAAACTTTACCCTTTTCTAATCACATTCCACTTTAGCATTATAATTTCCAACCACCCTAGCACATTAATATTAGAGAAATTGATATTATAGCAGCTTCTATGTTTTAATTCCAGTATATAAAGTGTACACTTTCCCCACTTCACAACAGAACTAAATTTCTCCAAAGTTCAAGTAAAATAGCTATGATTTCATTTTTTATGTGTTTAATCATCCTCATCACCATAATTGTTCTGTATTTATTTTGTATTTCACTTGTACTCTGGGAGTGGTACAGCACAGGGAATGGATTCAGTAATTCTACACATTCATAAATTGTGAACAGGATTTCCAAAATGGTTCCTGTTATTCAAGCATCTGGCTATGGTGATAATTGAAATGAAAACATTTATAAAGTGCTCATTAGATATCCCCATAGCACAGCAATGTTTGGGTCAAGTAATTTATAACACAGGGCAAACCACAAGGTCTAGTTCCTTAATCAAATCTAAATCTCTCTGTCCAAAACAATTCAGTCTGCAAAAAATGAACATAAGAAATGCAAGAAGAAGGAAAAGCTAAATCACAGGGGATAATATTGTTCTCCATGTTTTGAAACATTAACCTATACAAGTTATGTCAGGTTTTTATGTTTCCTGGGCTCTTCGTTTGTCTTAAAGCCCTTTAACTGGCTTTTTCTTCTCCCTTCTTTTCTTCTTTCCCTGCCTCCCTCCACCCTGCTTTCTTTCCTTCCTTCTCTCCTTTCTTTCCCTCTCTTTTTTTGTAACTTTTGCTATTTTTCTAAGTTACCAAAGTAACCCATCTTTAGTGCAGGATATTTTTTAGGTAAAGGTAGGGAAAAATAAGAACATAAAATTACCCATTGTTTCACCGCATAGTGATAAGGGTGGTTAACATTAAGTTTCGTCATTGCTAACATTTAGAATATATCTTTTCTAATCAACTTTCTGTGCACACATAAAATTTTAAAATATGGAATCTTGTTGAATACTGTGAGGAATTTTCTTGTGAGCATTTCCCCATATCTTCATTAGTTTTCTGCATTGTCATTTTAATGACTACATGCTATATAATTTATTTTTTTAATTCCCTATTGTTGGACATTTGAGTTGTTTCTAATTTCCTGTCATTCAAATCAACACTAAAATGAACATTCTTATAGCTATATTGATATGTACCTCTGTATTTCTTTCTTTCATTTTACATTAAAGGCTAAGAGAAACTATATTTAGTCTCATGATTACACAACTTTTTATTTCCATAACACTATTGACAAAGGAGCTTGGATAAAAGTATATATATAACTTCAAACAGTTGCATAACATAGTGCTGACATAGAATATTCTCAACAAATGATGGCTATTAACAGCTCCAAGAAAGCGTAGCCTCCCTGATATCAGATTCAAATGGCAATTTTTCTTGGTTGTCATTTATAAACCTCAACATAGCCTTTTTAAAGAGATGTAAATATTTCTGTTGTACCATCTTTCAGAATATGGGATGGTACACTATTCCATTAGCCTAGTACCCATATGAAAAAAATGGAATATTTCTTTATTCCACTTATATCTGACTGTCCCCTCATATCAATATTTCAGGATAAATTCATCTTAACTCAAAGTAGACATATTTATAAACTAATAGGAATATATTTGTATGCAAAACAGAGTTTGCTACTATACTTTTTAAAAAAATTAATACCTTTAGAAACAAAGATCCCATCCAAACTCAATAAAAATTAATAAATGAGACTAAGGCTTTTTCATCTTTATGTTAAATATATCCAAAGTACTTATTATAACTGCCAGGTAATTTTAATTTTAAAAAATAGATTAAATACTAGTAATAATAACAGGGCTAAATTTCTTCCCTGCTTGGTTCTACAATATCTACAAGGGACTTGTGTCTTTCAGACTTTTCAGTAACCAAGTTTCCAATGTGGCAAATTTTCATTCATGTAGCTGTCAGCAGAGATATTTTTTGCGAATACCTAAAAGAATCATCACATTTTCCTTGTAGATATTTTCTATGAATATCGAAAATAATCATCATTTTAGGCACATTAAGTATTACCTTGGAGAGTGTTACAACTTAGCACTCAGCTAAGGGCCTAGTATATGGGTTACAATAAAAATTTTATTAATAAATAAATGAATGAATCAATGCCACCACGTATTGCCCTTACTGTTAACATCCAGGACAAGTTTTACTTCTCTTTATAATCCCCATTGATTCATAACTTCTCTTAGTTCCCTTATCTGTAATAGTGCCTCATGATTCAGTGCCTCATTACTGAATCATTGTGCGGATTCAGTAATGTAGTATATAGAAAGTACCTAACACCAAGCATGGCATTTGATAACCCCTGAACAAATATCAGCAATTACCATTAACAGTAGTATAATCATCATGATCCTCCTCATCATCATCAGCATCATCATCAACATCACCATCAGCATTATCATCATTATCATCATCATCATCATCCTTGAATGCAAATACCATCTGCCTTGTTCTCTTTTTAAGCAAGCATGAGCCTTATTTTCTCCTTGAGAAGAAAATTATTTTACTGTAGTTGAGTTTCCAATATATTCCCCACCCGAGGGTACCGTGTGGAAGGGGATCAGGGAGTGAGAGCTGAGGGAGAGAGGAAACCTGTTAATTTGGAAAAAGCAAGATGTTCCAGAAAACCTTGGCCTAGTGTATGAGAAAAATGGACTTAGCAATTACTGTTGTTATGAAACTTGTGTTTTATGAAGCCAGAGACTGGCAGTGTACAATAAAACAACTTTGAAATATCAAAAGATCACTTTGGGTGGTCTGCCAGTGGATTATAGACATGACTTTTATAGTGAGAGGGACTGTCTGGCATTGAATCAGAGGAACTATATGGTTTGAGCAGCAGGACGTCAGTAGCTAGTTTGAGCTTAAATAAAAAATCAAAGTGGCAAATCAGTACAGAATAAGCAAAACCTAAGAGATTTGCTTTGTAAAGTGTAAAGGAAGAGTGGGTTCTGTAAACATCAAACTCTGTAGAAAAATGCTGGGGGCTTTTTTTAATACCATTTCTCTTAGTGCACCAAAGCTTTTCATGGACTTGATTTTTAGGAAGATATTTAGCATTCTGGATGGGAATATTCTCTGAGATAATTTAAGAGCAAATTCATCATAAATGCTCATTTTTCTAATTATTGAGGAAAGAATTAAAAATTGCAAATTGGAAAGAGACATGGCAGAGCCCAGAAAAAAAAAGTCTCTCCAATTTCCTAATACAAAAGGAAAAGGGAAATGCAAAAACTGTCCTTTGTTGAAAACCACACCTACGAAAGCTAATGAGAGCACGGCCTCACTGTGTCTGTCAACCACTGTTGGTTGATAAGCAGCTAGTCTTATAAACATGCCAGTTCAAAATGGAAACAAAAGCATGCACAAGTTTTCATCTGTAATGGATCAGAAAGACTGCATGCTGCTTCCAGAACTCAGCTGCTTGCTGCTCTCTCTCTTAGACAGATTACTAATCCTCATACTGTCCAAGTCCTATGTTCATTTTAGCAACAACAATAGCCGTTTCTCATCCACTAGAATGCAACCTACACAAAATGTACAAAGTGGCAATATGGAGCTATGTCACAGGATGTTTGGGGACCAAGTCTTCTGTTAAAGCAGGTAAATTATGAAATAGAAGAGGATACCAGTGCTAAAACTGAACACAAACAGGACATCATTTCTCTCTGGAAACTTTCAAAATGATTTTGCCGATGAATTACTCCAAGCTAACAAAGAGGAGACCTCTGGGCATTGTAAATGATGTGGCCGTATATGCAGAAAGTCATTTTCAAGAAATGGGTTGTTATAATATTAACACACATTGAATGTGTATGATTGAAGTCTAGTCCACCTGCAGGGTTAAAAATAGACAGCTTCTGTATATTACAATCTTTTATGCTACAATGTCCTACAAACAACCTGTTTGCCAGGAGATCCTACCATTGGCCTTCCAGTCATTCTAGAGAGAATGTCTGAATGATGACTTGATTGCAGGTAATTATCTCCACTCCAACTAGTATATTTATACATATCTAGCCCAAACTCTTTCATCAGTGCTGGAATTCTCTTGCTAAACACAGACTGATCTTGCTGTCATCACCCTCACCTCCTTCAATCAATCCTTCACAGTGTCATCAGAGATACCTTTCTAAAACATAAATCTGATACTGTCAGTATACTGTTTTAAAAATCAATAGTGGCAAACCTCTTTCCTCCTGGTTTAAGTCCAAAATCCCTATAATAACCATATTTAAAAAAAAAAACTTACATGCTGGGCATTTTGTTAATCTTTCATTTAATAATATAACAATTATAATATTTTTAAATTATTAAACAATGTTGTTTTTACAATTTCCCTTAAATCATGTACCTTGTGGCTTTTCTTCTATCAAGTAAACAGTTTCCATTTTTCCCGATTAGAGCAGATACACATTAGAGCAGTGGTTTTCAACCAGGGACAATTTGTCCTCTAGGAGATATTTGGCAACGTCTAAAGATATTCCTGATGGTCACACTGGGAAGAGATGACTGGCATCTAGTGGGTGGAGGCCAGGGAGGCTGCTAAACATCCTACAGTGGCACAGGACACTCCGTCACAACAAGGAAATATCACAACAAAGCCCAAAATGTGAATAGTGGGAGGCTGAGAAACCCAGCAATAAAACAATAAAAAATATTGCCCAGCTATAACCGTGAAATTGGGGTGTAGAGTCTTATACTACATGAGTGGCCCTCAGAGGCTGATAGATGGGTGGTTGTGAGAACTGACCTTCGGTTTGTTTAAGATTACGGTGAACGCTAAAAAAGGAGGTGGAACTATATTGTGCCTATATATATATATATGGCACACCTGGTAGGCCAGAGTCTTCAGATGTGTCAGGCAGAGAAAGGGGTCAGGAGGTGTTAATAAAAATTAGAATGGTAGAGGAGCTTGTCATGCCTAACAGACTCCTCAGTCAGCCCTGGTAATATCATTCATTGCTGTAAGTTCCTATGAAAGACTTGAGGGACCTGAGAAGCCATCCTTCTAAGAGCAGTCAATGACAAATTCTGCTTGAGCTGACAGTCTGCTTCTATATCCTTAGCCATACAAGATTCCTGTATCCTCCAACCTCCTCCATTGATGTTTCCATTAATCATCTCCCCTTTAGGACAAAGGAACACCAGTGAAACAATGATCTTGGGAGCCAGAGTGAGTTGAGCAAGAAGAAGGAATTCTAAAATCTGTCTTTAACACATCAAAAGTAAAGCTTTAAGATCCGAATGTATTTTTTTTTTAACCAAAAGCCAGAGGATAACCTGGATTTTCATAACCTGGAAAGCAGGATAGACCTAAGGAAATTTCCCAACTGCCAAGACAGGAAATGGGGTGTGTTTGCATGGTGGAGAATCGGAGGCGAATGTGGAAGAAAAGGAAAGGAGGTCAGACACAAAGATACTGACTTCTATAGGCACAGGAGCCTGGGTGGGGCTACATGAGAGGCAGTAAAAATGCCGGAGAGCTTGACAGGGCTCCTGGAAGCCTCGGGAACTTCAGACCCACTTTCCATTTGTACTCCTAGAGGGAGGACACTTTTCACACTGCCTGCAACAAATGTACATCAGCAAAGGAAAGGGAAACAAGGAATATTTTTAGAAAGGAGATGGCCTGGAAGAGTCCAGATGGTTCTACATATACCCAGCAAAAAACACAAAAGATTAGGTTGAGGATCTGGAGACCACTGAGAGGTTGGGGTGGTTAACCACAACTTGAGCTCAGAGGGAAGATGTAGCTGAGGTTGAGGGGATCTGCAGCCACAGGGCCCACGTCAACACAGGAAGAGAGGAAAACATTTCCAACAAAATCAGAGTTTTACCATCTCTAAAATTCAGCGGCAGTTGCCAAGTGGGACCAAGCACATCTTCATGAGGTCAGCAAAGATTGGAGAGACGAGCCTTGTGGCCCAGTGGGCCAGGCCCCAGTCCATGACAACACATGTGTTAATAATACATGTACACAGGCACAAGCTTAGGAGGAAAAGGAGGAAGGGCACCCTCTGAGAGAAGCAGAACTGAAGATCTATTCAAATGTGTGAGCAAAGTTAAGGGAATGGACGCTCTTGAAGTTGAAGTAAGTTATGGGAAACTGAGCTATACTTTTTTGCACATCTAAATCATAGTGTTTAAAGTGTTGGTGCTCATTTCAGTAGGAAACTCCTACTTACAAAGTGTAATTATGAGACAACTGAAGCACAAAAAAGTACCTTATCTCACCCAAGGTCACAGAGACAGTAAGTGGGGGAGCTCTCGCTTCAAGGACCATCTTTCCACTCTGCTTCTCCTTACCGCAGCATTCCAGCACACTTTTAATGATCCGGCCCCACCCTAACTTACCAGCCTCATTTTCCATTACCCCATACTCTTTTTGTTTCGATCACAGGATTAGTTCCCAAATATTCCATGCTTTTTCCTCCTTCATGGTTTTGAACACGTTTCTTCTGCTGCTCCAATGAACTTCTGAGCCACCTTTTCTCTCCCCAAGTTGATTTTATCTTCCACCCAACTTAACACCCTTGAGTAGACTGGAGCTCTCTTTTTTTGGTAGCAAAAGGTGGGAAATATTGAGGAGCAAGGTGGCAAAACTTAGTTACCCAAGCTAATTGCCAGAGAAAGAGTACTGTTGTCTCTCCCAGTCTGGTTTTCCTCTGGACAGAGAGGCTGCCCGTTCAACACCCCTGAGAGCATGCTTTTACAATCGTGTACTTGATTTTCACTGGCACGGTCACACCCGTAAGTTCTCCAGCTCAGAGGCTTGGTTCAACCATTCTGTTGACAGCACACCAGTGACTTTGCATTCCATTATTGTCCCTCTGCCACACAAACTGCCTTAATTTCTCCCCAACTTTCCTGCACGATGAAACTCACCAGGCCACTCACAATTTTTGTTTCTCTTATTTGTACATGGCTTTTCTCATTATCATGTTATTAATATAAGTTGAAAATCCCTCTAACCAAAACAATCAGAAGTACCTCAGCCAATGCTCTGCTTCACTTAGTTTATTTCCAACTGGCTCATCTCATTCTTGTGGTCCCAAGAATCTAAACAGCCTGCAGTCTCTTCCCTTTCTGACCCTTACCAAAGTCTTTCTGTATCTACAGATCAATTCATGTTCTCCTAAAGCCAGTTAGGTTAGGACAGTACTTCCAAATAGAACTTTTTGCAGTAATGAAATGTTGTATATCTGCCTGTCCAATATGGTACCCATTAGCCACATGTGGCTATTGAGTCCTTAAAATGTGGCTAGTGTTACCAAGGAAGCAAAATTTTATTTAATTTAAATGTGACTGTATATTGCCTGATGGGGCTGGTGAATATATGCTAAATAATGACAGTATTAGAACATTGTATTTAAATCAGTGTAACATACAAATTATTTCCAGACATACTTTTCAAGCATACATGATATATTTGTATACCAGCTAACCAAATTCATCTTATATACTTAATACTTAACCTAAAATATTTTCCTTCCTCCAGTGCAATAGATTTCCCTCTTGTTAAACTATAGCCTTAGCTATTATAACCAAGACAAAAATTACTCCCTCAGCAAAGCTTTCCTCATCATCTCTATAGAAGCAATCATCATTTCTTTTCTTTTCTATTATTTTTTTTTTTAGACATAGTCTTACTTTCTCACCCAGGCTGTAGTGCAGTGGTGCAATCTCATCTCACCGCAATCTCTGCTTCCTGGAGTCAAGTGATTCTCCTGCCTCAGCCTCTTGAGTAGCTGGGATTTAAGGCACCCGCCACCATACCAAGGTAATTTTTTGCATTTTTAGAAGAAACAGGGTTTCACTATGTTGCCCAGGCTGGTCTCGAACTCCTGACCTCAAGTGATTGACCCATCTCAGCCTCCCAAAGTGCTGGGATTACAGGTGTGAGCCACAGTGGCTGGTGCATCATTTCTTTTCTAAGACTCATATTTTCTTTCTATATTGCTCATAGAACACTTCGAAGCATGTTAGTTCATTATTTACACATTGATCTCCCCTCCTGTTAGAATTTGCTCTCTCTCAAGGAGAGAAGGGACTCTTTCACTCATCTTTGATTCACCAACACCTAGAGCAAAACTGGACATAGCAGTTATCCAATTGTTGGATAAATAAGTGAATGAAAAATAACAATAGAGGACTGCTAGAAAGGTTACAACTATTTTTATTAGATTGGCATGAGAAGGGTAAAATCTAGCTGGGGCATAGATAAACGTATCATCTTTTTCTTTCACATTTCTTTTTATGGTAATCACTGTGATCTATTTGAGAGATGTTATAGAATTCTAATTGCTAATGCGCCTCCATAGAGGGCAGCATTAAAGACAGTATTTGAGTTGTCAGTTAGCAACTGTTGCTAATTGATAGGAGACAACATGCCTGGTGGAATAGTTCTCCGTGTCATCTGCTACATGCACCAACCCCAGACATGTTTCTGCAGACTCCTAGTCACAATTATTACACTGGGTGTTGCTGTCACTCTAACCTCCTCCAACACCTTTCCAAATTACTGCTTCATTTTCTTTTCAAATGCCAGTGATGTTGGGTCATGTTCATGACTGAAATCCATTGCTGACCCAACTCCTTAATATGGCCTGCAGGACCCTGAATGATCTGAAATGCAACCCAACTCTCCAGCCCCATCTCAGACTACACTCCCTGCTCCTGCCACACTGGCCTTTCCTCCTGTCCTCATGGTCTCCACAAAGTTCCTTCTGGCCCCAGAGAACATGCACTTTCAGCTCATGCTCCCTGGAACTCTTACTCTTTTTCTCTTTCTTTGCATAGTTCATGGCAACTCATCCTTCAGCTCTCAGTTCAGGCATCACTTGAAGGGGGATGACAAGGCCAGATCCTCCTTTTATAAACAAGGCATGTACCTCTTCCTAATACTCATCATAGATGGTTTTACATGGATTTGTGAGTATTTGATACATGTCTGTCTGTACCTCCGAATGCTTAATTTTATGTGGACCTGAGACATGTTTACTTTTATTCATCATGTGACTCCCTGGGCCCTAGCACTGTCCCTGGCACAAAGTGGACACTCAATAAATATCTTTTGGATAAATGAATGAATCAATGATTGATACAAATAATTTCCCTTAAGAGTATAGGTTCAGCAATTAAATATTATTGGGCAGAGGGACAATGAGACTGAAAATGGTTGATGCTCCATTCCATCTTTGGGATTGCATTCAACCTGTAGTCCTCTGGCTAGGAGACCATTTGAGGCTTCCTTCTTCATAACATCCCAAGTTGCCTTCAAATCTATGAGTCCTGGATATCCTTCCAATAAGCCGTTTTTGCTACTAAGGCAATTTCTGTTGCTTACAACCCAAAACTAAGTCATTGAAAAGATTGCAAGACAGGTTGAGAAACAGGGTCATGAACAGCTAGAAAATGATAGTAGGATTAGAACCCATGCAGTCTGACTTTAGAGCTCCTCTCACTGCTGAAAGAGACTGTGACATGCCCGTGAGTGCCATGGTTCATAGGGTGAATTCCAGCAGTTCCTTTGCTATCCCACTTTGATCAAGGCTTTACTAATATGTCACTGTCAGCCCAAAACGTGTCCATGCTTCCCACTCATTATTTAAAGGATTTCCCCAGCAGAAACATAAGAGTTGGCTACAGGGGTTGGTAGAGGTTTGTGCATAGAACCAGCCAGTCTCTAGGGCACCTACAACTATCAGTTCAAGCCAGACACACAGTGGCAGATGAGCTAGCCACTGGCAATTAATGGTTTTCCCAGGGTAGTGCCCCCAAATGACCTTGGAACTGAGTCAACTTCCAGTCTGAAAAGTTCCCCCATCTCCTCTCACCTCTTCTCTAGCCGGAGGCTTATCCAGTTCTGGAGAGTAGAATCACTGACCTCCAAACATGCAACTAAAATCATTGGTCCAGAAGCCTCTTTCTCTCAGTCTTAAAGTCTCTGTTGTCTCTTCCAAAGTGAATGACTCAATCCTGGGGGAAGAAAAAGGCCTTCAGAGAACAAATACAAAAGCACAGCGGGAGGGATACCACCCAGCTGGAGTTCTCATTGTGCCCCATGACCTTCCCACAAAGAAGCACAGCGATAAATTTTCCTCATAAACCCACAAGAGAATCAAATGGGCATAATACATTGCTGCCGTCCAGTGAAGAATCCAAGAGAGTTTCTTTGACTGTGTTGGTTACAGATTTCTCACACATACAATAACAAGTTTCTGGCTTTCCTGGCACATATGTTTGAGAAATGTGTTGCTGTATCTCTGACAGTTGGTGACATTTCCTTTGCAGTCAGCAAGATTCATACAGAGGCTGTGTGTACAATGAAGAAATTAACATCCTGAGTCCCTTTATTTCCTATTAGTCATCATTTATGCCTTTATCCAAAAATTATTCACTGAACACCTACTGTGTGTTCAGCCCCAGCAGACACAAAGATGAATCCAAAGCAGTCACTGCTCCCTCAAAGAGACAATACATGTATCTAAATAACTATATGACCCAGTGATATTATTAATTGGGACAATTGTAATTAACATGTATCTGAGGATTGATATTGTGCCAGGGACTGTTCTCAATACTTTTTGTGGAATATCTGTTCTATCTAAGCCTTGCAGGAGCTGTGTTATTATACCTATTTTACAGATAAGGAGCATGAAGAAGTTATATATTCCCAAGATCATAGTAGTACAGTAAGAATGGAGGCAAAGTGTTTCTGGATGCCAGGAGAAAGATGTTAGTCCCACAGAGGGATTCCAGGAGGGTTTTGGGGTGGAAACAGTGTGTGAGCTCATCCAATTTTTGTACAGTCTACTCAGCTGGTGTTAAGGAAATGTGAGCATACTACTTTTGTGAGTCTCACCCTTACAAATCATTGTTAACCTACATCACTCATCTGAAAGTTGCTTATGCATCTGCAGGCACTCATAACAGACTTAACATGAAGACCTTAGACTTCTATTTATCTCTCTTCAAAGCTTGATGAAGTTTATTCTATTGGTCTGTTGTGTTTGAGATCTGAAATCCAGTAAATCAATTAAACCCAGGGAAAGAATTGCCAGAATTGAAAGATCAGTTGAAGGAAAACATACCTTGACGAATTTACCTTTTTGCCCAAAGGCCCTTATACAATTAGAATTTTTCAAATAGGTGAGACCTTAGACATAAACTGATCTATCACTTTCAAATTACAAATGAAAGAATGAAGGCACCTAGAGGTAAAAAGACTTGTCCAGGGGTACAACCTTATCTTGGCACCCTTCTCTTCTGATTCCTAATCCAATGTTCTTTTTATTAATATGTTTTTTTTAAAAAAACTTGCTTGTAATTACGGCACTTTGGGAGTCTAAGGTTAGAGGATGGCTTAAACCCAGGAATTTGAGACCAATCAGGGTAACACAGTGAGACCCTGTCTCTACAAATAGTAAGAAAATTAACCAGGTGTGGTAGCTCATGCCTATAGTCCCAGTTGCTCAGGAAGCTGAGGCAGGACGATCTCTTGAGCCCAGGAGTTTAAAGCTGCAGTGAGCTATGATCATGCCACTGCACTCCAGCCTGAGTGACAGAATAAACCCTGGCTCAAAAAAAAAAAGAAAGAAAGAAAAGAATAGTAAAAGAAAACAACTTTATTGAGGTAAAATTAAAATACACTAAATCGCATATGTTTGAAGTGTACAGTTTGATCCATTTTGACATACGTATTCAATACCTGTGAAACTATCACAATAAAGATAGGTATTTCCATAGCCTCCAAAAATTTCTTTATGCCTTTTTATTCCTCCTTCTGCCTCTGTTTCTGGGCAACCAGTGATTTGCTTAGATCACTCTAACTAAATTTGCATTTTTGACAATTTTCTATAAATGGAATAATATGGTAGGTACTCTTCACGGCTAGCTTCTTTCATTCGCATAAATTATTTTGAGATCCGTTTGTAGTGTGTGTATCCATAGTTCATTCCTTTTTATTGCTGACTAGTAGTCCATTGTACGGGTATAACACAATTTGTTTTGTCATTCATCCATTAGTGGACACTTGAGTTGTTCCCAGATTTGAGCTATTATAAACAAACCCATGATAAACATTCCTGTTCAAGTGTTTGCGTAGATGTATGCTTTCATTTCTCTTGAGTAAATATTTAGAAATAGACTAGCTGGGTATGGGTATGTGGTAGATATATGTTTATCTTTAGAAGAAACTGCCAAACTGTTTTCCAAAGTTGTTGTACCATTTTATATCCTCATCAACTGTGCATGTGTGTTCTAGTTGCTCCACATCCTCTTCAATATTTAATACCAACTTTTGTTTCACTACGATTTTTACTAGCTAGTAACAATTCCCATTGCATCTAGTAAATTCTTTAATGCTGCACTGGTAGGAGAATGTCTGTAAGTGTCTGAGGCCTAACATGACTTTCTTACTCTTCACCCTTTTAATTGCTCCACTCAATAGTTTTCATGCAATATCACCTATGGGAAAACAGTAAAGAGAGGAGGCATTTTAAGAAGAGAAGTCAACGTGAATGACAGAAAGGGCTGACGTACTTGGCGGTGCTCCCCTTTGGTGAATAGGAAGGAACAGAAAGCTCCCTCACTCAAAGCACAGGAAGACTGTGCTATTACCACCAAGCCAGAGTTGGAAGCAGCACTCAGAAGCTGAAGGACCTGATACCAGAACCCTGGGGATACCAATGAAAAGAAAGAAAAAGGAAGGAGACCAATGAGAAAGCTCTCCAGTCATCTATGCTGGGGACTTTTTAAGGGATACAAGGTGACTTTCTCTTTCTTTCCCAGAGTCGGAGACTGGACATCTCCTCTTGGTCTTAGTCTGACTGTAGGGCAATTCATATATATCTGCTATTATATTATCATAATGGATACTATTCAATTAGCACAAACCATGTGTCAGGAATTGTGCTAAGGATTTTACATCTACTATTTTATTTTAATTCTCAGGACAACCATGTGATGTTGGAATGACTAGTTCCATTTTACACATGAGGAAAGTAAGACACAGAGATATTAAGTAACTTGTTCATGGTCAGCAAACTAGCTAGTAGAGCCCAATTTGAACCCAGTTCAGTCTTATTTTAAAACCCAAGGAATTAGCCACTGAACTCCACTACCTTTTAAATGACTGAATATGAATGCAGTGAATGTGAGTGAATAGTAAATTAGTATGAAACCCCTTCCAAATCTAAGCCTTCAATAAGTCTATTTTGTAATATCATGGATTGATTACAGGCATTGTATGCCAATTATCCAAGGAATTCCTGCAGTCTTTAAATGTTTGCCAAGAGTAGGTCCTCCATGCTCCCCAGCAAATTCTGGAGGGAAGAGAGAATCCATATTTAGAACTTTGGTTACTAATTGCACCAGTCTTTTATTTTTTGCCAGCCTGTTCAAGCTCATGTTTCAGCAATTACAATTGCTCCTCTGTATTTGCTGGGTATTGATTTGCAGGACCTCCCACAAATAACAAAACCAATGTATGTTCAAATCCCTTATATAAAATAGGGTATGGTTTTTCACATAAACTACAACACATCCTCCTGTATACTTTAAATCATCTCTAGATACTTATAATAAATACAATGCAAATGCTAGGTAAATTGTTGTTTTACCACATTGTTAGAAAAGAAAAAGAAAAAAGTCTATATATGTTCAATACAGATGCAACCATCCACATTTTTTTCCAGATATTTTTGATTCACAGTTGGTTGAATCCACAGATGCAGAACCCACAGATACAGAAGGGCTGACTGTACTACAATTGTTCAGATGTATGTACATGCATGTACCCTCCCACAATGTCCAGTGCTTCCCCACCTTTGGTGTGCATAGGTCTTACTTGGAGAGCTTATTAAAAGCAGAAATGCGACTGGGCGCATTGGCTCACACCTGTAATCCCAGCACTTTGGGAGGCCGAGGTGGACAAATCACCTGAGGCCAGGAGTTCAAAACCAGTCTGGCCAACATGGTAAAACCCTGTCTCTACTAAAAGTGCAAAAATTAGCCGGGGGTGAGGCCAGGCGCCTGTAATCCCAGCTACTCAAGAGGCTGAGGCAGGGAGAATTGCTTGAACCCAGGAGGCAGAGGTTGCAGTGAGCTGAGATTGTGCCACTACACTCCAGCCTGGGTGACAGAGTGAGACTCCATTTCAAATAAATAAGTTAATTAAATTAAATGAAAGCAAAAATGCCAAAGCCCCACATTCTGATATTCTGATCCGGTAACATTGGTTTTCAGCCTGGCACCTGTATTTTCAACATGCATGGTAGATAAAGCACACAATTGTTATATAGTTGCCCATCATTAATTCCCTGATCTAAAATCAACTCTGTTTTATTTGGAGGAATTGCATCTCCCTGGCTTGGCTTGGTCCTGGTGGGAAGGCAATTCCAGACACTCACCTCCATAGAAGCCAAACCCCCTTTTCCATGCATTGTTTTAACCAAGGATTTGGCCATACACTAGCCAATCATATGCCCTTTCTCAAGACTTTGAATTTTGAATAGAGGAACAAGCAGAGATGATGCAGCAACTCAGCAGTGGTGTCCTGTTCCAATCATGAGACAATTCGGTGTTTCTTGAGTTTCCTTAGCACCTACCTGGTACCTCAGACTCCCCTCAGTTTTATGAACCTCCATCCTACTTGTCCAAATATCTTTTCAATAAGTGACTTTTGCTCATGTTAGCCTGGTTGGTTTTTGATGCTTGCAAGCAAAGCAATACTCCAGGGTACCTCAGATGATTCAGATGCGAGTGATGCATAGGCAGCTTTTAAGAAACATTGCCCTAATTTTCAGTGCTTTCCTACTTGATCATTTGGAGAAAAAGCATGTTACCTCTTGACTAGCTATCTCCCGCCATCATTTTCACAGGAGTGAACTTGTTAAGTATTTTCAAAAGCATAGGGAAATCCTGTTTTTATAATATTTAATTCTTCCTACTTTGCATATTATGTTTACAATCTCTGCATATAATATGGATTTTTTTTTCTTCACTATTAAGTGAGAACTTAACTATTAAGTGAGAAACTTAACTATTAAGTGAGAACTTAACAGTTCACTATTAAGTGAGAGCTGTTCTTGGGCTGGCAAATTCAGAATTACCCTCACTAGCTTTTCTTTATTGTGCACCTCAGGATCCTCTGTTAGTCTAAAAGTAGAGGAAGAGTTGGTAGAACCAAGTGGACATCTGACAAACCACTAATTAGCTGCCTAGTAGCGTGTTGATGTGGGCCATGACCTCAGGGAACTGAGTACAATGTGAACATTCCTAGGAAAGCGTAGAAAACCAAAAAAGCAGCCATTTTTAGCAACTCCTGATGAAATGATGACATTCCAATGATAACAATAGATGCTAATTGTACCTTCAAAGGAAGTTTCTATGGTAATAAGCCCTTGGTCACAGATTTCTGGCTAAAGAGTTAGTCACTGCAGAACAAATTATAGCAGAACAGAATAAAGGCTGTAACCCTCTTTTCCAAGATAAGGCAATCTTCTGTACTTTGGTATTATATAGCGTTGTTAACAACTAGTTACTAGATGCAGCAGTTTTGTTGATCTTGGGGTGAATGAACTTCCAGTGGTCAGTGGACTTCAGAGGCCAGCATTCATTATTTCCCTCTCAGAGGATGGCATCTCAATATGCTTCTGGGAGACGTCCATTCCCCCACTGTAGTCTATGTAATTTAGCTGGGGTTGATACCACCTCCTTAGCCGAGGGGTGGGCACGGAATCTAGGCCTAGTTAGTTAGGGCATTTAATTTCCCTGGCCAGACTGATGGAGTCAAGACAAACATATGACACAAGCCACACCAGTGAGACTCAGCTGGTCTTTTGCTACATTGAGAAGAAGCTGCTTTCTGCTGAGTTTGTTGAGTTAGTTTGAGCCAGGTCATGTTTACCACCATTAAATGAGATTCCATTTACTGATCAAGTCACCTCAGAGGAAAGTCAAGCCAAGAGACTGAGGAAGACAGACTCCTGTTGTTACTATGCAAACCCTTGAATCTAGCCATGATTGAAGTAGCGCTACCCAGTTGGCTTTTCAGTTACATCAGCCAATTAAGTCCTTTCTGGTTTTGCTTTCATTATTTTTGAATTGGGTTTCTGTCACTTGCGACCACAAAAATTTTGACTAATACACATAGGAAGCAATAGACTGACTTCCACAAAGGTTATCTGATGACATAGTTAACCCATTAATTTGGAACTTCCTGAACTACTCTTTCTGGTCTGTGAGGGAAAAGTGATACAGGCATAAGAAAAGGACAGGAAACTTTTATAATTGATTCCTCCTGCTGCAAACACTTTCCCACACATTTCCCAAGCTATGTGGTAAAATCTTGTTTTCTTGCCTTCCTTCTGCACAATGTTTTCAAATTCAGAACATATGCTGAAACACTCCAAATGAACTTGATTCTGCTGCTTCTCTTTCTTTGAGAAACCACCTCATTTTTTGTGGACTGGCTGGCCTCCCCTCTCATCTTGATGCCTTTCTTCCAGTTGTGATTTCTTCAAGAAATTCTATCATGCCAAGGTCATTAGCTGTAGCACCACCATGTAATTAATATCTTAAGCAAGTTCTCCATCAGAATGGATCAGAGGGAAGGCAGGTCAGTGTTGCCTCCTCAAACTCATCCTGGTGTTCCCGCTCCGCTCCTTAGTGCATTCACTCCCTAGTCTGTTAGGGACTCTAGCCTTAGTATTTAATAGCCCTTGGCAGGTGACGGGATAGAGGTATGAGGATCTCAATGAGCCCCACTAGTATGATATTATAAAGTCAACTTGCAGCTTATCACTATCCTTGACTACTCATGAGCAATGTATTGCCAAAACCTGTGATCTCTGTCTTCAAGGAGCTTAAAAACAAAACTCAGACTGGTTAAAAGGAAGCACACAGGGGCTTTCAACACCACTGGCCCCAGGTGTGGGCCAAGATCACCTGCTTTAGATACATAACAGAAAAATAAAGTCCAAAATCTTGAGGAGAATGGCTGTAGACAGAGAAGATTGAGAAAATGTAAAGGAAAAAATTGTAAAATCGCTGGTCGTGTGAACACAAAGGAAAAGGCAAGTGGGAAATTGTGCTGGAGTTTCTGGCTCAGGAAGTTAGACATAAAGTAGAAAATACAATAGCCGTGGATGAATGCTGGTAAATTTAAAAGTGTTGCTTATTTTAAAACAAATAATACTGGCCGGGCGCAGTGGCTCACGCCTGTAATCCCAGCAGTTTGGGAGGCCGAGGCGGGTGGATCACGAGGTCAAGAGATCGAGACCATCCTGGTCAACAAGGTGAAACCCCGTCTCTATTAAAAATACAAAAAATTAGCTGGGCATGGTGGCGCGTGCCTGTAATCCCAGCTACTCAGGAGGCTGAGGCAGGAGAATTACCTGAACCCAGGAGGCGGACGTTGCGGTGAGCCGAGATCGCGCCATTGGACTCCAGCCTGGGTAACAAGAGCGAAACTCCGTCTCAAAAAAAAAAAAAAAAAAAACCAGATAATACTGATTCATTGTAAAGATAGAAATTACCCAAAATCACGCTGCCCAAGTATAAGTACAATTAAGTTTAACCTTTTTGTTTAAGTGGAATATTTTATGATCATTCTTCCACATTACTAAAAATTCAAAAAGACTTTTTCAAATTTATTTTTTCAGTTCATTGGTCAATATTTCAGACATACATAGAGGTATAAAGAATAATATAATAAGTGCCCAGTTTGAAAAAAGAAATCATTACAAATACAGTTGAAGCTTTAGGTCTAGCCCTCTGAAGTGTCATTTCTCTTTTCCCCAGCAGTAACCATTTCCCAATAAAAATGATTTTTCCTAGTTGCATAATGTTCCATTATAGAAATGTAACATAATCTATTTAACCAATTCCTTGGGCATTTGGACTGTTTCAAATGTTTCATTGTTATAAATAACAGTGTGATGGCATCATTACATATTTTTGCACACATATCTGTGATTATTTCTTAAATACAAATTCCTAAAAGTAAAATTGCTATTCCCCAATGCTAAGGATATTGTGCCGCACATTACAAAATTGCCCTCCAGGAAAATTCTAACCAAGTACACCTTATCCACCCCACCAGCCATTGTATGAAACGACTTAAAAAATAGCTACACGTGACACACTGGGGAAGCATCATGAATTATGTTTCTAATATACCCTTTCAACAGGTGGGCAGAGTGTCTCCTTCCGGATGCAGGCTTTGTGCTTGGTACTGAGGATACAGAGGCCACTAAGGCCGTGTTGATCTAGAAGAGAAGAATAGCACTGGAGTAGGAAGCAGGAGGTGTGTGTGCTAGTGGGCAACCTAGTAAAGTGCTTTAGAGCACTGCTTCCAGAGCCACACCTCCACCTGGGGCAAATTATTTAACTTCTCTGGGCCCCAGTTTCCTTACTTGTAAAATAAGTGTCATCAAACTTAATCAGCATAATCCATAAATCAGTAGTTCAAAAGATACCATGGGCCAGGAATCATAACTAACATGTATAATCCCAGCATTTTGGGAGGCCAAGACAGCAGGATCGCCGAAGGCCAGGAATTCAAGACCACTGTGGACAACATAGTGAGACCCCATCTCTACAGACACAAAGAAAATTAAAGACACAATACACAGGAACGTAGTGTTATTGACACACCTCTATGCACAGCATCTTTCGGAAAAGCATAGGATAGAAAGGGAGGGCAGAGCAGCAAAAATAATAGAGACAAGAAAGGAGGGTGGCAGGGAGAAGAAAGAGAAGGTTTGTGCTCTTGGCACAAAAACACAATTACCCTCTTAAGTAAGAAGGAAATGCTCCATGCCAGGAAATGCTCCATGCCAGTTTTCCAGTGTCCCTGCCTATGTGTTGCCCCTAGAAAGGATTAACAAATGTTTCCTCACTGTGATCCACTCTGCTGGCCTAAGGCCACATCTGAGCCGTACAGAAGGCAAGTTACTAAAAGGGCCTTGGCTAATATGCAAAGGGGTGTGTTTTCAGTTGCCAAGAAAGAAGGAAAACACTCTCTCATCACACATCCTATATAGTCTACATGTAGTGATATACTCTATATATCACCCTTGGAAAAAGGCACACTGCAGAACAGTGTGTTACCAAAAGTACAATATATATATAACATATATATTATATGTATGTATACACATATACATATAAACTACAGTTCATACACTCATACAATATTTAATATAGAAGTATTTATTGAGGGCCTACTATACGCCAGATCCTATGCTAAGTGCCAGGAGATATAATGAAAATATGGTCCCCATCCTCAGCAAGTTTCCATTCTAGTGGCAGAGACTAACATATCCTCTATACTGATATATTGTTTAATTTTTTAATAATGATTAGATATTACTGGTCTAAGAAAAAATAATTTTTGTTTTTAGAATAATGAATGATCTGCAGCAGCTATAAGACAGAGGCATGCAAACAAATAAAAATATAAAACTAACTCGATAAAAAATAAACCAGGTCAAAGAAAGCTAAGAAAGAGCCATGATGAAAAGGAAAGCGCGGACACTTCGGGAAGGGCAGGAGATTAAAATGAATCTGCTCTTCTTAAGAAGAATCTCATTTATGGCCTGGTGCAGTGCCTCATACCTGTAATCCTAACACTTTGGGAGGCCAAGAGAGGCAGATATCTCGAGCCCAGCAGTTCAAGACCAGCCTGGGCAACATGGCAAAACTCTCTCTCTGTAAAAAATACAAAAATATTAGCCGAGTGTGGTGCCATGTGCCCATGGTCCCAGCTACTTGGGAGGCTGAGGAGGGAGGACCACCTGAGCCCAGGGACGTTGAAGCTACAGTGAGCCATGATGGTGCCACTTTACTCCAGCATGGGCAATAGAGTGAGATCCTGCCTCAAAAAAAAAAAAATCTCATTTAATTATCTATTATAGAACAGAGGTCAGCAAACTTTTTCTGAAGAAAGCCCAATAGTAAATATGTTAGGCTTTGCAAGCCATTGGGTCTTCACCACAGCTATTCAACTCTGCCATTGCAGCATGAAAGCAGCCTGAGATAAGATACTGATGAATAGGCAGGCTGTGTTACAAAAAAAACAAACAAAATAACAAAAAATCCCTGTATTTATAAAGGCAAGATTTTGAATTTCCCTATAATTTTCATATGTTGTAAAATATTCCTCTTTGAATTTTTTAAACCATTTAAAACTATAAAAATCATTCTTAACTGTTGGGGTGGATTTGGCCCACGAATCATAGATTGCCAACCCCTGATTTAAACAGCTACATAATAGCCCATTTTGTGGATATTACAGAATACTTTTAAAGGATCCCCTGTTGGTGATATTTAGATTGTTTCCAGCTTCTTCCTATTCCACACAATGCTGTGACGAGCATCCCTGCGTGTGCATCTTTGCATCCTGAGTATGTAAATGAGTGCCTTCTACCTGTCTCTGAATCCACACTGATGTCACCAGCACCAGCTCATTTGAAAAAATGATATGGGAGGGGTTCTTGAGACAGTCCTACTGAACTGTCAATGCAGAGGGTCATAATGGCTCTTTTATTCACCAACATAATAGTTCTATTTTTAAAAGGCTGTCAACTTGCCTGACATGAGTTATTCCTTATGAACCCTGCTGCTTGTTTTCAATGATTCATCGCCCCCCATGTTTACTGAAAGGTTCTCAAGATGGCCTTCACAGTTTTCACCAGGAGGCTGTTACAAACACTCTACAGCCATTTGCCAGGCCGCCCTCTCAGCGTTTCTCACCAGGCTCCCTGCCCTATCTTTATTTTAGATATTCAGTCAGTTTGATATAAGATTTCCTTCCTACCGCCACTGTAACTCGCATATTTGGATGGGTGTTTTGTACATTTGTAGAATTTTTCCCAAGGATCTTCAGCTTCTATTTATACACAGCTATCTCCATCCTGTCTACACATTTGCTATTTTTTCCCTTTGTTTGCATCACTTCAAAATTTGAAAGAATAGGTTTATTTTTAAATTATTTTTGCAAAAGGAATACTTATGGCAAGAAAAACAAATGCAAGCTCATTAAACACTATAAAATAGACCATGTTAGTCCTCCCTTCTCTGCCCCACCAGTAACCCTACCCAACCCCCAGAGGTAGCCACTATTCTCAGGCAGACTGGGATTTCAGATGCAGAACTGCAGATCTGTGTGACATTGGACAAGTCACTAAACTGGAGCCTTAGGTTCTTCATCTGTAAAAGGAGATCATATTACTTTCAGATGGAAATTATGCTTATGAAGCATTTAACACTTACTACAGTGCCTGACCATATTAACTGCTCAATAAACAACAGCTGTGTTAGAAATATTATTAAGAGATTTGGGCTGGGCATGGTGGCTCACGCCTATAATCCCAGCACTTTGGGAGGCCTAGGTGGGCAGATCATGAGGTCAGGAGATAGAGACTATCCTGGCCAACATGGTGAAACCCCATCTCTACTGAAAATACAAAAAATTAGCTGGGCGTGATGGCACGTGCCTGTAGTCCCAGCTACACGGGAGGCTGAGGCAGGAGAATCGCTTGAACCCAGAAGGCAGAGGTTGCAGTGAGCTGAGATCGCACCACTGCACTCCAGCCTGGGCAACAGAGTGAGACTCTGTCTCAAAAAAAAAAAAAAAAAGATTTGTATTATCCTTCCTCCGTGCAAGTGTAGTCATAATTTCGTAACATAATGTATAATTTTTAACAAATGGTTTCATTTTGTGCCTAAGCTTTGGTAATTTTTTTCAGTCTGTTTATCTGGAATAACTATCTTATTCCTTTTAATGACTTTACAGAATCTCAATGCATTGGTGTCCCATTATTTGTTTAATCATTCCACTGTTGATGGTTATTTAAGTTTTCAATTCAGACTTTCTTTCTTTCTTCCTTTCTTTCTTCCTCTCTCTTCCTTCCTTCACTTCCTTCCTTCCTTCCTTCCTTTCCTCTCCTCTCCTCTCCTTTTCTCTTCTTTTCTTTGCTTTTTTTTTTTTTTTAGAAACAGTGTCTCACTCTGTTGCCCATACTGGAGTTTAATGGTTCATTCATAGCTCACTGCAGCCTCAACCTTCTGGGCTCAAGCAATCTTCCCACCCCAGCCCCTAAAGTAGCTAGGACTACAGGCATGCACCACCATGCCCAGCTATTTTTTTTTTTTTTAAGTTTTTTGTAGAGATGGGGTCTTATTATGTTTCCCAGGCTGGTCTCAAACATCTGGCTTCACAAGATCCTTCCACCTCAGCCTTCCGAAGTGCTGGAAATACAGATGTGAGCCACTATGCCCAGCCTCAATTCTGATTTTCAATGCTGGAGGGAAGATCCTTGAACATACATATTGGAGTATTTATGGCAGTATTTTCTTAGGACAAGTTCTCCAGAATGGAATTGCTGTAACAATGGGTATAGCCTTTTTTTATTTTAATAGGTATAGCCCAAGGTTGAGCTCCCAGAATACTTCCAGCTCTCTGCCTTCCAGAGCCTCACAGGGCTGCAACCCCCTCGTTCTCTTACCAGAAGAAAGGTCATGAGACCTGGCCAATAAGTTGTTGAGTGCAAGGGACATACGTCATCACCCTTTTATTGCCAATTTGAAACCTTCCAGGGGCTTCTTTATCTTCTGCCATGGTAATCAACTATATTTCAGACAGACAGTGGCTGCTCCACCAGCCTGAGTTCCGTAGTCAGTTTCATGTGAAACAGAGCCTCAGTGGACCTGCCACAACCACATAGCATGAATGAACGATAAACATTTGTTGTCTTAAGTCGCTGTCATTGGGGGGTTGCTGGTTACTATGGCATAACCTGATTGCTACACTGTGAAACTGCTCTCCAAAAAGTTTCTATCAATTCACGATCCTGCCAAAAGCAAGTGAAAGAGCCTGTTTTACTACAGCCCTTTTGCCATGTTTCCTCATTTTATAGATGTCTCCTTTCCATTAGTCTTATTAGACATGATCAGAAAAAAAAGGTGTGTAATGCCTCAGCCGCTTAGCAAGGCTTTATTAATTTCACACATCTTCTTATTTATTTGCAAATACCATTTTCTCAAATATGCCTCACTGTGCTAATATGCAAGTAAAAGCCCTTATCGTGCCCTTTAATCGCTTTTTCCTTAGCATTACCTAATTCCCTTTTTGCTCCCTTATTTTGTGTCCAAGAGACATAACAAGTATACTATAATCCCATCCATGTCTCTCCCCACCATCTTGATATTCACAAAAGATCTTCCCCATGATAGAGAAATGAGCAGTCATTGCAGTTTATATGTTACTATATTGAATGGTCCTTTTAAAAAACTCACATTAATACTTCTGCATAGCTCTTACCTTTATTTGTAAGTACAAGGAGAAATAAGTGTACATGTGCATCCAAACTCTAGCCACTCTTTAAGGAGCAGCTCAGATGTCACCTCGTCACCCTGAGCTTAAGGTAATTGTTCTCTTTTCTAAATTCCCATGTGCTTTTCTATCTTTTTCACAACAGTTTGTTGAATTGCAGTTCAAGGGGCTTACTTTGTGAACTCACACTTCCTGTGTTCCTTTTGCAATCAACATTGTTCATTTATGTGGAGCATATTTTGCTATCACTGCATTATGAAATTATATCATGAGGTAGTAGCTGTCACTGAGAGCTAGGGAAAGCATGTGATCGGAGCACCAGTGTGAAAACAAGACCTTCCCATGAAGATTTGGGAAAAACCTAAAACCCTTAAAATATGAATGTTCAAACTTCAAACCCCAAGTGCATTCCTGTACTTTTTTCCTACAAGCTAAATGATTCTTCTATTTTTTTTTATTGCATTTTAGGTTTTGGGGTACATGTGAAGAACATGCAAGATTGTTGCATAGGTGCATACGTGGCAGTGTGATTTGCTGCCTTCTTCCCCTTCACCTATATCTGGCATTTCTCCCCATGCTATCTCTCCCCAACTCCCCACCCCCGACTGTCCCTCCCCTGTTTCCCCCCAACAGACCCCAGTGTGTAGTGCTCCCCTCCCTGTGTCCATGTGTTCTCATTGTTCAACACCCGTCTATGAGTGAGAACATGCGGTGTTTGATTTTGTGTTCTTGTGTCAGTTTGCTGAGAATGATGGTTTCCAGGTTCATCCATGTCCCTACAAAGGATGTGAACTCATCGTTTTTGATGGCTGAATAATATTCCATGTGTGTATGTGCCACATTTTCCCTGTCCAGTCTATCATCAATGGGCATTTGGATTGGTTCCAGGACTTTGCTATTGTAAACTGTGCTGCAGTGAACATTCGCGTGCATGTGTCCTTATAGTGGAACGGTTTATAATCCTTTGGATATATACCCAGTAATGGGATTGCTGGGTCAAATGAAATTTCTATTTCTAGGTCCTTGAGGAATCACCACACTGTCTTCCATGATGGTTGAACTAATTTGCACTCCCACCAACAGTGTAAAAGTGTTCCTATTTCTCCACATCCTCTCCAGCATCTGTTGTCTCCAGATTTTTTAATGATCGCCATTCTAACTGGCGTGAGATGGTATCTCAATGTAGTTTTGATTTGCATTTCTCTAATGACCAGTGATGATGAGCATTTTTTCATGTGTTTGTTGGCTAAATGATTCCTCTACTGATAAAATCCAGGAAGAAGGGAAACAGGACATATTTGATGGTAATCACCGATATATGCACAAACTCTCTACTGGGATGGATTTATTTGTCTCCAGCTTGAGAAGTCATAGCGAGACAATGTGAACTGACTAACTCAGGTTAGTTTGGTTAAGTACAACTACTAGGTTGCTTCTCTTGTAGAATATAAATTGCAAGAGGGCACAAAGTAGTTGTTAAATAATTGTTTAATACATAGAGGTAGGTCACTGTAAACTACCTCCCCTAAACTCGCTGTAATAAAAGTGAGTCTAGCACCAAATTCTGTCACACAAACATTTATTAAATAAGCATTTATTAGCAAGCAGGCACAGAAACAGACATAGAACTGCCAAGCTCAATGAAACCCTAGCACTCTGTCTTTCAATGTGCTCCAACCATTCCTTGCATGAAACATTCTCTTGAGACAGACACAACAACATTCTTGAAGCAGAATTCAGTTAACCTCTCAGCCAGCATCAGGCAACCAGAACCACCTAAGTTAGTAGATGGAGGTATGACCATATTGGAATCAAGCCTTAGGCACCAGTCTGAAAGTGGAAAGATAAAAAGTTCATTAGAATTTTATGGGCTATTCATGCAATATTGGGAAGTATCTGTAAAATATTTTAGCCAATCTACATATCTTGAACACTAGGCATTTTAGCAGGAAACCTCACTTTTAATATTTATCATGCTAACTAACTAAACTTTCGGTACTAGTCAAGGATAAATATGAAGTAGTTGAAACACTAGTGGTTAAATTCATCTGGAGTTTGGTCTTATGAATAAATGCAAACTGGCCATCTCCGGAGGAGATTTCCAATCAGAGACTGTCGGCTCCTAGGGTGTAACTTAAAACTAATCATCCACTTATTTAGCTCACACTTTCTCTGCTGGCATAATTTAAAATCAATTACAGACATCAAAACACAAGGGGTCACTCGTGTAAGATTCTAAAGAACAAAAATTAGGGTGTTTAACCCCGCTCTGGAGACCTGGGGTGGCAACGAACAGTAGGCACACCAGGCACCTCTCTGCGTATCTCCAGCCACATTAACTTTTGTGACCGTGGAGTAAAAAGGAGAATTTTATACACCAAAGGGACATTTCTCCTGGTATACTGCCTGTGTTCAGTGGGAGCAGTTGCCAGGTGAACCTCACTCTTCAAATTTGTCAGGGAGACTACCTCACACACCTTACCCGCCACCCCTACCCAATGCCTCAGCACAAGCTTTGAAAGACATCTAACACACAATTCTAAGACTGGAGATAAGAAACAATAGATGATTTATTACTTTTTTTTAAGAGTTTATTTTTTAGAGCAGTTTAGGTTCAGAGAAAAATTGAGTAGAAGGTACTGAGATGTCCCAATATCCCCTCCACTGACACAGGCACAGCCTCCCCCATTATCAACATCCTGCACTACAGTGGTACACCTGTTGCAATGGATGAACGTACATGGACACATCATTATTCTCCAAAGCCCATAGTTTACATTAGGGTTTACTCTTGGTGTTGTATGCCTCTTCTGTTATCAACATCCCGCACCAGAGTGGTACATCTGTTGCAACTGATGAACCTACACGGACACATCGTTATCCTCCAAAGCCCATAGTTTACATTAGGGTTTTTTCTCGGTGTTGTACATTCTATGGATTTAGACAAATTTATAATGGCATGTGTCCATCATTATAGCATCACACAGAGTAGTTTCACTGCCCTAGAAATCCTCTGTGTTCTGCCTGTTTATCTCTCCCTTCCCCCATCCCCTAGCAACCACTGACCTTGTTATCGTCTCCATAGTCACCTTTTCAAGGATATCATGTAGTTGGAATCACACAGTATGTTGCCATTTCAGGCTGGCATACTGTGTTCCTTCTTTTGTCTCAAGGTGGACCTAAAGAAAGAAAAACTTTTCATAGACCCTCATTAAATTTCTCCTTCTCACCCCCAATCTGCATCTCACCCCCTCAATACCTACATGGAGTTGATATAGATGCAGAGTTCAAAGAGGTGGCTCTGGTCAATCCTTACTGTCCCCACCTCCTCCTCATCACTCCTCTTACTGAAGAATAGACTTTTTATGGCCGTGGTATTTTGTGGAACATCTTACTATGTCCCTGTAATTCCTCTATGAAGCCAAGGGTCAACATTTGAAAGTAAAAATGATTGCACATGGCCTTTATTATTTCTTTGGTATTTACATAATGCATTTAAGTGTTTTTGAAATGTGTTTTGGGTCAGTGTTAATGGATAAAAAGTGTTGAATGGTATGGCTCTGAGTATGTGGCTATATTTTAAAAAATAATTCTTAACAGAAAGAATTTCCCATTATAAGTCTTTGCACTGTAAGTTGCATTTTTCCTGATATACAGCCTTGACATGGCGATACGGACCCTGTGTAAGATATATTTGCAAGCGTATCTGGAGACTCCAAACACAGGTCTGTGCCTCTTCAATGCCTGCAAGTCCACCATCTAGCTCAGTGCAATGAAACATAACAGGAGTTGAAAATGTATTTATTGAGCAGATGTCACAGGTAACTGACAGCTATTTGTGCTTCAATTGGCTGGGATTCTTGCCACATTTAGATTTGTCTTTCTTATGAAATTATGTTAACATTTCAGTGTACAGGAAATAACTTGGAGATATTGTGGGTTCTGTTCTAGACTACTGCAATAAAGTGAGTCACACAAAATTTTTTGTTTCCCTGTGCATATAAAAGGTATATTTAGGTGGGTGTGATGGCTCGTACCTGTAATCCCAGCAACTCTGGAGGCTGAGGCAGGAGGATTGCTTGAGCCCAGAAGTTTGAGACCAATTTGGGCAACATAGTGAGTCATCTCCTGTATTACAAAAAGATTTTTAGAAAGGGGAACTACTTTCTTTGCTCATTCATAAGAAGCAACTCCTCAAATATAAAGTTTTATCACATCTTTAGGCTCCACTTCAAATTCTCTCGTTATTTCAATCACATCTACAGTTACCTACTTCACTGAAGTATTGAACCCCTTAAAGTCATCCGTGAGATTAGGAATCAACTTCTTTCAAACTGTTGTTCATGTTGATATTTTGACCCTGTCCTATGAATCACAAACATTCTTAATGGCCTCTAGTATGGTTAATTGTTTCCAGAAGATTTTCAGTTTACTTTGCCCAGATCCATCACTACCTATGGCTGCTATACCCTTACGAAATGTATTTTTTTCTTCTTTTTTTTTTTTTGAGACAGTATCTTGCTCTGTCACCCAGGCTGGAGTGCAGTGACGTGATCCTGGCTCACTGCAACTTCTGCTTCCCAGGTTCAAGAGATTCTCCTGACTGAGCCTCCTGAGAAGCTGGGACTACAGGCATGTGCCACCACGCCTGGCTAATTTTTGTATTTTTAGTAGAGACAGGGTTTCACCATGTTGGCCAGGCTGATCTCGAACTCCTGACCTCAGGTGATCCACCACCTTGGCCTCCCAAAGTCCTGGGATTACAGGCATGAGCCATTGCCCCCGGCCTGAAGTGTATTTCTTAAGTAATGAGGCTTGAAAGCTGAAATTATGGCCGGGTGCAGTGGCTCACACCTATAATCCTGGCACTTTAGGAGGCCAAGGCAGGTGGATCACTTGAGGTCAGGAGTTCAGTACCAGCTTGGCCAACATGGTGAAACCCCGTTTCTACTAAAAATACAAAAATTATCTGGGTGGGTGTGGTGGCACACTCCTGTAGTCCCAGCTACTCCAGAGGCAGAGGTGGGAGAATTGCTTGAACTGGGGAGGTGGAGGATACAATGAGCTGAGATTGTGCCACTGCACTCTAGCCTGGGTGATAGAGTGAGAACCTGTCCCCCACCCCAAAAAAAGGAAGTTGAAATTACTCCTAGATCTGTGGGCTGCAGAATGGATGTTGTGTTAGCAGGTATGAAAACAACATTTATCTCTATGTACATCTTTGTCAGAGCTCTTGGGCGACCCGGTGCATGGTCAATGAGCAGTAATATTCTGAAAAAAAATCTTTCTTTCTGAGCAGTAGATCTCGACAGTGGGCTTAAAATGTTCAGTAAGTCATGCTGATTTACAAATGTGCTGTCATGCAGGTTTTGTTGTTCCATTTCTAGGATAAAAGCACAGTTCAATTAAGCATAATTTTTAAGGGCCTAGGGTTATTGGAATGATCGATGACCATTGGTGTCAACTTAAAAGTCACCAACTGCATTAGCCCCTCATAAGAGAGTTAGTCTGTCCTTTGAAGTTTTGAAACCTGGCCTGGACTTCTCCTCTCTAGCTTGAAAAGTCCTAGATGACATCTTCTTCCAATGGAAGGCTATTTCATCTATACTGAAAATCTGGTGTTTAGTGTAGCCACCTTCATCAATGATCTTAGCCAAATCTTCTAGATAACTTGCTGCATCTTCTCCGTCAGCACTTGCTACTTCACCTTGCACTTTTATGCTATGGAAACAGCTTCTGTCCTTAAACCTCATGAACCAGCCTCTGCTAGCTTCTAACTTTTCTTCTGCAGCTTTCTTAACTCTCTCAGGCTTCATAGCATTAAAGAGAGTTGGAGCCTTGCTCTGAATTAGGCTTTGGCTTAAGGGAATGTTGTGGCTGATTTTATCTTCTATCCAGGCCACTTAAATCTTCTTATCAGCAATAAGGCCGTTTCACTTTCTTATCCTTTGTGTATTCACTGCAGTAGCACTTTTAATTTCCTTCAAGAACTTTTTCTTTGCATTCCCTACTTGGAAACGGTTTTGCAGAAGAGATCTAGCTTTTGGCCTGTCTTGGCTTTTAATATGCCTTCCTCACTAAACTTAACAATTTCTAGCTTTTGATTTAAAGTGAGACACAAGCCACTTTTCATATTACTTAAACAATTTGAGGCTATGGTAGGGTTATTAATTGGCCTGATTTCAATATAGTTGTGTCTCAGGGAATAGATAGGGCTGAGGAGAAGGAGAAAGATGAGAATGGCCAGTCAGTGGAGATTTCAAAACACATACACCATTTACTAATTAAGTTTGCTGCCTTATATGGGCATGATTTGTGCCACTGCAAAACACTTACAATAGTAATATCAAAGATCACTGATTATAGATTATCATCATAGACATAATAATGAAAAAGTTTAAAATATTGCAAGAATTACCAAAATGTAACATAGAGAAATGAAATGAATTGTTGGGAAAAAATGGTGTCAATAGACTTGCTCAACTCATGATTGTTGCGAATCTCCAATTTGTAAAAAAAAAATCTGTGAAGTGCGATACAATGAGGTATGCCTCTGTTTATTGTGTCCTGAATGCGCATAAAAGTTTACAGTGTGGCTCATTTTATGTTTCTCTAGTACTAATTCTACTTTTTTACAGAAGGATGGTGGGCATAGCACCAACCCTACAGAATTTTTGCATGAAATTAAGTAAGTAGTTGCCATTTTTTTTAAAAGACTCTCAATTATGAGGACAATTGGCAGCTAAGCAATTTGATAACTATAAGAAACCTCAGAGATTGTTTAACAATATGGTTAAAATTTTCATATACTTAGTATGTGCAAGGCTTTGTGCTAAGTGCTTTACAAGCATGATCTCATTTAATCCTTTATTCTTTTTGCCTCAGCTTCCAATAGAGCTTGGCACAGCACTGTTATTGATCCTGTCTTAATGAAAATGTTGATAGTATTTTCATCATGAATTTTTTTGCATTAATTTTATTTTTAAAATGTGGTATTAAAATATTATTTATCTAAATTCCCTTAATGTTTTGCCCTATTTCCAGTAACAGCCTCAGGAGGCTGGGACTATTATTTTTCTCCCTTTAGAGATAAAGAAACAGAGGGTCAGAATAGTTGCATTTGCCCAAGGTTTATAGGTGCCAGTAATGGTAGAATAAGGTCAGATTCCAGATGCCCTGACATATCAGCCCTCAGTTTCTGAACATAATTTTACAGATGAGGAAACAGAGATGCAGACAGTTAAGAGGGTATGCACAGTCACCCAAAAACTTGGGAACAGAAGCAAGCCAAATCCCAGGATTCCTCACAGTGGTGTGAGCCATGCATGGTAGATGCATCACAGTTGTTCTCCGGGCTGCACCAGGCTGCAGGGTTCATTCTTTCAATAACTATTTATTAAGTATCTGCTAGAAGCTACACGCTATGTAGTTGGTACAATCATGACTGACCTTCTTGGCAAAGAAGCTGGGAAAATGTAGTAGGAAGCATTCGTTTCTTCATTCACTATGCTAGGCTCTGGGATGCATAGCAGAGTAAAATTCTGAAAAGTTCACTGACAAAAGGTGGGCATAGATATGCAACTAAAAATGGAAATAAAGTGTGCTAAGCTCAACCACAGAAGAACTCACAAGTTACAGAGCCTATGTTCCAGATTCTGAATGCTGAGTTGCTTTTGTTTAGTGAGTACTCTTCGGCAGAAGAGGATTTAGAGAAATGTAAAGTAAGCCTTCTCTCCTTCAGTGTATATTCTACTTGAAGCAAAAGGTCATGTACATATGACATGTCCAGTATTTATCTGGCCTCCTAATAATATTAGGTTGGTGCAAAAGCACTTGTGGGTTTTGCACGGGCTTTGTTCCTTTTGTTCTCCATGGTATTGTCAACACCCAGAATAGCAAATGGCACAGGATTGCTGCTCAGTGTTTTGAGAATGATGGAGAACAAGCAGAAATAAGTCTTTTAGGAAATGTGCCATTCTGGTTGGAATTTTTGACACATATTCCCTCTCTTAAAAGTTCATTTTGACATATTTATTTTTAACATCTTTTTCTCACCTTCAGGCCCTGACTTTAATTATCTATCTTGTGCCTCTATGGGCAAAGGCTATAAAAGATAGATGGTATTAGGATAAGAAGAGGTCTTCACCGAGAAGTTTGTCTTGGAATTTGGCTTCAGTAAGGAGAAGCACGATACCCTTCCAATATGAGGTTTTAAGAATCTGACAGATATTCAGTCTTTTGGCTTAATCTTGTGTAATGAGTCCCCAAGTCTTGGGAGTCAGACAATTTTATATATATATATGACATATATATGACAATCAATGGCTGTGTGTGTGAAAAAAAAATATATATATATATTCTATTTCCATTACGTGGACAATTTACCTAATCTTTCTAAGCCACAATTTCTTCATTTGAAAAATGGAGAGATTAACAATGTCCATCTCATAGAGCTGTTATGCCAATTAGGTCTACACTATGGCAAATATGAATAGACCACACGCCCTTCAAGGAAGCACTTGCTGACCAGCTGCAGGAGGGCAGACAGCAGCTGCTATAGCTGGTAATTATCTCTGAGTTAGCCTCAGCTGCAGAGAGCCCCTCCCTTAAGGTCAGGCCCTTCCTGGGGCAGCCTACCCAATAGCTGAGTGAGACAGAGTGCACGAGGGTGTGGCATTCCAGTTTCACACAGTACCTCCTGGTAGTCAATACGCCGTTCACAACTCCCCAGCAAGTTGGCTGAGAATTTTTCGAGCCTGAATCACAGTTTTTCTTCCTCTGCCCATTCCTGCTTCCTCCTCCTTCCTTTCACTTTGTTATTCCCTAATAAACATCTCACACCCCAAACTCCATTTCACCATCTGTTCTGAAGAAACCAACCTGGAACATATGCCAACTGCTCCGAACAGCACATGGATCTTAAGCATTGAAAAAAATTAGTCAGTATTACTGCTACTATTATTAATAATGGCCCTACTGATGAGAAGAGCAAAAGTGCATGCCTGTTTTCAATATGGTTTTCTGCAATTGTGTTGAGATTATTATTTTTCAGTGGAGTTTCCAGGACTTTTAAATCTAATCTTCTCTCTTGTTTTCTCTAAGGGTGAATGCAGATTCTTTCATTTTACATTGTGAGCGACTACTATGAGCCAGGCTCTGAGCTAAATGCTAGGAATGAGAATGCATCCAGCCTTGCAAGAGCATTTTAATTGCTGTCAACTAAACACAAAAGTGAAGGGGACATTTACTGCCCGCCCACCAAGTGATATTGTCAATATGTAACTGTTTATCCCTGAAACAGGGGTCCTGGTAAGGAAGAGAACGGATGAGACAGAGTATTTTATTCTTTTATTGGCAGAAAGGGAAAAGTTACAGTCAGCCCAGATAGGTGCATCTTTTACTATTTCTATCAGTTTTCTCTCATGCTTATGATGATGGAAATGCATAGCTCACTGAGTGGATGGAAATTCTGGCTCCAAATATGACCAAAACCAATGAACAGTAACATGGAAGTAGTCAAGAATACACAAAACATAATGGAGAGAAACACTTTAAAGCAACCAGTTATTTTATTCAATCATTTCCTGGATGCAAAGCCCAGCTGTGATGCTGGAGGTAAGAGACACAGAAATAATTAAAGCAGTCCTTAGCCTCAAGAACTAAAGATCTGTGAGTAAAGACTAAGACCTATGCAGACTGGCAATATAGAACGTAGAGTATTCCGGCTGGGCGTTGTGGCTCACACCTATAATCCCAGTACTTCGGGAGACCAAGGGGGGATGATTGCTTGAGCCCAGGCAACATAGTGAAACTTCATCTCTATGAAAAATATGCAAAAATTAGCCAGACATGATGGCATACACCTCCCAACTACTTGGGAGGCTGAGGCAAGAGGGTCCCTTGAACCCAGGAGATCAAGGCTACAATGAGCCATGATCACACCACTTCACTCCAGCCTGGGCAACAGAGTGAGACTCTGTCTATAAAAAATATGATAATAATAATAAAAAGAGTATTCTAAGAGTGATTGTGTAAGAACACTATAAATGATGAATATAGGGTAAGTATGTATTTTCTCAAAAAATTATACAGAAAGAAGGGATTTGCCTTATATTTTAGTTCTTACCAAGTCTCTCATCACAGGATGTGCACTCAAATTGTTTAATTTGAAGAGTGAATTGCTGAATCAGATTAACCTCAACAATGCTGGTTTAGGATAATTATGGAGGTCACCTAGTTTTTGTAAAATGAAAAGTGAAAGAGATTTAAAACAGATTTAGAAACTATTACTGGGTGTATAACCTCGTGAATCGAAGAGTCAGATTATTTGTAAACACAGCTTTGAAGGATCATCTTAGAAAGCAATTCAGAACTTTCATGTCAGCAGAGCAGACACTAGATAAACAACACTGCTGAATGAAACAAGTAAAAAGCTGGATTAGAAACATAAAAATGTCTGTTTAAGTGCTTTGCTGGGTTACAGTCGAAAGAAGGATTCTCCAGAGGCCAAGAACAGAAAATCGTGGTTCCAGGGGAAACATTTTTCTGATATTAGAGACCTTGAACTTTGGCACATACAGCTGCTCAGAGTGCAGGCCAGAAGGTTGGGGGCGCAGAGAGGTGCTAATTTCATATTCCCATATAACACTGAAACCCAAACAGACTATACCCTCCATGCAAGGAGCAAGGAGAAATAAATCTAATGTACCGAGAGGAACCAGAAGAAAACAGCTCTGGGCAAAGGCAGAGAAAAAAAAAAAACTCCCTGAAGAATTTGTAACACAAACTAGACTTCACCTGCCTGGGTTTGCAGTCTGAATTCTACTTGTATGATTCCGAAATACTGCCAGAATAAAATTTACTATAAAGTAGATCAGGATAATTTAAAGTTATGTTTTTTCATACATGGTACTACAACAATTTTTAAAAACCATTATTTCTTTATTACACAGGTACACTTAACTATCATATATGAAATATATATATATAAAAGATATGTGAACAATTATCAACAAATTCTACATATCCATCTGAATTAATAAGGAATCATACACAGTTTTAAGGACAGCCAACCAAGGATAGCTATGACAGCAAAATGCTTAAAGGCAGCACAATGTGAAGAATGGCTCGTTTTAATTATTAGCTTAACTCTTTCTCTTACTCTGGCTTTCACATGAGAAAAATGAGATAAAGCTTTTAGGGCTATGTTGGAACAAGGTAATATGATGTTCCTTGTTAGTTTGCTAAATTAGTTGCAATCAATGACTTTCTATAATAATATTAATATTGAAACTGATCAGGAATGATATTAGACTTCCCCTGGATACCATGGGCCTAAGTCAAATATTTAACACTGGGAACATCTCAAAAGCCTTTACAAGATAAATAGGCAAGGCCAGGTGCAGTGGTTAACACCGGTAATCCCAGCACTTTGAGAGGCCAAGGTGGGAGATTGCTTCAGCCCAGGAGTTTGAAACCAGCCTAGGCAATATAGAGAGACCCTGTCTCTATTTAAAAAAAAAATTTTTTTTAATTAACCATGAGTAGTGGTGTGCACACACCTGTGGTCTCAGCTACTCAGGAGGCTGGGGTCGAAGGATCACTTGAGCCTGGGAGGTTGAGGCTGCAGTGAACCACGATCACACCACTGCACTCCAGCCTGGGTGACAGAGTGAGACTCTGTTACCAAAAAAAAAAAAAAAAAAAAAAAAGATAAATAGGCAATAGGCAAGAGGAAAAGAAGTTAGATCCTGGTAAGCATTTAGGTCACCAAGGAAAATAAGTAGTATAAAGGGAACAATTATCTTGACATATCCATGTTTCCCTCTGGCAATCAACCTCAGTCTTCCAGATGTTCAAATTTGCTTTATTTGTTGAAACCAATTGAAAGCCATACAGCACATCATTTAAATAGCTGGGCTCCAAATTTCATCCAAATTGATTTTTTTCCCTCTATCCCACTATTTGCCTGCCTTTCAACATTCCTTTTCTGCAGACACTCCTCCTATACATAATTTCAAGTAATTCATGCATCACCATAAATGAACCTATTGACAGAGATGAGGGCAATGCTCGTCAAAGCCTAAATAACTGGTGACTCTATCATGGGAACGAGGCTTGGCAGTCAGGCCAGAACTATGATAAATCTAAAATCAAGATGTCTCAGCATGATTCCCTTCAAACTTTAACAGGTCTGTGTAGTATTTCATTATACATAAAAGGCTCTTATTTGATAAACCAAAACTAATCTCATTTTCCTGATGAATGTCTTCAATAGGAAAAGCTAGAGCCCACTGTCTTAATTTATTTCTAAGGCAGTCTATAAAAAGCAGGAGGATGATTGTTCTCTAACTAAAATCAGACACCTAGCCACACTTACCAAAAATTGGCAAAAAGATTATACTTCATTGAAATTCAGGGAAGAACATGAAAAGAGTGTTCCTTGGAATAGAAAAGCATTTTAGAGAGAACATTCGTTGTCTGACTTCTGGCCTTCTAGCCTTCTGCCTTCGTAACAGGACATCAAATTTTGTAGTCATGAGGTTTGGCTGAAGTTGAACCCTCCAGAGAATTTAAGGGTAGGCCCTAACTGGCTAATGTCAACTGGTATATCTTTCTCCCAGACAGAGTGAATGGTTTTTTAGAGGAATTCTGGTAAAGGAGTGTTCTCTTTGGTCCATGGAAGCTATCAAGAGAATACTTTCTCCTCTCTACTAAAACAAAAGTGGGGCCCCTGTTACTGCCACCAGCTTTGTGTGACCATGATGGATGTCAATCTTTAAATGAAACTGATCCTGGGAAAAACAATGTGGAGCGACAAAAAGAAACTGGGCCTCTAGTGATATGGTTGATCCACTAGATCAATTTATACTTGAAGCCTAACCAATCACTGAATTTTTCAGTTAAGTAAGCCGGTAAGTTCCTCTTATTGTTTAAGTAAGTCTAAGTTGATTTTCCTGCTACTAGTTAATTAATAATGAAGGCTGGAACAATATAAAAAGATAGGCATATCTTTTTTAAAAGGATGATTTTAAAAAACCAGATTTGAATAAAGTATCCAGATATGTCAGAGATTCTCAGCTTAGACAGTGTAAGGTATCTTACTCAACAAGAAACTCTGGCCTGATTATTTAGTAAAGTTGAATCTATTACAATAAAAAGATTTTTAACACTAACATGTAGAAAAATCTATTGTTACTAGCACAGTGGCAAATTTTAAAACACTTTACCATGAAAAGAGAGCTAAGGCTAATACCTCAGTTCATTCTTATGCATAGGCTGTGAAGAAAAAGCAAAAAAGAACAAGTGTATAATTTCCTCCATCATCTCCATGGCAATTTTCAGCCTCCGTCATGAAATGTTTAATCCAAGAACCTTGTTTGTTTGCTTGTTTGTTTTAAGGAGACAGATGGGAAATCACAGAGACAGTCTTTGGACATCCAAGATAAAATAAATAACTTTTTTTCAGTTATCCATTTTCCTACTGAATGCCACCAAAAAAGTAATACATTTAGAGGCTTTGTGGCCAGGTGTGGTGGCTCACCTGTAACCCCAGTGCATTGGGAGGCAAAGGTTGGGGGACGGCTTGAGGCCAGGAGTTCAAGAGCAGCCTGGATAACATAGCGAGACCCTAACTCTACAAAAATATTTTTAAAATCAGCTGGGCATGGTGGCACACACTTGTAATCCCAGCTACTCAGAATGGTGAGGTGAGAGGATCACTTGAGACCAGGAGTTCAAGGTAAGTCATGATTGCACCACTGCACTCCAGCCTGTGCTACAGAGCAAGACCCTGTCTTTAAAAAAAAAAAAAAAGAAAAGAAAAAGAAGAGGATTTTTGGTGTATTGTTCAGCTCTTGGTGTGTCTAGCCAGTGGGTCTACTACCTGTCCTCCTTTTCTCCATCCACGTTATTACAACATTGGGTTCCTGGCAGCCAATATTAGTTAACAGGCCCCTGTTTACTGGCTTCAGTTTATTGGACCAAGAATGAATGCTCCTTCCATTAAGACAAACAATCTCTTTTCTAGAAATCTGGATTTAGAACCAAGAGAGTGTTAAGTTAATTAGTCCCCTGTGGCTGGACCAGGGATATATAAAAGCAGTAGGATTTAGTGGTCATTCTTAACTATGTAGACTAGAAATTTAAAAAATAAATTCTTCAGTGATAGAAGAAGAATTCAAAGGACTAACAGTTATTGAGTGCTTACTGAATAGCAGGCTGGGATAAGTCCTTTATGTGCATTAACTGCTTAATGCGCAGAACCACCTATGAGGAAGCACTGCTATTATAACTGTTTTAGTTATACTGAGTGGTTAAGCAAATTATCCAAGGTCAAAGGACTAGTAAGCGTGAGAGCAAAGATTCAAATCCAGACTATCTGACTTCAGCCCACTTGCTCTAAACCACCAAGCCTCATCCCTGTTAACATTCTGTGCCCAAAATTCAGATGTCTCTTTCTCTTTGAATCGTATGAAACGATCCAGTATTTCTATAATAAAATTTCCCTTTTAGCTTTATATAAGTTGGTTTCTGTTTCTTGCTAGCAAAAATGTCTTAAGGAGCACATTACTGACAACTGGGGATCAACATTTATAGTTCCCAGGAACTCTATAAGCAGTGAGTAAATGGATAAATGAACACCACTAAGCCCCCTCTACAATGGGCTACTGGGCATCTTAATTCACAACAAGCTCAGACTCAGAGTCGCTGAGCAATGCATCTTATTTGTGCCCTGTACGCAGCAGATGTTCCGTTCCTGGGCATTTTTGTAGTAGGTGGATAATTTTCTGGAACTGGAACATGTTCTTGAGACGAAGAGCAAATAATGCCCTCCTCTGCAATCTTGGCATTTTGAAGGACAGATGTATGACTCAGTGAGTAATTAGAATCCAGGGGAAAATTGCATTGAGATTGAATTTTTGAAAAACAAAGCTATATTACTTATGGCAAGAATAACTCAAGGCTAAGAATCGCCATTTCAAAGCCAACCAAATCTGAATTTGAATCCCGGCCACCTGCACCCTTAGCAGTTTGTGACACTGGGCAAGTTTCTTAATGTTTCCCTTTCTAAGTTTTATGAATCTTTAAAATATGACTTTGGTGGAAGTAGTGAATAGAATGGTGGTTACCAGAGGTTGGGAAGGGTAATGAAGAAGGAATGATAAAGAGGAGTTGGTAATTGGGTACAAAAATAGAGGGAAATAGAAGGAATAAGATATAATTTTCAGGAGCACAATAGGTAGACTATAGCTAACAATTGTATATTTTGAAATAAGTGTAGATTTGTAGTGTTCTCAACACAAAGAAATAAATGATAAATATTTGAGGTGATGTATATCCTAATTACCCAGATTTGATTATTACATATTGTATGCTTGTATCAAAATATCACATAGACCCATAAATGTGTAAAACTATTATGTATCCATAAAAATTAAAAATTGAAATAATAAAATAAAAATAAAGGCTGGGTACAGTGGCTCACGCCTCTAATCCCAGCACTTTGGGAGGCCAAGGCAGGCAGGTCATGAGGTCAGGAGATCGAGACCATCCTGGCCAACATGGTGGAACCCCATCTCTACTAAAAATACAAAAATTAGCTGGGAGTGGTGGCACGCACCTGTAATCCCACCTACTTGGGAGACTGAGGCAGGAGAATCTCTTGAACCCAGGAGGCAGAGGCTGCAGTGAGCCAAGATCGCACCACTGCACTCCGGCCCCAGCAACAGAGTGAGACTCTGTCTCAAAAAATAAATAAACAAAATAAAATACTACTTTGGGAATTTTTTAAGTACCTCAAGAAAGTACAAAGAAGGGTTGGGTGCAGAAGCTCAAACTTGTAATCCCAACACTTTGTGAGGCCTCAGGAAAGGATCACTTGAGGCCAGGAGTTCAATGCCAGCCTGAGCAACATAGTGAAACCCTCTTCTCTAAAGAAATTGGTTTAATTAGTTGGGCGTAGCGGTCCACACTTGTAGTGCCAGCTAATCCCAGAGGCTGAGGCAGGAGGACTGAATGAGCCCAGAAGTTCAAGGCTATGATCGTGCCTCTGCACTCCAGCCTAGGTGGACAGAGCGAGATCTTGACTAGGAAAAACACAAAACAAAACAGAAAGAAAGTACAAAGAAGGGAATATCAATTAACTATGTTTTGCAAACAATTAATTATCATGCCATCTTGGCTTGTTTGCTTGTTAGGCTAGTCGGTTCATATTTCTTAAAATCACACACTGATGTTCATAAAAGTGATATAAATTTATTATTTTTTTTAAAATCCAACCAATGCAGAAAGGCAAGAGGAAAGCTTATTTTAATGACCCAAATTCCACCACCCAGAAATTACTATTATTTGTATTAGACAAACATTAATACAGAAAGTTTCTATATATATACAGATAGTTGGTTACATAGACAAATTGTTTGGTAAATAAATTAGATGAATAGAAATACTTCACCAAAATCAGATTTATTTAAGATGGTTTTTAAAAATAACAAATTTACTTCTACTTGACTTTAATTTTTACAAAATAAGCTGAAGAGACACTAAGGGCATTATTTCTGAAATTTTTAACTTCTAATTTTCTATGCTTAAGTTCTAGCTGATACTTATGCAAATATTCCCATATACTCATCCCAACATCGGTGTCTCCTATACTTCAGAAGAAGGGAGACCCTTCAGATTATCCCATATTTTGTTGTGGTGTTGGTGGTGGTGGTAAAATACACATAACATAAAATTCATCATTTTAAACATTTTAAAGTTTACAATTCAGTGGCATTTAATACACTTACAATGTTGTGCCACAACCACCTCAATCTAGGTCCAAAACATTTCATGGCCTCCAAGGAAAATCCTACACCCATTAAGCACGCATCCCCCCTTGTTCCTCCCTCCAGTCCCTGGCAAACACTCATCTGCTTCCAATGTCTATGGATTTGCCTATAATGGGCATTTCATATCAATGAAATTCTACAATACGTAACCTTTTTTGTCTAGCTTCTTTTGCTTAGCATGCTTCTAAAGTTTAGCCATGTGGTAGCCTGTATCAGTACTTCATTCCTTTTTTGGCTAGATAGTATTCCATTGCATGGATACGCCACGTTTTGTTGATCCACTCATCAGTTGATGGACATTTGCATTGTTTCCACCTTTTAGCTATTGTGAATAACGCTGCTATGAATGTTTACATATAAAATTTTGTTGAAAGACCTGTTTTCAATTCTTTTGGAACAGGCATATCTCAGAGATATCGTAGATTTGATTCCAGACCACCACAGTAAAGAGAATATAGTAATAAAGTGAGTCACACACATATTTTTTGTTACCCAATACATATGAAAGTTATATTTACACTATCTTGTTGTCTAGTAAGTGTGCAATAGCATTGTGTCTAAAATAACAATACATACACCTTAATTAAAATATACTTTGGCAGGGCCCGGTGGCTCATGCCTGTAATCCCAGCACTTTGGAAGGCCAAGGTGGGCAGATTGCTTGAGCTCAAGGGTTCAAGACCAGCCTGGGCAACATGATGAAACCCCGTCTCCACAAAAATTAGCTAGGCATGGTGGCACACACCTGTGGTCCCAGCTACTGAGGAGTAAGGAGGCTGAAGTGGAAGTATTGCTTTAGCCTAGGAAGTTGAGGCTGCAGTGAGCTGAGATCACATATTCCAGCCTGGGTGACAAAGTGAGACACTGTCTTTAAACAAAATGGCTGGACGCAGTGGCTTGTGCCTGTAATCCCAACACTTTGGGAGGCCGAGGCAGGCAGATCACCTGAGGTCAGGAGTTCGAGACTAGCCCGGCCAAAATGGTAAAACCCTGTCTCTACTAAAAATACAAAAATTAGCCGGGTGTGGTGGCACGGACGTGTAATCCCAGCTACTCGAGAGGATGAGGCAGAAGGATCACTTGAACCTGGGAGGCGGTAGTTGCAGTGAACTAAGATCACGCCATTGCACTTCAGCCTAGGCGACAAGAACAAAACTCCATCTCAAAAAAATTTTAAAAAAATTTTAAAAGCTTTATTTCTAAAAAAATGCTAACAAAAATTCTGAGCCCTCAGGAAGTTGTAATCTTTTTACTGGTGAAGGGTCTTGCCTCGGTGCTGATGGGTGCTGACTGATAAGGCTGGTGGTTGCTGAAGGTTGTCATGGTTGTGGCAACATCTTAAAACAACAGTGAAGTGGACTCCTGACAAAGGATTTCTCTGTAGCATGCAATGCCGTTTGGATAGCATTTTACCCACAGCAAAACTTCTTTCAAATTTGGAGGAAATCCTCTCGAATCCTGCCACTTACATCAATTATGTTTATGTAATATTCAAAATCCTTTGTTGTCATTTCAATGGTGTTCTTTACCAGGAGTTGATTCCATCTTAAGAAACCACTTTCTTTGCTCACCCAAGAAGTAACTCCTTGTCCGTTCAAATTTTGTCATGAGCTGACAGCAGTTCAGTCCCATCCTCAGGCTCCACTTCTAATTCTAATTCTCTTGCTATTTCCACCACAACTGCAGTTACTTCCTCCACCGAAGTCTTTATCCTCTCCAAATCATTAATGAGTGTTGGAATCAACTTCTTTCAAACTTCCATTCATGTTGATATTTTGACCTCCTCTCTTGAATCACAAATGTTCTTAATGGCATCTAGTATGGTTAATCTTTTCCAGAAGGGTTTCAATTGACTCTGTCTAGATGCATCAAAGGAATCAGTATCCATGGCAGCTATAGTCTCACAAAACATATTTCTTAAATAATAAGACTTGAAAGTTGAAATTATTTCTTGATTCATGCGCTGCAGAATGAATGCTGTGTTAGCAGACGCGAGAACAACATTCGTCTCCTTGTATATCTCCATCAGAGCTCCAGGTTCATTGTCAATGGCAATAATATTTTGAACAATATATTTTTTTCTTAGGTCTCAATAGTGGGCTTAAAATGTTCAGTAAATCATGCTGTAAACAGATATGTGTCATCCAGGCTTTGATGTTCCATTTCTAGAGCCCAGGCAATTGATTGCACAGCATTCTCAAGGACCTAGGGTTTTGGGAATGGCCAATGAGCACTGGCTTCCACTTAAAGTCATCAGCTGCATTAGTTCCTAACAAGAGAGACAGCCTGTCCTTTGATGCTTTGAAACCAGGCTTTGACTTCCTCTCGCTAGGCAGAAAAGTCCTAGATAGCATCTTCTTCCAATAGAAGACTGCTTTTATCTACATTGAAAACAGGTTTAGTGTAGCCACCTTCATCGATGATCTTAGCTAGATCTTCAGAATAACTTGCTGCAGCTTCTCTATCAGCACTTTCTGCTTCACCTTGCACTTTTATGTTATGGAGACAGCGTCAGTCCTTAAACCTTACGAATCAACCCCTGCTTGCTTCACACTTTTCTTCTGCACCTTCCTCACCTATCTTGGCCTTCATACAATTGAAGATAATTGGACTGGGCACAGTGGCTCACGCCTATAATCCCAACAGTTTGGGAGGTCGAGGCGGGCAGATCACTTGAGGCCAGGAATTCGAGACCAGCCTGGCCAACATGGCAAAACCCTGTCTCTACTAAAAAATACAAAAAATTAACCGGGCACAGTGGCACATGCCTGTAATCCCAGCCACGCAGGAGGCTGAGGCACAAGAAGTGCTTCAACCCAGGAGGCAGAGGTTGCAGTGAGCCAAGATTGTGCCACTACACTCCAGCCTAGGCCAACAGAACAGGACTCTGCCCCTCCCCCACCAAAGAAAAACGAAGAAGCGAATTGGGACCTTGCTCTGGATTAGGCTTTAGCTTAAGGAAACATCGTGACTTTTTGATCTTCCATCTAGACCACTCAAACTTTCTCCCTATCAGCACTGTTCACTGCAGTAGCACTTTTAATTTCCTTCAAGAACTTTTCCCACACAATAATAGTGGGAGACTAACATCACATTGTCAATACTAGACAGATCAACGAGACAGAAAATTAACAAGGATATTCAGGACTTGAACTCAGACCCGGAACAAGTAAACTTAATCAACATTTATAGAACTCTCCACTTCAAATACATAAAACATACATTCTTATCAGTACCACCTCACACCTATTCCAAAAGTGACTACATAATTGGAAGTAAATCACTCCTCAGTAATTGCATAGCATTTCATAGGTTTAAATGAAATATTCGTTGGCTGCTTGTTTGTTATTTTCTTCCCTTATTCCTTCCTGTCTCCATTGTTAAGCACAATTATTGGCATAAAAGAGGTTTTCAATTCCCATTTTTAGACTGCGTTCTAGCCTGGGCAATAAAGCAATACTCCTGTTCTCTCTCCCTCTTTCTCTTCCTTTTTCTTCCTCTCCTTTATTCTTTTTTTTTTCTTTCTCTCTTTCTTTATTCAAAAAAAAAAAATAACTTTTCCTTTGCATTCTCAACTTGACTAACTGTTTGGCACAAGAGGCCTAGATTTTAGCCTATCTCAGCTTTTTCTTTTTCTTTTTTTTTTTCTTGAGACAGGGTCTCACTCTGTCACCCAGCTTAGAGTGCAGAGGTACGATCACAGTTCACTGCCCTCCTGAACTCATGGGCTCAAGTGACCCTCCTTCCTTGGACTCTAGTAGCCAGGACCACAAGCACGAGCCACCATATCCAGTTAATTTTTAACTTTTTTGTGGAGTTGGGATCTTGCTATGTTGCCCAGCCTGGTCTCAAACTCCTGGCCTCAAGTGATCCTCCCACCTCAGCTTTCCAAAGCACTAGGATTACAGGCATGAGCCACTGTGCTTGGCCTGTCTCAGCTCTTGACATGCCTTCTTCACTCACCTTAATCATTTCTAGTTTTAATTAAAGTAAGAGACACACAACTGTCCCTTTCACTTCAACACTTAGAGGCCATTATCAGGTTATTGAGTGGTCTAATTTCAATGTTGTTGTGTCTCAGGGAACAGGGAGGTTCAAAGAGAGAGAGACACAGAGAGAGAGGAAGAGAGAGACAGAAGAATGGCCTGTCAGTGGAGTAGTCAGAACACCACGTTTATGGATTAAGTTTGTCGCCTAATATGGGCGCAGTTTGTGGAACCTCAGAACAATTCCAATACTAACATCAAAGATGAATTGTCACAGAGCACCATAACAGATATGGTCATAATAAAAACGTTTGAAATATTGCCAGAATTACCAAAATATGACGCAGAGACACAAAGTGAGCACAGGCTGTTGAAAAAAATGGTGCTAACGAACTCAGTCAACACAGGGTTGCCTCAAACGTTCAATCTTAAAAAATGCAGTGTCTGTGAGGCATGATAAAGGGAAGGGAAAAAAAGAAAAACCCCAAGGTATGCATGTATGTACCTCAGAGTGGAATTGTTAGGTCTTATGGTAATTCTGTGTTTAACTTGTTTTCTATAGCAGCAACACCATTTTATACCTCATGTTTTGAATTTCATTACTCATTTATACCATCAAGGGCCTTCTTTTGAAAGAGGTTAAAAATCCTAAGTCAATTCCATTACCCTTATAACCATAGTCTGCCCCATTGCTTTGTATTTTATTGAATGGATGCAGTCATAGTCATGTAGGCAATTCTTAATCAAATGCGTGACTCTTTCTCTACTTAATAGCCTACCCGAGGCACACATTGCCAATTGATCAGCCTTCTCTCTAACCTGGAAATGGCTTCACAATTTCAACTTAGTACACTACCAATCAGTCCAAGAGCAAACATAAAAATTGAACCTTTTGGCTGGGTGTGGTAGCTCACGCCTGTAATCCCAGCACTTTGGGAGGCCGAGGTGGGCCAATCGCCTGAGGTCAGGAGTTCAAGATCAGCCTGGCCAACATGGCGAAAACCCACCTCTACTAAAAATGCAAAAAAAAAAAAAATTGTCCAGGTGTGGTGGTGGGCTCCTGTAATCTGAGATACTCGGGAGGCTGAAGCAGGAGGATGGCTTGAACCCAGGAGGCAGAGGTTGCAGTGAGCAGAGATCACGCCACTGCACTCCAGCCTGGGCCACAAGAGCGAAAGTCCATCTCAAAAAAAAAAATTTTTTAATCGAAACTTTTGTCCTCCTTGCTGTGCCTCCTCTCATCCCCATTTTGTTCAGGCCATCCTGCTTACTTGGACAACCCTATCCATTTCCTTGGAGTTTCTGATGGCTGTTGTTTCTAAGACCCAGGTCAGACTTCACCATTTTCATGGGTACTCCAGGCCTCTCACTAGGCACTCCCAGAGCCACCCTATTGTCTCTACCCTTTAGTTTCTGCCCATTTTGTATCTCTCAGTGTTATAGATTTTGTTCATGCATGTAGATATTCTCTCCACAACTCAATATTCTCCTTGAGTATAGTGAGTGGGAGGCAGGAAGCAGAGTGAGCAGGAACTGGGCTGTACAAGTCAGATGCAGGCCTGAGTTCACACTCCATTTAGCCATGGGACAGGCCAGCTGCCTTACCTCCCAGGGATGTCTCCATTTCCTCTTCTATAACATGGGGAAAATTCTGGCATTGCAGGTTATGATCATGAGAGGTGATTCCTATAAAGCTCGTAGGAGGTCACTGGCTAATTGCAAAGATGCAGAGCAACACAGCCTCATTTTCACATCTTTTCTATCTCTCATGCATCACTGGCAAGCACTGCACATCACAGGAGCTCAGACAATATCAGCAGATTGTTGTGCTCATCCCACACTTACCCATAAGCCTTGGGCAAAGGGTGAGAAGGATGAGAGCCAGCCAGAGCCTTTTTTTCTGTTGTATTTGTTAGTATTTTGTGCTTACGATATATTCATTTTCTTATCTATTTACACCCACCACTTTCCAAAAAGTTGATGAGACATAAATATCCTCTTGTCTAGATAGGTTTTTCCCCAAAAAGCCTCCTCAAAATAGTCATGGACACAGAAAAAATGCTAGAAGGTCTGTTTTACAACCCAATGTGTTGATAGGTAATAATTCAACTGGACAAATATTAGTTCCCATGTACTAAATGGGCACTGAATGGCAGGCACTGACTGCATTTCACATGGTTCCCCTTGGATCCTTGCCACAACCTTGAATCGGGATGCACTATTCTCCTTTTCCAGTGAGAAAACTGAGGGTGAGCATTGGTCCTATGGCTTCTAGCAAGAGGCCGAGACAGAATCTGAGCCCAACGTCTGCCTGGCTGCTGAGCCCATGCTCTTAACTCCTACACTATACTCTCTTCAGCCCTCAACTGAACTTCCAGAAGGAGCTGTTTTGAAGCATACAGTATTTTTGCCCCATCAAGTATGATCAAACTGAGTAAAGAGGATAAGCTTCAGAGAAAATGGCTTCAGCATAAGCTTCATAAGGAATAGGTGAAATGAAACGCCATAAATTCTAATACACTCAAATCATGAGCGTCACCAGAAGTTACGTGGCACCAATCAGATCACATTATCCCTAAATATATAACAAATGACTTAACAGCTTTTGGGTCCATCTCCTGCCAACGTGTTTCAACATTAATAAAACCTGGTGTGACTTTTGTACAGGCTTTTGGTCATTTAGCCAATATTCGTGGGCCACTACTGTGTGCTGTGCACCGTGCTTGGGGTGTGATCCTTTTGAATCTGTTGGGAGAGATTTTATTCCATGGATATAACTATCAGATGTGTCGTATGTTTCAGGAGAACCATTGAACTTGCTGTAGACATCGCTCTGTTCTTCTGGATAGACCTATTAATTAGATACTGGGAATGAGGTTAAAGAGCAGCTTGAGTTTTTATTAAAAACTGTGTCAGTACTCCATCAAGATCATTATCATTTGATAAATTCTTATCACTTTTCTAATGTAAAAATTAAATGTTATTTAAGCCTAATGATTTTACATATTTTTTAAAAAAATCAAGTCCATGGAACAACTCAAGCATATTATCAGAATGAGACCACTCACATTGAACATTCTTTTTTTTTTTCTTTTTTTGAGATGGAGCCTTGCTCTATTCCAGGCTGAAGCACAATGGCGCAGTCTTGACTCACTACAACCTCCGCCTCCCAGGCTAAATTGATTCTCCTGCCTCAGCCTCCTGGGTAGCTGGGATTACAGGCACCTGTCACCACACACAGCTAATTTTTACATTTTTTAATTAGAGACAGAGTTTCACCATGGTGGCCAGGCTGGTCTCAAACTCCTGACCTCAAATGATCTACTCGCCTCAGCCTCCCAAAGCACTGGGATTACAGGTGTGAGCTACGGCGCCCAGTCACACTGCACATTCTTCTACCCTTACTGTGGTAGTTAGAATAATGGCCCCCAAAGATGTCGACATTCTAATCCCTGGAACATGTGAAGGTACTTTGCAGATGTGATTAAGGATCTTGAGAAGGGAGATGATCCTGGATTTTCCAGGTAGGCCCAATATAATCACAAGCGTCCTCATTAAGAAAGAGGCAAGCAGGTGAAAGAGAGAGGGAGATGTGATAAGAGAAACAGACGTTGAAGTAATGCAAGGCCGAAAGCTAAGGAATGCCAGCAGCCTCTAGACGCTAGAAAAAGCAAGGAAATACAATCTCTTCTCTAAAGCCTCCGGAAGGAGTGCATCCCTACCACACTTAGACTCCAGCTCACTAAGACTGGTTTTGGACCTCCAGAACTGTGAGTTACTGCTTATATTTTTAAGCCATTAAATTTGTTATAACTTATTACAGCAGCAGTAAGAAATGTACAGACAGACCTGATGGTCAGATGTTAAATTTCCTCTGAATGTAATTATTTAAAAAAATGGGGGACAGAGGCAGGGGCAGGGGTGTCTTTTCTTACTAGTCTTTTTACAAGCTCTAGAAAGCTAAACCGGCCTGGCGCCGTGGCTCACGCCTGTAATCCCAACACTTTGGGAAGGCAAAGCAAGAGGATCACTTGAGTCCAAGAGCTTGAGACCAGCCTGGGCAACATACAGGGACCCTGTCTCTGCACAAAAATAAAAAATTAGTCAGCTATGGTGGCTCATGCTCCTAGAGCCAGCTACTCAAGGGGCTGAGGTGAGAGAATTCTTGAGCCCAGGAGGCTGAGGCTGCAGTGATCTGTGACTGCACCACTCTACATCAGCCTGGGCAATGGAGTGAGACCCTGTATCAAAAAGAAAAAAAAAAAAAAAGAAAGAAAGCTAAACATAGTTTGGCTCTTGTGAAAGTATATTAAAAAAATGACAGAATGGTACAATATGACTGGGCGTGGTGGCTCACAACTGTAATCCCAGCACTTAGGGAGGCGGAGGCAGGCGGATCACCTGAGGTCAGGAGATTGAGACCATCCTGGCCAACATGGTGGTCTCTACTAAAAATACAAAAAAAAATTAGCTGGGCACGGTGGTGTGTGCCTGTAATCCCAGCTACTCGAGAGGCTGAGGCAGGAGAATTGCTTGAACCAGGGAGTCAGAGGTTGCAGTGAGCCAAGATTGTGCCACTGCACCCCAGCCTGGTGACAGAGCAAGACTCTGTCTCGAAAAATAAAAATAAAAAAGAATGGTACAATATGCAGTTTGACTTTTCTAAGAGGTAAGGGCAACTTCTAGAAAATGTGGAAAATACTAAGGAATGAGGTTAAAGAAGAACTTGATCTTTCATTGAAAACTCTATCACTACTCCATCAGTGATTATCATTTAGTTAATTCTTACCACTTTTCTAATGGAAAAATTAAACGTCATTTAAGCCTAAGGATTTTACAAAGAACTGTTGTAAGTATAACCCACAAAAAAATCTACACACAACCCTACCATGTGGCCCACTTTGGACACAAAATCACATCATAAAAACAGCAAACTGACCAGACACAGTGGCTCACGCCTGCAATCTCAGCACTTTGGGAGGCCGAGGCAGGCGGATCACGAGGTCAGGAGTTCAAGACTAGACTGGCCAACATAGTGAAACCCCATCTCTACTAAAAAATACAAAAATTAGCTGGGCATACTGGCTCATGTCTGTAATCCCAGCTACTTGGGCGGCTGAAGTAGGAGAATTGCTTGAACCGGGACCCAGGAGGCGGAGGTTGCAGTGAGCCGAGATCATGCCACTGCACTCCAGCCTGGACTACAGAATGAGACTCCATCCCCTACCAAAAAAAAGAAAGAAAAACAAACCAATAGAAAAGCACAGTTCAGAACAACTCAAATCTTGATGTAAATGTTCAAGAAAATTGTAAGAGGGAATATTCACTCTTAATAGATAACTTCTTGAAAATTATTTTGGGACTCTTTCTGAATTGTTGCAGAAATTCCCCTTTTTTTCTCTCCCAAAAATGGTCCTAAACATCCAGCTCTATCACCTCTCTAATCTCACTTCCCTGTCCGCTCCAAGCCTCAGCCTTTTAACATATATCCACGATTCCCAAGTGGAGGCCAGGGATGCCACTAAACATACAACAATACACAGGCCAGCCCCGAGCCAAAGTACTGTTTGTGCAAAATGTCCAAGCGTTGAACTGTGGATCAACTGAAGTACTACATCTCTTGATTTTGTTTACAACAAAGGTAGTTCCCTGAGTAATAAGTCAACAGGACTCCGCCCTTAGAAATGAGAGGAGGGAAAACACTTGCAATCTCTTATGATTTGACAAATTTTCTTTTATTCCTATGCCATCAGAATTAAATACAATAACATATACAAAGTGCCCAGTGTGGTTGCTCAAACCACGGGTGCTAAAGGATGCTCAAAAAATACTAGCTCTCATTCCTTTTTCTAGAAGGAACTGAAGAATCCAATTTAATCTTAATACAGTGTCCCTAAGATAATAGCATCTCTCCCTCCTGTGGCCTCCCACCCATAACTGCCTCAAAGTTTTGGATAATTATAAAAACTGATCACCTGCCATAAGGGAGTAGTACATTCCCCAGGAGAATTAGATTCTGGAAATAAGAACATCAGAGAAAGAACAAAGTGGATTATCGAAACCCAGCATTTGATTGCTGAATACCAAAGGTCTCAATTAATATGTTTCGATACTCAAACAAAACTTTTGTTGGGTAGCATTCACAATGAGTAAGCAAGGAAATGACTTCTCCCTGTTTTCAAAAATGCCTCATTTTTACTGTGATGATTGTGAAGCCCTTTGCATTTTGGTCGAATATATAAAATTTCAATTTCTCAGCACATATGTCTTTTAAACTGTAGTGTAATATAAATAACAGCATTTATCATTTTGACCATTTTTAGGTGTACAATTTGTTGGCGTTAAATACATTCATGTTGTTGTACAACTGTCATCAATCTCCAGACCTTTTTTCATCTTGCAAATCTGAAACTCTGTACCCATCAAACACAATGATTCCCAATTTCTTCCTTTTCACAGTCCCTGGTAACCACCATTCTACTTTCTGTTTCTCTGAATTTGACTAGTCTAGGTATCTAATATAAAGTGAATTATAAAGTATTTGTCCTTTTGTGACTGGCAGGTTTCACTTATGATGTCTTCAGGGTTCACTCATTTGTAGCATGTGTCAGGATTTATTTCCTTTTTAACACTGAATAATATTCTATTGTGTGGATTGAGCGCATTTTGCTTTTCCCTTGTCAATGGACATTTAGGTTGCTTCCACCTTTTGGCTATTGTGAATAATGCTGCTATGTACATGAGTAGAGCGTATATCATTTTTAAATGCTCAAGTCATGATGTCGAAATATGAACTCACACATATTTACTTTCATTTTGTATAAGCGTAACAGGGAACTCGAATTTTACTCTTACTGGCCTGTGAAAATATACAAGTTAAGATTTCTGAAACAAAATTAAACAACAACAAATGACATTATTATTATAATTACTGTATGGGTTAACATCATGATGCTGTTTAGTCAGCCTAACAACATACAGCTCTAGGCAAGGAACTTCATCTTCCAATCATAGTTTTTATTATTTATGAGTACCTACCATGCACCAGATGTGGAAGTAGGCACTTCATATGTATTAACTCATGAAATGCTCCTAGCAACTATATGAGAGACATATCATTTTCATCCCCGTTGTGCTTAGCCTAGCAGTTGAGGGTAAGTAGTTGAGCCAGATTGCCTAGCTCTTCCACTTACTAGCTATGGGACCTAAGTCAAGTTAATTAACTGTGCATTAATTTCCTCAAGTGTAAAATAGAAATGATAGTACCAGCTTCTGAGAGCTGTTACAAGCATTAAGTGAGATGATGTATGTGAACTCTTGGGACCCTACATGTAGTTAGTATTCATAAATATTGCATATTAATGTTTGCATCTACTTTTCACTCAGTACAATCCTGATGCATTTCATTTCTTCCCCATCCCTAATGGTCATACCTGAAGAGTAAGCTCAGAATTTGAAAACTAATGTTATGTTAGCTTAAACCAAACAAAATTTACTAAGTCACCTTAACTTTCTGAATTATATGAAAATAGTATAATGGCTACATAAAAATTACATTCCAAGTTTGGGATGTTACCCTCCAGTTCTTTTTCCTAGCATGGATAATGACTGAACTGAAATTTGAGGGACTTCAATTTGAGGTCAAGGTCTTCATCAACGTAGCAGATTGGCTTGGACAAGTCACATCACTATTCTGAGGCTCATTTTTCTCCTTAACAGAGCACAGGCATAGGACTCATATCTTTAAATATGGATTGGAGTCTACTGAGTGAGTAAGCTACTATTTGAGAAAACGTATCTACTCCTGCAAATGAGCAATTTCTACAATGCTTCTGTCCAGGGTTAACTCTTTTTTTTTTAATCTCGCCACTCCCCAGACGGAGTCTCACTCACCCAGGCTGGAGTGTGGTGGCAGGATCTTGGCTCACCGCAACCTCCACCTGTCAGGTTCAAGCTATTCTTGTGCCTCAGCCTCAGTAGCTGAGATTACAGGCATGTGCCACCATGGCTGGCTAATTTTTCTGTTTTTAGTAGAGATAGAGTTTCACCATGTTGACCAGGCTGGCCTTGCACTCCTGACCCTAAAGTGATCTGCCTGTCTCAGCCTCCCAAATTGTTGGGATTATAGGTGTGAACCACTGCACTCAGCTCAGAGTTAGCTCTTGATCAAACTTATAAACTGCTTTCTATATCTTCACCCTTAGAAAGCAAGCAGCTGGCATATTGAAGTTTTGCTGACCAAAAGATTATGCACATAGCCTATTACTTTCCAATCTCTAGATTTTTGCATGTGCTGTTTTATCCATATGGCATGTCCTCCCTTCCTGTTGGAACTGTTATCCATACTTCAAGGCCCAGTTCAAATACCATGTTCTGCCATGAAATCTCCTAAGGTCTGGCCAAATGGAAGGTTTTTCCCTCTTCAGTTCCAATAGCATTATTTTATACTTCTTCATTGATCTTTATTACATACTTCTTTGTCTGATTTGCATACTTATGTCTAGAAACCTTTCTTTTTTATGTTTGGAATCCTCAGAGTGTTCATGTGGCATGCTATAGATGTCCAACAAACAGTGATTGGTTGGATATAGACTCCAGCATCAACATGTAGATGACACCTGTGAGATTAAGTCTGATAATTCAATGCATATGCCTTGTTTGTGTCACCTACACCTACCCTCAGAGAAGACAGTGTTGAATATATTTATCTAAACAGACTATTTGTTTTGCCTCACCTTGACACTATCTAAATCTTCTTGGTTAGGAAATGTGAGAATGAGAAACCCAGAAAACGGAATTGGAGCACTTTAAATTTTTCTGGATGGAAAAAGCTTCTTTGTATACTTGATTTGATGCTGTCCTTAATGACCTAATGAAAGGGAAAACCAGCTTCAGCTGAAATGACTTCAGTAGTGTGCTGTGAAGTTTCCAGGAGATAAACAATCAAAAAACAGATTATTTCCAAAGCCATGATGGATAATCTCCATGGGCACTAAACTGGGTCAAATCTCGTCACAAATAAACAACTTTGGGTAGGAATAATGGTTAGAAATACACAAACATGGACCAATACCAATTTGCAACTTCTGTTACGATAAAGTATATGGCCTTTTGGAATTATCAGAGCTATTTTTTAAAGTCCACAAGGTTGTGGATTAAGAATAAAGTATTAGAGAATTGGCAAAATGTAAAATCCATGGGCTGGTGTCCAGAACTAAGGAGTTTACCTTAAATATTGAAAGAAGAAAGCCCTTGGCTCACCTTAGAGAACTGAGTGATGTATGATGTTAAAGGTAGAGAAGCCACATGCAATCAAAGACTAGAATCATCAGAGTCAATGTAAGAAAGATGTTAATAGGCAAGCAGTAACTGCCATGAATAATTCAATCCAAGATTGACTGAAGCTAGACTCCAAGTAATTCCCTGATGTAAAACCAAACTCACTGAATAACCTCAAGGGATGTTCCCCATGTGTTAAATGGAAACCAGAGTTCCAAGATTCTGGACCTTGCTCTTGGAAAAAGAAAAAGTTGGCCCTATTTCTGATGTTATTACATAGAGTTCTGCCCACTTATTCAGCGGTTGAGATGCCCAGTCTTTCCTTTCTTCTCAAATAAAAATCATACGAATACAAAATTGTTTTTACTTTTAAACCAATGCAACACATTTTACTGAAAACATTTGTGATTGTGTGAAGGGTCACAGAGATGATTAAGACAGGTCCCTTACATTAGTGGCAATTACAGTAAAACATGATGAATACAATAATAGAGAAGAGATATGCTCCAATCAAATGTACACTGAGGCCTCCAACTTCATTCTTCTTTGTTTTGGCAATTCTAATTTATTTGCATCTACATGTAATTTTAAAGTCTGTTTTGTTGACACATTTCAAATGAAGAACTACATGCAGCCAACAAGCATATGAAAAAAACAAAAAAGCTCAACATCACTGATCATTAGAGAAATGCAAATCAAAACCACAGTGAGATATCATCTAACCCAGTCAGAATGGCTACTATTGAAAAGTAAAACATAACAGATGCTGGCAAGTTTATGGAGAAAAATAAATGCTTATACATCGTTGGTGGGAATGTAAATTACCTCAGCCATTGTGAAAGACAGTGTGGTGATTCCTCAAAGACCTCAAGATGGCAATGCCATTCAACCCAGCAATCCCATTACTGGGAAACACAAACAAAAGAACATAAATCATTTTGTTATAAAGACACATGGATGCATATGTTCATTGCAGCACCATTCACAATAGCAAAGACATGGAATCAACCTACGTGCCCATCAGTGATAGAATGGATAAAGAAATGTGGTACATATGCACTGTAGAATACTATGCAGCCATAAAAAAGAATGAGATCATCTCCTTTGCAGGAACATGGATGCAGCTAGAGGCCACTATCCTTAGCAAACTAACACAGGAACAGAAAACCAAACACTGCATGTTCTCACTTATAAATGAGAGCTAAATAATGAGAACACAGGGACACAGAGAAAGAACAACACAAATTGGGGGCCTTTCAGAGATTGGAGAGTGGGAAGAGGGAGAGGATCAGGAAAAATAACTAATGGATACTAGGCTTAATTTCTGGATGATGAAATAATCTGTACGACAAACCCCATGACACAAGTTTACCTATGTAACAAACCAGCACATGCACCCCTGAACTTAAAAGTTAAAAGAAACTGTTTTGTCAATAAAAACTCAATTTTCATTTAAAAAGATGAGTAGACTTTAGATTGGGATTTAGTATAATATGTAGATGAACTTGGAGTGAAGTCTTCACAATATTTAGTTTAACATCCCATGAACATGGTATATATCTCCATTTATTTGGATCTTCTTTAAAATCTCAGCAACATTTTCAGTGTAATTCTTGGCCAGGCATGGTGGCTCAATGCCTGTAATCTCAGCACTTTGGGAGGCCAAGGCAGATGGATCACAAAGTCGAGAAATTGAGACCATCCTGGCAACATGGTGAAACCTCATCTATACTAACCACAGAAAAATTAGCTGGGTGTGGTGGTGTGCACCTGTAGTCCCAGCTACTCTGGAGGCTGAGGCAGAAGAATCACTTGAACCCAGGAGGTGGAGGTTGTAGTGAGCCAGACTGTACTCCAGTCTGGCAACAGAGCAAGACTCTATCTCAAAAAAAAAAAAAAGGTCTTGAAAATCTTTGGTAGGTTTGTGTGTGTGTGTGTGTGTGTGTGTGTAATACATTATATATATATAATGTATTATAAATATATATGAGTTCTCTCTTATAGTTTGTTGATATGGTGCATTATATTATTTTCAAATGTTGAATGAGCCTTGCACAGCTGTAATAAATCTCAATGAACATGGTATATAATTTTTTAGCAGATTGTTGTATTTGGTTTCTTAATATTTTGTTGAAGATGTTTGCATCTAAGTTTATGAGAGATACTGATGTGCAGTTGTCTCTTTTTGTATTGTCTTTATCTAGTTTGGCATTAGGGTAATATTAACCTCAGAAAATAAGTTGAGAAGTTTTTCCTCTTCTGTTTTCTGGGATACATTATATAAAATTGAGGTTAATTTTTCTTCAAGTGTTTCATAGAGTTTTCCAATGAAGCCATCTTGGCCTGAAGATTTATTTTACAAGAGCTTTTCAATTATAAACTCAATTTCTTTAATACTTATAGGGTTATTCAGATCATCTGTTTCATATTGGTTGAGTTTTGGTAGTTTGTGGTTTTTGAGGATTTGGTTCATTTCTTCTGAGTTGTTGAATGTATGATGATAAAGTTGTTAATAGTATTATCTTACTGTGTTTTTAATGGTTGCGAGATCCATAGTAATAGCTTTTTCATTCCTGACATAGGGTATTTCTTTCTCATCTGTTTTTATTTTGGTAAATTTTACCAGAGGTTTGTCCATTTTGTTGATTTTTTTCTTAAGGATTAGGTTTTCTTTTCACTGATTTTCTCTGTTATTTCCTGTTTCATTGATGTCTGCTCTTTTCTTTCTTATTTTATTTCTTCTGCTTGCTTTGAGTTTATTTTGCTCCTTTTTTCTAATTTCTTAAAGTAGTACTGTATTAATTTTATTTTTTCTTTACTTCTTCTTCTTTTTTTTTTTTTTAATTTGAGATAGAGTCTTACTCTGTTGCCCAGGCTAGAGTGCAGTGGTGCAATTTCAGCTCACTGCAATTTGTACCTCTCAGGTTAAAGAAGTTCTCCTGCCTCAGCCTCCTAAGTAGCTAAGATTACAGGTGCCCACCACCATGCCTGGCTAATTTTTGCATTTTTAATAGAGGCAGGGTTTCACCAGGTTGGCCAGGCTGGTCTCAAACTTCTAACCTCAAGTGATCTGCCCTACTCAGTCTCCCAAAGTGTTGGGATTACAGGCGTGAGCCACTGCATTGGTTTTAAACACACCCATCTTGGACTGAGTTTCTTATATGCAGTATACAATTCAGTCACATTTTCTTACACAGTCTACCAGTCTGTCTTTTGATTAGTGTATTTAGACCACTAACATTTATGATAATTATGTTGTCAAATAAATCTGCCATTTTATTGGGTTTTTAAAATGTGTTTCCTCTAGATCTCACTTTACTTTTTCTCTGTTTTGACCTTTCCTCATTTCTAATATAAGCATAGTGCTATAAATTTCCCTGTCAGCCCTGCTTTAAGTTGCATTCCACAAATATTGATAAGGTGTAATTTCATTTTCATTGTATTTAAAGAATTTTAAAATTTCCTTTGAGACTCTCTTTTTGAGCAATGGAATATTTCAAAGTCTGTTAATTTCCACATTTTAGAGCTTTTCCTTTATTGTTTTTCTATAATTGATTTCTAGTTTGATTCCATTAAGATCAGAGAATACATTCTGTATAATTTCAGTTCTTTTGTATTTGTTGAGGTTTGCTTTATAGCCAGGACATGGCCTATCTTGATCAATGTCTTATGGATGCTTTGATTGCTGTTTTCTATGTATGTCAATTAGACCTTGTTGGTGATTGTGTTAAATAGCATGTATATCATGTGCCAGGAGGGGACATAATCATGAATTTGTCTATTTCTTCTTTCAGCTCCATCAATTTTTATTTCATGTGTTTTGAGGCTCTGTTGTTTGATTCATACACATTTAGGACTATTATATCTTCCTGATGAATTCATTCTGTTATTATGCTCTACTGTCTCTATTTGGCTCTAGTAATTTTCTTTTTCTGAAACCTATTTTATCAGATATTCACATAGACACTTCTACTATTACTGATTGTTTACATGGTATAGCTTTTCCCATCCTTTTACTTTCAATCTACCTATGTTGTTGATTTGAACTGAGTTTCTTTGTTTTAATTTAATTAACATTTTTTGAGGCTGGGTCTTGTTATGTTGCCCAGGCTGGTCTTGAGCTCTTGGGTTCAAGCAATCCTCTGACCTTGGCCTCCCAAAGTGCTGGGATTACAGGCTCAAGCCACCACACCCAGACTGAACTGAGTTTCTTATATGCAGCATACAGTTGGGTAACATTTTCTTATATACACTACCAGTCTGTCTTCTTATTAGTATATTTAGACCATTTACATTTAAGGTAATTGTTATGTTCTCACATAAATCTGTCATTTTGTTTTTTTTTATTTTTTAACATTAATTTTGAGTTCAAGGATACATGTGCAGGTTTGTTACATAAGTAAACATACGTCATGGAGGAGTGTTGTACAAATTATTTCATACCCAGGAGTTAAGCCTAGTATCCATTAGTTACTTTTTCTGACCCTCTCTGTCCTTCCACCCTCCACCCTCTAAAGGCCCCAAGATGTGTTGTTCCCCTCTATGTATCCATGTGTTATCATCTTATAAGTGAGAACATGTAGTATTTGGTTTTCTGTTCCTGTGTTAGCTTGCTAAGGATAGTGGCCTACAGCTGCAACATGTCCCTGTAAAGACATTATCTCATTCTTTTTTAAGACTACATAGTATTCCCATGGTGCATGTACCACATTTTCCATATCCAGTCTATTATTGATGGGCACTTAGGTTGATTCCATGTGTTTGCTATTGTAAATACTGCTGCAATGAACATGCATATGCATGTGTCTTTATAATAAAATGATTTATGTTCCTTTGAGTATCTACCCAGTAACAGGATTGCTGGGTTGAATGGCATTGCTGTCTTTAGGTCTTTAAGGAATCACCACACTGTCTTCCACAATGGCTTAAGTAATTTACATTCCCACCAACAGTGTATAAGTGTTTCTTTTACTCCACAACCTTGCCAGCATCTGTTATGTTTTGACTTTTTAATACCACCCATTCTGACTGATATTAGATGATATCTCACCATGGTTTTGATTTGCATTTCTCTAATGATCAATGATGTTGAACTTTTTTTCATATGCTTGTTGACTGCATGTATGTCTTCTTTTGAGAAGTGTCTCTTCATGTCCTTTGCCTACTTTTTAATAGAGTCATTTGTTTCTTGTAAATTTGTTTAAGTTTCTTATAGTTGGTGGAGATTAGACCTTTGTAAGATGCATAGATTGCAAAAATTTTCTCCCATTCTGTAGATTGTCTGTTTAGTCCGTTGGTAGTTTATTTTGCTGTATAGAAGCTCTTTAGTTTAATTAGATCCCATTTGTCAATTTTTGCTTTTGTTGCAATTGCTTTTGGCATCTTCATCTTGAAACCTTTGCCTATGTCTATGTCCTGAATGGTATTGCCAAGTTGTCTTCCAGGTTTTTATAGTTCAGGGTCTTACATCTATATCTTTAATCCATCTCAAGTAGATTTTTGAATATGGTGTAAGGAAGGAATCCAGTTTCAATCTCCCGCACATGGCTAGTCAGTTATCCCAGTACCATTTATTGAAAAGGGAATCCTTTCCCCATTGCTTGTTTTTCTCAGGATTGTTGAAAATCAGATAGTTGTAGGTGTGCAATCTTATATCTGGGTTCTCTATTTTGTTCCATTGGTCTATGTATCTGTTCTTGTACCACTACCATGTTGTTTTGGTTACTGTAGCCCTGTAGTATAGTTTGAAGTTGGATAGTCTGATGCCTCCAGCTTTGTTCTTTTTTACTTAAGATGGCCTTGGCTATTTAGGCTCTTTCTTGGTTCCATATGAATTTTAAAATAGCTTATTTCTAAGTTCTGTGAAGAATGTCAAGGGTAGTTTAATGGGAATACAATTAATGGGACTTATAAATTGCTTTGGGCAGTATGGCCATTTTAACAATATTGATTTTTCCTATCCATGAACATGGAATGTTTTTCCCTTTGTTGGTATCATCTCTGATTTCTTTGAGCAGTGATTTGTAGTTCCCCTTGTAGAAATCTTTCACCTCCCTGGTTTGGTGTATTCCTAGTTATTTTATTTGTTTTGTGTCAATTGTGAATGGGAGTTCATTCATGATTTGGCTCTCAGCTTAACTGTTGTTGGTGTATAGGAATACCAATGATTTTTGCACGTTTATTTTGTATCCTAATACTTTGCTGAAGTTGCTAGTCAGCTTAAGAGGCTTTTGAGTTGAGACAATGGGGTTTTCTAGATATAAGATTATGTCATCTGCAAACAGAGATAGTTTGACTTCCTCTCTTCCTATTTGAATACCCCTTCTTTCTTTCTCTTGTTTGATTGCTTTGGCCAGAACTTACAATACTATGTTGAATAGGAGACAATACTATGTTGAATAGGAGTGGTGAAAGAGGGCATCCTTGTCTTATGCTGCTTTTCAAGGGGGAATGCTTCCAGGTTTTGCCCATTCAATATGATGTTGGCTGTGGATTTGACATAGATGGCTGTTATTATTTTGAGGTATGGTCCTTCAGTACCTAGTTGATTGATAGTTGTTAACATGAAAGGATGTTGAATTTATTGAAATCCTTTTCTGCATCTATTGAGATAATCACGTGGTTTTTGTCTTTAGTTCTGTCTATGTGATGAATCACATTTATTGATTCGCATATGTTGAACCAATCTTTCATCCCAGGGATGAAAAGCCTACTTGATCATAGTAGATAAGCTTTTTGATGTGCTGTTGGATTTGGTTTGGAAGTATTTCGTTGAGGATTTTTACATCGATTTTCATCAACGATATTGGCCTGAAGTTTTCTTTGTTTTGTTGTTGTAGCTCTGGCAGTTTTTGGTATCAGGATAAGGGTGGCATTATAGAATGAGTTAGGGAGAAGTTCCACCTTTTCAATTTTTTGGAATAGTTTCAGTAGAAACGGTACCAGCTCCTTTTTGTACATCTAGTAGAATTCAGCTGTGAATCCACATAGTCTTGGGCTTTTTTTGGTTGGTAGGCTATTTATTACTGCCTCAATTTCAGAACTCATTATTGGTCTGTTCAGAGATTTAATTTCTTCCTGGTTCATTCTTGGGAGGGTGTATGTGTCCACAATTTATCCATTTCTTCTAGATTTTCTAGTTCATGTGCATAGAGGTGTTTATGATATTCTCTGACAGTTGTTTATATTTCTGTGGGGTCAGTGGTAATATCCCCCTTATTATTTCTGATTGTGTTTATTTGAATCTTCCTTTTCTTCTTTGTTGGATTAGCTGGTGGTCTATCTATTTTATTAATTTTTTCAAAAATATTATCTCCTGGATTCATTGATCTTTTGAGTGGCTTTTTGTGTGTGTGTGTCTCAATCCACTTCAGTTTAGCTCTGATTTTGGTTATTTCTTGTCTTCTGCTAGCTTTGGGATTTCTTTGCTCTTGGTTCTCTAGTTCTTTTAGTTGTCGTATTAGATTATTAACTTGAGATCTTTCTAACTTTTTGATGTGGACATTGAGTGCTATAAATGTTCCTCTTAACACTGCTTTAGCTGTGTCCCAGAGGTTCTGGTGTGTTGTATCTTTGTTCTCATTAGTTTCAAAGAGCTTTTCAGTTTCTGTCTTAATTTTCTTATTTGTCCAAACGTCATTCAGGAGTAGGTATGCAATTTCCATGTAGTTGTATGGCTTAGGATGAATTCCTTAGTCTTGATTCCTAATTTGATTACACAGTGGTCCAACAGAAACTAGGATTGCAATCTCTGCTTTTTTCTGTTTTCCATTTGCTTGGTGAATTTTCCTCCATCCCTTTATTTTGAGCCTATGTGTGTCATTGCATGAGAGATGGGTATCTTGAAAACAGCATACCAATGGATCTTGGGTTGGTTGGTTTGTTTGTTTTTGAGATGGAGTCTCACTCTGTTGCCCAGACAGGAATGCAGTGGTGTGATCTTGGCTCACCATAACCTCCATCTCCTAGGTTTAAGCAATTCTCTTGCCTCAGCCTCCTGAATAGCTGGGACTACAGGCTTGTGCCACCACATCCAGCTAATTTTTTGTATTTTTCATAGAGATAGGCTTTTGCCATTTTGGCCAGGCTGGTCTCAAACTCCTGACCTCAGGTGATCAGCATGCTTTAACCTCTCACAGTGCTGGGATTACAGGTGTGAGCCACCATGCCTAGTCAAGGAAAACAGTCTTTAAGCTCTGAGATTCTTTCTTCTGCTTGGTTTATTTTCCTATTGATATTTGTGATTGCATTATGAAATTCTTATATTGTGTTTTTCAGCTCTATCAGGTTCATTATGTTCTTCTCTATACCGGCTATTTTGTCTGTCAGCTCCTGCAATGCTTTATCATGGTTTTTAGCTTCCTTGCATTGGTTACAACATGCTCTTCTATCTCAATGAAGTTTGTTTTTGTCCGTATTCTGAATTTCATTTCTGTCATTTCAGTCATCTCAGCCTCAGCTCAATTCTGAACCCTTGCTGAAGAGGTGATGCAGTCATTTGGAGGAAAGAGGGCACTCTAGCTTTTTTAGTTTTCAGCATTCTTACTCTGATTCTTTCTCATCTTTGTGGACTTACCTACCTTCAATCTTGGAGGTTGCTGACCTTTGGATTTTTTTTTTTTTTTTAATAGTCTGGCCACTTTTCTGTAGGGCTGCTGTGGTTTGTTGGGATTCTGTTCCAGTTCCTAGTTACATCAGATTTTCCAGTATCAGATGGTATTACCAGTAAAGACTACAATACAGCAAAGGTGGCAACTTGCCCCCTTCCTCTGGGAGCTCCGTCCAAGGGAGGTATGGACCTGCTGCCAGCACAAACACGTACCTGTAGGAGGCGGTGAAGGACCCCAGTTGGGAGGTCTTAACCAGTCAGGGGGAATGGAATAGGAGACCTGCTTAAAGAAGCAGTCTGGCCATGCTTTTGTAGAGCAGCTGTGCTGTGCTGGGGTACCACTTCTGCCCCTGGTTAGCTTAGACTCTCCAAAAAAGCAAATATAACATATATTTTGTATATTATATGTATTGTATACTGTATTCTTATAATCAAGCTACAAAAATGGAAATGCATTATTTAAAATCATAAGGAAGATAAAATATATTTACTGTTTATTAAGTGAAACTGGATCATCCTAAAGGTCTTCATCTTTATCATCTTCACATTGAGTAGATTGAGGAGAAAGAAGAAAGAATTGATCTTGCTGTCTCAGGGATGGCAGAGGCAGAAGAAAATCTAAAGAGGCTGGAACACCTAAGTCACCCAAACAGCAAAATGGCAGCCCACCCCTCCCACCAGGAATTATGTCCCAGGGAGAATTCAAATCTCTATCTGCTGGAGAACACTAGCAGGGGTAGCCAGAGGCCCAGCTGGGAGGTCCCTCCTAGTGAGGAGGAATGGATCAGGAACTAGCTTAATGAAGGAGTCTGGCTATGTTTTGGTAGAGCAGCTGTGCTGTGCTGGGGCATCCTGTATGCCCTCAGTCAGTTTGGACTCTCCAAAGCCCTTAGGCTGGAACAACTGAGTCATCCAAACAGCAAAGATGGCAGCCCACCCTTCCCTGCAGGAACTCCATTCCGGGTAGGGACAACACTGTTCCTGGTGGTTGACTGGAATTCCAAGCTAGTGGGTCTTATCCTGTGAGGCACCAGGGAAGTGGGGCCCACAGACTGTTGCTGCTTGGCCCCCTGGATTCAGCCCCCTTCCTAGGAGTACGTACAGAGGTCCAACCAGTCACGTTTGCTGAAATGCCCGGAGCCAGAGTACATAAAGCTCCTGAGCCTCCACATGTGCCTGAGCGGCTGCTCTACTGAAACTCCATGCAGCTTCCATGTCAGACTGAAGGCCCTAGTAGAGTGGGTTCATGAGGGGATCTCCTGATGAGGGTTGCAAAGATCCATGGGAAAAGTGTGATTTCCCAGGGTCACACATTCACTCACTGCTTTCCTGGGTGGGGGAGGTTCCCCTGGTTCCATGTTCCTGCTCCTTGGTAAGCCATTGTCCTGTCTTGCTTTTCTTCATTGCTTTCCTTGCTTGGGTTGAGTTGTTTCCTTCGTTAGTCCCGGTGTGAGTACCTGGATGTTTCAGTTGAAGATGCTGTATTTGCTCACCCCTTTTGTTCCTCTCCTTACGAGCCACACACCGTAACTGCTTCTAGTTGGCCATCTTGGCCTGAGTCCATTTGTTTTTGTTTCCTCTACATCTCACTTCACTATTTCTCTGTTTTGACTTCCTGTGTATTACTTGAACATTTTTTTAGAATTCCCTCCTGACTCGTTTATAGCAAGTTTTTTAAAAATATAGCTGACAACTATATTAAACACAGGTTTAAACCATGTGGGTCTACTTATCTGCAGATGCTATGGTTGGGACCTTTGTCTATTCTAAACCACATGTTGAAATTGATTTCTAATGTCAGAGGTGGGACTAATGGAAGCTGTTCGGGTCATGTGGACAGATGCCTCATGAATAGATAAATGCCTTCCCATGGGGCAAATGAGTTCTCACTCTGTTAGTTCCTCTGAGAGCTGGTTGTTTAAAAGAGTCTGGCACGTCTCCACTCTTTCTTGCTTCCCGCCTCACTGTGTGATCTCTGTACAGCCAACTCCCTTTCACCTTCCATCATGAGTGGAAGTAGCCTGAAGCCCTCACCAGGCTACTTCCTGGTGCAGATGAACAATCTTAAACATTCCAGCCATCAGATGAACAACCATAAACATTCCAGCCATCAGAATCGTGAGCCCAATAAACCTTTTTTTCTATATAAATTACCTAGCCTCAGGTATTCCTTTACAGCACAATGAAGAAACCAAGACAGTAGATTTTCTTCTGCCTCCGCCATCCCTGAGACAGCAAGATCAACTCTTCTTCATCTTCAACCTGCTCAATGTGAAGATGGTAAGGATGAAGACCTTTATGATGATCCACTTTCACTTAATAAATAGTAAATATATTTTATCATCCTTATGATTTTTAATAACATTTTTATTTTTCCAGCTTGTTTAAAAGAATACTATATATAATACATATAATATGCAAATATATGTTAATCATCTGTTTATGTTATCAGTAATGCTTCCAGTCAACAGGAGGCTATTAGTAGTTAAGCTTTGGGAAAGTCAGAAGTTTTACATGGATTTTTGACTGCCCAGGGAATTGGTGCCTCTAACCCCCATGTTGTTTACATATCTTTATACAGTGTTACTCTGGGTATTTTAATATACATATGTGTTAAGCACCTACCAGTATCATTTTACCTTTTTAAGTATAGAATCTGAATTCTATTTATGTTTCTTTACTTTTCCCACTTTTAAATATCATTGCCTCTAGCATCAAATAGTGTTATAATTTTTATTTCAATCATTGAATATGATTTATTAAACTCCTGAGGAAAAGGATAGCCTGTGGTATATATTTATGTTTCTGCTTTTTCTGTTTTTCCGTTTTCATTCCTGATGCTTCAGGGTTTCTTTTTTATTAGTTTCTTCCTGTTTTAAGAAATTCCTTCAGCCAATCTTTAATGGTAGCTCTACCAGCCACAAAGTTTTTAGTTTTTCTTGTCTCCCAGTCTTTTTCTATTCTCTTTATCGCTGAACAATAGTTCCACCAGATATAGAATTTATGGCTGACAGTTGTTTTCTTTCAACACCTTAGAAATAATGTGATACTTCCTTTGGCCCCCTTGGTTTCAGATAAAAAATCCACTGTCGTTTGAACTGGTGTCCCCCATACATAATGTATTGTGTCTTTCTGGCTGCTTTCAAGATTTTTCTTCATTATCTTTAGTTTGCAAGTTTAATTATCATGTGTCTTGGAATGGATTTCCCTGGGTTTCTTATTGTGGGATTTGCTCAGCTTCTTGGATGTGTAAGATTGTGTCTTTTGCCAAACTTGGGAGTTTGCAATCAAATCTCTTCAAATATTCTTTCAGCCTCACTCTCTTCTATCCTTCTGGGACTCTGGTAGTACAAATACTGGATTGTCACATTATTTTCTATAGGCCCCTGAAGTGCTTTTTTCTTCTATGTGTTCTGTGTTGTTCAGATTGAGTGAATTCCATCGTTCTGTTCTCAAGTTCACTGATTCTTTTTTTTTTTTCATTTTTTCATAGTCATAAGGTCTCACTATGTTGCCCAGGCTGGTCTTGTACTCCCAGCCTCTTGAACTCCTGGCCTCAACTGATCCTCCTATCTAAGCCTCCCAAAGCACTGGGATAGCAGGTGTGAGCCACCACACCTGGCCTCAAGTTCACTGATTCTGTCTTCTCTCATCTCCACAGTACTATAGAACCCATCAAGCAAGTTTTTAAAATTTTTATTATTATATTTTTCAGTTCTATGATTCCCATTTTCTTCTTTTTTTACATCTACTTCTTTTTGACATTTTCTATTTTTTCACTTTCATTTGTTTCAAGAGAATTGTAATAGATTGTTGAAAAACTTTTAGATGGATGCTTTAAAATCTGATTTATCTCAGTGTTGGTGTCAGTTGATTGTTTCATATTAAATTGTAATTTTCTTGGTTTCATTCTGTACATTTTTCTGTTTGATTAGGACACTCCGGGTCCTATGTCAATCTTTTATTTTGGCAGTCACCGTTTTTAGGTTTAGCATGTAAATCTTCCCCTACTTTTGTGAAGTGTTCTTTCAATGGAAGTTTAATTTTCAGAGAGCTTGGGATGTTATCTTGATCTATTTGGTTTATCTGATGCTTTTGGTGCTGCTGAAGGGACAGATGAGTTTTATTCAGACCAGGCCACCAGATGTCTCTTAGTGACACAGGGATGAGGTGTGATTTACCTACTGTTGTCCCCAGCTGACTTGGTGTCTCTGGATGAAGGAGGAGAGTTTTGAGCCCATCAAAATGAAGATGCTTCCTAGACTAGGCAGTGAGATGTAGTTAGGGTTTTCCTGCAAGTTCCATATGCCTACCTTGGTATCTCTTAGCAGAAATAAATAGTTGTAGGCCTGTCAGAAAAAAAGAGACATCTAGATTGAGTTTGTGGTGGTTTTGTTTTGTTTTTTTAGATGAAGTTTTGCTCTTGTTACCCAGGCTGGAGTGCAGTGGAGTGATCTCAGCTCACTGCAACTTCCTCCTCCTGGATTCAAGTGGTTCTCCTGCCTCAGCCTCCCAAGTAGCTGCAACTACAGGCTCCCGCCACCACACCCAGCTAATTTTTGTATTTTTAGTATAGATGGGTTTTTACCATGTTGGCCAGGCTGGTCTTGAACTCCTGACTTCAGGTGATCTGTCCACCTCACAGATTGTTTTGAATCTTAAATCAATCTTGTATTTATAGAAGCTTGCTTCAATTTTTTTTTTTGATTTCATGTTAAGGATTTGGCATCAATGTTCCTGAGTGATACTGATCTGTAACTTTCTCTTTTGTAACGTCTTTCTCAGGTTTGAGGATGAAGGTTATGTTTGCCTCATAAAATGAGTGGGGGAAGTATTCTCTCCTCTCTTTCCTGTTAAAGATTGTGTAATAGAGGTTTTTCATCTTCCTTGGATATTTGATAGAATTCACCAGTAAAATCCTTGTGACCTGGAGGATGTTTTATTTGTAGGAAGGTTTTCGATAATGTATTTAATTTCTCTAATAGCTGTATTGATATTGAGGTTTTCTGTTTCATCCTGCATCAGTTTAAATAAGTTGTATTTTTCAGGAAATTTGTTGGTTTCATCCAGCTTGTTGAATCTATTGGCATAAAATTGTTCGTAGTAGAATATTATTCTTTAATGCCTATAGGATCTGTAACAAGAACCTCTAATTCTTGATATTGATGGTTTGTATTCAATCTTTCCCTTGATCATTCTAACTAGGGGTTTATCAATTTTCTTGATTGTGTCAAAGAATCAACTTTTTGGTTAATTTTCCTTGTTGTTCATCTGAGATTTTTTCCATTAATCTGCTCTTTGTTATTCTCTTCCTTCTATTTATTTGGGTTTACTCTGTTCCTTTTATTCTATCTTCTTATAAATGTACAACCTTTAGTCATTGATATAAAACTTTTAAGTTTTATCTTTCATTCTAAATACTGTTTTAGCTTTATCCCACAAATTTCAACAAGTTATATGTTCTTTATCATATAGTTCAAAATATCTTCTGATTTCTTCTTTGACCCATGTGTTATTCAGAAATATGTTTTATTTCAAAATATTTAAGAGTTTCCTCAATATTGTATTGCTATTAATTTCTAATTTAATTCCTCTGCAGTCAGAAAAATACCTTATGTAATTTAATTTCTTTAAATTTATTGAGACTTTTTTAATGACCTACCTATGGTCTATTTTTACCAGTATATTATAAGCCCTTGAAAAGGAATATTCAGGCAAGGCACAGTGGCTCACGCCTGTAATCCCCTCACTTTGGGAGGCCGAAGCGGGCAGATCACCTGAGGTCGGGAGTTCAAGATCAGCCTGACCAACATAGAGAAACCCTCTCTCTACTAAAAATACAAAATTAGCCAGGCGTGTTGGCTCATGCCTGTAATCCTAGCTACTCAGGAGACTCAGGCAGGAGAATCGCTTGAACCCGGGAGGCGGAGGTTGCGGTGAGCTGAGATCGTGCCATCGTACTCCAGCCTGGGCAACAAGAGTGAAACTCCGTCTTTAACAAAAAGAAAAGGTGTTTTCAGCAGCTCCTGGTGTATAAACATCAATCACATCAAGATGGTTGTTAGTGTTATTCAAATTTTCCAAGTCATTACTGATTTTTTGGTCTAGTTTTTCTATTAATTGATGTGATAGAGTATTAAAATTCAGTACTACAGTTGTGGAATTGTCTTTTTCCCTTTAATTTGTTGATTTTGTTTTTCTTGTAATTTGAAGCTTAGAAGTAGGAGAAAAGAATATATAGTCAGGAAACCTACATTCAAATTGGATAAGGCTGAGCATGGAGTAATGTTAGAGCTACTAATTTTCATCTTTATTAAATAATGATTGTGTGAGTAATAATAATATTATCTTGCTGTTCAAGGATCATATGGGAAGACTTTATTACAAGAAAAACAGGTATCAGGATAATCTGCAGGCACTTACAGAACAAAATATTATTAGATGGAGTTTAAATGAAATCCTTTATAGAAAATTGTCTTAAAATGCATAAACACAAGTAGGAGGTATCATAATCATCATCACTATAAAATCAGAGATAGAATCTTCTCTCACCAGTTCCAAGCTAGAGAAGGTTGTGTTCTATCAAGATTTTAGTACTAATAAAGTTCATTAGAGCTGTTTTTAAAACTCTTTAAAGTCATTATTAAAGGGGAACTGTTTTCTATGAAAAAAGGAGGTGGGGAGGAGACAAAAATATTTTGAAAAGTGCAAAGGATACATTATATGAAATATAATATGAGAAGGATTAAATATTTCTATGCTTAATAGACATATTTAATATACCATAAGAATATGAAAAGTTCACCAAGATACATTATTAAATGAAAAAGAAAATTTTAGGATAATATATAATGTGTTTTTTTAAAAAAAAGCATACAACTCTCTAGGTGCATATGTATATATGTATATTTGTATAGACCTAGATCAAGAGTGAAATCGTTAACTGTGGACAGCTCTGGGAGGGGGACTTCAGGATAGGGAATTGACTGGCAGAGGCCTTGGGGAGTTGAGATGGAGAGGGAGCCATGGATGGAGAGTGGGGGGAATTTTTACTTTTTTACTATTATTTTATATTATTTGTATTTTCTTGTATAACCAACATGCATTGTTAACAAGAACCTTTATTTTTTTTTTGGTTTAAGCAAAAAACAACTGATCAAAATGGTGGGAAATAAGTCCCCACTGCTAAATCTGATTGGATTTGACAAATGATAGTTTTTAAAATAATAATAATAATAAAATAGAAAATATGCCCTGCAAAATAATTAAAGTTTCTAATATTGGGACAGAACAGAATCTGGGAGAAAGATAAAAAAGAACTCCCCAGCAAATTTACCTCTACAGTATAAGACTAGATAAGATTATTGGAATATTTTTTTTCATAAATTCATGAAGATAATCTGTGCTGTGATTAATGATAATTATACATTGTAACCTGTTTGTTCTATTGGATTTTTAATCAAACTTTAAAAAAAATAAGCAAACACAAAGCTACCTCCTGAGCATTGCAGCACAATAGCAGCCTTCTCCTTTGCTGTCCTTTATTAGATTAATTAAATTCAATTGGTTCTTAGGGGACCACAAATTCTACAGAAGCCTAAAGGAAAAAGACACATAGGGTTCCCTGGCCACCACAATATTGAATCAGGATTCAGTCTGATGGGATGGTCCACAGGAAGACAGAAGGATTTGCTTGCAGACAGTAACATCTTTAAGCAGATCTATTTAGACCCAACAAGCTATGTTAGCCTGCTGAAGTGTGGTCGTTTAGAATGGAAAGTGATCATATAACAGAAAGTGGTATTACCACTGTGCGGCAGACACTTTTAATTGCCAATATAATAGTCATTTTCTTATCTTTCTTTTTTTCCTTTTTTTTTAATCAATAAAATCATTGGACGGAGCTCCTTCTTTTTTCTTTTTAAAAAAAAGGAAGAAAGAAAGAGAGAAAGAAAAAAAAAGAATGAAGGAGAGGAAGAAAAAGGAAAAGAAAGAGGGAGAGAGAATGAGAGTATTGCTTTATTGCCCAGCCTAGAACGCAGTCTAAAAATGGGAATTGAAAACCTCTTTTATGCCAATAATTGTGCTTAACAATGGAGACAGGAAGGAATAAGGGAAGAAAATAGCAAACAAGCAGCCAACGAATATTTCATTTAAACCTATGAAATGCTATGCAATTACTGAGGAGTGATTTACTTCCAATTATGTAGTCACTTTTGGAATAGGTGTGATATGGTACTGATAAGAATGTATGTTTTATGTATTTGAAGTGGAGAGTTCTATAAATGTTGATTAAGTTTACTTGTTCCGGGTCTGAGTTTAAGTCCTGGATATTTACAGTCTCCCACGATTATTGTGTGGGAGTCTAAGTCTCTTTATAAGTCATTAAGAACTTGTCTTATGTATCTGGGTACTCCTGTATTGGGTGTGTATATATTTAGGATCATTAGCTCTTCTTGTTGCATTGATCCTTTTACCATAATGTAATGTCCTTCTTTGCCTCTTTTGATCTTTGTTGCTCTAAAGTCTATCTTATCAGAGGTGAGAATTGTAACGCCTGCTTTTTATTAGTAAAAATAAATAATTTATTTTTACTCGCCGTTTGGTTGGTAAATCTTCCTCCATCCCTTTGTTTTGAGTCTTTGTGTATTGTTGCATGTGAGATGGGTCTGGATGCAGCATACCGATGGGTTTTGGCTTTTTCCTGTCTATATCTTTTGATTGGGGGATGTAGTCGATTTAAATTTGGGATTAATAATAATATATGTGAGTTTAATACTGCCATTTGTCTTTCTTTTTTTTAAGAGACAGGGTTCTCACTATGTTGCCCAGTCTAGACTGGAACTCCTGGATGCAAGTGATCCTCCTGCCTCAGCCTCCCAAGTAGCCAGGACTACAAACACAGGCCATGCACCTAGCTTCTAGCAGCCATTTCCATACCCTGCGTTTTTGCCAGCAAAGCCCTCCTCATATTCCAAGAAGCTAAAAATCCAGATACTCAATTTCTGCACCTCTTTGAGTCAGTGCTTAGATGTGTGATGAAGTCCTGTCCAATGGGACTGCAAGATAACATTTCGTGGAATAAAACAAGAAATAGACAACAGAAATACTCTCTCATATCCTTCCTACTTTTGGACATGACTGGAGAGGGATTTTTTTCTTTTTTCTTGCAGCCGGACCTTGCAGCTATGAAGAAACACATGTCACTGATACACTGAAGATGACAGAGGAGCAAGAAAGAATCTGGACTCGTCAGTCAGCTGGGAACCCTACTTTGGATTCACCTACTACTATACTTCTATTCGCTCTGTACTGGGATGAGGAGGGGTCTTTAGTCTGCTCAGGAGTTGAGCAGAAATTGTGAGCAAAGAGGAAGATTCAAATGTTATCCATATTTTTGTCATAGTTAAGAGGACAACTACAGTTTTACAGCAGAATTAGATGTGAACAATGAAAGGTTTTGGCTGGGCACAGTGGCTCATGCCTGTAATCCCAGCGCTTTGAGAGGCTGAGGTGGGCAGATCACTTAAAGTCAGGAATTGGAGACCAGCCTGGCCAACATGGCAAAACCCTATCTCTACTAAAAATACAAAAATTAGCCAGGTGTGGTGGCACGTGCCTGTAGTCCCAGCTACTCAGGAGGCTAAGGCATCAGAATTGCTTGAATTTTGAAGATGGAGGTTACAGTGAGCCAAGATTGTGCCACTGCAATCCAGCCTGGGTGATAGAATGAGAATCCATCTGAAAAAAAAAAATGAAAGGTATTGAGTCACCCTCTGTGGTCTGGGAAGGTTCTAGAGTGATGGCAGCAGGAAATACGCTTTGGGAGGCCTGTTGCCCTTCTCCCAGACAGAGCTTCATTTCCCACAAAGAACCTGCAACTTCCAGGCCAATCAGCAGTGACAGAAACTACCAGACTTTTCAAAGCAGTTACCTAATCCATCCAATCTACTTCTTGTACAAGTCATTTTTTATGCAGAATTGCTCATTGCTAGCATCAAGGCCACATGTTCTCTATGGATAACCCCTCTTCAGAAACTTCGCCTTCAGAGCCCCTGAAGACTTCTGTACCTAAGTAATACTCCAGCTGAGGGATGTAACTCCTGGGCAATAATAACAATAATTATGAAATAGCTAACATGTATTCACCTCTCATTCTTTGGTACATACTAGCTTAAGTGTTTTCATGTACTAATTCACAATAATTCTATAAAGAAGACATTATCAATCTCTCCCATTTTACAGATGAGAACACTAAGACATAAAGTAATTTACCCAGCATCTCACATCTAGTAGGTAGCAGAGCTGGGCTACAATCCCTAGCAGTTTGGTTCCAAAGACTGTGTGCCCAGCTTCTACACAAAACTTCTTAGAAATAAGCTTCCATTAGAATCTAAGGGGATACTTTGGGAGGCCGAGGCAGGTGGATCACGAGGTCAAGAGATTGAGACCATCCTGGTCAACGTGATGAAACCCCATCTCTACTAAAAATACAAAAAATTAGCTGGTCGTGGTGGTGCGTGCCTGTAATCCCAGCTATTCAGGAGGCTGAGGCAGGAGAATTGCCTGAACCCAGGAGGCGGAGGTTGTGGTGAGCCGAGATTGTACCATTGCACTCCAGCCTGGCTAACAAGAGCGAAACTCCGTCTCAAAAAAAAAAAAAAAAAAAAAAAGAGAGAATCTAAGGGGAGAGCCAGAAGAAAGGAATTAATCTGAAGAATAGATTTGTAGAGGGACGATATAGGGAAAGAGAGAGACTACAAGTGGACAAATGATTCCAATGTGACTGAGTGACTCCCTTTGTCACCAAGTCATTCCAAGTCTAATCCCCTGTATTTCGTTCTTCTTTCTGCAAAAGCAGAGAAAGCATCACTGTAGTCAAGCTGTCTCCCTCACCAACTTGTCAAGGTTACTGTAAGGTTTGGATCTATGTCTTCACCCAAATCTCTTGTTCAATTATAACCTTCTGTGTTGGAAGTGGGACCTGGCAGGAGGTGGATCATGGGGGTGGATCCTTCATGGATGATTTTTAACACTCCCCTTGGTGCTGTCTTGTGATAGAGGGTCTCATGAGATCTGGTTGTTTAAAACTGTGTAACCCTCCCCCCGACCACCCTCTTGCTCCTGCTCCTGTCATGTGACATGCCTGCTTCCCTTCTTTACCTTCAGCCATAACTGTAAGTTTCCTGAGGCCTCCCCAGAAGCAGAGGCTGCTATGCTTCCCATATACCCTATAGAACCGTGAGCCAATTAAACCTCTTTTCTTTATAAATTACCCAGTCCCAGGTATTTCTTCATAGTAGTATGAGAACAGACAAATAATACCGTTACTAACCTCTGCTCCCAAGGCATCTACTTTTACTCTATCCATTCCGTCATTACTTTTGGCTTGTTTAATAATGTATTCGCCCCCCTGGAGGCTTGAGCTTTAGGTTACTGTTTTTCTTATCAATGTCCTGAAGACAAAAGACTGTTACCCTTTTGATGGCATATGACAAGGACTCAGTTTCAGTTTTCTTAAACAGAAAGGAGCCACAGGGTTGGCAAGATTAACAAGAAAAAATATCCCCTTTTCCTAGCGTTCCTTTCACCTAGGCATGCTTACAGCCAACAGCAGACTGGACTGCCAACATTACATCTCTTCAGTGACACCTACTCACAGCCACTTTTCCCAGTGAGGATCCCATAGCATCTATGAGACTGGATCAGAAGCAGCTTCTTTAGAACTTCCTTTAAGACAGTAATTCTCACCCTTGTGTGCAATTAAAATCAGCTGGAGTGCTTTAAGAAAAAACCCAAAGCCCACATTTTTGCCCCTGACCAATTACAGCAGAATTTCTAGAGGTGTGACCTAAGCAATAGTATGGTTTAAAGCTGTCCTAGTGATTCCAATGCGGTTGAGAACCACTTTCCTAAATAATGTGTAACCTCATTGTTAAACTAACACTTTCAAAAAGTAAAATCATGACTCTTATGCAAATATAAAATCTATATGCCAGATTTATTCAGCTTATCAATAGTGAGCCAGTAATATGTCAAAATCTGCTCGAAGAGCATTTCAGGGGCTAAATGTTGGTAAACAATGTTAACTTAAGGTGGTTGTTTTACATACTTAACTAGTTAATGTCACTTTCCAAAGCAAGCCACAGATTCAGTACAATTACTATCAAAATCCCAATTGTATTTTTTGAAGAAATGAAAAAGATTAATGGAATTGCAGTGGACCCTGAATTGTGATTCATATGGAATTAAAAGCGGCTCCAAATAGGTAAAACAATCTTCAAAAAGCAGAACAAAGTTACAGGACTCAAACTTGCTGATTCAAAATCTTACTATGAAGCTATAGTAATCAAAACAGTATAGGTCTGGCATAGGTATAGACATATATATCAAGAGAATTGAATAGAGAGTCATAAATAAACCCAAAAAATTGATTTTTCTTTTTTTGAGACAGAGTCTTGCTCTTGTTGCCCAGGCTGGAGTGCAATGGCGCCATCTCAGCTCACTGCAACTTCTGCCTCCCAGGTTCAAGAGATTCTCCTGCCTCAGCCTCCAGAGCAGCTGAGATTGCAGGCGCCTGCCACCGTGCCTGGCTAATTTTTGTATTTTTAGTAGAGACAGGGTTTTGCCACGTTGGCCAGGCTGATCTCGAACCTCTGAGTTTGTGATCTGCCCAACTCAGTCTCCCAAAGTGCTGGGATTACAGGCGTGAGCCACCATGCCCGGCCAAAAAATTGATTTTTTTTTACAAGTATGCCAAGACCATTTAATGAGGCAAAAACAGTCTTTCCAACAGATGGTGCTGGGACAATTGGTTATCCACAGGCAAAAGAATGAAGTTGAACCCTTCTTACCCCATACCATATACAAACACCTCAAAATGGATCAAAGATCTAAATGTAAAAGCTAAAACTATGAAACTTAGAAGAAATCATGGGAGTAAATCTTCATGACTTTGGATTTGGCAGTGGTTTCTTAGATATAACACCAAAAGCAGAAGCAACAAAAGAAAAAAATAGATAAATTGGACTTAAGAATGAGAAGACAACCAACAGAATGGGAGAAAATATTTGTGGATCATATGTCTCATAATGGTTTAGTATCCGGAATATACAAAGAATTCCTACAATTTAACAACAAAAAGGCAAACAACCCAATTTTAAAATGGCCAAGGACTTAAATAAACATTTCTCCAACAAAGACATACAAATGGCCAACAAGCATATAAAAAGATGCTCAATGTCATTAGTCATTAGAGAAAAGCAAATTGCAACCACAATGAGATAATACAGCACAGCCACAAAGTTGGTCATAACCAAAAAAATAAGGGGGTGGGAGAATTAGTATTGGCAAAGATGAAAAGAAATTGAAATCTCCCATAATACATTGCTGGTGGGAATGTACAATGGTATAGTTGCTGTGGAAAACAGTTTAGTGCATCCTCAAAAAGATAAGCCTTGACTATATGACTCAGCAAGTCCACTCCTAGGTATATACCCAAAAGAATTGAAAAAAGTATTAAAACATATACTTGAATGTTCATAGTATCACTGTTAACAATAGCCAAAAGGTAGAAATAACCTAAATGTCCAAAACGGATGAATGCATAAATGCAATGCAGTATACACACGCAGTGGAATATTATTCAGCCACAAAAATGAATGAAGTACTGATACATACTACAGCTAACACAGATGAACCTTGTAAACATTATGCTAGATGACTTTGCAGATAATTTCAAATGGTTTTGACCCCCCTGCCCGAAAGGTTTCCAGGTAAAGAATTCCTATTCTGGGTCCCCCAAAACCATCAGAAATGGCCAGAGTAAACCATTTTAAAATCTGCCATGTGATCCGACTAACCCATGTGTAGACAGAGTCTCCAGTCTATAGCTTTCATCTTTTTGAAAAGAACCACAGAATATATAAAATTGCTCCCTTCTTGGTAGGTTCCTGAAATGAGGAAATCAAATGGTGAATAGAGAAGAAAACAACAAAGAAGAAAACTTCTTCATAGACCTGCTTTTTGGACTTCCGTTGTTTTAACTAATTAGCCAACCACTGTGAAAAGACATTGATTTTGGAAAACTTATTTATTTTGTTCTGCCACATTTATTTGCTTAGTGTCACTCTTATGTACATGGATTACTGGTTAATGAAGTCTGGAACAGCCATATTCAGTGTGCATTTTAGTATTAGGCTGAAAATGCAATAAACTTTCTATAGCAACTTCTAACTGAAATTAATCATCTTCATTTCTTCTCAGCTTGAATACTTTTTATGGGCCTTTCTGCTCCTCCCACTCACAAACTCATTATGTTCATCTGCTAACTTACTTTTTAATTATTTATTTCTGCCATACCGTCTCAATAGTATTCAGTGGTTCTTAGTAAACCTTGGACTATTTCAGAAAGAAAAAAAAACTGTCAGAATGGTATTTTTTTTAAGGGAGTCTAAAGTTAAAAATAAGATTTACTTTGCATGCACCATTAAAGGTGATAAATCTTCAAGCTTCAGTTAAGAGCATAACAGCATCAAATGTCAGGGAAATTCCTTCTTTATGCCACATATTTTATAATGAAGTTTAACGTAGAATTTAAGGTTTTTTTTTTAAATGTCATAGAGTTGACGAACAATCAACTCTAGAAAGATGAGGAAAGAGCTGTGAAACCAGCACTTGTAATCAGTTGCTATGCAGCAGTACCCAGTGTGGGTTTTCACATCAAACATCTCTTCTTTTTGGCACAGGGTTCATTCTGACTGGTCAGGCCCCATATTCTGATTGGTTGAATGTCTGGGGTGACAAACGTATCCCTGTTTGCATGGGACTTCCCTAGTTTTAGCACTGAAAGTCTAGCCTGCCTATTTAGTTCCAGGAAAAGTGAGACAGTTACCTCTTTCAACAAAACTCAATGTTACTAATTTTAAAATACCCCAAGTCCACATTTTGTAAATAGTTGTCTCTCTTGAGATTTGTAATACGCTCCAGAAAAAACAATTTTTTAATATACTCAATTTAAAACACATTGAAGACTAGAATGGAAATTACATGAATATTATGTCAGAAAAGTCTGCTAGCAGAAAGACTAATTTGCATTGGCATTTATAATAGAGAAAATTTACATATTACTTGTGAAATTAGAAGTAAACCTTTTTTTAAGTACATATGGAAATCTGCCTAAAAGACGTTAATCTGAGACTAGTATAGAATTTCTTCTACAGCTGAGATTTGTTATTGTTTTTATATTCGAATTGTATTTATTGGAATAAGTATATGAAATACAAAAGTTCAAAAGAAACAAAAAGTGTATGTATGATATGTCTCCCAATATATTTTCTAGCCATTCAACCACTCAAACAATTGTTATTTATTTCTAATATTTCTGTCCAGAAATATTCTACGCAAATACAAGTAAATAAATGGAATTTTTACAGAGTAAAATGATAATTACTAAGATGAAGTCAGCGGAGGAGACCTAACTTGGTGTGACCTTGGGAAAAGGCCTCCCCTGTGGCCTGACTGTAGAGTTGAAGGGTAGGTGTTAGCCAAGCTGGAAAGACCAGGAAGAACAAAGCCACAGGGTAGAGGCAGCTTGGAGCATTCCGGGAACTGTAAGCAGTTCAGAAGGGTCAAAGCTAAGGAGACAAAAACAGTGGGGACAATGGGAGATTAACGTGGAGAGACAGGGCCAGCAGATATGCTTTCTTTCAGTAAGAAACCACAAGTTTTGTCTAAATTAGTGTGAGCCAAAGAAAACCAGATTAAGTCTCTACCAGGAGCAAAAAAAGAAAAAGCAGTTTTCTTGGATAATGTGTTAATGACACACTGTGGAGGAGGGGGAAGGTATCCACGTCGGAGACCGAACTGAGTATTCTCCAAGACTGATGTCCATCTCTATTAAGTAATCATAAGCAAGGCTTTGACAAAGGTAGATATTAGGGGAAATTATTTTAGCAAGAATGCCTACTTCCCCCTAAACTGCCTTGACAAGCTCTGAACGTCATTAGATCACTGGAAAGTGCTGCTTTTTAAAACACTCATCAGCCCTGCCTCCTGCAATCATAGTGCAGCTGATGTCAAAGCTGTAAGGTTTCAGAAGGCTTTCTCTATGGCAGAAACACTATGGGAGAAGCTTAAGAAACACTGTCCTCACTAGTGCATTCCCTCTGCATGTCAATGCACTTCTGGCAACTGTAAACATGTCCCTGTTGCTGAGCCAATAAATAGGGACTCCTTTTCTAGAGAGAATGACTTGCACCATTGCATAGTAATTTCTAAGAAATAAAAGAGAGAAATTCTAATCAGTGCAAGACAGGAAGGAGTTCCCTTACCTGGCTCTGTATTAGAATCATCTTGAGAACTTAAAAGAGGAACTTACCAAGTCAAAAAGAGGGATTGGTGACAAAGGAGTCATCTTTTTTTTTTTTTTTAAAGTACCTCTGGGATTATTTAATTTATACTGATCAACCAGATTTGGGAGATTTCATCTGCTAATCCAGAATGGGGCAGAGTCCTCAAACAATCTTTTGTAATCATAAAACTCATTTCAAATGAGCCTGACTGCATTGGGGCTGTTGAAAGGTTTCTAATGACAGGTTATAAGACTCTTTAACTCCCTGGCAATTTGCTAGTCTCCATAACAGAGGAAATGGCCAGTGGAGAAGAAAGTCCTTATAGAAACCCATTGGTGATGGGTCATTTAACCATATTGGTGTACCTTAATGCAGTAGACGTGTTCCAGAAAAAAGAATGAATAAATCAAATTTTTATAAATGGATTTTTTTAAGTATACAAAGAGCCTTAGAGATTTAAAGGGTTCTTGAGGGGCATTTTTCAAACCAGTGTTTTATTTTAAATGTAATACATGCTTGAAGTTTAAAAAAATAATTCACACATAGTAGAGAAAAATGTGAGAAGTAATAATCTCTTCTCCTTCCAGCTCCTCCCACATAATACACGTAACCCTTTCTTGTTTCCTAGCCATTTTCATTGCATATTCCTTGATGATTTTATAAAATCTATTTTTTTAATCCATCAAAGCATTATAGACAGCACCCATTAGGGAACAGAGCATCTTCTCATTCTTGCAATGGCAGAATGGATGTACTATAACATGTAATATCTATGGTCTATGTAACTATTCCTCTGCTTACAGAAATTTAGGTGATTTCTTCTCTCTCTCTCTCTTTCTCTCTCTCTCTCTTTCACACACACACACATGCACACACACAGAGCATTGTGGTAAATATATCCTTAGAAATATATATTTATATATAGGAAAATATACACATATCTATAGGATAATTTATAGAATACCTATAGAATAATTTCCCAGGAGTAAAATTTCTGGGTAAGAGTATGTGCGTGTCAAATTTGGCTGGCATTCTCAGAGTATATTCCCAAAAAAAGCATACCAACTTCCAATCCCAACAACAGGGTATGACATTCCCTACATTCCCGCTTCCTCATCCCCTCTCTATGTCATCACATGCTTCATCTTGGTCAGTCTTAGCAATGAAAATGGTATCTCAGCTGAGCCTGGTAACTCACACCTGCAATCCCAGTACTTTGGGAGGCCAAAGTGATAGGATCACTTAAGGCCAGGAGTTTGAGACCAGCCTTGGCAACATAGGGAGACCCCTGTTTCTGCAAAAATTTCAAAAATCCTAGTCAGGTGTGGCGGTGCATGCCTGTGGTCCCAGCCACTTGAGAGGCTGAAGTGGGAGGATTGCTTGAGCCCAAGAGTTGAGGCTGCAGTGGACTGTGATTCCTTACACCACTGCACTCCAGCCTGGGTCACAGAGCGAGATCCTGTCTCAAAAAAAAAAAAAAAAGAAAATGCATCTCATTCTTATTTTAACTGGCATTTATTTTTTTGTGGAGGCTGGGTATATTTTCCTGTGTTTACTGGCCACTTGGATTCTATTGAGAATTCTTTTGCAAAGCAGAAAATCATTTTTCAACGTGATCCTTCAGCTGCCATGATTTATCCCTTTGTAAGTTTGGGTTGTCACGAATCAGCCAAAATGTCATTTCCAGTGGATAACCATGTACAGGTCACCCTGATTTTGAAAAAGCCATCATTTGGTTCTGCTCCAGTCCCATTTCTATTCTTTGCTTTGCTGCCAAGAGGTTGATTCGTATTTCCTCCCCGCCCACACCTTCCTCATTTCCCTGAGTTCTGGCGTCCGTCCCCAGCACTCGAACAAACATGTGTTCTGGAAGGTCACCAAGGGCCTCTTTATTGCTAAACCCCTTGACCTCTGCTCTGTCCTCAATCTCCTCCATTTCAGAGGCATATACAGAGCCCTACCGCTCCCTAACCTCTCTGGGCCTCAGATACATCAAGAGATGCTGAGAAGAATACCCCTTCTGTCTCCTATTTTTGGAGTTTTCAGTGAAAAATATTAAAGTGCTTTGTAAACGATAAAATCTACATAAATACAACTTGTTATTATTGTTCATCTGGACCCCTGCAGTTCCCAGGACAGGGTTAAGATTAGAGAAGGTATTTCATACTTATTGATCAACTACTGAGCTGCCTCTTTTCATTCTCTGTCTCTCTCTGAAGATATTTTTTTCTGTTTTTTTTTGAGACGGAGTCTTGCTCTGTCACCAGGCTGGAGTGCAGTGGATCGATCTTGACTCACTGCAATCTCCACCTCCCGAGTTCAAGCCATTCTCCTGCCTCAGCCTCCTGAGTAGCTAGGATTACAGGTGCATGCCACCACACCCAGCTAATTTTTGTATTTTTAGTAGAGACAGGGTTTCACCATGTTGGCCAGGATGGTCTTGATCTCTTGACCTTGTGATCCGCCCACCTCGGCCTCCCAAAGTGCTGGGATTACAGGCATGAGCCACCACGCCCAGCCTCTGAAGAGATGTTTATTGAGTACCTACTGTGTGCCAAGCAGCATGAGGGGTGGAAAAAGCAGTAATGACTTTTGGGAAACCACTATTGAGTGTTGACAATGCACCCACGCTGTGTCTAGCAGCCCACAGAGATAATAATGTTCAACCCTCATATCAAGTCTCAGAGGACAGTATTATCTTTTACATCTGTTTTTTTGTTTGTTTTGTTTCAACAACAGGGTCTTACTCTGTCACCCAGGCTGAAGTGCAGTGGTACAATTATAGCTCACTGCAGCCTCCAACTCCTGGGCTCAAGCAATCCTGCCGCCTTAGCTTCTTGAGTACCTAGGACTATAGGCTGTGTCAACATGCCTGGCTAATTTTTAAATTTTTTGTAGAGATCAGGTCTCACTATGTTGTCAGGCTGGTCTCAAATCCTGGACTCAAGAGGTCCTCCCACTTCACCCTTTCAAAGCACTGAGATTACAGGTGTGAGCCGCTGAGCCCAGTCTACCTCTGTTTTAAAGATAACAATCTGAGGCCTAGAGAGGCGAAGTAATTTATCCAAAGTTACACATCTAGTAAGGGTGGAAGCTGGGATTTGAACCCAAGTCTTTATGACTGCTCTATATAATGCTCATGACATGTTACAGCCAGCTGCCTTACATGACTGTAGGGAGACAAGGCTGGCTGTCCAAATCAGAACCTTTTGAACAAATAAGTGAGACAATGTAGATGCTTAATAGGAGCGTGTAGATGTAGGTAAGTGGGTACTTAATAAAGGTAGACTCTTATTAACTCCAGGACCAAGAATGTCAAGATGCGTAACTCAGCTACAAGCAGACTCTTGGCAGGATTGAATGAGCAGCTCATAGGCCTCAGGGGCACTTGGTTTTCCAGGTGAGCACAACAGCGGGCAGTGCATGATGATTAGTCTACGCCACAACCAATTACCTGTTTCTTCCTTCTGCCACAGGGGTCCGTAACCACTCCTGTTTTATTCACTGATTTTATGGCCTCTTGCTGGAGGGAACAACAAGGAATCAGGTGTCATACTTCAGTTCTGAGCCAGAAGAAAGGTCCCTGCGGCCAGAGAGAGAAGTCTCCTTTCTTTGGAGAGGAACAGAAGCACTCCATTATGTGGATCACATTCTCTGGAAAAGGGCACCCAGAATTCGGAATTCCGAGTCAGTCTGCAGATTGATCAGGTAAGTCAAAAAGACACCAAGTTCCTTGGTAAATCAGCATTCCAGAACATGAAAAAATTACCTACTCAGAGCTCAATGGTTGTATCAGAAAATACACATGAACCCACAGGACACAAATCTACATTCTATTAGGACAATTACGGCTGCTGCCATTTCTCACCCAATGTAAGACAACATCAATTGTGAAACATGTCACATTTTAATGTACCACTAAGAAAAAATGCTGCCAATTAAACTGTGCCATGCCACCATTTGTAAGATGCACCCTCATTTTGGAAGAGACTAACACGTGAAAAAATAGGTGTGTCAAAATTGACAAAATTGGTAATAGTAAAGACAACTAAGATGTTATTGTCTGCTACCTGCTGGACAGTCTTCCAGGTGCTTTGTACACCTTATCTTTTTTTTTTTTTTTTTTGAGACGGGTCTTGCTCTGTCACCAGTCTTGAGTGCAGTGGTGCGATCTTGGCTCACTGTGACGTCCGCCTCCCAGGTTCAAGCGATTCCCCTGCCTCAGCCTCCCGAGCAGCTGGGACTACAGGTGCCCACCACCACACCAGGCTAATTTTTTGTATTTTTAGTAGAGATGGGATTTCACCATGGTGGCCAGAATGGTCTCGATCTCCTGACCTCGTGATGCGCCCGCCTCAACCTCCCAAAGTGCTGGGATTACAGGTGTGAGCCACCACACCCAGCTGTATACCTTATCTGGTTCAATCTTAAGAACCTATGAGGGAGGCATGACTCTCTCTCTTTCACAAATGAGGACACAGGCGCCTAGAAACACCTGCACCAGACACGCAAGATCACAGAAGTATTCCTAGAATCCAGATCTGTCCATCCACATCCAAGTGTTCTCTCTGTCGCCTCTCCACATGGGTTTGGGAAAGCTCAGTGTGTTCTTTGGAATGCCCAGTGGGCAATGTGGAGTCACTGAGGCTGAGTCGGAGAAGGAGCATTGGTGGGAAGGATGCCCAGAGCTCCCACCTGCCAAACAAATGTGGAATGTGGCACAGAACACATTTTTGTTCTGTGCCACATTCCACATTCTGGCTCCATGAATAGTTTCACCAAGGTCATGTAACATCAAAGAACGTGAGAAAAGTTCCAGACGAGTTCTGGCACGTGGCTCACCAACAGGCCGTTATTTACCTCAAGCAGTGAGCTGAGATGATGAAGTTGACAGCAAGCACGGTGGGTGGACAGGACTCCTTCAGCCAACCCCAACTTCACAGAATGTGACTTCATTCTGGAATCTAGGAGAATCCACAGACCAAGGCTGTTGGGCCAAATCAGAACCAGAAGAGCACCTTTTGAGCGCCTTCTCTGAGAAACCTCCAATGAATGCTCAAAAAACACTTGTTACAGTCATATGCACTTCTATCATTGAATGCCTGCTCCCAGGAAATGGACCCCAGCAGGGAGTCATAACAAGAAAGATCAGAGGCAAATAAAAAGTCAGTCCCCTAGCTGTCCCATTCCATCTAAACCAGTTTGTCTTAGAAGAAAATAGCGGGATGTTTTTCCAAGGGAAAATAGTTTTGTGATTAGTAAGAGGCAGCAACGTCCTCTGGCAGCACTCTCAGTGGACATGTCTTAGCGCTCACCTAAGGAATTGCATTAAAAATATGGATACATGCACCCTTTTCTCCCATACCGAAATCAGATTATCCAAGGACACATCTAGCATTTTTATTATTTTTTAAGTGCGTTAGGCGATTCTTCTAATCCTCAAAGTTTGGAAAACTCTACCCTGCTGCAATCTCTGGCTCCCAGGTTCAAGCAATTCTCCTGCCTCAGCCTCCTGAGTAGCTGGGACTACAGGTGTGTGCCACTACGCCCAGCTAATTTTTGTATTTTTAGTAGAGACGGGGTTTCACCATGTCGGCCAGGATGGTCTTGATCTCTTGACCTTGTGATCCGCCTGCCTCAGCCTCCTAAACTGCTGGGATTATAGGCATGAGCCACTGTGCCTGGCTGCAGTTCTTGTTTTAATGGCTGGAGAGCCACTGAAATAGTTATAATCTGGATGGGCAAATTGCTGGAATACAAATTAACTTCTTGAGACAAAAGAATAATTGAAAGGGTCCTGGTTCTTATGTATTATTTTATCTTGAAAAAAACAACTCTGGCCCAGCGGTGGCTCACACCTGTAATCTCAGCACTTACGGAAGCCAAAGCAGGAGAATTGCTTGAGCTCAGGAATCCAACACCAGCCTGGGTAGCATAGCGACACCCCCTCTCTACAAAACTAAATAAATTAGCCAAGCATGGTGGTGCGTATCTGAAGTCCCAGCTATTAGGGAGACTGAGGTGGGAGGATCCCCTGAGCCCAGGAAGTCGAGGCTGCAGTGAGCCGTGATCGTTCCACAAACAACTTCCAGCTGATTTCCTGGATCTTGATGAGAATGAGTTGCACCCTTAATGTCTGTAGCCTAAGAAGGAGACTGAAGAACTGCAGATCAGGAACCAAAATTTGGTAGCTACTGTTAAGCTTCCTGCAAGCAATAGTAGATATGCGCTGTTATTATTACCGTTTCACAGATGAGGACAACAAAGCCCAAAGAGGCTAGGAACTTGCTAAAGAGTCAAATGTGGGCCAGGCGCGGTGGCTCACGCCTGTAATCCCAGCACTTTGGGAGGCCGAGGTGGGCGGATCACGAGGTCAAGAGATTGAGACCATCCTGGCCAACATGGTGAAACCCCGTCTTTACTAAAAATTAGCTGGGCATGCTGGTGCGCACCTGTAATCCCAGCTACCCGGGAGGCTGAGTCAGGAGAATCACTTGAACCTGGGAGGCAGAGGTTGCAGTAAGCCAAGATCCAGTCTGGCAACATAGCAAGACTCCATCTCAAAAAAAAAAAAAAAAAAAAAAATCTCAACTTGAAATTTCCATTTAAATAAATCCAATCTCAATCTGGAAATGTTATTTTAGCCCTTTTAAAAGTCATTAAGCTTGGAGGTAAGAGGATTAAGCCCTAGTCTAAAGGAAATTAGGTTCCAACTACTTTTGCCATTCATTCATTCATTCATTTATTTCTGAGACAGAGTCTCGCTCTGTCACCCAGGCTGGAGTACAGTGGTGTGATCTCAGCTCACCGCAACCTCTGCCTCCCAGGTTCAAGCAATTCTCCTGCCTCAGCCTCCTAAGTGGCTGGGATTACAGGTGCACACCAATATGCCCTCTAATTTTTGTATTTTTGGTAGAGACTAGGTTTCACCATGTTGGCCAGGCTGGTCTCAAACTCCTGACCTCAAGTGATCTGCCCACCTTGGCCTCCCAAACTGCTGGGATTACAGGCGTGAGCCACCGCGCCTGGCCTTTCTTCTGTCATTTAAACTTAACCAAAAGGAGTTATCAAAACCCAAACATATCACAGCTATTGTCTGATGAGTTTTTTTATTTGATCCAATGTCTTATTAATAAAGATGGGAAAATATTAATTGTGGTTTAGCTGCACCCATTTGTGATGCCAGGTGTAAAGGGTCAACTGTACGAAAAAGGGCTTTACCTTCTACACATATCCAAACAAAATTACTCCATCCTTATGTTAATAAAATAATTCCTTAGATCTGTTGATTAAACTTCTGTGTGCAGAAGAACTCTCTTCACAGCTGGTTTAAAATGCAGATTCCTAGACATGAGATTAGGTCTGAGGTGAGGCCCAGAAATGTGCATTTTATTAGGTCGATGCAAAAGTAATGGCAGTTTTTGCCATTAGTTTTAGGGACAAATCTGCAATTACTTTTGCACCAACCTAATTATGAGCAGCACAGTCTCCTAAAGGGGACTCATTTATGAGACTCTGCACTAATAAAACTTACATGTAACTGCTTCCTCCTCTCACCGTTCTCTTCTAAACCAAGAGAGCCTGGTTTTGTATTCATTGCAGAATTGTCAGAAAAAGCTGGAAGAGCTCTGACTTTCCAGAAAAACAAGTGAATTTCCAGCAAAGTGATATATGAAGTGAAATAACTCATTCATTTAGGCAAATCGGCTCCCCCTTGTGGAATGTCTTCTGTGGCAGGTATGGGCCTCTGAAATGAACCACACAGGTCTTGGTACTGAGCTGATCAACACAGTCAACCAGGAGTATTCTTGTGGTTGCTGGAGCTGAAACTCTGGGAAAGTCATTTGGTTTCGTGCATCTTACTTCACTCTATTTCCTGCATCTGATCTGATGTTCTGAATTCCTGTCTCACTAATGGCATGAATAGAAATTAATTGAATTAGCCTGTCTCCAATTTTCAGTTGCACAAACCAACTTAGAATTTAATTCTGCAATGTCTGCTTTCCTCACAGACCTCTCTTTTTACGGGTAAAATCCCTAGATAAACAAACCACCAACAAAAGGACTTTTCCTTTAGCTATCCAAAGATAGATAAGCTAAATGAATTTTGTATAAAAGATTCCATCATCATTTCTAAAAAATTTTTTTTAAATCTCTTAATTCTATGATCATCTCTTGTAATATGTGTTTGCTGTATTATTTAAGATTATTCAATTCTGTAATGGAAAAGAAGAGAAGCAAATAAGAAGAGATGAAACTAAACATAGAAGTAAGTAGCTTATGAGACACCTTAGACGTAGATAAGGTAAGTAGAGCAAGGCATATGCTCAGCATAGAAAGAGATGGAAGGACCAAGAAACTCCAAACAGCCATGCTGCATAAGTTAAGAGACAAGACTTTTTTAAAGGCAGGTTGTGCTGAAAATCACAGTAAGGCAATGGTTGCCTTCAAGTACGTGAGGCATTTAATATTTAATCTATGAGGTCTTAAATTGTCTCCTATCGATGACATCCTTTCTGATTCCCAGAGTATCTGCCCAAGAAACACCTATGGCTTCTTAGCATGTTTTGGGCAGGCTATGGATGTCAGCCAGGAATACTTGCAAGTGTGTTTCTGATAGAGCAAGTATATGTATGTTCTCAGATACCTTTTGTTTGTTGTGTCCCTTGCTCAAACCTCACCTCTGGTCCTCCTAAAGATACCATCACTGTGAAGACTGATGCCAGAAGAGAGATACTGAGGAGGGAGGGGAAGGGGAGGAGAAGAAAAGGGGAAGAGACAGGAGGAGGGAGAGAGGGAATGTAAACATCCCCAGAACTCAGTGTGAACTTTTCACCCCATTGAAATCCTATATTCAGTGTGTTAACCTATCCCATCTCTCCCCCGTTGCTTCACACTGGGTACTTTAAATTGCTTCAATGAACCATACAATTTGAACATCTTAATTTGGTTTGTGAGTCTTTCAGTTAACTGACCTCTTAGTTAGCTTGCCTGGTATTATGTTTGGAGCTATCATTCCACCAGGGAAATTTCCTACACAGCATCTTTTATTCTTGTCTATAAAATGCTCTAAAATACATCAGTAGAGTTGTGTAATAGATGTGCAAGCTAACATTACTCTAGCACCCTAAGTGTGGTGAATTAACTTTCAAAGTGCCCTGATCAAGAATCCACACTCGGTCAGCATCTAAAGGATCCTAATCAGGATTCCACACACTAGAGAAGTCCCCTCCCCCAACAGCTTCAAATATCCCTATTGAATCAGCACCAGAAGTTTTAATAATTAGCGTAAGAGATGTTAAAAATAAGTTTTCATGCATGAAATGTGAAGTTGGCAGGAAAATTTGTACAGGCATCTTCACTCTGACATGGATAAGGTCTAATTACCCGGTAAGCCCAGAAGTCTAATGCCTCCTGAGTGGTGCCTAAAGTTTACAACTCAGTTCACTCCTGTGTCATCTCCACTTACTTACTTACTGAAGAATCCTTCACCTGAAGGTGTCAGCAAGACGACTAGAGAGTGGGGGATCCTGCCATCATAACATGATCGCATTTGTCTCAGAATGAATCGCTCATGTAAAATGTCATCAAAGTGCCTAAAATGACAGAGAATAGCGACTTTTGGGAGTTTACAAGATGGGATATCTGATTGTTTTGTGTCTGCTTGTTTGCTTACCAGAATTAAATCTGAAACTTGCCTCATTGTTTTCATTCAGTGATATTGTCAGGAAGAAGAACTAGAGCCACACCTACTCTAATCCTTAGAGGGTACTAATATCCATCAAAAAGAATACATGAATTACAAACAAATTTACTAAGGTGAATTTGAGGCATGTATTAGTTATTTATTGCTTTGTAATAACCCCAAAGCTTAATGGCTTGAAGCAATAAGTATTTATTATTTCAGTTTCCATGGATCAGGAATTCATACATGGCTTAGCTTGCTGTTCTGGCTCAGAGTCTTTTATGAGGCTGTAGGCAAGATGTCAGTCAGGGCTGCAGTCATCTGAAGGCTTGACTGGGGCTGGTGAATCAGCTCCCAAGGTGCATCATTTACATGCTCTGAGAGATGGTGCTGGCTGGTGACAGGAGCTTCAGTTCCTTGCCATGAATCTCTCCAGAGGACTGCTTGAATCTCTTCAGAATGTTAAGACTGGCTTTCTCCCAGAGTGACTGATCCAAACACAGTTAAGTGAAGGTGTTAGTATGTCTTGCAATACAGCTGGGCGCAGTAGCTCATGCCTGTACTCCTAGCACTTTGGGAGGCCGAGGCAGGCAGATCACTTGAGGTCAGAAGCTCAAGACCAGCCTGGCCAACGTGGTGAAACCTCATCTCTACTAAACATACAAAAATTAGCCAGGCATGGTGGTGCACACCTATAATCCTACCTGCTTGGAAGCCTCAGGCAGGAGAATTGCTTGAGCCAAGGAGGTGGAGGTTACAGTGAGCGGAGATCATGCCACTGCACTCCAGCCTGGGTGACACAGCAAGACTCCATCTCAAAAAAAAAAAAAAAAGTCTTAGAATACAATCTCAAGAATCACACATACCATCAGTGCCACATTCATTTATAGTGAGTGGTTAAGTTTGTCGCACATCCAAGGGGAGGGGAATTAGTGAAATGCCAAGTAATTTGTGGACATATTTTAAGAGCTCCACAAGGCACTTACTTGATCTCATTTTAGCAAATCAAATAGAATTTATCCTCTCCTCTCCGTATTTTTACAACAAATATTTGTCAAGCACTTACTACGTGCCAGGCCTTGCTGTAGGTGTTAGGAATACAGCTCTGAACACAGCAGGGGAAGTTAGGGTCGAACGGGATGGAGGAGATAGCTACTTAACAACAAATTCAAGTGCAACTGAAGGGACTTGCCAAGTGTCAGGATATGGAATAGTGGGGATCATGGTGAAAAGGCGAATACCTTCCTGTCTAAGAAAGGCATTCACTAACAATTTCAGTGGGGAATATGGGCTGCTCAGTATTTCTAGACTCTCTGATTTTTCAAGAGAAGGTGGAAATATATGCACGTGTGTAAAATTTCCAGGATTTTAATGTTAGCAACTACTTCAAATGTTTATAAAACACCATGAGGAAAGAAAGTCAGTGGGCCTAAATCAAACAATAGACAAAAATATTCACATAAAATAATAAAAGCTTAAATAAAAGTTTAGAAAAAAGCTCTGCTGATATCTTAGTGATATCGATTAATTCTTCTCTTTTAAAATGATGTTGATAATTTTTTTAAAGCTTAAAAACAAAAATCTCAGGGAAATAAGAGTAGGAAAAAATGATGTTGTGGAAGAAACGGGACAGCCAGCACTTAAATAAAATAAACTTACAATCAAGTATGCAGTACCCTAGATAATTTTCTGCCCTTTCCCCTTACAGAAAATAAAACATTTATGGTATGTAAAAAATACATAGACAGACCCTGCTTGTTGCATTTGGTGACTTAAAAATAAGAACTAATGATTTTTTTTTTTTTTTTTTTTTGAGATAGTCTCACTCTGTCACCCAGGCTGGAGTGCAGTGGCACAATCTCTGCTTACTGCAACCTCCACCTCTTGTCCCTCAGCCGCCCAGATAGCTGGGCCTACAAGTGGGCACCACCACACCCAGCTAATTTTTTTAATTTAGTAGAGACAGGGTTTCACCATGTTTCCCGGGCTGTTCTTGAACTCCAGAGCTCAGGCAATCTACCTGCCTCAGCTTCCCAAGTGCTAAGATATAAGTGTGTGCCCTGGTGGTAATACTCTTTTTTTTTCTTTTTCTTAAGACACAATCTCACTCTGTTGCCCAGCCTGGAGTGCAGTGGTGCAATCTTGGCTCACCACAACCTCCGTCTCCCAGGTTCAAGTGATTCTCCTGCCTCCGCCTCCTGAATAGCTGGGATTACAGGTGCACACCAATATGCCCAGCTAATTTTTGGGCATTACAGGTGCACACCAATATGCCCAGCTATTTTTAAAAGAGATGAGATTTCACCATGTTGGCCAGGCTGGTCTCGAACTCCTGATCTCAGGTGATCCGCCCACCTCAGCCTCCCAAAGTACTGGGATTACAGGCACGAGCCACCATGCCTGGCCACTAATAATATTCTTAATTGATCATTTGTTTTTCTCCCAAATTATTTATTGTGTTATAAGTCTGCAGTTTACAATGAAGAACTAGAAATGATGATGCCTCATCTCTTTCTTTTAAAATGTAAATGTTGGGCCAGGCATGGTGGCTCATGCCTGAAATCCCTGTACTTTGAGAGGCCGAAGCGGGCAGATCACCTGAGGTCAGGAGTTTGAGACCAGCCTGGCCAACGTGGTGAAACCCTGTCTCTATTAAAAATACAAAAAAAATTAGCCAGGCATGGTGGCTTGCATCTGTAGTCCCAGCTACTCGGGAGGCTGAGGCATGAGAATCACTTGAACCCTGGAAAAAGGTTGCAGTGAGCCAAGATCGTACCACTGCACAATCTGGCCGGGGTGAGAGAGTGAGATTCTATCTCAAAAAAAAAAAAAAGTAACTGTTGAAGTAAGATTTAATCTACCAGGCTTTCAAATTTAAATATGAAATCATATGTTGGGCTGGGTGAAGTGGCTCAGATCTGTAATCCCAGCGCTTTGGGAGGCGAGGCAGGCAGATCACGAGGTCAGGAGTTCAAGACCAGCCTGGCCAACATGGTGAAACCCCGTCTCTACTAAAAAATATAAAAATTAGCAAGGTGTGGTGGCGCACACCTGTAGCCCCAGCTACTTGGGAGGCTAAGGCAGAAAATTGCTTAAACCCGGGAGGCAGAGGTTCTGTAAGCCAAGATCGCACCATTGCACTCCAACCTGTGCAATAGAGTGAGACTCTATCTCAAAAAAAAGAAAAGAAAACATAGCAAAACCAATTTTTAACAATTAGGTGTAGTGACATATGCCTGTAGTCCCAGCTGCTTGGGAGGCTTGAGCACAGAAGTTTGTGGCTGCAGTGAGATATGAGTGTGGCACTGCACTCCAGCCTAGGTGACAGAGTGAGACCCTGTCTCTAAAAAAATAAATAAACCATTGGACTAACACTCTGAAAATGAGGCAGAGTGAGTGGTGTGGCAATTTGGTTTAAGAAGGTAAATGACTTCTGCAGTTATAAACATAGGATTTACATCAAGAGGGTATGGGTATTGGTTAGAACGTGGTTTTTAGCTTCAGATTCTTGGTTCAAATTTTAGCCTTTGACCTTAGACAAGTTATTACATCTCTCTGGGCTTTTTCTTTCTTAATTTGCAATATGGTGATAATTAGACATGCACCTAAGTATTGGAGAGACAGTGAGATTATGTAAGTCTTGTGTGCATTCATTGTCAACGCTTAATAAATGAGAGTCATTGTTGTCACTGGGCCACACGCCTTCCATATGGCTGCCTCCTGGGAGAGAAGTCAGTCCACCTCATACAGATCTTTCTTACCCTTAAAATCCCAGGGGTTCTTGTAGGTCATGATTTGGGCCAACAGCTGCTTTCTTCAAAGGTAGTTTAACATCACCAGGTGGGTATTTGTTAAGTCCCTGAAAAGTGGCCTTTTTTTTTTTTTTTTTTTTTTTTGGAAAGAAAGAAAAAAAAGAATGAAGAAGAGGAAGAAAAAGGAAGAGAAAGAGAGAGAAAATGGGAGTATTGCTTTCTTGCCCAGGCTAGAATGCAGTTTAGTAATGGGTATTGAAAACCTCTTTTGTACCAATAATTATACTTGATGTAGACAGGAAGGAATAAGGCAAGAAAATAACAAACAAGCAGCCAACCAATATTTCATTTAAACCTATGAAATGCTATGCGATTACTGAGGAGTGATTTATTTCCAATTATGTAGTCACTTTTGGAATAGGTGTGAGGTGGTAATGTATGTTTTGTGTATTTGAAGTGGAGAGTTCTATAGATGTTTATTAAGTTTACTTGTTCCAGGTCTGAGTTCAAGTCCTGGATGTCCTTGTTAATTTTCTGTCTCGTTGATCTATAAAATCATTAGCTCTTCTTGTTACATTGATCCTTTGGCCATTATGTAATGTCCTTCTTTGCCTCTTTTGCTCTTTGTTGCTTTAAAGTCTACTTTATCAGAGGGGAGAATTGCATCTCCTGCTTTTTGTTTATTTGTTTATTTTTACTCTCTGGTTGGTTGATAAATCTTCCTCCTCTTTGTTTTGAGTCTTTGTGTGTCATTGCATGTGAGATGGGTCTGGATGCAGCATACCGATGGGTTTTGGCTTTTTATCCAATTAGAATACATATAAGTTTAATACTGGCATTTGATGCTAGCTGGCTGTTTTGCCCATTAGTTAGTGTAAATTTTTCATTGCGTTAATGCTCTTTGCTTTTTGATATATTTTTGGAAAGGCTGATATTGGTTGTTCCTTTATATGTATAGTGCTTCTTTCAGAAGCTCTTGTAAAGCAGGCCTGGTGGTGGTGAAGTCTCTACTTGTTTGTTCGCAAAAGATTTAATTTTTCCTTCAGTTATAAAGCTTAGTTTGGCTGGATATGAAATTCTGGGTTGAAAGTTCTTTTCTTTAAGGATGTTAAATATTGGTCCCCACTCTTTTCTGGCTTGTAGGGTTTCTGCTGAGAGATCTGCTGTAAGTCTGATAGGTTTCCCTTTATGGGTGACCTGACCTTTCTCTCTGGCTGCCCTTAGTATTTTCTCCTTCATTTCAACCCTAATAAATCTGGCAATTATGTGCCTTGGGGTTGGTCTTCTTGAAGAACATCTTTGTGGTGTTCTCTGTATTACCTGGAGTTGAATATTACACTGCCTTGCCAGGTTGGGAAAGTTTTCCTGAATGATATCCTGAAGAGTATTTTCCAACTTGGATTCATTCTCTTCGTCACATTCAGGTACACCTATCAAACGTAAATTAGGTCTTTTCACATAGTCCCATATTTCCTGGAGACTTTGCTCATTCCTTTTTATCCTTTTTTCTCCAATCTTGTCTTCTCATTTCATTTCACTGAGCTGGTCCTCGACTTCTGATATCCTTTCTTCTGCTTGATCAATTCGACTGTTTAAACTTGTGCATACTTCGCGAAGTTCTCGTGTTGTGTTTTTCAGCTCCATCAATTCACTTATATTCCTCTCTAAATTGTCCATTCTTGTTAACATTTTGTCAAACCTTTTTTCAAGGTTCTTAGTTTCTTTGCATTGGGTTAGAACAAGTTCTTTTAATTCACAGAAGTTTGTTATCACCCACCTTTTGAAACCTGCTTCTGTTATTGGAACACACTCATTCTCCATTAAGCCTTGTTCCATTACTGATGAGGAATTGTGATCCCCTGTAGAGGGAGAGGCATTATGATTTTGAGTATTCTCTGCCTTTTTAGGCTGGTTTCTTCCCTTCATTATATATTTATCCCTCTGTCGTCTTTGTAATTACCGACTTTCTAACTAGGTCTCTGAGCGGACGTCAAACTTGTTGATTTCCAGTGCCGAAATCTGAGCAATCCACTGCGCTGGCCAAAACAGCGGTGTTAAGATTGATGGTGCTTTTCTGCCTGGGAATCTCCGGACTCTGCACCAAGAACTGCCACGCTAAGGCGCCAGCAAAACCACCGCGCCGGCCACAAGAGTTGCCCTGGCGACCCATGGGGCTCCTCCGCTGGGAATCTCCTGGTCCGTGAGCAACAAATATTCGTCTGAAAGTGTGGCGTCCTCTCGTTCTCTGCGCTTTCACTGGGAACTACGAGCCCAAGCTGCTAGTGATCAGCCATCTTGGATCTTTTTTTTTTTTTTTTTTTGAGACAGAGTTTCGCTCTTGTTACCCAGGCTGGAGTGCAATGGCGCGATCTCAGCTCACTGCAACCTCCGCCTCCTGGGTTCAGGCAATTCTCCTGCCTCAGCCTCCTGAGTAGCTGGGATTACAGGCACGCGCCACCATGCCCAGCTAATTTTTTGTATTTTTAGTAGAGACAGGGTTTCACCAGTTTGACTAGGATGGTCTCGATCTCTTGACCTCGTGATCCACCCGCCTCGGCCTCCCAAAGTGTTGGGATTACAGGCATGAGCCACTGCGCCTCGCAAAAGTGGCCTTAATGGTCTTTGTACAGGTCCAAATCCTGGAATTCCGTTCCAGGAATTCCTCTTTCAGAAAGGGTAAATCACTTAAACTCTCAGCTTGTTTGCCTAGAGAAAAGAATAAAAAGTCACTTTCCCAACTGTGATATTAATTAGTAGAGGTAAAATGTTTTGGAAACGCAGAATATGGTTACTTTTTAAAGGGTAGAACATAAATGTTAAGTTCATTGGAATTTTATCACACTGTAGAGAGAATGTAACTGTTTTAATCCTTTTGTGCAGGAAAACATTAGACGGTAGTGGTGATGATTACCTTCCAGAGACCTGGGTTCATTTTGAGCAGAGCTAAGAAGAGCCTTGGGAGATGAGGCAAGTTTTTAAAAATTAGAGTTAAATACACACACACACACACGCAGGACTTTTACAGGACTGCTTCTCTCTGAAATCTCCTTAGTAAAATGGATTCGTTTCCAGTTCCCCCGAATTTCCACTATTGAATATCTCCAGCTTTAATATGGGCATAATAGCACTCAGCCATTCTCTTTGTTACTAAGGGGCTCTCTGTTGGGTGTTAAATTGCTCATTTCACTTGTGGAAGTGAGGGTCCCTAAGTCACCAAATCAATGTAATAAATTTTATGAGCTGGTTTATATCAGTGAGGTGTTCTAGAATAACGACTTACTTAAAGAACTATTTGACTTTTCAAAATTGAAGTATTATCCATTTAACCAGGAAAGTTCACATAGAAATCCCCAACGGTGGTCAGGCATGGTGGCTGACACCTGTCATCCCCACACTCTGGGAGGCCAAGGAGGGAGGATCACTCGAGCCCAGGAGTTCAAGACTAGCTTGGGCAACGTGACAAAACCCCATCTCTACAAAAAAATTACAAAAATTAGCTGTGCATGGTGGTGTGCCTGTAGTCCCAGCTACTCAGGAGGTGGGAGGATCACTTAAGCTCAGGAGGTCAAGGCTGCAGTGAGCTGTGATCTCTCCACTACACTCCAGTCTCGGCGACAGGGCAAGACCCTGTCTCAAAAAAAAAAAAAAAAAGCCCCAACAGCGTATATAAACTGTCATGGCGCACGCTGAAGTAAATGTTGCTAATGAACAAGAATACTTGCTTGTCTTTATTTTTTTAAGTGTTAATTTTTTATTTCTTTATCACAACTTTTTAAAATCCCCCATGGGATAGAAAAGTAACGTTATCTCCATTCACTGAAGGAAATCAGGACAATTGGGCTTGGTGACTGACTTTTCCTGAGTTGTAACGGAAGCTAATGAACGAGCCAAAATTAGAATCCCTAAGTTCCTCCCACTCTCCTTGCTCCGCCGAACCCAGTTCATTCCAAGCAGAAGCCCTTCACTTTACCATTTCCTGTTTGGTCTCCGAGGGAGAATACACCCCTCCCTATTCCGTTTTCTTTGGTCTGACCTTCCAAAGACAGGACTATTTGTCAAAGTCCTCTCTCTCAGTGCCCTGCCCAAGCACCAGCCACTTTCAGATTTTTCCTAAAGAACAAGCTGGTGACACCCAGCATTTAGTGAATTTCTTTGAGGGGGACAGCATACCTTTGAAAAGGGATAAACAATGATGAGATGGGATGGGAAGTGAGACCTATGCAGCGAGGATGGAATTAACTGAGAAAAGGAAAACCAAAATCTAAAGATGGCCTGGAAGAGGAAATATTAAGGAAAAGAAAAATAGTCATTGGTGCTGGCATAGTGAGAACAGAGCTGGAAACCAGCGATTTACATTGTAGAGTAGAGTTTAAAAGAGGAGACACTTTTCCATTTCCTGGCTCTGAGCAGAAAGCTAGATAACTTGATGCTGACGATGCTGCTGCTGTGCTTAGAAGGTTTGAATGCAGTGCTGCCTGGGGCAGGAAAAGGGACTAAATGAGTCTGTTGGGCCTTGTGAGTCTCTGGATTTTAGACTGAGAGCCTGGGAGGTGGGCAGAAGCACAGAGATTTTGGTAAAAAACAGATTCCAGTTCTAACAGGAGGGCTTCTCTTTCTTTCTTTCTTTCTTTTCCTTCCTTCCTTTTCTTTTCTTTCTTTTTTTTTTTTTTTTTTTGAGACAGAGTTTCACTCTTGTTGCCCAGGCTGGAGTGCAATGGTGCGATCTCGGCTCACCACAGCCTCCACCTCCTAGGTTCAAGCAATTCTCCTGCCTCAGCCTCCCAAGTAGCTGGGATTACAGGCATGAGCCACCACACCCAGCTAATTTTGTATTTTTAGTAGAGACAGGGTTTCTCCATGTTGGTCAGGCTGGTCTTGAACTCCCGACCTCAGGTGATCCACCCGCCGCAGCCTCCCAAAATGCTGGGATTACAGGTGTGAGCCACCGTGCCCAGCTAGGAATCTGCATTTCTAACAAGGTCCTACAGGATGCTGTTGGTGCTGGTCAGTGAAGCACATTTTGAGTAGCAAGCCTCAGAACTATGCTGTTAAATAGAAGTATTATGTGAGCCACATGGGTCATGAAAACTTTTCTATCAACTACCTCACAAAAAAGAAACCAGGAAAAGTAAATATATTTTATGTAATACTCTATATCTAAAATATATTAAAATCCAAAATGTTATACATTTACCATGTAATCAATACAAAATTATTTTCCATGCTAAGTCTTTTTTCCATAGTAAGTCGAAATCCAGTGTGTTTGTGTTTTATACTTACAAAAGATCTCAATTTGAACTAGCCACATTTCAATAGTCACATGTTGCTCCTGGCTTCTGCATTGGATGTGCAGGTCTAGACAACCTTTACAACAATTTAGCATAGTCCAAATGCCATTGGCAAGCTAAGAATAACTGTGCTTTTAGTACTGAAACACACCTGGGTGAGATCCAAGAAAACTCAGGGCCATAATGAATTCTGTCCTACTGAGCCAGAGTTCTCAAGTTTAATTATTTACCAGGATTCCCTGAGAACAGGGTTAAATTGTGGATTGCTGGGCTTGGCCCCTAGATATACATTTTTTAATCCCAAACTTTTTCTTTTTCTTTCTTTCTTTTTTTTGAGACAGAGCCTCGCCCAGGCTGAAGTGCAGTGGCGCAACCTCAGCTGGCTGCAAACTTAACCTCCTGGATTCAAGCGATTCAGCCTCCCAAGCAGCTGGGATTATAGTCACCCGCCACAATCCCCAGGTAATTTTTTTGTATTTTTAGTAGAGACGGGGTTTTGCCATGTTGGCAAGGCTGGTCTCAAACTCCTGGCCTCAAGTGATCTGCCTGCCTCGGCCTCCCAAAGTGTGGGGATTACAGGCGTGAGCCACTGTGCCCGGCCCAAAACTTTTTATTATCAAAAAAATGTGAGGCCGGGTGCGGTGACTCACGCCTGTAATCCCAGCACTTTGGGAGGCCGAGGCGGGTGGATCACGAGGTCAAGAGATCGAGACCATCCTGGTCAACATGGTGAAACCCCGTCTCTACTAAAAATACAAAAAATTAGCTGGGCATAGTGGCACGTGCCTGTAATCCCAGCTACTCAAGAGGCTGAGGCAGGAGAATTACCTGAACCCAGGAGGCGGAGGTTGCGGTGAGCCGAGATCGCGCCACTGCACTCCAGCCTGGGTAACAAGAGCGAAACTCCGTCTCAAAAAAAAAAAAAAGTGAATATCTGACACAGAGTAGAGAAAATAGGATATCAGACCTCTTCCCTTTCTTTTATGCCGTTGACATGCTTGTTAGAGAAACAATTATTTTGAGTGAATTGTCTGACCTTCTTGGTTTGGCTGATTGCTTTCCTATAGTGTTGTTTCCCTTGTTCTTATATTCCCCATATTTCCTACAAACTGGCATTTATTGCTGGAGAATTGATGAGATTCAGAGTCACAGAGATCTTAATTAGAGTAGAGGTTTCCAATCCCCATGGGAAACACTTAGAGCTTTAAAAATTATTGATGGGCCGGGCACTGTGGCTCATTCCTATAATCCTGGCCCTTTGGGAGGCCAAGGCAGGAGGATGGCATAAGGCCAGGAGTTTGAGAGCAGTCTGGAAAACATAAGGAGCCCTCTAGCTCTACAGATAAACAAAAATAGCCAAGCATGGTGGCACATACCTGAGTCCCAGCTTCTCGGGAGGCTGAAATGGGAGAACTGCTTGACCCGGGAGGTTGAGGCCATGGTGAGCCATGATGGTGCTACTGCACCAAGCTTGGGCAACAGAGCGAGACTTCGTGTTTAAAGAAAAAATAGAAATTATGGATGCCTGGGTTCCTCCCCCAGAGCTTCTGAGGTCATGTGCACAATGGGATTTTTAAAAGCTTCTGGGTGGTTGTGGTGTGCAGCAAGGGTGGAGAACCACTGAATTAGACAACTGAGGCTTGAAACAAGGTACGTTTTCCCTAAAGGTCTTAAAACTGGTCTTCCCTATTTTCTTATCACTCTGCCTATTCCACCTCCTCCTCCCCTTATTCCAACAGGAAGACAAATCACTGAAACCTTCCTAGACCAAAGCCTACAACACATTTGCAAGTCTTACTTGCAGGAAAAAAAAGAATTATTTTTCATTTTAGAATTAACCTTGCAAAGGAGCCTCAGAGAGAGTGTCACGCTAAAAATTAGAGTCACCTGGGAAACTTACAAAAATACCAACACCCACAGATTCTCTGGAGGAAAAGGAGGTCTCTTTTCCTCCAGAGAATCTGATAAAATTGTTCTGGAGTGGGCCCTGGTATGTTTGGTTTGAAAGGCTCCCTGGTGATTTTAAGGTATAGCAGGGATTGACATCTAGGACAGTGCTTCTCGAATTTAAATAAATCATCTGGGCGTTTTGTTGAAATGCGGATTCTGATTCTGCAGGTCTGGCTGAAGTCCCAGGTTCATCATTCTGTTGAACTCCCAGGTAATACTGGTGTTGCTGGGACAACAGTTTGGGTATCAAGGGTGTCCGCACTACCACACTGAAAAGAACCGCCTTTGATTTTTGCTTTTGCAATTTACTAGCTTGTATGGCTTTCAGCAAGTCACTTCACTCCTCTGAGCCTTTTCCACACCCACAATATAGTGACAATAAGAATACCTACCTTTACCCCATCCCACGCCAGGTGTTCAGGAAACATCACCCTATCATTGGCTGATGCAAATAGCACAGTGGGGCTAGTTGCATGTGAAGTCTCTCTAAGATCTTCACCCATTTATATTAGATCATTTCCAAGAAGTTTGTTTGTCTTTCTAGGAGATCCTTTGTTGAAACCAACAGATCAAGGATTGGTTGATTGGTTGGTTTTTGAGACAGAGTCTTGCTCTTGTTGCCTAGGCTGGAGTGCAGTGGCGTGATCTTGGCTCACTGCAACCTGTGCCTCCCTGGTTCAAGCAATTGTCTGTCCTGCCTCAGCCTCCCTAGTAACTGAGATTACAGGCCCACGCCACCATACCCGGCTTATTTTTGTATTTTTGTAGAGATAGGGTTTCACCACACTGGCCAGGCTGGTCTTGAACTTCTGACCTCAAGTGAAATGCCTGCTTCAGCTTCTCAAAGTGTTGGGATTACAGGCATGAGCCACTGCGCCCAGCCAGATCAAGGCATTTAAATAAGTTTTCTGAGGCCAGCATCCATACTCCTCTGCTTGCTGCCAGACTTTTTGGTTGGCAAAGCAGAATTTGAGATGATTCATGACGTGCCGTCTCCTCGCCTCTCATCTTCATTACCTCTGATCCCTTTCCCACCCACTTTGCTTCTCCTGGTGCTCTGGATTAATTGTCTTATATCGTAAATCATAGCCAGCACCACGTGTTTCCATGACTATGTCGAAGTAAAACCCCTCTTTTCTCACCATCTGCCTGGCTTGCCCCCATGTCTGAATCTCAGCAGGTTCTCGATGCCCTGACTTTCAGCGCTCAGAACAAACACCAGGAGGAGTTCATCTATCTTGAGGTTGAGAAAAGAAACTCTCCTGTTAACATAACTTATGAACTACAAGTTCAGATCCTCTATTTTTAGCCATATGGAACAATTTGGAAGTCTATAAATCACATGACCGTGTAAAGTAAACCAAAACTACCTCCTTTTCACATTAAGAAGAACTTTAGATTTATTCTGTTTTCTAAAGGTAACAGACAAAAAAGTTTGCTGTAGCTTCTTGACTTCACAGATGTGCCTTCCGGGTGCTTACAGCATTGTTCTGAGTGTTAACAGTTCACAGTGGAAACTGATTAACACCCTTACTAGTTTTCCAGTTCAACAGCCCTCTCCTTTCTGAATTACTTTTAATATTTGTTTCTTCCATGTGCTCCTCATTCAGGCACCTGACTCCCTCTCAATTTCAAGTTCCCATTGTGTCTTTTGAGGGATCAAATAAATTAAAAGACTTTTTATTTGTTTCCCTGTAGAGAGGCCTTTATGCTAAGTAAAGTGACTGAAAGTGTGTTTTCTATTCAAATTAGAGAAGGAAAAAAGATGCAGCCTCTCCATATCAGTATTTTAAAAGTGAGCTATGTATTAATGGATTCAATAAGCAATTATTGGGTGTTTGGTGTGTTAAAAATGCCATGCTGAGTGCTAGGGAAGGAACCAACGGAGATGAAAATAATGAGAATATAAAATCTTTGTCTCCAAAGACCTGAAAACCTAGAAAGAGAGACAAATCTACATACATGAGCACCTATAATGTGAGCACATGTGAAAATGTCTAGGTGGGCGCTGTGGCTCACGCCTGTAATACCAGCACTGACGGATCACTCAAGCCCAGGAGTTTGTAACCAGCCCTGGCAACACAGTGAGACCCCATCTCTACAAAAAGTGCAAAAATTAGCCGGATGTGGTGGCATGAAACTGTGATCCCAGCTACTCGAGAGGCTGAGGGGAGGATCGCTTGAGCCTGGGAGGTTGAGACTGCAGTGAACCATGGTTGCACCACTGCACTCCAGCCTGGGCAGCAGAGCGGGACCCCATCTCAAAAAAAAAAAAAGTTTCCTAAAGCCTTCCCAGGTCCAGTTGCACTTGTACACTCTGTTCACCATGCAAACACTATCCATTGTGTTATCATTAGTTGCCTACTGTCTGTCTCCTTGGGAGGGCTGTAAGAACTCCGAGGTCAGAAACCTTTTCTCGTATCTCTATGGTCTAAGCAGAGCCTGTATACGAAGGGAGGGAGGAGAAAGACAGAGAAAGGTAAGGGAGGGAAGAGAAAGAGAGAAAGAGAAGCTAACTTGGGAGTGAGTTGACCTCAGGTCTATGAGATAGGCGGAGCCTGGTGGCTCACACATACAATCTTGGCACTTCGGGAGGCCAAGGCAGGAAGATTGCTTGAGGCCAGGAGCTTGAGACTAGCCTGGGCACAAAGCAAGACCCCTGTCTCTACAACAAGTAAGGAAAAAGAAGAAAGAACAAGAAGGAAGGAGAGGGAAGAAGGAGAAGGAGAAGAGGGAGAGGGAGAAGGAGAAGAAGAAGGAGGAGGAAGAAGGAAGGAGAAAAGAGAAGGAAGAAGGAGAAGAAGAAGTAGAGGAGGAGGAGGAAAGAAGAAGAAAAAGAAAAAATAAAAAGGTGCCTGTGTTGAGGGAGGTGAAATTTAAGTCTCCAAACCTGGTAAGACTTCTATTGAGTAAAAATGAAGTAGAAGACATTCAGGCTCAAGAGATGCTGCGAGGAGCAGAGTGGAGGCAGGTATGGCAGGACTAATCTGAGAAGTAATTTGTGTATTTGGAGCTCCTGCCAAGTCCAGGATAGAAACAGTGAGAAATTTTGAGGGGAACTTAAGAAGCAGAAACACTCTGCAGCAGAAATACCAGTGACTAAGCTGGTAAATATTCTGGTGGCAAAGCCATCTTCTCTTGTTCACTAACCCAACATATTTAATTGTATGTACTGAGCCCTAATTCTCTGCAGGCTCTGTTCCAGGTTCTGAGGACCAGATGAATGAGGATATATGAGCTTTCTCCCTGTATGAGGCTCCTACTCCCATTGGGGAAGGGCAATAATCAAGTAAGCCAGGAAGATCATACACACACATGGTATGATAATTGACTGGGAAGGGAACAAGGTGCTGTGATAGAAAGTGAGCAGTTGGGCCAGGCGCTGTGGCTTATGCCTGTGATCCCAGCACTTTGGGAGGCCAAGGTAGACGGATCACTTGAGGTCAGGAGTTTGAGACCAGACTGGCCAACATGGTAAAACCCCATCTCTACTAAAAGTACAAAAATTAGCCAGGCGTGGTGGCATGTGCCTGTGATCCCAGCCACTCACGAGGCTGAGGCAGACAAATCACTTGAACCTGAGAGGCAGAGTTTGCAATGAGCCGAAATTGTGCCACTGTACTCCAGCCTGGGCAACAGAGTGAGACTCAGTCTCAAAAAAAAAAAAGTGACCAGGTGGGGGCCAGGTGTGGTGGCTCACGGTAGTGATCCCAGCACTTTGGGAAACCAAGGTGGGTGAATCACTTGAGGTCAGGAGTTCGAGATCAGCTTGACCAACAGGGTGAAACCCTCATCTCTACTAAAAATACAAAAAATTAGCTGGGCGTGGCGGCGGGTGCCTGTAATCCCAGCTACTCGGGAGGCTGAGGTAGGAGAACCGCTTGAACCCAGGAGGTGGAGGTTTCAATGAGCTGAGATTGTGCCAATGCACTCCAGTCTGGGTGACAGAGTGAGACTCCATTTCAAAAAAAAAAAAAAAAAAGGCTGGGCACCATGCCCTCTGTAATCCCAGCACTTTGGGAGGCGGGCAGATCACCTGAAGTCAGAAGTTTGAGATCTGCCTTGCCAACATGAGAATACCCCGTCTGTACTAAAAATACAAAAATTAGCCAGGCATGGTACCTTGCACCAGTAATCCCAGTTACCCAAGAGGCTGAGGCAGGAGAATCGCTTGAACCAGGGAAGTGGAGGGTGCCCTGACCTGAGATTGCGCCACTGTACTCCAGCCTGGGTGACAGAATGAGACTCCGTCTCAACCAATAAATTAATTAATTTTTTAAAATGACCAGTTGGATAGGGTGGTCAGGGGTAGCCTCTGTGAAGCCAAGCTGAGAAATGAGGAAAATGGCACAGCCAGACGTGGAAGAAAAGAACTCCAGCTAAAATAGCAGTCTCGGCTGGCAGGGGTGGGGGTATTTGGCATGTGTAGAAGGTATGTTGGGTTGTCACGTCTCAGGGGAGGGCTTGCTACTGACATCTAGAGGGTGGAGGCCATCGATGCTGCTCAACATATTACAGTGTGCAGGCCAGCCCCTCCACAACAGAGAATTAGCTGGTCCCAAATGTCAGTAGTGCCAAGGGTAAGAAACCCTGAGCGCGGGGAATGGGCAACGGCAGAGACCCTGAAATGGGAGTTATGATAGCTGTCAAGTCTGAAAAACAGGAGGGAGGCTGATGTGGAGGGAGCATTCTGAGGCCTGGGAGGAGTAAAAGGTGATGAGGTCATTAGAGGTACCCATCAAATCACTTGGGGGCCATGTTGGCTGGGCAATGAACCCACCTAATTGTGTTACTTTAGAACAATTAACCCAGCTCCCATAGCTGCTACAATTTATAATTTTAGATGGATAAGGTAATTCCTTTAAAAACTTTCAAATAAACAAATCAGTTTATGGTCGCTATTCCCAGCTCTCTCTGCTACTCCAATAGCAGAGCAAAAAATGATCTCAGTACAATTTTCTTCTGAGAGCTTGAAGAAAAGAACTTATAAGCAATTTCCCCCTTCATCCTGTGAATCAACAAAAATTCCCATAGCCAAGAGGGACCCAGAAAATGGAATCTTGTTAACCTTGTTTAATCCAATTCTACAACCTTCTGTCATACATCTTTATGGCTCTTTCGCCCACCCAAATTGCTAATGTGGAAAGAAAGACACCTTCATTATTGAGAACTCAGACATGATGGATGATGATGTAATGATTGATTTGCTGTTGTTGGAAAATGGAGCTATACATGTTAAAACCTCAGTAGAGGCCCGGTGCAGTGGCCTACACCTGTAATCCCAAAACTCTGGGAGGCCGAGGCAGGTGGATCACCTGAGGTTGGGAGTTCGAGACCAGCCTAACCAACATGGAGAAATCCCGTTTCTACAAAAAATACAAAAGTAGTCAGGTGTGGTGGCACATGCCTGTAATCCTAGCTACTCGGGAGGCTAAGGCAGGAGAATCGCTTGAACCCGGTAGGCAGAGGTTGTGGTGAGCTGACATCATGCCAATGCATTCCAGCCTGGGCAACAAGAGCAAAACTCCATCTCAAAAAACAAACAAACAAACAAACAAACAAACAAACCAGAAACCTCAGTAGAGAGAAGCAAGATTGAACAGAAATGTGGCTACTAATGTGATTGTGCAGAAACATGAAATGATCTAGCTTCAGAGGCTTTTGATGTATATACAAATGTATAGTTTTATAAACATACCAATAAATATTTAGTTATCTATCATGCATGGTACTCCTGTGCACCTACTATGTGGAAGGAAATGTGTATGGTATTGGAAGCTAAAAAGAAAAAGAAGGCAGAATCCTCAGTTTCAAAGACTTTGTAGTTTATAGAGAAGAAATCACATAGTCAACAGAGTATAATATAATCCAGAATTAAAGAAATACCAAGTGGAAGCCAGAGACACCTATAGTTTCTACCTGTCTAGTAGATCTTCTCTTTATTGCAGTAAGAGCAACTTGATTTTTCTTTGGGGAACTGCTTCTCCGTCATTCTCAGTCCAGGTGGATTGAGTTTGACCAGTGGACCAATTTGACCCTCACTTATCCTCATGCCACCAGGTCTGGGCACATATCCAGGCCCAGCCAACCAACTTATTCCAATCCTCCAACCCCAGACTGGTATATTCCAGTATTCCAGGACGGATACATGACTCATGTTGATCCAACAAGAATTGGCCCCATCAAAGAGAAGGCCTGAGAATAAATCCAGCCTAGAGTAAGAGAGATAAGAATTGCAGAGAGGATAACTCTTGCTGACAATGTTCAAGCCCCTGGATTTAGCCATTCCTGAAGGCAGTGTCCTATTGAAAAAACTTTTTTTTAAGTTTATATACAGTAAAACTGACATTTCTTAGTGCACCGTTCCATGCGTTATAATACATACATGGATTTGATTATAGTGGTGTACCTACTGCTATAATCAAGATAAAAAGCAGTTCTATCACCTCAAAAATCTCCCTCCTATCAGGGGCAGTTGCTCACTACTGTAATCCCAGTGCTTGAACCCCTGAACTTGAGGTTGCAGTGAGTTTTGATGGTGCCTCTGGACTCCAGCCTGGGTGACAGAGCAAGATTCTGTCTCTTAAAAAACAAAAACAAAACACCCTTCTTCATGATGCCTCTTTATAGTCAAACCCTTTCTATACCCCTAACCACTAGCAACTACTAATCTGTTCTCTATCTCTATAGCGTTATCTTTTCCAGAATGTTATACAAATGCAAGCATGTGTTATACAAATGATATGAATATATGAATGTAAGTTTTTGAGACTGGCTTCTTTTACTTGGGATAATACCTTTGAAATTCATCCAAGTTGTTGCATGTATGAATCATTTATATCTTTTTATTTTGTACTTTTTTTTTTTTTTTGAGACAGAGTCTTACTCTGTCACCAGGTGCCCGGCTGGAGTGCAGTGGCAAAATCTCGGCTCACTGCAACCTCCGCCTCCCGGGTTCAAGCAATTCTCCTGCCTCAGCCTCCCGAGTAGCTGGGACTACAGGCACATGCCACCATGCCCAGCTAATTTTTGTATTTTTAGTAGAGATGGGGTTTCACCATGTTGGCCAGGATGGTCTCAATCTCTTGACCTTGTAATCTGCCCGCCTCGGACTCCCACAGGGCTGGGATTACAGGCTTGAGCCACAGCGCCTGGCCTTTTTGTACCTTTTTATTGAGACAAGGTTTTACTCTGTCACCAGGCTGGAGTGACAAAATGAGACCTCCTGAGCCTGGGAAGTCATGGCTCACTGCAACCTCAACCTCCCTGGCTCAGGTGATCCTCCTACTTCAGCATCCTGAGTAGCTGGGACTACAGGTGCCCACCACCATGCTTGGCTAATTTTTGTATTTTTTGTAGAGTCAGGGTTTCGCCATGTTTCTCAGGCTGGTCTCAGACTTCTGGGCTCAAGCAATCCACTTGCCTTGGCCTCCCAAAGTGCTAGGATTACAGGCGTGAGCCACCGCACCTGGCCCATTTATACCTTCGTATTGTTGAGTAATAGTCCATTGTTTAAATGTACCACTGTTTATCCATTCACCTTTTGAAAGACATTTGGGTTGTTTCCAGTTTGGGGTGATCATGAAGAGAGCTGCTACAAATATCTGGATAGGGTATATACCTAAAAATGGGATTGCTGACTCATGTGGTAAATATATGTTTGATGTTATAGGAACCTGCCAAAATGTTTTCTAGAATGGCTATACCATATTATATTCCCACCAACAATTAGTAAGATTTCCATTTGCTGTGTATTCCAGCCAACACTTGGTATTGTCATTCTTTTCTTAATCTATTTTAATGAATACGTACTGATATCTTAGTGTGATTTTAACTTGCATTTCCATAATGGATTATGATGTTGAGCAACTTTTTATGTGCATATTTGTCATCCATATATTCTCTTTGGTAAAGTATCTGTTCCTATATTTTGCCCTTTTTTGCTTGTTTTCTTACTGTTTATTTTTGAGAGTTCTTTATTATTATTTTTAGGGATGGGGTGTCACTCTGTCACCCAGGCTGGAGTGCAGTGTGTGATCACAGCTCACCACAGCCTCGAACTACCGAGCTCAAGTGATCCTCTCACCCCTGCCTCCTGAGTAGCTAGGACTATAGCCACGTGCCACCAGGCCTGGTTAATATTTTTTTTTTTTTAATTTTATGTAAAGACAGGGTCTTGCTATGTTGACTAGGCTGGTTCTAAACTCCTGGCTTCAAGCGATCCTCCTGCCTTGGCATCACAAAATGGTGCAATTACAAATGACAGCCACTGTACATGGCTGATTTTTCTTTCTTTTTCCTTTTCTTTTTTTAATTTCTGGCCAATTATTTTTAATTTCAGTAGTTTTTGAGGTACAGGTGTTTTTTGGTACAAGGATGAGTTCTTTGGTGGTGAATTCTGAGATTTTAGAGCACCTATCACCGAGCAGTGTACACTGCATCCCGTATGTTGTGTTTTATCCCTCACCCATCTCCTAACCTCCCTCTGAGTTCCCACAGTCCATTATATGGCTTCATATATTTTTGTGTCCTCATAGCTTAACTCCCACTTATAAGTGAGAACATACGGTATTTGGTTTTCCATTTCTAAGTTACTTCACTTAGAATAATGGCCTCCAGTTCCTTCTAAGTTGCGGCAAAAGACATTATTTCATTTATTCTTATGGCTGGGTAGTATTCCATGGTGTATATGTACCACATGTTCTTTTTTTTTTTTTTTTTTTTTTGAGATGGAGTCTTACTCTGTCACCAGGCTGGAGTGCAGTGGCGCAATCTCAGCTCACTGCAACCTCCGACTCCTGGGTTCAAGCGATTCTTCTGCCTCAGCCTCCCAAGTAGCTGGGACCACAGGTGCGTGCCACCACGCCTGGCTAATTTTTTTGTATTTTTAGTAGACACGGGGTTTCACTGTGTTGGCCAGGATGGTCTCGAACTCTTGAACTCATGATCCACCTGCCTCGGCCTCCCAAACCACATGTTCTTTATCCACTTGTTGGTCAGTGGGCACTTAGGTTGGCTCCATGTCCTTGCAATTGTGAATTGTGCTGCTATAAACATGTGTGTGCATGTGTCTTTTTCATATACTGACTTCTTTTCCTTTGGGTAGATCCATTTATAGTTTTTCGGCTTTTTTTTGAGACAGTCTCACTCTGTTGCCCAGATTGGAATGTGGTGGCACGATCTCGGCTCACTGCAACCTCCGCCTCCCAGGTTCAAGTGATTCTCCTGCCTCAGCCTCCCGAGTAGCTGGGAATACTGGCATGTGCCACCATACCCAGCTAATTTTTTGTATTTTTATTAGAGATGGTATTTCACTGTGTTAGGCAGGATGGTCTCAATCTCCTGACCTCATGATCCACCCGCCTTGGCCTCCCAAAGTGCTGGGATTACAGGCATGAGCCACCGTGCCCGGCCCGTTTTTCGACATTTTAATTATGGCCATTCCCTGCTATAATTCCGGGTGCTGTGGCTCATGCCTGTAATCCTAGCACTTTGGGAGGCCAAGGCCGGTGGATCATGAGGTCAGGAGATTGAGACCATCCTGGCTAACACGGCGAAACCCTATCACTACTAAAAGTACAAAAAATTAGCCAGGCTTGCGGGTGTGCGCCTGCAGTCCCAGCTACTCGGGAGTCTGAGGCAGGAGAATTGCTTGAACCTGAGAGGCAGAGATTGCAGTGAGCCAAGATCATGCCACTGCACTGCACTCTAGCCTTGGCAACAGAGTGAGACTCTGTCACCAAAAAAAAAAAAATAATAGTTTTTTAAAAAATAATAATTATGGCCATTCTTGACAAATTAAGGTAGTATCTCATTGTGGTTTTACCCTGATGATTAGTGGTGTTAAGGATTTTTTTTTACATTTGTTGGCTGTTTGTATATCTTTTGAGAAATGTCTTTTGCCCACTTTTTGATAGGGTTATTTGTTTTTTACTTGCTGATTTGTTTGGGTTCCTTGTAGATTCTGGATACTAGTCCTTTGTCAGATGCATAGTTTGCAAATATTTTCTTCCACTCTATGGGTTGTCTGTTTACTCTGCTGATTCTTTCTTTTGCTGTACAGAAGCTTTTTAGTTTAATTGGGTCCCATTCATTTATTTTTTGTGTTGCATTTGTTTTTGGGTACTTAGTCATAACATCTTTGCCTAAGTCAGTGTCCAGAAGAATTTTTCCAGTGTTATATTCTAGAATTTTTATGGTTTCAGGTCTTAGATTTAAGTCTTTAATCCATCTTAAGTTGATTTTTGTATAAGGTGAGAGATGGGGATCCAGTTTCATTCTTCTACATGTGGCTTGCCAGTTTTCCTAGTACCATTTATTGAATAGGGTGTCATTTCTCCAATTTATGTTTTTGTATGCTTTGTGGAAGATCAGTTGGCTGTAAGTATTTGGCTTTATTTCTGTGTTCCCTATTCTGTTCCTTGGTCTAAGTGCCTATTTTTATACCAGTGCCATGCTCTTTTAGGAACTATAGCCTTGCAGTATAATTTAAAGTCCAGTAATGTAATACCTCCACATTTGTTCCTTTTGCATAGTATTGCTTTGCCTATGTGGGCTCTTTTTTGGTTTCATATTAATTTTAGGATTTTTCTTCTAGTTCTGTGAAAAATGCTGATGGTTTTTTGATGGGCATTGCATTAAATCTTTAGACTGCTTTGAGCAATATGGTCATTTTCACAATACTGATTCTTCCCATCCATGACCATGGAATGTATTTCCATTTGTTTGTGTCATCTATGATTTCCTTCAGCAGTGTTTTGTAGTTTCCCTTGTAGAGTAGAGAACTTTCACCTCCTTGGTTAAATATATTCCTGGATATTTTATTTTTACATTTTTGCAGCAGTTGTAAAAGGATTGAGTTCTTAATTTGATCCTCAACTTGGCCATTGTTGGTATACGACAGTGCCACTGATTTGTGTACACTGATTTTGTAACCTGAGACTTGGCTTTAGGAACCTTTGGATGAGTCTTTTTTAAAAGAGTTTTCTAGGTATATGATCATATCATCAGTGAACAGTGACAGTCTGACTTCCTCTTTTCCAAATTGGGTTCCCTTTATTTCTTTCTTTTGCCTGATTGCTCTGGCTAGGACTTCCAGTACTATGTTGAAAAGAAGTGGTGAAAGTGGTCACCCTTGTCTTGTTCCAGTTCTCAGGAGGAATACTTTCAACTTTTCTCCATTCGGTATGATGTTGGCTATGGGTTTGTCAAATATGGCTTTTACTACTTTGAGGCAAGTCCCTTCTATGCCTATTTTGTTGAGAGTTTTTATCATAAAGGGATGCTGGATTTTATCAAATGCTTTTTCTGTTGTCTATTGAGATGATCATATGGTTTTTGCTTTTTATTCTGTTTATGTACTATATCACATTTGTCGATTTGCATATATTAAACAACCCCTGCATCTCTGGGATGAAACTTGATCAATTATAATATATTATTTTTCTGATGTACTGTTGGATTCAATTAGCTAGAATTTTGTTGAGGATTTTTGCATCTATGTTCATCAGGGATATGGGTCGGCAGTTTTCTTTCTTCCTTTTTTTTTTTTTGTTATGTCTTTTTCCCATCTTGGTATTAGGGTGATAATTTGCTTCATAGAATAATTTAGGGAGAAATCCCCCTTTCTCTACCTTTTGAAATAGTTTCATTAGGATTGGTACCAATTCTTCTTTGAATATTGGATGGAATTCAGCTGTGAATCCATCTGTTCCTGGATTTTTTTGTTGGCAATTTGTTTATTATGATTCAATTTCATTGCTTGTTACTGGTCTGTTCGAGGTTTCTATTTCTTCCTATTTAATCTAGGAGGGTTGTATGTCTCCAGGAATTCATTTGTCTTCTCTAGATTTTCTAGTTTGTGCATGTAAAGGTGTTCATAATAGCTTTGAATGATCTTTTGTGTTTCTGTGGTATTGTCTGCAATATCTCCAGTTCCACTTATTTATTTATTTGAGATGAAGTTTCGTTCTTGTCTCCCAGGATGGAATGGCACCATCTTGGCTCACTGCCACCTCTGCCTCCCAGGTTCAAGTGATTCTCCTTCCTCAGCCTCCGAAGTAGTTGGGATTACAGCCATGAGCTACCACGCCAGGCTAATTTTTATATTTTCAGTAGAGACAGGGTTTCACCATGTGGACCAGGCTGGTCTTGAACTTCTGACCTCAGGTGATTTGCTTGTCTTAGCCTCCCAAAGTGCTGGGATTACAGGTGTGAGCCACTGCGCCCAGCCTCCAGTTTCATTTCTAATTGAGCTTGTTTGGATCCTCTCTCTTGTTTTTTAATGTTGCTAACGCTCTATCAATTTTGTTTATCTTTTCAAAGAACCAGCTTTTTGTTTTATTTATCTTTTGTATCTTTGTTTGTTTGTTTCAATTTCATATATTCTGCTCTGATCTTTGTTATTTCTTTTCTGCTGGTTTTAGGTTTGGTTTGTTCTTGTTTCTCTAGTTCCTTGAGTTGTGATGTTTGTCAATTTGTGCTCTTTTAGATTTTGTTTTTTTTCTTTTTGAGAAAGAGTCTTACTCTGTTACCCAGGCTGAAGTGCAGTGGCACCATCTCAGCTCACTGCAACCTCTGCCTCCCAGATTGAAGCGATTCTTGTGCCTCAGCCTCCCAAGTAGCTGAGATTACAGGTGCATACCACTATTCCCAGCTAAATTTTGTATTTTTAGTAGAGACTTGGTTTCACTATGTTGACCAGGCTGGTCTTGAACTTCTGACCTCAAGTGATCCACCTGCCTCGGCCTCCCAAAGTGCTAGGATTTCAGGTGTGAGCCCCCATACCCAGCCTATTTTGATGAAGTAATATTTATCTTTTTTTTCTTTTATGGATTGTGCTTTTGTTGTCTTATTGGAGATCTCTTTACTAGTTCAAGGGCATAAAGATTTCCTCCTATGACTTCTAAATATTTTGTAGTTTTATGTTTTACATTTAAAGTTATATTCTATTTTAGTAAATTTTGCCATAAGATGTGAGGTATAGGCTGAGGATTTTTTTTTTTTTTTTTTTTTTTTTGCATATGGATGTCCAATTGTTCTAATATGTTTTGTTGAAAAAACTATCCTTACTGTATTAAATTGCCTTTGAATCTTTGTAAAAATCAGTTGGCAATATAATGTGGGCCTATTGTGGCTTCTCTATTTTATTTCATTATTTCATGTTTCTATAACTCTACCAATACCATATTGGCTTGATTAATGAAGCTTTATAGTAAGTCTTACAATCAAGTAATGTGAGACTTTTAACTTTCTTCTTTTCCGTAATTGCTTGGCTATTCTAGTTCCTTTGCTTTTCCATGTAAATTTAGTATCAGCTTGTCTATATCTACAAAACGTTCTGAAAAACTTTTGTTTGGAAATGCACAGATGTATAGATTCATTGAAAATTTTTATTTGGCTATAATGTCATCCAATCCATAAACATGGTATATCGCTCATTTAATTAGTGTTTATTTGATTTATGTCATCAGCATCTTGTAGTTTTCTATATAGTAACCCTATACATATGTCGGTAGATTTATACTAAAGTATTTCATTTTTGGGAGTTTATTGTATATGAGTTTATTTGAATTTCAGTTTTCAATATTTTGCTGCTCATATATGGACATAAAAGTAATTTTTGTAGGTTGACCTTGCATCCTACAACCTTGCTAAACTCACTGGGAACTATGTAGACAATCATGTCATCTGTATAGGGGCAATTTTATTTCTTGCTTTCTATTATATATGGCTTTTTGTTTGTTTTGTTGTTTGTCTTATTGTACTGGCTAGGATTTCCAGAATAATGTTGAATAACAGTGCTGAGAATATATTATTTGCCTTGAGTGAGAAAAATAAAAAGAGTGGTGAAAATGAATATCTTTGCCTTGTTGCCAGTTTTGAAAGCAAAAAATTCACACTTGCATAAGTTATCTATGGGTTTTTGTTGTTGTTGTTGTTATAGATGTCCTTAATTATGTTAAGGAACTTTCTATCTTCCTAGTTAACTGAGAGTTTTTATTATGAATTAATGTTGAATGTTGTCGAATACCTTTTGTGCTTTAATATGATCATGTGGTTTTTTTGGTGTTTTGTTTTTTGAGATGAGGTTTCACCATGTTTGCCAGGCTGGTCTTGAACTCCTGACCTTGTGATCTGCCTGCCTTGGCCTCCCAAAGTGCTGGGATTACAGGAGTGAGCCACCATGCTTAGCCTGATCATGCAGTTTTCTTTAGTCTATAATTATGATGGAATATATTGACTGATTTTCAAATATTGAACCAGTTTTATATTTCTGGAGTCAACCACACTTTATCATGGTGTACTATTCTTGTTATATATCACTGGACTCAATGTGCCCATGCTTTGTTGAGGATTTTAAAGTCCCATTTCTTGTTTAAGCCAATTTGAGTTGTATTTCTGTCACTTAAGATTATAAGAATCCTAACTAGTATTTATAGGTCCAGGCAAGTAGTGTGACAGTTTAGAAGAAAGTACAATAATTTGTCAATGTTATAATGAGGGAAGATGGCACAGAAGTATGTAAGATCTCTCTTATTTCACAAGTAGTAAAAATAGAAATTTTATAATTATATTATCACAGAGGTTCTCGTAATTGTTCCAGTACATATTCCTAGACTTAAAACAGTAAATTATTTTGTCAAATTGAAATCGCTTTTTTTTTGAGATTGCATATGTAGTATGTGTAACTTACAAATACATAAATATCATATATCATATAATTCCATTTATAGACGATATCCAGAACTGGCAAATCCATAGGATAGAAAGCAGAATGAGGGTTGCCTGGGGTTAGGGAAGGGGACAAAGAGAAGTGAATGCCTAATGGGTATAGAGTTTTTTTCTGATGGTGATGAAAATCCTCTGAAATTGAATACCACTGAGGGTTGCAAAATTTCGTGAATATACTAAAGGCCACTGAGTTGTACTTTTTTTTGGGGGGGGGACAGGGTCTCACTCTGTTGGCTATGCTGGTGTACACTGGCACAATCACAGCTCACTGGAGGCTCGACCTCTTGGGCTGAATTGATCCTCCTACTTCAACCTTCCTAGTAGTTGGGACTATAGGTGTGCACCACCAAGCCTGGCTAATTTTTATTTTTGTTTGTTTGTTTTTGTAGAGACAAAATTTTGCCATTTTGCCCAGACTGATCTCAAACTCTTGGGCTCAAGTGATCCACTTATCTTGGCCTGCCAAAGTCTGGGATTACAGGCATGAGCCACCTTGCCCAACCTGACTTGTACTTTTCTTTTTCTTTTTTAAGACAGAATCTCACTCTATCACCCAGGCTGGAGTGTAATGGCTTGATCTTGGCACTGCAACCTCCGCCTGTCAGGTTCAAGCGATTCTCTTGCCTCAGCCTCCTAAGTAGCTGGGATTACAGGCACTCACCACCACGCCTGGCTAATTTTTTTTGTATTTTTAGTAGAACTGGGGTTTCACCATGTTATCAGGCTGGTCTCGAACTCCTGACCCCAAGTGATCTGCCCACATTGGCCTCCCAGAGTGTTGGGATTACAGGCGTGAGCCACTACACCTGCCCTGAGCTCCTATCTTATTCCCTAGTCCTTGGTGGCTTCACTTCAAATTACCTAACGTCTTGAAGCCTCAGTTTTCAATTTTAAAAATAGGAGTAACAATAATTCTTACTTCAGAGGACTGTTGTCAAGGATTAAATGAGATTGTAGCTACTTTTTTCCTGCCTACCCTTCTCCTATTCCTTGTCCTTCTAAAGTGCTGACAATCATGGCCAAGACCAGGTTCTTGGTCCAGGCAGGGGGATACAGGACCCAAGCAAGAACAGTCAGAAGACAGTACATTTTAGAGAATCAATATGGACACTGGGAAAGATCTCCCTTTGAGAAAAAGAGTCACCAGGAACCAGAGAAGGAAACCAAAGACAAAGTAAAGCAGAGCCATGGAAGTACAAGAGAGAATTTGGAGCCATCACTGGAGTCCCTGTATCCAGTTTTACCTGAAGCATTGAACTTCCTAGAAGTAACATGAATCGGTTACTTCTTTTCTTTGTTCCAGTTGGTTCATTCTGGGCTTTTGTTACTTATAACCAAAAGAGCCTTATCAGTCATATTTGCTATGACTATTTAATCCTACTTTAAAAAACCAAACAAACAGAGTCTAGCTTTGTCATTCAGCCTGGAGTGCAGTGTTGCAATTACAACTTACTGTAGCCTCAACTTCCCAGGCTCCAGAGATCCTCTCACCTCAGACTCCTGAGTTGCTGGGAGTACAGCCACACACCACTAAGCTTGACTAATTTTTTTTTTTAAGAGACTGGGGTCTCACTATGTTGCCCAGGCTAGTCTTGAACTCCTGGGCTCAAGTGATCCCCCTGTCTTGGCCTCCCAAAGTGCTGGGATTACAGGCATAAGCTACCAAACCCAACCTTAATCTTACTTTTTAAATAGTGTATTAAAGCATCACTACATGGCCAGGCATGGTGGTTCACGCCTGTAATCCCAGCACTTTGGGAGGCTGAGGCGAGTGGATCATTTGAGGCCAGGAGTTCGAGGCCAGCCTGGCCAATGTGGCAAAACCCTATCTGTACTAAAAATACAAAAAATTAACTGGGCGTGGTGGTGCATGCCTGTAGTCCCAGCTACTCAGGAAGCTGAGGCAGGAGAATCACTTGAACCCAGGAGGCGGAGGTTGCATTGAACTGAGATCATGCCACTGCACTCCAGCCAGCCTGGGCAACCGAGCAAGACTCCATTAAAAAAAAAAAAAAAGGCCGGGCGCGGTGGCTCAAGCCTGTAATCCCAGCACTTTGGGAGGCCGAGGCGGGTGGATCACGAGGTCAAGAGATCGAGACCATCCTGGTCAACATGGTGAAACCCCGTCTCTACTAATACAAAAAATTAGCTGGGCACGGTGGTGCGTGTCTGTAATCCCAGCTACTCAGGAGGCTGAGGCAGGAGAATTGCCTGAACCCAGGAGGCGGAGATTGCGGTGAGCCGAGATCGCGCCATTGCACTCCAGCCTGGGTATCAAGAGCGAAACTCCGTCTCAAAAAAAAAAAAAAAAAAGAGTACCACTACATGTTCATTTTCTTTCAGCCACTGAATATAGTGCTTTCTGTAATGACAAAAGTTATTATTAGGGGACTTAGAGATTTTCTATGATTATATATATTTTCAGAATAAATAGGCTTTGCTAAGTCTTAAGTTATTTTACTCTAAAATACACATTGCCCCCAAATTTAAAGTTAGGATGGGTTTTATTGTTGTTGTTTTACAAACATTGACTTGAGAAGTTGAAAGCCCAGTCATAAATATGGTTTGTCTATACATGAAAACAAACTAAGGGTAAAAGGTAAATGGGTCTTGTATTTATTTCCTAGGGCTGATGTAACAAAGTACATACAATTAAATGACTTAAAACAACAGGAATTCAACGTCTCACAATTCTGGATGCTAGGAGTCTAAAATCAAGTGTCATCAGGGTTATGCTCCCTCTGAAACCTGTATGGGAAGTCTTTGCCTCTTCCTAGCTTTTGGTGTTTGCTGGTAATATTTGGTGTTCCTTGGCTTGTAGATGTATCACTCCAATCACATGGCTGTCTTCTTCCTATGTCTTTACATCATCTTTCCTGTGTGCTTGTCTGTGTCTGTGTCCAAATTTCTCTTTTCTATAAAGACACCAGTCATATTCAATTAGGACCCAAACTAAGGACCTCATTTTAACTAGATCACCTCTGGAAAGACCGTATTTCCAAATAAGGTCATGTCCTGAGCTTGTAAGGGTTAGTTATCTTCTTTCAACATAACTTCACAACAATTCAACCCATAACAGGAACTACTCACTGTTAACAGTAGATGAAGTAGATTGTTTGTAAAGAAGGCTACAAAATTCCTCCTACCTTTATCTTCATGTCCTTTTGCTTCCTAACTTTTCTGTTTCTCTCATCAAGAACTGGAGTCCATTTCCACCTCCTCTTGAATCTGCCTGGCCTTGTCTTGCTTTGACCAGTCAAATGAAATAGAAGTAATTTCATACAACTATTAAGTCTAGGTCTCCAGGTGCCTTGCAGTTTTCACTCTCACTCTCCTACCTGAGATCTTTTGTAAATAAGTCTTAAGACAGGCTGCTGTAGAGATTAATGGGTGAGGTCTGAGGTGCTCCAACCAACAGTCAGCACCAAATTGTCAGGCATTTGAGTCAGGGCATCTTAGACTATGCAGCCCCATTTGAGCCTCTGGATTCTGGTGCTATGGCTGCATGAGTGATCTCACACAGAACCAGCAGAAGAAACACCCAGCTGAGCCCACCCCAGACTTCTGTCCTACTATTTTAAACTACTAGGTTTTGAAGTGATTTGTTGCACAATGTCAGAAGCTTGAGTCTTCTATTGTTTACAATCTCAATTGCCTCAAGTAAATCACTTAATTCTAACAGCCCTGGCTTCCTTCTTTGTAAAATGTAGATATTTTACGTATCTGTCACCATTGTTTCCAGGTTTCAGGTTTTCATTTTTAATGACTAAAAATGCAAGGGACAGGAATAAGAGGAACTTATTAGCACAAGTAACTGACAAGTCAAGGAGTTGGTTTGGCTTCACATATGATTTGATTGAAGGACTCAAATGAAGATATTGGGGTTTGTTGGCCCCCACCTCTCTATTCTGTTTTCTTCTGTGTGTCAGCTTCAGCCTCAGGTGGGTTCGCCCCAAGTGAGGGCCCTCCTTGAAGCTTGAGGTTTAAGTTCATCTGGCCCGGCAAACCTAAAAGGAAGTTTGACTTTCATGGGACCTACTGGACATGTGTGCCCATCCCTAGACCAGTCAGGCCTGAGGGATGAGATACTCCATTTTGTCAGGATTAGGGCACATGTCCATCTGAGCCAGTGAGGTGGAGAGGCGAAAGTAGGGTGAGAGAAAGAAGGGGTCACCAAGACCATCTGGGAAGATTGGCACAAAGGAAAAGTGGGACATGATTACTAGAAGAAAAGAAATGGATGCTGAGCAGGTAGAAAAAAACAGATGTTCACTTCTGATTAGATAGGCTAGGTGAACAGATAACAGTAATAGCTTTTATTTATTAAATGCTTATTAGGTCCCAAGCACTACTCTGAATAGTTTATGTATATTAATTCCTTTTATTAATATCTATTTAGGAAGAGGTACAGTTATTATAGTATTCCTAGTTTACAAATGAGGAAGCCAAGGCATAAAGTGATTAAGTTGCCTATGGTAATGCATATATGAGTAGCATCATAATCTAACTAGACTGGCTTGAAAGCTACTGCCTTTAACCTCTAGCCTATATTCAAAATAGGTTACCGGCACTATGGTAGGCAGGATTCTAACATGGTCCCAAAGATCCCCAATCCTTGTCATATTATTCCTTCCTCTTGAAAGTGGGTAGGACCTGTGAAAATGACAGGATAGGCACTCCCTTGACTAGGTTACATTATGTGGCAAAAGTGATGAAATAGGCACTCTCTAGACTCTTGTAGGAGGATTCTCCTGCTGACTTTGAAGAAGTAAGCTGCCATGTTGTTGTGAGGGGCCATGTGGCTTAGACCACTAGTTGAAAACAGCCCTTGGCCAACAGCCAGCAAGAAAATAGTAATCTCAGTCCTACAACCATAAGGATCTGAATACTGTCAATAACCTGAATGTGCTTGGCGGAGGAGCCCCAGCTCCTGATGAGAAAGGCTCCTGATGACCCACTCCTTGATTCCAGCCTGATGTGACCTTAAGCAGAGGACCCTGCCATGCTGTGCCCCAGCTTCTCATCATTAAAAGTGACAGGAAATAAGTATGTATTATTTTATTATTTATTTTTTTGAGATGGAGTTTTGCTCTTTGTTGCCCAGGCTGGAGTGCAGTGGCGCAATCTTGGCTCACTACAACCTCCACCTCCTGGGTTCAAATGATTCTCCTGTCTCAGCCTCCCTAGTAACTGGGATTACAGGCACGCACCACCACACCTGGCTAAGTTTTGTATTTTTAGTAGAGACAGGGTTTCACCATGTTGCCCAGGCTGGTCTCAAACTTCTGACCTCAGGTGATCTGCCTGCCTCAGCCTCCCAAAGTGCTGGGATTACACGTGTGTACCACCACGCCTGGCTGTGTGTATTATTTTAAGCTGCTAAATTTGAGGGTCATTTGTTACTAATGTCAGCATCTTCTCTTTGTAGCCTTTTTATCTTCCATCAGGGTAGTGAGGCTGTCCCTCCTTTGGCATTCTCAGGGCTTTTCACACCAACTTGCTCACTGTATCATACAGTCCCCAATCCCCCATATCACCTGGGTTAGAATTGTAATTGCCAGGTAGGAGCATGGCAGGGCTAGGTCATGATTGTGTGGCTACCACTTGAAACAGTGTCTATTGTGTATGAGTTGCTCTGTAATTGGTTGCAGAATATATGAAGAGGCATCTGTGAGGTATGTTTGCAAAATTTTATCTTTCATAGGAACTGGTGGGGCCTGGGTTGTGCTTCCAGGAATAGTCTGGGGCTAAACTTCAGCCTGGGGTCCTAGGACAGTCACCAGTCAATACCGAATTTGATGTTAAATTTCAGCATGAGGCCTCCTAGGATAGTGGTAATTCACTGTTCAAACCCATGTGAGATTTTCCCGGACCCTGAAGCTGTTTCTTTACATTCCACATTTTGGTGCCTTCTCAAGCCATTAATCTGTTGCCTTTTCACAGCTGTGAAAGCAAACCAGCCTGGGTTCAGAATCTCAGCTCTGCTGCCCACTAGCTGAGGATCCATCATTGTACTCTGGTGAGCATGTTTCCTTGTCTATTAAATGGGGTAAATAATTCTCACAGCTGGCAGTATTGTAAGGACTCCATGAGAGAGCAGAGCATGGATTCAGGAAGGTATGCTCCCATAATGACTGAGGGCTTGCCCTTTTTGTTCCCAGTGTGTCCCTCAAACAGTAGGTGCTCAATACATTTTTTGAATGAGCAAACGGTTTGTGGCATGAATTCAGCACAGTGCCTGGTAGACAGTTAAGCATTCCACAAAGGACAGCTTTTACTGTCCATTTCACAGAGGAGGAAACTCACCTGAGGATGTTGACATAAGTGTTCCATGAGTTTTTCCCATTTTATCACTGACATTAAGAAGGTAGTTAGGCATGCTGAATTCTAACCTGTCTCCCCCTGAGGAGCGAATATCCCTCAATACAACACTTACAAGAAAAATGGCCCTCGCAATCTTTTATAAAGAAATCAGGATTCCAACAAAACCAGGAAGGGCCAAATTCCAAAGCAAACAAACTCGTCTCATTCCCCACCCTGGGGGAGGGTGTTCACCCCCGTTCTGCTAAATATAGACCTTGGGCCCTCCCCGGGAACTTCCTGGCTTTTATTAGTTTGTAATCCCAAACGTAACTTTTCAAAGGTTTTTCTTTTGGCGGTGTGGGTGTGAAACTGCTTCCCTAATCACATCTTGCGGGAGGATCTCCGACCATCTGTATATTATTTGAAAACCTATCATCCGGTTGTGATGTTTGAGTGGGTGGAGGACCCTGCCGTGTTGGGATGAAACAGCAGGGACACGTTTAAAACACGTGAAGAGCCGGGCGCAGTGGCTGAAGCCTGTAATCTCAGCACTTTGGGAGGTCAAAGCGGGTGGATTACAAGCAGGAGTTCGAGACCAGCCTGGCCAATATGGTGAAACCTCTGTCTCTACTTTAAAAAAAAAAAAATTATCGGGCGTGGTGGCGGGCTCCTGTAGTCCCAGCTACCTGGGAGGCTGAGGCAGGAGAATCAGGGGAACCTGAGAGGCGGAGGTTGCATTGAGCTGAGATCGCGCCACTGCACTCCAGCCTGGGCGATAGAGCGAGACTCCGACTCAAAAACAAACAAAAAACACGTCAAGATCGCTTTTAAACTCAGGCAGAAAAATTAGGCAAAAAATTTCAAACGGCTAATTACCTTGGCTCAGTTACACATTTAATCAAAAGCCCGCCTCCCCCACTTTTAGCTCCAGCATTTAAGAAGGGAAAATAGGGCGCTTAGAAGTCTAACCGATAACGATCTTCTTACCGAGAGCCAAGGGACAAAACTCATTACAGATAAGCCCAGTCCTCCCATTTCCCCCGGACGCCTCTCCCCGACTGGTAAAGAAGCAGCCGCTCCCCGGGTAGCTGCCAGGAAATCAGTCCTGCCCCGCGGCGCTGCTTTCACCCTGCAGGGGGTAAGAGGCGCACTTCCTGCGTCCTCCCCGCCGCCAAGCCGGGGTGCGGGAACCTTCTCCAGAGAAGCTGCGAGTTGGGGAAACTCCGCTACTGATCCATCGTGGCGCCGGGAAAGGGGATGTGGGGCTCGGAAGGGCTGGATTTCGCAAGCCTGGGATCAGTATTTCTCCCCTTCCCCCCTCTCCCCAGCTGTGGACTGGGCCAATGAAAGCCCGAAAAGGAAAAAAAAATTAAATCTCAACGTAGCAGGAGTGCAAAGGCCGCTCGGCTTTGTTTCCCGGCGAGGGAATGCGCGGGGTTGGGGGCGCGAACAGGGGCCGCGGACGGTGAGCTCCACCGCAGCACTGCCAGGGCGGTGAAGCCGAACAGGCAACCTCATCGCTTTAAAAAGGCAGCTAGCCGCCCTCCCGCTTTCCCCGCGCCCGGGCCAGGGGCCCCTCAAGTTCAGGATCCGCGAACTACGCGGACGGGGGATCTCGCCAAATCGAGCACCGTGCGGCGTCTTTAAGAGCTCGAACAACGGGAATCTGGCAAAAGATACGCCAGCCCCAGAAGGCAGCCTCCCTCCTCTCTTCGAGCACGGGCTACAGTCGCCCGCAGCCCCCAAAGTGTCCCAGTAGAGCCCCTGGTTCCGCGCGGAGAGAGCTGAGCCGAGAAACCGGTGGAAGGCGGGAGCCGAGCGCGGCTGCTTTAAGACCGCGGAGCGCGCGCGCGCCCGCCGCCAGCTGGCCCGGGCTGCGCGCCCCCGCCGCCACCGCGCGCCCCCTGCTTGCTCGCTCGTTCGCTCGCCGGCTTTAAAGTCTCTGCCAGGATCCATGCTCACATGTTACTTCCTGTATGGAGGCATGGCCAGTTTCCAGCCCCGCGCTCCTCGTTCCTCCCCAGCCTGCGCCGGAGCCACAACTTTCAGGAGCATGGACTGAAGGCGCCCTCGCCCCAGCACCCCTCTGAGATCCTTTGTGTTTTCCTCCGTTTCCTCCGGCCGTTTCTATTTTGGGGGGCTCTCCGCTCCCCCCGCCTCTCCCCTCCCCTTCCCCTCTCGCAAACATGCCTCCTTCCTTCCCGGGGCCCTGGAAAGAGCTGCCTGCCTGAAGCCCGGAGACGCCGCGCCGTGCTCAGCCCCGCCGCCGCCCGCCGGCTCTCGGGCTGTGCTGCGCTGCCGACTCAAGTTGGGGATCCTCGGCTGCTCACCGCCGCCGCCGCCCGCGGTCCCTTCCTGCCCTGGGCCCGGGGCATCGCCGCCAGCCGCCGACTCCGCGCCCTGCCCGCTCGGCTTGCTCCTTTTGAACGGAAAGCGGCCCTTCTCCGCCGAGAGGATCGTCCCCAGCGTGGCTCCGCGTTCCCGGTCACTTTTTGAGATTTTCCGGGGGGCGCTCGGCGGCTTCCCGGATTCCAAGGGGACTCGGGCCGCTGCGCGCGGGTCGCCCGTGGAGCTGGCTAGCCGGGGAAGCGCCCCGGCTTAGCGGAGGCTCTCACGGAGGCAAGAACTTATTCAACAAGTTTATCCCCCTGGTTTCCTCTTTTCGATGTGCGTTTTCGGACATGCGGAGGTTACTGGAACCGTGTTGGTGGATTTTGTTCCTGAAAATCACCAGTTCCGTGCTCCATTATGTCGTGTGCTTCCCCGGTGAGTGCCGGCCGCCGAGGGGACGCGGCCCCGACCGGCGCGCGTTGGGGATGCGGAGTTGTCGACTGGGCGCGGAGCTCCGGCGCCCGTCCGGGAGACCCTGGAGGGGGTGGAGGGGGGCCCGGTGCCTGGGGAGGAGGGGAGGATGTGCTCTGCGGGCTTGGGCGATGTTTGGGGAGGCTGGTGGTCGAGGAAGGTGGAGGCAGGGGCCGGCCAGGGAGGGACTGAAGGACGCGGGGGTCTGCTTCTGCTTCGGTTTGGGGGGCCTGGGGAACTGGAATCGGGAGAAAGGGGGACTCGCTTTGCTGATTCGCCGCCGATCGGGAGAACTCGAGTTGTGGGGCGGTTAGCGAGACTGAGGCCATGGAAAGGATGCTTCTGTGGGTTTGGGGGGCCCGGGTGACCCCCTCGCTCCGGCGGGTATTGAAAGAGCTTGGGGGGGTGCTGTTCTCCAGCCCTTTGGGAGGGCTAGGTTTCTGGGAATGGAAGTCGGAGGCTGGCTGCGGAGGACTGAGAATGTGGGGAGCAGCCTGCGTTCTGGGGTCGGGGGTGCCCTCCCTCTTTATTGGGGCGATTGGGGCTGGGGCGCGGGCAGCCCTTCTGTGCCGGCTTGAGGCATCCTCTTTGGGCGCAGTGAGAGGGCAGGGCACAGGCGGTTTGGGAGAGATCCCGTGTCATCTCCAGCCCCGGCCCTTGGTCCCTTCCCTCCGCTGCTCTGCTCGAATGGATTGCCGGGGTCCGGGCGCTGGCGCGCGTGGAGGCGGGCGGGTCGGTGGCCGGGGTGCTGTTCGCGCCGGGGCGGATTTTTTCCTGTCTCGCGCGCCCTGCCTACCTTCATCTTTGCCCTTTTGCAGGCTGTTGGCGGCTAGCAGACCCAGATCCTCTCCTTTCTGGCCAGGTTAAGACGGGAACAATATTGGCCATTGAAAACTAGAATAAATCACCGCCGTAACGGTGTATGGCTCGGCGACCCTCCACTTCCAGCCCTCAGCTGGCAGGCCCCCCTCCTCTCTCCCCTGGGGAGGGCAGAGGCCAGCTGCCTCCTTCTCCTCTCTTGCAGGACCCCCGGGCTGCAGCCTGGAGCTCCCTCGTAGCTGTCCTGCTCCTTCCTTGGGGGTGGAGGCCAAGTCCTGCTCTAGCCCGGGGAAGGGCTGGAAGAAAGGGGGCGATTCGCTTTTCATCCCTTGCTCCCCCAAGGACGGAGAATTCCCGGTTTTTCTGCCCTCTTATCCACCAGCTCCTGGATACCCGGAGGTAGAGGTTATCTGAATCAAGAAAGAGAGGAAAGTGCCCCGAGGTTTCCGCTCTGTCTGGGTTACAGCCGCCAGTCTCCGGGCGGTTGGAGCGCCCTTTTTTGGTGCAGCGGGTCCCCCAGTCCCATCGTGCGCCCCGGATCAGGGCGCGGGCACCCTTGCCGCCCTCGAGGATCCCTCTTGGGGGACTAGCAGCGAATGCCCGCTTTGTACATTCGGGGTGGCCTCGAGGGGCAGAAAGGCAAAGAAAGCAACGTCTTGTCTTCTGCACCCCATTTTCTCTCTGCGCATCCTCCTGCCAGCGGAGCGGCACGGAGCTCCTGTCACAGCCCAGAAGCCCAGCTGAGAGCCCGAGCGAGGACGTGCGTCTACACTCACCCTGGGGCCTGGGGTTTGCCCACTGGATCCTGCCTCTACGGTTGTGCGGGCCATGGGGACATCTCCCCTTAGAAACAGCTGCCTTCATTCAGTTAAAGACCACGGCTCAGTATTTGGGTTAATCATTTCCCCCTTCTAGTCTTCTCTGCTATGCCACGGACTTGCCAGCTGAGCAGGCTCAGGTGCACACAGGGGTCGAGCTTTGTGAGGGCCATGCTTTGATGGGTGCAGTGGGAGGCCGTGGAGGGCAGCCTTTTAAATTAGAGGAATTTCCAGTTCCACTTATGTCCTTTTTGTGCTCGGGGATGCAGTCAGTGGGCTGACCGTGATTTTCTTTTCCCTGGTGTTTGAGGAAGCTTGAGATCCAAAATTGGACTTGCCAGGGAGCCTGCCTTCGTGGGGCTTGGACCATTTTCGTCTTCTCATTTTCTTTTCGCGCCCACGCTGCGAGGTAAATAGCCCCTTTTCTGGTCCGGGAGCCGAGGGGTGTCGGAAAGGGAAAGGGCAGTGGTGGGAGGCGCAGGGAAGAAGGCGGTTTGGTTTGGAAAACTGCAGCCGGAGAGGGTGCAGCAGCCTTTGGAGCAAGGCAAAGTTAAAATATCAGAGCTCTGGGAGACGCTGGCTTTCCGTTTTCTGAGGTTGCCGCGACGCTGCTGGACCTCAGGGGGCGCCCCCGAGCCACTGGTGGGGCTCCTGCCACCTCCACACTGGTCGGCCTTGGCCACCTCCACGCCGCGGGAATGGGGCGCGTGTGCCCAGGTTCCGAGACTGGGGGCTGCAGACGCGCCTTGGCGCGAGGAGGTGGCCTAGGCCTGAGGATGCTGCTCCTGGCCTTCCCGAAACCCGGTAGGGGCTGGAGTTCGCCTTGGGACGCCCACTTCTTGCCTGCCATAACCTCAGAAGCTCTTACCTGTTTGACACGAGGGATAAAAATGCTTCTGTTTTGGAGTAGGGTCCTCTTTGTGAGGTCTTAGCCAAAATCCCTTGTTACTTAGTATTTTTGTTTCCTCTCAGAATAGCCTAACTCTTCAGTTGCATTTTCAGTTGCATTGAGTTCTCAGCTCCTGTTCCGGATACGGGGTAGCTTGAGTTGGGGCAGGGCGTTGGAATCACAGCCCTGGCATGGGCTTTTCCCCAGTGGATCGCAAACAGTGGCTTTTAGTTTTTCAACAGCAGTGTGGCAGGTTTGGGATCCATTCAGGGTTAATAATGTCTCAAGTGATGCTTTCCAAGTGCAAAGCCAAGAATGTTACCCAACATGTTACTAGGCATATTAAGTTCTTAGACATGTTTAAAACGTACTATAGAAACATTTACAAAAATAGCAAAATATAATGGATCCCCCACCCAACTTCAAAACTCGCAACTGAATCTTCCCTCATCTCTTCCTTCCCAACACCTTATTGTAAAGCAAATCTTATACATAGTTCATTCAGACTCTGATATGTATATATCTAATCACTGGGAATTTAATTGCCTCTGATGCAATATAAATTATGTTACTTGAGAGGGTTAACCTTTTATCTGTTTTACATTCTCAGGCTATTCAGCAGATTTTTTTTTTTTTAATTGATTTTTGTCTTCTGGCCCTCAGAGTGAAACTCTTTGGTTTTGATATGTTTTGTATTGTAATTACCTTACATCCAGAATGATGCCATTGGAAACACTTGAGATGGATAAGCTCAGCTGTGTGCCTTGGATGTGTCAGCATTGGAGGCTCCATGATTGATGTCGGGAGAATCATGAATCTCCCTCTAAGCGGTCTTTTCTTTTATTTGCATGTGCGGGCTTTAGTCCTGATGGGCATCCCTTACGGCCTTTTTTGGAAAAGGCAGAAGTAGTATTTGGAAGTCAGCAATCTTTCTCTTTACAGGATGCAAGATCGTACAGGCTTTTCCCCCCTCTCTCTCATGTATCATGTTTGAAAATGAAGAATCTTTATTCAGTCTCTAAACTGGGTCCCTTTGACACAGTTATCGAATAAAAATCTTTGATGTTTCCTTCTAACACAGTGTTCACATTCGAGGGTTGATGGACTTAGAACACTAATAAAGATAGGCATAAACAGGGCCTTTTGGAAATAGAGGAAGTTGTTGCTGTTACTGGAAGAAGAGAGGTCATAGGAAAGGTTGGCTTCTGTGGGAAAAGTGAGTATCCCATAGTAAAGCTGTGAGCTTCTCCCCTTAATTATGGACCTGTTTTCACCGAATAAAAGATTATGTTGTTGTTTACATGAAACAATCCAGGGAATGCTGATGATTCAATGCAGCAAAGCAAACAAGCCCTTTCAGATTTGCCTTTCTATTCTAAAAAGCTCTCAGTTAACAGAGTAGAAATCAGTTGTATACCTGAATGCCAATTGCAAGTAACTTTCTTTGCATTCACAATAGATCATTTAAAATGGCCTAGAGTAATTCAGGAGCCTCTTCTACCCCCTTGCCTCCCTACCTTTTCCTGGATAATTCTTTTCTTTTTTTTGAGACGGAGTCTCCTGCCTCAGAGCATCCTGAGTAGCTGGGTCTACAGGCACGTGTCACCATGCCTGGCTAATTTTGGTATTTTTGTAGAGATGGGGTTTTGCCATGTTGGCCAGGCTGGTCTTAAACTCATGACCTCAGGTGATCCACCTGTCTCAGCCTCCCAAAGTGCTGGGATTGCAGGCGTGAGCCACTGTGTCCAGCCCCTGGAAACTTCTTAACCAAAGAGACAGTCTGGGTACTTAAATTAGCCTTACGTGGGTGAAGAAGGCAAATGAAGCATTGCTACTGGGCTGTTGCTTTAGCGCTTCACTTTTTACAGGGAAACGCTGTTTGTTCTTTTAAAATCTGGATTTCCATTCAGCATGTGGGACAGTGAAATGCCATTTCTAGGCAGGATAAAGATGACAGTGTGTGTACATTCTCAATTAAGAGATTTAAACATTTGTAATTAACAGTCATCCTGGGTTACATTTCATGTGGTCACATTCCATAACCCAGAGCTTAGGGGAAAAATTTAGGGCATCCGAAGTTCCCACTTGATGCCCTGAAATAAGGCCTTGGTTTGCTTTGGTTTGAAATTGACCTCTGTTAGATATTGGGTGGCGGTCATTGAAACTGTTTTTGACTGTATCCTGTTTAGAGAATAAAAGGGCTGTGTCCAACAATATGATGGAAGCCAGGGAGTACCCTGCTCCCCACCTTTAACTCCACCTAAGCTTGATCTAGGTAAAGTAGCCACTGATGAGGCAGAGGGTGTGGCTTAGGAGGGGCTGAGAAGAGCCTGCTCCTGGCCAGCTGTGAGGGCTTCCTGTGGAATTTGGCAATAGTCACTGACTTTGTCCCAGAATGAGGTTGCCTGTGCAAATGATTAAAAGATAAGACTGGGCACTGTGGCTCCTGTAATCCCAGTGCTTTGGGAGGCGGGAGGGTCGCTTGAGCCCAGGAGTTCGAGACCAGCCAGGGCAACATAGGGAGACCCTGCCTCTATAAATAGAACAAAAATTAGCTGGGTGCACTCCTTAGGCCCCACTACTCGGGTGGCTAAGATGGGAGGATTGCTTGAGCCCACAAGATTGAGGCTGTGGTGAGCTGTGCTCATGCCACTGCGCTCCAGCCTGGGTGACACAGTGAGGAGACCCTGTCTCAAAAAAAAAAAGATTAAAAGATCAAATGTGGGCTGGGCATGGTGGCTCATGCCTATCATCTCAGCACTTAAGGTAACCAAGGTGGGCAGATTGCTTAAGCCTAGTAGTTTGAGAGCAGCCATCGGCAACCTGGTGAGACCCCCATCTCTACAAAAATTAAAAAAATTAGCTGCACATGGTGGTGTGCGCCTGCAGTTCCAGCTACTCCAGAAGTGGAGGACAGGAGTTTGGGGCTGCAGTGAGCTGTGATGATGCCACTGCACTCCAGCCTGGGTGTCAGAGTGAGACCCTGTTCTTAAAAAAAAAATTACCTCCATTTGCCAGTCTGAGAAATTGGAGCAACCCTGTTGCTTGGAAATGAACTATATCCAGGTCTATGGCAATGTTCTGCGCACTTAAAAAGTCAACTGTACTTGTGTAAAAAGAGTTATTTGTTACGGACTTTGCTTTAACGTATTTCTGGTATTGTGTTTATGTGGAGTTGTAAGCAATAAAAATCATTAAAACGGATAAGTATATTCCAGAAACCTGTATTTACTTTCCCTTATTTTTCCCTACAATTTGCCTGTTGCAAATTTCCAAGAACACAGGATTGTTAATGTCTCTTTAAAAAATGTCTTAAGGTAATACAGGTAAATTTCACTTTCAGTAAAGTCTGTGATGATTGAGATGTATAACAAATAAATTCATGGTTACTCAGTAAGAAAAGGATTGTTAGGTAATAGCGGTGCAAGATTTCTTTAAGTAGCTAGAGGGCTTCTTGAGTGATTGTCCCCTCCTATGGGGACAGCTATAATTGGAGGGACCATTTCACCTGGTATCATTTGTAGCAAGATATTTGGTGTTTTGACAGAAAAATATATTCTGTGTGAGATGGCTTACTGGGTCTGTGCAGGCCCAAGGTTTTTATGATTGCAGCCCTTAATACAACTATTTATTTATTTATTTATTTTTTGGCTGGGCATGGTGGCTTACATCTGTAATGGCTTACAGTTTCCCATCACTTTGGGAAGCCGAGGCAGGTGGATCACGAGGTCAAGAGATCGAGACCATCCTGGCCAACAAGCTGAAACCCTATCTCTACTAAAAATACAAAAATTAGCTGGGCGTGGTGGCAGGCGCTCGTAGTCCCAGGTACTCAGGACCACTTAAAAAAAAATTTTTTTTTTTTTAAGACCTTCTAGGGCTAGGAAGAGGAATGACAGCTGATGAAGTTTTATATGTGCCTGGTGTCTCTTTTGGAAGCCTCCCAAACTGGATTGGGTAGTGTTTCACTTGTACTTGGCATGGGTGGGGCGGGAGGTAACTTACACATTGAATGAGAACTTTGATGTCTGTCAGCTAGTTGATGAGAGTCGCCATACTGTTTTGTCAGCAGGTGGCAGGAAGAAATCCTTTAGGAGTCTGGAACTTGTTAATACTTTCATTTGTTTTCTAAACTAGGTAGCTATTGAGAGTTATACAGAATATAGCAAAGTAGGTAAGAATATGGCCTCTTTCCTATCTTTGCCATTGATAGCTGTGCTACCTTAGAAAACTTACCCTCTCTGTGCCTCATTATCTTTTTTTTCCTCTGAAATGGGGTGGTGATAGAAGCCTAAGGTCTTCGTGAGGCTTGAATGAGAATGCGTATAAGGACTTAGTACTGTGCATGGTAAGTAGTACATGCTCAATAACCATTTGTTTTAATCAAAAATTTTTTATGTTTATAGAGACAGGGTCTCTCCCTATGTTGCCCAGGCTGGTCTTAAACTCCTTACCTCAGGTGATCCTCCTACCTCAGCTTCCCAAAGTGCTAGGATTACAGGCCTGAGCCATTGCTCGTGGCCCATATTTTTATTTATTTATTTATTTATTTTCTTTTTCTTTTTTTTTTTTTGAGATGGAGTCTCACTCTGTCACCAGGCTAGGGTGCAGTGGCTCAATCTCGACTCACTGCAGCCTCCACCTCCCAGGTTCAAGCAATTCTCCTGCCTCAGCCTCCCGAGTAGTCAGGACTACAGGCATGCACCAGCATGCCCACCTAATTTTTATATTTTTAGTATAGACGGAGTTTCACCATGTTGGCTAGGGATGGTCTCGATCTCTTGACCTTGTGATCCACCCACCTCGGCCTCCCAGAGTGCTGGGATTACAGGCATGAGCCACCGTGCCCGGCCCCCACTGTTTTTATTTTATGTGCATTTAAGAGGTTTGGATGGGAGTGTATGGAAAGAGGGAGGAAAGTGGAACTGAAAAGGACAACTGTATGTATAGACAGATTTTTTAAAAATTCTGTAAACATGTATGATGGGTTTTTGTACCTGTCTTTGCTGTTTAAGGTGAGGAGGAGTAGGGATGAGCATGAGGACATCCTACGTAAGATTACTAACAGGTTACATTTTGAGGTTTAAAGAAATGAGAAAGCCCTGACGAAATCTGAGATACCGCCTTGCCCGCGTTGCAAAGGAGGTCTCTGCTTTCTCAGTTTAAAGTGGGAAAAATGCTTTCTCCAGGCTTGAAATATACCTCATGAATCTTCCAAATCCCTGTGTAGAAAGAGTCGCTTGGTCCTGAACCCTGAGATGTTAATTTCTATTCTCAGGCCTTATGGACGGTGTGGTAATGGAGGGAAATAGGTTACTCTCATTACTGGATTTCAATTTGGCTCCACTGATGGGAGGCAAACGGTAGTTGGGTGTTTGCTTGTATTTTGCACTTGTTTAACGCTTGAATACATTCATATCCTGTCTCCATATTTTCATGGATTCAGAGCTACAGAGCATATGAGAGAGAACCACACACTCATGCACACCTCGTGCCCTCTAATCTTTTTTTTTTTTTTCCAGACTGAAATCGGCATGATATTTTTCTGGCCAAACAACAAAATGTGATTTTAAACTACTCAGTTTAGCTATTTTTGGGGAGTAGCAAAGTGACACAGTTGGCTGCTGAATTCTAGCAACTATAAAAGAAAAAAATGAAAGCATAGTTCATGGAATATGTAACACTTCCATGTAAGAAAATAGGACAACTGGTTCTTATTTTTGGGTCTGTGATACTATCTTTCTAAGTGAGTGAAGCAGGGTGTTGTATAATGCAGTGGATATACTTTTGAGGAATTCATACTACTTACAATATACATCTAAGAGATATCTGAGTTCTCATACCACTGCTGCCTCATGAATTCTGCAGTGCCCTTAAATCAGATCTTCTCATTAATTGGGAATGATTTGGAAAGGGGACATAGCCATAAGCAATGGACCAAGCATAAAAGCATAGTCCAGATTAGTGAGGAAATATTACTCACTTTTTAAGGTTGTCTCAAGAACTTTTTAAGAATTGTCAAAAAGGATTTATTTACAAAGCAGTGACTATTTATAAATGAGTTCTACCCATTTTTTAAAATGACACTTTTCCAGAAGCATTTCTCTTCAGTTAAGTGTGGAGGCTTAGCTCTGTCTGTGAGTAGCTAAGGGTGGTTACCCTTGGGTGGTTACCCAGCATCTTGTAGGAGTAGGGTTGGGTGGCGCTGGGGATCTGGGAGTTCCAGATATACTTATCTCTTATTCGGAATCCATACCAAAACCCCAGAGGCCCGGGCTGAAATACTCAGTTCATTACAGCATTTATCTTGGGCAAATGGGCCCCAGCCTTTTAATCTATAAAATGGGAACAATAGTTAAATTAGCCTACGCTTACCAAGCACTTGTGATCTGTGCCCCGAGCTTGAGCATTTTTATATGCTTTTAATCATCCATGGAAGTAGAAACTGTGATTACTCCCACTGTAGGATGAGGAAACTAAAGTTGAAAGAGGTAGGTCCAAGGTCACCAGGGCAGTAAGGGGGTGTGAGTAATGTTCCTCTAATCATGGCTCAGGATTTTTGTTTTTTTTTAAATTTCAGACCATTTGTTTTTTGAAGACAGTATGGAAACTGTTTTGCCTAATTGCACAGAAGGGCCAATTAAAAGATTGAGCTTTATGTATTTCACCCTATTACTTTTCCCATACAAGCAAGTGCCATAAACACTGGGTGAAATAAAGGTGTCTTCCTGTACTTGCTACAATTAAATAAGGAAGTAATGCAATTAGTATAGGATTTTATTTGGTTACGTTGAAGAGATGACCTTTCAGCAAATTACTTTAGCTTCTGAATAAGCTGATAATAACTGTGGTTAGAGTCTGAATTTGTTGGTGGTGAGTTTTGTTGACACTACTCCTCTTCCAGATTACCTAAACTGATTTGCTTTGTAATTTGAGAACTTTTGTTTGGGGCTTTGAATATGGTTACTTTGTAATAATGCCGTATTTTTAATATCCCATGTATATCATCTAAGTGTGGGCTGCAGGCTCTGAATCATAACTTCAGGAAAAGGTCTGAGGGAGTTGTGTTTGGCAAGAGATGGCCGGGTTCTGCATTTTTCCTCTGGAGTTTAGAACTAGCTGTGGGAGCCAGCCAAACCAGCTGTGGGATCTTGGACAAGACCCTTGATTTTCTTTGGGGTTGTTTTCCTCACCCTTTACTAAATGGCTTCTAAAAATTTTTTCTGAAATTTTAGAGATTGTTGCTTACAGGCTAGGCAGTTTGGAAGGGTTATGGTCTTTTTGCAATATGCAAATCAGATACCAGGGACACAGTGTGATTTGTGAGGTGCGCCTGTTGACTTTTTCCTATGAGGGTTTGCTTCCTAAGGCATTGAGAACCCTTCCATTATCTTGCTAACCTTGTTGCAGATTATCCTGAGGGAGTAGCAGACAAGGTGATGAGTGGAACTTGGTTAGTGGAATGCCTATAAGCTATTTTTTTTGTTTGTTTTTTAAACATGAAATCTTACATTTTCTGGAGACAGAACTTAAATACAAAGATTTGCTCATGCCAACAAAGTTATGCGTAGCCTTTAAAACTAATGTGATTTATGATTGGAGTAATGGGGACAGTTGTCTTTGTCTGAAATGAGACAAGAAGCTAGTTCTGGATCTTGTGTCTGGAAAGGAGAAACGGAGAAAGGACAGGCATTTGGGTTTTCTGGAATTCTACAGATGTTCTGTTTGGGTATACTGTATTTAAAAGAAAAAAAATGAATTAAAAATTAAGAATGGATTAAAAATCAGTCATTTCGCATTCATGCCGTCAACAAGATTCTGAGTGCCTAGAGCATGCCAGGCACTGTCGTAGGCACTGGGAGACAATGGTGACTGGAACAGATGGAAGTCCTGGTCCTCTTGAGAGCTTCCCATGAAAATCTGGGCTACTCTTGAAAACTAGGAAGATCTAGCAGCCTAGGGCCTATGTCTTGCTTGGCAACAGCATTAACCTGAAATTAAATAGTGCTACCCCTTGGGATGGGGCACACACCTGGCCCATAGTGGTTATTTACAATACACAGCTGGCCCCTGGAGGTGTTTGTCACCCAAGCATAGGTGTTTTTCCTGAGGGACAGATTTTTTTTTTCTTTGGGCTTGTTTGGGGTTTTGTATTGCCTGAAATTATTTCATGTGTCACTGTGTGCATGCGCACATGCGCTGGTGCACACAGGTGCATTGCTGGCTGATGACATGCCTTCTTTCCCGCCAGTCTCGCCTATGAAGCTGAGGCTCAGCTCTCCTGGTTGTGTCCTTTTCTGGCTCTACAAATTGCCTGTTGCTTGGGTATTTTACAGTCATGCGTTGACTTCTCTTGTTGATCTGAATTTCTGTTAGCTCCCTCAACTAAAACAAAAGTGTGTTTTGAAAAATCACTCATTTAAGAGCTGGTTCTCTTGGTCACTTTGTTGTTATCAAATGGCCCATGAAGGGTATGATGTGGGGATACAAAGGGGAAAAGCCAGTAACTAACATAGTAGGATCTGAGTACATTAATGTTGGAGATGCCATATTAGTGGATCTCTTGCTGTTTAATTATTTTTAACAGTATGTCTGCCTTCCTAATTTTTGCACATGGATTTTCAATAAATGGTAGAAATAATGCACATTTTAATTTTTCCAAAAACAACATATGAAGGCCTGAACTTTGTACATAATAGAGTGGCTAGCTTTTGACTATTGCAGATGGAAGGTTTGAGGGGCTGATTGCTTCCTTCACCCTTGTTTCAGTACATGTTCATTAAGTGGTCACTGTCATATGTAGTACATTTGTATGATTTCCCTACATGTGATTCAGAGCCAAATTAGACTATGTTCTTTTTTTTTGAGATGGAGTCTTGCTCTGTTGCCAGGCTGGAGTGCAGTGGCACGATCTCGGCTCATTCAACCTCTGCCTTCCGGGTTCAAGTCTGCCTCAGCCTCCCAAGTACCTGGGACTACAGGCGCATGTCACCAAGCCGAGCTAATTTTTGCATTTTTTAGTAGAGATGGGGTTTTACCATGTTGGCCGGGATGGTCTCGATCTCTTGACCTCGTGATTTGCCTGCCTCAGCCTCCCAAAGTGCTGAGATTACAGGTGTGAGCCACTGTGCCTGGCTTTAGACTGTGTTCTTTGGGGTCAGGACCACATTCCTGCTTGTGCTGTATCTTTGATACCTAGGTAGCGATAGTCATATTTGAGGGCTGACAGAATAGGAAGATAATGCTCTTCAAATGATTAAAGGATGTTTGACAAGACATTGATGTCATTGATGTAGTTTCCAGATACCTCACATTCATATATTGCATCTTCTTAAAAGATAAGCTATCCAAGGTTAATTTCTTCCTTAAGAGAATTCTAAGTATATATATTGTCATGAGGGCTGAAGTTTATCTTTAAAAAGAGAGAAGCTCTTCTGGTGGCCGTGAAGGTGTCTGTTGCTGAAAACAAGATTCTATTCTAATTAAGGAACAAAGTCTATGGGACAGCAGGATTATGTTTTGATGGTTGTAGTGGTAGTAAGCCTTTTTTTTTTTTCTTTCTTGTGGAATAATTTAAGCTAAATTCTGTGAATCTAGTGGTCGTTGTATCAGAAGTGGCCTTGACTCTTAGCGTTGATTCAGGACGAGGCAGCCCACTTATTTCTGCTTGGTTGTTCCAGAAACGGTGAATGAGGTATGTAGAGAGAGCAGAGCTTGCCTCGGCTGACAGTAGAGCAGGAAAATAAATACTGATCTGTTGCCCAGTAATGGCTTTGTGCAGGTTGGTCTAGGAGAGGGCCTTGCCTGAGCTGATCATGCCTGGTTGACAAATACTACTTGATCATCAGATCTACTGCCCTTGATGAGACAGATGTTGGCTGGTGCATCATGGTGATTCCAGGTGTGCGTAGGCAGAAGCTAAGTTTTCTCCAACACATTGCTTGTCAGTGCCTGCCCTATTTTATCCCGATTCCCACCGGTTGTTTTCTCTTTTAAAACTAGTCGTTTTCTCTTATTTGCACGTGCGTAAAGGCTATGAGTGGAGGGTACAGAAAATCTCTTGACAGTTTTAGGCACTCGCTCCGCATTTTCTCAGTCAATTCGGGCAGAAGCTGCTGGGAAATTATTTAATGGGATAGAGGTTTGTATGCCAGAGGTCTTAGTCCATTTGGTGTTGCTGTAATGTTGCCTGAGACTGGGTGGTTTGTAAAGAAAAGAGGTTTATTTAGCTTACAGTTCTGCAGGCTGGGACGTTCAAGGGCATGGCCCAGGTGTCTGGTGAGGGCTTTTGTGCTGTATCATAACATGGCGAGAAGGTGAAAAGGGAAGTGGACACGTGCAAACAAGAGGCAAAACCCACGTGACGCCCTGGCTTTGTAACAACCCATGCTCAAGGGAGCTAATCCATTTACGGGAGAAATGACTCGGGCTTGCCAGAATGAGAATTCTCAGTCCCTACCTGGAGAATGGCACCAAGCCATTCATGAAGGATCCACCCTTGCGACTCAGACGACAGCCACTAGGCTCCACTTCCTAGCACCACCATGTCGAGGACCAAATTTCAACAAGTTTTGGTGAAGACAAACTCAAACCATAGCAGTGGGTAACTCTAGCAGTGCGTTCTTTCTGAACATATTTTAGGATGTGGTTTTTAGAAGAAAATCTCAGTTGCTAGTGAAGTTTCTTAACTGAAATGAGGGAGTTGCTCGTTCTTGAAATTTCTGCTGTTCCTTATGATGTGAGTGGAGGTAAAACTGATTTCTGGGGAGTCTAGGGGAAATGTAAGCACTCTGACCACATAAACAAAGGATTTTGTGAAAATAAATCTTACATGCCTTGGAACCTTTAAATGGGGTTGAGGGAATGAGACTTGAAGACAGGTGGATTCTGATGAAAGAGGCCAGTGGGAAATGCATATTAAAAAATATGCATTTTAAAGAATTTCGCAGGTACCAGGGTGAATCCCAGCTTTGTCCTTTGCTGACTTTGGCCTGTTACTTAACTTTATTGGTTTTCTTATCTTTATAATGGGGATAATGAGAATTGCAACCTTTCGAGTCCTTATGAATATTAAATGAAATGTGTGTGCAAAGCATCAGAAAAGCATTAGGCAGACAGAACCTTTTTTTTTTTTTTTTTTTTTTAAGATGAGGTCTTGCTTTGTCACCCAGGCTGGAATACAGTGGCATGATCTCGGCTCACTGCAACCTCTGCCTCCTGGGTTCAAGCAATTCTTTCTGCCTCAGCTTCCCGAGTAGCTGAGATTACAGGCGCCCACCACCATGCCTGGCTAGTTTTTGTTTTTTTGGTAGAGACAAAGTTTTGCTATGTTGGCCAGGCTGGTCTTGAACTCCTCAGCTCGGGTGATCTGCCCGCCTCAGCCTCCCAAAGTGCTGGAGCTGGTATTACAGACATGAGAGACTGTGCCCACAGAATTTTATAAATGGTACCTAGTTTTCATAGCCACTGCTTAAGATGCATGAAACAAAAGTGTGCATAAACATGCTTTCAACGAATGCCGTGCAATCTGTGAAGACATGGGATTGCTTGAGCTGGGCCGGCAGAGATCCCACAGCTAATAAAGTGGCAGAACCAGAATCTGAACTGGCTTTCAGGATGCGGAGCAGGAGTTAGATGAATTTAAGGTTCACATGGCTACCAGGAAGAGTTGTTTTTTTATTGACAGAGGTTTTAGCAACGATCGCTATTTAGGTTTAATTTGTCCTATATCCCCCACCTTGAAGGATAAGGTGTTTATAGCTACTGTTGATATTCTCATTACTGAAATTATCAGCATGAGTAGGGTACACATGCCTTGCTGTGTATCTTTGTGTTAATATGGGGCCAGTGACACCCACTAGGTACATTCAATGAAAGTGAATAGGTTTGTACCCACTAGGACATTCAATGAAAGTGAATAGGTTTGTTTTCTTCCCGTCCCTGTCCTGTTTGTTACTTTGCAGTTTTTCTACAGAGGAATTGGAGATTGGCATTTGAGCTGATGGTCCCCATTTCCATAGCTGTGGCAGATATTGCTTATTGATCAGAGAGCTCTTTGCTGCTGAAGCCTGAACTAGATCTTAGGATTATTTGCAAAAGTTGGTCTGGGAGAGGACTTTTGTGTCATCTCTGTGCTATAATAAGGCCGATTAGCCAACCTTCAAAAATAGCATAAGAAGGAGAGGTGTATCCAAGTGGATACTGTATTGTTGCAAATAGGTGTGCTGCTACATGGGCAGTTTTTAAGGTTTCGTGGTCCATGAAATTGATTTGAACTTATATTTGACTCACATTTGTTTATTCAGAAAAGAAAATTCAGTTACTTGATGGTAGTTTCATCATATTCTAATTGGTGAGATCCTCTAATGGAGGTTTAGAGATCTAAATTTACTTGCTTATTTTTCTTTTCTTCAAAGCCCAGAGGTTTCGCATCAGATTATGGCACTTGTAGGACTGTTTGTATTCCAAAGTGACACCTTTCTGAATTTTTAGCTATTTAAGTAAGTGTTAAGAATGGGCTTGGTGACAGCAGTTTTTAAAACAGTGAGTTACTTAATGGATCCTTTCCCCTCTGTTGTTTATACCTGACAAAGTATCTTGTGTTATCTCTGAATAAATTTATTGTTACCTTTAGGATAGCTTGTTTTTCAAAATTTGAGGGGTTCTCTGATCAGTGTTATTTTTGATGAGAAATTTGAAGAGTAGGGATATAAGATGAAAGGAATTCATGTGTGAAGCTGACATCAGGTAAATTTTGGGTGCTTGGTAACATATCAAGTACTTGGATGACTTCAGGTAGTCCTGGATATTTTTTCACTTCACGATCCCTTTTGATGTTAAGCCTTTTCCTTAGTTACTATGAAATGTCTGTAGAGCTGCTCTGTTCAATATGGTAGCCACCAGCCACATGTGGCTATTAAACACTTCAAGCATGGCATGTCTAAATTAAAATGTGCTTTAAGTGTAAATTACACACCAGATTTCAAAGACGAAAAAAGTATGTGAAATATCCGATTAAAACTTTTCATTGACTGCCTGTTAAAATGATATTTTAGATATGTTAAGTAGGAAATGCTATTGAGATTACTGTCACCTGTTTCCTTTTACTGTTTCATGTGACTACCGTAAAATTTTAAATTACACATGTGGTTTGCATTTGTGGCTCACATTCTATTTTTATCTGATGGCACTGGTCTAGAGAGCTCTTTCCAACCTTTTGTCACCTTTCGGAAGAGCATTTTACAGCTAAATCTCCTGTGTGACATTGATTGCCTGTTTTCTGTTCCCTACCCCTTCAAACTGTAGGGCTAAGAGAAACTCTTGTAAAGATGGAGAAGGTTGTCTTCTGGAAGATACTGCTTCTGGGATATTATGGGGATATGAGCATAGCAAGTTAGGGTCATTTAGCTTTGCTTGTTTGTTTACCCATCTGTGAAATGGGTAACGGTCCCTGAGTAAATGAGGTAAACCATGTAAGGCATCTGGCACGGCCCTTGGCATCTAGGGAACACTTAAAAATAAAAGCTGTGGCTGGGCACAGTGTCTTACGCCACCTATAATCCCAGCACTTTGGGAGGCTGAGGCGGGCAGATGATGAAGTCAAGAGATGGAGACCATCCTGGCCAACATGGTGAAACCCCATCTCTACTAAAAATACAAAAAATAAGCTGGGGCATGGTGGTGTGAGCCTGTAGTCCCAGCTACTCGGGCGGCTGAGGCAGGAGAATCCCTTGAACCCAGGAGGCAGAGCTTGCAGTGAGCCAAGATTGTGCCATTGCACTCCAGCCTGGCGACAGAGTGAGACTGTTTCAAAATAATAATAATAATAAAAGCCGTTATTCATATTTTACCAGTTCATGAGTAGACATTTAGCAGAGTTCCTGGCATTGATTTCTCCCTGTCCTGGTTCCGGTTGGTGCTACATTGTGGGACCTATGTGGGTTGCAGACAGGTCCCTGCTGCCTATGAAATCCAGGGACAGCATCTCGCTTGAGCTCCTGTTCAGCAATTTGAAGGGTAGAAGGCAACTTGGAGATCTTCACAGATTGCACACGGCTTGTAGAAGCTCCTTGACAGACTGATATAATCCATTGCAGCACTCAGCACCTCATGCCTGATGAAAGAGGCTTTATAATCCCAGACCCTGAGTTTGCTTTCCTGGGTATTTTGTGAATAGTCAGGCTCGTCTAGGATCCAGACTCTGGACTCCAGGGTATTATCAGAGGTCCATACTTTAATATAGCTGTGGATTTATTTGGCCAGTTGGATTGGGTGGTGGTCTCTGCATCTGAGTAGTGTAGAGACATCCAAAATCCCCTTGAGGATGTTTGGTTCCTTTCTCCAACAGAATGTTAAAATGAGTGGCTTTTCCAAGTAAAGTAAATATTCTGTACTCTCCAGCCTGCTACTTAATTTGGAAATTAAAATGTGGAGAATGTGAGAGACAGATAGGACATACTCATATGAGAAAACTGTTAGGTCTGCCCAGAAGGGCTTCTAGCTTGGGTCCTGTTGTGTCCATGTGCTTCCACAGGCCAAGGATGTGGGCAGGGGTGGCTAATGGCTAGGGAGGGAAGCAAAGGGACAGCTGGGAAAACCCCGTCCCTGTTGAATTCTTTTTTAGGTTCCTGATGGAAATGCTTCATTCCCAGGGAATTTTTGGCAGGGTGGACACACACCCTTTGTTTGGTGCAGGTGATAAGAATCTGGGTTTCTGTGGTAAGTTCTTTTATGAGGGATAAACAATAATGTTAAACTCTTCAAGTGAGGATGTTGAAGGGACCTTGGAGATCCTCAGTCCCCATCTGGAGCCTGCCTTGGAAACTCAGGAGAGGGCTTCTGAGAGCAGCCTGTGAGTGCCCACGTGGGAATGGGAACAAAAGGAGTTCCCTGAGGACTTCCTAATTTAGCTCTCCAGCAGGGCCAGACTTCAGAGTGACTCTGAAAGAGACTAGTCCTCCAGACCTTTCTGTCCACACAGAACTTTGGCCGAGTTTCCATTTGCCACGTTATCAAAGCAAACCTTTTCTAGGGAGTGCTGTAATCACCTGCGTCTGCCTCTAGTGACAGCTGCCTCTCTCCCTGTCCCTTCACAGGGTCTGGGAGTTTTACTCTTGTGTAGTATTTTCCACTGTAAGCCCCAAGGGAGGAACATCTCCCTCACCAGGGGTGAGGGAGGGTGCCCTGAAATTCTGCTGTTACTTCTACACGTGTTTCCATGTGGCTAACACAAACCGTTTATTGAGCACCTACTGTGAGCATGAGCTGGTAAAATAAAATAACCTCATGGTAGGGGCTGGACACACTTTATCTGTAATTCATCCTTGAATTTCCCAGGTGTGCAAGGAGAGGTTTTGCTAAGTTAAGAAACTTGCACCGTGTCATACAACTTTGAAAGTGGCGGAACCAGGCTTCTGACTCCAAAGCCAGGGCCCTTCTAACAGTGTGATGCTTCTGTTCATAGGTGGATAACCATCGGTGTGCAGCTTGTGAATTGCTCTTATTGGACTGAATTTTGGGTGCTTAAAGACTAACAGCTGAGTTCTGGAAAGGGAAAAGGCCAGGTGAGCGAGGGCAAAAGGCGAAAACTTAGGCTGATGTCTTAATTTTTTGGCACTTGGCCACTGTAGGATACATGGAATAGGGCGAAGTCTTTGTTTGTAGAGTAGGCTATTAGTAAAGCTTCCAGGGAGTCCAGAGTTGTGCTCTGAGCAGGCACAGTGGCACCTGTAATCCCAGCTACTCGAACAACACTGATTTGAGCTGTGTGGGTCCACTTATATGTGTATTTTTTTTTCGATAAATGTATTAAAAGATTTTTTTGGAGATTTGTGACAATTTTTAAAAAATCACAGATGAACCATGTAGCTGAGAAATATTGAAAAAATAAATGTCATAAATGCATAAAATACATGTAGATACTAGTCTGTTAATGTGTTAACTGATGGTTTACGTTATCAGCCTCAGCCAGGCTTCTGGTCAACAGTAGGCTATTAGTAAAGCTTCTAGGGAGTCCAAAGTTGTGCTCTGAGCCAGGCACGGTGGCACCTGTAATCCCGGCTACTTGGGAGGCTGAAACAGGAGGATGGCCGGAGCCCTGGAGTTTGCAGCCAGTCTAGGCAACACAGACCCTATCTCAAACAAACAAAACAACGAAAACCAACAGAAGTTACACTCAGATTTTTGACTACGTGGGGAGTCGGTATCCCTAACCCTTGAGTCGTTCAAGGGTCAACTCTGTTCTGATTTATGGTTGATAAAATACTAGAATGTATTTGCAACTTAGTAAGGGTTACATATGTTAATAAAAGTAAGGGGGATAAACCTAACTGGGTAGGTGTGTTTTATTCCTGTGGCTAAGAATAAAGTAAAAGGACTTAACATTTATTATTTTCTTTTGGCTGCAGAAACCCTTCAGTAGATCTTCTTAAGTTACCTTGGGTAACAGGATATAATTATACCCTTGGTCTGCAGAGGACATGTTAGCAAGGCACTGTGTGATTTGTACTGGTTTCCGGAGGTTTCCAAGTAGTTACAGGGGAGTAATGTCTTTTGACGGAGAGAAAATATTTGTGTTTCCCTCATTGCCATGTTAGTTCCAGAGCATAGCAGACATGTGTTCTTGCTTTCTGACTTTTCAAAGCCTGGGCTGGGTCCATTCTGGTGTTTTTGTCAATGATATATTTTGTACCCATCTATAGCCAAAAAGCAGCCCTGTAGCCAGGGATGAATTTTAAACTTTTCTGGAGGTGGATACTCTTTAAATAATGAATCCCGGCTCACTGTGCTCCCAGTTAGTTCTAGCCTAGAGGAGGCGTTGTAAATCTAGTCATTAATTCCCTGAGAGAAAGTTGCCAGGCTTTGTTTTTGTCTTTCTTTCATGCCACACCTGTTAATTAGTTCCAGACACTAGCTAATCAGACTCGAGTGTAAAAGCTCTGGGGTGAGAAGGAAGGTCAAATCAGCCGTCTTTCTCCACACACAGCAGAGGCCCTGGTTTTAGTAGAAAGGTTTCTTGGCATCCTTTCCCCCACCTTAGTTCCCTGACTCTGCATTTGATTCGTTTCTGAGTGCAGGGTGCACGTAGCCATGGGGCTCTTTGTCTTCTGTGATTTTAAGTTTCTGCTTATCAGTTTTAGAGCATGTGTCCACGAGAATGTGAGAAGGGGGAGCAGGGGCTGAGTAAATGAGAGAACCCATTTGCTTCTTTTTTTCTTTTTTTGTGAGACAAGAGTCTCGCTCTCTTGCCCAGGCTGGAGTGCAGTTGCACGATCTCAGCTCCCTGCAACCTCTGCTTCCCGGGTTCAAGCGGTTCTCATGCCTCAGCCACCTGCATAGCTGGGACTACAGGCATGTACCCCCATGCTTGGCTGATTTTTGTATCTTTTGTAGAGACAGGGTTTTGCCATGTTGCCCAGGCTGGTCTCAAACTCCTGGGCTCAAGTAATCCACCTGCTTCGGCCTCCCAAAGTGCTGGGATTATACAGGGTGAGCCACTGTACCTGGCCCTTACTTTATTTTTTTGTGTGTTTTGGGAATGCTAAGTATATCATATATTCATACATGCCATTATATATAAATGTTAAAAATCACAAGAGTAGCAATCGTGTGTAGCCAAAGTGGAAAGCTGTCCAGTACATTCTTTTTGGTCCTGGCACAACCCGAGATTGATGCTGTTTCTCTAGGAGCGATGAGCACAGCGTAAGATGGAACAGTTTATCCAAAGTGGCAAGCGCAGCCAGGAAGTAGCCTGACTTGAACCCAGGAGCCTTTGCCTTTGTTTGATAAGCGTGGGATTCATGTTAAATTTAACAATGTATTCTGTGTTTGTGGGATGCTGTGAAGAGAAGGACAACCAGGCTCACTCTTGGGTGCAGCTGTTGACTCCTGGACCTTCCTGTTTCCAGACTGTAGTTAGAGAAATGAATGCCTGAGATGTCCAATGGGACGTTAATGATTTTCAACTATTAGGGAGTTTCCTCTTGCACATTATTGCAAGGAAGGTAATGGCTTCAGGTTAACTGTTAGTGGAAACTCCATGTGTTAGCACTTTGGGGTTTTGGGGGTTAAAAAAATCTGTGCAAAGAGTCCCTAAAGCAGTGTGTGTTGCTGTGTAAGGCTGAAGCTAATAACATGCTGAAATACTGATTCAGACCCTGAGTGTTGAGGAGCAATAGAGTAATGAGATAAGATACCTTCCTACAGGCATGCTGGCTGATGTTTCATGTACACAATGAAGTGAACACAATGACGTGAACAGAGGCAATAATGAGCGTAAGGTGGTGACCAAGAGGTGAATGGGCTTATTCCTAGAGCTGAATCATGCGTTTCTGGGACTTGGACCCGTATCTGCCTTGAATCTTAGGTGCTTCCTCATGGTATAAAGCCATTAGTGACTGCCAGCTGGCAGATGGGCCTTGCAGAGATTTGAGGGGCTTGGGAGCCAATGTTGAGAGGCATGGACGCCAGTGCTGGATGCATTGACTGGTCCCTGAATGCAAGGCGGAGGCATTCAGACTTGATTTTGGTGTCCATGGAGACCGAGCACAGGGAAGGGCTCAGTGGCTTCCTTACCGTGGTCTTGTAAACTGTAGTGTCTCCGTCTTTGTCATGGACTAGCCTTGTGTCCTTAGGCCTCAGTACATCTGTCAGAGGGGATAATGGTCCCTGTCTCATAGAGCTGATGGATGAATTAGATGAGGATGTAAGAACAGCACTGGTCCCTAACAAGCACGTGATGATTGCTGTTGTCCTGATTATATACTGCTGTTATTTTTGCCTGCCTAGCATCTCTTTAACTTTTTTTGCTAATAGCACCTTTGCCACTCTTTGGGTATTGATCTCTTCTCCGTGTTCCTGATGGGATCATCTACTGATTGAGGAGCTCTGTCCACACTTGTTTGAGGGTGGTACAAAACTCAGGTTAGGGGCAGCTTGAGCCACGTGACAAAAAGACACCCTCATCTTTCTCAATTTCTGCTCCCTGAAGCTCAGAGCGACTCCCATCCTTGCCCTTTCTAAGGCTGGATTATTTGGCTCTTGATTGGTGTCTCTGAGACATCCAGGATTCTTTCAATACATTCTTCTGCCTACGTTAACCAAGGGTTGATTTGGGTCATTTTCAATCGAAGGTCACCAGTATCAGCTGGAAGTACACAAAAGAATAGTTAACTAGACGTGTTGAGAAGGACGGGAACCTTCTCCTCTGCCTGCCAAAAATAATAGTGATTTCATTTCTCTGCTTGGTTTTTCGAGTTCATTCATTTTGAGCTTTTTAATCTTCGGGAATCCGAGGACTTTTATTTTGGTACTAGGGACAGCCTCTCTGGAGGAGACATGCTGATAACACTTAGCCTTAACTGCTTCTCTTGATTTTATTTGTAAATTAGAATCCTAAGGATCTGTAAGGAAATGAGTAAAACTTAATTGAACAACATTTAGAGCCAGAATTAAAAATAATAATAAAAAGAATCCATAATGGTAAGAGGCCCTGGAGGATGAGATGAACGCAGAGCTGTGTGTCTGGGCGTATATTTTGTCCACACCTCATCCTTTGTGTCATGTTTTAACTACTGCTTAGAGTGGGGGTCAGCAGTGTCTGATTACCTCCAGAGTTCTTCTCTCTTATCATATCTTGTCCCTCGCTCATGGTTTCCTTTTCTGGAATTATTGGACAGCAAGTGTTCCAACTTAAAATCAATAAGAAGCAATTTCATTTGTTTTTAACTATGAAGACGAGTGCTTCCAGCAGAGCACTGTACTTTCAAGTAAAGTTCAGTTGTTTTTTTCACGTTTTCTGGCTGGTGCCCAAAATGCATTAATTTTTCCTTGTACAAGTTTGCTTATGTTACCCTGCTTTGATCTAAGATCTTGTTACCATCATCCTCTCTTTAAAACTGGGATTGTTGGCATCTGAATCATTTTTGTGTTTTATAGGTCCTTAGTAATCACAGCTCCATTGAGTTTGTCCAGCCGTCTCGCAGGATCTTATTAAAAAGGCAGTATCTTGGCCTGCCCCAGACCAATGGAATCAGAATTTGTGTTTCAGCAAGATCACCAGGTGACTTGGTACGTGCTGGAGTCTGAAGGCTACTCTTTGTTTGAATGGGAATGTCATTCTAATCTCTCCGCTTTTCATAATTTTTTCACTGATTATTGAAGTGTAACAAATGTTCGTTATAGAAAATAGGGGAATTCAGCTGGGTGTGGTGGCGCACACCTATAATCCCAGCACTTTGGGAGGTGAGGTGGGCAGATTGCTTGGGCTTAGGAGTTCCACACCAGCCTGGCCAGCAGGGTGAAACCCCATCTCTACTAAAAATACAAAAATTAGCCAGGTGTGATGTCTGGCACCTGTAGTCCCAGCTACTTGGGAGGCTGAGGCAGGAGGATCTCTTGAGTCTGGGAGGCAGAGGTGGCAGTTAGCCAAGATTGTGCCACCGCACTCTAGCTTGGGTGACAGAGGGAGGCCCTGTCTCAAAAAAAAGAAAAGAAAAGAAAAGAAAATAGGGAAATAATTCATATAGGTACAAGGAGGAAAATGGAAGTCATCTGTAACCTTAACACCCAGTCTTAACTTATGACTTGCCATTTGGTCTATAGCCATTGGGTGGGTTGTTGATAGATTTTTTAAAGACAATATTAGAGGCTGATGTGGTGGCTCCCACCTAAATCCCAGCAGTTTGGGAGGCCAAGGTGGGCAGATTGCTTGAGCTTGGATGTTGGAGACCGGCCTGGGCAACATGGCAAAACCCTGTTGTGTGTACCTATAGTCCCAGGTACTTGGGAGGCTGAGGTGGGAGGATGGCTTGAGCCCAGGAGGCAAAGGTTGCAGTGATGTGGGATTGTGACACTGCACTCCAGCCTGGGCAGCAGAGCCAGACCCTGTCTCAAAAAAGGAAAACCATATTAGTAGAACCATGTTGGGAATATTAAAACGTCTTTTATTTAGCATGCAGTTTGATTTTTGGGAGATGAATGATGAAGATCCAGGTTCTTTTTTGGTCAGTGGCAGAAAATTCTTGAAGAAGTCTTCTCTTCTCTCAAACCTGTTTCCTTTGCTGGGGACCTACTGTGTGCCAGGTGTTGCTACCTGCCTTGTGGAACCATCTAGCTGGTAATCACAGTGGAAAATGAAAAGACACTGATGGGGCTGCTGGATTATAACGTGCATTTTTAGTGAAGCCTCTGGACAGTTGAGACAAAGGAAATTACGAATGCAGTTTGCTTTCTGCTTAATTTCTCTTTTTATTTTTTGCCTTGTTTTTCTAGTATGGATTTTTATTTAATTGCTACTTTAATTGCTTTCATTAGGTGATAGATTCCTCTGATTGAGTAGACCTTTTCCATTCCAAAATATCTAGGATTTGAAACTTAAGGTCAGGAAGGACAAGTTCTTCCGTGGGAAATTAAAAAAAAAAAAAAGGTGGTTGTCTTGGCAGCAGAAGGTTGCTAATTACACTGCCAGTTGTAGTATCTATTTATGATGGAGGCACTGGGGACCCAATTAGCAGGTCATTTTCATGTAAGGGTTTTGGGATTGGACTCTGGTGTATGAAGATGATATGGCAACCAGTGAGCACCTTCCCAGTGCAGGGGAATTGGAGGTGGTTTTAGAACGTGTTGCCTTGGATCTCCACAGGTCACTGATAGGAAACTAAAGCCTGAATGTTCTTCTGTGCGTTTGCACCACCTCTAAAGTTATCTTGTCTGCAGGGCCAGCATTACTGAAAAGTTGCTACTTTTGAGAGACTGGCTTCCTGGGAAGGAACTGGCCACAGTGATGAGAGCAGTAGGGTTATGAGAATCTGCAAACTGGAAACAGAGGGATTGGAAAGGCAGTGGGACCAGGAGGGCATTGACACATTCCTTTGGTCTGGATGTCCCATTTGTCTTGGCGCTGCCTCCTGGAAAGAATCTACTTGGCTTCTTTGACTAACATTGATGTGGAAGTAAATGATAGAGCATCATCAGACAGACTGGGCTGCCGTGTTCTTACTCTGTTTATTCCTTATCATTTGTAGATCACATGTTACCCAGGTATTTCTGTGCCCAGATACATCTGTCTGCTTCCAGCTCTCTGCCCACGTGTAGGACACATGGCAGGTGTGACTCACCTGGTGGATGCCAAGAACAGAGGAGTCTGCTATGGCCCATTGCAGGGGCTGCTGTTAAGGGGTTTGGGGCAGTGTTTTGACTCCTTTGTATGTTACAGCAGAAATTAAGGGCCTATGGTGATAGTATACACCGTCTTGATGTTAGCTTATTTGTAGCACTGATAGCAAATATCACCCTCCATTATTTTGTAAAATGGAAGCATAGAAAGCAAACAGGCATGCTGTCTATATAAAGAGCTTTTAACAGAGAACTTGTAGCTATCATTTATTCCTCATTCTTAAATTTGTGATTTTGAAATAATTTCAGATTTCTAGAAAAGTTGTAAAATTGTACAAAGGATTTCTGTGTCCCCTTCTGCTCAGGTTCTCCAAATACTAAGTTGATCACATTTGTTTTGTCTTTCTCTCTCTACACACACACACACACACACACACACACTCTCTCTCTCTCTCTCTCTCTCTCTCTGACTCATTCTCTCTCAAACACACACTTTATTTTTCTGAGCACTTTGAGAGTACGTTGCAGACATGATGTTTCTTTACCTTTAAATACTTCAAGATGTGTTTCCTCAAAACAGGGACATTCTCTTGCTTAAGCATGATACAGTCATCAACATCAGAAAACCGACTTGGATACAGTTCTGTTGTCTAATTACAGACCTTTTTCAAATTTAGTTCATTATCCCACTAATGTCTTTTATTCTTTTATAGGAAACAATAAAGTTTTAAATTTTTAATTTTATGTTTGTTTTTGAGACAGGGTCTTACTTTGTCATCTAGGCTGGAGTACAGTGACACAATCATAGCTCACTGCAGCCTCAACCTCCCGGGTTCAAGCAGTCTTCCCACCTTAGCCTCCTGAGTAGCTAGGACTACAGGTGGGCACCACCATGCCCAGTTAAATTTTTAAAATTTTGTATATGTAGAAATGGTCTTGCTGTGTTGCCAGGCTGGTCTCAAATTCCTGGGCTGAAGTGATCCTCCCACTTTGGCCTCCCAAAGTGTTGAGATTCCAGGCATGAGCCACTGCAGCTGGCCAGTGTTTCTTTTCTTTTTTCTTTTTGTTTCTTTTTTTTTTTTTTTTTTTTTTTTTTAGCTTTTTTCTGGTCCAGGTTCCAAATCCGTGATCACACATTACATTGGGTTGTCTTGTCTCTTTAAAAAGTCTTCTTAAATCTGGAACTTTGCCTTTCACGACCCTGCCCCTTGAATTGTACAGGCCACTTATTTTGTAGAATCTCCCTCACTTTGGATTTGTGTGATGCCTCCTGTGGTTAGATTCAGATTATTATTTGCTGTTTATTACAGTTACGTGTCCTGTTCCTGAAAGGAGGCATCTGAGCTTGTTGTAATTCTTTTTGAACTGGTACTCTTACTGCAGGGAGAAAGTTTTGAACATATGCCCCTAGTCTACATATTTTCCTAAATTACAGTTGTACTCTTACGCTGATGTTATATCCATCATAAAACATTCCAGAAATACAAAATTTAGAAGGGATTATTTATTCATTCATTCATTTATTCATTTATTGAGACAGAGTCTCACTCTGTTGCCCAGGCTGGAGTGCAGTGGTATGATGTTGGCTCACTGCAACCTCCACCTCTTGAGTTCAAGCAGTTCTCATCTCTCAGCCTCTGGAGTAGCTGTGAGTACAGGCCTGAGCCACCACCCCCTGCTAATTTTTTTTTTTGTATTTTGGTAGAGACAAGGTTTCACCATGTTGTCTAGGCTGATCTCGGACTCCTGAGCTCAGTCTGCCTGCCTTGGCCTCCCAAAGTGCTAGGATTACAGGTGTGAGCTGCCATGCCTGGCCCTAGGGAGGGATAAGTATTTATTAACATATTCATATACATGAAAAAATATATATACACACACATACTCATATATACATCCACGTATATGTATGCTTTGATGATGTGTTGTTTTCTTCAAGTAGCCCAGTGCTGGAGGCTTCTGCAACAAACAGCAGTTGTAGTCAGCTCTCTACAGGGAAGAAAAATTCATAGCATGCTAAGTTGGGGTTTCTTGATCTCTCTGTAGCTTATAGGATTTCCTGTAAAACAGGGGTCAGCAAACCGTAGCCAGGGACCACCAAATCTGGCCCACCTCCTATTTTGTACAGCTAGCAAGCTAAGAATATTTTGCTACATTTTTAATTGTTGAAAATAATTAAAATAATATTATTTTGAAGCATACATAATTTATGACATTCAAATTTCAGGTCCATAAGTAAACTTTTCTTGAAATACCCATGCTCATATTTTACTGAAATAGCCATGTCCATTTTTTGTAAACAGCACCACAGTGGAAGAGTGCTATGTAGCCTGCATGCCTAAAATATTTATTATATGCCCTGTTACAGAAAAAGCCTGCCAACTCTTACTCTAATACCCTCTCATTAAGGAAACTAACACTTGTTGAATGATATGTTCCAGGTCCTGAACTTAGCACCTTGCATTTATTAATTTAATCTTTACCACAAACTCATGAGATATAAGCGTCTTCTTGGATACCTGCTTCTAAGATACTATCTCTACCAAAGAAATGAGAAAACTTTGAGGCTCACAGAAAAAATTTCCTCCAATTACACAACTGGCCAGTAGCAGGGCTAGGATTTGAAAGCAGTTCTTTTGCATTTTAGCTGTTGGTGGCTCAAAGTCATTCCGAACTTTCAGAATTCAGGTGGCTGATGGGTCAGGGCGGGGATCAGTGTGCGTAGCTCAGGCCACTAGATTGGTCTGAGTGTCAGGATGGCTTTGTCCATTGCTATGTGCTTGGCACATGGGGTACGCGGCAGCTGCTTTTGAAGAGTATAGGGTGGATGGATAGATGGGTAGATGGGTGGATAGGTGGACAGCGGACTGGTGGATGGATGGATGGACAGGTGGATAGGTGGACAGTGGATGAGCGGATAGGTGGACAGTGGATGTGTGGATAGGTGGACAGTGGACTGGTGGATGGATGGATGATGCCTAAACTCAGCAGGGAAAATGAAAGTGGAATATGGGTGTGTAGTAAGGGTCAGTTACTAGACTAGATTTATAGAAAACAGCCATTTCAAGTTGGTTAGAGCAAGAGACCCACAGTTTTAGGGAATCGGTGGTGAGAAGTTGAGGAGTTAGGCCAGAGATGATGCTAGGAGCCAGAGGGTATCAGACTGACGCTTTCCTAGACGCATGTGGTAAGTGGTGACTGAGCATGACACAGCTCTTTGGAAATGCCTAGACCTTTGTGTCTGTGTACCATTGGGCACATGTCTTCTCAGGATAGCATCATCTTCGATTTCTGATTGAGATGGATGGGCCAGGAGCATGGGAGCATCTACTCCTAGAGTAGGCATTGTTGGCGCTTATTTTTTTTTTTAATTAAAAAACAATAGGCCAGGTGCAGTGGCTCATGCCTGTAATCCCAGCACTTTGGGAGGCCAAGGCAGGCGGATCACCTGAGATCAGGAGTTCAAGACCAGCCTGGCCAACATGGTGAAACCCTGTCTCCACGAAAAAGAATAAAAATAAAAATACAAAAATTAGCCAGGTGCGTAATCCCAGCTACTCTGGAGGCTGAGGCAGGAGAATCACTTGAACACAGGAGGCAGAGATTGTGGTGAGCCAAGATCATCGAGCCACTGCACTCTAGCCTGGGTGACAGACTCAAAAAACAAAACAAAACATATATATATGTGTATTTTTTCACTATGTGTATGTATATATATATGTATATGACATAAATACGTTTCTTTTTCCTTAGAGCATTTCAACTAAGGCTTACAGCTGTTGACTACTTCCTCTCGTCCTGCCGCCCAGAGTATGAAGCGATTTGAATAGGTTTACAAAAGTATATTTATACAAAAACATCGATTATTTTTGCCTGACTAATGTACTGTGTTTATCATTCTATTGCTTGCTTTTTTCATTTGGTAATAGTTTAAAAAATACTTTATTATTGCTCCCTAGTACATTTAGCATAGTCTTTTTAGGTCCAGTATAGTGTTCTATTGTTAAAAATATGCTGCAGAGGTGCCAGGTGAAACAGCGTGTCTACTAAGAACACAAAAATTAGCCAGGCGTGGTTGTGCATGCCTGTAATCCCAGCTACTTGAGCGGCTGAGTTGAGAGAATCGCTTGAACTTGTGGGAAGTGGAGGGTTCATTGAGCCATGTTTATGCCCCTGCCTTGCGGTCTGGGCAACAGAGCAAGACCCTGTCCCCAAAAAAATAAATGCTGCAAATGTAATTAGCCATTTTCCTGCTGATGGCCATTAAGGCCACTTCACAGAAAAAAGTCTTTATATATACCTCCTTGTGCACATTTGCCAGTATTTGTTGCAGGTCAGTACAGAGCTCTGGAACTGTTGGATCACACGATAATAGAAACGAGGGTGTTGGCTAGCCCTCCTCTTCCTGTGGTACTGGATACCCTAGGGCAATATTCAGTCTCCACTAGCTGGTCCTCTTAGCTTTCCTTCTTGTGGATATTATTTCTTTTTCTTTGTTTTTTTGGAGGTTGAGAGGGCACAGGGATGAGCTTGCTGTGATAATTGCAGGCCGAGTGTATATGCATCCAGGACGTCCTATCTGCTGTGTCACTGGCCCTGCAGTGGGTATTCTTCCCTCCATGGTTGAGGGACAGATAAGACGTCCTTGCCTTACTGCTGAATTGCCTTTCAGCAGGAGGGGAGAGGGACCGGCGGCTTGCCCTTCCCTAGGTCAGTGGCATGGAAAGGAGATAGAGAAGGAGTAGGAAGAGGAGAGGGCAGTGAGGTGTAGACAAACCAGAGAGAATCCTGTGGACCTCAGGCTTTGAACTTGATGGCGGAAGCATGATATTCTCTGGCTTAGAAATATTCACTGAAGCACCATGATAAAGTGGATGGGGTTGGGGACATGGGTTTTGGAACTGGATAGACGGTGACAAGAGCTTTGGAACTGGTAGACAGATTTGGTTCGAGTCTTGTTTCTAGGCATAAGCAGCTAAGTTAGTCAACCTACGCTGAACTTGATTTCCCAAAGATCCTTGAGAATTGTTCCTTAAAGGGGTAGAAGGGGATGTTCCAGAAGATAACAGATGTGAAGTGCCCCCACACAGTGGAGTGCTGATTGGTCATTCTCTGCTGTGTGTCAGTTGCTGAGTTTTTTGTGGAGACTGGAAAGGATAACTGAAACGTGTTCCCGCCTTCAGAGCCAAGATGGCCTAGAAACTGCTGTGTAAGTCAGTCAGCATGAAAACAATGTTGGATGAGCCCAGACTGCTTGGAGTTTCCCTCAGCAAGAGGCACTGGGGAAAGAAAGATGACTGAATTTTCCCTTTCTCTGAAGCTTACGCTGTGCCAGGGTAAATGGATATTGCAACATGCCGTTTTTGTTTTTATATAAAGTTACGCCTAATCAAAATAGTTGCATATGATTTTCTTAGCAGTCATTGTAGGAAACACCAATTTTTTTCTTTTTTTTCTCTCTCTCTCTTTTTTTTTTTTTTTTAAAAAGAAAGGGGGTGATCTGTCTAGGTTGTGATCCCTTGATATTTACCCTGTCTCTGAAAATCACCTGCCCACCTCCTTGAATTCTGGTAAAGGCAGTCCCACAAGTTTGTGTTCCTCAGGTTGAATAGGAAATAGGCATTCATTTTACCCCACAAGTTCCAGCAAAAGCCCCGGTGGGGGTGGGGGGGGCTGACCCTTACTGGACATCACATGGGGCATAGCCCCATCTTTGACTTAAGTATGGCCCATGGGATTGTCCTGAAGGTGGCTCCCTAGAGAGAGTGAATACTGGCCAGGTAAACACAATATAGGTCTTGAGTGGACCTAGGGTGTTCTGGGATATTATGTGTCTTACTACACAGAGTGTAATGCTCTGGTCAGCAGCATCACCATCCCCTGGAAGCTTACTGGAAATGTAGACTCTCAGACTCTAAGGCCCCACTGTGGGATCTCATGGATCAGGAACTGTTCTTCACAAGATTCTCCAAGCAATTCCTGTGCGCATTGGAATTTGAGATGGGTGCAGGGCTGGAGCAAGTCAGGGAACCCTGGCCCGTATCCGTCTCTTCTTCATGGCATATCCCTGTATACACGCTGGGCACTTCCATCCCCATCAGGGCCCACACCATTGAAACCCTAAAGCAGTGTGTGTCAAGAGAGGCCCCACCATGATGAATTGCTTTTAGGTGTTCCTTTAGTTTGCTTTAAGTCCAGGAATCAGCATTTCCTTTGTTAGCTAGGTAAAAATAATGAGATAAAACAAAAAAGATGGTCCAGATTTTGCTCACAGTCAAAATAACTGGTTACATGGGTGGGAATTGCTGCTTAAAGGCTTAAAATCTATTCTTAAAAACAAGCTGTGTATACAGTTCTCCTTTTCTTAGCTAAACAAAATGAACTGGGTTTCAAAAGTTAGAGATGAGTGAGGTTCTTATAATAATCACTTGCATTTACTCATCAGCTCTTGTTCCTGTTCTCTTCATTTCCTTTCAGACTGAGGCATTTTTAATGAGGAGAGAAGTTAGAAAAGGGGGTCAGGAAAACTAAAAAAAAAAAAAAAAAAAATTCCAGAAAAATTCTGCTGAGCTCTGTAGCTGTTCTCAGTTCTTTAAAGTGCTTGAAAAGTAATATTTTGTTGCTACTAAATTTAATTAATAGCTAGCTGGTACTCATGAAGACCTCATTTCTTTCAACCTTGAAGGCAATTGGAAAGATACACAGATCTGTGTATTATCACAGCAAACAAATTCTCTTTTTTTCCTTAATCACTTAGAGCTTGATAAAGCAATGTAGGCAGCAGACGGACAGCTGTGTTTAAAAAGTAAAATGCATCTCAGGATGTTCACTGTGGCTCCTAATGAATGTGTATTGATTGTTAAAATTACTTTTTGAAAAACATACAATGTTGAAAGCAGAATCTAAACTATATACTAGGCACGGTTCTTAACAGAATATCCTACCTGTTCCCGAATGTTTGGATTGAGTGAATAAGTATTTGGAAGCCTGTCCTCTGCCCAGCACAGACTAATCAGAATGCTATGGGCCAAAATATATTTAAGCAGAAAGAGGGGATGAAAATAGTCATCCGGGAGGAGGGCGCTGGGTGGATTACAATGCAGAGCCTGCATCTCTGCCTGTGTAGGGTGCAGCTGTGGGTTGTTAGTTACATGGGCATTTCTTCCGTTGAGTGGACCAAGGGTGAATTGACTTGGTGCCTGAGGTACAGATACGCTTGAGGAAAGTAGGTCAGGCCTTAATTGTGGCTGTTAGACATTGGGAGTGCAAGCAGAAGAGAGACAGTGATTACAAATGCTGCCTATTTAGAGGACAAGAGCAACTTCAGAGGGTTGGAGGAACACCACCTCTGCATACCACGTCCTCCATCCAATCAGTTATTTCTGCTGAAGCACACCCAGGAATGAAGTTGTTTCGTTTGTTAGGTAGAGTGTTACTCAGTTTGGCAAGTAGTTATTAGGTGCCTACTTAGTGCCATGTCCTTGACTTGAGCCTCAAAGCTATCTTGGGTTGGTTGTACCGGTGGCGCCGACATCCATCGACATTTTGCATGTTGGTAATTTATATACTACACTAATAATCTGGCAGCCCTGCTTTCAAGCCTGACTCTTATCAATAAGGCGTGACTGAGAAATGTGCACAGTGTGTTTGGGGAAATAGTTTACAGGAAGAAACACGATGTTACAATAAAATTGGCCTGGTCTAAGCATAGCTAAGGTCTGAAATCAACAGGGAATTGGTACAATTAGTGCACTGATTTTTTTTTTTCTTTTAACTATGCTTTGTCTGTTGTGGGAAAATGAAAGGTTTTCCTATCTGGATGAAAAGTGAGAAAACTAGTCTGTTTATTTACAGATGTTTGTCATTTTGTCAAAGCTCACAGATGACAGTCTACATTTTTTGGTTTCTGTCTGAACATGCTGCATGTGTCTGTATAATGAGAGCAGCAATAATCTCCCACTTCCCTGGACAAAACCTAACAAGATGTGTTTTTTTTTTTCTTTGTACTCTGAATGTAGTAACTGCATTGTCTCTGTTTGCTGTGAACCATTTGTTTCCATGCTAGGTGCTAGTACTTAGTAACGTTGTACTTCTTTTGCACAAGGGGAAAAAAATCTGATATATAGTGTTACTTAGCTGCTCAAAATTAACTGAAATTAACTGAAGTAAGACTGTGGGAACTCCAAGATGTCTCTTCTTATAGCTGAGAATGTGTCCTCAAAGTTTGTATATTCTCCAAGACGGGTGTCAACAGTGTTGCAATTCTAAGAAAGGGACTAGATGTCAGAACTTGGGCAAAGGAGGCATGTCCTGTGACTGCCTGAGAGAATGTGGTAGAGAATTTCATTCTGGTAACATTAGTAGTTTGGCCCTAGGCCGTGACCCTTCTCCTAATTGAAAAGACATTGTATTCATTCCTGGTAGGCTGGCATATCATTTGTATACTTGACACACCAGCTGTCAAGCTCAGTGGGACTATCTAATATTTACATGTAAAACTGAGTTGGGGTCTTAGAGTCTTACTGGTTTTATAGCTTTAGGTAACTGGTTCATATCATAGTCAAGAAATCTAACGTTCACTTCAAGGGAATAGATTAGATAATTTATATGTTTTTCTTTTTATACGTCTGTTTCTCTCAGTAAACAAAGTGTTTAAAGAGTAAGCAGCTATAACTTAAAGTGTTAGTACCACTGTGTTTTTTAGCAAGACTTGGAAAAATTGATGGTATTTTTGAAAAGAAAGCTCTCCCACCTCATGTGATTTATTCACAGCCTACGTTCGAGGCAAAAATCTATTTAGGCAGAAGGACAATTCATTTGAAAACAAATTTGCAGAATCTCAGAGTTTGTATTTGGTTTTAGAAATGGAAAATATATTCTTCTTAGATCAGTTTTTAGTAATTTTTTGGCCAAAGGATATTTTAGGACAAAAGGTATTCTTGGAAATTTGCGTATCTTTGAAATGCTTAGGTTAATGTAGAAATTTATGTGTGGATACCCCCTCATTCATGAACCCCCTAATCTCAACCTGATTTCCATTGTAAGAAGACAATGCATATGCACATTTAGCCATAATGAAGTAGAATTTTACTGTAAGTTTCACATTACTTTTCCTGCGTGTGAGACAACATACATATTCATTTATACAAACAACAGGAATGTTTTTGCAAGAGAGAGAACAGATTTCACTAGTGGGTTTTCAAAACACAGAATCCGTTCTTCAACTCTGATGGATTTGTTGTTGTTGTTGTTGAAGCACAGTATATGCAACACATAACACGACCTCTTTATTTGACAAATAATTGAGACAGTATAGGGCAAGACGCTTGCTATCTGAGGCTTTAAAGCGAGCTTTTGTTTTTTTTATCTAGTGTAACACTTCTCTCATTCCTGATGAAGAAACTGAGATTCAGAAAGTCTGAGACCCATTGAGAGTCACAGTGAGTTAGTGGCAGAAGTGAGTTTAAACCCAAGTCTCCTCTTTGGCAAGTAGAAAAGATGATGAATAAAAATAATAGTTGTATGTATATGAGTTTGGAATCTATTAGTTTATTATTATTATTTTACTCTTATTCTTTAGTGAGACACAATTACTTTTTAGAAGGGAATAATTTTCTAAATATTTTTATGCAATTTAACCTACATTTTAGTAACATATGTCTTAGTCCATTATAACAGAATGCCTAAGACTAGGTAATTTATAGTGCTGTTATAACAGAATACCTGAGACTAGGTAATTTATAGTGAAGAGATATTTATTAGCTCAGGCTTCTGGAGGCTGGGAAGTCCAAGATGAAGGGGCTAGCATGTGATGAGAGCCTTCTCGTTGTGTCATTCCACTGTGGAAAGGCAAAGGTAGGGAGGGGGCAAACTAAGTCCTTTTATAAGGAACTTACTCTCCCAATAACAAGCCCACTCCCTCCTTAATGGCATTAATCCATTCATGAGGGCAGTGCTCCCGAGACCCAGACGCCTCCCATTATGCTCCACCCAACACTGCTGAATTGGGGATCAGGTTTCCAGCATGTGAACTTTGGGTGACAGATTCAGAGCATACTGTATTATCAGCCCTGCATATCTGCTGAGTATTGATTCTAGGACTCCCTGTGGATGCCAAAATTTGCAGATGCCCAAGTCCCTTATCGTTGGCCCTCTGGATCCTTGGGTTTTGATCTGCTGTTGATTGAATTCAAGGATGTGGAACCTACTGTTATGAAGGCCTGACTGGATCTGTGATTGAAATAAATGGTATAGAACATTTAATATTGAGTTTTACTTTCCCCGGTCTGTTAGCTTAGGATACCACCAGCTGCCCACATTGTCTAGGGCAGCTAAGTACATTTGTTGAAGGGTCTAATTTAATCCTTTTACCATGTAGGATTTGGTGTTAGGTCATTGTCTTGAACTTAATAAATTTGTTTGAATTTCCTGTGCGTTGTGGGCTTATGTCATCTTTAATTTAATCCATTAACATGGATAAATCTGCAAGGATGTTGAAGACCCTGTATTTCTTTGACAGATTTCTGTGAGCCATTTAATCACTTTATTTTTGCTAAACATTGGTATTTATGTGAAAATGGATAGAGTGATTTGTGGTAGCTGTAATTTTACTAATAAGAAATTTATCCTCTCAAAGCATTTTGGAACTATTGTCATGGAGTATAAAACAAAGCAAAACATTTTTCTAGCATGAAAAATCCACTTAAAGTGTGCGGTGGTTGCCACAGTTTGTTTTTCTTTACCAGCCAAGATAGGGCTTTGAAACTGAGGGACACTGGCCATGGGAAGGAGCTGCTGGCACTGAATGAATAGAAATTTTGCACTTGCTTGTTTTGAAACTCGGCTACTTCTGTTCAGGGTTGACTGGTCTCAGTGGTAACAAGCTTAAAATGAAATAATGCCTTTTTGCCAACACCATCTTGATTCTTCTTGTATGGACTGCTTGAGCCAATGTAACACATAATGTAGAGCAAAACAAGGAATCGATAAAGCCATTAAGCAGCTCACTGTCTGGCTGGGAATGTTGATGAATGGGTCCGCATTTCCCCTTGGGTGTTTTTATTCACCATGGGAAGAAAAGGAGTGGGCCAACAAAGTGGAAGAATTGAGAAGAACGGCTTTTCTTGCTTCAGTGAGACAGCTAGTTGCAGCTAGTGTCTGTGCTTTTACCCTGGAGATTCCTTTTCTTATCTGTGAACTAGGATGTGAGGTTGAGCATCTTGTGCTGTCCCCATCCTGTGTCTTATTTTGGGGGTTTATTAACTCAATAGAGTGAAGAGCTGTAAGACATGCTCATCAGCCGGGCGTGGTGGCTGACACCTGTAATCCTACCCTTTGGGAGGCTGAGGTGGGCAGATCACAAGGTCAGGAGATCAAGACCATCCTGGCCAACATGGTGAAAGCTCTGTCTCTACTAAAAATACAAAAAATCAGCTGGGTGTAGTGGTGTGCGCCTGTAGTTCCAGCTACTCAGGAAGCAGAGGCAGACGAATCACTTGAACTGGGGAGGTGGAGGATGCAGTGAGCCGAGATCTCGCCACTGCACTCCAGCCTGGGCCACAGAGCGAAACACTGTCTCAAAAAAAAAAAGAAAGAAAGAAAGAAACGCTTGTTAAACTCAGCCATCAGTTAAGTTGTGACTCCGCTTAGAGTCACAGGACTCTAAGCCATTAGTGCCCAAGAGCTTGGGTGTGACGCCGTTGAGTGGAGCCATGGGAGAAAATGTGAGCTTAGATAGTATATTCATTTGCTAAGGCCCCTGTAACAAGGTGCAACAGAAATACAACAGTCTGGGTGGCTTTAACAGCAACAATGTATTGTTTCATAGTTTTGGAGGGCAGAAATCTGAGAGTGTAGGCAGAGTTGGTTCCTTCTGAGGGCCGTGAGGGAGAGTGTGCTCTGTGCCTCTCCCCTAGCTTCTGGTGGCTTGCTTCTGGTGGCTTGCTTCTGGTGGTCTTTTGACATTCTTTGGCCCGCAGAAGCGCCACACCGATGTAGGCCTTCGTGTTCACATGGTGTTCTCCCTGGATGTGTGTGTCCGTGTCCAGGCTTCCTCTTGTTGTAAGGATACCAGTTGTATTGGAATAAGGCCCACCCTAATGACCTCATCCTAATTAATGACATCTGCAGTGGCCTGATTTCCAAATAAGATCACATTCTGAGGCACTGGGAATGAGTATGTAGGACTTTGTGGGGACACAATTCAACATCTGCAGATGGTAGGAAGATAACTAGTTTTGTGTCTCTAAAATCTCAGTTAATAGTGGCGGCAGTCAAGCAACCTACTGATTTGGAATCAGTGAGCACCTGCTGTGCATTAAACCATCTATCTATCTCTCTATCTATCTATCTATCTATCTCTCTATCTCTCTCTGTCTATCTATCTATCTATCTATCTTAGATAGTCTTGCGCTGTCACCCAGGCTGGATGCAGTGCAGTAGTGCAATCTCGGCTCACTGCAACCTCCACCTTCCAGGTTCAAGTGATTCTGCTGCCTCAGCCTCCCAAGTAGCCGGGACTACCACACCCAGCTACTTTTTGTATTTTTAGTAGAGACAGGGTTTCACCATGTTGGCTAGGCTGGTCTTGAACTCCCGACATCAAGTGATCTGCCTGCCTTGGCTTCCCGAAGTGTTGAGATTACAGATGTGACCCTTCGTGCTTGGACATCGAAACTATTTTCTAGGTGCTTTCACACATCTTGCTTTTTTTTTTTTTTTCTTTGACGAAGGGTCTAGCTCTGTCTCCCAGGCTGAAGTGCAGAGTCATGATCTAGGCTCACTGTAATCTCCGTTTCCTGGGCTCAAGTGGTCCTTCCAACTTAGCCTTCCAAGTAGCTGGGACTACAAGTGCATGCCACCATGCCCAGCTAGTGTGTGTGTGTGTGTGTGTGTGTGTGTGTGTGTGTGTGTAGAGACAGGGTTTTGCTATGTTACCCTGGCTGGTCTTGAACTCCTGGACTCAAGTGATCTGTCCGCTTTGGCCTCCGAAAGTGCTGGGATAATGGGCATGAACCACCGTGCCTGGCCAATCCTGCATTCTTTACCACAGCAAACAAATGCGTTCATGTTTCTGAAAGTTGTAAAGGCTTTATTATAGAATATAATAGAATGGCTGGGCACGGTGGTTCACGCTTGTAATCTCAGTAATTTAGGAAGCCAAGGCAGGCTGATCACTTGAGGGCAGGAATTTTGAGACCAGCGTGGCCAACTTGGCAAAACCCCATCTCTACCAAAAAATACGAAAATTAGCCAGGCATGGTGGTATGCACCTGTAGTTCCAGCTACTCAAGAGGTTGAGACAGGAGAATCGCTTGAGCCCAGGAAGCAGAGGTTGCAGTGAGCTGAGATCGTGCCACTGTACTCCGATTGCGCCACTGTACTCCAGCCTGGGTGACAGAGTGAGACCTTTTCTCAAAGAAGAAGAAAATATATATGTGTGTGTGTGTGTGTTTGTGTGTGTTTGTGTAATAGAATGAACTTTATAGACAAGCAGGCACACTCCTACTCATCTTTTGTTCATTTCTGGGTACTGAAAAGCATGATAATTCTAATCCCCAGTTACCTGCGTGAAGACTTTGATGTCAGTCAAGCTCAGTGGGCAGCATATGTTGGTATTACACAAAACATGTACTGTATCATTACGTAAGATGTGAACTGTACTTTCTGAGTGATTCAGGGGATTTGTCAAGGGTAATTTTGACTCTGGATGAAACCTTCTACTTTGCCTTTTGAACTAAGTTTGAGATGATGTGATTTTGATTCTTTTTTTTTTTTTGAGACAGGGTCTTGTTCTGTCACCCAGGCTGGAGTGTCGCAGCACAGTGACAGCTCACTGCAGCCTTAATCTCTCAGACTCAAGTGATCCTCCCACCTCAGCCTCCCACGTAGCTGGGACCACAGGTGTGTGCCACTATGCCTGGCTTATTTTTTATTTTTTGTGGAGTTGGGTTTATTTACAACCAGGAGATGTTGCCAAGGCTGGTCTCATACTCCTGAGCTCAAGCAGGCCTCCTGCCTCGGTGTCCTAAAGTGATGGAATTACAGTCTTGAGCCACTGGACCAGGCCTGTTTTTGTTTTTTTAAATGTCTTGAAGTTGGGTATTTTCAAGCTTGCCTTTAGCAGTGGAATCTGTTTTGCAAATAAAATCTTCCTTGAAATCTCAATGTATAAAACAGATTTTTAAGAAGAGGTTTTTTTGGCCAGATGTGGTGGCTCACCCCTGTGATCCCAGCACTTTGGGAGGCCAAGGCAGGCAGATTGCTTGAGGTCAGGAGTTTGAGACCAGCCTGGCCAACATAGCCAAAGCCCTAAAGCCAACATAGTAAACCCCAATGAAACTACTAAAAATACAAAAAATTAGCCTAGTGTGATGGCGGGTGCCTGTGATAACAGCTACTTTGGAGGCTGAGGCAGGAGAATCGCTTGAACCTGGGAGGTGGAGGTTGCAGTGAACTGAGATTGTGCCACGGCACTCCAGTCCTGGTGACAGTGTGAGAATCTGTCGAAAAAAAAAAAAAGAATTAGCCAGGTGTGATGGCACATGCCTGTAGTCCCAGCTACTTGGGAGGTGGAGGTGGGAGAATCACTTGAACTCTGGAGGCGGAGGTTGCAGTGAGCTGAGATTGCACCAATGCACTCCAACCTGGGTGACAGAGGGGGACTCTGTCTCAAAAAGCAAAACAAAATAAAAAGAACTTTTCTGAATCAGGGTAACGGCTTCCGTTCAGTGCCTCCCTCCAACCTTTCTGAGTTGAGCTAACTCATCCAGAACACACTGGAAGACATTGAGACACTGTAGAATGCAGGCATGTTGACCTTTGCTATTTGATGTGAGTTTCATTAACTAGAGGAAAATCACAATATTATATCCTATAGGTAATCCCCAGCTATTTATGGGCTCAAATCAGTGTTGATGATGTATTCTTTTGTTCACTTGTTCAACAAAAACAAAAACGATGTTGGAGGTGGATCAATGAGTCTCTTCCATAAGAGTTCTTCGTTTCTCTCCATCCATCCATCTCTGATAGTTATTGAGTACCCCCTATGTGCCATACCTTATTTTAGGTATTTGGAAAAGTGACAAAACCAACAAATAGTATCAGCCTTTATGGAGCTTGTATTTTAGTGGGGGAAAACAGACTAACGTGATAGAAGGTGACAAGTGTCAGTAAAAAGGAAAGAAGAATCATGGAAATCAGGAATTGGTGGAGGTGAGAGTTGGGTGGATTGCTACTCATTTTAAATAGATCTTACTGGAAGAAGTTGATATCTGAGCAGATATGTGAAAGCCATCAAGTTAAAAGTTTAAGGAGCAGAGGGAACAGACTACTCACTCCCATGGTCTCATTTGAACCTTACAACAACCCAGGGAGAGCATTGCCGTCCACCTCCAGCCAAGGCTGAAGTCCAGGATGAAGTGGTTAGGAAACAGTGGTAGAATTCCCAGCCTGCAGGTGGCTTTTATGCAAGATGCATCTGGCTAACTGGACAAATGTCTGTATGTGACTGTGTTAATGGAAGCCTTCTTAGGTTTCTGTTTCAGCCCTTCCTAGCCTTTTTTCTTTCCTTTTGTTTTTTAATTTGTTTTTAATTTCTGTGGGTACTTTCTAGCCTTTTGCCTGGCTGTCTGAGGCAGTAGGGTTGAGACTGTACCTGTCTTGCTCACTTGGGTTTCCAGAGTGTCTCGTTCATAGCTTACATGTGATGATTGAACAAGAAGGATAAAATATGGCCCCTACCCCCTTGTAATTAAAAGAGAAGTTCAAACATCTAACTTAGTGTACACAATCCAGAGAGAAATGAGACCAACATCCTCATGGTGGGACCAGTCAGGCGTCCAGGTACGTTGCAGCTGGGGCTCCAGGTAGCTACCTCACACACGGGCTTCTCATTTTCTCTGTGGGTCACACTAAATAGTCCATTGTTCATCAAGGAGAGAGGAAATTGATTTCAAATTACTCTTGTATTGGTTAAAAACTGAACTGCCACAAATGCTTTATGGGATCACGGAGAAGATAGGCTCAAGGTTTTAGCTGCAGTAAAACCTGCTTAATTAACCAGACATTGTCTGTTACCATCTGACAGTCAGTAGGACCCCTTTTCTGCACAGGGGCTTGGTTTCGCAGTCCATGCTCGCAGGTCCAGGCACAGTTTAGATGTGAGGGTGGAGGCTTTTGACTTCTGGTCTGCTGTCTACTTCCTTCCCTGGGTCACTGCTTGTGCAGGCTCATGAGAACTGATTGTGACATTTTCAGGAATTTTGAGAGCTGACTATTATACACAGTCTTTTAAAACACAGATGTATGTAAACTTACAGTTCAATTACATTTAAGAAGTGATAAATACCCAGGCTCATCACTTCCTAATGATTTCGCTACATTTTACTCTTATCTGTGTTCTGGAGATTATATCTGTGAGGTGTGTGTGTATTTGGTTTGCTACTGCACATCTTTCCTCCTTAACATTTAGTGATGTTACTTCACTTTGTTGCTTTGAAATTGGTCATCGTGGGAATATTTACACCATGGAAATCAGCAAACACTATAAATCTCTGCCCTCCTGGAACTGGATGGTAAGTATTTACCAAACCACCACTGACTTGGGGCATCCTCTGGTTTAGTTTCCTAGGGCCACTGATAAAGTTTGGATGTTTGCCCCCACCCAAAACTCATGTTGAATTGTAATCCACAAATGCTGGAGGTGGGGCCTGGTGGGAGGTATTTGGATCATAGGGGCGGAGTCCTCATAGCTTGGTACTGTCTATGCCATAATGAGTTCTTGTGAGATCTGGTCATTTAAAATTGTGTGGCATCCCCCAGCTACCCCCACTTGCTTCTGCTTTGCCTTATCTGCGATGATTGAAAGCTCCTTGAGGCTTCACGAGAAGCTAAGCAGATGCCAGCACCGTGCTTCCTGTATAGCCTGAAAAACTGTGAGCCAGTTAAACCTCTTTCTCTATAAATTACCCAGTCTCAGGTATTTCTTTATAGCAATGCCATAATGGCCGAATATAACTACTATTACTAAATGCTACAAACTGGTGGGTTAAAAAAAGGAAATTTATTGCCTCACAGTTCTGGAACCCAGGTGGTCTAAAATCAAGGTATTGGCAAGAATCTGTCTCTTGCCACTTCCTAGCTTCTGGTCCTTGCTAGCAATCCTTGGCATTCCTTGGCTTGAAGACGCAGGCTCTAGTCTCTGCCTCTGTCTTCACGTGCATTCTACCTGTGTCTGTGCGTTCACACGGTCATCCTCCATCAGAGTCTCTCTCCCCTTACTATAAGGACACCAGTTATATTGGATTAAGGACACATTCTACTCCAGGATGACTTCACCGTAACTAATTATATCCACAGTGACCCTGTTTCCCAATCATGTCACATTCTGAGGTGCTGGGGATTAGAACCTTAACATGGCTGGGCACAGTTTTATTGACATATAATTTTCAGTATATGCCTATAACCCCAGCTCATGCCTGTAATCCCAGCCCTTTGGGAGGATGAGTTAGTGGATTGCTTGAGGACAGGAGTATGAGACCAGCCTGGCCAACATGGCAAAACCCTATCTTTACTAAAAATATAAAAATTAGCTGAGCATGGTGGTGGGCACCTGTATTCCCAGCTACTCGGGAGGCTGAAGCAGGAGAATCACTTGGACCTGGGAGGCAGTGGTTGCAGTGAGCAGAGATCGCACAGCTGCACTCCAGCCTAGGTGACAGAGTGAGACTCTGTCTCAAAAAAATAAAATATAAAATAGAACTTTAACATACCTGTTCTTTGATGGTGGCGGGAGGTTGTAACAATTCAACTTTAACTTCCGCCCATGGTTTTAAGTTGCCTATTAGGACATCTGGCCTGTAGGAGCTCAGCTCAAATCATAAAAATAAACTTAAGAGCTCATATGTCTAATAACTTTGGTGGCTTCCTGTGCATCGGGTATTATACTTTGTCACATCAGTTCTCCTTTAACCCTCTCAACCAGCCTGTAACGTAAGTACAGTTATTTCCATTTACCAAATTAGGAATTGGAATCAGGGTAAGCTGGAATGATTGTTCTAGCTAACAAGTGGCATACTGGGTAGTTGAATGCAGTCTGTGACCGCTGTATTGTAACACTGACATTCATCAGCTTACTTGCCATGAGTTTTTTTACCCTAGAACCCGGTTAGCTGTGCCACAGCCACATGGAGGGTTCATTGTGGCAAAGTAGGAGAGGAGGATCCTTTTTTCCAATAAAACTCCTAGATTGAGCAACCAGGCAGGGTACCCTGATATATATGACCTAATTTGATCTTCATGACAACTTGACAAGTCATTCGGTCGGTGTAGATGAGAAAATGGAACTGGAGGAGAATAAAGTGAGCTTTGTTCACTGGCCTGGGTCACAGAGCTGGTAAAGGGGACAACAGTTGAGGTAGCCCAGGTCTCTCTGGACCCAAAGGCCTTTCTTGTGGATCATGCCACACGCTGTCCTTCAGCAAATCCAACATCTGATAAGCTGGCGTCTCCCATTCGCTGTCCTTCTCTTTGCTGGAGGATTTAATCACGTTTCTGTTTATTTTCTCACTCAGTAAGTGCTGAGAGAACTCTAATGATGTACTGAGGACTGTGTTAGGGGTAGGTTGTGACTCTGTAAATAAGCATTCATTTTCATTATTTCTTTTTTTTCTTTTGAGATGGAGTCTTGCTCTGTTACCCAGGCTGGAGTGCAGTGGCACGATCTCGACTCACTGCAACCTTCGCCGCCCAAGTTCAAGCAATTCTCTGCCTCAACCCCCTGAATAGCAGAGACTACAGGTGCCTGCCACCACGCCTGGCTAATTTTTATGTTTTTAGTAGAGACAGGTTTTGCCATGTTGACCAGGCTGGTTTTGAATTCCTGACCTCAGATGATCTGCCCACCTCAGCCTCCCAAAGTGCTGGGATTACCCACATGAGCCACAGCACCAGGTCAGTTTTTTTCTTGAGACAGTGTCTTGCTCTGTCGCCTAGACTGGAGTGCAGTGGTATGATCATAGCTTACTGTAGCCTTGAATTCCTGGGCTTAAGGGATCCTCCCACCTCAGCCTCCCAAGTAGCTGGGACTACAGGCACACGCCATCATGGTTGGCTAAGTTTTCTAGTTTTGTATTTGTAGAGATAGGGTCTTGCTATGTTGCCCAGGCTGGTCTTGAACTCCTGGACTCAAGCAGTCCTCCTGCCTCGCCTCTCAAAGCCCTGGGACTACACATGTGAGTCACCATACTCAGCCTGACTTGCAGCTCAGCTGCCAGAACTAGAAGGCTTTGGCGTCTCCCATTGCCATGCTTCCTTAAAAGGGCATGAGGTCCCACCTCTGTCTTTTCCATTTTCCTGGTTGGTGACACCTGTCACTCCATCTGGTGTGTCCATTTTCTATTGCTGTATAACAAATGACCGCAAACTCAACAACCTTAAACAACACATGTTTATTATCTTGCAGTTTCTGTGGGTCATGAGTCTGGGAATCAGCTGGGTCCTCTGCTCAGGCTGAAAGTAAGTTATCAGCCAGGGCTGTGAGCTCATCGGAGGCTCAGTCTCTCCAAGGCTTGCTGGTTGTTGGCAGAATGTAGCGCTTCATGTTTGTAGGACTGAGGCCTCTGCTCCTGAAGGCTGCCTGCCTTTGCCTGCCACGTGACTATCTCCACAATGTGGACTTCGCTTCTTCAAGGCCAACAGGAGGGTGTCAGTGTCTCTGCTAGTTGTAGTCTCTTTGAAAAGACTCACTTGATTAGGTAAGGCCCACTCAGGATAAATTCTCTCTTCATTAAATTAAAGTCAGCCGATTGGGGTCATTGATTTACATCTGCTGCATTCCTTCTTTTGCCATTTGTAATGGTTCTAAGTGACTCACAGGTTCCTCCCCTACTTAAAGGGAGGAGATTACATGGGGTGTAGCCAAGGAGTGATGAGGGCATTATGCTAAATGAAATAAGTCAGAGAAAGAATGCTGCAGGATCTGACTTAGATGTGGAATCTGAACAAGTCAAACTCAGAGATGACAGTCAAAGGGTGGTTGCTAGGGGCTGAGGGAGCTGGGGAGATGCTGGTCAAAAGACACAAAGCTTCAGTTACAAGATGAGTGAGTTCTGAGAAGCTGATATACCGCTTGGTGACTAGTTCACAACACTGTATTGTATATTTGAAATTTGCTAAGAGTAGCTCTTAAATGGTCTTGCTGCACATGGTAACTGAGATGATGGCTGTGTTAACCAACTTGATTGTGGTCATCATCTCGCAACATATACTTATCAAACAATGTTGTACATCTTAAATTTACATACTTTGTCAATTATATGTCAATAAAACTGGTAAGAAGACCAGGTGATGATCACAGGGCTATGTTGGAATTCTGTTGCCACATCTGGGATTTCCTTTTCACTCTTCCACCCTTTTGGGCTTGGACTCATGTTGTTTCTTCTTTTTTTTTTCTTTTTGAGATGGAGTCTCACTCTGTCACCCAGCCTGGAGTGCAATGGCACGATCTCGGCTCACCGCAACCTCTGCCTCCTGGGTTCAAGCAATTCTCCTGCCTCAGCCTCCTGAGTAGCTGGGATTACAGGCAGGTGCCACCATGCCAGGCTAATTTTTTTTTTTAGTAGAGATGGGCTTTCTCCATGTTGGTCAGGCTAGTCTCGAACTCCTGACCTCATGTGATCTGCCCGCCTTGGCCTCCCAAAGTGCTGGGATTACAGGCATGAGCCACCGCACCGGCCTCATGTTATTTCTTCTTATTCCCTCCCCTTCCTTGGCCAGGTGTGTCCACGTGGTTCATGTACAAGTCGTGGTTTGAGGACAGTGAGTGCATACACCTTGGCAGGCTTTTTAGGGGTGGACTCTGCTTTACCAATTCTCGGGCTTTGTGTAAAGATTCTTCTTCAGTTTCTTTGCATAGAATCTCAGTTTTCTGGGTCAGTCTCTGAGATGCCTCCGTTTCCTATGATCAAAATATTTTCACTTGCAAGGATGAGAAACTCGCACAAAGCTCAAGCAGATAGAAGAACCTGTTGGTGCCGAAGTGGAAGGGCGATTGGGTTGAAGCATGGCTGGATTCATGTCCTGCAACCATGTGTCAGTGTTCGGTTGTTTTGGTTTCGGTTTTGACTATCCTTTTCTGGCAGCTCCTGTGAGGTCAGTAAAACACATCCACCCTCACCCCCTGGCACCTGCGGAGTTATAACAGAGCTCCTTATTTCTAAGGAGAGAAGCTCTTCCAGAGTCCCAATGTGTTAGTCCATGTATATTGTTATAACAGAATATCTGCGACTGGGTAACTTAGAAGAAGAATCTTCTTTTATTTCTGGAGGCTGGGAGGCCCAGGATCAAGGTACTGGAGACGTCCCTGGTCTGGCAAGGGCTATATCCTCCAGAGGGGAGAAACACCGTGTCCTCACATGGGGGAAGGAAGAAGGGCAGCTTCCCTGGAGGCGCTGTGGGTCTTCTTTTATAAAGGCTTTAATTTTATTCACCATGGAGGAGCCCTCAGGACCTCATCACCTCTTAAGGGCCCTATTTATTATTACTATCATATTGGCAGCACCTGGATTTTGGAGGCAGCCACTGTAGCCATAGCACCAGATATCGTGCCTCATTCTTTATTTTTATTTTTTGAGACAGAGTCTCGTTCTTTCACTTAGGCTGGAGTGCAGTGGCGCGATCTCAGGTGACTGCAGCCTTCGCCTCCTGGGTTCAAGCGATTCTCCTGCCTCAGCCTCCCGAGTAGCTGGGATTACAGGCATGTACCACCATGCCCGGCTAGTTTTGTATTTTTAGTAGAGACAGGGTTTCACCGTGTTGGCCAGGCTGGGTTGAACTCCTGACCTCGTGATCCACCCGTCTTGGCCTCCCAAAGTGCTGGGATTACAGGTGTGAGCCATCACACCCAGCTGCCTTACCCTTAATGATCAAGATTTGGGCCACATTCAGCTGGATCAATAACTGAACAGGCTCAGATGATGTCCCCATCTATGTGATTGAAGTGGGGTAAAAGCCCCCACCTCAGCCTCACGAAAAAGCATTGTCCTAGGAAAGAGGAGTCTGCCAAGAGGTGAGAGAAAGAGCTTTGGGCAGGTGAGGATAACACATGCCCAGTTTGGAACTTAGAGTGACAGCGCCTCCTATACAGATAAACTTGGTTAACATTCCAGGGGTCTAGAATTGGTATTGTGCATTCTAGGGGATCGTTGACACTGCAGCTAGGGATACAGAAGTGGCACAGACAGCCACCTGTGAAATACAGGCTGTGGGTACAGGGCAGTCCCTGTTAGGTTTTCATTTTCGTGTGAATCCTCTGTCTCTTTGGCATGGGTATCCTTTAAATACTTAGAATATTGTCCCAAGAAAATGCCACATGAATTCAGAAATCGGATCAAACTATGTTCTTTGGGATTCGTTAAAAGTGAAATGCCCGGGGCCAGACGTTTATGAGATGCATCAAATACTACATCAATCTGAGACTGCGCTGAGCCTCATCACTACTGCTCTTATTTCACAGGAGATTTCTTTCCCACAGAAAGGCAGTTCCAGGAACTCTTTAAACCTCACATGTTTGTTTGTTTGTTTTGGTAGTGGTAGAGGGAGGGTCTGAGCAAAGATAACAGAATGGCTAAAAATTGGATTATTAACCTGACTCTTCCCTCCCGCCCCTCTTTAGCAGTGAAATTGTGGAGAGGCCAGGAGGTGGATGTTCCAGCATTTGGGTTTTGTCAGTTTGAGGGCCCACTTTTTTTCAGTGGGTCTCTTGATGGCTGAAACTGGGGTTGCAAACAAATAAATGGCATGTGGGCTGAGGAAGTGACAGTGAAGGAGTGAGGTGCAGAGCCACAGCGAGGGGCTGGACTGTGGAGAACTGGATGTGACTTGCCTCTTCTCCAGGCCCTGCCACGTTGGGCTTGGGCTGAGGATTGCCTTGTTGCAATTTCAGCCAGTGTTGTTAGATCATTTTAGTGTTCCCAGAGAAACCAGGGATCTTAAACTTTACCTAATTCCAAGTTTTAAATTTTGTTAATGAATTCAGTTTTTATTACTGCATGAGGGCTGAAATAATTGTCTCTTGGCTAAGTTTGTCCTGTGGGCGGCCAGTTTTGATCCCTGGTCTGCATCTTGCCAGAGCAGAAGGCTTATTGGGGATGCTGTTCGACCCCTTGTCAGCATCCATTTCTATCTTCCTTCTTCTGTCTCCCTTCTTCCTCACAGAGCCTCAGCTTTGTATAGGTTTGTCCTCCTCCATGAAGCTGAGTGGCTAGGGAGAAGCTGAGCAGTGAGGGAGTAGCTGAGCAACTAGGGAGAAGCCCAGCAGCTGGGGAGAAGCCAGACCCTAGCTCCAAGTTGGCTCTGTTTGGTTCACAGCCATCATTAATGATTGGTTCAGGACCAACTCTGCAATCTCACCACATGTCCAATGGAATGGGAGGATGTGTGTGCTGGGTCCTTCGATGGAGAGCCGTATCTTTCTTTGAAGCCTGGGAAGCTGTGCTCTGTCTGCTGCCTGGGTGCTGCCAGGATGTGCCTCCCATAACTGCACATGGCAGCCATCCTGCTGCCAACCTGAGGGTACAAGGTTGAGGAGAGCCGACCTGGAAGGGAAGGGAAGGGAAGCACCTGGATTCTTGTTTAACTTCTTTGAGCTGCTGAATCAGCTGGCTCTGGAAGCCTGCCTTTCTTCTGGACTCCCATTTATGTGAAACAATAAATGCTTCATTGTTTAAGGCAGCATGAGTCGGCCTGGGAAGCAGACTAGGAGAGAGACCTCAGTCCATTTCTAGACCTCATGAACTGTTGGTAATAAAGGATGCCTTCCCTAATACCAGACTGAGCTGCCACTAATTCAGGGCTAGACGATGGAAGGATGTCATGGTCTTTACGCTGAGCCCTTGCTATTGGCCCTTTGGGGATCACCCAAGATAATACTCCATCTGAGATCTGGCCTCAGTGGGGAAGATGATCACTTACATCTGCCATGGGGGCTCAGCATGAAGAGTGGCAGGAGTACCAGTGTTTGCCATCGATGGTTTGAGGTTGGGTCAGCCTGAACATGATGTGGAAGCCTTTGCCCTCTGGAGAGGGTTAGATACGGATTGATACTAAACTGTGACCTTTTCCATTTATGCAGATTCTTCTTCAGGATGATATACCTTCATCAAGGCATGGGAAGTTACTCGACTTCCCTTGGGCTCTGTCTCCTTACCTGTAAAACGGGGCTAACCATTCCTCTGTACCTTGCTGTGCGTGTCGAATGAAGTTATGTATGTGAAGTGATGAGCCCAGTGCCTGTCTTATCATTTTAATTTTCATCTTCTCCCACTCCATTTCTAACCACCATCTTGGCTACCAAGTCAGAAACCTTGAAAGCTTTTTGGGGGACTTTATATATGTTGTGCTGTTTGCTGATTTTTTCTGGTGGAGTTAACCTGAGAAGGGAGCTTCGCCTTTCAAGGAAAAGCTGAGTTCTACGTGGTATCATCCACAGTTTCAGGCTCCTAGAGGAGTAGAAAAGAGAAAGGGGTTGTTTACCAACAACTGGAAGCACCCTCCATCTCTAAGCATTCCAAATGTTTCTTTCTTTTTTTTTTTTAAATAAGAAATAAGACTGGGTGTGGTGGCTCAGGCCTGTAGTCCTTGCACTTTGCAAGGCTGAGTTGGGTGGATTGCTTGAGCCCAGGAGTTTGAGACGAGACTAGCCCGGGCAACGTGGCAAAACCCTCTCTCTACACAAAATACCAAAAAAATTAGCTGGGCGTGGTGGCGTGCGCCTGTAGACCTAGCTCCTCCGGAGGCCGAGATGGGAGGATCGCTTGAGTCTAGGAAGCCTAGGTCGCAGTGACTATACCGTAGCCTGGGCAACAGCGTGAGACCCTATCTCAAAATAAGTGAAAGAAGAAATAGCATTGCATTTTGTTTTCTTGTTGATATCAATTTACACAAATAAGTTTTGATTGTACACAATTTATTTTCACATTTTAAAATTCTTTTATTTTTTTGAGGTGGCGTCTTGCTCTGTCACCAGGCTGGAGTGCAGTGGCATGATCTCGGCTCACTGCAACCTTCACCTCCTGGGTTCAAGCAATTCTCCTGCCTCAGCCTTCTGAGTAGCTGGGACTACAGGCGCGCGCCACCAAGCCCAGCTAATTTTTGTATCTTTTTTTTTTTTTTTTGAGACAGAGTCTTGCTTTGTCGCCAGGCGCCAGGCTGGAGTGCGGTGGCGCGATCTCGGCTCACTGCAACCTCCGCCTCCCGGGTTCAAGCAATTCTCCTGCCTCAGCCTCCCGAGTAGTTGGGACTATAGGCATGCGCCACCACGCCCAGCTAATTTTCATATTTTTTAGTAGAGAAGGGGTTTCACTATGCTGGCCAGGATGGTTTCCATCTCTTGACCTCGTGATCCCTCGCCTTGGCCTCCCAAAGTGCTGGCATTACAGGCGTGAGCCACCTCGCCCGACCTATTTTTGTATCTTTAGTAGAGACGGGGTTTCACCATGTTGTCCAGGATGGTCTCAATCTCCTGACCTGTGATCCGCCTGCCTCGGCCTCCTAAAGTGCTGGGATTACAGTGAGTCACTGCTCCCGGCCTAAAATGTTTTTTTTTTAATTTCTAGTATGGAGAGGCAGTGAGGCATGTGATGTAAGGAGTGTGAAATCTGATACCACACCTAGTGCCTGTGAGACTTCGACAAATCACTTAATCTTGTTTTGCCTCAGTTTCCTAATCTGTAAAATGAGAGCAATTATAGTACAACTTTGTAGGGATGTGAAGATTAACAATTTAATGCATTTAATGTGCTTGGAACAGTGCCTGGCACATTATAAGTGCTGTGTGTTCACTTCTATACCTAGTCACAATAACAGTAATAAAATCTGCAGTACTACTACTGGCTCTATCATCAGTCTTTGCTAAGAGATTTTGGAAGACCCAAATCATTTGGTAGATGTATTGTCACTGTCTCTTAGATTACAAGTGATTTACTACTGAATATAAAAAATTGCCCAGGGAGGAAAGCTTGGGAAAAGGAGCCTCCATGGGGCAAGGATGCTGGGCTGTAGCCAGCAGTCTTCACAGCAGATGGATAAAGAGATTATATCCTATGTTTGCCTACATGGATTTGGCTGTTCTCAGGGTGATAGTAAGAACAGGAACTGAATGTTACTTAAGAGCTCAACACTATTGCATATGTAGCATTTAATAAGACAAATATTTCTCTGTTAAATGACCATTCCTTTCACAAGTAAGTATTTTCATTTCACTCTCTTGAATATTATTTGTTCTTTCATTGCAGTCTTCATTCTTTTTTTTTTTCCTCTTTTTGAGATGGAGTCTCATGTTGCCCAGGCTGGAGTACAAAGGCGCAATCTCAGCTCACTGCAGCCTCCGCCTCGTGGGTTCAAGTGATTCTTGTGCCTCAGCCTCCCAAGTAGCTGGGACTACAGGTGTGTGTCACCATATCCAGCTCTTTTTTTTTTGAGACGGAGTCTCACTCTGTCGCCAGGACTGGAGTGCAGTGGTGCAATCTTAGCTCATTGCAACCTCCGCCTCCTGGGTTCAGGTGATTCTCCTGCCTCAGCCTCCCGAATAGATGGGATTACAGGCACCTGCCACTATGCCCAGCTAATTTTTTGTATTTTTATAAGAGATGGGGTTTCACCATGTTGGCTAGGCTGGTCCTGAACTCCTGACCTCAAGTGATCCTCCCACCTCGGCCTCCCAAAGTGCTGGGATTATAGGCGTGAGCCACCACACGTAGTCTGTTCTTTTTCTGAATGGCAAAAGCAAGTTTTTGAACAGAGATTCTAATCATCCTGATTAGAATAATAGTTTTCAATAATAGCTGAAAGTATGGGACTTAGAGCCAATGAAACGTGGGCTTGAGCTCTGAAGATACCATTCTGCTGTGACTTTATCAGGATGTTTGTTATTTAGCTTCTTTTTGGGCTCAGTCTCCTTATCTGGAAAAAGGTGGATAACCATCCCTCAGAACCTTGCTGTGCAGATCAAATGGAAACGTGTACAAAGTGACAAGCACATTGCCTTTCTCATCATTTTAATTTTCATTTTTCCCCCCGCTCAATGTTAATTACCATCTTGACTGGTAATTCAGAAAATTTGAAAGCTTTTTTGGGGACTTTATGTATGCTGTGGTATTTACTGATTTTTCTAGTAGACCTTTTCTGAGAAGAGAGCCTATGTAGAAGGGAAAGAGTGATTTTTCTTTCATTAGTTAAGTACATTTTTTCTACTGGGCCTTTAGTTTATTTGGAGCTGTTTTCGCCAAATATGTGGGTCTATTAAAGCAGGGGTTGGCGAATACTTTCTTTGAAAAGCCCAGTAGACATTTTCAGCTTTGCAGGTCATATGTCTCAGTTGGGCATACTCACTGTGTTGTAGTGTAGAAGTAGCCACAGACAATGTATCAATGAATGGGCATGGCAGTGTTCCAATAAAACTTTACTTGTAGACTCTGAAGTTGAATTTTATGTCCTTTTCACATGTCAGGAAATATTCTTCTTTTGATTTTTAAAAAACCTTTTAAAAACATAATTTTTTTTTTTTTTTTTTTTTTTTTTGAGACAGAGTCTTGCTATATCACCCAGGCTGGAGTGCAATGGTGTGGTCTCGGCTTACTGCAACCTCCGCCTCCCAAGATCAGGCGATTCTCCTGCCTCAGCCTCCTGAGTAGCTGGGACTACAGGCACATGCTACCACACCGGCTAATATTTCTATTTTTAGTATAGATGGGATTTTACTAAGTTGGTCAGGCTGGTCTCGAACTCCTGACCTTGTGATCCGCCCACCTCGACCTCCCAGAGTGCTGGGAGTACAGGCAGGAGCCACCGTGTTTGGCATAAAATTCATTCTTTACATGAAGATCATACAAAAAGAAGCAGCAGTTCAGAGTTTGTTAACCCCTGCTTTAAGGGTTTTGATAAGCTCTGTTACAATCTGTGCAGGTGAGAAGGCTCTCATTTAAAGAGCTTGTCTGGTGAGCATCTTGGAATGTGAAGCATCTTTCTGTAACCTTTGTTGTGACTCTGCAATTCCATCCAGTTGAGAAACTTTCCTTGGATGGCCCTTGCCTAGAGTGAGATGCATACGTGTCTCCAGTTCAGGTGTGGGTGGTTCGCGGCGGTACTGCATGTGGCCTATTTCCAGCTAGAAATGTTAACGCTGTGAGCCCGGGTAGCTGCTGGGCACAAATTGCCTGATTGCCTCCCTGAAAAGCTGTTAACTTCTCCACTGCTTTTGAAAGGATCTTCAGCTTTATGCATTCTCCAACCTATTTTGTTCCTCTGGTTTTTTTCCCCCCTGTCTTCCCTACATTAAAGGTGCATTAGTGTATTCTCAGTGCAACACTTTAGAGTTCTTGGAATGGGCAGAGAGCAGTTACATCCCATAATAGCAGGATAATCAATGGAAAGAGATAGATTGCCAGGTTGTAAATCATGTGAGAGAATTTGATGATATCAGCTTCAGGGGAATGGGATCCTATTACTCCTGAATTCTGTGGTTCCTGGAATTAATTTTTTTTTTTTTTTTTTTTTTTTTTTTGGTGCTTGTAATCATTTGGTAGAGAAGGCTTTGCTGTGAACCAGAGGATGACAAAGGACAGATCAGCTTTGTCCTGATTTCTCCCTCCATTCCTTACTGTCTGTGCTCACCTTCGATGGGAAATGGTTTCTATAAAGCCACCAATAGTGCAGCAGAGTGGCTTACACTTAGGCTGTCAAAGAGTCAAAAGAACATTTATTTCTCCATATTCGAGGGAAATCACACCCTTTAGACTAGGACACTCAAAAACCTAGCAGCATCCTAGCAAATGCATTTGCTGGCAATAGAAAGCAAAGGGCTTTCTATTTTTAAGAGGAATAAACTGCCTTTTACTTTCTGACTTAATGCAGAGAGATGAAAATATGCTAAAATCATGTTTTTTTTTTTTAAAGGCATAGACCAGAGACATTTTGGAAGCTTTTCATCTAGCAAAGCCAGCTTTCCTTTAAGCAAAGCATCAGGATTGCTTCAATATTTAGGTATTAATATTCCCTTGTGGCTCAATCAGCTCTTTGAAGATGAATTTCTTAGCTCTGCTGTCACAATTAAAGAAAGACATGCTGGGGTGAAAGGGAATTTGTGTGTTTCTTAGATTGGAAGGATGTGTTGAGTCAAATGAACATTCTCTCAAGGTTAAATTATCTATTTAAAACCCACCCAATTACAGTGCCAGGTACAATCTTTGATGAGATTCAGGGAAAACAAATGCGTTAATCTGTGTGAGAGAGATTCTTTTTGTATGAAGGATGGCTATGAAATCAGAGTGAACTGGGCATTGTTTATTATGGGGGGGAAGGGTTACAGAAATTGAAGACGGTGTAGTCTCAAAAACCATGATCCATTATTGGGTTATTGAAACCCTCCTAATAGAAGAGTACAGAGGTGGTTTATTGCTGTTGTGCTGTTGTATTTTGTTGAAAGAATTGTGAGGTGACCAGAACGCAAAACCATGAGCAATATACTGTGACCTCTGTGTGTGGAGACTAATCCAAGGAATTTAGAGGGTGAACATAGTTTTACTTAATAAGTGATCTTAGGGCATGGTTTTCTAGAATGATCCCCACATCCTGTTGGCTTTACCTCCCAAATAAATCTTGAATCTCCCTGATGAGTGTTCTCTAACTTTACTGCTCCTGACTTGGTGAGCTACCGTTCTCCCTGGATTAAAATATGGTGGTAGTCCTCTAAATGATCTTCCTCCCTTTAGAAATATCTTCCTCGTACACATGAAAAATATCCAAACTCTCACCCATCGGCCTGCCTCCGCCTCTCACCTCTTCCCCTGTTGTTCCTCACTCACTCACTAGCTCCAGCCTTCATGGCTGGATGATTCAACAGGCCTGGCTCTATCTTGCCCCCTACCCCCACCCCATCCTTCTGTTAGTTGCTGGGATTGCCTCAATGGCAGAGTAATTTACCATAGACTCCAGAGTCAAACTGGCAGATTCCAATCTTGGCTGTGCTACTAACCAACACTATGACCTTGGATGACTTTCTTAAACCTTTCTGTGTTTCAGTTTCCTCATCTTTGAGTGTAATAATAATTTGACTTTCATAATGCCCCTCCCCTCCCTTTTTTTGAGACAGGATCTTGCCCAGGCTGGAGTGCAGTGGCGTGATCTTGGCTCACTGCAGCCTCACCTCCTGGGCTCAAGTGATCCTCCCACCTCAGCCTCCCAAGTAGCTGGGACCACAGGTATACACCACCATGCCCAGCTAATTTTTTTGGTATTTTTTGTAGAGATGGGGTTTTACTGTGTTGCTCAGGCTGGTCTTGAACTCCTGGATTTAAGCAGTCCACCCACCTCAGCCTCCCAAATTGCTGGGATTACAGATATGAGCCACCATGCCCAGCCTACCTTAATAATTCTTATTAGGTTTGTGTTCAGGAATAAGTAAATCAAAATATGGAAGGAATTTTAGACCATTGCTTTAAGCTCAGTAGCACTGTATAGATGGTGGCACTGTTTTGTTAAAAAATTAGCCCCTTAGGTTTTTATGTGGCAGCACCTTCTCTTGTACATTTCTTCTTTCAGAGTGACACTCAGCTTCCCAGCTTCCGGAAGTGTCTTCTTTCAGAGTGACACTCAGCTTCCCAGCTTCCGGAAGTGTCTTCTTTCAGAGTGACACTCAGCTTCCCAGCTTCCGGAAGAAACTATCGCTTCTTTCAGAGTGACACTTCCCCACCTAGCTTCCGGAAGAACCTACGGCTTCCAAACACACCTTGCACTCCACCCATTATAGTTTTAAAAAGATGGAAAAAATGTAACAACAGCATTAAACAACTTTTCCTCGTTGAACTACTTGGATTCATTGCCAACCTGGCACCCAGTCCCCTCTGGACACTTGAATGTGTATTTCCTACAAACAAGAACAGTCTTGTATCACAATATATCCATCAGTGTGGGGAAATTAACTTGACACCATGCTACTTTGTAATCCTAAGACCCCATTCAAATACGCCCTGATTGTGCCAATGACAGAAGGGACCATTTAGAATCATGTGTCAGTTGTTAGGGTCTTTCAGGTCTGGAACAGTTTCTCAGAATTTCCTTGGCCTCTATGACCTCGATACTTTTGAAGATAACACACCAGTTATTTAGACTGTCACTCAGTTTTGGTTTGTCTAAGGTTTCTTCATGATTACGTTCAGGTTATGCACTGGGACAGAAACACCACTGGAGCGGTGCCCTGTTCCTTTCGGGGCATCCTATCAGGTGACTTTGATTTGTCTCATTGCTGGTGGTGGTAACTTCGATCACTTGATAAAGGCAGCATCTGTCAGGCTTCCCCATTTAAACTTATTCTTCTTTTTCCCCTTGTAATAAGTGTGTTTTGAACAGGTACTTTGAGACCGCTTTCCTTAAACTTTCAACTTACTCTTCATTTGAAATAATCCATAAGTCCTCATCAGTTTGGATGATGGATTATTTTATTTGGGTTATAGTCTGTTACCATCATTATTTTGATGCTCAGATCTCTCCACATTTAGATAATGGGAGTCCTTGCCAGCTGGTTCCTGTGTCCTTTTGACATGTCCCCATTATTCGAGTAATTCCTCACTGTCTAGAACAAGAAGTTCCAGGTTCATCTTGTACTCTGCTGGCCCCGGCTCTGGGTTTGGCCAAGCAGCTGAGGTGCCAAGGAGCTCTGATTTCTTTTAGAGGAGAATGGTATTTATTTATATTTTTTATTTATATTTTTGAGATGGAGTCTCGCTCTGTTCCCCAGGCTGGAGTGCAGGGGTGTGATCTCGGCTCACTGCAGCCTCCACCTTTTGGTTCAAGTGACTCTCCCACCTCAGCCTCCCAAGTAGGTGGAATTACAGTCATGTGCCAACATGCCCGGCTAATTTTTTTATTTTTAGTAGAGATGGGCTTTCACCATGTTGGCCAGGTTGGTCTCGAACTCCTGACCTCAGGTGATCAGCCCACCTTGGCCTCCCAAAGTGCTGGGATTATGGGCACGAGCCACCACGCCTGACTGAGAATGGTATTCAGAAACCAACGTCTGAGCATATCTTGGGGTATTGCAGCCCCCAGACCCTTTTAGTGGATAAGTCTATGAGTTAAATGTGTATATGCATGTCCACACACACACACATTTACATCTGTATTTATTTCTGTGTTTTCATGTGTTAAAATTCACAAGTTTGACACCACATGCTTCATTTTAGTTTTCTCTTTCGTGGATTTTTAAATCCTGTGACAGGGTGAAACTGGGCTCCGACTGTGTTGAGTATGTTTACTCAGTCAGTCCCACTGCGTGTTGTGATACTCTTCCACGTAGATACTCTTCTCAACTCTCTCTGACACCAACTTGTACGCCAAGCGTTTCTCCCATCACGTACAGACACCTTCCTTGTCCCACTTGGTTACCCCTTCTGGACGGATGGTACTCTTCTTCTAAATAAGGCATGTCTTCCTCCTGGTGGAGGGCAGCCCCAGAGAAAAGTACTTGGCGGTCGGGTGCGGTGGCTCACGCCTGTAATCCCAACACTTTGGGAGGCTGAAACAGGTGGATCACAAGGTCAGGAGTTTGAGACCAGCCTGGCCAACATGGTGAAACCCCACCTCTACTAAAAATACAAAAATTAGCCAGGTGTGGTGGTGCGCGCCTGTAATCCCAGCTACTCAGGAGGCTGAGGCAGGAGAATTGCTTGAACCCGGGAGGCGGAGGTTGTAGTGAGCCGAGATTGTGCCATTGCCTCCAGTATGGCAACAGAGTGAGACTCTGTCTCAAAAAAACAAAACAAAACAAAAAAAACTTGGCTTGGCAAGCAGGATGTGTTGGCTACATTTCATTCTCTTAATTGACCAGACACCTTTGTGTTAGTAGGCAACTTTACATGGTAACCCTGAGGACTCTGCCTCACCCCAGCTCCATACCCAGCTTGGGATTGAGGCAGTGCTGCTGCAGGGGTGCTGCTCTGTTGAACCTAGGAAAAGAAAGGCTGTTGCTGGTAGTTGACTTTCCACCATCGATGCCGGAAGATAAGAGAAAACTCAGTAAGAGGGGAATCAAGTAGATAGACAAGATAAAGAGGACTGCCAGAGTTTTCATAAAAGGATCGTGTGCCTGATCCTGGTTTGTGTCCGAGGCTGGCTGCATCCCTGCCCTTGGTATTCGAGGAGCAGTGTTATAAAAGATTTCACTCTTGAAGTTAAGCTACCAACTGAAACAGGTCACGTGGTCAAGCTGCAAGTCAAGGGACAGAGAATTACACTGTGTGGGAGGAACTGCAAAGTTTCCTGTGGAAGGACCCAGTTACAGACAGGGCCAATTACCCAGTCTACTATAGAGGTCAGCTTTTCTACCAAAGGGTAACTCGTTAATAAGTGGTAGGATCTAAATGAGGTCTGTCCAACCAGGGTGTGTCGGCATTTAATGGCGCTTCTGTTACTTCTGGATAACATAGCCGCACTTGTTCTGCATGTGGGTTGCTCAGGGTATACAGGCCATTTACAAGGGTGTTCCTTTCTTTTTGCTCTCTCTTGTCTCCTTGTATGTAGGAAATATACTTTGAAGAAGCTAGTGTTAATCAGATACAGAACTTCCAAGAACCAGATGGCCTTCATTTCTTTCTTCCTGATTAGCTATATAGAACTAATTGTCCAACTGAGAGAGACTTAATTTTACAGGCTTACCAGGGAGGCAAGCTTATTGTTTACAGCTTTCAACCCCCCTCTTGTCTTCCTTGCCAGAGGCTCAGCTCTAGCAAGGGAACCTGAATCTAACACTCAAGAATTTTGGAAGAAGTTGGATTTTTACAAGGAGTCCCCACACAGTGGATAGGTATGAAAAGTCTCTTTAGTTCTGTGACTTAAAGGTGTGCCTGTGTTGTTCTTAGGGCCTGCATTCTATGTCTTCTTTGCTGTATCATATTTTAAATGGCAAATGACATTGACTGCCAGTGAGAGCTTGCATTGTGTTTTTCAGATAATATCTACATTAATGTCCTGTAGGAAAACGTCTGATAATTCTGGAGACCATTTAAAAAAATTGAAAAATAAAAATTTTGCTGAATTATAAATGTGCAGGGAATTATTAAGTTTACAAAGAGGCCAAGTGGTACTTGGGAAATCTTATTATTTAGTGTGATAGAAGAACTGTTCTTGCATCAGTGAAAATATTACACTGCAGCCGTGTGCTTTTTATGCAGAGTAAATATAATAGTGGCTGGAATACAGGATCAGCCATGTGCTATGTGGAAGATGGCAGGCTTAAAAAAAATCCATTTGTATTTCTGGCAAATTGTCTTAACATGCCTTTCTAATTTAAAATATAAAAAGTTAAAGTTTATATTGAAGTTGTATCCATTAAGAAACTGGTAAATTAGTTAAGTCTCACAAGCCTAGACTCCAGCATGCGAGGGGGGTGTGTGTGCCTGTATGTGTGTCCTGCTAACATTTGAATTGTGAATTCACATTGCATTCCCTTGCAAGGATGTGCCATTTTTAATTAAGACTAAAGCATGGTGGGGTATTCTAAATTGGGCCTGATTATAATTGCAGATGGCAATTGAGCTTTTGGAAGCTGGTTTCTTTAACTGTTAAATAAAAATTGTCTTTTTTAGTATTGGTTTGCAGAAGTTCAGCAGTGGTTGTTGAGGGAAAAAAACGGTCACCTCTTTATTTCCTTGAAACTAAATGTCATAGCACATCCATCTTCTGTTAAAGGGGGTTGGCTCTGAAGAAATTTTTCTTTAGGCTTTTTAAACAGTCGATCAGATAAAAAATTTTGGCTCATAAAGCTGAACTTTCTGGAAGCTTTCTGTTGATGAGAGTCAATGCAGTAAAAAGTGACGGTATTCATTTTTATTATAAAGAGTACTTTAACTTGTAGTCATCATAATTAGTACCTTAGGCTGGGCTTGGTGGCTCATGCCTGTAATCCCAGCACTTTGGGAGGCCAAGGCAGGAGGATCATTTGAGCCCAGCCTGGGCAACATAGGGAGACCCTGTCTCTACAAAAAAAGAAAAAAAAATGTTGAAAACTACCCTGGTGCGTTGGCATGCACCTTTGGTCCCAGCTACTTGGGAGGCTGAGGTGGGATGATTGCTGGAGCCTGGGAGATCAAGCCTGCAGTGAACCATGATGATGCCACTGCGTTCTAAGCCTGGGCAAAACAGTAAGACCCTGTCTTGAAAAGAAAAAAAAAAGGTGCCTTAGCATACAGAGCCTAATTCTGTTTGGTAGGCAAGCATACCTTTGTTCTGTGTTCCAAAAAGGACGGGCATGATAGTCTGGGTTTGTAATGAATTTCTGCATGAAATTCTATATACATACAATTTCTGCCTGTTGATGAGTATGTACACCCACTAGACCAGTGGTTTATAACAGAGGGAGAGTTAACAGTTTTGCTCTCTTCCAGGGGGACATTTGGCAGTGTCTGGAAACATTTCGATTGTCCAGACTGGAAGGACGATGCTACTGGCATTTGGTAGGTAGAGGCCAGGGATGCTGCTGAGCGTCCGATAGTGCACAGGACAGCCACCACAGGAAAGAATTATCCAGTTTAAAATGTCAATAGCGCAGCCCTTGAGAAGCCCAGCACTGAACAATGAGCTGTAGTGCCTCCTTTTGTCTCACTGCAAAAATGGGCTTGGGTTCAACATGGACATCCTGTATTTCATCTTCCCATTATAATACTGGTGGGTGTATTAAATTAAACATGAATTAATAGGAAACGGTGTTTTCTGGAAGAAATCAACAAGGAAGGTGAGCTATGAATTAGTGGTAGAGCAGGTAAATGGTATTGTGCACAGAGCCAGAAGTTTACAACAGGCCTGGCAGTGGATTTGTTTATGGGCTTTGGGGAAACGGACTGCTTTGACCCCCTAGGAAGTCTAGCTTTTTTTTTTTTTTTTTTTTGAGACAGTCTCACTCTCTCGCCAGGTGCCAGGCTGGAGTGCAGTGGCGCAGTCTCGGCTCACTGCAACCTCTGCCTCCCGGGTTCAAGCGATTCTCCTACCTCAGCATCCCCAGTAGCTGGGACTACAGGCGTGCATCACCACGCCCAGCTAATTTTTGTGTTTTAGTAGAGACGGGGTTTTTACCATGTTGGCTAAGGATGGTCTCGATCTCTTGACCTTGTGATCCACCCGCCTCGGCCTCCCAAAACTGGGATTACAGGTGTGAGCCACCACGCCTGGCCTGCAGAAGTCTAGCTTTTTTTTTAGGGTAAACGTCACCCCTTAAATGTTAGCTCTTGTACGTGATGGATTCTGAAACGGGTGGTGATGAAAGCATCTTAATAAAAACCATCACACGGTTGTGTTACTCCTTCACGCTGAGCTCTGCCTAATGAAGACTGGCTGTGTAGAGCCGTCACTGCTTCATTTTGTTGCATTTTGTATACACAGTTCAGAAAATTAAGAGACCAGGGAACTAGTATTGAGTAGAATAATAAAAGGACTTTCTTGAATGGTGGCACTTTGATTTTTTTTTTCTGCCCTACGTGACTGGACGAATAAGGGAGGAAGATGTCATGGGGCCTCTAAACAGCTGATAACAACAGGCTTCATTTACATTTTGTAGCTTGTGTATCTCCCTCCTTGAAGTACAGGCGTAGGGAATTGAAATTGCGGTTTGCCTATTATGTGTTGGCAGTAATCTTTCAAAAAAAATTTTATGTTTCAAAATCAGGCAGCCAACAGCAGTAGCCAGTGATATATAGGGCTATTGATGTGAATTGAATTTGCAGAGGGAAAATGGGATTTGGTTGCCATATGAACTCGTAATGAGGTGGCCTCACAGATTTGTAATGGTCAGCCATTATTTGCACCCAGAATCCGCGAGGAATCAAATAACTTTCAAGGAGAGCCTGAAATGAAACTTGAGGGGTTTTTTTTCCAACCAATGAATGGAGTAGTTCCAAAGTAATGTCATTTGGTTTGTCAATTGAGATGCTTGAAGTTAACAGTTACTCTTATTTTGTGTGTCTATGTGTGTGTGAGATGGAGTTACGCTCTTGTCACCCAGGCTGGAGCGCAGTGGTTCAATCTCAGCTCACTGCAACCTCCACCTCCTGGGTGCAAGCAGTCCTCCTGCCTCAGCCTCCTGAGTAGCTGAGATTACAGGTGCATGCCACCACGCCCAGCCAATTTTTGCATTTTTACTAGAGACCCGGTTTCACCATGTTGGCCAGGTAGGTCTTGAACTCCCAACCTCAGGTGATCCACCCACCTCAGCCTTCCAAAGTGCTGGGATTACAGGTGTGAGCCACTGCGCCCGGCCTTATGGTTACTCTTTTAATAAGTATAGTGTGGATCAATGATCTTTTTTGATCCCATTGTCTTATCAGTAAAAAAAATTTGGACCCATGCCCCCAGCATATATATATATATATTTTATCCGTTATGTTCTTATACTAAAATTTTATGTAAATTACAAAACTTTAAAAATGTAAGACATGAGGTCCAAACTATTCTGAATATAGAAGGTTAAATATTTTTCCCACATCCCCTTTGAATTGTCTTTTGCACCCCTGGATACTCAATGCTGGAAATGACTGGCATGAATCCTGCCTTAGGTGACGAGGCTGGCACTGGAGAATGTTGGGCTGTCCTTCCTTCCATCCTGCAGTGATCTTGCTAAAATAAGTGACTTAACCTTGAACCTTTACTGATGATGTGGTATGAGCTGTAGATGAGATTGGATTAATACTAAACATTTCAGCAGCGGTTCTTCTCCCCAGGTGTGGGGTGTAGGCTTGAAATAGATTAAGTCAACTAAAGCTCATCTCTTATGTTTTACCTGGATGCTGTGCCTTAGAAGTTTACTTTCTGATGCATCTCGGCAATTTCATTTTTTTCCCCTTCCTCCCTCTTTCTCTCTCTGTCTTCCTTAACTTCTTCACTGTTAGACTTCTTCCCTTCTTCATGCCAGGGGAGATTAGGACACAGTATTTTCCAAATATAGTTATCCTCTCAGGTCAATTGGAATTTGTGGGTTAACAGTATGAGATTTGAAGTTAGTATTTGGATGAGTGAATGAATGAATCAATAGATACATCCTTTCATCCAAACTGTGCTGGTTAGGTGATTGGTGGGCAAGCTGGTAAGTTCCTGTGATTTTGTTTTCTTATCTGTGAGGTAGAGATCATTGCTAATGTGTCTGGTTCTCTGCAGAATTAAGCAGAGTACACGGAAAGTAGCCAGCACAGGGTCTGGCATTGTGTAAATGCCCATTTAATTTTGGGGTAATTATTTTTTATTTTCTCTGCAGTCCCTGTCCTTCTTGGAAGTCTTGAAAGTATTTCTTGAAAGTCTTCACTCAACTTGAGAGCATCTTAGATACCAAAATGACAGATGGTACAGTATTTGCTGGGCATCCATCATTCACTTAGGTGTTCGTTCACGTTCCTTTTCCCCAGTAAGTTGACTTTCTAGAGGGTAGAAACCAAGTCTTCGTTTTCTTTTGTGGTTGACTTTTCTTGCCTCCCTCCCCTACACTTTGCTCAACAGGTAATCAAAGAACTAATTTTTAGTTGTCAGGTAAAAAGACAGTTTTGTGTTTAAGTTCCTCAAACCTTAGCTTTTGGTTGAATCAGAAGACTTGCTTTGAAATTACAGAAGGTAAAGAAGGGGGAGCTGGAAGGATTTCAGGAAGGAGAGTTTGCTATTTGTAATTAGTGCCTAACAGAAGTTGGTACATTTCTGTAGTTTTCTGTTGTCAGTCACTTTGGATGATAATTTTTTTTTTTGCTATTATTTTTAAGTGACAGATTGCAGTATGTATTTTAGGACCTGCCACCCATTTTGATTTGAAAGATTATGTTGTCGGAATTTTAGACACTGCAGGTAAAGATCTAATTTTACTAAATAACAGGGACTTATGAATCTTGTAAATTACTTTCCTCTTGCATGAAAAGCATTTTTTTTTTCTGATTTATTATACAAATAATTGCAAATCCTGAACTGAACAAGGTAAAACTTTTCATGTCTTTTGGAATCTGTTTTCTGGGTTTGTGCCTTCGGTAATAGTCTTACCTTAGTAGGAAAGATGTATAAATTGTGTAAATTACTAAGCAAAAGGAAAGGAAAATATATTCTGGCTTTTTCGTTTGTAACTGCTTCTTAATGAATCACGTTAAATACCACAGTCACTTCTTTTCTCCCCAATTGTCTTTAAGAAGGTACATTTGCACCCTAAGTACAAAAAAGGGACTGTATTATTTTGCTGCTTTTAGTAAAAGTAATAATGTCCTATTTTGCCTGTTCTAGAATTTCAGGCATCACCTCCTGGAGCTGATGGAGAGACTGGTATTCCACTGTGTATCTTAATATCAGGGAAATATCTCATGGGCACATCAAGCTGATATAACAGGGTTTCCTTGATTGTACGCAATAGAATGGATTATGACTGACGTGAGCCAACATTTGGATTTGGAAGGGTATGATAAGATTTTTTGCTCAGGGTGAAAGAGTCATGAGATACTAAACCGTGGAAGGTGCAGGAACTAGGACAGTGGGAGCTACTGGCAAATTGGTGGTGGAATAAATTGGTCTTACCATGTTTTGTTTTCTTATTTTTATTTTTTTCTTTATTTTATTATATATATATATATTATTGCATTTTAGGTTCTGGGGTACATGTAAAGAACATGCAGGATTGTTGCATAGGTACATACATGGCAATGTGGTTTGCTGCCTCCACCCCCATCACCTATATCTGGCATTTCTCCCCATGTTATCCCTCCCCAACTCCATACCCCCCACTGTCCCTCCCCTAGTCCCCCCAACAGACCTCAGTGTGTGATGTTCCCCTCCCTGTGTCCACGTGTTCTCATTGTTCAGCACCCACCTATGAGTGAGAACATGTGGTGTTTGATTTCCTGTTCTTGTGTCAGTTTGCTGAGAATGATGGTTTCCAGATTCATCCATGTCCCTACAAAGGACACGAACTCATCATTTTTTATGGCTGCATAATATTCCATGGTATATATGTGCCACATTTTCCCTGTCCAGTCTATCATCGATGGGCATTTGGATTGGTTGCAAGTCTTTGCTATTGTAAACAGTGCTGAAGTGAACATACATGTGCATGTGTCCTTATAATTGAACGATTTATAATCCTTTGGATATATACCCAGTAATGGAATTGCTGGGTCAAATGGAATTTCTATTTCTATATCCTTGAGGAATCGCCACACTGTCTTCCACAATGGTTGCGCTAATTTACACTCCCACCAACAGTGTAAAAGCGTTCCTGTTTCTCCACATCCTCTCCAGCATCTGTTGTCTCCAGATTTTTTAATGATCGCCATTCTAGCTGGTGTGAGATGGTATCTCAATGTAGTTTTGACTTGCATTTCTCTAATGACCAGTGATGATGAGCATGTTTTCATGTTTGTTGGCCTCATATATGTCTTCTTTTGAAAAGTATCTGTTCATATCCTTCACCCAGTTTTGAACGGGTCATGTTTTGTTTTTAGGGATGGCGATCCCAAGACTCAGATCCCTCCTTGGGAGAGGTTCTGATCTGGATGGCTGGGGAGGACGACTGCATGGATAAGGCAGACGGAAGCTGGGGGACTAGAACATGGAGAGGTCGTGGGGAAAGGACCTTGAGGTTAATTACAAGTAGGCCTTGCTTTCTTTAAGGTTATCCAATGCAGGGCTTTGATCATAGAGTGGAATTTCAAACACTGGAGCAGGAAGAGGCTCCCAACTCTCACCAAAGCCCTGGGGAGTGAATGACTTGTTCAGGAGGTAGGTATAACTTGGGGCTACACCTAGTTTTCTTTACCTTTACACCAGGCTAGAGAATTTGGTTAAGTGTTAGTATCTAAAATTGGGAAAGAAAATCTCTTTCAGTTAGCAGAGAGAAAATATTGACAATGCTGTAGAGTGGATGCCTATAAATAGGCCTTCTATAGTTGGAAAGGAGCAATTAAAGAAGACACAAAACCTTCAGTTGCTGTTTGTAGATGCTACATACAGGACTACCTGTGAAAGGCCTCACCGGTTTGAGGATTAGAAATATCACTTGAAGAAACAAAACATATGAGGAGACGGGCAGGCAGGATGAATCTGTTCCCAAATTTTATTGCCAACCACCAAATACAGCCTCTGGTGTTTGTTTGGGAACACTGTTGTTGGAGACGTGTCTTAAGTTCTGGTAGCCTCACTGCTTCCTTGCATTCATGTGCATTCAGGTGCTCAGCTTACCTTGAAGCCCCAAAAGAGCAGCCCCTGAACTTAGGAGCAGATCAAAACCCTCTCCAATTGCGTTACACTTTGGATCCACCCTTGATAAAAGTTTTGGGCTTGCTGAGAGTGCAGTATCCCATGGTGGTCCCCTGCCCCAATATGGGTTGGGGATTAAGACAATCCCACGAATTTGAATCCCGACTCTCCCACTTAATAGCTATGAAGTGGGGCAGGCTTTTAACTTCCCTGGGCCTCTGGTAGATAAGCGGAATCAAAATCTACCCCCTCATTCTTCCTTCTGAGTCCTTATGATTAGGCATGGCAGTGAACCCAACTAAAAAACTACATTTCCCAACTTCCCATGCCAGTAGGGATGGCCAGTGAGTTCCAAGTAGAAGTTGTTGTTTTCGGCTTCCAGGGACACTGGAAGGTGGGAAGTGTGCTCTTTTTGATTTTTTACATGTTGCATTTCAGATACAAAATACAGAGGTGGTGGTTTGAGCTACAGCATCCATCTTGGGACTTTGAGGGAAAAGTCATCTTTGGGGTGCTGAGTTCTATTAATACCTGTAGACTTCTTGCTATATGAAAGAAGATTAACCCTTAGAGGTTTAAGCCTCTGATAGCAGCAGCAGAATGCAGTTCTTGATACTCAACCTCAGATTCCCCATCTGCAAAATGAGCATAATAGTATGCACCTTCTAGGGTCATGCTAAGGATTCAGTGATAGTGCATACACAGTACTTCCCACTGTGACTGGCAGCTGCTACTTTTCTTTTTAACTGACTGTTACCATCATCACCTATCACACATAGGGGTGTGTATTAATTTGCTAGGATTGTCGTAACAAAGTACCACAAACTGGGAGGCTCAGATAACAGACATTTACTGTCTCAGTTCTGGAGTATGGAAGTCTGAGGTCAAGGTGTCAGCAGGGTTGATTTCTTCTGAAGCTGGAAGGGATGGATCTGTCTTGAGTTTCTTTTCTTTGGCTTGTGGATGGCCGTCTTCTCCCTAAGTCACTTTGTGTCATCTTCCTTCTACATGTGTCTCTGTGTTCACATTTTTTCTCTTTTCAAGGACATCAGCCGTATTCTATTAGGGTGCAACCTAATAACTCATTTTAACTTGATTACCTCTATAAGGATGCTGTCTCTAAGTAAGGTCACATTCTGAGGTACTTGCGGGGGCGGTCAGGACTTCAAAATACCTTTTTTACGGGGGATATGATTCAACTCATAACAGTACATACAGGACAGGCGCGGAGACTCATGCCTGTAATCCCAGCACTTTGGGAGGCTGAGGTCAGGAGTTTGAGACCAGACTGACCAATGTGGTGAGACCCTGTCTCTAATGAAGTTACAAAAAAAATTAGCTGGGCATGGTATGATGTGTGCCTATAGTCCCAGCTACTTGGAGGCCAAGGCAGGAGAATCACTTTAACCTGGGAGGCAGAGGTTGCAGTAAGCTGAGATTGCGCCACTGCACTCCAACCTAGGCGACAGAGTGAGACTCCATCTCAAAAAAAAAAAAAAAGTACACACGTAACATTATCAGTCAAACTTTAGTCTCACCCTTTTTCTGATTACAGAAACTATAAAAAAAATCAAATATACTTCTTCATGAAAAATTGTTTCCCTCCCCCTCAAAATTGTCCTGTTGTAGAAGGATTTTAAACTTACATCTCATATTTTAAACCCATCAGCTAAACCCAACTTCTAGAATGTAAGAGCTTGTAAAGGGACCATTCACATTTCCAGTTAGTTTTAGGTTGGTAATTATCGGCTCTTAGGACACTCTTGGATTTGAGTATTTACTTGGGTGTGTTTCAAGCCCATGACTGGGAAATACAAGGGTCTACTGTTTATTATTCCATACTTGAGAGTAGTGTATTGATGTGGTCATAGTCATACACGTCATGAGATGTTTGGTGCTCTTGATGAATTTACCGGGCCATAGAGTGTCCACTACAGCGTGCCCAAGACAGGCTGCCTTGGGGTATTTAACATGTCTAAGAACAATCGTAAATATTTCAGCCTCCAACATAAGCTCACTAAGGCGGGACTTGCTTAAATCACATTCCGTGTATAAAAATTAAAAAATGCTGAAGATTTTACTGTTGCAGAACTTCTTCAACTCCGTTTAGATTTGAAACCCAGTGTTCCTACGGTTGCTTTCTTTTTCTCTGCAAATATTTCAAGCATTGAGACCATTAACTCCTGAGCAAAGCAGAGTCATTAATGCATTAAATAAATAACTTTCCTGTCCCAACAGTGTTGGTGTTTTTTAGGGGCGGGGAGATCACTTTTAGGTGACATTATGTGTTTGTAGGGGCTTGTCTTCAAATGAAAGGCATAATTGAAATACAGCTGAATAGGAATCATGAGTGTGATTCCAGTGTAAGGTAAAATTGATGGCATCTCTTATTACTTCCTAGATGAATGACTTTATGGCAACTTTTTCCCCATAAAGCTTTTTTAAAACTAAAAATGCATCATTCTAGCCTCTAATTGTCCATCCTGACAGCAGCGAAAAAGAAAGGCTGTGTTCTGCTCTTTGTTTCTTTTCCCTCTCTTAGCAGTGATAGCAGAAATTGCCTATTACTGGAGAATCTGTATTTGCCTGCTGGTGTGCCATTAAAAAAGGGATTTGGTAGCCTGAAGTCCATTTTTTATTTAATGTAAAACGTTAGGGGTTGCATCTTTCATACTGGCAGAATGTGGAATGGGTAGGTGACTTGAATGCTGCTTTTCCACTTAGAGTATTACCGTTCAAAACCCACATACACCAAGGAATTGGAATATTCGAATATGAGATGGAAAGATGACATTGCGGTTGGCACTGTGTATATCCACAGAATCGTGAACCTTCCCAGCGTCATGGTCCCAGCCAGGGAAGTCAGAGCCTCGCTTTTCACTGTTGCTGCACACATTCTGCTGCTGAGTGCCAAAGTAGGGCGGATGCTCAACTTCCCAGCAATGTCAGGGTGAAGGCTGGTGGGGGAGAGGCTGGCTGGCAGATTATTAGATGTATTTTACGTTTGCCATCCAGTTTCATTTCCATGGCCCACATGGCCTCCTGGGATGTATTCTTAGAAAAAGGAATAGTAGCTCAAATCAGATCAAGCTTCTGATCAAATGCTGGGGATACAGCCCGATGTAAAATGGGACACCTGAATGCAATCAGCAAAACCCACAATGAGGGGAATTCTACACTACAGATGATCCTGTTACATCCAATTTATGTATCGAACGGCTTCAGGAGGCAGAGAAAAACCTTTGGATTAAAAGAGATTTGAGAGACCTATCACCCACATGCAGTGTGTGGACTTTGAATTTGAACAAATCAATGTTAAAAACACATTTTTTTTTTAAGTAGGGAAATTTGAGTACTAGATGTTATCTGATTTATGGAATTGTTGTCACTTTTAAAATACAGACAAAATAGTAGTGTTGGAATTATACTTTTTAAAGGAGTCCTTATCTTTTAGTGACAGATGCTGAATTATAAGGGAAATTATGATGTCTGGAACTTGCTTTAGGATAATTCGGTTGGAGTAGGGTGTGGTTTGGAGTAAAAAAACTTAAAATAAATAAAATTTGCCTTGTAATTGTTGAAGATAAGGGAATGGTTATGTGGGGACTCTTCTATCTCTGAATGTTGGAAATATTCATAATTGAAAGTTAAAAAATAATGACTTTACCTGTGTTCTATTCTTTATGATGGCTGCTGGCTTTCTCAGGACTACTTCTTTTTAAGTATTCGTGGGGTAATGAATATTTAAATAGATAACCTTTTTACCTCAAAGTAATCTAAGTATAAATATGGTCACTATCTGCACAACCAAGTCTTGCAGAATTGACAGGTTTTATTTAATGACCCATTTTCCTTCATTTGAACTCAGCCCCGTGGAATAAAGGAAATGTTTTATTCATCAGACTGTTCACTTTTTTAAATTTTAGATTGCTTTTGTAGGAATTAGCAGGTGTTTAATTATCAATGGGAGGATTCTTTATTTGCTGAATCCAGTAGAAAGTTATTAAAATAAGTTTAAAATATGAAAGAATCAAGTAGTGAGAGAACTTGGGGGAAATGAATAAATCTATTCTCCCGTGTCCTGGGTTTGTTAAGGTCAAGTGAGGTGTGGTTTAATGTTTTGCAGCTTGATCGTAAACCAAGCCAAAGGAAAATCTTTCTGCCCTTTGGTCAAACATTCCTGAGTGAAGAGAGCACCGTTTCACGTGGAGCAGTGCCAAGGTTTCTCGGTCATACCTTAGATCTTAAGTTTAGATAATTGAGATAAGCCAGGATTTAAGGACAGACAGATACATCCCTAGTCTCAACATTAAGCCATTATTTCCATATTGTATTTTCTTTCATGCTCTAAGTATATTTTGGAGTTCCAGCTGTGGGTTTAGCTGTGCACTAGGCACTGGGGAATAAGATAAGCAAGAATTAGATATATATAAGGCTCTTTTGTTTCACTTGAACATAAATGTTTTCCCTCTTATCTTTCCCTTCTCTTTGCTTGCTATTTTTCTCTTTTTCTAGCAACATTGCCCTGTCAACTTATTTTTTTTAATTTTAATTAATTTTTTTTTGAGATGGAGTCTCACTTTGTCATCCAGGCTGGAGTGTAGTGGCGTGGTCTTGGCTCACTGCAGCCTCTGCCTCCCGGTTCAAGTGTTTCTCTTGCCTCAGAGTAGCCAAGACTACGGGCATGCATCACCACACCAAGCTAATTTTTTTTTTTTTTGTATTTTTAGTAGAGATGGGGTTTCACCATGTTGGTTGGGCTGGTCTTGAACTCGTGACCTCAGGTAATCCACCTGCCTCAGTCTCCCAGCGTGCTGGTATTACTTACAGGTGTAAGTAGACATGAGCCACTGCACCTGGTCCTGTCACCGTCTAATGATGTAATGTCGGAGGTGATGGTAATTTATTTGGATTTGGGGAAAAGGTGTGGCTAGGTTGAAGCAGTTTGGAGGTGGGCTAAGGTGGGGGGAGGTGAACAGCTACCACTTATCCAGCCCTGACCCTGTGCCATACTGCTCATTTATTCATCCCCAAATCCTGCAAGAGAAGAATCACCCCTATTTTACAAGGAAGGAAAGGAAACTGAGTTTGAGTAAGTTAATCACGGTCTCATGGCTCATAAGCATCTTTGTTGGTAAACACTCAGGTCTGTTTAAAGCTGAGCTTGTAACAAACATACCACATATGTTCTCCAAGACGGTAGGTAATGTGGGCTGTTTTTCAATGAAACGTCTGCTGTGCATTTTCACCATGATGTTGCTTTTTATTGATTTCATTTGGGAAGTTTAGGGACAGGTAGGAGGGATACTTGGGAAATAGAGGCATTTGTGCCTTCAAGCAGTTCTCTCAGTGCACCTGCATGAACTTCCAGGTTCTCTAAGTTAGATTTATTTATTTCTATGTTTTGAGATGGAGTCTCTGTCTGTCGCCCAGGCTGGAGTGCAGTGGCACAGTCTCGGCTTATTGCAACCTCCACCTCCTGGGTTCAAGCAATTCTCCTGCCTCAGCCTCCTGAGTAGCTAGGATTACAGGTGCCCATCGTGACGCCCAGCTAAATTTAGTGGAGATGGAGTTTCACTACGTTGGCCAGGCTGGTCTTGAACTCATGACCTTGTGATCCGCCCGCCTCAGCCTCCCAAAGTGCTGAGATTATAGGCGTGAGCCACCGTGCCCCACCCATAAGTTAGATTTATACCCCAAATATTTTCTCAGTAAAAGAGGGTCTTAGGAAGGACAGACACTGATAGGTTTAATTTTTGTGAAATGAGTTAGCTCTTCATCTGCACTGCTTCTTTGTTTTAACATCAAAGTTGACCAAGTCTCCATGGTGGAGTAGAGAGATCTTTGTAAAGAAAGCTCCTTGCCAATTGTGGGCATTGACAGGAAAGCACTCTCTTCCTAAACCTTGTAACTGATACTGCATTTCTGGTCTCAGGTAAGAAGGAGATAAAAGGGGTAAAAGTTTACTGTAGATTCTTTTGAAGGCATGTGGAGTTTGTGAAGTAATAATAAAAGATAGATTCCAGCCGGGTGCGGTGGCTCACGCCTGTAATCCCAGCACTTTGGGAGGCCGAGGCGGGTGGATCACTTGAGGTCAGGAGTTTGAAACCAGCCTATCCAACATGGCGAAACCCCGTCTCTACTTAAAATACAAAGTTAGCCGGGCATGGTGGTGCATGCCTGTAATCCCAGCTACTCGGGAGGCTGAGGCAGGAGAATCGCTTGAACCTGGGAGGCGGCGGTTGTGGTGAGCCAAGATTGCACCATTGCACTCCAGCCTGGGCAACAAGAGCAAAACTCCATCTCAAAAAAAAAAAAAAGATAGATTCCAGTGAATCTCCTAGAGGCTCTCTGTGTTAACTGGCTTGTAAGTGTACATGTCTTCAGCTTTAGGCTCCTTAGCCTTTCAAAGGTCCTTCTGTCAAGGTGATGAGCCACCGTGCTAGAAATGAACTCTGGCATTAAAATGTTTGTTCAGCAGAGGCCGGGCATGGTGGCTCACGCCTATAATCCCAGCACTTTGGGAGGCTGAGGCGGGAGGATCACCTGAGGTCGGGAGTTCAAGACCAGCCTTACCAACATGGAGAAACCCCGTCTCCACTAAAAATACTCCCAGCATTTGGGAGGCTGAGGTGGGTGGATCAGAAGGTCAAGAGATCGAGACAATCCTGGCTAACATGGTGAAACCCCGTCTCTACTAAAAATACAAAAAAAACATTATTTGTTCAACAGAAGGTGGATGGAGTGCAGCATTTTCAAGTAATGGACAATAAACCATAGAATTGGAGAAGTTACTCAAATTTTGGTAAAGTGCCCAAAGACCCTGGCCATGGCCTTATGACTGAGATGTGCATTTAAGTGGTGTTTCTTAGCCTTAGAGTGCTAGAAATCGGTTGACTGGATGTGTGCTTTAAATAGATTGTATTATTGGTTCAAAATAAATGATGGGGCGAGAAATGAAACTTGCTTCCTAGAGCATATTCTGCGTCTTTTTTATGGAGTTGTAGACAGAGCAGATTTTGAGATATGTATTCATTTAGTTAGAGATGTCATGAACTTCCTTCTCAAGGAGCTGACTTGAGCTAACTTGCATAGTGTTAACAAATTCCACTTTTCTGGCATTCCACCTTATGGTATGAATATGGAAGTTACATAGAAATAAAATGTTTAAGTTTTCTTAGTGTTTTAAGCACTAAACTATCACATGCCTGATTAATACTTTAGTATTTTGTGTTTTCCTACTAATATGACTTTTTCTCAAGTAAAAGATGTTTTCTCCTGTCATCCTCTCTGATCGGGGGAAAAAAAGTTTCTGTTTTTTTTTGTAGAGCTCTTTAGGGGATCTTTTTAAAGATTGACTCAACCTAAGTTGAGTCAATTTTCAGTTGAGCTGACATTCATTGCAACGCGTTTGCGGTTTAGCATGGTTCAGAATATTTATCATCTCAAGTCTCTTTGACAACAAGGGTAGGAAGAAATATTCGTGTACTTACACCAAAGTGCTGTAGTAATTGTCAACTACTTAAAAAACATATTTTTTAAGATAAATGAAAATTTAATCTTCAGACTATTGGAAGGAGGGAATTGTTACAAGAAGTGAGGAATCAGAGCTGACCATTATTAGTTTTTTACTACTACCTTTAAATTGTATGGTAAGGAAAAAAAATCGGTGGCAACCTTTTGCCAGGTGTAAAAATTTCTAGCAGATTTGTGAAATTAGTGTAGTAGTCCGCCCTTATTTGTGGTTTTGCTTTCTGTGGTTTCATTTACCTGCGGTTGACTGCATTCTGAAAATTAGGTGAATATAGTATGATAGGACATTTTGAGAGAGAGAGCACAAGAGTATATTCACATAACTTTTATTACTGTATGTTGCTATATTCTGTCTTATCATTGTTAGTCTCTTACTGTGCCTAATTTATAAGTTAAACTTTATCATGGATATATTTGTATGGAAAAACCACACTATAAATAGAGTTCAGTATCATCCATGGTTTCAGGCATCCACTAGGGGTTTCAGAATGTATCCCCCTCAGATAAGCAGGGGGTCTGCTGTATATTATTTTCTAAAAATTGGATTTGCTATGTACAAATCCATATTGCCAAAGTTTTTAAGCTCTGTATTTTCAAAAGTAGTTTAAATACTATGAAAGTGCTTATTCTACTCAGTTGTTGGGAGACTGTTTCTGGATCAGTAGAGAAAAGGGAAATTGCAAGTATCTGAAAAGCTTCTCCTTGGTTTTTTTTGTGATGTAGGCATTGGAGGTATAGATATAAACAAGATGTGGAACCTCCCTTCAAAGAATTTGTAATCCAGTGACAAAGAGGGAAATATAAATAATGAATTGCAATAAAATGATACAGATGGTGTGATTGTGGTCTGGGTTGGAGGCAGTGGGAGCCATATATAGGGAGTTATCAGTTTTGCAAAGGTGAGATTTGGGTCAAGAATCTAGAGTCAGCTGGGTGTCATGGCTCACACCTGTAATCCTAACACTTTGGGAGGCCGAGGTGGGCAGATTGCTTGAGCCCAAGAGTTTGAGACCAGCCTGGGCAGCATGGCAAAACCTTATCTGTACAAAAAATACCAAAGAAGTTAGCTGGGCATGGTGGTGTGTGCCTGTAGTAGCATGGCAAAAAGATTGGGCGTGTTCAGGGTGGCATGGCCACAGACACAGCAGCCCTTTTCAGTTTGCAGAGAGCTTCTAAGGACATCATCTGCTAGTTATTTTGAAACTGTGGGAGGCAGTTATGATAATTTAGATAATGACCCAGAGAGGCAGGGCAACATACTAAGGTCCACACAGCAAGTCATAATGTAAGCATGTGTTTAAGTTGAGCCGTTTCTAATTATTTCACAAGAACTAGAGTCATTACATCACTTTCCTTCATCCCCTTCTTACCCCTCCCCACTGCCCATGGCATCCCATTACCTGTATGGTAAATCTTTCATTCTGGACTATAGCCTGCAAGACTCCACATGATCCGGCTTCTGTCTTTCCTCCAGGACTAGTCCTCTTGCTTCCCTTGTATGCTGGCTGTTTCCAGAATTTATGAAACTTATTTTCACCCCATGGTTCTTACATGTGATGTTCCAGTTACATAGAAAGAGTCATCCCTACCACTCTTCTTGATTTGGTGTGTTGTTAGAATGTCACCTCCTCAGGGAGGCTTCCCTGATCTTTGTATCTATAGCACATCCTACCCTCCCATAAGCCTGCATCTCTCTTCTCTGTTTTATTTTTGTTATGGCACTTAGCACTGTCAGTTGTCCTTATTGTTCATTTGTGTGTTGTCTTGTATTCCCAGCTAGAGTGTGAGTTTCTTGATGAAAGTGGCAGGGATTCTTTGTTCTCTGCTATTTCCCCCAGCACTTGAAATATAGGAGGCACTTGGTAAGCATTTGTTAATCAATTAAGTGAATCTCTAGTGGCTTAGGGTACAATACAGGTAGTTTTCTAAGAGCCAGAAATGAAAGTCATTGGGATGAGTTTATAGATCCAGCTTATAGATTCTAAATTTAGAATTTATTTGGGATAAAATGATGTGAAACACAGCTTTTAATTTCATTTTTGGATTGTTCATGGTTAATGTATAAAAATATGATTGATTTTTGTATATTTATCTTGTATCCTACAACCTTGGTAAACTTTATTATCTTTGATAGTGTTTTTTGTGGATTCCTTAAGATTTTCTATATACAAAATTACGTTATTTGCAGATAGAAATAGTTTTACTTCTTCCTTTCCAATCTGGATGCTTTTTATTTCTTTTTCTTGCCTAATTGCTCTGGCTAGAACCTCAGTGTAAAAGTGAGGTGGCCCCCAGAATAGACGTGGTGAGATCAGACATCCTTATCATGTACCTTATCTTAGGAGGAAAAATACATAATCTTTTACTATTGAGTATGATGTTAGCTGTGAGTTTTTAAGAGATGCCCTTTTTCGGGTTGAGGAAGTTCTCTGTTATTCCTAGTTTGTTGAGTGTTTTGTTGTTGTTGTTGTTGTTGTTTTGTTGTTTTTGAGACAGGGTCTCACTGCAGTGATCTCAGCTCACTGCAATCTCTGCCTCCTGGGTTCAAGCGATTCTCGTGCCTCAGCCTCCCAAGTAGCTGGGATCACAGGCATGTGCCACCACATCCGGCTAATTTTTGTTTTTTAGTAGAGAAGGGATTTTACCATGTTGGCCAGGCTGGTCTTGAACTCCTGGCCTCAAGAGATCCACCCACCATATGATCTATATACATAAATTTCTTACTGAAACTACAATCCCCAAAGCGCCAGGATTACAGGTGTGAGCCACCACACACTGCCGTTTTTCTTTTTAAACCATGAAGTGGTGTTGGATTTTATCAAATGCTTTTTCTTTGGAAACCTAAACTTTTAGGCTAGAGTTCTTTTTAAAGCAGATCGCAGGAGAAAACTTTTTGAATCACCACTCAGCAGAGGTTTGAAAGTTTCCCCTCTTCTCCTGTGAGGTCACTAAGCATTTGTTGCAGAGTTAACTGTCTGAAAAGAATGTCTGTGCTTATCCTTTGGGAACAACTGTAATGATGGGATGTTTCTCTATAAGTCTGAGAAATAAACTGCTGGAATGTGATGCCATATCTGATATGCTGTGTTTGTTTTGCCAGTGTAATACTGTCACAACACTGTTGAGTGAGCTGATTTCAAGCTGTTGATATAGTTCAGACCTTGGCAGTTCTTTCATCTCCTTGACACTTTAGTGTTTGATTGCATTAGTTTGCCCTGCAAATAGTCGACAGTGTAAGTGATCTCAAAGTGAGAATACATCTAAAGTCTGTATTTGTAATAGACAAGGTTCGAAGGAGAGCTGAGACCTTGTAAAATGCACATACACACTTCCTGAGTGCAATAAAGACTTAACTTCTACTCGATGGAGCCTGTCAAACAGCCCTATTACAGGCCTGATTTGATTGCATGGGACTTCTATTCTTTTTTTTTTTTTTTTTTTGAGACCGAGTTTCGCTCTTGTTACCCAGGCTGGAGTGCAATGGCGCGATCTCGGCTCATCGCAACCTCCGCCTCCTGGGTTCAGGCAATTCTCCTGCCTCAGCCTCCTGAGTAGCTGGGATTACAGGCACGCGCCACCATGCCCAGCTAATTTTTTTTTTTTGTAGAGATGGGGTTTCACCATGTTGACCAGGATGGCCTCGATTTCTTGACCTCGTGATCCACCCACCTCGGCCTCCCAAAGTGCTGGGATTACAGGCGTGAGCCACCGCGCCCGGCCGGGACTTCTATTCTTAATGTTAAAATGAAATCCAGTAAAATGAGTTGGTGAAAATCAAGCTGTCATGGAGTTGCTAAAAATCCTGTTCCAATGAAATGCTATGAGAAGGGCCTTACCATTATGTTGTTTAGTTTTTACCAATTACCCTATAAAGTATTAATATATATATTACATATGTAAATTGTTATTATTATTCTTAGAGGCAGAGTCTCACTCTGTCACCTAGGCTGGAGTGCAGAGGCATGATCTCAGCTCACTGCAACCTTGACCTCCTAGGTTCAAGCCATTCTCCCATCTCAGCCTCCCGAGTAGCTGGGACTACGGATGTGTGCCACCACACCTGGCTAATTTTTGTTTTTTTTCTAGAGATGGGGTTTCACCATGTTACCTAAGCTGGTTTCAAACGCTTGAGCTCAAGCAATCCTCCCGCTTTGGCCTCCCAAAGTGCTGGAATTACATATGTGAGCCACTGCACCCAGCCTATATTATTATTACTATTATTATTATTGTTGATGTCATTTTACAAAACTGGAAACTTTAGTCTTAGCGTGATTGCTTCCTCAAGGCTACGGCGGCCTATGAATTTGATTTCAAGTAGCCTATTTCCACATTTTGTACTCTTGAATATATTCTAACTTATTTTCTCATTTCTCAGTCACTTAAATGTCATCCATGACAAATACTAGAGTTTTAGCATCTCAGAGATGGTTCCTTAGAACTCTCAGGCCTAAATAGAATTATATCTTTTTGATAGTGTATTTTATTTTCCAAATCCCAAGAATCTGTGAAATAGTAGTGTTCTTTACCAATAGCCTCTGCTTGAATGCTTCTAGCACTGGAGAGCTCACTACTTCATGGTGACAATCTTTTTCATTCTTGCGTTAATTCTTCCTTTGAGCCATCCTGAATGTCAGTTTAGCTTTTCTGGCATCTAAAGTACTGTATATTGCTGTCTGAAAACACACAGACAACTAAACATTCCAGTTGCTTTTTTTTTTTTCTTTTGGTAACAGCTTTATTGAGATAGAATTCCTATAGTATACAACTTACTCATTTAAAGTATTTTGCATATATTCACAGAGTTGTAGAACAGTCTTATTTTAGAACATTTCTGTGAAACCCCAAAGAAACCTTATACTCATTAGCAGTTACCTATTTCCTTTTAACACCAAGCATCTACTAATTACTATCTGATTTTATAAATTTGCCTATTCCGGACACTTCATTTAATAGGTGGCCTTGTCTGTTTTCTTTCACTTGGCAAAATATTTTCAAGGTTCATCTATCTTGTTGTATCAGTACTTTCTTTGTTGGAGTATTTTAATAGAGACCAGGTTTCACCATGTTGGTCAGGCTGGTCTTGAACTCTTGGCCTCAAGTGATCTGCCTGCCTTGGCCTCCCAAAGTGCTGGGATTACAGGCATGAGCCATTGCGCCCAGCCTTGTTATATCAGTGCTTCTTTCCTTTTGTGGACAAATAGAAGTCCATTGTATGGATATACCACATGTTGTTTATCCACTCATTTCTTTATGGGTATTTGAGTAGGTTCCACTTTTGACTATTATGAATAGTGCTGGTATAAACATTTGCTTCAAATGCTTTTTTTTTTTTTTGTATGAAATGCTGCTGTCTCTGCTCTTGCATTATAATGATTTTTTGGTTAGTCCAAATGTAGTATTTTACTTGGTAAAATCTCATACTGTTGGTATTAGGTTCTACCTTGTTGGAAGTTTCAAATTTTGATTCTTTGATTGATCATATGATTTGTTCATTTCAACCTTGGGTACTATGCCAGTTGGTTAAATCTCCATTCTCTGTCCTTATCCATATCAGTGATCAATATGCTGATTGCTGAGTGGGGTGGCCTGTCTGCCGCATAGCTATTACTGTGGAGGAAAGAGAGTCCTCTCTTAGCCATTGGTCTGTGTGCAGCTGGGGGACTAACACATTTTTATATTAATATGAAATGTTTTCATTTCTAAACATCCTTATGTTTCTACCAGAACTAAGATGTCCTGGCATTATGGGATTATTCATGTAACTCGTGTACCTCTGGTCAGGTTAGTTAGTGATTTCATCCAACAGCTCAGACCGGAATTTGAATTCTGGCTCTGGTGCTACTTATTACCCGAATGACCTTGGGCAAGTGACTTGAAGGTGACCTTGGGTAATTTTCTCATCTGCTTGATGAGGATAGTAGTAGGACTTAACTCACAAGGTTTTTGAGAGAACTGAGTGAAGCCATTCACATAATTCACTCATCATGTGCTCGGCACCTTGGTAAGGGCTGGATTTCAAGGATGAAAACGGAGGCCAGAGAACTTTCTGTGGCTTTCTGAGTGTCAAAACTGGCTGTGCAGATCCAACAGCACACTTTCTGTTCCTTCCGAGCCTGTTCCCATCAGGTTTCAGTTTCAGAAGGAAGTGAAGCCGTTTGTGATGGCGGAGCACACACCTGTGGAACTTTATCTTAGGAGTCAACCCGGGCTGCCTTGCATTGCTTCCCGCGTCCGTCCTCACCAGTGTTGCCAACTGTGGATTTGTGTGTGTGTGTGTGTGTGTGTGTGTGTGTATATCACTGTTGGCCATGCACCACAAACAGAGATACCAGTCACATTTAAACTCTGCTGCCGAGGAAACTCCTGCCCACAGACGCAGCCCAGGCCTTTGAGAACCTCGCCTACCAAGGGATACATTGAGAGATGAGGATAGCCATCTTACCATTCATGTTTGTGAATTATTATTTATTCAGACTGGAATAATCACGTTAAGAGAACGGTGTGCAATCTTAGCATCATAATCGGATTCCGGTTATCACTTGGAACTGTGACTCAGTCTTGGAATTTTAAGGACATAATTACAAAAAAATTCTTGATAACCTTTTTAAAAGGAGTTTGTTGTCCTTAGATTTGTTAACTCTTCAACCACTATTTTCCGAATTGTGGTACAAAGTTATCATTTGCAAGTGTTCACAAGTGGTCTTGCAAAAACCAAAAAGACTTATTGCTAATTCTCTTCAGATGCTGATATAGAAATTACACTGATTTTTTTTAGTGTTTAAGAGCACACGCTAGAAGGATATTTAATATTTGTATGTAGTTATTTTTTTGTTATGTTAAGCAGATATTTCATGCCCTTTGCTGTAGAGCAGCAGCTCTCCATTTAAGTAATGTGTAGACCCCCTTTCTGAGGGGAAGGCATCTTGCAAGAACTCTGTGAATCGTTCCAAGCCCAACAAAACATAAGGTAAACCTAAGGTTTAGCATGAAAGTCTCTTTTGACTGCCAGTTAGAAGAGTTCTTGCCTGGCTTCTTGTTCATAAATAGGAATGTTGTGTTTTTACATTATAGAATTGAAAAAAACTTCAGATTTGTTGACTCTTGGGAATACTCTGGTGGTCTTCCAACACCATTTTAAGAACCCCTTGCCCAGAGATAGTCCCCAGGTGGAAAATGAGGGCTCTGATGGTTTCCAGGAGGTGGGAGGTTGTACATTTGTGACACTTGGGATCAGACTACAGATCATGATCTTTCCTTCCTGGATTTTGTAAAGTAGAGCAGGTTGCAAAATTGCAGGGTAATTTTAAGAAAATTGCGTGTGTGTGTATATATGTGTGTAATTCAAATATATATTTATCATCTAAAATACCAGGTGTTCATATCTGCAGCTGAAATCCACGGTTCCTTTAATACCTGATAATTGTGTTCTGCCTTCCCTGCATTCTTGCCCCGTCTGCCTTGAGCTGCACACAGTTGCCTTGTCACTTTATGACTAAACTGGGTACCTGCCTGGTAATTTGTGAATCGTGGACCACGTAAGGAGGAGGAGGTGACCCTGAACTCTGTTACCTGCACATGGACTTGCATGTGAGGTGAGGTAACTATATTTGTTTTCTGGGGTACACAACACATTACCACAAACAGACAAGCTTCAGACTGTGGAAATTGATTCTTGCACAGTTGTGGAGACCTGAAGCTAGGAATCATGTTGTTGGCAGGGCCTTGCCCTCTGAAGGCTCTACAGCAGAATCTGTTCGTTGACTCTTCCGGCTTCTGGTGGCTCTTGGCATTCCTTGACTTGTGGCTCCATGTCAGTTTCCATGGTTCCACGGCCGCCTCCTCTTTTGCCTGTCAGATGTCCCTTGGCCAAACTCTCTCATAAGGATACTTGTCATTGGATTTAGGGCTTGCCTGGATAATCTCGGATAAACTCCTTCTCTCACAACTTAACTTAATCACGTCTTTTCTTGTGTAAGGTAATAGCGTTGACCGTTCGTGTCTGTGGGTTGTACATTCACGGATTCTGCCAGCTATGGGTTGAAAATATTCCAGGAGTAAAAACAATAAAAAAATACAGTGTAACAACAAAAAAAGAAAAAAGCAGTATACAATTTACATTTTATTAGTTATTATAAGTAATCTAGAGATGATTTAAAGTATACAGGAGGATGTGCATAGCTTCTATGCAAATCCTATGCCATTTTGTATCAGGGGCTGGAGCATCTGGGGATTTAGGTGTCTGTAGGGTTCCTGGAATTAATTCAGACTGAAGTGTTACTGGAAAGGGGTCGGGATCCAAACCCCAAGAAAAGGGTTCTTGGATCTCAGGCAAGAAAGAATTCAGGGCGAGTCTATAGAGTAAAGCGAAAGCAAGTTTATTAGGAAAGTGAAGGAATAAAAGAATGTCTACTCCATAGAGCAGACCTGAGGGCTGCTGGTTGCCCATTGTTATGGTTGTTTCCTGATGATATGCTAAACAAAGGGTGGATTATTCATGCCTCCCCTTTTTGGACCATATAGGCCATGGCGTTTGTAAACTCATGGCGTTTATAAACTGTCATGATGCTGGTGGGAATGTAGCGGTGAGGGTGACCAGAGGATACTCTGGTTGCCCTATGGGTTTTGGTGGGGTTTGGCTGGCTTCTTTACTGCAGCCTGTTTGATCAGCAAGGTCTTTATGAATGCAGCCTAGTAGGTTTCAACCTTACTTTACCCAGCTCCTATTCAAGATAGAACTGCTCTGGTTCAAACGTCTCTGGCAGAAGGACAACTGTGTTTACTCTTTTACCTTATAAGTTGATACCCACAGGTTCCTAGGTGTTTTATTCTGCGTGACATTTATCTTTTTTGCAGGGGAGTGAAGGGGTTACTATTTAGCCCATTACCGTAACCTAAACCACTAGATTGCTACTATTTGGCAAAAGCATAAATGTAGAATTCTATATGCTTCTGGAGCAGAATATGCCCTAGAAAATAAAGAATTGCCATTTTTCTTTCTAGAGAAGTAGGTGATATGTTGGGCTTGTTTTGCATTACTCTCCCTTTTTTTTTTGATTACCCTCATTATAAATAATTTTTGAAATACTTTCAACTTTTAGACTCATGGGGTACATGTGCAGATTTTTTGCCTGGATGTATTGCATGATGCTGAGGTTTGGGATATGAATGATCCCGTCACTTAGGTAGTGAGCATAGTACCCCACAGCCTTTCAGCCCTTGTCCCTGTCCCTCTCTCTCTACTCTAGTAGTCCCCATTGTCAGATGTTGCCGTCTTTATGTCCATGAGCACCCATTGTTTAGCTCCCACTTATAAATGAGAACACACAGTGTGTGGTATTCTGTTCCTGTGTTAATTTGCTTAGGATAATGTCCTCCAGCTGCATCTGTGTTACTGCAGCGGACATGATTTTGTTATTTTTTTTATGACTGCATAATGTTCTATGGTGTATGTGCACCACATTTCCTTTAACCCACCACTCATGAGCACCTAGGTTGTTTCCATGTCTTCACTATTGTGAATAGTGCTGTGATGAACATGTGAGTGTATGAGTCTTTTTGGTAGAACAATGTATTTTCCTTTGGATATATACCTAGTAATGGGATTGCTGGATTGAGTGGTAGTTCTGTTTTAAGTTCTTTGTAACATCTCCAAATTGCTTTTGCAGTGGCTGAAGTAATTTACATTCTCACCAACAGTATATAAGCATTTCCTTTTCTCCACCAACATCTTTTGTGTTTTTTGACTTTTTAATAATAGCCATTCTGACTGGTGTGAGATAATATCTTCTTGTGGTTTTCATTTGCATTTGTCTGTTGATTAGTGTTTTGGAGCATTTTTTCATATGTGTATGGCTGCTTGTATGTCTTCCTTTGGGAAGTGTCTGTTCATGTGTTTTGCCCACTTTTTTGTTGTTGTTGAGACAGAGTCTCAGTCTATCACCCAGGCTGGAACTGGAGTGCAGTGGCACAATCTCAGCTCACTGCAGCCTCTGCCTCCTGGGTTCAAGCAATCTTCTCACCTCAGCCTTCCAAGCAGCTGAGACTACAGGCACGTGCCACCATGCTTGGCTAATTTTTTGGTATTTTTTTTTGGTAGAGGGATTTCACCATGTTGAGCAGGCTGGTCTTGAATTCCTATCCTCAAGTGATCTGCCTGCCTTGGCCTCCCAAAGTGCTGGGCTTACGGGCATGAGCCACTGTGCCCGGCCTTGCCCTGCCTACTTTTTAGTAAGGTTGTTTTTTACTTGTTCAGTTGTTTAAGTTCCTCATAGATTCTGGATATTATATCTTGGTCAGATGCATATTTGCAGATATTGTCTCCCATTCTAAAAGTTGTCTGTTTATTCTGTTGATATTTTCTTTTGCTGTGCAGAGTTATTTAGTTTAATTAGGTCCAGTCGTCCATATTTGTTTTCATTGCAATTATTTTTGAGGACTTAGTTATAAATTCTTTTCTATGAATGATGTTTCCTAGGTTTTCTTCTAGGATTCTTAGAGTTTGTGATCTTACATTTAAATCTTTAATCCATCTTAATTTTTATATATGGTGAAAGGTAGGGGGTCCAGTTTCATTCCTCTGCATATGGCTAGCCAGTTATCCCAGTATCATTAATTGAATAGGGAATCCTTTCCCCATTGCTCATTTTTGTGGACTTTGTCAAAGATCAGATGGCTGTAGGTGTATGGCTTCATTTCTGGGTTCTTTATTCTGTTCAATTGGTGTATGTGTTGTTTTTTGTAATAATACCATGCTGTTTTGGTCACTGTAGCCTTATAGTACAATTTGAAGTTAGGTAATGTGATGTATCCAGCTGTGTTCTTTTGGCTTGAGATTGCTTTGGATTTGGGCTCTTTTTTGGTTCCATATGAATTTTAGAATATATGTTTTTTTTCTTTTAGCTCTGTGAAACATGACATTGGTAGTTTGAAAATAGTGTAGAATCTGTACATTGCTTTGGGCAGTATGGCTTTTTAATGATATTGATTCTTCCAATCCATGAGCATGGGAGGTTTTTCCATTTGTTTGTGTCATCTGTAATTTTTTCAGAAGTGTTTTGTAGTTCTTGTAGAGATCTTTCACCTGCTTGGTTGGATGTATTCCTAGGTATTTTAATCTTTTTCTTGTGGCTATCGTAAATGGAATTGTGTTCTTGATTTGGCTCTCAGATTGAACATTATTGGTGTACAGAAATGCTCCTGGTTTTTGTACATTAATTTTGTATCTTGAAACTTTACTGAAACTGTTAATCAGTTCCAGGAGTGTTGTGGTGGAGTCTTTAGGGTTTTCTCTGTATAGAGTCATATCATCAGTGAAGAGAGATGGTTTGACTTCTTCTTTTCCTGTTTGGATGCCTTTTCTTTCTCTTGCCTGATTGCTCTGGCTAGGATTTTCAGTACTATATTGAATAGGAGTGGTAAGAGTGGGCATCCTTGTCTTTTTCCCATTATGTTTTTCATTTGGTAAAAACTCAGCACGTACTAAGCATGGAGTGGGAGTAGTGAATACCCTTCAAAGCATTACAGACACTATGTTTCTCTTTAACTGGGTTTGCATTTCACTGGAGACTACACTGCTTTGCCTCCTGCTTTGAACTCTTACCAGCCAGATGTTTTCCTTGCTTGATGTATCCTCTTAAGAGTCCTGCCCATTGTCCATGATTGACAGCCTGGTTTCCTGGTTGAGTGCTTTATGTGAACATGAAAATTCATAGCATCCTTAAGGGAGAAAAGAAGCTGTGGTTGATGGGCAAAGAACAGATGACAATCAGTCTTTTCCCAAAATGAAAGCCGCCCTCTGGAGAGATGAGAGTAGGACCTGGGATATACACCCAGGGCTATTTCCAACACTAAAATGGGCTTTCTCGCCATTGTATATGTGTTGATCATCCTCCTCCTCCTCTTCTTTCTCCTCATGAACACAACTTGTTGAACATAAACCAAGGATCTGGCTCTATACCAGGTGCTTTTGCACATTACCATATTTAATCCTCATACGACTCCAAAGGAGCTACTCTTATCATCCATTAACAGATGAGGCAAATGTCTTAAAGGAAAGAAGTTAGTAAACAAGGAGTAAACAAGGCCGCAGCCTTTACAGTTTCTTTTCTCTTCCCTCAGTGTTTTAAGTGATAAGATGTTTGCCCATTAGAAGAGAAACTGTTGGATTGCATGGTGCCCGTTGCTGTCTGAGGTGCCTTTGAGGAACTTGGTGTGGAGATGGGAGGAGATCAGGGGAAGATTCTTTGATTTTCAGCTAGGGGATGGCCAGGCAGGTTATTTTCTGATTACATGCAACTAGAGGCATATTTACAGAGAAGACTCTGAATCGACTCTTTGAGCATCATCTCCTTGGAGTAGCCTGTTAGCTCTGATATACTCCTAGTTCTAATGAAACGAATAAAATTCCTACCTCTCCCTCCACCATTTCTTCCTTCTCTTCTCTCCAAATTTCCTCCCTCTCCCTCCCTGAAATATATGTAGAATACCCACCATCAATCATTGTTCTTGGTTATGAGGATACAGCAGTGAATGGAAACAGATGAAAGCCCCTTATGGGATGTTTCTTTTGGCGAATGGCGAACAAAGTGGAAACCTCAGGAGGGCAAGAAGCCCAGCACATGGTTATCCTGTGGACTGCAGTATTAGTGGGTAGTTTGTTAAACAATAATTATTTATATTAATCTGGGGGAGAAAACTTGTTCACATGTTTGTTTCTCCTTGCCTTCTTTCTGTGCCACCCATTTTACTGATTTTTTTTTTTTTTGAGACTGAGTTTCACTCTTGTCACCCAGGTTGGAGTGCAGTGGTGCAATCTCAGCTCACTGCAATCTCTGCCTCCCGGGTTTAAGGGATTCTCCTGCCTCAGACTCCCAAGTAGCTGGGATTACAGGGACATGCCACCATGCCCATCTAATTTTGTATTTTTAGTAGAGATGGGGTTTCTCTATGTTGGTCAGGCTGGTCCTGAACTTCCGACCTCAGATGATCCACCCGCCTCAGCCTCCCAAAGTGCTGGGATTACAGGCGTGAGCCACTGCGCCCAGCCTACTGATGTGTTTTTAAGGAAGAATCATGGAGTTATAGTTCTGAACTCTCATTTAGGTAAATGTTTCCAATTCATTTAAGGCTTATCAGCTTTTGTGTTTTGTCCTACTATAGATGGGCTTGTGGTTCTGTTTAAAAGATGGGTCATCATTATATATATAGCAACTTAATCCAGGTTTAGGAGTATCAGCAGATGTCTTCATGAAATCTGATTTTAAAAAATCAATTTCTTTGGTTGATTTGGGACGAGTGGACCCAGAAGCACGGTCATGGGCTATCATTTCAGTGCCTTTCAGAAAAATTACAAAGTGGGAAGTAAGCCTTGCTTGCTGAGGTTTAGGATGGATGGGTCTAATTTTGTTTTGCATTTATATTTAATGGCCTGGGTGCCTTTCCTGTGGGCTGGTGCACATTTAGCTAATGAATGACTTCTGAGAAGACCTTGTTGATAATATGGAGGGCACGGCCAGCCTCCTCATCTGGAAGCCCCAGAGAGAAACCTGGTGCAGTTGCCCAAAAGGCCACTGCAGGGCTCACCTGCAGAGCTGTTTTTGTGTTTCCCACGCACCTGGATTGTTAGTTTATAAAAATCAAAGGACCAAGGCAGAAGCCCTGGTGCTGACCCCAAGTTATTAAATCGGCTCCTCCGGCCATTTTTCTCAGCCACAGAGCTGCCCACTAGACATGGGCACTGACCCTGGGCTGTGGTGTGTGCCTTTCTCTGCTTGGGGCCGTCAGCCTTGCAGTTTGTAAAGCCGTCATTCAGTTGAATTCAGACTTGATTGTATGTTTCTCAAGTACAGTTTGTCGTTTTGCCCTGCTTTGCTGCCTGTATTGCGAGGACCTTTCTTGGCCAGCCTGGAGATATCTTCTGTTCTGGTGATAGATACTTGCTTTGGGTTTGTTAGCGTCCTCAGATGGTTTTGGGAAAGCAAATGTAGAATGATCTGGTTCTATGAGCTGGTGACTGAACCCACAATACCCAGAAAAGGTCTGCTTCTGGCACTGCCGAGTAAAAGGGAGGCCAGAGTTCTCTGCAGACTCCACATGTTCTTCTTACTGCCCTTTGTAGTGAATGGACGTCGACTTGGGTTTGTCCGTCTACACTCTTTGGGGAACCCCTTGAAACCTGGATTTGACTTGGAAATGAGGCATTTGGTTGTGGCTTCTGATCATACTATGTCTGTATTTTAAAAATTAAGAATAGCTTTTAATACTGGGTAACCAAATCATAGATGAGAGGAAGTTGAAGGAGTGATGGAAATAGAGGATTGCCATTTTGTAGCTCATTAATGCATTGACGGATCTGGGCATGAGACATCAACATTTGGTAATATCCTCCAGAAACAATAAGCTGTTGTCTGACCCTGACCATAGAATACTTTACCTCCAAGGAAGTAGTCTTATTAAAAACACATAGACCTGATCTGTTCCAAGTACCAGTTTATAGGAACTACAGAGGACGGGAAAACATGGTAAACAATGTTGTTAGGGATACCATCATCCTGTTCCAGACTGACCAAAAATCTGCTTTCTTTAACAAATAAATTCCAAGAAAGGAAAAAGTGATGGAATAGAAAAGTTTAGATGAAAGAATCTGAGACATATCCACCAAAGTCTGTACTCTCGGCTACTTGGGAGGCTGAAAAGGGAAGATTACTTGAGCACAGAAGTTCAATTCTAGCCTGGGCAACATAGCAAGACCCCATCGTTTAAAGAGAGAGAGAGAGAGACAGACAGACAGACAGACATACCAACTGATCTCCATATGTACCTTATTTAGATCCTAATTCAAATGAATTAACTAGTAAAAACTGGGCATTCAGAGATTTGAACCTTGACTGGAAATGGGGCAGAATTAGAGGAGTTCTTACATTTTTGTAGGTGCAATAATAACTTTGTGTTTTTATTTTAAAAGCACCTATCTTAAGTATTTATGGTTGGAAAGATATACTTGAGATTTGTTTCAAATAATATGGAAGAATGTGGGTGGCCATAAAACAGGGTTGGCCGTGTGCTCATTATCTGTGAGGCTGGGTGGCCAGTCCCCGGGAGTAGGACTTCTTTATTCTGTTTATCTTAATGTTTTTGGACATTTTCCATAATTGAAAATGAAAAAGGAGATATGGTAAGGTACTGCCAGAAAAGCTTTTATTGTTTTCCTAATATAAAAGCCACATGTGTTCATCGTAATAAATATAAGTAAAATAAATCCTGAGTTACTTTGAGTACCTTAATATATTTGTGTACGTATGCACATCAATTTTTAAAAAGTGAAGATGAATACTATTGTGCACTCTTATAATCTGCGTTTCCCGTTGGACTGTTTGAGTGTTGTCCTAAGCCATTAAATACTCTTCTAAAATCTTTAGAATCAGTGGTATAGAAATGTTTAATGCATATGCCTATACCCTGATTTTATCTATTTCCTTATTGTAACAATAACTGGTGCTTACTATTTTGGATATTATAATGAGTGCTGTGATGAAAATCCTCCTAACTTAATCTCTCACATATCCTTCTTTCCTTAAAATAAATTCCTGGCCGGGTGCTGTGGCTAACGCTTGTAATCCCAGTGCTTCGGGAGGCGAAGGCAGGAGGATTGTTTAAGGCCAGGAGTTGGAGACAAGCCTCAGCAACATAGCAGGAGCCTCTACAAAAAAAAAGAAAAAATTCCTTGGAGGCGCTGAGGCATTATTTACCTTCCCGCATTTTGGATAGCTTTTGCTTGCGTGCTTTGCTTAGGAAATGTTACTTTCTTTTGAGAGAATTGCTTTTTCCTTCCAGAACTGTAAGTTTCCTGAAGCCAGGCCACATATTTTCAGTATTCTTTGTGCTTCCTGAACTTGTCTAGATGTTCACAGACGTTCATACAGCTGTCTCTTCTTCCCTTCATCTTCAGAAGAAACAGTATTCCTTCTGGAGATTGACATTAAGATGCTATGCATATGACTTAGGTGTGGTTGGGTAGCATCTGTAGATGAAAATGAATAGTCAACATTTTCTTAAAGCTAAGAAAAAAAGAGCCCTACCCCCATGCTCTGACTTTTTTTTTGTATGAAGGTGACATTTACCTTGTAAGTATAGAATACTGAAAATATAGCTGGGCGCAGTGGCTCACGCCTGTAATTCTAGCCCTTTGGGAGGCTGAGGCAGGCGGATCACTTGAGGTTAGGAGTTCGAGACCAGCCTGGCCAAAATGGCAAAACCCCATCTCTACTAAAAATATTAAAAAAAAAAAAAATAGGTGTGGCAGTGCACGCCCAGCTACTCAGGAGACTGAGGCAGGAGAATCACTTGGATCTGGGAGGCAGAGGTTGCAGTGAGCTGAGATCTTACCAGTGTACTCCAGCCTGGGTGACAGAGGGAGACCCTGTCTCCAAAAAAAAGAAAAAAAAGAACATTGAAAATAAACTAGGAAAGAGATGATTTTTCAGTGCTTATATTCCATGATAAAAAGACCTTTTTTATAAAGTGCTGTCACCATTGTTTTAAATGCTTTGGTTTGGGTGGCTTGGGTGTGGCTGGGTGCTAGGGCTGTTTAGGTACCGCATAGAAACATGTATTTTGTGATCAGTGGGTGGGCTGCACTCTCCCATATCTGTATCGTGTTACTCTCTTTCTCTCTTCCTGGCGTTGTGAGACTGGATGGTCCCTGAAAGATTGATGTGGACTGGGTGGTTTGTGTTTCCAAATTCCACATGCCAAGTCCATCCATTTCTTATCTCTGTGGACAAGGGAAATTTACTAATTACGGAGTGAGATGTTTGGTTTGCCAGTTGGGTAGATAGGGGTTTTTGTACCTGTGGAAAACAGAAGTAGTAGTTCCATTTAAAAAATAATATGATGCAACCCCGGAGGCAGAGGTTGCAGTGAGCTGAGATTGCACCACTGCACTCTAGCCTGGCGACAGAGCGAGACTCCAGTTCAAAATAATCATAACATGATACAGAGATGAAATAGCTCATCTAGAATCACAGTGTTCATGGTGAGAGTAAGACTGCAACCAAATCTTGACTGACACAGTCAGGACCTTTTTCTAGCTTGTGTAAACCCACTCTGGCTGAGTTTTTAAAAGGCCTGAATGGAAAGACGTTAACTTTAGCTGTGTGTTTAAAAGCAAAGGTGTAGTATAGCCAGAACTGGGTTTGAGTCCTGGCTGTGTCACACCTAGGTTTGTCGTCTTTGGCAAATTATATTAATTGGTGCCTCAGTTTCCCCACTTGTAAAATTGTGGATAATACTAGGCTCTACCTCACAGGGTGTCTGTGAGGAGTAAATAAAATAATAAATGAACTAATACATATTTTTTAAACGATTGGAACAGCATCAGGTATGTAATAGTGGTTTTATACATTTTTATTGCTATCTTGGCTTTATTTGAAGTACGTTAAAGCATCCACTCAAGGCCAGGTGAGGTGGCTTATGCCTGTAATCCCAGCACTTTGGGAGACTGAGGTGGTGAATCATTTGGGGTTAGGAGTTTGAGACCAGCCTGGCCAACATGGTGAAACCCCTATCTCTAGTAAAAATAGAAAAATTCCCTGGGCATGGTGGCGCACGCCTGTAATTCCAGGTATTCAGGAGGCTGAGACAGGAGAATGCTTGAACCAAGGAGGCGGAGGTGGCAGTGAGCCAAAATTTCGCCATTGCACACCAGCCTGGGTGATAGAGTGAGACTCGGTCTCAAAAGAAAAAAAAAAAAGTCACACTCTAACACAGTGAATGCATATAGAAGACAGTCAGCAAATGCTTACTGAGTGGTCCATTTGATGATATATATAATATTTAATAGGATTCTTATAGATGAACTAGGATATCCTTTTCTTTCTGAGTTGACCATTTGTACCCTGTAGAAAGGAGCAGATGAGGCTTCCAAGTTTTTCCTTCTTCCTGCTCTATGAAACCAAATCCATTATGTACATAGCACCTACCCTAACAGAGACAATCACGATCACATTTGAATTATACAGTGCACCTACCGAGTTTCAGCAGATGTGTGAATATTAAGTTATTAATAACTAATTGGGTGCTAATTATGTGCCCTGGAGTTCTTGGAGCTGATAAAGAAGTGTCACCTACTGTGTCAGGCCTCTGTCTTTTCAACTTTGGAAAATCATTTTTGGCAGATGTTCCGAAGTTAACTTTGGAGCTTTAGGTTTTGAATATCACTTCTCACAAGTCTTCATTTCATTTTTTTATGCCTTGTGAAAACTTACTGTGAAACTGACGTGACTTCCCATAAGTAAAAATTCCATGTACCGTTTTCCAAAGAGGGGGTGGCCTGTATGTGATCCTAGTGTTTCATCTCTGGGAAGATGGGCAAGCTAAGTGAACTAAGATTAATCCCAGGGGAGAATTTAAAGCTGCTCAAGGGAATTCAGAAGTGATTCTAAAGGCCAGGGGGTTTTTGGTATATCTTGGGAGATACCTGGTTTTGAAGGGCTTTGAACTCGGGTCTTACCAGACTTAGCTCCATCACTAAAGATACGCATCTCCTATTTTTGCACACACCCCCTGCTGCGTCTCTTTTGTTCCATCTCTATCCCAAATAGGACTTGTTTGGCTTTTGTTAACTGGAAGAAATCATTGAGTTAGAAATCCTGGATACCAGGTTAGGATACCAGGAATGTGATCCTTGGTATCTAAGATTTATAGAATCCTGTTAAATTTAAAAGAAAGGTGTTAATGAGATAATCTTTGAAAGACTACACCCTCCCCTTTCTATCTCTAGTTGCTTATAAACTTTAGGTTGTTGGAACTTTTTGCCTCCTGCTCTGAACAGGCAACATACTCATTTGTCTTAAAGTCGAATCCAACAAGGAAAGAAGGCGTTGCTTTATGGTCGACATAACCCATTTGCTGCTGGAAAGTTGTTAGGACGTTAGAGCTGCCTGGTTGGCTTTGTCTTTTAAAATTAGCTTCATAAATGCACACAATTGAAGAGGCTCCTGATCTTGGATGTTGCTTTTTTTCCTCGCATAATAAGAACATTTAAAAAATCTAAGCATTTCCAACCCAGGGATAAAAATATAATATAAAAGGATATAGTATAAAAGGTACAGGGGAAAACTGAAGATGAAAGTAAACAAATAGAAGCCCAGGCTTAGCAAATATTGACAGCGATTAACACCTGTTTGTTACTGGTCAAATTGGCAAAAAACCCAGTGTTTGCCTTTCGCCGCAGAGAGTAAAAGCTCTCCCAGTTGGGTTGTGGTTAATAGCTTTGTCCACATCCCACATTCCTTTTCTATGCTATGTGTTTGCCTACCTGCTGTCTGAAACCCCTTCCTGGGTTTTCGCCTTACCTTATCCTTACAGGATAATATGAGTCCTGGTGGGATGCAGAGTCTGCCTGAGGTTCAGGTTTCCAGCCTCCCTTGCAGCTAGTGTGTGGGCATGTGACCCGGGCTCTACCAATCACATGCATCTGTCCCAGACTGGATCTGCTGCTAGTTTTGCAAACACAAAGACAGAAGAAAAGACATTTTGGCAGTTGCCATAATATCTTGTTGACAAGAATAGCAGTGGTGGTGGAGAAGCTGCATTGCCTTAACGGGGCTGATTCCTGAGCTCCATTATATAGCCCAGTGGTTGGCAAATTTTTTCTGTAAAGGGCATGAAAGTAGATGCTTTAGGCCCTATGGACCGTGCAATCTTTGTTGGAATTATTTGTCTCTGCTGTGGTATTGTGAAAGCAGCCATAGACAATATGTGAACAAATGAGCGTGGCTATGTTCCAGCAAAATTTTATGCACAAGAACAGGCAGTTGCCTGATTTGAATGTAGTTTTTCAATACCTGATCTCACCTAACCAGTGATCCTGGGAGCTGAGCTACCCAATACTTTCAGTAAATTCTGTTTCTTAGCTCAGGTTTATTTTTCTTGCCACTAGGGTATTCATTCCTACTTCCAGACTTCATGGTCTAACTTACTATGGGCAGAGGCCATAAAATCTTACCTGCTTTATACAGACACAAATAAGAGCTGCTCCATTCAGAAAAAATAGCTCTTTTGGATAAAATATGGCTCATTTTTATTCTCTGCAGTAGATCTTTTTTTTTTTTTTAGACGGAGTTTCGCTCTCGATACCCAGGCTGGAGTGCAATGGCGCGATCTCGGCTCACCGCAACCTCCGCCTCCTGGGTTCAGGCAATTCTCCTGCCTCAGCCTCCTGAGTAGCTGGGATTACAGGCACGCGCCACCGTGCCCAGCTAATTTTTTGTATTAGTAGAGACGGGGTTTCACCATGTTGACCAGGATGGTCTCGATCTCTTGACCTTGTGATCCACCCGCCTCGGCCTCCCAAAGTGCTGGGATTACAGGCTTGAGCCACCGCGCCCGGCCTTTTTTTTTTTTTTTAATGGGATCTCACTTTGTCACCCAGGCTGGAGTGCAGTGGCACAATCTTGGCTCACTGCAACCTCCACCTCTTGAACTCAAGAAATCCTCCCACCTCAGCCTCCCAAGTAACTGGGACCATGGGTCCCACCACGCTACCATGCTTGGCAAATTTTGTGTGTTTTTGGTAGAGATGAGGTTTTGCCATGTTGTCCAGGCTGGTCTTGAACTCCTGAGCTCAAGTGATACACCTGCCTTGACCTACCAAAGTGTTGGGATTGTAGACATGAGCCACCACTCCTGGCAGATCATCTAATTCTTAATTGAACTACCTCCTTTGTCCAAAACTCTTCTGAAATTTCACATCCAGAAATGCTTCCATTCAAAACCTTCTTCCCCTAGAGGAGTTCTTTGTACCCTTTACCCAGCCTCCCCCAATGATACATTCTATATAACTATAGTGTAATATCAAAACCAATAAATTGACATTATCAGTTCACAGACTTTAATTCAGATTTCCACAGTTTTACATACACTCATTTGTACTTACTCAGTGGTGTTTGTGGTGTGTATGTGTATGTATAGTTTTATGCATTTTTGTTGTATGTGTAGATTTGTATGACCACCATCACAATCTAGATACAGGACAGTTCTGTCACTGCAATGATCTCATATGCTACCCCTTGATGGCCACCCCCACATCCCTAACACCAATTACTAACCCATGGTTATTTCTAGAGTGTTATTATGTAAAGGAAATCATACAGCATATAACCTTTTGGTGCTGGCTTTCTTCACTCAGTGTAACTCACCAGATCCATCCAAATTGTTTGTTCCTTTTTTTGCTCAGCAGTATTCCATGGTAGGGATGTGGCGGTTTGTTTATACATTCATCTGTTGAAGGACATCTGGGCTTTTCCTAGTTTGGGGTTATTGCAAATACAACTGCTTATGAACATTTGTGTACATGGTTTTTGAGTGAACCTAAGTTTTCATTTCTCTGAGATAAATGCTCAAGGGTATAATTTCTAGGTCATACAGTAAGTACATATTTCATTTTATGGGAAACTACCAGACTATTCTCCTTTACTAGGCGCGTCACCACTGGGATTGGCAATGTTTGAACGCTCTTCCTATCTTTCATTTTACCCTCTTTCACACCATTATCTGGATTAATTTTTAAAGAAAACAGGAATTGCAGTTTTCTTACATGCCAGATATTATACTAAGCACCATACACATACTGCCTAATTTAAGCCTCATAACAACTCCCCAAAGGAGGGTCAATACTGTTGTTTCTCTAGAGAAGGAAACTGAGTCACATAGTGTGTACAGTTAATGAGCTGGATGATCCTGTCATTGTGCAGGTTCATCCAGATCATTAAGAGTTAGCAATTCAAACTCTGACCTTGGAGCTGGTGCTGCTTTTCTGAAACATCACTGAATGTTTGATGCCCTTGATGCCTTGAGATGTCCCCTTACAAAGTATCCTGGTTGTAACTGTGGACTGTGAGGCTCATGATGGCTTGCCCACCTATTGAAATTCCCTTGTACCCATCCATGAATCCTCTGCCATCTTGGGTTTTATTTCTCTATTTTGCTTTTGAGATGTCTGAAGCCCAAGACATGCTGCAACTTCATGATAAGGAGGGGGTTCATGTTTGATTAAACTGGTGCTATGCATTGTCACCGGAGAAAAGCCTAACAGTGAAATTAGAAAAGGAAGCTACTGCAGTGTGTTGGGGACCACCCTGGGGATGAAGACACTCTGAGATGAAAATAACATATTTGTAGATTTGTTAGCATAGTTGTACATTGGTTACCCAGGCAATCCTTGTTTCATTCATAAGGTCTCATAACTGCATCTTAGCTGGACTTAGCAGCACCTAACTGCTGCGGATTCCCTGGCATCCCTCCAGGACCCTGTTCTTTCCTTCCTTGAATGCCTGCCTGTGTTTCACACATAGGCACCAAGGATCCAGGTGGAAGACACTTAGCCTGCCCCTATCAGAGTACACATGGTCACCTGAGGGGAAATGAAAACTGGACAGCAAAAGAGAGGTTTCCTTCTGGAATTACTCATCTTGAAATACCTCAGTTCCTCTGTCCTGAGACAAAGGCATTTCATTTTTGTTAGCAGCTAAATTCAGGGTGTTTGAGGGGGGTGACCCCAGGCCGGTGCACCAAGGGAACGTCTAATACCTGCATCTCCCAGGTTTTCTGCTGCAGAACACACCCTGATTTGGCTGCCATCTGTAATACACTCAAAGAGAGGGGGCAGACATTTTCCTATTAGGTTCTATTACCTTGTATTGGAAGAATAATGGCATATTGCTTGAATGTTTCCCAAGAGAATGTTTTCGTGTGCTCCTGGTATGTTTCAAACTCCAAATAAGAAAAGTAATGATGGTTGGGGGTGCTGGTGAGGGAATCTCCAATTTAAAGATTCTGATGTTTGTTGAAGCAATTATTTATTTACCTGAAAAATAAAGAATGCCTTTTCCTTGAGCTTCTCAGGAAATCCAAAAGTTGAGAAGCAAACAGACGTTTCATACAGTATAGCAGTGTCAAAGAACACTCATATGTGAGTTTATTACCAGGATTAAAAAACCTAGTGTTAGCTTTAGGCTTGTCTAAGTTTGTTTTTTATTGTTAGAAGACTATGCTTGAGACTGGGTAATTTATTTTTCCCTCCCTCTTTCCCTCCATATGTCCATTCCTTATTCCTCCCTTCCTTCCTTCCTCCATTCCCCCCTCCTCCCTTCTTCCCTACTTCCCTTCCTCGCTCCTTTCCCTCCCTCCTTCCTTTTTCTGTTTACTTTTAAGAGATGAAGTCTCATAATACTGCTTAGGCTGGTCCTGAACTCCTGGGCTCAAGTGATCCTCCCACTTCAGCCTCCCAAAATACTCAGGATTACAGGCATGAGCCACTGTGCCTGGCTTGGGTAATTTATAAACAGTAGAAATTTATTTCTCCCAGTTCTAGAGGCTGGGAAGTCCAAGATTTTGGCGTCAGAAGGTTTGGCTGTCTGGTGAGGGTTTTTCTCTGCTTCCAAGACAGCACCTTATTGGTGCATCCTCTGTAAGGCAGATATACTGTGTCCTCTCATGCAGAAGGTGGAAGGATGAGGGAACCAAACACCATCTGAAGACTCTTTTATAAAAGAGTGTTAATCTCATTAACTAGGGAGGAGCCCTCATGGCCTAATTTCCTCATAAACATCCCACCTTTTAATTTTACCACATTGGCAACAGTTACATTTTGGAGGAGACATGTAGGGTTCAGATCACATCAGGGCTCAATCAGAGTAATATAACAACTAGGATTTATCGTGTTCAGTATAGTGCAAGGCACTTCGCTTATATTAATTTACTGGCTCCTCTTAGAAATAGGTTGTCCTATTGTACAGATGCACAGACTGACACTTAAAATTTTAATTGTTTGCTGAAGATCATGTGGCTGATGTCAGGGCTTGAAATTGGTAGAACCTTGGTTTGGGGTTTGAACCCTGCTTTTATGTCCCTGAACTCATCATTATTTCAACAGGTTTGCTATGATCTGCTCATCAAAGGCAGACGGTGAAGAACACCTTTTACAGATGGTAGCCTGAAGGTCCTAATAAACATGGCACTGGCTTTTACTACTAAACTTAACAAGGGGAATCTCTGGTTTCTCTCAATTTCTCCTTGTCCTTAATTGTCCCATCTTTTCTTCCCAGAAGGAAAAATAAAACCCATAAGCACCAGGGATTAAAATGCCTGGTACTTTCCCCTCCCCGCCCCCTCTCCCCGTACAAATGCAATGATCCCTATTGAATCTGTGAAAACCAGAGCTGTACATGGCTGCTGAGAAATGATCTTTTAATACATAAGGGTTACAAAACCAAATCAAGGAAGTCAAGGGTGGGGGCTTCATGTACCATAATCCTCAAAATGTTGAATGTCAGCGAGGTATTCCTGAATCAACCATGGCCACTCACCCAGGAACACCAGTGGGAATGTGTAATACAAGATTTTTGTGGAATGAGACTCATGTTCAAAGAACACAGTGGCAAGTTCTGCACAAAACTGTTGAGAAGCAGCCAAAAAAGAGCTCATGAGAGATTGAGCCCTGGCCAGGAGAAGGGAAATTTGGCACCTGATTTTATTAGGATGCAATAGTTATCCAACCATTGGATGTGCCTGCGGTTTTCACAAGGAAGACCGTAGATCTCAGGGTGATAACTAAGAGAGAAGTTTTGTGTTTGAGCCTGTGTGTTTCTAACCAGCAGTGCTTTTTTCCGTAGAATAAATGTTTCTTGACACTAGTGTGAAAATTTAATCAAGTAAACATTTCCTCATCAAACACACAGTGAAGTTTTATCCTAAAATTTATTAGTGTGATCATTTTCATTTTTAAATGTAATCATTTTCAAACCCTTATAATTGTTGAACTCTTGATTTGCAAATGAGGTTTTTGGTGAAATGTGTGCATTTGAGGGTCTTTTACCTCTGTTTCGCTTTATAGCGTGCTTTTCTTGTTTACTTTATGTTGTAAACTAATTTTTACTACCAATAAAAGTTTTAGGAATCCTATTTACATCTGAACAATGATTCAGCAATTTGAACCTATATTTTTTCCATGGAGTTGTCTAGTAAAAAGTTTATATGACTCTGCTGACTCTAATGGCTCCAATAAATTACACATTTATCTGTGTGTATGTTTATATTTCTTTGCTCATTGCCTACACTTTTAGAACCCTATTCATCAACCTCAATTACACGGTGTATTTGGACACTTGGTTTCTCTCTCTCTTTTTTTTTAAGGAATAACATAATTTCTATATACTACCAGATGGGTGTGTTGGCTGTAAGATAAAAATCCCAAAATACTTAAGAGACCATCTGGTATCTTGGTAGGGTTTAGTTGATTAAGTTCTTGTGTGTTGATTTCAGTCTCAGCAGAGGTAATCTTACCTCCTTTGGATCTCTACTTAAAAAAAAGTCATTTACATTTTGTCCCATTGTTAATAATCTTTTTTTGTTTTTAGAAGTTTCGCAAGAAACTACTGGTGATAGCAGCCGTTGATTGATATGCTCACACAGTTGCCATTGGATTAGTGGTAGTTTATCCTGCACAGGCCTGATGAGGCCAGAGGACTGGGCTTAGTTCGTGAGATACAGATTTCTTTAGGTGATGATGATGGGTCCATGTGGGAATTAACCTGGATTCACTGGCATTGAGCTTGAAGCCAAGCAGTTTCCATGCACTATGTTGGAGGTTTTCTGGCTGTTACTTTGTAGGCCACTACTGAATACTGCACCTCTGATGTATCTTGGAGAGTGTCAGGAGCTTTATATATAGTGATCAGTGTAAGTCGTATAAGAATCAAATAAATAACCAGGTATGATCGCTCACACCTGTCATCCAAGCACTTTGGGAGGCTGAGGCAGGTGGATCACTTGAAGTCAGGAGTTTGAGATCAGCCTGGTCAACCTGGCGAAACCCCATCTCTACTAAAAATACAAAACTTAGCCAGGCGTAGTGACTCATACCTGTAGTCCCAGTTACTCGCAGGCTAAGGCAGGAGAATCACTTGAACTGGGAGGCTGAAGTTGTAGCGAGCAGAGATCGCACCACTGCACTCCAGCCTGGGCTATACAGAGAGAGACTCCATCTCAAAAAATACTTAAAAAAAAAAAAAAAGAATAAAATAAATAGCACTCTAGTCCTCATTCTGCAGATGCGGAGTGTGTTAGCCATTGGCAGGGCTCATCTTCAAGTCTACCTCTGCCTGAGTCTGAAATTAGAATGTCCTTTATGGTGCAGTCTGTGTTCCCTGAGAGACAGGACACTTGCTGAGCTCTTACTTTGGGCCATGGACTGTGCAGGGGTTAAAGATATTCAGTGGAACAAATGTTCCCCTTCTCTGCCCTTCTAGAATGTTGTTCCTCTAGTTATAATATTTTAAGTATTGTTAATGTTTCTTCTCATTTATATTTGATACATCTCAGGCTCCTCACTTTATAACAGTGTATGATTTTCATTCTAATACTTCTAAACGGATTCTCAGCCTTAGAGCTAGTGGTATTTTGGGGCATGAGAATTCCACATTGCTGGGGCTCTTCTGTGCATCGTAGGATGTGTGGTGGTATCTCAATAATATCCCTGGTCTCTGCTCACTAGATGCCGCTAGGCGGGGGATTCTCCCCTAATAGAGAAGCATTCTTCTAATGTAACTGCCAGCTGTTTGTCACTGGATGAAGGGTCAGAAGCCTGTTTTGCAGCTGCAGAATCTTCCTATCAGAGTGCTATGGAGTGGAGATTTACACTACAACCACCAGCTATCATGGGGGTAGAAAGTATGCCAAACCACAAATTTGTATTCATTGCAGAACATTTTATAAGTACAGGTAAGATAAGGGAAAAGTAATTTTTGTAAAAGTACTTATAAGAAAAAAAAAGACAGTTTAAAAAACCATCTCAGCTGGGATCACTCCTGTCATCCCAGCACTTTGGGAGGCCGAGGAGGGCAGGTCACGAGGTCAAGAGATCGAGACCATCCTGGCCAACATGGTGAAACCTTGTCTCTACTAAAAATAGAAAAATTAGCTGGATGTGGTGGTGCATGTTGGTTGTCCCAGCTACTTGGGAGACTGAAGCAGGAGAATCACTTGAACCTGGGAGGTAGAGGTTGCACTCAGCCTGGGCGTCAGAGCGAGACTCCATCTCAAAAAAAAAAAAAAAAAAATCATCTCACAATTTAGAGATGAATGTGACTTGATGTCACTACATCTACATCCCGATACTTTTTTCCTATACATACTACGCATAAGAAAGACGTGTTGTACATCCAGGGATAGTCAAGACACCCTGTCTGTGATCGATGTTGTGCAGTCTACTTTTTCATCTTACATTGTGAACATTTCCCCAGTTCTTTAAATTCCCTTTTTTTATTCAGCATGGTTCCTAATGAGCGGTGTATTTGTCCCCTATTCCTTGTCATTTTTAGCCGCTGCTATAGTGATCCTCAACAAATGGACCGGTGTCTACTTCTCTGTCATTTTAATGTTGGACATTTTGTTTGTTTTCTTTTTCTTTTGTCCTAAATAATGCTTTTAGTTCCTCACGTGTTTATATACATGAGATTATGTGCCAGGCACCCCTGTTTCAGGTACCTTGGACAGAACAGTGAACAGGGTCAATCCCTGCCCTCATGGGTCTTAAATAGTCCAGCTGCATATGTGTAGCTAAATCATTGCATGTGTCTTTGTTTCGTTGGGATTTGTCATGCCCTGCCATTTTCTCGTTTCTGTTGTCCCCTACCCTTTCAACTTTTTTTGCTCATCAGGGCAACCTCTTCCTGTATACGGGGCTAGCCTCTCTGAAAGGGAATCTCTAGAATCTGCTTGCCTGTGAGATTAGAATTAACCTTGGCCCAAACTGTTCCCAGTTACCTAGTGAAATCAGCATGAGTCAGAATCTACTAGGAAACAGCATGTGTGCGGGTTGTTGAGTGGGGGCAACTGTAAGGGAACAGGTAAGGCTAATTAAGGTATGTAATCTGTTAGGTGTCTTTCTTGTCCTGTTTTTCATGGATGGCTCCAGGGGAAGCCCAGTGCCACAACTGAAGGCATAGAGGGAACATGAGGTACATGCCCTTTCTGGGCACTTTGACCTTGGCAAATTACCTAATCTCTTCGGACCTCAGTTTACTCTTGTGCCTTACAGTGTTGTGGTGAGAAATGAATCATATACGCGAATAGCATTTACCATGGAGTCTGGGATGTGGGAGTCATTCAAGAGAATGGGGCTTACCCGCCCCCCTGCATCGATATGCTAGATAATTGACATGCCTTCTCAAGTCTTCATAGCATATTTAGGAGACATAGGTGGAATTTTGTTAGTTTTGAGGCTCTTTTTTTTTTTTTTGAGACGGAATCTCACTCTGTCACCCAGGCTGGAGTGCAGTGGTGTGATGTTTGCTCACTGCAACCTCCAACTCTCGGGTTCAAACGATTCTGCTGCCTCAGCCTCCCAAGTAGCTGGGACTGCAGGCGGGTGCCACCACACCTGGCTAATTAACTGTTTTTGTATTTTTAGTAGAGACTGGGTTTCACCGTGTTAGCCAGGATGGTCTCGATCTCCTGACCTCGTGATCCGCCCACCTCAGCCTCCCAGAGTGCTGGGATTACAGTGATGAGCCACCGCACCCGGCCACTTTGAGGCTCTAATGTTAGGTGAATGTATATTTATAAAGTTCTTTTGTGTGTGTGTGACAGGGTCTCACTTATCGCCCAGGCTGGATACAGTGGTGCAGTCTCAGCTGACTGCAACCTCCACCTCCCAGGCTCAAGTAATTCTCATGCCTCAGCCTCTCCAGCAGCTGGGACTACAGGTGTGCGCCACCACGCTAAGCTAATTTTTTATATTTTTAGTAGAGACGAGGTTTTACCATGTTGTCCACGCTGGTCTGAAACTCCTGAGTTCAGGCAATACTCCCACCTCGGCCTCCCAAAGTGGTGGGATTACAGTTGAGCCACCACACTTGGACTATAGTACCATTCTATGCTGAATTCTTGTATGCAGCCCGGGGCTTCATGGGTTGATCTTCCATGCTGCTGACGAAGGAAGGCTTACCTGCACTTTCTTACCAGCTTATTGAGGTGTGGGGCAGGAATCCTGGTGGCTAGAGACAGTCGAGTTGCTGAGGCCCCTGCCAGGTCGTCCAGAGTTGTACAAGGGCACAGCACTGCCTCTCAATGACAGGAAATAGATATGATCTCCTCTCTCTTCTTTGTCCTTATTTCATCACTGATTATTGTCTTCCCAACATTTAACCATATTTGTGAGTTAACATTTTTTACTTATTTGTTGACCTGTTCGTGATATTCATTTATCCTGTAGATTGAGGTAAGATCTTCAGGGAATGTTACCAGTTTTATTTATTCTTGTGTCATATGGTCCCAGAACAGTGCCTGGCACATAGTAGGTATTTAGAAATATGGACTAAATGATTATTATAATTGACATATCTCAGTCAAGAAGGAGTGGCAGTTATACTCAGTTGTTTTTCTTGAAGATACGTATCTTCAAGTTACTTGTGCTAATGGATGGATGCACATTTTGGCTGTTTTACTTTTTATTTTTTTTAGAAACAAGATCTGACTTTGTCACCCAGGCTGGAATGTGGTGGTACAATCGTGGCTCGCCACAGCCTCAAACTCCAGGGCTCAAGTGATCCTCCTGCCTCAGCCTCCCCTGCAGCTGGGACAACAGGCATGTACCACTATGCCTGGCTAATTTTTAAATTTTTTTTGTAGATACAGGATCTCCCTATGTTGCCCAGGCTGGTCTTGAACTCCTGGTCTCAAGCCATTCTCCTGACTTGGCCAACCAATTGTGAAACTGTGCCTGGCATGCTTAACTCTTAAGTGTAAATGTAATTTCTTTCATAAAAGAGTCAGAGACCAGACTCAGTGGTTCATACCTGTAATCCTAGCACTTCGTGGGAAGCTGAGGTGGGAAGATTGCTTGAGGCCAGGAGTTTGATACCAACTTGGGCAATATAGCAAGACCCTCCCCCCATATCTCTACAGAAAATAAAATGAAAAAATAACCTGGGCATAGTGGTGAGCTCCTGTAGTCCTACTTCTCAGGAGGCTGAGGAGGGAGGATCAGTTGAGCTCAGAAGTTTGAGGCTGAAGTGAGCGATGATTGCACCATTGTACTCCGGCCTGGGCAACAGAGTCAGACCCAGTCTCTTAAAAAAAAAAAATAAGAAAAACAAGAAAGGGCTTCTTTACTTCTGAGTGTGTGAGCATCCCTCATTTGATGTAGAAGGTGAGGTGACAGAGAAGTGGCCTTTCAGGGATTAGCAGAGTTGGAAGGGAAATGCTTCTATAGCCCCCAATTTACATGTGAATAGTTAAAAACTGACAGTGTCATAAAATAAGCCCTAACTAGGAATGCATTTTAAAGGAATACTCTTGTGATGAGCAGATTTCCACAGTAAAGAAGAGACACAGTCTGAGTTACCAGTGCCAATTACTGGGCACCACTGCCAATCGTTCCCCTTTGGCAACATCATTTTTAAAACTAACTTTTAGGAATTTCTTGTCCAAGTATATTCTTGGTTCGGCCTTCTAACAGTGTATTTACCTGATTACATTTGATGGGTCTGTTGGGATTCTGGAATGTCAATTTTACTTTTTAGAAGACAGGTTGCCTGGGTCATGTCCAACAGTGTACAAAGATTCAAGATACTTTCCTTCGTTTCTTGTTCTTTGCTTTCTGGACTCACATCCTTTATTTGTTTTTAATTTGGTGCCACTATAAAAAATGTTTTTACTTATTTCCCAGATATTTACTTCCAGTTATATGCCAGGCCCCCTTGTTTCAGGCACCCAGGATAAAGTGGTGAACAAATCCCTGCCTGCACAGAGCTGATACTCTAGAAACTGTGTAGGGGAGGAAAGATTCCCTTACTCATCAAAAAGTTCATGGCTGAGGCCCCCATAACAGATTAACAAGAGAAAAGCAAACACATTTACTGAATATAAGTTTTCACTTTTGAGATGGAGTCTTACTCTATCACCCAGGCTGGAGAGCATTGGCACCGTGTCGGCTCACTGCAACCTCTGTCTCTTGGGTTCAAGCAATTCTGCCTCAGTCTCCCGAATAGCTGGGATTACAGGTGCTCACCACCACTCCCTAATTTTTGTATTTTTAATAGAGATGGGTTTTCACCATGTTGGCCAGCCTGGTCTTGAATTCCTGACCTCAGGTAATCTGCCTGCCTCAGCCTCCCAAAGTGCTGGGATTATAGGCGTGAGCCAGCGTACCTGGTCCTGAATATAAATTTTACGTGACACAGTAGCTTTTAGAAATAAAGACCCAAAGCAACGGGGAAAACTGTATTTTTATGGACATTGGTGCCAAAGTGTGATTGGAGGACAAAGGGGTATTATTGTCTACTGTGGGGGTCGGGAAACACAACAAGGCCTGTTTTGTTCAATTTCTTCTTGATGTCTCTGTATCTTCAGAGATGAGGATGCTCTGGGGATAGAGAGGACACCTCTAGAATGAGGGTCTGACTATGACAAACTTTCGGGGAAGGTCAGTTAGGTTTTGTAACCAGTTTCAGGGAAGAAGGGATGAGAGACGACCAGAGAGACCTTCCTGGTTCTGCTGTTCTTCCAAATGCCAAGGTGCCCCATTTTGAGGCCAGGAGTTTGATACTAGCTTGGGCAACATAGCAAGAGCCCCCATCTCTACACAAAATAAAATTTAAAAATAAGCTTATTTTTTAAATTTTTTAAAGCTGGGCATGCTGGTGAGCGCCTGTAGTCCCACTAGGTGTTCTCAACTCTGGCACATGCTTGTGGCTAAATTCCTGTCGATGCCTTTGATTTGTCTTCTTGGGATTCATTGTGCCCTGCTGTCTCCTATACGTGCAGTCCCTCAAGTCTCCAACTTTCTTTGCTCAAACTGAAATCAATTGATTATAAATGAAAGAATCAGGAGGCTTTAAAGCAGTTATTTACAATTGAGCATTTGGAGTTCCCACCCTTAAAAAGTGTTGTTCCCAAGACTGCTGAGTGCTGCCGAAGCTGGTTCTCTTTGTCCTTACATTGATCCATAGCGGGCATCAGTGGGGACGATGCTTTGTACTTTGCTTGTCAAACAGAAGGCTGCTAAGCAGCTGTGGCAGTGTGACCCTGGCTGTGCTGCTGTGGGTGCCAAGTGTGCATGTGGACAGTGGTTATGGTGCTTCCCTACACACTGGGCGCCTACCCTGTGGACAGACACACTCCATGAAAATGTTTGGGAGATCCGAGAGCTCTAGGCCATGGGATGAGATGGGAAGGACCTTCCATGTTTGGATTGAATCTGCATGCACTGTTCATCTCGAATCAGGTCATTCTTCAAACACGTATTTGGCGATTTGATCAGCTTGTATCAGGGGTTGCGAAAGCTGCCAGAATGGGAATGTCCTGGCCTGATCCAAGCAGGCACCAGTGCCTGTGGATTCACTGCAGCTGGACATTATGAATTCAGATGTCCCTGATGAGACGATGTCTAGGACAGTGGCTAGGTGAGGTCTCAGGACCTCAGATACAAGGTTAGAGGAGGCAACGTGCAGTCACGACGGAGAGCTTGGTTGGTCCCACAGCCAGGTGGCTACAGGTTCAAATACGAGCTCTGCCCTCAACTATTTTTTGTGACCTTGAGAAAGTTAGATAACACTTTGAGCTTCTTTTTCTATCTTTAAAATAGGAATCTAATGTCTAACTTAGTTCCCTGGTTTTTATTCTCCCCACCTCATCCGTATCACACTTTTATTTTCAAGTCTTGTTTTCTTTCTGTCATTTATTCCTGAGATAAGGATATGTTTGTTTTGTTGTTTATTTTCCCAGCTAGGATACACGTTCTTTGTGAGTCAGGGATTTGATTAGTCTTGTTCACTGCTCTGTCTCCGCACCCAGCACGTACTAGGTGAAGTATTTATAGAATGAAAGGATGAATTTGCTGGACACTCAGGGCCATGATCTAATGCTCCCAGGTCCATAATTTTTGGCCAAAGCCAGAAAAAGACCGTTTTCAAGTAGAAACGGTACATGCCTGCAAAAATTGGATACATTATAGATCTGGCCACCATGCCCTTGGAAACTCACTTCTGAATCTGTGTTCAGATCAGGAATGTCGCATTGGTTCTCATGGCTTGCCTTGAAGGACGTCTTTGGAAATTTTTGCTGATAGCTTTCTACCTAGGAGCATGAGCTCTGCTGTGTTTCCTCTGCCTCTGCCCCTATTCCCTGTTCCCCTTTTTGGACAGTGCCCAAGACCTAGCAGACACATCTTAGGGACCCTCCAGCCCAAAAGCCTTTGCTAATCCCTGCTTTTAAGGGTCTTTTGCCATGACCTGATGAACATCAGACAGGGTGCTGATGGTTTTATTCTTGTAGCTCCAAAGCTGTCAGCCTGAATAGATGTTCTCAGGGCTTCATATAGGCATATACAATGTATGTTTTCTTTTCATCGACAAAGGCGCTGATTGTGCAAGTCCAAACAGTGCTGCTCAGTTGAGGATTTTCTTGTTCAATTTTCGGGAGCTCTTGACGGACTGCATTCTGCTTCACTGGAGAAGAAGATAGTTTGATGAGGCTGTGTACGCTTCTTAAAAGTGAAAAAGCCTTTGCAGATTTGTCCAGACAGTGGGATGTAGCAGGAAAGAGAGTCAGAAGAGAAGGTAGGGGTCTGGGTCCTGATTTTGAGTGTTCATTTCCCAAAAAAAAAAGCTTAGGAAGATAAACGCTTTATTGTTAACCTTTGAGTGTCATGTTCCTTCTTTGTCTGAAGAGTGTATCACATTCCATGTGGCATACCAGTAGATTGCATTTTGAATGTCATTGATGATTAATGAGTAGAGACTGCTTAGAACATTGCATGGAGAAGGATTCTGAAGTCATGGCTGGGTGCAGTGGGAAAGTGTCAGGATACACTGATTATTACTTTTGGTAACCTATTTACCTAAACCAAATCATACTAGTTTTAAAATTCCTGGATGAGGCCAGTCGTGGTGGCTCATGCCTGTAATCCCAGCACTTTGGGAGGCCGAGGGGGGTGGATCACCTGAAGTCGGGAGTTTGAGACCAGCCTGACTAACGTGGAGAAACTCCGTCTCTGCTAAAAAAAATACAAAAATTAGCCGGGCATGGTGGCTCATGCCTGTAATCCCAGCTACTCGGGAGGCTGAGGCAAGAGGATTGCTTTAACCCGGGAGGCAGAGGTTGCGGTAAGCTAAGATCACGCCATTGCACTCCAGCCTGGGCAACAAGAGCAAAACTCCATCTCAAAAAATAATAAATAAATAAATTAAATAAATAAATAAATTTCCTGGATGTGATATACAGTTTCCTCTAAAAATAAATTTATTTAATTAGAAGAAATGAATGCATTTTTTTAAAATAAGGAAAACTGAGTTTTTCAGGGAGCATGTGGATATAGTGGAAACTTTGAGCATGCTATATGAGAAAGCATGAAATTATGGAGACGCTAAGAAGATGAATGTTTACTTGCCTGACAGAATTGTTCTGGGGGTTCAATGCAGGTGGCAGCTTGTTGTTGTGACTTCTAAAGGCAGTACAGAAGTATTACATTGTTGTTAAACTTCTTTTTTAACCAGGAGGTAAACTTTGAACCCAAAGTCACCCAAAGCCCTCTCTGAACAAGAGAATAGAATACTGGTCAAGAGTGTGGACGCTGAGGCTGGACTGTCTGGGTTTGAGTCCCCTTGTCTCTGTTCACATAATTAGCAAGTGATAAATGCATTTAACTTCCCTAAGCCTCAGTTTCTCATTGGTGAAAACAAGGACAATATCTCATGGTGTTGGTATCAGGATTAAAGGGCCATTTCAGAGGAAGCTTCTAGAGCAGCACCTGGTTCAGTATAACGCAGTGGCCACATGTTGACAATGATAATGACATTTGGATATTTAAAAAAACTGGCTGGGTGTGATGGCTCATGCCTGTAATCTCAGCACTTTGGGAGGCCGAGGTGGGCTGATCACCTGAGGTCAGGAGTTCAAGACCAGCCTGGCCAACATGGTAAAACACTGTCTCTACTAAAAATATAAAAATTAGCTGGGTATGGTGATGCATACCTGTAATCCCAGCTACTCAGGAGGCTGAGGCATGAGAATCGCTTGAACCTGGGAGGCAGAGGTTGCAGTGAGCCTGGATTACGCCAGTTGCTCTCCAGCCTGGGCCATAGAGTGAGACTCTGTCTGAAAAAACAAACAAACAAAACCTTATACAATTTAATACATTAAACAGGTTTGGACACTTTTTTCCTCTCATTTTAAAATCTTTTTTGTTTTCTTTAAGAGATATTCTTGCTCCGTTGTCCAGGCTGAGTGCAGTGGCATGATCCTAGCCCAATGCAGCCTCGAACTCCTGGGCTCAAGCGATCCTCTCAGCTCAGCCTCCTGAGTACCTAGGACTAGAAGTACATGCCACTAGGCCAGGCTCCCCTCATTTAAAAAAAAAATGGATGGTTGGCCTTAAAGATTGCTGAGATTACTCATCATATTATTTTTATAAAAGTTTCCTTTTTAAAATTTTTAAGCGAGAAGTGATTTCCGAGTGGAGGAGTAGCAAAGCTTGACTATGGTGAATATCTTGTTTCTCCTTTAGTGTCTATATGCCCTTTTTTATGCTGTGTGTATCGTATTTATCTGGCTTCCTAGGCAGTTTAGAATATGTAAAGCATTTATGCAACTGAATATTTTTTAGAATTACAGCATCTTTGGTAAATGACTCTACCTAGGTTGAGACATTTTATCAATGTTACAAATACCAAAAAACACTAGAAATTAAAGAATAAATTTATTTTATTTTTGTTTATAAATCCTATTCCTTTTATTTTTACCTTGGATAAAGAGCTTTGTTTGTTTCTTAATCACTTGTCTTTTCTTTGTTGTGAGTAAAGAGGAGATACCGATTTGTGTGTAGATATTAGCATTCTTACATAACGAACTCAGCCCTATACACATAAAATGCTAGCAATAGCCGGGGACAGTAGCTCACGCCTATAATCCCAGTACTTTCGGATTACACCTGAGGCAGGTGGATCACCTGAGGTCGAGAGTTCGGGACCAGCCTGACCAACATGGAGAAACCTCATCTCTACTAAAAATACAAAATTAGCCAGCCGTGGTGGCGCACGCTTGTAATCCCAGCTACTTGGGAGACTGAGCCAGGAGAATCGCTTGAACCTAGGAGGCAGAGGTTGCGGTGAGGTGAGATTGTGCCATTGCACTCCAGCCTGGGAAACAAGAGCAAAACTCTGTCTCAAAAAAAAAAAAAAAAAAAAAAAAATGCCAGTACCTACTAGCTGGTGTTGATATGTGATTGTGGCTAAGAGAATAATGATTGTGGTTTACAAATACTCACCTGTCAAGAAACACTACCACCAGCCAATCCCTTACTGTTTCTTTTCAGATATTAATAATTTAAATTGTAATAAGCACCAGGCTTAATGCCTCATCAAGTATTCTTTTCTTTCCTTATTATTATACACGTCGGTGTAGCTAGCCTATTGACTAGCTCTGGTTAGCACACCAACAAATACAAACCAAGACTATACTTACCCTCTAGGTTCTGGGTTTATAGTTAATTAACCCAAGTTCTCCCAAAGACCAGATTTCTTCTTATCTTGGAAGAGGTTAGAAGGTAACAGTCTTTAAAAATATGTCCCCAAAATCTTTTTTCAAACGAAGTTTCATTCTCCTCCCATTGACTGTGAGCTAGATTTAGTGTCTCATTTCTGACAAACATAATAAGGTGGAAGTGATAGTGACTTTAGAGACGAGATCTCTAGAGAGACTTGCACTCTTGGATCACTCACTTTGGGGAAAGCCACCTACCATGTTGTGAGGACACTCAAGCACCCCCATGGAGAGGCCTGTATTGTGAGGAATGGAGGCCTCCTACCCATAGCCGTGGGAGTGAACCTGGAATTGGATCCTCTGTCCCAGATTAGATATTCAGCTGACTGCAGCACAGCCAACACTTGAGGGTAACCTCATGAGAGGACCTCAGCCAGAACCAGCCCAGCTAAACTGCTCTTACATCCCTGCCCCACAGAATCTATGAGATGATAAATGTTTGTTGTTAGAAGCCATTATGTTGTGGGATAATTTGTTACACAGTAATAGATCACTAATGCAAGATAATGGTGGGGGTCAGATACACGGGAACATACAATCATCACTGAATCCATAAGAAGATTACTGTCCTTGGCATGCCCTTGAAATGGCATCCAATGATGGTGGGGACCTGGGTAAGGCCTTTCTAGGGGCGGAAAAGGGAATGTTTTGGGGTCACATTTGGTACTTAGCATGAACAAGGAAGATCTGTTCCAGTAGCATTTTAAAAAGGCCTCCCAACTAGGACTTACTGATGGTGATGGTGCATATGTCTGCCAGTCCTCAGGAATGCAGGTGAACATGGGAGTGCAGGACAGATGCAGAGCACACACATACGCTTCTGATAAAGGTTCAAGTCGAGCAGCTTCCCATATGACTCATTTATTTAATTTTCACAACTATTGAAAAGAGCAAGCCAGGTGTGGTGGCTCACACCTGTGATCCCAGCACTTTGAAAGGCTGAGGTGGGCAGATCACTTGAGCCCAGGAGTTTGAGACCAGACTGGGCAACATGGCGAAACGCTGTCTCTACCAAAAATACAAAAATTAGCCAGTCTCATAACCCAGTCTCGAAATAAGCAAAAAATAAAATTAAAAAAGAGCAAGGACGTTGGCATCCCACTCATGTTTGGGTATGGAATCTGGCTTTGCCACTTATAAGATTATAAGCTCCATGAAGGGAGGGATATGTCTATATTGTTTACTCCCAAATGCCTGATGTCACAGAACATGGAAGGTTCTCAGTAGATATTTGTTGAAAGAATAAATGAACAGCATTGTATAATTTTGAGCAGATAATACAATCTTTTGAAGCCTCAATATCCTGCTCTGTACCGTGGGGATAAATATTATTGTCAGGCTTGGAGATAGTACATTCAAAGCAGCAGTCCCCAGCCTTTTTGGCATCAGGGACCAGTTTCGTGAAAGACAGTTTTTCCATGGACCAGGGGTGTTGGGGGATGGTTTTGGGATGTGTCAAGCGCATTACATTTACTGTGCACTTTATTGCTATTATTGTATAATAGCATTGTAATATATAATGAAATAATTATGTAATTCACCAAAGTGTAGAATCAGTGGGAGCCCTGAGCTTGCTTTCCGGCAGCTAAATGGTCCCATCTGAGGGTGATGGGAGACAATGACAGATCATCAGGCATTAGAGTCTCATAAGGAGTGGGCAACCTAGATCCCTCGCATGCACAGTTCACAATAGAATTTTCGCTCCTATGAGAATCTAGTGCTGTCACTGGTCCGACAGGAGGCAGAGCTCAGGTGGTAAAACTCTCTTGCCCAGGAATACTCTCTTGTCCACCACTCACCTACTGGTGTGCAGCTTGGTTCCTGACAGGCCAAGGACTGGTAGTGGTCTATGTCCGGGGGGTCGGGGACTCCTGATTTAAAGTACTTACTACGGTAGGTGGGCATGTATTTCTCAGAATCCTCAGAATTAATTCTTATTGTGATAGAGAACAAATGTGAAGCTGTGATCGTGTCGTACTTTCTGTTTGGACAGAATTAGCCTCAGTAATTCAGTTCCTTAAGTAGTGAGTGATGGATTCCGAAAGTGAACTGTTGGATTTGGCTTCACATCTGGATTGTGTTAAGTGGATTACTGCCAAGTTCCCACTCTGCATGCTCCTTGTAGTCAAGCTAGTGTCACGCCCCTCGCATTTTTAGGAAGGTAGCATGAGAGTGGTGAGTCACAGTTAGCCAGCGGGAAGCCACATTTCTGGGACTCACTGACGGGGTGGCCGAGCCCAGAGCTCTCGGTCTGATGGGCTGTCACTCCTTGTCTTAAAATCCTCAGTCCAAGAGCATGGCAAAATTCTTTTGTTTCACTTAGATTGTGGCAGTAAAGTAACCTAGTATAAATCTGGATATTCTGTAAAAACAATTCACTTCTACCTTTGTGCTGTAAGTAATTATGAGCAGTAGTTTTGGCCTTTAAAAATTCATTATAAAGTCCTGGTGCGGTGGCTCACACATAAAATCCCAGCACTATGGGAGGCCAAGGCTGCTGGGTCAGTTGAGCTCAGGACTTCCAGACCAGCCCATACAATATGGTGAAAACCTCATCTCTACAGAAAATACAAATGTTAGGTGTGGTGGCGTGCTACTAGGGAGACTGGAGTGGGCAGATCGCTTGAGCCTAGGAGGCAGAGGTTTCAGTGAGCCGAGATTGCACCACGGTACTCCAGCCTGGGTGACAGAGCTAGACCCTGTCTCCAAAGCAAAAGAAGGCTAGGTGTGGTGGCTCACGCCTATAATCCCAGCACTTTGTGAGGCTGAGTCGGGCAGATCACGAGGTCAGGAGATCGAGGCCAACGTGGTGAAACCCCATCTCTACTAAAAATACAAAAATTAGCTGGGCATGGTGGCATGTGCCTGTAATCCCAGCTATCTGGGAGGCTGAGGCAGGAGAATCGCTTGAACCAGGGAGTTGGAGGTTTTAGTGAGCTGAGATCGCGCCTCTGCACTCCAGCCTGATGACAGAGTGAGACTCTGTCTCAAATAAAAAAAAAGCATTGGGCCGGGCGCGGTGGCTCAAGCCTGTAATCCCAGCACTTTGGGAGGCCGAGGCGGGTGGATCACGAGGTCAAGAGATCGAGACCATCCTGGTCAACATGGTGAAACCCCGTCTCTACTAATACAAAAAATTAGCTGGGCACGGTGGCGCGTGCCTGTAATCCCAGCTACTCAGGAGGCTGAGGCAGGAGAATTGCCTGAACCCAGGAGGCGGAGATTGCGGTGAGCCGAGATCGCGCCATTGCGCTCCAGCCTGGGTATCAAGAGCGAAACTCCGTCTCAAAAAAAAAAAAAAAAAAAAAGCCTTGTAGGAAGATGGAAGATACTGAGTAGTAGGAAGTTTTTGTCTGAAGGGTTATGTGAGATTTATGGAAGTGGACATCCCCTGTTTTTGTTCAGGTTTTTTTTTTTTTGTACCACTAGCAGGTGGAGTTTTCTGATGAATTTTAGTGTCTCTATCAGTGTCACCTCTGTTTGAATAGGAATTCTCACAAGAGGATCCACGTCTATGTCGGATTTTATTCTGTCCTGTTTTGTGTTGCGGGGCTGTGATCCAAGGTAACATTCTTAGGAAAGGAAACCCTGTGTAGTAGGTAGGGGCTAATCTTAACCACACAAGCCCCTGCCTTTCCACCATTCAGAATTAGAGACCTAGAAGAGATAAGAAACGGGGAGCTAAGAAATACATTGCTAGCCTTCTGCAGTACTTGCCTGTCAGTATTTTCACTGTCCTCTTGCTGGAAGTACGGTTTTAAATCCATTGCACAAAGTCAGACAAATAGGTTTGTTTGAGTCAATGATTCTTTTATAGAGATATGTCGATGTTTTATGGAGGCTCAGAGTTATCTTGCAGGTCTGGGCCAAGTTGTGACTTGAAAACCCAAAGCTGAGATAGTGAATTTTAAATAAATAAACACACATAGACACACACATATATACATACATAAATATATTAAATGCTTTGTTTTTCTAGGCTGGGTTCAGGTACAAGGGTTCATGCTTGTCATTCCTGCACTTTGGGAGGCTGAGGCGAGAAGATCATTAGATTCTTGGAGTTCAAGAACAGCCTAGGCAACCTAGTGAGACCTTATCTGTATTAAAAAAAAAAAAAAAAAGAAATGAAAATTAACTGGGTGTGGTGGCATGCACCTGTAGTCCAAACTACAGGGGATGCTGAGGCGGGAGGATTGCTTGAACCCAGGAGTTTGAGGTTGCAGTGAGCCATGGTCATGCCACTGTACTCCAGTCTGGACAACAGAATGATGCCCCATCTCTTAAAAAGAAAGAAAAGATCTTGTTTTTTCTAAAAATGAATTACGGATATGAAACTCTTTTAGTTGGAATTTTATATATGAATTTGAGAGGTCCAGAAGATGAAATAAAATTAGACTTCTATTGGAAAGGATTAGAATTTTAGCTCTTAACGCCTTACTTTTTACTTTCTTTCTTTTGGCCAAGTAAAATGGCTAATTATACTGGGAACTAGAAACAGGTGGCTGTGTATCTTATTCAGTAAATAAAGAATGATGTTAACCTCTCCAGAATGCTGGTGACTATTGAGTTTCGGCAGAAAATCCTATAAAGGAGAAAGAGCTGCAGAGTGTAATAAACTCCCGGATGCTCAATAAAAACCTCTGTTCCTCTTATGCCGGCTGGTGAAGATCAACGGTGCCTCTGCCGAGCTGCTGAAGGCTTCTTACTGGTGTGAAGGTGATGAGATTTCTCTTCTGCTATCTGTCTGAATTACTTCTGGGCTTGACAGAGATGGGAACTCTCATTTGATAGCAGCTCACAGACTTTGGAGATCTTATTCCTGTAACTTTAACTTACCAGTCTTCATTTGCCAAATAATTTCCACTTCTGGGAAGGGTGTGTGGTTAATCTGACAAGCTTGTGTTCAGTTCTCTGCTGTTACTTTGAGGCTATGGGACTTGGAGCAGGCAACCTAGCCTCTCTGTGCCATCTTTTCTGGCATCTAGCAATGGACAAAAGGAAAACCAGCCTTTGTAGGGTTGTGATAAAGGTGAAATGAGATGATAAATACCAAGTACCCGGCAGGTGGTTTTACTGTGCTGGTTTTCTCAAAACCTAAGGCAGGGTTTCTGAACCTCAGCACTATTGACATTTTGGGCGGGATAATTATTTGTTATTATCCATAAGTTATTATCCAGGATGTGGGAGGAGCATCCTGTTCATTGTAGGGTATTTAGTAACATCTCTCCTAGATGCCGGTAGCACACTCGTCCTCTTTGTGATACCAGAGATGTCTCAAGACTAACTTGTTTCTGATCACTGACAGAAGTCTCTTTCAGAAAAGCTAATGGCTGATGTCAGGTTTTTTTCTTTGTTCAAAAATGGTGTAGAACAGTACTTGGAATGAATGGGCAACTTCAATTTAATAATTGCTTTTACATTTAGTAAAGAAATTATATAATGGTAGTGTCTTCCCTCTCTTACCCCCACCCCATTCATTTGAATTAATAATTTAAAAAGTACTTTTAAAACTTAGGCCCAGCCATCTGTTCCTTCCTGTTGCCTTAAACCAGCATTAATTGCTTTAGGATGGGCTTGGAAACAAGAGCGGAAACGGTCTCCGATGACCCCAAATCATAATAGAACTCAAATCCTAAGAAAAACCACAAGTGGCTTATGAAGAAGCTCAAAACTTAAATGCCTCCTCAACAATTTAAATTTTGGATCGCATAGCTTATGGATTTGATGTGACATTTTAACCTCTATATATCTCTAACATTTTTCTGCTTTTAAGATATAAAGGTATTGACATAGAGATGGAGAGAAAACTTCCTTCTGACTTTTCCTGGAGAGTCTGGCATCTTTGACGTAGTATAACAGAAAGAAAAAAAAGATATGTATTTGGTACTGGTTCTAGATAATAACATTAATTAGATTTAAAATGATGCTTATAGCAAGCATATGTACAACATAATACGTTCCAGCTACGACTCTAAGCACTTTTTCCATTTTAATTCACTTTCTTCTCAGAACAGTTCTATGAGGGAGGCCCTGTTACGCCTGCCTCGCCATTTACATTTTTGTATACAAGGAAACTAAAGCAAAGCAAAGTCGATTGCCCAGAATTACCAGTTAATAAATGTCAGTCTTGCCTGGTGTGGTGCTGCACACCTGCAGTCCGAGGTACTTAGGAGGCTGAGGTGGGAGGATCTCTTGAGCCCAGGAGTTTGAATCTAACCTGGGCAACATAGTGAGATTTTGTTTCTTTAAAAAAAATTTTTTTTAATTAAAAAAAAAAAGCCAATCTGGCTACTAGTCTTTCTCTATTCTGCTGATTCTAAGACTTGATCCAAGATCAGGGACTGGCAAAACACGGCCCATGGGCAAACATCTGGCCCACTGCCTATTTTTTATAAAGTTTTATTGGTCAAGGTGTAAGGGTGAGGAAGAAAGGGTCGTCTTGGAATAGAGCCCCTACTATTTGTTGACTTATTGTCTATGGCCGTTTTCTTGCTACAACAGTGGAATTGAGTGGTTGCAACAGAGACCACATGGCTTGCCAAGCATAAAATATTTACTGTCTGGCTCTTTACAGAAAGAGTCTGTCCACCCACACAGGAGACCATTCTCATCCATATGTATAGTCCAGAAAGGTAGGAACAAATTTTTAAAAATCTTAATTCCATATACTTTCCAATAAGATTTAGTTAAAACTCATCTTATACATGGAAGGTCCAAGTATTTGGTGCCATTCTCCAGTGTTATGATGAATGTGAAATCATTTACAGGATGCCAGTCTTCATCAGGGCATTTGGGAGAGGAGAAAGGAACAGATAAACATGTGAAAAATGGGAGAGGGTGTGAACTCTAGTACTCTAGAAAGCCAGGCTTTAACTCTGCAAAATTTGAAAATAGCACTCTTAAACTTTCCGTTCTCGCTGCTTTTCTGCAACAGCTTCAGAATAGAAACTGACAGGCCCATTTTTATAGAAAGCAAATGGCAGTGTGTGGGTGGTGCCTTATAACAGAGTGACTCAAGGTTAGGTGGGGGGAGACCAAGAATTGGGTTTCTTTTGTTAAATCAGAAATTATGCAAATTTTACAAAAAGTATTAGAGGAAATGTGTAAGGCTTTAATTGGTTTTGTAGGTTTATCGCTTTTTTTAAAAGGTTACTTTGTGAACATTACCCTCTGCTGAACATTGTAGACACTTCCTGAAGTTTAATGAGATCTTGGAGTAGAGTCACAACAAATGTGACTCTCAAATATTTTCAAGAGATGGTATTATCTTCGGCTGAAAGTATGTTACACTAAGGCTGTCATTTCTTAGGAGGATTTACTCTACCACAGAAGATCCTCTATCTGAAATTACGATGAGCTCCAACATAGAGCTTTCTGCTCATGCCAAATTCACAGAATACTTAGTTACTATTTGCTAAATCAGTGGTGGCCTACTTTTTAAAGCTCATTTATTACACTGAACTTTAGATAATATAGAAATGCTTTCTAATTACAGTTTTGTCCCCTGGTAAAACTAACACTGTGCATTGCATTTGTATTACTGACATTTCCTTCTAAGCCCTTGAGTGAAGGACGCCGAGCTGCTGCTCTCTAGGATTGGTTATTTTAAACTTTGACTTCTGCTTGAGAGTAGACTAAGCTAGTGTAGTTCAAAATCAAAAGTATTAGCAGAAGTGTTTGTTTCAGGCAAGATTTTTTCAGTGCCTCCAATCCGATGGGGTTGATGGATGATTTTTGTGGCTTAGGGCTTGAGACATTATGAGTTTTCACCGAGAATCAGGTCAGAGGACTGACTCCAAATACTGCAGTGTGCTTTGATGCTGGTAGTGGTATTAAGAGGCTCAGAGGAACATTGAACATGCTCCTAGTAATGACAGAACAGTCACAGCTGGCCTGTGGCTCACAGTGTCTGCAGGGGCATCCATTCCCATCCCTCTTACCCTTTCTTAAATTTCTTCCTACACTTTACCATCTCTGTTAATTACAGTTCTATTTCAGATAGAGAGTTAATTGATTTAAGTGTATTATTGGACCCCAGTGCCTACAGTGTATTGTCGAATGAATGGATGTTTTGATTTTTTCTTCTCCTTTGAAGCCAGGAATTTACTACTTGGAGCTGTGCTGCACAGGTTTTTCTTAACGTTCTGTAGGACACACATTACTTTTTTTAGAATGTGTCTTTCATTGCTGCAAAAATCAGTTGTACTTGAGACATTTTTGCACTGATTGAGAGAGGAATGGGGCTTATCTTGGCACTGTGGACAATGGGTTGGGCGTTGATGTTGTGATAAGTAGGAGGGAAGGGCTCACAGACCAGACATGTGCTGCCTTTGAATGCAGGCGGTGATCAGGGCATGCAGTCATGTAGGACTACTCTTTGTGAAAGAGGTAGCTTGGTAGGGTGGTTGAGTTTCCTTACTGGAGTCCGGCAGAGATAGACTTCTGTCCCAGTCCTGGCTCACTGGCTGTTTGACATCGGACACCTTGATTCAATCCCTTTGAACATTAGTCTCCTTGTCTCTTTGACGGGGATACATATCTGCTCCACACATAGCCTTGTGGGAAGATGTAAAAACCCCAACTCTGGGGTGTGTTAGGGGCAAATAAATGCTGACTGTTAGCTTTCCTTCAGCCGAATTTGAACTGATTGAATTGCATTGGGACTCAGTTTGTAGTCACTGGCTTATGTTCAAAAACTTGGGAAGACCCGGGTGGGGGTTGACTTATCCTGAAAAATCAGGTTCTTTTTGAAAATGTGCTAATTCTTTCAGGCCAACAAGGTGTCATCTAGGAATGTCTACAAATTAACTAAATCCCAGGGGTCTTAAAAATGTCATTGTAGCTTCCAGACATACCTGAGTTACTCTTAAGAGCACCTTGCCTTGTAAGAATCCATTTTGTGATATTTGTTTAGATTATGTTACAGCAAACTGCATACTTGTAATCTGTTTTCGAAATGGCATATCTGCCCCCATATTGATCAGCACCGCATCTTTTATTTGCTTATCTCTGCTTTCCATATGGTCATACTCCAAAGCTAGACCTAGAGCAGACCCACTAACTCATTAACCTCACTGACACGAAATAGAGACCTTCCAGAAGGGGACCAGCTATGGGAGGCGGCAGAGTGTTTAAAATCTCTCATAGCCCCCTGCATTTTCCTGAGCCTCTGGCTGTAGGCATTAGACTGGGCTCAAGTTTTCACAACCCTAGGGGAATTTGTCATGGGTTGAGTCTGCTGTCATTTGAAAATTACTGCTTCATTCTTTGAGATATATTTCAGTAGAATCGCAGAAAAGAGGCCTTCGTTGGCATTTTTTTGTTTGTGTTGTGCGCATTAAAATCCCAGCTCTCCGGAGGCTTGCCCTGACCTGGGGTGGGGAGTGGGAGGTGGAGACGCTGTAAAACTGGAGCGATCAGGTTAGGTAAGGCCATGCTTGAGTTGGATTAAGCCCAAAACATGATTCAATTTGAGAACACGGTAGAGCCCATTTCTAAGCTGTCACGGAGTCCAGGAGATGGGGAATGAAAAATCTTAGGCATCTGTTGGGGAAGATTTTTCCATAGCTTAATTATTTTGTTTGAGGTCTTAGGAGTTCTCCTGGTGCTGTGTGAATGTATTGTAGAGAAAACTTTCTTAAGGGTCCCTCATGTTTTGGAGTTTAAAAAGTTATAAGTTGGGGCCAGGTGTAGGGACACCACACCTGCAATCCCAGCATTTTCGGAGGCAGAGGCAGGAGGATTCTTGATTGGCCCAGGAGTTTGAGACCAGCTTATGCAACAAGGCACAACTCTGTCTCTGCAAAATATAAAAAAATTAGCTGAGTGTGGTGGTGCGTGCCCGTAGTCCTAGCTACTCGGGAGACTGAGGTGCAGGGTATCACTCGAGCCTGGGAAGTTGAGGCTGTAGTAAGCTGTGATCCTGGCACCTGCACTCCAACCTAGGCAACAAAGCAAGACTTCGTCTCAAAATAAAAATTAAAAAAATAAAAATAAAACAGATAAATAAATAACAAGTTATAAGTTGTCCCTGCATGTAAAACAAAAATTGTCCCTGCATGCGAATCACTGTCTTTGGGCTTTCTGGAAAGTAATAGAAATTTCTGCGGATGGGCCACTTGGCGAAGGTTATTTCTAAAACTCTGAGATAAGAGATTTTTGGTAAATAACAAAGAGCCTAAATGGTCCCATGGGATGAAGCACCAGCCTGAGACTTTACAAAGTAGGGCTCTCATTGAGGTAGTTCTCAGTCTGCAAAATGAAGATGACACACCCTAGATGGTATATTTCAATGCTGTTATTACTGAGAGCCAGTCTGGCATTAGGGATCAAACTGAGTAGAAAATGTATTTCTACATGGTTTTCTTTTTAAATATGGAATTCTTTTATTATTGTTTGTGCTAGTTTATTGTTACCGTTTGTATAAATTTATGAAGTACATGCATAGATTATGGAGTGGTCAAGTTGGGGCTTTTAGGATGTACATCACCCATGTACCTTGTACCCAGTTAAGTAATTTCTTACCATCTAGCCCCTTTTCTAAATATCCAACTCTGAGCAACAGTTGATCGGATTGGGAGGGTTGGAGTAAGAAGAATGTAAATTCCTTATGCTAAGATGTGGGAGGAAAAAGAAACATGGCTTTCCATGAGAAAAGCCTATTGAATGTCTCAGAGATGGACATGTTAATGTTGGCTTGAGTAGAAAGATCTAGATACTGATCTCCAGCTCCATGCCCTCTCAGTTTTGGATTTTACTGTTTCCAAATGTGTTTAAAACCATATTGGTTACCTGGGAGTGATGGCAGGCACCTGTAATCCCAGCAACTCGGGAGGCTGAGGTGGGAGGATCGCTTGAGTCTGGGAGGTGGAGGCTGCAGTCAGCTGAGATTGCCCCACTACACTCCAGCATGGGTGATAGAGTGAGACTCCATCTCAAAAAAAAAAAAAAAAAGCCATATTAGTACTCTATAAATACTCCATTAAAGAAAGATGGGAGGGCCGGGTGCGGTGGCTCATGCCTGAAATCCCAGCACTTTGGGAGGCCGAGGTGGACGGATCACGAGATCGAGACCATCCTGGCCAACATGGTGAAACCCTGTCTCTACTAACTGTCTCTACTAAAAAATACAAAAATTAGCTGGGCATGGTGGCATGTGCCTGTAGTCCCAGCTACTAGGGAGGCTGAGGCAGGAGAATTGCTTGAACCCGGGAGGCGGAGGTTGCAGTGAGCTGAGATTGTGCCATTGCACTCCAGCCTGGTGCCTGGCGACACAGCAAGACTCTGTTTCAAAAAAAAAAAAAAACACAGGAGGTAGGAAAAGATTCCCCAGTTATCCAAAAAAACTCGATCGATGTGCTGCTGACTTCTGTTTGGTTTAGTAAATGTTTGTTGAGCAGCTGTTTGAATTGGTTGAAAATGAATTAAAAATAATTTTATCTTGACTTTTCTCTTTGTAACTTTAACATCACCTCGTGAGGTAGCTGGAAAAGTCCGGGAATGCCGTTCAAACTCTGGGTGGGAATTACTGTTTACAAGTTGTCAGCCAGTGTCACTAGGTGATAATTCCCCTCCGTGTGAGTGTCATGGTTACAGTCTGCTTTTTTGCCTCTAAAAGAACAATTATATTCAAGAAATTTCCTAGTGCATTTAAAAACAGCTGGGTGAAAGTCATTTTAAATCCCCAAATCCAACACATTAGTTCTTTTATGCATTTAATTAAGCAGAAGTTAAAATAAATTAGAACAGGAGACATTCAGTGCTGATTGTTGAATCAACAAAGCAAGAAACAGCCTAGCATTACCCTACCACAGATGTCTGTCACTCAGCGCTGTTGCCCTATAAATTTGCATCAACTCTTAACATTTTTTGAATAACAATTTCTTTTCTAGTAAAAACTGGCATGTGATGTATAGCAAGCAATATTTTTTACACAAATGATATTTCCACATATCTCTCTGTGTCTAATTTTTCCCCTTGATGATACATTGATATTGGTGGCTTGGATAACTTTTCTGGAGGATGAAGGATGTGAGATAGGTTAGGCTAGAATGGTAAAGTTTAGGAAAATGTAGAAAAATAAGATTTAGCAGTAAATTTGGGTATTATTAGTGGAAGTCATGGTTGAGACTGTTTCATTTCTAGTACTAAATTATTCTTTAGGACCTGTTAACTTTAATTTGTCTTTATAATGAAAGTAAACTATGGTTCATGATAGGAAAAGTTGATTAAAAATGTATCATCCAGAAACTGAGTTCTATGTTCTTGTTACCCACAGGTATCACTGTTAGCATTTGTAGGTAAATACTCTTTTTTTCCCCTAGCGTATGTACTTTTGGCTCTCTTTTTTTTTTTTTGAGACAGAGTCTTGGTCTGTCGCCCAGGCTGGAGTGCAGTGGCATGATCTCAGCTCACTGCAACCTCCACCTCCCAGGTTCAAGTGATTCTCCTGCTTCAGCCTCCTGAGTAGCTGGGATTACAGGTGCACGTCACCACACTCAGCTAATTTTTGTATTTTTAGTAGAGATGGGATTTCACCATGTTGATCAGGCTAGTCTTGAACTCCTGACCTTGTGATCTGCCTGCCTCAGCCTCCCAAAGTGCTGGGATTACAGGCGTGAGCCACTGTGCCTGGCCTACTTTTGGCTATCTTTTAAAAACAGGATTATGCTTCCTAGGCAGGTTTATGTCTTTTTTGCCATTTAATAGAATATCATGATTGATACAGTATTTGGTATTGGCTTCTAAATAACCAGGGGGAGAGAGAGGTGGGGTCTATGGCTAATGTTTCAGCTGAAGCATGGTTAACCCTAAGTTTAGGATAGTTTTCGCAGCTGGGTAATGAGGGTTTATTATTATACTGTTGCTTTTGCATACATTTTGAATTCTCCTTCATACATTTTTTTTAAGTGTTCAGTAAGTCATAAACATCTCCCCAGATCTACACATTCACATCAACACCAACGCCATTCTTTTTTTTATTTTTTTTTGAGACAGTTGCGCTCTATTGCCCAGGCTGGTGTGCAGTGGCGCGATCTCAGCCCACTGCAACCTCTGCCTCCCAGGTTCAAAGGATTCTCCTGCCTCCTGAGTAGCTGGGATTACAGGCGTATGCCACCACACCTGGCTAATTTTTGTATTTTTAGTAGAGACGGAGTTTCACTATATTGGTCAGGCTGGTCTCGAACTTCTGACCTCAGGCGATCCACCTGCCTCAGCCTCCCAAAGTGAACATTCTTAAGAGCCCCGTGTCATTCCATTGTAGCATGGATCATATTAATAATTTAACCAGAACCCTATTGGTAGATATGTCTGTTCTCAGGTTTTTCGACCATTCTTGCAAATAGAGGAAAATTTGTTTAGTCATTAAGAAGACATTTGTAGATTAAATTTTGATTTATTTTTCACTACCCAACAAGGAACCTGGAATTACGGTCACAGAAGAGACCTGGCTAGTATTTTGCCTTAGTTAACAAAAGAATCACAAAAAAATCTTTAGAAAGTTACTGAAGTCTGTGAAATTAGTACGTTTTCTGAATGCTTCATTGTAATTCAAGTGAATATTTTGCTTTCACACCCACGACAAACACACAATTTAGTGTATTAAGTAATTTTTACTGCCAGATGTCTTGGTGTCTTGATATATTTTAACATGTTGGGGTTGCGTGTGACTCTTCTGAAAACTTCTATCAGGAAATGGATAGTTAATGCATGGTCTGTATCTCTCTATTGCTTATTTACCATAAGTTACTAATTCCCGTTTCTCAGCTGAGAGCTATTATAGGCCCTTCCCCTCATCAGGGACAGTTGGAGCCAGATAGGATAGAGATTGGGTAACTGTTGGAACGTGGACCAGCAATTTCTTTCTTACTGGCTTCTACAGCTAGTTAGACTGAGAATCCTGAGTGAGGAGTATTATCTGTCCTCTGAACCTCCAGTTAGCCTGGGTAAAAATAATATGTTAAGAATCACTAGCTCTGGCTGGCGCGGTGGCTCATGCCTGTAATCCCAGCACTTTGAGAGGCCGAGGTGGGCGGATCGTGAGGTCAGGAGTTCGAGCCCAGCCTGGTGAGTATGGTGACACCCCATCTCTACTTAAAAAAAAAATACAAAAATTAGCTGGGCATGGTGGTGCGTGCCTGTATGGCTACCCCGAGGCTGAGGCAGAAGAACTGCTTGAACCCAGGAGGCGGAGGTTGCAGTGAGCCAAGATTGCACCACTGCACTCCAGCCTGGGTGACAGAGTGAGACTCCGTCTCAAAACAAAACAAAAAAAAAGAATCACTACCTCTTCTTATGTGTGTTTAGTGTGAGACTGGTGCTGTGTTATACCTGGCACTTACCTTAAACAGCTACATCTTTATGAAGGCCGTCAGAGGCAGTCTATCTTATTCTTTTCATTTTACAAGTGAGGAAAGGAGGCCTAGAGAGAGAAACTAACTTGTTAGTTAAGGTTGCACAGCCAGATACAGATTTTTTGGATGCTTTAACCCCGATTTCAATGGCTTGGATCAAGACGCTATTAAATCAGTGATGAATTTTTGGTAGATGTGTATTTCCTTATTAATTATAACGTACGCATCTAAAAGCCATAGATCTAGGCCTGTGATTAAAATCTGCCGGTTGCTTTTGTGTCTAAAAGTTTCCTTCCTGTCCATGCTGCAGTAGCTAAATTTTGCCCACTTTCTATTTTCTGTTCCTACTTTGATTTGGAACAAACCAAGCTTCAAACGCACAGGGTTCCAGAGTGGTAGAGTGGCTTGCTTATTTGATATATTTCTTTTCTTTTCTTTTGAGATGGAGTCTCACTATGTAGCCCAGGCTGGAGTGCAGGGGCGTGATCTCGGCTCACTGCAACCTCCCCCTCCTGGGTCCCAGTTCAAGCAATTTTCCTACCTCAGCCTCTCAAGTAGCTGGGATTACAGGCAGGAGCTACTTTTCTTAAGCTAGTGATTTCTGGAAATCAGCAGCCCCTCTTGATGTGGCACACCTGGGGACCATAAGTCAGTTATAAAGAGTCCGTATGAATGCTGGTCCATGGATGGGAGGGGTGGGGAAATGACTGATTAGAGTTTCAAAAGGTAGTGTTTGTGTACAGCCCTTCCTCATGAATTAAAATTTATGAAAGCTGTTTGGGGAATTCGATACCCAGAGGTACAGGCACCACATTTGGTAACACAACATGCTGTGTGCAGTGCCGGAGCAGAGTTGGGCAGATTAGGATGCTTTATCATCATTAGACAAACAGTACCGTCAATGAGGGGCTGTGGCTGGGATGATCCAGCTCAGCTCGTGCTGTTTCCAGTCTCATAAGTAAACCAAAGGCAAGCATGTGGCTGCCCTCCCTCAAGCCAAAGGAAGACAGAGGACGAATGGAAGTGACTATCTTTCTAAAAGACACTTGAAAACCAACAGCTGGGAAAACTGTTCCATATACTTGAAGGGGTAGACCGATGGGTTTTAAAAAATGAAGGAGGGATAGATATTCATGTGTTGGCCAGGGAAGAAACAGTCAACATGTGTTGTACCATGTCTGGCATAGTTGTCTAGTCTTATGAGTTGTCTGACTGCACAGCAGAGGAGTCAAGAATTCAGAGGGGTCGGGTGGGATTGAAATTGATGGGAACGACCTGATGGTATCTCCTTTCTTATTTGGAAAGAAGTGCAGTCCATTGTAGCTTTACCTTCTGTCTTTCCATCTTTGATTTCTCCAGCTTGGAGCATTCCAAACGACATGAGCTCATCCCTGGTAAAAAGTTCCCTGGTTGAGAGCTCAGTGTGAATTTCCCGTCCTGGCTTCCAGGTTCCTCTGCTTGGCATCCCACGTTTCTAGAAAAAGTACCCAAGCTACTTCCCAGACCTGTCATAACCATGTCCCATTTTGATGCTTATTAAAAATAACCCCAAACACTTGTACTCTTTCTAACCCCAAACACTTGTACTCTTTCTATTGGTTGTTTGCGTAAAACTTTATTTTTATTCTCCAAAAGTAAATGCCCGTTGTAATACCCAATTGGCTCTTTTAATTTGCATCCCTAAGTTTTGGGATGCTTCCCAATTAAGATTAAGATCTCTGTATTAGATACAGTTTTTTTTTTTTTCCTTGAAATCTTTTCTGGAATAATGGCTTTTTTTAAAATTAAGGACAGTCATCCTAAGTTAAGTTTATTTGACTAGGAGAAGGAAGAATATTCACAAAGGGCACCCGTCTCTTGTAGTTGAGAGACAGATAGAAACGTGGCAAGATTGTGCCGCAGTCAAATCAGAGAGTCTGGAAAGCTTGCTGCCTGAGGGATGACTGTACATACAAACTCCCAAATGGTACATTAATTGATTTTGATTATATGACTCCAAAGCTTGAGCATTTCGAACGTTTTCAAACTAATGGCCATCACATTTGGCAAGGAGCCCAACTGCGTTGGGTTCATTCTAAAAGGAGATCTTGACAGCACATCAAGAAGACAGAATGCATGCTGGGGTTTTGAGTGCTTGCTCAGTTGCAGAGGACCTGGTGTTGATTTTCATTAAAAAGTACCAGAAATTTAGCAGCCCGACCAAGAGCCAGGCTTGTAAGTCACAGAGTGACCCGGGTCAGTACATGCCAGAACCTTAACAGTATGGTCGTAAGATCAAGGCCAGGCGCAGTGGCTCATGCCTGTAATCCCAGCACTTTGAGAGGTCGAGGCGGGTGGATGACTTAAGACCAGGAGTTTGAGAACGGCCACACGGTGAAACCCTGTCTCTACTAAAAATATAAAACATTTATCTGGGTGTGGTGGTGCACGCTTATAATCCCAGCTCCTCAGGAAGGTGAGGCACAAGAATCGCTTGAACCTGGGAGGCAGAGGTTGCGGTGAGTTAAGATCACGCCATTGCACTCCAGCCTGGACGACAAAAGCGAAACATCCATCTCAAAACAAACATCCGTCTCAAACAAACAAACAAAGATTCCAGTGAATAAGACCTCAGCTGGTCAGAGGTTCACAGGGTTTAATGGAATGTGGTGGAAAGTAAAGGGTGATCCCAAGGAGAAGTAAAAATCTTGACACCTTACCCCTTCAGCTTGTCCCACTTTTCCTCAACTGCCCTGCTACTGGAACATTTTCTCTTTCTCTATTTTGATTGTCCCCTTAAGCAGTTTACTAATTAGACATTAAGACTTCCTATTCTCTCAATCCCAAAGCAAAACTGATGAGCAGAGAAAACCGGAGCAGTTGGGCCAGAACAGAACAAAGACATACCTGATGCAGGGAATTGAAGCCAGACCAAAAATGGGCTACCCAAGAGGGTGGCCATCTGCCCCGTTAATGCTGGCTTGTCCAAGTGTAATTATCAACAGTGCCCCCTTTCACTCTCCAAAGAGTCCCTGTCTAGGCAGTTAATTGTGGAGTCGCCATCGCATGACTGGTGTGAGGGAGGCAGGGTAGGTGGAGGTGTGAATGGGAGAGGGTCTCATCTCAGGGTGGCTGGACCTGCACCAGCATCATCCCGCATGAGTGTGCTCCTAGCCTTGCCCGGGCTGAGGATCAAAAGAAGCAAGAAATCTGGATAAAAATCCAAATCCAGAAAGGTGAATGTTTTGAGGTTAACATGTTGGCAATTCAGCTTTATTAAAAGAAACCCAGCGTGGGGTGGGATAGCCTGGCAAAATATGTGGGTGACCCTTGGCTGCTTTTGAATGAAATTCTCCATCCTGCCCTTAAAAAAAAAAAAAAAAGAGATCAAGAAGGACAAAAAGGAGGGCATGGAAAAACTAGCCCCTGGTACAGGCTCTGGGGGTACATTGGTGAGCAAACTTTTCCTAACGCTGTTTCTGGTTATGAGGTGTAGTGCAGGTTGTAGGGAGGTGAGGATGGGGATGCCTAGGGGCACAGCAGGGAATGGAATAGTTACTGGCACCCAGTTGGTGTTGGGTGCCTACTGTGTAGCTTGCTTGGTGCTGGAAATCTGTATATGGCACATGCCATGTGCACTGTGGGATGTGTGTAAAATGTGGGAGACAGGAGCTGTATAGAAATCATTATTTTCAAATGTGGTCATGGCTTTCAGTTTGTGAATTTTTGTTCCTTTCCAAAACTGGTTTAGATGAGCAGCTTTGGTTTTGAGTGAGGTTGAGTTAATCTTCTATCTTTATGTTCTTTAAAAAAAAAAAAAGTAACAATGTCCAAGCGTCCCTGGAGCCATTTCTGTCACTGTGAAATAGGCAATTTAAGGTCCATTCCATCCTAAAAGCTTTTAGCTTGTGAAAAGCTTCTTTTCTTGCTTTTAAAACCTTCACTCTGTGTTTAGAATAAATGGCATTCCTGGATCTGTTAAATAGGCGGTTAATAATGCCACAGAAGCTACCCACTGCACACTCAACCATAAAACTTGCTCAGAGGGCAGGATGTGTATTGGAATATTCTGTAATGATCCAATGCTGAAACATTACAATCAGCCTTGACCCTGCAATCTGCATTCTTAATTGCAGCCTTCATTTACAGTGGGGTATTGATCTGCTTTCAGTTTGTCCTGAAGGTTGACTGGATCTCTGTAATCTTTTCATGTCAGACTGCCTGCTAGGACCAGCATGAATTCAGCTCTTCAGAGGAAGCATTGTCATATAGAGAGGACTCAGCTGTTTGTTTCACCTTGATATATTTCCCAATATATGCTTCATTCTCTGGGGTGGTTTTTATTCCTCTTCTATAGAATGCAGATTATAACGACTCATGCCCCATGGAGTTTCTGTAGGGTTTAGATGAGATAATACCCTACAGTGTAGGATTTGATATGGACACATAGGAAGCAGTAAAGAAACAGTAGCCATTAAAATTTTTCTTGCTCTGGATTTAAATTTTTTAAGATCCTGAACTTTGGATTAGTAATGTTGTTGACCATGGAGGAAAATTGAAAAAAGATGTTGACTTCATTTTCTTGATGATTGAAAAGTGAACTAGTGGCTGGGTGCAGTGGCTCACTCCTGTAATCCCAGCACTTTGAGAGGTGGTGGATCACTTAAGGTCAGGAGTTCGAGACCAGCCTGGCCAACATAGTGAAACCCTGTTTCTACTGAATATACAAAAATTAGCCAGATGTGGTGGTGCACACCTGTAATCCCAACTACCTGGGAGGCTGAGGGGCAGGAGAATCACTTGAACCTGGGAGGCGGAGGTTGCAGTGAGCCAAGATTGTGCCACTGCACTCCAGCCTGGGCCACAGACCAAGACTCAAAAAAAAAAAAAAAAAAAGTGAGCTAGTAATGAGAAATGAATTTTGGGAATAATGATGAAATGCAAAACATGGACTGTAAATTAAGCCATATTAGTGTTAAATTCTCTACATTTGATAATTCTACTGTGATTATATAAAAGAGTGTCTTTGTCTTAAGAAATTCACTCAGTATTTGGGGTCAAAGGGACATGATCTTGTCAAGTTATTTTCAAATGGTTGAGGAATAAATATGTGCATAGAAACATAGCAGATGCTGCTGAATATTGACAGTAATGGGTATGGGTAATAGGGACATAGGAGTTTGTTGTAAAATTAAACATAAAGTTATTAATAAAGTGGGCTGGCAAGGAAAAATGTAACTGGTGACGTCATTCTGTATTTTTTCACTAGGTCAGAACTACTGGTTCATTTCTCATAGAGCTTTCTGTCCAAAGCTGGATTTTCTGTCCAAAGGTGGATGGAGAACAATTAGTTTCTCCATCCTGTTCTTCTTTCCCACCCTTCAATTCTTGATTCCTAGGGATGGTTATTTGAAAAGAACTTCCTTGCCCAGCTTTCAGTGCCCCTGCTGTTTTGTTTCCAACTCCCAGTCATAATCCTTTGTTCATGACATTATAATCATCACCACAAGTGGCTAATTGTGATGTCACAAACGGAGGATTATGACTCAAATGAGGAATAAACAGCAGGGGTGGATTAATTCCTAAGCAACGAAGAAGATTGTGTTTGGTGCAAATGCCCCAGGGTAATAAAATTTAAAACCAGAGAAAGGCAAGAGGAAGACAAAGCTGAACATATGTGATCTATTAGCTAAATTGTCTTTAAGTGGAAAGCTTTTTTTTTCTCTCTCTCTCTCTCTCGCCCTTACTTAATTTTCCACGTGGTTTGAATAGCTCCTCTATGGTAGATAAATGGATTTGTTTTCAGGCCTAACGAAGCTCAAGGTGTGTTGCTGACTAATTACAGGGATGTCACACCTGGGCTGAAAGTGAGTCATTATGGAACCTTTAGGGTGTTTTCATTTTCTATAAACTTGAATTGCTCTTTGCAGTCAGCATTGCGAAAGTCAGGCTATAAAGATCAGCACGATGGCTGAAGACAGCTGGGCTGATAATTGACAGCGGTCCCAACCTGGAAACCCTGGGTAAGGCCAGCAGAGCCGAATGGCATCAGTCAGTCAGGACAGTTTTCTGAATGAGTTACATGTAAATGAAGCAGTGGTAACAGCTGTTGCTGTGGATTGCCCTGGAAATAGTAGGCAGTTCTCTGTGGAGCGTCATTTTCAATTCTAAGTCAAGGATGTGTTTGTTTTTTTTTCCCCTTTTAGGAAATATGTGGTTCCCATACTATGCAGTTAACCAAGCCTCCAAATCCTTCTCTGCACTTAACAGCTCCCTCATCCTTGGGGTTACTTGGCTGTCTCAGGAGTACTTTTGAGTTTGTGGCCTTTTCTAAAACCGTGGATGCAGTAGCCAAACTAAACTGGAAATCCCTTTGAATTGTTTTCCTCTTCATGGGACATAGTGTTCCTTTCTTCCTTCTGATATATTTAGTTCTCTGTCGTGCTTGAGCTCTCTCTCGACTTATGGCTTAACCTTCCCTTGAATATTGGAAACCTTGAAAAACATTGGTGAAAGACTTGAGGCTACAGTTTGGCATCGGGCACAGAGCAAATAAAACCACATTTTAAAAACTTGGTAAATTGAGTTATAAAGGAGACTTCCCGTTCGAGGCTAGGCATTTAATAATAGCCTTTATGCACAGAGTACAAATTACGTGATTATTATCTTGGGGCTGTGATTAGAATGTGTTGCTACATATTGGTAACATTTGGAAATGTAACTTCATCCCAGCTCCATGGTACCTTACCGGCAATCCTGACATAAACATGGTCTTGTGGTTAGTTGTATGGGTAGTTTGAAATTCCCTAGAGACTTAACAGCTATGAGAGAGTCATGGTTCCATTTGCCACTGTTGTCTCCTATACGTGATCAGAGGTGTTTTCTGGACTTTTATGAGTAGCTCAGACAGGCCGGGTGTGGTGGCTCTTGCCTGTAATCACAGCACTTTGGGAGACCGAGGCGGGTGGATCACTTGAGGTCAGGAGTTTTTGAGATCAGCCTGACCAATGTGGTAAAACCCTGTCTCTACTAAAAATACAAAAACTATTTGGGCGTGGTGGCATGTGCCTGCAGTCCCAGCTACTCGGGAGGCTGAGACAGGAGAATTGCTTGAACCTGGGAGGTGGAGGTTGCAGTGAGCTGGGATCATACCATTGCACTCCAGCCTGGGTGACAGAGCGAGACTCCATCTCAAGAGAAAAAAAAAGAGTAGCTCAGACAGAAGTTTTGCCTTCTGTGTTGTAAGGTGGCCACTGCTTGTCCTGTTTCCCGTTTGGGAGTGTGTATGGTGTTGGTGTTGGTGGGATTCCTGCTCTTCTTTCCACATCAGCATGCTGCTGCGGGCTCTTCTCCAGGCTGTGCTGTTGGGACATATCTATGTGCCTGTATGTGGCCCATTAGGGAGTGGTTGCCTGTTCTTTCAAGGTGAGCGTACATTTAGTTTTTCCTCTTGGCATCTTTTGGTTTGGAACATTTACAGCCCTTTTTAAAAATGCAGTCATTTCCGTGTGGGTTTTCTCTGAGCCAGTATTTGCCACACTCCAGTGATACTGGGAGAAACAAAGGGAACACATCCAAGCCCAGAGGGGCTCTGTCTTAACACGTGACAGGAGCGTCCAGGCCTAGTGTGCTTGTTGCTGTGGGAAGTCCATTACCCAGGGTTGTGGGAAACACAGGTCATAAAACCGGGGGCCTCTGATCCTGGGGCATTTACAGCTTAGTTTGGGAGCCAAAACTGGACCATGTGAAACAGCTTAGAACAATTTCAGAAGCAAGAATTAGCAAATGTGGATTAATGTAGATTCAAACTTGCCTGTAAGATTCCAAGGGACTTGGAAATCTGAGTTTTACAGTTGACTAGGAAAGGCTTCCTAGAATAGTTGAGTTTGGGAACCAGGTTTTAAATGAACCAGTATAGGGTGGTGAAGATGATTGTGATATTTGTCACCAGAGACACCTCTGTGTGAAATCCTTCCCTGCCATTGACTGACCTTGGGACATATTATTTAACCCAAGTCTACTCTCCTCGAGATGAGTCTTTATCTCTGTCTCCTTGGCTCCTTCCTTCTCTCTGTTTCTCCTCCTCCCTCTCTCCTCCTTTCTTTCCCCCCTTCTACCCATCTCTCATTCTCTCTTTCTTAAAAGACTGCCTACCTCCCTCATCTGGTGGTTATGAGGATGAAATGAGATAGTGCATTTAAAGAATTGGGCAATGTGTTTGGACTTGCTATGTTGAAAATTTGGAATTATCAGTGGAGGCAGGAAGAATGCAAGACAAAGAAACTGGCATGTGCCAACTGGCATGTGCCAACAGGCATGCTGATGGAGAAGGAAGACCCCAAGTGCCCTATTGTGGAGGGCATGTTAGCTTGGTTAGAAAGGAAGTTCTGGTCAGGGAGGAGAAGAGGTTGGTTAAAATTAAGAGTATCCTTGATGGGCTAGGCATGGTGGCTCACTCCTGTAATCGCAGAACTTTGGGAGGCCGAGGTGGGTGGATCAAGAGTCAGGAGTTCAAGACCAGCCTGACCAATATGGTGAAACCCTGTCTCTACTAAAAATACAAAAAGGAAGTTCTGGTCAGGGAGGAGAAGAGGGTTGGTTAAAATTAAGAGTATCCTTGATGGGCTAGGCATGGTGGCTCACTCCTGTAATCGCAGAACTTTGGGAGACCGAGGTGGGTGGATCGAGGTCAGAAGTTCAAGACCAGCCTGACCAATATGGTGAAACCCTGTCTCTACTAAAAATACAAAATTCAGCCAGGCATCATGGCACGAGCCTGTTGTCCCAGCTACTTGGAAGGCTGAGGCAGGAGAATTGCTTGGGCCCAAGAGGTGGAGGGTGCAGTGAGCCAAGATCGCACCATTGCACTCCAGCCTGGCGACAGAGTGAGACTCCGTCTCAAAAAAAAGAATGTTGATGGTCCCAATAGGGATCTGACTACCTCAGGGATACAGACACGGAGCAGTGCAAGGAATTCATTGGGTGTTAGTGTCTGTGCAGAAGAAAAGGGAAGAAGCAGGATTGGACAGGGAGAAACTGAGAATGTGCTGCAGATCTGCCATAGTGGGCAGAAACAGGCAGAACCCAGCAGTACGCCAACCCCCTGCAACTCTTGGCTGGGGAAGAGCTTTGCCTTGACACAGAAGCTGAAGGCTCCCTGCAGCTGAGTAGCAAGTTCTTTGCTGAAGGGAGCTCCAGGTTGTGCCCCGGGTAGGACTAGCTAGAGATACCTCTGCTATCTTTGTTGAGGTCCCTATTCTGCCTTATTTCTGTCACATCAAGTTTATTTCCTTCACAGCATTTTTTTCATCAACTGTAATAAAAAGGTAATAAAAATGTAACCTGTTAGTCTGTGCCCCCAGAGTGTGGCCTTTGTCAGTGTAAGTGACTGCTGGCACACTGAGGTGCACAGGAGAGGACACTGCCGGGTGTATAATGGCGTCAGATTTCTTACTGCTGTGTTCTCTTTTGAGCTTGGAAAGATCAGTTACCACTTGTCGGGTTTTGAGTTGGAGCGCCGTCATCTGAATATTTGCAAAGCATCCACCGGGACTGCGCGCTGTGGGGAGCTCTGGGTGCTTCTTACCTCATTCCCATGATCCTGTGTGGAGAGGGACTTGTTTGCGTTTGTTTTAGTAGAAAGATGCATGTATGGTCACTTGATGGGTAAGGAAACTGAGTTTTACAGAACTTAAATGTTAAGGTTCACCAGGGCCACTCAGCTCAGGAGTGGCAGCGATGGGACCTCAGTTCTTTCTGCCCTCCAAGCCTGTCAACTTAATGCCTGCGCTGTCATGTGGCAGATAGAGCTGGGAGCTAGGGAATGAATGCAAGAAGAATTTGGTCTGCACCAGCCCTCTGATACTTTCTAGTGTTCTCTATGCCGGGGTTCAGGTTAGAACTGGCCTGTGCCATGAGTAGCTAGTGAGACTGTGGGGGAAATGAGTGGTCTTAGACATCACTACTGGGGACTTTAAATTAGCACAGCGTCTATGAAGGTGACTGGGCCATGTCCATCATAATCAGATTTGCCTATACCCTTGGATCCGGAAACTCTGCCCCCAGGTGTGTGCCCTACAGATGTACTTGGCTGCAGTGCAAAATGACTCGTGTCAAGGTTATTCCTTGCAGCAGTATTTGGATTTCGGAGGGATTGGAAATAACCTGACAGCTCATTAATAGGGGCTGTTTTAATAAATTATGCGATGCTACATAATGGCATCTGTGCAGCTGTTATAATCAGAGAAGCATCACCCTATGAAGAGATACATATGTTTGTCTATGTATCTAAATCTCTATTTCCCTGGATATCTTGTTAATCGAGTGGGGGAAAAGCAGCGTATACGACAATATTTAGATGAAGCTACTTTTTTTTATGGGGCACAGACAGGATTATCTTTAGCATAACGGTATTAATAATTGGTGTTGCCTTGAGAGGTATGAGGAAGAGGTAAGATAAGGAGTCCATGTTTTTGTACATTTGACTTTGATTTATCGAATGTATACATATATTTTCAGTTCAGAAAATTAAATTTAATAAAGAAATCCCTAAGGGCCGGGCACAGTGGCTCACACTTGTAATCCCAGCACGTTGGGAGGCTGAGGCGGGCCAATCACGAGATCAGGAGATCGAGACCATCCTGGTCATGGTGAAACCTCGTCTCTACTAAAACACAAAAAATTAGCCAGGCTTGGTGGCGCGCACCTGTAGTCCCAGCTACTCAGGAGGCTGAGGCAGAGGAATGGCTTGAACCCTGGTGATGGAGGTTGCAGTGAGCTGAGATTGTGCTTGCACTCCAACCTGGTGACAGAGCCAGACTCCGTCTCAAAAGAAAAGAAAATAAAAAAGAAATCCCCAAACCAACCAACCAAAAATGCATCAAGCATTGGCCGGTGGGAGCAGGAAGAAGAGATCAGATAAAGCTTACCAGCTAGACGATACCTACCCTGAAATGAAACGAAGGATCTTTTTGTCTCCAGTTGACAGGAGAACACCTAGGAAATTTTCATCAGTGTTGGAGGAAGTGTTGGGAATGGTTTGACTTAAACGTCATATTATCTGGCTTATTTGGAATTTGATTTAGGGGGCCTTCAGTGGTACCTCAAGTTGGTACTTAGCCATCCACCATGGTGGATACCCACAGACTCAGATATGCAGTGGAAAACGTGTGCTATGCTAGGCCTGTTGAGAGTAACAGCCGGCATTTATTCAGGTAACACTGGTTATTGATTTTTCTAGGCAGTCTTACTAGGGAGTCCACCTTCGTCAATGCTGTAAATGGACTTTGGGGCTGTACATTAAGGGACCTGGCCTGGTTTGATCTGGCCAAACATGGCTTTGGGACCTTCTTGGAAGTTTCTACTTGATATTCCTTATTCTTTTCAAACCAAATCACTGCAGTGAAAAGAAAACAAAACTATGAACTATGATAGGTATATAAAATTATGAAAAAGGAGTTTTAAAATTTATACAAAAGTATGAAAAAGAATGAGAAGTTAGGAAGGCGTGAATTATTTTTTAAGTAAGACTTTGTGGCTTTGTTGATCATGGAAATCTTTTTATTAACACATTAGACAAATTCTTCACATGCCAATTTGCATTCACTTAAAGAAATATTTGTGGGGGTGGAGTGTAAAATGTGCAGCAATACCTGCTCACCTGCTCCTTTTCGGGAAATCAATTTGTTAAATAGTCCTCAGAATATGACAGTTTTATGGTAGGATTATGACTTTTTTTTGTTTCCACGTCTGCTAAAAAGGCTAACAGAATAAGACAATTTAATCACATGCCATTATGTTCATAGGGGTGTGGGAAGCTGAGACGTGTTTCTAGAAGAGGGATATTGGGTACCCAGGTTTTCCAAGCTGCTTCTTTTTTTTTTTTTTTTTTTTTGAGACGGAGTTTTGCTCTTAGTTACCCAGGCTGGAGTGCAATGGCGCGATCTCGGCTCACCGCAACCTCCGCCTCCTGGGTTCAGGCAATTGTCCTGCCTCAGCCTCCTGAGTAGCTGGGATTACAGGCACGCGCCACCATGCCCAGCTAATTTTTTGTATTTTTAGTAGAGGCGGGGTTTCACCATGTTGACCAGGATGGTCTCGATCTCTTGACCTCGTGATCCACCCGCCTCGGTGTCCCAAAGTGCTGGGATTATAGGCGTGAGCCACCGCGCCCGGCGGTTTTCCAAGCTTCTTAGCAAAATTGGATAATTACTTGATTTGGAGACATCCTCATTCAGCCCCTTTGTCTAAGGGCATTTGTCCTTCCTGAGTGTGGCTGACATCACTTTTATGACCTTGGGTCTAATGAGGTAGTTGTCAGGGAAGGTGTGTTGCCAGAACCGTCCTGTCTCTCTTCGGCAGAGAGAGACAGAGACCTTTCCTGGAGTAATCCATGTTTCCAGCCAGATTTATGTTACTTACAGGGTATTAGGCAGGGACCAGGATTTAGCCGGATGTTGCCCTGGAAAATTGTTTCGGACCTCAAGTCAAAAAAAGGGCTACATGCTGACTTAGCCGAGGAAACAGCTTCCCACGGGGCAGCCTAGACTCTGTATCCTGACATTTGTCATCCCAGCTGGAAGTTTTTGAGGAATCGGAGCTAGATAAAGCAGGAGCTCATCAGAGGCTCTCTTTTCTCCGTCGCCTCTATCTTTCCAGAGACTCAGAGGCCACCAGCTGTGGCAGCGGGTCTCAAGCTTTGTCGGTGATTAGCTGCACGGCAGGGAAGGCTCTTCGTATTTTCCTGTGTTCTGGGGCTCTCTGGTGGATTGGGGCAGGCTAATCTGGCTCCTCACTGAGCGGGATGCAGGCAAGTCAGAGTCAAAGAAAGAAGCCAATATCCCCACCACCCGCTTGTGTTTTCCATACCGAAGGACTTAACGCTTATGTTTGCAAAATTCAATTGTCGGCGCCCTTGTCAGCTGCTACTTTAAATTCTGTGTCGTTTGCCTGTTTCTGGGTCATTGTCTAGTAAACGGTAAACATTGCCATATCCCAGCTTCCCTTTTCTGGGTTGTCTTGTGTGAGCCTTGTCAGTAGCAGAAGCTTAGATAGGGCGGCTTGACCTTGGCTGACTTGCCATATTCTTGAACTGTCCTGCCCCTCTTCTCAATGCATCAGGGAAAATTTCCTAACATGCTGGCATGCCCTTTAACTTGACAGAGAGGGCAGGGGCTGAGGAAGTTTGGCAGTGCCCCTGCACCTGGTTGAGGAGCCAGTGCTGGCGAATCAGGCCTTACTTAGCCCAGGCATTCTGACTGCTATTTGAGGACTGTTTTTACTGTAATAATCCATCACTCTGGACTTTATGCTCTAGGAATGAAAATTGTATTTACTGTTGGCCTAAGAAAAACATTTTGTAATTCATATTTGAGGTTGCTTTAACAAAGATCCCTAACACCAGGCAGAAGTGATTTGGCTATTGTAATTACCTATTTTGGAGAGCGATTCCTATTACCTGCTTCCCTATCATCATCTGTAATGGTTGAAGCTATGCGTATACATTCACGCATTTACACACAAGAAAATTTCTTTACTGAGTCTTAACAAAAAGTCCAGAAGGATTTTCAATAAAATTGAATGCATATTTATGATGGTCTGACTTAAAATGTAGACGCTGTGGCATGTATGAAATTCACTTTGGAGGGAATGGAGTCTCGAGCAAGCACCTCAACTAAATATATAGGCAATCAGTCTCTGCTAGGGTGGCTGAAACTGACAAACAGTGAGAGGGCTATCGGGCTGCTTATGTGGGAAGACGTAATTTCTGTTAGAGGATGCTGAGGACCTTGGAGATGTCCGCACTGAAGCTGAAGTGGTGAGGGCAAGTGTGACTTACCTCAGACCTGCTTCTCTCAGGGTCATTTCTTTGTAGCCCAGGTGAAGTAACATTTGGAGTTCTAGTCTTTATATTTATTGATGGTGAGTAATTCTCCCCCAAAAAGGGAGGGGCACAAACTAGTATGTAAATGATGACAAAATAGAAGAAATCTATCTCATTTTCCAGCATTGTTATCCCATCATTGAAATTAGTTCATCGGAGAAATTGAGGTTTTAACTAGATTCCATTTATTTCCTCATAGAAGCATTTTGGAAATCTCAGTTTGTATTCAGAAGATTTTCTAGCTAGATAGCTTTAGTGGGGTTAGAAATAGTGGTCCTCTCAATTGCTTCTGAATGAAAGCATGCTTCATTGGAAGGACCATCAACAAGGGCCGCACTTTCTAGCAAGTGTCATTGTTTTTCCCATGCTATTTTTCAGGTTCCTTTTTTCTTTTCTTTTCTTTGGGCATTGTCCCAACCCTCCCCTGGGTTCTTTCATGCCAGACTTCCTTCTGGCATTATCCCCAACTGGGCAATGGACTTTACTTGTGACAATATCACCAGCTTTCATTGCGTGCAGCTGATGGCCTGGAATGCAGTTATTCACTATCATGTCTTGGAAATGCAAGGGCCTCCAGGTCCTTCAAGGCCCCTAAACCCAAGAAGGGAGAGAGTGTGAGATGGCAAAGACCCCCTAAGGAACAGCATCAGATCCCTTCCTGTTGGTTGCAGGGTGGCTCATTTGCTGCTTTTCTCCAGGACAAAAGGCAATTGCTTAGTGCTTGATGGGCACATGTTAAATACAACAGCTATCTCAGGACCCTGTCTGCCTTGTTTCCATCTCCTGGACATCTGATACATGCAAGAGGAGGAAGTATTGCAAAGACTGGAAGATAGATTAAACACACATGCACCAAAACGGTTAAAGCTTGAGTCGCTAAAACACTCAGTCTTTTTACCCTCTAGGCCCATGAAGGGGTAGATTCGTCCATTTTCCTTCCCCATCATCATGCATTGTGCCATTTATAATTCCACATCTCAGAGAAAACTATTCACTCAGATGGTTTCTGGTAATGACTCCTCTTCTCTTTGAAATGCCCTTCTAAGTATTTAGCCAAAAACAAAGCTTTTTGGTTTTTGAACTTGTGTCAGGCTTTTGCTAGAGAGTGGTTTTTTTCAAGGAAATTAATAGATGATACACTCAATGGTAGACAGTTTTAGATCTCAGAGCTGTCTTCCTTGAAAGGTACATTACTGTTTCTTTACATCTCTCAGATGAAACTGCTCAGAGAATGATTGATTTTGGGAGTGAATTGCTATGTTTCTACATAGACAAAATAAAACCACAGAATCTGTCAATAGAGGAAATAAAATATGGCACGCCATCAATGTGGACTATTAGGCACCGTCAAATGTAAGTCTATGTATATATGATAAGGAAAAATGTTTAAGATGTGGTTGGGTGACTTAAAAACAAGTTGCCGTCTGGGCACAGTGGCTCACGCCTGCAATCCCAGCGCTTTGGGAAGCTGAAGTCAGAGGATTGCTTGAACCCAGGAGTATGAGACCAACCTGGGCAATATAGAGAGATCCCATCTCTACAAAAATAAGTAGCTGGGTGTGGTGGCACACGCCTGTAGTCCCAGCTACTCTAGAGGCTGACACAAGAGGATCGCCTAAGCCCAAGAGATTGAGGCTGCAGTGAGTTGTGATCGCACCACTGCACTCCAGCCTGGGAGACAGCGGGGGATGACTGAAGTGTAGGCACTGTCTATATTGCCTACATTTGTCTCAAACAAAAAAAAAAACAAGTTGCAGAACATACGCAAAATGGAGTGTGATCCTATTTGTGCTTCATATATATGAGGGTCAGGACCATCCTAAGTATGTATGTATATCTCTTTGTGTGTCTGTGTAATTGCTTAGAAAAATAACTAAAAAGGTATGAATCAAACTGTGTTCCTTTAGGCAGCACTGGGTGGAAGCGGACAAAGGGTGACCGTTGCGTTTTGTTTACATCTGTGTGTTGTCCTGATCTTATATAATGAGAAGTATTTATACATTATGGATAAACAATTTCTGGAAAATATCCCAACAACGTTAGTAATGCAACAGTGCTTTCCCTGAGGCCACCATTTTGGTTCTCACCAAGAACAGATGGTAGCATCAAATATTTCAGTAAAATTTTAATACCGTAGAAAGCATATGGAGCTTTCCTGAGGTCTGATAGATACAGTACAGTCATGTTAAATAAAGAGGACTTATGTTTAAACCTCCGATTCATTAAAAATTTAGTGCTGGGAGGATAAAAAGGGGATGTTTACATCATACACAGGTCGAAGATAAATGCATTTTAGGTTGCAGAAGGTCCATAAGGTAAGTAGAATGAAAAATGAATGTTTCATGATATATTTTTTTTAGTTTTATTAATTTTTGAGTACATTCCAGTGCTAAGCAGTGAGTAATATATGATACATAATGAGTTTTCTTCTGCTCCTATGCAGAGTTTTCTCCTTTAGGATTCAGCTGCCCTTCAATAGGTGTGGTGTTAGTTAATCGTTTGATGAAGAGTTTTATGTTGCACATAAATAGAATTCCTGTTATTTGGATACCCAGTAGAATTGGACGAACCAGTATTCAAGTCTCCATGGCACAGCCTAGTAGTGATACATCCTTGCATGCATTAAACTTCCAGCTGGGGTTTTTCAGCTATAAAATGTGAATAATAAAATTATTTCACTCCATAGAGTTGATGTATTAAGTGCAATAGTGTACAAAAATGATGTAAGTTACAGGTTGCGGCCCATGTTGTTTGGTAGATATTAGCTGCCATTACAACGTTTTACAGTTTGGAAATGAGCAGAATTGAAAAATTGATGACAAAAGTTGGCTACTTCTGTGCAAGCAGATATTAAGCTTTTTTTGGTATATTGTACATTTTCTTCTTCAATGTCTTTCAGCCCTGTTAGTAACAGATTTTTTTTTTTTTTTTTTTTTGAGATGGAGTTTCGCTCTTGTTACCCAGGCTGGAGTGCAATGGCGCGATCTCGGCTCACCGCAACCTCCGCCTCCTGGGTTCAGGCAATTCTCCTGCCTCAGCCTCCTGAGCATCTGGGATTACAGGCACGTGCCACCATGCCCAGCTAATTTTCTGTATTTTTAGTGTAGACGGGGTTTCACCATGTTGACCAGGATGGTCTCCATCTCTTGACCTCGTGATCCACCCGCCTCGGCCTCCCAAAGTGCTGGGATTACAGGCATGAGCCACCGCGCCCGCCCGTAACAGATTTTTTTTTCTTTTTCCTTTTTTTTTTTTTTTTGAGAGTGAGTCTCACTCTGTCACCAGGCTGGAATGCAGTGGCGTGATCTCGGCTCACTGCAACCTCTGCCTCTCCCAGGTTCAAGCGATTCCCCTGCCTCAGCCTCCTGAGTAGCTTTGGACTACAGGCGCGTGCCACCACACCCGGCTAATTTTTTATTTTTTAGTAGAGACGGGGTTTCACTGTGTTGGCCAGGATAGTCTTGATCTCCTACCTTATGATCCTCCCCCGCTTGGCCTCCCAGAGTGCTGGGATGACAGGCGTGAGCCACCGCACCCGGCCCAGTAACAGTTGTTTTTATAGCAATTGGATATGATGTGAAACTAAGAACTTTATTATTAATTGGTTGCTATTCCTTGGAATAAAAATGAAAAAAAGATTAACAATGGAAGAATATTAAAAGTACAATTTGCCCATTCATTACATCAGATGTCTCGGTTTTATGGCAAGGTAGGCATCATATTAAGGTCTAGCTATTTAGCAAGATGTATAAATGATTAATATATGAGAAATTATGAATTTAATACCCGTCCAAAACTTGTTAGAATAAATGATTTTTATGTTCCCATTAGGTTTTGTGATGGGAAACAATATATTTTATGTAAGAGAAAATTCAAATGCTTCTGCTTATTACCCATGAGGTGTTCGTAAACTTGGCATGATATTCCCTTTTTCTAATATATTCTGAATTCTCATGGTTAAATGCGTAGGTAACGTGTTATAATTGAATACATGTTCTTATCAATAGTGTCTGTCAGCCAGTTTCCAGTAGATTCAGCAGACATTTTCTGCCTATTAGGGGTCTGGACCTGGTGCTGAGGAGTACCCAGGCAGGGTTAAGTTCTTGCCCTAGAAAGGTGTGCTCAGATACTCCAGTAAGAGGCAGGTATAATCTGCTACAGAATAAAGGTACACAAGGTGTGTGTGTTCAGGGGTGGGAGGAAGAAGGTGAGGGCATAATGAAATCTGACTCCAGGCTTGTGTGTGGAGAGGCATTAAGAGAAGCAAGGCTTTGAAAAGTCGGTGATATTCAGGCCGGGTGTGGTGGATCACAAGGTCAGGAGTTCAAGACCAGTCTGGCCAATTTGGTGAAACCCTGTCTCTACTAAAAATATAAAAATTAGCACGGTGTGGTGATGGGCACCTGTAGTCCCAGCTACTAAGGAGGCTGAGGCAGGAGAATTGCTTGAACCTGGGAGGCAGAGATTGCAGTGAGCTGAGATCGTGCCACTGTATTCCAGCCTGGGTGACAAAGTGAGGCTCCATCTCAAAAAAAAAAAAAAAAAAGAAAAAGAAAAGTAGGTGATGTTCATGAGTTGAGTAGGAGATGAACCAGCTACGCTTGAGAATCCACCACGCCATTTTAGAGAGAGGGAATAGCATTTTGAATAGAGAGAAAAGTGTATGCTAAGATGTGGGCACCAAAATGGCAATTACGAAACTCGAATAAGATAGACAGGCAAGAGGCCAGTTCATGAAGGGTCTTGGGAGTCTTTTAAAGACATTAAGTAACAGGTTTTTAAAAAGTCCCTTACATAGTAAAACCACAGTGAGGTAACATTATCTCATGTTGATTGGTGAAGATCAAAAGTTGGATAAAATACAATTGGTAAGGGTATGAATAAAAATACTCCATTACTCCTAGACTACAACTGTGTCAGTAGGAACATACATCTGGTTGAGAATCTGTCGGTTTCCACAGAAAGTAAAAATATGCATCCTTTCTGACTCAGTGATCCCACGTCTGAGAATTTATCCCATGGAAAAACTGCATGTCTCTACCAAGGTTTATGTACTAAGATAGTCATTGCAGCAACTATTGGAATAGCATGAAACTTAAAACATCCTAGATATCCCTAATTAGGGAATTTCAAATTGTGATTTATTTGTGCAGTGGGGCACTGTGTAGCCATGTATAAGAAAGGAGACTCTGGATGTATTGATTTAGAATGATTTTCCATCTATATACTGAGTGAAAAGAGACTGTGTGCAGAATTTGTATGGTATTCTGTTTAAGACTGTGGGAGAGAGAAGCATGAGGCACATGCTGTTCTCTCTTTCTCTCTCTCATTCACTCACACATACTGTCTTTGGAAGGATATGGAAGAACAGTTACCAAAGTAGCTTCTGGGGAGGAGACCTACTTTTCACTGTGTATGCTTTTGAACTGTTTGGCTTTTTTTTTTTTTTTTTTTTTTTTTTTTTTGGGACAGTGTTTTGCTCTTGTTGCCCAGGCTGGGGTGCAATGGCATGATCTTGGCTCGCTGCAACCTCTACTGCCTGGGTTCAGGGGATTCTCCTGCCTCAGCCTCCCAAGTAGCTGGGATTACAGGCGCCCGCTACCATGCCCGGCTAATTTTTGTATTTTTAGTAGAGACAGGGTTTCACCATGTTGGCCAGGCTGGTCTTGAACTCCTAACCTCAGGTGACCCACCCACCTTGGCCTCCTGAAGTGTTGGGATTACAGGCGAGAGCCACCGGGCTGGCCTCTGGCTTTTTGTTACAAGGTCCTCCATTGTTTCAAAATTTAGAGATAAGAGTTCCTGCATTGGCTTAAGACTCCTGGTATCTTAAGAACATTGGAATGGGTGGACCGCCATTGCTCAGGTTATGGGTAGGGTCATGAAAGGCTTAATTTAGTAGTTTTTAGATCTCAATGTTCTTCCTATGATAACAAGTTTCTTTGACTAAAGGATCTCTGCCCCCTTTCTTCCTCTGATATCCAGTCTCTTGCAGGATCTCACTTTATTACACCTCTGCATTTAGGCATTAATTCGAGATTTTACAGTTTGGCTTGATTTGATTTTGTTTTGTTGTCATTTTATGATTTTTGCATATTCACAAGGTTTTTAAAAATGTCCCACATTTCCATTAAAGATACGATGAGTTCTACAGCTAGTGTGACATCTTCCAGGTGGTTGTGGTATAGTTCAGAAGTTCTTTGTATGTTTGTTTCATTTTAATTTTATTGTTTTTGTAATCAAAGATACTAATTATATGATATACAATTTTGAGATTAAAACACTACTGTATATTATATACTAAATATATATTAATGTTAATAAATACATCTCATTCAAAAGTGTTAGAATGAGTTAATAAGTGTTGACAAGAGGGATGGATGAGACTTAAGGATGTGTTTTGAGAACATTCTGTGGTACAGTCAACATGGGGTTGAGCTGATTGGGATATAACTACATGTTCTTAAAATGAAGACTTTGATGGTGTTGCTATAAGAACAAACCAAAAAATGGTTTCTTTCATGCACTAGTAGTGCCCCAAAATTCCCCCTAATGCTTGCATGATCGTGCTATTTTGTTGTTGTTGCAAATTGAGAAGAATATGAATTTATTAAAAAATTCTAGCCAGCCCAGGCACAGTGTCTCAACGCTTGTAATCCCAGTACTCTAGGAGGCCAAGGCGGGCAGATCTCTTGAGGTCAGGAGTTCAAGACCAGCCTGGCCAACATGGTGAATCCCTGTCTCTACTAAAAATATAAAAATTAGCTAGGCGTGGTGGCGCAAAAAAATCCCAGCTACTTGGGAGGCTGAGGCAGGAGAATTGCTTGCATCTTTGCACTCCAGCCTGGGCAACAAGAGTGAGGCTTTGTTTAAAAAAAAAAAACAAAAAACCTAGCCACATGCTTATTTCCAATGTGAACCCATGTTTGGTTTTATAAGCCTTTCTCACTGATGGACTACATGAATACACTATTTTATATCCATACTGGCCAGGTACTTCGGTGGGTTGGTGCTTGGAGGAGCAGGTAACCGGATCTGAGAATTAGTCTTTGCTGGGGAAGCAACTGGAGCCCTAGCTTTCTTCAATGGAGAAATCCCTTTTCTGGCTTTGACTGGTACAGGGTAGAGTGCAAGAAGGCTCTATGAAAACTTACCATATTTATTTTTCATGCTTTAATCTGGTAATGGTTGATCTTGGAGTCAGACTGGGGTCTGAATATTACCTTCTCTACTGATATGGTCTGTGACTGTGTTTTAAACTTTCTGAGCTTTAAATTTTCGTCTATTCACTGGGGATGATGACAGAGTCTCTCTCCTGGAGTTATTGGCAAGATTGATTTTGATGGGATTCAGGACTTACTATCCCAAAATATGGCACCTTGAAATTTTGAGAAAACAGCAGAAGCAGAAAGGTCACTTTTACCTTCCTTCACCCTCTCCCCTGAGGCAGACTATAAAACCTAGGAAGGCCACTCTCTGGCTTTTTCCTGCTCTTCTTCACTGAAGTAGGTCTTAAGACCCTGATTCCAGAGGCGCCTCCCTCTACCCAGAGGAAAGGGACATCCTTATCACTGAAGACACAGAGCTACTGCTGGGGCTCAGAGAACAATACCCTGAAGTCTCATGCTTGAGCATGCTGAGTACTTTTGGATTAAGGGAAATTGGAAGGGCTTCAAAATTGCCCCAGAAGCAAGGATTTTGGAACTTCCTCTTGTACTCCCTTTCTCCCCCATGATCTCTCTGGAATTCCCATATATGACTTAGAAAGTTTCTTCCAAAAGAAATGCAATGGTCTTAAAACCCCCTCCTTAGGAGCCTCATTAAATAACCAGGCAAGATGAACCACCGGAGAAGAGAAAACACTAAAAGTAGTCACCATGCCCAGCATGTTTTCCCGCTCTTCTTCTGAGTCAGTTTGAGGGATTACCTGGAAGACTTTATCTGCATAATAAGATAATCTTTGGTAGCAGTGCAGTTCTCCTCCTCACCTTCCAGTATTCAGTCCCATTCAGTTTCCAAAGAATCACAAGCAGGCCGGACGTGGTGGCTCACGCCTATAATCCCAGCACTTTGGGAGGCCAAGGCAGGTGGATCACGAAGTCAAGAGATCGAGACCATCCTGGTCAACATGGTGAAACCCCGTCTCTGCTAAAAATACAAAAATTAGCTGGGCACGGTGGTGCGCGCCTGTAGTCCCAACTACTACTCGGGAGGCTGAGGCAGGACAATTGCCTGAACCCAGGAGGCGGAGGTTGCGGTGAGCCGAGATCGTGCCATTGCACTCCAGCCTGGGTAACAAGAGTGAAAATCCATCTCAAAAACAAACAAACAAGAATCACTTACAAGCTATTTTCTGTCCTTTGGGCTCATTTATCCCCCATGAGAATGAATCATTTATTGCTCCTTCAAAATGGCGCACAGCCCCCCACTTTCCTCTCCCCTATGAAAAGGGTATTTACACCTCAACCATGTGGCGCTTCTTTGAGTCTCACATTTTGCATGGCTCCTGTACTTATGCATGTTAATGCCTTTTTTCCTGTTAATCTGTCTGTTGTCCCGTAGAGGGAGAGGGAAAATTCCTTTCACCCCTACAACACCAGGAAGAATTGGAACAAACAGGCCTTGCTAATTTCCCTTGCGTTTATTCCCATTAGACCATACTCTTTTATCCTCCAATCATATTTCTCCATGACTGTTCACTCTTCATCAAACTCAGGCATAAAAACACATAAGTTTACCTATTTCTTAGAGTCTTCAGTTCCTTATGAAGGTTCCCTTGTCACATAGAACTTACATTAAATAAATGTCTATGCTTTTCTCTTGTTAATCTGCCTTTTGTTATAGGGACCTCAACTATGAATTTAGGATGAAAAGGAAAGAGTTTTTTTTTTTTTTTTTTTTTTTTTTGAGACAGAGTTTCATTCTGTCACCAGGTGCCAGGCTGTAGTGCAGTGGCACAATTTCGGCTCACTGCAACCTCTGCCTCCTGGGTTCAAGCAATTCTCCTGCTTCAGCCTCCCGAGTAGCTGGAACTATACGTGAGTGCCACCACACCCAGCTAATTTTTGTATTTTTTAATAGAGACGGAGTTTCACCGTATTGGCCTGGATGGTCTCTATCTCTTGACTTCGTGATCCTCCCGCCTCGGCTTCCCAAAGTGCTGGGATTACAGGCGTAAGCCACCGTGCCCGGCCGGAAAGAGATTTCTTTTTCCCTACAATTTGATCCATGTTAAGTTCTCCATGGCACAGTGCCTGGCTCATAAGAGATGGTCAGTTAATGTTGCTTATCATCATCATCATCATCATCTTTTTCTGTAAAAGGCCAGATCGAAAATGTTTTAGGCTTTGCAGGTCATACCTTATCTGTCAGAACTACTCAACACTGCCCTTGTAGCGGGAAAGCAGACATAGACGATATGTAAAGGAATGGGTGTGGCTGTGTTCAGTAAAACTTTATTTACATAAACAGGCAGGCTGGCTTTGGCCCGAAGACAGTATGTGAACAAATGTAACTGTTACAAAATCAGGCAGGATAGATTTGGCCCATGGGACGTAGTTGGCTGATCCTAGCGTAGTAGTGGTTCTGAAACCTTTTAATCTCAGATCTTCTTTATGCTCTTAAGAATTACTGAATATGACCTGAAAGAGGTTTTGTGTATGTGGATCATATCTGTGGATATTTATTGTTCTAAAAATTTTAACTGACAAATGGAAAAACTGTTTATTTAAAACAACTAATAAAACCATAGCATGTTAACATAAATAACACATTTTTATAGAAAGAAATTATTTTCCAAAACAACACATTTTAGTGGAAGGAGTGGCATTGCTTTACATTTTTTGCAAATCTCTTTAACGTCTGCCTCAGCAGAAGACAGCTGGGTTCTCATAACTGCTTTTGCATTCAATCTGTTAGGATATTACAAGTCATACTGTCTCTTGAAAACTCCCTTGCATCTCCTGAAAGTATCTTGGGAACCCACAGGGGTCTTTGGACCACAGTTGGAGAATCTATGTCCTATAGACATCATTAAGGGAAATTGTTAGGTATTACCTTGTAAATGCCAGCTGCTTTTATCTATTATTTCAGTTTCTTTGTCATCTTTTTTTCTGAGCTAAAAGTGAACATTTCAGTGTCTTTCCCTTCCCCCTGCTGTAGAAGGCATATTTAGTCGTGTGGTAGGTGTTTATGAAAGCAGGTTTGCTTTATTTTCTGAAATGATTGTCACCTTAGCTTAAATTGTCTGCTGCTGCATCACAATAGAGTTTTACTACTGTGGAGAAACAAAAGCCAGGAGATAGTCTGAATTCATTGGAGTAAAAGGAACAAAAGAAGCTAGCTTCAGAACAGGAAAATGCCTGTGATGACAAAGAAGCCTAAAAGAATGATTTGCATAAAACCGAAACACTTGAAAAGCTCCAGGAAAATAAGGTTAAATACAAAAGGAGACTCAACCTTAAAGTGGCTGCTTTTGAAATAACTTTTCTAGAGGGTTTTCAAGAACAAATGTTTCATACTTCAGTTTTGAGGGCCCTTGAACTTTGGGTCAAAGATGCATGGGATTCTGGGTTCTTGGCAGGGGTGAGGGGGTCTGTGTGGCCCTCTTGGAGTTGATCCTTATATAGTGAATGGGTAGCTCTGAAAATCTCTGGAGTTTTCATACCCAGAGTCTCCTTATTCTTCTCTTTGCCTCCTCCCCCAGATTTCCATATGCTGCTAAAATTTGGCCTTTCAACCAAGAAATAAGTCAACTCGTGCATTGCTAGAACAACGCGATGGGATCTTCATATAAACCTGTATATGTGAGATTTTTCTCACAAAGGCAAAATTATTTCATCCAGATCTGTTTTCTTCTTTGATACTTGCAAGTAAATAGATTAGGGGATAAAACTGCAAATAAGCTGAGAATGTTCAACAGTAAGATTTCTCACAGCCCTGACTGGATAGAAATGCATATTAAAGTAATTCAGCACAGTACTAAAAGCTTGTACCTAATTGCCTTTTCTTTATATTTAGCTTAACTTTAAAGGAAATTTATAACTAAATTGGGCTCAATGAATTCCCTGGTTGCCTACTTTTATTACCCATTATAACATATTTCTGTTTAATTTACCTCTTACAGTCGTGATACTTCAGTGAGGCTGCAGTATGTATTTGGAAGGTGGTGAGGTGAACTTGACTGTCTTGGGAGGTTGTACTCCAGGGCTTCTCAAAACAACAACATCAAGGAAACAATTTTAGCCGTGTTGCAGAATGTTCACATTTTGGATTTTCTCTTCTGAATGTAGAAGGAAAAATCCCCGTGTTTCTTTCACACTCAAGTTCAGCTGTGTCATTTTCATTCTGGGTATACATCCCTTTCCCATTTATTACATCTGTTACTTTTATACTCCACAGGAAATACATGTAAAACATCCTAACCACTCAGATAGAAACAAATGTGCCTCCCTATCATTAAAGCTACAGCTGTAAGCTTTGTCCCTGTCCGGTCAAAATGCTCTGCCATATAAGGAATCCCAGCAATTAGCAAGGAAGTGAAGGCAGTCTAGGAGGGAAAGACTCCTGGTTTTCTGGAAACATATGTAGTGGGAGCTTTAATAAGTTGCCCTCAATCTCCCAGCCCTGCCCCTTTGTTCTGTTTAAGGCTAGCTGCATATTTCTTCTTATATTTTCACGGAATAGTCTACCATCACACCATATGGGCTTTTTCCTCTGGTGATTAATCAGGTTGCACGCTGGGCTCTCTGATTCTTCGGGGACTGTGTTTCCTCATGGTCTTGTCAGAACATGCAGAATAGCAGTGTGATACTTCTCACATTCGCACCCACTGCTAACAAGGTATCTGACAACTCCTCAATATCACGTCGGATGCAAGGCACAGGATGCTGCCGGGCTCGTGCTGTTTAATTTTCAGATCTCTGGTAGCAATGAGTTTGAGGAGGCCCAGGTCACATTTTCTTATTTATGTAGCATCTCTACTTTCATATGATTATAATAATAATATTTGAAAACTTTTTTTGCATAAAGACAGAGGAAAAAATCTCATATTTAGTGGCTACAGTGTATTAATGAAAAGAAGTGAGTGCAGAAACATTTCTAAGAGTTGTTTTCATGATAATGATGGTGATAGAAAGAATTGAAGGCGGGGCGCAGTAGCTCACACTCGTAATCCCAGCACTTTGGGAGGCCAGGGTGGGTGGATCCCTTGAGCCCAGGAGTTCAAGACCAGCTTGAGCAACATGGTGAAACCTCACTTCTATTAAAAATATAAAAATTAACCAGGTGTGGTGGCATGTGACTGTCATCCGAGCTCAAGAGGCTGAGGTGGGAGGATCAATTGAGCCTCCAGGAGTTTGAGGTGAACTGAGTGCCTCTGCATTCCACCCTGGGTGACAGAGCCAATCCCTGTCTAAAAAAGAAATAGAGAGAGAGAGAAAGGGAAGAGGAAGGAAGGAGGGAGGGAGGGAGGGAGGGAGGGAGGGAGGGAGGGAAGGAAGGAAGGAAGGAAGGAAGGAAGGAAAGTGGGGAGGGTGGAAGAAAGGAAAGAAAAGTAGCCTATGTGCTTTATTTACTTATTTAATTTTTGAGACAGGGTCTCACTCTCTTCCCTAGACTGGAGTTCAGTGGCGTGATCTTGGCTCACTGCAACCTCTGCCTCCCGGGTTCAAGTGATTCTCCTGCCTCAGCCTCCCAAGCAGCTACGAATACAGGCAAGCGCCACCACACCTGGCTAATTTTTGTATTTTTAATAGAGACAGGGTTTTGCCACGTTGGCCAGGCTGGTCTTGAACTCCTGGCCTCAAGTGATCTGCCTGCCTCAGCCTCCCAGAGTGCTGGGATTACAGGTGTGAGCCACCACGCTCAGCCATGAATGTAGCCTGTGTGCTTTGATGCATCCCACTAAGACTTGACTCATCCTTACCTTCTTTAATATTGACCGTAACATGCTGAGAATAGGAACTGTTACTTCATTATAGAGAAGAGGAATTTGAGGCCCAGGAAATAAAGTAACTGGCTTTAAGTCTCTCTTATGGAGAGTTACATTTTTACAAAACTTTGCATTAAACAATTTAAAAAATTAGAGTTAAAACATTCATATGCACATACACATACATGCATAGACACGCACACATACATACACATAGTAAATTGCACAAACCTTATGTGGTTCAGTGTGTTTCTATAGGTGTGTTACTGCTTTCACCTGAGTGACTGCCTTGCACATCAAGATGGAATACTTTCCAGCATTCCAGGGACATCTGTCATTTTCCCCCACCCCCGTCCAGGTCACCACTATTGTGATTCCACTCACCGTACAGACAGATTTGCCCACAGAACTTATGGGGCCATACAGTATGGGCCGTTTTGTGTCTGTCTGCTTTTGCTCAACAGAATGTCTATGAGATTCACACATGATGTTGTGAGGTGCTTACTCTTTAGTTATTATACGACCATACAACAGTTTGCCAATTTTCCTCTTGTTAGACCTTTTGATTTCTAAGTTTTAGGCTTTCAGGAATAAAGTTGTAAAGAGCAATCTTGTAATTGCCTGTTGGTGCACATTTGTACGCAATTCCCTCGGATGCCTACCGTAAGGGATAAGGTTAAATGTAATTCATATGGTGAGTATGGAACTTGCATTTGAACTCTGATTTTCTATGCAGAGCCTTGGCTCTTTACCACTACCCTCTGCTGCTGCCTGTCATTAAAAAATCTGTATTTCTCCCCAGGTGGTGAATTGACTTTTTTTTTTTTTCGATATGAAAGTTCAGTGAACTGGCACTTTAAGATTTTTCTTAGCAGCTTGTGTTTGTCCCACTTATATAGGTACCACATCATTTTCAGACTGATGCCTTTCTGGAAAATAGATAAAGGACACCAGGAGAATGCTTCTTATCAGTATTTCTTGAGCTGAAAGGGTTGTAAAGAAGTTAGTTACAATAATGTCAAATTCCACAAGATTGGTGTTGAGAGAGTCGATGTGTTGACTAGGCTGGCACTTTTTCTCTTTTGGCTTAAGTTTGTTTTATAGTATTGGCATTAATGGTGGGGTGATCGAGAATTGGAAACCAAAAATAGTATTTCTAAGGCATTCCACAGGACTAGGGGGACTGATGCTCTCTTTCCATGCTCCCTTGGTGTTAATTGACTTGTATGGCCTTGGGAAGACCACTTAGTTTTTCCTGCCTTCGTTTGCTCATTTGTAAAATGGGGGGCATAGGACTGCATCAGCGATAGTCACCTTGGTAATCTGTCGGATGACCCTCTCCTTTGAAAAATGCAAATATGTGTAAATTTCAAACCCATTTCATACGGGCTTGCTGATACCTAGTAGCTCGGGATTTCTTAATTATAAAGAATATTCCTAATTCTAATATTAATGAAAGTTCAACTCTCTGCATTTTGGAGAAGTTTTTTTATTATACCAGTTTTATTGTTCTGGACAGCAATACATAGTGTCATAGCTAAAATGAAAATGATACTCCATGGTCTACCTGAAACCAAAATGAGCTGGATACACTGTTGATCACACTTTAAATAACTTATCTTTGTGGACTGCCACTCTGAGGCAGCCTTGTGCTGTGAGGGTGGAGAAGTCAACAAGTCATACTCCAGTTCTACCTTCATGGGATTTACAGCAGGGTTAGGATCTGATTTGGTGAATTGCTTTGGAGACGAGAGGCACACATTGGTTGTCTGGGAGGCCGGGTTCTGGAGGTAGATGGCCAGGTTTGAATCATAGGTGTTTGTGAGCCAGTTACTAAAAACTCTGCTGCAGTTTGTCCATCTGTATAGTAACTGTACCTACCATTTAGGATTGCTGGGGCTTTAAACGAGTCCAGGTAGACTTTCTTGGCTAGGCACTATTGGACACTTTGGGCCAGAAAATTCCTGTGCATTGCAGGGTGTTAAGCATTTGAAAAATAGGGGGCATAGGGTTACATCAAGGGTTCTTCACCTTTTCTTGGTAATCTAATGGATGACCCTCTTCTTTGAAAAACAGATACAAAATGTGTCAATTTGGCTTCTGTTCACTAGATAGTTCCAATGTGGCAACGAAAAATGTCTCCAGGTGTTGCCAGATGTCCCCTGGAGGGGCAAAATCACCTCTCCCACCTTGACTTTGAGAACCACTAAATTCTCTTCTGAATGCTACCGTAAAAACACCTAGTGGCTGTTGCCTTAAAGAAAATCTCCTCTGAGAAAGCCGTAATTCCCTGCCTAGTGCCCCGCTGATGAAAACAAAAATAGAAAGCTAACAAAGCCCCCAGTAGCAAAAGTCTGTTTGTTCCCATTCTCCTGCTTACTGAATTATTGATAAGCTTTCTGAGATGAACTGCAGTTATATTCAGGTAGGATTAATAGCCACCACCTTCCTGAAGAACAGTAGCTTCTGCCTGGCCCCCGCCCCTGGTTCCTGCAATTTGACAGTTTCTGCTACCTGCCCATTTGTAGCTCAGCTTCCCTGGCTTCCTGCAAATGGGACCTTGCTGAGAGCAGACCTGTTAAATCATGTTAAAGCCAGGCAGCTCCTGGGAGAACCCCGGCCTGCTGGAGGTGTGAGCACAGGTGCTGGACAGTGAGCTTAGCTGACTGAGATAAAAAGCACATACATTGAAGGAAAGGCTTTGGGTGGCTGAGCCCCAGGTATTTGCTGATCACCTATTAATGACCGCATCCCCATAGGTATCCACTGCAGAGGGGTGCTTGGGGCACCTGAGGCTTGAAATTAAGTTAGTGAAGATGTCTGTGCTGGATGTGAAGAACAGGTGGAAATCACAGTTCTGAACAGGCACTCGGAAAGCAGGGAGCAGAACAGCAGTATCATCTGATGGGTTTTGTTTGTTGAGAGAGGGAGTTGGAGGGTGGGAGAGTGTGTAGATTCTGATGCTGCTTTTATTCTCCATTATTTACTCAAGGCTACTATTTTGTCAGGGATTTCAGGCTTTAGATTTCATGGATCTTAATGTTTAAAATAAAACTGAAGCCCTGCTGTAAAGTAGCTGAATAACTTTTAAGTTTGTCCAATGGAGATGCTTAAAGAAAATAAAACATACTGTTTACTGTTGCCATCACCACATAAAAGAAAGGATGTTTTGTCACCAAAGGAGTAGGAGGAGCATAACCGTGGAATAAAGAAGAGTTATTTATGTTAAATGAATCCGGTGTTACGGGCCTTATTCTTGGTTATTTTACTAGTACTGGGGAAAGATGTCATCATAGGCTGCTCCATTTGTTTCACTGCACGTAGTAGGGATTAAATGCTTATTACTGATTAGATGACTGAATTCATGAACAGTGGGAGCCCGGGTTCATCATTCTTGGGGAGAACTGATGGTTGGGCAGAGGCTGTGAGGTGCCCTCTTCAGTGCCTTCATCTTCCATTCTTCCTGCTCTGCTCTTTTTATCTTTTGCTTTTGACCTTTCTGAAGTGGCTGGCAAGATTGTAGCCGTACACAAGCACATTCCTATTCCTCCTAAGATGCTGTACCTCCCATCTGCTTCTTGTTTCATATTGTTTTGATTGCATGTGCCCTAAGGGACAGTTATGTTGTAAAAAGAGCGAGTCCCCCAAGTGTCCTCCCCATGGCTGATGGCGAGGAATGTGATTTCAGTGATGCAGGCAAGACTAAATGCTTGCCATCTTTCGACACTTTGCAATGCCTTAAAGAGAGCTTTTAAAATTGTGGGCTATCATTAAAAAAAAAAAAGGCAAACCAAAACCAGAAAAACCTTAGAAAAAAAAGAAAAAGAACCTGGGAACATGTACAGAATACAGCCGGGGCCGGGCGTGGTGGCTCAAGCCTGTAATCCCAGCACTTTGGGAGGCCGAGGCGGGTGGATCACGAGGTCAAGAGATCGAGACCATCCTGGTCAACATGGTGAAACCCCGTCTCTACTAATACAAAAAATTAGCTGGGCATGGTGGTGCGTGCCTGTAATCCCAGCTACTCAGGAGGCTGAGGCAGGAGAATTGCCTGAACCCAGGAGGCGGAGGTTGCGGTGAGCCGAGATCGCGCCATTGCACTCCAGCCTGGATAACGAGCGAAACTCCATTTCAAAAAAAAAAGAATACAGCCGGAAGCTGTCCCATTGAGTAAGTGCCCAGTATGAGCTGCATCTGTAACTTAAAGCAACACCCTGACCTATTTCTCTTACTAATAATTGAAACATATATAGTGAGATGGTATCTGTAAAGCTATGTTTTTTTAATAGCATGTATAAAGCTAACAGTCATAATTTCTTGCTTTGGAGAATGCAGAAAAAACATTAACTCAATTTCTTTGACTTTTATCTGAATGTGCAAGTACATTAATATTTTTAACTAAAAAGCAACATATGAATACATTGAAGTTTGAAAAAACTTAAAAATACATGAAACATACTTAACCTGCCCCTCCTAGTTCCAGTTTCCTCTCAGAGATAGCTGCTGTGAATTTATATATTTACTGTGCATTTACATTATGGGGAAGTACCTAATTTTCATGTTACATGAATGGTATATTCATGTTATTAGTCTGTGTTTTTTTTCTACTTAGTATCTCTTAGAAGTCTATACAGGTCATTCCATAGATAGTGTCTTTATTGTTATAATAACTGCTGTGTAGTTTTCCATAGTATGGATATTTCATAGTTTATGGAGTATGTAGCTGTTCATAGTTGTGTTCTATTACAAATAATGCCCAAGTGAAAAACAAAAGTAGCTTGTGCATCTTCATGCACATGTGTGTTTTTACCTACGATTAAATGCACAGAAGTTTAGTTAGTGTTCTCCAGAGAAATAGAACCAATGGAATCTATATATAAAGATTTATTATAATGAATTGGCTGATGGGATTATGGAGGGTGACAAGTTCCAAGATCTGCCTGTTGGCCAGCAGGAGAACCAGGAAAGCCAATGGTGTAGTTCTAGTTCAAGGCCAGCAGGCTCAAGACCCAGGAAGAATTGATTTTTTTTTTTTCTATTGCAGACCAAAGGCAAGAAACAAGTGCGATTTCAGCTTTCAAGCAGTCAGGCAGGAGGAATTACCTCTTATTAGGGGGGAAAGTTAGACTTTCTGTTCTGTTCAGGCCTTCAGCTGATTAGGTGATCCCACCCACATTGGGGAGGGTCATGTGCTTTACTCAGTCTGTCAATTCAGATGTTAATCTCATCCAAAACACCCTCCAGGACATACCCAGAATAATGAATTGACCCAAATATCTGGGCATCTTGGCCCCGTCAAATTGACACATAAACTTTACCATCATAGTATTGAAGGATATTTTATTTATTTATTTATTTATTTATTTGAGATGGAGTTTCGCTCTTGTTACCCAGGCTGGAGTGCAATGGCGCGATCTCGGCTCACCGCAACCTCCGCCTCCTGGGTTCAGGCAATTCTCCTGCCTCAGCCTCTCTAGTAGCTGGGATTACAGGTATGCGCCACCATGCCCAGCTAATTTTTTGTATTTTTAGTAGAGACGGGGTTTCACCATGTTGACCAGGATGGTCTCGATCTCTTGACCTCGTGATCCACCCGCCTCGGCCTCCCAAAGTGCTAGGATTACAGACGTGAGCCACCGCGCCCGGCCGATATTTTTATTTTTTAATGCCTATTTTATTATTATTTTTGAGATGGGGTGTCACTTTGTTGCCCAAGCTGGAGTGCAGTGGTGTGAACATGGTTCACTGCAGCAGTGACCTCCCTAGTTCAAGCAAGTCTACTGCCTCCGCCTCTCAAGTAGCTGGGACTACAGGTGTGTACCACCACGACCACCTAATTTTTGTATTTTTTGTAGAGATGGAGTTTCACCATGTTGCTCAGGCTGGTCTTGAACTCTTGAGCTCAAGGGATTCGCCCACCTTGGCCCTCCGGGAAGTGCTGGGATTGCAGGCGTGAGCCACTGTGCCCAGTGGTTTGTTTTATTTTTTATGGAAACTTTGCCTCTCCAGAATGTTGTGTCACTTTGTGCTGTTCCTACTAACAAAGTATGAAAGGACTGTCCTCCTTTCTGCACATCCCAGCCAGTAGGTGATCTAAGTTCATTAAAAAATACTGAGTCACTGTGTCAGGGCAACTTTGAATAGTCTTCTGTACTAGTGAAGAGCATGATGTTTTAGAGTCATGATGGAAGCAGTGACCTGCCTCCAGGAGTGTCTCAGGAGCCTCAGGACACTGGGCACCTTTCACAGCCCAACTAGGGGATCATTAGCTCACCAAAACTTTTGACTTCTTAGATCTTTGCTAATGAACCGGGCTCTCTGCAAATCTTAAATTGAGCAGTGCATAAAAGTTTATTTCTGAATGGAAGATATCAGTCTGCATTTCTGAAAAATACTTTGGAAACTTACTTTTCATTTGACTGAGAAGGTGGTTTAGAGCCTTTCAGGGGGACTTGCCCTAAACCAAAATTAAACAGGTTAATTTTTAAAATGTCACAAGATCCGGGCAGTTCGGATTTTAAGTCTGTCAGAAGGAAGCAAACATTGGTAGTAAGATTACAGTTAAAACAATGCAACCAGCTGCAGATATGTTAATTTCTGCACTATGCATGTCTATGCTGGGGGATTTTGTGCTTTAAATTCATTTCGTGTTTTTATCCTTCCCACAGTCCCACTGAGTCAGAGCTATTGTTGTCTCCGTTTTGCAGATGAGGCCACTGAGGTAGAGCTTGCGAGCTGGGGATATAGCTGATAGGAGTGTAAGCTTGTCAGCGCATGTAACATGTCAGCCTGACCCAAAACTCTCAGCCATATGGTTCATTGGCTTTGAATGGTTTTCTTATTTTAAAATGGTTGCATTTATTTTTTATTTCATTTGTTTTTTTGAATTTATTTATTTATTTTTGGGGTCTCGCTCTGTCACCCAGGCTGGAATGCAGTGGTGTGATTTCAATTCACTCCAGTGATCACCTCCTGGGTTCAAGTGATTCTCCTGCCTCACCCTCTGGTGTAGCTGGGATTACAGGCATGTACCACCAGGCCCGGCTGATTTTTATATTTTTAGTAGAGGCAGCGTTTTACCATATTGGCCAGGCTGGTCTCAAACTCCCGACTTCAGGTGATTCACCTGCCTTGGCCTCCCAGAGTGTTAGGATTACAGGCATGAACCACGGCGCCCAGCTTTAAATGGTTACATTGATTCCGTAAATACCTACCTAATCTTGACTTGACTTCTTGGCACGCAGAGCCTAAGATATTTACTATCTAGCCCTGTATGGAAAAATTTTGCAGTTCCTCCTCTTGACTATTAGTCCTTCATCTCCTAAGACTGAAAAGAAGTATTTTCACTGTGCAAGTTAGCTAAGCCAGTGGTTCTCCAACTTTAGCAGGGCCCTGAATTACCTGGAGGGCTTGATGCAACAGAGATTGCTGGGCCTCATTCCCAAGGTCTGGGTTGGGGCCCAAGAATTGGCATTTCTAACAATTTCTCAGGTGCTGCTGATGCTGCCGTTCCTGGGACCACACTGGAAGTAACGTTGAGCTAGAAGGATGAGCCAGGACTTGTGGGTGTTTGCCAAGGAACTGTGAGAGTGTTTGACTCCAGTTATTGGCAGTAGTGGCAGCCCCTTCGAGTTTGAGCCATAGGTTTGTTGCATGACAAAATCATGCACTAAGCACAGAAAGCTTTTGTTTTGTTGATGAAGAAATTTAAAATATGATGGAAACAGCTGTCTGAAAATGGAAAGAGCTAGTATGGAAGAACTTCAGCCTTCTTCTACCTAAATGTTTTAATCTTAAGTGTGATTACATCTATATTTAAACCTCTTCCTTACTTAAATGATGATAATTAGCCTCAATTATTGATATTTCACTGTGCGCCGGGCAAGTCCCCCTAAACCGATTGAAATATCAATCAATTATTGATATTTCTTTACAGGTCGAATCTCATGTAGTGCATACAATAGTCCTATGAGGTTAGATAATAGTAGCTTCATTTTAAAAATAGGTAAACAAAGGCTGAGAAAACTTCTGTTAGTCTCTTGACTGGTGGTTGGCCCCAGGTCATTCTAGGCTTGTCCAACCCATGGCCCGCGGCAGCAGGCAGCCCAGGACAGCTTTGAAGGAGGCCCAACACAAATTCGTAAACTTTCTTAAAACATTATGAGATTTGTTTGCAATTTTTTAAAGCTTATCAGCTACAGTTAGTATTAGTGTATTTTATGTGTGGCCCAGGAAAATCCTTCTTCCAGTGTGGCCGAGGGAAGCTAAAAGATTGGACCCTGATTTAGACCCTTATTTATACAGCATTCTCTTTGCTTCCTTTCATTATTATTATTATACTTTAAGTTCTGGGATGCATGTGCAGACCGTGCAGGTTTGTTACATAGGTACACACGTGCCATGGTGGTTTGCTGCACCCATCAACCCATCATCTGCATTAGATATTTCTCCTAATGCTATTCCTCCCCTAGTACCCCACCCTCCGACAGGCCCTGGTGTATGATGTTCCCCTCCCTGTGTCCATGTGCTCTCGTTGTTCAACTCCCACTTATGAGTGAGAATATGCAGTGTTTGGTTTTCTGTTCCTGTGTTTGCTGAAAATGATGCTTTCCAGCTTCATCTATGTCCCTGCAAAGGACATGAATTCATCCTTTTTTATGGCTGCATAGTATTCTATGGTATTTATGTGCCACATTTTCTTTATTCAGTCTATCATTGATGGGCATTTGGGTTGGTTTCACGTCTTTGCTATTGTGAACAGTGTTGCAATAAACATACGTGTGCATGTGTCCTTATAGTAGAATGATTTATAATCTTTTGGGTATATACCCAGTAATGGGATTGCTGGGTCAAATGGTATTTCTGGTTCTAGATCCTTGAGGAATCACCACGCTGTCTTCCACAATGGTTGAACTAATTTACACTCCCACCAACAGTATAAAAGCGTTCTGGTTTCACCACATCCTCTCCAGCATCTGTTGTCTCCTGACTTTTTAATGATCGCCATTCTAACTGGCGTGAGGTGGTATCTCATTGTGGTTTTGATTTGCATTTCTCTAATGACCAGTGATGATGAGCCTTTTTTCATATGTTTGTTGGCTTCTTTTGAGAACTGTCTGTTCATATCTTTTGCCTACTTTTTAAAGAGCTTCTGCACAGCAAAAGAAACTATCAGAGTGAACAGGCAACCTATAGAATGGGAGAAAATTTTTGTAATCTATTCATTTGCCAAAGGGCTAATATCCAGAATCTGTAAGGAACTTAAAGTAATTTACAAGTTTTCTCTTTACTTTCTTAACACTCAGCTTTCACCTTTCCCCATGGCTGTTGCATGAATTTATATTTGTCTGTCTCTAAAACATTAGAAAAGTTTTACTCTGGAAAAGATATGGCCGATCAGATACAAAGTTAGTGATGTTATTATTTTCTTTTTTTTTTTTTTTTTGAGATGGAATTTTGCTCTTGTCACCCAGGCTGGAATTCAATGACGTGATCTCGGCTCACTGCAACCTCCGCCTCCTGAGTTCAAACAATTCTCCTGCCTCAGCCTCCTGAGTAGCTGGGATTACAGGCACCCACCACCATGTCCAGTTAATTTTTGTATTTTTAGTAGATATGGGGTTTTGCCATGTTGGCCCGGCTGGTCTTGCACTCCTGACCTCAGGTGATCTGCCTGTCTCGGTTTTCCAAAGTGTTTGGATTAAAGGCATGAGCCATTGCATCTGGCTTGTTATTAAAAAAATTGTCCTTTGGTTTAACTGCCATCAGTTATTTTTTAGAATTTGAATTATAAAAAATTTCCTGTAAATATATGAGACATTTAACAGATGCTAATATCTTGTCACAGTGACTGAAGACTTTTTTTTTTTTGAAAGAGAAAACATCAGAGAATTGCCAAGTTCCTAAACATCCCTTTGTTCCCTATTGATAATATTTGGCTCCGTAACCCCACCCAAATCTCATCTGAAATGTAATTTCCAGGTGTGGAGGGAGGGACCTGGTGGGAGGTGATTGGATCACCGGGGGTAGTTTCCCCATGCTGTTCTCATGATAGTGAGGGAGTTCTCAGGAGATCTGATGGTTTAACAGTGACAGTTTGTCTTTTCTCCTGCTGCCTTGTGAAGAAGGTGCCTGCTTTCCCTTCACCTTCCACCATGATTGTAAGTTTCCTGAGGCCTCCCCAGCTGTGCGGTACTGTGAGTGAATTAAACCTCCTCTCTTTATAAATTACCCAGTCTCAGGTGGTATCTTTCTAGCAGTGTGAGAATGGACTAATACGCCTATCTCAGAGTAATATCTTCTTTTGCTTATGCATACTTTTATCTAGAGGAAAACTACAAAAACATGCATGAAAGGTCATATGTAGCAGCTTCTGCATAGAACAGTATAATCGATGGTGTATTGACATTTATTGATTCAGTACACAGTGGGAGGCGACAAGGTCAGAGAATGAGCTGTCTTGATGTTCGTGGAGGGGTAGGTTGTAGGCATCGTAACATCATACCAACTTTAGGAGTTTTTATCTGGCATCCCAAGTCCCCCCTTTCATAAGCCAAGTTTTGTTGTTGTTGTTGTTGATTTTTTTTCTAGTTTCAACTAAATGCATGTGTTTGGGTTCAGAGCTTTAGGGTCTTATCAGAGTTTTGTCAGATTATTTGAAACATCAAGTATTTTTAACCCTCTATATGTATCGTAACCTTGTTTGTTAGGCAAGCGGATTACAGTAGAGAATGAGGCAGCTAAATAACCCCTCCCCTTCCCATGGACCTTAAGTTCAGGTTATTACAGTTTTTATTACCCCTCCCCCAAATGTAATATGATTTTTCTAAAAGTAATACTTGTTGTTAAATAGAGTCCCAGATTTTACATGCTGGCCTCGGCGTTCAGCAGTTACCATCTTCTTGTGTGTGGCAGGCAGCGTGTCCCAATTTTTGGTTTGTAGAAGGTGGTCACCTTATCTATTATGTGGCAATGAGGCATCCACACTCTTATTAAATGGCCTGCAAAAGTTACGTGCCCATTTCCATTTGTTATTAGACATTGTGCTAATTGCACGGGTGATTTAAATGTTAAAAAGGCATTAAAGCATTTGTTGTAATAATTAACAAAGAGATTGCTAGATTACGAATGAATGATAATGCCGTATTTTAAAAATACAGCATTACATATCTGCAAAATGATATATGTTATGAAACATTAATAACCAAATGAGAGATTCGAATTGAATGATCTCCAAAATCCTGGCTAATATGTCTTCTCTAAAATAGGAGCTCTACGACTATTAATATATTTTGTGAGTTGTCAACTGTGCCACACTTCTGCAAACCTCAGGGTGAGGCCACAGCCTATCTTTAGTCTTATGCCAGTATATTAATTGAACCTTAGATAGTGGACTAGAGGCTGTTGAATGTCTTCTCTTATTTCTAAATAACAGAAGCCCTGTTTTTCTAGGTGGACCCATAGCTGCAAGGAATCAAGACCAGCCTCCATCCTCCTTGTAGTTAGCCATGGTTTAAGTGTGCAACTTCTAGGAAGTTTCCTCAATGGTAGAGTGTCATGTCCTTAGTCTCTTCTTCCTCCCTGATGCTGGAATGTGAATACAATGACTGGATCTTAAGCAGCCATCTAGGACCGTGAGATTGGTACTATGTACCGAAGATGGCAGAGCCACAAGATAGAACCTGTCTGGTAGCTGTGGATACTCAGTTGTGCAGAGTATTTGCAGAAAGGTCTGTGACTGAGGGAAGGTGTTAGGGGCTGAGATTCAATCCAGGCTCTGTTTCTCAAGTAGTATTCTTAGAGAAAGGTTGGGCCTTTTACTTTCCACAAAAGGATTTGCTAAACCTTATACCTGAAGGGGTCCTTCCACCAGGAGGGCTACCTTTCTGTCATTTGTTCAGAGGCCCCACGTGATCCTTGATACTGTGAAATGTGCCACCATCCCAGACTTCCCTACCTCTGAGTGTTACAAGTTACAGGAAGTATCTTGTCTTAGCTACTCCTGTTTTGATATTTTCTATTACTGGTTCCTGAGTCTAATCCTGATAAATATATCACTGTCTTTTTCTTCGCAAGGGTCACTTTGGATTTTTTTGTTTGTTCACAAACAGAAATCAAATCTGAGTAACTCAATTGAAGTGTTTTGGAAGGTTACAGAAACTCCCAGAATAGACAGGCGAACTGAAGAAACATGGGCAAGGAATTCCAGATGCTGGGAAGCGAGGGCTAGAGGGCAGCATACTTAAAGTTGGGATGGTCTGCTCATAGGTACAGCTCCTGCTACAGAGAGAATCAGCTCCTGCTTGATTTTTTTTTCTTTTTTCCCTAAGGAGCTCATTCTTTTTTTTGTTTGTTTGCTTTTGAGTCAGGTTGCCCTGTCTTTCTCCAGGCTGGAGTGTAGTGGCATGATCATAGCTCAGTGCAGTCTCCACCTCCCAGGCTCAAGCCATCCTCCCACTTCAGCCACCCTAGTGGCTGGGACTACAGGTGTGCACCACCACAGCTGGCTAATTTTTGTATTTCTTTTTGTAGAGACCAGGTTTAGCCATGTTGCCCAGGCTGGTCTCGAACTCCTGGGCTCAAGACATCCATCTGCCTTGGCCTCCCAAAATGCTGGGATTACAGATGTGAGCCATTGTGTCCGGCCCTCAGAAAGGTGTCTGTCCACCTGGGGAGGCCCAGATCATGTGTCTTGCCCCCTGACTCTACTGGGTTGGGTGGAAGGCGGCCCTGGGCTCTTAGCCACCAGTTCCTGGAGCAGGAGCGAGCCCCACTGGGTTGACTGTCTAACTGCCTGCAGTGGAGAGAGCGCAGGTTTCCGAAAAAGAAATGAAGCTTCTGGTAGGATGAGGGATGAATTCTCAGCAACCAAAATAGAGAAAACAGGAAAGAAGTAAAAGAAGACAACGATGATGACAGATGATCACATGCCTCTGTGCTCTCCAGATTAGATGTGGAATAGAGTGCACGCTAGTTTCCCACTAATGGCCCTTTATTTTCTTTTAGGTTCTTAAATCCCTACCATCCAAGAAGCGAAGTGCTAACTCTGTATTTATTAGTTCCCGGATTAGATCAGCAGAGTCAGTACTCACTGCTTTGTGTAGGGTACTCTGCTAGACGTAAGAGGGACATAATGACATCCTGGATGGAGAGGGTCTCCTGTGGTGAGGGTGCTGGGAGCAATGAAATGCATCTAGTGTGACGGCATCCAGAATCACATAGGAGCCGCAGAAATGGCTCCAAACTCTCAGCTCACTGCCACTGCCACTCCCCTTTCCTTTATAACTCTTTAGGGAATGGTTTGTTTGCTTTTTTCCCAGAATTGGGGATCACGCCTCAACTCTGAGGTTCCTCTAACTCATCTTAAACTCTGCAGAAGTACATTTCTGCCTCTGAAGTGCCATTTTGTGGTAATTTAATGGTTTTTTTTCCATGAATAATTTACCCGTAGAGTCCTAATATCTTGTTAAGACAGTGAATTTTGTTGTTTAACAAAATGTATCTCCAGTAGAAGAGAGAAATCAATTTCTTATTACAAAGCAAAAGCAAAACAAAAGATCGTCTACCCTATGGGGAAACAATCTGTTTTAGAGCATTTTGGATTATTATTATTTAAGTCAAGAACACATGGATAGATAAATTATTGTCCTTTTCATAAAGTGGCATATTTATTACTTGTCTAATATGTGTCCCCATTGCGTACTCTTTTTTCTCTCATTATCTTTTCTTTGGATTATGAAGTGTCCTGCATTCACAGCATTTTACGGCTAAAAGACAATCTGTATGTAAACTACCTGGTCAAAATACTTGCTTACTCTTTAAATAAAAATTCCCGGCCGGGTGTGGTGGCTCACACCTGTAATCCCAGCATTTTGGGAGGCTGAGGCGGGTGGATCACAAAGTCAGGAGTTCAAGACCAGCCTGGCCAAGATGATGAAACTCCATCTCTTTTTTTTTTTTTTTTTTTGAGACGGAGTTTCGCTCTTGTTACCCAGGCTGGAGTGCAATGGCGCGATCTCGGCTCACCGCAACCTCCGCCTTCTGGGTTCAGGCAATTCTCCTGCCTCAGCCTCCTGAGTAGCTGGGACTACAGGCACGCATCACCACGCCCAGCTAATTTTTGTATTTTTAGTAGAGACGGGGTTTCACCATGTTGACCAGGATGATCTTGATCTCTTGACCTTGTGATCCACCCGTCTCGGCCTCCTAAAGTGCTGGGATTATAGGCGTGAGCCACCGCGCCCGGCCCCCGATGAAACTCCATCTCTACTAAAAACTACAAAAATTAGTTGGGCGTGGTGGCAGGCACCTGTAATTTCAGCTACTGGGGAGGCTGAGGCAAGATAATTGCTTGAAAGGGGGCAGCAGAGGTTGAAATGAGCCGAGATCGTGCCACTGCTCTCCAGCCTGGGCAACAGAGTGAGACTCCATCTCAATATAAATAATAAATTAAATAAATAAAAATAAAATTCCCAGGGACATGGGCCCCATAGCAGTTATGGTGACTTGTTTCTTTGTCTTAAACTCTAGTAGTCTTTATTGCAAAAGATATATTGATGTTCTTGTTTAATTTTTGTATAACTGTTTCTTGGATTCACGTGTTGTAAAAGGTTGCTGTGTTTTAAAAGTCAAATAGTCCATACAAGCCATTTTTCTCTGCCTTTTGTGATTAATCTCTGAATGCCTACAGGAAAGAAAAATAGTAGCAATAATAGTAATGGTTACAATTTATTTATGCTTCCGATATGCAATGCATCATCCTGACCTTAACCCTTTGAGGTACATACTGCTTTTATTCCCATTTTACAGATGAGGAAACTAAGGCCTAAGTTTTCGTGGCCAAAGGCAATAAACCCAGAACTTGAGAGGTCTCTGCCTCAAAATCACTCTGTGTTTTCCCACAATGAGTAAATTGATATACATACACTTTTTTTTACTTGAAGGAGAACTAATAGGTGTTACTGAAAAGAATGATTTGTGGGGGGAAAAAAAAGAAAAAAGAATGATTTGTGTTTTATTGTAGATATTAGAACATACTAAGCTACCGTTTGACCATGTAGCTTTTTGAAAACTAGGACTCAGTTGGGTATGGTGGCTCACGTCTATAATCCCAGCACTTTGGAGGCCAAGGTGGGTGAATCACTTGGGGTCGGGAGATTGAGACCAACCTGGCCAACATGGTGAGACCTCATCTGTACTAAAAATAAAAAAATTAGCCAGGCATGGTGGTGCAGGCACCTATAGTCCTAGCTTCTTGGGAAGCTGAAGCAGAATTGCTTGACTGGGAGGCAGAGGTTGCAGGGAGCCAAGATCATGCCTGCACTCTAGCCTGGGTGACAGAGTGAGACTCCAGTCTCAAAAACAAACAGACACCCAAAACTGTGACTCAGAGAACCAAGACAGATTTGGAAACTTGATTCAGGGAAGAATTTGTTAGATCAGTGACATTGCTTACATTTTTAAAAAAAAATTCATTTTGTATTCTTAGCTACTTTTCGTTTTAGCAAGCTGTAATGGTCCATAGAAATAAATCGAAAAACGCCAGGTTGATTCAAACTGTATACTTGAGAAGGTGTGGCTCCACTTTAACACACTTTTTGGCTTAGTGGGTTAAAAGAGTACACGATTGATAAAACTAATACAAATCTGACACTGTTTTTAGTTAGGGGAGTGAGCAGAAAGCACAGAAGGTGGAATTTTTGCCTGTGTCTCTGTTGCTTTGAAACAAAATCAGGAAAACGGTATCTCTGGCAGCAGCTCGTGTTCCGTCTTCTGTGCTGCTGTAACTTAGTAACTTTTTAAAAGCAGTTAGAAACCAGGGACTTGGGAAGGCAGTGCGCATTGAAGTGGCCCTGAGAATCATAGGACGGGCTGATGATTTCGCTGGATAGAATTGGGCTTTGCAGTGAGATTTTGATAACCTTTTTGGCTTGGTGCCCTGCCCTCATCTAGTCCTTTCCCATTTGTAATAGAAGCATGGAATTCAGTGCTATTGACTTCCCAGCAGTCATTGAATTGCAACACACACAGTGAATTTGGAGTCTGATTCTTAAGTTGAAAGGGGATAAACAATCAACATTGAATTCTTACCTGTTATGGCTTTGTTGACTTAATGGATTGTCCCCAACAATCCATCAAGAATGGTACAGATACAAGCTATCGTCTGGCTCACTGAAAGCCAACAGACATCCCCAAACCTCATTTTTAGGGAAGGATTTCCACTTCTCCTCTTGCAAAAGCTTTCCCAAACAGCAAGCATTCCAGACGTGAGACACTGTGATGTTTTGCCTGCTATGGAACTGCATGATCTTACAATGGAGACAGAAGAATGGCAATTGGGTATGAATTGTAGAAATTTGGGGGAAGCAATTTGTTCGATGACTTGTGTTTTCTATGAAGATGTAATCAAGAAAAGGCCCTGGGCTTCATTTCTTTAATCAAAAGAGAAGACTGCAAGTGTTCTCAGTATTTTTCAAGCCCCTGCAGCCTTGGGCCTCTAACTGGGAGTTGTGGGGATGACTGGTGTGGAGGCCTTTTCTTGCTGAAGTGTCTGGGGGGTGCATACTCAGGGGACGTGCTCCTCCTCCGTGTCCGTTGTAGTGACTCTTGGCTCTCCTGGGTCTCTGCATTGCCAGTTTTCCTCTATAATGCTGCCTTTGGTGGTGTCTTTGTCAGCAGGCCTGGCAGTAGCAGAGACGGAACAGAGAGAAGATGGAAGAAACCTGAGTGGTGGCTGAGCCTTTCCTATTGCGGTTCCTTACCCTCTCTTTTTCCTTTTCTTAATCCCTCATCCTCTTTGTTCCTCCTCAAAGTTGCGTTAATCAATTCTGAGGTCTTCTCTCTGAATTGAGGCCTTGGGTGTTTGAGGTTTGGAAAAACAGGGCCGTTAAGTTGAGTCTGCTCATCACTTTTCTGCTGCTTTATTGAATGACACAGAAGTGTCCTGGGCCTGGAGGAGTGGCACATTCTGCCTTGTCTTCCCTGTTCTTGCCAGAATTCCTTCAAAAACAAAAACTTCGGAAGTTTTCACTCTGTTGCAGTTTCTGAACTGGGGGTGATTTTGCTACCCGGGGACATTTGGCAATGCCTGGAAACATTTGGGGTTGTCATCTCTGGGAGCGGGGCTTGCTAATGGCATCTCGTGGAGTAGAGACCAGTGATGCTGTTTAACATCCAGTACTGCCCACATCATGCCCCTATGACAACTAACTGTCCTTCTCCAAATGTTGGTAACACTGGGGTTGAGAAACCCTCCTCTACCGAAACATCTCCCAGGTCAATATGCGAGCCTGTTTTGCCTGGAACTTGCCTCATTTGCTGATTTAGCTGTCTGAAGTGTACAAAATGGTTTTATTCAACCAGTTAATCAGTTTCCTTTTAATTTGTACTGGAAACTCTCTTTCTAGATATGGCTGATCAAATTGCTGCCCAAATGGACCTCAAGTTCTAAAATCGCGAGAATTGGAGGTTTTATGACTTGGGAGTCATTCCATTGATCAATCATTGAGATAAGGATACTTGAATAATCTACAATGTAGTTGACCAGCATCCTATGGACTTGAGTAAGAGTCGGAATTTTGACATTATGGAGTGATCCAGGTAATAGTATCTGTGATTGGTTTGGCTGACCATGCTGAGCCATGTGCTATTTTATTTTTCTGGTCTCTCCTGCACAACGCTGTCTTTTGGGCCTTACCTTGGCCATTGCTTCCTCCCAAGACCTTCCTTGATGCCCCATACCCAGAGTCAGATGCCCCTCCCATGTACCTGCACCTCTGGTAACAGAACTCTGAACTCCTTCAATCACTATGGCTTGTTGTGACTTAGAGGGCCAGCACCTGCTTCCTGTAGGGCCTCCCCACTAGCAGGGCCTCTAAAACACTTGTAGAATGAAGAAATCAAGGAAAACCGGAAGACAGCACCTTTGCTTAATTACAAAAGGAATTAGGGTGGGGAAAATAGAAACTCGGAGACAGAAAACTTGTTTTGGTGTTGATTTTCTTGCTCTCATTTCTCAAATCATTGGATCAGTAAATGGACTGAATTAAATAATTCTAATGGAGAACCTTTGCCTTTCTCAGAAACACGCTCATGTATATAGTACTAGCAATATTTGATCTGCATTATTCGGAAAAGATTTCTGCATATCTAGAATCAGTAGCCACCAGAGCATTGCTGTGAAAAAGTGAATTATCACCTTGCTACTTCCATGAATAGCTGCCCCTTTCTCAAGGGAGAGGTCTTCCAGGGAGCGGCAAGCTCTGAGGACATCTGGTCCCCACCACCTGTCTGACCCCTGCCACTTCTCTCCACTCCTCACTCACTCTGCTCTAACCGCCCTGGCCTGCCTGCTCTTCCTCACACTTCCCAGACATCCTTCTGCCTCACCTTTTTGTAACTGCTCTCCCCTATCCTGGAACATTCTTTTCTGAGACCCGGATGGCTTGCTCTTGACTGCTTCTGCGAGTCCTCGCTCAAATGTCACATTTTCCTAAGGCCACTCTCACTCACATTACAACGCAGTCCTGACTTGTCCTGTCTCCTCTCCCTGCTTGTTTTCTCCTGGGCACCATTTGTCATTCTGTGTGTTTTAGTTTATCTTGTTTATTAATTCTCTCTCCTTTGTCCCACGTAGGAGGTAAACACCGTGATGACAGGGGAGTTTTTATTTATTTATTTATTTTGAGACAGAATCTTGCTCTATCCCCCAGGGTGGAGCTAGAGTGCAGTGGCAGGATCTTGACTCACCACAGCCTCTGCCTCCCGGATTCAAACGATTCTCCCGCCTCAGCCTCCTGAGTAGCTGGGATTACAGGTGTGCACCATCACGCCCAGCTAATTTTTGTATTTTTAGGAGAGATGGGGTTTCACCATGTTGGCCAGGCTGGTCTCAAACTCCTGACCTCAAGTGATCCGCCCACTTCGGCCTCCCAGTGCGCTGGGATTATAGGCATGAGCCACTACACATGGCCAACAGGGGAATTTTAAGCTTGTATTGAAATGTAACATGCACGTGGGAAAATGTACACATTATAGTGAACTGCTCAATGAATAATCACAGTATCTGAACACAGCCGTGTAACCAACTCCCAGATCTAAAAACAGTATCACTAATACCCCCTAAGGCCTCCCCATGCTCCCCTCTTTCTACTTCAAGGGCTACTACCATCCTGACTTGTTACATCATAGATGAGGTTTGGATGGCAAGAACTTTGGTCAGTTTCTTTCACTGCCGTGTGTGCAGGACATGGTAGGCGCAAAGTGCACATTAATTGAGTGGATTAAAATAATACTGGAAGAGAGACCTGTATTTCTGATGTAGCTGGATTTCTAAAGCTGACCTTCCTTGATGGATTAATCCCCATCAATGGAAAATGCAGTTAGAAGCTTTAGAAATATTATCCAGTGGCAAGACACTGGCCATTATAACTTAGACGATTAGCTTTGTCACTTGTTTCTGCTGCGATGGCCTTGATTATTTAAGTATTTTAGCTGTGATGTCTTTAAGTCTACTCTTCTTGCTTGTAATTTTGATTTATTGTCTATTCTATTTGCTGGCACTTAATCAGACATCTCTCTGGTGATTGTCTTACAGGATTATTTAACTTCTTCTTGCTTTTCGACTACATTGTAAATTTAACCAAGCATAATAAATTTGAAGCAAATTTTACCCTTCAGTGTTGATTCTTCCCTAGCTGGAATTATTGTACATTTCTGTTTCTGGTCACTGGCCATTCTCTGGTACTACTTGAGAATTGATTACTGTTCCAGATGGGTGCCTATATTAGAATTACAACCTGAAGTGTTTTAGCACTTCAAGTAATAGAGTGTCATCAGTTTTGATTGTGTTGCTAACCATTTGAAATTTGATGATGAGTTCAAGGATACAGTAGCTTCCTAGAAGTTAGTATTAGAGGTGCCTCTAGCTGTAGAGATGTTTACAAACTCAAAGATGTACCATTCACTACAGAGTCACTATGCAGTTGATCAATACAGTTATTGGGCCTTTATCCTGGAAGATGGCAGAGATGTGTTTAGAGGAGGATTTCCTAACTCACACAAAGTCACATTAGCTGACTGTGGGATTTGACTGTCTATAAGATGAAGTATTATGCAATAATTTAACAAGAAGAACATTATATTTTTGGATCAACTTTGTGTCCTGTTTTTCATATTGAAAACCATGTCCTGCATATTTTCCTAAATCAAGAAATTTGTGGAGAACTTTTTTTTTTTTCCTTAAAATCCACAGAGGTTATCCCCAAAATCCATGTGTCACTTGGGATGCTCTTGGTTCAAGAAAAGGAAGACCCAACTCAGAACAATGAGAAAATAAATAAGTTAGTATACGTACTGGAGCTTTAGAGGTAGTGTATTTCCAGGTAATCAGTGACCAACAAACTTCATTGGAAACTTCAGGTTGTTTCTAACTTTCTGCTCTGTCATCTTTGGATCAGATTTGGCTTTAGAGTGGTTCTCTTCCATGCGACAAGATGCAGCAACACGAAGTGTTGCATTGAGACCAGCAGAAAAAGTAGGCCAATTTGGACCCTTTAAGCTTGTTTTAATCTGTGCTGTGCTGCTGTAACAGAATACTGCAGACTGAGTAATTTATAAGGCAAAGAAATTTATTGGCTTATGGTTTTGGAGGCTGGGAAGTCCAAGATCGAGGGGCTGACATCTGGTGAGGGCTTTCTTGCTGTGTCATTGCATAGCAAGAGGTAGAAGGGCAAAGACAGAAGGCAAGACACACAACACAGACACACACACACACACACACACACACACACACACACACACACACGGGGCCAAACTAGTCTTTTTATAATGAACCCCCTCCCTTCATAATCCATTCATGAAGGCAGTGCCCCTGTGGGCCAAATACGCCCATTAGGCTCTACCTCTCAATACCACTGCACTGGTGATCAAGTTTCTAACACCTGAACTTTGCAGGGGTACAGTCAAACCATAGCAAAGCTCACAATTGAGCTGAAGGGAAATTTGGACACTAAACTGATTTTGATGTAGCAGAGGAAGCAGTCTGGATCAGGGAGGGATCAGTTACAGGATGGGGCATCCAACTTACTTGCTAGAATTAGAATTGAGCTTTTGGAGCTCTGTTGATGCATAAGTCTCCCTGCAAGGCTTATATTCAAAGCAACTATATAGAGTATGAAAGTCAGGATCAAATTTCTAGTCTTGTTTTCCTTTAATTTCAGTACAATAACTTCCAAATGAAATTGTAATTTTTGTTAGGAAATGAGTAATGGTCAATTTTATGTTATGTCTGTTTATTCTGGTTACATTTTTAAACTGCTTTTAAAATTTTCCTTAAGATAGAGTGTACTCGGGCACACAGATGCCTAATTCACAGTTATTTGATCATGGAAATGTATTTTCTGTTCTTAATAACAGTATAAAGGTGCCAACTCATGTTGGAGTTCTGCAAGTCATGTTTTAATTTGAATGATTTGAGAGAAACAAGAGGAACTTAAAAAATCATTTCGGGAGCAGGTTTATTAGGGTGGGCAGAGGTCGATGATCAATTTAGAGGAGTCGGTTTTGTGACCCACCCTAGATTAGAACTATGCAGTATTCAGCCTAAGTCAAATATTTAGGACTATTCTGATTTCCTCTCTCCTTTTTTTCAGGAAATGTCTTTGTTGTAGAATTTATAAATCCATCCTTTAATTGGTACATTGTTCAAAGGCCTAGTAATGTGTGGCAATAAACTTTTGTTTTATTTCCCAGTATTTTACTGGATAATCAACAGGAAATTACAGCTTTAAATTCATGGTGACTTTTCAACTTTTTTTTCTTGCTTTTTTTTACTGTCACAACAGCTTTAAATTTTCATGGCCTGATTATCTGTGGAGATATCTTTCTGAAAAGTTGCTAAGTTTTATCTGCCTTCATCTTCCTCCTTCCCTCCCCCTTGGTATTACCATTTTAAATAGGATACATGTGCACATTTTTGGTGAAACAAGAAAAGGAAAACCCCTATGGTCGCATTGTTTTTAAATATATATATTTTTCATGGTGTGAGGTCCTTGTTTCTATCAAAAAGGGTTGGATGGAAAGTAAAAATGATGGCTGTTGTTAGATTATCTTTAGAAGAGATATATATTAAAAATGTCATTAACTTTTAATTTTGAAATAATTATAGATTCACAGGAAGGTGCCAAGATAGTTCAGAGTGGTCCCACATACCCCTCTTTTTTATTTTCTCTAGTGGTGCTATCTAACAGAATTAAAGTACAGTATCAAAACCAGGAGTCTGATACTGGCACAATATATGTAGTTCTTGGTCATTTTATCTCATGTGTTGTGTAATCACTGCTGAAGTCAAGATACTGGATGATTCCCACGCCACAAAGATTTCCCTCATTCTGCCCCTTTAGATTCACACACATCCTTCCCTCTGCTATCTCCAAATCGTGGCCTCCACTGATGTGTCTTACATCTCTCTCATTTTGTCATTTTGAGACTATTGGGCTGGGCGGTGTGCCTCATGCCTGTAATCCCAGCACTTTGGGAGGCTGAGGCGGGCAGATTCCTTGAGGTCAGGAGTTTGAGACCAGCCTGACCAATATGGTGAAACCCATCTCTACTAAAAATACAAAAATTAACTGGGTGTGGTGGTTGGCGTCAGTAATCCCAGCTACTTGGGAGTCTGAGGCATGGGAATGGCTTGAACCTAGGAGGTGGAGGTTACAGTTAGCTGAGATCGTGCCACTGCACTCTAGCCCGAGTGACAGAGTGAGACTTCCATTTCCAAAGAAAACTAGATGCATAGAATTACAGAATATGTATGTGGTATGTGACCTTCATAGTGCCCTGATCTCCATCCAAGTCATTGTGTGCACGAGTAGTTTGCTTGGCCTTATTGTAGTCTATGGCGTGGATGCACTGCAGTTGGTTTAACCTTTCACCTTTTGAGGGAGATTTTGGTTTTTTTCATTTCCTGCTGCTACAAAGTCAAATATTAACAGTGTTTACCTGTTTTTGGATGGTCATAAGTTTTTACTTCCCTGGGATAAACACCCCAGAATACAGCTGCTGGGGTGTATGGTAAATGTATATTTAGTTTCTTTTACTGCCAGACTCTTTTCCCGAGTACCTTTCCCACTCCACGCTCCCAACAGCAATGCAGGAGAGATCCAGTTTTTTTTTGCATTCACCTCTTGTAGTTTTTGGTATTGCCACTATTTTTTATTTTAGCGATTCTGATAGGTATCATATCTCAGTGTGGGCCCAATTTGCATTTCCCTGATGGCTAATGATACTGAATATCCTTTCATGAGCTCTTTCACTGTCCTCTCTCTGTGTCTTTTGCCCACTTTCTGATTGGATTTCTTTTTACTGTTGAGTTTTGAGGGTTCTACACACGCTCTAGATAGCAGTTCCCTATCAGTTATGTGGTTTGCAAATATTTTTATCCGTCTAGAGCCTGTTCTTGCATCCTCTCACCAAGGCCCTTTACAGCACAAACTTTCTTACCTTGTGTGAAATCCAGTTGATTAATTTCTTCCCTCTGGCCGATGCTTTTGTTGTCATATCTGAAAACTTCACCAAGCACCAGGTACTGAAGATTTTCTCTTCTCCTTTTTTACTACTTATAAGTTTTATATTTTAAATGTACAATCCATTTTGAGTTAATTTTTGTGTAAGTTGTGAGATTTAGGTTGAGATACACTTTGTTTTTTTGTTTTTTTTGAGACAGAGTCTTGCTCTATCACCCAGGCTGGAGTGCAGTGGCGTGATCTGGGCTCACTACAACCTCCACCTCCCGAGTTCAAGCAATTTCTAGCTAACTTTTATAATTTTAGTAGAGACAGGGTTTCACCATGTTAGCCAGGCTGATCTGGAACTCCTGACCTCAAGTGATCCACCCACCTCGGCCTCCCAAAGTGTGAGATACACTTTTTTTTTTTTTTTTTTTGGTGCCTATGGATATCCGGTTGCTTCAGCACTATTTATTGAAAAGACTATCCTTTCTCCATTGAATTGCCTTTGCACCTTTGTCAGTAATCAGTTGGCTGTACTCTGTGGGTCTCCTTCTGGGTTCTCTGTTCTGTTCCATTGATCTTTATGCCTGAATCTCTGCCTGTACCACATGGTCTTGATAACACTAGATATAGAACAAGTCTTGAATCTGGATAGAGTGATTCTACGCACTCTGTTCCTCTCTCTTTTTTTTTTTTTTTTTTTTTTTTTTTTGAGACGGAGTTTCGCTCTTGATACCCAGGCTGGAGCGCAATGGCGCGATCTCGGCTCACCGCAATCTCCGCCTCCTGGGTTCAGGCAATTCTCCTGCCTCAGCCTCCTGAGTAGCTGGGATTACAGGCACGCGCCACCGTGCCCAGCTAATTTTTTGTATTAGTAGAGACGGGGTTTCACCATGTTGACCAGGATGGTCTCGATCTCTTGCCCTCGTGATCCACCCGCCTCGGCCTCCCAAAGTGCTGGGATTACAGGCTTGAGCCACCGCGCCCGGCCTCCTCTCTTTTGAAGACTTGATTCCTGCCTCCTACCTCCACCACTTCCCCCACCTTCTTTTTTTTTTTATAATTATTATTATTATTTTTTGGCTTAGAAAGGCTACTGTGTTCATTGCAAATGACCACAGCACTCCTGGAGAAATCTTCCTTTTCATATGGCACATTTAATCCTGAGGGCCAGTTCTAATGGATTGGTAATGTCTTATCATCTGTTTGATTCTTATTCTGGAATCCAATTTTGAGTCAGATCAAGAGAACAAGGCCTGGCCCAGCAGGAGTTCTCTGATCCTTAAGTCCTATCTGACTTGGGTTTAGGTTAGGTATGTGGTATCAGCAAAGCTGGGTTTTTGCCTCACTGGTATCAAATAGGCACTGTTGAGTGTTGGTTGGAGAAGAGCCAGGCGTTTATGGCTGGCTGGGATGAGTGGTAGAGAACAAGCCTTCCGCATACATTTAATCTAACCTCTCTAGTTTAAATATTTTCAGTGAATCATCATACTCTATGACCTTGTGACATAAATCTGCACAGAGCTGCAGTTCTTATCTTCAGACTTCAGTCAAGTTTCATTACTGTGGTTTATGTGTAGTGGCTTTGCTTTGGGCCTTCCGCTTATCCTGCTGTCTGCTTGTTTACCATCTCTTTCAAGTGAAAGGGTCTTTTGATTTACGACTTCGTGGGATCCTTTTCAGCATTAATAGATGTATGTATGGGTTAATGGTCAAAAATATATAGGATTTGCTTGTTAGAGTATATCTAGAGAAATTGAGCTAATTTGAGGGAAATATAAAACCCACTTGTATTGAGAATTTGTATAATGGAAATATACTGCCATTAAATGGGTAACACACAAAATAATTGTTAAATATAATTGTAAATAGGCACTTTCCTACCTAGGACATATAAGATACCCATAAAGCCATTTTATAATCCATTAAAAACACTGCTGATAGAATTATATCTTCTCCAGTGCATGTCCCCTGAATTGCCTGTTTTGATGCCTGAAGTTTTGCCATTAAGGATTATTATTATTGTATTTTTGCATCCCCCAGAAATCTTCTTTGTTAGATTGACAGTTCCCTTGGGTTTATGATTTGTTAAGCTGTTCTAACTTATTAAGATTGAGCTATTGAATTTAATTTTGATTTTCTGTGGCATTTTTCTGAGTGCTGTAGTTTTGAATGTAGGAGGGGAGACGGATAGGCCTGGAACCCAAGTTGTTTGGGAAAGTGGTTTAAGTCATTGCTGCATAAAATCATAATTTTCTTTTTTTTTGAGATGGAGTTTCACTCTGTTGCCCAGCCTGGAGTGCGGTGATGCGATCTCATCTCACTGCAAGCTCTGCCTCGTAGGTCAAGTGATTCTCCTGCCTCAGCCTTCTGAGTAGCCAGGATTACAGATGCCTGCCACCACACCTGGCTAATTTTTGGTATTTTTAGTAGAAATACGGTTTCGCCCTGTTGACTAGGCTGGTCTTGAGCTCCTGACCTCAGGTGATCTGCCTGCCTCAGCCTCCTAAAGTGCTGGGATTACGGACATGAGCCACTGTGCACGGCCCGTAATTTTCAAAAAGTTTAAAACATGGCTTTTATACAAAGCAAATGAATACACGTTGAATGCAGCTCATTATTAAGGCAAACAATAATCAAGTTGGTTTAAAGGGCATTTTGAGGCACTGGGTATTCATAAGTTACAAAGGAATGCCAGAATATGATTGCTAGGTTAGATCCAGCACTGGTTAATGTCCTACAGGATAATACAGCTGCTGCCTGTTTTTCTTTAAACTGGACGTAAATCTACAGGTTAATGTGTAAGGTCATCAAGGCTTACCTTTAATCATATTAATATCAAGACAAACAATGGTATGTTCTAGGTAATTAAATAATTTGGGGTGAGCTTGTTAAATTCTTCACCTACCACGACATTGAAAGGTCATGATGTCTTCTCATTATTTCCAATTTTGGATAATTTTTCTTCTGAGCAGTTTGTGAAGTTTCTTGGCTACTGATAATGCCTGGGTTTTATCTACTTTACAGTTTTGCTTCGGGCTGGTGTGGAAGGCTGGTCTACCTGTTTGTGAGGCGAAGCACTTTACTAGCTGGTAGCTAAACCATTTGTGGTATTTTCATTGTTTTTCTTCTTCTCTGTTGACATTTGCCACTTTCAGTCCGATTTCCATCTCCATGTCTTTCTTTCACCTTCTTAGAGGGTGTTTATGCCTCTCAAATTTGCGTAGCATGCTGGCAAACAGGAACAGGCTATTGCAGATGACTGAATTACAGAGTCTGAATGATTTACTGTCTTCACTGTCTTGGACTTGGAGTTAGGTGGACATGCCTTGACACTCACCTGTACGACTTTGAGCAAGTCTGGTGCTTACTTTAAAAAGATACTGTGAGGGGGCTGGGTGTGGTGGCTCATGTCTGCAATCCCAGCACTTTGGGAGGTTGAGACAGGTGGGTCATGAGGTCAGGAGATCAAGACCATCCTGGCTAAAACAGTGAAACTCCGTCTCTACTAAAAATACAAAAACTTAGCCAGGCATGGTGGCATGTGCCTGTAGTCCCAGCTACTCCTTAGGTCGAGGCAGGAGAATTGTTTGAATCCAGGAGGCGGAGGTTGCAGTGAGCTGAGATCCTGCCACTGCACTCCAGCCTGGGTGACAGAGCGAGACTCTGTCTCAAAAAAAAGAAAAAATCCCAACATTTTGGGAGCCCAAGGTAGGAGAATTAGTTGAGGCTAGGAGCTCAAGACCAGCCTGGCCAACATAGCAAGACCCCATCCCTACAAAAAATTTTAAAAGTTAGCTGGGTGTGTTTACATGTGCCTGTGGTCCCAGCTACTCGGGAGGTTGAGGTAAGAGAATCATTTGAGCCTAGGAGTTTGAGCTTTCTGCAGTGATCTCTGATCGCACTACTGCCCTCCAGCCTGGAAGACAGAGCAAGACCCTGTCTCAAAAAAAATAGTTAAAAACAAAAGATTTACAAATGGTGTCTAGCACACAGTAAGTTTTCAATTAAGATGATTTAGCTAAAAGTTATATATTAATTTTTGTATCTTCTTATTTTATACCTTAGGTGCTCTAACATATTTGAAAACCCATATGCTTAAAAGAACCAGGGACCAGGCATGGTGGCTCATGCCTATAATCCCAACACTTTGAACACTTTGGGAAGCTAAGATGGAAGGCTTGCTTAAGCCCAGGAGTTCGAGACCAGTCTGGGCATAATAGTGGCATGTACCTGTATTCCTGGCTACTTGAGAGTATGAGGTGGGAAGATCTCCTGAGCTTGGGAGGTTGAGGCTGCAGTGGGCTGAGATTGCACCATTGCACTCCAGTCTGGGTGGCAGAGAGAGACCCTGTTTCCAAAAAAAAAAAAAAAGGACCAGGAGGCACGCTATAAGTAACTAAAGGGGCTTACAAAATTAAATACAGGAGCAAGGATAATCTGGCATCTGATATCTTGCATCCCAGCTGAGGGGAGAATAGTCATCAGTAGGGGCAGTGGTGAAAAGGAGAACATTTGCACTAAGTGAAGATGGCCCACAACTGTGCATCCGGGCTAGTTGCTGTATGTTTCAGGATGGCTTGATATTAACATTTTTAAAGGGAAGAGTAAAGTCTGATTGTCCTGTCTTCTTTCTTCTTTGTAAAGGTTGGCAACTGACTGACATTTAAAAAATCCTATATTTCTGGGTTTCTTAGTGTAGGCTATCAGTTTGCCATCTTTGCTTTGGGTCGAATTAGATTACTGGACAGTAAAGGTAAATAGTTAATTTAGACCTTGTAAGACCTGTGACCATAGCAATCATTTCCCCAGTCCTCTGCTCTCACAGACAAGGGAGTAGGTTTGGGCAGTCACATGTCCTGTTAGTGGCTGTACTTTTAATTTTTATGGAAATGAGCTTTACTTTTACACATTCTTTTATTTGGGGAGTTAAATCGTTTAACATACTCATTTTTTAACAATTCACCATGCATTTAAAACATGAGCCTAGTGTTTATTAGAACAAAGGAGGGAAATACACTGAAATTTGAATGGTGGTTATGGTTATTTTTATTTTCTTGTTTATGCTTTTTATGTACTCTCTTGCCTATATAATGTACTCTGCTCATTAATGTACTTTGCCTAATGTGCTTCTATAGTGAATATTTATTGCTTTTATTATCAGAAAAAGCAATGAATGCTATTAAAAAAAGAATTTATCATGGAAATGCCTAGATACGTGATAATATAATGATTGATTAGTTTCATGGCTCCCAAGATTGTTGCCCTTAATGTGGTGGTTCATTATTTCATTTGCTCCGTGAAAATGCTAGTGCGTCTTATTTTGCACCTGAGATATGTTTAGACAGGTCTTCCTTAGGTCTGCTGCGATTTCTTTGACTGAAGGGGTTTGTGACCACCACGGGGCACGTAAGTTGCTGGTGCCACTCCTAGACAGCTTTCTGGTAAGGGATACACCGTCTGTGTTGGCAGAACCAGGGGCTTGTCCTGCTGGGCTGGAGCCCACCAACTGTTGCAGCTACAGTGCCTCAGCTGTCGTGCTGTTGCACTAACTGTCATTAGCCATGCAGACCTTTATGGCTCTAACCAGGCCACATCTGTTGTGAGTCCTGCGACCTTCAAAACCCACACCAGAAAGAAATGCAAAACACGTTTTTGCCTCCAGGATTTCTGCAAATATATCATTTTAGAGAGCTTGTTTAAGAATGTTTATCTAAACTTATTTTATAAAAGATTTTCATTTTTCTTGTCTTCCATTAGCAGTGGAGTTGCATGGTTAATGATTTGAGTAAATTAGCCTGGCTCAGAAAGTGGTTTTGTTGACCACTTGCATCTGATCACAGGAGTTTGTTAAAAATATTCTTCTCAAGCCTCACAGTAGTCCATTGGAATCATGATCTGAGGGGTATGTTCGTCCATCCACGTTTTTTTTTTTCTTTTTTTTTTTGAGACGGAGTTTCACTCTCGTTACCCAGGCTGGAGTGCAATGGCACAATCTCGGCTCACCGCAATCTCTGCCTCCTGGGTTCAAGCAATTCTCCTGCCTCAGCCTCCCAAGTAGCTGGGACTACAGGCGTGCGCCACCACGCCCAGCTAATTTTTGTATTTTTAGTAGAGATGGGGTTTCACTATGTTGACCAGGATGGTCTTGATCTCTTGACCTCGTGATCCACCTGCCTCGGCCTCCCAAAGTGCTGGCATTTAGGGCTGTGTGTCCTAAGGGACTCTCTCTTTTTTTTTTTTCTTTTCCGAGGCAGATTCTTGCTCTGTTGCCCACGCTTGAGTGCAGTGGCATGGATCTCGGCTCACTGCAACTTGTGCCTCCCAGGTTCAAGCGATTCTCCTGCCTCAGCCTCCTTGAGTAGCTGAGATTACAGGCATGCACCACCAAGCCCGGCTAATTTTTGTGTTCTTATTAGAGACAGAGTTTCACCATGTTGGTCAGGCTGGTCTCAAACTCTTAACCCTTGTGATCCGGCCACCTCGGCCTCCCAAAGTGCTGGGATTACAGGCATGAGCCACCGTGCCCTGCCCACTCTCTTTTAAAGGGGTTAGGCATGAAGTTAGAAAGGTGACACTAAGATGAATGGTCACATGGTGAATTGGGCACCCCCCAGGAGTGCCTAGACTTCTTAGAAAGTTTACTTTTGTTCACTTATCAGATTACTGAAAAAGGGAGAGTAGTCTTTAGAAAAGGGTTCCAGAGTCACGTTGCATACAGAGTGTTTGTAGCCACTGAAAGATTGCGAACTGGATTTCTAGGGTACAACATTGATTCATCTGGTTGTGCTTTTCAGAAATAGTAATGACTGTAATGCAATTGTCCTATTTTCTGTATTTGCTGTGGGCCCCCTTAACTCAGTTCCCTCTGAAAACCTGCTGAACACTATGCTACTGTTTCTGTATTATTCAGTGCCAAGCCAAGGTGTTAGGCTTCCTGATGGATTTATGAGCCTCACATTTCCATTGCTAAAGCAATGAGTAGACCAAGGAATGAGAGTTGGCTCCATAAAAATACTTTCTACCCCCATTGAGTTAGTAGTCTCTTGAATAGAAAAAAGGAATAGAGAAGAAGTGTAGAGTTCCCCTAAATTGTGGGAATGGGATAGGTAGAGGTTTGAAAGACAGACGATTTGACTAGTTTTGGGCTTGGGAGTGGGAGCGTTAGTGGAATTATGCCGTAAAGGAGACACTGAAGCTTACTTTCACAGTGCTGCGCAGGGCTTTAAAGCCACACGTGTCAGCCGTTCTAGATAGAGATTTCTTTTCCCCACTTATTTTTCCAGCTTTTTTTCTAGTTCTCCACTGTCCAGTAGGAATGGATCGTGAACCACACAAGCCCCGCCCCCCCCCTTTTTTTTTTGAGACAGCCTGGCTATATTGCCCAGGCGATAGTGCAGTGGTACGATCTTGGCTCACTGCAACCTTCACCTCCCAGGTTTCAGCGATTCTCCTGCTTCAGCCACCTGAGTAGCTGGGATTACAGGCACCCACCAGCACGCCTGGCTAATTTTTGTATTTTCAATAGAGACGGGGGTTTCACCATGTTGGTCAGGCTGGTCTTGAACTCCTGACCTCAAGGGATCCACCTGCCTTGGCTTCCCAAAGTGCTGGCATTACAATGGTGAGCCTCTACGCCCAGCCCACATGGTATTTTTAAGTTTTGTAATAGCAACCAGAAATAGTAAAAAGAAACAGATGAAATTAATTAGAATAATCTTTGTAATCCAGTATATCTAAAATGTCATTTTGACATGTAATCAGGATTTTAAAAATGTTAATGAGATATTTTGCTTTCTTGTTTCTTACTAAGCATTTGAAATCCTGTATCAGCTAGGGGTGACTGTATCGGACAATGCAATTCAGAAGGCTGCTTCTTATCCCCACTGCTCAGTTAAAATGTGAACATATGCCTGCGTGGAACATTCCCTTTTTCTGTTTTAAAGAAAGTGAATTGTTTTCGCAGCAGTTAGCTGGTGTTAGCATAATGCCTTCCTGTGTAGGCTGTAGTGTTAGAATTCTCTTTGCAAGCCTTGTAATAATTTTCAGGGATGATCACTTTTATTATAGTATTTTTAGTGTAACTAGAGAGGCTTTACAGTGTGAAATCTCTTAAAAGGACAGTCAAAAACATATTGTGTTTCTTGTGGGACACAGTGTTGGGCATTTAAGTACCTAGCAGTGTTCTTGAGACAGATTCTATGAAATTAGAATTGTCCAGGTGATACCCAGTTCAAAGGTCACTTTGTATCAGTTCAAACATGTCTATATTGGTAGTTCATATTTGTGTCTTTATACTTCGCATATTTTTTGGAAAAACTAAATCCACCCCATTCATTTCTATGTTGTAGCCCCTCACACTTAATTAGGGGGTCCCAGTGGAGTTTCCTTTCTCTTTCTCTGAATGTCTGGGTGTATATTCCTTTCTCTGTCATGTGCAATGTGACTTTGGCAAGGTCCTAAATGGTTCTGTGCCTAGGTTGCCTGGTTTTTGAAATGGGAATGATGAGAGCATGTATCCTGGAAAGTTCTGGTGAGGATTAAATGAGATATTCCAGTTGAATGGATCAGCACCGTGCCTCCTGGTACATGGTAAGTGCTGAGGAAGTATTAGCTATCACCCGCACCATTACTCATTTTCTTTGCGAATTTTAGCAACTAAAGCAGAGCAGGAGAAATGGTAGGAATGGATTTTTTTCTTTGACATTGAGTTGGAGTTTTACAAAGAATTCCTGACTTCTTCCCAAGACATCAATTAAAAATCTTTGCTTCTGCCACATCTTTAGTCTCATTTTCCTATTCCCTCCACTATTTCATCCTGGGATTGATCATCTCTTCACTTTGTTTGTTATTTTATTTTGTTTTTTTTTGAGACAGAGTCTTGCTCTGTCACCCAGGCTGGAGTGCAGTGGCCTAATCTCAGGTCACTGCAACCTCCGCGTCTCAGGCTCAAGTGATCCTGCCACCTCAGCCTCCCAAGTAACTGGCATTACAGGCACACATCACCATACCTGGCTAATTTTTGCATTTTTTGAAGAGATGGGTCTTACCATGTTGCCCAGGCTAAGCTCAATCGATCCACTTGCCTTAGCCTCCGAAAGTACTGAGATTATAGGCACAAGCCACCACACCCAGCTAACATCTGTTTACTTTGGGTAAATTATTTTAATAAGAACTCTCCGGTTAGAGCATGACTATTAAAGAGAAAATTCCTAAATGCATTTTACAAAGTGCTTTTTCTCTTTCTTGCTTTTTCTGAAATGCTGGTTTGTGAATAAACCTCAGATATCATGTATGATTTCTGAAATGCCTAAAATCTGCAGACTTTTTTCTCCTCTAGTTTTTGGTTCCATTATGTTAAATATCAAAGAATAGATTAACCAGACTGTGAATGGACAGGCATGAAAGAAACACTCGAGGTTTCCACTCGCTCCTAATACCATCTATTTCTCTCACCTTTTCACTTAATACCCACTGACTGATTATGCAGAGGTGATATTTAAGAGCAAATCTGTTTAATAAACCTTTGTAAGTAATATTTAAAGGAGTGTTTATTTTTCAGAATTCACCCAGGATTTCTGTGATCTGCGGTTCTTTGGCTGTGCCACCTGGTTGTCCCAATTTGTTCCAGAGTATTTCACTGCAAATGCTACGTCTTTCTTGTTTGCTGCCTACAAATCAAAGGAACAATTTATTTCATTCAATTCTGCCTGATAGGGAAGCCCCCAAAGACACAAAACTCTTCAACATTAGTGTATTTATTTTAAAAAATAAAGGAAACTATCTTTTTATTCTCCTTCCTAGCCCAAGTTTGACTGACTGTATTGCAGAGTCATAAAAGGATTTAAATTCAGAGTTGAAAAGTCTCCTTGAAATTGATTTCACTCAGCTTCTTGTATACAAATAGAGATTGAGAGGGGGGAAAAATATTGAACTGAAACTTTCAATTTTGAATGTGAGCTTTCCAAAGTCATGAAACTGCTTTTCCATCTGAGTCTTCAGACGGATCTTACAGCGTAAGTGGTCAGAGCCAGAGAAGGTTTGTGAAAAAGCATAGCCAAAAAAGAGAAAGGAAACAAGCCCCACTTTTTTTAATAGCTGCAGTTTCTTCATCAGGAAAGGACTTTGGTTAAATAGCTCTTCTTCCCAAAAAGGCAAAACATTTTCCCCCATATAATTATTTTAAGAAATTGCTTTTAGAGCTATTTAAACAGACGTGGAGATAAGTGCGTTAGCCATCTTGATGTGCTCTAGTGAAAATTTTTAGGTGGTTAGAATTTTTTTAATTAAATCACTTTATTTAAGATTGTAATAGCCCTTTTAAATTATTTTCCTTGAGACTTGTATTGTGTTATTTCAAGTTAATAACTCCTCTTCAAGCAAAGCAAAATGCAAGGTATTTCTTCTGATGATTTCTTTCTGCAATTGAAGAGAACAAAGCCAGCCTCACTCTGGCTGGAAAGGAAGCAAATCTAACACCTAATAAAAATGGACATAACAAAAATGAACCTGTAGCCCTGGGATATTCTGACTAGCAACATTAAAGTGGTTGCCTGGGCGATACTAACTCCAATTCCTTTAGTTATTATTATTTTTTTTTTGAAATGCTAGGGACAGGCCTACATTGATTGAATCAAACAAAGCCGATGAGAGGGCTGTATTTGACGGGGAAGAAATGCTCCTACAGACTTGGAGTGAGGAAGAGAGCACTATATTTGGTATTGTTCTCCCTACTAGCCCCAAAGCCTGTTTGTCCCTGAATACACATGCATGGTTATAGAGCCATCCTGAACAGGTGCTAAAGACAAAATCTTTCTCACTGTGCAGACACAACTTAACATAGATTTAATTTATTAATTAGCCTTTACTTAGATTTGCTCACACCGACTTATGGAATAGTTCTTTTTAGAATTGTTTTCGGAGGCAGAATTGAAGTTGAGGCCATGATCACATACATGTTAAAACAAGGATAATTTTTTTCTTAATCATCACCAACATAAGGTTCCTCTGAAGTCCATATTAGAGGCTTCTGTACCTCTATAAGTATCATACAAGCAGGACGTTTATTTTCTTGTATGATATCAAGGGTGTGGTTTTATGTACTATATAGCTAAGGGGAAATTTAGTAATAACGTGTATTCTTTCCTTCTTTCTTTTCCTCATTTGCTTTGTGAATGCTTGCATTTGACTTGATTCTCATACCTTTTTTTCCCCATTGATTCTGTATAAGCAGTTCATTTTGTGACCAATCCTAAGTCAGATGAAGAAGGGCAAAGGTGAAGTTTGTAAAAATAATATCAAAAGAAATCTAAAAGCACGTTCAGTAGGTATTTGGCCAAGTGAATATAAATATATGAGTTGAATATGTGTTTTCCTTTCCAAACTGTTGCTTCCAGGAGCACCCCCACCCCAGCCCCCTGTGCACAGGTGCAAGTACACACTTAACGATGATTCGTCTTGACTCACCCTGGGGATCCGGAGAGGAGCCACTGCTTTCTGCTCTTGCCCTCCTCTCTCCAATCTGTTCCCTGCCCAGCAGAGTCATTTTTACAAAGCATATATTGGTAAAAATGTTCTAAAATTAGATTATGGTAATGGTTATCCACTCTGTAATTATACTAAAATCCATTATATCTCAATAATGCTGCTTTAAAGGAAAGCATATATCAGACCATATTGACTGCCACGTTGGTCCTTCATTGCCTTCCCAAGTTCCTTTATGGTCCTGAAGGATCCTGACTTCGTGAATCCTCAGTCTCCCACTTCTCCCCGACACCAGCTCATCAATATTTACCAGGCAGGCCTCCTCATGCCACCCTTTTTGCTGCCACAGCATCCTCGTGTGTGTGCTGTGTGCTGTTCCCCTATCTTTGAACCTTATCATCTCTCCCTGTGAACGCCTTCAACTAAAAAGAATTTCCTTTCTCCAAATGATGTTTCTTTCCCCGCCTCCTATCTCTAACTACATCCTTTCCCCACTTGTATTCTCTGTGGCTGTATCATGTTCGTTTCACTTCATTTTCATGTTGTTCAACCATGTATACAACTTTTGCTTTATGTATTTATTGATTGCCCTCCTCATGGACTGGAAGCTCCAAGAGGGCAGAAACGGTGTAGAGTATACACCATTGAATGCCATGGTGGCATCCTGCCATGGAGAGACCATGAAAACTTGCCTAAATCTTACCAAACTCCCTAGAAATTATCTTTGATCAGAAGGAGTTAGGAGCTGCATAAGCAGATGGTGAGTGTTGGAGGTGGAGTGGGTAGTTTGCTGACCAGAAGCACAAAGCTCGGGGAATAGAATAGACAGACAGTGATGGGCTGTTGAGTAGCTGACCAGACAGGATTCAAATGGTTTCTTAAACCTGACCCTACAAGTCAGAGGTCTCTGGGTTTACTCGGGAGACAGTTTTGGAATCAGGTATACCCCCATTGTGATATGGTGTTTTGAGCAAAGGGGTGTCATGATTGGAGTGTCCCCTGTATTTGACCCCCAGACACAGGGCCTAGAACTTGTGCATTCAGGGTGTTTTCTACCATCTACCATGTTTGGGGATGATCTTGGTAGATATTTTTGTTACTGTGAAGCTTATTCATCTCCAAGTTCTGGAATTATTAATCACCTGCTTGCTGCTGGCACATTTTGCAAGAGGTGGGGGATATGCTGAAGTTTTCAAATGGGTACCCAACAACATTTAAATAGGGCTTCTTTGTCCATTTCTATTTAAAAAGTACCTATTTCATTCAATATTTCACATGGAGTATGTATGTATAAATGATTTAACTATTGCAAGGCCTATGTTATGAAGCTTATTTCTCAAGGGTAAAAATATGTTAGTCACAGTTACACATTTTAAACAAAAGAAAATATGAGTCAAGATAATTTATTAATCAATGTGTCACTTTCTTATTTGCTTCCTTAACTCAAATTGTAACTTCATGTTTGCTTCTTCATTTTTATTTTATTTTTGAGACAAGCTCTTGCTCTGTTGCCCAGGCTGGAGTTCAGTGGTGCCATCACGGCTCACGGCAACCTCAGACTCCTTGGCACAAGTGATTCTCCCACCTCAGCCTCCTAAATAGCTGGAACCACTTCGCCTGGCTAATTATTATTATTATTATTATTTTGGTAGAGATGGGGGTCTTGTTTTGTTGCCTGGTCTGATCACAAATTCCTGGGCTCAAGTGATCCTCCCGCCTTGGCCATCCAAAGTGATGGGATTACAGGTGCTTCGCCTATTTAAAAAAAAGTTGTTTTTAAGGCTAATCCAGTGAAGCAGTGGGAGTAGAGAAAGAACAAAGAAATCTGTTACTGGTTGTGCTCACTTTGATACATATTTCTGCTTGGCATGAAAGTAACTTATTTATAGATAATAACCAAGGTTGTATAGTTGTAATTGGAATTTAGAAAAATCACTCTACATTTTCCTGTGAATAATATTGAGAACAAGATTTTATCTTAGACAATTGCCAGGAGTGGTGGAAAGACTAACCTAGACAACTTCTTTCTTTTGGAATCGTTACATTTTTAGTTTTATGAGGCTCAGGTAGAAATTTTTCACTTAGTGATGTTTATTTACCTTTGAGCAAGTGGAGTAGCTATTCATATTAACTCACGGATATTTTTATGATGCCTAAAATTCAACTTTGTGAAGAATAGTTGTAGTGTAGAGTCAGTTATACAGGATTGAGAGTAATATCTGGTTCAGACCTATGTGTTCTTGTGTAAGTAACATACCTTTTCAGAATAATTTTACCTAAGTACAGGACTATTGGAAGAATGACATGAGCCTGTATATTGATATTAATTTTAATAATGCCTTCCTCATAAGCAATAATTGACTTGACTTAGTAAATAACTTACGATTGGGCCAGGCCATGGGTGCAAATGCTGATGGCCTTAGGAACTCTTTAAGACATATAGAAGGCCGGGCACAGTGGCTCATGCCTGTAATCCCAGCACTTTGGGAAGCTGAGGTGGGTGAGTCACGAGGTCAGGAGTTTAAGACCTTCCTGGCCAAAATGGTGAAACCCTGTATCTACTAAAAATACAAAAATTAGCCAGATATGGTGGCATGTACCTATAGTACCACGTAGTTGGGAGGCTGAGGCAGGGAATTGCTTGAACTTGGGAGGTGGAGGTTGCAGTGAGCTGAGATCATGCCACTGCACTCCAGCCTGGGTGACAGAGCAAGACTCTGTGTCCAGAAAAAAAACAACAACCATATATAGATATTCATGACTCTTCTCTAAAGAACTACTTTCTATTCATATAGCATATTGTTGCCATTTGGGAATATGACCCAGCTCATATTCCAAACTATCTGTATGAAAATACAGATATTGGTGCTCGCTTCAGCAGCATATATACTAAAATCGGAACGATACAGAGAAGATTAGCATGGCCCCTGTGCAAGGATGATACGCAAATTTGTGAAGCGTTCCATAAAAAATTAAAAAAAAAAAAGACAAAGAAAATACAGATATTGGTGTTCTCTCCTGGGGTTTTCCACATTGGCAACTACAGTGAGTGAAACAAAAGTTCAGATGGGTGACTGCTTTCATCATGGTGGCCACCAGCATGCAGTCTCTCCGCTGTTTGCCATTTTTGTTGGACATTAAAGATTTAAATAGATGCCACAACTGTAAAATGGAAAGTACAGGTCTGTGGCATTTGATACTACCACAGCACTGTCCATCACTAATCTTCATTTTCCTGGTATTATAGATTCAAGAGACTTGATTCCCTGATAATCAAACAGTATTAAAATGGTCTGAAAGAGTGGTCGTTTTATTTCTGTCTGGTATTTGAAGCCGTGAGCCCAATTTTTTTTTTTAGGAAGATGCCTCTGAGAAAAAGTGAACCTGGTATTTTTCAGATTTTCATCACAAACATATAATGAACTCCATTATAAATCAGTTTTACAAGTGTATCTTGTGTGAGATCTATTGGAAAGTGTGTACTTTTTAATTTCTGAAGTTTTAAAACTGTGACAGAGTTAATGACAGAGGAATGACTCTAATGGTTTGTCCCTTTTAGCCCTCAGTTGTTTTTTTTTTTAAATAGATTCTGCCCTTTGTAACTGGCATTATTTTAGAGTAAAATAATAGAGAATTCAGTATTTTGTTCTCTGCCTGGCTTAGCTCATTTTTACAATACTGTTTTCTGTTTCATTTTTCCTCTAGGATACAAGATTACTGTGTGATTCCTCTTTCCCTTGAATTGCCTCTGAGTTTTAGTAATTTATTTCACTTAAAAAAATCATGGCTCTATATTAGGTCTCTTTATTCCTGTAAGATGATGAAAATAAAATTTTTCTTTGAGACAGTAAGTATATTTGAATATGATAAAATAGGTAATCTACTGAAATATAATCTATTGTGTTTGAGGTTAGCTTAGTATCACAAACAAGTAGAAGGATCATTTGCAATGCAGTAGTTACAAAGGAACACACTTTTTGATTCTACTTTGTGGGACACTCACCGAGCACATCCTACTACAATTGAATGAAATACAGGCACAAAGAAAATGAGCGGCTGATCAGAATATTTAATTACTTTTAACTGTAATTTGATACTTTCACCCATTGTAGGTACAAAAAAAGATAAGGATTTATTCATTTTAGACTATTGTGTGGGATTTAGTGTTCTTAAAGCTCTTTAAAATTTAGAGAAAATTGTGCTCGATGGAGATTTCACCATCCTGGAGGGATCTTTAATTTGTTTGTTGTATGTGCTGTTTTAATAGATAGAGCCTGCTTAACTGCTTGTGTGCCATTCTGGATATCTGTGTTCTGGATTTGGAAATGTGAGTGCCTGTTGCTTATTTTAAGTGGGCTCATTTTTTGGCAGTAACTCTGGCAGAAGAACTAGGACTCCGTGTATGAGAGCCATCCATCCGTCACCCTAAGTAATTTTCATTTTGGCACTGGAGAACCAGAATTTCTTTGTTCTTATGTTTTCAATTTTAGATGGAAACTGACCTATTCCCCCAGGCTTCTAAGTCCTTTGGAATGACCTAGAATTGGACATACAGTTAAGGAGAAATACCCTTATGTGTTACTATACTGTTTTGCTTTGATTACAGAATGTGCAGCATATTGTAAATGGGACTTTGAGATGTTCTCATCACAGACTTACTCTGCTTTCACTTTGCATAACCTTTGTCACAGAATCACTTTTCCCTGTAGGAGATAATGACATAGCAGAGGTCAGCTGGGCATGGCTGGTTCAATACAGTAAGATGAACCAGACCAGGCGCAGTGGCTCACACCTATAATCCCAGCACTTTAGGAGGCTGAGGTGGGTGGATCACAAGGTCAGGAGTTCAAGACCAGCCTGGCCAAGATGGTGAAACCCTGTTTCTACTAAAAATACAAAATTAGCTGGGCATGGTGGCAGGCAATCCCAGCACTTTGGGAAGCTGAGGCGGGTGAGTCACGAGATCAGGAGTTTAAGACCTTCCTGGCCAAGATGGTGAAACCCTGTATCTACTATAAATACAAAAATTAGCTAGGTATGGTGGCATGTACCTGTAGTACCAGCTACTCGGGAGGCTCAGGCAGGAAATTGCTTGAACCCGGGAGACAGAGGTTGCAGTGAGCTGAGATCACGCCACTGCACTCCAGCCTGGGCAATAGAGCGAGAGTCCGTCTCAGAAAAAAAAAAAAAAAAGAAAAGGAAAAAGATAAACCAGTGTTGTGGATGAATGCCAGGGTTATTTTGGAATCCTTTGTGGCCATGTATCTTCCTCTCTTGGTGGACACCTCCGATTTTGATTCACATTCATATATACAAATGCATATGCAAATAGACCACCTTTGTTTAAAAACGTAAGACATTCCTTGTACTCTAATTTCAATCATGCATTTGCAATCTTATACAAAAAATATTCTCTGTTGATATATTATGTAACAACATTTATTCATATGCAATATAGATTCAGTGACCCTTTCATCTGAGAGTAAAACTTGAGACATCTAGGCTGGGCTCCTTGGCTCACGCCTGTAATCCCAACACTTTGGGAGGCCAAGGCAGATGGATCATGAGGTCAGAATTTCGAGATCAGCCTGACCAACATGGTGAAACTCCATTTCAACTAAAATTACAAAAATTAGCCGGGCGTGGTGGTGGGCACCAGCTACTTGGGAGGCTGAGGCAGGAGAATGGCTTGAACCCGGGAGGTGGAGATTGCAGTGAGCCAAGATCACGCCATTGCACTCCAGCCTGGGCAACAAGAGTGAAACTCTGTCTCAAAAAAACAAAAAGAAAGAAAGAAATCTATGTCAAGAATGCTGTTTAATGTGGTATTAAGAGGAGCCGGGCTCTTTGTATAAAAAATGTTTAGCCTGCAAATTAACACAGAAGAGTTAACACAGCTTGCTCGTCTTTTTTTCCCCACAAGTCAATATTTCTGTGAAATACTGAGAGTAAGGATTACACAGAATCCTCCTGAAGACACACAGTTAGGGCAGATGGGATACACATCTGCTTTTTTATTCTCAGAATAAAAACATTTATTTTTATAAACTATGTCCGGTGGCTCTGGGAAATTAAATAATGCACATAGGAAACAGTTGCATTGATATCTTCAGTAGTAGGTGACTCTTAGGATATTTTTATAGGAAGAAATTAGGCCTTTGGGTCTGGAAACATTTTTATCTTTTTTTTGCTTCAGGCTGGAAATGAGGTAGGCTCAGTAGAAGTTCTGAGAAGGGATGGAGTTTGTGGAAACTCCCTGATGAAAATACCTGTCACTCATTTAGCTCTCTGCCTAGCAACCAACTTGACTTAAGATTCCTCCTGCTGAGTGAGACGTAAGCATCATTGGCTAGTTAATACTACTGGTTTTGAAATCTCCACTTTTATCTTGTCAAAAGTGGGAGACTCAAATTTTCCCGTATGATGAGAGTCACTGTATTCTTCTTTACTTAACCCGTTTCATTATTACACTATCCAGACTACTTACATTTGATATTCCTGATGCCGAGGTGTGTCAGGCCATGGGTGTGAGTGTGTATGTGTTTGTGTGTGTGTTGGTTAAAATGGCACTAGAGATGACCTCTTTGAGGAGAAGCATGCAGCAATGTACAGCATATACTGCTGGACTGCCCTGTCTTATGTAAGTGATATTCCAATTTCTCTCTGGGCTGTAATACAGCCAAAAATCCTCCTGGGCATGGTGGCTCACGCCTGTAATCTCAGCACTTTGGGAGGCTGAGGCAGGCGGATCACACAAGGTCAGGAGTTTGAGAGCAGCCTGGCCAACAGGGTGAAACCCCGTCTCTACTAAAGATGCAAAAAATTAGCCAGGCGTGATGGTGGGCGCCTATAATCCTAGCTACTCCAGAGGCTGAGGCAGGACAATCACTTGAATTTGGGAGGCAGAGGTTGCAGTGAGCCAAGATTTTGCCATTGCACTCCGGCCTGAGGGACAGGGCGAGGCTCTGTTCCACACACACAAAAAAAGTCCTCCTAAGCTTTTCACTGAAAAACGACTTCCCCTCCATAAACCGTAGTCGGTTTGGTGCTGTAGCACTTGGTAGACTGTATGTTTACATAACACCATGTCCTCCCTCTTGTTATTCACGTGATAACCATAGGCAGATTTACACTTAATGTCTATTCTGAAGAGTGAAACTACATATTTTCATAAGCATGCTCTGTTTTTAATTGTGTAATTAAGTTGCTGACGTAAGCGAGTATGTAATTTCACATTAAGGTGAGGATCCGTAAAGGCATTCATTTGCATAATTTAATTTTCTGCACAGAAGATATTGAAAATCAATAGCATGATTCATAGCCATACCATATCACTGCCACGCTGCCTTTGGTTGCCTGTTTGAGCTTAGAAGAGTAGAAAGAGTATTAAAATTGATTGAATTTTGGTGTGCTGACTCTGTAGCTTTACTTGGGAACCACAGACTGTTTCTATTTGCAAATCACTGCTCCTTGCCAATAAAATATTAAGTTGCTTAATATACTCTATATAAATTTTTTTTGACTGCTATTCAAATAGTAGTTTTAAAAGTTGGTTTTTTAAAAAAATCACCTCATCATCGATTAAAATGCATTTGAGGAGGGGACTTAAAATGTCATATTTTAAATTATGGGAGTGCCAGTAATAATGATAATTAGTCTTAGACCCTTTTGTTGTGCAAACATCATAGAGTGTACTTAGCAAACCCAGATGGAATAGCCCACTACACACCTAGGCCGTATGTATGGTGTAGCCTAATGCTGCTAGGCTACAATTCTGTACAAGTTGTTACTGTCCCGGATACTGTAGGTAATTGTAGCACAATGGTAAGTATCTGTGTATCTAAACATATTGGAACACATAAAAGGTACAGTAAAAAGATCTTATTATAATCTTATGGGGCCGGGTACTGTGGCTCATGCCTGTAATCCCAGCACTTTGGGAGGCCAAGGCGGGCGGATCACTAGGTCAAGAGATCGAGACCATCCTGGCCAATATGGTGAAACCCTGTCTGTATTAAAATACAAAAATTAGCTGGACAAGGTGGTGCGTGCCGGTAGTCCCAGCTACTTGGGAGGCTGAGGCAGGAGAATTGCTTGAACCCGGGAGACGGAGGTTGCAGTGAGCCAAGATCACGCCACTGCACTCTAGCCTGGCACCTGGTGACAGAGCGCGATTCTGTCTCAAAAAAAAAAAAAAATCTTAAGGGACCAGCGTCATAGATGCAGTTTTTCATTGACCAAAATTTTATCACGTGGTGCATGACTTTACTTGATAATGCTCTTACAGATAGGGAAGAGGGAGAAGTCACACGTGATTGACATAGATGGAATAAAATATAGTCACCTTTAATGAGTAGTTTATCTATTAAAAAAATAAAATCTGGTGCCAGTGTTAAAAGTCTTGCCCTGTGCATTTCTCAACAGTTGCTTCCCTAAATAATTGCTTATTGGTCACTCGGGGCCACTTCCTTCCTGCTTCATGTATTAAGCACTTGCTGTTTCCGATAGGTGGGAGTGGCTAGAGAGAGTCAGTGAGGTTCTGGGTGGTGGTTTTGCCTATGGCTTATGTAAACACTCACATAACATCCACAGATATACACACATGCTCTTACCGTCACTACCCTCCAGAATGCAGAAACCATCAGCTTTTTAATCATTCATGTGTTCATTCGTTCATTCCCTCTCTGCTTTTTTTTTTTTTTTGAGGTGGAGTCTTGCCCTGTTGCCAGGCTGGAGTGCAGTGGCACGGTCTCAGCTCACTGCAACCTCCGCCTCCAGGTTCAAGCAATTCTCCTGCCTCAGCCTCCCAAGTAGCTCAGAATACAGGTATGCACCACCATGCCTGGTTAATTTTTGTATTTTTGGTATCGATGAGGTTTCACCATGTTGGCCAGGATGGTCTTGATTTCCTGACCTTGTGATCTGTGTGCCTCAGCCTAGCCCAAAGTGCTGGGATTACAGGCGTGAGCCACCGTGCCCGGCTGCCATTCCCTCACTGTTTATGAACACATACCATGTGCTGACCTCCATTGTGGGTGGTAGGTTGACAGTAGTAGTTCAGGAATATGCTTGTGTCCTATTTCCAGGGAGTTTAGAGCCCTTCATATGCCGTGCAGCATGCCCTTTAGAAGCCAGTTTTCCTGCCCATTCTAACCTTGCTGTGGATAACCAACACTGTACCTTAATACTTTGGGTAGTGTGAGGAAGGCAAGATTAACCCACTTTCCTTGGGATGGCCCTGTCCCCTCTTTCCTTTTGTCAGTGGTCGTATGTAGCAGACATACCTTTTACTTCTGTCTTAAGTGAATTACCTTTAGACAAGCAGTCCTGCTGCTCAGCTCCAATTCCTTATACCACGGTGTGATGTATATGTGTGTCTGGGGTGAAGTCCAAGCATAGGGTTGGTTGGTTTTAAAGTAGCCCAGGGTTAAGAGTCAGAACTCTAGTATAACATTGGCCTTTTCTGGATGGAGAAATTGATGACCAAGAGTTCAAGTGATGGTTTAAAACACACCATGGGTGTCGTTTGAGGATCTCTTTTGTACAAGAGAGAGAAAAATGTCCTTTAGCGGGTAGAACTGGTTCCCTGTAACTACAGACCCTCGGAGAGGGCTAGCTTCAAATCAGCTTTGTCCAGGGTTTAAATATTTTATTTTAGTTACTTTATTTAACTTTATTTATTAATTTTTGAGACAGGGTCTCGCTCTGTTGCCCAGGCTGGAGCAGTTTGGCGTAATCACCGCTTACTTGAGCCTCCCAGCCTCACGCTATCGTCCCACCTCAGCCAGCCAAGTAGCCAGGACTGTAGATGTGTGCCACCACACACCCTCATTTTTGTATTTTTTGTTCAGACAGGGTTTCGCCATGTTTCCCAGGCTGGCAGGGTTTAAATTTTGTCCACAGAATCGATTTATCAATTTTGGGCCCCCTGGCTTGGTTTTATTTTTAAGGTCCTCCGTTGATCCCTTAGTAGGTCCTCAGCCACCCCTCTGAGGCTTCCACCTTGTCTATTACCTCCAGGAAAAAAGAATCTCTCTGATTGGCCAGTGTGCCTATACCTGACTACGTCACTGGGGCCAGGAGAATGGTTGAAAGTGATTGACTGGCTTAAACCAAACAAGGCCCACCCCTAGAGCTAACAGTGATGGTGGTGACAGGAGTTAGCTGTCCAATCCGTGACACACAGCTAGGTGGAGTGGGGATATGATTATTACAAAATAGATCCTCTACAGCAAATTTCCACTATGTTGTCAGGCATTTAAAAAGCACTAGGGCTTAGGGTTGGGTGCAGTGGCTCATGCCTGCCATCCCAACACTTTGGAAGGACCCCAGGTGAGAGGATTGCATGAGCCCAGGAGTTTGAGAGCAGCCTGGGCAACATAGGGAGACCCTGTCTCTACAAAAATAAAAAAAATCAGCTGAGCATGGTGGCGTGCGCCTATGGTCCTAGCTACTCAAGAGGCTAAGCTGGGAGGATTGTTTGAGCCTGGGAGTAAAGTCTGCAGTGAACCATGATCTTGCTACTGCACTCTCCAGCCGGGGCAACAGACCAAGACCCTGTCTCAAAAAAACAAAAATAGAAGCAGTATACGCCTAATGCTGAATTAGGTGCTCTGCTCACCATAACTTGTTTTGTTTTTATAACAATCCTAGGAGGCTGATATTTTTAAGTCCATTTTATAGTCAAGGAAATTGAGGCTCAATCACATACCCTAATGGAAGCCACATTTATTACTAACATAGTCAAGACACTGTTTTACTCACTGTTTTAATGGAAAGAGGAAAGATTAATGGAGAATAATTATTTGTAAAATGGATTGGATAGAAGGCACCTAAATCTTCCTTGTATTTGAAAAATGAGTAGAGAATTTTGACATGAATTTTCACTGAGGACCAATGAGCAGACATAAATGACATCAGGTTTACTTTTTAGATGTGTGTTTAGAATTTATAGGATTCTCATTTCCCTCTAAAGGGCTCACGTCTGTGGAATACCTTTTATCTTGCATTACATCTTTTAATGCTAGTCTTTTTTTTTTTTTGAGATGGAGTTTCACTGTTGTTGCCCGGGCTGGAGTGCAATGGAGTGATCTCGGCTCACTGCAACCTCTGCCTCCTGGGTTCAAACAATTCTCCTACCTTAGCCTCTCGAGTAGCTGGGATTATAGGCGCCCACCACCACGCCCGGCTAATTTTCGTATTTTTAGGAGAGATAGAGTGTCACCATATTGGCCAGGCTGGCCTTGAACTCCTGACCTTAGGTAATCCACCCGCCTCAGCCTCCCAAAGTGCTGGGATTACAGGTGTGAGCCACAGCACCCAGCTGCTAGTCCTTTTAACTGAAGTATAAGCATAAAGTACTTTACAGGTTTCTCATTTTTCTTGGTGACTCTCACATTGTTAAAAAGGCTAATGCCGTCTTAGTGATATTATTCCACTGGCTAGTTTGGAATACAGAATGTGTTGTGTTTTTCTGAAAATTTTGGGAAGCCATATATTCAATACGTATGGCTTAGTTTTTTTTTTTCTTTAAAAGCACGCTTGCTTTTGTTTTGATGCATTTAAACATTGTCATATTCAGCTGGGGTATATTGTTTGCGTATAATTCCATTACACTTTCGATTTTGGGCACCTGTGATATTTGTCTTCTTACACGTCAGTGTTTTCAGGTGTGGGCTCCCAGCAAAAGAAATCCGCATCCATGAGGTAGCTGGGAGGAGAGGGCTGTGAATGCTGTAGCGGGGGAATGGAAGCTCTCCGTAATGGGTGAGAGGAGTGTTTTTGTTTTCGCTTGGTGGGCTGAACTAATTTTGAGATTTCAAATCAATATCACGAATCACAGTTTCTTTTCTGGGCATTGTGGGCTTTGGAAGCTTTCTTGTTTCGTATCTTCGGGCACTACAGGTGACTGTTGGTGGTGGGAAGGATATGGAAGACTGGTACTAATCACAAGAGCCTCCTAGGTTTCAGATTGTGCTGTGTTTGGGTGGTGGAAGCCCTGGCATTGATGCAGGGATGCTTAAGTGTGGTTTTCTCATCTACTGCATACCTACTGTGTGACCTGGGACCAGTTACTTTGTGTCTCTGATCCTTAGTTCCTCCATCTGTGAAAGAGATAGAATGACCCTGGCTCTGTAAAGATCAAATGGGGCCAGAGGGTCTTTACACATAGGTCATAATCTTATACATGCAGTTGGACCCGAAGTCTACGAGTTAGTTGTATGTATGACCTTGATCAAGTTAAAGATCTTTCAGTTGTTGAAGCTTCAGTTTGCTTATCCATAAAAGGGCCCCGTTATTGGGATCACTGTTTGTATAGCTTGGTGATGTTTTGTAGATCAAATAGGATAATGTATGTAAAGTGCTTAGTGGGCCACATTTCTTGGCACAAAGTGAAGGTTCCTCGTCAATGATTACTTCTAATAATAATTTCTCTGGACTTTCCTATAGTTTTGTATTTTTGTAAAGTAAGCTGGTTCTAGTCAGTCATCCCCAAGGACTACGATTCTATGAAGTCGCCCAATTCTTTTCACACCCTTTCTGTGTCCAGTGGGGTGCTGCCTTTGTCTCATTGCGGGTCTCCCTCTCTTGCAGCGCTGACAGAAGGCTACGTTGGAGCCCTGCACGAGAATAGACACGCCAGCGCAGTGCAGATCCGCAGGCGCAAGGCTTCAGGCGACCCGTACTGGGCCTACTCTGGTAAGTCCAGTTCTGATGGCGATCACACAGGCCAGTTAACATCCCATTCAAGTCACTTGAAAGCACACTTTCAATCACTTTTATGCCTGAGTTCTGTTTGCTCAAACCTTTCGTAGTTCACTAAAAGTTGAAATATCGGAGCCTGTTTTCCCTCAAGGTTGTAAGTACCTTAATTTATCTCTACCACCTGTTTGCTCGACCTGTTTTCCCCTCAATTTGCATTTATTTCTGAACTCTGCTGTTAATGAGTTATTGTGCCAAACTTGTAATTTTCTGAAAGACGTAGTCTTTTCTGTCTTTTCAGTGGCTGTGATTTCAGAGAGCAGAAAATATATGGCTAGTCTTGAGCTGCTAAATGTCTGCTAAACATTAGGAACATCAGATATCAGAATGCTCTATTAGGCTCTAAGCCAAGAAATGCAACTTTATTTTTAAATCACGTCTTGTTATTTAAATGTATTTTAGCCGTCTACTCAATGGTAATCTGCAGTTCTTTTCATTTTTATTTTTACTTTTACCCTTTGAGCTAGTGAAGGGAGAGAGCATTGTTCTAACTATGTTGAATATTACTTTGGAAATAATTTTCTTACATTTTAAGGGGATGAAAATGAAGACCTAAAACTAGGTACAGACCTTTCTGGATTAGGCTTCTCACAACTTCCAAAATATGAGAGGTGGATTGTTATTTCTAAAACAGCTTTTTGATGCTCAAAAATATATGGAAAATGTATTAAAGCTAATTAAGGAGGAATGCTTGAGTAAGATAGACCACTTTGGAAATTACTTTGGCACTGAATAATTCAAATTCCTTGTATGAAAGAGCTTGGAGGCACAGAGTATTAGTCTTAATAATAAATCTATGTATTATGCAATGTTTTTGCATCTAGAACTGAAAGTATTCTTTTCATAATGATGCTTGGGTTTAAATCCTGAATTTCTCCCAGCAAATTCTGTTAAATTTATGTCAGTATAAAATGTATAGGTCTGATCTTTAATTACACCTTATCTATTGGCTTTTTGCATCCTTTTGTCTATTGATAAATCTCCTGCCCTGCGGGGAGAATAGCCTATCTGTTTTGTTTTGCAGTGAACAGATAGTGATTCTGAAGTCTTCCATCACACCAGATACCTTGTGATTAGAATTATCTAATTAGAGGCTTTTTGTCACCATTTCTGATAAATGAAGGAAATTGGGAGATGAAAGCCAGAATGACGTATATGTAACATCTTGCCAAGAAACCCAAAGAAAATGTATCATTTTGTACTCTGTGGCTCTGACATCAGTCAGGAGGAGGCACAAAGTGGCCTGCTATTTACAGTTCATCAATTTAGAATAATAATGCTGTTAGTCAGGAAATTGGAAGTTATATCCCATTAGCATGTCCAATTGCAAATGGCAGCAAAGAGATGAAAGTCCTTAAACTTTTCCCGTGACATAGTTAAGAATGACCGTAAGTGGTGCCATCTTTGTGATGGAGTGATTGTGGAGGTCTTTAACTCTGGTGGACTTAAGAAGCCTCCATTTTGTATTTCTGGAATGCATTGTATCTGAATTTGGGTACTGCCTCCAGTAACAGAAGGGTTGATAGTTCAAGAGTTGGCACACTTTTTTCTGAAAAGATCCAGGTAGTAAACATCAAAAGCCAAATCATCTTTGTTGCAGCTACCCAACTCTGCCATTGAAGCGTACACATACCCACTGACAGTTCTGGAGAGACTGGCTGTGCTCTGATAAAAATTTATTTATGAGTACTGGAATTTGAATTTTATAATTTTCATGTGTCAGGAAATATTCTTCTTTTGATTTTTTTTCATTCATTAAAAGAGATATAAACTATTCTTGCTTTACAGGCTGTGCAAAACCAGGTGGCTGGTTGGATAGGGTCCACAGGTTGTATAGTTGGTGAACCCTTGTTCTAGTTAATTTTTTTTCCCTAGAAATCAGATAGGAGAGTCATTTGAGGAATTGCTTGGAAGGGTGTGGACTGGTTTGGAAGAATGAATGGAGTCATTTGTTAGGCATAATGGAAAAAGTAAGAGTAAAAGAAGAGTAGGATGTGACAGGTATCAACTGATGGTATACAGTTCTTATGCTTGCAACAGTTCTTCCTGACAGTTCGACAGTATCTGTGGTTGCCTCATACTGAAGGGGTGCAGTATTGGTTCTCATGTCAAGAAGTCTTGGAGTTCATCACAGGCATTCCTTAGCATTTGGCCAACGTGTAAGACAAGCCAGGAAAGAGTAAGAGTTGAGGCCTGTTACTGTGGGTGCATCAGACCAGCATCTTAAAACCACAGCCAATGAGATGTGGGACTGTTAGCTGCAGGGATAGTCCTCTAGATATAATTGTTGCTTGAAAAGTGGGACTGACAAAAAAAAACGCCTCATTTTTTATGAGGGAAATGTTTCTAAATTTACAAAATGAAGGAGGCCGTTCCTGAAAAACTGGTTTAATAGTCTAGATTTTAATCTCAGGCCTCGAATTCTCTGATTTGTCTTACGTCCTCCTAAAATAATGCCAGGGGTGCTTTAGGGATGCAGTGTGTGAGGGTATGAATTTTGAAGTCATGTAGACAAATCATAGTTCAAAGTGAAGTTTCATTAATATCCTGATGATGTTGGAAAACTGTGACATGGGAATGATTAACAGCACTTCCCACGTAGGGTTGTTATGAGAATTCACTGAGATGATGTTTGTGAAAACGTTAACGTAGTCTCTGGCATAAACTAAGTAGCTGATATTACTTATTGCTTATTTTCGAGACGGTTATTATTACTTTTGCTGCAATTACTGTTGTTTTTGGAATTCACAGTGTTGCAATTGACAGTGGGTGATTACTGGATAATTCTGAGCGCTGAATAAGTTAGATTCTCTCAGCCATAATTCACAAGGGGTGGCTATTTGGGATTTGGGAATGAGGGTTAAGCAGACTATCCTCAAGTCAGAGGTCAGCAAACTACAAACTGCAGCTGTGTTTTATAAAATAAATTCTATTGGAACACAAGCACACCCATCACGTTGCTTATCATCTATGCCTGCGTTTGTGCTACAGTTGCAGAACTGAGTAGTTGTGACAGAGACCTAGAATATTACTATTCTAGTAATATTGAATATATAGTAAAATTGAATATTGAGTATCTAGTAATAGTGAAAAGCCTAGAATATAGCCATCTGGCCTCTTATAAAAAAAGTTTGCCGGCTAGACATGGTGGCTCATGCCTATAATCCCAGCTCTTTGGGAGGCCAAGGTGGGCGGATCATGAGGGCAGGAGTTCGAGACCAGACTGGCCAACATGGTGAAACCCCGTCTCTACTAAAAATACAAAAATTAGCCAGGCATGGTGGTAGGTGCTTGTAATCTTAGCTACTTAGGAGGCTGAGACAGGAGAATCAGTTGAACCCGGGAGGTGGAGGTTGCAGTGAGCTGAGATTATGCCACTGCACTCCAGCCTGGGTGACCAGAGCAAGACTCCGTCTCAAGGCAAAAAAAAAAAAAAAAAAAGAAAAGAAAATGTTTGCCAACTCCTGCTTACAGTAATATAGTCTGGGTTTTTAGCAGATGTTAGTCTGACTTACATACAGAACTGTTTCAGAAATTTGGAAGCTTTTTTCTTTCTTTTTTTTTTTTTTGCCTTGCATTTCCCTTAAGCTGAAATATCCTCAGCATGTCTTCTAGATAGCATTTTAGTTTTTCTGTGATCCTGCTTTTGGAAAGGACTTGGGAGGGCCAAAGATGAGTTTATTTTGTTGTCGTTGTTAGTTGTTTTTGAGACAAGGTCTTGCTCTGCCTTGCAGGATGGAGTGCAGCGGTGCCATCTCAGCTTACTGCAACCTCTGCCTCCAGGGTTCAAGAGATTCTGTCATCTCAGCCTCTCGAGTGGCTGGGACTACAGGCATGTGCCACCACGCCCAGCTAATTTTTGTATTTTTGGTAGAGATGGGGTTTTACCATGTTGGCCAGGCTGGTCTCGAACTCCTGACCTCAAGTGATCCGTCCACCTCGGCCTTCCAAAGTGCTGGGATTACAGGTGTGAGCTACCGCTACTGGCCAAAGATGAGTTTAGAGGGCAGTGCCGCAGGAAGTGGATCAGGGAGATGAGTGGGTGTGGGATGTTCTGGGGTGACTGTGTCCGCTCCTATTGTGTGAGTGGGTCTGGTAAACAATGCTGACCCTGTTATTCTCATGGCATTCCCTTTTGGTCACTAAGGAGAGGCATGAGCTTTCCAGCTGTGGATAGCTTGCTTTTAGAATGATGTCATGAGCTTGTTTTTAGGATATTGTCATGATAGTAGTTCTTTATTATAATTTTTTACTTGTCTCTTTAAGACTAGCTTACTTTATTTCCATTTCACTGCGTCACTTTGGAAAATACAGACACCTTATTTATGTTTGAAATGTTAAGCTTTACCTATATAGGCCTATCAAACAATGCCTTTGTGAATGAATACCTGTAATTTTAGCATGGAGACCTATTTATTGAGGAACCTGGAGATGTGTATTAGAGTTCTCTTGTGGTCATTGGAAGATGGGTTGTCTCTCTGGGTCTTAATTTCATCTGCTAGTAAAAAATGAGGGTCATAATATCTGAGTTCATGAAAACCTCATAGAAGGTATGAAATGGAACATAAATGTACGATATTATTGTTGACATAATAATAGCAATATAATATGATTGCTTTATATCTTTGTATTTTTTTTTCCTTGTACCAACATAGTAGGCAAAAATGGGAATGAGTTATATGTTTCATGTAGAATTATACAGGAAAAAATGCCACAGTTTAATAGTATCTCAATAGAAATAATAAAACAATTTCTTTTCTATTAATTTTACTCAACTAAAGTATATTTCCGTGTTTCTTGAGGTGATGGTAGCTCATGAATTTTGGAGTTTGCCCAGAACTTCTAAAATTATTGCACAAAGAGTATCACATGCTAGCTAGGTCATCAGTGCAGGAAAGAGAAAGGAAAATAAATCTAGAGTAAGTTCGGGTCGAAATTTTTTTTTTTTTTTTTTTTTTTGTTTGAGATGGAGTTTCACTCTTGTTACCCAGGCTGGAGTGCAATGGCGTGATCTCGGCTCACTGCAACCTCTGCCTCCTGGGTTCAAGCAATTCTCCTGCCTCAGCCTCCCAAGTAGCTGGGAGTACAGGCATGTGCCACCATGCCCAGCTAATTTTTTGTATTTTTTTTTACTGGAGACTGGGTTTCATCATGTTGACCAGGATGATCTTGATCTCTTGACCTTGTGATCCTCCCGCCTCGGTCTCCGAAAGTGCTGGGATTACAGGCGTAAGCCACTGTGCCTGGCCTCGAGTTGAAATTTGAGGCTTTTTATTTTTTTTTTGGTGATAGCGTCTTGCTCTGTTGCCCAGGCTGGAGAGCAGTGGTGCCATCTTGCAGTGGCACCATCTTGGCTCACTGCAACTCTCTGCCTCCTGAGTTCGAGCAATTCTCACGCCTCAACCTCTCAGGCAGCTGGGATTATAGGTGTGCGTCATCACTCCCAGCTAATTTGTGTATTTTTAGTACAGACAGGGTTTCACCATGTTGGCCATGCTGGTCTTTGAACTCCTGAACTTAGGTGATCTGCCCGCCTCAGCCTCCCAAAGTGCTGGGATTACAGGCATGAGCCACCACACCTGGCCAGAGGCATTTTTATAAAGCTGTTTTCTCTCTTGCACCTCAAAGACTGGAGAAAAACAGGTGGTCGTTTCTTTCCTTCCTCTGCCTTTTTTTTTTTTTTTAACTTAATTCTGTTTGGTTTTCACATTTTTAATAATGTCTTATCTCATGTTCCCTCTGTGTAGAAATAGCTTCTAAGAATCAGTACAAGGGGACCATCTCTCATTGTTAGAGGAATCCAAAATTGAAATATGCAGTGACCAAAATTCCCCAAAAGACATGTGTGGCGTTGGGATGGGTGAAGGTGAAGCAGGATTGTTGTAAGAGGCATTCCTGCCATGGCCAGGGGCCATCCATGGTCCTTTCTGACTATCTTGGGATTTGACGACTTGCTCAGCTGTAAAATGGAGATAAAAGTGTGTGTACCTGGCAGGATGGCTTTGAGGATTAAAGGTAATATATATTGGCACCTGTAGTATGTACCTTCTGGCCCCCAACCTGGAGTAGAGTATTACCTATTTGGCTCTTAATTATATGGCACCTCACTACACTATTCATAGAAACATCTTGTTTTATAACATGCATATGTATGTGTAGGCGTGTGTCTCATTTCCCCAGCTAAATGTAGAATCCTTAAGGACAAGGATTATTGCTTATAATTCCCTGTTTCTCCTGCAGTGTGCCAGTGTATCTTGTTTTGTGCAGATTGGGTGCATGTTTTTTCAGGTGGGCAAGTGGATAGATGGATAAATTAACTCAAGCCAGAGTCTGTCCTTGGGAATTTACTAATGGGAGTCCTGCTGTGAAATTCGGATAAATTAGTGGGTGATTTGCAAAAGGTTTCACTCTTGCATCCCTTTAAATAACAAGCTCCCCTGGTGAACTTAAGATATAATTAAATTCCTAGAATTACATTTTCACGCCTATTTTTAAGACTGTCTATACCGGATAAAGCAAAATACATGTGCCTGCAGAAGTCAGCTTTTGTCATTAGAAGAATGGAAGGCACTGTAGGCCTCAAAGTTTAATGTTAATATTGTCGTGTTATTTGCCTCTCTCCTGAAGCCTCCTCCAAAATCTCTTAAGGGAATCATTTCCTTATAGACATTCTCTTCCTGATAGAGACACTTTTTTTTTTTTTTAGGCAGAGTCTTGCCCTGTCACCTAGATCTCAGCTCACTGCAACCTCCTTCTCCTGGGTTTAAGCCATTCTCCTGCCTCTGCCTCCTAAGTAACCAGGATTACAGGCATCTGCCACCATGCCTGGCTAATTTTTGTATTTTTAGTAGAGATGGGGTTTCGCCATATTAGCCAGGCTGGTCTTGAACTCCTGAGCTCAAGTGATCTGTCTGACTCAGCCTCCCAAAGTGCTGGAGTTACAGGCGTGAGCCATTGCACCCGGCCCTAATAGAGACCTTCTGCTGGTATGGAACCAAACCACTGCGGAGGATCAGCCAGAGTCTTTGTCTCAGCTCGGCGGCTCTCTCTGCTTTGGTGCTTAGTCCGATCCATTTCTGCCTAAATTCCTCAGTCTTCCCTTTATTTATTTATTTTTACAGTTAATTTGTATCTTTTCTATATATCCTTATCAATCTACTAACAGTTTTAAAGTAGAATTACTTATTTGTTTACTGCACTTATTAATTGCCTACTGTGTGCCAGATGGTGTTCTAAATGGGAATGGCCAGAGACGCTGCTTATAGAATTGCTTTTGCCAGATTCCCACATTCAAAATTGGACAGGTGTTTGCCAGGACACACACAGGCCTTGAGCATGGAGGACTCTGGCAGTGACTAGAGAACTAGAAGCAGCTCAGAAGCTCCAGAGCTTGAAGGGGGATGGAGAAAGTTAAAGGCATAATGGAGAGAACTGAAGTTAGACTATGGAGGGCCTTATGATACTCTACTAGTGACACAGAACTTCTGTCTAAGGGTGATAGGGAGTAATTAAAGAGCTTCACCTGGAATTGGACTACAGTTGGTTTTATGTTTAAGACCACTGGTTGTAGGGTTAAGGACTGGGCAGCGGGAGGAAGAGGGCAGGATGAAAAATGATGAGGTTGTATGACTGGGGATTGGAGAGAGAAAACAGCTCATGGGAGTTCATTATCATTTGTACAAGGAGGAGAAGACAAAATGAATTTTGTAGGACTACCCTCAAGATGATTGAAGACGGCGTTGCATTTAATTTGAAATGAGTAAATGAGCAGTGGTAAGTTGGTTAAAAAGATAAAGAATTTGGACTAGAACCTATTAAGATGTAGTATAGTATTTTGTCTGCATTTCTTATGCCCTTCAGAGTTCATGCTCTTTGAACAGAACCTTTGTCTGTAATTAATCATTGTATTTCCCTGTTTCTACCTAAATGTTCTTGGATAGGAGGGCCTCAAGGTAGGGAACAAATTGTAGAATAAACTGTTTCTTCCTACAGGTACTGTTTTTCTTTTATAGTTGATGTGTGGTTACAAGAATAGATGGTGTAAGAAAAAACACATATGGTCACACACTAATCAGAACTTTATGTACAAAAGAGAAAAATGTGTTGCCATATGCTTAAGGTACCTTGAGAATTTTTCATTACTTGGCCTAGTTTGGTGAGTTTCTCTCCACTGTTTGAAAGAAATTGTTCTCCCTACTTAGAGTTCTTTTCTTTTCTTATTTTTTTAAACTCTGATTCTTGCCACCTGAGTTCTAAAGTTTCTTGGCATTTTCTCTCTGGAGGTGGTTTCACAAGTGTTTGTAAAGTTAATAGATGCTAATGTATTAATATATTATAAGAGGACATGAATACGTTCCCTAGGGGCCTTGTGACCCTTGGAAAAGTCTAGCAGTAAGGTGAAATATTGTTCAGTGCTGTGTTGATATCAAGTGATACATTATCAGTGGTAACAATTTCAATCGTTGCTATGATGGGTCATTTAATACATGGGTAAATGGAATGCTGAGAGTTTGGGTTTGAAAATGACTCTGAAGGTAGTGGGGAGATGGAGGCTTTTTGGAGGGTTTTGTAGCAATATCTGTGAAAATATTAATTATTGTTAATCTTTCATCCAGCACCTCTGCTTCTCTGAATTTGTCTTTCTGAAACACGTGTGCATGTCTCCAAAGTAGCATTGTGTTTAACATCCTAACTGACTAAAATAGGGACTTGGGTAATTAATTATAATACATCTTTACATGGAAATGCTTACCTGAACATCCACCAAAACGCAGGAAGTTGAACTACAAGATTTATTAAAATAATATGGGTAATACGGTCCCATTAATGAATAAAGCTGAAGAATCCAGAGACTATACCCAACATTTAATTGTGGTTATCATTGACAAATGAGAGATACTGTCTTTTAATACTTACATTTCTGTAATATTTTAATATTAGGTGACTTTTTCATTTTAGAATAGATGGCTAAATGATATCAAATCCAGGCAATTTTCTTTGTAACAATTTTGAGGGGGAGAGAAAGAGAAGGAAAACCTAAAAGGGAAGCCAGAAGGAAAGCAGAAACCTTTTTGTCTCTTTAATTGGCTATATCTAAATTTTTTAGGTGAAACATTTTCACCGGCATTTCAAATTTTATAAAATGCTGATATGAACTATGCAGAAATTAATGAACTGATATTGACTTAGTTTGAAAATGAACATCAAGATTTATGGAGCAAAGCAGTAAATATTGACCCAACCAAAGATAAGGTCAATATTTACTTTGACATAACATAAATCCTAATATTCATTAATCTATACATTTATTGCGTCAACATAAGGCATGCAGAGAGTTGTATATAAATATATATTTTTCTTATCTGTGATGGATTAAAGTCAAACATCTTTTTTCCTGGTTATAAATTTGAAAGGATGATATTCTCTCCTTTGAAACTAGCTTCTTGGGGGAGAGGGATGTGTGCATGGGTGGAAGGACGTGATTAATTTAAAGGTTCAAAGGAGAAATACACCTAGCGGAATACATGTATTATAATTGGACCACAGTGATTTGCCTAAGGGCTGCTGGTCTTTTTTTCTAACCTAACAAAACATGCTCTTTCATTATATCTGATTTGATTCATAAAGCCCACCCACTTTGTTTTCTTTTGTTCTTTTTCTTTTCTTTTCTTTTTTTGAAACAGGATCTCACTCTTTTACCCAGGCTGAAGTGCCTGGGACCAGATGCATGCGCCACCACACCTGGCTAATTTTTGTAGAGATGGGGTTTTGCCATGTTGGCCAGGCCAATCTCAAACTCCTGGGCTCAGGCAGCACTCCGGATTTAGCCTCTCAAAGTGCTGGGATTACAGGCGTGAGTCACCAAGCCCCTCTAAAACCCACCTTCTGATGATAGAAAACAGGGGAACCTTCTATCTTTCCCTCTGGATATTGTGAAGCTACTTATGTAGAATTTCGTTTGGCGAATAACATATTGTTGGTATATATCATGCTTTATAATACTTTATTGGCTGAAATTTCCCATGTTGAAATTATCTTATTATTATTATTATTTGAGACAGAGTGTCAATCTGTTGCCCAGGTTTAGAGTGAAGTGGCACAATCTTGGTTCACTGCAACCTCCGCCTCCTGGGTTCAAACAATTCTCTTGCCTCAGCCTCCCGAGTGGCTGGGACTACAGGCGTGTGTCACCACGTCTGGCTAATTTTTGTATATTTTAGTAGAGATTGGGTTTCAGTATGTTGGCCAGGTTGGTCTCCAACTCCTGACCTCAATTGATCCACCCATCTCAGCCTCCCAAATTGCTGGGATTATAATAGGTGTGAGCTACCATGCTTGGCTTCATGTTGTAATTATCAAGTTGAACTGAACTCTGCTTTCTTATGTTGCGCCTTCTCTTGGTGGGGTGGTCTCAGTAGCAGAAGGAAAAAAATAAGGAGGACCCGTTTCACTGGATTGTGAACTTTTAGATTTGCCAATATGTAGTGGAATACATGTCTAATATATACTTAAAGACTGAATTTTCCCACTGTTTATTTAAGCGAAGAAAATAACTCAGTCACAGGCTTAAGTATAATCTTGAAGCTATGCAAATCTTATGTCTTACATGATCTTGTTGTGGTCAGTCTACCTGGCATGTTCTTTGAGTGTAAAGTGGTGTTGTGAGTTTCAGTGGTTTGCTGGCTAATCTTGAAATGACCATCACTTCTATCTCTTAGCGGGTAATTGCCTATGACCCTATTTGAGATCAAGTGCATTAAGGGTGGTCATCTTCTTGGTAGTCTTTCTTGCTATTAAAACTTACCTGTCCTATGTTTCATTTACTTTAAGGCCCATTTTTTTTTTTTCTCCGAGATGGAGTTTCACTCTCGTTGCCCAGGCTGGAGTGCGGTGGCACGATTTCGGCTCACTGCAACTTCCACCTTGTGGGTTTAAGTGATTCTCCTGCCTCAGCCTCCAGAGTAGCTGGGATTACAGGCATCCACCACCACATCCAGCTAATTTTTGTATTTTTAATAGAGATGGAGTTTTACCATGTTGGTCAGTCTGGTCTGAAACTCCTGACCACGTTATCCGCCTGCCTCAGCCTCCCAAAGTGCTGGGATTATGAGCCACCACGCCTGGCCAAGGCCCATTTTCTGTTATGTAACTGAGAACTTGTGTAGGTTAAAAACATATTAGTGGTATGTATATAACATAGAATTTTGCCTTCTTGAGAAATGCTGTCTAATAACTTCAGGAATTCTCACTTTTCATTCTGTCACTATAGTATATAATAATGTTTTCCACTGGGTGTGGTGGCTCACACCTGTAATCTCAGCACTTTTAGAGGCTGAGGTGGAAGGATCACTTGAGCCCAGGAGTGGAGACCAGCCTGGACAACATAGTGAGGCCCTGTCTCTACAAAAAAATTTAAAAATTAGCTGGGCATGGTAGCTTATGCCTGTAAGTCCCAACTACTCGGAAGGCTGAGGTGGGAGGATCGCTTTAGCCTGGTCAAGGCTGCAGTGAACCCTGATCACGCCACTGCACTTCAGCCTGGGAGACAAAGTGAGTCCCTGTCTCAAAAAATAATCATAATAGGAATACTAATAATATGTTCCTTGACTGTACTAGTAATTAGGATTTTATGTCATATGAAAAATGACTCTATGACTCTACTGTGATACAAATATTTGACTCTAACATAATAAAGTCATTTCTTCTTGAAGTTTTTTTTTTTTTTAAATCAAGGAGAAAGTGAGTTTTGTACTAATAGGTCTTTAACATCTCTCTGTCACTTGCTCATATCTCTTTTTATCAATAAGAGATAGGACTGGCCTCAGTCCGCTGGGAGAGTATCTTAGAATTTGATCTCTTGGATTTCATTATATCCTGGTACCCTTCGTGTCTGGCAGGCCATGCTAGTTTTCTATTTTGATGTGTTACATTTCCTATTAAATTATATTTGAGATTTTATAAAAAGTGGGCCAGTTTAAAGAAAAATTTTTTCTAAGCAGTAGTACAGCTGGGTTTCCAATATGACAGAATAAGTCTTTTTCTGTAGGAGATATCACAACTTTGACAGGATTGAAAAGCCTCTTGTTTTGTGCCTTATAATCAAACTATATCTGTGATTTGAAAAATGACAAAAGGTATAAAATTTCCTAGAATTGGTTTTAAAATGAAGGAAAATAGTTAGTTCAAAAATTATGGCTCATTGTAAGTGCTGGTTCTGGTATAGCCATACAGATTGTTTAAAATCCTTAAATACATACTTGCCCAGTCCCACTCTGTTCCCCATTTCTTGCTGCCCTGGAAACTCCTCTTGTTTTGGGACCTTGTAAAAATCCTTTCTTAGACCTCTACACCCATTCTCAACCATCCTTGTGATTGGTTATTATCTCTGATTTGTTAAATGATTTAAGTATCATTTCTGCTTATCATGATGGAAGGAATTCCAGAGCGATAGGCCTGACTTGGTAGGTTTTTTGGGATTTATATTATGCTCTGCAACCCATTCATTTGTTTTTTAATTTTATTTTAAGTTCAGGGGTACATGTACAGGATGTGCAGGTTTGTTACGTAGGTAAATGTGTGCCTGGTAATTTGCTGCACCTGTCAACCTATCACATAGGTATTAAGCCCAGCACCCATTAGCTAGTTTTCCTGATGCTCACCCGCACCTCTTCCTGCTCCCCAGGCCCCAGTGTGTGTTATTCTTTTCCCTGTGTCTGTGTGTTCTCCTTATTCAGCTCCCACTTATAAGTGAGAACATGCAGTGTTTGGTTTTTTGTTCCTGCATTAGTTTGCTGAGGATAATGGCTTCCAGCTTCATTCATGTTCCTGCAAAGGATGCGAATGAAGGATCTCATTCCTTTGTATGGCTGCATAGTATTCCATGGTGTGTATGTAACACATTTCCTTTATCTACTCTCTCATTGATGGGCATTTAGGTTGATTCTATGTCTTTACTATTGTGAATAGTGCTGCAGTGAACATAGGCATGCATGTATCTTTATAACAGAATGATTTATAATCCTTTGGGTATATGCCTAGTAATCAAATTGCTGGGTCAAATGGTATTTCTGGTTCTAGGTCTTTGAGGAATCACCCCACACTGTCTTCCACAATGATTGAACTAATTTACACTCCCACCAGCAGTGTAAAATTGTTTCTATTTCTCCACAGCCTCTCCAGCATCCATTGTTTCTTGAGTTTTTAATCGTCATTCTAGCCAGGCATGGTGGCTCATGTGTGTAATCCCAGGTCTCTGGGAGGCTGAGGTGGGCAGATCACTTGAGGTCAGGAGTTCAAAACCAGCCTGGCCAGCATAGCATGGTGAAACCCCATCACTACTTAAAAAAAAAGAAAAAAATTAGCCAGGTGTGGTGGTGGACTCCTATAATCCTAGAATCTCGGGAAGCTGAGGCAGGATAATCGCTTGAACCCAGGAGGTGGAGGTTGCAGTGAGCCAAGATCGTGCCATTGCACTCCAGCCCGAGCAACAGAACGAGAGTCCATCTCAAAAAAAAAAAAAAAAAAAAAAAAAGTCATTTTGACTGGCATGACATGGTGTCTCACTATAGTTTTGATTTCTGCAGTCTATTTCTTGAGTTGATCTTGAGCGTTTCCTTGGACATGGGAAGAAGCCACTTAATCCAGATTTCCTGTTTATGTTGATCCACATTCTCCCAGGTTGAAGCCCTTTTTCTGGGGGAGAAAAACAAGCTTCTTCTTAAAGCTGCATGAAATTTTGCTGCTCTCAGAGGCATCATTTAGTAGCTCTGCCCCAATTATTGTTGGCCACTTTTCTTCCTGGAAACTGTGTTTCTCTGTTCCACCCTTCCCCCTAGTTCCAAGTGTTAGGATGATGTTCTTCCTTTTAGCAGGGTGTGCATGCCATTAGTACACTGGGTATTGATTGGTCATTGAGAGATTTTAGCAGGAACATGAAATATGAAGCTCTTCTTGGCTGTGTGACTAGCACCTGCAGAGATGGGCAAAGGCATTTTTAGTGTGTTTCTGCTTCTGGGGCTCTCTGTGATAATGGGAGGTATTTTCTTCTCACTGTTGTTAAGTACATGGTCCACACACTCCTCTTGGGGAGTGATTTTGACACTTTTTGATGGTCCTGTGGCTTTTATATTATTACACCACCTCCTAATGAGTTATCTTTCTCTCACCATCTACTAGGTGTGGAAAGGAAGTTTCAACACTCAAGACCAATTGGGCTGCATACGTGCTGTGCCAGAAAGAACTAGTTAACATTTGCTTCTCCTTGTCATATAAGTACACCACAGCTAGCAGTATTATTAGGATTTTTCTCTTAAATTCCTATGGAAGGCATTTCCGGGAGTATGATTGAGTATAAGGATTTGTTTTTGGATCTGTTTTAGCCTCTAGAAAAGACTCCCTTACTCTCTTGGCCTAAGTGTTGGGGAGTTTATTGTCTTACATAGCACACCTAGAGACAGGACACCTCTGGGCAGCATCTTTGTACTCTGCCATCTTTAAGGGGTACCCCATGTTGTTTAGACGTTGCCATCTTTAGCGGGTAGGCTTGGTCCTTAGAATCACTTTCCTTGTGGTCTTGTCATGGCTTGCAGAATTCTAGATGTCAAATACTGAGTACAAAGTTCAGAAGAGAAAGGGAAAATGTCCCTTTCTTATGTCTCTGTTGCAGAGCATTTAACATGTTCTTCAAAGCATCCCACCCCTGGTGAATCAACTTCATATTTTGTTGGTTGGACTTGGCTCATGTGCTCATGCTTAAACCAATTACTGGCCACAGGAATAGCAGCACCGCTGCCTTAGACTGATTAGGATCTACTCTAGAAGTAGCAGAGGGAATGGGTCTTAGAAAATATAGCCTGTGTGGCTGCTACCCTTGTCATCTTTTTCAGTTTTTTTTTGAGATGGAATCTCGCTCTGTTGCCCAGGTTGGAGTGCAGTGGCTCAATCTTGGCTCACTGCAACCTACACCTCCCAGGTTCACACGCTTCGTTTGCCTCAGCCTTCCAAATAGCTGGGATTACAGGCACCTGCCATCATGCTGAACTTATTTTTGTACTTTTTTTTAGTAAAGATGGGATTTCACCATGTTGGCCAGGCTGCTCTTGAACTCCGGACCTCAGGTGATCTGCCCAAGTCAGCCTTTCAAAGTTCTGGGATTACAGGCATGAGCCACGGGGCCTGGCTCATTTTCAGGTTTTAAAGGCTGAGCAACCCCATGGCACTTCATAAAGGAAAATGTTATAGGAAAGAAATGTGTTTACTTTTGAAATGAAAATTTGATTTCAAAAGCCTGACATCATTGCAAATAAAATAATAAACCTCCATGAATTTGGAGTTCTTTATGCTATTCCTAGCTCCCTGTCCACTTCTGTAGCTACTAGTTACATGTTGCTATTTAAATTTAATTAAAATGAAATAAAATTTAAGATTCAGTTTCTCAGTCACTCTAGCCAGATTTCAAGTTGCCAGGAGCCACACATAGCTAATGACTACACTTTTGTATTGCATAGATAGTGAACATTTCTATCCTGGTAGGAAGTGGTGTGCAGAGGATAAGGCGTTATGGAGGAACCTGATGGTTCCTCAATAACATATTATTGAGTACTGAAGACGTGGGTCTAAGACCTTTCCGAAAAGCTTGCATAATGCCCCAATTTACAAGCTTCAGGTAGACCTCCCTCCTTTTCCTTTTGGAGGTCTTGAGAAGTTGACCTAGGGTATATTTTTTGAGCTTTGTTTTTACCAAGGTTCTGAATCTTTGGAGAAATAAATTAGGGACTTACAGTGAGTGGACTGTAGGGGTGAGGAGGTGTGAGGGCATCCTCATATCGGTCTTCATTCATCGAGTCATTCAGTCAAAGAGTGTTTATCAAGCACAGGCCCGGGGGAAAGCTCATTTTGACACTAGAGCGGACTACAACAGAGAACAAAACATATAAAATTACATGTGCAGCATATATAAAGTAACATGTAATCTCATCACATCGTTCTGTGAAATAAAGTGTGAAGGGAAGTGGTGCCTAGAGAGGTTTGTAGGGGAAGGAGGGGTTATTTTAGCCTGGGAAGACCTCTCTGATAAGGTGACATTAGAGATCTGAATATAGAGGGACTGAACCTTGTGGATATGTGAGGTAGGCATTACAGGTAGCGGGAAGCAGGGAAGAGAATAGCACTCGGAACGGTTCAATGTTATACCTAAAACTACTCTGCGCATTTTAATTAGGCCTCGTTCTAGAACCTTCTGGCCCTGTATTGCTTAGGATAAATTTTCCGTTGTTCTAGAGTAGTAGTTCTCAACTGGGGACTATTTCCTTTTTGTGCAGTATTTGACACAGTCTGGAGACATTTTTTGGTTGTCATAATTGGGGACGGTTGGGTGGCCCACTGGCATTTAGCGGGTAGAAGCCCAATATGCTCTTGAACATCCTACAATGTACAGAACAGCCCCCACAATAAAGAATTATCTGGCCCAAAATGCCAATAGTGCCAAGATTAACAAACCTTAAACTGAAGGCTCACCAGAATTTATCGTTTTTACCCAGTTGGTGTCCATGCCGCTGTGAGGTTCTAAGCCAGTCCTTAGTTGAATGAGTACTCCTTGGCACAAACACAGCAAGCTGTGTTGTGCACAGTAGCTAAGGTATTCGAGAATCAAGTGAGTGTCATGGTGTTCAATCCTCTTTGGAGATTAAAGAGTAGAAATGGAAAGCTTGGCGAGTTGACCATTTCAGAAAGTTATGCATAAAATCATAAAGGAATGAATCATACTTTTGGTTATGGTGAAAAGCCCACCTCGTAATGTCACATGGAGGTGATGAATGTTGACTGTGCTGCAGTAAAGAGGTGGTGAGATTGCTTTTATTATTATTGTTTTATTTTTGAGGTCTCTTGTGACTATGCCATATGTCAACTCTTTGATTTAAGAGGCTGTTAGGAAACAATATTCATCTTAGTATTGCTAACCATGAAGGACCCTAGAGGATCAGCTGGCCAAGCCACTACAGCACCCTGAGAAAACTGACAGTTACCCAGTTGGGAACCTTGACATGTCACTTCAGGGATGGCAGGGAATAGCAGTTTCTTAAATGATCCCTTTTCACAAAAGGAGTGGTAAGGAAACCAGAGCTGTGAATTGTGATTGACAGGCTCCGATGATCCAGCTTTTTGTCCAGTGTCAGCACCTTAATATTTGATAAGCGTTACATAAATGTTGTTATAATGGCCACAGATTTCTTCCAGAATAGATTTCTCACTTTTTTGTATAAATTAAGCGAAAGGTACCTTGTGATGGGGTATAAACGCATGTATATTTATCTACACGTGTTATGGTGGCCTGAATTTTCCACAGAGCAGATGGCTGTTTGTACTCACTTCTTCCCAAACCCTCTTGTAGATATTTGAATATAAAGATAGATTCATGTGGTCACCGCCCCCAGGGAGCTCAAAGGCTCTTTTTCTCTTTTCTCTATTGAAAGCCAATTTTTATCATCGATGGCCACTGACGTTGTAGGTTCAACATACCAACATCTAATATATTTATCTCAATATTCCTCTTGTACGTCTGCAAGGAGTTTCAAAACGTGTAAGATTATTTATACATCAGGGTGGCTCAGAAATACTTTTTCTTTAAATTGGAATGATAGTGTCTTACCAAAAGTATTGACATATCTGTTTAAATTGTGAGCTGTGAATGTTACTCCAGCTTCCTCCATTCCTACAGTTTGGAGCTCAAATTGGAGAAGGTCATGTGAGAACCACTTTCCTCCCCAAAGAAATGTTGGCATTATTTTAGCATCTTTTTTTCTACCCTGGGTTCTTTCTCACATGCCAGAGTAATTCCAAAAGAGTTTCTTCAGTCAGTGCTGTTGACAAGAGACTTTATTTTTGGAGATATTTTTTCTTTTAAGTTTTCTTTCTTAGCTTTTGATTCTAACATCTCTGATTGATAATCACATTTTCCAGATTTCCATCTATATATTAAAGGAGTAGATTTTGGGATTTCAACTGTCAGTATAAAAAGGAAAATTTGTTGCTATCACACATGTATTATTTAACACCATTATTATGTTAACATGTTTTCTTAATGAGTAAATTAATAAAACAGTCATTGATTTTGTTTTGTGTTTTTGGTTTGAGACAAAGTCTCACCTTGTCACCCAGGCTAGAGTGCGGTGTCATGATCTCTAGTCACTGCGACCTCTGTCTCTCAGGTTTAAGTGATTCTCCTGTCTCAGCCTCTATAGTAGTAGCTGGGATTACAGGCATTTGCCACCACACTCAGCTAATTTTTTTTTGTTTTTAGTAGAGATGGCTATTTACCATGTTGGCCAGGCTGGTGGTCTCGAACTCCTGACCTCAGATGATTTGCATACCTCAGTCTACCAAAGTGCTGGGGTTACAGGCATGAGCCATCACATTCAACCCAGCCATTGAGTATTAAAACGTGTTACTTAGAAAGTAGAAGAATTGCCGGGCGTGGTGGCTCGTGCCTGTAATCCCAGCACTTTGGGAGGCCGAGGCGGGTGGATCATGAGGTCAAGAGATCGAGACCATCCTGGTCAACATGGTGAAACCCCATCTCTACTAAAAGTACAAAAAATTAGCTGGGCACGGTGGCACGTGCCTGTAGTCCCAGCTACTCAGGAGGCTGAGGCAGGAGAATTGCCTGAACCCAGGAGGTGGAGGTTGCGGTGAGCCGAGATCGCGCCATTGCACTCCAGTCTGGGTAACAAGAGCGAAACTCCGTCTCAAAAAAAAAAAAAAAAAAAAAAAGAAAGTAGAAGAATTACCAAACTCCATTTTTTTTAACTAAGTAATTTTTTATGGTAAGATCAGCGTATCATTTTTTTTTTTTTTTTTCTTTTTTTTTGAGAGGGAGTTTCGCTCTTGTTACTCAGGCTGGAGTGCAATGGCGCGATCTCGGCTCACCGCAACCTCTGCCTCCTGGGTTCAAGCAATTCTCCTGCCTCAGCCTCCCAAGTAGCTGGGACTACAGGCGTGCGCCACCACGCCCAGCTAATTTTTTTTGTATCTTTAGTAGAGACGGGGTTTCACCGTGTTGACCAGTATGGTCTCGATCTCTTGACCTCGTGATCCACCCGCCTCAGCCTCCCAAAGTGCTGGGATTATAGGCGTGAGCCACCGCGCCCGGCCATCATAATCTTTTAATCTTATTTTATTTTTGCTTATTATACATGATGATTTTCTTCTAGTAAGTACCGTTTTTCTAATTTTCCTCATGTAGACAGCTCGAAAATGTATACATTATCATTTAAATAATTTGTCTAGAGGTAACCTCAGCTGAGTGCTGCCCTTTGCAGAATATGTTTTACAGGATATTAAATGTGTTTAAAGTATTCTTTCACATTAATTGGTTGGCATTTAGATGTTTTAAATTATTTTAATGAATTAGGTAAAGCTATAATATAAAAGATAGAAAATACATACATTTTTAGTGTTCTAGGACACTTCAGTGGACTATAGAATGCTTTAGATGAAGTTAAGATGAATATTTTATATTTGGCTGGGCATAGTGGCTCATGCCCGTAATCTCAGCACTTTGAGGAGCCCTGGTGGGGGGGTTGCTTGAGCCTAGGAGTTCACGACCAGTCTAAGCAATATATTTTTTCCGTTTCTACCAAAGGAAAAAAAATTAGCTGGGTGTGGTACACCCTTGTAGTGTCACCTACTCTAGAGGTTTACACAGGAGGATTGCTTCAGCCTGGGAGATTGAGGCTATAGTGAACCGTAATCACATGGGTGCACTCCAGCCTGGGTGACAAAAGCAAGACCCTGTCTCAAAAAAAAAAAAAAGTTGTTATTTAATTTTGAGTTCTCACTACAGGACAGAATAGATTTATGGACTGGGAAGACAGGAAATATAATAATTAGAGATATATTAATTGATTTTAGCTTTTTGTCTGTAAAATACTAGTCATAAATGCAGTTACTAGAATCTATGTTTATGGTCTTCGAATTTGATCGAGACAGAGTTAATTCATCAAAAAGCCGCTAGACTCACCATTTATCACAACTAATCGTGAATTTATATCTCTGTAACCCACAGGTATGATCTATGTCTTTTTTTGGTAGGGGCATTTACTGCAGGCATTAATTTCAGACATTGAGAGACTTTTATAGCCATTTAACTGTTAGCTACCTAGAGACTTAAATAATTTTACTGGTTTCTCTGTGTTAGCCTCTGGGAGTAGAGTTTCTCCGCAAAAAAAGAATGTCATCAGGCCGGGCGCGGTGGCTCACGCCTGTAATCCCAGCACTTTGGGAGCCTGAGGCGGGCGGATCACGGGGTCAAGATATCGAGACCATCCTGGCCAACATGGTGAAACCCCGTCTCTACTAAAAAATACAAAAATTAGCTGAGCGTAGTGGTGCGCACCTGTAGTCCCAGCTACTCGGGAGGCTGAGGCAGGAGAATTGCTTGAACCTGGGAAGCAGAGGTTGCAGTGAGACAAGATCGCGCCACTGCAGTCCAGCCTGGCGCCTGGCGACAAAGTGAGACTCTGTCTCAAAAAAAAAAAAAAGAATGTCATCAGTACAGAACTGTTGGAGTCTCTCTTTGCCAGCCTCGGTATTGAGTCTGTGTAGAAAGTCCCCGGCAAGTAGCTACATGCAGGTGGTTGCTCAGAGAGCATTTTCTGACAATCTGTGCCTGGAACATTCGTTGAGGAGGCTGTTCACAGGCTTTTTATGGCAGGAGGCTTCTGTGACCGTGGAAGATTGGGAAAGGCTGTAGTAAAGATAGTAATGTAGGTTGCTTTGCTGCAGGACTTCTCAGATCCTTTAATAGTCCACTCTGAACAGAATGGGAAACTTCTCCACTGTGCACTTACACATCCCATTAGAAAGTGAGGGAAAGAGGAAAGTGGGTGTGTGTCGGAGGGTCTGTTTGCACAGGGGAGAGGGATGTGAGGGAGGATAAAGGTTGACTCTCCTGAGTTGGCTGTCATAATGATTTCCCCGCAGCTTGATGTGGGCTGTGCTGCTGTTAGGGGGTGTGGTGGGAGGGAAATTTCAGTCCGCAAAGATAAGTTCCAAATGAGGAGTCACACACCTCCTATGAAGTAGTAAAAGGAAAAACTCTGTCAATTTACATGAGAACTGTTTTCCTTGCTTCTTTATTTATTGGAAATGGAGCATTTGTGGATGAAAGAATTCCTTGGGGGATAAAACGCCATTTAGTTTAATGTGACAACAATATGTTTTCAAGTCACCATAAATGAAAATGTTTACTAGAAACAATGGCATTTACATTTATGGACATGAATTGTGTGTAATATTTAAGAGGGTGATGATATATGCGCGTGTGGGATGGTTTTCTTTCCATGAATTTGGGGATAATAGAATTGTCACCCACAAATGTTTATTTTTTGTTTTCATTTACATCTGTTGCTCAGGCTAGAGTGCAGTATCCTTTGGCCCAGTCATAGCCCACTAAAGCCTTGAACTCCTGGGCTTAAATGAGTCTTCCACTTCAACCTCCTGAGTAGCTAAGACTACAAGCGTGTGCCACCACGCCTGGCTGATTTTTTCTTTTTTGTAGAGATGGAGTCTCACTATATTGCCCAGGCTGGCCTTGAACTCTTGGCCTTAAGCGATCTTTGCACCTTGGCCTCGCAAAGTGGTAGGATTATAAATGTACGCCACCACACTTAGCTGCCCACAAATGGTTTGGTGAAAGGACTAAACCCCTAAGAACTGAATTTTCAGTAACAAGGAATTGAAGATTTTAGTCAAGCCAGAATACATGTGATTGGACCTCAGCAGTGAGAGTACCAAGGAACATTACCTTTGGAAATTAAACTTTAAGAGGGAAGAGGAAAAAACTGGGTACAGAGAGTATGGGGAAAGAATAAAATATGGTGATGTAATTTTTAACTGTCCTTTTGTTCTTTCTGACTGTAAAGAGTAGCGCACAATCAGAAGTGTTTTCAGATGTTCCCACATGTCCCCTAGGGAGGCAGGGGCAGAATCCTTTTTGGTTGAGAATCCTCTGCTGTAGAACATGGAAGAAATAGTAATAAATAGTAATAGTGTGGAAGAGTGTAGAATTATTACATGGTAAATGTGGCCATGAATTTTGACCTCCTAGGTTCATTTAGGCAATTCCAGAAGTTTCCTTATTGCAAAGAGGGCAGATTTTAAGTGTTCCTTAGCATTTGTTAAATGTGGTGAAATGGATTTTATTTCCCTTTGATTTGTGCTATATCAGCCGTGGAGAGCATGCGTGGTGTTGATTGTAGGTCAGATTGAAAATGACAGAGAGCCAGGAGTTGCTTAGTTAATGGGGTATGTGTTGGTCTTCAATTTGTGCAATTTATTGCTTAAGGTGAATGAATATTTAGGGATGAATGATTGGGTTCGTTTTTAGACATTGGCTACCTTACCAGGATGATAGTTGACAGAGCTTCATGGTATATTTCCTCATGTGAATGACTAAAGTTGTTGCACAGGTCAAGTCAAAACATTAGACAAGGTCATAATGTTAATTATTTGAATATGTGAAACTGCTGAATTTACATAGGTTGGTGCAAAAGTTGGTAGTCTTTTGCACCAACTTAATATATACCCACACACACACATATTTGTGTGGGGGTGGGACTAATTATTTAAATGATTTTTCTCAACTTGCATGTACTTTGTTTCCACATTTAATCTAGTTTACATTCAGATTTTGTCTACTTTCTGTGGCAGCAACTTCATAAAGAATTTGAAATGATCTGTGATTTGAGATTGACTCTTAAAAATGGAAAGAATTGCATTTGTCTGGGTTAGAATTTAATCTAGGATTTTAATTTATTAGCTCTTATTGTTGTTTTCAGATTTATATCTTAATACAATTAAAAGTTGGTTCTTTAAATTTGGGGGCAGAAAGCAAGCTCGTTTTATTTTTCTTGTGCCTGCCAGAGAGTGATTTTTTCCTTGACATGGACAAAGGGTGCTCTTTCTTTTTATGTTCTAGCCCTGTGTCTTGGGCATCTTAATTCTTTCTGGTGGGATTTTTCTCCCTTGCTTCTTTATCTTTCACTAGAGGTAGAGTTACCCCTTCTTCTGTCTCTTATTTCCATCCAAGACAGCTACGTCTCACCATTTGCCTTGACTTCCTTTATTTCTCCTTCCATTCGTCTTTTGTACTTGGAGTGGTCCGCAAGGTGAGGAGAGTTGAGCTCAATGAAAAGAAAGTAGAATTTTACCTTTTTTACACAGAAGAATGCCTTCAACAATCAGAACAGAAATAAGATGCATTATGATGGATCTTTGACACTTTTTGATAATGAAGCTTTTAGTTCCCATAGAGTTGCATGTAGGTCAGAAAATCTGCCAAGTTTCTTATGTTCAGCTCAGGTTTGCTCTGGCATCAATGAGGAGAGAAATGGGGGGTTGCAGAAAAGTGAGAGCTTTATCTTGTCCTTTACTTTCATCTGAAAAAGAAACTTTCTATGTAAGTTAAAAAGCATACTAATTTTACATTTCAATGTTTCTTTGAGTTTCATTTAGAATATACAAGCTCACCATGACACGTTACTTCTATGTGTGCAGTCACATTTAAGACCATCAAATGCTTAGACTTTCTGTTTGAATTGTTTGGCATCCCTTGTAACTTGTGTTTTGCAGTTAAATTATTTTAGAGATGAGATATAAATCTGAACCAAAAATAATTATTGTAACTATGCAACTCTTACTTCCCACCTTGGCTTAGTGTGTTCCTATGTGAACTGTGTTTGTTTGCAACGATTTAAAAATACATCTCCTCTCATCCTTTTTCTTTCCTGAACCATAGTAGGCATGGGTGAGCAGATATGAAAATTGTGATGATCAGGCCGGGCATGGTGTCTCACTCTGGGAGGCCGAGATGGGCAGATCACCTGAGGTCAGGAGTTCGAGACCAGCCTGGCCAACACTGTGAAACCCCATCTCTACTAAAAATACAAAAATTAGCCAGGCATGGTGGCAAGTGCCTGTAATTCCAGCTACTTGGGAGGCTGAGGCAGGAGAATTGCTTGAATCCGAGAGGCGGAGGCTACAGTGAGCCGAGATCATGCCACTGCACTCCAGCCTGGGTGACAGAGCGAGACTGCGTCTCAAACAAAAAATTATGATGACCTCTGAATTATCTTCATGTTCCTTCTTTGCCAGTTCCCACTGGGGTTGACAGGGACAAACTCCGGATTTCCTGGGAAGTTACACAGTTGAGGGAGGGAGTTAAGCAGGGAGGCGTAAAGTGTGTTCTTGGAGATTGCTTTGTCTACCAGAATCTGTGAAGCACTTGCGTTCACATTAGTGTTGAATGAGGAATTTAGGAATAATTGGCCTTTGTTGCTGCCAATCATGATGATGTATAGGATTATTAAAACGTGTTAAAAGTCAACCTGCTCATTCACATTAATTCTTTTCTGTAATGTCTAATTTTTGTACCATTAATATTTTTATATTTTATAAAGTATAAAATATTTATATTGATTTTCTTATTAGAGCTGATCAATCAATGGAAAAATGAATAATGTGACCTGCTATTCCTTTTCCCCAAGCCTGCTTTCCAGAGATAATGATTGTAATCTTTGTATATACACTCTTTTCCTTTTTTAAGCATTTGCCTTTGGTGACATCATTCTCTTCACAATGTAGAGTAGATCTCCATCTGAGTCAATACATAAAAATCCATGTTTTTAAAAATAACTACATCTGTTCTGCAGTGTAGATAGACCATATGTTATTCAAACATTTTTTTCATGATGGACATTCACTTTGTATCCAGCCTTTTCGCACCACCAAAGCACTGCAATATCCATCCTCGTGTGCTGATACTTTTATTTTTGTGGGAGAGGTGGTCAAAAATAGGGTTGCCAGATCAAAGAATATGCTGTTACTTTTTCCCATGTCCTTCAGTACGAGAATTTCCAGATTTTATTATTTCTCCATCACAAAGAATGGGAGAAATGAATGGAAGAACTCCATAATAATATAGACTGAAAATAAGTGAATTGATCAACCATAAAGGAATTGCATGTATAGGCAACATTTGAAAGACAAGATAACATTTGAAACATTAGATGTTGGTTTGCCAAACTTAAAACATGCAGGTGCATATCTTAGAAAGTATATGTGTTATGGGCGGGTGTGTAGTGTAGGGTGGTGGTAGGTTTGCAGAGGGATTGAATATACACAATAGATTCTTTGGAATTAATTGATATAGTCAAGTGGAAATTGTTCAGAAAAAAAGTGACGAAAACCATACAATGATAGTTAAGTACTAATTAGAAACTTAGAAGTTGAAATTTTACCAGATAGAATATTTGAGAAATGAAAGTGATCCATAGCTTGAGCTGAAGAGGAAGAGCAAAGATAAACACCTAACTACAGAACATTGATAGCAACGTGATAATAGTAAAAGATTCCAATTTGATAGAATGAAATGGCAGAAAGTGCCAGGGATGCTGTGGATTTGGAAGACTGATACATGTGGCCAAAATAAAAGGCTTTTGGGATTAAACATGATTATTGGATAAATAATAATGTATTGAGTACTTCTTTTGTGTAAAGGTGTTTCAGGTGAATAACGTCTTTTAATTTCTCCTATCAATCCTAAGAGGAGAGTATGATTACTGCTGTTATTATATAGGTGTGAAAATTGAGGTTCATAAAGTTAAAGGACTTTTCCAAAACTCACTGCTGTATCCTGAGATCCCAAGAAAGAGCCTAGCATGCTGTGTATGCTTAGAGAAAACAAATTGTCATGTAAACAAAAAACTTAGAACCTTCTATCCATTTACTTCTTCATGCATTCCAGGCTTAGAGAGTATCTAAGAGATTGCAATCCTTTCCCAAAGTTGACCGCAGAGAACACAGTGAAGCATGACCTTGAAGGAAGATTTTGTCAAAAACCAAGTTAATTCTCGAGTACAAAGTGCAAATGAGTTTGATGACTGAGGGGTTCCCAGAGTGTGAGACATTCATGCTAGTCTGGCCAGCACACCAGGAACGTGTGCCTGGGACCGGGAGGAGAAGTTACTCATTTATATGCATTCAGCTAATCATTTTTGCAGTTGAATGCATGAATATAAATACCCCATTTGGAGTTTGCTTGCTGGCACTTGAAAATCTGGCTGTATTATATATACGAAATGTAAGAGTTGGTACTGGAGCTGTTGCATAAGAGTCCAAAGAGTTTACAAATGCAGTGAGATCAGTTGGGGCCTAACCAGAGTTGCACCAGAGCACAGCAAGGCCACACAGACTCTGGCAACTTCAGTTGTATGCAGATTTCAAGTCTGTTCCTGTTTGTTTTCTGTTTAAAAGGCTGGATGTGTCCAGCACAGTCTCCTGGGAGATTTCAAAGTTAAAATCATTGTTTTATAATTAGCATCAATATAATCGACATGAGAGGAATGTTGCATGGATTAGTGCATGCAGGCAGCGGAGAGTGAAGAATGCTTGCCTATCGGTGTTTATGCTTCATTCCCCATCCACATCACGTCTATTGAGCAGCTTCTTGGGTTGTTAAGAAAACACAGCCTAAAAAGGTTATTAGTTAAAACAAGATGGGAATGGATGACTGAGTGACCCAGAGATTACACTGTGTTTTACCTTTCCCCAAATTGGAGAATGTATTTTTTTTTCTTTTTTTTTTTTCGAGACGAAGTTTCGCTCTTGTTACCCAGGCTGGAGTGCAATGGCGCGATCTTGGCTCACCGCAACCTCCGCCTCCTTGGTTCAGGCAATTCTCCTGCCTCAGCCTCCTGAATAGCTGGTTTTACAGGCACGCACCACCATGTCCAGCTAATTTTTTGTATTTTTAGTGGAGACGGGGTTTTACCATGTTGACCAGGATAGTCTCGATCTCTTGACCTCGTGATCCACCCACCTCGGCCTCCCAAAGTGCTGGGATTACAGGCGTGAGCCACTGTGCCTGGCCCGGAGAATGTATTCTTTTATAATGCCCAGTCTATCCACTTCCAAGTTGCACCTCTTTTTCTATGCCTTCCATAGTTCTAAATTCCCAATAGGTGACCTCCTCCCCAAACCCAATTAATTTTAACCCATATGAGATGGTGTGTGACATTTTATCCCTTAAAGAGAATTCTTTTTTTTTTTTGAGACAGAGTCTCACTCTGTCACGGAGGATGGAGTGCAGAGGCGCAATGTTGGCTCACTGTAACCTCTGCCTCCTGGGTTCAAGGGATTCTCCTGCGTCAGTCTCCTGAGTAGCTGGGATTACAGGTGTTAGCCACACACCTGATAATTTTTGTATTTTTAGTAGAGATGGGGTTTCACCATCTTTGCCAGGCTGGTCTCAAACTCCTGACCTGAAGTCATCCACTTGCCTTGACCTTCCAAAGTGCTGGGATTACATGCGTGAGCCACTGCGCCAGGCCCCTTAAAGAAAATCTATCAATAATTTTCAGCTTGCAAGACTGTATGTAGCAAAGCTTGCAATGCAACATGCCTGCTTTATTTTCTGAATATGGGCAGATGTTTTAAATGGTATTAAAATAATGTTATGGGAGAAATGCTCACCTCATGATGGAAATCTTCCTTTTGATAATTTAGTTGATATTAAAAGACAAACTGAGTCTTAGGAAATGCCGAACGATCCTAGAAATAGCTTCATGTAAATAGTTCGGTTCCATGTAAAACAAACACCTAAGGTCTTGGCTACGAATTCAAGGTCCTGATATAAGTCAGTGCATTGGTCAGGTCGGTCTGACCACTCCACATCTCCAGGTTTTTATCTAGAATATTAGCATCAAGCGTGATTTGGAGCCTAAAGAATACTATTTGCTAAGGGAATGGAACTGCTGGCCAAAGAAAAACTCTTTTGTCAGCTTTTTTCTTTGGGAGAATGAGACCCATGAGCTTGACTTACTTCCTCCAAAAGGTTAGATGATTTTTTTGACCCCAAGTTCTCGTTATTACTGCACTAAAATTAGTTGTATGACATAGATTAAAATCAACACAGGTGCTTTCCCCCTTCTGTGCCAAACAGTCTTGGAAATCCCAGGTGTCACTTTATGCTCATATGCTCATGGTAAGAACCCGTTTGTGTCTGTTGTTAATTATTTTCCCTTGGTCAGACCAGTTCCCCAGCCTCCGAAAATTTCAGAGGAGAAAGTGCATCGATAGTGAACTGGGAAAGTACTTTCTATCCTAGACCTTACTATGGCAGCACCCAGTTTCCTACGCAAGAAATTCTATCCTTTTTTTTTTCTTTTTTGAGATGAGGTCTTGCTCTGTCGCCAGGCTGGAGTGCAGTAGTGTGATCTCAGCTCACTGCAACCTCTGCCTTCCAGGTTCAAGCAATTCTCCTGCCTCAGCCTCCCGAGTATCTGGGATTACAGGCATGTGCCACCATGTCCGACTAACTTTTTGTATTTTAGTAGAGTTGGGATTTCACCATGTTGGCCAAGATGGTCTTGATCTCCTGACCTCCTGATCTGCCCACCTTGGCCTCCCAAAGAATTGGGATTACTGATGTGAGCTGCCGCACCCAACCGCAATTCTATCCTTTTAACTGGAGCGTCTAGGTTCTTAATGCTCTCTGCTTGCAGTTATCTGTAGCCTTATATTTTGCCATCGTCTCTCTTGTACTTCAGCACCAAGAACATTTGTCACTCTTGAACGTTCTCCCGCTGAATGCTAATTTGCACACATTCTGTAATTGTGTGTAATTGTGCTGCTTGTTGTCTGTTAAAGTCCTCCGTATCTTTAAGAGTAGCTTAAAAACCACTCTTTGTCTAAATGTTGCCAGATTTTTTATTTTGCTCCACCCCTTAATTTGAATTAATTATCGCATGCCTGCATAACTTGATTTACTGTTTTTGGACTGAATTGTAGCTAACTGTTGACTAGGCATGTTTTGCTTTGCATACTGGTTTGTGAAATTTGTGGGGGTCGAGTTTCAAGTCTTATTCCTCTTTGAATCTTTGCTGGGCCTAACCTGGTACTGCATATGAAGTTCTCAAATAAATATATGAAGCATTTTATTGAATTCTGTGACTCTGGAATATCAGAAATGACATTTCTCTTAGTACATAATAAAGTGTTTACTTGGTGGCTTTATTTTTTAAAGATCCATACAAGTGCTGCCCAATAGAAGTTTCTATAATAATGGAAATGTTCTATTCTGTGCTGTCTAACAGAGCAGCTCCTTGCCACATAGGACCATGGGGCACTTGAAATATTGCCAGTGTGGCTGAGGAACTGAATTTTGAATTAAATTAAATTCAAATTTAAATAGCCACATGTGGCTGGTGGCTACCATACTGTACAGCACAGGCAGAGAAATAAGCTTTCAAACTTGATCTTTTCCTCTTTGATTTCAGCAGTCTTTATTAAGTACCTATTAGGTGACAATATGTTTCCTAGGCCCTGGGAATACCAAGAAGCATTGGTTAATTCCAGGGCTGAGACAACTGTCACACTACTGCAGAGAGACCAATAGGATCCTATCACTTGTTAACACAGGACAGTAAATGCAATGCTGTTAGGGTTAGCAGGGAATCGGAGACTTTTAGAAAAGAGTGGTATAAAGCCAGGGATCATTTGCAGCCAAAACCATGGAAATGGGAGAGGACTTTTAAAGAGGTCAACGAGGGTATCACACAGGAGGATCACTTGACATAAACATATTTTATGGGCCCTAAGTGGGGAGGCCATTCGTGGTTGATCTGTTTCTAGATAACGTGAAACATGGCAGAGGGTAATCACCCGATCTGTTCACCTGTTCTGAAGAAGGTCTCACATAATGAAAAATAGAGTGAAGTCTGTTTATTAGACTCTATAGCCCTGACATTGTTAAATTTCCAGAGTTTCAGATACCAAGTCTATTTAGCTTATAGTTGGTTCTTCAGTGCCTAGTAGAACACCTGTCATTCATTCATTCATTCATTCATTCATTTATTCAACAAGATACTTGGAATCCTGCTCCATGCCAAACAGTGTGGCTCCACCAGAGAATGTAACCCATTTTGTTACATTCTCAACCCATTCTGTAACATTCTTGCAGTTGGGTCTCAACTGCAAGTTGTCCAGGTTCTTGGTGTTTTGAACAAAGAATTGAACAAAACTCTCAGCAAAGCAAGGAAAGAATGAAGCAATAAAAGCTGAGATTTATTGAAAATGAAAGTATACTCCATGGGTGGTAGGGTGGGGAGCAGCCTGAGTATCGGCTCAAGGGCCCTGTTACAGAATCTTCTGGGGTCCAAATGCCCCCTAGAGGTTTCCCATTGGCCACTTGGTTACACCCCGTGTAAATGAAGTAGTGGCCCCCAATCAGCCTGACTGGTTGCAGAAAGCTGCAGTGAAGTTACAAAGTTGCACTCCTATGCAAACGTCTGATTGGTTGGGGAAAGCAACGAATCAGAGATACTTTCAATTTTCCATCTGCCAGGCAGAAAACTGGGGATGGGAGTGGTTTTTCAAAGGGAGTAGCTTCTGGTCCTTTTGTCACTTAGGAGTGGAACATTGGGGTTTTTCTTTTTGATTTCATTCTAGGAAGTCAGTGTGCATCGGCTTTAGGTACCCTGCCCCGGGGCCCTATTCTCCTACCTCAGTTTGGTCCCTGCTACTACCCTGAGACCCATCTTAGTGGGCCTGTCAGGTGAGAAACTAGTGAACACATCAATAGACAGAACTGATCTATTGTGCCTTGAATGAAATGAATGGATCTCAGATAACAGCAGTAGGATTGATTTTAGACAATGCTGAGGGGGAAGGTCTCCCAGTCATGTGATGAGTCCAGAAAGAATTCCAGGCAGAGGGACCAGCAAGTATCAGGACCACGTGGTGGGAAAAGCACATGGCTTGTTCTAGCATCTGACTGAAGACCTGGAGGTGGGAGCAAAGTGAGAGAGAGGGAAATAGTGAGGAGGAAGGAAGGAGTTGGATCCTGCAGAGTCATGTAAGAGGCATTAAAGACAATAAAATCCTAACGGTGATGATAAATGATCATTTTAGGAGGATTTGCACACACACACACACTCACACACACGTTCTAAGGGAGGGACATTTGCAAAGTTTTACTTTACCTTCAAAGTTACTGAACACTTCTCATGGTCAGTCATGTTGCTGTTTTGAGATACCTCATTTTGGCCGTAGATTAAAGTCCATTAAGAAGCTGCACAGACTTGAACATTCTCCTGAGAGTGCTTGAAGCTGAGCAAACTGGGGAAACATCTGATGAATCCTTGGGGAGACAAAAGTGGAAGATATAATACTATACAAGTAGGTTTTGACTCCAGGTCTAATTTTAAGAGTGAGCCCCCCTGTGAGAGGCAGTAATTGTCTGGAAGAGTGTGATTGCTCCTAATTGCCTTCCTAATGACACATGGCGGTGTTGGAAGCTGCAGGCTTGGTGCCTGGCACTGTATATCAGAGATGACTTGTCTCTAGGCAGATAGGGCTGAAATCTCTCCCTAAGGTGAGCCTTTTTTTGCAGCCCTCCAGCCAGTGAAGATGCAGGGATGTAAGTTATGTAAATGGTCTTTAGGCATTTTAGTTAGGCATGCTCCACCTCAGAGGGCAGATATCCTACCAAACCTTTTAGCTGTAGAAAGATTAGCTTCAAGAAGATTAGCTTCTTATATCATTTTCTCATTTTCCAAGCACTTATATTTTTAGTTTTTGTATGCTGACTTGATGTCCACCTGCTGGCCTTTGCAACTCTTTCTCCAAGCGCTCTCGAGCCACAGGTACCTGCATGTGGCCGTCCAGAAGGTCTGGGGGAGTCCATGTCTCATAGCTGGCAGCTTTGAGCCTGTAATTGATTAGAGTTAGATATTACCTTCTCTTGTTCATCACTCCCCTGTTGTTTCCTGGGTCACCTCCCAAAGAAAGTACTGCTATTGCAATCTTTGTCTCGGGCCCTGTTTCTTGGAAAGCCAGACCAAGACACTCTACCTAAGAAAAGTTGATAGAAGAATTTAATCACCAAAAAGTTTCATTGCCGGACGTGGAAGTCACATATGAAACCCAAATGTGTTTCTCTGAATAAGACAAAGTCAGCGTTACTATATAAAGTTTAATCAAGTGATGACAAGTTACTTGAAATTAGTCATTTAATCAGCAGCTCTGGGTAATGACAATCAGACTTTGCTTTGTTGTTTTGTGGGATGAATTATTTTATGAAGCTGGAAAATACCAGAAACTTGAGTCGGGGGCAGGCAGCCACTTAGGCCTCCAGGAAGAAATTACAAGAACGCTTAATGAAGCTTTGTGAGTTTCCTGCTTGTGACTAAATCACAGGCAAACTGGATTCGTCTCTGATTTGGGCTGTGTTTAGTCTACAAATAGTGTATTGGTTCATACAGTGTTTTTAACATCCTTGAGTTCGTTTCCAATACTTAAAAATTGGGGATTTTAATTTAAAAGGTCAATATGAATATCTTCCTTAAATCACAGTGCACGCATTCTTAATTGAAACAGTAAAATCAAGCAATGGGACAGTAGGGGGCCTGCATTCCTCCATAACAGCAGTGCCTCCTCCTAGTCAGTCCCTACTGATGAGTAATATTGTAAACTCAGTCATTTATAGGATCTGCCTCACCCCATGAGACAGTTGAATTTGCATCCATGATCTAAGAATTTGCTTTCAGTTCATTAACCATTTGAAAAACTTCATTCTTAGACACTCCTGCCAATGAGCTTTAAATAGGAAGATAAAATGTCCATGAAATTAAAATGTGTGCCTATGTCCATATTCTTTGTTTTTGAGGGTAATGTACTTGATGATATGATATTATAAGTTAATGGGATTTTGCTAACAAAACCACAATTAGCTTAGAGATCTCCTCCAACAGGCCTCTAGAGGGAATGGGGAGGAATTTTTGTAATTGTGTAGCTCTTAGAGTGTTTGACTTGGGTCTCTTTAGTTATTTTAGCTAATTTCACATGACTTGAGAGTATCTGCCAAAAATTCAGTGAACACGTGGCTATAGTAAAAGGATTTGGATAGGAAAGCCTCAGTGATGGCCTCTGTAGGAGGAAGGATGCCTTGGGGCTGAATCTATCGGGAAATTTAGTATTGATTCCCATCCTTCCACCTGCATTTAAAAAGTTAGGAGTAGAAAAGCCAATGAAAAAGAATTTGCCGAGCGTTTCACATAAAATAGGTTTAGTTGTGTGTGCTTTTCAGATAAAACGTCGAGAGATGACTGGACATATGAGCAGTTAGAATCTGTTTTTCTAGAAATAGATGATAGATCAAAGATATAACTTCCATTTGACAACTGTCCTTTGATGATTATTTATAATTTAATATATGTTTTGAAACTAATAAAGACTACTCTGTGTTGTGTGGCTCAGTAAATTTGGGATACGTGTCATCACTTCCTACATCCTGACCTATCCACTGAATAAAAATTTGAATGCTTAATGAATCTATCATGAGTTTCCTGCATGAGGCAAAATCACAGGCAAACCAGGTTTGTCTCTTGATTCTTTGATTCGGTAAACAAGTATTTTGTTTTTATCAGTATGATAATACTATTCGGCTCTGAATGTAGACCAACAATTGATTTTTCAGTTGAATTATTATGAGATGTTGATTGCTAAATTAACAGAATTTATTACTTTTTCCTCATTTATTTTGGCCTTTTTTTGGATATAGGGTCTTACTCTGTCATGCAGGCTGGAGTGTAGTGGTGAGACCTTAGCTCACTGTAACCTCAGCCTTCCAGTCACAAGTGATCCTCCTGCCTCAGCCTCCTGAGTAGCTGGGACCACAGGTGTGCACCACCATGCCTGGCTCTTTTTTATTTATTTATTTATTTATTATAGAGACAGGGTACTACTATGTTTCCCAGGCTGGCCTTGAACTCCTGAGCTCAAGCAATTGTCTTGCCTCAAATGCCCACCCATTTTTCTTTATAAACATGATTTAAACAGCTTCAGCTCAGCAGGACATGACCATTGCAACCTCATTGAATGGGTATAATCCCCAGGTCTAAGGAGAGACACTTGGTGTGTTGTTATTTTGTGTAGGTACTTTAAAATATTGAGAACTGCCATTGTAGGGCTCCACTATGACTTTGAGACCTCTAAGGCCAAGGGGCAAGGTACTTTATATTTCCATCTTCCTTTGGCCTGCATTAAACATGTTTAAATATGCGCTTACTCAAGTGCATCTCCTCCATATCAGACGTTTGTTTATTTTCCAAGGTAACACTTGGCTAATTTGACAAACCAATCAGTGCTAATTTAATAATAGATGAAGACAATGCTTTATTCATCAATTTAGTCATGTGTTAAATCAGTCAGTAAATTGAATGTGAACCATCAGCCAGGCTGATGAACCCTGCCTTCACAAAACTTGATATGAAAGACAGACATTGGGCTGGGCGCAATGGCTCACGCCTGTAATCTCAGCACTTTGGGAGGCTGAGGCGGGCGGATCACGAGGTCAAGAGATCGAGACCATCCTGGCCAACATGGTAAAACCCCGTCTCTACTAAAAATACAAAAATTAGCTGGGCGTGGTGGTGCGCGCCTGTAGTCCCAAATACTCGGGAGACTGAGGCAGGAGAATTGCTTGACCCTGGGAGGTGGAGGTTGCAGTGAGCCGAGATTGCACCATGGCACTCCAGCCTGGCACCTGGCAACAGAGCAAGACTCTGTCTCAAAAAAAAAAAAAAGAAAAAAAAAAAAGACAGACATTGGATATATAATTTCACTAATCTTTGATTTAAAAGTGTGATGCATGCAAAGACTTTTGGTGTATAGCTAAACAAAAGTGCTAGGTGAGCCAGAAACTGTGAAGTTTTAAGGACAAGAGTAATTGATGTTAATTGAGGCAGAGTGCTCTAATGAAACAAGGGCTGAAAGAGAAAACTGAGGAGGACTATTTAGCCTAGTTGACCTGGGGCATTGTAGAACCCTTCATTTTAAGCTAAAGGTTAGGATATTTTGTTTCTTTCATGGTAATAATTTCATGAGACTGAATAAGTATCATTTTTGTTTTTTTTTTTAATTTTTTAATAGAGATAGTTTTTTTAATAGATAGATTTATTTTTTAATTATTCTTTTGCCCAGGCTGGAGTGCAGTGGTGCAGTCATAACTTACTGAAGCCTCAAACACCTGGGCTCAAGTGAGCCTCCTGCCTCAGCCTCCTAAGTAATTGGGGCTACAGGTGTGCACAACCATGCCTGGCTAATTAAAAACAATTTTTTTTTTAAGAGATGGGGACTCACCATGTTGTCCAGGCTGGTCTAGAACTCCTTGCCTCAAGCAATCCTCTTCCCTCACCTTCCTAAAGTACTGGGATTACAGGTGTGAGCCACCAGCCCCAGCTCAGTTTGGTTGATTATTCCATTTGTAATTCACTTTTTAAAATATATTTCAACATGGCAAGACCTTGTCTCCAATAAAAATGAAAATTAGGTCGACGTGGTAGCATTTGCTTATATGCTTCCTCCTTGGGAGGCTGTGGTGGGAGGATTGCTTGAGCCCAGGAGGTTGAGGCTGCAATGAGCTTTGTGCCATTGCACTCCAGCCTGGGTGACAGAGCAAGACCCCATGTCACAAGAAAAAATAAAAGTATATTTATTGATTATCTGCTTCATGCCAAGCACTACTGGGAACTAAAATACTTAAAAGGTGTTTATCATATTTAGGGTAGAGTAAATACAGATGACAGTTCATAGAGTATCATCATGTGATAACTATAATGCAGAAATGCATTGGTTGCTATAAGAACCAGCTACAATGTATCCTAGGGCATGGCTTCATGGACAGGGAAGATTTCTGTGTGTCTGGGGTGATATATGTGCTGTGGGTGAGGAGGGTTGAGATGGTGTGTGCTGAGGGTTGAGATTGATACTGAGTTAGGGTTGGAGTGAGGAGCTGGTAGCAGCATGTTTGGTGCAGTAGATAAAGTGTGAGCAAGGGGTGGAGGCCAGGACTAGCATAGCTCATGCCAAGGGCCACAGGCAGGTCCTGAGCCCTAGAAGGAATGTAAAGGCAGGTACTGGAGACAGATGAACTTGGGTTGCATATCAGGGACCTCATCGCGGAGATCCTTCATGCCAAGTTTTGGACTCTGAAGTGGAGACGTGACAGGGATCTGTGCAATGATTGAATTAATTGGAGGCACTAGCTGGATGTACTGTTGGAAAAGTCCATCTTGCCATTCATTGACCATTTGAACCTGAGCATGGGATGGGGGCAGAGGTTTGGGATTAGCTTAGATGACTGAAGGAAATTTATAGAGCAATATCCCCTGAGAAATACCAATATTAAAGAAGCTGAAAAGGAAGAGGAACCTGCATAGAGAAGGCTAGGAATGATGAAAAGTACACTGTGAACCTAAGAGTAGTGGGTGAGCGTAAGGAGGTGAATAATTGGTGATGTCAATGGGGCTACACTCATAGCTGCCTGCCATCCTTTTCCCAGGAGGTGATCTGAAGGGCAAGGCTATATGCTGAGTGGTGGTGGCGTTGCGGGATGGGGTTAGGTGATGCTGGATTGAGGGAAAAGCAGCTGTCATTCAACTAAGGATTTTCCCTTCCTTCATTTCTTTCAGATACTGATTTCTTAATGCACACCATAATATGTAAATATTTTTGATTTTATAAAGACACAGCTTTAACTTAAGGAGGTTGGGGAGAGAGTGTGTGTGAGTGAGTCAAATAATCATACATAGAGTTTATTCCTGGAAGGGGTATGTACTGTGGTTGAAGATGTTGAGGCTGAGTTAGAAACTGACATCTGTGTTTCACTCTAAGCTTCCACAAGACTTAAGCCAGATCTACTTAGTTGATCATCTGCGTAGTTGTTCTTTAAGTGTCGCATGCATAGTGCTGGTAAATTAGGAGCTTGATAATTTCGTTCAGTGATCATGATCTGTTTCTTCAGCCTTTCCATTTTTACATGTAGAAGCAAATATCGTTAACAACCAAAATGACCCATTTGCTCTCATTATGAGTTACAATTCTTTTAAGGAATTTAGTATGCATATCCTTGACCTTTCTTGAAATTAAAAATTATCTTGAAAATTTACCTCTCTATCTGTAATTTCTGTGGTGTGCTCAAGAACAGCTTAATAGTCTGAAAACGGATGAATTTAAAATTAGAGAGTTGAAGGTCGTAACCCAGCAGTGATAACTCAGCTAATGAAATATTCATTTCCAAGTACGAAGTGGCACTGTATATCAATATGTTGTCACTGTCTGTCATCATTACGTAGAGTGCAGGTATATTTATGCATTTATAAATAGCTAAGGGAAAAAAGAGGCTAATTACATGCAGAAATGCTACAGAAATTTTCATGGCTATGCTTCTAACAGGCAACTGCTAACCATTTTTCCAAGCCACGTTTGTGAATTAAGTATAGGTTCTGCACATTAACCTCTGCTGTGTTTGGTTTTTAGAATGATGCTCTTAGAGGGAGGACAGTTCAGGAGATATACATGCTTTTTTAGGTCATGTCCACATTAGGGGTTTGTTTATATGAAATGTGCAATTCAGCGCCTACCTAGAAAAATTAAACCGAAAACTGTTAGGTTTGAAAAATCTAGAACATGGTAGGAGAGAGAGATATATTTATATAATTAGCATCACCAATTAAGAATGAATTGACTTTAGCAAAAATCAATGTAATTATCTAGATAATTCAGGCTAATTAAAGACCTTCCCAAATCCTTAGATCTTCATTAGCTGCATGCTTCTGGTAAAAGCAGATATTCGGGGTGTCAAATTCGCTTTATATTTTGCATCAGTCTTGCTCTATTTTGGTGGTGTAGACCTGGCTTCAAATGATAGTGCCCACTTGATAAACAGATGTTATTCAGGGGGAAAATGAAATAGAAAGTATAAAATATTCTATGTTGGCTGGGTGCGGTGGCTCACGCTTGTAATCCCAGCACTTTGGGAGGCCAAGGCGGCTGATCATGATGTCAGGAGTTTGAGACCAGCCTGTCCGATATGGTGAAACCCCATTCCTACTAAAAAATACAAAAATTAGCTGGGCATGGTGGCGCACACCTGTAGTCCCAAGCTACTCAGGAGGCTGAGGCAGGAGAGTCGCCTGAACCCAGGAGGCGTAAGTTGCAGTGAGCCGAGATTGTGCCACTGCACTCCAACCTGGGCCATCTCAAAAAAAAAAAAATTCTGTGTCAAATTGAAAGCATGAGGGTACTCATGTTGATAAATCTTCTTAGAATATAGTATAAAATCTTTATATACAGATATACATTGACAGTAATAGAGAACTCATAAGAAGTTACCTAAGCAGGGTTGAACGTATAGGTAGGGTCATGATAGTAATACACTAATGGACAACCTGCCTTACACACATGCCTTTGACACACACACACATACACACTCAGCTTAGGGAAGTAGGGCCACTTCTCCCCTACCTGTTGTTCCTTTCCTTGGATTCCTGTACTTCCCCAGGCCTGTCAATAACCACCCCTTCTCCCTAATCACACTTTTTCTTTTAGTCCCCTCTCTAAACAGGAAACGACAACTACTAATTAGACTTATAAATAAAAGCCACCTTAAATGAACATCATATGTAGGTTTTCCAAGTCATATGTGCCTCTGGCCTTTTCCTCATTATTTACTATGGAAATAAAAACAAACATATTTTCCCCCATAATCTTAGGTAGAGGAGGTAGTGTCAGATGTACTTGTTACGGTGGTTGTTCAAAAATTAAAAGAGGTGATCTGCATTGGCCATTGGGCACTTTATTTTAGCTTCTAAAAAGTTCATTTTATTCTTCTTCCTTGACTGTTCCTAGCTTTTAATGTGGGAAAAGAACGCAGATTGTGGCTTGGGCTTACTTCAAGGCATGGGAAGCACGCGATCCGAATAAACTTGACTTAGTACTTGGCCGTGGTTTGACTTTTACCTTGAGCCTCACGAGTTATTTCAGCAGTTGGTCACTAGTTAGGGTTCTTTATCTTTAGAGGGCCTTAAGAAAAATTTTTAAACAGCCAGGCTGGTTATCATAACTATTGTAGGAATTCAGGGGTGGTTGGAGAACCAAGATAGTGAAGAGTTAGAAAAGAGGAAAAAAATCCACCCCCAACTGCGTATGTATCATTGATAGTGTCAGAAACAGGCAGGAGTATTATTTTTAGAGAAAAGACCTACTTTTACCTCTGTGGTTCTATTTTTATACTTAATGTCTTCTGATATTTTAAGACACCAGAAATGACATATGTCTATCAAGTTTTGAAACTAATATATCTTTAAATGATTATTCTCTGTCTGGTTAAATTGTGTAGATTTAGACTATGCTACATTCGAGGAAAATTAGGATTGTGTCTTTGAAATGTCCCACTGGGATTAGAAACCATATGCACCATAGCTGCTTAAAGACAAGGAGAAAACAGATGTCTTCTGAATTCTTTCTGAATTATCACCATGATCTCCCATGCCTCGATGCCAGTTTTTCTAAGCAAAACACAGTTTTGATTTTTAGTTAGTGATCCGGTATCCTTCTTCAGAAGCTCTTCATAACATAGGCTAAAAAATCTCTTACGCTTTCCCCAAAACCGAGTCCTTGTATGCAAAACAAAAGAGTTATTTAACCTAAGAAACAAATATTAATACTTTGTTGAGTTGAAAAATGTGTCTGTTCTTCTCCCCACCCCAACCCCAGAATAAGTGACTGATAAAGAAGGAATTACGGTGATGATGAATAATTCCTGGTGGCCTTTTAATGTTCATTTGTATTTCCTATAAATGATTAAGGATAATTACTCTGGAAGGAATCCAAAAACAAGAAAAACTCCATCGCAAGAATTATTTAATGTATGCTGTGACTTCCTTTCCTGTCTTTTCCCTGAATGAATCTAAGACGACTTTGGTAGCATCACATTGCCTCTATTTGAAAAACTTGACTGTTTAGTTTTAGAGAATGGGTTATCTCACTGGCGTTTGAAATGGTAAAGATTCCGAGTGGTATCATTAGTTTCATTTTTCAGCGATCTGTGAAGTAAAGAGCCCCTAAGTAACGCGGGACAGTACAGACAGTTACTGAATCGCCTGGTAGTCTGCTTTATTAGGTCCTTCTGGGAAGCCCATAAATGCTTGATCACTGACCCCAGACCTTAATGTTCATTCCTTATTGGAAGCCTTTAATTTTGGTATGATGGACACAATTACATCACAATGGTTCCTATGGAGTTGTTAAAGTCAATTTGTTCTTAAAAACTTCTTAAAAGGCCGATTTATTGACTTGATGGGCTGTAAAGCAGTTTCCGTTTATTACAAGAATTACCTTCTTAGGTAGACATTTGCGACCAGGACGGCTTTAGTGATACCCCTCGTTACCCAGTGGAGTCCTGCTAAAAGTCTTGAAATGAGGCCATTTATTCCCTCAAGGATATTGTCTCCACTGGTGTCCTTTTTTCTAGAAGATGGCTCCCGCTGTCCCAGACAAATTTGTGAGTTTCTCTGGGGAAAAGAAAGGCTTTGTAGCAGTATTCAGAGCTCTCCCAGCTTGACAAACAGGAGCTCCCAGTTTGACAGCCCCCTGCTGCTTGTGTCTTCCTGTCCTCAAAGGACACATGGCCAACTTCTTTCCTTTTCCCAGTTAAATGGTAGTTTACTCCCATGGTTGAGACTTGTTTTCAGCACAAATATATGCAGCGTGGCATCTTCTAAGTACCAAAGCAGAGATGCGCTTTTCATTCCTGGGTATTTGGAAGACGGTCCGGTGCCTAGGACTATTCGATATGTAATAAATATGTTTCGCTTCTCAACCAGAGTACACAGGGTTACAGAGGGAACTAATTTTATTGAGTTAGTTATCAAAATATTAAAATTTGTGATTGGCAATGCATGAACATTTTATTAACACGTTATAAGATCTAGTAGCAGGTATAACAATTATCATAATATTAAAGTTGTCATGAGTGCCTGTGACATTTTGAGTTACCTGCAGCAACTGTAATGTGACTTATTTCTCGTGATGACAAATTTTCAAGTACTGCTAATAGTACTGTAGGTTTTCATACATTGGTAAATTGAAGGAAATACTAAATGCTGAATTCAGTAACCAGTTTGAGACTGTTGAAAATAAAGATTATTTCCTTTTCAGTGCAAGTTCACAGATCGCAGGAGTTCTAGCTACAGTTTATTCTAGACCAGAGGTTGCAAATATTTTTGTTCTATAAAGAGACACATGGTTAATATTTTTGGCTTCATGAGTCATACAGTTTTTGCTGTAGCTGTTCAGCTCTGCCACATCAAAGCAGCCATAGACAATACCTAAACAATTTGTCAGTTTTGAGTACCAATAAAACTTTATTTAGAAATAACAGACAGAGGGCTGGATTTGGCCCTAGTTTGCTGAACCCTTTTCTAGATGAAGGCTCCTCTTGCCAAGACTTGCTCCCTACTCTGGCTGACAAATTCTCACTTTGGGACTTAGTCATTGTTGCTGTTCTCTGTTATTTTGCATATCTTTTCTCATGTTTAGGTGCTGTGTCTTAATTTTTTTTTCTTACATTTAATGAACTTTATTGAGCACTGGTAATGAACATTATTGAGCATGGTAATGAACTTTATTGAGCACTGGTATGTCTCGTTTGTTGCGTGCCTCTCTCTCTCTCTCTCTCTCTCTCTCTCTCTCTCTCTCTCTCTCTCTCTCTCTCTCTCTCTCTGTCTCTGTCACCCACACTGGAGTGCAGTGGCAGGATCTCAGCTTACTGTACATTTGACCTCTCGGACTCAAGTGATCCTCCCACCTCAGCCTCCTTAGTAGCGGGAACATGGGTGTGTGCCACAATGCCCAGCTCATTAAAAAAAAATTTTTTTTTTAGAGACAGGGTCTTCCTATGTTGCCCAGGCTGGTCTCAAACTTTTGGTCCTGGTCTCAAGCGATCCTCCAGCCTCAGCCTCTCAAAGTGCTAAGATTACAGGTATGAGCTACTGCTTCCAGCCTCTAGTTTCTTAAAATACAAAGATGATTAAGACATACTGTTTGCCCTTACAGAAATTTATACTAGTTGAATAGACCAACACACAAATGCATGACTATAAATATAGTGTTATAATTGCTACAGTAGTGCAGCATTAAAGTGTTACTGGAACAATGAGGAGGACAGAAATAATAACGTAGTCCTCCTTCATGGGGTCCTTCAGTGCTTTGCATTCAGTACTTTATATGGATAGTCTTTTCTTTCCATGACCTGACATATCTGAAGATCAGTGTGTCTCTATTTAAGTAAGTATTTTGTGTGAAAGGGATGAAGAGTTCTGAAACCCTAAGTGTTTGTATATGGTAATGGAAGTTTACTCACAGATAATGATAACTTAGTAAGCTGGAGGTACTTTGTTTCACCAGTTGATTGTTATTTGAGGCTTCTGTTCTAAGTGAGGTGAGATAAAGATAATGCTTTCAAACCTAGTCCTCTAATCTGGGGACAGTAAATTTTGTGCATGGAGTGAATATTCACAACCGGCATATCCTGTCCTGGTTGAGATCTTGTACATCACGTGATTTAATGCTTACTTTTCAGTGGCTGTTTCCTGGCACCATCAGGGTCAGCATGGCCATGGGCTTCAGCTGATGTGCTTATTCCAGTGGATGGTTTCTCCCTGCGTGGTGGAGTTCACAGGCTGTACCTAGCGCAGTGGGGTAAACTGGTGTGATCACTTAGCTGTGTCTGTCGTGGGCAGTGGAGTTCAGAGGGTGGCTGCCCTCTCCCCATCTCACTCTTGTACTGGAGGAACCCTGAGGCTAGATGGTTTTTCTGTTAATTTAGAAAATCTTTGTCCCCTTATATTGCTGGACTTGCTGGGTTGGTAAACCATTTGGGTTGTCGCCTTCTCTTCTCCATTCTGTCCCTTCCTTAAGCGCAGGGTACTTCGGGAACGCCATTTTGTCTTTATCCCTATCTTGGGCACCTGTTTGTTGCAAACTTGGAATTGAACAGGAATGTTTTAGTCCAGTGGTTTGGATTAAAATCAAAGTTCATGACAAAGCTCAGACCATGTACTATTTTACTGAAAACATCAATAGTGAGTTTATTAGAGCTTTTGGTGTTAGAGAAAGAACCACGGAAGGTCGGGTGTGGTGGCTTATTCCTGTAATCCTAGCACTTTGGGAGGCGGAGGCGGGTGGATCACGAGGTCAGGAGTTCAAGACCAGCCTAGCCAACATGGCGAAACCCTGTCTCTACTAAAAATACAAGAATTACCTGGGCCTGGTGGCGGGCACCTGTAATCCCAGCTACTCAAGAGACTGAGGCAGGAGAATAGCTTGAACCCATTAGGTGGAGGTTGCAGTGAGCTGAGATCACGCCACTGCACTTCAGCCTGGCAGCAAGAGCGAAACTCCATCTCAAAAACAAAAAAAAAAAGAACAATATCCGTGAAAAACGGAGTTGCTGCTGATGTGTTTTGCTTCTTGGCTAAGTTTGTGTATAAGGATATAGATGTGTATTTCCCTACGTATACACATAAGGAAGATATAGAGCAAAACTTTATAGCTACTTACTTTGCCTTTGGTTTCACAGTTTCACTAAAGCATTACAGGAGAACCTCTCAGTCTCAGAATCCCTTTCATCTCCGAAATTCTCTGGCTTCTGTGTTTTTTTTTTTTTTTTGGGTAATTTGTTTCCTGAAATTCAATTATTCACATTGTGATTTAATTATTTTATGTAGGAAAAAAATGTCTGTATAAGTCATTCATCTCTGACATACGTAGGTGCAAGGATTGATTTGTTGATACGTTTTTGAATATCAATAAGACAAAGTATATATAAAATCCGAGTTTTTGATCTGTTGTGTGTTAGCAAGGATATTCGTCGTTAAAATGAGTTATCAGTCAGCACCTCCTTTTACCTTTTACTGTGGTTAAGATAAAGATGTTGGTTAACAGTTTAAAACAATAGTCTAATCGATGGTTACTGTGTTGGTAAATTATTCATGAAACAGGGAAGAAGTATGATGTAATTTTTATTATTTGACTTGACTTCTGCACATATATTTATATATAATTGATCCTAAACTATTAGATCTGAAGCTTTAAGAATAGTTTTGGGAAGCAACAAACTGTCTTTTCTCAGTGGGCTGGAAAAACAAAGCCAGCATTTATCTCAGGTATTTGCAATGTGTTGTTTCTTAGTTTGTAATTTAGGCTTGCTCCTACAGTCTGGGAAATTATTTTTTGTTGCAAAGATAAGTTCTTGATGCGTGTTGTTCCAGCCTTTGAGTCAAACTTACCAAGTGACTTTAGGAACCAAAATGATTCTTTTAGGTAGATAACCTGTTTGAGGCAAGAGTTGGGTACATATCTGTAACTGTTTCAGATGTGTAGGACTGCTATATTTCTAATACATTTATTTACTTATTATTATTTTTTGAGATGGAGTCTTGCTGTGTCGCCCAGGCTAGAGTGCAGTGGCACAATCTCAGCTCACTGCAACCTCTGCCTCCTGGATTCAAGTGATTCTCCTGCCTCAGCCTCCCGAGTAGCTGGAATTATAGACATGTGCCACCATGCCTGGCTAATGTTTGTATTTTCAGTAAAGAAAGGGTTTCACTGTGTTGGCCAGGCTGGTCTTGAACTCCTGACCTCAGGTGATACACCCACCTTGGCCTCCCAAAGTGCTGAGATTACAGGCATGAGCCACCATGCGTGGCCTGTTTCTAATAAATTTATAATATTTATTCAGTGACTTCTATAAACTAAAAGTGGCCGTGCTAGCTGGGATGTTATGTAAGATCCTCTCTTGCTTTCAGAGGTATTATTTATTAATGAATTGATTTTTATCTCACTTTTTCGATTTCGTTAATGATTCTCAGAGTTTTAAGAGAAAAGGAAGGCAGAAAAGTACCTACTGAATGTGTCTTCCTGAATAATAAGTAGGATCTTTAGTTCTAGACACTGGAATGCCTCACTTGTTAGAGCTCCCCATTTTGCTTGGGTTGCTGTGAACTCAGAGTACGGAATTTTTGCGGGGAGCACAGAAGATGAGAGATCTGTAGTCTTTTTTTTTTTTTTTGAGAAGGAGTTTCGCTCTTGTTACCCAGACTGGAGTGCAATGGCGCGATCTCGGCTCACCGCAACCTCCGCCTCCTGGGTTCAGGCAATTCTCCTGCCTCAGCCTCCTGAGTAGCTGGGATTACAGGCACACGCCTCTATGCCCAGCTAATTTTTTGTGTGTTTTTAGTAGAGATGGGGTTTCACCATGTTGACCAGGATGGTCTCGATCTCTTGACCTCGTGATCCACCCGCCTCGGCCTCCCGAAGTGCTGGGATTACAGGCGTGAGCCACCGCACCTGGCCCGATCTGTAGTCTTAAAGTTGGTATAGTGTCACCAAAGGGGACTCTGGCAGTCACATGACTTTATGGCTTTACTTCTTCTGTGAGGTGGAGAGTTGGAGGCCGGGGAGGGACCAGGTCTTAGTATTCACCCAGGCTGAGGGCAGTGGTGTCATCACAACTCACTGCAGCCTTGACCTCCTGGGCTTAAGTGATCCTCCCACCTCAGCCCCGCAGGCACCCATCCACCACCCGCCTCTGCAACAGGAGTAGCTGGGACTACAGGTATGTGCCACCACACCCAGCTAATATTTTAAAGTTTTTTTTGTAGCAATAAGGACTCACTGTGTTGTCCAGGCTGGTATCAAACTCAGGGGCTCAAGCAGTTCTGCCTCCTTGGCCTCCTAAATGGTTTTACTTCTCCGTTGAGCCTACACTTAGTGGGCTCACGTTGGATCATGCCATGTTCTTCTCCGTTCTTGGCTCATTCCACCAATGAATTCGGGAACTTTTTTTGTGGGTTTTTAAAAATATATTTTTATATTCTTTTTGTTGAGATGGAGTTTTTTGCTCGCCAGGCTGGAGTGCACGGTGTAATCTTGGCTCACTGAAACCTCTGCCTCCCGGGTTCAAGCGAGTCCCCTGCCTCAGCCTCCCCAGTAGCTGGGACTGAAAACATGTGCCACCATGCCTGGCGAATTTTTTGTATTTTAGTAGAGACGGGTTTCGCCATGGTGGCCAGGATGGTCTTGATCTCTTGACCTCGTGATCCCTCACCCTCCCAAAGTGCTGGAATTACAGACGTGAGCCACCACGCCTGGCCCTCAAATATTTTTTTCTTCTTCCAGCCCATAGCTTGGCATTCAGAAAACTAAATCAGTAGAAAGCTATCATTCTTAAACAGAAAGACTTTGAGAGTGGCACAAGAAAAATAAGATAGGAAATATAAACAAGTGGAGGAAAAGTCTCCAAAGTTCAGTAGATGATGGTGAATATTGGATGCATGTCAGGATTTGTCTCTTCAATGGCCCAGCCCATGGGTCTCTATGGGCCCCTACTTCTCACAGTTGTAGTATAGCTGTCTGTCACTGTGACCAGAATGGGAATGGACCACTTACCTAGCCCAGTCTCTTTCACTTGAATTGATATGTCACCCAGCCTTGTGGTGTACCTAGCCACGGTGGTGGTTTCAAGACTGGTTATGTGTCTCAAGCAAGGCTAATGACCAGTCCTCTCCCAAACAGAATTTATTCTCTTTTGGATGTGTTTCTCATCCAAAGAAGAATAAGCTGCAGTTTTGGCTTTGCGAAGGCAACTTGTTGGCCTGGACAGTAGAAAGAGAACCAGAGCTATGATAATACCCGAACCAGCTGTACCTGGAGGCTTGGACCTTCAACTTTTTAAGTATTTGGGTCAATTCCTTTTTTCCCTTATTTTATTTATTTGACTTACATTTATATTCTTTTCTATCAAAAAATACTCAAGCAGTAACTGGGAAAAGGGGTACAAAAAGCTATTGATTACAATAATAATAATAATAATAATAATAACAACAACAACAACAACAAGCTATTCTTACCAGCCAAGGCCTTAACCTGCACATTGACAGAGTCCAGTCCAGTACATCTTGCTGGATGCTGTCTGCTTGTTTTTTTCTGGCCACTGCCTCCACCCCTTGCCAGCTTCCTTTGAACTAAAAGGACCAAAATTAATTTCTGGTTTGGCTAGATTGTGAAAAAGACACTGTGAGAATCATCTGTTCCCTGTTGCTCCCTGCCACACTGAAATAAACATCTTTTTCATTATTCGATTAGAACCAGCCTGAAGTTTTTCCACGGCATGTTGCCGTTGTTTCCCCCAAATACCTTGTTGGAGCAAAGTGATTTTGCTGTAGAGGAAGTGACATCCCTGGAAACTAATGTCACAGATTTTGGCGTATCTGCTTAGCATTGGAGAAGGGCTCACTTTTCCGTTTCATTTGCCCAATTGCCTTGACTTGAGCACAGAAGACCATTTTGGACGAATGCTTTTATCTAAATTCTCTCTTTCCCGTTACTTTCCCTGTTACCCACCCCCATCTCCATTTTACTTCAACAGAAAAAAATCAGAATGGAGTTTGTATAATTATTATGGACTTGTGTCGGGGGGGATGGTATCTTTCTTTCTGAAGGATGTGTTAGAATGACTATTATTTTACAAATTCTTCTTGTCTTTATTTTTCTGTTGCCATCTGTTCATTTAAATATTCTCAGATTGTTTATGGTTTCAGTCTTCCCTCCATATATTTTCTGGCATTTGACTCTCCTTTTCTGACACAATAGGTCAGGCTTTCAAAAATCTGGCCCCTGTGTAATTTGACTTTTCCCATAGTCAACATACCGCCCATGCCTTCCGAAGTCTTTCATCTCTTAGGTCTTTGAGCAGATGTTAACTGTTTAAATATTTTGTTGTTTTGGTGTAAAGAAAATTGAAATATAAGACGTCAGTGATAGCATGCTTTGCTTACACCAGAGCAGATTGCTGCTTACAAGCTGAATATGCAAACATCTTTAAAACATGGAACATACCCTTATGCATTTTAACCATAATCTACAGGTTGTGTACTCTGAACACTGAGTACATTCATCAGCTTATTATGAAGATTTTTGTTTAAAAGCTGGTGTTTTTATTCCCTGAATTGGTTTTCAACTGTGGGAACTTACCTGTGGGTAGAGTCAGTCTCCTACCTGAGAGTGAGAAAGGAATTGGGTGTGTTCTGTACTCTGTAACTTCTCGTTCATATTATATTAATGATGGTATTTGGACTTACTTGGTTGTAATATGAATGGTTAAAATAAATGAATAGGAAGTTGTTGGGGGTGTAAAGTCAACTAGGAAAGTAACCTCACTCTTACTAGTAGGAGCCGCAGGAGCAGCAGTATCAATGACCAACATTCATTGCATGCTTGATATATTCCTGACATGGTGCCAGGTGTCTCGTTTAATCCTCCTGCCAGCCTTATCTGTTAATCCCTTTTATTATCCCATTTTACAGATGAGGGAGCTGAGGCTTTGAATAAATAGCTTTTGTAGGATCATATAACTAATAAGTAGTAGGGCTGGGATTTCAGCCATGGTGATCTGAGTCCTTTCGCTCATGGACTTGACCACTGTGTTGCCTTTCTTCCTTGTGGTATAGGGCTTAAGAGCACAGACTGTGAAGGTTAAGTAATCCCCTCACTAAATCTTACTTTTTAAATCTGTAACAAGTAGGCAGGAATAGGCTGGGCATGATGGCTCACACCTGTAATCCCAGCACCTTGGGAGGCCAAGGCAGGCAGATCATCTGAGGTCAGGAGTTCAAGACCAGCCTGACCAACACGGCGAAACCCCCTTTCTACTGAAAATACAAAAATTAGCCGGGCATGATGGCGGGTGCCTGTAATCCCAGCTACTTGGGAGGCTGAGGCGGGAGAATTGCTTGAACCGGAGAGGCTTGAACCCAGGAGGTGGAGGTTGAAGTGAACCAAGATTTTGCCACTGCACTCCAGCCGGGCACCTGGCGACAGAGTGAGACTCTGTCTCAAAAAAAAAAAAAAAAAAAGATAAGCTGGAATAGTATCTACCTTCACAGTGTTGAGAGTTTAAATGACAAAATACAGATGCCTGATTGGCATAAGTGCTTAGTATATACTGGCTTTTTATGATTTTTAAGGCTGTTGATTACTATGGTATTGTAGAACCTTGTATATACTGTGCTGCCCCACCCCCATTACGAAGTGGCCTCTGCATAGTAAAAGTTCACATGGCTTTGAGTGTAATCATATCTTTGGGTAGATAATGCATCTCTACCTTTGCCTTACACGATGTATTCAATACTTGAACAGCAGCAGATGTCTCCTTAACTTGATTCAGATTTTGTCCTTGGCCAGTTCCCCACCAGCCAAAACAGGGAGAAATTTGTAGCTCAGGCCCTCAAGTTGAAAGTGGGCATTAATATTAGCAAATTCCCTTTAATAATCATCCTATTAAATTTGATGACCAGAGGGGACATCCTCATAGCTTATAACTGAAAATGATGTCTCTAGGAGACAAGGGAGCTTTTCCCAAATGTTATCTATTGAGCAAGATTAAAGAGACAGATGACCCTCGAGGCTGATGGTAGGTGTTGTTAATCCAATAGTCCACACTCAGATAACTCCTTAGGTTTTCCGAGCATCCCCCTTAATCTTGGCTGCAGAGATAGAAAAGGAGATTATAGAAACTTGGCCTGCAGCAAAGATTATTGATATGTTTTCCTCTTACATGACTCAAAACCAAGAGGAATGTAATAAATAACGACGGTGACTCCTGGGGTGATTGAAGAGGACTCAGGAGCCAGGAGAGCTGATAGCTACCAGCTCCAGAGCCGGAGTGGGCAGAACTTGGTTCCTTGAGACAGCGGCTGCCTAGGAAGGACAAAAGTCTGCATGGCGCTCTGTGCAAGTTGACCATTGTGGCAAGGGTCATAAGATAGCAAGGTGGGGTGGGGATTTCCCCTTTGCATTTGCTGCCCCTACCTTTGCCCCTGTGTGCAGGATTCTCTGTTTCTTTTTGTGGATGAATCCTTCTGTCTTTTCAGGTCATAGATTTCGTGTTGATACTTAAGCGTGGCCTCTCCAGAGGTCGATTGCCTTATATGTTTATATTGTTGCTGTTAACTTTATTGTTTTTCTGTCTTACCAGACACAAGGCAAGGATTTTTTGTTTCGCTCTTCACTATCTGTTCTGGCTTAACCAAGGCCTGGTGGCGGCACATACTAAATACCCCAAAATCTTTAGAGGCTGAATGTCAGTTAGCAGCTTACTCCATGTGTTTTTATGAAACCATTGTGTTCATCTCTTTTCTCCCAGGTGAAGGGTTAGTTGTTGGATTCAGCTCTATGTATTTGGAAATAAGAAATCAAGTGAGGGACTGTAGGAAACGGTCGAATAGCTCCCAGTTCTGTGAGGTTGTTAGAGGCCAGGGAGCACAAGAATGTTCAGATTCCTCCCAGGATCTGAGATGTCCATCATGAGCCCTTTGAACCAGGTTTCCGCCATCTGTAAACTTCAGAGATGGTGCTTACTGTGTTATAGCTTCCCTTAAGGATTAAACCTTTTAACAGATCTCATTGATACAGAAATTTCTTCTTCTTAACATCTCTGAAATCAGAATATACTTTTTATTTAGTAATATTTGAAAATTGTGGGGCTCCCCCTGCCATATTTGAACATCACTGAGATTGGGCTGAGTCTTAAAATCAGTGGTGTCTGACTTCATGAAATAAGGTAATTATGGGAGGCACCTTGGTCTTAGGTTTATACTAAATGTTAGTAATCTTTTTCCTTAATAACAAAGAAGAAATGTTGATATAAACATCACTATGTGAAAGGAAGCCTCCTTTCTGTGGAAGGAAAGACACAGACCTGAGGATAGGGAGGATGGGTTTATTTCGGTTCTGGTGTTGTCACTAGCTTGGTGTCATCCCCGCCCCCTTCCCCTGTCTTTCTTTGTAAATCAGAGTTTTTGGTTTTTCAGATACGGAACTAGGTTTGCCATCTAGAGCCATTGATTACCAGTGGCTCATTAGAGCTCCGTGTTTAATAGAGTTGGAGAGCGAGGTCCTGAGTCTGTATGCTGGTGCTAGAGTCATTTAGTGCTGACAGCTCGCGGTGTGGTGTGGAGGAGGCTTGGCAATGCCCTCCATTTTCTCTCTTGGGTTACCTGATCCTCAACTCTAATTTTTAATGTCAAAAAGAAGGAAAGACGAAGGAGGGACGAAAAGAGTAGAAGAGAGAGAAAAAAATGAAATAAAGAAGGAGGAGGATGAAATTTTTGAAAAACCAGGTCAATGAACCTTTCTTCCCAGCATAAGATTAAAGAAGGCAGAAAAATATTTGAGTCTATCTGCTGAATCCAAGCATATAGTAATACTGTTGAGACTGTTATGGTTGAATAATTTTTTCTTCATTCTTAAAATACTTGTCTGCATTTTAATACAGACAATTGCATAAATTATTTCTTATGGGAATAAACTGTCTTTCCACAAAGATTAACCCTCCCCAGTATCATGGGGAGCTTTTAAAGAGTTTATTAGCTGTGATATAGGAAAGAAATACTTCAGATAATTGTGGAAAGAAAACAGATACAACTGTAGCTATAAATGCTAAAATGACAGCTCGACATGTTAGGATCACTTCCCCCATACGTGCTTCACCACCATATAGGTTCTCACTAAATACCATATGTGACAGTAAATTACAACTAGTTAATTCTTTTTTATTTTTGTTTTTTTTTTTTGAGATGGAGTTTTGCTCTTGTTGCCCAGGCTGGAGTGCAGTGGCATGATCTCGGCTCACCACAACCTCTACCTCCTGGGTTCACGCGATTCTCCTGCCTCAGCCTCCTGAATAGCTGAGATTACAGGCATGCACCACCACACCTGGCTAATTTTGTATTTTTAGTAGGGACAGGATTTCTTCATGTTGATCAGGCTGGTCTCGAACTCCCAAACTCAGGTGATCCACCTGCCTCGGCCTCTGGAAGTGCTGGAATTACAAGTGTGGGCCACTGCACCCAGCCTCGTTAATTCTTTTGTTAGGTTAAGAAGGGCTTTTAGGGTATGGACAGTAGTATCGGCATGAAATTAGTTTATCAGTGTAATGCTCATCAAAATCACTTGCCAACTCACTACACTTCCTCTGAGACTTAATATCCAAGACGTTTCCCAGAAAGAAATAAAACATTTTTCACAGTCACTTTGCATTTTAAAGAGCCTGTTCTTTACCACCCTCAACAGGCATTCAAATTGCTGTTGTTGCTGCTGCTGTTTTTTTTTTTTTTTTTAAACCCTTTGAATTATTTTGAATCTTTTCACTTTTACCTTTGGAAGGGACCCTTAGTGAAGGCCTTGTCTTTTCATCTGTGGCATGTTTTGGTAGTAGTTGACTCAAAAACAGCCAATCTGATAATTCAGGAGTTGGAGACAAGGGCTTGACTAGTGAATGAAATGGTCTGCTTTTGTGGATGAGCAGCAAGAAGGAAGCAGTCAGTGGAACAGACCAGAGCCATGGTGAGTTTCTTTTTTTTTTTTTTAGATGGAGTCTTGCTCTGTTGCCATGCTGGAGTACAGTGGTGCGATCTTGGCTCGCTGCAACCTCTGCCTTCCGGGTTCAAGTGATTCTCCTGCCTCAGCCTCCCAAGCAGCTAGAACTACAGGCACATGCCATTCCTCCCAGCTGATTTTTGTATTTTTAGTATAGAGGAGGTTTCACCATGTTGGCCAGGATGGTCTCGATCTCTTGACCTCATGATCACCGCCTCAGCCTTCCAAAGTGGTGGGATTTAGGCGTGAGCCACCGTGCCCGGCCGGCATGGTGAGTCTTTGGACTCCTGTTCACGGAGAGAGCTGTGTGGTACAGAGCCAGCTTTCTGTTACTGAGCAGAGTTCTCATCATTACTGGAACCAGAAGCCTTGAGAGTTTCTTGGTCTTTTTCACCTTCTCTCCAACTATTAGGGACATAAACAGTGAAAAAAAAATTATTTTAAAATACTTTTTGGTTTACAGAACTCTACTATTTTCATAATAGCATTATGAGACACTATTATGATAATTGCATGAATTACCTCTTAGAGGAATAAACTGTCTTTCCAATAGTATTATGAAATACTATTGTGAAAATAGAGAGTTCCTATATGCCCCAAATCTAGTTTTTTTCTATTGTTAACCATTTACATTAGCTTGGTACATTTATCACCAGTAAAGAACCAAACTGATATACTTTTACTAAAGTTCTTACTTATTCAAATAGCCTTAGTTTTACCTAATGTCCTTTCTTTTCCAGGGTCCCATACAGGATGCCACATTGCATTTAGTCATCATGTCTCCTTAGGTTCTGCTGGGCTGCGACAGTTTTTCAGACTTTCCTTGTTCTTGATGACCTTGACAAAGTTGAGTACTGGTCAGATATTTCATAGAATGTCCTTCAATTTGGGTTTACTTACTGCTTTCCTTACAATTAGACTAGGCTTATGGGGTAGAAGTTAGCAGAGGTAAAGTGTCATTTTGATCACATCTTGTCAAGTGTACTTGCTTTCAATACAATATATGACCTTCATCTCCTGGACTGAGTTAGTGTTAGATTTCTCCACTGTAAATTTGCCCCCCCACCATACAGTACTCTATAAGAAAGTCACTATGTGCAGCTCACACTTCAGGAGTTGGGAGTTATACACTACCCCCTTGAGAGTGTGGACATAACATTTCCCCAGAACAGTAAGTGTATTTATTGTTTAAGAAGTTGAATACTCAATTTGGGAGATGCTGTACTATCATAGTTAAGAGTATGGACACTATACCCACTGAGGCGGGTATGAATTCCAACCCTGCTGACTTTCTAGCTGTGTACTGGGAAATTAAGTTAAACCCTCTTTGCCTCAGTTTTTGCATTTATAATATGGGTCTAACAATGGAAGTATAGTGAAGAATAAATTAAAGACTTGGCCAGGCATGGTGGCTCACCCTTGTAATCACAGCACTTAGGGAGGCTGGGGCAGGCAGATCACAAGATCAGGAGTTCGATACCAGCCTGGCCAACATAGTGAAACCCTGTCTCTACGAAAAATACAAAAATTAGCCAGGCATGGTGGCACGGGCCTGTAGTCCCAGCTACTTGGGAGGCTGAGGCAAGAGAATCGCTTGAACCCGGGAGATGGAGGTTGCGATGAGCCTAGATTGTGTCATTGCACTCCAGCCTGGGCAACAGAGTGAGACTCCATCTCTGAATGAATGAATGAATGAATGAATGACTCTGTGGTACAATGCTTAGACAGTGCCTGGAAAATTCTAATTGCTTAATAAATATTGTTGGCCGGGTGCAGTGGCTCAAGCCTGTAATTCCAGCACTTTGGGAGGCCGAGGCGGGTGGATCACAAGGTCAAGAGATCGAGACCATCCTGGTCAGCATGGTGAAACCCCGTCTCTACTAATACAAAAAATTAGCTGGGCATGGTGGCGCATGCCTGTAATCTCAGCTACTCAGGAGGCTGAGGCAGGAGAATTGCCTGAACCCAGGAGACGGAGGTTGCGGTGAGCCGAGATCATGCCATTGCACTCCAGCCTGGGTAACAAGAGCGAAACTCCATCTCAAAAAATAAATAAATAAATAAATAAATAAATAAATAAATAAATAAATATTGTTGAGATTATGTACATCAACTTGTGGGGCGGGAGGGTAGGATGATGACAGATGTAGTACTGGTTTTAAGCTGATTTGGTGTGTTTTTTCCTAGAGCCAGTTTTCTAGAAGGTGGTAGGTTTTTCATAAGAGTTGAAGACAAGTGACATGTTACTGCAGCTCCAATTTCAAAAATAAAGACCAAAAAAAAAAAAAAAATTCTGTGGGTCAAAAATACCCTAAGCACTAGTTGAGAATAAGGAGTTTTTACTTGAAGCTTAGTAGGTACATGAACTTGGGGAGTTTCCCAGGGATGCTTCTCGGTGCCTTGGCTGGGTTAGAAGTTGGTGCTAGTTCTTGATGTCCGAGGTACCTGCACGCCAGAGACTTTCCTATGAGGTTGACTCAATCCCTAGTCTGATTTCTCAGGATTAATCTTTCAAGCTGGGTGAAGAAAGTCATGTTTCCTGAGATAATGAGAGTGGAGAAAGAAGGGTGATCTGTGTTGGGGACAGAACTCTGCACAGTACCTATTTTTTTTTCTCTTTCTCTCTCTCTCTTTTTTGTTTTAAGATGGAGTCTCGCTCAGGCTGGAGTGCAGTGGTGCAATCTTGGCTCACTACAGCCTCTGCCTCCCGAGTTCAAGCGATTTTCCATCCTCAGCCTCTTGAGTAGCTGAGATTACAGGCACCCACCACCATGCCCGGCTAAGTTTCATACTTTTAGTAGAGACAGGGTTTTGCCATGTTGGCCAGACTAGTATCAAACTCTTGACCTAAGTGATCCACCCGCCTTGGCCTCTTAAATTTCTGGGATTACAGGCAGGAGCACCACGCCTGGCCAGAACTCTGCACAGTACCTTTAAGGAAGAAGAAAGGTAGAAGGAAGCAGAAATCCGCTGAAGCTTTGCAGTGCTCCCTGGTGAAGCCCCTGCCCAGGCACCGCCTGCTTTAGCTTCCCTCTGGGAAGTGACTTCCTGGTGAGGTAAAAAGTGTGTCACCAGCTGCTTCTGCAAAACAGATGCACTGGCAGCTCAGGGGAGTGCTTGTTAGGTGGGAAATGGCTTCTGACTGCTTAATTTAGCTTCAAAAGCACACATATTTTTATGATTACCCCTCAGTGGTCTACACACACACACACACACACACACACACACACACACACACGCTGTCAGGTGCTCTCCAGGTACAGATCACTGGTGGGAAGTGGGGGAGATGCCTGCGCTTGTGTGTGTGCGTAATTTTTTCTTTTTTTTGAGATGGAGTCTTGCTCTCTCACCCAGGCTGGAGTACAGTGGTGTGAACGTGGCTCACTGCAGCCTCGACCTTTAGGGCTCAAGTAATCTTCCCACTTCAGCCCCCCATGTAAGTGAGACTATATAATTTTTTTACACATACATACACAGAAGGGGGCTTGAGAGGGAGAAAGGGAGGATGAGATGAGAGTGATGTCTACACCAATAACCTGTGTCAAGTGCAACAACAGAAACTCACATCGGCTTGTATAATGATGAAAAAGTAATGTTTGTGTTGACCTCAGTGAGGGCTGGGTTCCGCTTCCCAAGACTGTCAGGGACTGTTTCTCTCTGGGCTTTGCCATCATATTGCTAGCATTATCCTAATTCTGGCTTTGCATTATGGTGGGGTCTTCACTGTCCACAGCGGGGATTCTTGGGAAGAAGAATTTTCTCAGAAGGCCCAGTGGGCTGGGTGTAGTGGCTCACTCCCGTAATCCCAGAACTTTGGGAGACAGAGGTGGGCAGATCACCTGATGCCAGGAGTTTGAGACCAGCCTGGCTAACATGGTGAAAACCCGGCTCTACTAAAAATACAACACACAAAATTAGCTGGCTGTGGTGGCATGTGCCTGTAGCCCCAGCTACTCAGGAGGCTGAGGCAGGAAAATTGCTTGAACCCAGGATATGGCGGTTGCAGTGAGCCGAGATTACATCATTGCACACCAGCCTGGGTGACAGAGCAAGACTCCATGTCAAACAAAAAAAAAAGAGGCTCAGTGTTTCAGGTCATGTCTGTCAAATCCTAATTAACTCCATTATTTGTGCAGCTGGTTATCTTAGGACCAAGATATGTACTGCATCCTATCCTACAGTCTGTGTAGGACCTCAAATCAATTTAAAAAATGGAACTCATTAGTAATATACAAAAGCAGGAGGAGTAGGAGAGTTAGCCCTGGAATACTGATTGCCAGCTTGGGTGGAACTTTTAAAAATCATCAGTCCATGATTTGAATAGGGAAGATGTGGCCACCGAGAGGAAAACCAGCATTATTTTCCAGAGATGGCAAAATAGAGCTTGTGAAGCTGACCAAAGAGAAGATGAAATGAATACTGGCCGCACAGTGTTCAGTATATAGATATTAAAGGAGTCTATTCCTCTTAGATATGTTAGAGGAAAGGCTGGTTTAACATTAATACGATGTGTTACAGGGGAAGTGTTGTGAAACACTTAGTGGTTTGTGTTGGTTTCTTAGAGAAAGTTGGCCAGTTTTCTTACTGCAGGCCTAGCTTGCTTTATCAGTAGGATAACTATATGCATTCTCATTGGAGCCTGTTACCCAGGTGTAATTGTTAATCATGTCCATTCTTTCATTCTCAAAATTGATTTGGTTTGGATCATTTATTAGTCCCGGGTAGAAAGGCACATTTTCTGACTTTCTGACCGTCTCTCTGGAGAGCCTCTCTGTAGGACACCAGCTCTGCAGCAGAAATGCCCATGCACACAGCCATTATGAGAAGAAGCCCAGTTAGATTTCGGGAGTCATGGGGACTGTGAGGACCTGCAATACCCATGCCCAGTCTAAAGGTAATTCAAGTTCAGATTTGTGCAAAACCCACGCTGGATGCAAAAACACATTTGCTGGCCAAATCCGGATCGCAGGCACCTGGTAGGTTCATCTTCCTCTTTACAGGGAACTGTTAATGTTCTCTACCATGGTTAGGCAAACTAGGGCACACAGGCCAAATTCAGCTGTCTGATGAACTGATAGTGGAACATAGCCACATTCATTTGTTTACGTATTATCCATGGCTGCTTTAGCACCATAGACAGAGCCAGAGCCTAAAATATTTCCTGTCAGGCACTTACAGAAAATTTGCTGTGAATAGAAATCTGTGAGCCATCAATGCCAGTTACACATGTAGTTTAAAAATTTCTAGTGGTCATACTAGAAAAGTAAAAAGAGAAAGGTGACATTAAATTTAATAGTTTATTTTATTCAACCCATTATCTCCACAATAGTATCATTTCAACCTGCAATCAATAAAAAAATTACTCATTAAATATTTTACATTCTCTTTTTCCTGTGAAGTCTTTGAAATCTGATGTGTATTGCACTGTGTAAGCCCATCCCAGTTCTTACCAAGGAACATTTCAGTTGCTTAATTGGCCACGTGTGCCTAGTAGCCATTGTATTGGACAGCATGGTGCGAAGAAGGTATGCCTCAAACATTCCACTAAGCACGCTGCAACCTACGATACTGTTTCAACTTATGTTCATGTTCTGTTGCATCCTTGATGAGTTATTTTTCCCCCCAAAGGATTTTTTGTTGTTGTTGCTTCCTGAATGTTGCTCTTTTACAATCAAACAGTGTTGAGATGTGAACGTCTGTTGGTTGGCTGGGCTCTCTCACTGGGTAACACACCACCATATACTAGCTTTCAGGTGCTTGAAAGTAATTTCTTCCTCAAGAGATTGAAAAATACCTATTTGTCATGGGTCTTCTGGGTCTGTTAGAATAATCACCAAGCATTTGGATAGTTAAAAGTTGCAACGCCAGGGTCTTTTATACTTCCTCTAGGACATAGTTGTCAGATATGAAAAATTAACCATGGCAAGATCCATTTGTTGTATTAATCACTACCTTTCCCTTCGAGTTGATTTATGGTTCAGAGGGATATTCTGGAAAATGCTTAGAGCAAACAAGACCACATTCATTCATGGAGAAGCAGTGGAATGCAGGTTCAAAGTAAAGAAAAATAACAATTTCCAGGGCTCCTGGGAAAAAGCTTTTGGTCACTTAAATGGCCTTGGGCTTTCTCTAAGTAAACATCTGCCGTCCTCTCTATTGGTTTTCTAGCATATTCCACACAAAAGCAGGGGAACAGCTTAGTGTTAATTACCCTGAGCCAAGTCAGGACTAATCTCAGGTCTCCATTGTTGTTTAAGATTGACGGATGAAGATGCGACTGCCCAGAAGGATCTTTATTCTCTTACTAGAAAGATGTTGACTTGGAGGGGCAATCTGGGGTTAATAGTCGGAACTAGATTGTATCCTTCTTACTGGGATGTGAGCTCTGCCACCTGAGTAACCAATTTCTTGGTAAAGGGATGTAATCTCAGGTCTTAGCTTTCAAGCTGTCAGGATTGATTTGCTTTTATATCCCCAAATAGAACTGGAACCTTCTTTATTTCAGTGGTGCCTTGTGGTAGACTGTATTCGGCAACCTCTTCTGTGAAAGGGTTAAAACAGATCTGTCTCATCAGTGTCTTTTTGTTTAAGGATAGCATAAAAGTGCTGATGGTTAACTTTACTCCCTCCTATGCTCATTCTTTATTTTTACTGCAGGATTTACTGACTTTTTCTTTTCCTGTCTCTTTCTCCAAAAAAAAAAAAAAGAAACAAAACTTCATTGACATGTCAAAAAGATAAAAAAGATGTTGTTAAACATACTTTGACTTTTCTGTTTCTTTGTGCCCATGTCCCCTTTTAAAAATAGGTCTCACAGCATCAGGCATTTGCCAGTGCAGCAGTTTTGAAGCATAGGATTTTCCCCCTTTCCGATGTATACATGCCAACTCTCTTCCCCTCTTTGCAGACACAGGCATTTTCCCCTTTTGAGTTTTAGTTTTATGATAGCACATTACAAAGAGTTTGACAGATCCTTTAAGATAAAGATCTGTTGATGTGCTTCCTGTTTATGGCGGCTCCCAGCTTCACTGGTGATGGGGACACAGGCGCCTGAAACACAGAAGCAGGGCAGATCTGTACCACTTCTCCTCCGACCTTGCCAGGGCTGACCTTCATTGTTCTAAGGGAACTTTTTTTCCTCTTATTTCCCCCTCCCTAAAGTGGTGGTTCTCCACTGAGGCGATTTTACTCCAGAAGGGGCATTTGGAAGTGTCTGGAGACGTTTTTGGTTGTTACAACAGGACTTAGAGCTACCAGAATCTAGTGGGTAGAGGCCAAGGATGCAGCTAACCATTCTGCAATGCACTGGACTGACCTCACAACAAAGAATGATCTGTCCTGAATTGTTAATAGTGCCAAGGTTAAGAAAATCTCCTCTAAGGGATGCTTTCTAGGCTCAAACTCTGGCCTGTATGTTTTTTTCTCCTTATTTTTTCTTTCAAAAAAAGAAATATGCTGCCAAAGCAAAAGCCATGAAGTATATTCATAATAAATTACCTTTTAAAAGAAATCCCAGGACTACTTTTCCCGAAAATGAGAAAGACAGGAAAAAAAAAATCAAAGTGGCCCCGTGGCACAAGTTATCCACTGATGACATTTCCCTCTGAGGACTGTTTTCTGGGTTAGGGTAATTAACACAACCCAGAAGGTCATGGAGTCTAAGTTAAAGGGCGTCACCGATTCAGCTCCCAGATGAGCCACCCCACTGGGACGTATGATGGTATAAACTGCAATTAAGTCTTGTGCTGTATTTACTGTGTGATTGGAAGGACAGAAGGGGGATATCCCTTGAGTTATTCTTACCTGGAGCAAAACTCGTGCTTTCTAGTTTTATGTGATTTCTTGAGAAGGGTAGATGTTAGTGAAGTGGGGTAGGGAGATGGATTTACAAATCTTGAAGTTTGCAAAATATGACATGACCTTTTGTTTTTATGTTGTGGGCTGTGTTTTCTATTAAGCTGTCAATCATATTCTCTCTTTGCCATTTAAGAAAAATACAGCACAAATCTCTTTTCAGATTTTAGTATATGGTGACATAATTTGGTGGGATGATTGCTAACATTCTGGAGCAGGCCCTTTGTAGCTAGTTTTTGTTGAATCAACAAGCATCGAATATACTAAATATAGTTTTGTGTGCCTAGTTCTCTTCTAGAACTTGCATATCATTTTTAGCCTGAACTCAGTGTTATCATTTTGGTCTTTTAGAGTGGAGGAAGGGGGAGAGGGAGAATCCAATTATAGCAAGCCTACTTGCTGGAATGATTTTAGAATGAACTTTGTGGGAAATAATAGTGTTGGCGAGAAACAAAGTTGAGTTTCTAAAGTTACAGAATCTGTAGATGTGTTAGCACAAATGCATGTAGGTAAAGCCTCCCTGGAATGATTCAAAGGGGAGTTGTAATGGATGGGTTAATAAAGACTTCATTTCATCATCATCCTTATCCAGGTTCTAAATACACATGCCCTGTCTGCTCTGTGGCTCATTTTAGATGCAGTGAGTGGAAAATTGAATTTAATGATTAAGTCCTTTTGGTTTATGATTTGTGGATTTTCTTTGATTTTTGTACTTCTGGATTTATGTTGCATCTTAATGAATATCATTTTCTTCTTCTTAAATTATCTAAAAAATGTGATAGGGTAGTTAGCAGGTTGTGTTGGTTATGCCTGTTGGCAAATGAAGGGAGATGACAGAAATAGGCTCCGATAGGCCCGTGGCTGAATTACGGAGTGGTAATTATTCTTTAAATACTGAAATAGAGTTTTGTCTATTAGAAGCCTCATAAAACCAGTATCTACCCTCTATCTGATTTTGCTGTTGATGTAATTTTAGGAAATCAAATGAATTGGGATGGAAATTAGGTTTCATACTCTGTGGCTTGTGTACCCCTCCAAGTTCTATTAGATTTTATAGGAGTTTTGCAGGTGGAAACACAGCAGGACCACAGCTTTCATCACTTCAAAGAGCAGCCCTTTCATAAACAGAGAATACAGAATCATGTCTTTTATCTTGCCATTTAAATATTCTTCATTTTCTGCACCCAAGTTATTTATCACATGGACAGAGAGGACAATTCAGGATATTGTATTTCGAAAAAGGGAAAGAGAAGCCATTCAAATTCCAATTAAAATGAATTGCACTAGCTGTACATCATTTTCTAATTTCTGAGACGACTTGTAAATCACAAGGAGAGAGGGCATGCTACCATTGGTCAGGGGAAAAATGGGAAATTTAATAGTTTGTCAAAGATTAATAAGAAAGGATTACCACTCTGAGAGACCCTAACTTGGTGAGCAAGTACATTTTGAAGTTCGTCAGACTTATAAGCAGTTGGAGAGTTTAATTAAAGTTACTTGTCATTACTCAAGTTTACATCCAGTCTGTCTCTGGGCCAGAGCGTATGGTATGCCAGTGACATTGTCAGAACTTAGATTTGACCCTGAGAGCTGTGCGTTGTTCTTTTACTCCCTCTTGATTCTTCTTTCATCACGTAGAAGCTGATGTGTATTTTAACATTGTGATCAGTTCTGTGACACAGGTCTTGATCAGTGCAAGTTAGCTGAATTTTATGTTTTTCTTGATTTTTTAGCCGATAATGATTTAAGTTGTTGGAATAATCTAAGACTGCTAGGAAATAACATATATATACCTATATACATATGTGTAAACCTCAAACACATATGTACGTGTGTGTAAATTCCATCTTGATAACAGGATCATAAATGTGTACATATAGGTATGTGTGTGTGCATAAATATGTATTATTGAATTGTGTTGGGATGATTTTTTTACCCTTTCAGATGCTGAACTGTGTCCTTTCTTTCCCTCTTGTTCCTACAAAGAAGCTCAGAGTGACTTTATCTGGGCGACCGCATTTTTGATCTTGCGCAGAGCTAGGAGCACTCTGACATATGGTTCAACAAAGGCTTGAAGACTGGGGCATCCAGTATTTGTGGTGCTTCTGTTAACGCCTGTTTATCAGATTGTTGAAGGGCAAGCTGCTTTCCTCAGAATATTCTTGTTCTCCCTGACTCTGTGTAATCCTATCCAGGCAGGGTCCTGATACTGTTATACAAACAAAACTCAATAGGCACTGCTGAAATCCAGAGAGTGGATTCTTTAGGATCGGGCCTTTTGTGTATGTAACCAAATATTAAGGAGACCTAGGAATCATAATGTGGAGCTTTTTGAAATTGCAGTTATTGGAAACTAAAGTCAGAAACGAGGAAAAAACGCTCTGATATTTTGTTTAGTTATTTTTAACAAGACAAAATTTACAGTTACAAAGGGGTTAGCTGTTAAGATGTGGAGTGAACTGGACTCCAGTGGCTCTCAAATCTCGCAGCTCATCAAAACCCCTGGTGAGCTTTGTAAGTGACACCCACCCCATTCCATAACTGTGAAATCTATACATTTTTTTAATCCACCCCAGATAAATCATATGTAGGTGGGCTTTTGGTCCAGTTCAGGATCCGTTTCTTTGAGTGTAAGCCATTCAAATTCCATAATATATTGGATCTAAAGGCAGATTTAATTATGTAGGACAGACCATTCTTTTCGCAAAAATGCACAAAGATTTCAACTTAGGTCTAAAATCTTTGGCACATACGTTGATTGGGCACCGATCCCCTGGCCTAGATAATACTGAATTAAACTCCTCCCTTTCCTGCCCTCCCACATAGAATTTGGCCAGAGAAGCTCAGTGAAGGTTATTCTTAAACCCATCCCCGTTGTTCAAATCCTGGCAGTGAAAACGGGTCCACTCCTAATGGAGCCTTTTGATCCAAGTGCTTTAAAGTTTAGACCTTTCGTATCTTCATTGATGAAAACTGAGGTGTAATATACCATTAAAATTTTTAAAAAATTATTTCTACTGGACTTGTTGGATTTGAATCTGTTGTTGCTATCTAGTAGGCTTGTGACCTTGAACAGATGACTTAACTTTGCTACATTTTTTTTTCTTTTCCTGTAAAATGAGGGAATAGAATCCATAGAGTTACCATAAGTAAAAGAATACGTAAAATGTCAGTTCACCGCCTTCCACATAGTGAAGGCCCAGTAACTATTGTCTCTTATTATTATCATGGTGGGGGAGGTCAGTGGGGGAAAGTTACAAAATGAATAAGCAGCAGACTTTGCCTCTGTCAAGAGCTCGCATCCTCAAATTCGGAGTAAGATATAATTATATTACCATACTAGAAGTAGGAAGAATTAGAAGAAGAAGAAAAAAAAGATGCAATTGTTTTTCAGAGAAAAATGTGATTACTGATGGATTTTTGCTACATTTTGAAGGGAGATATTGCCCATAAAATAGTTTTCTGAGCTGATCCCAGAAGGAGTGATCTAAAGGAATGGGACAGATAGAAAATCCAACTGGAAGAGGAAGTGGTAGGGTGTACTGGTGTCTGGCACACAGAAGATACCCAAGAAATAAGGGTTGAAAAGCATGGAGCTTTTTAGAGAGAAACTTGCATTTGAGTTCTGGTCCTGTTAATTTCTATAAAATAAGTATGATAACACTGACCACATAGGGGCCAGTGCAGACAGTGAATACTATATGTCACGTATCTAGCACATTATCTGGCACATTGTAAGCTTGTAAAGAAAATAATATGGTTATTCTGTATTCATATGAGGGGAAATAGAAAGACATAAACTTGAAACATAAATGTGGAACCAGATAATGAAAGCATTTGAATCCTGAACTAAGGAGTTTAGATTTTATCTACTTGACAGTTTAGAGCCACGGAAGCTTTTTGAGCAGGTGCACAGCTATTGAAGCTCTGTGTTGTCTTGATTTCAAGGTAATTCAGCAGCAGAAGAAGACTTTCCCCCCAACCTCTCTATGAGGGAGGCGGAGCTTTCCCAGAAGCCCCATTGTATACTTCGCCTCAAGTGTGTGCTTGGAATTGCGGCCATACCCACCTTATAGCTGCAAAGGGAGGCTGCGAAAGTGTTTAGCCTGTTGATCCTCTGTAGCTGGAAGTGGGCTGTGCCTGCCCAGCACAAATGGCTCTTGGCCTGTGGCCAGGCAGCCAGTGATATCTACAACTGGGAGCATAATAGCATGTTGGAGGCCAAAGTGTACTCTATAGGGAGTGCAGAAGAAAATAACAATATCACTGGTACACAGAATAGAGGAAGGGGGAAAGGTTTGTATGAAAGCTGGCAAATTCAGTTCTAGACCAAAAATGGGTTTAGGGTACAGGTAGGATATCCAGGAAGAAGTGATGCATAGGCAGGAGTAATTCAGATTAGAGTGCAGGGCTGAGAGTATTGATCAGGGAATCATTGACTTGGAAGATGACGGTAAAGCCCTAAGAATCTGAGGTAAGGAAAGATTGGAGAGGAATGGACAAGAACCAGATAACAAGCCTAAAGGGATCATTTCTTTTAGGTGCCCTGTATCAGCAGTGGCAGTGCCAAGGGATTCCTTATTTAGCGTGATTTAAACCTCTTTGTCTGCTCCATAGGCATATGACCTCAGGAAGGCAGCAATGTGTTTATGATGCAAACCCAGCTGGAAGACAAGTTCCCAGGTCTGGCTCCCACTCCTACTCCTGGCCACCTAACTCCTACCTCTTTTGAACAGATTTCTCTTCTCAACTCTATCTGTGTTGTTTGGTTGTCCCTACTATGGCCTTTGACAGAGAAGTAATGGAGATCCAAAGAAACTAATTAGAACGAATAGGCATTTATTGTAAGTAATTCAGGACAAATGGAGAATCCAGTCCTCAAGGAAGGTTGTCATGAGGTTAGCTGAATTTGCTTTTGCGGGCTTTTACTTTCAGTGTCCCACCGTCAAGGTGACATCATATGATGTCACAATGAGTATTTGATTGGCTACCTTGCCTGCCAGTGAGGGTTCTCCTTTTCCTACCGGGGGTGGCGAGTGCAAAGCTGTCACCAGGAGGGCAGGTTAGGGTGAACGCAGCAGCCCAGGTGAGGTAGACCTGATGATTGTTCAGATGTGGCACTTTCTGCCTGTCATAGCCCAGCAGCCCCTTTAGTTTGTGGCTGTGCTATGCCTCCCCATTGGGCCTACTGTGGACAGCTCAATTTCAGCTGAACTTTGGGCTGGGTTTTGTGATTCTCTTCGATCAGTGGAATGTCATGGAAGGCCCATGAATAGAGTGCTTGAATGTGCTTGCATGACTTTATTTGGCCTCTCTGTTCTGCTAGGTACCATGAGAAGGGCATGTCCTAGATTCATAGGTAGAACTTTCTGGACCCAACTTGTTGTACACTGAGTGGCCAGTCACCCAGTGTACCCAAACACTAGTGAGCAAGAAATAAATACCTATTGTTGTCCACTACCAGAATTCTTTTTTTCCCGTTCCTTTTGGTCCCACTGTATTTTTGGAGTAGAAATCTCATCAATACAGCAGGCAATTTGACTAATATATCTGCTCTTTGGCCAGAAAACCAAGAAGAGCCAGAATGGACGGTGATGGGGGAAATGAATCAGTCGCGTCTGGGGCCATGTAACTTGCCCTCCATTTGACCAAAGCTGAATTTCAGTGAAGTGTCCATTCAGTCATGCCTGAGTTCAGTACTGTAAAGTGATCTGCTTTTTCATAAAACACAACTTTAGCTTTTATATCCTGATTAACATAGGCAATATACATTATTAGACTTAAATTAAAGGTGTAATCAGCCATGTCAGTCAGATAAGGGAAAAAATAGTACCGTGGACCTCTTCCAAATTCCCACAGGCTTAAAATATAAAAATTCCCTCAAGAGTGCTGACAGCACACCTTGCCTGTTATTACAGCTCGTTTTGTTTTGTTCCTCTGCCAGTACCAGAATATCATTAGGTTACAAATCAGATCTAACGGTTTAGATTATTGTTCATCTTGAGCTCTGCGCTTTCTCTCCATTAGTTGTGGCATAACAGAAATAATTTAATTTATTAGTAGGCCTGTCTTCAAAGGCCTACATTATTTCAGAATGTGCTTGAGGACATAGCGGGGAGTGCCAGGAGTTAAGCCTTAGTTTTTCAGGAGGTAGAATTGCTGGGATATAAATTAATATGTGGTTTCACAGGATGAAGAGCTGCTTGTACCCCAATATAGTGTATCCTTGCTGCAGATAACAGGTTTTCTGGCAGCTTCTTCCTGGTACCTACATTTGATTTGTGTGTGTGTGTGTGTGTGTGTGTGTGTGTGTGTGTGTGTGTCAAAACCATGATTTTTAGATTTGCTATCTTGAGAGTAATTTAGCAGTGGTTCTGACATTCATTCATTCGTTCATTCATTCATTTTGTCAATCCATCAGTGAGCCATTCAACAAATACTTATTTTCTACCTACTTTTCACGGTGAGATCAATTTTTCTTTTGCACATAATAATCTTTCACACTTTGAAGATTGTTCAAAACGGATATGTACGTTTTCATGGTACAATGGAAACCCACCAATTTAAGCTGAGGTTTGTCATTAAACTTCCTAAGTTCCCACATACTCCCTCCATTTGTTCCTTTTTGTAATAGAGGTTGAAGATTATTTGAAACAGAAATGTACTCCTTTGCTCACCAACTTAAAGTCAGATTCATCATATCTAGCCTTCCAGATAACTCCTCATTACTGCTTTCCACAGTAGAAACTCTTAAGGGGCCACAAGACCAGCAGATGGCTCTGACTCTGTAGGAAGAATGTATGCCACAAGGGCTCCTCAGATGTTTACCCTTCATATCCCTGCCCATGTTGGTCCAGCTCTGAGATAATTCTCTGATGCAGTTAAGAGTGTGGGAAGTGGTGGAGGGGACTGAGGCAGAGAAAAATGCTGTGAACAACTGTTTTGCTGGTTTGATGAATATTTAATGTACACCTACTGGTTTAGGATGCTGGGTTCATCTAAATGTGCATAACTGCCTTTAGGGTCTTTAATGCCCCCTCGCTTTATGGAGACATTTAAAATGTTAAATCCTCTAAACAGTTTTGTTACCTGAAATGAATACTTGTGTAGATCACCTGAAACTGTTTCCTACCAATTTTTGTTTGAAAAGACTAGCGTATTGAAATACTGGAACAGGTGAGTGAGGAAGAACATAATACAGATTCTCTCTAGCATGAGGTTATGTGGGGCTCAGCTGAAAGGTAGAGCATGGGGTCTGAGGCTGTAGAAAGAGTAAGGTATTTAAAAATGAAAATCTGTGTATATGGCTGGGCACAGTGACTCACACTTGTAATCCCAGCACTTTGGGAGGCCGAGGTAGGTAGATCACCTGAGGTCAGAAGTTCGAGAACATCCTGGCTAACATGGTAAAATCCCATCACTACTTAAAAAATACAAAAATTAGTTGGGTGTGGTGGTGTGTGCCTATAATCCCAGCTAGTTGGGAGGCTGAGGCCCAAGAATCACTTGGACCTGGGAGGTAGAGGTTGCAGTGAGCTGAGATAGTGCCATTGCACTCCAGCCTGGTGACAGAGCGAGACTCCCTCTCGAAAAAGAAAAGAAAAGAAAAGAAAATCTTTGTGTGTGTGTCGGGGGGGTGTTTGTACTGGCTTATTTTTCAGCCTTGAAGAGTTCTAGATGCATTTAATAGCAGTAGTTGTAGTTGTAGTCAGAATAATTTATTGAATGCATACTATATTCTTGGCTCTTCCATGGAACATCTTGTTTGATTTATTCTAACAAGCCTATGAAGGGGCTGTTAATATTCTCATGTGACAAGAGAAGCAAGGTCTCAAAGTGGTTTGTTTATGTTCCAAACATTTGTGTAGTGTTATAACATGTGCTTTTCACATTTTACATTAATTCTTACAGACATCTTATGAGATACAGTTTGTTTTTTTTTTTTGAGACATCCCGCTCTGCCACCCAGGCTGCAGTGCAGTGGTGCAATCTCGACTCACTGCAACCTCCGTTTCCCGGGTTCAAGCGATTCTCCTGCCTCAGCCTCCCAAGTAGTTGGGCCTATAGACGTGTGCCACGAGGCCCAACTAATTTTTGTATTTTTAGTAGAGATGGGGTTTCTCCATGTTAACTAGGCTGGTCTCGAACTCCTGACCTCAGGCAGTCTGCCCGCCTGAGCCTCCCAAAATGTTGGGATGACGGGTGTGAGGCACCGCGCCCAGTGAGATACTATTTTTACAGTGAAGATATTGGAGGAGAAAAAGCTAAGGCACTTTTCTAAACTCATATCCCTAATAAGCGGGTGAGCAGGATTTGAACCAGACCCTCTTGCTCTTATACCATCTTGCTAAAGAGCTCATAATTCGTAACCACTGGAGTATTCCACTTCTTGTATGCAAGAACAGATGCAAGGTCAGACTTTGCTAGTTTTTTAACAGAGAGTAAATCTGAAATCCACCTGCAGACTTATGTCTAGTGATAACTTGCTTTGTTGATATCTGACTTACTGTAGTTCATCTTCTCTCTAGTATCCCCATATGTGTTCTGCTTGTTTTTTGTTTGTTTATTCTTTAAGATCTGCTCTTAAGGTTTTCTCAGACCTCAGGAAACTGTGAGTTACATGGGAAGCTGATTAAAATTCTAAAAAGTCAGTAGTAGCTACCTGGGGTGCTGCTGCTTTATTTCATGCATAAGCAAAAGGAGAAATAATCTATGTAAAAACTTGTGTGCCCTGATAGGATATTGCTCTTGCTTTCTATCTTCATCTCACTTTTTTCTTCTTTGTATTCATCTAGGATGACTGGGAGGGGCTCAGGGAAATAAATGTCATTGCATGACTGCTTTGTGCCAAGCATATTGTTAAGTGATTTGCATACCTGATCTCATTTACCTCTGGCAGCAACTCTATCAGGAAGCTAGCAGTTTTTATTGCTATTTCATAAATAAAGATGCCGAGGCTTAGAGTGGCCAGTGGTAGAGACAGGATTTAAATTCACATCTGCCTAAGCTTCCTATCTACTACGCTTTCTCTCTGCAGGGCTGCCTCAGACTCAGGTGTTTTTTGTGACCGGCCTGCTAATTGGGTCTTTAATGGTGGCTGCTTTGTCATGTTTAGTTTTGTTTATTATTGAAAGAAATCTGGCTGGGCACAGTGGTTCACGCCTGTAATCTCAGCACTTTGGGAGGGCAAGGTGGGTGGATCTCTTGAGCCCAGGAGTTTGAGACTAGCCTGGGCAACATGGCGAAACCCCGTCTCTGCTAAAATACAAAAAAATTAGCCAGGTATGGTAGTGTGTGCCTGTAATCCCAGCTACTTGGGAGGCTGAGGCAGGAGAATCGCCTGAACCTGGGAGGTGGAGGTTGCATTGAGCCGAGATCATACCACTGCACTCCAGACTGGGCGGCAGAGTGAGACTCTGTCTCAAAAAAAAAAAAAAAAAAAAAAAAGAAATCTCATTGTTTCATTTTACTGTCTTGATTGGCTTTAACTCTATTTCCAATGCAGTCTTGAGATGGAATACATTATAATGGGAATAACCAAATCTCAGTGTCATCTCTCATTTGATCTAATCAGAGAATACGAGGTTATGTATTGGCAAGATTGTAGGGACCCAGATGAGGGGGTTTCATTGTTTTACTGTGCGAAAGTAGTTTATCCATTTTTTTTTTTTATTGCGAGTGCTTATTGAGAACCTCATTGCTCTATGGTCTCTTACCAAACAAGATGAAAGATACAGCGGCTGTTTATTAGGTTAAGGGAAGCCCACACATCTATCCAATAAATATTTATAAAGCTCCTGTTACGTGCTGCGCACTGTTGCAGGCACTGGGGATATAGGAATGAATAAAGCAGGGCAGGTTCCTGATTTGCCCTAGAAACATAACCAGTGTTTGGAAATTCTAGAAGGGACTTCTGATTATTTTCATTTTTATTTCATTTTAGGCTATTTTATTTCCTAAAATCACTGGTTACCAGCCATCTTTAACCCTTGAAAATAGTACTGCAAGTGAAGGTGTTCCCTGCCTGCTGTTGAATAATTTGTTAAGAAATCTATAACATGACTTCTGTTATCATCTAGTCAAGCTCCTACATTTACCTGGTGAGAAAATTGAGATCCAAGGGATGAAATTCAGATAGCATGGCAACTCCACTCAAAGTAGGAATTGTGACATGTTGTTTTGTGTCTTGGCATTCTTGAACAGAATTTCAAACACCCAGAAAAAAGTCAGGCGTGGAGGCTCATGCCTGTAATCCCAGCACTTTGGGAGGACGAAGCAGACAGATCATTTAAGGTCAGGAGTTTGAGACCAGCCTGGTCAATGTAGCAAAACTCCATCTCTACTAAAAGTACAAAATATTTGTCGGGCGTGGTGGTGTGCACCTGTAATCCCAGGTACTCTGGAGGCTGAGGCAGGAGACTTGCTTGAACCCTGGAGGCCGAGGTTGCAGTGAGCCAAAATCACACCACTGCATTCCAGCTTGGGTGACTTTGTCTCATAAAGAAAAAAACAAACAAACAAAAAAAACAGAAAAAATGTTGGAATGTTAACTCTATCCCATCCAGCTATCAGAATGGTTGTAGCTCTACTGTTTCTTAAGGTTTCAAGGGCCAAGAATTCCTTGGACATCTCCCACAGAAAAATCTCCATGGCTTACATGTATTCAAACTGTTTATGCAGTTTTTGAAAATGGACTGAGGAGGGACGTGGATGGCTGTTTTTTGCAGTGATCTTGATGAGATATGATGAAAGTTTGGTTGAGGATGATCATGAGGGAGATAATAGAGAAGTGACCAGATTTGAAGACCTTGGTGAGATAAAAGTGATGTCTCACTGTGCTGATTAGAAAAGTTTCAGCTGGAAATTTGTATTGACATGCAGCTTTTTAGTAGAGATAATTTACTGGTAAAATGAAATGAAATGTAATGCTATGAAGCTTGTTCATAGTACCTGAGAGTTTCAGTAATCACTTCTCTTTTTTTGTATATATATTTTGTGATATATTTATAGAGAGCTATTGGTAATCTACATCAAAAGTAAGTGCTAAACCTTTTAAATCACTGAATTTCTTTTTTGAAAAAATGGTTGAACAATTTCTTTTTCTTTTCTTTTCTTCTTTTTTGAGACAGTGTTTCACTCTCGTTGCCCAGGCTGGAGTGCAATGGCGTGATCTTGGCCCGGGTTCAAGTGATTCTCTTGCCTCAGATGCCAAGTAGCTGGTATTACAGGCACGAGCCACTAATTTGTACTTTTAGTAGAGACGGAGTTTCTCCATGTTGGTCAGGCTGGTCTTGAACTCCCAACCTCAGGTGATCCACCTACCTCAGCCTTCCAAAGTGCTGGGATTACAGGTGTGAGCCACTGTGCCTGGCCTGAACAATTTCATAGAAAACACTGGTAGGGGGAGTGCTTTTTTTATTTTTGGGGAGTTGGTAATTTAAAGTACCTTTTAATATTTCTAAGAAAAAATAAAATAGTTGATTATTTTTAGATTTCTTTAGAATCATTATCGTTTGAGTTGTCACTGAATTCTGAGAAGAAAACACCAATTATGACAGTTTCAAAATCCCAGATTCTTCCATAAAAAACCTAAAGCAGCTAGGAAAGCTAAACTATAAACTCACAAACAATATCTGTAATGAAACTAGGGTAGGTATCTGCATCAGTCTCAGAACATGTGTGAATGGGACAAACCACCAACAGCTGTGAGACCTGCATGGCATTGGCCCCACAAGGAGACGACAGAGGACCTGAAGATCAGCTGCATATTGCAGATGCTCATGGGAAAGTGCTGTGGGCCGACTTAGGATGTGCACTGAAGGGTAGGCATGCTTCCATAGGACACCTAGTTTCTGAATGAGGGCAAGGAGACCACAGTGGAGCAAGATTTGGTGATTTCGGAGCTCCATCATCTTCCAAACCAATAACCCGAATCTCCCTTCTAAGGTAAGACTTGAAAGAGGAGGAACTGCTGGAGGTAGAAGTCATGTTGAACAAGATGGGGCAGTCAGGGCCAAGTAAACACAAGGTTCAGATAACAGTGTGGAAGTTGAGAAGACAGGTCTGTAAAAGCAGAAGGTCATAGTGCTTGGAATCACTTTGTGAAAATAATAACAGTAGAAGATCTACGTGTTTACAACTAGAACAGCTCCACTGTACCCCCCACCCCAACCCCATGATGTTTGGGAATATTTATTTTACATTAAAAAATGAGCAAAAGAAAAGGATTACACTTGAACTCCATATAAAGTTATTCCAAAAAAGACAATATGGAGTAGCTCTCATAAAAGAGTTGAAAACTATATACCTGATATTTTTAAATGAGACTAAAATATAAGAATGTGATAGATGGCATAAAAGAGCCTTATACATTGGTTTTAGAGAAACTCAGAAATGCCAGATTTAAAAAAAAAAAAAAGATGGCGGGATTTGGGAAAGAAGTAGAAATAAAACTATGTTTCAGAAAATAGAAAGAATGCAAAAGCAGGTAAATACAATTGCTAATATTTCACAAAAAGTAGAGGAGGAGATGGAACATTTTAATAATCAAAAAAAATGACGAAAAAGTCATATAAAATGTATAATGAAATGAAAAAGTTGCATAGGATGGGCGTGGTGGCTCATGCTTGTAACCCCAGCACTCTGAGAGGCTGAAGTGGGAGGATCACTTTAACCTGGGAGTTTGAGGTGAGTCATGTTCATGCACTGTACCCCAGCCTGGGCAATACAGCAAGACCCTGTCTTAAAGAATAAAGGAGAAAAGAAAAAGTTATATAGAGGCTGCCTAAAGGAGAACTAAAATATGTGTCATAGGAGTGCTGTAAGAAGAAATTGAAAGTAAAGAGAAAAATATATATTATATATATTAAAAATCACAAGAAAAACGTATTGAAATAGGGGTCCTTAATACTACATTTAAAGGGCCACCATGTTCTTTAGAAAATCTTCTCAAATCATCTGAGAGAAATAATACAGAGAAAGTATGATTCATTCATGAAAAGGAAAAACAAAAATCCTTTGAGTATCCCAGCCAAAAGACTCTGTCACTGTAAGGAAAGGAAAATTGGATTCTTGTGAAACCTTTTTTTTGACAGTAGTGTTATATGCCAAAAAGACAATGGAGTGTCATATTTAAGATACTCAAAGATAGAAAATGTGAACCATGAATTTTACTCTCCAAACTGATCTTCAACTATGAATATTAAATGATTATGAATGTGCCAGAAATCAAACAATATAATTCCCATGAGCTCTTTTTGAAGGAACTAGTGGAGAACAAGCTTCGCGCAACCTCAAAGCTTGAGGAAGCACTGATGATATAAGTAGAGGCTGGTAACCAAATGATTGCTAAAGGCTGTTTCTCTTATCTACTAAGGATACCATTTAGTGTTTCAGATAATCATAATTGGAGTTTCCAGTGAATTTAGGGAAGATAGCACGAGAGGTGACACAGTTTTGCAACCCTGAATACATTTGTGTCTAGGCAATAATTATCATCAGCCTCTAGCATCACAAACAGGGAGACATCTAGACTTTATATAATTCTCTATAGAAGTATACAGTAGGCTGGGCGAGGCGGCTCATGCCTGTAATCCCAGCACTTTGGGAGGCCAAAGGTCAGGAGATTGAGAGCATCCTGGCCGACATGGTGAAACCCCGTCTCTACTAAAAATACAAAAATTAGCTGGGAGTGGTGGCCCGTGTTTGTAGTTCCAGCTACTAGGGAGGCTGAGGCAGGGGAATTGCTTGAACCTGGAAGGTGGAGGTTGTAGTGAGCCCAGATTGTGCGACTGCACTTCAGCCTGGCAATAGAGCAAGACTCCGTCTCAAAAAAAAAAAAAAACTAAAGAACTATACAGTCCTACCTGTGGAGTAGTTCTATCAACAAAATATAGAACTTTAGTTTGATTAAGTTTCTGGATCTATCGATTTATAGAAATTAAACCGAGTAACATGTTAACTGACACCATGGGGATGCAATCAGCAAAACTGACAAAATCCATAACATGGGAATCTTTATACAACAGAGGGTACAAAATATATTTAGCACAAAAAGGGGCAAATGGAGATAAAAGGGGAGTACCTTGATTTATCTTAATGTGTGTGGACCTTATTTGGATCCTGATTGAAACAAACAAATTGTAAAATGGAAAACATTATAACTAGTTGGGAAAATGTATGTGAATATTGGATCTTTAGGAATTGATCATTCATGTTTTGCAGGTGTTATTTTGGTTTTTATTAATAACAACAAAGAATACATTGAATAAAAAGGGTTTGAGTCATCAGTAAGCAAACATAGGATGCTGAATCACTCATTTGAAATTTAAGTAGATATATAAGTTGGGGTTCTTCAGAGAAATAGAACCAAAAGGACATATATTTTTAAAAGACATTTATTATAAGGAATTGGTGTGACTGTGGAGGCTGAGAAGTCCCATAGTCTGCCATCTGCAAGCTAGAGACCCTGGAGAGCTAGTGGTGTAAATTCCTATCTGTCTCGGAGGCCTAAAGAAACTGATGTCTGTGCTTAAGCTTAAACACTCAGGCAGAGAAAAGGGGTTTTCCCTTCCTCTCCCTTTTTGTTCTATTTAGGCTTTCAGGGTGCCTTGAATGGGTGCCCACCCACCTTGAGGTAGGCCATCTGCTTTAAACAGTCAGTTGAATCAGTTGCTAAACACCCTCACAGACCCACTGAGAGATAATGTTTAATCATATATCTGGGCATCCCAAGGCCCGGTCAAGTTGACACACAAAAACACCCATCATGTAGAAAACACTCCCCTTTTTAATTTCTTGTTCCTCTGTCCTTTTTTTTTTTTCTTGCAGCTGTAGGGATGAAACAGTAATTTATTGATGTTGAATCACTGTGGTCTTTAAAATGGAAAAAGCAGGTTTTGCTGTTCGATAGATAGAGGCTCCTGGCTGCTGAGGATTGTTCAAGTAACAGATAGCGATAGCGTTCATCTTCAGGGGTTCCTGTTTTGCACTTCCTCTGTTACCTCAGTGGGAAATTGTATGTGAGTGAGACTTCCTAGGGTTCCTTCGTCATGCTGGAGAACTTGATTACTTCTTACCTCTAACACCTTTATTGGGCATGGTGTTTTTTTGATTCACTGTGAACATTTATGGGCTTATTTTTTTTTTTTCATTACATGAAGCATTTCAAATATTCCTTTCCTTATCCAGAATTTTTAAATGCTGTGTTTCTTATGGACTCTGTCTACATTTTGCCGTATTCTCCTCAGCATAGATTTTCCCTGTTGATGGCTAGTTCTTGAGCTTTGCAAGTTTAACTTTTTCAGTAATAATTGATTTAAACAACAGCACAAAATCATATTCATCATTATGATTCATTTCTCATTTGTCTGCTCTTCTCAAGTTGACAGAAAATCAGTTTTACAGTTTTTACATTTCTTAATCCTTTATGGGAAATAGTATTTCTTTCATTTTGAATGCCAGAGAACTGAGGCTTAAATGATAAGTAATGTGCTATGAGTTACAAAGCTAATGAGGGAAGGCTTGGATGACCCTAAGCATAGAAGATAGAGGCAAAGGAAGAGGGGAAATATGAAGGTTAAAGAGAGATAAACAGTAGAGGCTGAGGGGTCGTGAGGTGAGTATACAAATAGCAGTATTAGTGATGACAATACTGAATATGATAACGATTGAGAACATTCACTTAGAAGCATGCTAAGCGCCTTACCAGTATTGTAAGTGCCTGTAAAGGTAGTCACAATGATTTTCTCCATTTTACAGATGAGTAAACAGAGCTGTTAGAATATGATGTAATGAGCACTGGGCAGCCTCTGCCAAGTCAGTGCAGAAGCATGACCCAGTAATTTAACTGCCTCTCAAATGCATCATAATCTATCTTCCTCCTTCATCTTCAGGGATTAAGTAACTGTACCACAGACAGGCTAAGTAACTTGCCTAAGCAATTAGTTTCAGTCACTGGCACAGCCAAGTGGAGAATCTCTCTTTTCTGACCTGGAAGTATTAGGAGTTTGCTCAGTGAGTTTGTTTTTGGTAATGCTCCTCTGTGGCGACATTCTTGCCTCTTCAGTTCTGTTTCTTGGACTTCTGTGTTTGTTTTTTTATTGTTCAGCATTTCTCTTTCCACCCACATCTCCAAATACATAGTAGGTAGCCCTTGGGTTTCATGCTGCAATTGGAAAAGGTAAAAGCCAGCCTGAAAATAATTCTGTCCTGTTGGGAATGTTGGCTTGATGTTTTGAGAATTTCTTTCTTGTCTCTGACTTTAGATTTAACTTTTTCTTTAATGAGGACTAACATGTTAATGTTGTCCCTGAACTTTATTTGCAGTAATTCACTAATGGAAGCTTTCACAGCCAGCTCTGGTAATGAATGTAGAACAGCGACCTTCTGTAGAAAAGGAAAGAAAAAAAAATCCTTTCTGTCCTCAGAGGGTTCCTTCCTGTATGGAAAAAGCAAATGGACAAGAAAAATAAATCAAGCAATTGAAGGAAAGGAGCTGCATCCTTTAGAGTGTTATATTTGTGAAAATTCTCATAGCCTAGAGATTTTCTTTCCAATTTAAGCAAAGAGGAATTTTCCAATGGCGAAGCTATTTTTACATGGCCATTAATGGGGTATTTTTGGTGCAAAAATAGTTTCTGGTCCTTGGTGTACCAACCTTTACCCTTTTAGTTAAATGTTTTATTCTTCCAGCCACACACAGTCGGAGAATTTCTTCTCTAACAGTTCTCATATCTTCCCCAAAAAAGGAGAGACAGGAAAGGCAATATTTGTTTTGAGACTGATCCATTACATGGCCAATGGTGACTTGAGAACACCTCCCTGTGTGTATTTTCAGGGAAAGAGAGGAACAAGTGAGTGTTCGTTCTCTGCTCTGACTGGGGGGCCAACATCCCTTTGCTATTCATCGTGCTGCCTTTCTTAATTAGGAGTTCTTGAGGCCTTTGATTACCCTGCGCTGAATATATTTTTACCATCCACTCCATCCCATCATGTGTACTTTGCACTCAGAAGTTTGGTTACATTGGGAGATTGATGGAGTTGAAATTGACGAGCCAGTTGCACAGTGGTTATTTTTTACTTTTATTTTTTGAGATGGAGTCTCACTCTGTTGCCAGGCTGGAGTGCAGTGGCATGATCTCGGCTCACTGCAACCTCGACCTTCCGGGTTCAAGTAATTCTCCTGCTTCAGCTTTCTGAGTAACTGAGACTACAGGTGCATGCCACCACGCCAGGCTAATTTTTGTATTTTTAGGAGAGACAGGGTTTCACCATGTTAGCCAGGATGGTGTCGATCTCCTGACCTCATGATCCACTGCCTTGGCCTCTCAGTGCTGGGATTATAGGCGTGAGTCACCGTGCCCGGCTGCACAGGGGTTATTAATTAGTAGAATCATACTGCTCATTACAGAGGAGCAAGTAGAACTTAAATGTGTTATGCATTTTTAGTATAAGAAATTTATGCTTTTAGAATAGATGTTAATGTAACAGAAGTGATGAAAAACTTAAAGATTATTGTGATAATTCATATATTTTTTATGTTGTAGACTAGCTATTAAGATGAAAGAAAATAAAACTTGTTCTTCATTGAGTTTAAGTTCACATGGATTTATAATGCAAGTAGAAATTGATAATGTAGGACAATGCAGAAATGCCTTCGTTCTTGGATATGTCTGTCCAGCAAATGCGTTGATGATAAATATCAGTGTTATAAAAATGATGAAAAATGAGTTGACAGTTATGAGATTTGAGTCAGAGATTTTGAACCATTTTCCAAACTAGACTATATTATTCCTATTGAGTTAGTTTAAAATATTTTCTAGGCTTTCCTGCAGAAATTACTTGTCATATTTGTAGATGAGTATGTTAATTTTTGTCTGAGAAGCCAGGTTAAATTTTTATTTGTTTACTTCCTTAGGCGCTTGGTAAGAGTGTAAGCAGCCTTCCCCCACAAACCCCACACAGTCTTCTTCCACCAGGTTGCTGAAGTAGGGTAGGTGGATGGAAGAAAACGAAACTTTACATCTAAGAGGCCTCCCCTTGCAGCAGAGAAAACCATAGCCACAAGTTAATTCTGCTTTGAGGATTTTCAATGTCAATGGAATCCTTAAGTAAAACTTTGATTTCTCAGCAATTGTGGTGGCTCATGCCTGTAATCCCAGCACTTTCAGAAGCTAAAGCAGGATTGCCCAAGCCCAGGAGTTTGAGACCAGCCTGGGCAAACAAAAATTAGCTAGGTGTGGTGGCACATGCCTGTGGTCCTAGCTACTCAAAAGGCTGAGGCGGGAGGATCAGTTGAGCCCAGGAAGTCAAGGCTGCAGTGAGTTGTGACCTTGCCATTATACTCCAGTCTGGGCAACATAGCAAGACCTCATCTTAAAAAAATAATTGTGATTTCCCCACAGTCATGAAAATTGTGCATGACATAAACTCTAATCCTTCAGCTATTTGCTGGTCATGTTGATAAGTCATACAAAGTCCAATTGGCTTCCTTAGATTTTAACAACCCACTTAGGACAGAGAACCCTTGTGGAGATGTGTTCCTGGACATTCAGTTAATTTAACTAGGTATGGTCTTGAAGCTGCCGTCAGATATGGGCAGTGCAGAATGGGAAGCAAAAGGCGACCTTCCAGAGTAGAGGTAAAGGATTGTCTTTTAACCCTGACTTCCGTCTGCTCTAGGGATGATTTGTGAAAAGGGTAAGAATATTGGCAATGCATCAGTAAATGTACTCCTGGAGTCCCAAAGGCTGAAGAAAATTTTCGGGTTACTGGTCAGAATTCAGTCTAATTCTGTGCATTCATGTTTCTCAAAACTTTTAGGGATTACTAATTAAGGGAAACCTACTGGGCTTACCATTCCCCCATGTTTTATTTTAAAAATCAGTTAGTTAAATACTTCAAGTGTAAGACTGGTCATCCTGAACACAGATTAAATAGAAAAATTACAGAAAAATGCAAATAGGTACTTGAAGTTGGTTGTGGTTATGATCCATAGAAATTGTAAAGACCAGAACATAATACAGAGAGGGAAAAGTGGACGTATAAGAGTTTTATACCTATTGTTTTGGTGATTTTACAATGCATATTGTAGGTTTTAAAAGCTGAACTAACAGTTAGTTACTAGATTCTAGGTATGAAACAGGAGACATTATTGCATGGTAGTTAAATATATTTCACAAATTTAGAATAAGACCAAGATATGGTCTCAGTTCTACCACTGCTTATTCCATTATCTTGGTGTTTTTTTTTGTTTTTTTGTTTGAGACAGGATCTCGCTGTGTTACCCAGGCTGGAGTATAATGGTACGATCACAGCTCACTACAGCCTCAAACTCCTGGGCTCATGCCATTCTCCCTCCTCAGTCTCCTCAGTAGCTAAGACTAGAGCTAGCTGTGCACTATCACATCCAGCTACTTTTTCTTTTTCTTTTTTTTTTTTAGTAGAAGTAGGGTTTTGCCATGTTGTCCAGGCTGATTTTGAACTTTTAGACTCGAGTAATTTTCCTGCCTCAGTCTCCCAAAGTGCTGAGATTACAGGCGTGAGCCACCACGCCCAGCTGATCTTGTTAAAAAATGATGATAATAGTAACTATTTTTTAAGATTCATGGAAATTATGCATATGAATTACTTAGCACTCTGCATTCCACATAGAAAGTACTTAAATATTCTTTTTTTTTTTTTGAGACAGAGTTTCGCTCTTGTTGCCCAGGCTGGAGTGCAATGGTGCATTCTCGGCTCACCGCAACCTCCGCCTTCTGGGTTCAAGCGATTCTCCTGTCTCAGCCTCCCAAGTAGCTGGGATTACAGGCTTGTGCCACCACGTCTGGCTAATTTTTTGTATTTTTAATAGAAACGGGGTTTCACCATGTTGGCCAGGATGGTCTCGAACTCTTGACCTCATGATCCGCCCGCCTCGGCCTCCCAAAGTGCTGAGATTATGGGCGTGAGCCACCACGCCCAGCCTCAGTACTTAAATATTCTTAACTGCCATTATCATTACCAGCTATTCTATCATTTTAGGAGGATTAAATAAGTAAAAAAAAATTTTTTTAATTTGGTTGTGTAGTTTTACATGGGACAGAATAGGGAGAAGCCTCCTGATTTGTTTCTCTCATGGAGATTTAGTTTGTATTTGCTAACATTGTTTATCCCTTCTTCTGTCAAAGGGACTCTTTCCCCTATGGTGGGTAGCATATAGTGAATATCAATAGAGATACTTTCAAACTGTGGAGGCATCAGGGGACCAACCTGCAGTGATGCTAAGTGGAACTGACAAGATAATGACATGGAGGTTATTGTTGATTAATCAAGGTTACTGGAGAATCATTGGGAAATGCATTTGTCCTTTCACCTGACCCCCCAACCCCACAAAAATGGTTTACATTAATCTTGGAGTCACCCAGTCCCTTCTTCCACATCTTCCAGAACTTATAAACCTAATGTTTGTACTATTTCCCCTCTTCCCTACTTTTGGTGACTGCCAATTTGTTAAAAATGTAAGAATGGCCAGATGTTTGATATTTGTGTTAGTGGCAGCCTGAAGCTAAGAATGATTTTTTTTTACAGTGAGGTAAAATACTTGCTTCCTCCTCTACCACTTGCTTTTTACACCTCCCTTTATAGCCCTTTTGTAAGCAAAGATGCTTGACTCTTCTGTTTCTCATCTGCGACGTATCATAGGTCTAGAGTTCATTAGATATGATAGCCAAATATAAAACGTTCTAAAACTGGAAAGCTTTTTTTTTTTTTGGTTATGTGGTAGCAAAACCTAACCTGTCTTGAAATCACTTGGTGATTGAAGTAGTAATTACTCTGCTTCTAGAAATATTTTTAGCTCTCCATCTCCAGACATATGGTAACCTTACATATCCTGCCTCTTCTAAGTTGAGCATGACCCTCAAACTCGATCAGGCAACTGGAATGAGAATATAGATGTGAATGAGGATATAGACGTTTGTTACCTTTAAGTGGAATCTTTCAGAGTAAGGCCATGCTTTGCTGTGTTTTTCTATCCTCTACAGTCAGGGAAGCGTGAAGGTGGAGCTGCCGTCTCAACCTGGGTACCCCAGTAAGGGAGATGTTGAGCCTAGTCCCCTAAGTGGTATATTTACAGCATCAGCAAGAAAATACCTTGTTGTTTTGAGATTCTATTTTGGAGGACTGTTTGGTTTGCACCATAATGTAGTTTACCCAGAGAAGTTGGGGTAAATATAAGTCTTTTATTTTTAGTCTTTCATATAATTGAATGCACTTTCAGAGAAGGGTTTCAATCTCAGTTCCCACCTTTGTATACCTTGTTCCTAATCACACCCCATCATGCTATAGGAAAGTTAGAAGGTGAACAGAATCTGGTGTCCCAGCCTCACTCATGGATCCAAGGTCAGAAATCTTCCTCAGTTCTCTCTACCACTGAAAGTTCTTCTTGTGACCTCATGATATCCTGTGACATCCCTGATCTGTCCTTCAGTCCATGGAAATGCCCGTGGCTGTAGTCATATTTCTCTTATCTACCCATGTAGCTATCTATATTTTTTTATTTATCTGGCTGGAAGGGTATATATATATACCTACATGAGAAACAGCATGATATATATTTTAATATCAAGTAGATAAAATACAAGTTTTTCTAGTCTAAGATATAGGTCATCACTAGTGACCCTATCCTGACACAGCTACTTTAGAGATCTAAATACATAAGGTGTTATATTTGCTTATTATATAGTACCTTAAAAATGTCTATAACAAGAGATAATAAAATAGTGCATTAGCTCATATATACTACCTAAAGAGAGACACTTAATTTTACTGTATTTATTTGGAAATTTTAGGTAATTTCTTATATTAAAATCTTTTTCCTTAACTGCTGATTCTTAGATCAAGTCAGTTTTGCATTATTGACTTCAATTCAATGCACAGTAATTAGTTTTTGTTTTGCTAGTAGTACTGAGTCATTGCTATATTTCTCTGGCATGTGATTTCAGTCTTCTACACGCCCTTTTTTATCAGTCTATCAACGTACATTACATGGTTTCTATATTCTACGCATTTCTATGAGATACAATAATTGTCACTCACATTTTAAAGGTTTAAATTCCTAGGCTAGCAAAGCAGTAAGTTATTTTCCCATATGCAGTCAAACCTGGGTGACACAGTATAGAAGATGTTTAATATCTGTCCATAAATGTGTGTATTCTTTCACATAGCAACACATGTTGTGCAACTGTAACATAACAGGCATAGTAGTAACATCTGGGAATATACAAGTGAGAAAATCTAAATTCTAACTACTTTACGGAGAAGATGCCTCTAGCCTAGAATGAAGTAGACAAGGTCTGTTTTGCACACAGCCTTTCATTTGCACAGTGCCTGGCCCATGCTTAACACCACATAGGTAGTGAATGCACGCAGTGGCTCATGCTTGTAATCCCAGCACTTTGGGAGGCCAAGGCGGGTGGATCACAAGGTCAGGAGATTGAGACCATCCTGGCTAACGGAGTGAAACTCCATCTCTACTAAAAATACAAAAAAAATTAGCTGGCCTTGGTGGTGCACACCTGTAGTCCTAGCTACTTGGGAGGCTGAGGCAGGAGAATCACTTGAACCCAGGAGACGGAGGTTGCAGTGAGCCAAGATCACACCACTGCACTCCAGCCTGGGCAACAGAGCGAGACACCATCTTAAAAAAAGAAAGAAAGTGAATGCAATACATGGACTTTTAACTGACATGTGTTTCATCTGGCCTTTCAAGGAAGTGCTGTGTGAACCCAGAGGAGGGGTGACTACACATGGTTGGGGAGGGATACATTGGAAAGGCTTCGCATAGGATGGTGTTGGCTTGAGCCAATGGGAATTGGCTTGGTGAAGACCTCCAGGGGACACGGTGACAAGCCTTTCCTGCAGTGACAGCAGCTTGTGTGAAGGCACAGTGACAGGGATTATTTGAAAAGAGGTGAGGTGTGATTTTCATTTCCCTGAGGGATCTGTTTATTTGGGCCAATAACTTCTGTATTTCCTTTTTTTTCTCTTGGTCACGGGTATAAGATATTTACCTATGTGACTTTCTACTCAGAGGAGGTCAAAGCCTAGACTGGACAGTGTCTCCAGTATTTTAAGTGTAGGTCTTGCCAGCATCTGATTGTGTTCTAGAGATAGATATCCTCAGCACGCTGTGTGTGTGTGCGCGTGAGCATTCCTGTGTGTGTCCGAGTATGTGCATAGGAGTGAGAGAGAAGGAACATACTTGGCGTGGGGTATGAAGGAAGATACTTAGTATTTGTTCCGACTTATGCATCCCAACAAAGGCGAAGTAAATGTCTCTGTGGTGTCCCACATAAAACACAAAACACTAAATAATACTGAGAGAGCCTCGCTGAGCCCTCCACAAATAGTACATTAATGTCAAGGAAGTGTTGAGGAATTCCCAGAGAGTGTTGTAGTTCAATAATGACCGTTATTTATCACAAAGGTGCACTCTGTTTGTTCACATTGGGTAATGAATGACCTTTCTGTTTCCACGGCCAGGGCCAAACAGGCCTCTTTCGAGGCGGGCGCAGGCTGGGGGCCATTTATCATGCCTCACTTAGCCCGATCACTGCCTTAAACGACACCACCAGGGACGTACTCGGGCTTAAAGGATCAGTCCCTGAGAAAGCCTGCATGGGTTAACTACTCCAAAAGCAAATACTGTCCGATCCTTCCTGCTGCCTCTCTCTCTCAGTTTTGATGCTACTACAGTTTGGATCAAATCACATGACAGGTTGTCAGGAAGAGTGTATTAATCCGCAGGAAAATTATATGTCCAACGTCGATGACTCTTGCAGGTTTTTTGTTTGTTTTGTTCTTGTGTGACCCAGCTTCCTTTTTGTTTTTTTCATTGAAAATTTCTATCATCCTTCAAGTGAGAGGCATACAGTCCAGAAAATCACTCTGTAGATGAATTTAGCTGGTATGAAATGGTCCTGAATTTGGAATGAAAAGAGACAGAGCGCCTGTGTATTTTGGAGAAAGAGGTTGTCTTGCTTGTGATCTGGTTGGGGCTGTTGGTTTAGTGTGGAACTAAAGAAGACCACTTCATTTTAGTTTTTATAATGCCATGAGGTTCTTGTATCCTCCGCATGGTATATAGCTCCCAGAAAAGAAGAAGAGAAACCTTTGCATGTGGTGATTTAAATACTGCAGTGTGAAGACAGCATCTTTGTTACACATGGTAGTTGTCTTTAAAAGTTAGATTTATATCAAACGCTGGTCAAATTTATTCACTTAAAAATGCATTTAAAAGCCAGCTCTGAGAAATGCTGTGATGTCATCTGGCATAACCCTGGGAATACTGCCAGTTCTGAAAACCTATGTAGCAAATCAGAATTGCCATATTTTTGGAAACTTCACTGTGTGAATTTCAAGACTGCTATGCTTTGGAATCATACGGTGTGAACTGTCTTCCTCTGTTGTCATGGAAGAATACTACCATCTTTTAGGTTGATAATGTTTAGTTGAGTTGTTTGTATTTCAGCCATAAAACCCAGAAGTCTATCAATCTTTCTGTCTGTCTCTCTATAGGTATATTTTAAATAGAAAACAAACTTTAGGGTCTTCTTCAGGTTTGATGATTCTTGACAGATTTGCCCACAATATTCTCATAATAGACTTATTTAAAATGGGTGATGGTTCTCTTTATTAGGAGGTGTAAATGCATCATAAATTGTGGAGCTAAAGTGAAATTTGTGCTTTGTTTTTACATGGTAGATTCCTTCCTTTTTTTTAAAGACCTAATGAGAATGTTTAAATAACAAACATCCTGGTTCAACGTTTGAAACCTTAACTTGTATGGTCTGATGTTCTCAAGTTTTTGAGGAATATCGGGTCAGTGATGGACATTTAGCAGCAAAATATATTCTTTTAGTGATCCATCTGTTTAATCTCACTGATGTGAGGCCATATGAGTATCTATCCTATTTTCATGGGGGGATTATTCAGGAATAACCCGGGATACTCCTAGCTGCTGTTGCAGAATTTTTCACTGAAATACGGAAATAGGTGTGTTAACATCTGTCCCACAACTCTAGTGGGTGCGTAATACCCACTTATGGTGAAGAGAAGGAATACGCAGTTAAGAAAGGAAGCAGTTAAGTGAATAATTTTTTCATTTGACTTGCATAAAATCATTGGGATAATTTTTGCTTATTATAAATATACCACACACAGAAAGGACCTTTTTTTTTCCATTTTAAAAATGGCAGGTGGCACCTGTTTTTTTTTTTTTTTTTTTTTTAACCTCATATTGCTTCCCTTGCTTGATGTTCAACCCAGCTTAAAGTGAAAGCAGATTCAAGCCACCATTCATTCATTCTGTGGAGGACAGCGTCCATCTGCTATCTTTGTATTTTGTTAATTCACTTACTCTATCTACAACTGTTTCTCACGTTGATAATGACTTAGGAATTTCAGGAAAGGATGAGTCAGGAAAATGCCAAGGACCATGGAAATAGAGACAAAGGTATACCAAATTTGGGGGCCTTTTTGAGTTTTCTTTTATGGGGAATGATATTTTTGAGCCTTTTTCTCCATTGAAAAAAGGAGACAGTTTTTCATAAGAATTGCTGGTTCAAACTGTGTATACAGATATACACACACATATGATAGATATTGATGGGATAGTGAAAGTTTTCTAATCACTTCAGATGAGAAGTTTCAAAAATTACTTAAAGGAGAATAAACAACATCTTAATTTTCTGTAACTATTCTAGATGGCTTGTTCTTCTAAAAATAATGTAATATTTAAAAAATGTTTCTAGATTACAGATTTCATTTATACATTGATTTATACATTTGTATCTTATAAATATCCCAGAAAGAGTCAATCAAAAAATTATATCTGCCAAAATAAGTGCAATCATGTTGTTCAGCCTAACAAGAAGGGGGAGCTTTGCATGCACAATTCCATGCAAATGAATTCACATTTCCATTTAGCTGTAATGGGCACATTCTCCCCACAGCTGTGCTTTTGGTTGTGACATGGGGATAGAAGCTCCACTTTCAAAATTACTGGATGTGGAAATAGAGTTGGAATATTGAATTTGCTGCCTAAAATAATAACTACCTCTTTTTAAAAACATTATTATGTGCTCAAAACCCCTTCCCTGGACTAACTCATTTAATTCTTATAACCCTATGAGATAGGTACTGTGGTCATCTTCAGAGGAGAATTTTAGAGCATGGAGAGGGGTAAGCATTTGGGCCAGGATCACGCAGCTGGGAAGAAACTGGCCTGGACTTGAACCCAGGCTTTCTGGCTTTGGAACTAGCTCTGTTAACTGCTGTGTGTACTGACTTCAGGGTATCAGGTCTTTATCTCACCCTCTTCCCCCAGTGGTCTTCTAGGATAGGTATCGTTATCTTCTTTTTATAGCTGAGAAAACGGAGATGCAGAATTTGCTGCTTTGATTTTTTTTTACTTCTTTTTTAAAAAAATTGTTTATTTCAGTAGGTTGTATTTCAGTACAAACAAATACAAACAAAAAATTGTTTGTATTTCCGTAGGTTTTTGGGGAACAGGTAGTGTTTGGCTACATGAGTAAGTTCTTTAATGGTGATGTGTGAGATTTTGGTCCACCCATCACCTGAGCCGTATACAGTGAACACAATTTGTAGTCTTTTATCTCTCATCCCCTTCCCACGGTTTCCCCGAGTCCCCAAATCCATTGTATCATTCTTACGTCTTTGCATCCTCATAGCTTGGCTCCCACTTATGAGTGAAAACATATGATGTTTGCTTTTCCATACCTGAGTTACATCACTCAGAATAATAGTCTCCACTCCCACCCAGGTTGCTGCAAATGCCATTAGTTCATTCCTTTTTATGGCTGAGTAGTATTCCATTGTGTGTGTGTGTGTGTGTGTGTGTGTGTGTGTGTGTGTGTGTAATCTCTCATAATTTCTTTATCCACTCATTGATCTTTGGGCATTCCTCTTTCTTTTTATTTGAAGGGTGGAGTAGACTTAGCCTGAGGTGCAGATAGAGTCTCTTGATTGAAAGTTTTAAATTGAATCTTACATATGACCCTAAATATACTACAGGACTTTTACTATAATGCCCCCAATTTTGCAGGGCAGTTTGCTACATCTATCAGAATTCAGTGTGCCTGTGCTGGATATAGCAAATCTGCTTGAAAACATGCAGAAGAAATCTCAAGGACTTTTAGGCTTTTACTGGTTTAATCTAGTTTATTTCATATCTTTCGCTTGGGGGTGGTGTTTGTGATTCTAGACCTAAACGAGAGTCCCTGCGAGGATGTAGTAAGTGGTTGTACAGGTGTCCTGGTGAATCCTTTATTCCTTGCCCCTTCTCTTGCTTTCCTCATTCCTTCAGTGTTGAAGTATTTTCTGTGGAAGCTCATCTTTGAAAGAAAGGCTCTGTGTAAATGTTAGGTATTCTTATCCACAGGGCTATGGGTTTTCTTTATTTCTCATCTACTTTATTGCTTCAATTAGTCACAGCACAGTAGCTTAAAATGATTAATAAAATGGAGGTCAGCTTTAGAATTTCAGAAGATACTTTTCTTTGGAAGTAAACATAACAGATTCGTCATATATTCTTTCTTTTATGTTATTTGTCAAAAACACATTTGCCTTGGAAGGAAATTGTTATAGCATCTTTTTGTTTTTTTGACATGTTGCCACCCTTGAGTCATTTCTTCGCAAAAAATCTCTTGTGGTTACAATTGTTAGATGGAGAGCTTTGATTAAAAATTGGTCTCAGAATTATCTGAAATATTTATATTGTCAAATTTTTTTCATAAAAATTATTTTATGGCCTTAAGATTATTTCTTTCTCAAAGATACTATCCTGGCAAGGGGGGCAGTTTGTGTGCAGATCTTTGCTATTGAGCTTAATTGATTTAAAAATGTGCTTCTAGTCAGTTACAGTGGCATGTACCTGTAGTCCCAGCTACTCAGGAGGCTGAGGTGGGAGGATCGCTTGAGCCCAGGAGATCAAGACCAGCCTAGTGGGATTCTTTTTCTTAAAAAATGACAGTTTTGGTTCTGATGTGGGCTGCTAATTTTTTCTCATCCTGAAAGTTTTCTAAGTTGAACATGTTGGGAATCCAGGGCTCAGAAATTAGACAATTGAATTATATTTCAGCTGGATATCCCACCCAAGCCAATGAAAGCTTACCTTTGTGGGTGTATTACAATTATGACTTTGGTTGTGTTTCGTATTTATAATCCTTTTGGCTGTGTTATCTTAAATTCAGCTAGATACAGAAATAAAGTCCAAATATACCTAAGATTCAGCATCTTAAGTGTCAGGTTCATTGAAGGATTATTTATATATATGTATTCAGAATTATGCTGTCAAATTTGGTAGTTTCCAGGTGTCTCATTGCAGGTGAGGCAGGCTGCCTTCCTTTGGTCATTACTGTGCTCTACCTCAATATTCTTCTGGGAGAAAAGGGCTTAGGTTATTCCATCAGCCTCTGGTCAGCCCTTCCTGACTCTACTGTTACTTTCCCCTGCTCCAGCCTCCTCCTCATTTCCTTTTCAATTTCCTATTCAATGGGATCATGTTGTTGCTACTTATTTATTTATTTATTTATTTATTTATTTTTTTGAGAAGGAGTCTTCCTCTGTCACCCAGGCTGGAGTGCAGTGGCATGATCTTGACTCACTGCAACCTCCACCTCCCAGACTGAAGCAATTCTACCTGGGATTACAGGCATGCATCACCACACCCAGCTAATTTTTCTATTCTTAGTAGAGATGGAGTTTCACCATGTTGGCCAGGCGGGTCTCGAACTCTTCACCTCCTGATCTGCCTGCCTTGGCCTCCCAAAGTGCTGGGATTACAGGTGTGAGTCACCACACCCAGGCTGAATCCAGGTTTTTTATCTTTAGTTCTTGACCTTTGGACAGTTACCCAGTAATATCTCCTGAAATGTGTGATAGAGTAACTGGAAGTTGACTCACAAGCAGGGCTCCTATTTGCCCCTGTCTTACTGAGTGTTCGGGATGCAGGGTGTACTAGACTGTTGAAGGCTGAATACAAGGTGCAGCCTGAATAGTACGTCATAGACAAGCGTGTATCAGTGGCATTGATTGAATAATAGCAAGGATTTAGCCTGGAATTTTGTGTTTGTGAAGGAAGGGGATGAGGAATGTCTGTATAGGTACACGTGTACTGTATTTTTCACTTGTGGGTGCTTTCAGTGATCAATTTTGAGGGATTATCGAAAATAGGTGAAGATATTGAAACCAGATGTGTTAGTCCACTAGGGCAGCTATAACACCACAAACTGGTGACTTAACAGAAATTTACTTTCTCACAGTGCAGCCTCTGTAAGTCCGAGATCAATGTATTGCAAGTTTTTCTTCTGAGGCCTCTCCCCTTGGTTTGGAGATAGCCACCTCCTCAGTGTATTTTCACAAGGCCTTCTTTGTCTTTTTTCTTCCTCTTAAAGGGCCATCAGCCTCAATGGATCAGGCCCCCACACTTTTGCCCGCATTTAACCTTATTTACTCCTTTAAAAACCCTGTCTCCAAATACAGCCTCACGAGGACTTCAACACTTGAATGTTACAGCGGAGGACAATTCAGTTCATAACACCAGGATGGTTAAATGACTGTCCTGAGATTTCTGATGGCGGTTGGGAGGGAACTGGGCCTAAAAGCGGGTTTCTAGGACAAATGATGAAGGCACTCAGAATTATTGTCCTAAACTCAGTATGTAAAAAATAGTTAAATGGGGAAGGTTGTGCTGTAGGGTCATCTACCTGAAATCAGGTGAATCATTGTTTTTTGTTTCAAATAATTCATCCTAAAAGTTGGGGCTGACTGGAGACTTAGGCCACCAAAACTAGACAGGTATATGTACTTTTTTTCCCTTTGAAAGGTACCTTTTGGATTTACTTTCAAAATAAGATTGCCAAATTTAACCTCCTTAAATTTTCATCATACCTTCGAGTTTTTCATGTGCGTGAGTGAACAGAGTGCCTACAATCAGATATTCTGGCCCTATGGTCAAAATCAGGCTTTTCCTTTAAAACTCTTAACAGTTTATGGCTGGGAATCCCTTAAATAAAAACGATCTGTTAAACAAGTGATGGCTTAAATCTACTTGTATTTGGACCTTTTGAACCAAATGCCAGAATAACTTTTTAAAAATAGTTGACTAAGTTTTATTCCAATAACACTGTAATATTCCATATCAAATGACTGGTCAAAAAGGGAGAAACTGGGTATTCTTACCACTCTCCCTGAGCTTTTTCTTCTTCATTCGCTTTCTCCTGCTAAAACTGTCATTTGGAATTAGTTCTTGTCTTATGTTTCTGTAAATAAAATTGATAGCATGTTATTAGTGTCTTTGTTTCCAGAATTCTGAGAGTTTGCATTTTAAAAGGAGCTATATAAAATCCAAGCTTTTCATGCTTAATAGGCTAGTCTTTAAGTGAACAATAGTGTGAAGTTAGCACATATTAATTAAGATGTCTGCAAAACCAAAGCTTTATGAATTCAATAAGGATTGAGAGGAGTTTGCAGGTTTCTGATTTATGTGTTCCTACCAGAAAAAATTTAATATTGTAAGCAAGTCTAAAACCAACAAGGCCTATATCCTTTAAGATAATAGATAACCTTTCAATTATGGGCTTTAAAGAAAGCAACATCACTGAGGAAAGAAATTTCACAGAAAATTACTTTTATCGGAGGCTGGAAAAGCTTATTTAATGTGTTAAATATATTTAACTAGCTCTTAAGTTGATTACACCTGAAAAATATTTACTGTTAGGTAGATTAGAGTTTGGCCTCTGTAGAATGAATCTTACTTTAGATGCATAGAAAGTAGTAGACACAAGAGACTGTTCTATGATAGTGTTCTGTCTTTAAAAATATGTCCAGCTGGGCTGGGCATGGTGGCTCACGCCTGTAATCCCAGCACTTTGGGAGGCGAGGTGGACGGATCATGAGGTCAAGAGATCGAGACCATGGTGAAACTCTGTCTCTACTAAAAAACACAAAAATTAGCTGGATGTGGTAGTATGCACCTGTGGTCCCAACTACTCGGGAGGCTGAGGCAGGAGAATTGCTTGAAACTGGGAGGCGGAGATTGCAGTGAGCTGAGATTGCGCCACTGCACTCCAACCTGGCGCCTGGCAACAGAGCAAGACTCTGTCTCTAAAAAAAAAAAAAAAAGTCCAGCTGCTCCTGGAAGCCCCAGATCAACAAGGAAGATAGATGCAAAAACAAACTTAAGTAAAATAGTAAATATTCTTCAGCTACTAGGAGGTTGGAATTTCTAGGAAGGACCAGCTCCAAGAAGCACAGCCTAAAACATTTTAAACTGAGCTTGACAGAGTTGGGACTTGAACTGAAAAGACAGGAATTGCTTTAAAGTAGACCTGTACAACAACGGTACTTTTTTATTTGAAAAAAAAAAAGCCTTTAATACATTTTCGATTAAGTCTCTTTTAAGGTTATAGAGGTAACACATGTTTCATATAGAGAAGTTGGAAAATAAACAGAGAAATAAAATAGCAATTAATTACATTAGGGAAAAAGAATTGCTTTTGACATTTCATGAATTTTCTTTCTGTACTCTACCTGCTTCCCCCACCCCTCAACTCTTACCCCTTCCACCTACCTATACAGCATTTTTGTCATTATAAAGCTCACACCCCTCAATGCATTTGGTATTTATTTTGTAATCCCAATGCATTTTAGAGTTGTGTGCATTTTATGTGGTACTATTTCTTTTTCCTCCAAAAAAGCTGCTATTAAAATGACTGCATAGTTCAGAATTCATGGAGTCTTAGAATTTAGGGAATACAACACACATATATTTATGTATATGCTTCTAGTTTATATGCACATATATATTTAGATGTGTGCCTGCATTTTCCCCTTGATGTTATATCGCAAACATTTCCTGGTAGTATTAGGGTTCAGGCGCTTATAATGTCTAAATCATATTACTTTATGTGATTGTGACTTAATTGATGTGATTTTGCTTTAGTCACTTAGGTTGCTTTTAGTTTTTTAAAAGTATCGTTAACATTCTTAAGAACATTTTTTGCTAGTTTTCTGTCTGAATATCCCGGGCCCATTTTGATCTGTATTCTTTAGTTATTAAATCTTTAATTTAAAATATTAGGGTTGTAAACCCATATAATTCAAGAAGTATAATGTTTTATATGTTGAATTATGATTTGGGCAAATGCATCTTATTGTTTTAGGACAAAAAAATTAAGCTTTCATCTATTAAACAAAGTGATTTAATAAGCACTTTGTAAGTATGTAATGAGGACGATTTGGGTTTTATTACAAATGGTGTCAGTGTGAATTGTGTAATGATTTCTTGCTTTGTTCATGCTAATTTAAGCTCTAGGACTAAATATTCTTTCATTCATCAAAGAATCATTGACCGGGTACTCCGTGTGTGGGTACATGGGGCAGAGAATGTATTTTACTTTTGGAGTTTGGAGACAAACAAAATGCAAGTAAACAAATATACAGGATATAGATAATTTCAGAGAGAGTTTTTTTGTTTTGTTTTGTTTTTGAGATGAGGTCTCCCTCTGTCACCCTGGCTAGAGTGCAGTGGCACGATCTCAGCTCACTGCAACCTCCACCTCCTGGTTTCAAGCGATTCTTCTGCCTCAGCCTCCTGAGTACCTGGGACTGTAAGTGCTTGCCACTACGCCTAGCTAATTCTTGTATTTTTAGTAGAGACAGGGTTTCACCCTGTTGGCTAGACTGGTCTTGAACTCCTGACCTCAAGTGATCCACTGGCCTCCGCCTCCCAAAGTGCTGGGATTATAGATGCGAGCCACCACACTTGGCCGATAGGTAGCTATCTTAATAATGCCTTTTTCCATCCTCTGGTTGTCTTACCAACCTTAACAATAAAAAGGCATCAGCTTACATATTGTGACTGTTACAGATGTTTAAGCCAAAAAAGTCAAAGAGATGTTTTGTAGATACTTGACACAATCATATTATAGTGAGCAAGGAAGATCCTTTCTATTTAATATTTGTTCTCCCAGGTCATGTGTTTGCCGAAAAGCCCTGAGTTTAAGCGAGGAGGCCAGGTGCACTCTCTAGGTGGAGAAATTAAGAGCAGGTTGCTCTTTTTACAGTGATCTTAGTTTTGTGAGGTTTCTTCTTTCTTTTAAAAGAAAGGGAAAAAAATTTCTTTGTCCTGTAGGTATAAAGTCATTATCCAGACTAATGGGGCATTGAACTAACTGGAGGTACAAGGTGGACTCTTTTCAAACCTTTTTATTGAATCCTTTATACTGTCAGGTCAAACAAGATGTGATTAAACTTAGTCCTCATCCACCCCCCACCTCCACCTCACCCTTCTGCCCTTAAGAAATGTGTTCATGGTTAGGAAATGGCACCACAAAAGAACAATCATGTGCTTCTGTCCACCGGCCATTTACTAAGTGAAATAAACTAAAAGTAAGAGAAGAAGAGAGTACTACTGTGGAATAGTAAATCTGCTTGAGCACAGAAAGACTTGTAAATACAGGTCGATGAGGGAATGTGCAAGGACCAGGTCTGGACCTCTCACCTAGTCTCCGTGGTGAAGGGAACTTAGTGTGGGATGAGTATGCTGCGTCCTCCTCACCAGCTCAGTGAGATATTGACTTAGGTAATGTCATCCTTTCAGAAGCTACTTTGAGGTGCTGGGGGCAAAGAAGCACTAGAATGTGATACCTAGATTCTAGGAGAACTCATCAAAACACCATCAAGACTTCTTATGGAAATTGACGACATTGTTAAAAAAATGTATCGCAAATACAAAAGGCCTAGGCTAGCCAGAAACACATTTGAAAGAGATCAGAGTTGGAGGGCTCAAACTGTGTCACATGAAGGCTTACTGTGATGCAGTAATCAAAACCATGAAGTCCACAAAACACTTGTATGTTGAGTGTTCATAACTGGCAAAAACTGGAAATAACCCAAGTATCCATTAACTTGTAAGCAGATAATTTGTGGTACATCCGTAAGGGCCAGGTGTGGTGGCTCATGCCTGTAATCCCAGCACTTTGAAAAGCAGAGGCGAGCGGATCACGAGGTCAGGAGATGGAGACAATCCTGGCTAACATGGTGAAACCCCGTCTCTATACTAAAAACACAAAAAATCAGCTGGGCATGGTGGTGCACGCCTGTAGTCCCAGCTCCTCAGGAGGCTGAGGCGAGAGACTCGCTTGAACCCGGGAGGCAGAGGTTGCAGTGAGATGAGGTTGCGCCACTGCACTCCAGCCTGGGTGACAGAGCAAGACTCTGCCTTAAAAAAAAAAAAAATTGTGCTACATCCAGCAGGGAAATCCAACCCAGCAATAGAAAGGACCCTACTACCGATATACACAACGTTGTGGATGAGTCCCAAAGACGTTATGTTGAGTAACACAAGCCAGACATAAAGGATGATGAACTATATGATTCTGTTCATACAAAATTCAAGATACAAGATAAATAGACGATAAAATTATGATGATGAAAATCTGATGGGTTGTCTCTAGGCACCAAGGATTAGACATGGAGAAATTGACTACAGTTTCATGACATGAAGAAACACAGTGGGGGTGATGGAAATGTTCTATATCTTGATTTTGATCCTAGTTAATATGATTATATTATGAAGCAACCAAATTGTATACCTAAAATAAATGGATTTTATTTTACATAATTTATACATTAAGTTGACTTAAAATGCAAATGAGAAGTACTCAGACTTCCTACCTTGCTATTTGAAGTTACACCTAAAAGAAGAGTTTGGAAAGGTGTTTAAGAGTTGTAAAACATGAATTTTTCAAGCTATTGATGACATGAACATAAACTATAATGTTATTTTACTTCGCCTGAAATTTGCAGCATTTTAAGTGCATGGAACTGGTAACTTGGAGAGTTTTTTTTTTGTTTTTGTTTTGTTTTTTTTAAGAGATGTTTGTTTTTTTAGAGATTTTCTGCTGATATTTGCATCAGCTAATAATGTGTTTTACTTTAGCTCTGTTAGAAAATGATTTGTGCTAAGATTTCAGAGTTGTAAAGAAGGAAATTTTTCTAGTCAATGGAAACCTGCGATAGAATAAACATTTTTCGCATGGTAGTAAAAAAGAGAAGAAAATTGCCTCAGGGGTAAACCTCTTAGATTTTAGAAAGACTATAGAATCTAGGAACTGCCAATGTTATTAAAATATCTGACATACAACCCTAGTCATCACCTTAACTTCTTCTTCACCAAAACTTTTTGATCAATGTTTCATTTTGCCCACCTTGAATTGTCTCAGAATACTCCCTGAAGATAAATACTATGTTATACTGTATTCATTTATATCTCTCTTATTTTTTAATTTGTACATAGGTCTGTTTCTGTGATATAGTGTGTGTGTGTGTGTGTGTATATAATATTATTTAATAATTTATATTGGCAGTACTACACTGTTTTAAATACTAACTTTAGCATATGCTTTTTCTTAAAATATAAACCCTTGATGTTTATTTTTGTTTTTTCAGGTTTTTCCTGATGATTCTTGCTTCACATGGACTATAGATTAACTTGGCTATTTTCAAATATTGGTGGGATTGTGGCTTATCAAAATTTAAATTGACATGCAGCAAAACTGGATTTTCTTTGCAGAATGAATCAATATGAAACTGGGAGATAAGAAAATTTTTCTATAAAGTAGGAAGTAGTGTAAATCAGACTGGAACAACAGAATTGTAAGAGAGATACCAGACATTTCATGAAATATAATTTGGATTTCCATTTGATTTGCAGTGGCTTGGGCATATATTAATAATGATGATGGCTGTAATAGGCTCTCAAATCTCAGTGGTTCAACAGAATAAAAGTTTTCTTTTAACTTATGCAAAGTTAGTAATGCAGGTATGGTGAGTCACTAGTCTCCCCTCCAGGTTGTCATTCAGGGACCCAGGCTCCTTCCGTCTTACAGCTCTGCTGTCTGCATCCAACTTGGGAACACTTTGTGGGTCAGGCCTAGAAGTAGTACATATTACTCTGCCATATTCCATTGGCTTTTTTTTTTTCCCCACACGTAGACTGCCCTAAGAGAGTTTGAGAAATTCACTTTATCTTTGTCTTCCAGAAGAAAAGGAAGCACGTTTTGTTGTAGCAGTAGAAATCTCTGTTATAGCATAATTTAAATGTGTCCTGCACATACTAAATGTAAGTTGGGTTGATTTAATATGGACCTTCAATATCTTTTCTGTCTAATATCTTTCCTCTTTGCCCTGGAATACAAGCGAGGGGTAGGGGTTGGGGGGGACATGTAGTGAAGGTAAATCTGGACAGTCTTCTTAAGGGGACATTTCTGGTACTTTCCAAGGTGCAGTTTGAAGACTTGAGCCAAGGATTGCTGCTCAACAGACTGGCGAGAGAGCATATAAGTGTGTTTGCGTGTAGTTTGCATGTATGTGTTGCAGTGAATTTACAGCTTTTCCATGTGTATGGCATTCCCTTTAGAAACAATAAGAAATGTTATTGCTGCTGAGTGATGGATACACGTAGAATTGCGAGATGTTTGAAGGGGCAGGTTGCTAACCTTGACTGTTTTGAACTAAATGTGGTATAGGGTGTGTTACATACTCAGAGGCTCTTTTATCTCTTGTCCTCTTCACTGCTGCATTGGTTCTTGTAACTGTGTTTATTAAATAAAACTAGAAATTGCAGTTCCATAAAGAAAAATTTAGTTAAGGCTTCCGTTTCTTGTTGACTTATCAGGGTTGCTGTGTTACAACCACCCCTGGGCATACCATCTACAGTGACTGTCATGAAAGTGTGTGGTGCCCTGGTTCTCTTGTTCCACCCTTCCATCATCAGGATTTTTATGGGTAATTTGCCTGAAATTTTTAACTCTCAGAGCTCTGGCACAATTTTATTTTTATTTTTATTTTTTGAGATGGTGTCTTGCTTTGTCTCCCAGGCTGGAGTGCAGTGGCATGATCTCGGCTCACTGCAACCTGGGTTCAGGTAATTCTCCTGCTTCAGCCTCCCAGGTAGCTGAGATTATAGGCATGAGCCACCATACCTGACTAATATTTGTATTTTTTTTTAGTAGAGATGGGATTTTGCCATGTTGGCCAAACTGTTCTCAAACTCCTGACCTCAGCTGATCCACCACCTTGGCCTCCCAAAGTGCTAGGATAGCAGTTGTGAACCACCGGGCCCAGCCAAAAAAAGATCTATTTTTATATTTGTTTTGCAGGTTGACATTACTGGTCAAATGGCATGTTAGACTTGCTGGATAAAACACAGGATGCCAGTTAAATTTGAATGTGATCTGAATTTGAGATAAATGACAAATAATTTTTTAGGATAAGTATGTCCTGTTCAGTGTTTGTGACATACTTATCCTAAAAGTTATTTGTCCTATATCAGAAGTTCAGATTTAAGTGGGCATCTGTTTCTGTTGTTGTTGTTATTACTGTTTTTAAGAGTCAGAGTCTCGCTCTGTCACTCAGGCTGGAGTGCAGTACTGTGGTCATAGCTTACTGCATTCTTGAACTCCTGGGCTCAAGCAGTCCTCCCAATTCAGCCTCCCAAGTTGCTGGGACTACAGGTGTACACTGCCACACCTGGCTTTTTTTTTTTGGTGGAGCTGGTATCTTGCTATATTGGAAAAGGGTGGTCTTGAACTCCTGGCCTCAAGTAGTCCTCCCACCTTGGTCTTTCAAAGTACTGGGATTACAGTCAGGAACCACCACACCTGGCCAGCTTCTATATATTATTTGCTAAATCTGGGAACCCTAGTGTCTAGAACAATTTCATCAGACTTTAAAGGGATGTTGAATGGTTGGATGGCAATAGGGATGTTTACATCAAATAGTTGGCAATAGTTGAAAGGTTTCTTAACTATATAAACTAGGGCAAGGCTATATCTGCCTTATTTGTTGTTCCTAATCTTATTACAGTGCTTGGCACATACGTGCTAATCATTTCTTTCTTACATGGTTGTTTATCAATGAAGGGAAGGTTGATTAATTCATTTTGTCACTCCTTTTCTTTTGGGTTTGTCACACTTTCCCCAGCAACTTGTCTTAAGCATTTTATGAGTGCAGGTTGTTTCATGTTCTTCTTCTGTGTTTTTAAAGTATTAGTGATTTAAAAGGCACCTGCCAGGTACCTGGTACATGCTTGGTGAATGAACTGTCAAGGTTTTTAATGGGTACAGAAAACTGAGGGAGGTGATGATTTGGGAGAGCAGCTTGTGGTTACCATGTTGAAATTTAACAGAAAGCATTTTAGGTTATAGATGAGGACAAATAACCTAACAGTGAGGACGATTAAACCACGGGGTGGCCTCTTGAGGCAAACAGCAGAGACTGTTGCTTCAGGCAGCCAAAGGCAAATGTCTCCACTGGGAAGTTATCTATTGATCTTATTATCCCGGGACTTGAAATAACATTTCAATTTTCCCCTTGAAAACCCATGATGCTGTTTTTAAAATTGCATACTTCATCCTTAAACTCTCATACAAAGCTATTACTCGAGCTAAAACCTCTCTCACCACAAATGTCTTCAAGGAGCATTCTCTGTGTAAAGGTGTGTATTGTGGAAGATGAGGAAAGAAAGCTTTCTTGGTTCTTTGTTACATGGGGTGACTGCTTTGCAAGGTGAACTGCTTCGGAGACCGTGAAGTACTTCATATCATATAATGTATTTTCCATTATTTTTGGTCCATAAGCATATATATTAATAAGTTGTATGAAATCAAATGTCAGGGAAGTTCAGGGATGAAGTTTTAAAATCCTAGCATTTTGTGAGTAGAGGTTGTTTCATATTCTTCTTTTGTGTTTTTAAAGTATTAGTGATTAAAGAGGTACCTGCCAAATACCTGATAGGTGCTTGGTGAATGAACTGTCGAAAGGTTTTTTAGTGGGTGCAGAAAACTGAGGGAGGGTCCCAGTTCGAGATGTGAATTTGGGTTCCAGATGTAACATTCATTTGCTTCGTGACCTGGAGCACAGTGCTTAAACTTTGAAAGCCTCAGCTTGCTCATCCATTAAATAGGGATAATAATAGTAATTATTGTGAAGATTGAAGACGATTAAAGCACTCACTTCAGTGTCTCTTCTCTGATAAATGCTCTAAATAGCCGGGCACGGTGGCTCATGCCTATAATCCCAGCACTTTGGGAGGCCGAGGCGGGTGGATCACAAGGTCAAGAGATCGAGACCATCCTGGTCAACATGGTGAAACCCCGTCTCTACTAAAAACACAAAAAAATTAGCTGGGCATGGTGGTGCATACCTGTAATCCCAGCTACTCAGGAGGCTGAGGCAGGAGAATTGCCTGAACCCAGGAGGCGGAGGTTGCGGTGAGCCGAGATCGCGCCATTGCACTCCAGCCTGGGTAACAAGAGCGAAACTCCGTCTCAAAAAAAAAAAAAAAAAAAAAAGCTCTAAATATTTGATTTGCTGTATTTTATTATTTGTACCTGTAATTTAAAAGATATAATTATTGTTACATTGTTAAGGCTCAAAGTCACAATAGCAAGTAATTAATTCGTACAATAGCAATTAATATCTGAGTGATGAATTGTCTTCATATAAGAGGCAGCTAGGAATGTAGTCATCCATGTGACAGTTGCAGGTCCCAGGGTGGTTTCTTAGTTTAATTGTAAAGGAAACGGCCTCTGGGGCAGCTCAAGGAACAGGCTTTGGTGTCAAGAAAACACCTATCTGGATTCTCATCCTGACTCTGGCTCTTGCTTAGAGGCTCACTGACCTTGAATAAAGTACAGTTATTTACCCTCTCTGAACTTGTGCTTCCTCCTTGGGTAACTGGTGGCACCAATGCCTTCTATGCGTAGAGCTTGCCACAGTGCCTAGAACACAGCAAGCTCTTGGTGAAAGCACAGTGAAAGGGAGACAATATTTTGATTGAGCATGGCAGCTCAGGCTTATAATCCCAGCACTTAGGGAGGTTGGGGTGGGTAAATCACTTGAACCTAAGAGTTCATGACCAACCTGGGTAACATAGCAAAACCCCATCTCTACTAAAAATGGAAAAATTAGCCATGTATGGTGGCACGTGCCTATAGTTCCAGCTACTTAGGAGGCTGAGATCGGAGGATTACTTGAGTCCAGGAGGCCCACGGATTGCTTGAGTGCAGTGAGCTGAGATGGTGCTACTGCGTTCCAGTCTGGGTATCAGAGTTAGACCCTATCTCAAAACAAAAACAAAGAAAAGGGAGAGAGAGGGGGACAATATTTTTGGACTGTGCTATCCAGTACGGTAACCACTAGCCACATGTGGCTGTTCAGATTCAAACAGAATGAAAAAATAAAATTAAAAATTCAGTTCTTCGGTGTTTTGAGCGGAATTGTTCCTCCTTGCCCCCATCATATGTTGAAGTCCTAACCCCTAGTACTACTAGGAAGTGACCTTTTTAGAAATAGGGTTGCTGTAGATATAATGAATTAAGATGAGGCCATACTGGAGTAAGAGGGGCCCCTAATCCAGTATAACTGGTATCCTTATTTAAATAGGTAATTTGGATGGGGATACAAGCACACATGGGAACACCACATGAATGTTAAGGCATGGATCAGGGCAAGGCATCTACCAGCCAAGAAACCCAAAGATTACCATCAACCCATGGGAAACATCAAGAGAGGCATGGAGTAGAGCTTCCCCTCATGGCTCTCAGAAGGGTCTGCTGCTGCTGACACCTTGATCTTGGACTTCTGCCCTCCAGAGCAATGAGACAACAACCGTCTGTTGTTTCAGCCACCCAGTTTGTGGCCTGTTGTTATTGGCACCCCAGGACGCTCCTACACTCGGTCTCTCTGACTGTACTTTTGAGGGCTCGGGAGTGAATGTAGCTACCATCTTGGACAGTGAGGACACTGAACATGGCTATCACTGTAGAAAATTCTAATAGACCTCACTCCTTTGGGGATTCCAGGTTGCTCATTGCTCCAAAAACTCAAGCCAAGAAGATAGAAGAGGTTTGTATGTGTTGTATGAAGCATGTTCTTTGTCTGGAAATCCAGAGCAAAACAAATAAATGATCTTTGAAAAAAATCTCTGCCTTAAAATTGGGCTGATCAGCATGTCCAGATATTCACAAGGACTTCCTGTTCTGGAAGAGGTGGAGACACAGGCTTAACACAGCCTTCTCTCCTGTCACGGGTGAATTTCTGAATCTGCTTCCACCGTTAAACTCTTACATAATTTCATTCTATTTATAGAGCTTCCCTTTGGATCCAGCTTGCTTTTCCTCGTGTCTTCTTCCTCAGACTTTATGAAAGTGTTTGCAGAGACTCCTCGTCCCTTGCCATGAGCTGTAAATACTTATGCAGATGAAGGGTTTGTTACTCTAGTTGATGAGTGCTAGGGATCCTGGAGCCTTTCCTGGTTTTGATCTGTGGCTGAGGACGTAGGCAATTCTCCTGCATCCTTTGCTTTGGCTGAAGTGCGTGTCCTGGAGTGGCTCATGCCACGGGACTGTCAGTGAAAAGCCTCTTAGGCTTGGGGTAGAGGCGAAAACCTCCTTGCATGATTGCACTCTCTCCCGGGACTGCTGAGTGGAGCTGAAGTCACAGCCCTGCTGCAGCCTTTGCCCTAGGCAAGCTCTGTGTGGTCTTTGGTCAAGGGAAAGGACTTTGTGTGCCTGACCTCTGAACAGCCCATCTTGGCCCTGAAATCCTCTGTTGGCAAACTTCACATTCAGTGAGTCAGAATTAAAGGGAAATGCTGAAGGAACATTTGCATTTTTTATCTTTTCCAAGTTAAGGCTGTTCTTTTAAAAGTGGGGTTATACTTTAGAATATCTCAATATATCTTTTATAGCAACTCATCAGGTCTTGCAAATGTATTTTATCTTTTCATATTAGAATTATTTCAGACTGTTTTTATTCATTATGCATTTTGTTAAACCAAGTCATTCCTATAATGAACATGGAACATTAAGAATTGCTCTTCCTTAAATTGCTCAGTATATTACATCTTGAGTCATCTTTATGCTCAATCTAATGCTTTATTAAAGGAGAAGACACAGCATACACAAGTAAATACACCGTACTATGCTCCTACTATGTGTCAGGCACTCTGCCAAGCACAAAGCATTTGTTTTATTTCTTACAATAAATCTGATAAAGAGGCAGGTAATTCAGTTCATCTCTACCTTGCAATTGAGGAAACTGAGGTTCGGGAAAGTCAGGCCACCTGGCTGGAGAACAGTTTGATATCAGAGCAAAGGTTCGCTCCCAGAGTGTCTGTGAAATAATGACTTCATTAAGCATTGTTTAAATCTAAATTGTGTTTGTTCTTGCAGTCTTTGGAGTACACTGGGCCTTTTGCAGTTGGGACAAGCCCATTTCCTCTCTCAGTGGGAAACTCTCCAAGTATTCCTCTTGAAACAAAACGTCAAGGATTATTTTTGCAGACTTCTGTGGAGTCATTTTTGGACAACACCCTGGAACAGGAAACCACAGTTTCTCCTAAATTTGTACAGGATGGAAATAGATAACACTCTTCATAAAACCATGGCCACAATTAATGCTTTCAAATCGACATGATGGTGGATGGTTTGTTTTTTGCATTTCTTACCTGAATAGATTATGGGAACCTGCAGCATGGGAAATTTCATGGAAAATTTTTACAGGGTTTTATTTTTATAAACTGGAAGTGCAGTGAAAAGATATGTGTAGGTGATGAAAAAGCGTTCTATCGGATTCAGAGTATTTGAAAGCTCCCTGAATAATGGATTTGAAATAAAACAGTCTTGCACCCAAAATTATGAGAATGAGATTTACTCTGGCTGACTGACGCCCAGGTGCTGCTAACGGTTAATTAGTGAGAGAATGTGATGACCTTAATGAAATAAGGTGATGATGCAATGTGAGAAAAGCTAACACAGTAATCAAAAGAGAAATGCACTGAGACATTGTATTTGTTCTTTTCTTTGCTACAGAGGAGTAGCCACAACTACACATAGAGCAAATCCTGCGTATACCCATAGCAGGTCTACAAGGACTGGGGTGCTTAACTGCTTAACCCCAGACTTTGCCAGGAGTCATTGTTCCATAACTGCTGAAATTCCTTTTATTTCAGGTCTGTTTCTGCAAAGTCCTGATAGCTGACTTGACTTAAGCAGAGTTGAACTTTTTAAGGCTACTCTCTTTTTATGATTGATTATTAATTATTAATTATTGTAAGCAATACATAGTTATTTTCTCTGGGGAAAAAGTTGAAATGTTTCATACAAACCTCATTTCCTTACTTGTTTTCGAACCCCAGACCCTTCTCTCCTTCATCTCAAATAAAACCTAGCGCTGGTTTTGTGCATATATTATTATTTTTTGTGCATATATTATTTGTGCATATATATTTTGTGCATATATATTTTGTGCATATATTATTTGTGCATATATATTTTGTACATATATATTATTATTTTTTGTGCATATATTATTAGTTTGCTTTTAATGTGTATGTGTGTTTGTATTTTCTTGGGAAATACTTCGTATCCTTGTTATTTATTTGTCTATTTATTTTTTAGTTAGAATCTCACTCTGTCGCCCAGGCTGGAGTGCAGTGGTGTGATCTCGGCTCACTGCAACCCCCACCTCCCAGGTTCAAGCAATTCTCCTGCCTCAACCTCCCTAGTAGCTGGGATTACAGGCACCCGCCACCAGACCTGGCTAATTTTTGTATTTTTTAGTAGAGATGGGATTTTCCCATGTTGGCCAGGGTAGTCATTAACTTCTGACCTCATGATCACCCACCTTGGCCTCTCAAAATACTGCAATTACAGGCATGAGCCACCACACCCAGGCCCTTGGTATTTTATTTTTAAACATAGAAGGTATGATATATGTGTTTTTGTATGTATGTGTGTCTATATGAACTTTATACTTTTAAAAAATGACTGTGTTGGCCAGGCGCAGTGACTCACACCTGTAATCCCAGCACTTTGGGAGGCCAAGGTGGGTGGATCACCTGAGGCCAGGAGTTCGAGACCAGCCTGACCAACATGGAAAAACCCTGTCTCTACTAAAAATACAGAATGAGCCGGGCATGGTAGTGCATGCCTATAATCCCAGCTCCTCAGGAGGCTGAGGCAGGAGAATCACTTGAAACTGGGAGGCATAGGTTGCGGTGAGCCAAGATTGTGCCATTGCACTGCAGCCTGGGCAACAAGAGCGAAACTCCATCTCAAAAAAATAAGACTGTGTCCCATCTGTACCTTGTATATGTTAATCTACTTTAATTTGTATATACTTCCTGTTTTAAACTGTTGCACAGTATTTTCATATTATGGGTATTTTATAGTTATTTATTTGCTTCTCCATTACTAGATGTTTAGATTGTTTATATTTTATTGATATTAAGATGGTACTTTACTAACATCTGTCTTCATGCATCCTTGTACACATATGCTACAGTTTATGGTAGACCTATTTAAAATTTTAACAGACATTGCAAAAATGAGAGCACCATCTTTAAGCAAATCTTAGAGATCCTTTTTGCAAAGCAAAACATGCCTTTGTATGAAATAGGATATATTTAAAGGCACATCTCAATTTTGCTTTCCTGTGATGTATCTGGCAAGAGGAAGCTCGCGTGGGCACCTGTGACTAGGTTTCTGAGAGGCTCCAGCACTGTCGATAGGTGTCAGGTTAGGTAGGATTCTCAGAATGTGAACACTAACTCTCCCTCTTTTCACTCCTCTGTTCACTGATCGCTGACTGCCCTTGGCAATTGAACTACCACTGTATGGTACTAAGACTGAGTCCACAAATGATACAAAGTGACCTGTGCTGTGTCAGTACTGCAAACAACTGAAGGCTGCTGTATCTAAGTTTAAGCAAAGATGGACTTTGCTGGAGAAAGGGGTGTTGGTGAATCTCTAGCAGAGCTGAAAACCCCAGCTCAGAAAGGATTAGATTCAGAGAAGAATCTAAATGGAACTTTTTACCTAGATGTGTTTTAAAGTTTCTTCATTGTAAGATGGGTCTATTTTATAGGAGGGTGAATACCTGGCTTGAATGCCTCCTCAAGAGAGGATCTAGTTGGGAAAACTTGTTAACACAAAAGAAAACCCAGCTGCTTTTAGAAATACAGATGCTCGATGGCCAGAAGATTACCTGATGCCATCAAATAAATAGACCAATAAATCTCATGGCATGCTTTATCTGTATAAATGTACATCACAATTTCCAAATGTGCTTTTTACATCTAATATTTATTTGCATGGTGGAGGAAAGGGTTGTTTGAATTAGGTGTCTATTTTTATAGAATTAGATTAGGGTGAAGTACACTTAGCATTTAAAGCACATTTAAATTTTTAAATGGCTGAGAGTTGTCATTAAGAGTCTTGGAATTATAATATTAGACTATTCTTTATGGGTTTGTTGTTACTTATTGATGATGAGAGAGACATATTCTGACTGAGATTCTAGTACAGCTACTACAATCAGTTTCTTCTCTTTGCCTTCAGTAGCATAATTTTGGAGGTGAAAGATCAGAAGGGGTGGTTCAGAAAGTAGTTTTCAGGTTAAATAGTCATTTTAACTTATGCAGCAATAGATAACTAATACAATATTGACACATTTGGGGCTGTATTTTTGGTTGATGGTACAATATTTCGCATTCTGTTGGAACTAGATTTTAGAGAGTTTAACAAACCTGTTTTTGTTAATTTCTTTTTAAGGTGTTTGAATACAGTACTAGCTGATATTAGTTTTCTCTCTCTTTGCCTCTGTCCTTCACTAAACATGATCTTTGAAAAGAAGGCATTTGTTGCTTGTTTGCTGTGCTTTACCGAGAAGGATGAGGTCTGAGTCTCTTTTTATGGTCAGTTATAAAGTTGTAATAAGGATTATTTTGACCTTTCTGGAGAATCTATCATGACAATTATATTTCAAGCATGTTACACAGTGATTATAAGGTGGGTCCAGTACTTGGGATCACAATACAAAAATGGAATTTTACATTAAGACACAGATATATGTTTAGACAGACCTACTTGCGTAATTCTGTTTCTTACCTGAACAGTGTTTTAAAAACCATGGACATACACTGTTAGCATCCAGCTTCACTGATGTTATAATTTGGCAAGGTCTTACTGATAAATACTATGTTGCTTATGAACATCGAAGCTGAGTCCCAGAGAGGTGAATTGATGAGTCTTTGGTTTAGAGGCAGAATCAAGACAGAATTGGAGACTGTATTTCCAGGTTACTTTGTACTCTTTGTATCACCGTGCCTATGTCTTTGTCAAGTTCAGGTTGACTGTGAAGATCCTGAACTTTGACGCCCATGTGTGAAAGCACGGTGCAACAGTTTGCCTTATGAAAATTGCCTGATTAGTTCTTGGTTCTGGGAGCCTATTTTAGAAATGTTCTCTCAGTAAAGCATATGGACACACATGCATGGACTTGCAAAGGTCCCAGAAGGTGGACTTCTCAAAGACCTCAACTTTATGAGTCAAGTAGACATCGATTGCTACTGCCTACGCAACATGCATTTCCCTTCCTCTTTGCATCTGTTCATCTAAATTCCATTGATTGAATGATTTCTTTGTAACAGCCGCTGTGTGACATGCAGGGAATAGGATAGTGACGAAAACATACAAACATGCTTGTCCTTGTGGAGCTTACATTCTGTTGTGGGAAATAGACAGAGTAAAGTGTTGTGTGGTGTTAAGTTTTAAATAGAAAACATTAAAGCAGGAAAGGGGCCTTTGAGAAAATAGAAATTTTAGAAGAGTTGTGCGCCAGGTTCAGAATGGCCCCCATAATCCCCACTTCCAGGTATTCACACCCTTTTCTTGTCTTGTTAAACAAAGAGAGCTGGTTTGTGTGATGGGTTGATGATGGCAGAGGTGACAGTGTGTGACTTCTTAAACCAGGCCGTAAAGGAATTGCGGCTTCTGCCTTGCTCCTACTATTGTTTCATTGGGAACAAGCTCACTCCAGTATCGTTAGAACACTGGGGAAGAACAGCGGGCTCCATTTTGCTGGCCATGTGATTGATCCACTTAGGAAATGGATCCTCCAGTCTAAGTTAAGCCTCAGGTAACTGCTGACCCAGCTGACGTCTTGACTGCAATATCATTTAGAAACCTTGATCCAGAACTGCACAGCTAAGGCATTGCTACATTCCTGACCTATAAAGATGGTGACAGATAATAAATGTTTATTGATGTTCTAACTTAGTGAGTTTTGGGGGATTTGCTTACACAGCATGTAACAACTAAGATGCTGAATGCCAGGACAGTCTTTACATAGGCCGGGCTCAGTGGCTCACGCCTGTAATTACACACAGCACTTTGGAAGGCCGAGGCAGGAGGATCACGAGGTCAAGAGTTCAAGACCAGCCTGACCAACATGGTGAAACCCCATCTCTACTAAAACAAATACAAAAATTAGCCAGGCATGGTGGTACATGCCTCTAATCCCAGCTACTCAGGAGGCTGAGGCAGGAGAATCACTTAAACCCAGGAGGCGGAGGTTGCAGTGAGCGGAGATTACACCACTGCACTCCAGCCTGGGTGACAGAGCAAGACTCCATCTCAAAAATAAAAATAAAAAAGGGTTCCTTTTTGGGAATTCACTGTGACTCCTTCGTTTTCTCCTCCAAGTCGATGTGTTCTGGGGTGAGCTGTGTTCCTTCTCCGGGCTCTGGGAATGGACGTGTGACCCAGGTCTGGTCACTTAGGTTGCTAAGATTGCTTTGATTGGATCAGAGATGAACACGTGGCCATGGCCCGTCTGATCAAAGTCTCCTTTCTTTACTTCAAATGACCACATCAAAGACCTATCTGTGCTGAGGTTTCTGTGCTTATCAGAACATAAGCTAGGAGGAACTGGTGGCCATTCGAAAGAGGAAGGCCTGTTTGAGAGTGCAGCCAGCACTGGAATGCAGGACTGAGTTGACAGCAGGAGAGAGGATGAGATCTCATGAGAGAACAGCAGCCCTGTGCTGCTAGAATTTAGCAGTACCCCACATGCACAAAACTGTACCCCCTGCATAGTTACGTGAGACAATTTTCAAATAACCTCCTTGGCCTTTAGTTCTGTTTTGTTTAGGCCACTTTGAGGTGGGATGGTTTCACTTAAAACCCAGTGCCCTGAGTTTGTTTGTTTTTTTTTAACCATAATTATAAAAACATTGAGCCTCAGTTTCTTATCTATAAAATAGATCTGATTTCGCCTCTTCTCATCTATAGGATGTGAGAAATTAATAAGGGAAGACAGGTAAAGTACCTGGCAAGAAGTTAATTCCTCTGTCTACTCTGTTTATTTCTTCTTCCTGCAACTATGTACCCCATTTTGTAGCATTGATATTTTGTTCTCTTAAGGTCTGTGCCTGTGTACACATACATATTCAGTGTGTACACATACCTATTCATGGATGTATGCACACACGCTTTTTTAAACGTGCCCTATTAGGGAAACTGTACGGGCGCACTGTCATATACATGCAGCATTGTCAACCTGCAGGCTTATCAAGCACTATGCTAGTGGACTGGACATAGACGAGACGCAGAAAGGTCTTTTCCTGTAACATGAGCAGTCTTGTGTGAGTGGGCAGTACTTACCTGAGATCGAAACTAGGTGTTTGAAGGTCCACATAACCTAAAAATCTATAATATGAGGGTTGGAGAGAAGGATAACACTGACAGTATGATAGAGAAGGTTCGTTTCTATTTCTGGCTTATTAATGAAACTGCGTATTACACTTTTGAATTTAAGATTCCAAATTCCATATGTTTTAGCATTTTTTTCTTCGCTGCCTGAATCGCACATTTGCATTCATCTTTCTAGTAAAGATGGCATGCTGCTGGTTTATAGTGGGATGGAGTATTTTTGGAGATGGCTGTGATTTAATTTCTTCTTCTTTTCACCGCATCAGAAGGTGAATGCAATTACTGTGGGGTTCTCTTGTTTGACAACAAGGCTTTCCCTTGCCTGTGTGCCCAGCCCTATGCTTAGGTCCCTAAAGTGTCACTAAGCTCTCTGGGACTGCAGCTGTTGATCTTAAGATGTGAGCCACCTGGAAGGTAAAAGTAATAGTATAGAAAGCTTTCATAACTGCCTCTTGTCCTGGTTTAGCTGCCCTTCCTTTTCCTCTAGGAATTTTTCCCTAAGAAGGTCTCTGAGAACCATGGGTTTTGTAGTCATCTCATGACACATTGTACCTTCAGTGTTTTGTCATTAATCTTTCCTACGCTTTCATGGTGTAGAGAAAGATGTTCTCACACCCCTTCTGAAACAGCAGGATTCTTGCCCAGGTCTGATGGTTTTCAAAGTGTGTTCTGGAATTCTGTGGTTCCTTGGAGTCTTATAGAATTTTACTTCCTGTATTTTGGTCTTCCTTGTAAAACTTCAAAACTCGGTTTCAAGAAAGACTTCTAAAATAGCTTTAAAAAGTTCATGTTAGACTTTATAGTCCTGTGATGTTTTGCTTAGGGGTATAAAATAATACGATAGGGTAGACCTTTTTTTTTTTTCTTCAAACAAAGCACTGATGTAATTATAGTAATTTCTTACTTTTATTTCTCAGTACTTCCATGCTCTTGGCTTACTGGTGCTTCAGCCCTCGCATTAGGAGGCCTGCTGAGGTGCAAGCTTCAGGTGGTTTGAATGTTGTCTTGCTTCAGGGCTCTGGGATCTTGGAGGTGGCTATTAAACCACGGAAATGTACGGAGCCACGGCCGGTGGATGCCAAGGTGTTGAGCAATGGGGGAGTGGGTTTCCCTTGAGTTAGAAAGAAACAGATATTGCTACATCCCTCTGATCACATAACTTAAATTTTACTTCTTCCTATTCCCAGGAGAGCTTTCCCTTCCTTTCATCATGTTTTCCTTATTATCCCAATATTGATGGGTTGAAATGCTGGTGACAGTCAAGCATGATGACCTCAGTTGCTTGCACTTACGAAGAGTATGAAGACTAAGGGTATTTTAAATTGTAAAATACACAGAACATAGAATTTACCATTTTCACGAAAGTGTCCACCTCAGTGGCACTGACTACATTCCCGGTGTGATGCACGCATCCCCATTATCTAGTTCCAGAACGTTTTCGGCACCCCAAGTGGAAGCCTCGTACCCATTCAGCAGTCACTCCCTACTTCCCATTCCCCCACCACCCCTGGCAACCACTCATCTACTTTCTAACACCAGTAATTTTACAAGGTAGTTTAGAAATGATAAAATTTATCTTTTAAGCGATAGCATAAGAACAAGCCGAAAGAAACAGTTATATGGAATCGAAGCCCAGAGTGTGCACCACGATTTCATTCTTTTTATCAGTTCCTATTTACTACTCCAGCCTTGGTACCAAAACATTTTGGAATATATCCTTCCATACCTTTTTCCCTCATTGCATGGGTACGGATGTATTCCCTTATCTTTGATTCACTTTCTGGATTGTTTCTAAATATGGAACTCTAGTATACCCATACCTCTGCAACTAGCTTTTTCTGAACAGGTTTTGTTCACATGTCTCCAGGTCATTACAAACAGCTCAAACTTATTCACTCTGTAGCTATGTAAATATTTCATAAAGTGGATATTCCATAAAGTACTCATTATGCTGCTCTTGGACTCCCTTTGAAGAATTAGTAATGAATGCATAGAAAGTCCTATGAGGAGGACTGGACAGGTAGAAACAGCCCCTTTTGTCTGTTGGGGCACTGAACCTCAGAGGGTAAATCATTTAAGTCATAGAAACAGTACTGGTATATGATGTATTGACAGCTGTCACTCAAACTGATGTCTTTCAAGTCTTCCACTGCATTTTCTCTACATTTTCTTTATTTTTAAGGAAAAAAAATACGCTTTATGTTGGTCATTTCTTTTTCTGATTATTTCTCATCCTATTCTCACATTCCTCTGTGTGTTTATGTCTTTTGTATTTTTTCCTCTCTCCACATAGCCTCATTTAGTATTTGGCAGTTTTATAGTTGAGGTACCAAGGCCTTATTACTCCAGAAATCTCATATTGCAAAATCTTGTTTAAAATTAGAATTAAAAAATCCTTATACAACTGAAGAAAATACAAGAGAGTTTCAGTGACTTGCTCAAGTTCATACAGCCCTCCAGTGGCCAAGACAAGACTTGAACCCAGCTCTTGTGCACAGCCCGTCATAGATGACAGATGCACAGCAGCTCCCACAGCCACATTCAACAGCTGGTAGTGGCTCTCTACAGAACCATGTGTGAATAAATCTGAGACTTTGATTGATTAGTGATGTCTGCTATGAATGGGATGGGCCAGGGAGCAGACTAGAATGATAACTAAGTGGTGGTACATGTGCCATGGGTTACCTTTGCCCCAGCACAGCATGTTGACAGTGATGATTCTTGAATGTGACTAGGTAATTATTTTATTTCAAGGGTTTAAAAGATAAGCCTGGGGATCAATCACAAAGTCAGGTTTGAGAGCCTATGTATCACAAAGCTTTGAGACTAGCTAACCAACAATGGCTTTAATTACTAATCCTGCAGGGACTAACATAGTTTCTAATGTTTTATCCCTGCTTTATTTGTATGCTGATGTTGAATGTTGGGTGTGTGTTGTTGGCTTGTTCATTTCTTTTCTGCAGTCAAATATGGTTTTTTTTCTCCTTTGGAAGAAATGATGTAAGTTGGGTGAAATTGGGCTATGACAGTCTCAGCATTACGGACATTGGGAGTAGATAATTCTTTGTTGTGGGGGGATCTCCTCTGATATTTAGCAACACCCCTGCCTGTGTCCATTGGAAGCCACTGACACCTCCCGCTTCACACCAGGTCTTTAATTTGACAATAGGAAATTTCTCCAGACATTGCCCCCGGGGCAGAATCCTCCCACCCTACCCCATGAGAACTGCTGGGTTAAACTGATACATGTTGTCAATGGGTTGTAATAAGTTTTTTAAAAGGTAATTTTCTCTATGGCGGATTTGTATTGTGGGTGTTGGAATAGTGACAGAAAAGCATGAAGGAAAACAAAACCTTTAGTAAGACAGTGGGAAGCTTTTCTTCTCTATAGTACCGAATAGAAAACCAAAATACAGAAGTTCATTTCAGAACAATAGGTGGCACACTACTACCAGAAGCCTAGTTCAGAAAGTAGATGGAGACAGTTTTATAAGTGAATGCATTTCAGTCGTTTTTGATTAACGGTGTTCCCAGCTGCTTTATCTTATTCCTCTTAAAAAAGCATATTCTGCTTTAACAGTCTTTCTAAAGCCCATTTTGTTTTTTAAAATGAGCACAAATTTGCCATTTGCTTTTCAAAACAAACCTGTAGTCAATATGGTGTTTATAATAGAGATGTCATATAATTGTGGGATTAAACCAGATTACCTTTGATGTCAATTGTTTTTTCAGTGCATTATAGAAAAAGATGTGTTCTAGCTTTTCTGGAATGTTAGGTGTTCTGTGTGTATTTTTTAAAACAAGTAAATGAATGTTTACTCTATTAGTACTTTAGAATTTGTACTTAAGAAGCACACTATTATAATATATGACTTCTGTTGAAAACAGGATATGAGATACCAATTGAGGGGAGCTGAAAATAGGGCAGCTCAATGCCTTCTTTTCTTGTAAAATCTCTTAAACTTTTAATTATGATACCTTAGTGTGTATTTGGAGAAGACTATAAATTGAAATTTAAAGATTATAACCATGGTGCTCAGAGCTGGCATCAGAGACTAGTTTATTACAAACTCCTTTTAATAAACTCTCTACCCATCAATTTAAAAATAAATGCTCTTTCTTCCTGTTTCAGTAATTATCACTTCCAATGTTTTAAATATGCAGAGCATGATACAAGAATCAGGAGATAGAGACAAAAAGTTGCTGGGTGAATATTTTTATTTTTATGGTTGTGTCTCTGACTTGTTTAGGTGTTGATTTTTTTGACTTTAAGGAAAATAAAGGTTAATCTAGTGGAGACTCTGAAAAGGAATGATTTGTCACTCCTTTTCAAAATATGTATGTTTTAACTACATACTAATGTTTTAAAGCTTTTATTAATGCTGGAGTTCTTTAAATGAGAATAGTATTGTTCATTTATTACAAATCTATTATAGCTAGATATCAAAGACCTTAGGACATTTTCTTTCCTTAATCCATACAATGATTTATGGGAATTAGGACATTATATCCCAAGGAGGATTATTAAATAGTTCATGTCACAGTGTTACTAAGTCACAGAGCTGAGATTCAAACCCAGGTCTGATTTTGAATTACCCTTTATCTAAAATCATGGAATATCATCACAAGGGAAAATCAGAGCCATCATGAACTCCTCTTTCTTCCCCCATGCCTCTGTCCCTCTCTTGTTCCTTCCTTTAGCTTTGGAAAAATTTGTTTAAGCAAAACTCTATGAAAGCCCCAGGACAATTGACACAAGGAGAATTTCTTATTTGAGATCTTGGTTTGATAGTCCATAGTTTTGTTGTCGTTGTTTGTTCTATATGAGCAAGGAACTTGAATTATGGAAAGCCAAGCCAATGTTTCCCATATTGAACTGCTGGAGAACTTATGACCTGAACCCAAGTCTTAGCAGAGACTCTACCAAAATTACCTTTTTGTTGGCCTGATTTTAAGTAATAAAATACTGCTGCCTACAAGATTTAAACTGTGTGGTAATTATTGTCTCCTTTCTTGTTTTTCTTCTGCACTGCAACATAAACTCCCCCACCTATTGTGTATTTCTAGCACCTAATATAATTGTGGCACATAGATGCTCAGTAAACCAGTGTTTTATTATTCTTTCATAAGCAACTGCTCTTGTGACATCCTCGATTTGGATCAGTGGACTGTATCATTTATTAATTACATTTACTTTATAATTTGGTAAACTCTAGGAAACACTGGGGGGGGGGTTCCTATTTGGACACCGATCTGTAAAATCACGTGTGATTACTTAGTCCTATTACTAAAGATGTTGAGACATGGAAGAGGAAATACTCTATGTACATTTCAGAGTGAAAAGTAATTCCTCAGGGTAGGATATGAAATTGAAACAGTTGATAGTAAGAGTGCTGCACTGAGAAGGGTATCCTTGTCCTGAATTTTCATATGTCTCCTAGTCATGATATTCTGTCTTATTGAGAGTTGATTTTGTCCTTTCACCTATCACAGACCCTTACGTGATTCCTTCCCAGCCCTTGAAAGCCATCGTTTGATGAAAAAAAATGTATGAGTTTTCTCCCCAGGCATAGAAGGATAGCCGATTTTGGTTTTTTTCTTTTAGACGAGGTCTTGCTTTGTCACCCAGACTGGAGTGCCGTGGCTCTATCTCAGCTCACTACAACCTCCACCTCCTGTGTTCAAATGATTTTCCTGCCTCAGCCTCCCAAGTAGGTGGAATTACAGGTACACATAACCACGTCTGGCTAATTTTTTTTTTATTTTTAGTAGAGAAAGGGTTTCGCCAGGTTGACCAGGTTGGTCAGCTGATCTCAAACTCCTGACCTCAAGTGATGCGCCCACCTCAGCCTCCCAAAGTGCTGGGATTACAGGCGTGAGCCACCATGTCTGGCCCATTTTTTAAAAACTAAAGCTTTTCAGATAACCATTGTTTCACAGACAGTTGTATAAAATAATAGAGAGGTCCCGTGTATACTTTTCCCAGGGTGTGCATTTGTGTGTTAAGTTCTGCACAATTTTATCCCTGGTGTAGATTCATGTATTCATCACCACAGTCAAGATCCTGAATAGTTTCAGCACCACAGGCAGTGTTGCCACAGCCACGCCCCCTCCACGTCACCATCTCTGTCCCCAACCCAGGCAACCACTGATTTATCCTGCATTTCTAAAACTGTCATTTCAAGATGTTATATAAATGGAATCATATAGTAAGTAACCTTTTAGGATTGGCTTTTTAAATTGTCTGGTTTTCTGGACAATCATCCAAATTGTTGAAGATATCAATCATTGGTTTCTTTTTATTGCCAAGTTTTTAAAATATAGAATGTTATTTTAAGAAGATCCTTTAGGAAGTTGAGCCTGTGTTATGATAGTTTTAGTCACACAGATGTAAAGGGAGGTCGTTTGCTATGATTGTTGTTCTCCAGAGTCTCCACTGAGTAGCTTTCTTTTAGTTTAAAAAAAAAAAATTGGCACAGTTACTGCTCCTCAAAGCTTTTGTCAAGCTGGGGGCCAAAAACAAAATCTCATGAAGGCATTGATCAAAGATAGCATTGTAGGACGAAGTCCTAGAGGGCAGAAAATGCTGGCTTCCTTTTACCGTCTTGCCATAGTTCCCTGTTAGTAGAGTCCTGTCCTTTGTCTTCAAAGCTCTGGAGAAGCGCTTCACATAAAAGAAAATGAAGCAGGGGCCACCTAAGAGGCTTGTCTTTGTTGTTGTTTATGCAGAAAGTATTGTTCTCTGCTATTGGCAAAGTAATTTTCAGCTCTAGGTGAGCCGAGATCAGTCACAGTAGTTTTCACAACCCCGATAGGAAGGCCTAGAGTGGTGTTAATTAGTCAGAGATGGGAGAAGGAGGACATGTGTTGGCATACTCAATCAATGCAGTTTCTTCAAGTGGCATGGGGCATTCCTCAGCAGTCACTGCTACAGTAGGGCACTTAATGCGTGCCCATGGGTTTTATTGCACTAGTTAAATTTTCTGCCATGCATCCCGATGGTAGGAACGTACAACATACTGCTGCTGTTTTAGAGATGCATTATGAGTTGCGAAATTAGATTGAAAGAACCTTATAGGGGTAGAATTAAGATATGACACAAGCAGAGGTGAAAGGGATAAATATTTCTGTGCTTTCAAAGTTGTATCATCATGTAATACATCGGTCCCCAGCTCGTGGGCAACAGACTGTAACTGGTTCCCGGCCTGTTAGGAACTGGGCTGCACAGCAGGAGGTGAGCAGCAGGGGAGAGAGAAGCTTCATCTGTATTTACAACTGCTCCCCATCACTCACATTACAGCCTGACCTCGGCCTCCTGTCAGATCAGTGGTGGTGGTAGATTCTGATAGGAGCGTGAACCCTATTGTGAACTGCTCATGTGAGGGATCTGGGTTGCTTGTTCCTTATGAGACACTAATGCCTATTAAAAAAAAGTGTCTTCCATAAAATCAGGTCCTGGTGCCAAAAAGGTAGGGGATCGCTCTCGTATCACCTGTATTGAAACTTTTTGAAGTTGTCACGTAGTATAGTGGCCTCCTTTGGCCAAGGAACCGTAACTAATATTAAAGATTATTGCTGACCGGGTGCGGTGGCTCACGCCTGTAATCTCAGCACTTTGGGAGGCAAAGATGGGTGGATCACCTGAGGTCAGGAGTTCGAGACCAGCCTGGCTGACATGGTGATACCCCATCTCTATTAAAAAAAAAAAAAGATTATTGCTAATGTAGATACTTTTCCCAGGGTGTGCATTTGTGTGTATTAAGTTCTGCACAGTTTTATCCCTAGTGCAGTTTCATGTATTCATCACCACAGTCAAGATCCTGAAGAGTTTCAGCACCACAGGCAGTGTTGCCACAGCCGCGCCCCCTCCACGTCCCCATCTCTGTCCCCAACCTGGGCAACCACTAATTTATCCTGCATTTCTGAAACTGTCATTTCAAGATGTTATATAAATGGAATCATATAGTAAGTAATCTTTTAGGATTGGCTTTTTTAATTGTCTTACTCAGACTTATTTATTTGAGACAGAGTTTCTCTCTTGTTGCCCAGGCTGGAGTGCAATGACGCGATCTCTGCTCACTGCAACCTCCGCCTCCCGGGTTCAAGTGATTCTCCTGCCTCAGCCTCTCGAATTGTTGGGATTGCAGGCATGCGCCACCATGCCTGGCTCGTTTTGTATTTTTAGTAGAGATGGGTTCTCCATGTTGGTCTGGCTGGTCTCAAACTCCTGACCTCAGGTAATCCGCTCCCTCGGCCTCCCAAAGTGCTGGGATTACAGGTGTGAGTCACTGCTCCCAGCCTACTCAGACTTAAAGAGTAGCTGTGTTTGCTGCATGCAGTCACCTTTCACTCATCTGGACTTTGTTTTCTAGACCTGCTTGTAAAAATCTATTTCGGGGAGTTTCCTCCTGTTTTCTTAGTGTCTGTCTGATCTCAGCCCACTTAGTATAACTGCAAAGACTCAATATTATTGGAAGGTTCCAAGTCCCTCCTACTGTGTGACCTTGGGCATGACGTTTAACTTTGTGGGGTCTCAGTTGCCTCAAGTATAAAAGCGAATGATCAGATTTCACTAGATGACTCCTAAACTCTCATCTAGTTTTAACAGTCAATAAAATCTATGAGGGCAAACTTTAAGACCTGGCACCTTTTTCTGAAGAGAGATTGATTATATAGTGTAGTTGCTTTGAATGCACTGCACAAGGATGTGCAGACCCAGGAACTGCCTGTCCAGTGAAAGGAATCAGCTCAGTGTCTCACTGGGCTGCCAGTGCTTGGGCTTCCTGCTCTTTCTGCAGTGAATTGTCATGGACTTGAACAGTGGAATCTCCTTTCTTCACTCCTCTTCTTTGAGGAGGATCAGTGTCATCTGCCTTACCGTATGCCTTCCCTGGAGATGTTTGTGAGAGCATTTAGATGGTGGGTAGGTATATAGGCATTTGCTCTAAAATTACTTTAACTTTGTTGTATGTTTGAGCGTTTTTATAATATTAGATAGGGGAAAAACCTGGTGGAAATTTAATTGCTTAAACTTTGGGAGCAAGTCAATTAGAATGTGTGCTTAGCTGTAGATCCCGGTAGCCTAGACTTAATTCCTGGCCTTCTCTCAGATGTCAAGTGTCGACAGGACAGGAATTTGTAATGGATCAAGGATGCCTTCATTTTCCCTTGCCTTTTCTGCTTATTCACTATGCAACGCAATTATTCCAGATTTTCAGTGTGGGCCTCAGGAGCCCCTGTGTTACCTTGGGCAGTAGGACTCAGAGTTCCTAAGGCAGGGCTCTGCTCCCTGGTGCTCTTTGCAAGCCTTGGACGACTTCAGTGTGTTTTCCAGGTTGTCATAGCATTCTGAACACACCATTTAAGCTGGTCAAAGGAAAGGCCACCTTTGAATGTACAGTTCAACCTTCTCCCGCTTTCCGTAGAAAAGAGACAGTTCAGCAGGTTTAGGGAATGACCTAGTATGAACCTCAGTGTTGCCTTATGTATTTAATAGAACTCTTTTAACAACATCAATTCTGAACAAGTTACCTAAGGTTAGGTTCATGCTGGTTGAGGAAAATGGTGCTGGAGCCAGGTAGCTTTGAGTGCCAGCCCTGGGTCTTATCTTGTCCTAAGTTAGGGAATTTTAGGCAAGTCACTTAACTTCTGAATCCATAGTTCTTCACATTCGTACAATGGGGAAAGTAAAAATACCTACCTCCTGGGTTATTAGGATGACACAATCAAACAATCCCTTCAGAATCCTCTCTTTGAAACTGTCATGGCTAATTCTCAATAAATGTCACCTGGGGTAATAAGAATTCTCCCTGCTGTGTAAGTAGAACCTTTTCTATCATTTTACCCCTTCTTTACCCAGGGTTTCTGTTTGTACCCCAGGAGACACAACTGTCCTAATATCTCACGGAAATGTCAAGACTTTGTCTTGTGGCATTGATCTCTAAAGATGCCCATGTATGACAGATGGACAAGTGCTTCCTCTGTCCCCCGATGGCTGGGTGTGGAGGTTCCCAGGCTTCTGATTCTCTCCAATTGCAAGCAAAGTAACGAAACTGAGTATTCAAGGATTCCTGGCGAATTACGGCAAATCCCAGGGGGATTAGGAAACCAGAGTCATTTGCTTGTCACTTGATCTCTCTTTAATAAACGAGCAAGTTCAGCTTTGCAAGGTGAACTGAATTTGTTTCAGCTCTTAATGTTTTACCTTGTAGCTATAATTCTCTGGCTGCTATGGCTGTCTTTAAATCCGGTTCACCAACCACCCGTAGCGTTCCAATAACCCAGGTGTTTTAAGGTTTTCACTTCAACATCTGTGCTTTGGAAATTGAGAAGAGACCACCATGTAGGAATACACTGAGAAGAGGGCATGGAAGACCAGGGGTTCCACCTCCTCGTAATGTGTGGGATCAGTTCTCTCATTCTCAGATTGCTCTACAGTGTTTCTCTCCACACTGCTAATTTAAATGGTCCCAGGGAAGCTCAGCCATGATATTTCAGTGTCTTAGAAAGGCTTGCCATGCCAGCATGCTACTGTCATGGGGTCACATTTAGTCATTCACTCCCTTGCCCACCTGCTCTGAGACCATTTTATGTTTTGCCCCTTCCTAAGCTGTGTGTTCAAGCATTTGGCTGTGTTTGGGTTTCTGGAGACTGGAAGTCATTTTTGCTGATGAATGGGGAGGATGGCGTTTTTGGCCAAAGGCAAACTGGAGAGCCGCTTTAGGTATGTGTAGCCAGGAGAGAAATGCCTTGGATATTTGTGGGACATACCAGGCAAATTAGAATGCTGTCAGTCACTGCTTGCTCTCAACTATAGCCATGCATGCCAAACCCCCATGATGATAGTGACAGCAACAGCAATAATAATAGCAGCTACCAGTTAGAGAGCTACACGTGAAGCCTTGTTTGCGCATCTCATTTAATTCTACAAAAATCCCTCAAGGAACGTATTATTATTATTTACTTGTTCTAGCTGAGGAAACTGGATATTAGAGTTCTGAGTCCAAAGCATGTCTTGTAAATGGTGAAGCTAAGATTTGAATTCTGGTAACCTTGACCTAGTACCCAAGTTTGTACTGACTGTGCATCATTCCCTATCATCCTAAACTAGGGAATAGGTGGAGTTAGGGGTACTACCCTCATATGGACGGTCCCATACCTGGTCATAATAAAATAATTCTTGGCCTTGGTCTCCCCACCCGCTGACAGGGTGGAGCATGACAGAGCCCCTTTGCCTTCTCATTGGCTAAGTTCTCCTTCTTGTCCTTATACACATCATCAGGTTTCCTAGCCCACTGCTCTAGAAAACGTATTTCCAGGCTGGGCACGTTGGCTTACGCCTGTAATCCCAGCACTTTGGGAGGCCGAGGTGGGCGGGTTACCTGAGGTCGGGCGTCTGAGACCAGTCTGACCAACATGGAGAAACCTTGTCTCTACTAAAAATACAAAATTAGCCGGACGTGGTGGCACATGCCTATAATCCCAGCTACTCGGGAGGCAGGAGAATCACTTGAACCTGGGAGGCGGAGGTTGTGGTGAGCTGAGATCATGCCATTGCACTCCAGCCTGGGTAACAAGAGTGAAACTGTCTCAAAAAAAAAAGAACATATAAATAAAGAAAACATATTTCCTCTGATGGCCACAGAGCCAGAGCAGCCCCAGAAGGCCTGCGGTGTTGTGCTGCTCTTTATTTTCTGCTGGCTGCATCTGTACTCTTCTAGAAAATGCTGAGATTCAGCAGTTGCTCAAAAGGCACTGACATCTAATTATCATCCTATAGGCAGTTGCCACGAGCCTGCATCGGTAAGTCAGTGCTGAGATAGGCTTCCTTTGTCAGAGGGGCTCTGGCTTGTTCATAGATAGAATCTTTAACTCCTTTGAAGGGCCAGCATGAGGATACTGGGAAGGCTCCTGTGGGACAGTTTTTTTTTTTTTTTTTTTGAGACAGAGTCTTGCTCTGTCGCCAGGCACCAGGCTGGAGTGCAGTGGTGCGATCTCGGCTCACTGCAACCTCCGCCTCCCAAGTTCAAGCAATTCTCCTGCCTCAGCATCCCGAGTAGCTGGGACTACAGGCATGCATCACCACGCCCAGCTAATTTTTGTATTTTTTTTAATAAAGATGAGGTTTCACCATGTTGGCCAGGATGATCTCAATTTCTTGACCTCGTGATCCTCCTGCCTCGGACTCCCGACATGCTAGGATTACAGGCATGAGCCACCGTGCCCTGCCTCCTGTGGGACAGTTTTATAATTGAACCAGGGAACTCCTCTGTGCCTGCTAATATGTAGTGTGGATAAATCATGCCGTGCTGGTCTTCCTGCATCCAGGAATGGGCTGACTTTGATCTGTTCACTCTTTAGGGATGCTGTCTCCAGCTACTTGCACAAATATAATTTGTATTTTATTATGCTGCTTATTAAACACCTGTACTTCCCTTTTCCCCATCCTGATGCACATGATTGTATTTCACCCACAGTAACACATGCTTCTATTTGCACGTAATCATGATCATTTTCTCTAACTCCAGCCTTATAGAAGAGCCAGAGATGGTGCTCCTCAGGAACTGAAAGCTCTGACACTACTGCCCAGGCTGGGTTGGGGTTGAGGCTGTGGCTGAGAATCAGAAGGAGAAAGCAAGAACAAATCCCCATTCTAGAACACCTGGCTAGGATTTGGAGGGAGGGAGGTCAGAATAGCTCCTTTGGGTAAAAATTATACTTATACAGAGCTTTCCTGGCTTTGAAACTGGTTGCTCTTTTATCCTAACAAAGTCTTGTGTTTGCAATGGAAGAGAGACCACAGGAGTGCTAGAGCCTGGGTTCAGGGAAGGGTTTGACAGGAGTTTGAAGGCTTCTCTTTGGCTGGGGAGAATATCAGCCTTCTAGCCAGAAGTAGCTCTTCGTCAGATTGCCTGAGATTGGAAAGGGATCAGTACCAGATGGCCTCCTGGCCCCAGAAGTTCCTTCTGGAGCTGAACAGGGTTTTCTTGTCGCTATGATTCAGCAACAGCAGGCATTGATGGTGGGCCCACCGGGTGCCTGGCATGGCCTCATACCCCCTGCCTCCCAGAACCTGCGGCCCTCCTCCATGGCCAAGGAGCAATTGCATGTGGAGCCATACCAGCAGCCCCTGTTGAGCTGACTTGGTTGCCTGAAGAGAGAATGGTTAAATGGGTAATTGATAGAAGCAAAAAGCCAAGGGAAGGAGGTACCCGCTGGGTAACTGGTGAGTGTAAGAGGCTGTGCATGCATAGCTGAAGCTGATCATTCCAAGGTGAGTCTTTTCCTCTCTCTTCTTTCCCCCCTTTTTATTTAACAATAATAATAACTTTATTAATTCATTGCTTTTTTTAAGGCATGCATTAAGCCCTTCACATTGATTAACTTAGGTCCTTTCATGACTCATATTAAAAATGGGGGAGTTAGGCCGGGCGCGGTGGCTCAAGCCTGTAATCCCAGCACTTTGGGAGGCCGAGGCGGGTGGATCACGAGGTCAAGAGATCGAGACCATCCTGGTCAACATGGTGAAACCCCGTCTCTACTAAAAATACAAAAAATTAGCTGGGCATGGTGGCGCGTGCCTATAATCCCAGCTACTCAGGAGGCTGAGGCAGGAGAATTGCCTGAACCCAGGAGGCAGAGGTTGCGGTGAGCCGAGATCGCGCCATTGCACTCCAGCCTGGGTAACAAGAGCGAAACTCCGTCTCAAAAAAAAAAAAAAAAAAAAAAAAATGGGGGAGTTGGGGCCCAGAGAGGTAAAATGAAGTACCCAAAGTCACACATTTTAGTGAGTGGCAAAAATGGAATCTCAGGGCAAGGTTCCTGTCACTTGACAGTCCAAGCTCTTCACCCTGTACCTCTTTTGCATCTCTGCAGCCCTCTCTCCCTCTCTTACTCTGAGTATCTATCTTGCATCCAGTTGATAATGCAATTCCAGAGATAGAGGACATAGGACTTCCTTTAAGGAACTCAGAATTGAGTTTGCAGAGACAACCTTCACCTTTATAAGGTGAAGGCAGCCTAGAGTTGCATGTGGTGCGTGGGGCCCCGAGACGCATTTGTAAAGCTTGGGTGCAGTGGTCTCTCTTCCACAGGGAGTCTGAGACCTTGGTCTGCGTACCTTTCTCTAGGGCACTCAGGGCATGAGAAGCTGGTGGTGGTCCCTGCAACCTTGGCCATCCAGTAGATACAGTTCAACAAGTAGGATTGGTTCAGTCTGATACCTGTGGTCCCCTATTTTACATAAGCCCCTTCCCGCATTTCTTCCTTAACCATGTATCCAGTTTTGTGCAAGGCTCTGGATTGAGAATTTACAGTGTTAGGGATCTCTTGTCATCCTCACAACTCTATGCGGTGGACTCTGTTAGATGTTATCTTACAGAGGAAAAACCCCAAGATTAGAGATTCAGGTATCTTTTATGTCACATCTCTGCTTACAACCTTCTCACAATTTCTTGCCTCTCTCAGAATTGATTCCGAAATCCCTGAGTGCTAGAAGAAAGATGTCATATCATCTTGCCCCTGTTTATCTCATTGGGTTCGTTTTCTTACCCTCTGCCCTCAGCTCCCTGGCCTCTCTGCTGCCTAATGCACTGTGTCCAGCCTGCCTTAGGCCTGGGCATTCAACGCTCTGCCTTTCCTTGTTCACCTTCCCCCTTCTCATCTCTTTTCTTCTTCCTTTTAAATTTTCCTTGTGTCAATTTGATGTTGAAGGTTTTTTTGGGCAAAGTGAACACACTCGGCTTACAGAATCACCCTGAGGCTAATTTGTTACAGAAAATTCTGTGTAATGGGACAGTTTTTTGTTTGAGTCAGCTCAAATAAAGCAAACTGTCCAGGGTTGCGGTCAAATGCTGTTTCTTACAGTTCTCAAGGTTTCTAAGGCCAGGCTGTCTAGTTCTCATGTTATTTGGAACTCCTTTGGGCATCGGCCTTTGTATCCAGAATAACCTCATGTTTAATTCAATGTGCATAGTTATAACAAGATCTGATTTGATAACTTGTTCAGAAAGGTTTCTTCTTTTTTTTTAAACTTAAGATTTTGGTAGAGTTGTGAGATTTTCTGGTCTTTGGACTGGTCACTTCTAAGAACTTTTTTTTTTTTTGTGAGTGAGTCTGTTCTTCTCCATACCTTCCTCCTCCTTAGGAGGAGCATTAGGAGGATGGCATTTCACTCCAGGCCCCATAGCCTTACCTCCTGCTGATTTTATTTTGGCTCTGAGGGATCTGGTATTGGCCCAGCTTTACTGTCAGTTGTGTTTCCATCAATGAGGCTGACCTGAAGGGACTGGATTCAGACAGGCAGCAGCACTCTGTTCCCTCTCCATAGAGATTGCCAACTTCTCTGAAGCATTTCCATGTAATTCAGAATTTAATTTCTATTTTGGCTCAAGAGCATCTTGGTACAAATCCTTGGGTGTGGCTGTCTTTTGTCAGAAGCACAAAATGAAAGACCATCTTGCCTGCAAACTGTGGGCAGATCTTTGTGAGAAATAAAGTCACGTTTCATTATTTTGGCTACATGATTAAAAAAATGTCATGACCCAGAATGAATATTGCTTTTCAGGCAGGTGGTTGAACATGTTTCAAGATGACTCCAGTGGCTTCTTAAATGTGTTTACCATGTAAACACCCCAGAGTTGTCTGTGCTATGCCCGGAAGACCTGGATGTCATTCTTTAACCCACCCTGTCTTCCTTTCCCCTCTTTTCCCCTCCCCTCCCCTGTTTATCTGACAGAGTTTTATTCTGTCACCCAAGCTGGAGTGCAGTGATGTCTTCATGGCTCACTGCAGCCTTGACCTCCTGGGCTTAACTGATCTTTCCACCTCAGCCTCCCGAGTATCTGGGACCACAGGTGCATGACACCATGCCTGGCTAATTTTTGTGTTTTTTCCTAGGCTTAAGCGATCCACCCGCCTAAGTCTCCCAAAGTGTTGGGACCACAAGTATGAGCCCCTGCACCTGGTCCTGGTGTCATTCTTGAGTACATCACCTTAAGGCTCCTTCTTATGATTCTACTCTCCTCCTATATACGTCATGCCACCATGACCCCATCACCCTTCTCCGCCTCCCCCTCCGCCTGCATATTGAGCTTTCAGTTGGCAAAGGTTTCACCTCCCAATACCATCACCTTGGGCTTAAGTTTGAAATTAAGAATTTTGGGGGGACACAAGCATAGCAGTATGACATGCCTGATATTATTGTTTCTGTGATCCTAGGACAAAAGGATACATAGATGCTATTGCATAAAATGTTCTATTTCCTAGCTTTTCTGTTGGGAAGTATATAAACATAGTTTTGGTATATAACATAGTTGCTGATGCTAATATTTCCATTGTCAACTAGGAAAAATATTTTTTTTTTCTTTGGAGGAGTCTCATCCTGTTGCCCAGGCTGGAGTGCAGTGGTGCGATCTCGGTTCAACAGCCTCCACCTCCTGGGTTCAAGCGGTTCTTTTGCCTCAGCCTCCCGAGTAGCTGGGACTATAGGTGTCCTCTACCATATCCAGCTAATTTATTTCCCTATTTTTAGTAGAGACGAGGTTTTTCACCATGATGGCCAGGCTGGTCTCAAACTCCTGGCCTTCATCCATTTCGACCTCCCAAGTGCTAGGATTACAAGCATGAGCCACAGCACCCGGCCTCAAGTAGGAAAAGTAATTCTTAGCTCCCAGTTTTGAGCATCAAATGATAATATAAAATCTGTGAAAGTGCTGTCTGTATAAATGGTAAAGTTCTGTTGAAATGTTGGATAAAATAGACAGAAACAATGTAATAATAACTGCATCATACTAGGTTTCTTTCTATGGAATAAATGAGGTCATTTACTAAAAGCTCTATTAATGACTGACTAGGAAATTTTTAAAAATCGCTGCTTAGAAATCAGCAGTTGGATAGAGTCAGTTACTTACAGATGAATATTCTAATCGGGGGTTTCAGGTAAAACTGATGAGAATTGTTTCTTTAGACTGTCAGTCTTTCTGTGCTTCAGTTTCTTGTTTCTAGAATGAAGGGACAATCACTGAAATCTCTTGAAGGTCCCATTTGGTATTCCATTTTCCCTACATTCCAATTTAATTTAATTTAGTTTTTTGAGGCAGGGTCTTGCTCTGTCACCTAGGGCTGGAGTGCAGTGCCACAGTCACAGCTCACTACAGCCTCAACCTCCTGGGCTCAGTTCATCCTCCTGCCTCAGCCTCCCAAGCAGATGGGACCACAGGTACACACCAACATACCAGGCTAATTACAAAAAAATATTTTTTTTAGAGATGGGGTCTTGTCCCATTGCCCAGGCTGGTCTGGAACTCCTGGGCTCAAGCAGCCCTCCCACCTTGGCTTCTCAACATGCTTGGATTACAGGCATGAGCCACCTGGCCCCTTCTACTATTAGAAAGCATAAACCTACTGACTCTCCTTGAGTACTTGATTCTAATAGAAAAAAAATTCATCCTCTGGGCCCTAAAGGATCATGGTTGATGTAGTTTGACAGAATCGGTAGTAGAAAAAGAAGAAAAGAATTGGTAGTAGAAAAGAAGAAAGTTTTGTCGATGTGAAGATTTGTTTATCATTAGTTTTATATTTTAGAATTCAGCTTGGGTTTCACTTCCCATTGATTTGGGGGTTGTAGCTTTGGTAGTCAGGGAAGCAGGGCCTGGAAATCACCAAGGCCTTTTGGAACTGCAGCTTCCAAGCAACATCGCCTACTTGCCTTCCCCTTTGAAGGAGATAAATTGCTCTCTCTCTCTCTCTCTCTCTCTCTCGCTCTCTCTCGGCATTTCTCAGTAAGACTATTTAACTTTAAAGGCCATAGGCATTAAGGATCCAGAGATCTGGGTTTTAGAGCTGAGTGTTCTCGAACGTTTCAGAAGTCAAGCTCGGAGCCAAAGCTCTCCACAGCTGAAATACCTGCTTGCTCTGTTCTGTTCAACCAGTGCAGCAGTGCTTGCTTCTAGGATAACAGAGCTCTTCTCATATATTCCACTGACTGTTGAAATCTCAGTAAGGGAAACACTTTTCAAAATGTCTCATTATGGAAAGGATTGGGCCAAGTAAATATATTTCTTGTTGAAAGTAATGTGCACTTGCACTAAAGGATGGCCTCTCTACTACAGCTAGTGTTTGAAAGACAATAAAAATGTTAGTTCTGGCCGGGTGCAGCGTTGGGCACCTGTAGTTCTAACAACTCAGGAGGCTGGGGCAGGGGATTGCTTGAACACGAGTTCGAGACTGTAGTGCGCAGTGATCACATCTGTGAATGGTCACTTCACTCCAGTCTGGGCAACATAGTGAGACCCAGCCTCTTCAAAAATGAAAAAGGTAAAGAATGACGGTTCCGGATTCAGAATGAATTGGGTCTAGTGTTTGGCTCTTAGGCTCAATAGCTTGTGATCTTCGACAAGTTACTTATTTTGTCTGAACCTCAATTTCCTTATCTGTAAAATGGGAATCATGACTGAGAATGGTTTGCTGATGCAGTAAAATGATATAAGTAGTGCTTGTTCCTGGCCCTGAGTAAGTGCTCACTTAATATTAACCACGGTTATTATTTTTTTCAAAGCTATTTGTGCAGTGTATTGTCATGTATATGGAAAAGGTTTCAGTTCTCTCTCCCCAGAGGTTTAACCACAATTATTTTATTTTCATGACAATTTGTGCGGTCTATTATCATGTACATGGAAAGGGTTTCAGTTCTCTCTCCCCAGAGGTTTTTCTTAGGGCACTTTTGAAGCCATCTGCCTTAGTGAGCTGCGCTAATGTGCTCTTCTGGAAAGGTGAGCAATCTTTGGGCCAGTTTGGATATGAATCTTTTGCAAGTTCAGTCCATATATTCCCAGAAGAATCCAAAGTCATGGACATACAAGTAAAGTACCCAGCCGTGTAAAACCACTACATTTGGATAGGAAGATGCTCTCCTTGAAATTACATTCTACCTTGGAGATCCATCTAGAAAAAAATCTAAAGAGTTGACTGTGGGTCAGGCCCATCAGAGTGAAAGAATGAATTAGAGATATTAAAAAATGTGATTTCTTTTTCTTTCTTTTGAGTAAATTGGTACAGCCATTTGGGGGAGCTATATATATTCAGTAAAGTTGAATATTTCTATGCATTAGAATCAGGTAATTTCATTTGTGACTTAGAGAAATTTTGATACATGTAACCCGGGTGACATGTACAAGAATATTAGTAACAGTAGTTTGTAAGGGGAAAACGGGCTACAATCTCAGAGGCATTCACCAGACAATAGGTGGATTTGATATTGTTTATTTATACCTTGGGAGACCTTGCAACTGCTAAAATGAATGAATAGGACCAGCAGATCAATGTGGATACATTTTTAGCTTTACTTACAAGATTTTGATTCTTAAATATTAAAACATATCTGATACAGAAATAGTAAAATACAAAATCTTATTTTAAATCTAGTAGTGACTATATGGCTATTGGTTCTATTGTTTCTGGGCATTTGCAGCATATCCTACTTTTAGATAGCTGGTAGAAAAGAAGAAAAATACTATCGGATGGGTTATGGGTTGCATTTGGCATTCATTCATTTTTATGTTATACAATGTTGTCTTTTTTAGGAAAATAAACTGGTAATGTATGGAACTGGGTAATTGGGGGAAGGGGTAGTTTTTTCCCACTGTATTCTTTGCTTTTTATCTGTCTATCTATCTATCTATTTATTTATTTTTTTACCATTAGCTCTCTAAGAAAAATCGAATGATGCTTCAGGGCGCTGAGGCTGCCTTTCTGGGTTTATGTCCCAGCTGTCATTCTTACTGGTTCTGAGATAGGAAACAAGAGACTCAACCTCCTCCTGCCCTGTTGCTTCCCCTGTAAAATTGTTCAGTAGAGTAGTGAGGATTGAAGTGGATTATTCCTGTTGATTCCAGTACTGGACAGTGTTTGACACAGAATAAATGTTAGCTGTTTTGTATTGTTATAGTTCGATATGGAAGAGGGAACTGTAAAATGCAGTTCGTTACAGGACCGTGATAACAGCTGCTCAAATCAGACTCTCGGGGCCACAAGAATCCAGAGTGCATCCCAGTGAGCCTGCACCATGTCCTCGATCCCCACCTTGTCTTTGCAGGTTGAGCCCTCCCCAGACAGTATCATTCTCAGATGCTGCCCCTGTTTTCTTTCTCTTTTGTGTCTTGAGACTTTGGGGTGGGAGACTTGAGACTTTAGGATTTGAGCAAATCCTAAAAGCATTTGCTGGATTCCTTCAACCTCCTTTGGGAAGCTCATGCTCTCAAGCTTGACCATGTCTCACCAAGAACGTTCCTCCCCACAATTTATCTAGCCAATGCAAATGTCTTTTCACTGGAGCTGGTAAATTGGGTATTTAAAGGCACCAGGATAATTTCAAATTTGTGACTTCCATGGGGATGGGGTACATTTTAAAGCAGAAAGGTAAATGTCTTTCTTTTCACTGAAATGCCCACCATTCAGTTTTCTTTTCTCCCTTCTTCTTCTTTTTTTTTTTCCCTGCATATAAATACAGATAATCAACCACTTTAAATTTGTAGAACTTGGTCTAGGACAGTCGTTGATTCCTAACGAGGAATGGGTCTCCTTCTCCCCAGAGACATTTGGCAATGTTTGAAGGCAATTTTGATTGTTAGACTTTGGGACAGAGGGACTGCGCTGTTAACATTTAGTGGGAGGAGTCCAGGGATGTTTTAAACATAAAGCACAAGACAGTCCTCTACAAAGAATGACTCAGTCCCCAAAAAACAGAGCTGAGGTTGAGAAGCCATGCCTTAAGTGTAATCAGAGAGATGTACGTCCATACCCGTAGCTGAAGTCCCCAGACTTCTTCACCGTGGCATTGCTCCAGTGTTGAGTAAATCTGACATCACAGAATTTGTCTCATGTAGAGCTGGAGACAAAGCAGGGAAGAAGAGACTCAAACCTGTTAAGTCGCACATATTAGAGGACTCCATCAGTTATATGGAAAGAGCAGGCAGAGAAAGTTGTTTTCTTTAGAAATTCCCCCTCTTCTCTTTCCTCTGCCAGGAGCTCTTATCTAAAGAAAGGAGATTCAGAGTGGATACAGATCTCAGGAAATCTTTTGCTCTAGCTTTTGATCCCTCTTCTCAGTTTCTTCTTCTCTTTTCGGTTTGTAGAAGTTGTCTGTCAAAGCACAGACCTGCTTAGAATATCGAGAGTGTTAAGAGCGGCAGCAGCCTTCTTTTAGACCACATTCTGGTTCCTCAACCAACACTTGAGGAGGTATTTCCTGTTGATACCATTCAAGGAGCTGTTTCAGGAGGGCCCTGGTGCTGCCTGGGGATGGTGTTCTAAACACTTGATTCCATCTGCAAGGCAAAACGTTTTGAGAGAGAGAGGATCCTCTTTTAAAGGAATCATAATGTTTTTAATGTTAATTATACAGGCTACTCGATTAATCAGTTAAGTGCCATCTTTATACATAAGGGAAACTGGGAAGTGTTTCAAAATGAAGAGTACCTAGTGGCTTGAAAGAGATGTTTGCTCTGTATTTATATTTTGGGACTTGGGCTGCTGACGATTCAGACATCTATCAGATGGAGGGCTGTCTGCTTGGAGTCATGCCTCAGCTCTACACACACATGCACACACACACACACACACACACACACATACGACGCACACTTTATAGGCCACTTCATGCCTTTGCCAAGGTCTTTCTGTTCTTTCTTTTAAGAGTGCCATCATTTCTCACAGAGATGTAACTGGAGAACAAAGCTTGCAGAGGCGGTTGGATATATATTCTTTTTACTCGCACCTTCTGCCCGGAATTAAGATGAGGTATAGACTGAATTCCATTTCATTTTTGACCCACTTTGATAAGAACCCAAGGTGAAGGACCCAACTGGGCCTCACTGGTTTCCCCATTGGGGAAACTTTATAACTGAAATCCAGTCTCTACTTTTGAAAATGTTAATTATGATTGACTAAAGGCAGTATTTCTTACCAAAAAAAACCACACATTACAAATAAAGCCTTCAAGATTTGAGTGTTTGTTTAATAGCCCCATGTCAGTCAATGAAAGAAGTGGTTTAAAATTAAAAATACTAATTAGAAGGGACATAACATGACTTCCGTGGTATTCTTAACAAAAATGCATACCTGCGCTCCAGTCCTGGGATGACGTCATGTACCTCCAGATTGAGGGATATTCTCCAGTAAGTGATCTGGACTCTGTTGTCACGATTCCAGGAGACTGAAGAACTTCTTATAGATTGGGAAGGGCTAAGGAGAAATAACAGCTAAATGTAATGTGGGATTCTGGATAAGATGGTGGAACTGAAAAAGGACATTAAGGGAAAAAGCTAGTCCGATTCAAATAAGATGTTTTGTTCAGTTCATGGTGTCATACCAATGTCTAATTCCTGGTTTTGATCATTGTACTGCGGTGTGGGCCGCAGTCAGCATATGGGGAAGCTGGGTGAGGGATATGTGGAAATTGTTTGTACTGTTTTAGCAACTTCTCTATAAATCTAAACTTTGCTCAATACAAACTTATTTTTTAAAAAAGTAATAATTAGTATGCATAACAAAACGAAGTTAAACCATTTCTTTTACCTCCTCATCCAGATAGCAATTTAAATAGCATCTCACATAAATAGTCACAAGTGTGTTAGTTTTATGAGGTACAAAATCAGAAACGTGTTGGTTCTAAATAGTTAATGATAAATTCATCTTTAAAATTGAGAGGATACTTTTTAAAGGTTTTCGTAAGCTTTTTAAAGGTTATTAGTACCTGGCATTTTTAAGAACTCAAGTAATAGACATTGTGAAAATTTAAATAACATAAAGTAGAAATGAGATTATCCTGCTCAATTTCTATCTTGACTCCCCCTCACATTATCACTGGACCACCTCCCAATGTTAAGTTGGGTGTAAAAGTTTCCAGGGTTTTTATTTCACAAAGGAGACTGTTATATGTAACACATATATAACCCATTGGGATCATGTTGTATAAGGCATAAGCCCTTCTACTAATATAACTGGCTTCCTCCTCTTCCCCTACTACCACTTAATAGTAATTCATATTTTTTTCAGTATACATAATTCTACCTGGTATCGTTCAGCTGCCTAAAATATCACATTTTTTGAATTTGTTATAATGTATTTACTTAACATCAGTAGTCTGTAAGAGTGAGGTCATGAAGCATTGAACGTTCTTGTACTTTGCCCTTTTTTTTTTGACATTAAGAAATGCCACTTGTAATTCAGGCTTACATTTTTGTGTTAGGGGGATTTGAGGTCTTTGCCTTGTGTGGTCTTTGCATTCTTTTTTAATTCTTTTGTTTCTAAAGTGTATAAGAATATTTTACATTTTGATTTGCAGAGAAGAAAAATTATATTTTAAACTCTGCAGTTTCTGGCTTTTATTGACATATTTTGGACTCCTTTGGTTATGCAGGGAACACAGAAGCATGCTTTAGCATTTGGAGATTTATTAAGTACGGAGGCCAGGCGTGGTGGCTCACGCCTGTAATCCTAGCACTTTAGGAGGCCGAGGCGGGTGGATCATGAGGGCAGGAGATCGAGACCATCCTGGCTAACATGGTGAAACCCTGTCTCTACCAAAAATACAAAAAATTAGCCGGCCGTGGTGGCAAGAGCCTGTAGTCCCAGCTACTCCGGAGGCCGAGGCAGGAGAATCGCTTGAACCCAGGAGGCAGAGGTTGCAGTGAGCCGAGATCATACCACTGCACTCCAGCCTGGCACCTGGCAACGAAGCAAGACTCTGTCTCAAAAAAAAAACCAACCAAACAAACAAAAAGAACGTGGATGTTCTCCAGCAGTGGGGAGATGTTTGGGAATGTTGGCCTGGCCTGGCCCTCAGAAGTTAATTTAGGGTTTTTAAACTCTGGTGCAAATGCTTAGGTTACCAGCAGGGGGTTAATAAGTAAACCACAGAGAAGCCACGAAGGTGCCCACATGTGGTTGTTGTGTAGTTTATCATTAGACCAGAAAGGAGGGGGGAAACAACTGACCAACCAATTCACAGACATTTATCATAATTGAGTGGTTAATGCAAACATACTAAACAGAATAAATCTCAATAGTTTTTGTGTATGCCTTGGTGGAAAAAGTAGAAACTGCTTACTTACACATCCGAAACGTGCTCATGGGATGTTAACATGTTTGCAAACAGAAACTTATGATGCAGTGAGACTGCAAGAATGAAAATGGTGATGGTAAAAAGGAGAAAGTATAAAATGAATGCTAGTTGGTAAAAGAAAAAAGTCTTCTCTTTGCTTCCAAAGTATTTAAACTCTGAACAAGCTGTGTGTTTTGTGGAATATATTGGGTTAGCGACCTTTCAGAATTAGGAAGAACAATTGTATTTCAGAATATAGAAGGCCAGCATAATTACTCAGAGTACAGTAAATGTCCCTATCATTCTTTGAGTTTAATCTTAACATAATTAGGTCCTTGCACAATAGTGTTTAATTTGAAATGCTGCCAAGGCTCATTAATGAGAAGTACTTCCTGAGATCTCTGTTGTTAAATTTGGGGCTTTTTGTATGCGATTATTTTCACTAGAAGTGTTAGGGGTATCAGAATTGTTCATATTCTGACATTTATCACCCAAACTCACTGAAACACTTAACATTTTCTGTTTTATTGATGGAGCCTTTTTTGAATATTGGGGAATTGGCTATGTCACATGGAAAGAAATTAATTTCGGAAGACTTGACAAGCCTTCTGAGTGATAGGTCCATTTGCCCTGCAGTGCCTTCCCCACACAGTAACGATAGGAAATGTGAGCTGGGAGGATTTAATTCTTTTATCTCTTGCTTTGGGTTCTGTTTGATTATTGATTTCCGAGTCAGGATAAACAATACAAATGCGAACAGCAGGGTTTTTTTCGTTGTTGTTTTTAGTTTGCTTTCTGTTTTGATTGTGACTTGACATCTCCCCAGGTGTTTTTTTGGCTTGTTTTTGTTTTTCATTAAGACAGGTAGGTTATTGCTGTGTCACCCAGGCTGGAGTACAGTGGCATGATCAGGGCTCACTGTAGCCTCAACCTCCCAGGCTCAAACCATCCTCCTGCTTCTGTCTCCCAAGTAGCTGAACTACAGGCGTGTGTACCATGCCTGGCTAATCTTATTTTATTTTTTTATTTTTAGTAGAGCTAAGGTCTCCCTATGTTGCCTCGGCTGGTCTTGAACTCCTGGGCTCAAGCAGTCCTACCTCCTCAGCCTCCCAAAGTGCTTGGGATTACGGGCATAAGCCACTGCGCCTGGCCCCCAGGGGTATAAAACACAATGGGACCGTCCTATATATTCAGAGTAAGAGTACAGACTATTTTAAAATGGTTTGATAGTTTGTTACATGCATCAAGTGTTGTGGTTTAACTAGTAATGCATCTTATTTCACTAACCTATGCATACTAGAATTTCTTGGTCTTAATATATTAACAGGAAGGAAATCTAATGAAGACTATAAAAAAACTGAAAAGTAGTGATTATTAAGAACCAATATAAATTCACCAGGAACAAATCCTGTGACATTAACCCCACTTCCTTTTTGGATAAGTAATGAACCAAAGTTGTAAAAACTCACAAAAGTCCCTGGGCAGTGTGAGCTGTAGGACTATAATGCTATTCACTTTACATGGTGATCAGACACCTTGAGTGTTGATTACTAAGGCAACGAAAACCTAGAGGGACAGATTTCTTGCTATGCTTCTAGACTGTGTTTTTCTCTGCGTCCTTATGATGAGCTTAGACTGCAATATTAGAGCAATTTTATATCTTCTGATATATGAACATGGGAGTCTTTTCCCATTTGTTTAGATCTTCTTTTATTTCCATGGTTTTCTGTAGTTTTCAGTGTATAATTCTTGTATTTTGGGGGCTAAATTTATTTCTGAATATTTTATTCTTTTTGATTTTTTAAAAATGGAATTGTTTACTTTTTTCTTTTTTCTTTTTTTTTTAGATGGAGTCTCACTTTTTCACCAGGCTGGAGTGCAGTGGCTTGACCTCAGCTCACTGTAACCTCCGCCTCATGGGTTCAAGCAATTCTCCTGCTTTAGCCTCCCAAATAGCACTACAGGTATGCACCACAATGCCCAGCTAATTTTTGTATTTTTAGTAGAGATGGGGTTTCACCCTGTTGGCCAGGATGGGCTTGATCTCTTGACCTTGTAATCTGCCTGCCTCAGCCTCCCAAAGGGCTGAGATTACAGGCATGAGCCACCACACCTGGCCAAATTGTTTTCTTAATCTTATTTTTGGATCGCTCATTGATAGTACACAGTGAAACAACTGAATTTTATTCAATCGTGTTATTTAATGACAGAGATATGTTCTGAGAAATGCATTGTTAGGTGATTTCCTCGTTTTATATATCAGAGTAAACTTATACAAACCCAGATGGTACAGCCTACTACATACCTGGGCTAGATGATATCTCCTGTTGCTCCCAGGCTATAAACTGTAAACTTTTACAGCAAGTTACTATACTGAATACCGTAGGCAGTTGTAAGGCACTGGTATTTGTCTATTTAGACACAGCTAAACATAGAAAAGGTACACGCAGTGGCTCATGCCTGTAATCCCAGCACTTTGGGAGGCCAAGGTGGGCGAATCACCTGAGCTCAGGAGTTTGAGACCGGGCTGGCCAACATGGTGAAAACCCATCTCTACTAAAAACACAAAATTAGCTAGGCATGGTAGTGGGCGCCTGTCATTCCAGCTACTCGGGAGGCTGTGGCAGGAGAATCGCTTGAACCTGGGAGGCAGAGGTTGCAGTGAGCCATGATTGCACAAACGTATTCCAGCCTGGGTGACAAGAGTGAAACTCCACTTAAAAAAAAAATCATAATCTTATGCTACAGTGTTGTCTATACAGTTTGTTATTGACCAAAGCATTATTATACAGCACGTGACTGTGTGGTGATTCTGTGTTCTGAAACTTTGGTGAACCAGTTTGTTGGGTCTAATAGTTGTTCTGTGGATTTTAAAGAATTTTCTTTATACAAGAGCCTGTCTTCTGTGAGTAGAGGTGGTTTTTCAATTCTTCCTCTGCAATCTGTATGCCTTTTATTTTTCTTGCCTAATTGCTGTAACTAGAACCTCCAGTGCAGTGTTGCACAGAAGAGTGAGCATGGACATTATTGCTTTTCTAATGTATTTTAGGGTATATATTCTTCTACTATCTGGGTGTATAGATATTTCTTATCATAACTCAGCTCAGTCTGTATATACAATCTTAATATGGTGCTTTTTATAAGCCTTTACATTATAATGAAACAAATCAAAATCCATTTTATAACTGAGGATGAACTGGACCAAGGACTACCTCCACTATAGCCTGTGGTTTTTCACATGAAATACTCACTTCAAAAATGACCTAGTGACGGTTCCTTTGACAGGTCCTTTTCTATGCAGCTTTACTGCATCGTGGCCTGAAACAGCACCACCAGTTTTTGGCTCTATTAATACAGTTGTCAGTACTGGCAAACTAGCAGGGTTTTTTTAATTCATTTATTCATCACATATGTATTGAGTGCTTATCAAATACCAGGCATCATTTATATTCTGGGGAAATAACAGTTAATAAGAAACTTAGTGTCTCATTGCTAGAGGCTGACACATTAAGAAATTGACCAATGTAACATTTTTAGACTATCTCCTCACCACTACCTTTTCTAGATTTTGAAATACCTGTAGCAATGGACCAGCTGTGCGCAATGGCTCTTGCCAGTAATCCCAGCACTTTGGGAGGCCAAGGCAAGTGGATCGCTTGAGCTCTGGAGTATCAGACGAACCTGGGCAACATGGTGAAGCCCCATCTCTACAAAAAATACAAAAATTTATTGGGTGTGGTGGTGTACGCCTGTGGTTCCAGCTTCTTGTTGGGGGCGCTGAGGAAGGAGGATTGCTTGATAAAGTCGAAGCTGCAGTCAGCTGTGTTGTACCACTGCACTTCAGCCTGGGAGACAGAGCAAGACCCTGCCTAAAAAAAAGAAAATAAAAAAAGAAACAGACCTATGGCTAGGTAATGAGGTGTGAAGCCATTTCATGCAAAGAAGAGCTAAAAAGAATGAGAAGGTGATTGGATGTTTAGCCAGAAATCTTGGGATACAGGAGAAGAGGAGACTTGATTGATTTGGTTGTAAATATTTGTCCTATGGACATGGTAACCTGGATTAGCATTCAGAGTGGTGGCCAGTAATGGGGTTGGAGTGATAGAGATTTGGGTCTCTTTATCCCAGGAGGTTTCCAATGAGTGAGTTTCTACTGATCTTTTAGAGAGACCATGCTATTCTGTCTTTTATTGTTTTTCATTTTAATTTTTGTCACAGGCCCTGTTGATCGTCATTCCACTCATTTGTTACCTTCTTGGAATTCTTTTATCATCTGTGGCCCTGTCCTCATCATTTTACAAGGAGGTTTTTCTAGCCGTTTGGGTTGTCCAGAGCAAGTTAGTAATACTGTAAAAGTGATAGAAGCTTCTATGGAGTTGACTAGATTTATTTTAGGTACAGAACACTTTCCTCAAATACATTTACACAGCATCCTTCCTCTCTTCTCCCTCCTGTATATAGAAATGAAGAAAGAATCTTAGCCCAGATACCTATCCTCTTGGCTTTTTTTCATTTTCTTAGATGGCGCCTGATGAGCTCTTCAGAACCATGGGTCACAGTTGGAAAATCACAGACTCTGATATACTTTGGTGACCTGTATTCCTCCATAATAGTGTTTCTCAACCTCAGCCCTGTTGGTTTTCTGGTCCCCCTGACAACCTGCCCAACTCTTTCAGTTCCAGTCGTCGTGTATATAACTACACGCGTGTATAACAGAGCTACTGCTTTTCCTCATGGAGTCCCCTGCTGGGGGTGAGAGTTTGTGGGAAGGGAGTTCTACATTTGATGGACCCCTAGTTAATGCCATTAGAACTGACAGTGTACCCCCTTTTTAAGTTTTAAGAAAGCATATGTCAGATCCTTCATTTTCTGAGAACAAAAGCTGGGAACAACTTTCTGAATGGAAAAATCACTGGGCATTTTGAAATATAGTTAGACAGCATTTGGGTAACTTATAAATGGCGGGTTGGTCATCTGCGTGTGTTGTGTACACAATTCCAGGGACTAGTTGGGAAGTTGTTTCCTCTGAATAGGGACTTGCTTGGCTGGAATTGCTTTCTAAAAGGCTAGATTTGTTAAATAGATTTGTACTCTGTATTTGGGAAGCCAGAATTGTCCCGGAAACTATACTGTTCTGAGCTGACATATTTTGAAATTACGTGAAAGCATTTACTGTGGAGTTGCTCTTAATTAAATCTGATAGATGAGTCATTGATCTTGGAGAGGATGATTTGTCATAAGCTTGTCCTGGTGGCAGTTAGCATGAGGGACTAAGGGCTTTTATTTAAGCCGTGTGCCATCTCACTTATTTGTGTTTTTCTACAAAAGTCCTGCATACTTTCATGAATGTCAAAAGCGATGTCTTAGAATTACATATCTAAATACCTTCACATCATGCTAGTTGGCCTCTTAAATCAGAGTATTCCTCTCTGAAATCGAAGCACTCTGGGTTTACTTCTGCCAGAAGCCCTGTGACTGTGTTGCCACTGCTTGTTCACCTGTATGTCCTTCCCACTGGATTGAGTACTCCAGAGTACATGTTTTTGTTTGTTTCTGTATCATGCGTGCTTCTAAAAAGACTAGACCTACAGGAGGTGTTTGCTGATTAGATGGGTGTCCCAGTCTCTTCTGTTCTTCCTCTAAAATCTCCTTCGGTATTCAGCCTTCATTTTCCATTTCCTCTGCTGCCATCTCAGGCCTCTTCCATCTTGGATAGGGGATTCTAGTGGATGCTTGATGGTTACCCCAGTGCCACTCTTCTCCTTAGCCCACAGAGCTCACTTTGCAGCCCTCAATGCCTGTGTTTGGAACTTCTCATTACAGCTGGTAACACCCACAGGTGGTCACCAACAGCTCAGTACTGTGGCGGTTCACACACGCAGGGTGTTCAAGCCTGGGCCTTCAGGTTGTCTGTCCTTGAGGACTTTTTTCTTTTAACTTTGATTATCATTGCAAAGGTGATATAACCTTGGAGAAGCATAAAATAATGATGAAAAAATCATTTGCTGAACACCATGCACTGTCTTCTGACCAAACCACTCCTCTACTTATGGTCTTATTAATAAATGAGGCCCTTTGTCACCTGTGTACTGGTGAGGCTCCTGATGGTCCTTGTTTCTGTGTGCCCTTCCCTGTGCTTCTCCATCTGGGGAGCTCTAGCCTCCTCCCTGGGGCCTACCAGTGCAAAAGTCCCATCCTCTGGAAATCTTTCCTGGATCGTTCCAGGCAAAATAACTTCTCCTGCTAGGATGTCCTTTAAAAATACCTGTAAAATAAGAGTCCTCATTTAGTAATTCAAAACTCTTCTCATTCCAGAAAAGAAATCAAAATAGCTTACAGGAATATGTAAGAGTCATTAAGAATTCCATGGGGACAAAAAAATAGGTCCTGCGTGTTAGGTTATAAAACAGGGCCAGAAATGAGATTAATATAAAAATACGTGTCATAAAGTTTGAGATACCTTTTATGAGTTGAAATAGTTACCTTGTCATATTCTCTCTTTTTTTTTTGAAAGGCAGGGCAGGGTGGGGCCAGATCTTTCTCTGTCATCCAGGCCGTGGCACAATCACAGCTCAGTGTATGTAGCCTCTACCTCCCAGGTTTAAGCAATCCTCCCACCTCAGCCTCCCAAGTAGTTGAGACTACAGGTATGTGCCAGCATACCTGGCTAATTTTTGGTTTTGTTTTTTTGTAGAGACAGGGTCTTATCATGTGGCTCATGCTGGTCTTGAACTCCTGGCCTCAAGCAATCCTGTGTTGGATTACAGGTGTACGGCATTCTTAGATGTATGCCTGTTGTCTTTGCTTACGAGCTTTTGGTGATTAAAATGGCAGAAGATAATGGAAAATCCATAACGTACTTAGGACATTTACAGTCACCGCCTTCTTCTTGACTCTGCTGAACTGATTTGGGAGTTTTACATTTTTTCTCCTGTGCTGTTTCTTTATCCCCCTTTTGAAACCTATCTGTATGGTTACTAAATTGATAATTATGTTACCGCAATCAAATGCTGTAGGTGGCAGAATACTGATTTAGTAATTGGGTTAAAGTTAGTGTCATTCATTGAATATGAAGGCACATTGGTATACCAGCAAGGTGAAATGAATATTAAGGTTATAAGGTTATCTGAGCATATCATGGGTCAACGCTCAGGGAATTGAGTCTGGTGGGGAAGATAGCAAAAGTTATATAAACAAACAAATGCATTAAATGGTTGGGAATTGTGTCAAGTCATATGGAGGAAAGTTTTGATAGAGTTGATCTGCCTGGAAGTAAGACTGTGGAGTTCTTTTCAAGATTGCACTTAATGTGAATCAAGAAAGGTGGAAAGATGCAAGTTTTTTGCTTGCTGTGGTAGGATTTTGTCCCCGGTGGAGGAACAGTTAACACAGAGACTTCAGGGCTGGCAAAGGTTTGATGTGTCTAGAAAAGTGGAGAATGTCCACGTAACTGGAATCGTATTTTACCTTTCTTTCTTTGGAAAAGTTGAAACTCTCTTTAAAAGCATGAAGTTTATTTATCTTTCAATCATCTCGTCTCTTTGATTTGAAAAACCAGGGGTATCTACGCAAGGCTACATCATGGTTCAGGTTTTCCGCTTGCCACTACTACTAAACTCTAAGGGGAGTCATCTTCGAATTTGATTCCTGACAGATTTAAAATGCCCCTAGCAAAAGAAAACCCCTGGGGAAAAACATGGTTAAAGCTAAGGAAAGTGGGATGCTTCAGGTTTAATCACAGTACCTGTCCTTCTGCCCAGAGCCGCTTACAGATCTGTCCTGCGTGTGCTTTCGATAAATAATCTTGACATGCGGTGTTTGCTTTCATTGTCGGCTGTAGTAAAATGTCATTTATTTCACTCTGCCCATTTGAAAATCATGCTCTCTTATGAAAATACAAGTAGATGAGGTGTAGAGGTGAGGTTTTTGCTGTCTTTTCACTCAATTTGTAAATTTCATAGATCGTATAACAGGGTAAACTGTGACAGTTTGCTCAGCAGCGGATACTGGGCAAAATGTATTCTGAATGCTGGCTGCAGATCTCTTTTCTGCTGTTTGTTTCAAAAAGCCACCTGTGTGGATTTCTTTTTTACTACTGTAAAATATTTGGAAAATATGCTAAAGATTAAAGAGGCAAAAATGATAATCCATACTCCTGCCACCAAGAGCTAGCCACTGTTGGTGTTGATTTTTTAAATTTCTTTTTCTGTATGTAAATATGCGCACTAATTCACATGAGGACTCCTGTGTGTGCAGCCTTGCTATCTTGCTCGTTGTTATCCTCTCACATGTAACCCCAATATGTCTACACCAATTGCAGTAAAGGCCGGGTGTTAAAAATCAAACTATCCATTTTATCAGTGGTAATGCTATGTTGGACAACACAATTTAGATCCACCAATACAGTGGAGCATTTATAGAACTTAACTTTCCTTTCCTTTCCTTTTCCTTTTGTTTTTTATTTTCTTTTTTTCCCTTCCCTTCCCTTCCCTTCCCTTCCCTTCCCTTCCCTTCCCTCCCCTCCCCTCCCCTTCCCTTTTTTCTTCTCTCTCCCTCCCTTCTTTCTCTCTCTTTCCTTCCTTCCTTTCTCCCTCCCTCCCTCCTTCCTTCCTCCCTCCCTCCTTCCTTCCCCCCTCTTTCCTTCTTCCTTCCTTCGTTCCTTCCTTCCTTTTTTGCCTTTCTTTTTCTCATTCTCCCTCCCTTCCCCTCCCCTCCCCTTTTCTTTCTTTTCACAGGGTGTTGCTCTGTCACCCAGACTGCAGTGCAGTGGCACTCTCATAGCTTCCTAGGGCCTTGAACTCCTGGACTCAACTGATGTTCCACTTTAGCCTGAATAGCTGGGACTATAGGCCTGTGTCACCACATCTTTTCACCACTTTTTTTGCTGAGTCAATTTATACAGAGCTGGGGAATGTAGGGTAGATTCTTACTGAGCCAACTACATTGATAGTCATTTTCTCACACTTACGGTGCCTTCAGAGTGGACCACAGGTCGATGGAAAACACATGCACACACAGGAAGAGAGGGAAACCTTCAACACTGACCCAGGACAACTTGAGCCCCAGCCTACAGTGACATGTCATGTACTACTTGGAGAAAGAGAGAGGAGAACCTATCGTGGAAAAGTTATCCCACAATTTAGAGAACTTGGAAGATAACTTCACTATTCCTGCTAGATCGTTTCTTCCCATTTCAAATCAGAAGAACCATCTTCCCTCTGAGGAAGAAAAGTGGGTAAGTGGATTCAGATGGAGAAATTATAACCTTCCTCTTACAGGAGATGGAGGATAAAACCATTACTTTTTATGGCTACTTGAGGAGACACACAAAAAAGAAATCTTTGCATTGAGTTTTCAAGTCTCAATGACTACCTAGTACGTCATTTACTTATCTATACTTGTATATGCCTTTTTATGTAGAGAGTATTTCTGTTTTATTGAATATTTTGGTTTGAGATCATGAGGAAATCGTTAGCAGCAATCAGTGACGAGGAGTCAGTAGGATAATGTTCAAGCATATTGATGTCTGATGTTGGATGGTCTGCAACTTGTCCTGTATGCCTCCCCTGCCCTTCCCCTTGCCACCTCCATTGCTGTTAGGATCTGCAGAAGTCAAAGGTGAAAAGGTAGAAAGCTTGAATCAGGAAGATGGGGAGTTGACAGGTAGGGCTGTTTGACGCGAGGCATGTTGCTGGGTATATACTTCCTAGCTTGTCATGGCTCCCAAACTATTTTGAACTACCCTAACTAGCCTTTCCATTTTCTGTTTCTTTTCAAATTCATGTTTTATAGATAATCTTCTTTCAAACAGAAGCGTTTTATTTTGTGCTTAATTGGGTGTAAACAATTGATTACATGCTTGCTTCATAGACTCTGTGTATCCTGAAATTTTTCTGCTGTTGGAGAATTGATCAGAAGAGGACTGGGCTTTTTTTTTTTAAGTGAAGCTTTGATTAGGGACAAAGTCAAACAGTGCACAGTGTTCATGGACAATCGAGCAAACCAGCAAAGCATCTTGTGTGTGCCACTAATAAGAGGAAATACCTCTTATTTTTCTGATTGTTTTCTACTTAAGCATTTTCTCTGAAAACTATTTTGAAAGTATAAATAACCATAGCCTCTTGTTTTATTTTTAATGCCATCATTGAACATTCATTTCAGCCTAATAAGACAATTTCAACCTTTGGCGAGGAGAAGAAGGAAAGTTGAAAAAAAAATTTACAGGACAATGCTCTGTTGTGATTTCTGTACCCCTGGCAATCATTTCTGTGCCCTAACAAAGAGCCATTAAGCCAGTTTTAACCAGAACTCTAGACATAGTGAAAAACTTTGCATGCTAAGTGTAAAGAGTCCAGCAGAACTTTGAAGATTTTCTCACTTAGAGATTTCCCAGTGCACTGTTTACAAACATGTCTCATCTTGAAGTGTATTCAGATTTCTTTAGGCTAGGAAACAAAACAAAAAACAAACCAAATAAACACACACACACAAAACAAAAAACAAACCAAATACACACACAAAAAAAAAACCAAAAAACCAAATACACACACACACAAAAAACCAAAAAAACAAATACACACACACAAAACAAAAAACAAACCAAATACACACACACACAAAACAAAAAAGAAACCAAATACACACACACACACAAAACCAAATACACACACACACAAAACCAAATACACACACACACACAAAACAAAAAACAAACCAAATACACACACACACAAAACAAAAAACAAACCAAATACACACACACTCACACACACAAAACCAAATACACACACACACAAAACAAAAAACAAACCAAATACACATACACACAAAACCAAATACACACACACACAAAACAAACCAAATACACACACTCACACACACACACAAAACCAAATACACACACACAAAACAAAAAAACCAAATACAGACACACAAACCAAATACACACACACACACACACACACACACCAGAAAGGAAGTTCCTTTACTGATTCATGAAATTCCGGGAACTTTTTATGTGAGCTGCTGGCCGCTGTTTAACCTTCTGATTGCTGTGTGGTAGTTTTGGACAGTAATCACATTATGTGGTTTGACTACTGTTGTTTTACAAATTCTATGCCATGTATTACCAGACTTGATTATGGATGATGGCTTTCAGTAAGTTTAAAAAAAAAAAGGTTGATGGTTAAGTCATCCATATTTATTTAGGGCAAAAATGAAGACCTCAGAGTAATCTTTGCATATATTCTTTACTCTTAAACAAAAATTAATACACCACCCATCTATATTGCTGAGATCACATTCCTGGAAATGCAAAGATATTAGAGGAACATTACTTAAAATCTAATTTTTCATAGGCACAACATTATACATTCAATCAGAGAGTTCTGGAGAATACCCAAATGGATTAAAGTAAGATGAAGTTAAAAAACAAAACAAAACAAAAAACAAGAAACAACAAAAAAAATCAGCTGAAAAAGTCAAAGATAGGGAAGGCACTAAAACAGATATTATGTGATGGTGAATTATTCATGCCTTTCTCTACACTGTGAAGAGGTTTTAGAGTACCTCTGAATCATTTTATAATTTCAGACTTAGAGAAAAGTTGAAAGAATAGCACAAAAACCATCTGTATACTTTTGGTCTAGATTAACTAATTTTTTTGTTTTTTAGACAGGGTGTTGCTCTGTCACCCAGGCTGGAGTACAATGGCACCATCTCTGCTCACTGCAATCTCCACCTCCCAGGTTCAAACAATTCTCCTGCCTCAACCTCCTGAGTAGCCGGGATTTCAGGCGTGTGCTACCACGACTACCTAATTTTTGTATTTTTAGTAAAGATGGGGTTTCACTATTTTGGTCAGGCTGGTCTCGAATTCCTGAATTGTGATCTGCCTGCCCCAGCCTCCCAAAGTGCTGGGATTATAGGTGTGAGCCACCACGCCTATAATTTTTCAATTTTTCTCTCTCTGTGTATGTATATGTGTCTCTCTGTGTGTGTGTGTGTGTGTATTTATTAGTGAAGTTTTAGACATATTATGGCCCTTTACTTTTATTTTTCTCTTTCTATTCTAGGAAAAAGAGTATTTTCTTACATAACAAAAGTGTAATTATCTAAATTGGAAAGTTCAGTGTTGGTAGGATTTTATTCTTTCAATCCTTATACTAAGTTTCAATCCTAGCCTTTGCCCCTGTGTTCCCATGATGTCCTTTATAGGAGGTTTCTCCCCAAGCCAGGATCATACATTGCATTTTGTGGTCATATCCTTTTAGTCTCGCTTAATCTGGAACCGTTCCTGAGTCTGACTTTGGATCTTACGAAATTGACATTTTGAAGAGTATATGGCAGTTATTTTGCAGAATGTCCCTCAAATTAGGTTTCCCTGATACGTCTTTGTGATTTGATTTGGGTCATGCAGAAATCATTATAGGTGATGTCGTGTTTCTCTCAGTGCATATCAGGAGGCAGTGGATGCCAGTTTGTAAAATTTCTCAACTGTAAAGGTGTATTTTCCCAAGTTAAAATGATTTGTAAGATGATATTTTGAATCCATGTGAATATCCTATTTTTCCTCAAACCTTTAAACATTAACTTGAACATCCTTTGATAATTGTTGCTATTACTGTGATGGTTGCCAAGTAGTGGTTTTCTAACTCTATGATTTCTATATATTTATTTCTTTACCTTTGTTGTCATTCTACTGGAAGGAAGCACTTTATTTCCTCCCAATTATTTATTTATTTATTCGTTGACTTTCATCATTAGGGCTCGTGTATTCTTGCCTTACTCAGTGGGTTATAATCTATTACTATTGTTATTTTGCTGTTCAAATTGATTGTCCCAGATTCGGCGAGTGAGCTCTCTTCAGGCTGATCCTTGTGTTATATATCCATGACTCTAACTTGTGCATGTCTAATTTGATTAGGAAAGTTAAATTTTAACATGATAATGACAGGTTTATATACTCTGTGATGTGAAAACTTAACCGTTAAAGTGTTGCCATGTTCTCTCTGTCAGTATTTTTATGTTACCCATATGAAAAGCTGTTATTACTTCTGGTTTGCATGCTTGAGTTGTTAGCTGGTTTGAACGTTATAGTCTACTTAAAGCTAATTTATATTGTCTTAAAATGGAATCTTCCTATAGGTAGATGGTTTTTAAGGAGGGATGGCATCACGCTCTACCCCAGACATCAATCATGCCTTCTTCAACTATTTCCGTAATAAACTGCAGATATGATTTAGTGTGTATTTTCTTCTTGTTATTTTAATATTTAGCTTATTTCCCTTGTCAGTTCTGCAGAAGGTGAATATTCATAATCTAGATTTAATTAACAACACCGATTTATAATACAGACTATACCTGCAAACAAGAATGTCAGAGAAACGGATGATGCGGGGTGATTCTCTCTGAAACACATGGAATTATTTTAGCAAGTATTCTGTTAAGGGGCCGCCAAATCATGAGATTTTTGCACATAACTATTCTCATACTTTTTGTACGAAGATATTTTAAGTTTTTCCCACTTAAGCTTTTCTGCAGGGTATATGGGGACAGCTGTTGCATTCTTTTTAGTAACAGAGTGTGATTCATTTTGCAGTATGAAGGTCAGATTTGAAATTCAATTATTATCCTTAAGGTATTTATTAGATGAAAAAATCATCCATAGCTTGGTATTTTAGGTTAACCGAATGACCAGATTTAACTAAGGGAACAATTTAGCAAAGGATGTTGTCATTCATTCTTTGATTCTCCTTGTCTCCCTTTTCTGTGAATGACTTAGTCTGTTTGATTAACCAGGCATAGCATTTTACTGTGCAAAGCAATGGGCAGTAGAAGTATTTATGGGCTCGGGGTGGGGCGGAGGGGGCGTGGTGGAGGGGGCGTGGTTTTTGATTTTCAGGGTCAGGTTTTGTCAATTTTCCTTTCAGGTCCTAACTTAATAACTCTATAGTCTTTGAGCAAACATGCCTGAAGCTTTGCCAACAACAAAATAACAAACATTCCTTGAAGCAGCTATTTTTATATTGATGTTAATATTTTTAACAGCCATTTTACTACCTTCTATCCATTTTTTTTCTAAACATGAAGTGATTTGAAATTATTTCCACCTCCAACTGCTGCATTTGAGAAAGAGTTTTCAGTATAAAAATTGACTTTTAAAAAAGGTCTAAACCCAAGCTGAGCCCTACACCAGCCCTCAGTTTTGAAAATCATCTTCTTGTCCTTTGAGAGCACGAGTCCTTTCCATCTGCGATTCAGTTTTTGAAAGGAGACATTGCTTATATAAGTGTGAGAGAATGCGAAGCATTCTACAAATAGTGTTTTAATTGTTACTTTACATCCGTATGAAAAGATGGCTTTGTTTTTTAATTAGTAAGTACTTTTGCCAACTTTGATGAGTTTAATATTACATTTGATTCTTGAAAATTTTATGTTTTTACGAATAGCAACTTTTTTTTCAGAGGTCTATGTTTAAAAATTGTTAAACTTACTCTCAGTGACCTTTCTCTTGCTCCATCCCACCCTGCATTTGATCCCAGCTGGCTTTGCTGTATCCCTCGAAAGACCAATTTTCTGAATCCCCTGGAAGACGATGTGGAGATTTGCTATGTGCAAACCATGTAATTTTAGTCTGTTCATGGAAACATAATTTAAAAGACTTATTTTATTCATAGCCATTTTTTGGTGAATGAACCTGACAATCACCTAATGATGGTTAATGAAGACAGAATTCAAAGAATGAACTTTAAGATCAAGAATATTCTTGCAGATGGTAACCCTCTGGAAAGCGCATAAGGTTACTAAGGGCAGTGGAGATCATCAGAGGCTACTTCTAGACTAGAAAAGGCATTTTAATTTAAAGAGAGGCAAAGTGTTTTGTAAGCCATTATACACAAAGCACTTCCTGAAATATTTTGATCCTCTATCATGGGGAGACTCAGTTTCTTAACTTTAATGAAGATAGTCTGTATAAGATGTTCACCACTTATGTGTTGTTCCTTATGGAAATTAGTGTTTTGTGAATAGTTTTTATGTGATTTCACCATTTTTTTTCTTCAGTAAATTAATAGAAACTGATACTCATTTTCAGTGTAAATACATTTAGCTAATCTTTAGAATAATTTTATAGCTGCCTTTTTGAAAATAGTGCAAATTTACTAACTGCTGATAGCGTGCGAGGCACTGGAGTATTTTAAAGAAAGTTTTCATTCAATCTTCATTATGCCTCTGTGAAGCAGTTAATATTGTTATCTCCATTTTACAGATGGGACAGCATGTATCAGAGAGAGGTGTCATAGAACACTGTCCAATCCATTCAACTAGTTGAAGTAGTAGAAACCAGGTTTCCAGCCCATACCATGTGATTTTTTTTTTTTTCTTCTTTTTTTCTTTTGAGACAGAGACTTGCTCTGTTGCCCAGGCTGGAGCACAGTAGTGCGATCATGGCTCACTGTAGCCTCAGTGTCCTGAGCTTAAGTGATTTTCCTGTTTCAGTGTCCTGTATAGCTGGGAGCAGAGGTGTATACCACCATGCCCAGCTAACCTTTTGATATTTTTTAGGGTTAGGGTCTCACTTTCTTGCCCAGGTTCATCTTGAACTCCTTGGCTCAAGTGATCCTCCCGCCTCGGCCTCCCAAAGTGCTGGAATTACAGGCATGAGCCAGCATGTGTTTTCAGTGCTGAAATAGGCACCTAGGCCAGGTGAGGTGGCTCAGGCCTGTAATCCCCTCACTTTGGGAGGCCGAGGCGGGCGGATCACCTGAGGTCGGGAGTTCGAGACCAGCCTGACCAACATGGAGAAACCGTGTCTCTACTAAAAATACAAAATCAGCCGGGCATGGTGGCTCATACCTGTAATCCCAGCTACTTGGGAGGCTGAGACAGGAGAATCACTTGAACCCAGGAGGTGGAGGTTGCAGTGAGCCGAGATTGCGCCACTATACTCTAGCCTGGCAACAAGAGCGAAACTCCATCTCAAAAAAAAAAAAAGGCACTTGGGTCCCTCTAATTGATTATTGATATGTACGTGTATTAATGACTGAGATAAAAATTGGGGCTCACTTTGTTCAGTTTTTAATAAGACCATCTTAAGGGTTTAGGCTGGTTAATAACTAAAGAGTAGATGTAATACAGCATAAGAATCAAACTTGATTCAAAACCTTCATTCCCAGTTTCTAATGCAGGGATGTAACGGATGTTCTTACATTTAGACTGTTATCTTGATAGGTGGCACGTCATTATCGTCGACTGCTGATGAGGTGCAGATGAGTGCTGCTGGGAGCCATGTGTGATAGTGGAGGAAGTTCTAATTGGAGTGCTCTGAGTACAGAATATTTAGGAACTTATCAGTGTTTTAGGAGGTAGCATATTTTGGGAAAGCGAGTGTGTCTGCAAGCTGCTGAAAGGTGTCCTGGTAGACTTGTTGAAGAGTTATCAACTGCAGGATGCAGGTTGGTGAAATCCCTTTGCTGATAAGTATAGGAATAGCCACTATTAAATGAGCACCAGGTATTGTTCAAATAACTTAATTCTCATAAGAACCCCATAAAGTGGTCAACGTTAATATCTCTTTTTAGCATTTTGGGCAAAGTAGAACTGGAGTGAGTGATTATTGATTGTAGGTAGAAGAGCCCATAATCTAGCATAAGTGTCTATATTCTTAACCACTATGGCTTAGCTGCCTCTGCAGTTTTGATGGTTCATTCAAAAATCCGCTTGAGAACTGACAGGTTTTCCTTCATCTAACAAGGTGCGTTTTGGAGTCTTTAGGTAGAAACATTTTCTTCTAAACCATGACTTTATTAAGGACAGGAGCTATGTCTATGTCTTCACCATTTTATCATCAGGACTTCAGTGGTATATAATAAATATTTGTTGATTGGATTTAGATTCTTGAGCTGGGGCATCTAGCTGGTATGGTTAGGGGACTTTTAAGAAAAACATTTTGTTTATGCAAACAGCTCTTAAAGGATGTGTCTTTCAAACATTTCTTTAGTGTTGGTCAGGTCATTTACTGCTGGGATAATAGAAGTGGTGGTTTAACTTTGTTAAAGTTAACTGTTACACGAGAGTATTTGGGACTGATAGAGAAGCTGGTGGGGGGCGGGGGGGCGGTTATTTGCAGAGAAACCAGCTGGCACTAAGTTTGCAGGCTAATGAGAAATGGCCACGGCTGTAATCCCAGCACTGTGAGAGGCTGAGATGGGCGGATCAGTTGAGGTCAGGAGTTCAAGACTAGCCTGGCCAGCTAAAAATAAAAAACTCAGCTGGGCGTAGTTGTGTGCACCTGTAATCCTAGCTACTCGGGAGATTGAGGCAAAAGAATTGCTTGAACCTGGAAGGTGGAGGTCGCAGTGAGCTAACATCGTGCCACTACACTCCAGCCCGGATGGCAGAGCAAGACTCCGTCTCAAAAAAGAAAAAAAAAAAGAAATGGTTAGCTTTTATCTGATACTGGAGGAGTGGAAACTATTTAAAAGAGTAACCAGGCCGAGCACAGTGGCTTGCGCCTGTAATCCCAGAACTTTGGGAGGCCAAGGCGGGCGGATCACAAGGTCAAGAGATTGAGACCATCCTGGCCAACATGGTGAAACCTGTCTCTACTAAAAAATACAAAAGTTAGCTGGGCATGGTGGTGTGTACCTGTAGTCCCAGCTACTCGGGAGACTGAGGCAGGAGAATCACGTGAACCCAGTAGGCGGAGGTTGCAGTGAGCCAAGATGGCGCCATTGCACTCCAGCTTGGCGACAGAGCGAGACTCTGTCTCAAAAAAAAGAGTAACCAAATTTAATCTGAAAAAGATAGTTTGTTGGCAGCTGAGAAATAAAAAGACTGGAGTAAGAATGGCAAAGAGTTCATTAGTAATAACAAAACATTTATTTTTGGGATCTCCATGCTGTGGTGTTTGACAGTCATCTCTTATTTTCATTTTTCTAACAGCTTTTAGGGTTAGGAAAGGTCATCAATCCCCTTTTAGAGATAATAGAGACTTACTAAAGGTAATTGCCTAACTTAATGTCACCCAGATACTAAGTGTCAAAACTGGGATTTCAACTTGGGCTTTCTGACTCCAGAATTGAGGCTCTGAAAACATGGTCACAAAGGAAACCTTTTTCGTTGGGATGAATCAGATTTGAGAAGATCAAGGAAGTAACAGTTACCTTTGCCCTTGGAGATCAGATCCACTTAGTAGGTTTAAGTTATTAACCTTGATCTCATATATATATATTTTAATTGTGTGTTAGTGATCCTCGTGTTAAACCCAATGCAAGTATCCCTCTCTGTCCAGAGTTTCAACCTCAGCAGTATTGACATTTGGAGCCTTACAAGTCTTTGTAGTAGGGGGCTATCCTGTGCATTGTGGAATGGTTAGCAGTATCCCTGGGCCCTCTACCCGCATAGCTGTGACAACCACAATGTCTCCAGATGAACATTGCTAAATGCCCCCTAGGGGCAGAACGGACCTCTGATGAGCATCACTCTTCTAGCGAAGAAGATAGCACTAAATTATAAACAGGTAAGTTTATAATTGACTGAAACCCGTGTGTATGAGTCACTTGATAACTTGTCATAGTGGTTTTTTGCAAGCATTACTCAGACTTAGTTGGTCTGGGTAGGAGCCAAGGGATCTGGAAAGTGATTGATGCAGGGTGGTTCTTGAACCATACTTTAAGGGGAAGTAGCCACAAGGAGCTGAACCTCACACGCTTTCATATAAGCTTCCTGCTTAGCAACAGCATAGAGTACCTTCATGGTTATTAAAATGCGTTTCTCCTCGTCCTTTTTTCTTAGATCTGCTGGCCTATCTATCTTGCTAGTGATTAAGTTTACAGTTTAGCTAATGATTTGCTGCAGGTTTCCCAGCTTGTAAAATCGCATGCCATGCATATAAATGTACAGGATTTTGACCTTATAAACTGAGGAGCAATTATCCACATGTCTTAAGACAGAGGAGGCCACCTTTTGACTTTGAAAATATCGCCAAGATGGCATTGGAATTTTATTTTAGAAAGTCAAGTTATGTGTTTCGAAATATGTTTGTTGGGCTTCTTGGTAGCAGTTTAAGACAAAGTCTTATTGTGAGTGGGGGCTGACACGATGATTAAAAAATGAAGTTTCCTTTTAGTGATGTGATGTCTTCTGTTGCTGCAGATAAGAGTTGATTTTCTTTAAAAATTTGAAAGTGATGCCATTTATATTTCAGGATTCTCACCATTGAATTTCTGTTTTCTGGTTATCAACCTGCACTTTTTCAATTTAAATTTTTATTGAGATTATAGATTCACATACAGTTGTGAAAAATAATACAGAGAGATTGCTTATATACTTTGCCTAGTTTTCTCAACGGTAGCATTCAGGTGAAACTAGGGTGTATCACAGGATACTGATATGGACACAGTCCACTGATCTTTTTCAGATTTCCCGATTTTAATTTATACTTATTATGTGTGTTATGTAGGTGCGTGCACGTGTGTATAAATTCTATATAATTTTATCACTTGCGTAGGTTCATGTATTCACTATTCCAGTCAAGATACTGAACAGTTCTAGCACCATAAGCATCCCTCATGTTTCCCTTTTATAACCACACCCACCTCCTCCTCCTCCCATTTCTAACTCCTAGAAACCTTTAATCTGTCTCCGTTTGTAAAGCTTTTGTCACTTCAAAAATTATATGTAAATGGAATCATACACTATATCATCTTTGGAGATTGGTTTTCTTTCACTCAGAATAATTCCTGGAAATTCATCCATGTTGTGTGATGAGTAGTATTCCAAGGTGTAGATGTACCATAGTTTAACTTTTTACTCGTTGAAGGATATCTGGACTGATTCCAGTTTTTGGCTATTACAGGTAAAGCTCCTGGGAACAGGACCTTTTTCTATGAACCTACATTTCTATTTCTCTGGGATTAATATCCAAGAGTGCAGTTGCTGGGTTGTCTGGTAGTTATGTGTGAAATTGGCAAATGGTTTTTGGAGCGGCTGTACGATTTTACATTCCTGCAGCAACCTATCTCTGCAGCATTGCCAATTTTTGATATTACCATTTGATATTGATACCAATTTTTGCTTCTTTTACCTTTGCCTTTTGGCTCATCAATGTAGTGACATCCCATTGTAGTTTGAATCTGCATTTACCTGATGGGTAATTATGTTGAACAACTTTTCACGTGCTTATTTGCCATCTGTATATCCTCTTTGGTGAACTATTCATGTCTTCTGCCAATTCTCTTTTCTGATTGTATTTTTTTCCTTCTTACTATTACAATTTGAGAGTGCTTTATATATTCTTAATACTAGTCCTTTGTTGGATTTGTGGTGTGCAAGTATTTTTCCCAGTCTGTAACTTGTGTTTATCCTCTGTGATATTGTCTGTATGAGCTTTCTCAGGGGAAAAGATTTTAGTTTTTATTAGGCTCAATGTATGAAATTTTCCTTTTATGGATCATGCTCTGAGAGTTCACATCTAAGGACTCTTTGCTTAGCCCTACATCCCAAAGAGTCTCTCATATGTTTTTCTCAAAGTTTTATAGTTTTACAATTGAAATTTAAATAGATAATCCATTTAGAGTTAATTTTTATATGAGGTGTAAGGTTTAGGCTGATGTTCTCTTATTTTGCCTAAGGTTTTCTAGTTACTTCATCACCATCTGTTGAAAAGGGTGTTCTTCCATTATTTAAAAATTTTAAAAATGGGTATATTTGTGTGAGTCTATTTCTAGGTTCTTGCTTCTGTTCCATTGATTTATATGCCTGTCTCTCCACCAGTATCACACTGTCTTGATTACGATAGCTATATAGTAAGTCAGTATTGGGTAGATTCTTTTCTCTTGATTCTTCTGTCAAGATTTTTGTAGCCATTCTAGAGCCTGTGCTATTCTATATGTTTTATAATCTTGTTAATGTCTACAAAAACTTTCCTGGGATTTTAATAGGAATTACATTAATGGCATAGAACAGTTTGGGGAGAACTGGCATTTTTATTACTTTGAGTCATACAGTCTGGGAACACAGTGTATCTCTCCATTTATTTAGGTCTTTGATTTCTTTTGACATCACATTGTAATTTTTAGCACATAGATACTGTACATGTTTTGTTTATACGTACATATTTTCTCTAGAGTACAGTTATAAATGATATTTTTATTCCGTTTGTTCCTTTTTTAGTGTATAGAAATGTGATTGATTTTTGAGGTTGATCTTTTATTCTGTAACCCTACTGAACTCACTAGTTTTAGGAGGTTTTTTTTAATGGATTTCTTGGAATTTTCCATATAGACAAGCATGTCATCTGCAAACAGAGATAGTTTTATTTCTTCTTTTTTCCTTCTGTATGCCTTTACTTCTTTTCCTGCCTTATTTTAGTGGCTAGAACTTTCAGTGCTGTGTTGAATAAGAGTGGTGATGGCACACATTCTTGCCTTGTTCCCAGTCTTAGAAAGAACACATTTGGTCTTTCATCGATAATTATGCTAGCTATACTTATGCTACAAATCCTTCTGTAGGTGTGCCTTATGATTCTTAGGTAATTCCTCTCTGTTTCTAAGTTGCTGAGAGTTTTTGTCAAGAATGAATGTTGGGGCCAGGCGCGGTGGCTCACGCCTATAATCCCAGCACCTTGGGAGGCCGAGGCAGGTGGATGACGAGCAAGAGATCAAGACCATCCTAGTCAACATGGTGTAACCCCGTCTCTACTAAAAATACAAAAATTAACTGGGCATGGTGGCACAGCCTGTAGTCCCAGCTACTCGGGAGGCTGAAGCAGGAGAATTGCTTGAACCCAGGAGGCGGAGGTTGTGGTAAGCTGAGATCGCGCCATTGCACTCCAGCCTGGGCAAGGAGAGCGAAACTCCATCTCAAAAAAAAAAAAAAAGAATGAATGTTGGATTTTGTCAAATGCTTTTTCTGTGTCAATTGATATGATCATAATGATATTTTTTATTTCCCTTGTTAATATGGAGGATTATATGGTCTACATTGTTTTAAAATAGAGGCAAGGTCTCACTATATTGCCCAGGCTGGTCTCGAACTCTGGGGCTCAATAAATCCTTCCTGCTTAGCCTTCCAAAGTGCTGGGATTACAGGTGTGAGCTACCACGCCTGGCTGTATGCATCTTTTTAAACATTGCACAGAGGTGCTCTGGCCTCACTGTTTGCCATTATGCTGCTGCTTTTTTCTTTGCTTTCCTCTTGTTCTGCCTTTATCGTTGTTTCTTTTATTGTATCTCTAGAGGTTATGCTTTATAGACAATTCAGGCAAGGAAAGTTGAAGCAGGTTCTGTTAGATGATATATCAGAATCATCTGAGCTCATATTTAAACCTAGCTTTTCTGGCTTGGTGGTTGAAATAGGCATGATAGGTTACATTGCATTGTTTTCCTCAGGCATTACCTCTTTTCATTGTATGATTTTGGAATGGAGTTTCTTTTCTTTTTTTTGAGGCAGAGTCTTGCTCTGTCTCCAGGTGCCTAGCTGGAGTACAGTGGCGCGATCTCGGCTCACTGCAACCTCCGCCTCCTGGGTTCAAGCAATTCTCCTGCCTCAGCCTCCCGAGTAGCTGGGACTACAGGCATGTGCCACCACACCCAGCTAATTTTTGTGTTTTTTTAGTAGAGACGGGGTTTCACCATGATGGCCAGGATGGTCTCGATCTCTTGCCCTCATGATCCGCACGCCTTGGCCTTCCAAAGTGCTGGGATTACAGGCGTGAGCCACTGCGCCCGGCCCCTCTCTTTTCTTATTGACTAAGACAAAGGTCTTTAAATGGAAAGAATCTTCTTTTGATAGTCTACTTGCTATTGAAGTGAATAAATAAGAACAAAGAGCCAAAAGAGGAATTCAAAAAGAAACAAAATGATTCTGTTGACTCTGGGGTAAGATTAATCTGACTTGAACCTTGGTTCTGGGAATAAGTAATATTGTGTCCCTGGACAACTTGCTCAAACCCTTGTTATTAATTCGTCTGTTTGTTTGGAGACAGGGTTTTGCTTTGTCGCCCAGGCTGGAGTGTGGTGGTACCATCATGGCTCACTGCAGCCTTGACTTCTTAGGCTCAAGCGATTCTCCCAGCTGAGCCTCCCAAGTCGCTGGGACTATAGGCACATTCCACCATGCCTGGCTAACTTTTACTTTATTTTTTGTAGAGACGTAGTCTCACACTGTTACTCAGGCTGTAAATTTTTTAAATTTGTGAAATACGCACATCTCTCTGGGTGGATTAAATGAAATAATACAAGTCAGCTACTCTGCCCAGTGCCTAGGTTCCTTGTGTGTTCTCCATAAATGGTGGTTAGTTCTGAAAATGGTGTGTTAGTTACATGTGGACTGGGTGAATAATTCTGACAGGGAAGAAGAATCAAAAATAAGAGGTGGTTTTGGAATGGATGCTGAGACAGAATTGCTAATATTTTTAGGTAAAAGGAACCTAAGGGAAATCTTTTCAGGAAAAAGGCCAAAATGCCTCAAACAGTTGTGTTTGAGAGTGAACATGGTGAAAACTTGTGAATTGAAAGTGGTTTCATATGGCCATTTAAAAGGCCCTTTCAAGAGAGAGAGCTGTCAGTTTCTGCTTTGGTGTCATTTCAGTCTTGCTTGAACATTGCTGTCTGTTGTAGTGCTGCCTATGGAAAAAACGGTGAACTAGTATCTTCCAGAAAACTAACCAGTAACAGGTCCGAAACTACACTTCCCCAGAGATACATCGGGGAATCCTGCTACTGGATTTTCAGAACCTGTTTGTGGATTCTAATTCAGTAGATTTGGGGGCAGGGTGACAGACATCCGTATATAATTTGAAACAGAGATCCTAGGAAATTCTGAAACGGGGCCAATGTGTCAGTGGGATCCATTGGGATGTCGTGGGATTTAGCAGCTAGTGGCATCTTCGTTTCTGCTACCAACTTTGTGTGTAGCCCCGGCAAAATCACTTAACCTTTTTCTACCTTCCTTGACTCAGCCTTCTGAAAGAGGAGGCATAAGCGATAATAACTCTGACCTACTTTACATGGTTGTTAAGAATTACTTTAAAAAATGACTGCAAAGCACTTTGCAAATAGAAATTGCTCTATAAATGTCTGTTTTTTAAAAAATGTAATTTTCTAACACAGTTTTAAACACAAATAGTCTTGTTGAGTGCATCAGCTCAAATTACAAGTATCAAATGACATGGTATGGTGGCTAGAAATAGTGGGTTTTTTTTTTTTTTTAAATACCCAAAGTTAGAGGCAATAAGGAAACAACACAAGGTTGTTAATGTCTTCTTTTATCTGTATCATCGTTAAAAAATAATGCTGACGCTAACCTCTCACATCCACGTTTTCCGGTTTGTTTTCTTTTGTGTTTTTAATAGGCTACTCCCACGAATTTGAGAATTTAATTAGAAAAATAAATGACTTCTACCATTGCTGCTGTGCTGTTATTCCTCCCCCCACTCCCAATCTCTCAATTAAAGGCCTGCTCCTCCTGTCATAGACACATCTGTGGATCTGTTAGAAGTCTGTAAATGGAGGCACACCTGCAGAGTTGGCGAAGACTCTGTAAGTCCCCGTCCTCTGAGGCAAGGTGTGTTCTCCTGTCATTCATCCATCCCTGCAGGAGCACCCAAAACACCTCCTCTTCAAATCTGCTGCAATACAACCCCCTAATCACCCTGTCTCCAAAGCTAAGATAATTGGAGGCCCATTAATGCCCAGGTCCATGAGCTGGATTTGGGTTTTATGGATTATAAGGTCATTTTCCACCTCCAAACTTGGTGGCAGGATGGTTGAGGTGTTAACAAATATCAGACAAGTTAGAGGAAAGAGTCCATGTGAATTCAGAACACATTATTTTAGGCACTTGTCACTCTATATGTGTGCTGTAGTTTTAAAAAAAAATTGTAGGTGTAAGTATATAATAGTTCTGGAGTGGCACTGGCCAGGTAAAATTCCTGGTCCTGTTGTGGCTTTAGGCAAGGGATCTAACCTCACCAAGCCTCCATTACCACATCTTTAATCTGGGGATGCTAACAGTAATAATTTCTTAACAATGCTGTGAAGGTCAGTGGAAGCAAGCATAGAAACTTCTTAGTTCAGTGCCTGGAACATACTAAGTGTTCAACATAGCTGAGTGCACTTCATCTGCTGATAAAGGCAGTGGTGCCCTTGTAGGAATAGATGGCGAACCATATGGACTAATGTGGATTTCAGATGTCATAGTCGTCTGCATTTAAATATTTTTATGCTCAGCTCCCAATAAACTTGTGACTTCTGTTTTGCCGGGTTTTCTCTTAAGTTCTATTTTGCTGCCATATCGGTATATATCTGTAGTTTTTCATACAGATAAAACGATACAGAGTAGTAATGCTTTGTGCATCCTTTCAGAATCTTCTTACAAACAAGGAGTGTGAAGGCTGGGTTGGTAAGCAAAGAGCTGCCTCCATTTTTGAGTTCTGTGATACACGAAAGTTAATGGATGGCTTTCAACTCTTAATGAATGTTTCTATTGACTGCTGATAGTAAGAAAGTGTTACCACTTGTTCCCTCTGGGTGGTATACACTGAGATGAGGTAGATAAGAACAACCTTGGATGTAGTGTTTCAGCTCCCTGGGAAACTATAAATCCAAAGGTGAATTTATAGGATATGTGGAAAATATATATGCTCCCCAATTTCAACTGCGGTTCCCTCAACCCACAGAGAAGTGTTCTGGTTTTACACTGTCTATTAAGACTGGGCTCAGTGTTAATAGCATCCCAGATTCTTGAATCCGGCAAGCTTTAGAGCCTTTTCACACTGCTTCTGAGATAAGCCAATTTGCCAACTGCTCTCCTAGGGTGACCACCTGCTCCTGGGGTCTGAACCATCTGATTTTAGATAAATTCAGGCTCCATGGTTTGTAGAATGCCTTTTCTTTTTCCTTTACTTTGTAACATTGATATCACTGCTAGATATCTGGACCTTTAAAACAGTAAAAGAAGAAATCTCTTTAATAAAAATGCTGTTTTAAAATGCTATTACCTGATAATTATGCTTGCCTGTTTTTATGCCTCTTCCCCCATATTTCCTTGATCAAGGTTTTTGTCTTGCAATGAAACACGGTAATAAAGAGCATATTGGATGAGAAGGTACTCTATTGTCCTACCAGCTTGGCGTGGAGAAAATGAAATAAAATGTTAGGTATACACTGAATTGTTGGTTATCACCCAGGATGAACGGTCCTTCTCACCATGGGGTGTACCATATGCAGACTGTTAGCCTGCTCTGGGGACCTGGAGAGGTGCCACGTTCTTCTGTTTCCAGGCTGATTGGAACTGAAAGGGTTGGGCATGAATTTTAGGGTGTTCCAAGATCGTCTTTCTGCCTGCTTGTGAGGGAAGAATTAGGTGGGACAACATGCTGAGAGCTGCTTTCCATTGTATGGTTCTTAATACCTCAGGGCTGATGATATAGCATTGGAGGGAGAAGCAGGTGCTTGGTAGACAGATGCATCTCGGCCCAAGGGAACAAATGTAATTCATTGAGCCTTAGTTTCCATCACCTATATATTAAGATTCATCAAAATGAAGACACCATTGAATGTAAGATCTGCTATGTTTTATGTACCACTAAATAAGAAAACTCTACCAATTAAACTGTGCTGTATCGCTAAGATACCATCAATAATAGGATCTGTCCTGATTACAGAGATAAAAGATGTAAGTCATAAAATATAAAAGCTATTACATCATAAATTTCTAAGGACCACATTAGATAGTACCTGTAAAATATCAGCAGTGTCTTAACACATAGTGAGCACTCAGTAATCATTAACTATCTTGCCTCAGCCCTCTCTCCTGGTAGTGTTGGTAACTGCTTGTTACCTGGTAAATCTTTCTTAAACACATAATATGTATTCATCATTGTTTTGTGTATCTGGCATATATCAGCGAAAAATGTAGGACATGGATCCTAGCTCTGGTGCTTATGTTCGATATCATGGAGATAATGTGGACTTAGGGACCTGCCATGTCCGTAACCAGGAGACTTGCCCCCAACTCAGCTCTCCTTTCAGCTCTCCTTCCAGGAGCTGCTTTACTTGGCTTTGTCTTCGGGGTTGAATGTGTGTGCCAGTAGCATAGACACATGTAAGCCCTGCCAAACTCCTTCCAGTCTCATTGCCTTCCAGAGTTTTTTGTGTACCTTATACTCTGCCTAAGCTGTGGCATACCTTGCCTCAAACAAACCATGCTCTGTGCCTTCTCCCTTTACCTGGCCCGTGCTGTTCTCTCCATCTGGTATTTTGTGTCCCCCGCTGTGAACATGCAGATTCCCCAGCAGATCCTATGAGCTACTTCTTTTGCGATGCCTTTCCTCGTCCTTTGATCTGAGTGTACTTTACCACCTTAGACTTTACGCATGGCACTGCTTTACCTCTGTTCCTCCGATGGTACTCACTGAATGCAGTACTTATGCTGTAGTCATGTGGCTATTGGTTTCTTTTTTAATTTTTTTTTTGGAGATGGCATCTTGTTCTATTGCTCAGGCTGGAGTGCAGTGACACAATCTCAGCTCACTGCAATCTCCACCTCCCAGGTTCAAGCGATTCTTATATCTCAGCCTCCCAAGTAGCTGGGATTACAGGCGCCTACCACGACGCCAGTCAAATTTTTATATTTTTAGTAGAGATGGGGTTTCACCCTGTTGGCCAGGCTAGTCTTGAACTCCTGACTTCAGGTGATCCACCTGCTTTGGCCTCCCAAAGTGCTGGGATTACAGGTGTGAGCCACTGTGCCCGCCCGGCCCTGACTGTTACCGGCTTCTTGAGGAAACTCAACAATAATTGCAAGGCCAGGCGTGGTGGCTCACTCCTGTAATCCAAGCCCTTTGGAGGCCAAGGTGGTGGATCACTTGAGATCGGGAGTTCAAGACCAGCCTGACCAACATGGTGAAACCCTGTCTTTTTTTTAAAAAAAAAAAGAAGAAGAAGAAGAAAAAAAAACAATTATTGCAGGCCAAACATACATATTTTTATTAATGCAAACCAGCACATCACACTGAATTATATAAACGTATAGTCTGTATATTAAACAAATTAAGTCCATGACCTTACAGTCAGGTCATATAGTGGTCTATACTTACTCAATTATTTTTATATTTTATTAACAGGAAATGTGTAATTAAGCACGGATGGCTCTTCCCACCCCCTTTTCCTTTTTGTATATGTCTGTTCTGTCTTCTCACATTTCTGGACTGACTTAAACTTGTCAGCCAGAAAGATGGATGTCATTCAGGTATTGGCAGGAAGAGATGCTTCTGTAAATAGTCTCTTTCACATCTGGGTGTTCAGCTTCTCCTTCTGGGGCTGAGAGAATCTGATGAGCTTTGGGTATTTTTTTCCATCCCCGGGACTGATCCAGCCTGTGCTGCTCTGTGCCTCCGCTCTGGCATAACCTCATCCTGTCCTTCCTCATTTTTAACACCCAAGTGCAGCTGCAGGGCCCTTCATCTCCCTCAGACTTGCCAGTACCCACCACTTGAAACTGGGCCCTGCTGTGATTGTAAGTCTCCATCCAGAAGGAGCTGCGTTTTTTTTTTTCTCAGGACTCAAGAGACTGTGAAAGTCTGAAAAAATTTTGTGCCAAGAGAAAGAAGTGCAAACATCCTGTTTTCTGTCTCTAAAGCAGGATCAGTGGTTTCCAGTGCTGTTTTTATGTCATTTGACTAACCATCTCCCCATAGGCCCAAGCAAATGTGGGCAGTGCTGATCAAGTCTGCTTCCCGGGACTCTTTGAGGGTGACGGTGGTACAGTATTTCGCTGTTTGTATCATGCCTATAGACTGCCGATTTACAGGATTTAAAACCTTCCTGGCAGATGCCCACAGGCCGGTGGCTCATATCTGCCTAGTTTTGTGGTCAGCTTTCTAACTCTTACCTAATCCCCAAGCATACAGCTGGGTTTTTCACTACATATAAGTTGTTACTCAGAATTTAATGTAGTCTTTCTAAAACTCTGTCCCCTAGGTGGCTTAAAAAAGGTGTAAATCCAGTCTGTAAAGCCATGCAAGGCATTGCATAGGTGTATAGCTGGTATTTAAATTTCACATATATATTTTTTTCCAGTTGACAAAAATCAGCCCAGCGTTCTTACCCTGGGTTTTCATCCTAGTAAAGAAAATTGTTAAATATTACCAAAGTATAAAGTGATCTTTGATTTTAATCAGAAAGACTTTTTTTTTTTTTGATGCTGAAAAGTAATGTTGTAAATGGGTAGAAAATTGTCCATTTGGTTCCTGCTGTCTGTCTTTTCCTGCACTTTGATGAAGGAAGGACTTTATTCCCCAGCCCCTAGAAGACCTCAAAGGAGCTGCTTTTTGAAGGAAAAGGTTTCATTCTCCCTCCTCAAAAGATTGCCACACTATAGATATTTGAAAATCAGATGTGGTAATCAGAAAGCTATTCTGATAGTCTGGCTGCTGTGATGGATGTAGCTTATAATACTCTCACACGTTATGTTATCACATAAGGGCTGGGCAGGACTTTTATACTTCAGTTGGTAAACTGAGGTTAGAGACATAGGAAGCTTGACTGTGATTCCAAGTACGTGGTGAACCCACGACCCCCGAGATTCTTTTATCCTCTGAATGGTCTTGTCATGCCCTATTCAGGAGTCACATTCGTATCTGCTGTCTGAGACCATATCTAGTGGTGGGGCCATTTTTTAATGGATCACTTCCCCTTCTGTCTTTTGACCCTGTTTATCCAGTCTTCAGGATTCTTTGTCTTTCCAAACTTCATGTGCTGTATTGAATTTTTCATTTTCTCAAAATAAAGGTGGTCTTGTAACAGTTAGCATACTTGCTTGTTCATCCATTTCTTTCTTTTTTTTTTCTTTTCTTTTTCTTTTTTTTTTTTTTTTTGATATGGAGTCTCTCTCTGTCACCCAGGCTGGGGTGCAATGGTGTTACCTTAGCTTACTGCAACTTCCACCTGCTCCGTTCAAGTAATTCTCTACGTCAGCCTCCTGAGTAGCTGGGATTACGGGTGTGTGCCACCATACCCAGCTGATTTTTGTATTTTTTAGTAGAGATGGGGTTTCACTATCTCGGCTAGGCTAGTCTTGAACTCCTGACCTCGTGATCCACCCGCCTCGGCCTCTCAAAGTGCTGGGATTACAGGCATGAGCCACAGGCATGAGCCACTGCACCTGGCCTTTGTCCATTTCTTTGTTAGATATGTAATGCATATTCAATCCCCAGGAGTATCTTAAAAGCATCTCCAGAGCATTCTGTGTTTTGGTCTGTACTTCAGTGAAAGATCTACAAAATCAAGAGAGAACTTCTGAAATCAAACCAGGCAGGTTTAGATATCTGCCCAACTTTGTTGATTTTCATTCTTTCTATGGTAGGGTGAACAGGGACAGCTGAGAGGTGTTATTAGAAAACTTTCAACTGAATCAAAAATAAAAGCAAGGTGCAAAGCTTCTTCACCCTTTATCTGTGTCCATTTAACTTCCCAAAGACTTCTTCTCTGGATGAAATAGACCATTCAATATTTTAATACTAATTTTACACGTTATTATGTCTCCAGGAATAACATTTCTTGTACTTTGCAGAAAATATTCTCTTATGAAAGAATCATATAAGTATTAATTTTTCATTAGTGCATTTTATTTCAGAGAGACATAAATACAGTGAGTTTTACTTCGTTTAGCTCTAAAAGTACATGTGACATTATTAAAGTTGAGTGCTTCCTCTTTTTTTGCTGTGGAGAAAGTGAGGTCATATTTGAAGAAAACATTTTAAGACCTGGGATTTAAAAATTATGGGAACTTGGTGTGGTGGCTCACACCTGTAATCTCAGCACTTTTAGAGGTCAAGGTGGGAGGATTGCTTTAGCCTCGGAGTTCAAGACCAGCCTGGGCAACATAGGGAGACCCGATTCCTACAAGATAAAAAGTTAAAAATAAAATCCTAACCAAGGATGGTGGCACAGGCCTGTAGTCCCAGCTCCTCTAGAGGTTGAGGTAGGAGGATCACTTGGGCCTGGGAGGTCAAGACTGCAGCGTGTCACAGTCAACGCCACTGCGTTCTAGCTGGGAGACAGAGTGAGACCCTGTAGGTAGGTAGGTAGGTAAGTAGATGGATAGATAGAATTGTGTTCATATTGTAGAAATCTAACATATCTGAATTCAGTTTTTAAAACCCTGTCTGACTACTGTTGCTCCTGGCTACAACATTTATAAAAAGAAGTGTTCCGGTTTTCTTTTTGGGAAAGAGTGATATTTTTATTTTTTTCATTGAAAACAGAATTAGTTAAACCAATAACTGAAGTTATTGCACTTTTGAGTTGGACAAGTTCAAACACATGGTGTTTGAAATTATAAAGCATTTTTCCAAGAAGTTGTTATTTGGGGTAACGTATTCTGTCACCGCGTGCTACTTATTCACTCTTTTCCCCTACCCCCCTCTTTTTTTTTTTTTTTTTTACATAAATGGTATTTCATATTGAGTATTTATTATAGAATATAATAACTACTGGCCTGGTTCTTACCATGTGCCTGGTTTATACTCTGGCTAAGAAAAGCCCAAGGGTGACTCTCACATCTCAGGCTAATTGTAAAACCAACAATTGGGAAGCTTCTTTTCTGGATCCGAAGGCACATGGTCTCTCTCCCTTGCCCCAGTGATCAAGGAAGACATCACTAATCGATCAGGCAGTCTTCCCAGCAGAGTCCAGATGTGCCCTCATGATTCTTCGCAGCATTGCTCTGTAAGCTGCCTCCATCAGTCATGTCAAATTGGTACTTACAATGAAATCTCTTTGTCATCCTTGAATGAGAGTGTGTTTTTATTGAAGGTCCTTTTATGAGCAAAACCCTGTGCTGAAGGGGAGTGCAGAATATCCTTTCTTCTGGGAATATATAAGTCTAGTAAGGAAGATTATTCCAGCACTGGGTAGAACTATAAGCAAAATGCAGATAAAAGTTCCTGTAATTAAGGGGACACAGATAATCCTGATTGGCCTGGGAGAATTATTGGTTGCTTTGATCTTATCTGAAATCGGACTGTCAGTGGGACGTCTTTCTCAATTATGGTAAAGCTAAAGGGCCAATTTCTTTTCTAACTGCTGAGCAGAGACCAAGGTACAGGTCTGAAGCAACTTTTAAAGTCAGTATTTTAGGGCTGGATGTGGTGGCTGGTGCCTATTAATCCCAGTGCTTTGGAGGGCATGATGGGAAAATCACTTGACACCAGGAGTTTGAGGTCAGCCTGGGCAACATAGCACGACCCCCATCTCTGCAGAAAGTAAAAAATTTAGCTAGGTGTAGTGTTGTGTGCCTGTAGTCCAAGCTACTCTGGAGGCTGAGGCAAGAGGATGGCTGGAGCCCAACAGTTCAAGGTTATAGTGAGTTATGATTGTGCCACTGCTCCAGCCTGGGTGACAGAACAAGATCCCCTCTCTTAAAAAAAAATCAGTATTTTAGAAATGGAAATCTAGTTGTGAAATATGTGTTGGGAGATCATTGGCTGCATTTGACCATAGTTCCACATATAAGATTTGGAGGACATAGTTAGAGTTTGAGTAATTTAGGATCAACGGTTCAATCCTGTGTAATTTAGTGACTCAGTGCAGCAATAAACCCTGGAACCTTTTGCTTCTGTGTTTCTCCTCTGCAGGAATTAAGGGCAGATAGAAAGAAAGCAAACATGAATTAATTTGATTTTATGTGCTTAAGGAGACATAATGAGAATCTGTTGGTGAGGTAGAAGTTACCACCAATCTACATAAAAATGAATAATACTGACATTAAAAGAAAGAACATCAATTATGTTGCAGTGATTGCAGGTGTAAATCATTTTAGGGCTTAGCCCTACACATAAGAGTCTCCGGTTCGTTATTTTGTTGGGCCTTAACGTGGAAGCTGAGATATGACAGAGGGGTCTGAAATATCGCCCCCTATTCCAAGTGAGATTTCCTACTGATCCTTTCACTGACTTGCCCTTCCACTATCTAAATAGTGCTATCTTTTCTTAGAAACACTAAAAAGGATTTTTTGTGTTTGCGGAGAGTAGGAATGAAATGGAGTTTTCAACCCTTTTTGATAATGGGGTGCTTTTAATTGCAAGGCTATTCTTGGTTTCATTCCTTGGCCAATTTTGAAATAACTTCTTAAGCACATTGGAGCCCACACGCTCAGTGGCGATTCTTCAGCAGAAAAGTCAAAGACCAGCCACTGAGAATTTTAGATTTTCTGCTGTAAGAGGTCAGGCAAATGGTACAAGTTACCTAAGTGTTTCTTGGATGATAAAGGAGCAGTTTTCTCAGGATAGATGTACCCTTTCCAGCTAGCTAATGTGAGTCCGTGTCAACATAGGTTAAATTTTTTAATTTTTATGTATTTGTTTTTTGAGATAGGGTCTCACTCTGTTGCCCAGGTTGGAGTACAATGGAGCCATCATGGCTCACTGCAGTCTCAACTTCCTGGATCCAAGCAATCGTCCCACCTCAGCCCCCACAGTTACCCAGGAACACAGGGGCACCACCACACCCAACTAATTTAAAAAAATTCTAGTAGCGATACAGTCTCACTGTTTCCCAGGCTGGACTTGAACTCCTGGGCTCAAACAATTCTCTTGCCTCATCCTCCCAAAATGCCGGGATGACAAGTATGAGCCATGGCATCTGACCTCAACTCAGGTTTTAAAATCTTTGGGACTATAGTGTTTAAACGTGAAGGGTAGCAAAGTAATAATATAGGAACTACGATGTATGAGGTTTGTTAGAGACATAGAATTGCTAATATTGCTGCCATGGTATTTGTATACAATAATATACCAAGTAAGATTTTTATGGCTGATAAATATTAAAGTCTGTTCCAAAATCATTTAAACATTTTTTTAAAATTTGGACTTCAGGTTCAGAGAGTTCAGTTACCGTACTCTTCATGGCATACCTCCTCCTCGGTTTGGGAAGGGCTCCTTGTGGTTTGTTTTGCTTTACTTCGTCATTTTTCTCCTTCACTCATATTCCACTTGTTTTTCCCCATAGATTCTGGTTAGTAGTGTTTTTAATTTATTTATTTTTGTATGATACATCTCATTATGTTATCATGCATTTTAAGTCGATGCTATCTTCAAAGTCTGTTCACATGCCTTACATGTATCTTCATTGCTTTTGATCGCTGTGTCTTGTTTCATGTATTCATCCCTCCCATTCTTACCCATTACCCACAGGGAGACACCTTGGTCGTCCTGATGAATGTTGCAAATTTAGTGAATTTGTTTGCTGAATGTCACCAAAATGTGCTCCATCACTTCCTAGGATGACTCTACTTTGTTCTGCACCACCATAGTTGGAACATAAAGAGTCACATGAGCTTACCAGTGATTTGCATTGCCTCATATGCCAATGTGGTCCAACGCAGTGGGTATGAAATAGTGACTCACTGTTTTACCTTGTCTTTTTCTTATTCTTGGTGATGTTGAGCATCATTTTATACCTTTAACTACTGGATTTTCCTCTCCTGGATACTGCCTATTCCAATCTATTCCTGTTCCTTTCATATCCATGCTGGTAGTGACTCTGTTTTCTTAACTGTAATTGAGAGTGAAGATCCTTGTACCTGGTGCAGGCTTTGTGTCTGTGAGATACCTCCTGAGGTTACTCCTGAGTCACTTTTTGTCTTTTAGCAACCCAAAGCTAGCTGTGCTTTTCCCTGTGCTGTTGATTCCTACCTGCTTTCCCCATAGAACCTACAGCCTCCCTGCAGTGCAGCCAGGAGGAAACCTGAGCAAGCCCCAGGGGGACCGTGCTTTGATTAAAACTGTCAGGGGCTTCCCATGACACTTAAGTGGAAGGCCTGAATCTTTGCTGGGTCTCAGCCCCATCTCCCATAATTTAATTCATGACTTCAGTTGTGCCCCCTTCTTTATGTTCTGGCCAAAGAAGACCTCTACCTTATTTTTCCAGCACCTTCTCTGGGCCCAACACATCTTGTTCCCTCTGCTCCTTTTGCTGTCCTCTCTCCATCCTCTGTCACCTGGATAACATTTCTCATAGCATCTTGAGGAAGCTCCCCTTGACCTTCATACTAGGTTAGGTCTCTCTGTGCTCCCCTCTCCCATGACAATCTCTATTTCCTTCTTTGAAACTCTTTCCATACTTATGAACTGATATTTAATACATTTTTGGCTTCAAGACAAAGAGGGGAAGGGGGCAGAGGCATTTCCCTTGTGAACTTCATGATCATGAAGTCAGTATCTGTGCCTTTATTTCTCCTTACTGTATCCTAAGTATCTAGCCAAGTACCAGAGACATAGAAGAACAATGAATATTTGTTGAGACTGGGATAAAAGTGTAGGTACATTACATGCTAATTCCATCACTTTGGCTTTCTGTTTTATTTTTACTAAACATTTGAACCTATTTGTCCATTTTGGACCACTTGTGATTCTGCTTTTCACATTTGCTATGAAAATATATTTAATTGCATTTTTCTTGTTGTTGAATAAATATAATTAAATACATATCTTTCTATTAATATTATCTATAAGGGTATTTTTAGTAGGGGATGTATTGTGCATGTCATTACCTTAAATGTCATTACCTTAAATATCATTACATGTACATGCTGCTGTGTCATGGTTTGTATAATTGTATCTCCATTTTGAAGCATTAAGTGTTTTTCAATTTCATTATTTTATAATGAAATGTAATATTTCTTGGTATAAATTGATTTCTTTCTTCCCTGAGTTATTTCTTTGAAATTACTGCATTTGAACAGCTCTTATTAAAGGCTGCTAGATCGTTTCGAAAGATTGAAGTTGGTTTCAATGCTAGCAGTGTGTACCTGTTTAGCTAGAGCTCTACCAAAGTTGAGTTTTATAATTTCATTGCAGTTTAATAGCTCTGAAGTGTAACTTTAAAGTTGCTTCAATTTGCATTTCTTTTACTCCTGGTAAATCTGTGTATTTTTCACCAGGATGATTTACGCCCCCAATTTCTTCTATTTAAATTGTCAGTGTGCATCCTTTGAGGTCCTCCTAATGTGATCATATCTTTTCTGTTTGTGAGTGGTATAAGGAACAAGTCGTCAGGATCTCATCTAGCTGCCTTCTATCTTTTGAAGTATTTTTGTAGCCTCATAGGATTTACTTCTAAGAGTATTCTTTCGTACTCTTAGAAAATACACAACAGTTTAGAGTCAGCTTTAGAAATACCCTTCTTTATATATAATTTCCATGGGAATGTAGTCACAGCCCCTTACCACTACAAAGACCAAAACAGTTAACAAACAAAACAGTAACACTTCTCTTTAGTTGGTTGAGAAATAGCCCACTGAGAAGGTAGGAGGAATTCGCAGAAGAATGCGTTTTGTTGGTTCCCTTTTAAATTTTAAAGTTACTTATGGATTTGCATTCTGTAGCGTCTCAGCATCATTTAGAATTAGGCTTTGCTTACTGAAGTCAAACTGCAAAGCTTCACTCATGTATGACTTAATTACCCTTTAATGTTAAAAAGAGGAAAAAGTAAAGAAAAAAAAATCCTTTGGAATTGGTCATCATGATTGATCTTTGTGCTCAGAAGACCGACGATCTTTTCTAAAAGTTTCATAGCTGTTTTTTGATCTTTTGCCTTTTTGTTTGATATTCTTGAATAATCTGCATAATTTGATATTTAATTCCCCTTATTCTTGTCCATCACCAAGATTCGGGGGAGGTTGGCATTTCTTTGTTCTCCATGCACTTGGGAGTTTCTTCTAAGGCATTTGAATTATGCAGAGCCTAGAATCATTTTAAGAGTGGTTTGATAGGGGTATTTTAGTTTACTGGGAGGTAACAGACTCTGGAAACAAGTCACTGATGTTTAGGTTTTATTTATTTTTTGCACCATTGTTTAGTTTTTTGTGTTTTTTTTTTTTTTTTCAATTTCTTTTTACTTTCCTGGTTTTTCTCAGGCTGCAAATAACATGAACATACGCATGTGAAGGACTGCAGTGGACAGCTGGGCAGGCTGCTCACTGTGTGAGAGCACCGGCCAAGCAGACCAGTGGTGGCTGCATATCACAGCAAGGGACATCTTTTTCTTTTCTTTTTATTTAAACTTTAGATTCGGGGATACACGTGCAGGTATGTTATATGGGTATATTGCATAGTGTTGGAGTTTGGGCTTCTATTGAACCCATCACCTAAATAGTGAACGTTGTCCCCAACAGGTAGTTTTTCAACTCTTGAGGGACACCTTTTTCTAATTCATACAAATGCACTCTACGAGCTGGTAGCCCTCATAAAGGTGTGTGACTTAAGTGGTTGCTCAGAGTTTTCTAGATCTTATATTTCCATGTGAGTTTCTTTATGTCTTTATGTCACTTTATATCACAAAGGGATATCCAGTAGTCTGTGCCTTTTATTTCATTGAAAGCATATTCCTTACTAAGTCAGCACCCTTGGCTGGATGAGCACTACCTCGTTTGTTATACCTGAAATAAACATACTTGATTATGTGACTAATCTCTAAGGGAAAACTCCCCAGCTTTTAGTTCTGTATGCTGCTCTCTTCTCACTAGTGTGAATGTCTGGGTTTTTAAAGCTGTGTAAACGGAGATGTGGAGATGCGTGGTCTTAGAGAAGAGCTCAGCTCTCAAGATTAGTCCAAATTTGCTTAAGAATCCTATTTTGTGTCTGTGTTATAACAAAAGGAAAACCTACCCCCTTTTCCAGCATAATTGAGTATATTTCACAGTTTATGAACAGAGCCTTCATAAACCAAAGGCTCTGGTTTATGTCCCATCTGAGTGGAAACCTTGGTTCATGGAGTTACTTTTCTTCTCATCCACAGTTCAGTGGTCCTAGAATTGACATCATGATTAGGTTAGCGTTAAAGATTCCACTGATCTCTGGCTTTTTGACTTATTTGACCTACATTTTCTGTGTTGGAAAGGGTTAAGTAATTAACCATTTCTTTTTGTGATTCCGTGTGGGGTGCTGGAATAAAGTATAAAGTTGATTAATATTCGTGGAACTGGGTCTTCTACTTTAAGACCCAATTCAAATCTGTTTTCCCCCTAGGACTTTGAATTTTTGCTCCCTGCTCATATCTAGAGAAATGTGACTCCCGACAATACTTGGTAGCTCCTTGCCATCTGGGAGTCATCACTGACTACGTCTCTTCCTGCTATGAATACAGCAGTGTAGGAGGCAGATACTTGCCCATCTCCTTGTTTTCACTTTCCAAGTTTAAGCATCTGAAAATATTCTTCATAAATTAGTCAGAATGGTCTTGGCCTTTATGAATAAACATGCTGTTCTGAAATGATGCTAGTTTTCCCCCTTTGGAGTCAAGTACCTTCTTGGTTTCATTAATTCGATCTTCTTTCTAGCTTATTACCAAGGAATTATAATGTTGACACCTATTGAGGTATAATTACCTCAATATGTAAGTAATTTTAACATATAGAAACAGGTTGGGAAAGATATACACAAAACAAATAAATTGTTGTTAACTCTCCTTTGATGAGGAGGATGGGCATAGGCAGGGAGGAATACGTGGGGTTTATATGGCATGCATTTTATTTTTCTCCAAATGTTACCATATTATTTGAGTCTTTTTAAAGCACATGTATTACATACATAATAATTAAGTGGGCTAGGTGTGGTGGCTCACGCCTGTAATCCCAGCACTTTGGGAGGCCAAGGTGGGCGGATTATGAGGTCAGGAGTTCCAGACCAGCCTGACCAACATGGTGAAACCCCACCTCTACTAAAAACAATTAGCCTGGTGTGGTGGCAGGCGCCTATAATCCCAGCTACCCAGAAGTCTGAGGCAGAAGAATTGGTTGAACCTGGGAGGCTGAGGTTGCAGTGAGCCGAGATTGTGCCACTGCACTCCAGCCTGGGTGACAGAGCAAGCAAGACTCTGTCTCAAAAAATAAAATTGGCCATTGCTGTGTCGTTAATTTCTGTAACCTCAGTGCTTGGCCTGTTGTGGTGGCTCACGCCTGTAATCCCAACACATTGGGAGGCCGAGGTGGGCGGATCACGAGATCAGGAGAGCAAAACCATCCTGGCTAACATGGTGAAACCCTGTCTCTACTACAAATATAAAAAATTAGCCAGGCGTGGTGTATGCGCCTGTAATCCCAGCTACTTGGGAGGCTGAGGCAGGAGAATCACTTGAACCCGGGAGGGAGAGGTTGCAGTGAGCTGAGATTGCGCCACTGCATTCCAGCCTGGGTGACAGAGCAAGACTCCATCTCAAAAAAAAAAAAAAAAAAAAAAAAAAAATTAAGTGGGCATGATTTGGAAAATTACCTTAAGATAATTAGCTCTGTCAGTTCTCCATTTCCTTTCCTTTGCGTGTTTGGAAGCAGGGCAGTGTTTCTCCCCCTATTTTCCTGTTCTGTGTTTTCTGAATATTTCAGGACCTGTCTCTTACTTCTTTTCTGTTGACTTCAATATGGCAGTGGCGGCAGGGGAGTTAAGCTGAAATCCTGATTAATGTGGAGCGGCTCATGTTTCCTTACTCTTTTTAGCAAGAGACAGCATCAAGTTAGAGGAGGGCATTGTTCTGTAATTAGAGTCATGAAATACATCTCGTTTGTTATCATCTTATTATTTCTTGGCCTGTTTCTAGAGTTCAGCACAATAAAGTTTGTAAATCCTTTTTCAGAAGCTACAGTTTGAGCCTTTGCTGAATGAGGCCTTTAAGAACATATTTTTTCTTTCTTTCTTTCTTTTTATTTTTATTTTTTTTGAGAAGTCCAGGAAGTGTCTGATTATGTTTCTTATGCTCTACATAAGTGGAAATTAATATTTCAGCAAGAACATGAAGTCATATAGGGTAATATTGGTGTTTGCAAAGCATCATCTTATCACTTGATTTAAAGTCAAATACCTGAAGCCGAATACTACAGGAAATCCCAAATAGTGACAATGAATTTAAGACCGCTCAAGTTGCATTTTGTAACTCTTAGCTGAACAGCACAAATAATTGTACCCCTTTCCTGAATTAATATGCCTGGGTCTATGTCACTTAGCACAGATGAGAGAAAAGTAGTCAAGTAAACTATTCAACTGCTGTTAATTCTTATGCATTAAAGTGTACAGAATGCTGTTAAATTAGATATGAATATTACAGCACTTAAATCCCTTAGCCCAAATGCAGTCAATTACATTTGCCGTGTAAGACATTTTAATTTAAACTTTAGTCAGGAAGCTGAGGAAACAGTCTCCTCTTGAGCCATTAAAAGTTGGCTGCCAGTTTTTCTTTGTTGGCATTTGTAAACTGAGTTTTTCACAGGATTCCAGACTTATTTTTGGCTCTGTGTGTATAGAGCTATACTATTTAATGAAAACATAGTTTTATTCAGACATGGGGTGGTGGTGAAAATTATTTTAGTAATGAGATTATCATAGTTATAAATTGATTTTGAAAATTCTAATTTTAGTGTTAGATGGCACCAAAGATACTGTTTTAACCTCCTACTCCCCACCTTGTGTGTTTTAAAATAAATGATTTCTAGAGGTTAAGCTGTGACAAAACTGTGCTGAGAATAAAAACCTCAATGTCAAAATTAGGCACCTTTCTATGTGTGCTCTAACATGAGATTTTAGATTGAAAATGGAGGTGCATAGATGCTTATTCAGTTGTTAGCTCTTTATATCTGTTCTAGAAAAATTCTTCTAAGTATAGAATATTGTTATTATATTTATCTTTTAACAGCTATATATTTTTAATTGCTAATATGTGTTAGGCTTCATACATGCTCAAAATCTATTTTATCCTCATAACAGTTACGTAGCATACAGGAACTATTATGATGTCCATTTTTAAAATGAAGACACTGAGGTATAGGAATCTTAAAATAATTTGCCATGGGGCAAGCAAGCTGTTATGTGGTGGCTCCGTTTCCTTTACAGATCTCAAGCTTTTAATCACTCTTTATAAAATCCTACCCAGTGCCTTTGTAAGTTTAAACATTATAACATTCTGAAAATGTCAAAATAATGAGGCGAAATTGATGCTGAATGATGCCCATTCTTGTGGATAATTTTTCCTTGCACTCTGAGCTGTTTTCTTCTGAAGTGTCTTCATCCCAGCAATGCCGGGGCTGGAATACTACAGAATCGGCTCTGCTGGCTGATGGCAGATGTGTTTTGGGTCAAGGTGGCAGCCAATGCTTTTTGGGTCCCCTGCAGCTGTTGAGACAATATGAATCTGTGCAGTGGAGGTCTGCCAAGTTAGACGCGACACTCCTCATTATGTTTCGGGAACTCACATATTCCACAAACCTCCTGCCCTGCAGTGGCTCACATCAGTGCATTGCTATGTCAGGCTGAATAATTCGCAGCATTTAGCACTTAAATTGGCTCATTGCAGACAATCCAATTAGAATAAAGTCTATTATCGTTTTGGTACCTTGGAATGAAATGGAGTGTTTAAGCGGTGAACATAACACGTTGCCTGGCAGTTCCTCCACGTCTAACTCACATTCGTCTTGTAGGTTCTTTGCATGTTGCTAAAATCATGCCCTACCTTAGTGTGAAGCATGTATGAAGTTCAGTAACATAGCTCTCACACAGGCTTTATTTTAATCTGTCAGTGTTCGGAGGGTCCTTAGAGCTGCACAAACACGTCTTAAAATCTTGGTTACATGTCCTGCTAACAAGGGACATTGAATTAAGTTTCTTTGTCAGAAGAATCCAAGCAAAGGCAGGGCACAGTGGCTCTCGCCTGTAATCCCAGCACTTTGGGAGGCTGAGGCGGGTGGATCACCTGAGGTCAGGAGTTTGAGACCCGTTTGGCCAACATGTTGAAACCCCTTCACTACTAAAAATACAAAACATTAGCCAGGTGTGGTGGCGGACGCCTGTAATCCCAGCTACTCGGGAGGCTGAGGCAGGAGAATCGCTTGAACCCAGGAGGTAGAGGTTGCAGTGAGCCGAGATTGTGCCACTGCACTCTAGCCTGGGCAACAAGAGTGAAACTCCATCTCAAAAACAAAACAAAACAAAAAAACAAAAAAAAAAACAGAAGAAGAATCCAAGCAGGCATTGATAAAGGACGAGGCAGCATCCTGCAACTAATGAATCACGTAGCTTAGAGATCAGTAAAACAGAAGTTAGAAGTAAGAAGCAGTTTAAAGAACTCTTGAATTTTTTCCCCCTATAACTTGGTCAGTGATAAATGAGATGAGAAGGAAAATGTGGGGCAAAGGCAGGATGGCGGAGAGAATTTCCAAGGAACAACACTAATCAAAAAAATCCGTGGACTGAGACCAGGACAGAATGATGGAAATTTGGATGTCAATGTGAAAGTGAGGCATTCTCAGGGGACTAACTCAGAAAGAAATGAGAATTAAGTACAAGTTGTTCCTAACACAGATATATTTATACTCATCCGGCTTATAAATAAGAAAGGAAATCAGTTATTGAATGGGAAATATGTATGTGTGTACACACACACAGAGTATACATGCATACGTTGAGAGTGTGTGTGTGTGTGTGTGTGTGTATTTAATTATCCTATGATGCGCTGTGGAACTCTGAAAATACTGCTGGGTGTTTGAGATACCAATTATTCTTTTGGCGCCACATCTAAAAATAAGAATAATATTCCCCTGTACGAATAGTACTGAGGACAGGAAATAGTATGAAAAAGCTCCTTTTATTTAGTGAAACCCATAAATGTCATATATTTATTGTAACTTTAAGCTCAGAAATCACATGGACAAGGAAGGTGGCAAGAATAGCTTCCTTTACCCCTTTAAGGTTTTGAAAGGGCTGTATTTGAATTAGATACCACAGATGGATTGGGGAGTGGGAATGGGACATGCCCTTGCCACCCACTGAATGTGGCAGGGATTTAATCCATTTCTCTCTACCTCTCCTTGGCTTCTGTCTGACATGCACTTTATATTGCCAGCCAACTTATCTTCATTGATTTATTTTACACTGTGAGTCAAAAGGCTACCTCATTTCCTGGTGGGAAAGTGTGGTTCTGTAAATACTCCCTTATCTTTGTGTAAATGCTATTAAAGGCTTCTTGAGGAGAATTCCGTGGTTGTGACAATGGGACTAGGCAATCTCTGTAGTCCCTTCCCACACTGTAGGAGGGGAAGTGGTTTTGCACTTGGTTTCCTGTGCCTGAAATGTTCCCAAAGGTCAGGGCACTGAGGCTTGTAATTCTTGTGATTCCTGCATTTCAAGTCAGAGACCTGAACTAGAGTCCTTTGTAAGCATCAGTTTTGAACTGCCAAGGAGCTCTGCTTTTTACATGGAGTCTAGCCATCAGGTACTGGCTCATCTCCTGCTTCACTTTGGGTGCTGTGTTGAAGTTGGAGATTCAGATGTGACTGGTCATGCGTGGTTCAGTAGGAGAGTGTTTTGGGTCTCTGCAAAGTAAGGATGTAGCAGAAATAGCAATATATCTAAAGAATGGTCAAATGGTGAGTCTGTTTATTATGCAAAAATAGAAAGCAAATTAAAATGCAGACAATATCCATGTGGTCATCGCGATGTGTGCATCTTTATGCCATAGGTGAAATTCCAGGGTCTAAACAGCTTTGTCCTCCCTCCAGGATGGAGTTTCCTACTTAATGACGAGCATGAATTGGAAGAGGGATTTGCTCACAGCAAAACTGGCCTACTGTCATAAGCCAGTAGGGGTAACTGCTCCCTTTGGGGAGTGAAGATGGACAAATGGGAATGGTCCTGAGCTGTCCTATTCAGCTCCCTAGGGAATCATGGCTACATCTAGTCATGGGGAAGGTTATCTGTTTCATGTACCTCTTCTAAGGAAAGAGTTTTTCTTTTGATTTATTTATCTGTGGACCTACTAATCTACTGTTGTACCTAGCCATAGGGTTTTTAAATAAAAGAGCTTCAGAAATTGCTTAAAAGGCTGTTACATGTGCTTTCTCTCACCCCTACCTCTGCAGCTGTGAAGCCTGTCTTTATGAAAGGCGAACAGTCCAGTCGTGGGCAGGGTTTACCTAAAAGCGGTCACTAGGAGCTGCTGTCTTCCAATCCTATTGATTACCAGGAGAAGAAGAAAATCATTATATGATGGTACCCAGGATCCCAGGCACTAGTTAGGAAATTTTTTTGATTCTTACCCATAACCAGCTACAGAAGTGCTTGTGGAAAATGTGAGATACCATTGTGGAAGAGGAAGATGATCCCTGGATGAGCCGTTTTTTCCATAGGGAGATCACGCATGCCTGCGCTCGTCCCCACATCTCAGTTCCGGAACAAACCCTCCCTCACTTGTCAAAGACCCAAAACACTTCCCTGCTTAACTGCATGACCAGCCATGTCCCTGTCTCCAACCTCAACACAGTCCAGAGTCTTTCCACCTCTGTTCCTCCTGGAGGCCATGTCTGGAAATGTTCCTTAGTCCCAGGCTTCTCTCAAAATGTTATAGTTTGTACATGGTTGAGCTTCTGCTGAGTGTTAGGATAGTTGTAATTCGACATTTAGAAGTAGATTTTTTTTAAAGACTTTTTTTTTTGAGGCAGGTTCTTTCTCTGTTGCCAGGCTGGAGTGCAGTGGTGTAGTCTTGACTCACTGCAACCTCTGCCTCTCAGGTTCAAATGATTCTCCTGCCTCAGCATCCCGAGTAGCTAGGATTGCAGGCATGTACCACCACACCCAGCTCATTTTTGTGTTTTTAGTAGAGATGGGGTTTCACCATGTTGGCCAGGATGGTCTCAATCTCCTGACTTTGTGGTCTGCCCGCCTTGGCCTCCCAAAATGCTGGGATTACAGATAGGAGCCACAGCACCTGGCCAAGACTTTATTTTTTTTTTTAGAGCAATTTTAGGTCCACAGCAAAATTTATGCCCCCTGAAATGCATATATTTTCATATTTTAGCATTGTTTAAATGTATGTAATTTTTTTTTTTTTTTTTTTGAGACGGAGTTTCGCTCTTGTTGCCCAGGCTGGAGTGCAATGGTGCCATCTCGGCTAACCGCAACCTCTGCCTCCTGGGTTCAAGCGATTCTCCTGCCTCAGCCTCCCAAGTAGCTGGGACTACAGGCATGTGCCACCACGCCCAGCTACGTTTGTATTTTTAGTAGAGATGGAATTTCTCCCTGTTGGTCAGGCTGGTCTCAAACTCCCGACCTCAGGTGATCTGACTTCCTCGGCCTCCCAAAGTACTGGGATTATAGATGTGAGACACCACACCCAGCCAATGTATGTAATTTTTAAACATTGATGTACTGTTCATTAAAGAATTGGAAATAGTTAAAAAATTTTTGATGGGATATTTAATAAAGGTGAATTTTGAATTGATATTATCTTTGATTGGGTGAAATATGATGTTTTTCTTTCGTGTCTCCTATTCAGTAGTAAGCTATCTTTCATTGGATACCAAAAATCTTGGACTTATAATAGGTACTTTGTGTCTCAGCAAACTGTGAGGCCCTTGTTATAATAAAATTAACAATTTATTTCTTTTCTCCTGTCTTCTCTGTCTTCCATCCATTTCCTTCCTTCCTTCCTTCCTTCCTTCCTTCCTTCCTTCCTTCCTTCCTTCCTTCCTTCCTTCCTTCGAATAACTTAGGGAAAAAGATTGGACAGATTACTATTTAGCTTTAGGAAAGTCTTATTTTCTTTTATTTTAATTTGATCTTTAAGATACTGGTAAAGGTAAATTCTAATGAAGAGCTAACTGTTGAAAACAAAATGATGAGGGAATAGGAACATATCAGAGTAAGATGCTGACAGAAAGCTAAGATGGAATGTAGCATGCTAAAATCTAGTAGGTAATGAGATGGATTTTTAGCCCTTGATAAGTGATATTACAGGTTGAGCATCCCTCATCTGGGAATTGGAGCTCCAGCAAAACACTCCAGAATTCATGGCTTTTTGAGGGTCAGCATGACATTACAGTAGCAAATCCACATGTGACTTCATGTGATGAGTCGCAGTCTAAACACAGTTTCGACTTTGTTTCAGGCACAAACTTAGCAAAAATATTGTTTAAAATTACCTTGACACAATGTGCATATATAAGGTATATGAAGCTTAAGTGAATGTTATGTTTAGACTTGGTCTAACATTTAGACTCAAGATTTCTAAGATATCTCATTATTATTTGAAAATATTCCAAAAATTTTAAAAATCCAAAATCTGAAACACTGCATTTTGGAAAAGGTTACTTAGCCTCTACTGAATTCTGTACTTACAGGTTAGGAAATTGTTTTTTTCTGTAACCTCTTCATGTTAAGTAAAAAGCAGAGTTTACGCATATTGAGCTTAATTAAACCATATCTTAACATTGGTACCTGTCACTTGAGATTCTACAGCCTCTGTTTGTTTAACATAATAAATTAAGCATCTAGATCTGTCTATAATGTATTAAGCATCACCCTAGATTTAGTATAAAGGAAGCTCTTCTAGAAATGTAAATTTTACCCAATTAGCCAACATTTTGCAGATTGTTGAGTTTCCTTCTGCAGGGGTATCCTGCTTGTGAGCCACATGCTTTTAAGGGAATGTGAGCTGCCCTTAGGATTCCTTTTCCCCAGCAGCATGCTATTTCTCAGCCAAAAGGTACTACAGTCACCTTAAGGGACTTGATTTGTGGGTCAAATACAATTCACAAATAATTCTGGAAAGCATTCTTCCCCTGGATCTCTTTCCTGCACGTTCACATAGAAAGATTGTTCAGTCATTTAATACACATTTCATGAATGTTTGTGCCAAATGCTTGGGATGCAGGCTTCTTGCTTTCAAAAGATGTGCAGTCTGGATGGGGAGATGGGACAAGAAAGCTGGCAGTAGTAGCAGAGATGCTCAGGGAGCCAAAGGAGCATAGAGGTGCATACACTTGTGTAGGAATGTGTTGTGTGTGTGTGTGCATGTGCACGTTTGTTACTGCTGCAGGACCTAAGGGGAACCCTTCTTTGGTACAGACTCAGAAGCCTGCACTTAACTGTTTCTTGTCTGGAGCATGCTCTCCCTGACCCTCAGCTGTCGTATAACTTGCTCCTTCCCTCAGTTCAGGTCTTTTATCTTTTGAGACAGGGTCTCACTCTGTGGCCCAGGCTGGAGTACATTGGTGCGATCATGGCTCACTGCAGCCTCGACTTTTTGGGCTCAAGTGATCCTCCTGCCTCAGCCTCCTGAATAGCTGGGACTACAGGTATACGCCACCACACCTGGCTAATTTTTGTATTTCTGGTAGAGACAGAGTTTTGCCATGTTGCCAAGGCTAGTCTCAAGCTCCTGGACTCAGATGATCTGCCTGCCTCGGCCTCCCAAAGTGTCGGGGTTACAGGCTTGAGCCATTGTACCACGCCCAAATTAACCTCTTTAAAATATTATTTTTATGCTGCTCTATTCCCTTCTGCCCCCCATGCCTTGAATTTTCTTCATAAAATTATCCTCACTAGCTATTGTATCTTTGTTGTCTCACACTCCCCAGTAGAATTTAACTCTTTATATCCTGTTGTTTTCCCACTGCCTAGATCTTAGTAGGTACCGATTAAAATGTATTAAGTTAATTAATTCTGTGATATATCAGCTCTGACTTTTCTACAATTTGAGCCCATGAACTATTTGTGTCTTCCCCAAACTTCACAAAATTAATCATTATTTTGCATGTACGTGTGTAGGTGGAGACCCTGTGCTGTGTGAACATAAGTGATGGCTTTAGAAAAGTGCTAAGAATTGACATAACCATACATCACATTTGCTGTTCCTATGCATATCTTTACTTGCTGAGTGAAATCGCCAGGGTTTTCCCAAAAGCCGACACTCCTGTTGAAAGTGTCTGTTTCTTATTCATGATTCCTTGAGGAGAAATACGCAGAGGCAGCCTGCAATAGATTGTTAATTGGCCAGCTTATATGTTACTTGTCATATCTTTTCAGGGACAGATAAATAATAGGAGGTCGGGGTGGAGAAAGAAGGAGAGGGGCAGGAGGGAGGGCATGAGATAAGAAGGAAAGAGTATGGGAAGAGAGAACAGAGTTTCCCTTCCATTTTGGAAATAGCAGTAACATCTTGCTACAAGTATGCACCACCACGTCCAGCTAATTTTTTGTATTTTTTTTTTTTTTTTTTTTAGAGACGGAGTCTCACCATGTTGCACAGGCTGGTCTCGAACTGTTGGGCTCAAGCCTTTTGGGAGGCCCACCTCAGCCTCCCGAAACGCTGGGACTATAAGCGTGAGCCACTGTGGCCAGCCTTGTTTTTTTTCTTTTTTTTTTTTTTAATCACTATGCTGTTATGCTACAAAATATACTAAAGGGGATGTATTAACTATTAATTTATCAAGGAAACTATTCATCTTTGAGAATAACTAAGAGAAACATCCACTTCCATTATACTATTTTCAATAAGACAATTTTATAGACATTTTTAGAGGTTTAAGATATCCTTTGTTAGTTCTTATGCTATAGAAAGCTGGGGCTCTTCCCATCATTGGATCTCCTACTGGATTTTCTTTTTTTTCCGCTACTCAAAATTTATGTTTCCTCTTGGGCTCACTTTCCTTTCCTCAAAGGTGAACCACTGTAGCGTGTTCTCTCTATGCCGTGGCTCCGGTTGGCTGGCAGTCAGGCGGCCTGCCTGTCCTTCTGCCTGCCAGAATGGTCCTGTGGCCATGCGGATCCTGACCTGCACGTGCAGGTCACAGGGTCAGCTGCTTCTGGATATGGCAAGTCCTCATTTGGAAACTGGATTCCGTCCCGCCTACCACCAACCAAGGAGGAAGGAAATGGACTTTGTGGTGGAAGAAATCCAGGCTATTGTTATTAACAGGAGGTTATATTAAGCGCTGTCATTTTTAGCATGTTCTAAATAAATACCTTGTATTGAAGAGCCAGAGAAGGAAACGGAAACTTCGAAGCATCTTGATTAAAAAGTATGAGCTTAATTATAATTGGTACAAATTATTCAGCATCTCCCATGTGCCTGGCACTGCGCTAGGCACACACGTGTAGTAATGAACACGACAACTCTGGAAGAAATAATTTCTCCTGCTGAAAATACTATGACAGTGAAATGGAAGACAGGATGAAGTATTTGGGTAGGTGATTTAATCCTCTAGTCCGGGGGTCAGCAGAGTTTTTCTGAAAAGGGCCAGATAGCACATGTTTTAGGCTTTGAGGGTCATATGGTCTCTGTTGCGACTACTTGTCTTTGTCATTGTACAACAGCAACTGTTGTGGACTGAATGTGTGTGCTGCTCTGAAATTCATTTGTTGAAGCCTTGATCCCTGGTGTGATGGTATTTGGAGGTGGGGCCTTTGGGAAGTAAGCATAGAGCTGTCATAAACAGGATTATTGCCCTTGTAGGAAGAATCAGAAGAAAGATGATATTTGCAAGTCAGGAAGGTTATATTGAAATCTTTGTCAGAACCCCACAGAACACACTGGTCCCTTGATTTGGACATCCCAGCCTCCAGAACTGCGAGAAATAAATTTGTTGGTTAAGCCACCCAGTTCGTAGCATTCTGTTACAGCAGCTCAAGCTGACTGAACACAGAATCGTAAATAAATAGTCAGTACACAAACGAACATGGCTTCCTTCAGTAAAACTTAGAAAAACAGATGGCAGTCTGGATTTGGCCCATGGGCTACAATCTGCTGACCCATCATCTTGTTGCTTTTTCTCTATTGTCCTCTGTGTGTGTTCCTTTGTCCTCATCCTTGTCACCTTGTGGATCCAAAATGGTTCCGCTAGCCTCATGGAGCCCAGACTCACGTGGCAGAGTCCAATGCAGGAGCTGAAGGAAGAGAGAAAACATCCTCTTCATCATAGGAAGCTCAGCCAACTTCTCTTTATAAATCATTGTTCAGGGCTGGGCGTGGTGGCTCACACCTGTAATCCCAGCACTTTGGGAGGCCGAGGTGTGCAGATCACCTGAGATCAGGAGTTCAAGACCAGCCTGGCCAACATGGTGAAACCCCATCTCTATACTAAAAATACAAAAATTAGCTGGGCATGGTAGTGCATGCCTCTAATTCCAGATAATCTGGAGGCTGAGGCAGAAGAATATCACTTGAACCTGGGAGGTGGAGGTTGCAGTGAGCTGAGATTGTGCCACTGCACTCCTGGATGGTAGAGTGAGACTCTGTCTCAAAAAAAAAAAAAAAAAAAAAAAAAAAAAATATATATATATATATATATATATGTAAAAGTTGCAGCACCTGCCAACCCATACACCAGTGTTCACCAGAGGGGATTAGGATTTGTAGAACTGACTTGACCCGATGATGACTTATCCCTTGAGATGAATATATTACTGTTCCAACAAAATCCCTGTTGGTGAGGTAACCAGCAGAGTTTCCATAGGAACTCGAGCTCCTGGCTACTCCCAGCCTGGACTTTTGACCAGCAGCACCAGCAGCACCTGCCAGCTTGTTAGAACTGCAGAACCTCAGACCCTTCCCAGAACTACTACATCAGAATAGAATCTGCATTTTAACAATATCCGCAGGTCATAAACAGACACAGTAAGTGTCTTTTACTGAAGGAAGCCATGTTCGTTTGTGTACTGACTATTTATTTACGATTCTGTGTTCAGTCAGCTTGAGCTGCTGTAACAGAATGCTACGAACTGGGTGGCTTAACCAACAAATTTATTTCTCACAGTTCTGGAGGCTGGGATGTCCAAATCATTTGAGACATGCTGGTTTGGAGAGGTAATGGAGGGCTGTTTTAAGGAAATCCATGGTTCGACTTGGAGAATGAGTAGCTTTAGTGATTGGTGGCCGATATGGTTTGGATCTGTGTCTCCACGCAGATCTCATGTTCAGTTGTAGTACCCAGTGTTGGAGGTGGGGCCTGGTGAGAGGTGATTGGATCCTGGGGGCGGCTTTTCCCGAATGGTTTAGCACCATCCCCTTGGTGCTGTTCTCATGATAATGAGATCCAGTGGTCTAAAAATGGATAGTGCCTCCCCCTTCTCTCTCTTGCTCCTACTCTGGCCATGTGATGTGTGTGTCTCCCCTTCACCTTCCTCTATGATTGTAAGTTTCCTGAGGCCTTCGGCAACACCATGCTTCCTGTACAGCCTGCAGAACTATGAGCCAATTAAACCTCTTTTCTTTATAAATTACCCAGTCGCAGTCTGTCTCCCTCCCGCCCTTCCCTTTCCCCTTCCCCTTCCCCTTCCCTTTCCCTTTCCTCTTCCCCTTCCCCTTCCCCTTCCCCCTTCCCTCTTCCCCTTCCCCTTCCCCTTCCCCTTCCCCCTTCCCCTTCCCCCTTCCCCCTTCCCCTTCCCCCTTCCCCCTTCTCCCTTCCCCTTCCCCCTTCCCCCTTCCCCTTCCCCCTTCCCCTTCCCCCTCCCCCCCTCCTCCCCCTCCCCCTCCCCTTTCCCCTTCCCCTCCCCCTTCCCTTTCCCCTCCCCCTTCCCCTTCCCAACATCATAGGGTACTTTTTTTTTTATATTGGTGTGAGAACAGACTAATATAGTAGCCCAGCCTTGACTCCCATTCACATAATGCCATTATAATTCCAGTTTGTAATGATATCTCAGATTTAATCCACATCTTAGTACAGTTTATGGTGTTTAGTCTTCAGAGTGGACCACCATTATTTAGAAGACGCTCCTTACTCAGTTTTGCCTCCAGCAAGTTCTAGCAGTATTCATAGTGTTAGGAGGTTGAAGCACTATGTGAAAACACAACACAACACAACAACAACAAAAAACAGTTGAGGGGCCAGAAAACAAAAATCTGCCCATGTTGTCCTTTTCCACATGTATCGTAGTGCATGAAGGTGACAGGGTATTTCTTGTCTGTAGTTTGAAAATGATTTGCCGTCGTTCATGATGTGCATGCAACTGCCTGAGTACACATGACTGTCAAGTGTCTGGATTCTATTTCTGAATACAGGAAACTCCAGAATTAAGCAACCAAATTCCATTTCAGAATCCGCTTCTATTTTTGTTCTGTTCATTTGATCTTTTCCATCGGTAGGCACGTTAGCTTACAAAGCATAAAGAACTTTTTTTCTCCCGGCTATATATTCTCCCCAAAACACTGAGGGCTTCCCTGGGAAGTAAATACCTAGCTAACTGGAAATGTGGTTGGTCTCATGGTGTATCTTCAGGTTTTGGACAACAGCTCTGTGCTTGCGGTCTTGTGTGACATTCAAAGGCGGTGCTCTCAAATGTCCCTTGAATTTCATTAACTGGTGTGCTGTTTTGAGTTAACTGTGGAGCGAGGCCTATTGGGGACGGTCCCTGCCAGTTGGGCAGGTCTCCCACTTGGCTGTTTTGAGAATTGTTATATCCTGTACTATGGAAACAGGATGAACTTGGCCATGAGTGTGGGCCAGAAGCCTTCTATCTCATTTATGCGGCCTTGCTGGCCGAGGTTTGAGAAGTGCATGATTTCATTTGGGCTGTGGTTTGCTGCTAACCATATGAGTCTGCAAAATGATGCCTTTTAAGCAGAACCAGGACCGAATAACCCTGGAGCTATATTTGGTGTGGTTTGTCTGCAAGGGTTAAAAGCTCACTATAGGATCTTACTGCTGTATAGAATTCAGGCCTCCTTGAAAGTTGTGTCATTTCTATGCTTTCTAAATCGGATTATCTTCTCCTTGCAACAGTCATTTGATGTTTAATAGAAGCTGGAGGTACATTTCCTCTGTAAAGATTTCATAATTGTTTGATTGGTAAAGGTGGATCTTTTTCCCCTCTCCAGGTGAAGTGTACTTGTGTTCACAGAGGGATGGGGCAGGCAAGAAAGCCATCTGTAACTCAGGTGTTTTTCATGCATCGGTCACCTATCTGAATCTGAATGAGAGTTTTTTGTGAAGTCCAGGTAGAAGATAAACTATTTGTCTTCTGCTGTAAGGGATATGAGGCCAGAGATTAGGAGACTCACACACAGTCACATCTTCTGTCAGAGGGAGGATGAAGCCGAGAGTTCAGTGGCCTTCGAGCTCCCTCTGGTTGCTGATACCTTGTTTCGTTCTCCTTCTTATGAGTTGGGAACGTGCCCAGGAAACCTTGTAAGTGTGAAATACAGCATGCCTAGTCTCTCCCGCAGCATAATGCGACCCCATATTGGTTTACCACCCAGACCTTAGAATTTGACAGTTTTCTACCTTAAGTGAATTGGAATGAAACCCTATCACATTTTCCAAACCAAATTTATTTTGCCTGAGTTCCATTTTTTTAAATTCCCTACTTTCTATTTGAAAAACGCAATTGCTTAAATTTACTGAAAGAACAAATCATAGCAATTGTCAGACTGCATGAGGAGGGTATGTATTCATCTTTCATGGATGGGGCCAGTATTTTCTGGAACATGTTGCTGAAATTTATGAGCGTTTAAATTATAGGATGCTATTTGGGATTCTCCCTAAAACAAAAGCTTTTATACTGTGATACTATGCTGCTAAGAAGACAAAGACACTGGTTTGATTTTTTTTTTTTTCATTTTAGTTTTTACTTCTATTTTAAAAGTTTAAATCTATTTTCTAGAGGTGCTGGAGATAAGGAAGATGAAAATGTCTTATCTCTTTTCAGGCTTGATATATATTTTTAGAAAGATATCAGATGTATTGTGACAGTCTATAGATGTAATAAAATATTTCACTATGAAACAATGGATTGGAGTCATACAGTGGTTCTCAGCCAAAGATGATTTTTCTCTTCCCTACTCCTGGGGACATTTGGCAGTGGAAGGAGATATGTGTGGCTCTCCCAGCGGGAAGGATGTTACTATTGGCAGTCTAACGGGTAGAGGCCAGGGATGCCACTGAACATCCTACAGTGCCCAAGGACAACCCCCATAGCAAAGAAGTCTTCGGCCCCAAATAAGAAACCCTGGAGTGACATAACCAAAACCAAATGCTTTAATAAATACCCAGCCCTGAGGTTTTGGTAGTTAAAGTGACATTTAACATCACCAAAAACATGTCAAAAATGTATCAGCCATTTAACACATGCAGAAAGCCTTCTTTTTTAAAATAACAGATGTGCGACTTCTGAGCCACATTTTTCCTAGAGGTTGTTCTCTCTCTGGGAATGAATACCGAGGTGCTATTTCACATTATACAATTTTTGGCTACTGAAGAATCATGTTTAAATTTGAAAAAAAAAAATAAAAAAATTGCTTTTTACCAGATCGAGCATTTTTTAAGTGGCATTCTCTTTTAATCCAGTGATTTTCAAGCGACCCCATATTTAGCCCTAAAGTTCCTTTTCTGGACTGAAAGTCAACATTTAGTTGTAAAATGATTAGCCCATTCCGGTTCCATATGCTTTTTATTGTGTGCTTCCTTTGAGAAAAGCCCATGCGTTGGCACCAAACTGTTCTTTGGATGTGAGTTTTTCGTTGTGGATTACTCCCCAAAAAAGTGAATTAAGTTGTTAAACTCATTTTAGGTTTGCCTTGAGATTAATGGAATGCACTTGAAAAAGGAAGCATAGGTTGTTTATGAGACATTGTATCAGCCTCACACTTCAGAGTCAATGTAGATATCTGCTGCTCTAGCCCTATGGACTGCACTGATTCAGGAGCAAGAGCAAGCAGTGGGTTCTTTGCAACATGACATCCTTTTGACCTTGGGCTGCGTGAAGGTTTTCACATGCGCAGTTGATTAAGATTTTTATTTTCTTCCTTTATTTCATTTGTACCGTATGCATACAGAGTCGTGGATAACAGTTTAGACTAAATAAAGGACATTGAATTGTCAGTAATGAAATACCTTGTTTTAATTAAAGTTCTTAGTAATGCTCTTTCTTGCCCTGGGTACTTGGATATTGACATACTTAATGATAGAATAACAGAGAATGTGGTATTTGTTTTTTTTACTCCTATAAATTGCTTTTAAATTTTCTAAGATCTGGTTGACAATTGCCAGTATAAGTATTTATAGAGAAAGATAAAGATGGAGCTACCTACACTATATCTATAAATACAGCTGTACATATAAAATTTGATGGTGACAGCCATCTTGCCTGTAACAGCTATGCGTCTTTTTAGGAAGATTTGAATATAGAAGATTTGTGTTTATATAAATTATTTTTTGTATTTTGCATGGCTTCATACTTTCAAGGGTGACTTTAAAAGATCTCTTGACCCAGGGACAGCAAAGAGCTTATCCCTACGATTCCACGTGGAAAATGTCAGTGATTTCCTGGAGGTCAGAGTTTTGTCTCCCCCTGTCTTCTCAGCAGGGTGATGAGGGGCTCCCAGCACACAGACGCTCACTTCCATTCCCTTTGGGATGTAGACATGCATCTTACGCATTGCCTTTACTTTTGACTTACTGTGAACAACTGTTATCTTCATCTGCCAATGAAAGATAAATTCCAAGGAGGAAAGGATGGAAAACTGAAAAAGAGTATGAAAGCACAAGACCTTAAAGCTCTGGATATACAGTAGTTCTTCTTTTCTGGAGTCAACCATCATTGTGGATTTTCTATGGGTGTTCCAAAATTACAATTATAGTTAGAGACATAATATAGGTAATAATGCTGTTGAACCACCATGAAGGAGAACAAGTAAAAGAAGGCGGTGTAGCCCATTATTCATTGCTTAGAAGGGCCCAAAGCACTTTCCTGCCCGTGGACTGTGTGTTGTGGCTCCTCCAGCCTCCCCAACTGGATCTTCTCTGCTTGCTTTTGCTCATGATGCTTTTGCAGCACTCAGCTGCTGGGCCACTTTGCTCTGTTCTGATTTGCATTCTTGTTCTGTGCTCCCTGTGCCTGGAAGGCTCTGGAAGGGTTTAGCGATGTTGAGCTCATTTTCACCCTCAACATTTCTGCTTAAAGGTTTATTACTCGTTGTCACTAACTTCAAGTTACTTTGCTGCTGTTTTTCAGGAATCCTGCTTGATGATATTTGATAAATAGAAATATGATATTTGATAAATAGAGTAATGACACACTGCTCTTCCATTTCATGTGTGGTGATGGTGTGTCCACAGTCTTTTTTTATTCTTTCCTTACTAAGTCGTAGCCTTGTTACCTGTGCTGCCTCCAGAGCTAAGCTAACCTCACTGGATCTTCTGGTGGCGCACTGTGTGTCCCCGGCCCAACTGGGTATTGCTCTTGCATGTCAAGCCCTGTGTCCTCTTACAGCTGCCTTCCCACCCTCCTCTGACCTTGACTTTACTAATATAAGTTGATGCTCTAACATGATCAAACTAACAAATGAGTCAATGTTGTTTACTTTTTGGTGACTTCAAAGAAAGAATATCCAACCACCTCCATTCCCCTAAAAAAATAAAATGCCAGATTTGTTCAAGGATGGTGACCATATTGTCATTTTTCATTGTGTGATCCATGTTATTTGTTAGGTGGATGTTATAACAAACTCATATTTAATAACAAAATGGTGTTTCTGTTCTTAGCTCCAAAGCCACACTTTTGGTCCTAAAGTTTTTTTAAGCTTCTGGTTGAAACATTGCTTTTCTATATTGTCTTCCTTTCTCATGAACCATCAACATTTATTGTATTCCTAAATATAACACTCATCATTATTTTCATTTTTTATTTATTTATTTTTTACTATGTAAAGTATGTCTTTTGCTAACAATATTTTCCCCTGCCAAAATCTGTTTGCTTTTTAAAAATGAATAACCTTAGATTTACTCTCCAGGTCAATTATATATCTACTGCTAAGGGTGTGTCAGATCGGGTCTGCACGTGTGGGACCGCCAGCTAGGTCCTTTCTTAAGCCGATGGTTTGATAAAGCTTTGTGACCTGAGAGTTGCATCTTTGGATTGGATATTACATACATTCTTGTAACGCAGCACTGCATGGAATTATCCCAATGTGGGCATCGGTGTTGAACACAACAGACCATAAAATTCCATTTCATTTCTGTTGCATAAACATAGGATCACAAATAGTGTGATTATTTCTGGCAGCCTCAGGCGTCTTAGCCAGGAGGAAGATGTAGGAGACTATGAATACTTAAATATAAGCTTCCCCACATGAGCTGATCAAGTACCTTTGGCACCAGCCTTTAAAAGGGTGAAATATAAAAACATCTAATACTGTCATTTGCTGAATTCTCACGTGTGCAAGGCACTGTTTTGCTTTCATTTATATCATCACAGCCTGACTTCAAGCCAGCATTGTAGTGCGTTATATTCTCACTTTACAGCTGAGGGAATGGAAGCCCAGAAAAGTCACGAGACTTGGCACAATTGCACAGTAAGGGCCAAAGGTGGGTTTTGAACCCGTGTCTTTTAACTCAAAACTTGTAACCACCACCACTAAAATCTTGGTCAGAAACAATTCAGTTTCTCTCACGGTTCTCTCACGGTTCCTTTGGTCTTGATTGGCTTTCCCCTGCGGGTTTTTCAGGCGGAGCGTTCTGTGTTCTCCTCGTCTCAGTAATTCATGGGAGGCGCGCAGTGCCGCAGAGCCTTGAGAAGACTAATCTGGACCAAGACTAGGGCTAGAATAAACGAATGAAACCCCCCACTTCTGCTTCACTTTTAGCTAAAAAATCCAAAATGGTTAAATTGGCCGTCTGGAGAGGGACTGCCAATAAGGAAACCCATATGGCTGAGAATTTGTGGTCAGACAAGCAAATCTGAGCACAGCCTCTGCTGTGATCCTATGATTAGGGTCCCCAAAGCAAATGTTTGCTGGAGTTGGTCAGAAATTATAAATATGCAAAACAAAGAGGTAAAAGACAGTAGGAAATGGCGGAGCCTGGGTCTACGTGGAAAGGTACATTCTCTCTTTAACTTAAGGTTAAAAAGTAGTAACAACAAATCCTAAAAACCCGGTGGTGAATCAAAACGATGCTGAGATATGATTTTGTGCCCTCAGCAGTGAGAGTGCTGATCTGTGACAGCAGAGATCTTTTTTGTTCTTTCTTGCTCTCAACTATTAACTCTACTGGGTACCTGATGGGCAGTCATTCAATATGTTGTGAACGAATGAACAAATCACTGTAAGCCTCAGTTTCCTCATCTATAAAATAGCCATGATGAGAGTTCACAGCTCAGGGGATAAAATAAGATTCCCTACCAAGCACACTTTGCTTTTAGTGTCTGGTAAGTATAAGTGATAATGGAAATGTTGACTGTTAATAACAATTTTCACTAATTGATTAATTGATTATTACCATGTCACTCCTCCATGCTTTCCTTGGTAGTAGTGACCTTTCGTAGAGGATACACCTAAGACCATTAGAGCATAACTCACATTGACCGTGGCCGCTGACACGCCTCTTCCACTGCTCTTCAGTCCCATGGTTTCTCTCCACTTTCTAGAGTGTTTTGTAGACACTGTATCTCACCAGTAGCCATAGGGAAAGATGAGATAATCAAACAGATTTCCGCATTCTCCTCAGTGATACCATTTTTTTCTTTCTTTGGCATTTATATCAAACACATAATCAGTAGATCAACTAGTTTGAAAATAGTCTCCACTGCAGAAATTCACCCCATTAGATATCTGTGCCATCAAACCCAGGGAAAGCAAATTTCCTCTCTGCAAGTGAGCCACATGTGGGCCACGCAGGCTCAGGCTTTCACTCCTGCACCTGTGTTTTCATGCCTGAATATTTTATGGGCTTAAAGATGCAGTTACAATTTCCTCGCTCTGTGGGGACATTTAGCTTGTTCTACAGGGTATGTAGACTTTCAGTGGCGTGGGGATGTGGATTCTAACAAGAACAAAGGAAAGGTGCCAGTCTTAAGTGTAACTCTCATCACATTAAGTTTTATATATGCATATATAGAGATATGTGTATATATTTTAAAATGTATGAATTGGAATCACTGACACTGCATATTCTGATGTATGTCAGAATGCCCCAGGAGGTGGATGCTTAAGTAATGTGCAGAGTGGATTAATTCCTTGCATTTTCTCTAAAACTTGGATTTGCTAATATTAACTCTGCTGTTCACAAATCCAAATGGCTTTTCTAGGCATGTGCATTTGGAATCCTGTTTTTCTGCTGTAATAATAGTCCAAGTCCAACGGTGACTTAAACAGTATGCTGAATTTTGTTCTCATCTAATAGGTTGCCCTCCAGCAATTTGGGGCTGATCTGGTGACTATGTTGAGCCGATCCTGAGTATTCCTCTCTTGTTACTCTGCTGTCCACCACCTGTCTCATGATCACAGTTGGGGACCCCAGTTTCTGCCATCATATCTGCACTCTAGCCAGCTGGAAGGCACAAAGTATAGAGTATGTGTCATTCCCTTTTAAGAATGTATGCTGTTCCCACTCTTGTCCTATTGGTCAGAATTTATTCACATGTACATACCTAGCTGCAAGGGAAGCTGGGACATGTAGTCTTAAACTTGGGTGGCCATTAGCCCAGGTAAAACCTGGAGGTTCTATTGCTTATTTTGTTGAAGTAAAGTTGACATAATCTTCTGACCATTGGGAGCCCGTTTGTCCTATTGTTTATCATGCCCCTGCTGCTTAAATCAGTGGCTGGCACATCACGATGCATGGATTGTATTGCTTAAATGAATGAATGAAATGGAGTTCATCTCATCTTTGGAACTTCCTGAGTGTGGAGTTCCCAACAAATCCCTTACACCTCCTTTTCACAGCTCTTCTTTCCATTCCAGGGGTTTACAGACGTCCTCCTCTCCTTCCCACGCATGTGCCTTTCCTGGCTCTGAAGAGAGCTGCCACGTGCAGCCCCCTCTCTGCCTCTCCCTACACCAGGCCCTGCACCCACATTCCCTTTAACTGTTGTGCATTTTCATAAGCTGAGGTCCTTCCCCCATCCTTGTCTCTCACCTCCAAACACATTCCAGTTTGCTCATTTCTTCTTTAAAAGTGTGATCTACATAATGGAGCACAGCTTCTCAGTTTTGCAAGTAACAGATGGACAGAATGCATCCTGCTCCGTGTACTTTTGATGGACATCCTGTCTTCCACACTCTTGGCTACAGCTTCTTTCTGTGTGGCCCAGAACGTGGCAAAAATATGCACGTGCACACATACCCACTCACACACCCTACCCCACCAAAAATACACATTAAATAAACTTCATGGCAGGGAAAAGCAATGAACTTTCCTGATCCTTCTCCAGATGCCACCCAAAGTAGTGTAGGCATAAGGGCAGCTGGTCATTGGTACATTTTTGTGCCACTCTTAGTTTACTAGTGCCCATGTAGGGTTTTATTTTGACCACTGAATTTGCTGCTGATCTCTTTTTTTAATCTTATTCTCGGAAACCTTTTTTTATGTTGTAATTTCTATATATTTGCAAGATGTCCCAAATCCAAGAAGTCACCATACATATAAAGTGTGTATATCTTAGAATTATATTAATATTTGCCAACCTCACCTAATCCTGTCTGTCCAGGGCGATGTTCTGAGCACTTCATATAGCAAATTTTATTTTATAACTGCTGTGGTTTAAATGATGGCGTTCCCTTCAAAATGTGTGTTGAAACTTAATCCCCAATGCAAAAGTATTAAGAGATGTGGCCGTGGGTGGCGATTAGGCCATGAGGGCTTTGCCCTCATGAATGGTATTACCACCCTTATAAAAGGGATTAAAGTTGAATGAAGTGCTGTCTTGCCCTTCTCTTTCCTCTGCCACCTGAGGAAACAGTGTTCCTCTTCTCTGGAGAATGCAGTACTGGCAGAGAACAGCTCTCACCAGACATCGGTCCTGCCTGGTACCTTGACTTTGGACTTCCTATCTTCCAGAACCATGAGAAATAGACTTCTGTTCTTTATCAGTTACTCAGTTTCAAAATTTTGTTACAGCAGCACAGATGGACTGAGACAGTAACCCTGTGAGGTAGGTACTAGTTCTCTCCTCTTTAAGTGAGGAACTTGCCCGTGAATTCTTTTCAGAGGTGAGATTCAATACCAGGTGACTTGAATCCAGAACTCATAATCTTGAGCGATCATTAAGCTCTACTATGTTTATTTGTGACTTTGAAACTCGGCTTTGACCAGGTGGGACCATGAGCGTTATCATAATTTACTGTGCATCAAATAAATGAAAGCCAGAAAGTAGTCACGTTCTACCTCCCACTCACCCCTACCAGTCAAAACAGAGCTGTGCTCAGTCTGCTGGTGGAACAAGAGCTGTGTGTTGGGATGGGCTAATTTTCACTCTAGCTCTGTAGCTCCAGTTCTGCCTTTTTACTTTTCCTTAACATGTCTGCTATGAAAGGAGATCATCATGTTTGAATTCTTCCTAACACCGTGAGGGCTTTAGGTTATGGCATCTCAGATCCTTAAGTTCTGGATGTGGAAATGGTGTGTTATTTATAGCTGACACCTGAAGAGAATTACCAGAAGTGATAATGGAGGAGGAATACCTTCTGTGATTTTACTTTATCAAAAACAACCACTGCGAAAACATCTCCTTATAAAAGCCATATGAGGGGAGAGGATGTTTGCCTTAGAAGCAAAACTTGATCCTTGAAGAAGTTCAGACAAGTGATGTACACAAAATAAATGCTTTTTTTTTTTTTGAGACAGAGTCTTGCTCTGTCACCAGGCCCCAGGCTGGAGCGCAGTGGCGCAACCTCAGATCACTGCAATCTCCTACTGGGTTCAAGCAATTCTCCTGCCTCAGCCTCCTGAGTAGCTGGGACTACAGGCGCATGCCACCACACCCAGCTAATTTTTGTATTTTTTAGTAGAGATGGAGTTTCACCATGTTGGCCAGGATGGTCTTGATCTCTTGACCTCGTGATCCGCACACCTCAGCCTCCCAAAATGCTGGGATTACAGACGTGAGCCATCGCACCCGGCCAAAAGAAATGCTTTTAATCCTCACGGGTATCTGGCAAATCAAATGACCAGGCAGAGGAGGTTTTCTTTAGAGACATCCCTTGGGAATGCTGTGAACTAAAATGGAAACCGTCTTCTCTAAATATAGTGCACTGTCGCCGTGTCATTAGATGAGGTGTAGCATCAGAGGAAATTACTGGGGATATTCAGTTGCTAAAATCTTTCCTTGAAAGATGCAAGCCTTGAAGGAGACCTCACCTGTGTGAGAGATTGCTTTCTGGAGCATCAGCCTAGTCAAGTAAAGTGCTTGAATGTGCCCACCAGATTTGGCATCCCTGGCCTGCCTTTGAATGTGAGACCTGCTGGATGTTTCGTTTTGACCCTGGTTTCGCTGCTGTTGCGGTATATTCAGAAGTGTCCTTTTGAATCCCGTGGTAGCTTGTGCAAGGTTCGTCCTGCTATTTCACAGCCCAGACATGGAGTTGCTGTTCTCTCGTAAACTAAACCCAGTTTCTGGTCGAGGCTGTCTCTAGATATTATCAGATCCCGAGTCTTAGAAGCCATTTGAAATACCCCTCATTGACAATTTAAGGCTGATCATATTTTCATTATTCAGAACAAATGTTTAAAAACAACGTAAAACCAACTCGCCTCCGATGAAGGCAGCTGAAGCCATCATACTTTGTAAGTTCTCTCTCCTGTTCTTTGAGGCCTGGAAACTTGGAAACATTTTCACAGCTTCTTGCTTATTTTAGAGGCAAGAAACATGCAGTCAGAGTGATCACAGTTTCAGATTTATAACAGGTGACGGCAAAAGGAGAACACTGTGCTCATGGAACTGCTGCGCCACTTCCACCTCCCAGCTCCAGTATATTTATTAACATCTTTTGAGTAAAGTCTTAAAATTATCTATTAAGCACAATTTTTCACCCTTTCTGACAGATCACTGGTGCTGCCAAGAAGCTTTTAAGCTGTAAATGAAAAGGAAAAACAATCCTGCATTTGATCTTGGGTTTTTTTTTTTCCTTCAGTGAATTGTCTTAGAATAGAATTTCACCATGAGTGCTTTTATTGGAATTTAAAACTATAATACTGCCTTTTCCTTCTGTCTGGACTTAGGGTTTCCCACTGTTCTAAGACCTCATTTGACGTTATCTAGCTTATCTTAGTAAAGGTTTAAAAAATGCTCTTCCTTTGCATTTAAATTTCTTTTCTCTGTAGTTAACTAAATCTGAATGAGTCATTTTATCAAAGCTTCAATATGTATTTTTTTTTCCCTGGGTAGCTTATCAACCTTTTCTCTTTTTCCTTTTTGTTTTATATTTTACTTTAAAACATTTTTTTATATTTGGTTAGTTAACCACATGATACGGGTGTCTAAACTTTTTTATAGGCTGGGCACGGTGGCTCATACCTGTAATCTCAGCACTTTAGGAGGCCGAGGTGGGCAGATCACCTGAGGTTGGGAGTTCGAGACCTGCCTGACCAACGTGGAGAAACCCCGTCTCTACTAAAAATAACAAAAAATTAGCCACGTGTGGTGGTGCATGCCTGTAATCCTAGCTACTCAGGAGGCTGAGGCAGGAGAATTGCTTGCACCTGGGAGGCGGTGGTTATGGTGAGCTGAGATCATGCCATTGTACTCCAGTCTGGGCAAAAAGAGAGAAACTCCGTCTCAAAAAAAAAAAAAAAGCAAAACTTTTTTGTGTGATCATAAAATTTGAAAATGGGTTTTAAGAAAGCATTTGTACCATCTTATCCTGCAAATTAGAAACTTTCTGATCTGGGTAAAGACTTTTTGTTATGCCTCATATATTTCCCTGAAGTTTGATGTAAATTGAAATTTATTATGAATCAAATTCAATTTTAGGTGTTCTTAAGGAATCTGTAAATGCCAGTTGAGAAGGGAAATTGATTTAGTGTTCAGCACTCTATGATGAATATCCCCGTGTTTGAAATGTCTAAGTATTGCACTTATATTAGTTATTTCTCCTAATAACCTTTCAGAAGTGTCTGCTAATGAAAGCTGTACCTGTTTTTCTTTTCTTTTCTTTTTTTCTCATTTAAGGTGTGGTCAATTGAATTATTTGCCGTTGCTCTATATTTTAACAGAGTCTAATGCTTATACTATGTTATAAACTGAGTCTAAATGGAAAATGAAAATTATACTTGTCTCTTTTTCTAGGAGAAATTAACGAGTAGATCTTCTGGAATGAGAAGTAATAGCATTGCTTAACATTTTCACCATTCAATATCCAGGTGTAATTGGTTTCCAGATTTTTGCTTTGGGGGTGAAATATTTTGTAAGTGGCCATTAATTCCCATAATAATTAATGTACAAACTGAGCTTTATGAATGGAAAAGTAGATTCAGACATCAATCATATTGGCTTGGGATCACCCCCTGCAGTTCAGCATAAATGTGTCATTTCCATGATAATAGGTTTAAATGACTGCAGCAACTGGAATAACCAGAACTGGGTACAGGCGTGATGTCCACACTCACCATTTTTGACAGTTGTTTGGATCCTGTTCAAACTGGCAGTCACACTTGCAGTGTGTTTAGGAGCAGTTTTTGCACAAATTAAGGAAGCATTTAAAAATAAAACACTGTTTTCTGATAGAAAGCAGCTCTATATTTACCCACATGAGGATTGCAAAGCTCAGTGGAATAATTTGACATGAAGTGCCTCTAAGCAGACCTCAAACAAGCTCCTTGCCTCCCATAAGCTTAGAAAGAGGATGCTTACATAGCAAAACTGAGTAAATATGCACAGGGCTCATAAAAAGTCGTAAGTGATGGAAAATAAAGAAAAAGCCAATGCTTTTAATAAAATCACAGTGTGAAGATAGATTGCTAAATCTATCGTCCTAGGAAAATGCCAGGCAAATACAGAGAAACTGCTGAAGATTTTACAAGGTTGTTTGAGGTTTAGCCATGTAAAAGAAGTAAGGTGCCACATTTTGGGAGAAGATAATCCATACTCTATTTCTGAAATGATGGGCTTCTAGTTTTCAATAATAGTATATGAAATGGTTTGAGGGTTATAGTTAACTTTATTCTCCTGCATTCATCCAAAGGGTCCAATAAAATGTTTGATTTTATTATTTAAGAAGTAATCAACTATTTTGCAAAGCTAAATAGGAAACTCTGTTTCACCCTTTCATGAAGAGATGGAGTTTCTGCAGCTAGGACGGCATGTGCAGCTCCATGGGGTGCCCTGCTCACAGTGCCTTTGCAGTGTCTGCTGTGTTTGATGGAGACAGAGAATAACATTGTAGATAGCTTCTGAATTGAATGGGAAGAAGCCTTGGTGGGATCCATGTCTTGACTTCCTCACTGATTTGTTTTTGGTTTGTTTTTTTTTTTTTGAGACAGAGTCTTGCTCTGTCACCCAGGCTAGAGTGCAGTGGCGCAACCTCTGCCTCCCAGATTCAAGCTATTCTGCTGCCTTAGCTGAGTAGCTGGGATTGCAGGCACCCACCACCACACCTGGCTATTTTTTGTATTTTTAGCAGAGATGGGGTTTCACCATGTTGGCCAGGCTGGTCTCGAACTCCTGACCTCAAGTGATCCTCCTGCCTCAGCCTCCCAAAGTGCTGGGATTACAGGCATGAGCCACTGCACTCAGCCACTGACTTTTTTTTTTCCTGTAAATTTTTATTTATTTATTTATTTATTTGTACTTTAGGTTCTGGGGTACATGTGCAGATCATGCAGGATTGTTGCATAGGTACATACATGGCAACGTGGTTCGCTGCCTTCATCCCCCCCGCATCACCTATATCTGGTATTTCTCCCCTCATTATCCCTCCTCACCCCCCGCTGTCCCTTTGCATTACTTATTTTTCTGCACCTTCAACTTGAAATGAAAAATAATGTTTCCTAGGAAAATACTGAGTAAGTAATTCGTCAGTAGATAGGTGATATTGCACTGATGGCGAAGGCCATGCACGAATGAATGAAACTTGAGAAATGCTGGTCTTCAGAACATTTAGTCTCCTAGCAGTGAGGATACTCTGAAGGAAGTGCCAAGACTGTTTTTCAGCTTCACCAGTTGCTCCTTTCTGCCCTAGTTGTTTTTGCATCTGATTTGGCATGTGTTCTCTGTGTCTCGTGATGATCTAGTTTTATTCTCCTGGTAGAATTAAAGGGGATTTTATTCTGGTTTTTACTGACTTCTATGGATTCAATAGACACTTCTTATATAGTGGTCAACCCGATGTGGTCTGGTGCAAGGACTTCTGTACTTGGGGTCAGACAGATTGACATTCTGATCTCAACAGCAGCCATTACGTATTGGCTCTTCGTAGGCAAATTAATTACAGTTCTGTGCACTCTTCTTTCTGTATTAAATGGAAAGAATAGTGCTATCTCACAAACTTGTATGGATCCAAGTTGATAATCATTCATGAGTATGAAAATTGGCATACTTGTCATAATAATGCAGGAACCATTCGTGATCCAACATGCTTCATTCATATAAAGGGCTTCGCCTAGTGCCTGTATTATATGACTCTCATCATTATGATTCTCTATCAGGGGTAATCTCAGAAAGCCAGATGATCAGTTAAGATGTCGGTGATTTACAAATGCCATAAAATACGACTTTGTGCTGAACTAACCATTTACGTTTGACCAGTAGTCTCCCTCTAATCCCCCTTTTTTTGTCTTTAAAAACAGTTTTTAAATTGGCTATCTTGGTTGTATATCATTCTTAAAAAGTTTGACTCACACTCTATTGGCTTATGCTTTGTTTCTTAAGAAATATTTGATGTGCTAACCAGCATGTAAAAACAGTTTTTTTTTTTTCTTTAGAAAGTCAGAATGCTGGCTGGGTGCAGTGGCTCATGCCTGTAATCCCAGCACTTTGGGAGGCCAAGGTGGGCTGATCATGAGATCAGGAGTTGGCGACCAGCCTGGTCAACATGGTGAAACCCCGTCTCCACTAAAAATACAGAAAATTAGCCAGGCATGGTGGCGGGTGCCTATAATGTACATCACCATGCCTAGGTAACCTTTCAATTTTTTGTAGGGATAGGGTCTCACTTTGCTGTCCAGACTCGTCTTCAACTCCTCGGCTCAAGCGATCCTCCTGCCTCAGCATCCGAAAGTGCTGGGATTACAGGCATGAGCCACCATGTGATTTCAGTGATGAAATAGATACCTTAACACTACTGAACCATACACTTAAAAATGGTTCAGACGGGCCAGGTGCAGTGGCTCATGCCTATAATCCCAGCACTTTGGGAGGCTGAGGCAGCGGATTACCTGAGGTCAGGAGTTTGAGACCAGCCTGACCAACATGGAGAAACCCCGTCTCTGCTAAAAATGTAAAATTAGCTGGGCATGGTGGAGCATGCCTGCAATCCCAGCTACTCAGGAGGCTGAGGCAGGAGAGTCATTTGAACCCTGGAGGCGGAGGTTGCAGTGAGCAGAGATCACGCCACTGCACTCCAGCACCGACAACAGAGCAAGATTCTGTCTCAAAAAAAAGAATGCTTTGTATCATGAACAGAAATTGGCCATAGCCATGTTGGGGCTGTTCCCTTTACCTGGTTGTTATCCCAGTAGCCATGGTCCCCAGCCCTCTTTACTACCTTCTAACTCAGAGGCAATTTCCACTTGTCACCACGCATGTGCTGTCATTTTCCAAACAGCAGAGTTAAGAGGAAGTGAAATACCTATTTTCTTCATATACCTATTAAATAAGAGAAAACAAAAATTAGACCAAGAGCAATCAGTGTTTTCCTTGACTCCATTCACTCATGTGAGTGTACTGCATGGCCCTTTCTGTCATTTTGTCTGTATTATTGAGTCAGATTTAGGCTCAACAAATATTTATTGTTCACTTCGTAATGAGGACTATGTTAGGCACATTTGAATACCTTATTTAATTATCCCAGTCATTATTTGCAATAAATAATGTTGATGACCATGAATTCAGTTTTTTTTTTTTCTTTTTTTTTTCTTTTTTGAGATGGAGTTTTGCTCTTGTTACCCAGGCTGGAGTGCAATGGCGCGATCTTGGCTCACCGCAACTTCTGCCTCCTGGGTTCAGGCAATTCTCCTGCCTCAGCCTCCCGAGTAGCTGGGACTACAGGCACGTGCCATCATGCCCAGCTAATTTTATGTATTTTTAGTAGAGACGGGGTTTCACCATGTTGACCAGGATGGTCTCGATCTCTTGACCTCGTGATCCACCCTCCTCAGCCTCCCAAAGTGCTGGGATTACAGGCGTGAGCCACCGTGCCCGGCTGAACTCAGTTTTTTTAAGAGATGAAGAAACTGAGACTCAGAGAGGTTTGTGAACACAGCTATTACACAGCTCTTAACCAGAAGATCTAAGAAGTCTTAAACTCTGACCTGGACAATTCTGTTACATTTATATTTACTGTAACATAGAAATTTTGCTCCAAATCTCAAAAGTACTGCTTCTCTATTACATGTTTTTTTCTTAATGACCCAGAGAATAGAAAATGTAATTTTTATATGACTCAGAGCAAACTTCCTTCCCAAACATATATTATGATAGGAAGCAACTAGTGAAATCTGTTTGAAATAGACGTCTCAGGCTTTCTAAGTGTTGTTTGCCAGTGGGAAGAAAGGTAGTATTCTCCCTAGAATAGGGAAGCCAGTGTATACAGATTTGTCTCACATCTGGGTGCAGATCTACATGCCAGGTGCAGAATGGGGACTTTGCTTTGCAACATTGAATACACCAGGTATGCTTGTTGGTCATTCTAGAGTTCAAGTGAATTGTGTGTAAGTCTTTGTGTTTTCATGACAACTTTTTTTTCCTGATGTTCAGATACCAGATACAGAAAATCCTTATGTGAAAAACAGATACAGATTCTTATAGTAGGAAGAGAATTGCATTAGGGGTTGGAGTTTTGGAGTTCTTGGTCTAACCACATCCTAGCTTGGGAATTTTGCCATATCCGTTGTTGTGAACCTGTTTTCTAAAAATACTAACAAAAATACATGTAATAGGCTTGGCATGGTGGCTCATGCCTATAGTCCTAGCACTTTGTGAGGCTAAAGTGGGCAGATCACCTGAGGTCAGGGATTCAAGACCAGCCTGGCCAACATGGCAAAACTTCATCTCTACTAAAAATACAAAATGTAGCCAGGCATGGTGGCACATACCTATAATCCCAGCTACTCGAGAGGCTGAGGCAGGAGAATCACTTGAACCCAGGAGTCAGAAGTTGCAGTGAGCCGAGATCGCGCCACTGCACTCTAGCCTGTGCAACAGAGTGAGACTCTGTCTCAAATAATAATAATAATAATAATATTAATTTTTTACCTTGCAGGCTTACATTGCCTGTGCAATACTGAAGAACACATGGTAATATAAAAGTTCTTAATACAGGGGAGCTTTCATCATGTCATTGATTTGCTGTCATTATCATCACGCCCTAAAATATTATCATTCTCTTCATGAGTTACCTCGAAATTTCTTACATGAGTCACTTAATGTCGGTCTCTTTGAACAAAGCATGAATGAAATGGCAGGGCCTATGCCGCCAGAGGATTGGGTAACTGCTGCTTAACTAATGGGATAGAGGATGTCCCCCTCCCTACTCTGAAGAATAGAGAAAACAGAGAACCCATAGCTTAGGTTGCAGTTTCAAATCTTGGTTATCTCCTTATCCTTCCTTTAGTTCACTTACACTACAAGTAATTTAATTTTTTTTTCTCATTTAATATTTATTGAGCAGCTGCTATATGCCTTGGTTCCAGCAGCAAACGAAGAACCACATTTCATCAGTTACATCAAGGTTTCTCAGCCTCAACACCGTTGACATTTTGAGCTAATTTTGTTGTTGTTGTGGGGGCGGTCCTGTGCGTTTTCAGGGGGTTCCACAGCATCCTGGGTCTCTACCCAGTAGATACTGCTGTGACACCTCCTCTTTGTGGCAACCAAGCCTTTCTAAACATTGCCCAAATGTTCATTGGTGTGCAAAACCACCCCTGGCTGAGAGCTACTGAGCTGTTGGATGTATAGTTTTCACATATCAATGTCCCTGTGGTCGGGGTGCATCTTACAACAGTTGCCCTTTTGTTCTTAGGATTGGTAGAGGGATTCGTCTTGGCCTGTTGCGTTGTACAGCAGGTGGACACCATGCTTCAGTCATCTTGCTCATTTCTCAGAGCTAGCGCCTTCTCAGAGCTCACAGTCAGCTGGCAGCAGTGGAAGTCTGGGGATTAGATGAAGGTGAATTTAAGTCCCTCTCAGTTTGAAGAGCTCTGTGACTTTATCACAGCCTGAAACTCCCCTTTTCACAGGGCCAGACCTAGCCTCGTGCTACATGATAATCGATCTGTTTGTAAGTTCGAGATTGTTGGATTCATTAGGGAATGGCTAGGATAGTTGTCGGCCTCTGCTTTGCCAAAGTATAATCTTGAAAACAAAATTTCTTCTCAGTTTTAATGTAGTCTTTCCCGCTGGAATGTACTATCACTGGCAATAAACTGGCTCTTGTTCTTTTTAAAGAAATTGCTGTTAGGGTATAGCATTTATCTGTATGATTTTAGTTACTGAATCAAAATCTTTTGGGAACCTGATAGGATGAGATCACTGGCCGGCTGGCTTCCTCCCACCTGCACCTGGACTGAAATTCCCCATGGCAGAGAGGTGTTTTGTAAGGTCCTCCCTGCTGTCCGTCCTACAGCTCACAGTGGCTCTGCTGAGAAAGAACAGAATTCTGTGCAAGTTGTGTGTGTCATGAAGGCCTCTGCCTAGTGGGTGTGTTTCTGCTGCTTTTCTCCACCCTGCTCTTCTGTGAAATGTATCAGCAGTGGACAGCACCGGGGCAGAGGTGATTAGTGACCGTTGCACAGAATATCAGTACGTGTTATAAGGTATAGAGTCTTGGCCAACAAATTGTAAGCAAAATACCAGGAACTTCCTAATCTAGTAGGAAATTTTGTATGCTTTTGACAAACATCTGATCCTACTGATAATAAAAGTCCTTAAAAGGAAAAACTTGAGGCTGGGTGCTGTGCCTCACACCTGTAATCCCAGTACTTTGGGAGGGCGAAGCAGGTGGATCACCTGAGGTCAGGAGTTCGAGACCAGCCTGGCCAACATGGTGAAACCCCATCTCTACTAAAAATACAGTATTAGCCAGGCATGGTGGTGGGCATCTGTAATCCTAGCTACTTGAGAGGCTGAAACAGCAGAATTGCTTGAACCTGGGAGGCAGAGGTTGCAGTGAGCCGAGACTGCAACACTGCACTCCAGCCTGGGCAACAAAAGCAAACCTCCGTCTCAAAAAAAAAAAAAAAAAAAAAAAAAGGAAATACTTAAATGGAGATGAAGCTGGAAGATTGAGTGAAATCTGAACCAGAAAGGATGCATCTACCAACTTTTCTAGGAGAGTATAATGGTAGGCTGCAAACCTAAATGTGTCATCTCTTCTTATTTAATTTTGCTAAATTCATAAGATCAACAATGGCTACCATTTATAGAATACATTGCATACCTAGGCACTGCCCTGAAAACTCTGAATATAAAATGAATACTGACAGTGACCGTGAGAGGAGGAATGGCAGCAGATAGGATTGCTATTTCTGTCCCATGGGTGAGAAAAATGAAGCACAGAGATGTGAAGTAGCTTGCTCAAGCTAAATGCTCATTAAACATCACTGGTGAAATGAGCTTTCCTCTGCTCAGCCAACTTTCTTGATTGATTCATTCATTCATTGATTCATTCATTTTTTTAGCATTATCTCTTTGTATCAGACTACAAATTGTTACAATACTTGACTTGTTGATACAGTTACTAATTATTTCAACAGCATATAGTTAAAAACTTGGCAGCAATATTATTAACATGCAGTTGGAGATTAATATTTTGTGTCTTCCTCATACAATCCCAAAGTCAACTCCACCTTCCCTAGTAATAAAATCACACTGGATAATTTTTAAATTTTCTGTCTATCAAATGTGTGATCAAGTCTGTGCTCTGACAGCAGCTCTACAATTGGCAGGAGCTGAGAAACAAAATACATTTTTTAAAGTAATAAATAAAAATGTTAATTCCTGCCATGCCTGTGAGATTTGGAACTGGGAACGGAGAAGGATTTAATTTAGGGAGCAGAGAAAGATTTAATTTAGAAATGACTTCATAAAGAGTTAGGTTCTAATTAAGAAGATTGAAGGAAGAGCATCAAACCCCACAGCGCTGCATTTTTCTGTGGGCCTGTTTGATAGTGAACTCTCCCACCTTCAGAAGTGCCGTCTGTACCACATAAATTGTGTTGCGCATGGTTTAATTTATATGGGATGCTTATCTACAGGTGAACCGAGTTCAGGTATGATATTCCATTCCAGTGGGTTTAGCTCCGTCTTGATTTTGTAAATGAGAGGCCAAAAATACCTGTGCTCAGTAATTAGTGTCGCTGACTGCATCAGTGTGCTATTTTGGCACTGCTCTCTTCTGTTGCAGAAATTTGAAGACATCTGTTTACTTTCAACTCTCGGAGACCTTTTTAAGCACACTAAATTTGTAGAACATAAGCTTGTTCTTATGTTAGAGCTCCTTGCGGCATCTTCCCTCTTCTAGAACTGTTTAAATAATTTTATTGAAAATGAGTGAAAACATTTCAACAAATTTAGACATGGTATGATGAGAAATGACAGCGCTTATTAAAAGGAAGGGTGTTCGCTAAAATCTCTTCTTGGGGGATGTATGTTTGGGGTTAAGTAAGGAAGAGTTTCAGAGGTTTCCAGCAGAGATTTATTCCTTTGTAGAAAAAGGCCCATGATTCCTTTAACAATCACCAAAGTGGACCGACCAGGGTGACAGTGTTTTTATTAGCAATGATAATTAATCCAGCTTAATCATGTGGGCATTTGGGCTTTTGATCCCATGCTAATTTGTGGGCCTGCAGAAGAAGATAAACTAAGTGGAGTAAAGGTCAGTTTTGTGGTTGGCCTGTGTAATGAGCATCTGTTCAAAGTACATAAAAGACTTGTTTAAAAATTCACAATGATTTATGAAACCAGTTACATTGTAAAGGATGGTGCTTGATTTACACCTGAGGAATTCTACATACTTAAAAAATACGTGACACAAGGAAGGATTCATTTTAGCAGCAATGGTTCTGACCGGTGCCAGGGCAATATGGGAATGATAAATTGAGATAAAGTGCACAGAGTACTCAGTAAAGGAATGTCAGTGATATATGGGAAATCTGAAGCTTTGGAGGTTGCCCAGATGAAGGTGACTTGTATCCTTTAGGATTTATTCAGGCACGTGTAACAGAAAAGCCAGGACAAGCAGGGTGGAAGCAAACAATTGGAATTGATTGACTGAAGTAACTGAAAAGTCTGGGGCTGGTTCTGGCCTTCAGCTTCCTGCCTCTGTGTGCTTCTGCCTGGGTTGGCTTCCTTTCTAGGCAGTCCCTTTCTTCGTGGTGGCCCCTGGCATTCCAGGGCTGAAATCATCTTATAGTTGCAATGTCAATGGAACAAGCTTCTTTCCCTAAAATTTCCTGCAAAAGTCTTATCCTTGGACCAGTCACTGCATCCAGAGGGATAAACTTGTCTAATTGCCAGCTCTGGATGTCTGCCTGCCTCCTTTTTCAGAGGAGGTCCTGACCAGACCTTGCTTGCCTTTCAGAAAGACTGATTATGGATCGAGGGAATAGTTTCCTAAAAGGAAATCTGAGTGTGTCTTCAGAAGAACTGATGCTGGCCAGCCAAGAAAACACCTGTCCCATAGGAAGTCAAGAAAGAAACTGCAGGCTGTTCATTCATTCAGTCATTCACTCCCTCATCCTTCCTACCAAGAATTATTGAGCACCTACTATGGCCAGGCATTGTTCTAGGTGCTGGGAGTTCAGTCATGCACAAAACACCTTAAATTCCTTTCTGCATGAAGCTTACAACATTTTTCACGCTAGTTTTGTCGGGGGTGGTCAAAGGTGGGTTATGTCCTCCAGAGAGGCAGTGATTGGTTGCTATAACTACAATAAAAGGCAGAGGGGTTGACGGATTCTGGAGCAGGAAAAGTAATCAAGGGAACAGCAGATTGGGTGTATTAGAGTAAAGGAGGGGAGGGATGGAGAGAGGTTTGAATAGCTGCAAAGTGGAGTCTAACTTTGAGTACCTGGAGTATTGTATCAAGCACAGAGGGATTTAGCGTAGGTGTGTAAAGAGCCTTTTTGTTAATTGGGAGTGAGAGTTAGTTATTTACCTTTGAGAATGTAGTCATGATACTGTGTTATTTTAGATGCTTTGCCTGCCCTGGAAGAAGCACTGAGTTGATGATCTAATAGCTTGTTACCACTGTTAATGTCTATGATTATCTTTGTCACATTGGGAATATAGCTGTCAGGGAAAGAGAAAGGCATTTCTTCTTCACTTTCGGTAATAGAGCTCAACCTGCTAACACTCTAAGGAAGAGAGAAGACACTTAGCAAAAAAGATAAGCCAAATAAAAAAAAAAAAGCCACGGGACTTTAGCTTGTGATGGCTTTTAGTGGGAATGCTCAGCTGGTCTGGCATTGACTTTCAGTGGAGATGCTCAAAAGGTCTCAAATGGCCTGATTTTTCCCCCAAGGGGTTAGTAGAGTATGACCTGACGGCTTAAAAAACTCAAATCAACCAACCAACCAATCAAACAAAAAAAAACCAGGTGTGATGGGGTATTTATAACTGAAGGAAAATGGATTTAAATGAACAGATGGAAAAATAAAAATAATGCAGTTTTTCTTGTTGATGGTAGCATAATGAGAATGAAATAAAAATATAGCCATTTATGTTTCGAGGGGTACAGTATGAAGTAGAGGCTCTGATACAGGCTGTCTGATTAAGGAAAGAAGCAACACAAATTAAGTATGTAGAGGAGAATCAGGGGCTGAGGATTGCTGGTGGAGAAACCATAATTGTGGCGAGGATTTGAGTGGCATTTACTTTGTGCCACATGCTTCAATGAGGGTCTAGTATATTTTACTTTTTATGCAACTCACCCTGCCTGAAAAACGGTATTGTCCTAATTTCACATGGGAGGAATTTATAACAGAGAGGGGTTAAGGAATGAAGTTTCCATGGCTATCAAATGCTAGCTCAGGTGCTGAAACCTAGGACATTTTTTTCCCTTCCTATGCCTTTAGGTTTTTCTATTTTGTTTATAAAGCCTTTTTTTTTCTTTTCTTTTTTTCTTTTTTATTTTTTGAGAAGGAATCTCACTCTGTTGCCAGACTGGAGTGCTGTGGCCGAATCTCGGCTCATTGCAACCTCTGCTTCCTAGTTCAAGCGATTCTCCTGCCCCAGCCTTTCGAGTAGCTGGAATTACTGGCACCCGCCACCATGCCCAACTAATTTTTGTATTTTTTGTAAAGATGGGGTTTCACCATGTTGGCCAGGTTGGCCTCTTGACCTTGTGATCCGCCCACCTCAGCCTCCCAAGGTGCTGAGATTACAGGCGTGAGCCACCACACCCAGCCAAGCCTTTGGTTTTTAATCACTGCCTTCAGTACTTCAGATCATCTAGTAAACATTGCAAAGGTGATCAAGACCCCTCCTCCAGAAAAATCCCTGAATGGCCTTGTGTTGCTAGTAACATAAAGTCTTAAAATATTTTGTGTGGATTATAAGGTCCTTTCCAAGTCTACTCTTGGAGGTAGTTTCCAGGCCTCTGCTAAACTCTTTTGTCTTTCCTGATGTTCTTTTTCCCCAGCTCTCTCCCATCTGACTTTCCGCCATTTTACTTACTTCCTCTCGTGTCCGTGCAATTTTGCTTATGCCTCTGTTATGACAGCTATGCTTCCAAACTGTCTTTTTCTAAATGCTTGACTGAGAGCTTCTGGGAGTTCCAGTCTTGCAGAAGTTGTATCTTAGATTTTTTGCCCCCATGATTTTAGACATAGTAGGTGTTCAATGAAGTAAATTCTGAAAGAAAACTGTAGGCTGGGTGCAGTGGCTTATGCCTGCAATTCTGGCACTTTGGAAGGCCAAGGAAGGCGGATCACGAGGTCAGGAGTTTGAGACCAGCCTGGCTAACATGGCGAAACCCCATCTCTACTAAAAATACAAAAATTAGCTGGGCATGGTGGCACATGCCTGTAATCCCAGCTACTCAGGAGGCTGAGGCAGGAGAATCACTTGAACCCAAAAGGTGGAGGTTGCAGTGAGCTGAGACCATGCCATTGCACTTCAGCCTGGGTGACAAGAGTTGAAAAAAAAAAAAAAAAGAAAACTATAAATGGTAGGTGTGAGGGGGTAATTGGTCTTGGTATTTGTTACAGACAGAAGCCCCAGAAGAACTTAGGAGCAGCAACTGTACCTTAAATGGTTTTTATTAATATAAATATTTTAAAGCATTGGCTATAGATTCTTCCTGTACAGTTGGGTTAGAGGCAGATTACATTTACTTTCTTGCACCTCTGATAACTGGATAAAAAACTCTTTGTTCACCTAAGAAGTCTTGCTTCATAGCCTGGCGCAGTGGCTCATGCCTGTAATCCCAGCACTTTGGGAGGCTGAGGCAGGCAGATCACGAGGTCAGGGGTTCGAGATCAGCCTGACCAACATGGTAATACCTGGTTTCTACCTAAAAATACAAAAATTGGCTGGGTGTGGTGGTGCGCACCTGTCATCCCAGCTATTTGGGATGCTGAGGCAGGAGAGTTGCTTGAACCTGGGAGGCAGAGGTTGCAGTGAGCCGAGAGCATGCCACTGCACCCCAGTCTGGGCAACAGAGCAAGACTCCATCTTACCTGTCATGTGGACAAGTATTTCAACCCCGCTGTCTCCAAGACATGCCATCTCTCCCTTTCAGCCCACTGGCTCTGTGGAATTTTCATTGCAGGAACATGGAACGGGCTAAAAAATCATTTTCCTAAGTAGTACAAGAAGCTATAAATTGCCCCCATACTCTTACACATAGTAAGTCATTAAAAAATTGTTAGCAGTGATAATGCATAACTCTATAGATTTTAGGAATGGTTCCGTTCTGGTCTTTTGTACTAGAAAAGTAATCTCCCCTCCCCTTTTGAAAAAAGAGTTCAAAAAAGTTGAACTCTTTTTCCTAGTTACAGAATTGGAAGTGGCAATCACTTCTATTCCAGCCTGTCCAGCGTTTTCTGCTGAAACTATTTAGGAAGTGTGACGTCCTAATTGGACCTGGCTAACTTCTTGAACTGTAGCTTTTAATGTTTTTGGTTTTGTAATAATCTCATCCTTTCAAAATTTGCTTGAAATGTGTGTTTCTTTGACCTATGGTAGACTATACTGTGGTGCTCTGTTTAGAAAGATACTCTTTGACTCAATATTGCAGATAGTTCAGGCAGCCTTTTAAAGAAGCATTCTTCTTTGTATGGTTGTGAGAATTCTTTACATTTAGTTCTGGATTATTTTGTGGGAGGATGCCTCCCAATCTGCCCTCTCTAGTCTCCCTGAGGGCAGAGGACTCCGCTAATTTCCTGTGTATTTCCAGTGTCTGTTTCAGTGTGTTCCAGACAGTCTACACAAAGTGTTTTTTGGGGAATGTGCAAGGATTTCTTCTTGGCAATGGTTAACTACTGCTGTTTTACAAAGTACAGAGAGGCTGTGCTTTGTTGCTGTTGGAGCTGTTTATTTGATTCTGTGAAGCACTCTTTTCTGACTGGTATTGACAAGTAACTCAAACCCAAATTTTAAAAATGATAGAATCAGAATCCCAGTCTTCCTCAGACCTCCTATGTGGAGGCAGGGCATGTTTAGCAAGCCTGGGGCGCCGGGAGCCACCACTGACCTTCAGGACCACTTTGGTGCCTGGCCTGTAAGCCAGGATTTTGAACTTCTTGTGGGTGATTTTGCTTTAAGCAGTGTTAGGGAACTCTTTACAGGTTTGCGATCTGGGAGTGACAAGCCCTTATTTTATGCACATCAAAGCTTTGAATGATAAAGGAGTTGAACCGCTGTCCTTCATTAAATTCATTAACTGTTGGGATTCCTTTAAGGATCGATCTGCAGGCCCCTTCTCTTCTCACTGTGTACACCGGCTCCCCAGGCAACCTCATAATGGCTAAAATTACCATCTCTTCCAAGAGCATGCTCAAATTGATATTTCTGGCTGAAATCTCCCTTTTGAGATTAAAGCCCATATAGCCTACTTCCTCCTTGACACTGGGGTTTTCAGGACACCTTAAAACCAAGCTCAGTATCTCTCCCCACTTCTGCTTCCTCACCTTCAAACCTGTTCTTCATTCAGTCCTTTCTGTCCCCATGAATGGCAGAAACATAAGTCCATTTGCCCTAGCCTCAAACATGGGATGTTTCCCTTGCTCCATCTGCAATTAATCATTAGCCAGCTCCTGTCAGCATCTCCTGAATTTATATTTTCTCCCCTCCTCACTGCCAACACTCAATCATAATCTCTTGCCTAGATGACTGTGGAAGACGTAGAACATCTCTTCAACTTTACTCTCTGTGACCCTACTGTTGTCTGCACAGAAAATCTGGAGGAACCTTTAAATCTGGGAATATGACTGTATCACCTTTGTGTCCGTAACTGTTCTGGGACCATTTCTGTGGCTTCCTGTAGGTCTCAGGATACATTCTGGGATCTAGCAATGGCTATTCTTAATTTCTCACCCTTTCTTCTTCCCCTGCTGCACTCAAGCCCACCATTTCCCCTACACCTACTGCTGTCTCTATTCACAAAGCCTTTCCCTCCTCCCAATCTGCTTCACCTGGTTAAATTCTAGCTCCTGTTTCAGAGGCTTAGCTTTAATAACTTCCTTCAGGAAGCTTCTCTCGCCCCCAGCTAAGTCAGAGCCTTGCTCTTCTCCCAGCCACCCTTGCTCTGCTACTGACAATGAAGGATTGCTTGAAAAGAGCAAAAAGAGAGAAACTAGATACCGACACAGGCACGCAGGCAAGAGGAATGGTTAGAAAAAAGGAATTGCAGGTCAACTTCGCCGTTATTGACTTTGTCCCTTGGTAATTAACAACCTAGGCAGGCCTCCTGGTATAAGGGCCTCGGTAGGAATGTGAGCACTTCTAAAGGTTACCTAAGGGCTCCCTAGTATGATTGGATATTGCAATGGCAATTAAGCAGTGTAATAAATGTGACTGTTGTGGTGGTTCTTTGGGGAGTGAGGCCTCTTCCCACAGACTGGGCTCCTTTGCTGCTACTTGCCTAATTAACATAATTTCTGGCCCCAAGGTTCACTCCTGCATTTTCTCCTCCAACATAGAAGGGTGATGGAGATGCATCTTACATTCTTTCAGCTCATCATAGTAAACTACACTCAGTGAGGGCCAAGGGCAGGAAACAAAAACGCTTCCATGTACGTAGAGTAAGAAGTTCTGCTACTATAAAGCGCAAAAGCCCCAGAGAAAATCCAAGGGAGTGATACAATCTGCTCTCTCAGATGCTGCGACCTGTTCATATAGTGACTTTGTCACATGATTCTGAGTTTAAGGATAGATCTCCTGCCTACATAAGACTAAGTTGCAAACCAGCTGCTAATACGTAGTACTCCCTCGGATGAAGAGTGTTGGATTGGAAATCTGGGGAGAGGACAGACTCATTGGTCTTCCAGTTTGTTTTCCTAGAGGATTTTTTGAAAGTAATTTTGATGATGCCCTGCTTGGTTTCACGTTTCTTGCTGACTTTAGCACCTAAATCCATTCCCTGCTCAACTTCCTGCCCCTACCAAATATACTGGTTCGTTACTCAGGTTTGAATATATGCTTGGTTCCCTGTTAAACTTCTTGTTTGAGGGTCATTTTTTGTAACCCGAGGTGGTGTGCTGGGAAATGTATTAGTGATATTAGTGGTGATGTGCCAGGAAGTGTATTAGTGGTAAACTTGTGTATGTTTGCTTACAGGTGAGTGTAATATTTGAGAAGGCTGGGTAGGCAATGCTGTTGAAACACAGGATCTAAGACTCATAGGGCTGGAGAAAGCTATCAATACCATCTTCTCCCATCACTTTGATGATCTGTATAGGGGCTGGCTTGTAGAGCCTTTCTATTTAATGAAATAAGCAATAGAGACCTGCAGAGATTGGTGGAGAGATGTTTATTCTAGCCCTGAAAAATGGGACAGTGTGAGCAGGCAAGATTGAAGAGGGGAGGCTAGACTCAAGCAAAGCCTGGGGGAGAATTTAAGATGAAGATTTTTCAGATACTGACACTCGTAAGATACCACCCTTTATCCCTTACAAAATCCCAAACTGTATCCACTATTTTTTCTTGAGTTAAGTTATAGCAGTGGGCCACTGGAAATGTTTTGTGGCGATATTATGGGAATTCTGCAGCATGAAGTAGAAAGATCAGGATGTACAGAGGAGAACATCTCAACGAGATGTGGAGTGGAGAACCTAACAAATCAGACGGGAAAGGACAAGCTTGAAGAGAAATCAGTTTAGGTAAAAGTGATTGCATGCATCTGAGTTTGACTGAACAGCACCAACATGTCCTGAGGAAGAGAGGAAACTTTCCTAATAATCATCCGATGGAATCAACTTGTGATAATTTGTTATCATCGTAGTATTATTTCAATTTAATGGCCATACATAATGGCATCTCACAGCAATTAATCTAACATTAACCCCCACCTAAGTTCTTGAATATATAAACTATGGTTTAGGCTGAAAACATGATGAAAAAGAATTACTGACTGCTTTGGATCTGTGTACGGTACGTCATAGCCTGGAACTTTATTTTTGTTCTGCTTCAGTCTTTTTCAGACCTTCATCTACGAGCCCAAGTCTTGATTATTTGTGACCCAATAGCATGTTAGATGTTTTTAACTGGAAAATGTTAATGGCCCTTTTTTTCTCCTATGAGAAGTAAATGTTATATAAATTGATTTTTAATGCTTTACTGTCCCACAGGAAAACAAAAACCATTAGCTAATGGCAATGGTAATATTCAAATTGTTTTTAATTTTAAAATAATATTTGTAACCTGCAATGCTATGCTGTCTCATTTTGGACATAGCAAAAATGTATGAGCATCTACATAAATGTATGTGAATTAGACTCCAGAAATAAAATTGCATAAAAGTGCAACTATGGCTTAAATCTATTTGTATGTAAGCTTGGATCCTTAGCAATATAGGTATCTGGCTAGAAAGCTGGCTGTGCCGATATAACTGAATGTCAAATTCCCCACAGTTAGCCGTTATTAAAAATACCCTTGTCTTAAATTTACTGGCAAGGGAATGTTCTTGGTGATTATCATACTGTGTTACTCTGGGGAGTTAAAGATTTATATTATGTTTCAATTCCACTGAAATAATAGCTTTCGTAGGCACACAGACATCTGTATGTGTATACCAATATACTTGAGAAAGTTTTCCTTTAACAACAGGTGATTTTAATATTATTTGAAATAAAATAAAAATACTTTGTTTCATGTCACTGTGGAGTGTCAATAGAATTCTTATTTTTTTCTTTACTTCTAAAATAGGAGCGTAACAACATGATATGTTATGCTCATTAGAGAACAGAATTTCAATTTCAGAGATAGAATTGCCAAGTTCATTATTTCTGGAGAAAGAAACAAATATTAACCCCTTAGTTTAACCTGAAAATGAAAGAGCGTGCGGACTAAGGAAATATATATGTGAGAAAAGGGGACTTTTCTGTCTTTTAGTTGTATGTCTTTATCTCCAACAGATACGTGATTCTCCTCCAGAGAGGACCATGAGAAATTTTTAACTTTGATTCCATTAATTATTTATGTAGCATGTGTATGTCACCATAACACAGCGCTCTCTCTCTCTCTCTGTCTCTCTCTCTCTCTCTCACACACACACACACACACACACACACTCATTACATATTCATACATTTATTCTGCAGGGAAGAAGAGACAGTTGGAGACACTAATATTCCAGCTGTCTGCAGCAGAATCATTTCACAGCCTTCTTCCCAGACTTACTATTCTTGCCCCTCAGCCTCACTACTCATTGAAAAAATATTTTGTGTGGATCTAGTAAGTTCTAGTTTGGTTAAAGAGATCCAGGAACACTAATCAATCATTTACTAATCTGTATTCTAAAAAACCAGCTCAACATTTAACTCAGTAGATAAGCCAGTCACCATATCTAGAGATGACTTGTAGGCAAATTGAAAGGAAATGAGGAAAATGAAGCAGCCCAAGTAGGGCTGTTACTGATACATTAAAATGAAAGATTATGCTAAGACTTCCCATATGCGTATATTGAGATTTTTCCTGCCCACAATGATCAAGTACAGTTACATGCCTTTATTTTCAGAGTCATTGCAGGGTGTAGTGACATTCATCTGACATGCAGGGAGTGGTCTTTAGCTATTTTCCTCTTTATCTTGGAATAGCAACACAGTGTGTTTCTTACTCCTTTAAAACATTTTTTTGGCCGGGCGCGGTGGCTCAAGCCTGTAATCCCAGCACTTTGGGAGGCCGAGGCGGGTGGATCACGAGGTCAAGAGATCGAGACCATCCTGGTCAACATGGTGAAACCCCGTCTCTACTAATACAAAAAAATTAGCTGGGCATGGTGGCGCGTGCCTGTAATCCCAGCTACTCAGGAGGCTGAGGCAGGAGAATTGCCTGAACCCAGGAGGCGGAGGTTGCGGTGAGCCGAGATCGCGCCATTGCACTCCAGCCTGGGTAACGAGAGTGAAACTCCGTCTCAAAAAAAAAAAACAAACATTTTTTTTTTTGAGATGGGGTTTCACCATATTGGTCAGGATGGTCTTGATCTCCTGACCTCGTGATCCACCCGCCTTGGCCTCCCAAAGTGCTGGGATTACAGGCGTGAGCCACCATACCCAGCCAAAACATTATTTAATGAAATTGCTTTGAATCATGCCCATCTCTGTGCTTTGCCTGTTTTATTCCATTGACTTGATTAGGGTGCATAGGAAGTTAGGTTGAAAACATGTTAGTATTCCACATTAATATTAACTTGAAGTCTCCCCCTTGTATCACTAAATCACTACAAATAAAAACTGGTACCGTGATGCATGCTGCTTGTCTATAAATATCACCTGAGACAGAGAGCAAATAAAGCCGTGTATGTTTAACTGAGAAGAGTTTAGAATTAATGCTAAATTAAAATATTGTCACACAGATTAGGAGAGGCGTACACACAAACAGTCAGTCTCCGATGCCTTTCTCTTTACTGTGAACACTGAATAATAATTATTTGATGAAGGTAGTGCATTGTAAATATTTATAAACAGAAATGTAAAACAGTGAGACCACAGTGAATAAATTATTTTGAAAGATTTTAAAATCCAGTTTTTATATGCTTTTTAGTAAAAATTATTCATGGTGATCAATATTTCTTTCTCACTTGCCATCTGCTCCACTTCTTTGCCTGTGCGGTTCTAGGTGAATGATGCACTGTGCTGTATAATGTACTCCACAAGTTTATTGACTTGGATGCAGCATTTTTATGGAGAGCATGCAAACATGTAATCACTAAACAGAAGTCTTCTGCTGTTGTAATTGCCAGCTCTTTCCCAACCATGGTAGCAGTTAGGTGACCATTAAATGGCTTCCAAGGGGATGCCTTCCTCTCCTGTCTTAGTGCTGGTGTCATTCAGCAGCTTCTGCAGGAGAGAGTGGAGGAAATGCATTCCACAGAGTCCTGGAGTAACTGGTAAAAGAGTTTCATCCTATGTCTTACAGGCAATTTGTGAAGAGCCTCTATGTTCATGCGATTCCATTTTAATTGCGTTGCAGCATCCAGTTTTGCACTATTGAATCCCTCCACTTGAAAGCCTCAGAGAGGGGCTTTTGGTCTGAAACAATGACACTTAGGTGGTTTAACCACCTCTTTCTTAATCTGAAAGCAGATGTCTGTATCCACTTAATAACCTGTGACTCTTGTAAAATTTTCCTTTTGTTACCTGGCTTGGAGCATTTGCCTTAATGAGGTTTATGTATTTTTCTGGTCTGTTAGTTATCCTTTCTATTCTCCCAAGCAAGCCATGTTAGACTTTATTATTATTTTTTTAAAATTTCTGCCTTTTTGGGGGTTGGTTACAAATATTCAAGGAATTTTCTTTTCTTTTCTTTTTTTTGAGACAGAATCTCACTCTGTTGCCCAGGCTAGAGTGCAGTGGTGCCCTCTCAGCTCAGTGCAACCTCTGCCTCCCAAGTTCAAGCAATTCTTCTGCCTCAGTCTCCTAAGTAGCTGGGACTATAGCTGCATGCCACCAGGCTGGGCTAATATTTTTGTATTTTTTAGTAGAGATGAAGTTTCGCCTTGTTGGCCAGGCCAGGCTGGTCTCGAACTCCTGACATCAAGTTATCCTCCTGCTTCCGCCTCCCAAAGTGCTGGGATTGTAGGCCTGAGCCACAATGCCTGGCTGGAATTTTCTTGAGTCAGGTAAAATCATAGCAACCTAGTAATGCTGCCTATAATTTGAAGACACATGTGAAGGTCAAGGGTTTTTGATGCTGCCTCTCCTGTGAAGCCATCCCTGATTCTCGTAGTTTAAATTAATTGTCCTCTTTTGTATGCTTCCATAGTCACAGGTTTTCTCTTTTGTTGTTCTGTTTCATGACTCTGCCTTGCATAAGTTCTCTTTATCATCATATTTCCTGCTGAATGACAGAGTCTTCAAAGGTAGGAATTGAATCTTATCCATCTTTGCTTTCTCCTGCTGAACACAGCATATACACTTTGTAATTAATTGCCTGTTGAATTGGAGATGGTCACATTTTTCTAGCCTAATGCCCTCTGAAAGCACTCGTATTGTGTCATTCAAGGATCCTTTAGTGGCAAGAATGGAAATCCACACCAATTGACTTTAGGCAAAGGCGGAGGTTCTTTGGAGAATACGAGGATGTCTCTCACTCTCAAGGCTAGCCAGTACATTTAGCCAGGACTCAGTGGGGAAAGGGGCCATTTCTGGGAAAGTCCTAGGAGCCCCACTCCACTGCCCCAGTCACTATCTTTCTGTCTCTTGGATCGATGGTACTGCTATACCGTGGTATCAGTGTCTGTCAGTCTGATTGTCAAGCTTTTTGTTCTCCCTTGCCCTTCCCTCCCTTTCCATTCTCCATGGAATCTAGCTCTGTCTCCCAGGCTGGAGTGCAGTGGTGCGATCTCAGCTCACTGCAGCCTCTGCCTCCTGAGTTCAAGCAATTCTCCTGCCTCCGCCTCCTGAGTAGCTGGGATTACAGGTACCCGCCAGCTAATTTTTCTATTTTTAGTAGAGACAGGGTTTCACTGTGTTGGCCAGGCTGGTCTGGAACTCCTGACCTCCACCTTCTTTGGCTTCCCAAAGTGCTGGGATTACAAGCGTGAGCCACTGTGCCCAGCCTACTTTTTGTTTTCGTTCATTAAATAATGACTTATCAGGAATGCTGCTCCCTCCACTCTGCAAATCCAAGGCCTCCATATAACTAGTTATGTGTTCCAATTTTAAATTCCCTGCAGAGAGAATATTGCAGCCTTCTCTGGGTCAAGAATCCACCTGTTTTAGCTTAGCCAAGGCCCTGAAGAAAGGAAGACATCTAAGAAAGCCTCACCTAATTTGGAGACTACCCTGTCCTCAAGCAGACGGGCTCCTAAGGCAGCGGTCCCCAACCTTTTTTGGCATCAGGAACTGGTTTTCTTGGAAGACAGTTTTTCCTTGGGGTTTGGGAGGATGGTTTCAGGATGAAACAGTTCCAGCTTATGTCATCAGGCACTAGAGCCTCATAAGGAATGCGCCACCTAGATCCCTTGCATGAACAGTTCACAATAGGGTTCGTGCTCCTATGGGAATCTAATGCCACCGCTGACTTAACAAGCAGGCGGAGCTCAAGCAGTAATGCTGAATCCTGCTGAGTGGCTTGATCCCTAACACTAAGGGATGGGTTTGGAGGAGCAGAAAAGATTGTTGGAAGCAAGTGATTGGTATCTGCAGTGCAATTGTGCCACTCAAAGGTGCTGGACAATGACTGATTTGGATGGAGGAAAATAGTAGCCATATTGGTTGTGGTGTTCTTTTCAAAATTTCTTATGTTCACAAAACTTGTGTTTTCTCCTCTGAGATACACCCCCTACGCCCTAATGCTTGATCAGTGTCCCTGCTGGTGTGAGAAACCCTCCTGGACCACTAAAGCCCGATGTCACTTTGTTCTTCTTCGCCCTTTAAGAGGATGGTACATTCCATTCATTTCACATCTGCTTGGGCAGATTCCCGTCCTGCTCCCTCACGTTCTGTGCTGTTCTTATCACTGTCTTCTTCTCTGCAGCTTTTGTTCATGCTGTTCCATGTGCTTGGAATGCCCCTCCCCTCTTCTTTATATATCCATCAGGGCTTAGCTTATGGGTCAGCTTCTCAGGAGTTGCTGTATTTTGTAGGGTCTCCTTGATGTTTTTATTTCACATTCAATTACGTTCTTTTTCACAAGCTGCATTTACTCAAGTTTGTGCTGGGTTACTTGCTTCATGCCTTTCTCCCCCACTGGAATGCAAACCCCTGAAGGCTGTTCTGTCTTGTTCACCTTGGATCTTGACGCTTGGTTTCCAGTAGTAGCCCCGTAAATGTCTCTTTAACGTGCAACTCTCTGGCTGTCATGCATCTCCCGGAGGGGTGACAAGGCGTCTTCTTCTTAAATGACTGAAACGGAACCCTTTGTTAGGCCATCTGTATCAGGGTGATAAATTCCCTGTTTGTGTAGTCAGCTGCCCTGCAATGTGCATAATATAATCATTTAGCTTTTGGGGTTGTTTTTCTGCATCATTTGATCAAGTCATAAACCTAAGTTATGAAGTCTACTCTGGAGACTGAGTCTAAGTAAAACTGATCAATGGGATCTGTCTCGGGAACAAGAAATTTAATATACTGTGCTTGACAACCGACTAGAGTCATTGTTTTTCCTTCCTAAGTGCAGGTCTAATCATCCAGATATGACAAGGGTGGGATTTTTTGATGAGCAAGTTAGGCAGTTTTGTCCCCCTTGCTTCTGGATCAGAAGGCAAGATGGTTATAGGCCGGTTGCTTTTGTTATTAAGTTTACAGCTTTATAATGAGTCTTGAGGGGGTATCTTGCATCCCTGTGTTCTGACCACTGTTCCCTGTATTCGGGTAGCTCAGCTTCTGAATTTCCTAAAATTCAGGGCAAGGAATGGTATGTGTAAAAGCTTGCATAATAGAGACTGGGCTCAAATCTTCACCCTTCAATGATCAGCTGTATTAACTTCGGCCAGCTAGTCAATCCATTCGCCTGCGTTTCTTCATTTGTAAAATAGGGATAACAATCTGTTGTCTGAGCAGTGATCTAGTAAGCCTTCGTTACGATGATACAAGTTCTTTGCACAAAGCCAAACAGGCAGTAAAATGTTTAAAAAAACAACAACAACTGGCATCAACGCCATTCCCATCATCATCGTCTCCATTCTCCGTGTCTCCAGGAGGCCCTTTAGAAGTGACACTGAGGTTACCTGGAAGGAGGGGCCAGGAAGGGGAAAGGGTGGGACCAATACCCACAGACACTATCTTGGGCAGCGTAAGTTTCCAGAAACATGGATTCATTTATTATTCATTGGTTTGAATTTAGCTTTTCATATTGTTTCTAAATAATACCTTTAGGGTTGAAGTATTAGGGACAGGCGTGTGTGCAGTTTTTCTCAGCAGTGGGGATAAACATTTGCTTGCAGGACACAATGGCGTCTTAAAATTCGGGCTTAATTAAATAAGGAAAAATAAACCATTTCACTTCATTTTTCTGCTCAGGTCAGATTTGTATCTGTTTTCTTAGGGCAATCGTGGCTTGATGCTCTGTTTGGTCCCCTAAATAAGAAAGTTCAGAAACGTCATTCTTCAAAGATCGGATGTTCCTTGTCTTGAAGTCTTCTTTGTTTCATCTTCAGAGTGTTTAAAAAATAAAAGCAGACTGGGAAAATCCAGCCATGCTGGAAAAATCTTAAGGTCCCGGTGGATCTACGTTGCTGAGTCTCAACAAGAGAGTAGAGCTGAGAGGAAGCTGCTTTCTTTAGACCTGTTGTTCTCAAAGTGTGGTCCCTTGGACTAACAGTATCAGCATCGACCCAGGGGACTTGCACGGAAAGCACATTTCTACAGCCCATCTCAAGGCTTCCACATGAGAAACTCTGGGATGGGTGCCACTGTCTTCATCAGCCCGTCCAGGTGATGCCCGTGTGCCTGGAGTTTGAGAAGCATTATTTCAGACAGAGCTCTGCCTTCTGTCCTCCTCAGTCTCTGCCCTTCTTTGCTGTCTTATACTCAGCTCCTTACATTGAGTTAAATTGCCTCCCTAATGCCATGAAGCTTTTTTTTCTTTGGTCTGGGGACTGCTAAGGATTTTAGGGTCGGGTTGTAAGTGTGTTGATTTCTCTTCTGCCTCAATGTATCTGACACCTTAAGCTTACTTAAGTCCCTTAAGCTCCTCTAAGCCTAAGAAATACATGGTGAGAGGGATGTGTCTCTAAGAGTGTGTTTAACCTTGTGGAAGACTGTTGACAGCTGTGTTGACTCTCAAGACAAGATCAGGATAATAGACTGTCTAAAAGGAATGTGTTAATTTTATTGCTTAAGGTATAAGGATATCAATTTTTCTTAACACCAGAAATGGTGGTATTATAAGTCAGGTGCACCTAGTTGCAAAATCTTTCCTTTGTTCCTGTAGTTCTTGAGGGAACATGTTTAACCTCTTGAGCACGACTTTCCTCATCTGTGAAATGGGAATTATATAACCTATGGCAAAGTGAAATGGGGAGAGTTCAGTGTGACATGTATAGGAAACTGTTCCTTAGCTTTTAAGTCTCATTTTTTTTTTTCATTTTTTTGAGACGGAATCTCTGTTGCCAGGCTGGAGTGCAATGGCGCGGTCCCAGCTCACTGCAACGTTCGCCTCTGGGGTTCAAGCAATGCTCCTGCCTCAGCCTCCTGAGTAGCTGGGATTACAGGTGCTTGCCACCACGCCCGGCTAATTTTTGTATTTTTAGTAGAGACTGGGTTTCACTAAAATGGTCAGGCTGGTCTTGAACTCCTGACCTTGTGGTCTGAAGACTCTGTTTTTTGTGTCCACAGTCAAATTTATGAAGCTTTTCTGAAGAACAAACACACACTTTGGGAAGTATAGTCAAAAATGGGAATGTATTTATTGAGTAATCAATAAGCTATATATTTTGTCCTATATGAATTATATATGCATTTATTTATAATACCTCAGACATGAGCCACATTTACAGTCAGCATCTTTTGAATGCTCATTATGTGCCAGGCACTGTTCTAAAAGCTGGGACGCCAGAGAGAGCTGTTTAGAAAAAATCTGTTTTTATGGCACTCATATTCCACTTTGGAAATGGAGAGGGAAAGAAAATAAACAAGTGTTATGTTTATTTCTTTGTTTGTTTAGTCATTTAGTTTTTGTAATTGAATGCTTTCATTTAGTTTTTGTAATTTATCATTTAGTTTTTGTAATTTAATGTTTTAAAGTAGACATTACACATACAGAGTTTGAAAGTCAAAAGGATGTTGAAAGGTATATGCAGAGAAGTCTTATTCCCACCATGTTGGTGAATTGCATATTCTGTCTCCACCCTGTCCCCTCACAGGTAACCATATTTATTAGTTTTCATTTATCCTTCCAAGGTTTCTTTATGGAAATATAATTAAATTATATCTGTTCATAATTTCTGCCTTTTCTTAAGAAAAGGTAGTATACTATATATGCTGTTCTGCACTTTTAAAGTAGGAGTTCTTAACCAGCAGAAGCTTTTAAGGTGTTATTAAACATACTCCCTGAAAGTTTTAAATACCATTTTATATGTATCTGTCATAATATGCATCAGATTTTCAAAGTCATCTATGACCCCTAAAAAGGGTAAAAATTACTATTTCATAAGAGTTTACAGATTACATGTCAAACACCTGGATTTGTAACAAACCATGAACTGTAGTAAAAGATAAGGCTAGAAAAAGATGCCATATATAGAAAAATGCATCTGAAGTAATATGCATTTAATGAGTTCAATGTAATTTTATGCTTTTATAATTGGAAATGGTAGAAAATATTTATGGTTAATTCATTATGAGACTACCCAGTTAAATACTTATAAGATACCAAATGAAATACTTATTAATCCACATTAGAATTTTAGGCCAGTATTTTATTTTTGTAGGCCTCTATTGTATCAAATATAAATGACAAAATTATTAATAGTTGTTATAACTTGTGTAATTGGATAACTTGAGCTGTAGAATATACTTTGTAGAGGACCGTTTTTTTGTTTGTTTTACCTAAATAAACATTTTCGTGACAAGTTGAAAGCTTGATCTGAGCTTGTCCCTTGGGAGAAAATTCAATCTTACCCTAAACAATGGAAATACTAAGGGAATGCTTGTGACAATATGTGCAATATAAAAAGAAAATAGACCTCAGAAGGCAAGGGTATATTTGGAATTTGGTAGAAATTGGTATCTGTATTCTAAACGTGGTTTCAGTGTACAGGTGTTATGTTTAAGTGAGTGTAATTTAACAGTGTTTTTGCAGATAGCATTCTATGCAGTATCTCAGCAGCAGCTGCTCATTTAATATATGCAGGGAACACATGGGTAGCTGGAAAACAAATCTTACTAGTGTAAGTAGAATAGTATCATGTGGAATTTGCTTCAGAAGGTATAGAGCACAATGGTTAATATCTTATATTTTCGGAAACATAGAACTACCTTGATGGGAAAGAGGGGACAATTTGAATCTGTAATCACTAAAGTGGTTTGGAGACTTTCCCAAAGATATTGGCAGGATGGCTTTATAACATAAACCATGACTTGGAGAGGATAAAATTAATCAGTCATCTTCACTGAGGTATAAATTGTGAGTGAGGTGGGAGCCGTCACGGGAAAGGAGATCTTTTTTTGTGTATTGGGGGAATTTCTCCGATGGTTCCCTCAGCAATGTCCACTCCTGGGCAGCATTGTCACATGCATTGATTTATTATGGGGTTATGAGTTAATGACCCACCTCCATTGCTGCTGCCAGAGCAAAATGTTAGTTCGAGATCAAAACTCTCTATCAAACATAGTTGAATTCCAAATCGCTGAACTGCCCTTCAGTAGAAGGGAAAGTGATATGACCTGTTCTGCCTTTCTCCAGGCACCTATAAAGCCAGTAATTCTCCGTTCATGTGAATCTCCTCTTGTCTTTATTACCCTCGCCACTTTTTTCCTCTCTTTATTATAGTTCCTTTGTCCATCCTTGTGTCATGGTTTTACACGCGTGGCTCAGCCTGAGCTTCAGGCTTTGTTCTCTCTGCTTTTTTATAGCCTTTTTGATGAGTCGCTGGGTAGTTCCATCCAACACTATTGTCATTTGATTGCATACTGTCTCATTGACCTAGAATTTTAGAAGGAAATGCAGTCTAGATTCGTGTTTTTTTGAATTGTTCAGCCTTTTCCTTAAAAAAAAAAAAAAAAAAATCCAATCAAAATGAAATAATTTTGTAGTTAGTGAAGAATCTGGGCTGGGCACAGTGGCCCATGCCTGTAATCCCAGCACTTCGGGAGGCCAAGGCGGGAGGATCATCTGAGGTCAGGAGTTCGAGACCAGCCTAGCTAACATGGTGAAACCTCATTTCTACTAAAAATACAAAAAATTATCCAGACTTGGTGGTGCTTACCTGTAATCCCAGCTACTTGGGAGGCTGAGGCAGGAGAATTACTTGAACCTGGGAAACGGAGGTTGCAATAAGCCAAGATCGTGCCATTGCACTCCAGCTTGGGCAACAAGAGCGAAACCCCGTCTTAAAAAAAAAGAATCTGGGATAACTACAATGTTAAACTAAAGCCTTTAGGGTGGACTTATTTTAATTAGCCGAGTTGTTCAAGAGTGTTCTTCTAAAGCACCTGCAAAAATAGCTTTAGGTATCCTCATTCATTCATTCTTCTACAGCTGATCCAACTGTGTGTTCAGCATTGGGTAATAATAATGGCTAATACATAACATGTAACACACTCACAATTTGCAAGACACTATTTAAGCACTTCTTCTCATGTAGTTCTAAGAGTTAGGGAGTTAGGCACTGCAGTTATTCTTATTTTGCAAACAAGGAAACAGATGGAGAGTTTGGGTAACTTGCCCAGGACTGCTTACATACCAGGTGTCAAAAGTGGGATTCTGTGGTCTGGTTCTAGAATTCATGGTCTTTATCACTATGCAATGCATGACTTCTTTCTTTATTGAACTTGTCATCTGGTCAGATCTGACCCGTACAGTTTTGTTTTCAGGACTCTCAAAGCAAACTTCTCTTTAATGGCAAAAACAAGTCTAGTCTAGCTCCATCTGTATTTCCACAGAAATCAAATGAACGGATTTCAAAGGAAGGAAATTTTAACCATAGCTACTATACATCTGTACCTGACATGCAACTTGCATGTCAACAAGGTCTTCCATATTGACTGACATTTACATGTGATATTTGGTTATCGAGTTTAACTAAGGAATCACCTTGCATGCTTAACTACCTGCTGATGAAATTCTTGATGCCATGGAATGTGTCAGAGCCAGTGGAGCGTTATAAGTTAATTACTTCTGTGCACAGCAGGCAACACTGAAACAGGTGACCACTAGCAATACGGAGGTGAGACATTACTTGAGACACCTGAGCTGTTGCTGTGAGTGACATGAGTGGGGAATGGGATATGTCAAGTGGGCTCTGTCCTGATAGAATTTTGGTTCAAATGGAATGTTGATGGGCTGTAAACTAAACCATTGTTTTATGCTGGGGTGTGCTGTTGTGAGGTTGCCTTCTGGTGGCCCAGGTGGAATTTTATGATACGGATTCAGCATTTATAATTTCTCATCAATGACATGCAAAACGTGTTAAGATGACTAGGACCCACTGACTTAGTTCTCATTCATTTATTCATGTTATTTTTTTCTCACTTTCCTTATTCAAGAATGATTCACTGGGTGTTTATATATGCCAACACGTTTTGCTACACTCTGTGGGAACAATGGGAAGCCAAATGGACAGGTGGCTCTAGAATTTTCTATGTAAGATTCTGCCACTACAGGGTTGGTAGAAGTGGATTTAGTGGGATTTGTCTTGAAGCAACACTAGCATAGCAAGCACTTTGTTTTTGCTTAGCTTGTATGTTTCTTAAGGCCACTTTGGGGAGGTCTGTGGCCAGAGTTCTCTCCTAGCCATTTCTGCCATAAAACTTAAAGTTGGGCTGGTGGGAAGTAGGACTTGTCACAAACAACGTAGACTCAGTTTCTCTCAAGTGGGTCAGTGAAACTCGGGTCGGTGGTCCCACCTGGTTTTCTGAAGCGTGTGACAAAGTAAACTGATCTGGAATGGTGGTCTCAAGGAAAACTTCCTTGAATAAGTGACACTTCTGCTCAAAGTTGAAAATGGGATGCAAAGTCTAGGCCTGACCTGGACCATTCTGAGATCACACATGGGGCCTGTTGCAGTTATCACAGGCCTTCACCTTTCTCCACATTCCTGGTGGGGAGATGGTTCTGTCAGTGGGGGCTTATGATTGTCTGTAATTTGATCTCTTGCGTTGAACTATAAAGGCTTTTTAACAAACTAGACAGAGTCGAATGTTCAAAACCTCCATTAGAAACATTTTATTATTATTCGTTTCATCAGCAAGACCTTCAATTCATCTCAGCTTTTTCAACTCCCTAATCTCCATTCTACTTGTCAGAAGTAGTAAGAAATATTAACCCACCATAGGAATGGTCTCACGCCTCATTTCAAATGTTAGTAATGCATCAAAACCCTAAGACTTATATTAGCTGCATTTTAGATGTCTAAATTCATTCCCTTACTGAGAAGGAAAGGTATATAGTTAAAAGCAGAAAAGGGCTAATGGCATAATAATTTATAATCATGGTGTTCTGATTAGAAATGAGTGACATTCTTCCAAATTTAGTGCATGTAACTGCCACTGAACACTGATTATAAATTTGGCTCATTTGAACAAAGGCTTTCCTCGTTGGTTAAGATAGCTATGTCTGTCTTCATATTGTCGTAGTAAAACATTTTAAATGGAATTTCTGGGTCAAAATGAATGGATTTTTTAAAGATATATATATGTATATATATAAAAAAACAAAAGTTGGTGTGTGTATTTGTGAATACCTATGTATTTGTGTATACACAAATGACTTTTAGATTTTCTCTAGTGAACATGTACAATATGTATTTTTAATAATAGTATATGAGTAAGTTTAGATACAAAATTTTGGTCTTCCATGGGGAGAAAAATGAGGGAAATATGGATGTTAAAATTTATCAAGCACGTCTTATTGGAAGTGGAGTAAGAAGAGGAGAAATTCCTTACAACGATGTGTTACTCTTCCATGAAATAATGCTTCCGACATTAAGCTAAATGGATGATGTCATTTTGGCCATAAACAAGTACTAAGTTTGGCTAATACAACGGTGTGGACTATTAAATGTAAAGATTTTTATTTTGTCAAGGGTCTGTGGTGTGGTGGTTTATACAATCATGATGTATGATTTCATATTCTGCTTTTTTTGCTTTTTTCATAATCCTTTCACTTACTGAAGGGCTTCTACTTCAGAGCTATGCCATAGTCCATCAGTGAGTATAGACTTGCATTGTTGGGACAGGCAGTTTCTTCATCTCTTTTTGACATTAAGAATGTGGATGTAGGCGAGACCATCCTGGTCAACATGGTGAAACCCCATCTCTACTAAAAATACAAAAAATTAGCTGGGCATGGTGGCACGTGCCTGTAATCCCAGCTACTCAGGAGGCTGAGGCAGGAGAATTGCCTGAACCCAGGAGGCGGAGGTTGCGGTGAGCCGAGATCGTGCCATTGCACTCCAGCCTGGGTAACAAGAACGAAACTCCGTCTCAAAAAAAAAAAAAAGTTAAAAAAAAAACAAACTGTGGATGTAGGAGCTGGGCACTGTGGCTCACACCTGTTAGCCCAGCACATTTGGAGGCCGAGGCGGGCAGATCACGATGTCAGGAGATCGAGATCATCCTGGCCAACATAGTGAAACCCCATCTCTACTAAAAATACAAAAATTAGCTGGATGTGGTGGCGCACACCTGTAATCCCAGCTACTCGGGAGGCTGAGGTAGGAGAATCACTTGAACCCGGGAGGCAGAGGTTGCAATGAGCCGAGATCACTCCACTGCACTCTAGCCTGGTGACAGAGCAAGACTCTATCTTAAAAAAAAGAAAAAAAGAATATGGATACGAAGCCCATCTGTGCATAACTGTTCCTTTGCTGAGTTGGATTTTCTTTGGTTCTTAGATTCCCACATATAGATTCATTGGGTTTAAGTGTGAGAATTGATAAAGCTTTATTATATATTGTGAGAATTCTCACCCAAAATATTTGTGGTGAATTTTAGTGCCTTTGGCATTATCTGAGGGTGCTTCTGCTGTTGTATCCTGGCCTGTATCCTGGTAGCTTTCTGTAGATTTATTTGATATAGATTTCAAACTAAAATTTCAGGTAAAATCAAGATGCTACCATTTGGGGGTTGACTTTGGGCTATTCATGTAAGCCCTCTCAACTTTACTTTCTTCATCTGTTAAATGGGAGATGGAGGAGGGGAGGGAATGGCGTACGAGGATGCTCATGATGATACCACCAGTATCGATGGTGATACTTCATGGGATTATGCAAAGAAAATCTATGCTAATGCAATTGGTCAACTTTAAAGAACGTTTGTAGGGAATTATTCTCACAGCTCACCTTTATTTAAACCTGTAAGTTCTTTGAGACATGGTGTTGTCTGTACTCTGTACATTTTACTGAAAAGATGATGTCATGTGTGATTAAAACTAAGAGCACAGACTTGAGTCTCAGATTCACCAGAATTTGTATTCCATGTGATTTAACTCCTTCATACATCAGTTTACACATCCTTATGATGGGAAAGTAGTACTATATTTAACACAGGGTGGGGTGAAGAGTAAAATGAAACACTACAGGCCAACTGCATGGCTCAATGAGTGGTTCATTAATGATAGGTAGCAATGGTGACAGCAAGAGTGGCAAGAGGTGTGCACATGACAGTGTGCTCTCCACTGGGGCAGAGAACCTTGTCCCTCAACCATGTTCCAATGTACCCTGGATGCAGAGCTCAGTAAATATACGGTCTGAGGGAGAGGGACCCCTGAGTGAATATTTGCATCAATGAATGTATAATAGAAGTAGTATAACAAATAATTTGTGAAAGAATTAATTTTTCTTCTTGGGGAATTTTAATTAAAGACATGAAATAATAAAACCTTTTGGGTACACAGTAGTCCAGTACAGAATTGTGTGGCGCACATTATCCTTCTCAGCAAAAAGTATTAAAGAAGATGGAGAAGATGAAGTCTTCTTCAGGGCCGAGATGGTTAGTAGATGGTGATCCAGGAGTAAAGTGAGGAGGTGAGGTATGTCTGGGAGTTGCAACTGGCACCTTTTAGAAAGTTTTTTTCCACAAATAACCTGCAGATTCTGTCACCTTCATTCCCTGCATCTTGCATGGACCCTGGTGTGCATATCTGGTCATTGGGACTAAAACATTTGGCATCCGTCAGCTGCATATGTCCAACCTGGGGAGCGAGTCACCTGGTGCGGCATTCCTCAAGACTAGGATAAAACAGGAGAGATACAGGGATAATGATTTTCACCTTGGAAAGCTGCATTGGGTAGATGGTACACACCCATGTCCTTTCCCAGTCACACTGGAATGGATTAATTTCTATGGAAGTGCAATTTAATATGAAAGCAGTGAGGTTGTTTCTTAGATTAATACTACATTTCAAAATGATTTTGAGATAATTTTGAGTTAAAGTGTGAGGCAGATCAATCTTCAGTCATAGATAGATTCCTATCACTCCTTTTTAGCACAAATAATTGTTCATCTGACATCAGTCATAAATATTCTTAAGCAAGGTAATGAAATGCCACTTTTTGAACCATGTGAGATATATCTTCTGATTGTGTTTCCAATGTCAACTCAAGTTAATGTTATTTACCCAGAGTAGGGTACCTGGGTAGGTTTTTGGAGGCATTAAGAAACTTGTGAGGAGAAGCAAAGGTGGCTTCTAATTTTTTTTTTTTTTTTTGGTCATATTCTGACTTCTGTCTGTGTTTTAGTGTCAGGATAAAGACCATACTTAAGGAATTTTCCTTTCTTCTTTGTTTAGAAAAATCCCTGTCAAAGAAATGCAGAAAACAGGGGAACATCTAATGAAGCCTGAAGAAAACACAGTTGCCTTATTTTCAAATTTGGTGTCAATGTTTGCTAGTTTTAGAAGCTAATTTAATAGCTTCATCTGCAAATTATAAGTAATACTTGAAAGGACAAATACTTGATACGTGTTTTGCTTTGAAATTTTAGTTGTTAATGTGCAACACATTATCCATAAATATGCAAGGGGGAGAAACCCTTTGGGATTAGAAGGAATTGTTTGGAATAATTAATAGTAAAGGTAGGTTAGTAGTGATGCCTTAAGTGTGATTTTTTAAAGTGAATAATTTATTTAAATGCTCAAAAATATTCTAGGATCTGGATCTGCATCTTAAAGTCATATTTAATTCTTGTCTTTGAACTTGGTACATCTGCAATGGTAGGTTAGAGGCTGGGAAAGAATCACCCAATAAAGGAATTGGAACCAATTGAGTTTATACATGGAAACTTATACCTGCCATTTATTCCTGACACCATCTAAAATCCTGAGTTTATTACTCAGGATTTATTACTCAGGATTTTAGATGGTGTCAGAATATAATGCACCCATCCCTGTCCTTTTAGAATTTCCCTTGGGGCAGTGAGTGAACAAGAGACGTTATACAAAACAACTGTGGACTGTTTATTAGAAGATGAGCGCTACAAAGGAGAAAATCAAAAAGAGGAAGAGAGCACAGTGGAAGGGGGTTTAAATTTGTGTGGCAGAGTAGGTCTTATTGAAAAAGTGACAGTGAATTGCCTGAACCCAGGAGGCGGAGGTTGCGGTGAGCCGAGATTTGCGCCATTGCACTCCAGCCTGGGTAACAAGAGCGAAACTCTGTCTCAAAAAAAAAAAAAGTGACAGTGAGGACCTCGAGAAGGTGACTGCATTGCCTGTTACTCTAGGTGAGCTGAGGACAGCAGAAAAATGCTGGTCATGTTCAAGGGACAGCAAGGTGGCCTGTTTGGCTTCTGTAGAGGGATCCATGGGGGGGAGAAGTAGAAGCTGTGATCGGGGAAGTAAATTGGGGGCAGAGGCCAGATGTGTAGGGCATTGTAGATGAGTTTTTTAGGTCTTTGGCTTTTACTCTGAATGATGTAGGGTGCTGTTGGGGGGTTTTATACAGGTGAATGACATGATGTGACTTAGATTTTAACAGGATCCCTGGCTGCTGTGGTGATAATAGACTGAAGGGGAAGGGAGGGTGGATCAGGGAGTCAGGGTGGCAGACAATTGCAGTCATTTCTAAGAGGGGTGATGGTGGCATGGGCCCCAGAGACAGTGTTAGTAGTTACAAAGGGCAAGAAGGAGTAGCTTCTGGATCTTTTTCTTTCTTTCTTACTTTTTATGGTTGTTCTTTTGTTTTGTTTTTTTGAGACAGGGTTTCACTCTGTTGCCCAGGCTGGGGTACAGTCACAGGATCATGGCTTACTGCACCCTTAATCTCCCAGGCTCAGGTGATCCTCCCACCTTAGTCTCCTGAGTAGCTGGGACCACAGGCATGTGCCACCATGCCCAGCTAATTTCTTCTTTTCAGAGACAGGGTCCTGTTGTATCACTCAGGCTGGTCTCAAACTTTTGAGCTCAAGTGATCCTCCCACCTCAGCCAAGTGTTGCACTTACAGACATGAATTTCTGTGCCTGGCCTGGGATTTTTGTGAATATACAACCAAGAATTTGCTGTGCTATCTGGGAGGGAGTTAGGGAGAAAATTTAATGCTAATAAATGAAAACAAGCCTCCCTGCCTAGACACTCGAAAGGTCTAAATGTCCCCTTAAAAAGTAGTCCTGCAGTTGAGAACTGAGGATACAAAGAGAATGAAAACTGATTACAGCGTGCTTCATCCTCTTTGTCCAGCATCTTCTGAAAATGGTTATTTTATATTGAAGCTTTGTCTGCATTAGCAGTTTTATCTGCAAGGAAAGGACTTCTAAATTGCTAATTAGAGCACTTGTTTTTCACAACCAGGATCCAACTGTTTTGGAAATCACTAAGCATTTTCTCTGGAATGGGAGCTCCTGAATTAAAATATTGCAGCTAAGTTCATCACAGTGGTGGATGGGAATTGACATATGCTTGCATCATTCAGAGTTTGGTTCTAGAATCTAAAAGGAAAAATGTATGTGCTGTCTCCTGCTTACTGGCAAGGTGTAGATCTTAACTTCAATTTCCTATTAATCCTATTTTTTATGTGTCTTGCCAAATAGGACTCTGCATTGTGTCTAAGAAAATGATTTGGGGCTGGGTGCGGTGGCTCACATCTGTAATTATGGCACTTTGTGAGGCCAAGGTGAGTGGATCACCTGATGTCAGGAGTTTGAGAACAGCCTGGCCAACATGGTATAACCCCATCTCTACTAAAAATATGAGAATTAGCCAGGCGTGGTGGCAGCTGCCTATAATCCTAGCTACTCAGGAGGCTGCGACAGGGAGGATTGCTTGAACCCGGGAGGCAAAGGTTGCAGTGAGCTGAGATCATGCCACTACTCTCCAGCCTGGGTGACAGAGCAAGACTCCATCTCAGAAACAAAAAACAAAACACAACAACAAAAGAAAATGATTTGTTTCTTCTCGTTTAAAAACAAAAACAAAAATAGCTCTTAGACATATAGGAGCCCCCCACAAAACTATCAAATCATGCTTTGCCTTCTTGATAATGTACATAGAACACTGTTAGGGATTTTTGTTTTCATATTAGTGATACTTACACATGAAACATGTAGCTGAAGAACTAAGAAACCAACACCACATAACTTCATTTCCAGCAAACAAGTGTTTACCCCAGTTACTCTGATACCTCATGACTGTCTTCTTTAGAGTGGGTTGGTATTGTTTTAAACTATTTTTTTTTTTTTTTTGAGACAAAGTTTCGCTCTTGTTGCTCAGGCTGGAGTGCAATGGTGCGATTTTGGCTCACTGCAACCTCCACCTTCCAGGTTCAAGCGATTCTCCTGCCTCAGCCTCCCCAGTAGCTGGGATTACAGGCATAGGCTACCACACCCAGCTAATTTTTGTGTTTTTAGTAGAGACAGGGTTTCACCATGTTGGTCAGGGTGGTCTTGAATTTCTGACCTCGTGATCTGCCCTCCTCAGACTCCCAAAGTTCTGGGATTACAGGCATGAGCTACTGTGCCCAGCCCTATTTTTTAATCTTCTGATACTTTAAATAGGGCAGACTCTCTTAGTACACAAAGGCCCGTGATTTTAATTAGTTGTACATGGAACCTTTTTACCAGTTTTTATTTCCACCTTAATCTTGCAATGTTTATGTCATTAATCTTCTCAAATTTAGCATGTCTTTGGGAGGCTGAGGTGGGTTGATCACCTGAGGTCAGGAGTTCAAGATCAGTCTGGCCAACATGGTAAAACCCTGTCTCGACAGAAACACAAATATCAGCCGGGCATGATGGCAAGTGCCTGTAATCCCAGCTACTTGGGAAGCTGAGGTGGGAGAATTGCTTGAACCCAGGAGGCAGAGATTGCAGTGAGCCAAGATGGTGCCGTTGCACTCCAGCCTGGGCGACAGAGCAAGACTCGGTCTTAAAATATGTACATATATATATATATGTATTGCCACCTGTAATTCTAGCACTTTGGGAGGCCGAGGTGGGTGGATCACTTGAGGTCAGGAGTTCGAGACTGGCCAACATGGTGAAACCCCATCTCTACCAAAAATAACAAAAATCAGCAGGACGTGGTGGCAGACGCCTGTAACCCCAGCTACTCGGGAGGCGGAGCCAGAAGAATCACTTAAGCCTGGGAGGCAGAGGTTGCAGTGAACCAAGATCACATCACTGCACTCCAGCCTGGGCAAGAAAGCAAGACTCTGACTTAAAATAATAATAATAAGACCTACTATTTGGTTGGGGACAGTGGCTCACTCCTGTAATCCCAACACTTTGTGACGCTGAGGTGGATGGATCACGAGGTCAGGAGATCGAGACCACCCTGGCCAACATGGTGAAACCCCGTCTCTACTAAAATAAAAAAAATTAGCCAGGCATGGTGGCATGCACCTGTAGTCCCAGCTATTCGGGAGGCTGAGGCAGGGGAATCGCTTGAACCCAGGAGGTGGAGGTTGCAGTGAGTCAAGGTCACACCACTGCACTCCAGTCTGGTGACAGTTCTTTCTCAAAAAAAAAAAAAAAAAATAGTATGTCATTTATGGAATCTTTTAGTGACTGTCTTTAGACAACAAAAACAATTGCTTATTTACTTCATTTCCTCTAGCTTTGTGCCCCACCTACGGTTCTATTGGAAATGTTAGTATTTTTGTTAATACATTGATAATGATAACTATTTTTTTGCAGATTATCAAGAGACAAGGTCAGAGATCCCAATACTGGTAGTCTGCTCTCACCAGTACCTGTCCTTAGCTGAGAGATCCTGTCCTTTGTGGAGCAGCTGAACTCAGCTCTTGGACACAGACCTGAAGTCTGAGTTGAAATTGTTTTTCAGATTTGCCTAACATCCTAACCGCCCAGCAGTACCAACTATTTAAATATTGCTATAGCAAGAAGTTTAATGGGAGTCTCTGGAGCCATCTGTCTGAGTTTGAATCTTGCTTTCACTACTTGCTTAATGATGTGGTCTAAATACCAATAGCATAAACTTTCTTTGCTGCAGTTTCTTCATTCATAAAATGAGGCTGATATTGTCAGAAGCAAATAAGGTGATCTGTGGACGTTGGTCCATTGTCAGTGGGCTATAAATGTTAACTGTTAATAAAGAATTGCTGTGAAGGGTTAAAAGCCGTTTACTAGGGGAGTGATCTTGGACAGTTTACTTAACCTCTGGCCCTCACATGCCTCATCTATAAAATGGGGATAATAGTGAAGTTTATGACCTGTGGTCAATTTGAGAATTATGTTTGAGATGACTCTTGGAAAGCTCAAATTACATTTGAGATGATTCTTGGAAAGCACTTAGCGCAAATCTCTGGTAACAACTAGTAATCTCTGTCAGCCCGTAATACTGTTCTTAGCTATTTTCATCATTCTCAAAGCAGTTTCCTTGACCTCACTCTTGGAGATGCTATATGGGGGCTCAGAAATATGTTTTATTTTTAATGAAGTTCTTCACTGCAAAAGTCCCAGCACTAGTTTTTGGTTTAGCACTTGGGAAACGCTGTCTTCATCATCCGTGACCATTGTCAGTGAGCTGCCACATCTCACCATAGAAGTCCTAAAACAGAACTGTGTTTCACTTAATAGAATTCTAGATATTTTTCTGAAGGATACCTTTTTTATGGTGGCCACTTGGTTTGCTGTCAATATAAATATATCCCGTCTGTAACATTCACAGTTCATGTGTTTCTTCTCCATCAATGATCTGTTTTGTCCCTACAATTAATGATTCCTGTGGTCTGCAAAGATTTTCATCAAACATTTTATGTCGATTACAAATTTAGACACAGTGAAAAACAAGAAAGCTGGTCATTTTTATGTTTTCCTTGATTTGTTCTTTTTAATGTATTCTTGTATGCCCTCATTGTTTCATGCAATTTTATTTACCAAATGTCCCCGCTGTCACGTGTTGGGTTACAAAGGTGAAGTTCTATATCCTGCCCTTGAAGAACTATGTTCTAATCTTCCACAGGGGAGGTCCCTTGTTGCCCATGGTTAGGGAACCCTGGAGTGTGCTGGAAAAGATTTTCAATTGCAACTGACATGGATGCATTTCAGTAAGATCCTTGACAGAATATCTCTTGATATTCTCAGAGTTGACATGGAGAAATGAGGATTCGTAATAGATTGAAAAACCCTTCCTAGGGAATTCTAGATAATGCACTACTGTAATGATGGAGAGTTCTATCTTTAGCTCTGGCCTTTTGAGCATTTTTATCAAACAACTTGACAAAGGGGATGGATTTATTAAATTTGTGAATGTTGCCAGAAGGCGTAGGTCAGAAACTGGATAGCAGTCAGGATCTCCGTAGTTCCCAGGAGGTCAAACTGATGGGGGAAATTTAAATGTAATGCCGTAGAGAAGCAACAGGTAGTGTGGAGTAATGGAACAGTTGTATAGACTTGGGTCTAAATTACAGCATGAGCTTAATCGTTCACTGGTACTAATGGGTATATTAGTAACTTACAGGGTTCTCATATGTGGTTAACATAAAATACAATATTGATTTCCTTTTTTATAATACATTTTCTCATTTTTAGTTTCAAATAAAGTATTTGTTTTAATATGGATCTGATAAAACTTCACATGAAAAAGACTATAGGGTCTTTTAAAAAAAAAAAATTTTTTTGAGAGGGAGTCTCTCTCCCTCACCCAGGCAGGAGTGCAATGGCCTGATCTCAGCTCATTGCCTCCTGGGTTCAAATGGTTCTCCCTGCCTCAGCCTCCCGAGTAACTGGGATTACAGGCACCCACCATCATGCCTGGCTAACTTTTGTATTTTTGTTTATATGGGGTTTCAGCCTGCTGGCCAGGCTATTCTTGAATCCTGACCCCAGGTGATACACCCGCCTCGGCCTCCCAAAGTACTGGGGATTACAAGCGTGAGCCACTATGCCTGGCTTGCAGGGTCTTTTTCTCCCACATAATTCCTTAATGCATTCTTTCTTAACCTTGTTTATTGTTGCCCATCCCCCAGGAGTCTTTTCAGACATTTTCCCTTTAATCACTCCCTAGTCCATGCAATTTTAATAGCACAGATAGATTGTATATCTGATTATGTTCTGTACATATATTGGTGTCTTAAAGGTAAAAAGAGTAAGATATTTCTGTCCCCACCCCACTTCAAGAACAAACTTTCACCCTATTGGGGGCAAGACCACCCCACTGGGGGCAGTACCACCTCCGTAGAATGCATGCTATGATGTGATAAGACCTCAGGGGTTTTAGAGTTCATTGAGCAAGGTCTGATGAGTTTGTGTGTCTGCATTTTGTAATACTTTTTTGGTTAATTATAGAAGTATTACATGTATTTTCCAAATAAATATCTCCCTGGATTATGATGCATGTATGTTTTGACTCCCTTTCCAGAGTTTATCATCATTAATGGGATAGGAAGTTTCCTCGTAATCTTTGTGTATATGCCATTGCTGATTGTGATTTGTATTTATTTTTTCTTTACATGATGTGATGTATTTCTGTAATAATAGTTCTACAACTAGCTTTTTTTCACAAAATGGCATCAGATACTTCTACCTCCATTTGAAATTTCTGGTTTTTTTTAAATTTAACTTTTAAACTGTGAGATATTTATATGATTCAGTGTTCAAAGAGTATAAAATAATAAGTAGTAAAAAATAGCTCTTCTCTATTTCCTTTTCCTCTGTTAGTGTTATAATGTCTTAAATATGTTTGCAGAGCTACTGTGTGCATGTAAAAATGAATCTCTATGGCCACTTATTTTCTCATATTAGAAACACAAATGGTATAACATAATGCATGTTGGGTTTTTCAATTACAAAAATGTAACTTGGAGGTCTTTTCATTTGAGTGTAAAGAGGTTTCTTCCGCCCCTCCACCCCCCCCCCCCCCGCCGTGAATTCCAGACTATTTCATTGTATTGATTTGTCATAATTATTTAGTTAACTAGCCCTTGAGTGATGGATGTTTATTTTGTTTCCAATGTCGGATACTACCAGTAGTGCTGTTATGACTAAGTTTTACCTTGTAAAAATGCGAAGTATATCCATAGGATTAATGCTAGCTTCAAAGCAGTGCACATTTATAATTTTAATAGTGATTGCCAAATTTTTTTCCATAAGAATTATGTCACTCTCTCAGTAGTGATAAAACAAAGTGCTGATTTGAATACATTCTTGCTAACTGTGTGTAATCAAAAGTCTTGAATGTTTGCAAATTTAGTAGGTGAAAATCTCACCTATATAGTTTTAATTTATGTTTCTCATTATTTTTGAGGAGAAGCAACTTTTCCTATGTTCAGGAGCCATTTGTATTTCCTTTTTTTTTTTTTCTCTTTAACTTTTTATATCCTTTACCCATTTTTATATGAGATTTGGGGTATATATTTTTTTCTTTTCTTTTCTTTTCTTTTGAGAAAGAGTCTCGCTCTGTCACCCAGGCTGGAGTGCAGAGATAGGATCTAGGCTCACTTGCCGCCTTGGCCTCCTGGTGATTCTTATGCCTTATGCTCCTGAGTAGCTAGAATTATAGGCACCTGCCACCACACCCAACTAATTTTTGTATTTTTAGAAGAGATGGGGTTGTGTGGTGCTGACCAGGCTGTTCTCAAACTTCTGACGTCAGGTTATCCGTCAGCCTTGGCCTCCCAAAGTGCTGCAATTAAAAGTGTGAGCCATCGCGCCCGGCTGACATTTAGAGTTTATTGATTTCTAGAATCTCTTTGCGTACTAGAGAACTTTTCCTCTTGCAGTACTGATTGCAAATGTGTTTTGCTGGTCATTTGTCTTTTCATGTTTCTGACCGTGGTTTCTCCAATGCAGAACATTAACTATTCTTTTTTGTATTTGATTTTATCAGTCTTTTCTGACATATGAAGAAATGCTTTCCCTACTCTACTAATTTTTGCCACAACTGCTTTTTATACTTTTATGTATTTATTTTAAATATTTAAATCTTGGATTCATTTGAGATTTGTCCTAGAGTAAGGTCATCTGCTTTTGGAGTATTGCATAGTATTACATAATAAAATAAGTTTGCTTAGCAAGTTTCTAGTAATGGATATTTGCATTATTGCTAATTCTTTCATATTATAAACATGGCTGAAATTTCATATGCTTTCTTGTAAACATGTATTAAAATTTCTGGGACATAAGGTATGCAGATGTACATATTACCTATATGCTGTATTTCTGCCAGAGAAGCAATATTTTGTGATTTAGAGCCAAGGTCAACAAACAGTTTCTGTAAGGGCAGATGATAAATATTTTAGACTTTGCTGTCTCTTTTAAACTACTCAAATCTGCTCTTTAGACAATATGTGAATGAAGGGACATGGCCAAGTTCCACTAAAACTGTTTCTAAAAACGGGTTGTGGGCTGGATTTGACTCACAGGCCATAGTTTGCAAACCCCTGTTTTATCCCATAGATCTGGAATTGACTGATCTTCCATATACTACATGAGGGCAAATTTACTAGCTTCTGAGCCTCACTTTCATTATCTGTAAAATGGGGAAGCTAGGGCATATTTGACGCGGGTTATTGAAAGGATCAAAGAAGGTAAAATATAGAAAGTTTTCATTACAATGAATATAGTGAATATTCTCCAAATGGATGATGCATTTTTGTTGTTACTCAGTCATTTGAGGGCAGAGATAGGACTTGGATGTTTAAAAACTCAGTTATCAAGATAAATTAGATTTTGATGCAATATGGTTGATTATTGATTTTCCCTTTTGGCTCAGAGTCCAATAGTCTTTGTATAGCACTGATGATAATATCTTTCTTTGTCTGCTCATGATAGATTTTTTGGAACTCATTTAAAATTTTACAACACTATTGAAATATTATTTATTTTGATTACTGAGTTTTTGTGAGTGCTTTGTTTGCCTTACCCTAGTCCTATCCCTATTGAACAGATATGTATTGAAAATAGATAAGTCTCTGATGTCATGAAGCTTATTTTCTCATGGACCTTGTACTAGGAAGAGAAATTAACAAAAGTACTAGGAAGAGAAATTAACAAAGGTGCTAGGAAGAGAAATTAACAAAGCTAACAAAATAGAGAGGGGCTGGGGGTGCTATTTTAGACAGTTAGGTGATATGACTGTTATTTCTGCTAAAATCCCTCTAATTTTTTTCCTAGGTCCCATTTACTGGAAGTTACTTACACTATGAATTTATAGAAATAGAAGTACAAGTTCAAATCCACTATTTACAGTGTGACTGGGACACAGAATTCATCATGTTGTTTTGACTTTACCTCATAAATGTCAGCTTTATGTCTAGACATTTCCCCAGATAGCATTTAATAGTTAATATATTTTGGAGCAAACATTCCTCCTTTTATGGTTGTCACAGGAAGTGAGTTAGTCATCCTGTCTGCAACCTCTGAAGTGTTTCCTAGTCCCACATCCCATCCACACCAGGCCCCTGCACTGTTGACTGAGCGCCTTGTAAAAGTGTTTTTAATTTCTCGTTCTTTTCCTCTCAGCCCTTATGTCAGTGGGTTGGTATACAGACTCTTAGCCCTTTTAAACATCAAACCCCCAAATTCCATCTCTGGGAATTTTTCCCTTTTCCTACTTGGAATTGAAAATTTTCATGAGCTTAAGCATCTTACATTAATATTAAACAAAACCTTGTGGATTATGATACTGATATGAGAGTAATTGTGTGAAAAACCCCTTCCATACCTAGACAGGAAATCCTGGCCATGTTTAAACCAGACCTAAAATGTCAGTTTTGTTTTGCTCTCTGGGTTGCATCTATGACTTTTCAGAACAATGCGTGCTCACCTCAGCAAGTCTTTCCCACAGGATAACTTGAGCGGTAGCATGTCTCTGAGGCAGAAAACTTCAGCAAGAGGCAACTATTCCTGTTAAGTGCTTCATGGATTCTTATCCCAAGACCGCTGTGTTAACAGAGTAAAAATTTACAGCACGGCATTTCAGAGCTTGTTTCTTCTTCTTTTGTCTATATGAGATCTTTAAAACCTTACCCAAGTTCATCCTTCTGTTATAGGGAAAGAAGATAGGAAGAAAGAGAGAGAAGGAGGAGGGAATTGGGGGATGTTATTTTTATATATTCTATCCAGCATACATTCCTGATTTTTATCTTTATAATTTGACATTTTCGTCTTAGTGACGAATGTTGAAAACATTGAGTAATTTAAATCTTGGTCTTTTTAAACCAACATTTTGATTATATCCTATATTTGTTAGTTCCAAATAGCAGAAAGCCTACTCGGAGGGGTTAAAATACAAAGGCTTTTAAAACTGAAAAGTCTAGAGGTAAAATTTGAATTTCAGACATGGTGTGATCAGCTCTCCCTATTTTTCCCCCTTTCTTTTGTTACAGTCTTTTTACTTTTCGGCTTTGGCCTTCAGCTGCTTCCCTCCTGATTGCAGGTCATTCTGCTCCCTTCCTTCTTCATTCACATTCAAGGGAGGAGGGCCCCTTCTCCCTCCAAGCTCTGAACAAAATTTTGGGCCTTGCCTTGTGAATAGTACCAACCTAAATCAATCCCTCTGTATTAGTCCGTTCTCATGCTGCTATGAAGAAATATCTGCGACTGGGTATTTTATAAAGAAAAGCAGTTTAATTGACTAATAGTTCCACCTGGCTGGGGAGGCCTCAGGAAACTTACAATCATGGCAGAAGGCACCTCTTCACAGGGCGGCAGAAGAGAGAATGGATGCCCAGTGAAGGAGGAAGCCCCTTATAAAACCATTAGATCTTGTGAGTACTCACTATCATTAGAATAGGGTGGGAGAAACTGCCTCCATGATTCACTTTTCTCTACCTGGTCGCTTCTGCGACACATGGGGATTATGGGAACTACAATTCAAGATGAAATTTGGGTGGGGACACAGCCAAACCATAACACCCTCTGACCTCAGAAATCTTCCAGGCACTAATTGGCTTACACCTGGGTTAACACCCTTTCCTGATTTAATCTCTTTTAAAGGAGGATGGGATTCCACTAATTGCCATGCACTAGTTAGGTGCCATTTCTGAAGCTGGGGCAGGGTCATGTCGTTTAGATGTTAGTATTTGGATGTGGGTTCCCAAAGGAAAGTATAGATAATGGTGTTTAGTGAGTACTTGTTGTGTGCCAAGTACTGTTGGGCATGCTGTTGGTGTAAATCATTTATTAAATCCTTATCACATCCTCATGGTTACTTTTTGTAAGGTACTTGGTGGGGTTTGGAGGTTGGCTGGACTATCAACAAATATTTTGTGTCTATTTGAGTCTTCCAGGTATCACAGGAAGTGCTCTGATTGAATTTAGAACTCTTAGGAACTTTAGAGGTGATCTAACGTAACCCTGTAATTTACATGTAACAACATTGAATTTTTATAAAACATCACCATTGCTACATTCAGGTTCACTCTCCAGAGATGAAAGTGGAATGGAAAGAGCAAATATGTGTCATGACGGTCCTCCTTTAAAGATGTTGCTCATTAATCTTGTCTTTATGAATAACTAGTCATATAATTTGTGAGTTATTTGGGGCCAACATGCAAGGTCAAGCTTACTTGTTATCCTTGAACTAGAACTCAAGTTGCCAGTCACCTTGCCCAGTGCTCTTTGCACTTTGTTTGTGTGACCTTTTTAGTCCTTGGATGATTGTTTTCTTATGTCTCAATGTAAAGTCAGGATTCTTAAATAACAGTTTTTGTCAAAATGTTGACTATTTGAAGGCGTACCTAACTTTAAGGTTGAAAACTTCAGATCTGGAACCAACTCATCTCCATTTTATAAACACTTAGGATGTTTGGCATTGGACAGTAAGAATTGCAATAACTTTGTTAGTATCTCAGATGCTTGTTGAAACCAATTCCGTGTTGTATCTACAAGAAGCAGAAATAAAGTGGTGCAACTTTAAGTCAGATTAGTTAGGTTTTGAGTGAATAAATGATACTAATTATTGGTAGAAATTTTTATTGAATGTTTGGATGTGGGGTAGATTCAACTTGAAAGATACAACTTTTAAATCCCAGATATACCTAAACATGCATAGGTCAAAGACTTTGTCTTTGAAGGACCTTCAGAATCCTGCAGTGTATGGATGGCGTGCATGTTCATGATTTGTACTGTAATAATGTCATATTACACACCCATGTAGGCATCACTCATCAGTAAACTCCTTTTGAGCCTTCACTCAGCCTGGAGGTCTGTGGCTCAGAACTAAACGGTAGCCATTATTGCCATCTTTACTCTTTTTAATACTTCTTTTCCAGAACAGTTAAATAGGCTCCAGGGAAACTTTTGCCATCAGGATTAGAATCTGGGACCTCCAGTTTAGGAATTGGTACTGAATGAAATTTTACCTGAAAATAGTTTTATTGTCAGTCCTGAAATAGACACTGTGGGAACTTAGACAGATAATGGTATTAAAAAATGAAGTAGTTTCTATTTCTGGTGTTACTGTCTGATATTATGTCTTGTATTATGGTTAGTTGTTGATAGTTTCCTTAAAGTACACCATTGATATGAAATGGAGTACTGAAGTTTTTACACCTAAAATTTAAAACTAAAAATTGTGTAAGCATATTTGATTATCTGAAAAGTAACTTAACATTTTCTTAACTGGCTTAAAATTTAGAATATTTCTATCAACAGAGTTGAACAGCTTTATAATTGAATATGAATAAAGTTAAAATAGTGGCAAGCAGCAATATGCATGCCTTTTTCCATTTTTTTGTGTACACACAAAAAATGCACAAGAAGTAATTAAGCTACCACTACTGGAGAATGCAAAAGAATTGTAAGCTGAATCCCATAAAGATTTTAATTAAAACATGGAATAATTTAAATATGTGTATTAGATTTGGGATAAAATGCATTATTTATGATAGTAGGTAAAAAATGAATACACATAGTTTTGGATTGTTGCAGTTGGTTAAAAGTAGACAAGATGCAGAGTAATAAGCCTGGATTCAGGTAATATTTTTAATATAAGTTTATTGAGGGAGGTATTAATAAGCATATTTGACTAGAAACAGCATATAACATGTATATTAGTTTTGTTTTTAATTAGATTTAGACAGAATTCATTATTTTTAATGGCTTTTCATTAGTGAATAGAAACCATTATTTGGATCTATTGTGGTAAAATAAATTCAAGGTACATGCTTATTTTCAGCAAAGTACCTCTTATGTATTTAAAGAAACCACTATTTGAACATGAATCATAGACAGGTATGTGAAATTCCTTGCTTTTAGACAAAAGTATGATTTCTGTGCTCATACAACTTTTATCTTAGGTCAGTTATTAACAGAGAACTATACTGAAGTGAAACAGTTGGCTTAAATTGTAGAAAATTCTTGTTGCTGAGTAGTTTTATTTGTCCTTATTTGGACTTTTCAAGTAGGATCACTGGGGGTGGTGATAGGGCAAAATTAAGGTGCTTCTCTCAGATTTTTATTTGATATTTGTTTGAATAGAATTGACTAGTATTGATTTAAAATTTATACATGTTGACCAAGTCTTTCGAGCTAAATCTGCCTTAAAGAAACTGAGCATGAAGTGAGGTCTCAGACTCAAGCCCAGATTTACAGTATTTGCCATTATTTTCACATGAGGAATTCTGTCTGCCTTAAACAGGCCAGTTGGAATTAATCACCAGTTGTGTGATTTATCCTTTCTACTGTAGAAATATGTCTTCCTGATGCGAGTCTACTGAATTGTAACATCTCAAAATAAGAAAAATGCAGTGACTTGTGAATAGCACACCAAAGAGGTAGAAGTGGGCGATTTTAATGCACAAATGAGCTATGCATTAAGCTAATGATGCTTTTTTAAATGATAGCTTTAAAAGCAATGTCTCCAACTTCATATATTGTTTTTATATAAGCTTAGATAATATCACCCATGAACTTGATTTTTTTCTTTACCCTAGTCTCTCTTTTTCTTTGCCTTATGTGTGTGCAGGCTCCCTTTATCCAAAAAAGATGTGACAATCATCCCAGCATTTCCCATAAATCAATGCCCGTCTCCCTCATCTGTCAAGCCATAGATACGGCCTAAGTGCATAGTAGTGAATCTGGTAAAACCTGGATAGTAAAATTTAACCCATTTAACACAACTTAGATTTTACTTGGCTTCTATGCAGTTTCCTCCGTAATTTCTTCATTTTGTTGGCAGAGTAACCACAAAAGAATGACATTTTGACAAAGACCTACTAGGAACCCAACATTTGCGTATTTACTATTAACTGAACTCCAGACTTTACTCAGAGCTCATGAGTTTTTCCATTCATTTTTGTTTTTTTATTCCACCATTCAATCCAGAACACTACGTTGTATTTATTGCCTGTGTCTCCTTCATCTTCTCTGGTTTCTGACAGTGTTTTAGTCTTTCTCATGACCTTGACACTTTTGAGGAGTGTTTGTTAATTATGTAGAATGTTTCCCAATTTGTGTTTGTCTGATGTATTCCCCATGCTTATATCAGGGTTGTGAGTTTTTGGAAAGAATACCATAGAGGTGATGTGCCCTTCTTAACACTTCCTGTCAGGTGTCCAAGGTAGCCACGTGGTCTCAACTAGGGATGTTAACTTTCGTCACTTGATTAAGGTGATGTTTGCCAGACCTGTCCATTGGGTAGTTACTCACTAAATCTAGCCAAAGATGGAATTAAGCTCTATTTCTCAGAGGGGCAAACTCTAATTTTGACTCTTGGCCTCTGCTCAAGTGGGAAATGCCTGAGTAAGATGACCACAGGCCAGTAAACTTCTCGGCACTGCAGGAAGTGACTTCACTTAAGTGTCACCTCCCCTGTAAGTTCTCTCCTGGATAGGTGGGGCCCCTCCTCTCCCTTTGCATGCCATTAAATGCCTGCACCCACCTGCCTTAGCCATTGGGTGGGCTATATGTCTTCTTTCAATTCCATCCATTGCCTAGTGAGTTTTTTGACAGTCTGCTGTACATTTGCAAGCCAGTAACAAAGGCAGTAATCATTGTGGGCAGCACTTGTTGCACTTTTAGTGTTTGATAATGCTCTAAGCACATTGATTATCTAATATAATCCTTACAGCCATTTTTTGGTATCTGGGCACCTCATTGTACAGAGGAGGAGCCTGTGAGCCACAGGCAGTTTAAATTGTCCAAGGGAACTGGAGCAGCCCTGCTCCTTAACATCCGTTTCTCAGCACTGTGTCTAGGACTGAGCAAGTGTTGATTCTGTATTTAAATTGATACACTGATGGATTGATCATTAAGACTAAATTTCCTGTTTGATTGACCTTCTTTGATTACAGAGGTCTCTTAAAGCATAGAAAAAATAAGAGCGGTTTAAAAATAATATTGCTTAACAGAAGGCGTTGAAAGCAAGAGTTCTACTGCACCCTTTCTTAAAAAGCCCATAGTCACCTTCACCGGGCTTCTTAAATTTGCATATGGATTCTTTCATGTATATTGCATATTTACAGCTTATTTTACCTTGTCGCACTTCAAACCAATTTAATATATTAGTGAAGAGAGAAAAGGAGTATTTACTCCTGAAGTTGACATCCTGGCTCTGGAGACCAACGGAGTGAGAAAAACTTAGTAAGAAGTCAGTAAATAGATGTATAAATTAAAACTAAAAGAATGCAGAGAGAACATACAGTGGTGTCATTAGAAGGTGGAACTCTGTCCCTCTTTAATCTTTTCTTTCAATTCATTTATTTGTATCTAAAAATATGTTTTAAGGGCTTACTTTATGTGGGCCTCGGTGATAGGAATTGGAATGAAGTTGTACAAGATGTAGAAGGAACCAGTTCTCAGAGTTTACCCCTAGTGGGGAAGACAGACATTTAGGTATAAATAGTAAATTATACAATAGTGATAATAGGGTCCAAAGAACCAAGAACCCCTGTGTTTCCCTCACAAAGGGACGTTTACTCCGAGATCAAACTTTTAGCCATGGATTTCAGATGTGTTCATTTAATTCATTAAAAAGAATACATTTGTCATCACATGTTGAATGAGAAACACTATTAGATTCCCTAGGTACTTAGAGGTTGGCAGTATGTCTCAATCAAAATCTCATTTCTTTAAGGCTTTTAGCAGGTGAACAGGAAATTACTTTTGGCAGCTCAAACTGCCCTGTGGTTTCTACATCTGCCCTTACCTCTTCCCTTTCGAGAACACAGACTCGTGTACTAGATTGACGTGTCGGAGTTGGTGAGCCATTCAAAATGGTCTTACTGCCAAAATATAGATGTCTTGTAACTTCTAAGAAAGAGTCAGTAAGAGGAAACTAAAGTGCAAGTGACTTCTCATTCTTATTTCAGATGGGTAATATCATGTCTGAGAGAGGAATGTTCTTGTTAAGTGTTCATATCTTCCCAACTAGGTTTAAGTTAACCGAAGTCTTTAGTATCTTTTTTTTTTTTTTTACTTAAAAGCATTTATTCAGAGTTGTGAAAAACAAAGCATTCAATACCATGAGTCTTATGGAACTGGAAATGATTAATGGTATAATGCTCAGTCTTCTATAAAGTGTCTTAACACCAAAGAGATTTATACAGTGTGGAATGGCAATGGTGCTTCGATGTGAGAATAGGTAATCAATACCTGCAAGCTTGGAAAAAGTGTTCTATTTCCTCTGCTAATGGCATAGGGGTTTTTGCAAAGCAAGGGTGTCTGGAGCATCAAGCACTCCAAAAAAGAATTAATTTGAAATCTGAAGTGGAAGATCAGCTTCAATTAAAATTGCACTTGAATGTATATTGGGTGGAAGTGTGAAAGCAAGCATGTAGTCGGCTCAAATCTTCAGAGTGTTACCAGTGAATAAATGAATCCCACTGGTATGAACCCTGATTATATTTTTATAGAGTGATAAATTGTATTTCACCCATGTCTAGAAGGTTATGAGAAATGAGATCAATGGCATGTACTTTTCTGACATTGCAGAGTATTTTTTAAATTGTTAGTAGTAGAAGGATAATTATCAGGTATTTGTGTTTTTACAAATGACGGCTCACATCTATTATTTGAGTCAGATGTATTTGGATTTATTTTACTGTGTCCCATATCATTTTTCGCTTTTGAGTGTAATTTTACTGTACTGTAAGTTTCTGGAAGGCATTTTGCATACATACACATATGATATTAAAACATTAGATACCCATAATTTGGATTTACAAGCTCAATTGTGGCTAAGTAAAATTCGTATCTTGGTCAGCCATTTAATAAATAAACAATCACTTTATTTATTTATTTATTTGCTTATTATTTTTTTGAGACAGGGTCTCGCTCTGTCACTCAGGCTGGAGTGCAATGACGTGTCATGGACTCACCGCAACCTCCGCCTCCTGGGTTCAAGCAATTCTCCTGCCTTAGCCTCCCAGGTAGCTGAGATTACAGGTGTGTACCACCACGCCCGGCTAAATTTTGTATTTTTAATTAGAGACTGGGTTTCACCATGTTGGTCAGGCTGGTCTCGAACCCCTGACCTCATGATCCGGCCACCTCAGCCTCCCAAAGTGCTGGGATTACAGGCGTGAGCCATTGCGCCCAGCTAGCAATCACTTTATTTGGTTTTTCAATGGATTCTTTTAGCGTCTGGAAGAAAATTTAAACAATAGGATGATTGGAGTCATTCCTCATGTCTCCTTTCCCTCCTTTTTTTTCTTCAAATATATAGATGCAAGATGAGAATAAATTTTGGCCAAAATAAAATTTGGCTAAATATATGACAAATGCATACTGTCCCTTTGTGACTCATCACAGTCATAGGGAATTTGACAAAGAGGTAAAAAAATACATGAGTGAAAAGCCTTGACAATTTAGTTGGAATCGTGCAGTGAAGAAAATGGTGATATTAACTTTTTCCAGATAGTAGCATGACTTAAAAGTGCCCCAAGGTTGCTAGACCTTTGCCAGTTAATGAATGTATTCATTTGGATAGTCTGTTTTTATCTTACTCTCTGGGATGAGGATTTGGGAGAATGACCCAAGCATTGGAGTGAGGCTGAGGTATTTTCCAGATAGCAAAAATATGCATCATTTAAAAAAATTTTTTTTTTTGAGACGGAGTCTCGCTGTGTTACCAGGCTGGAGTGCACTGGCACCATCTTGTCTCTCTGCAACCTCTGCTTCTCGGGTTTAAGCGATTCTCCTGCCTCAGCCTCTGGAGTAACTGGGACTATGGGTGTGCGCCACCCCGCACAGCTAATTTTTGTATTTTTAGTAGAGACGGGGTTTCACCATGTTGGCCAGGACGGTCTCGATCTCCTGACCTTGTGATCCGCCTGCCTCGGCCTCCTAAAGTGCTGGAATCACAGGCGTGAGCCACCCGCGCCCTGTGGTAAAGTTTATTCTTACCTAATTCTCAATAAAGGATTAAATCTTAATCTTTCCAGCAAAAGTTGCTTCAGCAGGCTACTCCCACTTTGTTGTGTCCACAAGGTTAAAAGTAGGTTGCAGAAAAGTCCAAGAGCTTGTAGTTAACATAATAGAAACTGCTCCCATAATATTTCATTTCCAAATAGGGCAGGGAGGCAAATGCAGTGTGTTTTCTGTGTTTATGTCTGATTGGTACCTATTAGAATTATGCTCTATGGTTGTGCTTTCTTTATTTCTGAGGCATATGTCCCTCCAGAGTCTTTATTTATATGAGTGCAGAGCCCAATCTGAAGGTAACTTTATACCTGCGTTTCCTAGGAAAGGGAAAGATTGAAAAAGAGAGGTGAGTGCCTTAACACTCCAGTGTACAAATGAGGGCCAAACTGAAAAATCCTTCACAATTAGCCAAAGGATAAATCTGCCTTTATTGCCTCCGTCATGTGTAATGCTTCTCATCTAGTTTTGTGTTGCTTTTAATTTTTTTTTCCTTTTTCATGTTTACAAACTTTTATGGGCTAAGAAGAAAGTTGTATTTAGGATCCTGCTCACAATAGCAAAACATGCTAACTTGACGAAGGTGCCTTTTTGTGAATAAATTGTCTGCTTATTTTAGGAAACATTTAAAATTTGTCAGAAATATGAACAACCCTGACAGTCCTTCTACACAACTCTCTTAATCTGATTGAAGATAAAGTTAGTAAATGTTTGATTGTAAATCAAGAAGCAAAACTAACTTAAGTAACATATCTTTTCTGAAATCTTGCCACATCAAGCAAATGGCTTTGATTCGTAGTTTTCAGTACGTTCAGCTCTTTGGACTGGGGACATGTTGAGAGATGTAGTGCTCAACTTCCTAAGATTTATTCATTTCATCCCTGACCTTTGAACCATGAGGATTGAAGAGTTGTTTTCTTTCAACAGGTGCCTATGGTCCTGAGCACTGGGTCACGTCTAGTGTCAGCTGTAGGGGTCGTCACCAGTCTCCTATTGACATTTTAGACCAGCATGCACGTGTTGGGGAAGAATACCAGGAACTACAACTTGATGGCTTCGACAGTGAGTCTTCTAACAAAACCTGGATGAAAAACACAGGGAAAACAGGTAGACAATGGCTTCTTTACTTGTGCTCAGAGCAACATGAAATATTCTTGGATGTCTCTGGTGTTTACCTTAAACCATGACTTGCTCGTTAAATAGTGCACATTGCTGTGTAGGGAGCTTAATCAATCAGTCCTTAGTTTGAGAACAAGTTATGTGACTGGGTAAAGCACTCTGTGGCTAATCACTCTGTGGCTTCATTTTTTTAAAAAATACTAACTGTAGATAATAAAATATTATACATCTAGACCTAGGGTTGTAGTAATTAAATGAGTTAATAGACGTAAGGTACATAGAAGTACTGTCAGAAAGCTACCCAATATGGTGGCCACTCGCCACATGTGGCTATTTCCATTTAAGTTTTAATTAAAAATTAAATAATATTAACATTCGGTTCCTCAGTTGTATGAGGTACATTTCAAGTGCTTATCAGCCACATTTGACTAATGACTATCCTATTGGGCAGCCCAGACAGAGGATGTTTTATCATTTGCAGAAGGTTCTACCAGGTAACATTGTGCCAAATATGCAAATAGGCAGAATTCTTATCTTCCTTGAGATTTTGCTTTATTAGTATTTTTTATTACTTCCGAGTACAGATGAACTGTCTCATCCCTTTGTGTATCAGACCAGCGATTCGATTATTCCATTTCCTCTACTTGTCATTTTGGGATTTGTGAATATGCAGCGTCATCTTTTTACCATTGCTAATGTGAAGAGCTGCCTCCCTGTCAATTACTGTCGTGCAAATATCAGTTTATAGGTTGTCCTTGTAAGTACCAGAGAATGCCTTGCTGTGCCCCACTCTACGATCTGAAAATAAGCTCTGGGATGTTATATTAAATCTCTGCTTAGTGCTACCTGGGGTTCTGTTGATGCCTAAAGATATTTTTCACTCTTATTACTTAACTACTTATAATTTGGCTCATTAAAACAAGTTTTTTTTTTCTGTTTCTCTTTTTAAAGTGAACCCTTCATAACTAAGGATGTCACTGCAAACCACTGTTAGCAATCCCTTTCAGGATCTTTGGCGGCCAGAGCCCTCATGCTGGGCTAAAATGACTTCACTCTCAGCCCTTTGGTCCTATTTATGTTGTAGGTAACAACATTGCCTTTTTTTTTTTCTTTTTTAACCTAACTGGCTAAATGGGCAGCTTTAGGGATCATTTTTTTTTCTTTCTTTCTCCAAACCAGCGTTTGTCTGAGATTATTCATGGCCGATTGCTTTGAGTTTGCCTGGCCTGTCCGTAGACTTGCTTCCCACTCACTTAGGGCAGTGATTCCTGGCTTTGGGCTCTCTTTTATAATGTCCTCAGAAACAATTCTGCTTCTTGTGTTATAGTATTCTCTCCTGTTCCTTGATTCATCTATATGAGTAGCTGCTCAGGAAAAACTGTTCATCCAGTAATGTTATTTATTTATTTATTTATTTTTTGAGATGGAGTCTCACTCTATCGCCCAGGCTGGAATGAAGTGGCGCGATCTCAGCTCACTACAACCTCCGCCTCCTGGGTTTAAGTGATTCTCCTGCCTCAGCCTCCTGAGTAGCTGGGATTACAGGCATACACCACCACCCCTGGCTAGTTTTTGTACTTTTAGTAGAGATGGGGTTTCGCCACGTTGAACTGACTTGTCTCAAACTCCTTACCTCAGGTGATCTGCCCACCTTGGCCTCCCAAAGTATTGGGATTACAGGCATGAGTCACCATACCTGACCTGTACGTGCCTTTTCATCCTCACCTCTCTATGACCTCAGCACAGATAGTGTGCTTATTGTTAAAATTCAGAATTCACCTATCAGTTGTTCTACTTTATGCTTTAAATATGGTGTTTTTAGGATAACTGCAATGAGATTATTTTCTTCAGACCATCTAAATCTAGTGGACGAGAGCTTTGCTACACTGGGTTCAATCAGAGATTGGAACTGAGTGTGCCTCAATGCCACATTCTGGAAGGCTGTCAGAGACAATCACTGGGCTCTCTGATATGGTTTTCTACTTGACTTGCATCGCTTGACAGCCTTCCGCAAAGATAACACGTTTCAGTGACAGCTTTCAGCTTGGTATCACCAATGACAGGTTTTAGACGTATGTAGGGTTCACTCAATGCAAGTTGATTCATGACCTTGGTCTTCCAGAAGCTGATTATCAATCTGTGTCACTCTGCTGACTTCCTAGAGTTATCTACGACTTGTTGCCTATCTCTGAGTGTATGCACTTGATTTTAGAGCAAAGCTCTCCAAATACGAACCCATCGGTCTCAGATTTGAGAAGCACAGTGTTTTGAGAAGCAGAAATAAATCTTTGTTACTCTCATAATACTTATTACTATAAAATTTACAGCATAATATTAGATAGGCCAATATCTCATAAATACTCTACTATGATTCTGTAGGAAGGGTTTTTAAAAAGTGACAACCAGTTATACGCAATTTGAAACAAAGAACATGCCATTTTAAAAAAATCTTTTGAGTTTTAACTTATGGTGGTTTAGAAACTTGGGTGTAGAAATCTACCTGTTTTGTTTTGTTTTAAGCACTAATAGAAATTTCCTTCATTCTATAGGTCTTTTTTTTTTTTTGAGACAGGATCAAATTCTCTTCCCCTGGCTGGAGTTCAGTGGTGTGATCTCGGCTCACTGCAACCTCCGCCTCCTGGGTTCAAGTAGTTCTTGTGCCTCATCCACCTCAGTAACTGGGTTTACAGACACCCACCTCCATGCCCAGCTAATTTTTGTATTTTTAGTAGAGACAGGGTCTTGCTACTTTGGCCAGACTGGTCTCGAACTCCCGGCTTCAAGTGATCCGCCTGCCTCAGCCTCCCAAAAGCTAGGATTACAGGCTTGAGCCACTATGCTCAGCTATTCTGTAGGTCTTAACATGCCACATGAGTTCATAAATGTTTTAGCATTTTGGAGAAATTAGTATTCATTTGCTCTATTTGTCTAGATCATATAAATGCAACTGAACAGTACGTATTAGTACAGGCTAAGTTAGGGTGGCGTTGATAATTTACATATGGAATAATATTGATATGAAACCTGCATAATTCTTTTTTTAAAAAAAGCACCTATCACTGTACCATAGTTTTGAAAGATGGTACAATGAAGAGAAATGTGTTAAAGGGGTCATGGTATCTCTGCATTATTTCTTATAACTGCATGTGAATCTGCTATTCTGAGAAAAATTAAAAGTTTAATTTTTAAAAAATTCATGTATCATAAGCCACAGGGTCTGTCTTTGTTGTTGTCATTCATTTTGTATCTATCTTGCATACCTAGATAAACATTCGTAAATCATTAATTTTTAAGCAACACATTTTTCTTCTATAAAAGTACAAAGTTCCAGAAAATAAATTAAAGAGGGAGTATTTATTTTTTCTGATGGAAATTTACAAGTTACTTCTCTGTAAAATAGACTCTTGTCTTTTGTATCTTAAAATATGAATAAAGTTAATATTTAAAGTGGCCTATTACATACAGACAGTAACTCTCCCATAAAACAGCTTAAATGTTCAGATCTGTCTTAACCCCCTGAAAGTGCTATATATCCAATCCAGAATAATCAATAGAGCAACCTGGTTGTACCTAGCCCACTTCTCGAAAGCTGTCTAAAATATCTTCACAAGACAGATAGCATCTCTCTATTTCTTCCTGAGGAGCGGTAACTATCTATGGTGCCAGTTCCCATTTGATTTCATCTGAAGTTATTTCCCTTTCTTTCATTTTTGTAGAATGAAAAGATAATGCATTCATCACGAACATTTCAAGACAATCTTACTGTTCCTAGCATTAGCTTCCAGCAAAATGATCAGAATTTAAGACTTAGACGGTGTTTCTGATGTATGTTAATAAGACATGGCCTCCTGTGAATTTTAACTGTTGGGAGGGTTTTTTTTTCTTTTTTAAACTATTTTTTCTTACATCCCACACTGAGGGCAAATAATAAATGTGTTTACCACAAGGCATGTTACTTTCATCTTCCCACATTGTTGGTGTATTATATTTTTTTCTTTGTCTACAGTCTTTCCTATTTGTCTGCATATGCCATCTGACACAGATGGATTCCAGAAATGGTTATTCTAATGACACAAGAATCAATGACAGGGAAATTATGTATAGACGGGGAGGTCAAGAGTCATTTTGTAGTATGTTACTGAGCCCATAAAACTGAGATAAGTATTAGGACACTGTTGTATTGACTTTATTTTACCTGGCTTTTAGAACTTTTCAGCAAGTTAAGTTATGAACAAACAGATTGCAGGCTGGTAAAAAGAGAAAAATAAAATCTTAACAGCCTTGGTCATTTCCACAAGCGATTTCCCTAACTGAGCTTGTGACCCAAGCTAAGTGTTGGAGGAGGATGTGGTTCTGCTGCTCTGCTCAGACATGGGCCATGGGTAACCACCTCCTCCCCAAGGTGAAGTGAGTGTTGAAAGATACTCTTTGCCCTATTGTTCATTGTAGAACCCCGGTCAAGCTAACCGCTGCCTCTGTGCAGCCCTGAAGAGTCTCTGTTCTCTTCTAAGGTCTGTGGAGACAAGGATGTGTAAGCCTTGCTGAGAATCAGTACCAGGCTACCAGTTTAGACGGGCACCTTACAGGGTCTTTTTTTTTTTTGAGACAGAGTCTTGCTATATTGCCCAGGGTGGAGTGCAGTGGCACCATCTTGGTTCACTGCAACCTCTGTCTCCCAGGGTCAAGCGATTCTTATGCCCCAGCCTCCCAAGTAGTTGGAATTACAGGTGCATGCCACCACACCGTGCTAATTTTTATATTTTTAGTAGAAACGGGGTTTTTCCATGTCGGCCAGGCTGGTCTCGATTTCCCAGCCCCAAGCAATCTGCCCCCACCTTGGCCTCCCAGAGTGCTGGGATGACAGGCTTGAGCCACTGTGCCTAGCCCATTACAAGGTTTTCAGTAACAATCTTCATGATGTCTGATTTCCCTTCAAAACTGATGGACTTTTGTGCCTAGCCCCCATGCAAGATGTGATCCCACAGAGGCATGGTTGCTCAAGTTAACATGCATCCCTTTAGTAATTGAGAGATTGGTTAGGAAGTTTCTAGGAAAAGTGTGTTTGTGTTGGAGGGGAGGATTTGGGTGTGTGGGTATGAGTGTGTGTGTGGTGTGTGTCTTCATATATTTCTTTCTTTTCTTTTTTTTTTTTTTGAGAGAGTCTCACTCTGTTGCTGGAGTGCAGTGGCGCAATCTCAGCTCACTGAAACCTCCACCTCCCAGGTTCAAGCAATTCTCTGCCTCGGCCTCCTGAGTAGCTAGGATTACAGGCACCCACCACTGCGCCAGGCTAATTTTTGTATTTTTAGTAGAGACAGGGTTTCACCATCTTGGCCAGGCTGGTCTTAAACTCCTGATCTTGTGATCCACCCACCTCAACCTCCCAAAGTGCTTGGATTACAGGCGTGAGCCACCACGGCTGGCCATCTTCATATATTTCTGACAGTTTGGACTTTCTGTTTTTTCTCTTCTTTGTATTCTGCTGGACTAGGTATGTTTTTCTCTAGGGATCTCTCCATGAGCTTTTACCTTTTCTGTGGTTTCATTCTCTCCCACGTTTCCTCTGTGTCTTCCCCTTGCCTTTGCTTCCTTGGGGGCATGTCTCTGTGTCTCTGTCTGATTGTGCCTGTTTTCACTCCCTGCTCCTAGCATCGGCCCCCTTCTCTTCCTTCTTCCTGTCTTTCTTCCTTCTTTAGAGCTAGCCACAGAAGAGAAGTTTAAAAAATGTTTTTATTTATCGTATCTATGGAGTATATCTTGATATTGACAACAGTAACCTAAGTGTGTTCTTCTTTCAATAAAACCTCTCTTATCCCTGATAATGTTGGATGAGGAGGGTCTGGATAAGTGAAGTACGTGAATGATTCCCCAAGTGTATTTTTGAGAGAGTCTCAAACTCACCTGGTACCAATCATTACTTTTATTTTTATTATAACACTTCCATAGCCTCTTCAATGTAATGATCCTTGATACGTGTAAATATGGGACGATGATGGTAGACCATTGTGGAGTCATCGTTCCTTGGTAACAGTTGCTTTTTTACTCTGAGTTTTGTTTGTGTCACTAATGCATTGGTCATTTCACTTACAAAGAGGCTGCTGCACTTCTGATTAAGAGCAGAACATCAGCCAAGTAGACAGATGTTTGGAAATATCTGGGTCCTGGGCATTGCTTATATTGGGTGTGCCTAATATAAACAGTGTCTTTGTAGTACCCTGGGGCATCTCTGGTTAGTTTAAGATTGCCCAAAAAAAGAAAATTTAAGTTTAATTTTAAAAATCTCTTCTTTCTTTGGGGAATGCTAAGTGTGCTTTTGCTCTAGTTCATAAATTTTCGTGTTTCAAAGGTCCACTTTCTTGGGTTCTTTTATTCTATTAGTATCCAGCTTTACCTGAACCTTGGAATTGAGCTTGGAGCTATTTCACTGGGTCTGTCTTTGGCTAGGTACTCTGCAAGCTGTGTTTCCTGTCTGGTAAGCTCAGTTTTCTTTCTGTTACCCCACAGCCTCAGTCCCCAAGTTCAGGTGGTAGGAACTAGTTTTTGTGTATACAGAAGCCTAATTAACCAATTACCCTTAATGTTACAGGTCATTTCTGAAAACGCTTTTCTTTTTTAGGGTACAACGTTCTCTGCTAAACCCCCCCTCCATCTTTCATGTCTTTTTTTTTTTTTTTTTTTGAGATGGAGTCTCTATCAGCCAGGCTAGAGTACAGTGGCATGATCTCGACTCACTGCAGTCTCTGCCTCGCTAGTTCAAGCAATCTCTCCCTCAGTCTCCCAAGTAGCTGGAATTACAGGTGCCCACCACCATGCCCAGCTAATTTTTGTATTTTTAGTAGAGACGGGGTTTCACCATCTTGACCAGGCTGGTCTTGAACTCCTAACCTTGTGATCCATCCACCTGAGCCTCCCAAAATGCTGGGATTATAGTTGTGAGTCACCGAGCCTGGCTTTCATATCTTCTATGGTTAAAGTGTTAACTAATCCACCTTGTTCATCTCACTCAGTTTAGTGGTGAGTTAACGAGATCCAGGATAATGCTGAGGTTTATCATCTCCTGGATATCCGAGGTTGCTCCGACTCAGCGCGTCCCGTGACTCTTCACTGGATTACTGCTGTCAGCTCCTCACTTATTTGTACTGACCAGCATTGCTTTCCTCCCAGGCCTTCTCCACAGCATAGCCAGAGTAATCGACTTAGTTCCCGAATCTGATCTTGCCTGTCTGTCTCTCCCTCTTTCTTTCTTGTTCTCTCTCTCAGTATCAAAGACTTCCCATTTCTCTTGGGACAAACACAGACGGCTCACTGTCCCTGCCTCATGCCCTCAGCATCCCATCCTGCTCTCTAAGTACCTGTCACCTTGGCTTTCTCTTACTCATTACCACTACCAGGGGGCCACTGCCTGAGCTAATTCTTTCTTGATGTTCTCCCATCTTGTCGGCATGCCCCCGGGGTAGCTCCTTTGACTCTCAGCTCAGACCTTGACGCTCTCCCCTTCTCTCCTCTGGGGTTGGATGCTCAGATGGTATTTCTTGTCCCACTTTCAGATTTGCTTCTGTTGTCTGTTAGTTCTTGGGACCTGTATTTTCCATCAGCCGTAAGTTCCATAAGGACAACAGTTGTATCTGATTTACCCGCCTTTTTCCACCAGTGATTACTCAGTAAATATTTGTTGAGTATTTGAAAAATATAAATGTCAGTGTCTACAGGGAAATTCGTGGAAGGCTGGAACTAGAGCCAATGCATTCTGACTTTCAGACAAGAGCGTTTCCTTTTTACCCGGAGCCCCAAGGCATCCCTCTGATGTCACAGGTATTGTGGAAAGTGGTCTGGGGATCTCACCATTAGGTGGTAGGCTTTTTTTTTCTACCTTACAGTCTTGGCAGTGTGCACGAGGGTAGGAGGATGTGATAGTAAGCAGCTAGTTTTCCTCTCATCCATTTTTTTTCTTCACTTTTTTAGCACCTGCTGCTGTTTACTTAGATTGTAGTGTGAACATTTGCTTTTGCCTGTGTTTTACACACATGTTAGATTTAATTTATAAACAGTTGGTGGATGTCCTGCAAAGAATGCTATGAATGCCAGGTAGTTGGTCAACCCTTCCAGTTCAGGAGAAAACGAATTCCTTATTTAAGCTGTTACCTGACCCGCACTTTGCCCTGGCCCTTTGCACAGCCTGGAATGTCTTTACATCATGCGGAGCCTCAGACATTGGGAGAATCTGGTGAAAGCTGTGGATTCTTCTCTAGGTTAATAACCTTTCTAACGGTTGCATAACAGCAATGCTAGTCTATGATGTGTATGAATTGCTGCTCTGAGTATTCTTCGTATATCAGCCCTTGTGAACCTCTTAACCCGTGAAGTAGCTTCTATCTTATTCCAGTTTTACAGAATAGGAACGAAGGCACCAAGAGGCTCATTAACTTTCTCATCAGTGGACAGTGGCAGAGCTAGGATTCAAGTTTGGACTTACTGGCTGCAGAGTCCAACTCCTAAGCTCCGTGTGTGCACCGCACTCAGAATTTTACTTCTTGTATCAGGAAGGCATAGACCTCCAGAGCTCATAGGTAGCCAAGGCTATGGACTTTTGGACTCTAGGTTAAGAAACCCTGAATTTGAAGCTTCCAGCTTCTTCTACACTCTCCATCATTCTGCTTTGATTTAATCCCAATCTACATTAGCCACTATCAGGATAGTTTTAGAAAGTTCATTAACCACATAGACCTTTCCCGTCTTTCTCTCTTAGCCCAGCTGTCTTAGTTAGTTTAGGCTGCTGTAACCAAATAATATAAACTGGGTGGCCTCAACAATAAACATCTCTCAGAGTTCTGGAGGCTAGAAGTCCAAGATTAAGGCATCAGCAGATTCAGTGTCTGGTGAGGACCTGCTTTCTGACTCACAGATGATACCTTCTTACTGTGTATTTCCATGGTAGAAGGAGAGGCAGCTGGCTGGGGCCTCTTTGTTTGTTTTTTTTTGTTTTTTTTTTTTTTTGGAGACGGAGTTTCGCTCTTGTTACCCGGGCTGGAGTGCAATGGCGCGATCTCGGCTCACCGCAACCTCCACCTCCTGGGCTCAGGCAAGTCTCCTGCCTCAGCCTCCCGAGTAGCTGGGATTACAGGCACGCACCACCGTGCCCAGCTAATTTTTTGTATTTTTAGTAGAGACGGGATTTCACCATGTTGACCAGGATGGTCTCGATCTCTTGACCTCGTGATCCACCCGCCTCGGCCTCCCAAAGTGCTGGGATTACAGGCTTGAGCCACCGCGCCCGGCCTTGTTTTTTTTTTTTTAAGATAGAATCTTGTTCTGTCACTTAGGCTGGGGTGCAGTGGCATGATCTTGGTCACCGCAACCTCTGCCTCCCTGGCTCAAGTGATTTTCCTGCCTCTGCCTCACGAGTAGCTAGGATTACAGGTGGCCGCCATCATACCCAGCTAATTTTTTATATTTTTAGTAGAGATGGGGTTTCACCATCTTGGCCAGGCTGGTCTCAAACTTCTGACCCCAGGCGATCTGCCCCCCTTGGCCTTCCGGATCATGTTTGGGATTACAAGTGTGAGTCACTGCGCCAAGCCTGGAGATCTCTTTTTTAAGTGCACTAATCTCATTCATGAGGGCTCCATCCTCATGACCTAATCTACCTCCAAAAGGCCCTGACTCGTCATACTATTACACGGGAGATTGGGGTTTCAATTTGTGAGTTTCCGGAGACACAAACCTCCAGTCTGTAACACCATTCGTTGTTCTCCAGTCTTTAGCTGTTAGCTTGGCACCTTGCAATTTGGACCTTATCCAGATTCAACTTTTCCTGCTGCTGTTATAATTTTTAAATTCAACTTTATTTGTATTATTATTTTTGTAGTACTATTTTTCCTCTAATTTACTTTTTTCATTTTAATTAAATGAATTGATTTTAAAAGAAAACTCTTTATCAAAACTATAATTGGAAAAACCAGTTCTGTTTGACTGGGAGAGACTTACTGTTAGAAATATGTTCATAGTCTACAAAAATAAATCAACCTTGCCCATGTTATTAAATTTTATCGTTATGCTTACTCTTGAGTAAAAGGGGGAAATGAATGAGTACCAGGGAAATGTGCAGGTTATATTAACACCCAACTATGATTTTCTTTCCTTCAATATGATCGAAAAGGTAGAAATAATTCAGAAAAGGCAGTATCGTTTTTATTCTGTGTTTTAGTGAACTAAAAGCAGCTACTCAATACTTAAGATCTCCCCGCTGGGCGTGGGACTCACCCCTGTGTGATCCCAGCACTTGGGGAGGTGGAAGTGGTCGAATCACTGGAGGTCAAGAGTTTGAGACCATCCTGGCCAACATGGTGAAACGCTGTCTCTACTGAAAATATAAAAATTAGCTAGACATGGTGGCTTATGCCTATAATCCCAGCTACTTGGGAGTCTGAGGCAGGAGAATCACTTGAACTGGGGAGGCTGAGGTTTCAGTGAGCAGCGATCACACCAGTACACTCCAGCCTGGACAACAGAGCGAGACTCTATCCTCCCCCTGCCAAAAAAAAAAAAAAAAAAAAAAAAAAAACAACCCTTACCAATTTGATAGACTCCAAATGGTATCTTATTGCTGTTTTTGCCCGTGTTTTCTTACCCAGGGCAGACTTGGGTGCCATGCCAGATTACAGAGAACTCAGAATGTAGAAATCAAGGTGCAGACCTAGGTAACAGAAAAGAAGAAATCGTGTGGAAAAGACATCCAGAGAGAGAAGCATCCAGAGAAAAAGGAGACCAGTATCAAATCCCTTTTGGCATGCAAATGTTTCCATATTGCTTCAGGTTTTGAACATTTTCTTGAGAAGCCCTCTCACTTCCCTGCTTTTCAGAACCAACAGAGGGAATCCTCATCTCAAAACTAAATAAATAAAAGATCTCCTCTCAAATAGTATTTGGGCCACCCCTGCTCTTGCTTTTGTCCCTGCCTAATGACATTTGTTATTGTGTGGGAAAGAGGATATTGCTTTAAAATATAACTTTCTCTGAAAACGGAGAGTTACACCTGTGTGGCCACGCTTCCGTGCTGCCCAGGTACTCCAGCGTTGATTCTGGAGATGAGTTGGAAAATAACTGCCACTAAATATGTGCTTGCTGGTTTCCTGTCCCTGGGTCATCTGCTTTCCCAGTGTGATTTTTCTCCAAGTGTTAAAATAGCCCAGCCGGATAGGCACTGCAGTAATTATCACCATTTGAACAGTGGTGGAAACTGAGGCACAGAGAAGTTGGGTAACCTGCCTGAGGTCACACCACTGTTAAGTGACAGAATGGGATCCCAACATGTCTTGAGCTCATATGCATGACACGCTGTGCTCTGCAGTGACTACCTTCAGTACATTCTGTTTCAAAACAGTTCATTGTTATCACTGGTCATCAGAAGACATGCTAGCAGGGAAAGTTCACTCATTCCAGTTTCAGGTGGAAACACAAATATAAGACATTTTTGAAAGGGGTGGGTGGGCATGTAACATGCTGTGTGCTCTGGTGAGAAATACTGTAAAATGAAAAATGAGATTAATGTTTCAGATTGTACAGTTCCCTAATTATGCTTTTAATTATTCATATAAAACAAGTAAAATGACCCCTGACAGAGATATAAATGATTTAGGTAAAATCAAATATTTATAAGATGTTGCTGATTCCCTGGGTGTATTATAACAGATGCAATAAAGATGTTTTGCCTTCATCCTTTGGATTCAAAATGTTATGTATGGAGCTTGTAACTGGTCGAGAAGAATCATTAACAGTGTCTGAAACACTACTGAGCTAATGCCTAGATGTTTTGACATCAGAGCTAAAGGTGTGTGGTTGGTATATATAATATTTTAGAAGATATTTTATAATATCTGTATATGTAGATGTATTTTATATAAGATTTTAGATATTCTCTTCTAAGATATTATATTTTAGGGGTCACAAAATGATACGTCCCTCATTTTTACATTTTAAAATGATTTTTTAAAATCAAAAGGAGGTAATATTTCATGACACATTGAAAATTTTGTCAAATTTAAGTATCAGTGTGTTTAAATAAAGGTTTATTGGAACATAGCCTCACCCATTCATTTAAGTGTTATCTTTGGCTGCTTCTGTGCTGTAAAGACAAGATTGAGTAGTTGCACTAGAGACCAATTGGCCTGCAAAGCCTGAAATATTTACCAACTGGCCCTTTAGAAAAAGTTTATGACCCCTGTTCTAAAACATGCCCAACACAGGGTAAGGGTGGCACAATGCTGCAGCATGTTTAATTGGCACAAGAAACACTTGCTTTTACCTTATTTTATCCTTTAATTTGCTGTTGTATGAATTAAGCATTCCTTGTATATTTTTTCAGAATTTGGGGAAAAACTGCCTTTTGAATGCAACAAAAAGGGAACTGTATGAGGAGGGTTCCTTCACTTGCTTTTAGTGCTTCCTTTATTTCGAGAAGTACTGAAACTAATTGCAATATTCTAGAAATGGGTCATTAGCTTAGTCCCTATCTTTTATGGAGACCTAATTTTCATGCAGGATTTCTCTCTAAAGCTCTAACTAGGATCTCTTTAGGAAGAGGATGCAATGAGGATGAGCACTTTCCCATGGCTTACACAAGCTTGGCTTTTGATCACAAACCATTCAGTATATTGTTTGGCATGTTACATGTATTTAGCAGCCAATAAGTATTCATTGAATGAATGAATGAATGAATGAATGAATCCACTTTTAGAGAACCAAAAAAAAAGGGAATATATCACTTGAATTTTTTTTTTTTTTTTTGAGACAGTCTTGCTCTGTCGCCAAGCGCCCGGCTGGAGTACAGTGGCGCAATCTCCGCTCACTGCAAACTCCGCCTCCTGGGTTCAAACAATTCTTCTGCTTCAGCCTCCCTAGTAGCTGGGACTACAGGCATACGCCACCAAGCCCAGCTAATTTTTGTATTTTTTAGTAGAGACAGGGTTTCATCATGTTGGCCAGGATGGTCTCGATTTCTTGAACTCGTGATCCGCCTGCCTCGGCCCTGAATTTTTTTTTTTTTTTTTTTTTGAGACGGAGTTTCGCTTGTTACCCAGGCTGGAGTGCAATGGCGCGATCTTGGCCCACAGCAACCTCCACCTCCTGGGTTCAGGCAATTCTCCTGCCTCAGCCTCCTGAGTAACTGGGATTACAGGCACGCGCCACCATGCCCAGCTAATTTTTTGTATTTTTAGTAGAGACGGGGTTTCACCATGTTAACCAGGATGGTCTCGATCTGTTGACCTTGTGATCCACCCGCCTCGACCTCCCAAAGTGCTGGGATTACAGGCGTGAGCCACCGCGCCTGGCCCCCTGAATTTGTTTTTTATGCATTTAGACATTATATTCCTTTTGGAGAAATATTTTTTTGTCAGTGTAAATCCAAGTTATTCTCAATTTTCCTTCCTGTATTTCAAAAAAGAACAGTATATTTTTGAAATTTAGAGTTGGAATTTAATTGAGATTCCCTATGTTGTGGATGTTCTTATGTGTTCTTTTGGATGGGTTAAGGGAAATTATTTTGTGCTTGGAACTAAAATAAACAGTAGAGAAAACTAGTTATCTGTCAGTATTTGAGTGACTTCAAGAGTAGATTTTGTATTATACTTTCCTGGGTACTGTTATCAAATACAGACTTCCAGCTCTCTTCCCACTTACTGTTGCCTTAATATTCCCACCTACAAATTTTTATTTCCTGATATCTTGGCTACATTTTCTGACCAAAGAAACATACCTATTTCATCTGGCTGATCATATATATTTCCTGTCTTGTTCCAGACCTTGAATCTTGGGGTAGCCCCATGGATCATTGCTTAAAAAGAAAGATCTTGCTCTCTAGATGATTTTGACCATCAAGCAGATTTAGGAGACGCTGATTCAGAGCGACTTACTCTGTCATTGTCTCCATTTTTTTTTAAATCTGTTAAATGGATAAGTAATTCTGAGATCATTCCCTGGGAAGTGTCATGATTTAGGGCCAACTGGTGCTCTGAGAGCATTCTGCAGCTAGAATGAACTAATTTATTTAGGTGGGTGTGTTCATCGTGTTTTTTCACAGGTACATGAGGACATAATTCACATCGTGGTAATCATGAACTTCATTAGAAGCAACAGAAAAACTCCGTTTGGTTTTGAAACTCACTCTGTTTTCCTCTCTTCTCACCTGTTTCACACAGTCGCCATCCTTCTGAAAGACGACTATTTTGTCAGTGGAGCTGGTTTGCCTGGCAGATTCAAAGCCGAGAAGGTGGAATTTCACTGGGGCCACAGCAATGGCTCAGCGGGCTCTGAACACAGCATCAATGGCAGGAGGTATCCCGTTGAGGTGAGAGAAAGTCAAGATCCCAACATGTAGCCGTGCTTCGGTCTTTATGTTAATCAGATGCTATGTCCTTACCTTCGGTCGTTTTGCAAATCAAACCTGTACAGTACCTAACTTCGTCTCTCTGGAAACCCTTTATCCATAGTACGGCAGGTGGGTATCCATCCTCGTTACTCACCTTTGTTTAACCGGAGAAACACAGAAGCCACAGGCATCATGGTTTGAGTAGACTCACTACTGGTTGATGATGTTCATCATGTGTTTCGTTTGACACAGTTTCTTTTCACTGTCCATTCCTGTTTTTGAAAGATGACACTTTATAAGAAACTGGGTTGACTTCATTTTCACCCTTAAAAATAGAAAAGTTGGCGACATGAAGAGGAGTCTCAAAACCTTCTCTTGGTAGCAAAGTTGTAAGGTTTTTTTGCTCTCACTAGCTGTTGGAAAAGAGGCAGTGGTGGTATGAGTCACTGTTAATTTTGTGAGGATTGATGGTGACATTTTGCTTCTGCTGTGTCAGTCTTTTCACTCATCCATCCTGCTGGGATGCCCTGGGTCAGATGCTGAAGTGTATCTGCTTAGAGCCAGGGTGAAGTGAGGAGCACATCTCCAACTTTTTTATTAATGTTGATTAAGGACAGTACATCTCTTTCAATGCCAACCTTATGTATTTCCTTTAATCGTGACTGTTGTGTGAATATTCTTTTGTTGTGATGAACATGTTTGTTTCTTGATAGGTCCCCCATGTGGTAAGTGTGTGGAAGAACAAATTGGATGTGCTTCTGAAACCTGCCCAATAATCTGATAGACAGTTGTTTTGGATAAACATAGAAATTGACCCTTCTGCTGTTAAAGCTTAAAACTTGTATTTGTTTTATTTGAGTTTCTTCCTCATAGAGGACTTTCAGGCCTCTTTAAAAAGTATCAAATGACTGAAGCTCACCAGATCATTGCACCAGATGCCTCCCTGCCCCTCCTTAGTTCTTGTTTTCTTATACATTGTTACATTTCTTCTCTACTATGTAAAAATCTGTGGTTTAGTCAGTCAGGGAGATGGACTTGAGGCTGAGCTCCCATCTCCTCTCTCAGCTGCAGCACCCAATTGAAGCCTTCTTCCTTGGCAATACTTGTCACCTCAGTGATTGGCTTTCTGTGCAGCGAGCAGACTGGACCTCGACTGAACCCCTGGTGTTTCAATAACAGTTCCAGCCTGTGGCTGTCCTAAACATGGGGTGACTTTGCACTGGTAACGTGTGTTAATCAAGGGAGCCACGCGGCCAAGGAAAGTTTGCAACTGTTAGTATTTCATAACTTCTACCAAGTCTTGTCCTGCTTTGATAATCTGATGAATTCTTGAGATCCCCTTCACAAAAAAGACACATGTATATATCTACACATAGATTTACATGTAACTGATAGGGTCTCATCATTCTCCCTAGCTCCTCAGGCCCATTTTTGAACCCTGTAAGTATCTTTGAAGCTCTGATGAAGAATCCCTACACAATAAGAAAATCAGTAATGTTTCTTTTTCTATAGATGATTATATGGCCTTGTAGATTTGTTTCTTATCCAGTATTCCTGGAGAAACCAGTGATGACTATTCTGAGAAAATGCTTCATGTTTTTTCTTGCTTAGCTGACAAATTCTCAGTACCAGGATTCTTCCTGCGTTAGGACTCCTCTATCTGTGGGACTTCCTGTCCTAGTCACAATAATGATATGTTTTGTGAGTTAGGTTTCTACTTAATGGCTTCTCTTCCACCTTTTAAATGGAATGAATCGTATCTTAGAAGTCTTAGCTTTATTTGCACTTGGAAAACTTGATTCCTAGAAGCAAAATTGCATCATGTCCTTAAGTGTGGGGTTTTCCTTCTGGTCTTGCTGACAGGTTCCCACTGGCAATGTGAGTTGAAGGGGTAGCTTTGTGTCCAGCCAGCTTTGCTGTGAAGCCTCCTTGCCTTAGAATTGGGGTCCTGTTTGTTCACTTAATGTTGTTTTGGACAAAGGACCTGTCCTGAAAGCTTACAAACTTAATCAGATGGCTGCCTTGGAAAAGAAGACCTCTAGAGCTAGATAGAAATTGGGAAACTTGCCTCTGTGTAATTATATTTCCTCATGCCAAAAATGGCCAGTTTCCTCTTTAAATTTGATTCTGGGAAACATGTATCGAAGACTTAATATCCTTTTTCCTTTTTGAGACGGAGTCTTCACTGTGTTGCCCAGGCTGGAATGTAGTGGTCCACAATCTTGGCTCACTGCAACCTCTGCCTCCTGGGTTCAGGCAAATCTCCTGCCTCATCCTCCGGAGTAGCTGGGATTATAGGCGCGTGCCACTGCGCCCGGCTAATTTTTGTATTTTTAGTAGACACAGGGTTTCACCACGTTGGCCAGGCTGGTCTTGAATTCCTGACCTCAAGTGATCCACCCTCCTCAGCCTCCCAAAGTGCTGGGATTACAGGTGTGAGCCACCGTGCCTGGCCAGAGATTAATATTCTTTTGAAACCTATGACTTTTGGTGAATATTTCAGTTTTACATTTCTCAGAGAGAGCCACTGAATTCTGAAGCTAATTATAAATGGCAGCCACCATGCCCAGATTTTTTGTTTGACCAGGTTGTTTGGATATTTTTCTTTTAAGTAATATCAGATGGTAAGGCTGCCTCTATCAGTTGGGTTCCTCATTGAAGTCCGTCTGACTCATAGCTTGTTTTCTAAAAATGTGATAAATTAACGGTATATTTGGAGGAACTTGAATTTCAGAGATTAAGTAACTGCATTAAATTTAACTTTAAAATACGCACAAGAGAAGTTGCTTGCTTTTGCCCAAAGTGTGTTTGTGATATTTAATGTTAAGTTGCTGTATTTGAGCTGTTCATTAATACCCACCTCTCCCTGCAATTTTTATACTGTTTGAGCATCTTACGCTTGGTTTATTTCTTTTCATGTAACTACATTGTTTTCCAAAAAACTAGAATGAAAGTAAGGAAATTTAATTTATCATGGAGTAATTTATCAGCACTGGGGACATTAATTATTTGTCTTGCATGCAGTATGTGTGGGGGCTTCCGAAGGATCGTTGTTGAAGATTATGCTTAGATTGGTAGCATATAGCTGTGGTTCTCACCCAGGGACCGTGTCTCTCCCTGCACCCTGTGGGGCAATGTCTGAAGACGTTTCTGGTAGTTGCCGTTGTTGGAAATGGTATGCTACTACTTTCTAGTTGGTAGAGGCCAGGAACACTGCCACACATCCCAATGTAAAGTCCAGCCCCTACTAAAAGGAATCATCTATCCCCAAAATGTTACTAGTGTCACTGTGGTGAGATTCTGGAGTGGAGAAAACAGTGTGTTTAGTGGAACGGAACATTTCTTGATCTAAGTAGCATCATTTAAAATACATTTGAATAAGGAGGCCTTGTTTCTTGGGAAGTCGTTCCATCCTCTGGTTTTTAGAGAGTAAATGTACCTTACCTTATGTGTAGCAGCATTGCTGTTCCTGGTTTCTTTAGTCTCTACTTGAGATGCAGTCACGACCTTGGGGATTTTAACAGCTCCTCCGTGTGCTGCGGCTCTGCAGGCTGAATTTTAAACATATGCCCCACAAGCAGCTGGATCTGCTCCCTGAGGGTAAATGGCAGCAAACTCAACTTTGTAGGTTTTGTTGCTTCCCAGGAATTCTTTGAGGTCATCTAAGACAACTTTGTAGGCATCCAGAAATTAAAGCTGTCTGAATTTTCCTAGTTGGAATCCTGGACTCAGTCTTGGATTTAAAAAAAATCCAGTCTGATAGTTAACAAAAAAAAAAGTCCTTGTACAAACAAAATAGCAAAACAAGGTGAAAGCTCTTCACTTGCCAGTGTTCTTTACAGCTCAGTTAAAGTTAGAAAAGAAAGTTGAAGTCAGATTACAATGCCGTGCCTTTGAGACCAAACCCAATTTGGATCCTCAGATGCCCTCACCTCCTGTTACTCAGCTTTATTCCTTGCCTAGCAGCATATTTTTCTTGAGTATCTTCTGTGGTATGTGTGCTGGTTCACAAAGGTAAGTCAGAAAGTCACAGTTTCTGCCTTCAAGGTATTTACACTCTAGTGGTGACCCAGAAATTGAACATTGGTCATGTAAATATCTGTGTAATTGCATTTGTGGTATGGTCTCTAAAGTGGAGGGACATTTTGATAGGGGGTGGAAGATTTCTATGAAGACATCAATATTTATTAGATGGAAAAGATGAATTGGAGCTTCCTGGTTGAATAAGGATATGCAAAAGCCCTGAGGCAGCAGGTATTTGTTAAGTTTAAAAGAGGCCAGTAAAGATTTTGGTAGGCCAGATAGTGTCTCTTTTTCCAAATGTCTGCTGTAAATATGTTACTTTATGTGGCACAACAGACTTTGCAGATGTGATTAAGTATCCTTAAAGTCAAAAACCTCAGAATATTCCAGTCATTGAAACAGGATGACCTGTTCGGGTTCTTCTTTGGCAACTCAGCGTTCTGTTGTCTGTCCAGCCACAGTTGGTCTGTGACACCTTCTATTATATCTTAAACGTTTTTCATATTCCACACTCATTCCTGTTCCATAGTTGGTAACTTAAATAAAGGTTCATATAACACTAATAGAAATTGAATCGTGCTGTATTTCCACTAATAACCAATGTTGTAGCTAATACAAAGCGAAACCTCCAGATAAAACCTTTGAGAGCTCCATTAAAGTGGGAGTTCATTGCATGCTTGTTGTTTGAGGTAATTAAAATCTTATTTATGACAATAAAAGATCACGGGAGTTGTTGATTCAGACTTAGTGGTGCTTTATGAGTTGAAGTCTTCAATAAGCTTAAATGATCCAAATTGATTGTATGTGCCCCTTCTGGTGAAACTCACAGCTGGTTTATTTCAGCTCTGTTTAGAGCATCTTAGTGAATGAATAGAAGCAAAGGCATTTTCCTAGTACATACCATGTACGCATTGGTACAGGTCTGCAATCCCTTGTCTAAAACTCCTGAGGCCAGATGTTTTAGAATTCAGAATCTTTCTTAGAAAGATATTGTAACCCAGCGGTCCCCAACCTTTTTGACACCAGGGACTGGTTTCGTGGAAGACAATTTTTCCGTGGGCGGGGGTTGGGAATGAAACTGTTCTACCTCAGATCATCAGGCGTTAATTAGATTGTCAAAAGGAGCGTGCAGCCTAGATCCCTCACATGTGCAGTTCACAATAGGGTTTGTGCTCCTGTGAGAATCTAATGTCGTTGATCTGACAGGAGGCGAAGCTTAGGTGGTAACCTTGCCCACCACTCACCTACTGCTGCTCAGCCACGTTTTTAACAGATCACGGACTAGTACTGGCCCTGTTATAGCCCATGTGCCGTGTATATTTCAGAAGGCAACCAATAAGGTCTGGAGCTACACCCTTAAATTCATTAATATTTCTATAGCAAGCAAGTGAACAGTCATGCTAAGTGGAAATATCGGTACTCTACATAGCTTCATATTTCTTCATACCTGCTGTTACCTCCAAATTAATTTTTGTATCAAATTCTTAAATAGCAGCAACAAAACACTTTTTGGTCTTGAAAAAGTATCCAGAGCCATTGTGTGGGTTTTGTGTCTGTTGAGTGACCTCAATGGCTTATGTCTAAAGAGCACTACTGGGTAGTGACAACCAAGACATAAGCAGGTAAAATTATTTGTCTCCCTGTAAGGTGGAAGTGTCCTGGTACTCCCCTCCCTTCCCACTTCCTTGTCTTCATATTGTACAGCACTCTTAGGCAAAGTTCTAGACTGTCCAGGCAGAACTTGCTAGTTTTAGGCTGACCTTGTTCTGTGATTGATCCTCATTTGAACCTTCTGTTTGGGCCTGCAATTGTCTTCAATATCCATGTCTTTAGGTGTGTTACCTTGACCTACTACTGCACTCTCTCCTGTCTGCTCAAATCCTGCCTTCCTCCCGAGAGCCAAACTAATGATTTGCCATCCATTTTATGAAGTGGATCAGGGCTCTTCCCTGGAATATGTCTGTCACATTCTGATTAGACAGTTGTCTTGTAATGCCCCCTAGGTTTTGGCTCAGGTGAGATAATGTGTTCCTTCTCTCTGTTAAGCACATCCAGTTATGTCACACACACAAAGGCCTTGCACAGCATAACCCTCTCCACACTGATGCAGGCACTCAGGTTCCTGCCTTACTCAGATGTGGACCAGCCCATCTAGGGTTTAAGGCCCACATGGATCCTGACCTTCAGCAGCATGATATTCTAAAGCCTAGACTACATGTCAGGTTGGGTAGCACCCCTTAAATAATCCCTCCCTCACTGCTGGAATAAATGTATGTATATATGTTTGCATGTGTGTATGAATGACAAGGTCTTACTCTGTCACCCAGGCTGGAGGGCAGTGGTGTGATCACAGCTCACTGCAGCCTCAGTCTCCTGGGTGCAAGTGATTCTCTTGCCTTAGCTTCCTATGTAGCTGGGGCTACAAGCATACACCACCATGCCCAGGTAATGTTTTTATTTTTTGTAGAGACAAGGTCTTGCTATGTTGCCCATGCTGGTCTTGAACTCCTGATCTCAAGCGATCCTCCCTCCTTAGCTTGCCAAAGTCTGGGATTTCAGGCATGAGCCACGATGCCTGGCCTGGAAATAAGTTTAGATGGATGGATGAAATACCTTCTTGAAGATTTACTTGTACATTGGCATATTAAGGACTTTGAAGAGTCCTTCACCGAAGAATCTGTTTACCTTTAACATGATGTTTCCCCAAACTTGTGTGACCTCTGTCCCTCTCTTCTTTTTTTGTGTGTAAGTTCATAATATCACTGTTTTGGAAATTTAGGTTTATAATTTCCTCCTCAACTTTTAGTCCATATTCCTTTTAAGAAATGGGGTCCTATTCAATAAATTGTTTTGGTCTCTTTTTTCTTTTCTATTTTGTTTTTGAGATGAAGTTTTGCTGTGTTGCCCACGCTAGTAGTGCTGGCTACTCAGCAGCATCTCATGAGCCCAAAAGTTCAAGGCCAGCCTGAGCCACATAATGAGACTCTATCTCTAATAAAATAAAATTAAAAAGAAAATTATAAAGACATCTTGGCTTGTTCAGCATACAATTTTTAGCATCTTTATGAACTTGATACTATATTGCTTTATCATTAGAGAGAAGTGGCATCAGAGAGGGTCTGAGATATTTTCTATTAAAAAAAAGTTTTCAGTATGATAGTTTTCCCCCTGTGTTGTGTACTTTATATCAGTTCCTTGAATTATTACAGGTGATGCAGGATTTTTTTGCTCCTTTAGCTCAGAGAGGTCCAGGTTCTTGTCTCATGACCAGGAAAAATTAGGCGCCTGGACACCAGAGAGTGAGTGCAGTAGAATTTATTAAGTGAAAGGAAAGCGAGAAGGGTCCTGAAAAAAAGTTTCCAGTTACCCCCTTCCCAGTTGAATACCAGGGCTGCTATCTAAAAAAACTGATGAGGCTGGGTTCCTTATTTGTATATGGCTCAATTTCCTGGTGGCTTCACCCCATCCTCCCAGTGCACATGCGGGCCCTTAGACTGAGCTGCTTCATATTCATTTATTTCCGTTACTGCGCATGTGTTAAGGAATGGAATTTTCCACTACGGGCATATTTAGTCAAGCTTCCTGTACAAGTTCCCTTAACTGCACAAAACATCTCGTGTAAACACATGGGGCGGATCGGAGGTTCTATGGGGACCCTTCCCTTACTGTCTGCCTAAAGTAAGCTGGCTAATTCCTTTCATAGGTTCTCTGAAAAGTTGATTTTTTCACACAGTCCTTTGTCAATGAAGCTTAAGACAATGCCTGTTTTCTCTGTCCTACCTCTTCATGGAGCATGGACGTGTTAGAGAGATCATCCCATGGTTATCTGGTGTTTGCTGTTCTGTGGTGGAGCCAATTATGTTTTGCTCTGTAGTGACTTCCATCAAATGGGAAAGGAATTGATTGAAATTTAGTTAATGACTTTATTGAAATAAAGATTCAATTTTAGAGCAGAATGTTACATCCTTTGCTAGTGAAATGTTTAATTTCCATCTGGCTGATCTTTTATGTGTATGTCCTATGTTAATTAAGAGGAACATTTGAGGAGGTCCTAGTACTTAGAGAATACTCAGTGGAGAAGTTAATGCCTGATTGTGCAAAGCAAGCGTGCATGTTTTGTGAGATAAAACAGCTTTGGTCCCTGGCTTGGTAAAGCTCCGTGATGTCTTGCCGTCCTCATCACAGTTATCCTTAGACATGAACTTGGCTCAGAGCTGTTTGATGGTGTGTCACCAACATGTGGTGTGCTGATAGCTGATCGAATCATACTGAGAGTTACAGTTAAGAAGATGGCACGCTCTGAAAAGAAAACCTTGTTAAATTGGAGATATTCTCAGTGTAGAAACTTAGTGACCGTGGTGGCCCTCACAACCAGATAGAAGGCTTAGAGTAGTGGTGATTGTGGTTGAAGTCACTGATACTGGTGTTGATAGTGTTAATGGCGATGATATTGTAGGTGCAATTTAATAGAAATGTCAGGCACTTTCTAGATGTTTCTTCATGTCAGTCTTATGAGAGAGGGACTCTTCCCATACCCATCTTAAAGATGGACAGACTGAGCTTCTGCAATGGTGAGTGTCTTGGCCGAGATTTACTATTAGTACTCAGAATCTCGGCTCCGATGTCTCCAACACCTTAACTGTAATTCTTTTTATTAGATAAGGAATTTTGCTGTTTTTCTTGTCATTGCGTTAGGTTGTTTGGAGAACCACTGATGCAGTACATAGAAAAAATTGTTTTAGAATCTTAACTGTTGCTTATTGTACTGGTTGAGTGTTCCCCATCTGAAATGTTTGGGACCACAAATGTTTAATTTTTTTATTTTGGAATATTTACTTATATATAACATGATTTCTTAGGGATAGGATTCAAGTCTAAACACAAAATTCATTTATGTTTCTTATGCCCCTTAAATATATAGCCTGAAGGTAATTTTATATAATTTTAAAATACTTTTGTGCATGAAACAAAGTTGTGAGTACATTTTCATTGCAACTCGTCACATAAGGTCAGGTGTGGATTTTTCCACTTGTGGCATCATATCAGAGCTCAAAAAGTACCAGATTTTGGAGCATTTAAGATTTTGGATATTTAAGATTTGGGATGCTCAGTCTGTATCATAGGGAAGAAAAAAATATGAAAGGCCTTCAAATGTTCAGAATGGCTGAACCTGTGGTAAAATATACACAGAGATAAGAAGGGAACAGAAGATGTAGTCAGCTCTATGCCTAGAGCTAGCTTTGTAAAATAGTCTACTTTTTATCTGGATTCACCACTTCAGTGTATTTTTAATCACTGAGAGCAATACTGTCTGATAAAAATATAATGTGAACCATACATTGTCATTTAAAATTTTCAGAAGCACCATTAAAAGAGGTAAAAAGGAAGAGATAATTTTATTTGATTTTAACAAATATTTTCATATTATAGTACAATTTATATTATACAATAATATTTCTTATAAAAGGAATTCAATTTTAATTGATTTTAATAATCTACATTTCCCGTAATACATTCCAAAATATTGTTTTAACATAAAATCGATATAAAAAGTATCACTGAGACATAGTGCATTCTCTCTCTTTTTTTTTTTTTTTGAGATGGAGTCTCACTCTGTCGTCTAGGCTGGAGTGCAGTGGCATGATCTTGGCTCACTGCAACCGCCGTCCCCCAGGTTCAATCAATCCTGCCTCAGCCTCCTGAGTAGCTGGGATTACAGGTGCATGCCACTATGCCCAGCTAATTTTTGTGTTTTTAGTAGAGACGGGGTTTCACTATGTTTGTCAGGCTGGTCTTGAACTCCTGACCACATGATCTGCTTGCCTCCCGTTCCCAGGTACATTCTGTTTTTATACTAAGTCCTTGAAATCCAGTTTGTATTTTATAGTTACTATCATACTAAAACTTGCAAGCTTTTTGATTCCAGACCACAATAATGGAATTTCAGTAATAAACTCTATGAGAGACTAACAAATTCTTTAGGAGGAATTTTTGTGTTGAATTTGTGGTAATTTTGACTTCTTCTCTTCCAACAATGACAGAAAAAAAGGTGAAAGGATAGAAAGTAGCAGGTATGTACAGTGAACAAGTCTGAAGAGCTAATGTACAGCAGCGGGACTGTAGTTAATAAGAATGTATTATATTCAGGATTTTTGCTAAATTAGTAGATTATCTCTGCTCTTGCAGTAGGGCATGGGTAGCTATGGGAAGTGAGGGATATATTAATATGTTTCACTATAGTAATTATTTTACTATCTAGATGTATCTCATAATGTTGTATGTCTTAAAATAAAATTTGTTTTTAAAATATACAAATAGCAGTTCAGTTTTATATTGGGGTCTGACTTCCGTGTTGAAAAGGCTTCACTTAAGATGCTGTACAGGTTTTCTTTTTTCTTTATAAGCTTTAAGTTTTTTCCTCTTATTCTTTTTGCAACATTTGTTCCTGGAGCTTTGAACACTATTCTTCTCAGAATCCACTTCCAAGCTCAGGAACTCAAATAAAGCTGGCTGGGGAGACCTTTGTGCATTGAAGGTAGAGACTTCAGGCAGCCAGATCAGATGTATTGTAAGTTCAGGTCAAGAGGATTTATGGACCTGTGTATCAGCAACACCACCAACTGCCTTTTTTTCTTGTCCTGTCAAAATTTGAGCGGGAAGGTTTCAAGCCATCTTAAATCTAAAGCCTTTAGCAACTTCTTTAGTGCCACCGTCACTCAGAAGGGACAGTCAGAAAGATTTATAAGGAATAGAAAGGAGTCAAGTTTGAAAGAAAGTCTATTTCTTCTCTTCTCTTTAAATCCCTGGCATAGAATTTCATTGCACTCCCCTTTAATGGAATGGGAAGAAAGTTTCAAAAGCTTCTCAGTCCGAATTGTTTGGCCTGACGCTGTATTGAACACACGTACTGCTCTGGATACATTTACTGTGATGGACAGAGACCAGCTGGGCAAATTCACCAAAACCCTGTCTTATTTAAAAATATAAATTTCATCTCTTGAGTATTTGAGGATGTCTTAACAAGACAGGGTACTTTAAAATTCGAGTTAATATGTGGAAGATATTTGAGTTAACAGTAAAATAACTTCTAAATCCCAGCTACTATCATACAGATAGAACTTCAACTCCTGAATCTCCCTATTAAAACCTTCACTCTGTTGGTTTCTAAAATTCAGTATTTCAGGGAATTTTCTGAGTTTATGCCTCTGTGTTCACCATTCCCTGATTAGAGAAGACTTGGAATAAGAGAAACCTCACCCACGGTCCTTTGCTATTTCTTAGTCTGCCTTTATGTTTGCTTATTTGAATTTGTCTTTGTCTCTGACTTCCTGTATCTGTCTTTCATCATCATTCTTTGTGTCATTTATTGGGAGGGCGTGACTGGGTACTGAAATACCTAAGCATATGTAGTCAGCACCCATCGAAAACGATGCCCCCAGTATATTTTCTGGATTCATATCTAAATGCTCTGCATAAAAAGTGATTTAGCAGGCTGGGCACAGTGGCTCACACCTGTAATTCCAGCACTTTGGGAGGCCAAGGCAGGTGGATCACGAGGTTAGGAGCTCAAGACCAGCCTGGCCAAGATGATGAAACCTCATCTCTACTAAAAATACAAAAAAATTAGCAGGGCATGGTGGTGGGAGCCTGTAATCCTAGCTACCCGGGAGGCTGAGGCAGAGAATTGCTTGAACCCGGGAGGTGGAGGTTGCAGTGAGCCGAGATCACGCCACTGCACTCCAACCTGGGCAACAGAGTGAGACTCCATCTCAAAGAATAAAAATAAAGTGACTTAGGAAATGCTGCATAACATGTCTTCCTCTCATAGCTTGATAATGGGCTGACATAGTCCTGAGACACATTCCAGTAGAGAAACCCCAAATAGTTGAGTGGAGAGCTTTACTCTCAGCCGTGATGATACAGTATGTACAGTATTTGAATTACTTCCGTACTGGCTTCTCTAGAGACAATTCCAGATGATCCACAGGGTTTATTCATTTGGTTGATTAATAGTGCCTTCACTGTGGAGGACAGAGTGTCCTGGCCTCAAGGGGCTTTTTCTTCAGCAGGCACTGATGCCCCGAGGCAGGAGCCTGCCTGGCCTGTTTGAGGCAGAGGCAGGAACCCAGAGCTGCTGGAGCAGTGGGAGAAAGGTGCAGAGTTTTAGGAGGTGCGGTCGGATGGGCAGTGTGATGGTGTGAGGCCCTGGAGACCGTGGGAAGCTCTGTGGCTTTTACTGCAGGCAAGATGGGAAATTGTTAGAATGTTGTCAGCAGGGAACCTTCTCAGTCTCATAACTTACATTTTTTAACATTTTATTTTAAACATTAATTTTTTTTTTGAGACAGAGTCTCGCGCTGTAGCCCAGGCTGGAGTACAGTGGTGTGATCTCCGCCCACTGCAACCTCCGCCTCCCTGGTTCAAGCGATTCTCCTGCCTCAGCCTCCTGAAGAGCTGGGATTACAGGCACTCATGCTCAGCTGATTTTTTTGTATTTGTAATAAAGACGAGGTTTCACGATTTGGCCAGGCTGGTCTTGAAGTCCGGACCTTATGATCTGCCCACTTCAGCCTCCCAAAGTGCTTAGATTACAGGCTTGAGCCACTGCGCCCGGCCCCTAAATTTTTTTTTTTTTTTTTTTTTTTACAACACAAGGTTTTGCTCTGTTGCCCAGGCTGGCCTCGAACTCCTGGGCTAATGCGATTGTTCTACCCCAGCCTCCTCAATAGCTGGAACTACAGGCACACACCACCACACCAGTCTATCTAGCTTATGTTTTAGAAGGATCCCTCTGGCTACAGTTGAGAGTGGTGAAGACCCGTGGATGGTAAGAGCCAGGCTAGAAGACAATCATAACATTTCAGGGGAGATAATGGTTAGGTGGCCCACAAATGAGTGTTTTGAGAAAAACGTCTGATTCCAGTTGTTTTAAAGTCAGAACATGTTTGTCGAGGGAATATGATGGTGATGTTATCTCATCTAACATTACTTCTTGGCTTTAAAAAAGAATAATTTGAGGAGAGAAAATCATGGATAACCGACCAGTCTGTAATATTTTAAAACATTTCATTTAGTTTTTCAAAAGTCTTTTAAAACTTTGACTATCCAGTATTCAAATTTTGTGTAATAACTGTTAGAGATCAATTTTCACTGCATAATATGTTATATAGTAAAGAAGAATGTAACATACAGAAGTGATCATTAATCACATTATTAATAACACAAACCCCTCCTCGTAGAGTGAATCTGAGTTAACAGACATAGAGTGCTTTGAGCAGGACTTGGCATTCTTAGAGCTTTTTTATGTTAACTATTAATATGAACCCGGTATTCTTCTTGTCACATGAAGCGGCAGATCCTCAATCCATCTGTTTTGTTTCTTTTTCACTACTCTACCCTGGTTCAAGTCAACACCATTTCTTACTTCAGTCATTGTTATAGATTCTTAAAAAGGTCTCTCTTGCCCTTCATAATCTATTCTTTATCCAGTTACCAAAGCTTTCTTTTAAACACCTGAATTGCATTCCGTTTTCCCTCACTTAGTATATTCCAGTGGTTTCCAGTCACATGCTGAGTAAGTCCAGAGGTCTTACCTTGGCCTACAGGGCCCTGGTTGATCGGGCTTCTGCTCTCCCTCATTCGCCCCCACCCCCACCTCCATACTTCTCTCCACCCTCTTTTCACTGGCTTTGTTCTTCTCCCTGATTATCCCTCACTCCTTTCCTAAGCCGTCATACCATTTCATGCTGTCTCCCCTTCCAAAGTAAGTCACTTTCTTTTCTATTACGCAGTTTTATTTTCTTCATTGCACTTACCACTTTTTGGAAGTATTTACTTATTGATATATTTATTCTTTTATTAACTCCCTCTCCCTTCCTCACCCTCATACACTGCATGTGAGCTTTCAGAGGAGGTGATCTGTCTGTCTGTCTGTCTGTCTGCTACTGAATCTTGGCTGCTAATGAACATAGTCCCATTAACAGTGTAAGCAGTATTAGCCATTAGGAAACCAACATTCTTGTATTGTATCCTTATATCGTGGGCCTGCTGGATTAAAGGGTAAGAAAATCTAATTCCTGAGAATGAAAACTTTTAATTCATTCATAAAAAGAACCTTTAAGAAAGCAAATTCTACCCCGAAACTACGTCTTGTATTAAGAATGTGAAAGACCCCAGTAAATTAGTTGCTTCCAAATAAACACATTCATCCTCTTGCCTCATGTTGTGAGGCTAAGGGTTAATCGTTCAGCTCAGAAAATGATCTTTTTAAGGTCTATTCTTCCAGAGTATAGCTCTTATATTAACAACCATCACATCTGCATATCAAGACAGATTGTTTCAATTAGTCAATGAGGTCCACGTTTTTGAGAGCTGTTAATACGTACATGAGCAATTACTGTAGCAGAGTTAAAAGGCGTGCCTTTGGGAATTTTAGATTGAGATTATCAGTTTCATTCATAAGCCAACACAGAAGCAATGAAAATTGTATGCTGCATTTCTCTGCAAGTTCCTTCACTAGAAGCTTCTCCAGTGCCCACACACCAGAGGTTATGAAGTTGCCAGATTCCTTTCCTTGGTCCAATCCTCATACCATCTCAGAACACTGCCTGGCTTTGTATTCATTGAGAACCAGGCAATATGCTGCACATTTGGGAATTTCATAGTGAACAAGACAAGCAAGCTCCTTGACTTCCTAGAACCTGAGAGAGCAACAGAGTGAATGTTAACCTGAATGTACATCACAATTGAGTGGGCACTTTTACATTTTCTGAAGCCAAATTTGAGACATTTTTGTTCATTCCTTATTACTGGTAAACGAAAAGAAAAACAAAAACCCTCAGCCAACAGTTTGCTTTTCCATGTTCACATAAAATGTCGTGCATCTTTAATGTGGATATGATGCCTCTCCATTGCGCTCAGCCTCACCATTTCCCCTCCAAAATTTACTAGAATCCCATGGTATCAGCAGGAACTGGAGTCAAGTAACAGATGATTTATAAACTTCAGGGGTGACACCCCTCTCTTTCCAGTTGGCCAATCTCAATCTTTTGAATGATTCAAAGTCTCCAAGTTAGTCTCAAAAATGCCTGAAATTCCATTATTTGATTTAAGGTATTACCTCCTCTTCAAATGGTAGTCTAAGGAAAGAGCAAAATGTAAGCACTTAAACTACCTTCAATACGTTAATAAAACTCATTAGGTAATGCCCCAAGAGTAGCATTACAAAGCTCAAGGCATTCCTTGGAATGAGATTCGTAGGAGGTCAACTCTGATAGGACAATGTGTGGGTGGGCCTACATGAGCCATATCCCGGGGAAGCAGGAGGGCCCACCCACAGATACGGTATGGATTCATGTATGGATTGGGAGAGGAGGCATTAGGTATAGAAGGCACACTGGATTTATCACAGACAGTAAGTGAGCCTGCCCCAGTTCTAGAGGAAATGATTGGAATGGACAGTGGGTTTTGACGTTTTTGAAGGGTTGCTCTTAGAAGAAGAAATCAACTTGGTCTTTGGGGTCCCAGAATGGAACCAGGACCCATAGAAACTGACCTTATTGAAGAAACTGGTTACAGCTTGGGGTAGAGCACCCAGGCTAATAGCAGGTGCTAGCCAGGTGCTCATCTGTTTCACATGATTCAGGGTATATTTTCCAAAATCAAATTCCTGAAGTCTTTCTGCAGACCTCCTGAATCAAATGTTGAGCAATAAGAGATGTTCCTCATGCTTCTATCAAAAACAATTCCTTGGTCTGGGTAATTGTAATCCCAGCACTTTGTGAGGCCAAGGCAGGTGGATTGCTTGAGCTCAGGAGTTTGAGACCAGCCTGGGCAACATGGGGAAACCCCATCTCTACCAAAAATGCAAAGACTTAATTGGGTGTGGTGGCACACATCTGTGATCTCAGCTACTTGGAGGGCTGAGAAGGGAAGATCAATTGAGGTCAGGGGGTGGAGGTTGCAGTGAGCTGAGAATGTGCCACTGCACTCCAGTCTGGGTGACAGAGTGAGACCCCATCTCAAAAAGATTCAAAAAAATGTTTAAAAAAATCCTTGGAGGAGGAATAAGTTCAGGAGATATTGTATAACAGGGTGATTATCCTGAATGACAATGTATTGTATAATTGAAAATTGCTAAGGGAGTAGGTTTTAAAATATTTCTGCCACACACACACAAAGATGGTAAGTATGGGAGGTGATGGATGTGTTAATTAGCTTGATTCAGTCATTCTACAGTGTATTTTAAAACATCATGTTGTATGCCATGAATGTGTACAGTTTTTATTTGCCAACTGAAAAAAATTAAAAACAAAGAAAAACTCTTAGGATAATAATGATAGTTAACTTTCTGAAAAGTACTTCTTGTGTATACTTAGAGCACTTGCATGCATCGTGACATTTAATCATCGCTTATTAAAAACATTTTTTCACAAAAACAGCCGGCAATCACCTCTATCTCTATTTTTCAGATGAAACTGAGGGAAGAGAGGTCATCCTTATAGAAATCTCAGTGGAGTTTCTGACACTCTCTTGATAGAAATAATTTTAGGAGTGTAGTAGTCTGAGTTCAGGTACCATTTTCTGTTGATCACAGAGTGATCTGTTGTCATTTTGACTCATTTCCTTCCAGTATTTGGCAGAGGGTAGGGGGAGATAAAAGCATAGTCAGTATCAAAGTGAGTATGTTCATAGCCTGCTTCAGCACTTCGCATGTTGTGAATATTTTCTACATTTTGTAATATCTCTTAGTCCTTCAAAAATTAAATCTAATTTTCTTACTTGTACTCTGCTGCATTCTACAGATTTTTCCCAATTAAAACATTTTACTTTAAATTCAAGAAAAAAAAAATACCAGAACAATGAGTTGCATTGAATGTCATTTCTAAGACCTTATTTTTGTAAGCTAGAAGAAGTATAGAGGCAGGATATAAAAATATTTTTTCTCAAAATTCAAATTATTTATGGTCTTTTGATTATCAAAGGAATATATGTTCATTACAAAATAATTCACACAATGTTTGAGTTAATGAAAGTATGTGTGCAACAAGTAGCACTCTTTAAAAATGCCAGTATGGTTTTATAAACTCAATTCCACTTAGTAGATAATGGGAGTCTTCCGTTGTCAGTAAGTAGCTAGCTATACCTATGGCTAAGAGGGCAGTGCCCAGGCCAGCAGCAAGTGCTTAGCAGGGGCTTATCTCTGTTTTTTGTTTGTTTGTTTGTTTGTTTTTGTATGTTTTGAGACAGGGTCTTGTTCTTTCTCCCAGGCTGGAATACAGTGGCACATCATAGCTCACTGCAGCCTCGAACTCCTGGGCTCAAGCAGTCCTCCCACCTCAGCCTCCTAAGTAGCTGGGACTACCATGCATAGCTGTTTTTTTTTTTTTAAAGATACAGGGTCTCCCTATATTGCCCCGTGGTCTTCAGCTCCTGGGCTCAAGCACTCCTTCCTTGGCCTCCCAAAGTGCTGGGATTATATGTGTGAGCCATGAAACTCGTCCTCATCTCTGTTTTTTAATGCTACATAGCTGAGGTCCTTGAGCCAGATCGCTGGAGTTCATATTTCATCAGTGCCACTGTGTGAGTGTGACTCTGCTCATCTGTTTAACTTGTTCTCTCATCAGTAAAATGACATTTAATACTAATATCTACCTGATAAGAGTTCTTGTGGGAATTAAATTCTCTCATCAGTAAAATGACATTTAATACTAATATCTACCTGGTAAGAGTTTTTGTGGTAATTAAATTGTAATACTTAGAAACATCTAGTTTAGTGTCATATAGTAGGTGATTGATAAATTTTTGCTTTTCTCCATGGTGTGGAGGCAATACATTGTTGGACCTTTTGGCTCTTTCTGTTGGTCTGTCTTATAAACATCACAGCTACATAGATCATATATCTGGGATAAATTTAGGTTTTTTAGGTTTTTTAGGAGCCAGGTGTATATGACATGCAGATGAAAGGTAGGAGATATCTAACATGCTATTTGACTTGTTGACGTTTGAGAACGTAAGCCAACATTAGTCAGAACATCTGACATTTTCAAAAGAAGCTAATAACTTGTTTGAAAAAGCCAAAACTATATGTTTATGTGCATGCCACACCATTTTTGTTAAAATATAATACATTGACTCAGCCTTCATGATGTACCCATGGGCTAGAATTAGCGATCGGTTAGGATTTTGAATCCAGAATGTTTCATCTCAAAGTGGAAGTTCTTTGTGTTATGGTGCGCTGTGTCCACCTTTACCTTCATGAATTGAGATGTTTGGGTTGCTATGCTAAAAGTGAATCCCTTTGATATTGTGGGATGTAGCTTTATATGTCAGTTCTGTAACTGTCTGTAATAATCGTTACTTTCCCTCACCAGGATGCAATATATGCGTTCTTAATATAGGGCTAATACACTTCTTGAATTTATGTGTAAAATTTTGGCCATATAGGTCTTTTCATTTTTTTTTTTTATTTAGTATTTTGTTTAGACTTTGTATTGTTTTCTGATTTCCTTTCTCCCTCCTCCCTCAAAAAGAAAGTATCTGGAGAGAGAGGAACAGAGTTTTTTTTTCTATAGAACTGATTTGTCTTTTACTTTCCATGTGAGAATACACACACACACACACACACACACACACACACAATTTACATTAAATTTTATTCATAACTTTGTTACTGGCCTCGTGAATTTCTGGAGGTCTGAAAACTCACAGCCAAGGCTGCTGTACCTGACAATTCTGCCAGCATCCTGTGGGCAGGTACCATTGCTGGCTCATTAATTTCTGTAACCTCAGTGCTGAGTGTAGTACTGTGTATGTTATAGGTGACCTATTTACATTGTGGAATAAAACAATGAATCCACTATTCTTTGTCTTAACTAATTTCAACATGTGAGGAGTCTTCCAGCCGAGCTTTGTAAGAACTAGATCATAAAGTGTCTGATCTTTTAGTTAACTCTAGTTCCGGTGCTGGGACTTGGCAGAACAATACCCGTATCGATGGGCATTCTGTTTTGGCATAACTGACTGGCAGACATAATGCTTGTCACCTTCTCTTGGCTCAGGAGAGGGTGGAAAGTTCAACAAGTCTTACCCAACAGGCTTTTTCCAATTTAAGTAGATTATGGTGTGAACGATGGAGGTAGAGATCAGAACTGGCAGGGAACTGGGATTTGAATAGGGCTTTCAATTTATTTGACATGTCTAATGTTCTTATGAATGGGGATGGAACCCTGGTTTTTGGTGATAGGTAGAAAGATTGGCTCCAGGATTGATAGAGTCTCAGGTGGATTAGCAAATCGATTTGTTAAGAACTGGAATTATATACCTTTTGGGTCTGAAATTTACCTAGCAACAGCTTAAGATAACAAACCTTCTGGCACTTGCATTTCAAAGGTATTTATATATAAGCTATAAGTGGCTTTTCTGTAAAACTATTATTTCTACAAAAATAAAAGCTATTATTTTACTGATAAAAATGAGTAATTGATTTCTTGGTGATATATTGTTCATCGGAAGCCTTTTATTTTTCTTATCTGTTCTTATTTTAAAATTTGTTCTTCAGTTGTCTTATTGCATGTTTATTAAAGCAATATAATTAATACATTCAAAACAAAATTAAGAAAATACTTCACTAATTAATTAAATTTAACCTCAAAAGGTTGCAGCTTACCTTTGTAGCTGTATATGTTATGATTTAAGTTACTTGTTCTAAATAATGTAATGAAACAGAAAAAAACAATAAGAATGCTAACAATGCATATTATGAGTAAATTACACTTCTGTGTTATATTTAAACACATCCTTGAATCAGCCTCAGATATAAACATGTTAATGGACAGATATTGTGGTTCTCTCCCACATGATACTAATGAAAACATCAGGAAACTAGAACTTTTCCTTGGTCAACGATGGAATTAATCAAAAACAGACTTAAGGTGAAATTTACCTCAACTCTTCATTAGCACTATTACTATGAATGTATATCTCACTGTGTATGTTTGCAGATTTCAGCCGAAGACCCTGTTTTTTTTCACTTCTCTTTCTACCTTCTTGCTGGGATTTCTCCAGTCATTTTTATTCTGAAGTTTCAAGTGCTCCATCTGGTTTAGAACCTTTCTTACTGCTATGCACTCCTCCAAGTATATTTTTGAGTATGCATTCCTTTCCCCTCTAGCCATCATCCTTGTTTACTCCTAGACAAACAAATAAACAAAAGTCTTTTTAATGCACAGTTACCAAAAATGGCTAAATTTAGATGTATCCAACATCTGCCTTTATTACAGATACGGAAGCTTAGGGAAACTGTTCTGAGATTCCAAGGCTAACTCTGGCAAAACCAAATCTTCAATGAGAAGAGATTAAAACCTACTCTACTGTTTTGTGATCAGTGTTAAAGAAGACACTAGTTGTGGCAGTGTTTTGGAACATAGTGAACCCTGAGTGAATGTAAAGTTTTTCAGAAATACTCATAAGAATATGAGATATTGTGCAGTAATCCTTCAATAATGGTGTCACTATCCACGTTATTGTTGGGGAATACTTGAATCCTCAATGAAAAGCTTATCTTAGGACATATCCTAATTGTTTTCTTAGACAAGAAGAGGTTCAAAAACAAGAAAGGCGTTCTAGCTGTCTGTCATTATTGGAAAGACAAGTGAAATAAGCCTGTTTTGAGAGTGTCTGTTTAGTGTACTTTTCTTTGTTTTCTTTTTAAATTTTAAATGTTTTTTTTTAAACTGACAACTATGTTTATGGTGTACATGATGTTTTGATATATGTATGTACATATGTATATATGTATACATTGTGGAATGGCTAAATCAAGGTAATTAACATATACATTGCCAACTGTTTTCTAGACACTCACTTTCAAGTCCTTTTTGTGTTAATTCAGTGGTTTGATTTAACCCAACCTGGTAATAGAAAGGAATGAATTTCTCCTTTTATCAAGATACCGTTACAGAACCACTGTCTCCCCACTTTTCCATGATGTAATTATTTTGGAAATAGTGATTATGAAAGGTCACTACTTTGTGAGATTTTTGTTAGAAAAGGAATAGAGCATATGCTTTTTAATGCCAGTGTCAAAAGAATATTTGGCATTGTTCCTGTGATTAAGTGATTGTAATTTCCTACTCCATCAAGCTTAGGTAGCCTATACTTCCTGTATTTAAGCAGAGATGGAACGGAAGTCAAGTCAGGGTTGATCTGAGTTTCACTGACTATGGGTAAACTTTCAGTTTATTCCCTTCTCCATAGAATCTTTTTGACCATTTCTTCATTTGTTACCCTTTCTACCAAGTGGGCTTTTAAAGAAAGTAAAAATTATCAGATGCAAGTTTTCCTTCTCCAGCCCCTAATGTGTTATCTGATAGATGAGGATTGATTAATTAATGAATTAACTTGAACTCAGTAGATCTGATAAATGCTTATGCTTGACTTCATAGCATTTGGGTTTAGGGACATTAATAGGGCTTTGTTTTGTGAATTTCGACATGAGATTTTCCAATGTATTAGTATCAGATAATCAGGAATTGTTTACCACATTTTCAATAATAATCTGTCTTTCAAAGCAGGTCGATGCCTCTGTTGTGTTGACTTAACCCTAGCAATTTCTTGTTTGTTAGCATAAAAGTTTTGTTCCAGGAGTATGAAAGTCATGCTTGTGACCCCAGTTAGAAGGGAGATCTTTATATAATAGGCTGGGAGCTGGACCAGTTTTCATATGTGGGCAGTGAAGTCAGAGTTAGACACTGTAACAGGGAGTAGGATGAAACACTAAAAATTTTTAATATGTGGTGTCTTAGCTGTCACTGCCCACCTCATTGCTTAAGAAATGAACTAATTGTTAAAAAAAAAAAACTGAATGCGTGTATATATATAGCAACACATATTTTTGATGCAGATGTGTTAATGTTACTATGGGGAATTTTGTTTTACATTTTGCTTTGATGTCTTGAGAAATCAGTTTTGCGACCTTGGCAAAAGGACTGGGAAGGATTCTGAGAACCCTTAATGTTTGTGTTCCTTCATCTCCAATTATTTGCTTGGAATTTTCAATTCAATACAGTGGAAAAACCATTTTTTTCAGTTCTTTTGATGACTACCTTTCTTCTTTTAACAGTAACCAAATTTTCATTTATTATTTCTTGAATTGCTTAAGATCTCAAAAGGGTTCTAAGGTTTTGTTTTATTGACAGCTGTAAAATGTAACCATTATGAAGTAATCTTTTTCCTTTTTAAGTCTTTTCATGTGACCTCGATTTTTCAAGTGGTTTTTCCCTCAAGTATCTACCTAGCCTTAAAAATTGCCAAATTTCAGAACAATTCTCTTATGAACTAATGTAAAAATTATAAATGTTTTCACATAAAGGCAGAATAAAAAATTATCTAGTTTGAAAAAATTGTTGAAGTAGGCTCTGTATTGTCTTCAGTGATGACCTAACTAATTTTTATTAGAGTTAGAAAAGAAATTCTCTAGCAGTGGCTTTCTTAAGTATTGGCTTTTAGAAGGCAAAACCATTTTTATATTCTTTCCCGTATTTTACTGATAAATTTCTAATCACAAGTTTTTGAAAAGGTTAATGGAAATTGCAACGCTTTATTGTCATGATGCTTAAATGATTTCTTTTTCAATAAAGGGTATGTTATTAAAGAGAAAAATGATTTTGCAACCCATGCATTAAAGTATGCAATGCCATCTGTCTTAAGCCTGGGTAATCAATGGTGTAAGTGAGGCCAGTTTATTTCTCATAGATTTACTAGCGTCACTGCATAAATAGCCATAATGGAATTGATTTCTTAGGCTGAAGCAGCTTTTATCACATACAAGGCTTTGATGATGACTGTATTAAATGTTGGCCTTTGATTAGCCTTAGTCTTTCTTGGTTACAGAGGTCTTAGAAACTTCATGCTTAAAGATTGAAAATGCAATGTTTTTGACGTCCAAGTGTGTTTTATATTAACTACTTGTTCTTGTTTTTTACTTCCTAGACAAGCCTTTATGTTCCATGTATCTTGACTGTTCTGTATCTCAGTAAAGTACTATGGCTACCATGGGCACCTCCCTTATGATCACCTGAGAGGCACAAAGAATAACACAGTGAGTTAGAGCGTGAGATTTGAACCCAGACCTACGTTTCTGGGTTTGAACGCCTGGCCCTTTACTGCTGCCTGCATGATCTACACATGTAACTTTATTTATGCAAGCCTCAGTTTTCTCATCTTAAAAATAGGTATAGGCCGGATGCAGTGGCTCACGCCCATAATCCCAGCACTTTCGGAGGCCGAGGCGGGCGGATCACGAGGTAAAGAGATCAAGACCATCCTGGCCAACATGGTGAAACCCTGTCTCTACTAAAAATACAAAAATTAGCTGGGTGTGGTGGCACGTGCCTGTAGTCCCAGCTACTTGGGAGGCTGAGGCAGGAGAATTGCTTAAACCTGGGAGGTGGAGGTTGCAGTGAGCCGAGATCACGCCACTGCACTACGACCTGGTGATGGAGGGGGACTCTGTCTCAACAAATAGAAAACCCGGCTTAGATTATTGTATAAAACAAAACAAATACTGTGTTGATTGTACTTGGCAAGATGCCAGACATATGGGCAAATCAGTAGTAGCAATTATTATTATTGTCTGTTCTTCCTGTTGTTACTACTACTGAGTCAGAGCAAGACTTACAGGAATCATTTAGAGTCAGTATAGGTATTCTCTGTTTAAATTATCCCCCCCACCTTTTTTTTAACCATAGATCCCCCTTCTCCGTGGTTATTTAATAGAACAAACTGGGGATGAAGCTTAATATTCATCTAAAATGGTTTTTCTGCAAATGATTTAAAAAGCACTAATCGATAGTGTGGGGAAGACTTACCTTCCAGGCTGATCTAGCTCGGAGGAACATTACAAGGGCAAGGAAGTCTTTGCCCACCCTGTGCCATGTCTCCAGAGCTGTGTTCCTTAAACTGACCTCCAGTCCCTCTACTCTATTCTGATCCTGGTCATAGAAGGTGACTGGCAGCTTCATTTCTGTCACATTCTTCCTGCCACCCTACCATCCCCTGAAAAATGTAGAGGCTGCGTCAGCATAAATCAGCTCCTCACGTACCCCATTGAGCCGCCAGCGTCTTCAGTGTTCAAGATCCTGGCTGAAAGCAAGTGTCTGCTTAAAAGTAATTTGTTGCTTACCTGAAAAAGCCTCTCCACCCTGCAAAATCTAATTTTTCCAAATATTTTTGAGTTGCAGACTCATATTTTAAGCCAAGCAGCTGACAAACATTTACCTGTAGGCTAACTTAATCAAATTTTAACCTAGTCAGAAGCCTAGCCAATGAAATAAACTTCCTTTGTGAGCACAGATTTTAAAATCCATCAAAAATGTGCCCCAGAGCACATTTTTTTTTTTAAAAGGATTTGCTAAATGATCACCCAGGAAATGTGTGCGTTCGCCTATAGGACAAGGCCGGGGGTCAGGAAGACAGGCAGTTTCTTGTGTTTCAGTAAGTAATTTTCCTTGTTATAATAAAAAATCACATCACTTGTTGGAAATCTGGTCGGTGCCCAACTGCTCTGGGCAAGTGTTTGCAACTGGTGATTATTTATTCCGCAGATCTTTTTAGATGTGCTATGTGTGAATCAGCCCAGCCTGCATTTAAGGCTTGAAAAATGTTCTTTAGGATTCCCTGGTATCAAAGCATCCATTAATTACTGAAAGGATAAGACAGTGGTTTACTGGAAGTCAGAATCTGCATGTTCTTTGTTCTAAAGCGGAGGAAAAAAGTCTTCGGTAAAAAGGAGAGCCACTTTTAAAGATGCCCTTTTAATATACTTTTGAAAGGTATGCATTTTTAATCATAAAGAGTTCTTCAAAATGATCTTTTTGTAGTGACATCTACATTACTTAGGAAAGTATTCTTATGTTTCTGGCAATGATACACTAATTACTGCCTATACATTTTTAAGAGTTGAATCTGTCATATTCTAGGAGAGGAGTGATTCTGATTCCAAACAAAACTGAAATGCATGACCAAACACATTATAAAATGCGTGGTTTCATTAAATTCCGTTGTTAATTCAGTCAGAAGAAAATTGTTTAGTTCATATGAGGAACAGGAATGCCGAGGTATTATGATTGCATTCCCGAATATGCACAAACCTTTTCATTCATAGTCAAGCCTCACCACCGTATTATGTTATGTTGCATCTTGGCCATCAAGGAATTCGGGTCACAATTTGGAAGAACACTGTTGTATAACCATGGCTTTGTTAGCATTCCTGGGTTGCACATAACAGAAACACACTCAAGTCAGCTTAAACATGAAAATATTGTTTATTTTATTATTTTTTATTATTATACTTTAAGTTCTGTGGTATTTAAGTGTGCGGAACGTGCAGGTTTGTTACATAGGTATACATGTATCATGATGGTTTGCTGCATCCATCACTCCATCATCTACATTAGGTATTTCTCCTGATGCTATCCCTCCCCTATCCCCCGACTCCCTGCTATGTCTCCCTTAGCCCCCAACCCCCTGCAACAGGCCCTGGTATGTGATGTTCCCCTCCCTGTGTCCATGTGTTCTTATTGTTCAATACCCACTTATGAGTGAGAACATGCGGTATTTGGTTTTCTGTGCTTGTGTCAGTTTGCTGAGAATGATGGTTTTCAGCTTTATCCATGTCCCTGCAAAGAACAGGAACTCATCTTTTTTATGGCTGCATAGTATTACATGGTATCTATGTGCCACATTTTCTGTATCCAGTCTATCACTGAGGGGCATTGGGGTTGGTTCCAAGTCTTTGCTATTGTGAACAGTGTTGCAGTAAACATACGTGTGCATGTGTCTTTATAATAGAATGATTTATAATCCTTTGGATATATACCCAGTAACAGGATTGCTGGGTCAAATGGTATTTCTAGTTCTAGATCCCTGAGGAATCGCCACACTGTCTTCCACAATGGTTGAACCAATTTACACTCCAACCAACCATTAGCCCACATAGCCAAGACAATCCTAAGCAAGATTGTTTATTTTTAAAATATAGGAGTGTCTCATGAAACTCAGTGGTACAAATGTGGCTTGACAGGGGTTAGAAAGGAGACAAGTCTTTTATTGCATCTTTAATTTCTGTTTGTGTCTTGGACATTTCCTCCTTCTTCTGCTATAAACAGCTTCTCTCAGTGTCATGTAATCTGGTTCCTAACGCTTTTCTGAGTTTGCAGACTATGGGTTGGTACCCACTGAGAGTCCTTTGGCCTAATGCCAAAGACCCAGGAAAGACAACCTCATTGGTCCATCTTGGGTTAGGTGGTCCGTACCTGGTCCGGTCCAATTGGCTGTGGCCAGGGAATGCAGAACACACATGGAAGACATGGGCCTATACCTGTGATCCTCTGTTTCCAGGGAATGGGACAGTTAGCAGACTCCCTAGAAGGTCTTCCCTTTCACACACTAAGAACTTGTTTATTCTGACTCCTGAAGGGCCAGACACATCTAGGGTAGCCTCAAATCTCAAGGTCTTGAAAAAATTCTCTGTGTATCATCTGGACATGGTTTAGTATCTGAACCCAGGAGGACTAACACAGGTCTGAGGTAGAGTTCATTTGGAGACACTGCTGACTTCATTCTCACAAGTACATTTCTCACTTTCACAAGCTGTAAATGGCCCTCCCAGAACAGAAGAGAAAGGTGTCTGTTATTAAAAGATGGGCTCATTATCAAAAGGTGACCAGAGGTATCTGCTTACAATTCACATTCCTAGCACGCCCTTAAAATCTGCTAAAACAGTAGATATTATTTATGAACAAGTCAGAATATCAGCATGTCCTCTGAAAGGATGCTTGGTTTATTTATTTATTAATTTATCCATCTCCATTGGAAAACTTACCATCTGGATGCTGTCCACATTTTAAAAACACATAAATTAAAACCCAAGGCAAATTGACTACAACATGGGTGACCTTCAAATCTCTCTTATTTCAGCCAGACATTTCCCATTCTGATTATGCTGAAGGGAGGGAGGATGAAGGGAAAATATTCACACACATGAACACAACTGCCTTCAGTAAAATCAGGTCTTCCTTCGTAAGACCTTGCATTTATTTTAAACTTTATATTATAGGAGATGATAAAATGTACATTATGAATAACATGCAAGGATAATATTCCTAAAACAACATAGTGCATTTCATATTGCCTGACCACCTTCCACCTGTCACAAGACATTGTCCAATCTGATTTTCCAACTTGCATTTTCTGGCTGTGGTTGAATGACTTTATAAATTGCTTTCATGATTGTCTTTACATTCTGTTAAAGGATACGGGTTTGATGAATAAATATATTGTTTACAATTTGCCTCTATCATTTGTATATCCTGAGTTACTCAAGTTTTAAATTGCATGAGGCTTTTAGTGAAATCATGTATAACCAAATACAGGTTTAACTTTATGCAGATAGGTGTTTTACATGTACACACAGTTCTAAAATGATGGAAAAATTTTCCCTCTTTTTTTTTTTTAACTTAAGTTACTTTCTGCATTTTTGGAACTAAGGCCATGTTGACACATTACTCCACAACTCACCCAAAGCTTAATTAGTTTTTCAAACTGATATTTATCAGGCATCCTAAAATCCACCTGCCAGATTCCTCATGAATTCATTGCTTATATAAACGGTCTAACTGAAATATTGCTTTAAGGAACTTTTAGAGGTAGGGAGGAAGAAAAATATGTACATAAGACTAATTAGTATTTTTTAATGGATGGAACATTTCTATAAATGGAAAGTTTCAGCCTAAGGATTTATTGTAGAGTTGTGGTTAAATGGATATTGGTCAGCTTGGGTATGTTTCACGATTATGGGTAAAGGGAATCACACTTTTACTGGAGATGTCATCGTTGATCAGTCAGTTGACCTGCAAGTGAGCACGGGAGGAGGCATGGATCTTGGAGTGGTGGGAGATTCATAAATCACAAACTCCAGTTTGGGAGGCGGGATGCACTCATGAACAGTTAATGAACAGCAAACAGTATGCCATGAGGAAAGCTGAGTTGCACACAAGTGTGAGGATATGATGTGAGTCTTTGTAATGGAATTACTTGTTCAAAAAACTGAACGGGACAAGAAATTGTCATTTAATCCATTTGGGATGAAGGCTCATTTCCCTCTGGAATTGGGCAGGAACTTTGACCCCCACTGCCTGGGTAAATCTAAAGTAGATGCTTTAGTTTGGTCAATATGGATTTAAATAAAAATATCCAAGATACCATTTGTTGGTGTAAACCAGTTGCACTATTGTAAGAAATTCTGAAATTTCCAGTGGGTAAACTGGCAACTCCCATAGAGCGTTTATAGCTGGGAAAAGATGAAACAACTGGATTTTATTGAAAAGGATTTCAATTTTTTAAATAAAAGTATTGAAGGGAGGTTGAGCAAATCCTAATCAACAGATAGGTATTTAGCACTAACTATATACCAGCCCATGTGCTAGATGAATGAGATAGAACTAATACCTTAATTACAATTGTAGTACAACAGAAGATCTGCAGGCTACATGGGAGGAAAATGAGATGAGTAGTTTACCTAGCCTAAAAAGCGTTGGGATTACTTCCATAGAGGAGTGACATATTCTCTGAAACAGAAAGAATGTAGAAGAGTTGGATGGGGTAATCTGGTGAAAGGTGTGTCCAGGGAAAACTAAGTCAAGGCTTAGTGTTTAGGAAGAGAATGGCACATTTGAAGAAGCCTGGGATGGCTATGGACAGATTAAAAGTAAGATTAGCATGATATGGAGAGGTAGACAGGAGATATGACAGTAATGAGTTTGGATTTTTTTGAAAAATGTATGTTTTATTGCACTTTAGATTCTGGGGTACATGTGAAGAACATGCAGGATTGTTGCATAGGTACATACATGGCAATGTGGTTTGCTGCCTTCCTCCCCATCACCTGTATCTGGCATTTCTCCCCGTGTTATCCCTCCCCAACTCCCCACCCCCCATTGTCCCTCCCCTAGTTCCCCCCCAAAAGACCCCCCGTGTGTGATGCTCCCCTCCCTGTGTCCATGTGTTCTCATTGTTCAACACCGGCCTATGAGTGAGAACATGCGGTGTTTACGCTAAGCTAAAGGAGAATTCTTCAAATCATTCTGAAGAAGGAAGTAGCATAGTGAGCTACCTGCTCCTGGTAGATGACTGGGAATGGGGAATGGATGGTGGGATGGAATGAGGATGTCTGCAGTGTAAAGTCACCTTGGGAGGCTCTTAAAGTAATACAACTAAGTGATGGTGGTTACTGATCTAGATATGATTGGAGGCAGGGGCCAGGTTTAGACTGATCTAAGGGATGTTTGGCAAATGAGGTTGACAGTCCTTGGTGTTAGTTCTGGAGAGAAGACAGAGACATTATTTCAAGGGTTTTGGTTTGTGCACCTAGGTCAAAGGTGGTGCTCCATTGAGACAGTGGAAGTGGCAGGTATAGGAGGAAGAGGATGAATTCTGTTTTAGATATACGCAGATATATTCATTTGCAAATGTCTAAGAAACCAATTGGTTGGATGGGTCTGCCACTCAGAACACAAGTTAGAATTGGAGATAAAAATTTGAGAGTCATTAATGCCTTAGGGCTAATGAGAACACCTGGGACAGATGGATTGGGTGTGTTATGGTTCCACTGAGCTGTGAGTTACACCAGCCTTCAGAAGACATCTCAGGGAAGGTGGGTGGGGCTGTGGAGAACACAGAGTTGAACTAGCCACAGAAGTACAAAGAAAACCCATGTTCACAGAAGCCAGTGGACACATTTGCTTTTAGAAATATAGAATTAGTCAGTAGTGCCACATATTCCCAGAAAGTCATGTGGGGACAGGGACCGAAATGGAATTCAGCTACAAGAAAGCTTTTTAGTGACCTTTTCCCCAAGCAAATTGCTTTAGATTTAGTCAATATGGATTTGAGTAAAAATATCCAACATACCATTTGCTGAGCAAATTGAATACCAAATATACTATTATAGGAAATTCTGGAGTTTCCAGTGGCTAAACTGGCAACTCCAATGGAGTCTTTGTGGCTAGGAAGAGACAAAACAACTGGATTTTGTTGAAGAGCATTCCCGTTTTTTTTACAAAAGTATTGAAGGAAGGAGGGAAGCAACAAATCTGATTTAGTGAAGACATTTTCCTTGACAGCAGGATTTACTCCTGAGTTATAAATTTGCCATGATCAAGACTAAAATGCAGTGAAAGTTAAATTTCACCTATATCTCATTCAACGCCTAACATGATTTAAATGACAAGATTTCAGGAGTGACATGTAGCCTTGGATCTAAATATATTTTTTATGGCTGGAAATTTTAATTTCAGATCAGTGAAAAATCATGACACCACTTCATGTGAAAGAGACTTTAAGAGTGGAGTGTTAGGCCGGTGCAGATGGTTTTGTCAGGCAGAACTATTAACGCTAAGGGGAATCAGATGGCAGAATTTGAACAGGCTTATCTATAAATTCGCGCCCGCAAGATAATATTGAAATGGTTGAATGACCGACCTAGTTCTAAGATAGAGACACAATGAGTTCATCTTGTTTTAATCTCACATTGGATGTTCAATTTGCCTGTGACATGCTGGTGTAGATGCCCTATAAAAGTATTATATGTGCGTGACCCGGCTCCTGCCTCCCAGCCCAGTTGCATCTGGAAATACTCTTTCCCTTTTTCACCCTGCTCCACCTTTAATGACCTTTTTCCAAAGGCCTTGCCTCTTCCCACCTCAGGACCTATGAATCTACTTTCCTGCTTTGTCCTACCTCTACAAAGAGTCTTTCCAAACTCTTCTTATTTAAAGCTTCAGTTCAAATGTCACTTTCGGAGGAAGCCTTCTTTTACTTCCTTGCTGAGATTTGGTATCTCTGGTATCTACTCTCAACTGCTCTGTACTCTTTTTTTTCCTTCACTTTGTTGCCCAGGCTGGAGTGCAGTAGTAGTGCCATCACAGCTCACTGCAGCCCCAACTTCCTGGGCTCAAGTGATCCTCCACCTCAACCTCTCAAGCAGCTAGGACCACAGGTGCACATGTACCATGCCACCCTTTTTTTTTTTTTCTCAGAGATGAATTCTTAGACTCAAGCAATCCTCCTGCCTCAGCCTCCCAGAGTGTTGTAATGACAGGCATGAGCCACCATACCTGGTTTCCCTGTACTTTTTGGAGTAGATGCAGATTAAGGAGGGAGAGAATTTATTTATTTTTTATTTTTTATTTTTATTTTTGGAGACAGAGTCTTATTCTGTCACCAGGCGCCAGGCTGGAGTGCAGTGACACGATCTTGGCTCACTGCAGCCTCCGCGTCCTGGGTTCAGGCAATTCTCCTGCCTCAGCCTCTCAAGTAGCTGGGACTACAGGTGCACGCCACCTGTATTTTGTATTTTTTAGTAGAGACAGGGTTTCACCATGTTGGCCAGGATGGTCTTGATCTTTTGTCCTTGTGATCTGCCCACCTCAGCCTCCCAAAGTGCTGGGATTACAGGCATGAGCCACTGTGCCCAGCCAGAGGGAGAGAATTTAGTAACATCTACCTTGACTACTCTTTTGAGATTTCTAGCAACCCTCATTTTTGACTAATGATTCTTCTTTTTTGAGATAAAGTCTCACTCTGTCGCCTGGGCTGGAGTGCAGTGGTGTGATCTCAGCTCACTGTAACCTGTGCCTCCAGGGTTCAAGTGATTCTCCTGCCTCAGCCTCCCCAGTAGCTGGGATTACAGGCACCCGCCACCATGGCCAGTTAATTTTTGTATTTTTTAGTAGAGACAAAGTTTCGCCATGTTGGCCAGGCTGGTCTCGACCTCCTGACCTCAGGTAATCCTCCCACCTCAGCCTTCCAAATTGCTGGGATTACAGGCGCGAGCCACCGTGCCCAGCTGACTAATGATTCTTATGGAGAAAATGATAATACAAGCTAATACAGGGGATTGGTTCTGCAACCCCCACATACACCAAAATGCTCACATACTCAAGTTCACAGTCAGCCCTGTGGAACCCAAGTATACAAAAAATCAGTCCTCCATGTACATGGGTTTGTATCCTCAATATACTGTATTTTCTTTTTTTTTTTTTTTTTTTTGAGACGGAGTTTCACTCTTGTTACCCAGGCTGGAGTGCAATGGCGCGATCTCGGCTCACCGCAACCTCTGCCTCCTGGGTTCAGGCAATTCTCCTGCCTCAGCCTCCTGAGTAGCTGGGATTACAGGCATGCACCACCATGCCCAGCTAATTTTTTGCATTTTTAGTAGAGACGGGGTTTCACCATGTTGACTGGGATGGTCTCGATCTCTTGACCTCGTGATCCACCCGCCTCGGCCTCACGAAGTGCTGAGATTACAGGTGTGAGCCACCGCGCCCGGCCAATATACTGTATTTTCTATTTGCATTTCTTTTTTTTGAAAGAAAGAAAAAAAAAGAATGAAGAAGAGAAAGAAAAAGGAAGAGAAAGAGAGAGAGAGAATGGGAGTATTGCTTTCTTGCCCAGGCTAGAATGCAGTTTAGTAATGGGTATTGAAAACCTCTTTTATACCAATAATTATACTTGATGTAGACAGGAAGGAATAAGGGAAGAAAATAACAAACAAGCAGCCAACCAATATTTCATTCAAACCTATGAAATGCTATGCGATTACTGAGGAGTGATTTACTTCCAATTATGTAGTCACTTTTGGAATAGGTGTGAGGTGGTAATGTATGTTTTGTGTATTTGAAGTGGAGAGTTCTATAAATGTTTATTAAGTTTACTTGTTCCGGGTCTGAGTTCAAGTCCTGGATGTCCTTGTTAATTTTCTGTCTCGTTGATCTATAGAATCGTTAGCTCTTCTTGTTACATTGATCCTTTTGCCATTATGTAATGTCCTTCTTTGCCTCTTTTGCTCTTTGTTGCTTTAAAGTCTACTTTATCAGAGGCGAGAATTGCATCTCCTGCTTTTTATTTATTTGTTTATTTTTACTCTCTGTTTGGTTGGTAAATCTTCCTCCTTCTCTTTGTTTTGAGTCTTTGTGTATCGTTGCATGTGAGATAGGTCTGGATGCAGCATACCGATGGGTTTTGGCTTTTTATCCAATTAGAATATATAGGTTTAATACTGGCATTTGATGCTAGCTGGCTGTTTTGCCCATTAGTTGGTGTAAATTTTTCATTGTGTTAATGCTCTTTGCTTTTTGATATATTTTTGGAAAAGCTGATATTGGTTTTCCTTTATATGTATAGTGCTTCTTTCAGAAGCTCTTGTAAAGCAGGCCTGGTAGTCGTGAAGTCTCTAAGTACTTGTTTGTTCGCAAAAGATTTAATTTTTCCTTCAATTATAAAGCTTAGTTTGGCTGGATAGGAAATTCTGGGTTGAAAGTTCTTTTCTTTAGGGATGTTAAATATTGGTCCCCACTCTTTTCTGGCTTGTAGGGTTTCTGCTGAGAGATCTGCTGTAAGTCTGATAGGTTTCCCTTTATGGGTCACCTGACCTTTCTCTCTGGCTGCCCTTAGTATTTTCTCCTTCATTTCAACCCTAATAAATATGGCGATTATATGCCTTGGGGTTGGTCTTCTTGAAGAGTATCTTTGTGGTGTTCTCTGTATTACCTGGAGTTGAATATTACCCTGCCTTGCTAGGTTGGGAAAGTTTTCCTGAATGATATCCTGAAGAGTATTTTCCAACTTGGATTCATTCTCTTCGTCACATTTAGGTACACCTATCAAATGTAAATTAGGTCTTTTCACATAGTCCCATATTTCCTGGAGACTTTGCTCATTCCTTTTTATCCTTTTTTCTCCAATCTTGTCTTCTCGTTTCATTTCACTGAGCTGGTCCTCGACTTCTGATATCCTTTCTTCTGCTTGATCAATTCGACTGTTTAAACTTGTGCATACTTCGCGAAGTTCTCGTGTTGTGTTTTTCAGCTCCATCAGTTCTTTTATATTCCTCTCTAAATTGTCTATTCTCGTTAACATTTCGTCAAACCTTTTTTCAAGGTTCTTAGTTTCTTTGCATTGGGTTAGAACAAGTTCTTTTAATTCACAGAAGTTTCTTATCACCCACCTTTTGAAACCTGCTTCTGTTATTGGAACACACTTGTTCTCCATTAAGCCTTGTTCCATTACTGATGAGGAATTGCGATCCCCTGTAGAGGGAGAGGCATTCTGATTTTGAGTATTCTCTGCCTTTTTAGGCTGGTTTCTTCCCTTCATTATATATTTATCCGTCTGTCGTCTTTGTAATTGCGACTTTCTAACTAGGTCTCTGAGCGGATGTCCAACTTGTTGATTCCCAGCGCCGAAATCTGAGCAATCCACTGCGCCAGCCAAAACAGTGGTGCTAAGATTGATGGTGCTTTTCTGCCCGGGAATCTCCAGACTCTGCACCAAGAACTGCCGTGCTGAGGCGCCAGCAAAACCGCCACGCCAGCCACAAGAGTCGCCCTGGCGACCCGTGGGGCTCCTCCTCTGGGAATCTCTTGGTCCGTGAGCAACAAATATTCGTCTGAAAGTGTGGCGTCCTCTCGTTCTCCGTGCTTTCACTGGGAGCTACAAGCCTGAGCTGCTAGTGATTAGCCATCTTCAATCTGCATTTCTTAGGAAAAAAAAAAAAAAAAACCACACACACACACACACACACACACACACACACACACACACAGTTTCGACCCTGGCAGTTCAAACCCATGTTATTCAAGGGTCAACTGTATTTTAATTATCACAGGAAACGTGTGGTGTTGGTATTATCTTCATACACATCATATCAGGAAACTGCAGTACAAAGGGATGAGGCTACCAGCCTTGGATTTCTCAGCTAGTAAGTCCAATGAGTGGTGTTGATACACTTCAGATCTTACGTGAGGCCTGATTGTGGGGCCTTTAGGAAAGGCAGCTAGCTGCTCAGAGCCATGTGTGAGTCTGTTGGTAGAATGTCGTTCAAACTCTTCTCTCTTGTGGTCTTCGTAGTTCGTCAGTTACACTTAGAGCTGGATGTCCATTAAAATTCTTAACAGTTGGCATACATTTCTCTGTTCTGAGGTGACTTGTATAGTCGGGTGATTGAGGGAAAAGGCATTACAACAGTACGAAGTCAGCATCTCCCCACTCAAAAGAAATTTTAAAATGTCCATGCTGGCAATGGACAAGGATGAATGATGAACAAATAAATAACCCGTATGTTTCTCCACAGTAGACTTGGCCACCCCCGCAGCCAGCTGCTGGAGGTGCTGGTTCGATAAATGTAATGGGAGCAACCTCACTCTATTACTTTTAAATTAACTTAGTCTATGTGGCCATCCCGGTCCATGACGTCTTCTTTGGGAGCAGGACTGCACTGTATTGATTCAGGTGATGGATAAGAATATTAAACGTTCCGAGGTGGGACAGGAGTCCTATACTGGGGGCTTCGCTGAGGCAGGCCCCCAAGCCTCTGAGTGAGTTAGCTCTGCTAGACGAGGGAATGGCAAAACCCTCCGGTAAATTAACGTTAAAATCTGAACACCAAGGATCTGCTTGGGACTTGAAAATGGTATGTTTTCAGACTCTGAATTTGGAGACTATTTTGTCTTCCCCAAGTAAAAGCCAGAGGTAGAAGAAAGTAACATGAATTCATGGTCATTGGGCAGAGCTGGTATTTCAAAAACCTCAGCATCACCTGTAAATGAGAATAGCACTGCCAAGCATAAAAACCAATCAGAAAGGTTGCAGTTCAACTTTCTTGCCCTGAAAAATGGATGGGGTGGGGTGGGGTGAGAAGGTGTGAATAATCTTCCAGGACATTTCAGAGTAGTTGTAACAATAATGCTTTAAAGTGTCAGCAGGCGACATGATTAATTGAATTTGCCTTCCTTTTTCTCGTTTATTTGCTTTTGGTCCTGTCTTCACTATCTCCTATTTCAGAAATACAAGTAGTCCTGCTCAGCCCAGTCCCTAGCACTGTCTCTGAAGTCCTTTATTATTGCAAAGTGACATATGTGGAACCTTGCCACTGACGTTCATAGACGTATAATCCTACCCCTTCAATTGCTTTATTAACGCTTTGGCTTTCAGCATAAAAGCGAGCACCTTGGAAACCATGGAAAATTTCTGATTATGACAGTGACATTTATCATTCTCTAATGGAGGAGCCGTAGCTTCTAGGTGGAAAGTTGGTGAGTGCATCCATTGTACAATTTCCTTGTTTTAAATGCAGTCCTTGCTGAGAGTAGCTGTTCTCCCGGGTGCTGGATAGTACCTAAGCCTTACATGGCTGTGGGCCTATGACCAGAAGTTGGTGGGAGCACTGTTAACTTTTAACTGTAGGTTTTATGGGTGAAGAATTGATGTCACATTACTTCAGGGATGTATTCAACCTATTACCAAGTGCTTTATATGTGCCAGACAGTGCTCTATGCACTTGGAATGTGTCAGTGACCAAAATTCTGCCACTGTGGAGCTTCTCTTCTAGCAAGGGGTAGACAGATGCAAAAACATTATAAATAATTGCACATGTTAGAAGGTGAGAAGTACTTTGGAAAAATACAGTGTAGGTTAAGGGAAACCAGCTGGGCCAGAGATTTGTTGGGGGTTGCGGGTTATAGCTTAATAGGCCTTATTAAGAAGGTGACTTTTAAGGAAAGCCTTGAAGGAGGTGAGTCTGATTTGGAATATCTCAGAACTCCGCAAGGAGTTCCAGACGATGTGATAAAAAGGAAATCCGTATTGGAGAATAAGAAGTCCTGGGTTATTGCAAACTGAAAATGCCTTCCTCTTTTTCTTCCCAGCTTCTGAATCCTCTTTCCTTCTGTCCAAGCCCTGGCATTATTTGAGAGCAGTGGTCAACTCTCCTGCCACTCCTCACTCTAATGAGAATTGGATCAAGAGAATGCGGAATGTGACGTGTGTGTGTGTGATGTTCACGGTTTGTCATGAAATCCACTCAAGAGTTAAACAAGTCAAGGGTGCTGGCTTTAGGCATGCTTTTGCCTCACTTTTATTGGTGTTCAGTGTGATTCACTGACCTGAATCAGTTCTAATGGGACACTTACATATGCAGCTCCTTGGGAAGGAAAAAGATAAAAATGTCCCTAGAGCAATTTTACTGAGATTTTGGTCCAAAAGGAAACACTGTAAATAAACAGCAAGAAATGCCATAGCTAAGGTAATGTGCTTCGAAACAAGCCACAAGACAAATGCTAGGTAATTTGTACCATCCTCTGATTAAATGGCCATGAGCAAATCATCGGGGCCTCCGGGGCACACTCCATTCCTCTTTGTTGTGGCTGTGGGATGACACATCTATGCATAGCTCTGCACTCAGCTAATGCTCCATTGCCACCACTTCCCCACCACACACACACACACACTGTTCCCTAATGTACCAAAGCCAGTAATAGTAATTATTTAATGATAATCATCTTTGGCTGCATTGTCTAATCTCCCAGTGACCTTATCAGAAGAGTACTTATTTTATCTCTAGTTTACAGATGTGGAACCTGGAGCTAGGAGTGGTTAAATTACTGAAGCCCAGCAAACACAGCTAGTTAAATGCGAGGGTTAGAGTGGCAGTCCAGCCATTCTGGCCCCATAGGTCATATAAGGATACATTTGCTCATATAGAAACAAGTCATTTTTGTTGACATGATTCCAGATCACCAGGTTGGTGGAATTTGACTCTTGATGTCATACTTCCTGACTGGCTCAATTCATATCTCCAGTCCTCATTTCTTACCTTTAATCTGCCTCTCCCTGCCCATGTGTTCTTTGCATTGTAAGAAACGTTCTTTGCTATGTTTAGCAGCATCCATGGCCTCTACCCAACAGATACCAGTAGCAGGTAGCAACCCCCATAAATTGGGACAATTGGAATGTCTGCAGGCATTAGCAAATATCCTCTGGGGGGCAAAATCATCTCCATTTGAGAACCTCTGGTTCAAATGTTCTGGTTACATAGACCCGTTCTTGTGTGCCAAAATCAAAGTCTTCATCTATAGTCAAATTTTGAATCCATCTAGGAACTGCTTGGCTGTGGCTGAGTGTATTAATCTGCTCCTACTGCCATGACAACATACTGCAGACTAGATGGCTTACATAACAAATTAATTTCTCAGTTCTGAAGGCTGGAAAGGCCAAGGTCAAAATGCAGGCAAGGTTTCATTAGGCCTTACCTCTTCTTGCATTCCTGGGGAGAGAGCAAGTTCTTTGCTGTCTTTTCCTATAAAGATGCTAATTCCGTCATGAGGGCCCCACTGTCATGACCTCATCTCACCCTAATTACCTCCCAAAGGTCTCATTTTCAAATGTCATCACACTGAGAAGTAGGGCTTCAGTATACGCATTTCAGGAGGGTAGGGGTGGACAAACATTCAGTCCTTAACACTGAACCTTGATATGTTGGAAGGCGATCCAGAAGGAATGTCGAGTCAAATAGGCCAGAGCTTGTTCATGTCCCAGCCCTATTATTTGGATAAGTTACTTAACCTTTCTTAGCCTATTTCCTGACCTAATAAGTGGGATAAAACTAGTTTGGTCTGGGGTTTGTTTTGGAAATTAAATGGGATGATTGATCCCAAGATGTGTAATTTTTATCAGGAAAGTGATTTTTATTCTTTTTGTTCCCACAGTGCCTCCACATGTACCTTAAGTTGGTACCCACCTTCAAAGTTGGAAAATCATAGTAAAATGAGAGTTTGTAGCTCGTGGTGTGGTCTTTGCAGAGCATTCTATTAAGCGCTATTGCTGTTTATCTAATGAATAGTTACACTTTTTTTTTTTTTTTTGAGACAGGATCTTGCTTTGTCACCCAGACTAGAGTGCAGTGGCACAGTCTTGGCTCACTGCAGCTTCAGCCTCTGGGGCTCAAGTGATCCTCCTACCTCAGCCTCTCCAGTAGATGGGACCACAGGCACATGCCACCACACTCGGCTAATTTTTGTATTTTTTGTAGAGAGAGAGTTTTGCCATGTTGCCCAGGCCGATCTTGAACTCCTGTGCTCAAGCAATCTTCCTGACTTGGCCTTCCAAAGTGCTGGGATTGCAGGTGTGAGCCACTATACCCAGCCATGCTTTGTTTCTTAATGACCACAGTTGTTACACCCCACCCAAATGAGCCTATGTACATGTATGGAGATAAATATATAGATAGATTTCTTTTTTCAACTTCTTCTATTTTTAAATTTATTTTAACTTCAGGGGCACATGTGCAGGTTTATTATATAGCTAAACTTGTATCATGGTAGTTGGTTGCACAGATTATTTCATACCCAGGTGTTAAGGCTAGTACTCATTTGTTATTTTTCCTGATTGGAGAGAGATTTTTTTTTTTTCTTTTTTTGAAAGTGAGTCTTGCTCTGTCACCCAGGCTGGAGTGCAGTGGCGTGATCTTGGTTCACTGCAACCTCTGCCTCCCAGATTCAAGCACTTATCTTGCTTCAGCTTCCCAAGTAGCCAGGACTATAGGCACGTGCCACCATGCCTGACTAGTTTTTGTACTTTTAGTAGAGATGAGGTTTCACTATGTTGGCGAGGCTGTTCTTGAACTCCTGACCTTAAGTGATCCTCCTGCCTTGGCCTCCCAAAGTGTTAGGATTACAGGCGTGAGCCACCACACCTAGCCAAGATATATATATATATTTTTTTTTTAAAAGAAGTGTTGTATGTCTACTCTTCTAACAACACTAAAGAGTGTAAGTTTATACAACTTAAGTTAAAATTTTTTTTTAAGCTATTAAGAAATTTCTGGGAAGTTCCTTATCGTCTCTGGTAAGAATTAAGTGTTTTCAGGCCAGGCGCGGTGGCTCATGCCTATAATCCCAGCAATTTGGGAGGCCGAGGCGGGTGGATCACGAGGTCAAGAGATTGAGACCATCCTGGCCAACACGGTGAACCCCGTCTCTACTAAAAATACAAAAAAATTAGCCAGGCGTGGTGGCATGCGCCTGTGGTCCCAGCTACTCGGGAGGCTGAGGTAGAAGAATTGCTTGAACCCAGGAGGCAGAGGTTGCAGTGAGCCGAAATTGAGCCCCTGCACTCCAGCCTGGTGACAGAGCAAGACTCTGTCTCAAAAAAAAAAAAAAAAAAAAAAAAGAATTAAGTGTTTTTATGCAACAAGGGGAAAAAAATTCTTTTTTTTCTAATAAAACTGAAAACAAGATGAGTAATTACTACACTAAAGCATAATATGTTTTCCAAATACTGCGATGGGTGTTTATCCCACATTTTCCTTCTCTCAAGGCCAATCATGGGCTTGTACAAAAATTTGAACTTCAGGTCTTAATTTTTGGTAGCTATGAAGAGAGTCTATGTACAGAACTACTTGTTTGCCATCCCTAGAAGTTAATTTCATAGATATATCATTTAAACAAATGTGGCCATGTTTTAAATTTGATTTAAGAATGCATTTGGGGTGATTAGCAACGTAGCGACTCCTGCAGCTGGTGAGCCTTAAATATGCTTTATAAAGATTCCTGTCCGCTGCCAGCACAGCTGTAAACACTTGGCGCCTTTGCTTTGTAACAGTTACAGCACTTGCCTTTTCCGCCCCCCAGCCTTAGAGCAGTGCTAATCATTAAGTATGTTTAATAAAAAATATCTTCTCAGCCTCCAAGTGACTCTATGTGTTAAATATTTAAAAAACTTATCCCACTCAGTGAGAGACTCTTGACATTAAATAGATTTAATAAGAAATTGTTAGTTTCTGATGGTTTTCAGTGTTAAGTATTTTTTATAGGTAGTTACTTTTCCTGCCGACAACCAGCTCTAAGTCTTTAATATTTAAAAAGTTGCTTTTATAGCTGTCTGGTGCATCTGTGTATAAAATATAACATGAGGGTTGCCTCTAAATTTTGAAAGACTCCTCCTAATGAACCTAAGAAGAAAGCATTTTCATTTTCTAAGTATATTTATATTTCACATACCAAAGTACATTCCAAGTTTCACAAATTGGAGACAATTTCCACCCAAATATCAGTTTTAACGTCTTGTAAGATGCCAGAAACAAAGGCACATTTGAAATGTACTTATCTGGCATTGAGCTCCTATGGGAAATGTGCTGAGGATAATGATGAAGACATGTAATGTTGTGTTCCACTGAAGCTCTCTAAGACAGTACAGAAAATTCCATCTGAGTTACACGTGCTTCTTCTGAGTCCAGGTTTTAAGTGGAAAGTAGAGCACGGAAGTGTAGGAGCTTGCCAGAGCCTGATCAGGGACGTCGGCACTAGCTGGGAACACACTTTGATTTCTGTTTTGAGCCTGGGTGTGGGCTCTGCATGTGTAGAGGAGTTTCAGCAGTTTTGCCATGTTTGGGTGACTAAGGCTAAGCACTGGAGGCAATGCGGGAGGCAGACATAGAGGTCCAGCCCCTGGGATGCCGTTGAACAGACCAACCTTTTAGTCCTGGCTCTGCCCACTTTTCTTTGTGAGTCTGAGTCAAGAGTTCACCGTTCAGTGTCTCAGTCTCTTCCTCTGTAAAAGGTGGGTAGTCACACCTGATGCTGGTGATGATTGTGAGAGTTAAAGGAGTTGATACATAACTGAAGTTTTCTATTCTTAGCGCTTAATATATTAAGTGTTTATTGAACATTTACAGTTACTCTATTTTGTGTGTGTGTAACTGACTAGCAGAGTAAATTCTTTGCAGCCATGCTTCAGAGAAGGATTGACTTGAAGGCTTAGAAGCCTCTTCAGATGCCAAATTTGATAAATCCAGGAGACAGAACGTTGTTTCTTCCCTCGTAGTACTTAAAGAATACTGGCCTCTTTTTCCATGGGTGAGCAGAATGTTGTCAAAAGGTTGAGATGATGCCATCCAGGAATTCTAGAAACACACAGGACAAGACATTTAGTCTGAAATTAACAAAGGATTGAGCATGTCCTTGAATTTCTCCTTTTTTGTAATATGAGGAAATTCTGCAAAACCTCTACCTTCACATACAACCTGCCACTCCTACCTCTGAATATTTAGATTTCACCCACTGTGCTTAGAAATCACCTTTTGGCCTCTCCCCGACCCCTGTCCCCTTCTACTTCTGACATTGTGGGAGATTATATGGATTGAAGTGGTGACTAAAAGGAACTTCTCATTTTCACCTGCAGAATCTTCTATTAGATGTCATATACCCAGATATGACGGTGGTAATGATCATTGCGATGGTGGTGATGGAGCTGACAGTGATAGTGATGATGGTGCTCATAAGGATTTTGATGGTGGTGGTGGTTGTGGTGATGATAGTGACTGTAATGCTGGTGGCTTCCTTGTGTTGACTATGACCATGTGACTGACACAGTGCCGAGTGCTGTGCTTGCTTTATCTCATTTAACCCTCATTGCCTCTTCATTCTGCATCATAATCATCCCTGTTTAATGGATGTTTAGGCATCCATTAAACCCCCAGGCTTTAGTTTACCCAGGATCATACCCAGGGAATGGTGAAATGAGGTCAGAACCCAGACTTGCCTCACCTGTTAGCTGTTCTGCATGTTGCCTCTCAAAGGGTCACAGAAAATCTTGCACTGCTGGCATGCCAGTTACTTCTGGAGCTCTAGGATTTGGGGCAAGCTCAGAGATGCACAAGTATAACCTGGAGCTTCCACACCAGTTATGGAGTCAGAGAGGTGAACAGTAGTATTTCCAGCCTTGTCCTGGCTTGTCATAAAGCCACACCCAGGAACAGGTATGGAATAAACCTGGGCTTCAGTGGTAGGATCTAAAAGTGACCATGTATGTGCCTTTGGAGCAAGTCCCTGGGTGTCCCACTGTCCATATTTTAAAGACTAGGGATTTCTTTTCTTTTTTGAGACAGAGTCTCGCTCTGTCGCCAGGCTGGAGTGCAGTGGCACGATCCCAGCTCACTGCAACTTCCATTTTCTGGTATCAGGCAATTCTTCTGCCTCAGCCTCCTGAGTAGCCAGGACTATAGGCATGCGCCACCATGACTGGCTAATTTTTTTGTATTTTTAGTAGAGATGGGGTTTCACCATGTTGGTCAGGATGCTCTCGATCTCTTGACCTCGTGACCCGTCCGCCTTGGCCTCCCAAAGTGCTGCAATTACAGGCGTCAGTCACCGTGCTGGGCCTAAAGACCAGGGATTACTCCAACGTGTCTTTGTTATGCCGAAACCCTTTTTGCATTTAGATTTTCTGATCTTCTCGCAGTCTTATTTCAGATATTACTCAGATCTGATTCCAGGTCTCACCCTTTCTTTCTGTATCATTAATTTTTAAGCATGAATGTTCTTTTACCTGAAGCTTTGTTCCCCTGCCCGCCGCCCCGTGCCCCCACCCTGCATGACCATTTGTTATTGTTTCTTTTCCTTTGGGTCTCAGCTTAGCTGCTTCATCCTAGAAGGCTTCAGGGTCTCCTCCAACTTCCACTCCACTTCTTCCACTAGGTGATCTTGTAGCAGCTTCTCGTTTCATAGCTTCTATAATTCTGTGCCGTGAGTGCTTGCTTTCTTGGTTGTCTTTCTCGTGAGACTTTGAGATGCTAACTCTTTAGGCCCTACAAATCCCTGTGTGCTCAGCATTTAGGTGTTCAGTAAAGATTTATTGCCTGCTTGAATGAATTCATTGAATTCATGTGGTGTTTGTGTCCCAGAAACACATCAAGGAGCACAGGATAGGAATTAGAGTTGTGACCTTTATCCTTTGACCTACATATTAAAAAGAGTCAAATCTTTTACTTACGTACAATTAAGCACACATGGTAAAAATAAATTTCCAACTGGAAGATACCCTTTAGGGTACAATTTTTCTTTATTATTGACATGTGTCAAGATTATTGGGCTAGGTTAGGGTAAGTTCATCAGTTTGAAATTTTTGTTTAACAGAAGGCATAAGAATGGCAAAACTCATTTTCCTGTGCTGTTTAATTTGATCATATAAAATTATCTCAACAAATACAAAGAAGCCCAATATGTTTTTCCATTAGGTTTCTATATTTATCTTGTAGAATCAACTCTGTAGATACACCTGTAGTGCTTTGTTCTCCAAAACGTAATATTGTTTATTTTCATATCCTATTTTCTCTCTCCAGCTGCACACATCAAGACTTTTTAAATCAACATTCAATTATCACCAAATGACTTTTCTGCCTATTTCAGAATGATTTTAATGTGGTCATGTTTATTTTATTAAAGAGTTTTTATATCTGCCTTGGGATAATGCAATTAGAATGTTTTTTACCCTTATGCATTGGTATAGAACCCTTGGAGTTTCGCTCTTGTTACCCAGGCTGGAGTGCAATGGCGCGATCTCGGCTCACCGCAACCTCTGCCTCCCGGGTTCAGGCAATTCTCCTGCCTCAGCCTCCTGAGTAGCTGGGATTACAGGCACGTGCCACCATGCCCAGCTAATTTTTTGTATTTTTAAGTAGAGACGGGGTTTCACCATGTTGACGAGGATGGTCTCAATCTCTTGACCTTGTGATCCACCTGCCTCGGCCTCCCAAAGTGCTGGGATTACAGACTTGAGCCACCGCGCCCGGCCGGAAATGTTTTTATTTTAAAAGGGCAGATAAAATATCCTCTGTTTCAAAAGGCACTTTTTGGCTCTCTGTTGAATATTTGGCAATTCAGGGAAGTAGATCATCTACTTCAAAGTTAGGTCATCTTGGTTTTAGGTATAAAAGAACAAACTTTGATCGTGAGTTTTTGTTTTTTGTTTGTTTATTTTTAGTTCTGCCAGGTTTATGATTGTTAAAGGATAAACTCGGGTTTTCAAACAGTAGAAAACTCAACCCTTATCTAAGGGGTGATATAATCTAGTCAATCAGGAAGAAAATACATGAATGAAGAAACAAAGTTGTCGGTGGAAGAAAGTTTTGAAATCTTCATCAGAAGCCATTAGAAAACAGAGCAGCTTGGCCAGGTGCAGTGTCTCACGCCTATAATCCCAACACTTTGGGAGGCCGAGGCAGGCAGATTACGAGGTCAGGAGTTTGAGACCAGCCTCACCAACATGGTGAAACCCCGTCTCTACCATAAATACAAAAATTAGCCGGGTGTGGTGGCGCACGCCGGCAATCCCAGCTAGTCAGGAGGCTAAGGTAGGAGAATCGCTTGAACCCAGGAGGCAGAGGTTGCAGTGAGCCATGATCATGCCACTGCACTCCAGCCTGGGTGACAGAGCGAGACTCGGTCTCAAAAAAACAAAGAAAAGAAAACAGGGCAGCTTATCAATATCATAGTGGCCTAGTACAAATTGTTAGCATGTACAGGGAGCTGGAAGCAACATGAAAGATTGTGGTGAAAATTTTCAGTTTTCTGAGTAAGGTATTTGGAGGATAATTTTTGCTCCCAATGATAATGACGTCAGCACCCTCTTAGGAGCCATGAGCACTGTCTCTTAACTTCTCTTCTCCTTCCTTTCCCTTCAGAACCTTTCCTCTGTACTGCTACATCTCAAAGCCTTGGCATTGGCCAGAGGCAGGAGTGCGGGAATCTGATTAAGGGTTCAGCTTCTCAGCCTTGCCCTTTACTAGCTGAGCAGTACTCAGCAAACCCCTTAACCTCTGTCTTCTCAGTTTATCCATCTTGAAAATGGCTTTTGACTTCGCACGGTGGCTTACGCCTGTAATACCAGCACTTTGGAGGCCAAGGTGGGTGGATCATAAGGTCAGAAGTTCGAGACCAACATGACCAATATGGTGAAACTCCGTCTCTACTAAAAATACAAAAATTAGCTGGGTGTCCTGGTGCACTCCTGTAGTCCCAGCTACTTGGGAGGCTGAGGCAGGAGAATCACTTGGAGTCGGAGGTTACAGTGAGTCCAGATCGCACCACTGCACTCCAGCCTGGGCGAAAGAGCCAGATTTCATTGCAATTAAAATAAATGGCTTTTATAGGAATGCTTACCTCATGAGATTATTGTAAGATTAAATAAGCTATTGTATTTAAAGCATTTAATACACTCAATAACTACTCCTGAAATCTTAGTGTGGCTATTAATAAAAATAAAAATAATCAATAACATATATTGTGCAGCCATATTGTCATTATTATTAATATCCTTCTAATCTCAGATATGTCATTGCTCAGCCCAAATGCCAGCTCTTCCATTAAGCCTTCCCTTTTCACCCATTGGAATTAATTACCCTTCTGTATTCTTATTTACTTTGTCCTGTATGTTTATTATAGCCCTTAATACTAGATGGATTTTATTATGTATGTCCTGGAAACTTGGGAGCATTCCTTACCCATCCATTTAATCAAGCCTGAGCATAGTTATTATTTTAAATTAAACAGCATTGTGGTAGAGGAGAGAACAGAAGAGTGTGACCGGATGAGTGTTTTAATTTGCATTCATTGTAAGAATGGGGAGGGGTTGTTGCTGTGGGGTGAGGTAAACCATTTCATAAAACTCGCAGTAGTTGTCTCAGAATGCTACCTTGTCTCAGCTTTGCAGTTGGAAGGTAGCTTAGATGTCAATTGTTGCTTTTCAGATGATGCAAACACTATCTTAGGTTGAATATTCACTCTCCAATTCAGGAAGAAGTTTCCCCAGATGGAAAGCCTTGAATTATTTATGCAGTGTTTATCTCTGAGTTTACTTCCCATCACAACCAATTAAGGCTATTTGGTTTCATTAAAAATAGCATTTTCTCATTTGGGAAAACATTTATCTGAAGGAAATTTAAATTTACCCACTTGGAGGCTACAAAGCTGTACCGCCCTTAGCCAAGAAACAGAGAAGGAAACCAGTGCAGTCTTCTCCTCGATTTAAATTTTTTTTCCCTTTTAATTCTTTAACAGACGTGAATTATGTAGAGTCAAACCTCATTTTGTCCAGCTCTTAGATTTAAATCTCTGCAAATCAGAAGCTTATAAATAGTACAGGGAAGTAGATTGTGTTGCCCTTAAAGCTGCTGTTCTCTGTACCCGTCAAACACCCTTAGTAATTTGTTAAAATAGTTTAATATGCGTAGAACGGTAACAGTCACCGCTGCCAGTCATTACCTTGAACAAAACGCTTTAGGTCTTCTCCTAACAGGTCACGACCTGAACTCAAGGTTCTGAGTGTCTCCTTCCCACTAATTCTCATGGGATGCCATGGGAAACAGCACTCTAGCTTTACCTTTTCTAATGCAAGTTTTGCATTAATTCATAAACACCATATTTGAAATGAGACTAGTTATCTTTGGATGGGCAAAGATGAGGCAAAGTAATAGGGCCAGACAGGACCCAATGACCATTCAACCAGGATGTCTCAGGGACAGTGCTCCAGCTGGGGCACCATGGTCTAGATTCATCAATAGGAGGTAATTGACCTCTCCGAGATGTGCTCTGTCCCTCTTTCCCCCTTAAGGTGGTCGCATAAAGCAGCATTCTTCTCTTGGTTGTTATGTGAGGACCGTGACTGTCCAACTTTGGGATGCTCTAGTTACCTTACCCTCTCCGTACTCTACGTCTTCCACAGAAGGCCAATCATAACCTGTTAGGCAAGAAGGAAATTGGATTAACACTGAAATGGCATGATACTGATGATTTGATTGAAGATACCAGTTCATCTCCCCCAAAGCGTATCCTTGTGTTCTCTCATCCATTCTGTCCATCCATGCTTTGAAGTTATGTGTGTGGGGGTGGACCCTCCAGGATTTCTTCTGCTTTTCTCCCTTTTGTGTGACTGTCCACCTTTCATTGACCTTTTCTTTTTTTAGACGGGATAACAGCAGTATATAATGGAGGAATAACAAGTACCTTATTTATATACTTTCTGAGCCTATGCCAGACCTCACTGACTGATCATAGAATGTTTTCCCAAGTCTGATAGGGCTTCTTAATCCTTCTCAAAGAAGGGAGCCAAGCAGCCACCACCGATTAGCATTGGCATTCTAGATCAAACCTATTCGCTACCTTCATTTTAAGTCAAAGTCTTTCTTTCCTGCATTTAGTCTGGGGGACTTTCTGTCTCTTACCAGTAGATGTTGATTTTTTTTAAATCAAACTTTCCGAATTCATGTATCACCTACTATCTGAACTAGTTCCAAACAAAGATTTTTGTATTGAAAAAGCCTTTGGGAAGAGATCCTTAAGTTGAAAGGTAAATGCTTGGTATTTATCTGGATTGTTTTGACTTTTCCGTATGTGGAAAGATATTTTAGAACTGCGGTATGCATGGAGAAAAGTATGCTAGTAACAACTACTACCATTTATGCGGCACTTACAGAATGCAAGATTGTGTGCTGAGCTAATTATGAACATTATGCCGTTCTCTCAAATGTGCTAAGTAGGTAATATTACCATCCCATATTATGGATGATATAAGTGGGGCTTAGAGAGGGTAATTTGCCCATGGATATTAGTGTAGAGTAGTAAGTGGAACCCAGAATTAGAACCCCAAACACTTCATTTCAGATTTCAATCATAGTCTTCCTGGTTAAAACATGATGTGTGACGTAACCCCGTTTACTTCTATATTCTTGCCCTGTGCTGTATTTGAAAGTACCTTCTAGAATGCAGGGATTATTCGGATTCCTTGGTTCACATGCCCAGCTTCCTTTTATTTTATTTTATTGAGATGGAGCCTTGTTCTGTCGCCCAGGCTGGAGTGCAGTGGCATGATCTCAGTTTGCTGCAACCTCCGCCGCCTGGGTTCAAGCAATTCTCGTGCTTCAGCCTCCTGAGTAGCTGAGACTACAAGCGTGAGCTCCCATGCCTGGCTAATTTTTTGTATTTTTAGTAGAGATGGAGTTTTGCCACATTGGCCAGGCTGGTCTTGAACTCCTAACCTCAGGTGACCCGACTGCCTTGGCCTCCCAAAGTACTAGGATTACAGCCGTGAGCCACTGCACCCAGACCTAGCTTCCTGTTATTTAAATAGTATCCTTGAATGCCTTGCTAACGGTTCCAGCCTTGTATGAAGTTCAAGTTTTATATAAGAGTTCTCTAACCATTCAGCTGTCGCCTGATGTAATATACATTTTCCTCTCTCATTTAATGCTGGATGTCAATGCTGAGTTCCTCAGAGATAGCACATGCCTCAGGATGGTAGGACCCCTTCATTCCAGCAGGGGCCTTTGAGTTCATAAATGCAATAAGCTTTTCTCTTCCTTTCCTTACCATTCCCTCCCCCAGCCTTTTAAAAATAGATTTCAGGTTTATATTTCCAGGATTGCAAAAAAGCCAGCACAGTTGTTCAGCTCCGGTCTGCAGTTAAAACAGTGGGATGCATAGCTAATTTCACTCATATTTTTTAAATCTGCATTAGTAACCTGGCACTCCATTAATTACAATATTTCATATTGGGAAGCTAAACTTGCTTTTCTTAGAAACCTGCTGAAAGTCAGACAATTACCTCTGCAAGCTACCTCTGAGTGTTTCATATTTAATATAACATGTTAACATAATAATGCTGTTTTATGGAGAAAAGAGGATGAATTATGTGCTGATGATAAAAGGCCCACTTCAAAAAAAAAAAAAGGAAAACAAGGAGGCAATGAATGTTGCTCTTTCCTAGAATTAGAGAAAATACATCCACATGAGGCAGTGTCTACACAAGCTAAAAACAGGTCCATGTGGGTAATGGGTATTGTAACCTGCTTGCTTGGCAGTTTACAGCTTTCCTCCTATTTGCTGTTGAGTCTTTGGGGTGAAAGAAAAACAAAACAGTTTAGAGTATATTCTTATTTCTCCCAAGATAGGTATTTTGTGACCTCTAAGTGTAGACAAAATGGATAGAAAGTAAATCCTTCTGTCTGTGCAATGGAAAACTGCAATCTCTATGTGTAATACCTTTACCTCTTGTAAAGTCAGGATGTAGGAAAACATTGTAGCGTTATCCACAGGAAGGGCAACCTTTTTTATGTAAACTTAATATCACCCAGTTTCTTTCGGTGCCTGGGAGTGCCCGTGAACACTTGTATACTGAGACTGGAGTAAAGGGTGCTATTAGCAGACTGTTACTATCTTCAGAAAATGCTTGTGGTCTTTTATTCTCCATCTAGAATCATACAGGTTTCTTGCATTACATAATTGCTGTGTCATCACATTTTATTTGCTCTGTAAAGGTGAATGTGTTCTTTTTCCCCTCCTGTGAGGAACAAAGCTGGAGAATATGTATAATTCAAAAATTGGTCCAGTAAAGGCACATAACTTTCATTTAATTAAAGGTGCTGAGTGAAGGGAGTTTGAGATAAGCTTGAACAAGTAGACTGCTGCCTGTTTCTCTGTCTGGCCTTTTCAAAAGGGATACAATATATAACTGAATATTTTGTGAACTGAACAAGGAAATATAATACAGAAGAAATGACTTTGACACAATTTTGAAGTTGATAACCTTGAAACAGAGTAAGAAGGTGAAGATCCTAAAAAGTTAAAAAAAAAAAAAAAGAAAAAGAAACGAGAAAACAGAAGCCAGGGAAAAGCATCTCTCATCATCCCTCTTTTGTATCCTTTGGCTGGCTCAGTACTCAAGCTATTTCCTGTCCACTTGAGATCGGTGTAATGTGAGCAGCATGTCCTCTGTTTTGACGTTGTACCGCCGATTATGCATGCCACTTTTCACTGTGAAAATGGGTTTTAGTTTGTAGGAATCTCCATTTTCTAATAAATTAATGCAATGTTTAGCCATTTGGTATACTGGGTAGAGAAGGGTTATTCAGAAGTAATTTTGAAAATCTCACTCTGTTAAAAATGTCTGTCCAATTTGAAATATTTAAATTGAATTGTGACTATAATGCAAATTGGCTTGAATGATGCTCGCTGTTTCACGTAATCAAATGCATCTTTTACTCAGTAACTTTCCAAGTGCTGGGTAGGATTTTCATTGTCTTGCACCTATTACAATCATCAACTGGAGTGGAATGGCTAGATAAGTTGCAAAAGATGCTGGGATATTAACCTTGCATAGGTTCAAATACCATAATATGTTGATGGGAACATTTCTGGGGAAACTTACATGTATAATATCTTATGAGTTCTGCAGTACTCAGACTGCATGGTGTAGGACAAAGGGAATTGAGAGTAGGGAAGGAAGATTTTATGGAGCTGTTGCGCTGCATTCTGAAGGACACTGAAACTACTTGATTGAAATAAAGCGGTGTTAGAAGGTAACTTCCATGTGACTTTCTATAGACTTTCTCATACTTTGTTGTTTTTGCTAGACCTTGAAAAACATCAAAAAGTGGTGTTAAATTGGAGAAATATTAGAAATAATTGAATGTGGGATTAAAGTGATGCCAAGGAAGTTCTGAAAGCTACCAGTGAATTGGAAAATTAAGCTTGTTGAGTACTGTTAGCAGTATCAGAGAAAGGATAGTGTCTCTAAGTAGAGAAATTGTTAAAAGAGGTGCAATTGGTAAAATAGAAGACTCAAAATCTATTATATGGAACAAAATAGGATACAGAGACTCTTGACTGGTGTGAAGGATAATAGAAGTACAATTATGTACCACATAACAATGTTTTGGTCAACAGTGGATCACATATATGACAGTGATTTCAGATTATATTGCTGTATTTTTACTGTACCTGTTCTGTTTAGATATGCTTAAATACAGAAATACCATCATGTTATAGCTGCCTACAGTATTCGATATAGTCATAAAGTTTTACAGATTCACTAGAAGCAGTAGGCACTTAGCCTAGGTGTATAGCAGGCTATAGCATTCAGGTTTATGTAAGTACACTCTGATGTATTCAGCAACAATGAAATCACCTAACGGTGCACTTCTCAGAACATATCCCTGTTGTTAAGTGACACTTGACTGTCTCAATTTGAAAGAGGCTTGAGAGATGGCCAAGGGGCCATGTTTTTTAAATAAGGAAGTTGAGAAACAGGGATATCAAGGTCCTGGTAGTTTTGTTCATTGTATTGTTCTGGTTGTAAACTAATCTATCCCAATCTAGCTGAAGAAAAATGCGAGAATTTAATGACTTTCATAATTGAGAAGTCTAGGAGTATCGTTGGTTTCTGGCCCTAAAGACAGGGTATCAGGAGTCTATCTAGTGGACCTCTGTTTTCCTGGATTTCCTTCATTCCCAAGCAAGCTGTCTTCTTGGGGTTACATAAAACAGCTTCATCTTACATCCCCCTAGGTTCAAATTCAGTGGAAAAGAGAATACCTCTCTAAATATTTCCAGGAATGTTCTCTGTTAATACTCTGACTTTGTCTAAATGGATCTCATTCCATCCATGTACTCCAAGGCTCTACAGGAAGTTTTCTTCTAAGGGAGGGGAAGGAATTGTTATCCAAAGAAAATCAGAACTTGGTTACTAGGTGGGGATCAAGTCAACAGGTGTCTCTTACAGAGTACAGAAAGACATTTTGGGGCATAACTAGGCATACCTCCAGGTTTGCCATTCTACCTCATCGGGCTGCCATTCTTCCTATTGGGACCATTAATCCAACAAATATCTATTGAGTGTCATCCATGAGCAAAATATAGAAAGTAGTAAAAGTCTCACTGTCAAATTGATTTCAATTTGGATTGCTCTGGGTACTAATTTCAAAGCCAGCTGCTGGGAGCATCATTTGGCGCAGCTACCCTGGACCCACTGGATCAGAATTCCTGGCATGGGAACCCAGAAATCGGCTCTTTCAACAAGCCTCCCAGTGTGACTCCGTTGTACAGCAAGGTTGAGGAGCTACTGTGCAATAAAAGAGTGCTTTGAACATGTATAAATGTCTTTGGAAAAGCCATTTGCAGCTTATTTCTGTCGTAGTTGGAGTTTCTCAAAGCTTAGGAGGCAGAAAGTACCTGTTTGGAATAATTATGTTAAATTCAGGTGCCAGGACCCCCCTCAAGACCTATTCAAATTTCTAATCTTGTTCCTAGTAATCTACATTTTTTTTAAGCTACCCAGGTGAATTCTGCTACTTGATAAAATTGTTCTCCAAAGTGGGATATACAACATTGAATCATGGTGGCTCAGAGGAAGGTATTAGAATACTAGTTTTATGTTTTGTCAATTAAAAGACAGCTTTATTAATATTTGATATATATGTTGCCTTCATGTGGTCTGTGTGCCAGGTGGTTACAGGTCTTATTTGGCAGGTATCCAATGGAAAGAATGGGAATACCAGTGTACATGAGAATTCAATTGCTTTCAACATATTGCAGTCAATTGCATTTTATGTATGCCTATTGTAAGTGAAACTGTGTGTTAATATACCTTTGTAACTAAACCACCTCTCGCAGAATAGACAAATGGCTTAATCAACATGTTCTCTGTCAGCCATCTTCTGAGTAAAAAAAGGATCTAATCAGATCTGACATGGAGCTGGGCATGGAAATTATAAATTATCAAGACAATTTGATATATGCTTTTATATATGACTTCTATCATTAACCATAAGCCTCATCTGCAATATATTTTGTGAATTATATCTAAATGTTAAAGATTAGCATGATATTTAAAAATAATGTTTCTTTCATTTTCATCATATCAATTTTTCATTTCTTCTTTTGTGATTTTTTTTAGAATGAATATATTTTGTTAGTACAGTAATCCAGGTGTATAATTAATTTATCAGTAAACAAAATAGTGGGAACTTAGGCACCTACACAGAAGTTGTGTCCATTGTGTAATACATGACCTAAAAAATGCAGTGATCACTGCTCTGTCAAAAAAGGGACCAGGCATGGTGGCTGATGCCTGTAATCCCAACGCTTTGGGAGGCCAAGGCAGGAGGATCAGTAGAGGCCAGGAGCTCGAAACCAGCCTGGGCAAGATAGCTGAGATCGCATCTCTACAAAAAAATTTAAAATGTAGCCAGGCATGGTGGCACATGCCTGTGGTCCCAGCTAGTCAGGAGGCTAAGGCAGAAAGATCACCTGAGCCCAGAAGTTCCAGACTACAGTGAGCTGTGATTTTACCACTGCACTCTAACCTGGGTGACAGGGAGATCCTCTCCCTAAAAAGAAAGAAAAACAAAAGAAAAGAAATGGCCAGTCCTTGGAGCTCTTGCTCACATTCTGGTACATTTGGTTAGCCTTTCATTTCCTTGTGACTTGACTTTAAAAAGACAAAACATAAGAAGAGAAAATAAACTGACTTTTAAAAGACAAAAGATAAGAAAAAATAAATGTAGTGTTAGATTTTAACCATAAGGAAAATACCTTATCTGTATTTATTTACATTTTGATAATTGCCTTCTTTCTGTTTGTCAAATGTATTTGCATATCACTTTGTTGATAGAAAGGACAGATACCCAGAGTAGCCAGGAAGCACAGCCCACACCACACATTAATTTTTAAAACATTTCTTAGATCATGGTGTCTTTTAAATCCATTTGCTTTTCCAGTTTCAGTAGTATTTGACAAAAGGAATGTGTTCATGTGCATTCCTCTGGCTTTGATTTTTTTTTTTCGTAAGGATACATCAAACTCTTGACAGATATTTGAGTGTCATTTTTCATGGTTTAGTATAGACTGTATTCATATTTATAAATGTAATTTATAAATCATAATTATAAATGTAATTTGCTCTCCAAAGGAAATCAGTAATTTGTAAGCGATTATCTGTATTTTGAACTTCACTGCCTTGCTTTTTTTTTTTTTTTTTTTGAGATGGAGTCTCATTCTGTCTTATAGGCTGGAGTGCAGTGGCATGATCTCAGCTCACTGCAATCTCTGCCTCCTGGGCTCAGGCGATTCTCTTGCCTCAGCCTCTCAAGTAGCTGGGATTACAGGCATCCGCCATCACTTCTGGCTAATTTTTGTATTTTTAGTAGAGACGGAGTTTCATCATGTTGGCCAGGCTGGTCTTGAACTCCTGACCTCAGATAATCCACCCGCCTCAGCCTCCCAAAGTGCTGGGATTACAGACATGAGCCACCGTGCCCAGCCTTGCTTTAAATATATTTGAAACTTACTTCTCTAGCTGGTGCTTAATTTTCTGAAGGCATGAATTTGTTTGCTGTAAGAAAGATAAGCATGACATCTGCTTCACACCTGTGGTGTTGGGGATAAAAAATATTCAGTAAGTTGTATTGCGGGACCTTGGCAGGTTCTTCAGGGAATGGCCTCTGTTCTGGGATTTTTTCCTCATCTAAATGTAAACTAAAATATAGATTTTCCCTCCCCATGAGAGCTTTTAGAGTTGCAAGGCTCAAACTGGTGGTTGGATAATTTGACTTGCTAGCTCTGCCAAGCCCAGCTGTTCATACAGTGCTAAATTTTTTAAACTTTCTCTTGAGGTATAGCCTATATACAATGAAATGTTCAAATATTAAGGGTCCTGCGTGATGGATTGTACCTGTGTATACACCCTTGTAACCACTGTCTGGTTCAAGATATGGAACATGTCCATCACTGTGAAAGGCTCCCAAGTGAATCTTCTCAGTCTTAACCAGTCGCTGCACATCTGTGACTATGCTGACTTCAGGCTTCTTCTGTCCCTTTTTGTTTATTTGTGACCAACAGTGATTGCTGCTGCTATTGTAGTCCTTATTGTTAGACTCAGAGTTATTCTTGGGACTCTTAAAGGACAATTCTAAATTTCTGGTAGCTCCAACAGGAGGAAAAGGCCCGTCTACCTTCAGAATCTCCTGGTAGGCCTTAAGTAATATACAAGGTGTTCATTATTTGTTAGCTACTATTTTGAATAATGGTTTTATCCTTCTATTTGGTCTGCTCTCCAGTTGGTCTTTAATGTGTATGCCTCCTGTTTGGAATAACTGGTTGTTTTAGTGTCTATAAATCCCATTTGGAAGGATCAGTTGATTTGAATAGCTTGCTGTTAGCTAACAGTGGATGGAGCCTCCAGGGATCGAAATGTGGGCCAGGTAATTTGATAGAGAGGGAAATAGGAAGTTCAGTGGTTCTTCTGGGTGTTACCTGGCTTCACCTGGTTGCCACAGCGGACTGTAAGGAACACGAGGCAAGTTAGCAATAGAGGTTGAGGCAGCTGCCTAATCATGTGTCTCTTTGGGACGTTTGAATTCTTCCAGGTATTCAGAAATGGAAGCAGAAATGGAAATCTTTGTTTTTTGTACCTTTTTTGAGCTACATTTTGCAGTCTTAAAAGAACTGCATTGTTCATGTATCAAGCATGTGGTAGCATGTGACAGGGCAAAGGTGGTTTCACACTATACGGTGCTTACATGCGAGGCATGTGTTTTACTGAATAAGTTTATGGATGAGGTGTAAAGATGGAATCATAGGCTTTATTGGGAGCAAAAAGTAGACACTGCTTTTGGGGTTCCATGGGGAAATGGGTCAGGGGAGTGATCGCTCATTGGAATCAGGAAATAATTCATGTAGCAGGTAGCACTTCATTTGGACCTTGAAAGATGATGAGTAGGAGTTTTTCAGGTAGAATTACATCTCAAGCTTTCCTGCTTTTGGTTGTTCTGAATTGATACACTCACATCATAAATTGCCGTTGTGGTTAATATTGTAATTAAGGCCCAATTATGTTTCAAGTATCAGTGGAATTGAGTCCACGCTTTCACTGCATTGCAAAATTTAAAGCAGTAATTAATATAGGACTATTATTATACCATTATACTCATTTTAAAGATGATACTATACTTAGTTTTCTACATTTTGGATTAAAATTGCAAAATGTGTCAGAAAAAAAGGTAAAGACATCATGGAAATATAGCTAATAAGGCTTAAATCGTAGAGGCTGAGCATGCTAATGAGAGAACAGCTACTGTTTGTTGAGCTTTTAACAGGTACTAGTCACTCGACTTCATTTCATCACAATTTCTTTCCATAGCAACCTCAATAACTAGGTGCTTGTTATATCTAATCCTGTTTTTCAGATATAGAAAACCTAGACATAGATGAAGTTCCCTGTGTTCATTTTCTAAGGCTGCCTTGACAAACTGTCACAAGCTGGGTGGCTTAGAACGGCAGGTATTTGTTGTCTTACGGTGCTGGAGGCTACAAGTCTGCGATCAAGGTGTCAGGAGGGATGGTTCCTTCTGAGGGCTGTGGGAAAGAATCTCTTGTGCTTTTGCTCTTAGCTTCTGGTGGTTTGCAGGCAATCTTTGACATTCCTTGGCTTGTAAGTGCATCACTTGCCTTCATCTTCCTGTAGCAGTCTCCTTGTCTGTCTCTGCGTCCACAGTTCCTCATTTTTAAAGAACGTAGTCATATTGGATTGGGTATCATTCTAATGACCTCATCTTAGTTTGATCATCTGCAAAGACCCTATTTCCAAATTTTCCGAATAAGGTGACAGTCATAGGTATACAGAGGATAAGGATTTCAAAATCTTTTGGGAAGATGCAATTCAAACCATAACGTTGCCCAAGCTCACTCAGCTAGTAAGCAGTAGAGAGAATTCAAATCCAAGTACGTATGACTCTGTAGCCCAAGACTCTAACAACTGTGCCATTATGCATTAGGGAAATGCATTCATATCCAAGAATATTGTACATTTTAAAATTCAGCAGCAGTGAGTGGGCAAATATCAGGACACAAACATCTCATCCAGACAGGATTGACTTCGAATATGTCCTGGTAGAAAATTTTAGTCCAGTTGTCATGGAATTGTAGGTGTTTGCTATCCACTGAGATAGTGTTTTGTGCCTTGTTCTGTATACAAAGGGCATAAGAGTGGTCTTCTATTTAGTCTAAATCAAGCCTGTCCAACGTGCGGCCCACAGACCACATGCAGCCCATGATGGCTTTGAATGTGGCCAAACACAAATTTGTAAACTTTCTTAATACATTATGAGATTTTTTTGTGATTTTTTTTTTTTTTAGCACATCATAAGTGTTAGTGTATTTTATGGTGGCCTAAGACAATTCTTATTCCATCGTGGCCTAGGGAAGCCGCAAGATTGGACACCCCTGGTCTAAATACAAAACATTATATCTGAACCTCAGCATTTTGGGCTTAGTAAGCCTTTGTTATGTCATCATGTGCATTGTAGGATGTAAAATAGTATCCTTAGCCTAAAATATCTAAGATGTAGTAGATGCCAGTCACACCCCTGACACAGTTGTGACAACTAAAATTATTCCCAGACATTACCAAATGTCCCCTGGGGTAAGATCTGGTTTAGAAAGAGAAGAATGGCATGTGGCTAAACTGTGCCAGCCTGGCACTTGCTGTGCTTTGCCTAGACTTTGTGTCTATTTAAGGTGGTTGCTGGCAAAATGTGAAGAAAACAAACCATTCCTGTTGAACTTCCCTTGAGGCACTGTGTCATTCATGGACATGAGAAGGCGTCCACAGATGGAGTGGAGAGTTGAAGACCGAAAGCGCATTATGCATGCTGTCTGCATAACCTGACTTTTACAAAGCAAGATAGTGGCTTTGGAATAGACATGAGATGAAAGTAAAGATCTTTCATCTAAACAACAAGGATTATCCGTGTTTCCAGAGAAAGGCAAATGACTCTGATGGCAGGCTGAAAGTCAGTGTTTTGACTTACTATTTTGGGAGATATTTGCAATTGAGATCAAGAGTTTTAATGGGCCTCACCTGAGAAGGAAAGGCAGGGATTGTTAACTCTGGCTACACCTGTGGATTTTTAACCCTGGTGTTTATGGTGAGAAGCCACAGCCAATCTCAGCCAACCATTGAAACATTGTCTGGAAATTCTGACTTAAGGCTTACCCACATCCATCCTTCATCCTCCAGTTTACACTGTTTTCTGTTGTCCATGAAGATGGAGAATTATCTCTTTATTTTTTATTTTCTCAAAAGAAGTGCTTTTCTGTAGGCTGCGTTGTGAGACTCCCAAAGGATGCCATTTCCTGAGACATGTCAAGGTATCTGCATGTTAGACAGTGGTGTTATCATATCCACACATCAGTCGGTGCATTTTCTCTTGGCCCCAGACCAGTAATGTGGTTGTGTACACTGGTCACAGCTCAGAAAACTGAAAAATGAACTCTGAGCTTTTCTACAAAGAATGCCAGCTAACAAAAATAACTCTGCCAAAGCTGTGCCCTGGACAGGTTTGCAGCTCTGAGAGCTACAGCACTGATGTCTGGGAGTCCAGTAGAATGCTTAAAAAGAAAGAAAAAAATAGGAAAAAAAATCCACCTGCTGTGCTGTTAACATTCCAGAAAGGTAATGCCCAAGAACTCCAAATGGGTCCTAATGTGCTGTTTAAGACTCAGAAAACTCAGAGCTTTAAGTTCTACACCACTCTGTGCACCTAGACTGGGGACCAAAGCAGGGTATTTCCATGAAGTGCAAATAGATGATCGTATGGAGGAATTGGTAGGTAGAATTATTGAGCTACCATGTTAAAAATACTTGAGGTGTAGGCATTTCAAGAAATAATAAAGCTCAGCACTCCAACCCTTAGACGAGGACTTGGCACTATAGATGGAATACAATGCTTTGAATAAAACCATAACCCCTACCAGAGACCTCTTTGAAAACACAGCAATGCATGTATGGATGTGTTTCCCATGGCATGCAGTTCCCCATGGATCCAGCCTCATTGCGTTTCACTGTACAATTCGGAAAGCCAGATAGAAAATTGTGTGTACCTAGCCCAAGTTCTTCTCATAAGCTATCTTGATTGTGTGGTGTCTAATACAACCTCATTCCTAACCTTGCTTTAATAATCTTGTAAGGGAGCATAAGTTACCCTACGGTGGGAAGGAAAGTTGGCAATGTGATGACAATTGAATGTTCATTTATTTATTTTTTATTAAACTTTTTTTTTTTGAGACAGTTTTTTTGCTCTTGTTGTCCAGGCTGGAGTGCAATGGCACTATCTCGGCTCACTGCAACCTCTGCCTGCTGGGTTCAAGCGATTCTCCTGCCTCAGCCTCCCAAGTAGCTGGGATTACAGGCAGGAGCCACCACGCCCAGCTAATTTTTATATTTTTAGTAGAGACAGGGTTTTACCATATCGGCCAGGCTGGTCTCAAACTCCTGACCTTGTGATCTGCCTGCCTCAACCTCCCAAAGTGCTGAGATTACAGGTGTGAACCACTGCGCCCAGCCAAACTTTTTTTTATTTTTATTTTTAGAGACTGGGTCTTGCTATGTTGACCAGCCTTGTCTGGATAACTCCGAACCTCAAGTAATCTTTCCACCTCAGCCTCCGAAAGTGTTGGGATTGCAGGCGTGAGCCACTGGGCCCAGCTGGATGTTCTTTTAAGTGTATCAGGTCTTTTATGCTGAAGGTTATCATCCCCCTCACACGCCATACAGACCTTTTTGTTGGTGTCTACATAATGTTGCCTATGGATCCTGCCCTCCTTCGTTCTTGCTCTGCATTAATGGGACTGGGAAGTTTATGTCCTGAGTATGTCGGCCATGGGTCTGTCCCGGGAAGTAGTCTATGTGTAGGTGCTGTTGTTAGCATGACCCAAGTAGGCAGTAGGGACAAGATTGAATTCAATGTTGATATGAGCATCTGGCAGATAGGACTAGGCTTAAATTCTGACCAAGGCAGTTGTTGAGTCAGACTAGGTCCAGCAAGAAAGAAAACAGAGCCCCAGTAATCTGAACCCACCGAAGTTGAGCTCTAATCCCAAGGGAGGGGCTCTTTTCTTCCCTAAACTTCATTACGATATCTGCTGTGTCTTGCCCTTTGCTTATAAGCGATTGTCACACCATAAGGAGATGGGGACTCCACCACCGAACTCTGCTCTTGGTAGGCAGAAGTAAATGATCTTCCAGTGTCTGGTCTGGTGGAGCACCACAGATTGCAGAGTCACTGCATCCCTAACTGCTCACCAGCTGTTGTGGAAGCAATTTCTTAACCTATCTAAAATTCCCTTTCCCAATCTTTAAAATGGTGAAGACAGTCATACCCGCTATGCAGAATTATCATGAAGATAAAATTTCCTAATCTTCATAAAGCCCATGTCCCTGGGGACTCCTTCATAAGTGGAACTCACAAAATTATAGATGATTCTTAGACTTGGACTTTATCAAATTCTGGTTCCTTGGAACTCCATTCCCTTCCCCTACTATTAGTCAACTTGAAAAGAGCTCTAAAACTTGCCCTCTGAAAACTCTGATCTCATTACCCCAAACCCCCATTGTCCATAAAACAGGTCAGGAATGAGAACTCAGCTTTTGATCTTACCTTGTAAGAAATGTGGACTGAGGCCTGTTATGAAAGATATTTGTTTTAAAGCATTATAGAATCTCATGTTTAGAATGAGCTTAAAAACCATCTGGTCAAGAGAACAGATCTCTGCTATTGAAATCCAGGAGTTGGCTGGGTGCAGTGGCTCATGCCTGAAATCCCAGCACTTTGGGAGGCCGAGGTGGGCAGATTGCAGGAGCCCAGGAGTTCAAGACCAGCCTGGGCAACATGGTGAAACCCCATCATAATGATTTGGCTATATTCCCACTCAAATCTCATCTTGAATTGTAGTTGTCATAATCCCCACATGTGGTAGGAGGGACCTGGTAGGAGGTAGTTGAATCATGGGGGCAGTTACCCCTATGCTGCTGTTCTCATGATAGTGAGTGAGTTCTCACGTGTATCTGCTGGTTTCATAAGGGGCTTTTTGTACTTTTGCTTGGCACTTCTCCTTGCTGCTGCCATGTGAAGAAGGACGTGTTTGCTTCCCCTTCCACCGTAATTGTAAGTTTCCTGAGGCTTCCCCAGTCATGCTGAACTGTGAGTCAATTAAACCTCTTTCCTTTATAAATGACCAGTCTTGGATATATCTTTATTAGCAGCATGAGAACGGATTAATACATACCATCTCTACAACAAATACAAGCTGGGCATGATGGCACAAGCCTATAGCCCCAGCTACTCCCCAGGCTGGAGGATCGTTTGAGCCCAGGAGGTCGAGGTTGCAGTGAGCCATCGTCACACCACCACACTCCAGCCTGGGTGACAGAGTGAGACCCTGTCTTAACCACAACAAAACCTTCCTGCTGATGAGAATGAGTTGCACCCTTAGTGGCTGTAGCCTAAACAGGAAACTGCAGATCAGGGACCATAATTTGATGGCTACTGTTATACTTCCTGCAAGCAGTAATAGGTAAATAGAAAGTCAGTAGATGGTTACTCTTGGTTGGATGGTGGTGACCAGATGAAGTTGCATAGGGCTTCTGGAGAAGAAGCATTCTGCTTACTCATTGGGATGCCAGTTACATGGGTGCGCTTACCCTGAGACATCACTGAGATCACTCAGAACTGTACTTACAGCTATGCACTGTTTTGTCTGTGTGTCAGTATTTAGTAAAGTTTGAAAAGAAATCTTGTCATCCTGTGCTGTTTGGTTCTTGTTTTAGTCTTTGTTTGTTGTTGTTGTCTTGTACTTGTTGTTTCAAATATTTACAAAAGAAATTCTTCTTCTTGATAAATGTTTAAACAGTACTGAGGATAGGGAGTAGAAATTGAAGTCATTGTTTTATCTCTATTCTTGCCTGCATTTTCAGTTATCAGAGGTAACCAAAGTTAAATATCTTATAGATTGTTTATGTTTTTCCCTCTTTATATGTGTTTTTCTACTTTCTCCTTTATCTGAAATATGGGATGATTATGTACACAGAGCTCCGCCCTATCATTGGCTTCCTTGCATATCAGATACAGAATCAACATAGTTCTTTTTAGTACCTGCATAATATTTCTTAGTATGGATGCTCCCTAATTGATCTTGTTATTCTCCTGAATCGTCAATGAACATGTCTGCATCCTTCTGCCTTTATAAATAATGCTTCTTGAACTTGAATCTCCCTTGTAACTAACATTTGTGACACTGCTCAAATCCCAACTAAGGTAGCTAGTTTTACCATCCTTTGATTTAACAATACGTTCTTTGAAATGAAGCTTTTTTCCTGGAGATTTTAATGGACATAACTCTCTCTGGTGGCTGAAATCTCAAATTTGGGAATTACAAACCAGACTTCCTGGGCAGACTTCTGAGTGTGTTCACTGTTACCTATTATAAATTCAAGACAAATAAGAGAAACAAGTGTTTGAGCATGATTGTACTTCATGTATAGTCTCTCTGGATGTTTTCTATATCCACTAACAAGATAGGTCATGAATGGAGCCACTCTGTAACATGATTATTGGGTGACACCATCTCCTGTGGACTTTTGGCTTCATAAAGTCATGGTTTTGATATTTTTATCCCTTCCTTTAAAATCTATTTTTATTCCAAATTACTAACAGTTGCCTGCTGAGATTTATCTATCAGAGTCTCAAGATGCTGCCATTAATAGAGTTATTAACCCCTTTGCAAACCAGCAGGCTATCTCCTGGCTTGGACTCAAAGCCTAAAAAACATTGCTTGGCTGGCTGGCTGGCTTGCTTGCTTTCCTCTTTCTTTCTCTCTCTCTCTTTCTTTCTTTCTTTCTTCTTTTTGTTTTTTTTTTCAGATGGAGTCTCACTCTGTTGCCCAGGCTGGAGTGTAGTGGCACCATCTCAGTTCCAGCAGTTCTCCTGCCTCAGCCTCCTGGATAGCTGGGATTACAGGCACATGCCACCACACCCAGTTAATTTTTATATTTTTAATAGAGACCAGGTTTCACCCTTTTAGCCAAGCTGGTCTGGAACTCATGACCTCAGGTGATCTGCCCACCTCAGCCTCCCAAAGTGTTAGGATTATAGGCATGAGCAACTGCACCCAACCTCCTGGCTTTCTCTTGATGCCAGGGTTACTGCTTTTACAATGGCTGGCTATTGGAGAGTGCTGATAGCATTTTCCCTTAAAATTTAGTATGAGATTAAATGAATGGATAGTGGGATGAACTGTTGTTTGATAAAGCAAGTACATTTAAATGTTAAGGGAGATATCTAGGTGGGTTGTATACAGGTATTCACAGCAAAATTCTTTCAACTTTACTCTTATGTTTAATAATTTTTCATAATAAAATGTTGGGTGGGAAGCACATGAAATGGTGTAAGAAAATGGGAAAATGTAATTAACAAGGGACTTCATCTGAGTCAAAAGTAGATGAATTGAGTATCAAGTAACCAATTCAACAGAGATGTATTTTTTGAAAATAATTTTTATAGAAATTATAACTATACTAATAATGAAGAAGAAGATAATGTTGATCTCATCTCATAGATTTTATGGCATTCTTTTTTTTTTTTTTTTAAAGCAGGATCTCATTGTGTTACCTAGGCTGGTGTAGGATCATGGTTCACTGCAGCCTGACCTCCTGCTGGGCTCAAGTGATCCCTCTACTTCAGCCTCCCAAGTAACATGGACCACAGGCATATGCCCCCATGCATAGTTAATTTTTGTAGAGATAAGTTTCCACCATGTTGCTCAGGCTGGTCTTGAACTCCTGAACTCAAGCCATTCACCCGCCTCAGCCTTCCAAAGTGCTAGGATTACAGGCATGAGCCGCCACCCCCAGCAGTTTTATGACATTCTTATTTGCCTTGTGGTGTTAAATACTAACCTCAGACTTATGGAAGGTTATAGTCAGTCATCAAACTTTGTTTAAAAGTGTCATCTCAATTTTGCGTATTTTGAAATGGGAACCCAGAATAATTAAATGATTTACCCCTGAACTTAGCACCAGACAAGGCAGAGCTTGAACTTGAACTTCTATTTTCTAATTATTATCTTTTCTATTCCATCATATGTTTTCTCTGATTATGAGATTCTGAAACCCACATTTTCCAGATATTGATGGAGAGAAAGATCATTAACCCAAAGATTTTAAATTATGATCACAGCTACAATGGTGGCAGCCCTCCGTTATTTTTACCACTAAAGCCTTTAACCACTTCCTAAAATGCCTCTCTCTAAATCATCTCTGTTGGGTTTTAACCAGTATATCACGAAGGCTGGTGTTTTGCCAAGCTTTGGGCAGCCTTGTTTTGCTCTCTGATTCTCTCATGTTCTTCTGACCAAAGATCTGGTCTGGGAGAATTAATATTAATAATTTGTGTTTATATAAAGTAAAGTAAAATTATAATGTGCACTCTAATTTTGTGGCTAGGTAGGTGGGAAATTATTAGACTAAATAAATACATGTATTATTATTAGTAGAGCAGCTGTGTTAAGTAAATTAAATTCTGCATAAATCTGAAATGATACCTCTAATTTTTTTATCTATTTATATTTTTTATAGAGAACTATAAAAAGTATCGCTGTGTTGCCCAGGCTGGTCTTAAACTACAGACCTCGAGCAATCCTCCTGCCTCATCCTCCCAAAATGCTGGGATTCTGGGTGAGAGCCACCACACCCAGCCTCAATCTTTTATTTCTTTGTTTCCTTTGGAGTGTTAGTAAACTTGCTTAGTTGTGCATTTCCCTGTAGTCCAAAATACATGAAGAGTGAATTGTGTGACAGTGAGATCAGGAATAAAGGAAGATTAGACCCTGCCTGATGTGGAGCTGTCTGTTGCTAGGGGCTGATGGATGCATTCCTTTAGAGTACTTTGCTTATGAGGCTGGTTTTCTGAGTTGGGTCCCTAAATGGATTTAGTTAGATTTACCCTCTTCTTCTTAGAGCAGTGGTAGGGTTTGGGTTTTGTTATTTTCTTTTTTGATTTTTCTTTTTCTACCCATTTCAAGGGAGACTCTTTTCCAGATGAGCCATATTTTAAGACCCAGCAAGTGTTTTAAACAGTTATGATAAACCACGTTTCTTAACCCCAAATCAATCCAAGTCTTGTCCCCAGAGAAAACAGCTATTAGTTTGTGTTATTTTTCCAGAGGTGAGCCTTCCTTTGCCTTAGTTCTATATATTTGTGCATATACACACAAGACACATACAGTACTGAGTTGTATGACGTTTTTAAAGTCAAATGTGATCTCAGTGTTTTTATTTTGCAACTTGATTTTCTTCTCTGACTATGTATCTGAGAACTTCCAAGGCTAGTCTTGAACTCCTGGCCCCAAGCATTCCTCCTGCCTCAGTCTCCCAAATTAGTGCCTAGTGTCTTCCTTCTCCCTCCATAGGTTCTTTTACCATTCTCCTATTTATTATGCATATCAAGGTTTTTCTTCGCCTGATACCATCAATGGTGGGGCAAAAATACTTATATATCTGTCTTTGTATCTGCAGCACTTGTGACAAAGTATTAATAATCTGAATAAAGAGCTCCTTAAATAATAAAACAGAAAATCATTAGAAAAAAATAAGTAAAGGTTCTTATTGGTTGTTTGGATTTTTCTTTTTTGAGACGGAGTCTTACTCTGTCATCAGGCTGGAGTATAGTGGCATAATCTCGGCTCACTGCAACCTCTGCCTCCCAGGTTCAAGCAGTTCTTCTACTTCAGCCTCCTGAGTAGCTGGGACTACAGGTGCGTGCCACCACACCCAGCTAATTTTTGCATTTGTTTGGAAATTTTTAAATGAGAACAGAAGTATCCATCCAATGGTAAAAAATAAGAAGGATCCATGAATCCAGTTAGTAATGGTATAGGAAAATTGATATTCTCCTGTGTTATTGATTAGAGTAAAAAAATGTGTGTAGTCTTTTCAGGGATGGTTTGGTTTGATCTGCTTCTAGATATATGTCTTAGAGAAGGGATTTTTTGCTCATTGAGGCATGTTTACATATTTTTTAGAGGTAGTGATTTTTAACCTTTCTGGCTTGTGGAACCCTCGAAGATTCCAGTGAAGACCATGGTTGTGTACCACATGAGAACAGGGCTGAAAATGGGTCTTTCAGCACATGGTTGTAGATGGAACCGTAAAAGTCTGTCTGATCAATGAACTGTTGAAAAGTGATGGACACTGTTCAGTGAATACATGTACCACCTTCGGCAGTCTTTCCTGAGGGCTTGCAGCTCTGCTAGAAGCCAGATTCATAACTCCATAAATTTGTTTTTCCCCCTTAACCAGTCGTCTGCCCAAAGCTGTTGGTTATTTCAAGGGAGACTGAATAATAAGAAAAAAATTCCCAGTGGAGCAATGCAACACATTTTCTCCTGTGTAAGGAGTAACTCATTCATTTATTCCACAGTCATTTAATGAGTGCTTACTATGTGCTTAGCTCTGTAAGGACCCTCCCAGTGGGAGAGGTCATGATACAATATTCAGAAGAGCCTCTTGTATGGGAATCTCCACCAGAAATGATAAGATGACCTCAGGAACAGATAGCTGTTTTAAAGTACAGATGTTCTAGACCAGTGGACCCAGCTAACCTTAAAAATACTTCACTGTGGAGGTTCTCCCAAGGACACTAAAGGGTGTGGTTTGGATTTATAGAACTCAGAAAGCTTTGGAAGCCTCCAGTTGCCTTACATGTGTCTTCTCAGAAATGTTTGGCATCAGCCTTTTTCTCACGGAGAACCATGATGTGGCAACATTCAGTTGTATAGCGCAAAATTCAGTTTTCCAGATAAAAGAGCGTAACTTGTCTTTGAGACAAGCTTTCTTGGAGGTCTCTGGCTGGGAGAAGGGGAGGGAATACAACCAACTCTATATCTGTGTTAATTTTGTTTGGCTTAATTGCAAAGTCATGACATCATCATTTCGCCCAAAACCTATGACGAGGTAGAGAATACAATAATATCAGAAGTGAGGAAAGAACTCTAATGGGAACTTTAGTTGAGTAAGTAACAAATAAACTAGATTTCAGGTTTCTTGTATTTCAAAATGGGAGATATATTGCTGATTCCTACTTGGTTTTGAATGATTTATAACCTTTTATTTGTGGCTGAGTGTTGCAGTCTATGTTGTCATGGAAATTCTATTGAATTTATAGGTCCATTTATCCAAAATGATTTTCCAGACTTCATTTCATGGTGAATCATGTGGCTGTTACTCCCAAGTACAAAGCAATTTCTAAAAAGTTTCATATTACAAAGAGCACAAACACTGTGGTAGTGATTTTCCTGTTTTTGAAATACAAATGAGTTCCAGATGCACCTAGCGCCCCCTCCCCCTCCACTGTGTCCAAGGCAGTAAGCTCCAGTGCTTTTCAGAACCAGCTTTGTGTATAAAATAGCCATGCAAGCAAGGAAACGCTGTTTCATTAGAAAAGATAGCCATTACAGTCACCTCAAGAGTAGTTGAAGTGACTATATTTTATCTCCCATTTTGAAATACAGTCACCTCAAGAGTAGTTGAAGGGACAAAAATGGTCTCCCGGCTGGGTGCAGTGGCTCACGCCTGTAATCCCAGAACTGTGGGAGGCCGAGGTGGGCAGATCACGAGGTTAGGAGATCGAGACCATCTTGGCCAACATGGTGAAACCCTGTCTCTACTAAAAATACAAACATTAACTGGGCATGGTGGCGCATGCCTGTAGTCTTAGCTACTCGGGAGGCTGAGGCAAAAGAATCGCTTGAACCCGGGAGGTGGAGGCTGCAGTGAGCTGAGATCACGCCACTGTACTCCACCCTGACAACAGAGTGAGACTCCGTCTCAAAAAATAAATAAAAGTGCTCTCCCAGTTTCAAGCCCCCTCCAAGCAGACTTGATCCTCCCCCTGAAAGTTCAGTAGTAGTGGGAAAGGGAAAGATAAACAAAGCGCTTTACCATATCCACTGATCGTGTTTCATGTTGTCAGTGGGTGTAGGGCAAGGTTTCTGCATCTCAGCACTATGGACGTTTTGGGCAGATAATTCTTTTCTTTTTTTCTTCTGTCAACCTCCAGAGCCCGAGTTGGCGCAGAAAAACTCCCATGATGTGGGGCACTGTTCTGTGCATTTTGGGGTGTTTAGGAGCACCCCTGGCCTCTACCTGCTAGGTAGGCGGTCCCCAACCTTTTTGGCACCAGGGACAGCTTTTCCACAGACCATGTCGGGGGTGGCGATGATTTCAGGATGATTCAGTTGCATTATATTTATTGTGTGCTTTATTTCTATTATTATTGCATTGTAATATATGATGAAATAATTATACTACTCACCATAATGTAGAATCATGGAGCTCTGAGCTTGTTTTCCTGCATCTAGATGGTCCCATCTGGGAGTGATGGGAGACAGTGACAGGTCGTCAGGTATTAGGTTCTCATAAGGAGCGCCCTTAGATTCCTTGCATGCACAGTTTATATTAGGGTTCACGGTCCTATGGGAATCGACCAATGGCGCCACTGATCTGACAGGAGGCGGCGCTCAGGCAGTAATGTGGTCTGTGGGGAGCAGCTGTACATACAGACGAGGGAGTGGGGACCTTTGCGCTAGATGGCTATCATCCCCTCAAGGAGTGACAACCAAAAATGTCTCTAGAAATGGCCACATTTCCATTGGGGTACAAAATCACCCCAGGTTAAAACACAGCTCTGGAAGCTTTGTACTAGGACCCTAGAGAGAACTAACAGGTAGTGCTCATTGCTAATGGGAATTCTGATCAGGATGTTGTATGATAGAACAGTTTTAATTACGTGGGCTCTACAAGTAAATGCCTAGATTTGAGTCCCAGTGCTACTACTTCTTAGCACAAGACCTACTATCTCAGCCTTAATTTTCTTTTGTATAAAACAGGAAAAATAAGAGTGTTGCCCCTAGAAAGTAGTAGTAAGGATTTAAGGAATTAATTGATGTAAAGCGTTCAGAATCAGGTACATTTAAGCAACGCTCCTGAGAGCTTTATGCTTGAGGCTGCCTCTTGACTTCTCTTGCAGCAGCTGCCTCAGGGGAAAGGGTGGGCAGGGGCAGTGCTTGGCTCTTGTAATAGTTATTGGGTCCTAGGCTGGAGGGATTCTGTATATTCAAGGCCAGTCATTGAAACTTGCTCTGTCAAGTAGGTAAGTTCAGTCTGATCCTACTGTCAGATTTCAAGTAGCTTATATCAAGCGGAGTGGGTGCAAAGCAGGGCAGTAAACTCGGCCCTGCTCTGTTTCGGTTTGTTTGTCTGTTTTTAATCAAAGCAGAATCTCACTGGGTCACCCAGGTGGGAGTGCAGTGATGCAATCATAGCTCACTGCAGCCTTGAACTCCTGAGCTCAAGCGATCCTCCTGCCTCAGCCTCGCGAGTAGCTGTAACTACTGGTGTTTGACGTCATGCCCAGCTAATGGTTATTTTTGAGATGGGGGTCTCGCTATGTTTCCCAGGCGGGTCTCAAACTCCTCGGCTCCAGCAATCTTCCTGCCTCTCAGCCCTGTTACTATGTGAGGTTATAACTTTTATTCCTCTTGGTTTCAAAAACACAGGTATTTTACTATTTCTATTTATTCGTTGTTGAAGCACCATATGTAAAGGAGACAAATCACAAATAATAACTGTACAGCTGCTGAATTTTCATACCCTTGTAACCAGTGCCCACATCTACAAGATAACGTACCTGTACCTGCTGATGTCCTTGTCCAGGTGCCACTTGGGGTAGCCACTGTGCTGGCTCGTAACTGCTTTAGTTGTTCCTGTTTTCTTACTTCATTCCAATGGAATCACGCAGGGTGTGTGTGTGTGTGTGTGTGTTTTAAATCTGCTTTACCTGGTTCTGCTTTGTTTGTGAGATTTGTCTATATTGTTACCTGTGGTTGTAGTGCATTCCTCTAGGTAATTCATTGTATGATTGTGTCACAATTGGTCTATCCATTCCATTATTGATTACTATTGAGGTAGGTTCCAATTCAGGGATATTGCAAATACCCCTTTCACTAATTTATATGTTGTTGTTTTTTCTTTCTTATTTGCCCCGTTTAATGAATCTTTAGACATGTAAATAAATCAGTGGTTCTGAGTGTGCCAGACACGGTGGAAGGTGCTTTACTTGAGTTATTTTATTTAATCTTCTGTGTAACCCAGTGACATATTTTTAATTCAGTGTACTCCTGGAGATGTTAAGGCTCAGCGAGGGGGTAACTGACTTCAATCAGGTCACATAACTATTAAATAAGAGAGCTAGAGATCACTGCCTTCCTTCCTGAGTACACGGCGAAAGTTTCTGGATAAGCTATAGCCAAACTCAGCTTACTTCATTTGTGCTCAAACTTAGGCTGACCTGTAAGAAATAACTCATAAATCAAGCATAGTAAATCCCTGAAAAACTCAACTTACTCCTGCAACCAAGAGCCTGGACTCTTCCCTATCAAGGGAAAAGTGCAAACATTTAATACTTATCTGATTAGTATAAGATGCATCTGATTAGTATCAGATGCATCACTGAACCAGAAATCCTGAAAATCAGCTAATAAATAGACGTATAATGGAATAAACAAGTTACACACAGAGACTTTTAAAAGAGATCCCAAAAACATCCTGGCACCCGAGTTCTTCTGCAGATCTGGGGATTCCTGCTGTAAAGTAGTTGAAGATAATTCCATGTTACAGGGCAAATGAAACAGGAAATAATTAAGGATTAGTATACTCTGTGATTAATGATATTGTATAAAGGAAATGTTTCAGAATGTTTATTTAAGTGCCACCTTGCCTGCAAAGATACCCAGTACTTACTATTCTTCAGAGCTTGGTTCTTCTAAAAATATTCTTCCAATGAAGTCCACACACTAGTTTCTTTGCCACACCCTGTGGCATGATTCGTCGGGATGGTGGCTGGCCTGTGGAAATGGTTTATTTGAACCTTACTTTACATATCCCTTCTGTCATAAAGAAAGTAATAAGGACATATTGTAATAGAAAAATGAGAGCGATTTCATTCATTTTTACTTTTCCGAAGCAAGCGCTTAGTGAAAATGTATTACAACAGCCCCATGAGGTGTGAGTATTACCTCTATTTCACAGAAGGGGACACTGGGCCTTAGAGATCTCCAGACTCTTCAATATACAAATCAGGTCTTATTCTATAGCAAATACTCTTAGATCTTCAGCTAATACTGTCAACTTTATGGATATTTTTCTGTATGCTGTAAGAGTGTGAACTGGGTTGTAACGAGCTACATTCTCCAGGGGAGAATCCTGTTACCAAGAGGTGAGAGAAGATGATAGAGGTCAGAGCTCAAAGAAGCCCAAAAAGTAACTGAGTTGCAGAATGGTTTTGTAATGTGATACACAGACACACATACCTATACATGTTTGCTTAAAACCAGTAATGATTTTGGGGAGTATATTAGTCAGGGTTCTCTAGAGAAAGAGCACCCATAGGATCTCTCTCTCTCTCTCTCTCTCTCACACGCACACACACACACACACACAGACACACACACACACAGTAACTCTGGCCTGTTATTAATTAATTTTAGCTAAGTTACTCTAGCTGAGTTGATACTGCTGTCTTGAGTCTAAAGGCTGGAAACTTGAGCTCAATCTGTGTTCCCATCTACAGGCAAAATTCCTCTTAAAAAGACATCAGGTCTTCAGCTGATTGCATGAGACCCACCCACTTTACTTCTGAGGTCTACTGATTTAAATGTTCATCATATATAAAAAATACTTTCACAAAAAATAGTAATGATCCTTTTAAAAAGTAAGAATAAAAACTTTGTTCATTAGGATTAAACAAAATACCCAGAGTGTTTGTGTTATATACTTTAATGTAATACATATAATGTCTCTTTATCATTTTTCTCCATAATTTAAATGAATAGATCTTATTTCGCTGGAGTTGTAACAGGGACTACATTCTCTAGGGGATGAGGCCATCCCCTGGATTGGCCAGAATTACTTAGACAATGGTTTGACTTTCTTGTAGATTACAGAGAAAGTAATATAATCTGCATTTAGCAGAACCGTACCTGGAGTCACCTGGCCATTTCACAGGGATTTTGGCTTGTATCTGCACTTTTCTGAGCATTTACTCCAGCACTTTAAATTCCTTCATTCTGTCAGTATCTGGAGCCCTCCTTGCCATTGATTTTGTTATTTATTCCAAGAGATGGCACAGACTTTGTTAGTATTTGTGGCTTTATCACTTGGATGTCCTTGCCTCATGCCACCTAGAGCTCCCACTCATTTTATTCATTCCACAAATAAATGACTAGTATTTACAATGAGTAGCACCGTGCTAGGGACACAGCCTTGCGCTGGGCAGACTTAGGTCCTGCCTGCATATGTCTTTCTGTCTACAGGCAATGGCAGAAGTAGAGGGTAGTGTGTTGAGTGTGTGCGTCTGGTTTACTTAATACTAGCTGTTACAAAATAATTTAAAAATCAAGTTAGATTAAGAACTTACTTTACAAAAACCTTAACTCTGACATCATCCTATGCAATCATCACAAAGGCAGAGCTGGCAGATTCACTGTGTTTGGATATTTACCTTGCCTTCACGTCACTTCTTTATTCTTAGGCAACTGTTTCTTGTCCACCACCAGGATCCCGACTGGCAGGTTAATGCCAAGCTTGATTAGAAAAATACATATCCACCTCATCAGTTCTGTTGTCTGCTGTCTCCTATGTGATTTTTAATTCTGCTGTTGCCTTTTTGGTTACCCTCTTTATCTCGTCCTGTTTACGTCTCATCTCCATCTGTTCTTTTCTGTAGCTTTTGCCTGTGTGTTCTTCCACTTTAATAAAACTCCCTAGTGGTATCCTGAAAATGTCTGCTGAGTCTTTCAGGAGATTGCCTTCCCCCTGAGCTATCTGCGTGCTATTTCCTTACTTACTACTCCATCATGATTTTCTTCTTGGGCCATGTGTCGGGGGCTTGTGGGAGAAATAGCTTTTTGAGAGGAAATAAAACGTAGAGCTTTCTAAATCTGCATAGAAGTTACTGTTGGATTTTCTACTCTCATGTTGGGATCATTTCCTTTTGCTTCCATGATCACAGCAACGTGAGAGCTGACTTAGGCACACAACTATAAATTAGACAGTAAAGGGTCAGATGCAGTGGCTCACACCTGTAATCCCAGCACTTTGGGAGGCCAAGGCAGGGAGATCACAAGGTCAGGAGTTTGAGACCAGCCTGGCCAACATAGCGAAACCCGGTCTCTACTAAAAATACAAAAATTAGCTAGGCATGGTGGTGTGCACTTGTAGTCCCAGCTACTCTGGAAGGTGAAGCAGGAGAATTGCTTGAACCCGGGAGGCGGAGGTTGCAATGAGCCAAGATCGCGTCATTGCACTCCAGCCTGGTGACAGAGTGAGATTCCATCTCAAAAATAAATGAATAAATAAAAATATAAGAGAAAATAAAAATTACACAATAAAAAGTTCACCTTCTGGAAAATGCCCCCTCCTGCCCATTGCCTTTATAGATGTAGTATTTGTTTAATAGATGCCTCACTTGACCTTGAGCCGTTCATTGCCTCGTGCTTTTCATTTCTGATGCAGTCACTCAACTTTGGTACTGAAAAATAAAGTTAACCTTGTCTCATTAATGATATTTTAGTCTTCCTAAGTACACACTGTATCTTCGTCTTTCATGGTGACTTACGGAGAATAGGCATTAAGCAATACTCCTGCCAACTGGAAAGAAGCACAGTGATTAAGACCTTCAACTCTGAGACTAGGAAGACAGTTTTTCTGCCCCAACCCCACTTTCCTTCCTTGAGAGCTTTGTAAGTTTGAAATTATGAGTTTTGTAAATCCTTGGTTTCCTTGCCTATAAAATGAGAATCATACTGGTACATACCTCACTGAATGTCAATGAATCATAGTACAGTACCTGGCATACAGTAGGCACTCGCTAAAGGTTTAAAAAACATGTTTTGCTATGATTAAAAATTAATATTTGAAAAACAATAATAGTATCAAAGGCTAACGTTTTCAGATTTGTTGCTTTCTCTTCATTCAGCTTAACATGGACGCTGATACATATTGGAAACCAGACATAGACACATTTGTAAAGTCAAATTGCAACTGGAGTTAGTTTAAATGTAAGGGAAAGTTGCACAAGGCAGGAGAACAAGGAAACCAAGTGGGCATTTTGTTGTGACTTTGTATGTATCACACTAGGACTCTGCAACAGTGGCTCATTGACTGCTGTCAACCCTGTACTCACAGTGTCCTTTTCACCTCCCTCCCATCACTTGATAGTATTGGGATTTATGCAGGCATTTGCCATATCTGTATTTTAGGACATGCTTCCTGGTTGATGATGATTCTTTTAATGTGATTTGTTTTGTCCTTGTAAAATTCCATTTTCCAAACGTCAAGTTATGCTATATGATACTCCAGGTTATCCATCACCTTGATCTGGCTAGAAAAACACCTGGAGGGTTTTGCAGTGAAGCCATTCCACAAGGTAGAGTTGAATAATCCATTTGGGCCAATGACTCTCACTCATGACTTTGAAAACTCTGGCAGAACTGGTCCCATGATTGTGCCCTGGTGCATGCAGTCTGTCAGTGGCTTTTTAGTTGAGCTTCACAGAGTTTCTTTCTGTACTTGAGGAGGTATATCTTCTATTTTATGGAACTCAACATGATGAAGGAACATCTATTTATACAGGGTTGATTCAGCTTTCCTTCCCTTGCAAAAGAGGGGTCTGCTTGGAATAGACTCTTCGACCTTTAAGCTATATGGTTTTCTTTAAGGATCAAGCCCGAAGTATTCTATTTCAACTATGTTTGGAAAATATTGAGTTAAAGTTTCTAGGTCTTTGAATAATCTTTGAACCAGGACTCAAGTGGCCAATTCTAGGGCCAGGGCAGGGAAAATACAGGATAAGCCCAAAAATAGGAGGTGCTAAAAAATAAAATATGATGGGAATATGGCAGAGTGACAGAGAAATTCTTTTGAAGGGGTTTCCTACTGCGCAAATCTTGGACAGTCTGAGCATCAAAATACATAATGTTAGTAATGGAATCTGATAATGGATTGAATAAACAGAAACAAAAATAAACAAGTCCACGGTGACTCACGCCTGTAATCCCAGCACTTTGGGAGGCCGAGGCGGGTGGATCACGAGGTCAAGAGATCGAGACCATCCTGGTCAACATGGTGAAACCCCGTCTCAACTAAAAATACAAAAAATTAGCTGGGCATGGTGGTGCATGCCTGTAATCACAGCTACACAGGTGGCTGAGGCAGGAGAATTGCCTGAACCCGGGAGGCGGAGGTTGCGGTGAGCCGAGATCGCGCCATTGCACTCCAGCCTGGGTAACGAGCAAAACTCTGTCTCAAAAAAAATAAAAAAATAAATAAACAAGTCCATATGGGTTTAAATAAATGAATGAATAAATGAATAAACTGCAGCCCAGGGAAAGCCATTCCTTACTCCAGAATGCCATTAATGAATATAGAAGGAATGGTGGAGTTACAAAGTCACCCAAGGATACTAAACTAGTGAGTCAACATTAAATGAGGAGCAGGATTTCTGTGTCATCTCAAAGTATCTCTCTGCAAAGTACTTTTTAATTATGAAAGGAAAATTAATAACTTTATAGTTGAGAAGCCCAATAGTTACCACCTGAGCCACATGATCAAGATAAATACCTCCGATAGCAGGATAAACCACATAATGTGTTTGCTGATATAACGCACTGAGAAGATATAATATTACTGCTGTAGTAACCTGCCTAAAATGCATCACCTGAATCTAGTCATGAGAAAACATGAGACAGACCTCAGTATTTTTTTTTTTTTTTTTTGAGATGGAGCCTTGCTCTGTGGCCCAAGCTAGAGTGCAGTGGCACGATCTCGGCTCACTACAATCTCTGCCTCCCAGGTTCAAGCAATTCTCCTGCCTCAGCCTCTCCAGTAGCTGGGATTACAGACACATGCCACCGCAACCAGCAAATTTTTCTATTTGTAATAGAGACAGGGTTTCACTGTGTTGGCCAGGTGGGTCTCAAACTCCTGACATCAAGTGATCCACCTGCTTTGGCCCCCTAGAGTGCTGGGATGACAGGCGTGAGCCGCCACACCCTGCTGACAGACCTCAATTCTATGAAATTTCTGCCCTATACACTTCAAATTGTCAGAGTAAAGAAAGACAAAGGCTGAATAACTGTTCCAATTGAAGAAGCGGGTAGAAGAGGTCAGTGTAAAAAGACATGTGTAAAGAGACAACCAAATACAAAGTTTGATCCTAGCTTAGATTCTAGACTGAGAACCAGAAAATGATCTGTAATGGACTTGATTTGGGCACTTGCCAAAACTTGAAAATAGTCTGTGAATTAGATAATAGTACTGTTTTAATGTGAAGTTTGCTAATTCTAATAATTATTCTGTGATTATGTAAGAGAATGTCCTTATTCTTAGAAATTACACACTTAAGTACTTAGTGGTAAAGGGGCCTATTATCTCCCATTTGCTCCCAAATGATTGAGGAAAAAAAGTATTTGTGTGTGTGTGTGCGTGTGTGTGTGTCTGTGTGTGTGCACGCACGTCTATGCAGAAAGAGAGGGCAAATTAGGTATAGTATAAATAATTGGTGGTACTGGGTAAGGGAGACAGGGAATAGTTAATAGATCCCTGTTTTATTTTATTTTATTTTTTTTGAAACAGGGTCTTGCTCTGTCGCTCAGGCTGGAGCGCAGTGGAACCATCAGCCTCAGTCTCTTGGGCTCAAGCAGTCCTCTCACCTCAGCCTCCTGAATAGCTGGGACTACAGTCACCACCCCTGGCTGCTTTTTTATTTTTTGTAGAGATGGGGTCTCACTGTGTTGCCCAGGCTGGCCTCAAACTCCTGGGCTTAAGCAGTCCTCCCTCTTGGACCTCCCATAGTGCTGAGGTTACACACATGAGGCACCGCGCCTGGCCCCAGATCTTTTCTTCAGCTTATGTACGCCATGTTTCTTCATAGGATTGCTTTAGAGTAAGCATCACTTAGATTCACATTTGAAAGAACACACTTTGGGGAATGTTGAAGGGAGGACTCTGGAATCTGGAGCCCAGACTGTTGAAGGGAAGACTCTGGAATCTAGAGCCCAGACTGTTGAAGGGAGGGCTCTGGGCATGGCTTATTTTGAAGGTGAAATTGATGGTAGCTACCCCAAACACTCGTCAAAGATGTTTTTGGAAAATAGTTTCCAGTCTCTGTCCAAACTTGGACATCACCACCGCCAACAAAATACGTTTCAGTTCACTCAAGTCCAATTCCCTCAGCAAAACCCCATCTACTTATTTGTTCTTATATTTTAGAGCGCTTCAAACATTACCATAATTCAGTAGACTACAACGTGAGAAAAATAGTAAGAAAATTTGATAATTTTAGACCTGTGCTACTGTCCTTTTTATGAGACATTTTATTATCCAGATGGGTGGAGCCATGACTCAAACACATTTTCTAAAAATGCATTTTTCCCCGCTTGTAAATGAAAGTGCCCTTGAAGAGGTCTTAAAGTATTTTGTATCACACACTATTCGGGTGATGCATTAAACAATGCTGTCCCTGCATTTGGGTTGAAGTATAAGAAAGCCTTCGGTGAACCTACTTAATTTGAGGACCTGGGTTTTAAAAGGAAAGTGAAGTGTAATTTTCTGAATACACCTGTGTGAAGTTTCTTTCTTGGGTTAGTAGTATTGTACCCAAAGCAATTCACCTAATATTAAACCATTCTAATCTGCCCCTTATTCAATGGATTTTTCTCTAAAAATTCATGATGTCTAAAGCTGTCCAAACCATAAGGTAACATATTTGTAAGAAACTGCCAGAATGGGTGCAAATTCACAGTCTTAAGAAAATGAATTATCTTGAAGAAAGAAAATTCTCCAAAAGAAATTACCCATCCTTCTCCATGTACTTAGGTATCTGAATTTTTTCTAGGAAGTGTCCTGATCTGGGCTATCTGTTTTTACTCTGCAGAAAAGAAATGCCATCGTATTCTTAGCATTTGAGTTAATTCAGTCATCAGAACTCTGTTTTCCTTTGACCTATACTTCAGTTTGTCATTCTGACTTAGCTTTGCCTGCTGGGACTTCATTGCTCAATGTCAAATCTCCAAATCTATGTGGGTTGTGGTTGTTCAGTTTGTTACAGAAAATAGCATGGTGCCTTTTGGAAAAGTGGGGAAATAGAGGTCATGAAAGAACTAATTATATAGAAGATACAATTTTCTGTAAGGAGTAGCATCATTCTAGAAGATTCAGTGAAATTACACACTAGGAATTTTAAGATGTTTGCCAAATGTTAATCTTAAAATATGATGATGATGATGGCCAGGCACAGTGGCTCATGCCTGGAATCTCAGCAGGTTGGGGGGGCCAAGGTGGGCGGATTGCTGGAGCTCACGAGTTCCAGACCAGCCTAGGCAACATAGTGAGACCCTGTTTCTAAAAAAATACAAAAATGAGCCTGACGTGGTAGCGTATACTCGTAGATCCAGCTACTTAGGAGGCCATGGTGAGAGGATCGTGTGAGCCCCGGAGGTCAAGGCTGCAGTGAGCCATGATCATGCCACTGCACTACAGCTTGGGTGACAAAATGAGAACCTGTCTCAGAGAAAAAAAAGTGTATATATGATGATGATGATGGCAATTTGTTGAGCGTTGATGAGGTCTGACCATGGTGCTATGTGGTATATATTACATTAACTTATTTGAGCCTCACAGTTACCCCACTAAGTGGAAATACTTGACTTTACACCTAAGGAAGCTGATGCTTTTAAGTAAATGAGGAGGCTGGAATAGGAACCCAAGTCTATTCTTTTTATCAATATGGAAGCTTTTGGGGATACCCTTTGGTTCATTTTTGTTCTCTGCATCTTTTTTTTTTTTTTTTTTGAGACAGAGTTTGATTCTTGTTGCCCAGGCTGGAGTGCAATGGCATGATCTCTGCTCACTGTAGCCTCTTCCTCCTAGATGCAAGTGATTTTCCTGCCTCAGACTCCTGAGTAGCTGGGATTACAGGCATGCACCACCATGCCAGGCTAATTCTGTATTTTTAATAGAGATGGGGTTTCTCCGTGTTGGTCAGGCTGGTCTCAAACTCTCACCTCAGGTGATCTGCCTGCCTCCCAAAGTGCTGGGATTATAGGCATGAGCCACCGTGCCCAGCTACTCTCTGCATCTTTTTAAATGTCAAGGTGTGTGTAAGCATTAAAGTTGTATAATGATTCTGAGTTGACTTTCCTGTGTTCTGCTTCTTGAATAAGAAATTCTAGTTAGGCACAGTGACTCACACATGTGATTCCAGCGCTTTGGGAGGCTGAGAGACACAGACCACTTGAGGCCAAGAGTTTGAAACCAGACTGGACAACAAGGCAAAACCCCATCCTTACAGAAAATACAAAAATTAGCTGGGCGTTGTGGCATACACCTGTAGTCCCAGCTACTCAGGAGGCTGAGGTGGGAGGATCTATTGACCCTAGGAGATGGAGGCTGCAGTGAGCCGTGATGGCAGCCACTGCATTCCAGCCTGGGCCACAGAGTGAGAGTGAGTTTTTTTGTTTGTTTGTTTCCAAAAAAAAAAACAGAAACAAAAAAGAAAACATAATGCTAACCAAATGTAAGAGGAAGTATTTAAGGTTAAGATCGGGATGAAAGCACCTGGATTTTGGATTCTCTCTGATGTGTAATATTTGGCAAATTAACATCAAATTTCTGAAGCACTATTTCCTCATCTATAACTGAATATAGTATTTTCTGCCTTAATTTTTTTGCATAGGTTGATAAGAGAATTAAGCAAAATAACGTGTGGGTTAGCTTTTTATAAAAGGTGGTTAGAGCCATTAAAATTTTGCTTCTTAATAGGGAAATTTCACCATGACCTGCGTATTAGAAAATAAGAAAGCATTACTTTTACTTAATTTGGGTGACATGAATGCATTGTAGTTATGTGAAAAGATGGGATACATTCTCAAGTATCTAAGGGTAAAATGACATGATGTCTAGGTTTGTTCTAAAATATGTTAGCAAAGGGCTGGGTGCAGTGGCTCATACCTATAATCCCAGCACTTTTGGAGGCCAAGGTGGGTGGATCATCTTAGGTCAGGAGTTCAAGACCAGCCTGGCCAACATGGTGATACCCCATGTCTACAAAAATACAAAAATTAGCCAGGCATGATGGTGTGTGCCTGCAATCCCAGTTATTCGGGTGACTGAGGCAGGAGAATTGCTTGAACCTGGGAGGCAGAGGTTGTAGTAAGCTGAGATCGCACTACTGCACTCCAGCCTGGGTGACAGAGCAAGACTTTGTCTTAAAAAAAAAAAAAAAGAGAAAGTTAGCAAAGGAAAAATATGGATAGGTGAATAAATTTGGCAAAATCTTAGTAACTGGAGAATGTACATTTATTGTGCTATTCTCTCAACTTTTGTTTATGTTTGAAAATTTTCCTAATACATTGTTTAATTGTTCTTACAGATGCAGATTTTCTTTTACAATCCAGATGACTTTGACAGCTTTCAAACCGCAATTTCTGAGAACAGAATAATTGGAGCCATGGCCGTATTTTTTCAAGTAAGTTAACAGTGGCTGAAGTACTTCAACCAAAGAATTCTTTGAGTATTTTTTTTGTAATTTGCCAAATTGTTCCATGTTTAATGAATGCATCTGTTTTCTAGTTCACACCTGTCCAAATGAAAGATATTTCATATTGTCTAATGTGTGATTTAAAATGTAAATAAGTATGTTTAGAAACATAATGAAAATTTTTGCATGAATTATTCTGATTTTATTGTTACTTGACTGGTGCACAGATTGAAGAACACATTTATCATCTAAGTTACTTCGCCGCTAAAGCATTTGAACAGGTTCCTTCAGCATATTAAGAGACTGATATAAAAAAAGGTGTTTTTTTTGAGCAACTTTAAAATTTGACATTACTTGCAAGTAGGTTAATAAATAGCATCAGTCACTTTTCTTAAGAGACCCCCTTTCTTTGCCTCTCAGAAATCCCCATGGTAACTAAAGTTTCTGGTGCGACTATCTCTGCGTTAGTACGTTTATAAACTCTTATCCTTCCTTCCTCTCTTTTAATCTGATTATGTTGATGAATGCTCATAACTCAGTGTTGATTCTGCCCCTAGAATCCAAATGTTGCATATTTTGATAAATAATGCTGTTCAGGTTTTTTAAAAAGTCAAATCAAAGTAGTGTTGATCAGTAAGTGTGTTGACCAACTTGCCTGTAGGAGACCTTGGTGTTTTTTTGTGTGAAAGGTAGTCTGAGTAGTAGGCATCTGTGATTTGTCTTTCAATCTTAAAGTTGACCTAGCGACTACATAAAGGTATTCATTTCACCAGTGAGTCTCTGTGGAAAATGGTGGCTTTTTGACAACTAAGAATGTTAGATGTAAGAGCCGTCTCCAACACATGTCTTTAACATCTGCCTTTTTGAGCAAGTTTCTTTGTCATTGAGGTGGAGCCATTCTTGTTTGGAGTATGTTAATTTCACTACCCTTCTCAATGGGTGACATGTGAGTGACAATTCTATCCCTTTTAACTACCTTTCTCCCTTTTCTCAAGGGAGATAAAGGCTCAAGTGAGAGATTAGATATGAAAATTTGAAAAGCTTGATATTCTACCTAGAATAAGAACAGTGGTTGTCAGTGTTGCTTATGGCACTGGTTTTCTAACAGTGGGTTCTGTCTTACTGTTGAGCTATGGAATTTTTCAATAAGTTCTGATCAGCATTTTAGAAACAATGACATAGAATAATACAGAATAGGAAAGAAGTCAGAAAATATCACATAGTAAGGATAAATGTATTTGTAGAACTTGTTTATGCACAGTAACGCATACTGGGTGTGTACTGGGTCATGATATAATGTGTATTGCTTACTGTGAGCCACGGTCAGATATTTTGGAAGTCATCTGTTTATGCTGTGTATTGGCTTAATTTGCGCATTGTTCTCCAACACATCTCTTTTTCCTGATTACTTTTCATGAACACAATAGAGTGTAGTGTTTTAAGAGCTTGTTCACTGGAGTCAAGATATTTGCTTTTGAATTCCGTGATTTCTACTGCATAATGGTAACGTAGTTATTTAAACTTTTCAACCCCGGTATCCTTATCTGTGAAGCAGAGAGAACAACTAATACATCATGTAGATTGTAGTGATTAAAGGAGTCCCTAGTATGGCTCCTGGAACGTAGTGGACACTTGGAAAATGCCAAATAATATGCATTTGTAGCCCTCCATCTGTTTCTGTGGGATGGAGACCCCCGTGGCATACATACTGTCTTTTCATGAACAGAAGTATGTTCTGGACACTGACCTATTGGCAGATGACTTGAGTTCTGTTTAGACCCCTTTTGTTCTGTTCCTGAACTGTGATGGGTTTGCCTTTGGCAGCACTGGGACCACACAAACTGCTCTTAAACAATTCCCATGTGCTGGCAAACACCTGCTTCTCTGTCATTGCTCCCTTGGAATGCAGCTTTTCATGCAGCTGGACCTCCGCTCCTGTGGCCCTGCCATTAGATCCACTCTCACTTTCTTCTGTCTCACGCCCACCTATGCCCAGTCCTACAAGATTCTACTTCATAGGGCCCCTTTCTTAAAACAAAACTTAAAAAATTTTAAAAATGTTTTCATGAGTACTGGAAGGACTAGTTTACAGCATGCTCTACCCAAACACTCTGTTTTTTTCAGCTCCATAAACTTTGTTAAATATAAGACCAATTAGAATTTTAGGCAGGCAAGACACATGGGTGTGCAAATCAACAAAATACCACACTGTGAAATCGAGGTTTTGAATATTTAAAGTATTTCGAGGACACGACTACTAGTTGGCATACAAAGACATTTAATGTGCATTTCATTTGTTAGGTCCTTTTCTCAATTTGGCTTGCTATCCTATAGACACAAATTAGAGGTCAGATGATAAAAAAAAAAAATAGAACATAATTTTATGTAGATAGCAGCTGTATTAAGCTGCTTCCTTTGTCTTACTTATTTATTTAGAGACAAGTCTCCCAGTTGATCAGGCTGAAGTGTAGTGGTGCAATTATGGCTTGCTGTGGCCTCCAACTCCTGGGCTCAAGGAGATCCTCCTGCCACAGCCTCCCGAGTAGCTGGGACTACAGGTGCAGGCCACCACGCCTGGCTAATTTTCTTATTTTTTTTTTGTAGAGACAATGTCTTGCTTTGTTGCCCAGCCTGTTCTAGAACTCCTGGGCTCAAGTGATCTTGCCTCAGCCTTCTGAAGTGCTGGGATTACAGGTGTCAGCTGCTGTGCCCACGCCTTTGTCTTGCTTGTAAGCACACATGCCTTTTGTACAGTTGAATTCTCACTATGTTGTCCATTGCAAAGAAAAAAATTTTGTTATTCAAATTTGGCATTCTAGTTCTCATTTTTTGATATTTTTGCGTTTTGAATCTTTCTATAAGAATGATAAATTTGAGAGTTTGATATTTCTTCTCAAAATAGAGGAATCTCAGTATATATTTCCAAATTCAAACCTGGCATCTTACATTTTGGTATTGAAGAAGGGTTTGTCATCTATGTATTCGACATCTGTTCTGTGCCAGGAATGGTACTAGTTGCTATGTTAAACGTCATAAACACAATCTTTTCCTGTGCACTACAACCGCATTGTCATGGTCCCACAAATAATGACTAAGAAGAGTTGAACTCCTCTACTTGTAAAAAAGACTATACTCTGACTCGATGCTTATAAAAACATATATTCATTATCCAGAGTGACACAAAGAGAATGACCCAAAAGCCCAGGCCTAGGCAAGGCCAAGTTCTGCAGAAATACCAGTAGTCCAGATGCTGATTTACTGCATACACTGGAATAATTTTTTTACTGCTTCAATTTTTCACTATCTCTGCTTCATTTTTTGTTCTCAACGTGTGCCTATTATTCCTGGTAATTTTGGTTTTCTCTCTGCCTTTTCTGTGCTTGGATATGAGGAAGTTCGTAATGTTGCCCCCCAGAAAGCACAAAATAGGCAGAAATGAACCCATACCTTGGCCTAGACTAGAGGTTACTGGTACTTTGCCCTCTTGTGGCTCAGAGGAATGATTTGTTGAACCTACACTGTGTTTATGATTCTTTCCTTTGGTTAAATATGAAAGGTTTTAAAGAAAATGTCTTGATGATGTCACAGTAATCGAGATCTGCCTAGTGGCTACTTTGGAGGGAGTGTGCATTCCCATTGCAACAAAAATCGTCAAGCGAGCTTATTCATGTGTTCACGTCAATGTGATCGTCAGATCATGATGCCTGGCCTGGACCTCAGTAACTCTGAATGGCAGCTGATATGTTTTGGTAACAGACAGAGTTGAGGGTCAGTCTCAGTGCTGAAAGATGGTGAGCCAGGTCCGCCCTTGAGCACAAGTGAAGGAAGCACCACCTCCATGTGTGGAAGACAGTGAATCAGGGCAGCGGCATCTCGGCCCACACAGCTCTGGAAGGTGCACTCCCTTTGTAGCCACTGGTAAGTGGAATATTTATTACAGTTTTCCAACTCATGGTAGTAATGTGTCTGAAGGAAGGATCACCTTTGGGCTTTTTTCCTATGGAAAGTACAGAGGCATAGGTAAGAGTGAAGTTAGGGGTTGTAGGAATTTGTTGTTAAACCACTCAAGAGAATAAATACTTGTTTAATTTATGTAAGTACAAAAACTAAAATAATTACTTTCCATTCGTTAAAGTATAACTTCTCCTGTTCTCTCTTGTTAACCTAATTTGAATGCCTGTAAAAATATAAAATATGAAAAGTTTTTTGGTTGGTGTGATAGTAATTGCGGTTTTTGCCATTAGTTTTAAAGGCAAAAACTACAATTACTTTTGGACCAACCTAAAATGCTGTTTCAGAATATTGTATTATTCTGATAACACCCTATGTGGGTTATCTGGTGAAACAAATAAATATTAAAACCCATTTGTTTACATGAAATGGAATCAGTGGAATGATCAGGCAATGTGTAGAAGAATATCTTGCTTTTAATAAACTGTAATTCTCTAACAACCAGTGATGATGGCTTTTTTTTTTTCACGTTTGTTGGCTGCATAAATGTCTCACACCAGTTAGAACAGCGATCATTAAAAAATCAGGAGACAACAGATGCTGGAGAAGATGTGGAGAAATAGGAATGCTTTTACACTGTTCGTGGGAGTATAAATTAGTTCAACCATTGTGGGAGACAGTGTGGTGATTCCTTAAGGATCTAGAAATAGTAATACCATTTGACCCAGCAATCTCATTACTGGGTATATACCCAAAGGATTATAAATCATTCTGTTATAAAGACACATGCACATGTGTGTTTATTGTGGCACTGTTCACAATAGCAAAGACTTGGAACCAACCCAAATGCCCATCAGTGATAGACTGGATACAGAAAATGTGGCACATAGATACCATGCAATACGATGCAGCCATAAAAAAGATGAGTTCATGTCCTTTGTAGGGACATGGATAAAGCTGGAAACCATCATTCTCAGCAAACTGACACAAGAACAGAAAACCAAACACCACATATTCTCACTCATAAGTGGGTGTTGAACAATGAGAACACATGGCTAGAGGGAGGGGAGCATCACACACCGGGGCCTGTCTGGGAGGTGGGGGACAGAGGAAGGATAGCATTAGGAGAAATACCTAATGTAGATGATGGGTGATGGATGAAACAAACCACCATGGCATGTGTATACCTATGTAACAAACCTGTGTGTTCTGCACATGTACCCCAGAACTTAAAGTATCATTTAAAAAAACAAAAATTAAAAAACTATAATTCACAGAACAATTTCATTGGTTTCTTTTTAAGTCGATAGGAGAGTGCCCAATACTCAGAATGACCTTATCTTTAATTAATGCTATTCTTTTCAGTCCAAGAATCTCTTATCATCACCCTCAGAATTGGGTTCTGATGTTTCTGCCTTGGCTTCCATCTATTTCTTCACCATTAAATGCTTTCATCTACTTTCCCATCAGGACCAAAGTGTCTTTTAACCATGCAACCTTCATAATGGATTTCAGTCAGATGCTCATAGAAGTTTGGTATCCCTGTTCTTTAGCTTGGATTGTGTTTTTTCATGAAGTACATTTTTATTGAATTTGTTATCTTGAGGGGACCATCTCATTCATTTCATTACCCAGTTGCCATTGTCATATAAATGCTTGAAATTTCATTTATATTTCATTAGTTCCATTGAACTTTGGAATTATAAATGCATGATTCTTCAAGATTGTCCATGTTTAGAAATGTTTCTCATGTGACATTGTTTCCAGCTTCCTTTTTGGCTGTGTGGTCAGTTCTGGATCATTGCATCAGAAACAAAGATACAAAATTATTTTCATGCTTGTATCCAGAGATCTAGTCAATAGGTATATTTCTTAATACATTTGAGAAATAAGTGAATTGCATTTGATTTATTCATCATTCTTAAAGTGTTTCTTATTGACAAGCTATTTTCACCAACTCTATTGTGGTTTCCTCATTTAATGTTCTGCTTCTACTGGGACAGTTGAGCTGCCTTCCTTTGTACCAGTATTTCTTCGTTTTTATTTAAATTCTACCCGGAATATGACTGCAGTCCTTTGGTTTTTCCCTCAGGTCTGTAGAGTCATTTGCCCTCTTTTCATTTCTGCCCTTCTTTCTTAGTTGAAAAGAAACTTCAGAACTCAAATGTTTTGCAAGTTGCTAACCCATTCTTTATATCATGTCGGTGTTACAGACTGCTTAATTATTTTTCTCCATCTGGAGAGGCTTAGTAATTAAATGAAATGCAGCACCTGGGATTATTTATAGACATTGAGAAGGCAGGAGGAGTTCTTGATGACTCATCCATCCAGGGCTGGCGAGGAAACCTTTTTCTCCACCTCCCTGCATTTCACCTTCCCCCTCCTTCCCTACCATAGGCAGATAGGATCTGTCCTTCCTTTGACCCCCTGTGACTCGTAGCATTCTGTCTTGTATTAAAGCTGTTATTTTACTTGCTTTCTTCTGCCTTAATACTGTGAGATCACTGAGGCCTGAGAGTCCTTATTCATCATTATGTCTCTTGCACACAGCTAACACTGTGGCTTGATTGTGTAAATACTTAACTGAATTCATGGAAACACATTTAGGCTCCATTGTCTAGATTGGAAAGGTAGAGCCTGATTGCTTATCAACTACGAATTATGAAAAATAGGCACTCGGGGGTGTAGCACCTGAGACTACTAGAGTATAAACTCTTTGAAGTCTGTGTCTTGTTCCTCTTCTTTTTGTATCCCACCCACCTACCTTTCCCTAGCCCTCACAGCAGTGCCTTGACCTCAGTTATTGTTCAGGAAATATATACTAAGTAGGTTGAGCCAAAGGAAACCTCTGTGTTTTATCACATCATTAATTATTTGGGTTTTGAAAAGCATATATCTAATGGCTGCGTAAGCTTCACCCCAAAAAATGTTGTTTATATCAGAAGTGTAAGATTCTTGAGATGGTCAAAAACATTGAATATGAAGACTGTGTGATGATTCATTGCAGATGGTAACTCTCTTACCTGGAGCTCGATTGGGTCTAACATGTTAACACTCCATTCTGTAGTGCATTCAGAGGCCTTAAAGGAGTGTTTTACTATAAAGAGTATCTGGGTGTATCTTTTATAAGGTTTCCCACCAAAATGGTTTTATCTCAGTAGGTGATGAGTGACAAGGGTTTTTTGGATTATTTTGCTGATTTTCTTTCTGGTTGTGTCTGCCTCTTGCATTTTTTTTAAACTAGGCTCTGTCTGTGATAGTTGATGAGCTAGTTTCTGTGTGTTTCAGTGCATCTGTTTACTTTTCCTTGCTCTTGCTATTCTTTACATATCTATGTTTTTCTGCCTCTTTTTCCCCTTTCTCCTTTAGATTTTCTGTGCAAACAGAATGTAAGATTTTCTTGCTTATTTATTCATTCTTGCATTTATTCGCTAACTCATTTGTTCACTCTGCAATATTTATTAAGCAACTTCTCTGTGCCATGCTCTATGGAAATCATGAGATATCCTCAGAATTGTATCTTGCCCTCAAAGTAATTGAGGGACAGTAAGTTTTCAGAAGGGCCTTACAATTCGTTTTTCAAAAGTAGCTTCATTTTATCATTGGGAGATAGGGGAGGACAGGTCAAGTCAGGCAGATACAATCTTAAGAGAATAATAAAAGAATTATATCTTGTGTATATTTTTAAAATGATAAATATTTCATTTTGAGAGTATGAAGTTCCTAGTTGTAAATTTTAGAATTGGTCTCCTCTTTCTCCATTTTTCTTCTATTCTAGTACTAAGAAGAATACCACTATTAAAGTATAATTCATTCCTTTTATTCATGGTGACCTAAATTGATCTTTTAATTCTGTTTAACTATCCCCAAAGAGTCTTTCGTTTTTTTTTGATGAAGAATAAATTTTCTATCATGTTACAGATAGTTTTAATTTTTTTTCTTTTCATGGTTCTGATGGCAGTGTAAAACAAGGGCCTATAACTCTGGGAGGGGGGAGAGAGAGAGAGAGAGAAGGGATAAATTAGTAAATTTTATCCATCTGCCAAACTCCCACTCCCACCTCCGACCCAAAAAAAAAAAATAACTATTTTTGGGTCTGAGAAAATATGAGTTTGTGTTAGAGAATGGTTGTGGATTATTTAAAACTTCCTTCTTAGACTGCTTTACAGGATAATTGCAGTAAACTAATATAATTCCTAATTTATTCCTTTCTAGTTGCCGCTGTTTAAATATCATCCTTTTGACATTTTCCACATCCTTGGTTTTATCCAGATATAAGTTCAATTTTTTCACTACATTACCTAGATATGTGATTTCAGAATGTTTTGGGTTAAGAAGACTTTTTAAAATATACACACAAAAATTAAAATACGTATGTTCCAATTAAACTATTTTAACAGCTAATTGATTTCATAGAACTTACCATTAAGTGAAAGCCAGAGTCATTCTTAATGTTCAGTTGCAATTTTGGAATAGATTCGCGGATGTACAACATTGAATTTATAGCCTATCAGGTGTTTTCAGCACATCTCTTGTCTGCAAATGGCCTTTAATTCAAATTTCCTTTTAGTGGACATTACAGAGGACTATTTAATTATTGGCGAAGCATTACATAATTAAGAGACTTTGAGTTCTTTGAATGTGACCATGTGAAAATCTATTTTAATTAAATCATTGCACTTCAAGGACGTTACCAAGTACTTTGCTTTTGTACATCATCGAATGATAGTTTAAAATTGTTTTGGCTGTTAGTTTTGATAAAAGTCACAGAGTCTGATTTTCATAAACTCAGAGGAGATCTTAGGCACTCTGTAGTAACCTCCCTAAAATGACAGGTGACAGGCCTGGCCCTCTGAAAGGTTAAGTGACTGACCATGGTCCCCTAGCTCTTTGCAGTCTGTCAGGTCAAGAATTTGAGCTGTGTGACTCCCAATCCGGAAGCTTTGTTTTTTCTTGAATTTGGTCTTCCTGGAATATGACCTAGTAGGATGCTTTAGCTGATTAGACTTGATGTGAGAGCTCCCGAATTAACACACATTATATTCACAAGCCTCCTTACCTCTCTCTCCTTCCCCAGATAAATTAGTTGACAAGATGTTTCTAAATCGAATACAAACACTACTAATAAAAGTTAACATTTGCTGGGAATTTAACTCATGTAAAACCCTAATGGCAACTACTGTACAATATCTTACTTAATCTTCACTGGGGCCCCTCAAGGTATTATTACCTCCATTTTATAGATGTGGAAGCTGAGACATGGAGCTTTTTTCACTATAAATTACTCAAAATTACACAGACCAATAAGTCTCCAGGGTCTAGGCTCTCAGTGAAGAACTGAATAGGAGAAGTTGGGTTTTCTGTTGAACAGGATAGAGGGAGAAGTGTATATTATTGGTCCCAGTTATTGTCAGATGTATGTAATTGCTTTCAGGCCTCTCAGTTTTGCTGATAACTGAAGAGGTATTTTCTTGTAACTTAAAATTATATTATTCTTCTTTTTGTCCATAGTTTAAACCTTTGATCATGAATTCTCTTAGGCTCTGTATCTGTAATTGTTTTATAGATTTGATGACAGCTTTTTTCTTTAGTGTCCTCCTTTTTATAAAAAGGCTATAAAGAGTATAGAATGAATGGTGTGGTTATGTAAGCATAGTATGAGTGACTGGGGTAAAGATTTGAACTTTGAATTGAATGTATTAATTTTTTAATGGCAGTGGTTCTGATGCGGGGAGGGAGGGAATGGGGGATTTTGCCCCACAGGCAATGTGTCCATGTCTGGAAACACTTTAGGTGTGTCAGGCCAGAGGCATGACTGGCATCTCACGGATAGTGCCCAGGGATGCTGCTGAACATCCTGCAATGTACGGGAGAGTCCATCACAGCCAACGTTTGGCAGCCCAAAATGTCGGTGTTGGCTGAGGTCAAGAAACTCAGCTTTATGGTCATCAACTAACTAAGTGACTGAAGACACCAGAATATCTTCATTTCAGTAGAGGGGGTCAGTTAGGGCTGTTTCGGTTGTTTTCTGCAGGCTGAAAGCCATAAGTATAACTAATATCCCAGCCCTAAGAACTCCAGTAGTCCCTGGCTAACCAAGACTTGGACTACTGGGATTCCAACATAAGATGCAAAACTTGCGTGCCAAAATATTCAAATCTGCCCTATTCCTACATACCCTAGGCTCACCTCTTCCCCTTTAAATTAAAGCACCCACATGGGTATTTGTTTTCAGACACTGCAGTAATTTTCAAAACAAGCACCAATTTAATAGAACATTGACTTAGATGTAGAAAGGTAAACAGAGGTAAGAAGGTAAGAGCATGTACAAATGCTTTTGAACTTGAAATTAGTGAGAGCTAGTTTAAAAAACTCATAAGAAGATCAATGAAACTCCCTTGCTGAGATTGTAGGAGAACCTGCTTCTGCAAATCACAGTACTACACAGTTTCCTTAGCACTGTAGAAGGATTTTCCCAGGGCAGCATTTTTTTTTTTTTTTTTAGACAGAGTTTCGCTCTTGTTGCCCGAGCTGGAGTGCAATGGCACGATCTTGGCTCACTGCAACCTCCACCTCCTGGGTTCAAGCAATTCTCCTGCCTCAGCCTCCTGAGTAGCTGGGATTACAGGCATGTGCCACCAGACCCGGCTATTTTTTCGTATTTTTTTTTTTTAGTAGAAACGGGGTTTCACCATGTTAGCCAGGCTGGTCTCAAACTCCTGACCTCAGGTGATCTACCCGCCTGGGCCTCCCAGAGTGCTGGGATTATAGGCATGAGCCTCCGCGTCCAGCCCAGGGCAGGATTTTAAAATGATTAATGCTGGCTTATTTTAGAGGGTTATTATTGTCTCTTGTGAAATCATTTTGCTATCTGGCCATCTAGGCATTGAGGGCTAGAATTATTATCCTGTTTTTTTTTAGCTGTATGCATCCAGATGCTACTAACCTATGCCAGTTTGAGAAGAACCTTTTGATTATCTTTTGATTTTGTTGTTCAGGGTTTACACTGAAGCTGCTGTTTGTTTTCTCTGTCTACAGCATCTTAACCTGTATCATGTGTCTGAACCCATCTGAAGCCCAGAACTTTTGTTCTTTGTCTTTTCTGGGGAATGCCTGCCTGTCTCTTCAGTGTCCTTGTGACCCACATTCCCAAAGCAGATGTCATGTACATCACATAGATTATATTTTAAGACAGACCAGTCTGCACAGATCTTTCTGATTTTATGGAAATACATTCAATCATTTTTACGTGATGTGATAGCAAACTTGGAAGAAACTTAATTTTATTTATCCATGTGAGACTTTTCATGATTTTTCCCATGTTCCTCTTTTTCTGTTAACATCTTGATCTCGGTAACACTGTTTTGCAAATTGTGATATTTTTCAAAAATGCAGCTCCAGTGGTTTGCAAAGGATTAGGAAACAGTCTATTGCAAGAATGTCCATGATAGAAATATTTTATCCTTCCTGCCTTTTAACTTGCCATAGGTCAGAATCTCAATGTGATAGAGTAAAAGGCACAGTAGTTGGTGCTCATATAATCTCTTTATTATGATTGTACAGGTGTCTGCTGAGAAAATTTTTAGCATCAAATCCCCGTTTGGGGTCTGTTGGGAGCTTTGAGCATACCTATGCATTGACTCACCCGGACTCACTGGTACAGCAGATTCTATTTTTCTTAGGCTCATTTTGTTCTCTGAGTGTGTATTAAGTTAGATGATATTTGTGTATGTGCAAATTCCTAGATAGCTTATAAAAATGAAATAAGAGAGCTAACTAATTTAGGTCTTGCTTATTTAGAATTTGGATTTGTCCGAAGTTGATGTAAGCCAAGAATTACTTATGCATTTTTAAGAAGGCAGTTAATTAGACATATCAGGACTATAAATAAAATTGCAATGGGAGGAGTTGCTTACTCCAGATATCAGCTGGGCATTGTCAACCATTTTATGTGTTATTCATTTAATATAGCCCTTTGGTTATAACAGAGGACCTTACGTGTTCACGCAAATGGATTTGGTGAGAGATACTTCTAAAATTACACTACCGGTAATTGGTTTGCCCTACATAGAATAAAATAAAATGTTCTGTATCTGAAACAATACTCACTTCTGACTCTGATCATTCACTTCCAGGGACTTCTCCATCCATATTGCTGAGGTCTTACTCAACACTGCAACGTATTCCCTGGTAGCTCAGCATCCCTGAACACCATTCTAATGAGGTTTCAGTGAATTACTTCTATTTTTAGGCACTCTTCAAAGGTGGCTGCCAGACACCAGCTCTAGTTTTTTTTAAAAAACCGAACCGCTTATAGTGTTTAGTGCCAGATGCTTTAGCAATGCAAGCAGCTAACTAACACAAAGCCAATTCTAAATCTTTTAGGAAAAGAGATGAATGTTTAGCGTCATATCTGAACTTAGTAGCTCAGACTACTCCCCTGCTGCCTTTTTATGGCTGTCAGACCAAAGTTTTGTGGTTTCTCTCTATTTTGAATTTTATAGGTGAAAAATGTCCTCATCCCACTAAAACAGGTCAGACAGATAAAATCCAAAGTCCTCTCAAAAGAGACTTTCAGTGTCTGATTCTCTTTGAATATTAACAGTAGTAAAAATAACAATAGGTGATATTTATGGACTCTGTTCATGTGTCAGCTCCTCTGATAATTCTGCCAAGCATTCTATGTGCATTTTCCCATTTCATGCTCATAACAGCCCTCTGAGAAGGACATTCTGATTCTAGAACTTTCCCCAGATGCTAAGAGTCCCTTTGATTCTGAAGTCAATGTCTAAGGTTTTGGAGTGTGGCGTCTATGTATAAATTCAAACTTGTCATTTACTGTCTTGTGCCTTTGGACAAATCTGTTTAATCCCTGTCCACTTCAGTCCCTTTGTCCATAAAATGGAAATACCAATATCTGATTGATTTGCTGTGAACTTCAAATGAGATAATGTCAATGAAAGTACTGTGGAGAGGTCTTTGACCCTAAAGACATTTTGATGATAAAAATAGTTTAAGTAATAATTTTGTTCATGATGATAATTAGCAGTGACAAGGTTTGAAATGCCAAAATAAAAGGAAATACTTTGAACCATTACTTCCCCCTACCCTGAAGTCTGTCCCAGGGCATACACACTGAAACATATTGCTTCGATATGTCAGATATACACATCTTCCTAGCCTGCTTGTGTTTTGATCGAGGGTGCTTCAGATCTGATTGCAGTTGGCTGTGAGACAAAGTCTTAAGTGGTTGTTATTGGTGCTATAACTCAGTAATTCAGGAGGAGGTAACCAAATTCAAATTTCCTCAAGGAGCATCTGCATGTCTCTCTTACTACTTAAAAGAGTGACATAAATAGATATTTAATTGGAGGAGCCAAGTCAGCTGAAAGAGAGACAAGTAACACATTGATATGGACCCAGATGCCTCCAGATGGTGGTGAGGCCATTAGAAGGTGAAAGGGCCTGATAAGATTTTCCTGTGGGCCCCAAGGAACTGCTTAATTCCTAGTAGTGAGTTCCTCTCCAGGGCCAAAGTCGTAAAACGGGGATCCTTTATGTGGCCCTATCTGTGCTGGAGATGTATCCTTTCCTATGAACTTCCTTATTAGTATCTACTTGGTTAGAGACAGTGCCAGCACTAAGGATGTGATCGTTGGAGATTTAAAATTGTAGGGCATGTGAATTATTTCCTGTTCTGGCAATTTATTTCATTAGTCCTGGTGTTTGCAGTAGAGGGGAGGTGGGAGTTGAGTAGGAGATGTCATTCTCTTCTGTATGGGGCAGTTTTGACTCTTGAGTTCCCCTGGTCTAAAGGGATGAAATCACCCCATACACCACACCTTCTCTCTTGTATCCTTTCTTTGCCTTCTTTGTTCATTTCCTTTGCAATGTTGTGGAATCACTATGCTGTCCCATATATGGTGGTTCAGCTGGTGTTAGAGAATTGAATAAAACATGGTCCCTAACATTAGGGACGTCACCTCCTACATGTACACACAGACACAGACACACACATTCTCTCTCTCCACACACACACACACACACATACACCCACACTCTTCTCTCTCTCTCTCTCTCTCTCTCTCTCTCTCTCTCTCTCTCTCTCTCTCTGAGAGTAAACTTCCAGCCTCCAGTAAAGACAAGGACCTTAAGACTCCTTAAGACAAGGACCGGCCGGGCACAGTGGCTCATGCCTGTAATCCCAGCACTTTGGGAGACTGAGGCAGGTAGATCACCTGAGGTCAGGAATTTGTGACCAGCCTGGCCAACATGGTGAAACCCCATCTCTACTAAACATACAAAATTTAGCTGGGTGCGGTGGCAGGCGCCTGTAATCCCAGCTACTCAGGAGGCTGAGGCAGGAGAATCGCTTGAACCTGGGAGGCAGAGGTTTCGGTGAGCCGAGATTGTGCCACTGCACTCCAGCCTGAGCAACAGAGCAAGACTCCGTCAAAAAAAAAAAGAAAAAAAGAAAAAGACAAGGACCTTCGCTTGTTTGGGGTTAATATCCTCAATGCCTATCACAGAGAGAGAATGAATGAAAATAAGACAGATTACTTGAGAGTCAGCTTGATGAAGAAAATGGCCTCTAAATGCAGATTGCGCAATTAAATCTCAGTTCTGCCCATTAACAGGAGTAAAATTCAGTCAAGTCCGCTTAACCTTTCTGTGCCTCAGTTTCCCCATTTGGAAAATAGGACCAGTAATAATAAGAGACCTACCTTGGAAGGTCATAGTGAGGTTTGTATTAGTTAATACAGGTGAAATTGACATGTGATGGGTACGTAGTAAGTCCCCAGTAAATATCAGCTCTCATTCTAATTTAAACAACAGCATCTGCCCGTCCTGTGTGTAGTGATAAACACGAGTTACCATGTACAACAGTTGTGGAGAGGGAAGAGTCGTTAACCTGCATGTGTGAGAGAGGAAAGGCATTCTCATCTAACAAGTTTGTGATGTGTTGTAATTTTTTGTTTCTTCCTCTCCAAACCCAGTGGGCTGAGAAAGTATAGAACACTTTTCCTCAATCATGGCTTCACACTGGAACCACTGAGCAAGCTTTAAATAATGCCGATGCTCGGGTTCCACCCCTGGGATTTAGATGAAATTGGTCCAGGAGATGGCCTGAGCATCAGTATTTTTTTTTTTTTTTTTTGAGACAGAGTCTCGCTGTGTCTCCCAGGCTGGAGCCCAGTGGCATGACCTCAGCTCACTACAACCTCCGCCTCCCGGGTTCAAGCGATTCTCCTGTTTCAGCCACCCGAGTAGCTGTGACTACAGGCGCGTGGCACCATGCCCAGCTAATTTTTGTATTTTTAGTAGAGACAGGGTTTCACTGTGTTGGCCAGGCTGATCTCGAACTCCTGAACTCGTGATCTACCCGCCTTGGCCTCTCAAAGTGCTGGGATTACAAGTGTGAGCCACTGCACCCGGCCGAGCATCAGTATTTTTAATAGCTGCTTGCGTGATTCTAAATAGTGCACACAGGTTGAGAACTAGCAGAGCTCATCAGCGCTTGCTTGGGTCCCCTTAATTGCCTTCCACCCTGGATCCTGTCGCGCCAGCCCACTGCTTAGGCAGTTGATGATTCATTTAGGCCGTACTCTGGGGACTCTAGTTTTCTTAAAGAGCATGTTCTTAACTCCTGAAATTCATGATCCTCCTGCCCTCCACTTCTCAGAGTCACAGCAGACCACCTTGAATTCTCTTCTCATTTCATAGTGAACGACAGGAAGCCAGGTGATCAGAAGTGCCCTTGTCTGTTGGTTTCCCCACCTTGGTTTATTATAAAAAGTAGTAAGTAAGCTCACAGGTAGAGGGGAGCATGACCATTTGTCCCACCTCGTTGGAGCCAAAAGAAACCCAGGTTATGAGATTTGCTCATGATGACGTGGACTGGAGGATATGACTGACACCAGAGGACAGTATGTGTCTTCACGCTCCCTCCCTTGGAGATGAGCACATGGAACAAGGCCTGCCTGGCCCATCAATTTAGGTGTAAGGGATTAGCAGCAGGATTGGCCCCTGGACCTCCATATACTGGAGGCTGGAAGTAAGATCATCCCCTCTGGCTGGTGCCTGGGAAGATAGCTCCAGAGAAAAGGGCTGAGCTTGCTTTTCCTGTGAGTGGCCCTGCCTTGCTTTTCCTGAGAGGGACCTATCCTTACGTTGGAGAGAGGTACCTGGGGGTAGAGAGTTGGAGGGAAGAGAGACAGCTTTTTCCCAAGCACTTTGGAATAAATTAGTTTTGCTGCAAATTCCCACTTCTGGTGAGAGAGGAAGGGCAAGTCCTTACCTTCTCTCTTCCTTTTCCTCCTGCTTCTCCTATTACCGCTAATACTCAGGAAGAAAACTTTGTTTTTGTGTGCCAGTTCTCACATCCATTATCTGCTTTGATACCTCAGACCTGTAAAGTAGGAACATCTATTCCCAATTGACAGATGAAACCAAGGAACAGAGATATTCAATGATTTGCCCAAAGCCACTCAACTAGAAAATGATAGGATTTGAAAGCCTGTCTTTCTTACTCTGGAGGCTCTTTGTATCTTCTCAACCTCAACATTAGGCTGCCTCCTACCCTCCTATAAACTCCCTATCCCCCTTTTTGTTCCAAGGAGCGTGGGTCTAGTGTAGGGTCAGCCACTCCGGTATGTTTCTGATCATCCCTTGGTGCAGGTGCGCTGGTGACAGTATTTAGGACCTAAGGCAATTAGGACTTTGAGGAAAAGTCTTTTTTCAGTGGGGATCTTATACTTTGGAACCACTTCTCCTGCAGATTGCTCTGTCCTGAAATTCGGACGGTGCTGTGGTTGTGAGAGCTTTGTGTTTCCCACTATCTGCCTCCAAACATTTAGTTGACTACCTATGGAATCTCACTTTGAGCTCGTACAAATTGGGTTTTGACAGTTACTGCCATGCAGCTCCCCTGGTCCCATTGCTTCAGTAAAAGATGTTGGATATTCTGTGCTAGGATGTTCCAGGCACTGGCAGCACCTGCTGAATTGCTCAGTATCAGAGCCAGGTCTCTTTCAGTCCAGCATCCCCACTGAGGCTATCCAGGGCCCGTGCTGAGAATTTATTTCTGCACTGGGCCAGGAAAGATGCTTGTCTTATGAGACTGGGGAGGCTCGGGAGGCTGATGGACCCCTCAGCTGCTGCTGGAACTTTTTGGAAGCCCAGAAGCAGTTCTGCTCATGCCTGGCTGTGTTCTGCCAAGAGGCACTTGCAGACATTCCCACATCAGGAAGGCTGCGACCTGCCGCAAAGGAGCAGTTGTATCCACAGGCCGACTGTGCTGTGCAGAATGGTAATCTACCTTCTGTGCCTTTATCTTCCAGAGCACCAACATCATAATCTCCTCTCTGGCTTTATAAATGATGAAATGTCACTTGGGGTTTTCTGTCGGGCAAACATGTAAAATCAGCCCGGATATACCCAGCAAAGTACCATGCCTTCCATTACATCCTTGTTATAAAAGCTTCATTTAAAAATTCTTGGATCATAAAGTGAAGCGAGAGCACGGTGTACCATCACCAGTTGTTAAGCAGACATTCTTGGTGTCAGAGGGAACCCTTTTAGGTAGTGATGCTATCACTTACAGAGAATGTCAAAGCCATATCCCCTGTGTGGCTTTCAGTGAGGCAAAGGAAGGATGTCTACAAGGAGAGTTTTGTGACTTGGTGTGGATGCAGGCTTGCTGGGGACTTAGGAGGTTCCCTGGGATACAAATGACAGCAGTTAGACATTACGCCAGTATAGGAGATCATGCACCATCCTGCATTCTCAGTAAAAGTACAGTATTACTGTCTCGGCCCGTCTAGCTTACACATATGTAGTATAATCTGGGCTCCTTCAGTATTCATTTATCAGATATTTCTTGTAGCCAACTGTATGCCAGGCGCTCTGCTAGGCACCGAGCCTGCCCTGATTAGAACATGCCTGTGTAGTCTTGGTCTTGGTGGACATCACAGTCTGTTGCGGGAATAGATGTTTATCATGTAAATGTGCCAGTGGATATATGATTCAACATGTGTGACGTCTAGTGAAAGAAAGGGACATTGATTTCTTTGAGAGCATGTGATGAGGATCAGTCCCAGGTTTGGGGGTCAAGAAGGGCTCTCTGGGAGAAGACCGGATTCAGCTGACATTAACTTGGGTGGGAATTATAGGCTGAGCAGAGGAGATTCTCAGCTGCTAGGAATAGCATGAGTAATGCTCAAGGACCAGAGAGAAAGCCTCCCCAGAGCTCGAGCTAGAGCATAGGCTTCATTAGACCACAAAGAGCCCTGAAGGCCATCAGCTCTGGATGTTTCTTGGGAAGCCAATGAAAAACTGGCAGAGCAAGGGGACTAACTTGGTTGGCATTTTGAGCACATGAGGAGCACGACTGAGGGAGCTGAGCTGGAGAGAAGCAGGGGAGGACGCATGGGCACCCCTTTGTCAAAAAGAGGAGAGATGGTGGTAGCTGGGGCTCGGGAAAAATGATATCTTTCTATTACCAAGATTGTAAGGATTTTATGTTCTTATGTAGGAGGAAGGAAATTAGTTTCAGGCTCTGGGAGCATGCATTTGAAACAGCTTGGTGACTAATGAAAATAGCACTCTGGAGGATGAAAGCAGGTCAGAAGGGGCTTTAGAAATGCTGCTCACAATCAGGTTTATAGAAACATTCTTATTGTTGTTTGAATACTGGCAATTTTTCTGAGCTCACTTTTTGCTGCTTTTCTCATTTGGTATTTTCTCCTGTTGTCTTTATTTCTTGTTTTATGTGTGTTATGTGAGTGTAATGAATAGGCTTTCTGCTTTCTTCTGGTTCTGTCTGGAGAGCTGGACAAGGGCATGATTACGACGATCAGCTCGTGTGTATGTTTTGCCATGTGTTATCTCTGCAAATACAACTGACCGCTTTCCATTGTAAATGTTCATTTTGAAGCCATATTGTAAAACCTATAAACCCATAGATTGAACTTCTTGGGGGATTTCATTAGTGTAATTCCGCAAATAGTCCATAGATGTCTAATATATAAAAATGACAGTCGGCATTCATATAGCATGGTATTATCTCTCTACTCTCAGAGTTTCAGGACAGATTGATGACCAGGCTGAAACCTGAGTATAATTATCCAAATAAAAGAACAAATTAGGTGGATGGTCCCTAGCTGCATTGGGCTTTAATGCCAATCACATTTTATACTGGATTACAATTTCCAGTTCCAAAGACCTTCCATTTATATTTCATTTGTGGTACAGAAGGATTTTTAAATGTACACAGTTTACTAGCCCATCTTAGAAACACGAAGCAAAACGCTGCCCATCTTAAAAGTGAAATTATGGGCTGATCAGGCTTAAGTTGACAACATTAGTAACCCGCTGTCAGAAACACAAAGACGCCCCCAGCCAGCCATTACTGTTATCACGAGCTTAAGCAAAGGGCAAACTCAGTCTCTTTGGAACCGAGTACCTTGTTCTACTTAGTATCATAAAGAAGATATTGGCTGTAAAACCTAACGGTATAAGATAGGCTTGGTAAAGGACAGCCTTTTCAGTTCCTTCGGATCTTGCTCATGTAATCTTCCAGCTGCGAAGTGAGAATATAACTCCTATTAAATGCAGTTCAGGATGTTCTGCCAAAGGCGATATTACTCCAGACCTGTGGCCGTTCCAGCAAATGAAAACCTAAATAACCCCCACAACAGCACTGAGTGTTCTCTAAAGGACTGTGGTCTGACATTTTCATGTAAAATAAACTAACACTCATAAGTAATGGTGCATTTTCAACATGCTCATGTGACAGGTATATGAATATGATTGGTGGTGGGGGCATATTTTGGGGGGCAGGAGAGGACTCCTCATTCACCCTTCCCCCAGTTAGAAAATGCCATAGCATAATAGGAATTTGTTCAAAAACCAAATTTCTAGATGATATCCTGTATATGAAATAAACTTCACTCAGTCTTTTGTACCGTCTATATCTAGCATACCTATAAAATGGAGCAGTGTGCATTTTTAGTAAAGAGACGTGGTGTTGATTTTCTTCTTCAGTCCCCTTTCTCTTTTCTATTATTTTATAAGGTACACAAAATATATTATTTGTTTCTAGGAATATTTTAGTGGGATGACAAGCATGGCCAAGTATTGTCTCGTGAAGCACTTTTTAGAAGAGGAGGCATCTGAGATTCTCAAAAGCACTTTTAGTGAAATGTTTTTAAATGCACAATATAATGCTAAGAAATTAACTTCAGTTATTAAAGCGAAAAGTATCTTAGACTAATAACTATTGCCATCATGCTTTCCCATGTTTGAATAGCTGCTATCACCGAGATTTAATGTTTCTAATTTGAGGTTATCTTCATTATGGATACTAAACTAAGCTTTTGAATGATTGCATGACTGATAAAAGAATTAGAAAAAAATGGTTTAATATTAATTTATTCTTCTATAGGGCTTGACAATTTATCAAGTGCCCTTACCTATATTATATTATTTGATCCTTAAGACAAGTACAAGCCCTCCATATCCGTGGGTTCTAGATTTATAAATTCAACCCAGGAAATGAAAATATTTGAAGAAATTTTAAAAAATAGAACAGTAAGAAATCATACAAATGAAAAAATAATACAACTGTTTGCATATCATTTACATTGTATTAGGTATTACAAGTCATCTAGAGATGAGTTAAAGTAAGCAAGAAGACGAGCATAGGCTATATGGAAATTCTACACCATTTTATATAAGGGACTTGAACATCTGTAGATTTAGGTATCTGTGGGGTTCCTGGAACCAATCTCCTGTGGATACCGGGGGATAATTGTAGGCAAGTAAGGCATCGTGAATTGTATCCCACGCTCCACCTTGGCTTCAGATTTTTTTCTGGCCATTAAAAAAAATTAATAAACTTGGGAGAAAAGATCAGAGCTTAAGTAACTTGCCCAGGGTCGTGTAGCTGGAAGTAACACCCAGACACTGTAGCTTTTATTCCTGTATTCTTTACTGCCTTCCAGGAAACCTGTTTTTTCTGTGTAGTTGGCCTTTATTTAAGTTTTATGAGTGGACAGGTTCTGTGAATATTCTAGAAGACATGCTAAGTATGTTTATATTTTCTCTCAGAAAGATAGCAGAGTCTGCTATCTTCCAACCTTTCATATTCTTAGTTCCTTATTAGCAGATGGTAGAACTGAATGGAATCCATAAACTTGAAGAGTTGTGGCCACAGAATAGGTTCTGACTCCAGAGATAGGAGTGTGATGTGCACGATGTCTTAGAAACAAAAGGCATACCTTAGTGTCACTAGACACGCACATTGTGAGATGATGCATTTTTGTTATAATTTAGAATGCAGAGTTTGAAACAGGACGTGTCCCTGATGCCCACCTGCCTACACATATAGCTGCATTTCTTATTTGCTCTTGAAATTCCCATGTTTAAGAATTTTCACCATTGATGCTAAAACTGGGCTTTTTGTCCCAGTTTGTCTGGGATTTGATGGTATAAGGAAGAATTGCCTGAATTTGAGAACCCGAGTAAAAAGCACTAAAATTCGGAGGTCCCGTGGTTGAAGATTCTTATAACAATTTATTTCTGCTTCACTGCTAATTTCATTATAAGCAAGCCCTATCTCATTTTTTGATTCCTTACTAACCATCACTACTTCCTGGTCTTTCAAAATGGTATTTTAGGCCTGAAAATTAATCCTAAGAAAATAATTCAAATATTAGAAAAGTTGTGGGCACGAAAGTGTTGATTCCACTATTACGATAGTGAAAATTGTTGGGGAAAAAAACACAAATGCCCAACATTTTGGAAATTATTAAATAAATTAGGTCCATCCCAAAGTTGGAATTATATACCCATTAAAAATTATGCTTTATGTCCTTACACAGAAAGGTAGATGGATAAAAAAAAGAAAAATTATGTTTTATAGAGACTTTTAATTACATGAGCCGTGTTGTTAATTAATACTGTTATTGATAAAATGTCAACACTGTAAGCAAACACTACAATTAAGAATAACAAACACGTATATGGCTCTTATTACAAGGCACTCATCAAAACATTTAATGTACATGTCAAGTCTCTTTGAGGTAGGTAGTCATAGTACTTAAGTGATAAATCTTTTAATAATGTCATTTTTAGGTGAGGAAACTGAAATCTAGCTAGTAGGTCACATACCTAATAAGTGGAGGAGCAGGAATTTGAACACCTGAACTCAGCCACGACTGCTGTTTTGCCCAAATAAGGTCCACAAATCATGACACAAAATATGTTTGTGTGTATGAAAAATTTGGAAGGGTCTGTGACCCAATTCCCAGCACTGGTGACCTGAGTGGTGGGCATTTGGGTGACTTATTCCTGTTCTAGTCTTTTCTGTATCTTATAAAGATCATCAGGCACTTTAGTTATTACATCATAAGGCAATTTTATGTAAATAAACAGGAACCATCTTTACACTTCCTGGAATTTCCTCATTGCCTAGTGAAAACCCACCCCTACGCTGTCATTCCACATCTTTCAGTTTCTGTGCAGTCCGACCACAGAGAATGGGCTTTCTTCACCATGGATTTGGCCTACCTTCAGTTAAAGAGTGCATCTGGACACATGCCAGATTTGCCTGGGTGTTTTTCTGCTTTCCAATCATAAGCCAAAAAAAAAAAAAGAGGCACACAGGAATGTATGATTCGAATTCTGGGTCTCTCAGTTTCTATCATAATTTTTTAGTTGTTTGGCTAAATGCTTTGGCATTTTAGGCATGGAATAAATACTAGTAAAGACTTTATGGAGTAAATAACAGGAAGCATTTTTAAATGGTGCACTGTGTCCGCTGAGCTGTGGACAGATGGGTTGTTTATGGGCTGTTTCATGTACAGCTTCTTGTTTTGTTTTGTTTTAGTCTTTAGCTGGTGAGAAGCAGAACCAGGCTCTTTTGTTCTTTTTCTACCTCTCTGATAAATCTTCTTTTATATTTAATATTCTATAAGGTATAATTTGCAATGATAAAGTAGCATCCATGCTCAGGCCAAAAGCTCAAGGAGTGTGTTAAAAGACATCTGAAGAATCTCTTTCTTCTAGAAATATGTCTGAAAATATTTGTTACTTAAAAATGATTAGTCGGGCACAGCGGCTCACGTCTTTAATCCCAGCACTTTGGGAGGCCGAGGCAGGCAGGTCACAAGGTCAAGAGATCGAGACTATCCTGGCCAGTGTGCTGAAACCCCGTCTCTACTAAAAATACAAAAATTAGGTGGGCATGGAAGTGCACACCTGTAGTCCCAGCTACTCAGGAGGCTGAGGCAGGAGAATCGACTGAACCTAGGAGGTGGAGGTTGCAGTGAGCTGAGATCGCACCACTGCATTCCAGCCTAGTGACAGAGCAAGACTCTGTCCAAAAAAAAAAGAAGATTGAGGATTTGCTTTAGCATAATTGGAGGAGTGTGAGGATGTAGATTGAAGACAACTGGTCATGAAACTGAGTGATGGGTACATAGGAGTTCATTAGACTTATTCTTTCTACTTTTGTTTATGTTGAACAGTTATCATTAAAAAAATAAAGCAGTCACTTTACTATCTCAGAAATTCTATTGCATCATGAGTTGCAGCAAATTTAGTTTGATAGGGTAATTTTAAGGAAAGTAACATAGAACGTTAGTCTGTAAAAACCAAAACAAACAATTGAGCTGTGGAAAACTTCAACAGACCATCACATAATGTGCATACAGGACCTATACCATGCCAAAGAATAACTGTTTCAACTTCACTAACTTTACAATAATATTATTTATTTATTAATTTATTTATGAGATGGAGTCTCACACTGGTTCCCGGGCTGGAGTGCCATGGTACCATCTCTGCTTACTGCAACCTTCGCTTCCTGGGTTCAAGTAATTCTCTTGTCTCAGCCTCCTGAGTAGCTGGGATTACAGGTGCACACCACCACACCCAACTAATTTTTTTTATTTTTAGTTGAGACACGGTTTCACTATGTTGGCCAGATTGGTCTCGAACTTCTGACCTCGTGATTTGCCCGCCTCAGCCTCCCAAAGTACTGGGATTACAAGTGTGAGCCACTGAGCCTGACCCACAATAATATTATTAATCAGTTTTGATATGTGTAATTATGGCTTTTGAGCTTTAAGCCCTTCATAAACACTTCACTTCTTTTTTTTTTTTTTTTTTTTTTTGAGACGGAGTTTCGCTCTTGTTACCCAGGCTGGAGTGCAATGGCGCGATCTCGGCTCACCGCAACCTCCGCCTCCTGGGTTCAGGCAATTCTCCTGCCTCAGCCTCCTGAGTAGCTGGGATTACAGGCATGCGCCACCATGCCCAGCTAATTTTTTTTTGTATTAGTATAGACGGGGTTTCACCATGTTGACCAGGATGGTCTCGATCTCTTGACCTCGTGATCCACCCGCCTCGGCCTCCCAAAGTACTGGGATTATAGGCGTGAGCCACCGTGCCCGGCCAACACTTCACTTCTTACCCCTATACTTTTATAGTATAAAAGTATCTGAAATGTTCACTTTGACTGCAGACTCCCAGCCTTCCAGGCCATCCTGCATGCTCCCTTGATGCTAACTACGAGCACTTTTCTTTCATCGTTATCCTCATGTAGAACTTGGCAGTGACCTGCAGTGGCCTGTGAATAAAAATCCAGATGTTTTAGTTTGCCTCAAACCTAACCCTACTGATTGATTTCTTCTCCTGTGAACCACTTCCTGGGAATGGAACCACAAAAACCCAAAATATTGAACTATTTAAAAAATCTTGATACTTATTTCCAAAGTTTTCCAAAACCATTGTACCAATTTGCACTCCATCAAGTATGTAACTCTGCCCATTTTGGTGTACACAAATAAACAGCAGGCATTATTATATCAGAATCTCTCCTGATACAAGCCAAAAAAATGGTATCTCTTTTTTCTTTTTCTTTTTTTTTCTTTCTTCTTCTTCTTCTTTTTTTTTTTTGAGGCAGAGTCTCACTTTTTCACCAGGTGCCAGGCTGGAGTGTAGTGGCACAATCTTGGCTCACTTCAACCTCTGCCTCCCAGGTTCAAGCAATTCTCCTGCCTCAGCCTCCCGAGTAGCTGGGACTACAGGCGCGCGCCACCACGCCCAGCTAATTTTTGTATATTTAGTAGAGACGGGGTTTCACCGTGTTGGCCAGGATGGTCTTGATCTCTTGACCTTGTAATCCGCCCGCCTTGGCTTCCCAAAGTGCTGGGATTACAGAGGTGAGCCACTGCGCCCGGACTTTTCTCAAGTTATCTGTGAGAATGGACTTTTTTCCCCTACTTTGATCGGCATTTCTTCTTTCCTATTTAAAATGTATTTGCTCATATCTTCCCCTATTATTATCATCATATTCTTTAGTAATTCTTTTGTAGCAGGATAGAGGCTCACTCTGTTTTCTCACATGTAAGCTTTCTGAGGGGGCCTTGTATTTTACCTTGTAAAACCCCTTGTGTTTTACATCCTTAGTGCCTGGTCTAGAACTTAGTGCAGTGTGGATACTTAAAATAAGTGTTTGGACACCGTTCCTTTTTTTTTCTTTTTCTTTTTTTTGAAACCGAGTCTCACTCTGCCACCCAGGCTGGAGTACAGTGGCGTGATCTCGGCCTGCTGCAATCTCTGCCTCCTGGGTTCAAGCAATTCTTGTGCCTCAGCCTCCCGAGTAGCTGGGACTAGAAGCATGCACCACCACGCCCAGCTAATTTTTGTATTTTTAGTAGAGACGGGGTTTCATCATATTGGCCAGGCTGGCCTCAAACTCCTGACCTCGTGATGTGCCCGCCTCAAAGTGCTGGGATTGCAGGTGTGAGCCGCTGTGACAGCCTGGACACCTTTGAAAAATGAAAATGAATAGAATGGTGTCCATTTTGAGTGGGAATTTCTATAACACTGGTTGCTAGGAAATCTGTTTTGTTTTGTTTTTCCTACAGAATAAATCATGACTACTCTAGTGGTGACCCCTGTAGAGGTCTGAGAGGTCAGTGGCTGCAACACAGGAATAATTGTTCTTCTGACTTGTAAGCTTTGTTCCCCATATCAGGAGCATTGGTTAGGAAAAAGAAGTGTATTGTGCTGAAATATAAAAGTTGCTCATATTACAGGGCACCTACCAGTAATTTCTCTTGCATTCATGCTGTCGTCTAAATTGAAGACATAGTATTGTTAAGAAGTTTTGAAAAGGCATTTCTTAGCTTGTTCCTCTAGATTACTTAGTGTCATTTTTTCCCCCTTTGGTACTAAAAATCAGGAGTTAAATCACAAGTCTTTTTGTTGTATGCTACCAGGCCGTCTTTGATGGCATCTTTGCTTTTCTTGTTTTCTTTCTATAAAGGAAGATTTTTAGACCTATCAAATCACTTTTTTTAAAGAGACATTTTTTTCCTAACCCTCAGCTGTTCCTCATCAAGTGTCTTTCATTTTGGGTTTCCAGCTATTGGATCATTCAACCTCAAGACTGATCTTTCTGTGGCATGCTTGGACTGGTGGCCTGCGGAAGCCTGTCTTTTGCATTGTTCTGGGAACAAGTCCCTTAAATGAAGGTCTTAATGAAATACTGAAGGTCTTAATGAAATGCTCTCAACTCTCACTAGTTCCCCATCAGTTTCAGTGTTAAGCAGGATATTGCCTTCTTTTCCTACATGTCTAACTAGAATTCTTCTAAAAGAATACAGTAAGAGCAAAATAAGAATTATCCATCTCAAGTGCCTGGGATTTCGGTGTCATGGTTTTCAAACCTTTTTCCTGTTTCCATAATCTGTGGTGTGCCTAGAGAGGCCAGCCCTAGAAAGGAATACATAATTACCTTCTAGCTTGGTCCATCTCCTTGATTCCCATGAAGAAATTTCAAGCCGATGATGCCTTCTCTTACAGATAGATCCTCTTTTCATTCTGATGTCATTTTGGGACAGATGGTGAATAAAAGCGGCCAGCCCAGGCCAGGTGGCAGAATATCTGTGTCTGCATTTTGATGACACCTGTCACTAGAGAATCTAGGCACACAGGCTGAGGCAGCATCCAGAGATGAGGCAGAGGAAGTGGGAAGCCTAGAAACCCCACCAGCTGAGGAGTTGTATTGTGGTCTCAACAGCTTATAGAGTTTTGATATAATTTTGCGGGTAGACCCAAACCTTAAAGCAACCTGCATTTTACCAAGAATTGCTCATCATTTCAACCTCTCACTTGCTATTCTCACCATCAGGTGCAGAATCCTGTTGCAATAAAATTATAAATGAAATAAAAGCGCAGTCAACACTGTGCCATCTCTCTGATTCACCAGCGTTGTTAGCTCAGGGTCTAGAGTGTCAGGTATGTTTTTGTTACTTTATGGAGCCTAAGCTTGCTGCTACATGGGAGGGAGCTCTACTTCTTTACCTCCTGCCAAAACACAAAATGCATTTTATGGCAATACCGATTTGGAACCTTGTAGAGATTTTTTGTTTTGTTTTGTTTTAATTGCCAATGGCAGAAGGACACTGTTTTATACAACTCATGGACTCAGGCACAGGGTCATGGTGAAATGATTGCATATAGCCCTGCTGGCCTTCCATCCGGTACGCCTTCCATGATTTGTGGGTATCGTCTTCTTTTGCTTTGTTTTGTCAGCCAAATAGGAGATTTGGGCATGAAATCCTACAGCTTTAGAAATTCCAGAATACTTATTTAATCACTGAAAGTCAGTACAATTCTACCTAATACTGAGAAGTCTGACGTAAAGGGGTTTCAGCCCTTTGCCTTGTTATCTGGAGATTGTCTTTCTCTGGATAATTATCTTAGCTTTATTTATTTGTTCATTCAGTCATGCACTCAGTAAATCATGATGAAGTACCTTGTATGCAATAGGCACTAATAGGCTATTTCATAGCAATTTCAGTGCCCAATGGAGAAATATAGACTAATATTTGTGTTTTATGCCAATTACGAACATTTTTAATTACTGGACTTGAGCTTAACTCTCTGCTTCTTCATTAGGCCTGCTTTTGATGAGGAACGGAATTCACTTACACATTTCATTGAGAAAAGGTCTTCCCATGTACATTTCTATGAGTGGGAACAAAAGCTGGAATTGATGATCTGCAAGGTCATACGTTATATGTAAAAACTTCAGAGCTTTGCAGATTTTTTAAACCTTGCATTATGCTGGGATTATTGCATTGTTCTAGGACTATTGCATTGAAAAAAGACTAGAAGTCTAGTAATCAAAACAATAACATTGTTTATATCTAGGTAATAGGATACATTTTTATTTTTAGTTTGCCTATTTATTTTTCCTCATTTCTTGCAGTTAATAATACAATAAAGAAGTCATCATTACTTAAGCAATATAGTTCAGGGGAGAAACACCTCAGTTAAAGAAATGTGGTCATTTTGGAATGGCGAATTGCTGTATTTGTTATTCATGAATCTGGGAACTTCATTGCTATAGCGTGATGTTGGGGGAATGAAACAATCGTTCACAGATATTTATGGATGGTGCTACACAAAGACAAATAACATGTTTGAGTCATTGTCAGTGGGAAAATTCATTGTATTTCCAGGGTGTCTGTATTAGCAGCAGTAGCCAAATAGCTATATTAATGTTCTGGTGTGTGATTTGAGTTAATTACTGCCATAGTTTTGTTAGACTTCGACATGATTTCTTTTCTAGCACATAAAACTTGAGAAAATTCAAGATTGGTATTAATTATGTTGCTGCAAATGAATTTCTAATACAGACAGCTAAAATCAACAACTGGAAAGCCATAGTGTCAACAGGAGAGTGAAGATCTCCTGGCATAGACACAGCATAGGCAACCTCATTTTCATTTTTACTTTTCTTCACATAAGCATTAGTTTACTTGCCTAGACAGGCGTTTAAGAATAGAAGGTTTCCTGAAGACTTTCTGGAGGAGAGGCTGATGGAGTTGCCTCCAAGTGCGTAAGAAATTAGCTTAAGGGAACATATAGTAGTGCCACAATATAGGTGAATTTGGTATTATTCAGTTTGGGCAGTGGAGGTTCTACAAATCACAGATTCTACCATTTTTAGAGATAACATGGAGCCTTTGATGTGTAATTTGGGAATCAGGAGCTAGTCAGTTATCCAGTAACCTGTTGCCCACATTCATCCATCAACTTGGATCTCTTGGTATTTTCTCAATGTCATTAAATCATTCACTTAATAAATGTTTAATGAACGTTTTACTATGTCCCCAGGGAACAACCATGAATGTGACAGATGCAATCTATGCTTTAAGGATGTCTGGTTGAATTATTTTTGTAGAAACATTAACACATTTAGGGATTGTTTCTAATTTTCTTATAAATATAAAGACTGTATCACAGTAACTGATCTTTATAGTCACCATCTAAAATGAAGTTACTAAGTTTTATTTTCATGGTAACCTTACTAATCTGTTTATGTGTACTTCCCAGATAAAACTATATTATCTATAGCAAAACTGAAAAGAAGGTTATGGGCAGATTTTCTAAATCTATAGTTTTGCCATCATGGAAACAGAGGCAGAACCTAGAGAAGGTCAGGGAGGGCGTCACCAATTCATGGTGAGTGATTTTTCTTTATGTTACTGGACTCTAACATCACAGTTGGGTAGCACATTAGTGGAACATCTCAGCAGACACCATACACTAAGCAGGGCATTGCTGAAAGTCATAATTCAGGAAAGTGGGATCAGAGTCGGGGATCTCTGTCAGATATCCAACAGCTAAATGTTGTCTGTTCTGATGCATTAATAGATAATTGTTTTAGAGTCCTAGTCCTGATTTTTTTGGTCCCCTGCAAACTTTTAAAGACCTTTTTTTTTCTTTTTTTGAGGCAGGATCTCACTCTGTTGGCCAGGCTGGTGTCCAGTGGTGCAATCACGGTTCACCGCAGCCTTGACCTCCCCTAGACTCTAGCAGTCCTCCCACCCCAGCCTCCCCAGTAGCTGAGACTATAGGTGTGTGCCCCCACGCCTTGCTAACTTTTGTGTTTTTTGTAGAGAGGGGGTTTCACCAAGGCCTCTTGGTATATTTGATGAAACTGTATACTTCTCTAGGAACAGAAACAGACACTGGTATGTTTCATCTGGCCTGGCTTCCTCTGACGGAAGTCACATACCTAAGAGTATTTTAATTGTATCTGTTTCTGTAGCACTAGCTTTGGTTATATAACATATCCAGTCTCCTTTCTAAGGAATCATATGGTTTCCATAGGAAGAATATAATGATTGGTATTAATACAGGAACCTTACTGAAGAGGAAAATGATAACTGCCTTTTCTGGATTACCTTCACTGGCAATATCAGCGTCAGGCTACTCTCAGCATTAAGAACTTGATTTCCTATTTTGAACCCGGATCTCTCTCACCTGTAAGTTAGAGGTGTTCCAGTTAAAGAGAATTGTGAAGCAATTATAGAAATAGAAATGACAGTCATATGGTTGGTTATATCTCACTTTTTATAGTTGGCATGCCTGCTAAGAATTATGTTTCCATCCAAATCTTGTCAATAGAATCAGATTCATAGTTACATCATGGGAGCCAACTGTTCCAGTGATCTATATGGTAAATCACTCATACCATGAAGCATACTTCTGTAATATGATTAGTCACCTCCTAATTTGAGATTTGGGTGTCCCCAAGTTTTCATTAAAAGGAAGCTTCTGGGCTGTTAAAGACACATTGATATGACTACAGCATAATAAATGCACATGAAATAGTGCTATAACAGATAATACAAAGAAGGTAGCTTTTTATAACTCAAATAAATGTTTCTAAGTCCCAGGCAATAACCTGCTAACTTGAAGACTTGTTTATTTCAGCTATAAATACCAGTGTATAGAATGGATTAAGACCTCTTCTGGAGATTTGGTTTCCATGTCAATTGAGTTTTGAATAATATATGGTACATATTATAGTGAAAGTTTCTTAATTGATCTTATAACAGAGAAAATGTACCAAATACATATTTTGGAGTCTGAATGCTGATATTCTTTTCTCAAACTGGAAAACTAACCAGAGTCATGGTCAAAGATAAAACAGTAAAAACTCATATTTTTTTATTCATCCATTCATTCATTACGTATTTATTGAGCACCTACTTGTGCTAGCCATTGTACTAACTACTTCCTAAATTCCCATTCTTCTTTTATGGAGAGGAAAGCTTTTAATCAATGCCTTATAGAACGTTTAGTATCTGCTGATGATAAATCCATGGAAATCTCTGCCCTCTCACTCAGACTCTCTAATGAAATGTATGCCAGTTTGTCCTTTATTACCTCTTGGTTACAAATTTATCTTTTCTTGCCTAGCTTTGCGATCCTGGTCCAGAACCCTGGAAACATTCCTCCTTTTATAGCTGGCACAGCAGTGGGCGGTGTCTATAGGAAATGCCGGGGACGCTGCAGAGGGAAAGTCGGAGGTGGGGTTTCCCCTCCTGCTCTCTGTGCTGCTTAAGGGCTCTATAGGCAGCTGATCAGCAAGCGGGAGGCCCAGCCAGTGCCACTCATCTCAGCAGCTCTTTAAACACCTGCGGCCCACACCCTCCAGCAGGTGTCTTTCTGGGCTGCTCCTTCTGACCTATGCTTTCTGATAAATTTTTCCACACCCAAGGAGCCACTCTTCTGGGTATGCTCTGGTCAGCTCTCTCTCCAGAGTTTCTTCATCACCTAGTGAGCCATTCCTATAAGCCATCACCAGCACACCCTCTGGCAGTAGTTTTTGCCACAAGTTCCATGTTCCTGTGACATTCGTGTCCTCTCAAGGTCTAAGTGTCAGCCTTGTCGGTAGGGTCCTCTTCTGAGTTCTTAGTTTCTTTCTTGTTCACTGTCTCTCTCTCTCTATTATAGAAATGATAGCTTTTTTTTCTTTCTTTTTTACAGTAGCTTTTCCTTTACTCCTTAGAGACCTCCCTCCCCCTTTTTGACAGGTAACTACCTTTTACTTGTTAGCAATTCTTTGTATATTAAATGTTCCCTGCTCAAATTACTGACATGTTTTCTGTTCCCTGACAGGACCCTAATTGAAAGAAATGGGCTAAGGGAGAAGCCACCTAAAAACGAATTGCCACCAAACTACCAACTTGTGACCAACAGCTATTTTGTTCAGCATGCTCAATAACTGATTTGATTTCAGTCTGATTACATCAGACATTCCGTAATCAGGTGCTGAATATTTTCTTCAGCATGACTGTATTGAGTATAAAATAAGTAAGCATCCTCTTATGCTTCTGTAATATGAAGGCATTTATCCACTCAGCAGAGATTTATTCAGTAACGTTTGCAGGCTTGGCATTGGAGTAGATGCTTTAAAAAAAAAAAAAAAAAAAAGGAATGATACTCATGCTCTACCTTGCAAGTTTGTCAGAGAGATGGGACCTGTGTGTGTGAAAAGTTAAGCAGCAATGCAATAGAGTTTGCAGGAAGCATACGGTCCCATTAGCATTTGTATTGCTTCATATTTCTAGGCTAAGTAATGTTGCAGAACACCAGTATTCTGTTCTGTGCAATCCGTTCACATTTCTAAGAGCATGTGTGTTCATTTGTCTTTTCAATTGTTTTCCATTTTCTCTGCATACACAATACTTGCTGGTAGAAATTGCGAGGGCTGTAAGTTGGTAGCTTCTCTGTAATCAGTGAAAATAAATAGTTTCTGATACTAGATCTTTGAAATGGTGTCTGAATATGCATGCTTTGGGGCTTTAGGAGGCATCTCTTTTGCTGTATGAATTACTGGAAGCGAGCTGTGTGGGATGAAGCAGAAGAGCTTGTGGAATGTCATTGGTTTGGAGATTGTAGGGCTCTGTGGGAAGTGATTCTAGCTTTGGAACCTTTACACAGCCAAGATTCTTGGCCAGATGCAGGGATTGTGGTTTCTCTTCCTACATGTACACTATATGGAATAATATTTCAGATGTTATTATTCCAGAATTGTTCTAGTGAGTTCCTAGAGTGGAACTGTGTCCCCTTCTCTGTGCGGTTCTTGTAGAGAAGTTAAGGCAAATCGAGAGGCAGTGCCTGTGGAGCTCGGAAGCTGCTGCTGAGGGTGGTACTCTGGAATCTGCCAGGCCAGCCTTTCCCAGAACATCCTATGAGGAGCACTGGAGATGCTCAACTTCCCTCAAGTCCTGGAAAGTGCTGTCTAGTCTAGCATAGCTTCCTCTTAGAGACAGTGAAACCCCGTCTCTACTAAAAAAAATACAAAAAATTAGCTGGGCATGGTGGTGCGTGCCTGTAATCCCAGCTACTCAGGAGGCTGAGGCAGGAGAACTGCTTGAACCCAGGAGGCGGAGGTTGCGGTGAGCCAAGATCGCGCCATTGCACTCCAGCCTGGGTAACAAGAGCGAAACTCCGTCTCAAAAAAAAAAAAAAAATAAAAATAAAGGCTCTCTGATAAGTACTGAAGTAAAAGGAACCTACCATTTTCTTTTCTTTTCTTTTTAGAGACAAGGTCTTTCTTTGTCACCCAGGCTGGAGTGCGGTATCACCATCATAGCTCACTACAGCCTGGAACCTCCCAGGCTCAAGGAATTCTTCCATCTTAGCCTCCAAGTAGCTGAGACTACAGGCATGGGTCACCATGCTTGACTCATTTTCTAATTTTTAGTAGAGACAGGGTCTCACTATATTGTCCAGGCTGATCTTAAACTCCTGGCCTCAGTGATCCTCTGGCCTTGGCCTCCCAAAGTGCTGGAATTGCAGGCATGAGCCACCACGCCTGGCCCATTTTCTAACACACTATTCCTGAAATATCATTCTCACTCAGGATCCCTTTTTCTTTTAAATGTCAGTTATCCCACAGAAACATGGTTTTCCCTACGCAAATTGAGGATGTTGTTTATTCATGTCTGTCTTCAGAGCCCTCATCTACGTGTGTGTCTGTGTGAATGAGTAGGAATTAAAAAAAAATGTGTTTTGGTGTTTCCTGCCATTCTTAAGGATTTGAAGGATTAGATAAATGATCATGAGGCCTAAAAGGAAACCGTGCATATGAGGTATAGGAATTATGATGAGTAGGCAGTGGCTTGGGTTATACCAGAAACACCACGGCCCCAGGCTTAAGCCCAGTCACTACCACTTTCTTTTGTTTTTCTTTTTTCTTTTTTCTTTTTTTTAAGATGGAGTTTCACTCTGTTGCCCAGGCTAGAGTGCAGTAGTAATGATCTTGGCTCACTGACTGCAACCTCTGCCTCCTGAGTTCAAGTGATTCTCCTGCCTCAGCCTCCCGAGTACCTGGGATCACAGGTGCACACCACCACGCCCAGCTAATTTTTGTATTTTTAAGTAGAGACAGTGTTCTACTATGTTGGCTAGGCTGGTCTCGAACTCCTGACCTCAAGCAATCCACTGCCCTCAGCGTCCCAAAGTGCTGGGATTACAGGCGTTAGCCACCCCACCCTGCCAGTCACTATCACTTTCTAGCTATGCATTTAGGCAAACATTTGTTTTCTTAAAGCCTTAATTGGCAGAGCTGTTATATGAGAATGATTATTTGCTCTGACTCTTAGAGTTGCTGTAGGTAAAGAGAAATAATGAATGAAAAGCATCAGTATAGTGAATGGTTCCTTAGAAGCTCCTAGTAGATACTAACTGTTATTATGATTTGAGGAACAGATTGCTTCTAGCATTGAAGGTAGACCTTTGCGAGTCCTACCTGGGCATTAGAGGCAGTGACTGCAGTCATTTGTGCTGCGGTTTCAGAAGTTCTGTTGGTGAAATGAAAGAGATCACTACTGATATTAGGGTAACACCTGGAGATATGACCATGTCCCTAAGATGTGTATGTGCGTTCATGTCTGTGAGTAGTGGTCCTGATGGAATGGGAAAGAAAAACAGCAACTCATACCTGAGGTGACTTCTTCAATTGGGTGTCAGATGTCCATGCTTGACTCTTCTTCTGTGACTGTTTCTTTGGAGTCACTTTGGGGTATATGTCTTTAGGTCTCTTTCACCTTTCAGAGCAGACCATGTCACCTCAGGTCCTATTAATTACAGAGAATCAGATACATCACAGTTCTTGGGGGAAAAAATAATGATTTGTGTCTGAGAGTTGATTTAACCTTGGACCTATTTGGGAAACCAGCTTCTTATGTTTAGTGCAACATCTTCTTGTGCTCCTTACCCAGATCAGGATGAGGCCAGGCTCCCAGAAGTTCCCTGAGAAATTCCATATTGGCATCTCCTGACCTCATCCAGCTCCTCATGGGAGGAAAAGCAGATTAAAGATTAACTGTGTGGAAATATGGCCTGTCCCTATTACCCGCCACAGAGGAGTCCAGCTCTGGTTTGACAGCATCTGACACTGTGTCAGAAACACAGCAGCCAGCTGAAAACCGGTCAACACGACCCTAGTTCCTGCCACTCACCCTGGGTTGCTCTTTGCTGAAATGTTTGCTGTGATACAGACATATATAAATATTTATTTATCATTTAATCATTTATATAGCTGATACAAACATGCCAAATTTGATATATGTACAGATCCAAATCATAAAATACACATACCAAATTTGATATTTATACAGATATGCAAAATTATATATAAATATATCAAAATTGACATATGCAGCATATCAACGTTTGAATACAATGTGTTTTCAAAATGCAGATCACTTTTTCTGATTCTAAAAATAATCACACTCGTACAAATGTCAAGCAACACGAGGGTCTGTTAAGGAAAAGGGGATCCTACTCTTACCACTAAGGTTTGCCTTCCTGCTGTCAGAAGTTTTAAAAACACTTAAAAATATGTTACCTAAACACAATGAAACTACTATAAAGTGGTTTTGATCCTAGTAATATGTAATAATCGTGTCTTGATGTTAGTAGTTAGAGATTTTCCTTATTCTTTTTAACTACTTCACAGTGTGGCAATAAATGGTGATGCCATAATTTAACTAGGTAGCTATTCATGGACTTATTAGAGTAGCTTCAGATTTTCATCCTCTGATGAACAACACTGACGTTATATTCTTATGGTTATGCCCATATCCACTTATCCACATTATTATTTTTAAGTCTTAGAAGTGGATTTCCGACCGGGCGCAGTGCCTTACGCCCATAATCTCAGCACTTTGGGAGGCAGAGGTGAGCAGATTACCTTAGGTCAGGAGTTCGAGACAAGCCTGGCCAACATGGTAAAAACCCCATCTCTACTAAAAATACAAAAATTAGCTGGACGTGGTGGTGTGTGCCTGTAATCCCAGCTACCTGGGAGGCTGAGGCAGGAGAATCACTTGAACTTGGGAGGAGGAGGTTGCGGTGAGCGGAGATCCCACCACTGCACTCCAGCCTGGACGACAGAGTGAGACTTTGTTTCAAAAAAAGAAAAAAGAAGATTTCCTAGGTCAACAGGTATACTCAGTTTTAATTTTGAAAGGCTGTGGTTCATTTAACCCCCTTAACCAAGTACACCAATAATCATCTGACCATATGTTCATTAACGCAGTTCATTTTTTGTATGTTTGGGAGTCATTATTTTAACTCACAAGTTTCTTGTACTGTTGTGACATCTCATTCTCCCTCTTTCCTACATGTAGTAGCCACAGCACTGCATATACTTCAGTAGTTTGAGTTCTGTAACAGAATCAGTAAGAGGAGGAATGAGGAATGTTAACCTCTAAACATACTAAGATAATTTTTTAAATGTGTTCATTTATTTATTTGAGACAGGATCTTGCTCTGTCTCTGAGGCTGGAGTCCATTGGTGCAATCATAAGTCATTGCAGCCTCAAACTCCTGAGCTGAGGCAATCCTCCCATCTCAGCTTCCTGAGCAGCTAGAACCACAGGTACATGCCACCTTGCTCTACGAATTTGTAATTTTTTTGTAGAGACAGGGTCTCACTATGTTGCCCAGGCTGATCTTGAACTCTTGGCCTCAAGCAGTCCTCCCATCTCAGCCTCACAATGCGCTGGGATTATAGGCATGAGCCACCACGCCCAGCCATAAAAATATTAATAACTGTTTTTTAAAGCCTCAAAAAATATGATAATTTACATTCTTGGACTAGTATTTATTGACATAGTTTTGCTAAACTGGGATTCAACTGAATGTTTCAATTGTACAGAGGCACAGTTAAAGCTTATAGATTTTCAGGGCATCAGAGAAATAGAGATTTTCAGGGCATCATCACATTTTTCTCATCTCTTACCTTCCTACCTCTTGATCCATACCCGACTGACCTGACTACCAACCAGACAGAATTTTAATCTCCCTCAGGTTTCATGGAAGGTGGTGTACAGAGCATCTAAAATTCATAGATAACCTTCCTATTGGTTTATCTGCTCAACATTAATGCAGATGACTAGAAATCACACATGAAAAAATCCCTTTCCCTTGGGTGATTTAAAGAATCTTGGGTGCAGACTCTCAACTAAAATTTTGTTTGGTAGCATGTACCAGGAGGTTTTCAAGGGGCTGGAAATATAAGCAGGTAGGTGACTGCTCTATGAAAAGTGATTGATAATGGAGGAAAGACAAACTCATGTTTGCTCTTTACTCACAGCCAAACCCAAACCCAAACCCAAAGAGAATTAATATGTCACTTATATATCTGCTTGAAGTCATCAGTTTCTTTTTATTATCTCAGAATTTCAACTTAGATTCTAGAGTGTAACTGCACCAGGCACCATATTGATACAAAGCACTTTTTTTTTTTTTTTTTTTGAGACAGGGTCTCACCCTGTCACCCAGGCTGGAGTACAGTGGCACTAACGTTTGTATTTCTTGCAGAGACAGAGGTTTGCCATTTTGCCCAGGCAGGTCTTGAACTCCTGGGCTCAAGGGATCCACCTGCCTTGGCCTCCCAAAATGCTAGGATTACAGGTGTCAGCCATCACTCCTGGCCCCAAGGCACATTCTCATAGTGGAAAAGAATACAATTGCAGAGGGTTATTCAAAAAATAAGTTTACTATGATGTTTTTAATTTGCCAGTCAAAGTTTCAGTGTATTGAAAGCAACTTTTTCCATTACAATAATAACCAGTATTTTGGGGTATTTGATACATGGATTATTGTAGCAACTCTCATGACAGCTGGAAGAGGTTACTGTCAGTGTTGTCTTGATTTCAGAGTTGGGGGAATTGAGTCTCAAGAAGGTTCAGTTACTTGCTCAGAGTCAGCCAGCTAGCCTGAGACTGTCTGCCCAACTCTTAAACTCCTTGCACTTGCCTATGAGGTTCTGCTGACTCCCGTTGTCATAGGACAGAGTGAGAATCCATCAGCAGGTAGGCCTTTTGGTACACTTTGGAAAAAGTTAAAATTCAGCATGATTGCTGTGCTGCCTCTTTTCCTGAAATGTTGCACCCCACTCTGATGTGCTTTATTGGCTAAAAATCTCCTTTCCATAAACTGCATCAAGTTGGTGATGCTTTATGCAACAGAAAGAGAAATAATTTACCATGAACACAGCAAATCATTGGATAAATCAATTGTGATAATTTCACATAATGGTATTCTCTACAGCAATAAAAATGACTGCTACTCCTTGGACAAACATGGGTGAATCTCACAGATACAATGATGAGTGAAAGAAGGTGAGACAAGATTCTGGTGTATGTTTCCATTCATACGTATGGAATATGGGGCCGTCAGCTGCAGGGTCTTATGGAAGCCTTCTAGAGTTCTGGAAATTTTTTGTCTTCATTTGGCTGAGGTTGCATGGGTGTATTCAGATGTGAAAATTCATCTAACTATATACTTAACATTTGTGTAGCTTACTGGTTTATGTTATACCTCAGTGAAAAAATAAGATAACAAGCAAATCACAACACACATTTCATTGAGACCTCAATGTCTAATGGGAAGACCACTTTAAACGAAGGACCTCTGCATTGTAGAGTTCTTTCCTAATGAGACTTCTTGTAAGTCACCCAGCTTACAAGAGGGTCAGTTACCTAACAGTCTTGAGAAGCTAATGCACAGACAATAATTTAAATATAATTTTAAAGGTTCACAGGCACCAATTTATATGTCAACATATCCATGTACTAAAACACACATCCTCCATTCACTAGAGAGCTCTGCAGGGTTCTGTGTCTCTTTACTTTCTATGACACTTGCATGGGAATATTACCCTGAGACTTACGCTTTATTAGAACCTGGTCACCCAATTATTATTCAAAAGGACCATCTTTAGTCATTTACAGAGTCTTAAATTATGTTTAAGGAGTCAATGAAGCATACAATACATTTTAAAAAGGTTTCATCTGAAATTGTAAGAATAAAGTTTGAGAATTTAAAGGGGACTTTTTCCAGTTAGCTCACAAACTGCTTTAATTCTGTGTGTTGCTCTACCAACAGAATTATTACACTGTGCCCTATATAAGTGTTGAACTTTGCATATTTAACATTCTAAATTAACTCACATTTCTCAGAGCATGCTTAGTCTTTTGATTACATTTACAGGGATACCAGGATCTGATTAACACAACACTTGTGAAAAGCTGTTTCTAGATTTTTGAAGATTTTCATGTGATGTTCACAGGTATGGTTCATTTACCATACCATAAAACTTGTACAGTGCCTTCACAATCATTAGAAGCCTCACTGATTGGTAACAACTATCAATCTCTCAGTCATTCCACAAAGATATTTTTAAGGCTTACTGCGGAAGAGGCACTGGATTTCTTATTGCAGTATATCTTCAAACAAAACAAAACTCATAGTCTGGTTGACATAGTATTAATACTGTGTCTACTGATACCACAGTTACATAATTCACAGGGTTTGAGCACCTGATTGGCAGGAAATTTTCATTTTCTTTTGTCTGTGCTTTTTGTTTGTCTAATAGATATATTTGCAGTATAATGCATCCTAGTATAATTGTTGGCCCTTATTAGGTGCTTAGTAAATATTTGTTGAATGCATGAGTTAGTGGGTGAATGAATTAATAGGTGGATGGATGGAGTTTAGCACTGATAATTTTAACAGTAATGTTTGCTGTTCAGTAATTTCATCATTGAATTCTTCCCGTGTGCCTGGCATTGTGTGAAGTATTTTATGTGGATTATCTCATTGGCCTCTCTCAGCCCTAAGAGGGAAGTCTTGTTAATATCTCCATTTTCCAGACTGAGGAATCTGAGGCTTAGGACAGTTAAGTAATTTGTTTGTGTGAAACTGGAATTGGCAAACTTTCTCTATAAAGGGCCAGATTGCAATATTTTTGACTTTGCAGGCCATGAGATCTCTGTTCCAACTGCTCGATTCTGGTTTTGTAGCACAAAAACAGCCACCAATAATATGTAAATGAGTAGACCTGGCTGTGTTCCAATAAAACTTTATTTACAGAAGCAGTCTGTGGGTGGGATTAGCCTTGGTGGTCATAGTTTGCTGGCCCTTGTCACACCTCGTCCGTGATAGAAGTGTAATTAGAACCAAGGCAACCTGATTTGGAAGACCTTGTGTTTAACCAGTTAGGAGAAAATCCTGCACTTGATCTTAGCCAAAAGGCCGAGAAGTGATAGGAGCAAATTCTGATCTAGAAAAAGGAAAAAGCCTAGAAACGTGCTTTAGCAGTCCTCATTAATAATGATGACTATTATTTTTAAAGTTTTATCTTTTTTGCTTTTGCCTTTCCCTCCTAATTCCATACCACTTTTCAGTCACAGATTAAAAGAAAATAAAAACACATCCCATCACAGTATGATAATCCCCTGGTCTGTATACAGTGAAAAATAATGCCTGTGTCACATGCATCTTTTCATTTTTCCCCTGCAGAGCCACCCAGGAGGTGTGTGCCATTGTCTACTGGCCTAGAGTGATTAAAGTCACTTACCTCAGGTCACACAGCTAAGACGTATATCACATTTTTTTGGGCATAAATCCCAGAAGTCTTTGAACTCTGTAGATACCCTCATTAAAGTCTTCTTTTAGCTTCGTCCCCTTGACGTCTTTCTCCTGCTTCACCTCTTTAATAGCTACCTGCTATTCCTCTAGGAAGCAGGCATCTTGTCAGCACCAGCTCTGTGTTGGCACTAAATGGAGCTGGGAATATCAAACAAACTAAATAAAGTGCAAGCCCTGCCCTCAGGGAGCTTCAGTCCATTCAAGGGAGCAGATGTCTACACAGGTAATTACAGTGGAGCACAGGAAGTGCTGGGAGAGAGGATGTGTTACAGGTAGTATCCCTGTGATACCCAGGGGGCGTGAGGATTTCTGACCTGCTTACACTTTGAGGACTCTCCAGCCTGGATTTCTTCAGCTGAGCCAACCAGCTAGGCTGCACCCTGAGCTTCAGGAATTGACACACTGAGACTAGTGCCAGGAAGAAACTAACCAGAGTACTAAGTTAGCAAACATCTGGAATGGGCCAGGGAAGGCTTCCTGTAGGAGCCACATTGAGCTGAGCTCGGATGACTGAGTACCTGCCCTGCAAAGGGCTGAGCGATGAGCAGCCTTGTCAGTGGGAACAGTGGGGGCAAAGGCCTGGCAACAGTGAAATGCTCAGCGTATTTTAAGAAGAGGAGGGAGGCCCAGGGGTCCTGTAGGGAACCATGGAAATCCTGGAAGAATCCAGAGCTCGGCTGGGCCCAGATCTGGGAGAGCTTTTACACTGGCATGGGTTATGATTAGATTTATTTTTAAAAGCTCATTCTGACTCAGTGGTTCTCATCCCTGCCTGCACATCAGAATCATCCAGGGAGCTTTTCAGCATCCAGATGCCCAGGCCATGCCCTCAGGTCAATCAGAATAGTGTTTTGTCCTTGTTGTTGTCTACTTTTGTTTCTAGTTTTTTTTTGTTTTCTTTTGTTTGTTTGTTTATTTAAAGCTGATTAAAGATGATTCCAGTGGGCAGCCAGGGTAAAATACCTACTGGTCTATTAGGCAGAGAAAGGATTGGAGGGTACAGCAGAGAAAGCAGGGAAACCAGTTAGATCAGGCTGCTGGGAGTGTTTTGGGTTCAAGATGGTGTTGATCTAGGATATGGTTAGGCCAGAGGAACTGCAGAGAGGCGGTGGTCAGATTCAAGATGTGTTTAGAAGGTAGAATCTTTCAGACTTTCTGGGAAGCAAGAAAGGGAGTGAGTTGGTCAAGAAAGGGGTGGAATCAAGATAATTCCTAGGTTTGGGGATTTAGCCTGCTGGGTGGAAAAATGTTAAAATTATATTAAAAGATTCAAGGCCAGGTGCAGTGGCTGACGCCTGTAATCGCAGTGCTTTGAGAGGCCAAGGCAGGTGGATCACTTGAGATTAGGTGTTTGAGACCAGCTTGGCCAACATGGTGAAACCCTGTCTCTACTAAAAATACAAAAATTAGCTGGGCATGATGGCGCACGCCTGTAATCCCAGCTACTGGGGAGGCTGAGGCAGGAAAATCGCTTGAACCCAGAGGCAGAGGTTGTAGTGAGCCGAGATCGTACCACTGCACTCCAGCCTGGGTGATAGAGCCAGACTCTCTCCCCAAAGAAAGATTAGAAGATAAAAGATTGGGATGGGGTAGAGGATTATGATTGACTGAATTTATTTCAGGACCCCAAAATGACTGGTCTGTCTGTAACCAGAAGTAGGAGTATGTTTGGAACTTTGTGTATTCCTGGTTCTGTATCAACAGGGCATGCCTGTCTCTTTGGGGAAAAGAATGGCTTATAGTTACAGTTTTTAAGGATCTTGGATGTATCAGGAACTGTGCTAAATACTCATTTAATCCTCTTAACAACACTATGAGGTTTTTTTGGGGGGGTGATCTCAACATTACATATGAGTAAATCGAGGCACAAGTAGATTGTAATTCACTTCCCAATGACTAAACAGCTGCTAAGCAGAAATGCTTGGTTTTGAATCAGGGTATAGCATCCTGATTTCAGAAGCCCTGCACTTAACTACTGCACTAGTCTTATGTACCCAACTTGCAGTTTAAAATGAGCTCATTGTGTTCACCTACAGGAGATCCATCTGGGCGTTTTCTATGGAGTTACTTATTCCCAGGTTACTGTCAACGGCAGTTTTCACAAGATCAGCCTCTTCCTGGCTAAATGTTACCTACACCTCCCTCTTCCCTACTGGGACCCTTTTTTTCCAACTGAACTGCTGGAAGAATTGAAAGATCCTGAGCACAGTTGCTTAAATAAGTAGACTACATGCTCTATGAAGAAATCATATTATTTTCTCAGAGGAGAGAGAGTTGGCCCAGTGAGGCAGTGATTGTAGGGAACAAACTTTCTGGTTTTCCATTTTGTTCTGCTACAAATGGCACGTTCTATCAATCAAGGCCTGCTGGGAAAGATTTTGTCTTTCCTCATTGCAATTTAATTTTATCCTCTGTTGAACTCAGGTGCATTTTAAATATAAAGCTGAACTCTTCAGTTAGCATTAATCTATGTCCTCCTTGCGATGGGGCTGGATTTTGTTTATACTGCCACTTACTAGAAAGGAATTTCCCTAATTTGTGGATTTTAAGATGTTTGTCCACTTAAATAAGCTATCTGCAACCCCCCACCCTGAAAAAACATAGCTTAACTGAGGCCTTTAAATCAGATGCTCTGGCAGCTTTAACAGTAGCCCCCTAATAGCAATTTTCACTGGTTTGTCTGTGAATGAAGTACAATGTTTGGATGAGTTAGCAGGTTTATTTCATAGGGGATGACAAGGAGCTTAAGATTCTCTTAGAGTATCAGGCAGCAAACTCCTTGCATGAGCCCGTGGTTTGGAGTAGAGGATGGCCTGTGAGGTCTTGCTTAGGCGAGTGAACTGATACTTAATCAGTCTTCAGAGACTACATTAGGGGAGTCATCATTCAGTGCTGCAAAGGAAGCACAGAGTAAAAATACCCCCCTTAAAAAAAAGTGTTGGGGTATGTAATTAGTTTGTACTTAACTTGATTGCGGTGGATGTGAAACAATAGCTGCCCATACCGCTACGTTACGCCCTGCACCTTGTTCGGGGGCACCTTTCACTTAGGTTCAGTGCTTCTATTAATTGGTTTTTTATGTTTGTTTAAACATAAAAGCTACTGAAAATTCTATATCCCAGAATTGATTAGCGATGTTTATTTGCTCCCTTTGGGGTTTGCTCATTCTTTTTGCCAAGTTTTCTTGGTTGGAACTTGGATTCTAAACAAATTGCTTCTTTTCAAACTCCAGAAACGGTGATGTGACACAGCAGCTGAGGTCCATGAGGGGCAATAACTCATCTAGAAGGAGGGAACTGCCTTTTGATAGCTGATGGAGCAGTATAAGGAAAATGGTGATGTGTGGGTTCCTTACAGAAGCCAGGGACCCCAAATCCCTCTCTAGGAGCTAGAACTAGACGATCAGCTCTATGAGGACAGAGCCCTGTGATTTGTTCAATGACATATTCTATTCCACTACCCAGTTCTTGGCATATGGTTGTCTACTGCTTGCAACAAATTACTACAAACTCAGCAACTTAAGACAATACACATTTATCATCTCACAGTTTCTGTGTATCCTCAGATTCAAGGTTTCTCACAAGGCCACAATCAAGATGTCAACTGGGACTATGGTCTCATCTGAAAGTTCAACTGGGGAATGATTCACTTCTAATTTTACTTAGATTCTTGGCAGAACCCAGTTCCTCAAGGGCTATTTGACTGAGGAGCTTAGCATCTCCATAGCTGTTGGCCAAAGGCCATGGTTAGTTCCTTGTGGCATTATCATAGCTCACTGTAACCACTAACTCCTGGGCTCAAACTATCCTCCAACCTCAGCCTCTTGAGTAGCTGGGACTACGTGGGTGTACCACCAAACACTGGATAATTTTTAAAATATTTTTCTAGGGATGTTATGTTGCCCAGGCTGGTCTCAAACTCCTGTCCTTAAATGATCCTCCCACCTCAGCCTCCTAAAGTGCTGGGATTACAGGCATGAGCCACTGTGTGTGGCCAGAATCTTTTGTAATGTTGCTTTTGCCTTATTCTAATGAATAAAACTAAGCCACTAGATCTAGCCCACCCGCCAGGGAAGGTGATGACATAAGGACCTGAATGCCTGGGGTCAGGGGTCTTTGGAGGATCATCTTAGAGTGAGCCCATCACAGCCTGCAGTAGACACTCAGTACATACTGGTTGAATCAATGAGCTTAAGGAGCTGGTGCTTGTCATTTGGGCTGAGGGCCCATAGCATTTTCCCCCATCACCTTTTTATATAACTATAAAAGGGTATTTAAGGTCATTTAGGTCATTTTAACATTTTACATATGGTACCTACATGATATTTACATGGTCTTCCCCCCATTCCTCATAATGCAAAATGATAATCTTAGCTACTCCTTTGGAGGGATGTTTTTTCAACAGAAGGCTCAACCTGGCAACCTCTTTGATCCAATGTGCCTTGTCTTTTATATTTTTCATGCTGCATACATGATGGGGATTTAAAGCCATCCCCATTCACTGTTTTCTGGATTTCGAGTCTTTTGTAAACAGAGTGCCCTGAGAAGCTTTTTGCTTCCAGAGAATAAAAAAAACAAGGGTGAAAGTTCACATCTAGTGTGTTTTGATTGAAGTCACTTGCTACATGTGAAAATAGTCGGCTCTGCCTTCTCCAGTAAGCTTTTGATAGTGGAGCTTTTTAGTGCATGGCGAGATTATTAACAAGGGAAAGTCAAAGTTGTCGAGCACTGCCACACAGAATAGGGAGAAACTTGCAGGAAAGTCACTGAACCTGAAATAAGCTTCTCTTGCCCCAGGCTTCCCCAGATCTCATACTTTTTTTTTTTTCATTCAAAGGTCATAACAATGTCTGTGTGAAATAGTTTGCATTGTAACTTAAGACTCTAGGTCATGCTTTGCGAGGTTGAAATTTCTCTTTTGCTTCTCTCCAGTTCAGGAGCAGCCTGCACTTTCAGAAGATTGGCGGGGGTGGGATAGACAGGTTCTGGGACTCCAGCTTGAAATGCTATAAAGGCTTTCCCAACACCTTCTTGGCTCTGAAACACAATGCATTAAAAAGACAGAAGGACCGAAATCACCCTGTGGCCCCTATGGGAGTACCATTTGCCAGGCGCCCCAGCCATCCCACTTCCTTCCTCTCTTCTGCTCTGGCTTTGAAATGGCATGTTGGGTGAATCCAAAGCCAGAGGAAATTGAATTGTATGCCCAGCCCAGGACAGTTTGATCCTCATGAAAATGAGAAATCGCCTATACTGACAATCTGTGAGACTGCTCCTGGCAAGATCTGCCATTTTACACGGATTTTCTACCAGCCTTGCTGTTGCCCTGCAGGAATTGGTTTTTCCAGTAAAGCACTCCTCCAAGCTAAGTCTGACAATGAGATGGTAAATACTCTGGTGGGTTGGGGAGACAGGGGCAGGGGGGCCAGAGAATGGTCAGTTTAAGTAGATCAAAAGCACAAAATTCATTTCCTCGAGCTGCCTTCTCTGACCACGAATCTCAATTCTCTGGAGATGAATAACCTGTGAATTAACTGGTTTCCATTAATATTATGAATTAACAGTAAGTAAGCCGTGTCAGTGCTCAAGCTGCATTTGAAGGGGGGAGGGTGAATCCTATTAGCATTTATAATTGTGTTTCCTTTTCATATTAATCCCTTCCCATGGCTGAGGAATTAGCAGTTTTCTCATCTGCCAATGGAAACCAGTCCCAGGAGTCTGTCCCTGTCAAATACTGGAAAATAGATGATGATACAGGGCCATACCTTTCACCTCGGACAGGGGCACTTCTCCCGCGAGAAGCCTCGGTGACATTTTGCACATCTGTTAGATTAGGCTTAATGTATGATCCTGGAATTTAATAGTTGCATTTAAAGCAATTCTCTAGACCAGGAATCCACACTTGGTCCCTCATCTCTAGCCGAATTTCATGAAAAGTCCTAGAGGTTTGCAGCGTGCCTTTTTCCCTTGCCATGCGTCACTCTGAATTGTGTCTCTGTGTTCCTCTCCGACTTTATTTCATGGTAGTTTGGAATGCCACGTGTGCCAACACCTCTGATTCTGCTTTTTGTAATATCCCATTGCAGCAGTGATAGTTAGGAGACACTAGAAAATGACGTCGGAATGTCAAAAGGGAAAAAATACATTTCTGTATCAGAAACTAAGACCATTGGCTATACAAGAAGGAAAGTAATATTTGTGAAGACTGAAAAGTCAGGAGAAGAAAGGTGTTTTCAATATAGCTCAGTGGTTAGTGGTTTCATGCTGAAATTGTCTTCTTGAACATAGCCACATTCCCTAAATTATTGCCAAGTGTTTAACTTGTTAATAAAGGAAGCCGGACAGCAATCTTTTTCTGGGTAAGGGCTAACTAAAGTGCAGGGATGCAACATAGCCAAGTTATAATTGCTTTGTGACAGCCATGTGAACCAAAATCTGGCTAGTGGTCACTAGGATGTTGAAGTCGGAATCAACGAAGCTACAGCATCCTTGCCACATGGCTCTTTAGGGAAGAGCCACAGAAGGAAAGGAGATTCAGATGTGAAATCAGACCTCCTGAGAAGTGCTTGCCCTTGTCCTAATACAGCAAGTTAGCTTCTGAATACACAGTTACCTGCTAACTGCTGGGGTGGGTGAGTCCTCATCTCTGCAATTCAGGAAGGCCCTGCGGAGTCTCTGGTCCTGCTGTTTGTCACTTCCTCTGCAGCCATGGTGAACAGTGCAACCATTCACATCAGCATGCATAAATCCTTTTTTCCTACAAGAGGTTATTGGTTGGATGTGTCGTTTATGGGACTAAAGGAGCAGCTGGTGGTTTCGGATTCAAGGCAAGTAGGTTGTCTTGGCCATCCTATTTAGCAGATGGCCAGGACTTGATAGATTGAAAATTATTAGGATCCACGTGAAGGGCCAAATGGCATGGGGGACAGGAGAAGTAAATGGCAGCACATATCTGAACGCAGGCGCATGCCGTCTGATGGGGTCTCTCTGCTGCCTTTTCATTTCACTTCAAGCAAGAATCAACGCAGGCCCTCCTGTAGAGCCTCCAGATAAATACATCTCTAGAGATTGTTGATAGCTTGGCTACTAACTTGATAATTGCCTGGATCTTTATGGTGGGCTATTAATTGAAAATAACATGTTACGAAGTTTAGATTTCATGAGCATTTATATGAATCTGGCCTTTAGTCCAAACCTACATTTCATGGTTTTCTGTATTGTCAGTGTCTCTATACACTTTGGTTATATCTAAAGACACTGAAAAGCTTTAATTCAGAGCCCTCTGTCGAGTTTGCGTGCCATCCTTTTGAAGATGACTAATGCCACGAAAGCTGCTCTGAAGTGGAAGTGCCAGGAGCTAAGTTTTGCAATGAGAGCACAAACTCTGCAGGGAAAGGGGGTGTCTGTTTCTTCTAGTCCATTTTAAGCTCATTTGTGCAATTGCTGCCTTCTCAGTATTACTGCGTAACTCCTTTGATCTTAAAGTGGAAGGAAGCAAATTTCAAGAGCTGGGAACACTCCTCATGTGGCTTTAAAAGGAAAGCATATTATAAAATTGAGTGGGTGTCAAATAAAACATAAATTTGGATCTTTCAAAATTTGAACTCAGGGAGGTATTACTTTCAGAACCAAGCACGTTGATAAACTCAGGGATAAATTGCATTTGTTTGTCATTCGTTTGAATTTGAGTGTTTAGGTCAACTTGTTGCCCAGTGTTATTAGTCCTTTATTGGATGTGGCATTTGTACTCAGCATTATCCTCTAAGCGTTAAACGTTTGATCCTCATAACAACATTATGAGACTGTATCCCCATTTCACAGACAAGGACACTGAAGCTCAAAGCATCCATACCTGACTCAGAATTGCGTATTTTCCCCATCCATTGGCCTCCTCCATCCTAGATGGAGAATAAAATGTAAACACAGATCGCTAATACAGCCCTCTTCACTGTTGTCATATTTAAAAGCTGCCAGAATTGCTTAGCTTATGCCTGTGAACTTTCTTTAAGTGGCAAATTGATTGAAACAGTGAGTGAAACGGATCATTTCAGTTAGGGTTATGCCTTACTGGAACAAATCCACTTATTAAAGCGTGCTCTTTGGATTCCCCACCCTGAGTTTTGAAACCAAGACATAGACCAGAGAATGAGCTCAGTATTATTAGTAAGTTACTCTGACCAGCCAATTATCTTCATTTTCTCTCCTTTTCTCCTCATTCATCTTCTCAACCCCCACCATATTAACCACCGATGAAGGCTATGAGAGCTGAATGGATGTTGTAGAAGGCTTTTCATTTATGCAGTGGTTTAGAATCTGGGGTCAGGTTCTTGAGCTCAGATGAGGTGTGAGGTCTGAGTATCAGACACAGAGAAGCTGTAATCAGAAGTGACCAAAAATTGAACCTGGACTAGGCTGACTGGTTGTTTTCCTTTTGCATAGCCTACAAATGTTATCAGTGTGTGTCAGTCATGGAAGGTTAGAAACACTTTATTTGAGCCTTCATATTATCAGATAAGACTAAATGCATTTAAAAAGTTCCTGTCCTCGTCGTCTTTGTGCTGCTGTCACAGAATACCACCACACTGGTTAATTTATAATGGACAGAAATTTATTTGGCTAATGATTCTGGAGGTGGGGAAGTCCAAGAGAATGGCCCTGACATCTGGCAAGGCCTTCTTGCTGCATCATAACCATGGCAGAGCATATCACATGAACAAGAGAGGAAATGTGAGAGAGCAAGAGGGGCTGCAGGGGGGCCAAACTCACTTTTATAACAAATTCCCCTGGCAATAATGATGATAATCTATTCATGAGAGCAGAACCAGAGCCCTCATGACCTAGTCACCTCTTAAAAGGCCCACTTCTCCACACTGTTGATTGGGAATTCGGTTCCCAACACGTGAAATGTGGGGAATGTATTCAAACCATAGTGGTCCCCCTGACTACAAAATATTCCCTCTAATTCAGGATCCAAATCAGAGTATCTGGGAAATGTTGCCATGGTACAGAAGGGATAACACTGTTTTGGAGGAGCACATGAGTTGATCAGGTGGCCAGCAAATGCTGTGTCTTGTAATGTGGAATTTTACTAGAAAACCTTTAAGACAAACCATAGCAAGGTATATTGGTTTAAAAAAATATTGATATCATAGCCTGTTTCCCATTCTTTATATTTGCATACAGTCATAGAAACTCTAATGACTAAATTTTGCTCTGTACCAAATGATTCCACTCAGTTAAAACAATTCATGTTATGGGTCAGTAGGTTGGTTGATCAGTTCTTTTGGGTATGGCCAGTTCAGCTCATCTCTTTAGACTGCAGATGGTTCCGCTGAGGCTGGATGGTCTCAAATGGACTCACTCACCTGTCTGGTAGTTGGCAGGATGGTGATTCTAGAAGAATGTTAGCTAGGACTACCTATGTCTACTCCTTGCAATCTCTCATCCTTTAATAAGCTAACTTGGGATTCTTCACTTGATCTTTGGATTCCAAAGAATCCAAATATTTTATGAACTTGTGTCTGTATCATATTCACTAATTTTTCATTAGCTAAAGCAAGACACTTGGACAAACCAGTTTCAAAGAATAGAGTAATTGATACACACTTTTCATGGAGGAGGGCAAAGTCAAGTTGTAAAGGTGCATGTAACAGGGATAGAAGGAATGTGTGACCATTTTGTCATTCCTCACGGATACTAGAGTAACTACAGGTAGGTAAGCTGGCATCTCCACCAGCCTGGGACCATCTTTTTGTCTATAGTTTCAATTTGATGTGGAAACATTCTCTGGGATCCTTATTTTATTCTTCTATTCTGGGCTCTTGAAAGTTGGCCATTTACTGGTTAGGTTCTCTTCCTTGCATTCCTGAGCTATGATTCCATTTTTGACCGGGTTTTAAAATTTTGATCAGTTACTTGCTATGGTACAAATACGATGTTTCTTCAGATGCAGTTTTGATTTGGTGTATTCTGTGCATGGTTACCTTTCAAGAATGTTTCATGCTTCAGGCCCTGGCTTGAGCTTCTTCTCAGGTAATTTGCAGGCACACTTATGCCGACTCCCAGGATTCTACCTTTATGATCTGATACACTGGATTCCTAGTCACTGATTTTTCATTCCTTTTTTTTTTTTTTTTCGGTTTCTCTAGTGTTTGCAATGTAGTAGCAAATTCCACATCATTTTATTAGTCTATAAACATAATCCTGTTTTTAATAGCACTTGTATTCTGAATTTAGGCTCTAGACATTAAGTCGTAATCACTGTTAACTCATAGAGCATCTAACGAGGGCTTCTCACCCTCAAGCTCTGCGCCATGGACATCTTAGGCCAGATAAGATGTTGCAGAGAGCTATTCTGAGCATTACAGAACGTTTAGCAGCAGCCCTGGCCTCTATCTCGATGTCAGTAGCCCCTTCTCTTTTCATCCTTCTCCCACTGCTATGTGACAACCAAAAATGTCTCCAAACATGGTCACATGTCCCCTCAGTGGGGCAATATCTCCCCCATTTGAGAACCACTGCTCTCACCTGGAGATGCTGAGGCTTAGGAGAGATGGAAATGTATGGAGTGTGGGTTATATTCAGAGAGGACACACTAGGAACAGCAGTCCAACAGGGAAAATTTGTAAGAGTAGAAAGGAATGTGGAAAATTTTCAGTCAGGGGTGGCTCTTGATTCTTCTGAATTAACTTGAAAGCATCAAATTGGATCGTGCTACACAGCGAAAGGTTCATCAATATCTCAACTTCATTATGTGACGAGTGGATTAGATATAAATACTATCCATGGGGAATGTGGGGGGAAGCAGGAGCTGTGCTGGCCATAGATATTAGATTTTTGAAAAAACTCTTTATTTTGGAAAAATTTAAATATACATAAAAGTAAAGAAAATTGTTTAATGACCCATCCTATACCCATCACCCAAGGTCATAAATGATTGATTCAAGCTGATCCTGTGGCTTGAATCAGTGTGTACCCCACTCACTCCCCCTGCTGTTCACTCTTGGATTATTTTGAAACAAATTCAAGATGTCATTTCATTTCATTTGTAAGTATCTCTATATGTGTAAAAGAAAGTACTTGAATGCCAGAATTGTAATACGCTGCTGGAATGTTAATCTTCTACAATGGGCAAGCATGAGGAGTTCTGCTGAGTAGTATCAGAAAGTTAAGGGAAAGAAGAGGTGGGAGGAAGACTGAAAGAGGCTCCGCTTTTACGGGGATTAAAAACCCCAGGAGGAAATGAAGGTGGGAAACACTGTCTCTTCAAGCTTCTCTCCCCTCCTCTTTTGCTTTGCATAGCTGTTAGAAATGCCCCCTAGAATATGTGATTTTTCGCAGGGGACTGAGATCCTTACAGAGGAGAATAGGCTGGTGGGAAACAGAGTCATTTTCTATAAAGAAAGGAAAAACACAATCACCAGAAGGTATTGAAATATTCAGTCAATGACAGATTGCTCTCTTAGGACTTTCAATGACTTTTTAGCCGATTGGGCCTACTTTTAATAAAACAAGGCAAGGAGAAAATCTTGCAGTTGCTTTTTAAGATTTCCTAGGACTATAGTATTTCTGTCCTGTTATAATGTATTCTGAGAAGTTTCTTTCTTTTGATTTAGACTTCCTCACTTGATTTTATGATGTCATAAATCTCCTGCATTTGGTGAGAGCCACGGTGTATGTGAGACCTAAGCAGCTTGCTAGATAACATCTATTCTTCCCCTTCTCTTTAGAAGATTAAACTGAGACTGTTGTGCCTGATGTCAGAATAGATTTAACCAATCATGTTTCCTTTACATGTAGGTCAGTCCGAGGGACAATTCTGCACTGGATCCTATTATCCATGGGTTGAAGGGCGTCGTACATCACGGTAAGTATGCCACATACACTTCCTTTTGCTGGGATGTGAAGGGCTCAGGTCTCTACCTAAAGAAATCAGGTTATCTTGCAGAGGACAGAGGGTGACACCCATTCCTCATCCCCTGATGTTGAAGGGCATTAGAGCCATTATTTGATGGGTAAAGAGCAGGCCCATTTATTACCTGCAAATGGGTCTGGGTTAACAGTAAGCAATTTGTTTCTCTTCAGGTACCAGTTTGAATGCCTGTGCTATAAATCAGAACACACTAAGATGTACTATTCGTATGTGTTGAACTTGCCATTTGTTTCATATCTCTCCTAAAAATATTCTCCTTTCAGTTGTCTTTTCACCTGTAAATGTTGGGTTTGCGTCTCAGATCTGGGGAAGCATTTTAAGTAGCCAGACAAGTTATTAAACTTTGCGGCATGTGAGCAAGCGTCATGCAGCTACTAGAATGGAAAAGGCCAGACTGCTGTTCTGTGCTGCAGACCTCTTATCCTCAGGCATAAAACCAGGAGAGAAAGTAAGATAAATGGGTTCTGTCTTTCCCAACTGGTTTTTATTGAAAGAATTTCCCTGCAACTTTATTATCAGCACTGCATCATTACCTGTGACATCAAGATCCTCTAATTTCAAAAGTACCCTTGTCGCAGTGATGTGTGCAGTCTAGATGTAATGATTTGCAAAGTTTTAATAATCTAATTAGAATTCCAGAGACATTGACAGAAATAGCATTAGTAACCATAATAAATCTCCCCTTCATCTCCGCAGCTGTGATAAAACATCTTCACACCTTTTGGGGAGGATTGTCTTTAGACATCACCCAACTCTGTAGAGTTTAACAAACATCTTCCACTTCCCTTCCACCTCTCTTTGAGTGAAATGAAAACCAGTTGTCAGGGGCCAGTTAGAGCAAGTAGGATTTTGCATTAATTGTTCCGTTCGCAAAATTGGACAGTCACGCAGCAGGTAACAATTATAAACCTACTGAAAGTAGAAAAATAGGGTTACTGAAAATGCCACATAGAGGTTTTCATTTTAAAATATTTCCATTGCTTCTTCCCAATTCTCAGTTTCTGGAAGGGCACTCATTCCATTCTTGAGGGCTCTTATGTCCCAAAGACACCACCTCATGTCATAAACTTGGGGATTAGGATTTCAACATAGGAATTTGGTTAGGGGACACGAACCTTCAGACCACAGCAGAGGCCGTTACATATGAAAAAACTGTATCTGGCTCTGGGAGGGCTGCAAAGATGCCCAGGCTGTGGTTTCAAGCCTACTCTCTAACCGGGAAGTCAGACGAGACTTGCAAACTACACTGACCTACAAAGGAAGTTCACTTATTTATTCAGCAGACATATATTGCATGCCCACACCGTGCAAACCCAGATTTGGAACACTGATTAAGAAAGACACAGGCCAGCTCTCATGGACTGAGACGGGAAGTGAAATGCTGCCTTCCTCTCCCGCCGGCCTGCTGGTATGCAGTCCCTCCCAGCTTGTGCATTTGCTGTTTCCTCTGTCGGGAGGGTTCTTCCTTTGCTTGTGCCAAGGGTGTCTCCCTCTTATGCCTTCAGGTCTCAGCTCATATCTTGCGTCCTTAGAAAGTTGTTCTGTAAGTATCCTATCAAAATATTCCTCCCACCCCACTCCCATCAATCTCTGTTACACCATCCCAGGTTTCTTTCTTCAAAGCACTTGAATGTATCTGAAATAACTGCATTTGTGTATTTGGTCATTTATCAGCTACTTGGGTATCAGCTTCCTGAGGGTAGAAAACCATGTTGGTGTGGCACACTACATCCGGCAAATAGTAGGTGCTCAGTAAATCTCAGCCAAATGACTGAATCACGTAAGCATACAAGTAAATAAGTGCAAATTTCAAAACATAAAATGAGATGAAGGGAAGGAGGAACTAAAGTCCATGTGGGTTTTGCTTTGATTGGGAAGAGAAAGGAAAATAGTTTTTAAAAAAAAGAAAAAAAAAACCACCTTTGTTGGAGGCAAAGTACAGTGGCTCATGCCTGTAATTCCAGCACTTTGGAAGACTGAGGTGAGTGGATCACTTGAGCTTGGGTGTTCAAGACCAGCCTGGGCAACATGGCAAAACCCTCTCTACCAAAAAAAAAAAAAAAATGAAAATGAGCCAGGCATGAGGTACATGCCTGTAGTCCCAGCTACTCATGAAACTGAGGTTGGAGGGTCACCTGAGCCCAGGAGGTTGAGACTGTAGTGAGCTGTGATCATGCCACTGCACTCTGGCTTGAGTGACAGAGTGAGGCCCTATCTCAAAAAAAAAAAAAAAAAAAACTTTTATTGGCGCTAGAAGCATTTCAGTTGAAAGTCCTGTAAGGGATATGAATGATCTATTAATTTGAAGGAACATAAATAATCATGTCCTTCACAGTCTGGCTTGGGAACGATGATAGAGACGTGTAAAGAGAAAAATCAATATGGATTTCTGTTGCAGCTCAGAAATGGCTTTTATTTCTTCAGCTCTGGGAGTCATATTAGAATCTTAATTTCTCATTAATTTTTTTTAAACAAGAAGCATCTTATATGTTCCTTCAGCAGAAATGTGAAGGAGTAAACTGATCATATCAGCCAACGGTATTTAGCAGTTGGTCATTAGGGTCCTCAGTTAAGCAGACACCAGGGTAGAATTTGACATGCAAGAGAGATTTTTGGCAGGGAGGGACTGCCTTGGAAGAATCAAATGGAGAAAGACCAGGGATTGGTGGGGAGAACGTTTGGGCCACGCATGGTGCAGGTCTGACACCTCTGAAAGGAGAGTGGTAAGCCAGGAGGATTGGCTGAAGGCAACTCCAAGGAAGTCCCTGCCAAGCTATCAGAGAGCCCCAGAACAAAGACTGCCCCTGAAAGGAGTCCTATGTTGGGAGGAATGGCCCAGCTCTTGTTCCCCACTATGTGTTGTCGTTGACTGGAGCCTACCAGCAAGCGTAGCCTGATTCTAGACACTGGGCAGATCCTGGAGTTGCAGCTGCTGCAGGCTGTCACCTCAACAAGCTCCTCACAGCAGCTTGTCTCTGGAAGGGGGATCTCAGGGGAGCATGCTTAAGACTGCCACAGAGCTTCACATATTCCTTCCAGAGGCATCTTTCTAATCACACTCCCATAGTGCTCAGAGATTCTTAAGAGCAGTCCTGGCTCATTCTTTCCATAGTTACTGAATGCCTAATCTCAGTACATCATGAAGCTGGGCATTGAGACGTGGACCTACCCTTACCACATTTGCATATGCTTGGGAGCGTTGTACAATTAAGTAAGTAATGACATTAAAATGATGTGGGAAGCGCTCTCTCTTCTTTCTTCGCCATCGTGGTGTGTGCTTTACTCCATTTCTCACCCTGTCTTCTTACAAGACTTTCAGGATTAAGCAGTTCCTGGCCAAGAAACAAAAGCAAAATCGTCCCATTCCCCAGTGGATTCAGATGAAAACTGGTTATAAAATCAGATTCAACTCCAAAAGGAGACATTGGAGAAGAACAAAGCTGGGTCTTTAAGAAATTACACATGAGATGGCACACATATTTATGCTGTCTGAAGTCCACAATGATGTTACCAAATCAAACTGAAAATGTCACTGCTCTCTGGAGAATTTTGAACAGAGTTTCCTCTCTGGATCTGTTATGAAGGCGTTGTTGGCTGGTTCAGTAATAAATACGTGAGACCTTTCATTTAAAAAAAACGTGGGAAGCAGCAGACTTAACTCAAACTTTGGTGATTGGAGATCTCTTAGACAAAGTGAACATTAAGACCTAAAGAGTGCATAGAGATTGTCCAGGCAGAATAGGGATGCAAGCAGGACCAGTATAGGTGAAGGTGTGTGTTGGTAACAGAGGATGTGGTATCTTTGAGGCTTGGAGAATGGTGACTGATATGGTTTCTCTATGTCCTCACCTAAATCTCATCTTGAATTCCCATGTGCTGTGGGACGGACCCAGTGAGAGGTAATTGAATTATGGGGGCAGGTATTTCATGTGCTGTTCTTGTGATAGTAAATATGTCTCACAAGATCTGATAGTTTTAAAAGGGGGAGTTTCCCTGCACAAGCTTTCTTCTCTTGTCTGCCGCCATGTAAAACATGCCCTTTACCTTCCACCATGATTGTGAGGCCTCCCCAGTCACATAGAACCGTGAGTCCATTAAACCTTTTTCTTTTAGAAACTGCCCAGTCTCTGATACGTCTTTATCAGCAGCATGAAAACAGACTAATACGCTAACATTGCTTCTCTAATGCTTTTCTAGGGAGAGACACCCTAGAAACCTCTTGACCACATAAAGTGTTGTATCTTATGTGTTCATTTTTCTAGGCAAATTGCAGTTTTTACAAACTCAAGAGCAATGAGGAAATATAAATAGAATGGAGTGAGGTGATTTGCCGTTGATTCTAGTCCCATCTATCCCATCTATCTACTCATGGAGTGATGTATGGAAGCACTAAAATATATCTAATTATGTTTTTTTATTTGCGCAATTATCAACATCCACTGGACAAGAAAGATGGGGGGAAATTGTTAATCCCATTCACTGTATTGGCCCAGTCATTAGCAGCACTTTCTGTATATAAGAACCAGCAGTTGCAAGTGGCCATTTCTAATAAGAATACTGATTCCTAAGAAGTTGGCCTAGTTCTGATGTGTTTAAAATTCATTTTTAAAAAAAATTCTGTTTGTGAATTGGTGTAAAAATGTAGTGTTTCCTTCTAAGTGAGAGGTCATTCTCACTAAGTGAGAGGCAAGAGGTCAGGTGAAGATAGCGGATGAGGCAAAACTTTACAGCCCAATTCGTTCAAGTTTTGAAGCCTTACGTTGTGCAACGTGTGGTCAGGTGTGGTGGTGGAGAAGACTTTTGGGACCTTTCTGTTGACCAATGCTGGCTGCAGGTGTTGCAGTTTTTGGTGCATCTCATCAATGTGCTAAGCATACTATTCAGTCGTAATGGTTTCACTGGGATTCAGAGAGCGGTAGTGGATCAGACCAGCAGCAGACCACCAAACAGTGACCATGATGTTTTTTTGGCGCAAGTTTGGCTTTGGGAAGTGCTTTGGAGCTTCTCAGTCCAAGCGCTGAGCTGGTCATCACCAGTTGTCATATAAAATCCACTCTTAGTCACAGTCTGATTGAGAAGTGATTCATTGATGTGGCGTGGAATAAGAGAAGACAACACTTCAAAACAACAATTTTTTTTAATTTTTTTTTTTTTTTGAGACAGAGTTTTGCTCTGTTGCCAGGCACCAGGCTGGAGTGCAGTGGTGCGATCTCGGCTCACTGCAACTTCTGCCTCCTGGGTTCAAGCAATTCTCCTGCCTCAGTCTCCCAAGTAGCTGAGACTACAGGCATGCACCACCATGCCCAGCTTTTTTTTTTTTTTTTTTTGTATTTTAGTAGAGACAGGGTTTCACCATGTTGGCCAGGGTGGTCTTGATTTCTTGACCTCGTGATCCGCCCACCTCGGCCTCCTAAAGTGCTGGGATTACAGGCGTGAGCCACCGCGCCCGGCCCAAAACAACAATTTTTTAAAAATTTTGTGCAACTCATGAGGCACCCACTTACTGAGTTTTCTTACTGTTACAATTTGCTTCAAATGCTGAACTACTGTAGAATGGTTGATGTTGAGTTCTTTGGCAACTTATTGTATAGTTGTAAGAGCACCAGCTTCCATGATTGCTCTCAATTGATTGTTTTCAACTTTATGCTTCTCATTTTCAAGGCTCTCGTCTCTTTTGCAAAACTTCGTGAACCACTACTGCACGGTACATTCATTAGCAGTTCCCGGGCCAAATGCATTGTTAATTAAGTGAATTATCTCACTCTGCTTTATGACCCATTTTGAACTCGAATAAGAAAATTGCTCAAATTTGCTTTTTGTCTAATATCATTTCCATAGTCTAAAATAAATATAAAATAAACAGCAAGTACTAGGTCATTAGCAAAAAAACAAAGAGAGAAATGGGCATTAAAATGATGTATAACATAACCGTATTTATTGAAGAATGTATTCCAATATCATTGTTGCAAATTTCAACAATGCAAAAACTGCAGTTCGTTTTGCACCAACCTATTTGCCCAACAGTTTTACCTGACTGGTCCATGTTAAGAGATGTGTGTGGGTCAGGCACGGTGGCTCACGCCTATAATCTCAGCACTTTAGGAGGCCGAGGCAGGTGGATCAACTGAGGTCAGGAGTTCAAGACCAGCCTGGCCAACATAGTGAAACCCCATCTCTACTAAAAATACAAAAATTAGCCAGACATGGTTGTACACCTGTAATACCAGCTACTTGGGAGGCTGAGGCAGGAGAATAGCTTGAACTCAGGAGGTGGAGGTTGCAGTGAGCTGAGATCGCGCCACTACACTCCAGCCTGGGCAACAAGAGCAAAACTCTGTCTCAAAATCGTGCTTTTGGCTGGTATCTAGTGTTATGTGTGTTAAGTCCTCTGTCAGTTAAAAGGTATTTGTTTTTTTATTTCATGTTGTTGGAATACACAGTTTCTCTTCCTTTTTATAATACTCCCCTCAGGAAAACCCAGCAGGCTGTTTGTGTGCACACGCGTATATGGTCAAAAGGCCTCCAAACACCATCCTCTCGTGTCAATTGTCTAAAACAGACCACTTCTGTAGTCCTGATAGGAAACTTGCCTGTGGTGATTGCTTGGTATCTTAGCCTTGTTTGTTTGTCCCCTTTTCCCACCCCTTCCTCACTGTCACTTTCCTCTCTTGGTGAATGTACCATCTTAGTGAGGTGCAGGAGGCTTCTTTTTCTTTCAGAGGAAATATGAGGGAGATGGTCAGAAATTGCCACAGACAGCTGGGTACAGTGGCTCACACCTGTAATCCCAGTATTTTGGGAGGCTGAGGTGGGTGGATCACCTGAGATCAGGAGTTCCAGACCAGCCTGGCCAACATGTTGACACCATGTGTCTACTAAAACTACAAAAATTAGCCAGGCATGGTGGTAGGCGCCTGTATTCCCAGCTACTCAGGAGGTCGAGGCAGGAGAATCCTTTGAACCCGGGAGATGAAGGCTGCAGTGAGCTGCACCACTGTACTCCAGCCTGGGCAACAGAGGGAGACTTCCCCCCAACCAAAAAAAAAAAAAAAAAAAAACTAAATTGCCACAGACACAATGAAATCTTCTGCTGGTCAGAGCTAGATGGCTTAGATGGCTGCTCTCTCTCTCTCTCTCTCTCTCTGTCTCTGTCTCTGTCTCTGTCTCTGTCTCTGTCTTCCCTTCCCTGGTTCTTCCAAGGAAGCTATCAGTGAAAGGACACTCACTCACTTCGGTTAATGTCACAAAATGAGACTGTTGCAGGCTTTTCTTGTCAAAACACGGCACTGGCAGTTGTGGCTATGACGAGATGAAAACTTCCCTTGAAGAACAGCTTTCCCATGTGACTGGTTTGTTCCCTGGGCTCACCTTTGTGGTCTCCCCGACCTTTTTGTCCCTGTCCTGGAACACTCGTTATCTCCTCACCAAATGTATGGACAAAGTCCTAGAACAGTTATAGTCACACAAGCCTGTAGCAAAAAGGGAAGAAATACAGTGAATTTGCAAATATGCATTGACTGCCCTGCCAAGCATTTCCAGAGAGCGGCGAAAGCTATCTGAGAAACTCCGCATCTGTTCATCCTTCCATATTCTACCTGCTGGGACTGAGGTTTCTACGGTAAAGAGTAATGTAGCAGCATCTCCAGACCAGTCCTCTGAATTCCTTCTAGAATAGTTTTCAGGCTTCATCTTACACCATTGCGGTGCATCACCAGCCACACATTCACTATTTAAGAGTAAACCAGCCCCAGGGTATGGCTGCTGCCTGCAGTCTTCCCCTGCTGGGGATGCATTTGGCTCAGCCCCTTCAGAAAACTGTGGCTGTTCCTGCTGGCATTACACATGCACCCCACCCTCTAAGCCAGAAATGCCACACTTAGGTATATCCCCACCAGAAATATCGACAAAAGACTTTTGCATATGAGCCTTACTCATAATAGCCACAAACTGGAAAGAGCCTCAATGTCCATCAGTGGGAACACAGATATATGTAGAAGTTGTAGAATATTGATACGATGGAATATTATGCAGCACTTAAAAATAATGAACTATGGATTTACACAAAAACAAAATAGTGCATGGTGCATGATTCCGTATATGTAAAGTGTGAGAACAGGTCTATCCACACAATGAATCCATGGTGATGAAATTCAGAATAGTGGGGTGGAGGGGCTGGGCGTGGTGCCTCATGCCTGTAATCCCAGCACTTTGGGAGCCAGACAGATCATTTGAGGTCAGGAGTTCAAGACTAGCCTAACCAACATGGTGAAACCCCATCTCTACTAAAAATAAATTAGCTGGGGATGGTGGCATGTACCTGTAGTCCTAGCTACTCAGGAGGCTGAGGCAGGAGAATCACTTGAACCCAGAAGGCAGAGGTTGTAATGAGCCAATATTGCATCACTGTACTCTAGCTTGGGCAACAGAGTGAGACTCGGTCTCAAAAAAAAAAAAAAAAAAAAAAAGAATAGTGGGGTGGAGGAATATGTTAAATGAAAAGGAACCTGAGGAAATTTTCTTGGTTGTTAAAAATATTAATATATCTTGATCCAGAGGATGATTGCACAGGTGTAATGTGAAAATTTGCCATGCTGTCTCCTTAGAATTGTGCATTCGACTGCTTGAAGATTAAAGAATAGCCCATATATATTACACTTTAATTTCCCAAAGATATTACATCCACAAAGCTTAAAAAAATTAACAGCATATACCAAATAGTCAAATATTAAAGATCCTGACAGTTTCAAGTGTTGACAAGGATATGAATACAGGAACTCTCATGTTGCTGGTAAGAGGTTAACTAATATGATCACTCTTTAGAAAATAGTTTGGCAGTATCTAGTAAAATGAATCTATCCCGTTTCTATGTATGTCCCTTAGAGAATCTCATATATGTGTACCAAGCGATGTTTAGGCCAGGTGCAGTGGCTCACACCTGTGATCCCAGCACTTTGGGAGGCCAAGGCAGGCAGATCTCTTGAGCCTAGGAATTTGAGACCAGCCTTGGAAACATGGCGAAACCCTGTCTCTACAGAAAGTAAATAAAATTAGTCAGGCATGGTGGCACCTGCCTGTAGTCCCAGTTACTCTGGGGGCTGAGGTGGGAGGATTGCTTGAGCCTAGGAAGCAGAGGCTCAGTGAGCCCAGATTGTGCCACTGCACTCCAGTCTGTGTGACAGAGCAAGACCCTGTCTTAAAAAAAAGAATACATGTGACTGGCCCCAGTGGCTCATGCCTATAATCCCAACACTGTGGGAGGCTGAGGTGAGCGGATCGTTTCAGGTCAGGAGTTTGAGACCAGCCTGGCTAACAAGGCAAAACCCTGTATCTAGTTTAAAAAAAAAAAAAAAAAAAAAAATTAGCTGTCTGTGGGGGTGCGCACCTATAATCCTAGCTACTTGGGAGGCTGAGGCATGAGAATCACTTGAACCCGGGAAGTCAAGGCTGCAGTGAGTCGAGATTGCATCACTGCACTCCAGCCTGGGTGACAGAGCAAGACTCTGTCTCAAAAAAAAAGAAAGAAAGAAAGAGAGAGAGGAGAGAGAGAGAAAGAAAGAAAGACATGGACTAGAATGTTTGTGGTGGTTTTTTTTCTAATTATGCAAACCTAGAAATGCCTGAGGTGCCCATCATTAGCAGGCTGGATAAAGAAAACATGATATAGTCATAGAAGAGAACATTTCACCATGATGGAAAGGAATGACCCACTCAACAATATGAGTACATCCAAGACTGGTAAAGTTTAAGCAAGGGAAGCAAGATTCTGAAGAAAACATTGTGCATTCCCAGAGATAAAGTTCAAAAAATAAGAAAACCTAACCTATATTGCTTAGGAGTGCATATGTAGGTGGTAAGACTTAAAGCAAAGTGATTATTTCAAAATGAGGATGGTGGTGACTTCTTCGGGGTGGATAAGAAAGTGACATGGGGCTGGCCGGATAAGGGGAGGCAAGGTCGTCTCCTGTTCTGAGTGTTAGTCACACACCCACACACCACAGCTTACTTCAGAATCATTTTTTAACAGTCCGTTGATTCTGCACACCTTTCTGCATGGGTGTTATATTTCACAATCAAAGAAGACAAGGATTAACATCAGAAAGTCAGAGATTCAGACATTGCTTTCCTCTGGGACACATCAAGTTCCAAGTGGCCACACAACAAGCAAAGGGGAGTGACAGCACTTTTTAAAAAACTGTTTCCCATAACTACCTCTGACAGGCTGCTTGTTCTCTTCACAAATTGATTGCAGGCCAGTGAAAGAACTGTGCCTGCCTTGGAATTGTATCATTAAGGGGTGACTCGGAAAGCAAATATCTCCTTGTGGAGATTAGAAAAAAGGAAATCAGAAACAAAGGGAATGGGGTGTCAAGTGACAAGTTTAAACACAAAGGGCGCCTCACTGCTGCTGTGCCGGGCATGCTTGCTCTGTCTAATTAGCCCCGCAGGCATCACTACATACTCCAGAAACCCTCTGAGATACAACCACCAGGGTCCCTATCATACAGAAAGGTGAGCAAAGCAGTCAGAGACTGGGCGACTTGCCCTGGGGTCACATCATGAGAACTGACCCAGCCCAGAGTCTAATCAAGGTCTTCCTGACTTCACACTGGCTCTCGTGACTCCCAGGTCCTCTCCCTCTCAGATCCCTGCCAGGGTGCCCACCCACCTACCTTTTTCCATCTTGATTGAAACTCATCATACGGGTTTTATTGAAAAACCAAGTAAAGACATATTGAACAGGACTGTTACTCTGATACCACTGTGACTATCCCTGTGGTCTAAGATCTTGAAATAAACCATCTGAGGCCAAATGGCTGAAGTTTCTGAAAATTTCTTTCGTGGACTTTGGAAGAAGAGTACAAATTCTAGAACGGGAATTTTGGGAAAAATGAATCCTGAGGCAGAAACGTCATTATAATCCAGCAGCAAGAAAATGGAGCAGAGCTGAGTTGCTGTGAGGGTTCTTGGCTGTTTTGTGCATGTGAGCTGCACGCTCCCTGAATCATACAGTGCTGACGGCAAAATGAACAAGTTCCCTGGTCCTTGGAAAAATTTTAGTCTCATGAAGAATCTTTTTTTAAATTTTTTAAATTTTTGCCCTTGACTTTCTTGGTGCTGAAAAAAGACGAATGTTACTTGTGTGCAGAGTAATCTCATGTTGGACCTTTGGAATGAGCTTTATAAAAAGTCTGCATTATGGAATACTTCTAAAGAAATGGAACTTTGTTATTTTTCACTTGAAGTTGAACTCTTAGAAACACAACTGAACAAGGTTTCTAGAGCAATACTTCACAGAGTTCAGGCTGGCCTGTGTTTCAATTCTGGCTCCGCAATTTGGGAGCTGTGTGACCCCAGTACAAATTACTGAACCTCTGTGTCCCTGAGTTTCTGCCTTGTAAAATGAGGATAACGAAAGTGCCTATCTCTTGAGTATTATCGCTAAGTGCATTAAGACAGGGAAAACACGGAGAAGAAAGCGTGCCTGGTGTGTGTTCTAAATCAGTGGTCAGCAAACTGTAATCCATGGACCACATCCAGCCCACTGCTTGATTTTTGTAAATACAGTTTCACTGGAACACAGCCGCACTCATTTGTTTACATCTCATTTATGGCCCCTTTTGCACAACAATGGCAGACTTGAGTAGTCTGGACAGAGACACTGCCCTGCTCCGCCTTCTGTATTTAACCTCTGGCCCTTTAAAGAAAAGATTTGTTGGCCTAGGCCTGTAATCCCAGCACTTTGGGAGGCCGAGGTGGGCTGATCATAGTTCCGGAGTTCGAGACCAGCTTGACCAACATGGTGAAACCCTGTATCTACTAAAAATACAAAAATTAGCCGGGTGTGGTGGCAGGCACCTGTAATCTCAGCTACTCAGGAGGCTGAGGCAGGAGAATCGCTTGAACCCGGGAGGCGGAGGTTGCAGTGAGCTGAGATCGTGCCACTGCACTTCATCCTGGGTGACAGGGCGAGGCTCTGTCTCAAAAAACAAAAAAAAAAGTTTGTCAGTCCTACCTCATCTAAAACCGTAGCTATTGTAGTCGCTCTACTAATAGTGTTGCCTTTACCCAGTAATTTGTTTATGTTGGGACAATGTAAATACCCACTCAGGTCCTTACTTACCATGTGCTAGACTTTACAGAGATAGATTCCAGTTTTCATTTTGCCTAGATCATCACGTTTCAACTGAATTAATGAGGGTTCTGTTTTAATGTTTAACTTAAAGTAAGAAATCCTTCAAATTATTTTCTCTCTTTTGAACAGGAAAACCAATGCTATATTATCTGTAGCTCACTGATAATTTTGAACATCTTAACATGCGACAAAGTTTCCCGTTTGAAGTTTGTGTTTCCAGCATTTAATTACATGGAACTTTCCTGAAATGTGCTATAAATATGCAGCACCCTGATCTTGGCTAATTGGCTCATGTCTATTAAGGATCCAGGAAGGGCTGATGCTTATCTGAACACGTTTGATCTCAAAATCTTCTAGAAACAGGCACACTTAAGCCATTTCCACCGTTTCCTGGATTTCATTGCATCAAAACCACCACCATAGATGTGAGCTATTTCCACTTCTTTTCTTAGCCAGGAAATGGGATGCTGAGCAACTTCTATTTTATCACTAGCAGTATTGTTAACAATACTGTTGCGACGTAAAAAGACTTCAAAAGTGATTCGTTTTAGGTTTGGTTTGAATTTGAGGCCCGTTCTCATTCAGCCTGCCTTGTTTGTCAGTATTTTATCATTTGAACATGATTATGGGAATCCAGAGAAATGCTCTTTTCCTGCTTGTTTCAGTGGGATGTGAAGAGCAAAGAGAGCGTTTAAAAAGATACTTCCGTTTGCCTACTGCAAAAGTGCCTGCGAAAGCACTTGGGACTACCATGGGTGATTTTCTTACCCTGCTCGTGTGCTCTATGTATGCCACCTTGGTGTAGGAGAGACAGACACTATCGCATAGTGGGTTTGAAATCCAATTCTGCCATTGACTAGTCCTCCAACCTGTGCAAATCGCTTCACCTCTTTGTGGCTAAGTTTTCTCAACTGCATCGTGAGGTAATACTAATACCAATCTTGCAGGTTTAGTCTGAGAATCCACTGTACATAACTGTGCCTGGTATATGGTAAGCACTCACTGATAGCTGTCACCACTGCCACCACCCCCCAGCCAGCCCATTGTCATTGTTATTGTTGTTACTTGTGGACTTGAAGTGGAAACCAAGTGATGACAGGAAATGACTGCAAAGTTCTGGGTTCTGCCACCATCACTACCCGGCTAGTAAAATAGAACGCATGTTGCTCAGCCTAGTTGGGCTATACAAAAGTAAAATAAGATGGTGACGATGATGATGGTGACGAAGATGATTTGGGTAGCCAGTTTCTTTTGAGATCGGAGGAAAGAGTAGTGGACAAAAAACCAGGAAGTGGGTGAAAGGAAGAGGCAGCAGCCTCTTTGCTTCTGCAACTGTTAACCTCTGTCTGTGTACCTAACCCTACCTAGATGTTCTGTAAATACAATCTTATTGAATCCCAGCAGCAACACAGTGAGGTAAGAATTCTTAATCCCATTTTATAAATAGGTAAAGTGAGGTTTTAGAGAGATTAGTCAATGTATCCCAGCCATGCAGTGGAACAGTGATTCGAACCCAGTTGTATTGGGCTCTGAATCACATTTCCTTACTGCTCTGCTGGGCCAGCTTCTGAGTCCCAGCATTGACTAACTTTGTGATTATTGTCAAAAGCACTTAACTCTTGTATATCTTGGTTTTCCTTTGTGAATTAGGTCATTGACTGAGCATCAAAAGGAAACTAAACGAATGTACACATCATGTCAGTTATGGCCACCAGAACCCTGTAGGGGAGAAAGGCAATCGATGAAACTGTTCAGTGATAATATTGGGTTTTTGTCACTGTATGACTCTGTATAATTTAAATGTCATGTTCATTTCCTTAATTGTTGACAAGACTGCAATCTTTATGTGATTTCTCTTTGGAAATATTAATGTCAATATATGTTTCATTTAAATACCAACCCTTAAATCAAAATACCACCCTTGGTCAACTGAAACCACTAATAAAGTTGGAGGATGCTAGATGTCTTTGAACCATGTGGGGTGGCTGTTTCATGACCTTGGATTGCTCTTCTCCGGGCGCTTGAATACAGGGTCTGATTAATAAGGTGGGCTGTCTCCCTCCCAGGCCACCTGGTTCAGACCCCACAGCACTAGTTATTCATGTCATAGTGTGGGCCTCTGGGAATTTCTCTGGACTGCGCCTGTAGGGAAGGCCATGAGGCCTGCATTTATTCCTCTGCCTGCTGTTGGGTATTTCACAGGCAAAAGTAAATTCCGCACCTCCACCACTGCATGGAGTTGGCCCTATTCGTGCTCACATGTATTGCCTATTGCTATTTTTAAAAAATACCCTGCCCTTATAGAAGAGTGTAGAGCTTGGCAAAATTTCTCAGTAAGGGGAGTGATAACAAATATTTTAAGTTTTACCAGCCATATATTCTCTGTTGCAACTGCTCAGCTCTGCGGTGGTGGCCTGAAAGCAGCCATAGGCCATGCATAGACAAATGAGCAAGGCTGTGTACCAACATAACTTCATTTATAAAAATAGGCACTAGACCAGATTTGACTCATGTGCCATAGTTTGCCCACTTTTGACTTAGAGATATGTAGTGACTTAGTTTCGTTTGGTCAATTTCTTTTAGCCATGTATAAAGGACCTACTTTATAAAGTAATGTGCTGGGTGCTGGGGATAAGGTCAGGAGGCATGGTCTTGCTGTAACAGAGCCTACAGCCTGGCAAAGAGACCATATTAAGCAAGTACATAGACTGAGACCCAGGTCTGTACAACCCATGACCTTGGGTAAGTTCTCAGCCCTCACTAGGCTGTTGATTGCTACTTCACAGGGTTTTAAAGCTTCACTTAGAGAAAGACCACAGCAGGGCCTGGCACCTGATTTCTGAACCATAAGTGTGAACTAGGAAAGGGAGGTGAACGGAAGCACATCCCACAGTGTGGAATGCAGTCTTGGGGTGCAGGTCAATGAAGGGTAAACTGAGGCTAGAGAACTCAGTCAGTGTAAACAGAAGAGAGTCAATGCCACCGCTTTCTGGCCCTATGCGCATCCTTTACTGTGGTCATGTAAAACAACAATCCCTGGACCAGACTTCTGCTAGACTCAGAAAGCTGACGGGGCCCTTTGCTGTGAGTCCTGCTGAATAATGTCAGTATCTTAGTTAATCAATTCTGCAACTCTCATGTCTTCATATTTTAACAGCTCTAAAATTGGAATGCGTCTTTGAGTTCATATCAAATCATTGTTTAATTAGCAACATATTTCCTTTATTAGTGGTATTGGAATAATGATGCATCTTATGGTTGATGATGACTTAGAGATGAGGAAAACGTTACTAGGACTTACGGGTTATTTAAAATATACCAACTGCTACTGTGCTTGTTTGTTTCTTCATTCTCTTTTCACAGAATTATTAGGAACCTACCGTGTTCTGGGGAAGTGTTTTAGCTGCTGGATAGAGGTGCAGGCAAGGTCTTTGCTCTTGTGGAATAATCAGGCAGTTGGGGGAGACCGTAAGTAAACGAATGCTGGAAAGGAGATGAAGGTGTGATACAGATAGTTAATGACAGAGGAAACCTACTGGAATGGGGGGCTAAGGCGGTGACATTTGAACTCAGACCTGAAGGGTGAAAAGGAATCATCTCTATGGAGGGTGGTGTGGAGAAAGCATTCCAGGCAGATGGAACAGCAAGGTCAGAAGGCAGGTCAGGGAAGGAGAGAGAGGAAAAGACAGGCCGCAGAGGTGGACAGGTCACATAGGGCCTCATGGCCACAGTAAACAGCTTGGATTTTATTCTAAATGAAGCAAGAGGCCACTGGAAGGTTTTAAGCTGGGCAGTGTCAGGGTTTGATTTACATTTAAAAAGCTAAAAGAGGCTGCGCTTGGGGGCCCACGCCTATAATCCTAGCAGCTTGGGAGGTTGAGACAGGCAGATTGAGACCAGCCTGGGCAACATGGCGAAACCCTGTCTCTACTAAAAATACAAAACATTAGTCAGGCATGGTGGCATGCCTGTAGTCCCAACTACTCAGGAGGCTGAGGCAGGAGAATCACTTGAACCCAGAAGGCGGTGGTGGCAGTGAGCTGAGGTCATGCCACTGCATTCCAGCCTGGGGACAGAGCGAGACTTTGTCTCCACAAAAAATAAAAACAAAAAGCTAAAAGAGTTGTCTAGTCTTCAGTGTGATTTCCTCACCTGATCCTGCAGATGAGGACCCCAGAGCCCAGGGATCCAGAATGAGGGTGGTAGAAAGATGGGCATGAGGAGAGCCAGCTGCGCTTCCCATGTCACAGTGTGACTGTGGTCCAGTCTCTTTCTTTCTAAACCTTGTTTTCCTCTCATGTGTAAGATGAAAAACTAATGTCTTTGAGACCTCGTTGAACTCTACAGTTCTCTGTGGCTCTCGAGTGATTTCCCCTTCACCCAGTCATAACTTGAGTCTTGTGTCTGTTCCTTAAAATCATTTACTATGAAGCCTTGTGGATGGCCCTACTTTGCAAACAGGACAGCCCCATTCCTACGCCCTGTCATTCCCATTTCATCTTCCTTATTGATGACAGAAAGATGACATGCTTTGATAATCAGCACCCTGCTACAGAGAGCAAGTATTTTTGCTTGTATTTGGATGATAAAATTAACTTCTTCTGGGCTCCTGGAGAGGCCTCTGATATGATCTTTTTTGCAGGGGGTGGGGGGTGCAGGGTCTCACTCTGTTGCCCAGGTGCTATGTCAGCTCACTGCAACCTCTGCCTTCCGGTTTCAAGCAATTCTCCTGCCTCAGCCTCCCATCTAGCTGGGACTACAGGTGCGCACCACCATGCCTGGCTAATTGTTGTATCTTTAGATGGGGTTTTGCCATGTTGGTCAGGCTGGTCTCAAACTCCTAACCTCAGGTGACCCACCCACCTTGGCCTCCCAGTGTGCTGAGAATATAGGCGTGAGCCACTGTGCCCGTCCATCTTAGTTCTGATCTAATACTTTCTCACCTCCCTGGTGCCTTCTGGATTCTCACCCTCAGGCTCTTTCTTTCCTTCCAACTTGCCATTTCTCGCCCCTGTGTTTGACAAGCCCTCCTGTCACCCACTGTCACACCTAAGATTGCTCCCAGGTTACACACTACGTTCAGTAGCTTAACCCAGAGCTCCTGACTCCATGTCTAATGTTTTACTCAGTTGTGTCACCTCTTCACAGTTCTTAGTGGAATTACCAGTTCTACTTACCCAACAGCTGATTTTCCCCCCTCAAACCTGGGAAGTTTTGGACTGTTGATCTTTTCCTTCTGTTTTCCCTCCTGCTCACTTCACTCCACCCATTTCCCTGTAAACCAGACAGAGTCCCTTTGCACTGGCTTTTCTGCCTTCTGGAATGTTCTTCTCCCCATGTAGCCACGTGGTTCACTTCCTCACTGCCTTCAGGCTTTTAATCAAATGTTTCCTTCTCAGTGATCCTGCCCTTGAAATTGCTATTTGCAAAATAGTGGTCAGGGTGGACCTCGTTGAGAAATGGCGATTCCAAATGACTAAGTTACTAGCAGCTGCAGAACATTTGGTCTGGAACCAGCCATGAATGGAGTAATGAACAAATGTTCTGGACGGAGTGAAGAGCCAGTGCAAAGACCCTGGGGCAGTGTGTTCGTGGAACAGCAAGGAGGCCAGTGGGGCTATACCGAAAAATCAGAAAGTAGAAGTGAATGAGGCTGCACAGGAGGTAGGAACCCTTTGATACAGTCCTTGTAGAAACTGACTAGTCAGGTGTGGTCCTGAGACCAGCAGCATCTGTTTTATTAAAAATGCAGAATCTCAGCTGGGCATGGTGGCTCACACCTGTAATCCCAGCACTTTGGGAGGTTAAGGCAGGTGGACCATCTGAGGTGAGGAGTTTGAGACCAGCCTGGCCAACATGGTGAAACCCCATCTCCACTAAAAATACAAAAATTAGCCGAGCGTAGTGGGCACCTGTAATCCTTGCTCCTTGGGAGGCTGAGGTAGAAGAATGGCTTGAACCTAGTAGGTGGAGGTTGCAGTGAGCTGAGATCGTGCCATTGCACTCCAGCCTAGCGGATAAGAGCAAGACTTCGTCTCAAAAAAAGATGCAGAATGTCAGCTCTCACCCCAGACCTACTGGATCAGAATCTGCATTTTAACAAGCTTCCCAGATGATTTGCATGCACATTGAAGTTTAAGTGGCACTGTCATAAATCATCTTTCATTTATAATGACTTAATGCCCAATTCTGTCCACTATCCACTCCTTCCTTTCCTCCTTGTAGAACGCCAAGCAGAGGCTAGTCCTGCCCCATTGATCATAGGCATTTAAGGAAAAATTCATTGCTTTTCCTCTAAAAAAAAAGTTGTGGAAACCCTAAAGAAACCAAATAATCATTGGGCTAAAAACAGAAGCTTGGGCATTCATACATTTTCCTAAAATTAATTGGTCCTTTGTTTGGGTAATGCTTCAGGTTTTCTTCCCTAGAAATTACCACATCCTGTCCAATACCTTACAATCTTCTGATATAAAAATTGTCTATTGGTGTGTGTGTGTGTGAGTGGGTGTTCAGCGTACTTCCGAAATTCCTGACCACTGCACAGGTCTCTTCTATACATTGATTGTTCATCATATTTTATAAAGAGCTTTCTTTTTTTCCTATATAACCAAAGCATTGAAAATACTAGGTTATTAACACACTGAGAAATGCAATCAGTCAGCTGATTATCATCTAATGTTTTAATGATCACATTTTTAATCCAATTATGCATGTTTGAATCTTTCAAATTTTCTTTAATTAAAAATTGCCTCCTGGCACTGCTATCAGAAATAAGAAATTGAACAGAACCAGCCAGATATAATTTAATGTTGAAAGGAAACTGCAAGGATAACTGGGCTGCGCTGGGTTTAATGGTTGACCATGACTTTAAAGCCCTCATACAAAATTTCCTAATTGATAGGAAAAATTTAATCATCTTCAGATATAAACCGTTTGCATTCAAATAAGGTATTTCTTTTTCCAAATAAACCTCCCCTAACTGATTATTCATATTGTCATTCAAAATGCTTAAAAATGAAAGAAAGAGTTGGGTGAAATGTAGGCTACTTAATACAGTGTGTATTTAATATAAAAGTCATACATTATTCATCTTTGCAATTTGAATAACTTTGAATTTAGCATCCCTGTTCGTCATCTTTTTCTTTGATGAACAATTAATTATTAAAATATAATATTGTCTGCATACAGCACCCGGGATCCTTGAAAGTGGAAGACAAGATTCATTTCTTCTCAATTCTTTTATCTAGTAATGCACAGTACCTGCTTATTATGATATAATGGAATGAATGGTGGTATAAATAGTGTTTCGAATATTTTTCTCAACCAGTAAGTGGCTGGGACAGGAATGTTTTGAATTCAAATGACTAATTATGATGAAAGTTGAAGGCAGAATGCACTGATCAGGATGGGCATGGAGTCACACTGCCCTTTTGTAGCAAGATTTATTTAACAAGCACTTATGCATGCTTACTGTGGCGAGCACTCTCTTAAGCCCTTACCTGATGTTAACTCATTTAATTCATACTCAGAACCTTCTCATAATGTCAGTGTTATTATCCCATTTTACAGATGAGAAAACAGTTACACAGAGGTGAAATAACTCTTTCCAGGTCAAACCTTCAAGTAGACTAGTTAGGATTCATATCCAGGAGACCTAGCTCTAGCACTTCTCCCCATTTTATAGTATCTACATTTATTAAGATTTTATTAGCCAGGCATACGGGGCTCACAGCTGTCATTTCAGCACTTTGGGAGGCTGAGGCAGGAGGATCGCTTGAGGCCAGAAGTTTGAGACCCGCTTGGGCAACACAGGAAGACCTTATGTCTACTAATTTTTTTTTTTAATTACTCAGGCATGGTGGTACATGCCTGTAGATTCTAGCTACTCATGAAGCTAAGTGGGGAAGATTGCTTGAGCCCAGGAGTTCCAGGCTGCAGGGCCACCGCACTCCAGCCTGGTCAACAGAGTGAGACTCTATTTCTAATTTACAAAAAGAAAACAAAAAGATTTTATAAATGGAAGAGTTTAAGTTTTCAACTGAAAAGTGCTTTATTTCTTCTTCCCAGTGGCTGTGCTTAGGAACGACCAGTCTTGAGTCTGGCCAGTTGAGCCCCTCTGACCTAAGCAGGCCTCATGGGTAGTACTAGAAATAAAGGGCTACCATTTCTAAAATTGTTTCTAATCTGTAATTAAGCATTGTGAGCATCCCATTATCAGCAGAGCACTGTCTGTGGTACTGAGCAGGCAATGAAGTTTTCAGAAAGATCACTGCAAACTGATGCTCAGTTTGAACTGAGATGGGGGAAGAAACAAGTCAAGAGTTAATTTTAAAATGTATTGTTCATGTGAATTCTGTAATGCGTTGTCAGTTAATAATGGGGGCACCTGAACATACAGCTTAATTCCCCCCACCGTGCAAGTCTTGCTGTGGCAATCAAGGTGACCTCCCAATACTTGGGATTCCTTTTCCACCTGCCACTCCCAACACTTGTGTTAATATAGGAGCAGGCAGGCCGGGTGTGGTGGTTCACGCCTATAATCCCAGCACTTTGGGAGGCTGAGGCGGGCGGATCACGAGGTCAGGAGTTTGAGACCAGCTTGGCCAGCATGGTGGAACCCCATCTCTACTAAAAATACAAAAAATTAGCCGGGCATGGTGGCGTGCATCTGTAATCCCAGCTACTTGGGAGGCTGAGGCAGGAGAATTGCTGGAGCCCAGGAGGCAGAGGTTGCAGTGGGCAGAGATTTCGCCACTACACTCCAGCTGGGCAACAGAGCAAGACTCTGTCTAAAAAAAAAAAAAAAATTAAATTAAATTAAATAGGGGCAGGCAAGATGTGACCAAAGGCCAAATTCATTCCACTGTCTATTTTTGTGTGGCCCCTGAGCTAAGCATGGTTTTTACATTCAATACCTAATTAAGTGAAATGTTATTCCCCCAAAAAAGAATCACATTATTCTCATTAAGTAGGCATATATTTTGAAAATTGTTCTCAGTTATTAATAGCATTTCAAATTCAGTTAATAAGGTTGTAGAAGTGTACTTGTTATTTAAGTACCTACATAAAGTCTTCAGATTCACCTCTTGGCCTGCAAAACCTAAAATCTGTACTATCTGGTACTTTATGGAAAACGGTTGCTCATTCCTAGCTTAAAACCCAGAATGAGCCAGGCTGTACCTCAGCTGGGCTTGTGCCCAGCCACATGCTTGCCTTGATAAATCTGTGCTTACAATGGGCCAGGAACTGTACCAAGCCCCTTATGTCTGTTAACTTGCTTAAGTGTCACAGCAACCCTGAGAGCAAATATTCTCATTATTCCCATTTTACAGATGATGGAAGTAGCTCAGAGAGGTTAAGGCCTTTGCCTAAGATCACACAGCCATCAAATGTCAGTTAGTTTAAAGCTCAGTTTTTGCTAGAATTTTGGCAAAGAAAGCTGTAACCTAGACTGCTCATGCTGATGGACAATATATCTAACATGGTATGCCTTTAAGGACACAAGCAGTAATCCAGTTAAAAAAACAAAAGACATGCACAAAACATTAAAGAAAGTACATGACAAAACACTGGTAGCTTAGAGGAGTAATAATAGTAATAACGATTAGAGTAAGAATAATGTCTATCACGTATGCGATGTTTACTGTGTACTGAGCTCTTTCTGGTCCCCTTTCATGCATTGCCTTATTTATAATCTTCACTACTATAGCCTGGGAAGGTTTCATAACTTGCCTAAGCTCACACAGCTCACAGATAGCGGAGTTGGGATTTGAACCTGAGCAGGCTGAAAATCTGCTCTCCTCAGCAAACCTTGAAGGAATGCAGAAGTGCTGGGGGTGCTGATGAGGGCAGTGGGTCTCAGTTTTCAGCACTGAAGGGTGTTCCCTGCTGTTCAGGAATACTATTCCAGATTCCCTGAAGAAAGAATCCCATGTGAGTCTCTGTATTCTTTAAGTGTTTTTGACCTTGGGTCTGTTACTTCACCCTGGTCTTCTATTTACCCAGCCCTAAAGTTAAAGAATTGGACTAAATCGATGGTTTTCAAAGTGTCCCTGGGTCCCCTGCTTAGCTTCAGCCACTGGACTGACTTAGCTATTTGAGTTGCCAGGCTCTTGGGTAAGATTTTATTTGAAGAGACCATTCTTTGGCCCTCAAAGGCACTGAAATAAGCCACTGAACAAAGCCCCTTCCAGATCACAGAGTCCTAAGATTTGGTGGCAGCGATCATGGTGGAATGAATTAGCAGTGAAGCCAGGTCCTCTGCCTCCGTCCCTTGTACCTGGTCTACCCACCTTGCCACAGATCTGACTGCGTATGCTAATCAGTGAAAGCCAGAACTTGCCTCTGAAGCCCTGATGTTGGTCAAGAACAGGGAGGTCCTTCTGAGTTTGCAGCAGGGGTCACACGCAGTTTCCATGATGTCTGCTCAATCCGTGAGCCCATCTGAGAACTTACATGAGATCCCTGACCCTGCCCAATCAGCGTTCCCCTTTGAAATGTAATCTCCTGCGGGTGGGGCAGGTGCTTTTGCTTTATCATTTTATGCTCTTTAAAGCCGCGGCCTCTTCCTAGAGTATGTGGAGATGAGGGCTTGCTTGCTGGGGTTTTGCTGGGGTTGTCTTGTTACTTCCTGTCAGCATACAGCATGCTTAACTGCAACTTTAATAGTGGATTGGGCCCCGAGAGGAAAACTCTTCTGATTCAAAAGCCATTTGGCCTGGAAGCCTTGATCCTAAGGCAGGTTGATGTGCTGTGGTGTAACCCCAAGTTCACCTACAACATGGGGGAGACATGAAGGTAGCAGTTTTGCCGTCGGTGGTGCGAAGCCCCCCCGGATCGCCTGGGGCTTTGTGTTGACTATTTGCACAGCCCAGGAAGCTCAGAGGCAGCAAGCAAAGGCCAAAATATTTTCTTCTCCCAGCCAAACCAGTCCCCGCCAAGCATGCTTGCAGAGATATCCCCTGTCATTAGGCTGCTGGTAACCAGGTTTAAATGAAAGCCCAGACTTGCCAGTGGGCGGAGGGGCAATTCCGTTATTTCTAGCCTTTTGTACAACAGAAATCGTTTTTGTAATTTTGATTATGGAACCCTATGATTTGAAGACTTTTGCGTTTATTGGTTAATACTAAATTTTTCTTTTAGAAAAAGATGAATTGCACACCTCTCTGCCAATCAGCCAAGGTTTCTGAGCCTCACGAGTAACTGTTACTTCACTGTTCACTAGTGACCTTGAGCTTGGTTGTTTAACCTCTCTGTGCCTTGATTTCCACGCCTATAAAATGAATATTAGAAAGCACATACTTCACTGAGCTGTGAACTAAGAGAGCATAGTGATGCGAAGAATAAAAGCCTGGATTCTAAACCGAGCTACCTGTTTTTATATCCCAGCTCTGTAAACTGGGGATAATAATAGGACTAACTTCATGGACTTATTTTAAGCATTAAATAAATTAATCTTTTAAAGCTCTTAGAACAGGGCCTGGCGCATACAGTAAGTTCTGTTTAAGTGTTTGCAACATGTAAATACTCAGAATAGTGCCTGGCATATAGGTAAAGCTAAATCAACGTTAAGTCTTCTTCAACTAATCTTTTCCAAAAGAAAATTGCAATTTCAACTATAATATAGTTGATTTCTGTTGGGGTTTTTGCATTATCCCCTAGTTACACAGACTTCTTGAGTCTGGGAATACACAGTTGCCCAAATGCCTGTACTAGTTGTTCTGCGTGAAAATGAGAAGAAGAAGGAGGAGGGAGGAGGCTTAGGAACTGCATTCCTGTAGGCACATGTGTGTCTATGAAGTCACCTGGAACCCTGTCCCGGGGCTCATGGTGGAAGCCATGAAGAGCTAAGGCACCCCATGAGCAGGACTTCAGTAGTCTTGTTACATCTCTAACAGCGAAGAGGAGAGAATCCCAGATACACATTCAAGTCTAGATCTCTGGAGATACATGGAGAGACTACAACCTTCTCTGACTCATGAAAGAAGCTAGATAGTCTACTGGGCCTGCTTGGGAGAATTATCAGACAGTTCCCTCATCTTCTCTGCGGCACTATTCCTTTCTGTTCCAGGGTCTTGGTTCATGCTGTTTCTACTGCTTACAATGTTTTTCTTCACCTTTTTTGCCCCCACCCTTCCATTTTCACCTGGCTAACCTCAGTGCTGTCTTTAGCTGAGTCAGAACTGTGTGTAGTCTCTGGTGTCGAGACACGTGGATTCACATCCTGGCTTTGCTTCTTAGGAGCTGTGTGACCTTGAGTAGACACTAACCCATTCCATGCCTTGATTTCCTTATAGATGAATCACGTTATCATTGTTGGGTCTGAACTTAAATGTCATTCCTTCTCTTTAAGGGAAGACACCTCCATTTTTGTAAAAAGAATGCTGGTTCCTGGGGCCATGCTTTTTCAGGTTATAGTTGCCCCTTGGTTGGGCTTCACATTGATTTGGAGAGGACTTGAGTGAAACCATAATGAAATCTAGCCAGCTTTGGAATTGCATGTTACTGGTGACTTACAGTTTTCTTTTCATAATGATTCTCTCATTGTGTCCCAAAATTCATTCCACTGATTATCTGTTCATAGACCTTAGAGAAGGGTTCTATGATGAAACAAGGTTGGGAAGGGGTGGGTTAAAGAACGTCAGGCTCACTTCTTTTCTGCAAGACTTCTCAGAGATTTTGCTATCCTAGAGTATTTTGTCTATTTCCTGGGGGAAGGGGGAGGGACTGTAATGTGCCCCAACCGTGTTCATGGTAGAACCTGCTTTTTATTGATATATACTGTGGTACTGGTGTCCTCAGAGCACACCCTGGGAAATGCTGCTTTGTTTACTGAGGCTCTCCCACCACCAAATGCTAGTGCTTCTCAGGATATAAACAAACATAAGGCTTGTGATGTGGCACCAGCATGCCGAGGGTGTTGACTGTGTCTGCGGCGCGGAATGGCATGACTTATCATTGTGCTTTTCTTTTCCTTTTCTCCCCAAACAGAGAAGGAGACCTTTCTGGATCCTTTCGTCCTCCGGGACCTCCTGCCTGCATCCCTGGGCAGCTATTATCGGTACACAGGTTCTTTGACCACCCCGCCGTGTAGCGAAATAGTGGAGTGGATAGTCTTCCGGAGACCCGTCCCCATCTCTTACCATCAGGTAGCTATTTTGCCTCAAGTGGGGCCTCTGTGTTTCCTTGTTTTGTCTTGACATAATGATCCAGCATGACTAGAATATACCAGTAAGGAATTTGTTCTAGATCCTACGCATGTCATTGATTCCTGCAGTCTTTCCAACAAACATGTTTTTGAACCTAAGAACTGTGAACTATAGAACATGATTTCTTAGCTGCAAATGAAATTAAGTCACTAAGGAGAATTGCAGGCATGAAATCTGAGTGTTGTTTAAGTATTCAATCTTGAGGAGGCGATAATAGCTATCCTTGATGATGATGACCTTTTGTGCCAGAAACTCTTCTAGGCTCTTTATAGATGTTGACCCATTTCATCTTCATGAATGATACTCTCATGAGTTAGATGCTATTTGTACCCCCATGTTACGGTCTTATGAGGTAGGTGCTGTTCATACCCCTATTTTATAGAGGAGATCAAGCCACACAGAAGGTAACTTGCCCATGGTCATAAAACTGATAGCCATGCCATGATCTGATTCCAAAGATCATGCTCTGACCACTAAGCCTACCCACAGTTCAGAAAAGAAAGAGATTTGTGGACACAGAGGAAGGAAATAATACACGTTATTGATTGAGTCCTTTCTGTGTGCTACGCACTTTACTCAGCACTTTCCATATATCAACTTAATCAGTGGCAATGCAACATTGAGAGATGGGTATTCACATAGAACATCGTGGGATGGAGAGATTGGGTAACATACCCAAAGATTCATGGTTAATGAATGATGCAGCCAAAAACTAAGCCTGGGTTTGCCTGATTCCAAAACCCATGTTCCCGACCACTAAACTGTACTGCTTCCTTGTGAGTGTGGCCTGAGCACATTTCATGGGACGTCTTGATTTAGGCTGAGCAGTTAACTGTGGGTAGGAACTGGTGAATTGGAGATGGGATTGAGGCAGTGTCACAGAAAGGAGAACCATCTGGGGAATGCGAGGTCTTTAAATCACCTCGTGAGGTTTGAATGGATTCTTGGGGATGATTCTTAGAAGGGATGTGTTAGTTGAACAAAATTCAGCATGGATTGAATTACAAAAAGAGTAAAATTCCTTTTGCATTATTCCAGAAAATAGAGCCAGAAACAATAGGTAGCATTTATAAGACAGTGGATTTGAATCATTAATCAGGACTGTCCAAATTGGAAGGTACTTACGATGTCATTCATAGAAATGACCACTTCTCCCAGTCTGATTGTTCTGGTACCAGTTGAGCTTCTGGGTCTTATGTCAAGTATTCCAGTAGGTAGGTCTGAATAGACGTTAGCCAACCAACTACTTTGCTGGCTTTGGGTCACATGTCTATCTCTGAGTGAGTCATCAGAGATGCCGGATAGCATCCTGCAACATCCAGTGTTACCTCTCAGTGGGTAAATGGGGCAGGTTCCCTAGAAGAAGTAGCGGCAGTAGAGACACTACCCCTCTAACCAAGTTAGGTCATGTAAGGCCAAGCTGAACAATTTTATTTGGCCTCACTGCTGTTTTGGCAATCATTTTACTTTGAGGTTTTTTTTTTCCTTTTAATCTGACCCTGACAATAAAGAAAGGACTGGTGATTTGGTTTCAGAACAGGATCTGCCAGCCTTAGGGAGATAATGAAATAAGAAATGAGTTTTCTTCCTAACAGTGATGCCAACATTGTTTCATTTAAAAAAAAATAAAATAAAACTACAACGCAAATATTTATATATGCAGGGTTGGGGAAAGGGATTTTTTTTCAAGATCTTTTTTTGTTAATTAATAAATACTTTTGTCTTGAAAGATTGAAAGGTTTGTGGCTGGGCTCAGTGGCTCAGGCCTGTAATCCCAGCACTTTGTTAGGATGAAGTGGGAAGAACCGTTGAGCCCAGAAGTTCGAGACCAGCTTGGGCAACATGGCAAGACCCCCATCTCTACAAAAAAAAATTTTTTTTAATTATCAAGGCATGGTGGCACGTATCTGGTGGTCTCAGCTACATGAGAGGCTGAGAGGGAAGGATCACTTAAGTCTAGGAGGTCAAAGCTGCAGTGAACTGTGATCACGCCACTGCATTTCAATGTGGATGACAGAATGAGACTCTGTCTCAAAAAAAAAAAAAAAAAAGAGAAAGAGAAAAAAAACGGTTTGAGATAATGAAGTTAAGAAATACTGATTTGGCTACTTTTTATGTAGAATGCCATGTAAGGAGAGGCAGAGAGTTGAAGTTGATTAGCTGGAGAGAAATAAGGACCATTAACATATGCTGGGTTTCATTATAGCTCCAGATTTGAAGCAAAAAACAGAGTTTGGGGCTTGGATGTTTTGCCAAGTGTTTGCCTTTTAGAAGCATTTTGAGCACCATTTTTGTAACTGGGTTTCTGAGAAAGTGTTTTTTTTTAATATCTATTCACTATTCCCCTCTCTGCCACCCATACGCTCAAAGAGAAGAAATAATGGAAGATGTTTATTTGCCCTCCAATATATAACTTCTCTGTAGGTATTGTGTTTCGGGGAAATAGAAAAGAAATTAATCATATTTGCTTTCCAGGTTCTTTGCTACAAACCATTTTAAGATAATACTTTACTTTTATCAGACACTGCTTCATGTGTCCCTCTCTGTCTCCCAAGGGAGGAAAACAGCTCATATTCATGTGGCCAAACTGGATCCTTGCTGGCTGACTTTGTGGAGGTCACAGCTGTGTCAGCCCTTGGAAAGGAAAGCATTCACCATCCAAGTATTATCGCTTCAGACCTTCCCATCCTGACTCTGCCAACATTCTTTCAGAAGTTAGCACAGAATGTTCATTTCAGAAAGGCGAACAGCCAGTTCGGAAAAGCCAAGTAGTCAGGAATTCCATGTCTGCCTCTGACAGAGAAAAACATTCCTAGTCCTTCATTCCTCTACTTCTGTATTATTCTCTCTTTTCTTCCCTCTCATCCAACATGGGTGCCTGCACTCAATGAAAATTCGAGCATGTTCACCATAAAATGTAATGATTAGCACAAAGTGTTGACTTGTCTGATGTGGATTTCTTTGAAGCCTTTCAGAGTACATATGGACAACCACTAATCTTGCCTCTCTTGTTCCCTTTTGTGAGTTTAGCTGGACATTCAGATCAGCCCTACCAGCCAGTGCACTTGTACCTCTAGCTTGTGTGATAATCTAGATTAAAATACAGCATTGCTAATGGAACCCCACATTGGCTTGTGATTCCCCACGTAGTCAGCATGGCTTAAATGGCCCCTCTAAACATCTTCTGAAAATCTCAAGCCAAAATCCTGCCTTGACCATGTCACCCAAACAAAATAGCAGCACTCCCGGCCCTTGTGTGGGATGTCAGAGGAGCAGAAAACATGGAGATGGTTGCCTGCAGCGTGTTCATGATCAGTCATAGAAGACAACTATTTTTCAGTCCAGTGAACTAGGATTTGTTTTATTCTAGAATAGTGCTTCTCAGATGATGTTCTTTGCCAATAGGCAACTAACCTAACCCTTCCTTTCCAGGACTGTTAGCATCTTGAAGGTTAAAATAAGGCACTACTTACGATCTTCCCAGCATGAATTTTACTTAAGTGCTTGTAGGGGGTGCTATCAAAAGGCAATAAATAAGTCTGACTGCATCTACTTTGTTTACCTTTAGATGTTTGATTTTTTTTTTTTTTCTGACAGTAAGCTGGAGTGGACAGAAACGGTTTAGTTGCATGACTCTTTTTAACCAAAGGTATCTGTCAGGAAGAGTAGAGCAGCTCTTTGAAGTTAAGCCCATGTGCTTTGAAGGCAAACTGCCTGGGTTTCACTTATGGCTTCATTCTTTGGTCAAATGACTCAAGTACTGTTTGGTGCCTCGGTTTTCTCATCTGTAACATGATGATGATAATACCCACCTCATGGAGTCACAGTAAAGATTAAATGATGGAATATGCGTAAAATGCTTAGACTACTGCCTGGCGTCACAGGAAGTGCTTGGGAGATACCAGGCGTGGTTCTTGTTTGTTGTTGCAGGTATTAAATGATCACCAGGTCTCTAAAGCAGGACTCTCTGGTTGAAGTAAAATAAGCCTCATCATTTAAAACGTTCTAGTAATCACGTTAATAAATATGAAGAGAAACTAGTGAAATTCATTTTAATACTATAGTTTATTGAATCCAGCGTATCCAAAATATTATCACTGCAAATGTAGTGCTAGCTATATTTCTAATGGAACAGCCATATGTGGCTACTGGCTATCGCAGCTGTAAGGTTTATCTCAAGGCCATGACAACTGGTGAGTCACTTAATTCAGAACGTTTCTCTTTCAACACATGACGTGCAGTGCATGTGAATAAAGAAGGTTTTTAAATGGTGGGGTGCAGATGCCATCATTAATCCAAAAGAGAAAGCTTTCTTTGTTAATTATGGTTAAGTCCTTTTCTTTCTATAAAGCCCTTTCTATAATCACCTTCATGCAGAATGGACTATAACCACAGGAGGGACATGGCCCTGCATTTAGCTAGCTGTCCTTAGATTTTATATTTGCAGCTGTGGTTCAGTAAGTAAAATTTTGGATGCTCCAGCCTACTGGGAACTTAATATTCCATTATCATTGTCTTGCTTAATAATGAGGCAACAAACAGGACCTGTCCTGTCATCCCTCATTTGTATGGTGACGCTAAAATGATCTCCATGATCTTAGGTGAGATTTTCCAGTTCCTAGTTTGTATCCTTGGGTTTCTTACAGTGCTAATAATGGACTCTGGTTTTGTTTAATTGCCATTGTATGCCCATCTCTTACAGTATTGTGCATACCAGCCTTTTAATGGCTCATACTTATATTACTTTTGGTTTTCCCTCATTTCTCCCTTTCATCCACAATGGTGCCCTGCCCAAATCTTGTGGACAGGAGCTCTTGCTATACATGAATGGCATGAATAGATTTCGACTTGCCTTTGATTCGAACTGACAGATTAAAAACTAATTATTCTCTATAATACTTTTATAATAAAAACTAAGTTGAAATGATTTATATACACTTCCAGCCAACACATTTGCGATTCAAGGTTAAAATTGTTCTTGAAACGGCACCAGTTAAACTGCAATTACAAATCCCCAAGCAGGGATAAAGGAAAGAAATGTTTTACACATTCACTTCAAAAGTTTAAGAGTCAATTTAATATCATAGAAATAAAAACTTTCATTTATTTTTACTAAATGATAAAGACTTCATTAGTTGTATTAAAGTCAAGATAAATCCAAGTGTGTTTATTACCCTGCCGTGGCAAAGGATCAGGCGAAGAAAAGTAAGGGCTTCGGGAGGTGGACAGCATTTTCTCCTTGGGCCTGCTATCTTGTTCATGCCTCTCAGTTCTTGCTGTGTTGGCCATTGGCAGTTCCTATTTAGAGTGCCGAAGAGTGCAGATAGATAGATTTATGTTGCTGATGCAGGATGCCCTGTGTGGAATGGCCTTGGGGTTAGCTAAAGCGAATTGTTTCAAGACTTCTACTGTCACCGCATCCATTTCTCCATGCGGTGTGACTGTTTCAGTGAATAATGCTAAGGCCTCTTATGCCTGTGGCATGAAGTAGCTGAAAGCGTACAAAATAAGAGTCGCTCAGACCTGCTGTTCTAAGCCTCACTTCACCTCTTGGTTCCTGTGCCTGCTTTAGTTCATGTTCACATTGCTATAAAGAACTACCTGAGACTGGGTAATTTATTAGAAAAGAGGTTTAATTGGCTGTACAGGAAGCATGACTAGGAAAGCCTCAGGAAACTTACAATCATGGCAAAGGGGAACCAGGCATGCCTTACACGGCTAGAGAAGGAAGAAGAAAGAGAAAGGGGAGGTGCTACACATTAAACAGCCAGATCTCATGAGAACTCACTCACTGTCACGGGAACAGCAAGGGGGAAATCCACCCCCATGATCCAGTCACCTCCCACCAGGCCCCTCCTCCAGCATTGAGGATTATAATTCCACATGAGATTTGGGTGGACGCAGATCCAAACCATATCAGTGATCTTGAGCACGTGACTCAATGTCTAACCCCAGTTTTCTTACTAGTCAATAACACTAAGATTAACACCGCTATTCATCATAATACCACCAGCCTCATGGGATTTCTGCAAATTAAGTGAAAGCACATACCACTCTCAGCACAATGCTTGCATGTAATAAGCACTCGGTAAATATTAGCTGCTAGTGTTCATGATATAATAAGAGTGTTCTTGTAATGCTACTTAAATGTTATTACTTTAAGCTAAAGAAGTTAGAAACCAAAATAATGTCTGTAAAGTACTTAAAGAAGTACCTGGCACAGAATAGGTTGGATAAATATAAGGGGGATAAGGAGGGGAAAGTTGCTAACAGCATTTTACAGTTGTTGTAAGCTTAGAGTACAATTGTAGTTACCACATTCCTCATAAAATAATAATGGCAGTAGTGATAGTACTTACCGAGCAGCTGCTGTGTGCCAGGAATTATTCCAAATACTCTATATGTAACAACACATTGAATAGTACAAAAAACACAGGAAGTAGGTAATGCAGTTACCTCCATTGTACAAGTAAAGACACTGAGGTACAGAAAGATTAAATAATTTGGCCAGGGTCACACATTTAGCAAGTCGGGTTTAAAAACAGGATTTTGAACCCAGGTAGCAGGGGTAAGGGTTTTGAATTTGTAAAATTAGGCACAGTCCAGATCATAAGGGCCCCATCATTGAGGCTGGGAGGCTGTTGAAAAGTATTGAACAGAGGCGTGACATGATCTGATACATATTTAACAGCTAAACAGGAATGACTGTTTAGCTGTTAACCAGACCTAGAAAAGTAGAACAGATTAAGCACCAAACATATGAACTGATCAAAGGCCCAGAAAGACACAACTTGGTCTGCATGGTTTGTTCTGCGGCTCCAGCATTACTTCCATGTCACACAACTCTAGGGGACACTTTCTCATGGTGGTCTTATAGCACCTTTTGGAATCAAATGAAGTGGAGGTCCAAGGCAAGGGTTGGGGTCTAGGGACAGACTGAAGTTGCTGTATAATGATGTATCAGTAGATTTCATCACTGCTGGCCTGCCGAAGTGAGAAATGTAGACTCCTCTCACCAATCCAAGGCTCATGGAGTTTTTTAACTCACTGGCCAGGCATGCCACTTACCATAGAGACAGGCCACTGGTGATTTTCATTTAACTTAGAAAGATGACAGGGTTTTAGTGAATGCCACCAACACACAGAAGGACATTTGATGAGTGTGCTAAGCTTGTCCTCCTTTCCCTGTTTTGTGTGACTGTCAAGCGCAGCCGTGATCCGGTTGACAATATAATATCATTCAGGTCATCAGTTCACTCTCAGAACCATCACATCCTTTCTTCAAAATCTTGGGGCAAGTTGAGTTAATAACAAGGAAGCTGCCATGCTTTTAAGCCATAGCATGTCATTAAGCTGTAAGAGCAATTTAAGTGAAAGCATTTTTGTGTTAAATTCAGAACCTGCCTCTTTTTTACAGTTATGTGACTTTTTCTTTCCTGAGGCTTCAGAAATAAACTTTTTAGGAGAATTTAATGCTGGCGGTGAAAGAAGCAAGCATTCTAGAGAATAAACAAACTTCAGAGTCGTACTGCCGAGACAGTTTTCCAGGCCATTCTTTTCTGGCATCTCAGAGTTTAAACTATTTCGGGACAGATGGCTGTCTCTTCCAGAAAATTTCCGGTCTAATTCACAATGTATGGCAGCCCAATCCGTTTCTTTAAAAAATCATCCTGAAAGTTAAGGAATGCTTCCTGTCTATTCAACTCACATCTCTACGGCTTTAATTTAAGCCAAATTCCTTTGTTTGGTCTTCTCTGGACATGGAGAAGAGCTAGTCAGCATCTTCCACATATGAGGGGCTTTAATCAAATTACTCCTTACCTGCCTTTTCTTCAGGCTAAACAATTCCACATCCTTTAACCTTTCCTCACAGAATTTATTTTCCATCTTTTTAATCATTTTGATTGGTCTTTTTCTGGGCTGTCTCCAGAGGGTCTTTGTTAATACTTCTCTTATAATTTTAAGAAGCTATTTTCGCCGAGGCGGGTGGATCACGAGGTCAAGAGATCGAGACCATCCTGGTCAACATGGTGAAACCCCGTCTCTACTAAAAATACAAAAAATTAGCTGGGCATGGTGGCGCGTGCCTGTAATCCCTGCTACTCAGGAGGCTGAGGCAGGAGAATTGCTTGAACCCAGGAGGCGGAGGTTGCGGTGAGCCGAGATCGCGCCATTGCACTCCAGACTGGGTAACAAGAGCGAGACTCCGTCTCAAAAAAAAAAAAAAAAAAGAAGCTATTTTCTCTGAGAAAATCAGAAATCTGCTCTCCCATTTGATGTACTGAGTTCTGACTTTGGTAGTTCTATCAAGTGAGTTCATGTCAGCACGTGGAGGTATTTTTCAACATCTGTAGTTGTCTTCATTTGAGTGGCTTACAGTTGGACAAAGTAATCCGGCCAATTTTCCTACTTTTTCTGTTATGACTTGCTTTTCCCTCTTTGCTGTACATAAAGAAGGTACAACAGAAAGAACGGAAAGGCAGGCAGATTCAGCCTAAAGACCCTATGAGTTAAGGGAAGTAAAGCAACTCGGAGAGTTGAAGTAACACGAGAAACAGGCTGCTTTGGCTTTTAGGCTGCTTGCAAATCTATCCTGGTTCTGTGTAAAAGGCAGAAAAAGTTCCATGGTTTATTATCATTTTACATAAGCCATGGAATTGGAGGGGAGGTGGAATGATACATGAATCCGTATACTTAAATGATTTTGCATGGCTAACATCACCTCGATTCATCGCCTTCTCATGCAGAGAGAGGGCACGCTGTTTAGAAGCAGGTCTTTTTCTGTGTCATTCTCTGAGGCTGTTTGGGAAACAGTGGAGGTTAGTTCCAGGCTTCAGGATGACCACCTAGAATTTGCAGAAACCCAGATAGTGATTTTCCTTTTTTATTTAGGTGTTAACTGCCTTCTGGTTCCCCAAAGTTTAGACAGTCACTCAATGCATAGAAAGCATCTTTCTAGCACCATTCCACCATTTCTCCTGCAGAAAGCATTCTTACTTGGCACCAGAGGATCCAGATGGGCCAGAAACAGTTCATTCAGCTTTTCTCTTCATTCTATTTTCTTCTCCTATTAGTATTTTCGGTGGCTGCATATTTCAAATTACAGTTCATTTTTTTTTTTTTTTTGGTGACAAGAATAGCTTTGTGGCCCATTGAGAACAAGTCTCTGTCACTCAGTTGCTGTTCCACTCCTCATATGTAATAGAATTACCTTTTTTATTTTTAAAAAAATGTTATTATTGTTTTTATGAGACAGAGTGTCATTCTATCTCCTAGGCTGGAGTGCAGTGGCGCAATCTCTGCTCACTGCAGCCTCCACCTCCTAAGTTCAAGCAATTCTTATGCCTCAGCCTCCCAAGTAGCTGGAATTACAGGTGTGCATCATCATGCCTAGATAATTTTTGTATTTTTGGTAGAGACAGGGTTTTACCATGTTGGCCAGGCTGGTGTCGAACTCCTGACCTCAAGTTATCTGCCCACCTTGGCCGCCCAAAGGGCTGGGATTTCAGGAATGAGCTACCAGTCCTGGCCAGAATTACCTTTCTTAATGATCACAATGTTGAGGGCCACAAAAAAAAAATCCCTTTTTTGTTTTATTCTGTTTTTGAGACAGGGTCTCACTCTGTCACCCAGGCTGAAGTGCAGTGGTGCAATCATAGCTCACTGCAGCCTGTAACTCCCAGCCTCAAGCAACAGTCTCATCTCAGCCTCCCAAGAAGCTGTGAATACAGACATACACCATCACGCCCAGCTAATTTTTATATTTTTTGTAGAGTCAGGGTCTCACTGTGTTGTCTGGGCTTGTCTCGAACTCCTGGGTTCAAGCAATCTTCCGCCTCAGCCTCCCAAAGTGTTGTGATTATATGTGTGAGTCACCACACCTGGCCCAAGAATCCCTTTTGATAATACAAATATGATTTGGACACCCTGATTTTTTTCCTTTACTTTCCGTAAAAGTTAGATCAGCAGTCTTGTATGAGATGTTTCTTAATAATATTAACAGTAATGATAGTAGCTAACCTTAATTGAGGACTGTGTACTAAGCAATTGACATAAATTTTAATACTCATGTTTTGCAGTTGTGGAAACTTGAGTTACAGAAAACTTGAATCGTTTGTCTCTGATTCCCCGTCCGGTAAATGTTGAACTTAGGCAGTTTGACTTGTGAGACACACATGTAGCGACGTGGTGACTTTGCCAAACTTGATCGCTAATATGTCAGAAGATGCCAAGAATTAAATCCCTAATATTTATGAAGCTCTTATGATATGCTAGGAACTGCTCTAAGCACTGTGCTTGGATTAAATATTTTGTCAGCACTTAATGTTGATACAAATCCTTTTGGGTAAATAGTGTTATGATTATCACCATTTTATTGAGGAAAAATGGTGGCTCAGGGGTAAGTAGGGTGTTCAGATCACAGAGTGGGTAGGCAAGGGAGCTAGAATTCATACCCAGGTAGTCTTGCTCTGGGATGTACCAGTATCACCCTGACCCCGTGTTTCTTCCTAGAATGCTAAAGGCCTTTCCAGCAGGGCACTGAAGAAAGACTGGGACTCTCACGGGAGACACAAACTCAGAGCGCGGTGCAGCCCTCAAATGAACTGTTTTCCTGGTTAGTTGGCAGGACAGAAACCATAGCCAGATGAGCCTGTTGGCAGTGTTTCCAGCAGGCAGCCTCGGGTCCTGCTGGGTTTAGCAGCCCCAGCATCGGGCAATTTCTACCATGTCCTGCTCTTATCACCCCCACCCGCTTTGGACCAAATAGCTTTTCTAATTGATGTGTTTTTTTTTTCCCTCCCCTCTCTCGTTCTCTGTTCAGCTTGAGGCTTTTTATTCCATCTTCACCACGGAGCAGCAAGACCATGTCAAGTCGGTGGAGTATCTGAGAAATAACTTTCGACCTCAGCAGGGTCTGCATGACAGGGTGGTGTCCAAGTCCGCCGTCCGTGATGCCTGGAACCACGACATGACAGACTTCTTGGAAAACCCACTGGGGACAGAAGCCTCTAAAGGTATATGAGGAAGATTCCTTATCATAAATTACTTTAAATTAAAAGAAATTCAAAGCCAACTAGGAATTGGAACTTGGTGTTAAATGTATACGCTTCTCTGCTAAAGGGAACTTGTCTGCCTGAAAAATAGTAGCATTTGTGGGAATAATTTCTGTTAAACAGATATGATAGAAATTGTCCTTTTGGCCAATAATAGGTCATTTTGTCTGCTTCTGCCTTGTAACTTCAAAACTTACTAGCAATGTCTAGAGAAAGCTTTCTGAAAAGTGTCTTACTTTTTACATGTTTCCCTGTTGATCAGGAGTTTACCTCTGAGCTCAGACATCATTGAAACCGGAGAGTTCCCTGACTCTCCCTTCCAAGGACCTGCAACAGGAGTGTGGCTCGGTCTGTTCAATCACCATTCCCTGCTCAAATACCTTATGGGAGGGGGAGCACAGAGATGGGCAGGCGCAGGAGCCAGGGCGAGTGCCTTGGGGCTCTGGCACTAGGGTTGTATGTCTGTGACTCCCGAAGCCCAGGTGGGCGTGTGTTACAGTGGGCTCTTTCAGCCTTGCTGTTGTCTGTGGACAGCTTAAGTGTTAACTAGCTCAATGACCTCTTGGTATCTAGGTCCTTGTCTGGCATCCAGGAAGAATCAGGTCGCACATGGACTTGAAGGATGAATGTAGGGGTTTTACTGAGTGGTGGAGGTGGCTCTCAGTAGGTTGTATGGGGAGTTGGAAGGGGTATAGAGTGGGAAGATGATGGAGTTTGCCCATTCAGTGGCCGATCTCCTCTCTGATTGTCCCTAGTCAAACTCCTCTTGATATTCAGATGCTGCTTCTCTTCTCCCTGCTATGCCGTTCTGCTGTTCTTCTGCTCTTCTGTTCATTCCCCTTGTCTGCTTCTGGAGCCTGGGGTCTGGGGTTTATATGGATGCAGGATAGCGGGGCATGGAGGGCCAAAAGGCAACTTTGGGGCACGAAAACAGGAATGTCTGTTTTCACTTAGGACCAAGGGTTTCCAGGCTTGAGGGTGGGGCCTTTGCCGGGGAACCACCCTCTTCTACCCAGTATATCCCTGTTTCTGTCCATATCACCAGGACCTTTGAATTGGTCCCAATATGCAGTATATTACAGTCTTACTACCATCCACCCCAGGCAAAAACTCCCACTCCAGCCTCATCCCCTACTGAAAATAACTTTTTTTTTTTAAACCTATTATTTAACAGTTTGGTTCTTGTATCTGATAAACATAAGTTTATCATTTTCAGGCATCTCAGTCTTTTCCATTTCTACTTTCTCATGTGAAATGAATACTAATTTCTCTCCCAGGAAACTAGAATGTCTGGTTCTACCCTCACCCTCCTCTCAGGCTCTGGGATTTGTCATAATTGTGATGCAGAGCTCCGGAAATGCTGAGGGGAGCAAGGCTTATCAAAGCCCTATTACTTGGAAGGGAGGAAGGAAAAAGAAGAAATTTTCTTTTGGTGTGAAAAGGGATGTTTCCCAACCCAGTGCTCTCCTTATTCAAAATTATGAGCTTGTGTAATAAAGGGAGAGCTTGTGTCAGTTATCAACACTGGAAGTAGGCTGGGCTATTGTTAGATACTTTATATGGGGAGGTTTTCTTTCAAGAATGTCCTCACCCCCAACAAAAGGGACCAGTTTATTGGCATATGGACTTTGTAGGAACAGGGGGAATGAGATTCTGTTCCACAAGTAACTGCAGTGACATGCACTTTGATTGATGACAAGAATGAACCCATTTTCTAGGCTCACGTTTCTGAAAAGGAGCTAAAAGAAGAGGAGAGGGAGTTTAAGAATGTGATCATTTCCTTCCTGTCTGTGTGATTTTGTTTGAGGTTAGTGAAGAGAAAAGAGTCAGGCCAGGTTCCCTTGAGAAATGCTTAAGATTCAAGTAATTTGGGGACAATAGTTTGTCAAGGGCATCATTCTCTGGGAACAATGGGAGAATTAAGAAGCTCCCAAACCTGTGAAATATCTTAGGTTGGGCTGCCATGGAAAACGTCACATGAGCTAATTTTTTTTTTTAACCTAAAAAATGTAAAGAAAATAACCCAACTCGAAAGCTTTCTCCCAAGAGAACTCGCCTGAGGAAAGCAGGTCTCCTGGGGATTTTGTGAGAGTTATATGTAGAGTTACGTGGATTGCGGGGTTGAGGAATTCATATCACAAGTGATAGCAAGATCTGGTAGCTCAGAATTGCTGAGATGGTGACAGATACAAAGCTCTTTCCTGAAAAATGGGCCAAGCATATGATATATCAGCTGTACAGTGAAAACGCATGGCCTTTATTATCCAAGAAAGCTAGGGAAGATAATGGTCTCCATTGTGTTACATTGTCAAAGTGGGCAAGATCTTCCACTGAACAGGCCTTCTCTGAATCTGACCACAACCACGGAACCATCCTTAAATCTGGCAAATTCATTCTTCATTCTACTAGGTTTGTTTCAATTATCATGGCGCTCATTGCTGACTCTTTAAGACATGGGAATATTAAAATGTTTTCTTCATCCCCCTTCCTAGTCACTCTTTGTTCCCGAGGGTAACCACTTGAAAAATGCACTTTGCCTGTTTAATAAGTTTCATAGAGATAGCATCATTCAGTATGTCCTGTTTAGTGTCTTGCTTCTTTTGCTCTGCAGAGATTTTAACCATCCTCTCTCTGCTGCCTGTAGTAGTTGGTTCTTTCGTGTTGCTAAATTCCGTGGCGTGATTATACCTGAATATATTTATCCATTTTAGTATACATGAATATGTAGAATATTTTCAAGTTTTAGAGATTATGAAAATTCTTGAACCTGCCATGAATACATGGGTATATCTCTATTGGGTATACACCCAGGAGTAAAATGGCTGCATCCGAGTAAACATATTTTCAGGTTTGGTTAGTGACTGCCAAATGGCTTCCCACAGTGATTGTATGTACCACTTTTTACTTCTGCCAGCAGTTTAGGAAATTTTCCTATTTTTACAGAATTTTTTAAAGGCTTAATTTACAGACCATAATATACAGCTATGGTAAAAGTATAATTTGATAATTTTTAGTAAATTTATACTTGTGCAGCCATCACTGCAGTCTGGTTTTAGAACATTTTCATCACCACAGAAAGTTCCTTCCTGCCCATTTGCAGTCAATTATTTCTCCTGCCCTCAACCCCAGGCAACCTCAGGTCTGGTTTTGTCTTTCACTTGGTGTTAATGATTTTAACATTTATCCATGTTTGGCATGTGTCACTAGGTCATTTTTTTTATTGCTGAATAGTGTCTCTATTTTTTTGAATAACAGCTTTATTGAGATTTAATTTACATACCGTGAAATTCATTCTTTTAAAGTGTACACATCAATGGTTTGTTTGTTTTGTTTTGTTTTGTTTTTGAGACAAAGTCTTGCTCTTGTCACCCAGGCTGCAGTGCAGTGGTACGATCTCAGCTCACTGCAGTCTCCGCCTCCCGGGTTCAAGCGATTCTCTTGCCTCAGCCTCCTGAGTAGCTGGGATTGGAGACACCCGCCACCACGCCCAGCTAATTTTTGTATTTTTAGTAGAGACGGGGTTTTGCCATGTTGGCCAGACTGGTCTCGAACCTCTGAGCTCATGATCTACCCAATTCGGTCTCCCAATTCGGTCTCCCAAAGTGCTGGGACTACAGGCTTGAGCCGCCGCACCCGGCCCCATCAGTGGTTTTTACTGTAGTCACAAAATCATGCAACCATCACTACCATCTATTTCTAGAACATTTTCATCACCAATCATTCCCTTCTTCTGCCAGGTCCCTCCTTCCCTCCCTCCAGAGCTAGGCCACCACTAATGTACTTTTTGTCTCTATGGATTTGTTATTCTGGACATTTTATATAAATGGATCATATAATATATGACTTTTGTCTCAGGCTTCTTTCACTTACATAATACTTTCAAGGTTCATCTGTATTGATTCAAGTTCATCAAATTTAATTCTATTTTATGGCCAAGTAATATAGTACATAATATGTGGAGGTGCCATATTTTGTTTATCCATTTATCAATTAATGGACATTGAGTTTTTCCACCTGTTGGCTGTTATGAATAATGCTTCTATGAATATCCATGTCCAAGTTTTTGTGTAAATGTTTGTTTTCAAGTCTTTTAGATGTGAACCTAGGAGTAGCATTGCTGCGTCATATGGTAACTTTCTGTTCACAGTTCTGAGGAACTACCTATTTTCCAAAGTGGTGGCACCAGTTTGCATTCACATCAACAGTGTGTAAGGGTTTCAGTTTCTCCATATCCTCACCAACAGCTGTTACTGTGCGTCTCTTTTATTTTCACCAACCTAGTGAATACGATGAGGTTGTTTCTCTTCATAGTTCTGATTTCCATGTCCCTAATGACTGATGATCTCCCTGTTTGTTTTTAAATGTACATGTCATGGAACCATAGCCCACATGACCGAATGTTCTTCCTTTTTTTCCCTAAGAAGACTCAGGTAATTCAGCAGCACTATAGGCCAAAAGATGCTGACACATCATCAGACAGCCTGGAGGGCTTAGATTATTGACCTTAGAGATGTAAGCAGGCAAGAGCCAAAGCAAGGAACAAGTCCTTTTCCTTCCTCTACTCTTCTGCAAAAAAAAGTTTTAAAAAGAGAAGGAGTGGTATCCTGTGATCTTCAGGAAATTCAAAAAGAGCAAAGCCTGCCTGGTTGGTATGCTCTATCTGATCATTACTGGAAGCTTTCAATGCCCAGGAAAGTGAGTTTGTTTTATGCATTTATCAGGCTGTTGTCAGAGAAGAGGGAAAAATAAATTAATTACAAAAGGCAGGAGTCATATAACTTTATTGGTTAAGGACCAGATAGTAAATGTTTTTGGCTTTGTGGGCCACATGGTCTCTGTTGCATCCTGGGTATTTGTGGGACATGGGTTCCAGGACCCCTAAGGATACTAATATCCTTGGATGCTCAAGTCCCTTAAATAAAAAGGTGTTTTATTTGCATATAACCTAAACACATCAGCCAGTATACTTTAAAACATTTCTAGAGTACTTATAATATTAATACAATGTAAATGCCATGTAAATAGTGGTTTTACTCTACTGGTTTTTATTTGTACTATTTTTTATTCTTATATTGCTGTTTTTTATTGGCTTTTCTTTTCCTTTCAAATATTTTTGATCTGTGGTTGGTTGAATCCATGCATGCAGAACCCATGGTTACAAGTGCCAGTTGTACTCAATTCTACCAGTATAGCAGGAAGGCAGCTGCAGATGATATGTAAATGAATGTAGAAAATGTCTTGCAGTAAAACTTCATTTACAAAAAAAGGTGGCAGTCTAGATTTGGCCTTGGGACTGTACTCTAGGGAATAGCTTAAACTAAGTTGGAGAAACCTAAACGGGGAAATCATGGGCTTGTTGTAAGAAAAATATTTTCTGTCTTCAAGGTGGTAGTGGCCATGACTTTGAATTTGTTGGATCTGTGTTTCCATTCCACTGAAAGACCCTAGGACCAACTAGAGATTTATTAACAGGGGGACTACCCACTTACCAATTCATTTTAACACCCAGACACCTTTCACATCAGAGGGGTAACCAGAGCCTCAACTGACCGAATATAGCTCCCTGCCTCCGCTGTTGCCCTGGCTGTGATTGTGAACTTGAGCAGCCAGTGGTGGGGGCCTGTGTTGATGCACCTGTATTTTGTCAGGATGATTGGACCTCCTGGAATAAAGAATATAGAATCCAGCCTTTCAGTGCCAAGCACAAGAGGCAAGGCCCCCATTAAGACAAGAAAGGAATAGGGGAAAAGTCATCTTAATATTTTATTGTTGCCGAAGAAAGACTTATATATGGATGTCATCCATAAAAAATATAAAGCTTTAGTTCCAGTAAATGGAAACAATATTTAGGCTTAGTGGATTGTTCAAGGGACATCCGATTTGCTACTCTGCCCTTTGTCGGTAAATAACTTGGATAGACTTTAGGATTTAATGGGCTGTCATTTCAGTTATTCTGCAACACATCCCGGGCACAGGGAAGAGCATTCGGTGATTAAGTGCTGAATACTCTCTATTGTGAAGACTTTTGGAACAGTGAACAGAGAAAAATAACTTTCCTTCCAACAACATGAAACATATGGTTTATTAATTTAACCAAACCTGTTCAAACCACAGTGGAATCAAAACTACTTGATCTGATAATTTGATTTGATGGCTTAATTAAAATGACACTGTATAATGTGATAAAAGCCAAGGAAATGGAGAGGACACCGGGCTGCCTGTGTACCCTCTGGGCTCCTAAGCCAATGTCATGTGGTTTTTTTTTTGGTGAATGTTTTTTTGCCTCTGCTGATGGAGGGATCTCTTTTTTAGCGATGTTTTGAATGCTAAACATTGCTTCCTGTTTTGGTTAAAAGCAGTTTTAAAGGACATATGCCACTGTGCAAGAATGACTGAGTAACTAGCATATTTAAAAATCGGTACATTGAGAAAGAGGGTCACATTTTCTATTCAAATTAGCAAACAAAGAAGTAAATCCATGATTGCTTTAAAAAGGAGTTTGACATTGAAATCATGGTTTTCTGCTATTTGGGGAGAAAATATTAATGTTGTTCTATTTTCATTTTAATCATTTCTACTCACCAGATTAATGAGCTTGAATTACTTATCTTATTTAAAGAAGCTCTGAGATGAACACTTAATGCCTTTTTAGGCAGCCGCCCTCCCAGAAACTTCCAAAAAGTTACCTTGTTACCGGCAGAAACTTTCAGCATAGGAAAGTGCTAAGAAAAACACATTTTTCATGCAACCCCCGGAAATGCGTTTTTAACCCCCTTCTTTCAAAAATAACTTTGATATGTCATTCTTTTTTAGCCTTTTGTGTTTAAGAAAGAAGACAAAAAAAAAAAGATCTGTTTCAAGACCCTTGGAACATTCTAGACTCTCAAACTTTTGAAGGTCCTGCTACATTGCTTTTAAATGCTCAGACATTTCATGATCACTGTAAGTTTATGTAAATATAAATAGTCAATGAATGAAAAGCAAATCCTAGCGGAGGATTAAGTTGCATTTGATTGGTTGATGTAATGTTGATATTATATAGACTTTTATTGTAACATTAAATATTTTGTTTCAATTGTTTTAGCTAGTAAATTTTTTTTCACGTGTCAGACAGTTTTGTATAGCTTTGAAAAGCTTATTGACTCTAGGAGTTGTACCTGTAATACTTGTGGTTAGAAAGGTTAGCAAGAGAGCCGGGTACTGTGGCACCTACCAGTAGTTCCAGCTTCTTGGGAGGTAGAGGCAAGAGGATCGCTTGCGCCCTGGAGTTTGAGGCCAGCCTGGGCAACATAGTGAACCTACATCTCTTAAGAATAAAAGAGAAAGTCTAGGAAGAGGTTTTTGTGTGCCAGATGCCCTGCTAGCATTTTCTATTCATGGATGTTTTATTTAATCCTCAAAACAACCTCTGCCAGGATTCGCTTTTCATTTATTGAATATTTATTGAGCATCTACTACAAACAAGTTCTAGGCACTAGAAATAAAGGTGAACAAAGGATGGTCCTTGATCATGGAGTTTACATTCTAGAAAGGAGAAATACACAAATCAGCTAATGATATACTTCAATGTTGTTCCAAAGGGAATCAAATCAAGTCCTGTGCTAAGAGCAGCGGAGTGAGGTGAGGTAATGGGGAGGAGCCCTTCTTGGGATAAGGCAGGTGAGGATGGGGAGCCAGCCTGCAGAGATCTGGAGAAGAAGGTCATTTGCAAGGGCCCTGAGGCATGGGATCCAGCCTAGAGTGAGGTAAACAAAGGGGAAGCAAGATCAGAGAAAAGTGGCCACAGAAGTAGGTAAGAGAAACTCTGGCAGAGACTTCTCTTGGGGAAGAGTTAAGCTTGTTAGGAGTTAAGATCTTACAGCAATGGGAAGCCTCTGGAGGGTTTTAAGCAGCACTCTGGAGTAATCAGAACAGTCTATAAACCCATCACTCTGGCTGCTGTGTGGAGAACGCTTGCAGAGGACTTGCATTGGCATCTACAGGACCTGCAGGAGACTGATAGAAATGGCACAGGTTCGATGAGGTTGATCATAGTAAAGATAGAAGTGATCAGTTAGGGATGGACTTTGGAGGAGGGCTTTGGGAATTTACTAACAGTTTGGATGGAGGGATGGATGGGGTGGGCAAGGAGAGAAATGGAGTTTTTATTGTTTCTCTTTAACAAGTGAAGGGTCTAACGTTCAGAGAGGGTAGGGAAATCATTCAAAGCCCCTCAGCCAGGAAGCGGTAGAGCTCAGATGCAAACCAAGATCCTCTTATGTCCAAATGCAGTATCGTTTCCATCGTCCGAGGGACCACCATCTTCCACAAGAATCCACAAGTGGTGGCCTCTGTGTTTTGGATGTCCTCAGATGACGAGTAACACAGTCTATTACTCCTTCCCTGAATGAAGGAGCTTTAAAACTAAACATACTTGTGGGAATCGGGTGCTCTTACCTTCCTAAAAGTAATCACTGGGCTCAGTCTTTATCTGCTTGGCTTTTATCTATTTTGTCAGGTTATCTTGGGTGCTCAGGACATAGGGTACTGAGGCCCTGGTCACAGGGTCAGTCCTGGGAGTCCTGCACCCACTTGATCTGCACCGTGGGACCATTTAGGCAGAAGATCTTGTGTGTCCTTGGATCAGGAGGGCCTAACACAGTACCTGGTACATAGTAGGTGCACAGTCAATGCTAAGTGAATGAATGAATAAATAATAAGACAGGATAAGGCAGTGTTAGAATACAGACTTGGGATTCATGCAAACCTAGACTCAAATCCTAGGAACCATTCACTCCTTTGTGACCTTGATCAAGTTACTATCTAAGCTTCTATTTCTTTGCCTCTAAAACAGAGATAATAAGGCAGAGCCCAGTGGCTGATGCCTGTAATCCCAACGCTTTGGGAGGCCAAGGCAGGGTGATCACTTGAGACTAGCAGTTCCTGCCCAGCTTGGGCAACAGTGAGACCCCATCTCTATCAAAAATAAATTATTTTTACATTAGCTGGGCAGGGAGGCACACACATGTAGTCCCTAGACTACTCAAGAGGCTGAGGCAGGAAGATCACTTGAGCCCAGGAGGTTGAGGCTGCAGTTAGCCATGATCATGCCCACTGCACTCCAGCCTGGGTGACACAGTAAAACCCTGTATCAAAAAATAATAATAACATAGAGATAATAATCACACAGTCTCTTCCTCAGCCAGTGGCCTTTTAAATGAGACTTATAGTGTGGGATCTTGGACATGGAAATTACTCTGCAAATAACTGTGTCTTCTTACCTGTCGGTCAGCAGTAGCTTCTTTGTATGCCCAAGATAACCTGTTATATGTGACATGATCATTGGAGAATGTATTTCAGCATAAGGGTGCCATGCCCTCTTCCTGTTAGAAGTGTGAAGCCGGGATGTTTGAACTTGTTGAAACCTTTCTAATGAAATGTATAATCCTTAAGGTCACCCACACATCACGTCCTGTCCTCCTCCTCAGCCTCATCTTGTGTTTTCCTTCCCTTGGCATCCTACACTTCAGTCCATCAGCCATTCTGCAGTCCCAGCAGGCTGTTCTCTCTACCTGGAAGGCCTTTGTGCCACCTATGAACCTAACTGACCCCTCCTCAACCTTCATAACTCAGCTCAAGAGTCCCTTCCCCCAGGAAGTTTCCTCACTGCCTTGACCCAGACACTTGTTTTTCAAGGTACCAGTACCTCTCCCTTATAGTACTTAGCACAGTTGGATTTTTACATCCAATTATGTGATATGTGATTTTTTCCCCTAGTAGCTACCTCTCCCACTACCCCATAAGCTCCATGAGGGGTGAGACTGTTTTCCTTTTCTCTATTTTTATTGGAGAGAGGGCGCTATGATCACTATTGACTCCTCAGTAAATATTAGATTGAGTGGGTGGGTGGGTGGATGGATGGATGGATGGATGGATGGATGAAAATGTGGATCCATGAATGGATAAGAGGAGGGATAGATGCATGGATCAAAAATGGATGGGAGGAAGAATGGATGGATGGATGGATGGGTGGATGGATGGATGGTTGGTCGGTCGGTTGGTTGGACAAACAGATGGATGGATGGTTGGATGGATGGATGGATGAAAATGTGGATCCATGAGTGGATAAGAGGAGGGATGGATGCATGGATCCAAAATGGATGGGAGGAAGAATAGATGAATGGATGGATGGGTGGATGGATGGATGGTTGGTCGGTCAGTTGGTTGGACAGACAGATGGACGGACAGATGGATGGATGGATGGATGGATGCACATGTGGATCCATGGATGGATGGGAGGATAGATGGCTGCGTGGATAAATGCATGGATCCATGGATGGATGGGAGGATGAAGGGAATGCATGGATGGATTATATGTACTAGGTGGCCAGGAATAAAAAATTCTTACCAAAAGAGTTGGCACAGTTGGGACATGTAGGATGTAGCCCAGGCTGAGTACTCCTACTGGGGAGCATTTCCAGGCATCTGAAGTGGGATTTCATGTCAGTGCTACTTCCTGAAATCAGAGAGGCTCCTGGGATTGGGGAAGCCACCTTTTACTCTGACCAAATGGATGAAAGCATACATTTCAACAAAACATGGAGCGAGGGCTTTTCTGTCTGCTTAAAGTGTCAGGATACTCCCGGGCAGAATTGGCCATTATGGCTTGGGAGTGATTGAGCTGATATTGGGAGCAGACTCCAGGGGCCATCTGTCGTTTCCACACTTTATAAATATTACCTAAGTACTTAATCCTCTCCATCTCCAGGCAGGTAGGCAAAGTTGGATCTTCAAGGCTGACTTAGCAACCCTCCTCTGGCTTCTGCTTTTCTTTGTGCACTAGAAAAATCTTCTCTGACGTTGAGTTTATTTGTGTCGGCACCATGGTGCTTGTGAACAACAATCTGAAAATTAATAAAGGTCAACAGCTTCCTTCCTTCCAGAGCAGCACACTTCGCCTTTCTCACTAACCAGCATTCACAGCCTATGAAACATGACGTTGGTGTGCCTCTACTTGGAGCCACAGGAGGTATCTAGCTGGGAGACAAACCATGTATCTTCCCCATTCACCCCACTCATTATTCCTCAAACAAACATGGGTTGGTTGAAGCGGTTTTTTTTCAGGTACCTGTCCAGGAGTATGCACAGAATCTTTACTTTCTTAGGACATAAGAAATGGTCTCTACCTCCCTGGCCCTGCAGCCTGAAAATCAAAGATCAGCTGTTAAGACACAGAAGTGGGAGCCCCGTGTGGCATCCTCTTGAGTCAGGCTTTTCTTATTCCTTCTCAGCACAGCCAGTGGTTGTTATGGTTGCCGGCCTCACTCCTGGCCAGCTCTCTTGACTGGTATTGTGATTCCAAAGCACTGGCTTAGACCGAAATGAGTTATCTTGGCTGTCACATTTCAAATCTCTGCCTGTGCTGAGAAGGCGCTGCCTATATGTCTGAGACTAAATGTTATCAGGTATTATCAAATGCGCAGAGCTATGCATTCCTTTGCTTCCAGGCTGGCACCAAGAAAGCCTTCTCAGAAGAGAGGGGCCTTCTCGGTGAGGTGTGTGCTGACTGTTTAAAACTTGTTGGCACCCACCAGCTGTAAAGCATAGGGACCCATTCGCCAGGGGCAGCTAAGAGACTCCGGTGGCTCGGTCCCTGCCATGTGCTGAATCTATGATTCCACTTGGGCTCACTATCGGGCGGTGCCTGCTCATGGTCTGGTCTCTCCATGCAACTGACAGGCTCCCTGTTTTCCTCTTGAGTCCCCTTGACCAAGTCTTGGCCTGAGGGCAGTACCCAGGTATGGGAGACCCTGAAACCATACAAGATAGGGCCATCCTTACCAAATGATCCGTTGGTTCAGATGCCACGTCTGGGGATGTAAACGAGGCTAGAATCCAAACATTGGAGTTCATCCTACCACCTCACCCACACTCAGCCAGAATGGAGAACAAGTAAGAGTAGCAAGTGGCCACAGAAGTAGCAGAGATTCAGAGTTAACAGGTGAATGCCATGCATGAGCCAGGACACTACTTTTAAGCATAGTAGGTACCAAGCCGAGCAAATTACCTGTTTCCTAGAAAAAATATTTTAAGGCCCAGATGGAAAACAAATGAGGGCACCTTAACTAATTGCATCATAATAACCTAGAATCAATTCTTTATATAAAATCCTGGCTAGAGCCATCTGTGTGGGTCACTGGTTGATTTCTTGACATGACTGTTGGGATCACTGATAAAGACAGCTCATGGGATCTTAGCTCTTGGATGGTGTTTACACACCAGTCTTGCATTGCTAAGGGCAGGTTTAGAGCTGTGTTTTAGGTGACCCAGCCGTTTCTTCAGAGTAAAGGGGACTACAACATTATCTCCACAGTGGGAAACAGGAGAAAAACATCGCTATGAAGCAAGGACACTGGGCGTTTACCCACCTGAGCTCTGCAGCTGGGTATCTGATTCAGACTCTCAGTTGGAGCCCTTCACTAGGGCAAGACATGGGAGAAGGGGGAAGTTCAGAAGCACCACGTGGGAGGGATGGTGTGCTCAATTAAAGTGGGATAGGTCTACTTTGCTCTCTTAGCAGGAAATCACAGCATCATAAAGTTGAAAGGGAGGGAAGGGCCCCAGGGTACGTGGAATCCAGCCTTCCACCCAGCGTCCAAGATGCAGGCAGCTGTTATCAACTGAGGCTGGGAATATGCATCATCTTGAACTTTGTCACCTCCCTTAGCACTGAGCTGAACAATGCTCTTTCCGGCGCAGGACGTGGACACCTCCCATGGCTTTTAGCTCTCAGGAAGAGGGATATCATGTAGAAAAAAGAATCCAAGGAGGTAGGAGAGGTCAAGGGTAGCATAATGTGGGAAAGTCGAAACCAGTGCTTGAACTGGAGAATTGAATTTCTGCCTCTGCGTTCCCAGATACTGCCTATTACTGTTTTCTGAGCATGTAGCTCTGTTACATGCACAGCAGGGACAGCCAACAGGATAAGAAACAGTTTTTGAATTTGCTTTTTTCCATGGTAATTGCAACAGAGCATCTAATACTCATTTGTTTGCTGAGAAACTGAATTGTAATTCAGGGCTTGTTCATGGAAAGGGAGGAGATGTCATTGTATCGTGTAAAAGAGAAGTTCGTGGGTAACAGGTGGCATCAGTGAAGACACCATGGATTTAAAGCTTAAAAGCAGTTGTCCTCATACTTAGGACAACTCTGCACCGGGGTCCCTCCTCAGAAGAAGGTGGCTGGCTAGCCAGCAAATTCTGGCCTCAGCAGCCAGATCCACCCCGGGATGAACCCCAGTTCTACCTCTTCCTAGCTTTGAGACCTGGTCTTGGACCGCTCTCTTCCTCATTCCCTGCTCCCCGGCCACACTAGTTTCCTTCCCAGTTTTCCCATCACAGGGCCTTTGTACACACTGTCTTTTTTCTGTCTGACACACCCAAACCTGCTTTTTTCCTCTTTCCTCTATAAACACCCACTCATTCTTCAGATTTCAGTTCAGACTGTGCTCAGCAGCTCCCAGGTTTAGGTCAGGGTTCCTTATTAAACCTTTCTACAGAACTACTATAACGTTTTCCTTAAAAGCATGCAATTACATATTCCTTAGTGCTGGATGGATTTAACCATTTTGGTGCCAAAGACCCCTTTAGTCTCTCCTCATATTGATGGTTTTAGATGCTTAAAATAAAATCTAATAGATTACGGAGGAAGCCAGTTATTCTCTGATATTTTCAAAATATCTTTAAAATTGTGATGTACTAATTTATCTGCTTCTTGATGAGGGCATTAAATGACAAGATCTGGCAGCAGATCTAATAACCATTATAATGTTTAAATAATGATGAACATAAAGGACACTTTGAAATACGACTGAGCCCTGAACAACATGGGGGTCAGGGTGTCTGCACAATCAAATATCCAGATACAACTTTCCACTCTCCAAAAAGTTAATACTAAAGCCTTACCAGTAACATAGACAGTCGAGTGACACACATTTTGTCTGTGATATGTATGACGTACTATATTCTCACAATAAAGTAAGCCAGAGAAAAGAAAAAATGTTATTAAGAATATTATAAGGAAGAGAAAATGTATTTACCATTAAGTGGGAGTGGATCATCATGAAGGTCTTCATCCTTGTCATCTTCGTGTTGAGTAGGCAGAGGAGGAGTTGTTGCCCTGTCTCAGCTGTGGAAATCCACTTGCAAATGGACTCATGCAGTTCGAACCTGTGTTGTTCAGGAGTTACCTGTATTGGTAATCACTGTAATCTAACAGGAATAGCTTTGTGATTTCTATCACACAAGTCCCGTAATGCTTGCCAACATTCGAAATGTAAGGAAATGTTACATTTTAGTTAGAGATTAGTGAAAATAAAAGTGGACTTTTTTGCAATCTAAGTTCACAGACTTCTGTGGATTCTATCCAGATCTCCTAAGGAGCCTCAAGTTAAAACCTCTGTTTTAGGGAGATTACGTCGTTGATGTGTGTTCTCCCACTGGACCGTCATCTCCAGGGGGTCAGGACCATGACAACGTGTGTTCATCTTTATCCCTAGTTCCTGATCAAGGCCCTGACATATGGCAGGTGCTGAACAAATATGTAACGTAACTGTTTCTTACCGTGCATTTGCTATATCTCAGTCCGTGTGCATTTGTACATTTCATGCATTTATCCCAGAAGCTTTTACCCAGGCTTTATCCAAGACCACACAGCTGGTTTGTCTATAACCAAAGCAGTCTGACCCTAGAGTAAGTAAGTGAATCAATGACCCTCTTAGATCTAGGTCTCTAAAACAAGGGTAATGATAGAGCCAGCAGCCCCACAGAATTACTGCGACGATTTGATGACATGCTCTGTGAAATGTACTAACAGCCCAGATCTGGGCTCATCAGATAGGACTCGTTACTATTAATATGTCAGTACAGAATGGCACAGAATAGGCCAGGCACGGGGCTCACACCTGTAATCCCAGCACTTTGGGAGTCTGAGTTGGGTGGATCACTTGAGGTCAGGAGTTTGAGACCAGCCTGGCCAACGTGGCAAAACCCCGACTCTACTAAAGATACTAAAATTAGCCAGGTGTAGTGGTGGGTGCCTGTAATCCCAGCTACTCGGGAGGCTGAGGCATGAGAATTGCTTGAATCCGGGAGGCAGAGGTTACAGTGAGCCAAGATCATGCCCCTGCACTCCAGCCTGGGCAACAGAGCGAGACTCTGTCTCAATTTTAAAAAAAGAAGAGTGGTACAGAATAAAGGCCTTGGTGGGTGGAAACCCTAGCAGCAATCTGTATATTTCCAGCATCCTGTGACGACTTGAAGGACCGTGAGCTTCCTATGCATTTCTGATGGGAGAATAATGGCAATTGCGCTGCGTCCAGCTCTGGAAATTGTCAAGAAACCCTACATTCTCATTTGTCATTGAGAAGAGAGAAGGGAGTGAGGGTGGGGAAGGATGAGGGAGAAGGGAACAGGAAGGAAGCCTTTTACCTGCTGGGATGGCTTTCACCTTTTAAGCTCTTGCAGTAATGCTCCTAACATCTTTGCTAGTATCTTGAAGGTAGGAAAACAGTTCTGGGAAGCGTATGGGGCAAGAACACACATGACTGCTCCATGGAGTACCCGGCCACTCGGGTTCAGACTCGGGCCAATTTGGTTTCGGTTCTCCATCCTCCTCCCGCTCTGTTTCCTTGGCCCATCCCATTAACTTGGTCTCTCTGGAGCCCAGTGTGCTCATGTTTCATAGGGAGAATGGAGCCCGGCTCTCGGATTCGGTTATGCATTGCGTGCCGGGGATGATCCAAGAGGAATGCACAGAGGCAGGCCCAGAGCCTGTGCATGGGAGCTGCAGCTCTAGCTAGGAATGACTCAGATGGAAATGCAAATTACACTGGAGCTGGGGTCCTGCTTTGATTCGATCGTTCCCAGTGCCTTTCTCTGTGTGGTTTGCCCATCTTGAGCACTTGGGCAGGGATGGGGGAGGCAACACCCCAAGCCCCAGGATTCCAGGTTTGAAGTCCTACAAGGGCTGCTGAGGAGGATTCTGTGTTTACCTAGACATCTTTGATACAGCCCTTCAAAAAGAGAATCACTCCCTGAGGCCATTTCTTTGGAAATTCCCCCTAAAGGATTCCATATTTGAAGATGATAAAGAAATGACAGGCGTTTAAGGAGTCTCGGGCAAGGCTTGGGCTCTGTTCCACCTGACTGTTTCCCTCCTGCTTTTAAGAGGCGATGCCTCCTGCTCTTTCTCCCCGCCAGGGCCAGGCAGTCCCCGAGGAAGAAGCATCTCCCCCGTGGTCCTCCGCTGGCTTAAGCTGTTCCCTCTGACACCACCCCTGTGTAGCATATGATGTCGCAAACACCTCCCACCCAGGAAGCGGCAGTTTCATCTGTGTTGACAAGCACTGTGAAATAGTGAATCTGCACCGGACTGCTTTGTTTGAGCAGTGCTGTCTCTTTGACTCCTGATCAATATTTGGCCAGTTGCCTTGGGTGTGAAACTCTGAGGGGGCAGGTGCTAGGAGAAGGCCCCTGGAGGAGCCTTTAACTCCAGATAGTTAAAGGCACTTGGAAATTCCATTGACTTTCGGACAGAGCATACATACCACATTAGTTTATCTAAAGCCTCAAATGAAGAGGATGGGGTGGGGGAAGGGAACCTACTATTTACTTGCGGAACCACTGAGAAAATATCCCCGACGTTGATTTAGGATCGGAGGACCTTGGGTGTTCTGCTGCAGGCCTCTGCACTATTTAACGAAGTCTGGGATCATAATTAAAGGTGGTTCAGAGTGAAGGCAGAAATTCTCAGAGCTGGCGAGAAGCAGCACCTAGATGCCGGTGAGAGGCCATCAGACCCCAGTGGGAATATAATCAGGCCCCTGAGAAGGGTCAGGATGATGTCAGGAACACCTCACAGGGGATATTTGTTTAGAGATCAGGGTGTGGCACCTCCCACATGGTTAAAAGCCTTCACTTTTGTGCAAAAGGACATATCAAGAAGTCTGTCAGACTCCCTTTGTTATGTGCAGTTTGCAAGGACCATTGAGAAGAGATAGAAAAGTACAAGTATTGGGCGCCTATGGTGTGCCCTCAAAAGTGCTCCTGGTGTTCATTTTAGACCAGTAGAAAACTCACCTGGCCTTGGGGTCAGAGAGCTGCCAGGGAAGTGGGCTGAGCAGAGGCAATGGGGAGTGGTGGGGGCTGTGGCAAAAAAAAAAACTTTGGGAGGCCGAGGCGGGTGGATCACGAGGTCAAGAGATCGAGACCATCCTGGTCAACAAGGTGAAACCCCATCTCTACTAAAAATACAAAAAATTAGCTGGGCATGATGGCGCGTGCCTGTAATCCCAGCTACTCAGGAGGTTGAGGCAGGAGAATTGCCTGAACCCAGGAGGCGGAGGTTGCAGTGAGCCGAGATCACGCCATTGCACTCCAGCCTGGGTAACAAGAGCGAAACTCCGTCTCAAAAAAAAAAAAAAAACCGAGTACACACTCTCGTCTAAAGAAAATGATTGCTCTCCTGCTCCAGCTCACCACTGCCATACGTGGATGCAGGAGTAATTTTAAAACCCAGATTTATATATAAAATACATCGTTTTTAAACATGTGTGGGCCATGTAGTGTGTCCACGTATGCGCCACTGGGCCTGCAGCCCACAACTTTGGGTTTATCCACAGCGTTCCCTAGTAATCCTTACCGCAACCTTGTCAGGAAGGTAATCGCTGGACACTAGTCACCCATTTTACAGATGAGCACACAGGGTTTGTACGAGTCTGGCTCCAAAGCCCACACTTTCTGTTATACCAGCTCTTCCAGACTGATCTAGAAAATTCTATTTTGCTGCTTTTGCCTGTTTCCTATCTGGACTTTTGAGGGAGGTTTTGTTTGAAAGAAGGGTTTCCATCACTGAAAGAGCAAGCAGAGCTTTGGCAGCACCAGGCACAGCGGTGTCTGCCTGCTCACTTGTGTGAGTTCTCTGACGGGTGTCTGGTACTATCTTTCCCCTAGCCGCCAAGCATCTGGGGTTTTTGCTCCCTCTGTAGACTGACTGCTTTTCTTATTAGCAGAGGGCATGAGGTAAAGACCAGAGACAAGAGTCTCAACAAATTTCAGGCTCCTAGCAGTGACCCCAGGAATGAATTGTGTGGCACTGATTTTGTATGTGGACTCCCCCTCAGTGGAGGACACTCAAAATAGCATCCCCCATTCCGTCAGAGAAATGCGAGCCCCTGCCAAGGTTACCAGTGATAAGGAGCTTGGTCCCTGCCCAGGAGATGCTTGCAGCTCAGTCAGAGGGACACAGAGGCAGGCAGCTGGTGAGGGCACAGTGTGATGGGCACTGTGAGGCGGGAAGCAGTGAGAGTTCAGGAGAACACGGGTGGCCCTTCGGCCTGAGGGGAAGCAGGGTTTTGAAGCTGGATTTTTTTTCTTCTCTTTTCTTTTTGAGATAGGGTCTTAGTCACCCAGGCTGGAGCACAGTGGCATGATCAAAGCTCATCGTAACCTCCACTTCCTGGGAGGATCATTTAAAGTGATCCTCCCACCTCAGCCTCCTGAGTAGCTGGGACTACAGGTGTGTGCCACCACACCCGGCTAATTTTTGCATTTTTTGTAGAACTGGGATTTTGACATGTTGCCCAGGTTGCTCTCAAACTCCTGGCCTGAAGCCACCTACCCACCATGGCCTCCCAAAATGTTAGAATTACAGGCGTGAGCCACCTCGTCCAGCCTTGAAGCCAGATCTTTAAGGGGTCTGGGGTGGGGGCTGGCCAGAGATGAGTCCGTGAGGAAGAAGATGGCAAGCCATGAGGTTGACATGTGGAAGGGGATCATGTTACACAGGACCTGTGGACCAGGGGAAAGACTAAGGATTTTATTCTATGTACAACCAACTTTCTGTTCATTCAGCAAATATTGATTGAGAGCCCACTACATGCCAGGCACTGTCTTAGACGCGAGGGTAATGAACCAGACCAGACAGAAAAGGCACCAGCCTCGTGGAGCTTCCATCTAGTGGGGGAGATAGATAATTACAGATCGTCAATGAAGTCAATAATACAACTCCGTGGATGAGTAAGTGCTGGGAAGAATCTAAGCAGGAGCAGGCCTGTCAGCCTGCGCAGAGGGGCAGAATTCAGTGCCAGGAGTACAATGCAGTTGATAATTGTGTTTCAAATAAGGGCTTGGCCTCTCTTTAATGTCTCGGTATGGGATCAGCACTGTTCCACGGGCGTAAACTTACCCCCCACCACCTTTTGTGTAGCCATGAGCTAAGAATAGTTTCTGTATTTTTAAACAGTTGGGAAAAAAAATCAAAAGAATATTTTTCAACACATGAAAATCCTATGAAATTGCACTTGTGTCCATCAAGCTTTGTTGGGGAACAGCCACACTCATTCATGTTTACACGTTACCTGTGCTGCTTTGTGCTTCAAAGGCAGAATCAGTAGTGTATGAGGGACCACGTGACCTGCAAAACCGACAATATTTACTATCCGGCCCTTTACAGGAAAAAGTTTGCCAACCTCTATTCTAGGCCCTCCTAGTACTCTGCAAATGCGTCCTCCAAATCTGGCTTAGTATACCTAGAAAAAGCCGTTACCTAGGATGGTGGGTAGAATGCAGAAGAGACATTTCTGATCAGACTGCTCTTCCTGTAGCTCCTCAGCCTGCAGAGTCCTGGCCTCATGCTCCTCCTCTGATGTGTAATCAGGGACAAGCCTACATCTTTGTAGTCCCTTAAGTTAGAGAATTCCCTTCCTGGCAGGTGATTCCCTTAGAGTGAGGCCAGATCTACCTCCTTTGAGAACTTAACTCAGTATTTTTTTAATACACTGGGGTTCTGTACCATCATTCAAAATAAGCTCTACTTACTGACGAGGAAATACATCCATGAGTGTTGAGTAAAACACAACAACAAAAAATTCTGGGGCCAGGCACGGTGGCTCACATCTGAAGAGGGACGATCACTTGAGCCCATAGGTAGCATAGTGAGACCCTGTCTCTGTTTTAAAAAATTAAAAATTAGCCAAGTGTGGTGGTATACACCTGTAGTCCTAGCTGCTTAGGAGGCTGAGGTGGGGGGATCACTTGAGCTCAGGAGGTTGAAGCTGCAGCGAGCTGTGATCCAGCCACTGTACTCCAGCCTGGGTGACAGTGAGAGCCCACCTCAAAACAAAACAGAACATTCCAGTGCCATCCACATCCTATTCCATTTCCATCAAATTGTGTATATGAACTTTCACATGTATATAAAGAAATAACTGCATGTTGGAACCCCGGAATGTTCACAGTTGTTATCTCTGGACACTGAGATTTGGGGTGATTTTTTTTTTCTTTTAACTTTTTTTTTAATTTACTTTTTTGTATTACTTGGGTTACTTTATAAAAAATATTAACATGCATCATCTTAATGCACACAGTAAAACCCAGCTATTTTAATTTCAAAAAATAAGAAGAATGGTTGCATCTGTATGTGGGTGACAGAATTATTTATGGGGGCATGATGTAACTGCTAGAGAGGGATGCTTCCCCATACAGCATTCATTGCTATTTGGAGCAAGGGAATGAATGGTTTCAGAATAAGGAAGATAAATAAGAACATGGTGGGAGGTGAGAAAAGATAGAGAAGTTAGGAAATCTGACATGGTCATCATTATGAGATATAGAAGCTTCCCAATATGTACATCTCCTCAGTTCGTTATTAGTATTTGGAAAGCTGGGGGTGTAGCTATTTCCTCCCCGCCTCCTCCATGTTCTGTCTTGAGAAACTGTGAAGCCACTTAGAAGTCGGGGTGTTTAAAAACAGTAGGTTGGCGCCACCTAGTGCCCGCACTCTGTCATTCCACCCTTGTGTCTCTGGAAGCCTCCCTTCAGATTCTTGGTTTGATGTCCCCGCTCTGGTGGCATTTGCGTGACCAGCAGCATGATGCCTCCCAGGGGTTCTGCGGGGCGGTGGGAATGCCTCTTTAATTTATCCCTTCCTTCCTGTCTGTGTTGTACAAAGTGAACCTCACCAACTGAATGCAGTTGAAGAGCTAAAGGTGGCCTCCCTGTCAAAACCAACCTACTCTTCTCTGCCAGCCAGGTCCTCAAAGCTGGGCTGTGCTTCTCTGGCAGGAAAGCCATCCTGTTCCCCAGGGCTGCCTTGGGTTTGGGGCTCTTGGGTAGGAAATATGGGAGTCTGGCTCCTGGCAGGCTGCAGGGCATGTGGGTGGGCTTTAGAAGATGCCAGCCCCTCAGAACCGAGCCACGGTCCCCTGGCCTGTCTCTGCCAGCACGCCCACCTACTTCTCACCCGGTTCCTGCACCCAAACCAGAAGGTCCTCCTCACTGCCTCTCCCTCTCCCCGGCCCTTCTTACCTGGCACATCGCCAGGCCTCTGTGTCTACCCTCCTAACTGTGAACCTGCCCTCCCTCCCTGGTCTTCCAGCAATTGACCATCGCAGCCCCTCCTCACAGGCCCCCTCCTCCACACTTGGCTTGTCTGGGGCCTTCTACACTCAGCCGAAGCTCAGGGGATCTTTGTAAAGTACCAACCTGATTGGTCATTCTCGGGCTCAGTTCTTTCCAGGGGCCTCCCAGGGCTCATGGAGAAAGGCCAGAGTTTGAATCTGGCCCCAAGGCCTCTCACTGCAGCTACACCTGCCCCCTGCCTGCCTGTCTTCTCCGTGCCTTGTTCCAGCTCCTCAGGCCTTCCCGAAGGTCCCTTTACAGCTCCCACCCGCTTCATCTCCATAAGCTCTCAGCTCTCAGTGACATGAACCTTCCTTCCAGTTTTGGCTCTGTGCGGGGGATTTTGGTGAGTTTACATCTCCCCTGTTAGAGTAGGGGTTCTCAGCCGAAGGTGATTGGCCCTCCAAGCAACCTTTGCTAATACCTGGAGACATTTTTTTGTTGTCACAAGTCAAGGACGGGGCGGGGGCTCTACTGGCATCTAGGGAGTGGAAGCCAGGGATGCTGCTACACAGTGCACAGGACAGCCCCCAAGAGTGAGGCAGTGTCTGGCTCAAGAGGTCATGGGTGCTGAGGGTGAGAACCCCTGCTCTGGACCATCAGCTCCATGAAGGCAGGGAGCATGGCCACAGCGGCCTGGCCACCCCTGAGAAAGCACACATTTACATTTACAGATGACAGGATCGGACCTGTTGATCATTTGTATAACTCATTTAGTTCTGTCAAGGTCTCAGCACTTTCATAGGTTTGTCTGTAAATAGCTTTAGATCCACCGTGTCCCTTAAACCTCTCAGCCCCAAGGAATAAGAAGATGAATTAGCCTGACTTTTCCTTACACCCCACATCAGGATAATTACATGGGGTTCTGCTGTTCAGAGAAAGTCATCCTTGTGTTATGTGACTTTGCTTTAAAATTATTTAAGGTCTCATTTTAAATTTATTTATGCTCAGACCTGTTGATAATGTGATTCCGTCTACAATTTCAGTTAGGGCAATCCACCAGTCCAACTGCCTGGCTTCTTCAAAATGTCCATCATGAAAAAAAGGCGGGGGACCATGAGGCTGAAGTCAGGGGGGCACGGCGATAGAGGATCTTTTGGAGACAGCTGGGGAAATTTGAATATGGACTATATGTGAGATAATAGTATTGAATTCATGCCTTGTTTCTTTGATATGAAGCTGATGTTACGGTTCCATAGGAGGGTGTGTCCTCAATCTTGGGAGGTGCAGGACAGAGTATCTACGGGAGAAGTGTCAGAATTCCGCAAAGTGCTTTCACCGGCCTAGCAGAAAAACAGCCGTGTGTATGTGTGTGTGTGTGTGTGTGTGTGTGTGTGTGTTTGTGGAGATGGGGGGGTGGAGAACAATGTGGTAAATGATTAAAGGACCCACGGGAAGGGAGTATGGGTGTCTCCTGTATTACTCTTTCAACTTTTTGAGGTTCAGCCCTTAGGGGGGCACGGATTGAATGGTGCATTGTGCTGACAGCTCCCCGAGCTGAGCCCTGTGTATCTTCAGTTTGCAGCTCTCCACCCATCCACATGAAGGTGCAGCCTCTGAACCAGACGGCACTGCAGGTGTCCTGGAGCCAGCCAGAGACCATCTACCACCCACCCATCATGAACTACATGATCTCCTACAGCTGGACCAAGAATGAGGACGAGAAGGAGAAGACGTTTACAAAGGACAGCGACAAAGACTTGGTATGAACCCCACGCTCTGATTCAGGGTACATACTGCAGAGAGGGATGCCTGCTGCCCCTCTCTGCCTGTCTGGTAAATGTGGGCACTGCCCTTGCCGGGCTGCTCGAGAGTGCCAGGGAGGACAGTAGACAGAGCCTGCCTGGGTACCATCCTGACCTTCCATGTAACAGCTACACAACTCAGAGAGCCAGTTCATTTCTTTAGATTGGGTCCTTTAAAACTGACTGCTTTTTCTTTCATTATTAACAAACAGAAAGCCTCAGTTAGGCCCTTTTCATCTGATGGGATTATCATAAATACTAAATGAGCTGTGCAAATATTCAACAGGTCCTATATAACTATATAAATATTAACTATTATTTATTATAATCCTTCTCCTCCTCTTCCCCTACGAAAGCTACTGCTGCTCATGTCACCACTACCACTGTCCACAGTCTCTGCCACTTTGTCACATTTGTTCTGCCTTACACATTTCCAATACCTCCCGAACCCCTGCGGCTGTGTAATATTTTATCTCTTTTCTCAGATACTCAAATACTGTACTATCTGACCTCACTTTGAGCTGCACATATCTAATTCAATGTCTCCTCTTAAAATTGACGTACATGTTCAGTGTGCAACACCCAATAAGGCCCTCCAGAACAGATGTTTGCAGAAGCCGTCTACTTCCCCATAAAAGCAAACTCTCCGCAACTACTGTCTTTAAGTCTTTGCCGAAAAACTCAAAGTGACACATTTGGGTTTGAAAGCCTTGCGTTTATTGTTAATCAAAGGACGGCTCTGGAATAATGAAAGCTGTAATTGTATATTCAGATGAAAAATGCAGTAGCACCACGTGCGATTCTTAATGACATCGCTTTTTTTTCTCCCAGTACGGAGTCCTCCGGGCCCATTCCATCAGTTATAGAATAATACTTTTCGTATTTCTTTAGATGAAGATTCTTTTACTTCATTTCCATTTATATTTTCAATTTCCCCACTAGACATTGTTATCTGGGTCACATTAGGGAATGATGAGCTTCGTGAAATCAGAGAGGAATCTATTGAAAGGCACCCAAGGTTATGATGTATTTTAACCTTTCTCTTGTCACAACTGGAAGTCCATAAGGGATTTTTCTCTTTCTGAAGTAGATGGCTTGCATTAATCAGCAGAAACCATCTAGGCGCTTAAGCAGTTTCTTGTTCTAAGTGGAAAATAATTAAACATGCAAAGATGAATAGATACCGGCTTGGAGTGAATTCTAATACATCCCTGCATAGATGCAGTGAAGATTTGACTCTGAACAGAAGATGGGGTCAGAGGTTTAGAGAATGAAGCATAAATTAGTTTCAGAGAAAGAGAGAGATGTAGAGAAAAACATGCATTGACAGCAACTTCTTTCTTATATGAATTTCTAGGAGTGGTTATTTTCTTTCGGGACACACGAAATTAATTTTTCTAATTCCTCAACCAGTGAAGAGTGCTGACTTAGTGACAACAAAGCTATTCTCTAACTCATGGTTATTGTGGCCCAGAAACCCGAAAGTCATATATATCATTTGAGCAGCATCTTTCAGTGGGCGTCCCCGCTTCCACATCTTCAGCACAAACCTGTGGGCAGGTGTAACTGCCCACCTTTTCCAAACGAGGTAAATGAGGCTCAAAGTTAAATAACACGGCCCTAGCCTACCCCTCTCACCAGGAAGCTGCTTTCAAGGCAACAGCAGCAGGTGTGGCCACAATAACATTTTAATACCAGTTCAGAGGTTTTCAATAGCTGTGTCGGGAAAACCCACTCCCACTCGGTGGTTAAGCGCACAGAGCTGCTTCTATACTTGGCCCAGAATACATGCTTTGATGATAAGACAACTCATCCATTAGGAAGTCTTTGAAAATCAGTTGCTTTTGTTGTTTGTTTCTTCAGGAAGCAAGTGCTGCCTACTTTTTAGGTAGTTTCCATTTTCTCATTTTTAAAGGCTGTGGGAATGAAACTGCAAGGAAGAGGGACCTGAATTTGGCTGATGTTTGACCAGGGGTTGGCAAACGTTTTCTGGACAGGGCCAGATAGTAAATATCTTAGGCTTTACAGGTCATGCAGTCTCTGGCATAACTATTCGACCTGCCATCATAGAGTGGAGGGAGCCATAGACCTACATAAACGAATGGCCATGGCTGTGTGCCAATAAAACTTTATTTATAAAAGCAGACAGTGGGCCACAGTTTGCCGACACCCCTACGTTAGCCAAGTGGCATTCTTTCTGTTGCTTGGTGTGGTCTACCTCTGAGCAAGGTTTGCCGGGCCTATGTTATATAATTCTCACAAGAACCTGTGAAGTACCTCTTCCTCTCCCATTTTACAGAAGATAGCAGAGGCTGAAATAACTGGCTGAGAACACAGCTCATGAGTGGTATGAGGAGGCCATGCCCTCTGCCCTCTAGCCTGGTGTTCTTCCTTGCACCATGCCCCATACTCTGCGTAATCAAAAGACAGTGAGGCCTTTAAACTGTAAAGAAACAGACCTGGCCGGGCACGGTGACTCATGCCTGTAATCTCAACACTTTGGGAGGCTGAGGCGGGCAGATCACCTGAGGTCAGGAGTTCGAGACCAGCCTGGCCAACATGGTGAAATCCCTCTCTACTAAAAATACAAAAATTAGCTGGGCATGGTGGCAGGTGCCTGTAATCCCAGCTGCTCAGGAGGCTGAGGCAGGAGAATCACTTGAACCTGAAGGGGGAGGTTGCAGCGAGATCATGCCACTGCACTCCAGCCTGGGGGATAGAGTGAGACTGTCTCAAAAGAAAGAGAGAGAGAGGGAGGGAGAGAGGGGAAGGAAAGAAAGAAACTGACCTGCCGAGATTTTTGTGTTCTTGATGTTCTAAGCTGCATGGCTCTGGAGATTCAGGACACTGATATTTCAAGAGGCTGTCTAGGATAAATATTTATACTTTATGGTACAGGAATTACAACACAAGTCCAAGCCTTGTGAGTATGAAGAGGGCTGAAGACACATTCTAAGCCATCATCAAGAATAACGTTGGCCGGGCATGGTGGCTCACGCCTATAATCCCAACACTTTGGGAGGCCAGGGTGGGTGGATCACCTCAGGTCAGGAGTTCGAGACCAGCCTGGCCAACAAGGTGAAACCCCGTCTCTACTAAAAATACAAAAATTAGCTAGGCATGGTGGCAGGCGCCTATAGTCCCAGCTCCTCTGGAGGCTGAGATGGGAGAATTGCTTGAACTGGGAGCAGAGGTTGCAGTGAGCTGAAATCACGCCACTGCACTCTAGCCTGAGCGATGGAGCAAGTCTCCGTATCAGAAAAAACAAAAAAAAAGCTGGGCTTGGTGGTGGGCACCTGTAATTCCACCTACTTGGGAGGTTGAGTCAGGCTAATTGCTTGAACCTGGGAGGCGGAAGTTGCAGTGAGCTGAGATCGAGTCACTGCACTTCAGCCTGGTGACAGCAAGACTCTGTCTCAAAGAAAAAAAAAAAAGAATAATGTTATTCTTTCCTGTGTCCTGCACATTTTAGTGCTGAAACAGGGAAGTTCATAAAAAGATTCCCAGGCTAGGTTTGAACAATCCTTCCTTCCAAAGTGAACCTTCGGTCAGCAGGGAAGCATCACGGCTGTCAGGCTTTGCTGGGGCACCCACGTTCGGCTTTAGAATGCAAAGTGTGCCCTGACCTTCAAATCTAACTCACTGCCTTTTCCTTCTTTTCCTACAGAAAGCCACCATTAGCCACGTCTCACCCGATAGCCTTTACCTGTTCCGAGTCCAGGCCGTGTGTCGGGATGACATGCGCAGCGACTTCAGCCAGACGATGCTGTTTCAAGGTGAGGCTGGCTTCCCATCCTGTGGCCTGGAGCGCCGCTGAGACTCGCTCCCGGTGCTTGGGCAGAATACAACAAGCCTGGCCAAAGAGTCGGTGTAGGGTTTTCAAGCCTATGCAGAAAGCCCTAGTAATTTACATCTGTCTTTTAGGTTGGAGGTTTTATTAGTCAGAAGAGGGGAGAAAAAACAAGGCATTTTTTGATCGCTTTTTATTTTCCAACTATCGGGAACCAAGTACTCAGGCCTCTCTGTCAGTCATTGTCTAGCGCCGCGTCAGATCACAAAATCACCTCCAAGCTGGATGGTCAGATATCCTCTCTGTCTTTCTAACGTGATTGAGTCAACTGTTCTCTCAAAAACTGCAGCTCAAAACAGCCACACCTCACCTTTCCGACTTGCAAACCACACAAACAACCCCCTGCATGCAGGGTCCTTGAGATTCCTGGGATCTAGATATGTGGTCCTGATGACTTAGGGACTAGCAGAAAGGTCTAGGGTCAGAACGAGGGTGAAGCAAGCAGGACATTTGCTTTTGCTCAAAATTTTAAGGAGCACCAAAAAATTCAGTGATCAAGAGACATAACATTTTAATGGGATTTTTTTTTAAAGTAAAATTAATGTAAAAAATCTCATGAATAAAATATCTGATTTTAAGTAGAGACAGGATACACTCTGTCTTACTTGCCCTAACCTAATCCTGGTCCTGGTTCCAGTATTATTTACGCAGCCATGGGCCGTAGCCATGGACTATAGTTTGCTGATTTGGTTTTATGATAGGCACTAAGACCAGCATGGAAGTAGGGACCAGGGTGCTGGACTCTGCTTTGCCAGCCTGAGGTTCTCTTTGATCATGTCCTTAACTTCTCAAGTCCTCAGGTTTCCCTAAGGGAAAACTTATCTGTAAAATAAGAAACCCACACTGGGGTAACCAGGCCAGAGGTTAACCCTTTTTGAGTTATGGATCTGATAAAGGTTTGGACATTTTCCCTACAAAGTGCCAGAATTTTGCGTACGACTTCAGAGACCCAGTAAGGTGTGTGAGTTGTGGACCAGCAGCAGCAGCAGATGTCCTAGAAGCCTCATTTGAGAAGTACACATTCAGGGGCCTCTCTCAGACCAACTGCATCCGAATCTCACCTGGGGTCATGGGGCATGATCCAGGAATCTGAGCTTTCACAAGATGGCCCTGGGAACTGGCATGCACCGTAAAGTATTCTGGAGTGAGGACCTCTGGTCTGAGTCCTGGCTGCCTCTTAGAAGCTGCGCAACTCTGAGAATGTTTCTTAACTGCTTGAACCTGGAGTTTCCCAATCCAAAAAGTAGCAATATCCATAGTACCTACCTCACAGGGTCTTTGTAGAATGACATGGGTAGGCCGAGCTCGGTGGCTGACACCTGTAATCCTGGTACTTTGGGAGACTGAGGCGGGCAGATCACCTGAGGTCAGGAGTTTGAGACCAGCCTGGCCAATATGGTGAAACCCGGCCTCTACTAAAAATACAAATATTAGGCAGGTGTGGTGGCACGCGCCTGTAATCCCAGCTCCTTGGGAGGCTGAGGCAGGAGTATGGCTTGAATCTGGGAGGCAAAGGTTGTAGTGATCTGATATGGCGCCATTGCACTCCAGCCTGGGGAACAAGAGTGGGACTTCATCTCAAAAAGCAAAAAAAATAATAATAATACATGTTAAGTCATTCACATAGTGCCAGTTACCGGCACTATGTATAAATCCCCCACTTAGCATTAGCATATGAAAATAATAAATAATAAACCTAGGATAAGAAGCCTTCCAGCATAGATTTCCTCCAATTCCTGACTTGCAGATTTTGCATTTAGTATTTAAATATTTTTTGCTAATGTTCACGTTGATCTCATCCTTCCATTTAAACTAATGGAAATGAGCACAGCTGTGTTTTTTTCATAAATAAATCACGCTCCCTGTGTCCACCTTTACCCTGAGTGTATTGGTTTCTTTCCCTGTGTTGAGGAAGGACTGCAGGCCAAGGCCAGTTCTGTGCCAGCCGAGGGAGAATGAAGGAAGCCAGACTGGGAGCTTGCTGAGGCGGGGTCCCTGGAACTTTGGACACATAAATCATGATTAGGCCTCCCATGTGCTCTGTCCAAGAGCCTAGAATCTGCACAACTGCCTTACCTGATTAATAGGCCCCAGAGCTCCCTGGCTTCTGCATGGACTTTGAAAAATTAAATGTTTATAATATAATGTAATTCAAAAAGGCTCTGTCAGCTAATCAGTTCATAGCATGGAATATTTTAAATGTCTGATCATGATGACTTGCTGAAAACGGCCAGTGTCTCCCCATCTACAGACTTGCTTTGCTCAGAGGTGGACGTGAGTTTACTCATTACTGTATTGGTGTTTAAACTCTGTGTTGATGGGGGCAAGATCCTTTCTTTATACCTCCCCACAGTGGGTTGAGCATCTTCCCTTACAACATCCAAGCAGGGAATATAAAACATTAAATCTTAAAGCTGACCTTTTTCCAATGAGCCAGGGAGGAGTTGATAAGCAGTAAAGGCCAATGTGCAAAATTAATCAACTGTTAAGGCTTACATTTTAGACCAGGTGCAGTGGCTCGTACCTGTAATCCCAGCACTTTGAGAAGCTGAAGCAGGAAGATTGTTTGTGGTCAGCAGTACAAGACAAGCCTGGGCAACAGAGGGAGACCCCAGTCTCTACAAAAACTAAAAAAAAAAAAAAAAAAAAAAAAGGCCAGGTACAGTGGCATATGCCTGTAGGCCTAGCCACTCAAGAGGCTGAGGCAGGAGGATCAGTGGAGCCTAGGAGGTCAAGGCTGCAGTGAGCTATGATTGCACCACTGCATATGAGCCTGGGTGACAGAGCAAGAACCTGTCTCAAAAAAAAAAAAAAAGTTTTAAAAGGGCAAGAAAAAAGATAGCTCCTTTTTCAGAATAATTCGGTTTCTCCATAATAAATTTATAACACTATTTAGGTTCTACGTAATATTATAACAAATATGTTTACATTACTGTGGAAAATATAACAATATTAATAGCAAGCAATATTTGCAGAATGGCTCACAGTGACACAGCATTTTTACGTAAGTTATTTCTTCTGAATCTCACTTTACGGCAACTGGTGTAGTAGGGGTTATTTTACAGACGGGGAAATGATGGCTTGGGTGCAGGTGACTTCATAAAACCTCTACTAATAAGCTGAGTTGGGTTTTCTTATTGCAAAACCCAGTCACTAACACATAGCAATGGCCCACCCCAAAGGGTAAAAATTATCAAATACCCACAGTCTTCCACAAAAGGGTGAAAATACTGATTAGGTATTCAAAGCCTTTTTGCAATTCACAACAGTCATAGAAAATGGGAGTTGCTAAGCTCCTTCTTTGAGCCACAGACCTGTCCCTGGCAAAACCCATGGATCCTCTCTCAGAATGGCTTCAGATAAATAAGTAAAATACATAGGAAAAGAACCAATTACATTTAATACAGCTGTCAAAATATTTTAAACACATTTGGGATGTAATAATATATGTGCTTTTTAAAATTAAGGTATTCAATGACAAGTGGCTGGTGTTAGCTCCCGTGATTTCTGAGTAGTGATGAACATCAATGATATTCCAGAATAGCTACAACAACTCTAAGGCAGTATGAAAATACCTAAGATTTCAATCAGAGACAACGCTGCAGGTCCTGCTAATGCAGTTGGGATTGGTTGCCGACATGCATAGTGGAAAAAAGGACACCATTGCAGTGAAGGCTTAGAAAAATCCCATTAGGCAAGGACCCTAGGTTAAACTCTCCTGATCTGAAAGGTTCTGTAGAAGCTTCTAGTCACCAGGGCTATCACTGACCCCCGTGGATATTGACCCCAGTGGAGATTGTTCAGGACCAGTGGAAAGCCACATGCTGATGGAGTGGCTGTTCCGTTTTTTGGCCTTAATTAGAGCCCCTTTTAAAGGGCAGGTTAAGTAGTTCCTCCTGGGAACCTTTTTTTCTGTCTTAACTAGGGGAGGCATGCACACCTGTCTGAAGTGTGAAGTATTGATCTTCGGGCAGCTCAGTGATCATGGGAGACTATATTTAGGCTGGGTGAGACCCCAGTTACTTGCTTTCTTTGCTGCCTTATTTGATCTAGGACCTAAAGGGTTGTTTTATTTAGATGGGTCTGTTTCTCACATTTGTCTCTACACACATTTGACTTTCCAGCTGTGCAAAATGGATGTATCATGAGGTCAAGGTTGCAAACTCCAGTGCCCATGGGGCCAGGCAGGAGGCATATACAAATGAGGGGAGTGCTGTCAGCGGGAAATTGGGGACCATGTGGCCACCTAAAGGGGGGTGACAGACAGCCCCAGCTGAATGATGCCCTGCTGGAAGGTGAGCCCAGTTTTGCCAATATTGTGAGTTTTCATGGAAGGTGAACCCAGTTTTGCCAATACTGTGTTTTCAGATAAGCAAGAGACTGGGAGTTTTAGATAAAGCTACCATTTACAATATTGGTGGCAAATTCTGGTTTTGTTTTTGTTTTTGTTTTTTTTAATAAAAGCTTGTAAGCCAAACAGAAATATATGTGGGTCACTTGCCATTTCTGGTTTTGATAAAAATCACAGCAGGTACAAGTGTTATTATTTTGGTAATTAGCATTTTTGCTACTCTCTCATTGTATATAGGAGGCAGCTTTTCATTTTTGTAGCACTATTGTTTTTTTGAAAGAACCAGGAAGTTTCATGGGGTTTTTAAAAAGTCATACTGTTTAGCATTATTTGCAATAGCCAAAAGGTGAAAGCAACCCAAGTGTCCACTGACCGATGAAGCAATAAACAAAGTGTGCTGTATACTCACAATGGAATATTATTCAGCCTCAAAAAGGAAGGCAATTCTGACACATGCTGCAAGGTGGATGAAGCTTGAGGACATTACTCTAATCAAAATAAGTGAGATGCAAAAGGACAGCTGGGTATGATTCCACTTATATTAAGTATCCAGAGCAGTGAAATTCAAAGAGAAAGTACCGTGGTGGTTGCCAGGGTTGGGGGAGGGAAGAAATCGGTTCTTGAATGCATATAGAGTTTCAGTTTTGCAGGATGACAAAGTTCTGGAGATGGATAGAAGCAATACAACAGTGTGAACAACCTTAACGCTACTGAACCATACACTTAAAAATGGTTAAGACGGGCTGGGCGCGGTGGCTCATGCCTGTAATCCCAGCACTTTGGGAGGCTGAGGTGGGCAGATCATGAGGTCAAGAGATGGAGACTATCCTGGTCTCATGGTGAAACCCCATCTCTACTAAAAAATATATAAAAATTAGCTGGGCATGGTGACACATGCCTGTAGTCCCAGCTACTTGGGAGGCTGAGAGGCAGGAGAATTGCTTGAACCCAGGAGGCGGAGGTTGCAGTGAGCCAAGATCGCACCACTGCACTCCAGCCTGGCGACAGAGCGAAACTCTGTCTCAAAAAAAAAAATGGTTAAGATGGTAAGTTTTTTAATATTTAAGATGATAAATTGTGTCATGTATTTTACCATAATCTTAAAAAATGTTTTCTAAGTTATATTGTGTAATCATAACACATAGGAAACAGAGCTACAGGAAGAAATGAACACCAGAAAGGGTAATGTATGGTTAATATAAAATCACTGGACCATTTAGAACAATTGGCAGTATCTCACAGGATTTTAAAATATAGGTAGGAATAATACTATAACAGCACACAAAAGGTAAGGTGGGCAAATAGAGTTAAATTATTGTACAGCTACATTTTTAAGAAGTGGTGAAAGTACCAATTTAAGGTAAACAAAAAGTTAAGGACGTGTAATTAGAATCACAGAAAGGATAAGAAATCATGACCAAAAAGATAATAGAGGAGGAACAATGGTGTAATATGATTCCATTTAAATGAAGTTCAAATACAGGTAAAACTGACAGAGGCCCAAAGAGTGGTTAGCTTTGGGGGTGGAGGTGGATATTGATAGATGAGGGGACAGGCACACCTTTTCTCCCGCAAAGCACTGGGGCATGTCTTTATCTTACCATGGGGAGTGGTTACACAGGTGTTTACATATGCAAGATTCATTTAACTATACCCCTAAATCTTACTGGTTTTACTGTAAGTTTTTACCTCAATGAAACAGAAAACAATAAAAATTGAAAAACAGTTTTTTAACTAATAGCTTAAGACAGGGGTCAGCATGCTACTGCCCACAGACCAAATCTAGCTCTCTGCATGTTTTCATATGACTCACAAGCCAAGAGGCGTTTTACATTTTTAAATGGCTGGAAAAACATCTACAGAATAATATTTTGACACGTGAAAATTATCTGTAATTCAGATTTGTGTTCATAAGGAATGTCTTGTTGGAGCCACAAAAAAATGCTTTGTGTAATCTCTTTTTTTCTCATTTTTTTTCAAAATTGCTTAAATGTAATCTCTTTGTTTCTCAGCTAATACCACTCGAATATTCCAAGGGACCAGAATAGTGAAAACAGGAGTGGTAAGTAGAGAATGATAAATTGCTTTGTGGTGGCTGTTAATTTGCATGCATTTAAAACTGTTACCACGAGGTGGCAGTATAATGTTATTAAACTGCTCAATGTAAAGAGGTTGCGGTAGAGAAGAAAATTACATTATTCACTTTTTATAATTCAGTACCTTATGAACACAAGTTGTGCAACAGTGTTAGAGGGTCATATTGTATAATTTTGTAAGGGTAAAAATTCTTCATATTTTTACTTATTTATGATTTGTGGGAGCGTACAATGTAGGACCACAAAGGGGTTAAATCTGTTCCAACCCGTTCATTTGACATATGCTCAAATTCAGATTGTCACTTGCCTAAAGTTATATGGATCTGAAAATTTCTGGAACCTGATTTAATACCTTAGTTTTCCCTAGTCCTGGTTGGTATAATGAATAATTAAAATACTAATCACAGTGGTGGTGATAATAATAGCCTAAAATTCACTAAGCTTTTCCAGGGTTTCAGGCACAGATTATTTTATTTACTTCTCCAGGCAGCCCACAAAGTCAGTGTTACTATTATTCCCATTTTGAAGATGAGGAAACCGAGGCTCAGTGAGTTAAAGTCATGTGTCCAGCATCACCCAGAGAGCAAGCTAAAATTAGACTAATAGCTCAGAGCAGTACCTCTTGTTTTCCTAAGATACCTTATATGAGTAAAACCCCCAAATTTGAGCCCCAGTTTAGTATGGTGGTAAGAACGAGCCGAGTCTTGGACCCAGGCAGCCCCGCATTTGTCCCTTCTAGGCCATGCACCTTGTGTAAGCTCTTTAACATCTCTGTGCCTCAGTTTCCTCACCTGCAAAATGGGGTGATGATCATGCCTGCCTCGAGCATGGGGAGCCCTAGGACAGCTGGCACTTGATAATCGGGGTTCTTGTTATTCTTGATGTTGTTGTCATCTGTATGGGCTCAGATTTTCCCATGGCTAAACCTAGAGACTGACAGGTACACTGACTCTGCAGTGCCCGTGATGGAGATGCAGAAATGTAAACCAGTGCCCAGAGCATGCAGTGCAGAGCATGGCCTCTGACCCCATCACTGCACACCTGGGCAGGCTGCTTTCCCTCCTGGTCTACCCACTTCCTCACTGGAAGACAGTGGGGTTGGACTGGATCACCCAGTATCTTTTTAAACCCAGAGCAGAGTATCTCCTCAAGTACCAGTGATATACATAAAACCAAAGGTCTTCTGCCTCTCATCACATCAAGAACAGATGATCATCTGATGTTTCCAATTCATGACTTCTTTGTTGTTTAAGTCAGCCTTAACATTACTAACGTTTTTTGGCACTCGGCCTCATCTTGGGTATTATCGGTGTAAAGCTGAGTTGGATTCACTAGTTATACTTTTTAACATGTTCACAATTATTATAAAACCATTAAAATAAAAGTTGGTCACCCGTGGACCACCTAATGTCAACTTTACGCCATATATTGGAAAACTCCATAGCTTAGAGGAGTGAAATCCTCAGAGGGTGACAAGCAGAGCCTCATTCCCAACCTTAATTACTGATGCTTCTCTGCTTTTTCTTCTTCTGCCTCTTTTCAACCCTTGCCGGGTGACCCTTCCCAGCCCACAGCATCTCCTGCCTCTTCAGCCGACATGGCCCCCATCAGCTCGGGGTCTTCTACCTGGACATCCTCTGGCATCCCCTTCTCATTTGTTTCCATGGCGACCGGGATGGGCCCCTCCTCCAGTGGCAGCCAGGCCACAGTGGCCTCAGTGGTCACCAGCACACTCCTTGCCGGCCTGGGGTTCGGCGGTGGTGGCATCTCCTCCTTCCCCAGCACCGTGTGGCCCACGCGCCTCCCGACAGCCGCCTCGGCCAGCAAGCAGGCAGCTAGGCCAGTCCTCGCCGCCACAGAGGCCTTGGCTTCTCCAGGGCCAGATGGTGATTCGTCACCAACCAAGGACAGCGAGGGCACGGAGGAAGGAGAGAAGGATGAGAAAAGCGAGAGTGAGGACGGAGAGCGGGAGCACGAGGAGGATGGAGAGAAGGACTCTGAAAAGAAGGAGAAGAGCGGGGTGACCCGCGCTGCCGAGGAGCGGAACCAGACGGAGCCCAGCCCCGCACCCTCGTCTCCTAACAGGACTGCCGAGCGGGGGCATCAGACTATACCTGGGCATGAGCAGGACCGCACTGCTGTCTCCACAGACCAGACGGGCGGAAGGAGGGATGCTGGCCCAGGCCTGGACCCTGATGCGGTCACCTCCACCCAAGTGCCCCCCACCGCCACAGAGGAGCAGTATGCAGGGAGTGATCCCAAGAGGCCAGAGATGCCATCTAAAAAGCCTGTGTCCCGCGGGGACCGATTTTCTGAAGATAGCAGATTTATCACTGTTAATCCAGGTAAGTGGCACTGGTCTTCTCTGAGGGTACCCGCTGCTGTGAACAGTCATACCTTTTTTCAAAAAATTGGGAGTAGGAGGTGAAGCTTCAGAAAGTACTTAATATTCTTAGACTTATGTGTGTCCATCATGGAGAAGGTGCACGTGTGTCAATGTGTGTGTGTGTGTGTGTCCTTGTTTTACTCCAAAAGCCTACTGTCTTAGGCTGGATTAAGTCTCTTTGGTATTTGTTTTCTTGCCTCAGAATAACTCCAAAGACTTCAACCAGGCACTGATATAAATGAATTAAAAAGCTAGAGATTTTAAGAATTTATTTATTAAGATTTCATTCCATGTTCATTATATCATGTATCTACAAATGGCTAGTTTGGTGCCAGGCACTGGGCAGGGTGCTGTGCCAGGCACTGGGCAGGGTGCTGTCCCAGGGGAGCCTGGTCCCTGCCTAGAAAGTGTAAAGGGGAAGGCAGAGAGATGACAGAGCAGCTAGCTGGAGCGTATGCCCGGAAGTTAGGTAGCAGGAATGTTAGAAAGCCAGCAAGCTAGATGGTTAACTGGCAAGCCGGAAAACTAGCCAGCTGAAGTTTCCGATTGTGAAATGGTAATAGAGGAAATAAACAGGATATTGTCCAAGAGAATTATGGAGAGCATAGGGACCCACCTCAACTAAGAAAGGCCACTCTGGAGAAGTGACACGTTCGTGGAAAGCTGCAGAATGAAAAGCTTCAGCTTGGGGAGAGCTGGTATTAGCCCATGGTCCTTGCCCAAGAAATACGGCCCTCTCTCCCAGAGCTCCCATTGCTGTGGGAATGAGCCAGTGTATAGACAGTGAGGCCAGGGCATGAGATCCTCATCTCACCCCTGCTGGTGGCAATTTTGTTGCTCTGTCACATGCTCCAATCTTAATGAACCATCCCGATAGTTTCTGCAAGGGAGCCATAAGCATGAAGAGTTGTTATTGTTGTGAGGGCTTTTCTTAATAAGAAAGTCTTCATTTTGCCAGACTACAAGATGTTTAGCAACAATTTTTTTTGCGTCTAAGCTGTTGTGGAGTTATAAAAGTGCAAAAAAAAAAAGCAACTGGTAAATATTTATTTGCTTTTGCACTTGTAAACATTAAAATTCATCTAAAGCTGAGATCTCGTATGTTAAGATACAACTTAGAATAAATTTTCATGTTTTGAATTACTTTCCTCTTAAAGCTGGTATGAACTAATTTTTTGAAGTGGGGGTCTCCTGTGGGTATTGCTCAGTTCTGCTTTGCTTTGGGGGAAAGGTGCAGAGTAGCCTTTGGTGGAATTGAGTGAAGGAAATATGGGGCCATTTGGGAAGCTATTTCTTTATGAACAGTGATGTTCCCTCTAGGAATTACTTTGAAAAAGTTGAATTTCTTGCATTTGAAGATACTGAAGAAACATGTATGGAATGCCGACTCTAGAAGAGGCACCAGACTAGGCTTTGGGAGTAGAACATAGGTCAAGACAGACTTCTCTTCTTTTGGGTTTGCGTTCTAGAAGGAGAGCTTGAGACTATGCCAGTAAACAAATACATAACCTTTAAGTAGCCTTCATTGCTAGAGTCGAGGAGCAGAAGGACAGCATAGCCCTGAGTGGTCAAGGATGACCTCTGAGCAGAGATCCAAGTGGTGAGAAGGAAGTAGCCATGGAAAGATCCAGGGAAGGGCATTCTGGGCTGCAGGAACAGCAGGTCCGGAGATCCTACAGTGGGGATTAATTTCAATCAGTTGAGGAGCTATCAGAAGGCCAATGTGGTAAACCAGAGAGAGTGAGGGGCAGAGGAGCGAATGGATTTAGAGATGGATGGAGGTGCTCTGGAAAGGTGCTGGTTGGCCACACTGAAGATTTCGTTCTACTAGAAATGAGAAACCAGTGGTAGATTTCGGCTGGAGAGTTACTTGATTAATTTTTTGAAAAAGCACTCAGGCCTCTGCGTGGACATTATATAGGGAAGGCAAGAATGGATGAAAGAAGCCCAGTTAGGAGGCAGTGGTCCTGGTGATGTGGGTCAGTGTGCTTTCTCCAAAGACAGGAGGTGGACTTGGAATTGGTTTTCAAGCTTGAGTGTTCAGCCTCTGGACTGCGGGCTCTGGCAGAGTAGCGTTCTAAGTCTGCTCCTCTTAAACATTTGTTTGACCACATTCCTGAAAAAATATGGCTGCAGAGAGCTTAGGCTGGGAGTATTCACAGGTTGAGAGATAGGAGAGAGGTAGGGACTGGAACTCCCTGGGGAAGTGGAAATGAGTTATTGCCATTGGAATCAGGTTCCAGATTCCAGAGAATGGGGATAAGAAATGGATGGTAAACTTGGGGGCTCCCCACTCCAGGTATGAGGTGTGTGGGTCTTCAGCTTCCACCCTACAGAAATCTGAGAGCATCTACAATCTTGGCAGAGTGGCTTTGGGAGTCACATCAACCCAGTCGTCTCTGTCCCTTACTCACTCGGGGTCCTCGGGTAAGTCTTGGCCCCAAGTACTCATTTGTAAAGTGGAACTAATGATCATCCTTAATGCCGAAGGTGGCGTGGCTGTGGAGACCCCTTACTGTCATTGACAGATAGGAGCTGTCAGCTTCCCAGATGCCACACAATGATGGCGACTGTGAGAAGGCCCCTCACAGCCCTTTCCTTTGCTATTGTCTGTGGACATTAAAGCTACTGGTCCCCAAGTAGCTGCCATTAAAAATGACCTTCCAGATGGCCGGGTGCAGTGGCTCACTCCTGTAATCCCAGCACTTTGGGAGGCCAAGGAGAGTGGCTCACTGAAATCCAAAAGTTCAAGACCAGCCTGGGCAACATGGCGAAACCCCATCTCTAGAAAAAACGTAACGATTAGCATGGCATAATGGCTCATGCCTGTAGTCCCAGCCATTCAGGAGGCTGAGGTGGGGATCACTTGAGCCTGGAAGGCAGAGGCTGCAGTGAGCCAAGGTCATGCCACTGCACTCCAGCCTGGATGATGGAACAAGCCTCTGTCTCCATTTAAAAAAAAAAAAAAAAAAAGACTTCCTCCTGAAACTCAACTGGTAAATCCTAGCTTTTCCCTTATCACCTTCAGCTCAGTGGGAAGGTCCACTTCTTCTGAAAGCTAAAAAGACACTTTCTTCAGAATTTCAGGCAATTCAAATTCAAAAACGGTGGTTATGATTGTTTAAGCCAGAGATAAGCAAAGTTTTTCAGCAAAGGGCCAGATAGTACATATTTTTCAGTTCTGCAGGCCACAGGTCTCTCTGTTGCAGCTACTCAGTTCTGCCTTGTAGCAGAAAAGCCGCCATGGACAATACACAGTTGCGTGGATGTGATAGGATTTCAATTAAAACTTTGTTTGCAGAAACAGGCAGTGGGCCTGATATGGTCCACAGTCTTGTCATTTGCCAACCCCCGGTTTACGCAGAAAGATGCCTGTGCCTGTTGATTAGCAAAGGATGAGCGGCCTGAAGGTAAAGCGAGCAAACCCCGCATCAGTGAGTGATCCTGAAGGTCTTGCTTCACTTCCATTCACTCCATCCTTTGCCCTGTCTGCCTTCTCCAGGGTGGCATTTATTTTTTAATGAAATCACCATCATTTTAATGTTTGTGGTGATGTATTTTAAGGACTTTGTGTGTACCTTTGCTTTAAATATGTTCCACATTTATTTTTTCTTCCTATTAAGTACAAAAAATTACTTTAATCAATATCTGATCTCTGAGAAGAGTGATAATGTGTAAAGTTACACACTGTTATATTTTTATGAGTATCTCCAAAAGGCTTGTCGAAATTCCTTTGGTGTTTCATAACATCTTTTTAAGTACTGTGAGTAGTGGCTTTAATATATTATCTCCCAGGGAAGGAGAAGGGAATCCTCCTGTAGAAGTGGCAAACTTAAGACACCTACAGAAACCAGTTAACACTAATGAGAAAAAACAAAAGGACCAGGCGTTAGACATTAGGGAGTGGTAAGGACTGCAGCAAATGAAAGAGCACATGTCCTTTCTACAGAGAGCCATCTCAGCTCCAGCACATTACTGCCAGTGAGAATGCGTAGTGAGCCAGAAATGCAAGTTTTTGTGCAGGACCCCCCCAACTTTTAAGTGAGCTCAAATTTTTAACACAATTTTTCCTTTTTAAAAATGTATGCCAAACTAAACCCATGGTTGGGCCAGGTAGGAAGTGCTGGGGCTCAGCCTCTGCTGTAGTGTTGATTGCTAGAGTGGCAACTGCCCTAGAAGCCTTTCAGGAGGCTTGAAGGCCAACGTGCACTCACTTCCGCTCACCAGGCTTTTTCTAGCGTTTCTTTAGTGCAAAGCCCTCATCTGGGTGTCTGCTACATGGAAATCCAGCATATGGTCTCACCCTCAGGAGCCGTGGCCTGAACCCAGAAGCCAGTTGATGCAAGGAAATGTTCTTGGGGCAGCGTGCAGTACAGCAGACCCTAGGAAGACATTTCAGAGTGGGCATGATCTACAAACCCATCATTTGGTGCTGGGATTTTCCACTTTTGTTTCCTTAAACTAGGGACTCTTTTTTTTCAGATTGAATCTTGCTCAGAACTCCAGTACGTGAACACTCATTGCTGAAGGTTTACTAACTGCCTCTTCTGGTTCAGCCCTGAGTCACGTGCTACGGGGACAGTCCACTTCAGGGGTCAGCATACCACAGCCAGCAGGCCACATCCATCCCCTGGCCTGCATTTGCATGGCCCATGAGCTGAGAATGGACAGAGTTGGATAGAGGCTCTGGGCTGCTGTTCCGCTTTGAGCCAAAGTGGAGGGTACAAAGCCCCAGCCCCTCTGCTCCTTTGGGCAACCCCTGGGGTGCCTCTTTGGAACTCTCAAGCACCAAGAAACCCAACTTGAAAACCTTTAATTACAGAAATAATACCAACATCATCAGCGAACATGTGCTCTGTGCTAGCTCTGCCTGTGCAGAAGGCCAGCTGTGTATGTCACTGATCCTGTGGTACTCCCGTGAATGTCATGCTGCCATTGTTGCCGTCATGCGGGTGAGGAAAGCAAGGCTCAGAGGAAGGAACGTGCCCACAGCCACACAGCACGTGGCAAGACAAAGCCCAAACGTGAGCTCTGAGTCTATAGTCCAGGGGGATCCTCCCCACGTGGTGCTGGCTTTGGTGCTGGTTCCCAGAACACGCAATACCAGATGATTTCCGATAAAGTATTAATGATTAAGTGAGTATTTTAATGTGTGCTTTTAAAAAGAGACCAACTTTCCATTTGTGACAGCGGTTCTCAACCAGAGGCAATTCTGTCCTTCTCCCTAGGAATGTTTGGGAGCATCTGGAGACATTTTTAGTTGTCATAACTGGCACTGGGGTGCTACTGGTGTCTCATGGGTAGAGGGCTGTTGCTAAACGTCATACGGGGCACAGGACAGCTCCACAGCAAGGAACCATCGGGTGAAAATTGTCATTAATGCCAAGGCTGAGAACCCCTGATTTACAGCATTCATGTAAAGTTTCCTTTTCGAAGAAGTTTACTTGAGGACAAATAGAGTAGTAAGTAATTTAAAGACAAAAATAAGTAACAGTGCAGGTTCATGCAGATGGGGCAGAAATCATGAATACCCAGCTGTCTAGGGATTGGGAGCACTGCAGCATGCTTTATTTAAAATTAGTTACATCGGGCACGTGCACAGACTATCAGACGTAGTTTTCAGCCAGGGCTAGTTTTGCTGGTCCGGTTTCCTTCTAGAGAAATATTTTCTTTATAATTCTGCCCACCCCTGCCCTGGGCTGTCATCTTCTCGGCCTGTCCATGGGGAACAAGCTCAGGGTAGGCCAAAGGGGTTATTCAGCTGCCAGTACCGGTTTAGTTTCTTTTCAGAAACTATGTGGCTCCTTGGAATTTCTATTGCCCAGTGAATGATCTTTGAATTAAGACACATGGTAAATCTCATGGTATGGAAGACTAGACCCCACCAAGAACAATTAGTTTTCTTCCAGAAAGGCTGGAGTCAAGAATTCAGGTTGCAGCAGGTGGCATATTTGGTGTGGGATTGGTATACAGCTTCTGTCCCTGACTGATTTCAGAACCATATAATGTTGCAACCAACTGTCAGTGGTGGCAGTCTGGTAGGTTAGGCCTTGCCATCTTTTGGGGGCTTGGAATTCAATTAAGATTTATCAAATGTCCCCTACTTTCCCACCACCTAATTGAAATAGAGATGACAGACCATCATTTTGATTGTTTGAGTCTGGTGAATTAAGTTCTGCACAAAATGATAAGAGAGCACTTATTCACAGGAACTCTTGGCAGTGATATAAATGGAAATGAATGATGCTCTAATCCTGCCCACACGTGTTAACACAGAGCCAGTGTCCTGTTGCAGGAGAACATATATATTTGTAACTGATGAACGATCATTTCTCTGCAGCAGTGGTTTAGGTAACGTCAAAGCTCCAGAAAAAATAAAAGGCCAATTTTGTGGCCCTGTGAAAACAGCAGCCACCTTATCATTTCACACCCTTTAGAATGGCTTCTATCAAAAATATAGAAAATAAGTGTTGGCAGAAACATGGAAAGATGGGAACCCGTTGTGCACTGCTAGTGGAAACGTAAAATGGTACAGCCACTGTGGAAAATAGTATGGCAATTTCTCAAAAAATTAAAAATTATATGATTTAGTTCTATTTCTGGGTATACAGTTGACCCTTGAACAACACTCTTGAGCTGCGTGTATCCACTTATACGTGAGTTTTCTTCCATCTCTGCCACCCCTGAGAGAGAAAGACCAACCCCTCCTCATTGTCCCCTCATCAGCCTTCTCAAAGGGAAGATGATGAGAATGAAGACCTTTATGATGACCTACTTCTGCTTAATGAATAGTAAATAGAAATCTTTTCTCTTCCTTACGATTTTCTTTATAACATTTTCTTTTTTCTAGCTTACTTTATTGTAAGAATACAGCATATAATACAAATAATATACAAATATGTGTTAATTGACTGTGTTATTGGTGAGGCTTCTGGTCAACAGTAGGCTATTAGTAGGAAAGTTTTTGGAGACTCAGAAGTTATACATGAACTTGTGATTATTCAGGGATCAGCACCCCTAACGCCTGTGTCGTTCATGGGTTAACTGTATAGCCAAAGGATTGAAAGCAAGATCTCAGAGATATTTGTAGACCCATGTTCATGGCAGCATCATTGACAGTAGCCACGAGCTGGAAGCAACCAAGCGTTCGTCAGTGGGTGAATGGCTAAACAAAATGTGGCACAGAGTACACACAATGAAATAACTGTTCAGCCTTTAAAAGGAATGAAATCCTGTCACATGCTACAACGTGGATGAACCCTGAGGACATTATGGTAAGTGCAATGATCCAGTCCCAAAAAGACAAATAATACATGATTCCACCTATATAAGATACCTAGTATTATGAAACTCAAAGAAACAAAGTAGAATAGTGGTTGCCAGAGGCTGATCAAAGGGGAAGTGGGGGGTTGTTTAATGGATATAGAGTTCCTGGTTTGCAAGATGAAAAAGTTCTGGAGATCAGTTGCACATCAGGTGCACAACAGTGTGAATATACTAAACCTCACTGAATGGGACACTTAGAAATGGTTAAGATGGTAAATTTTGTGTTATGTGTTTTTTACCACCATTTTTTTTTTAAGCAGCCACCTTAATTCACAGATGTGGGAGGTTTTTAATGAGTGGTATGGCTCAGAACAAATATGGTGAAATTCCCCACGATGGAAACAGGCTTTAAATTTATGAGTGTGCAGATCGTCCTTCTCTTTATCTTTCTTGCAAATTAAAGAATCTTGCTCTTCCCTACTCCTGATAGAGGTCTCTTGGATCCAAGCTAGTTTTGTTCTTGACACCAGAGGGGTTCTTGTCCTGTAGCAGAAGTTGAGCCCTTACTGGAGGGTAGGAGGCATTTCAGATGGGTCCATCTGATGTATTGCTGCCGGTAGCATTTATAGTACATTGTACTCCGTTTTTATTTGCTTCTACTGGGATGAGAGCCAAGCCAGTAAAAGGCAAACAGCATTAATTCAGTGATGACATATGCCACTGAAAACTGTTTTTCTTTTCTTTTTTTTTAAATTTTTTTAAAAAGCAGAATGGAGGCACTTTACTCAGATTCTGCTGGGTGCTGAAATAAAGACGGAGAGAAAGAAAGGCTGTGGGGAGGTTGTTAACCTTACCTTCCTCCTGCATATGCTCAGAGAGGGTTTATTAGCATTTTGCTCCAAGTTTCATGGGGAAGACCTTTCGGGAGCAGGCTCATTCTTTGAGTCTGGACACTAGCTGGCCTCACATCACCCTCTGAGGAGCTGTTCACCTGCACATCACATCCGCTGGGGAAGTACTGGGTATCAGTTGATACTCCTCTCCTCATTGTCATCTTCTGCACACAGATCCAAATACACTGAGGAGAACGGACCATGTTATATGGGCAGAGCAACAGCATGGTTAGTTTCTAATTGGCCTAAAAATAAAATCTCTTCAAAAATAAATGCAACTGGAGAAAGCTGCTTTGTACAGAAAGAGCCTCTTCTCTTGAGCCAGGTTAGTGGTATCAGGATGGTGGTGAGTTTATTAAACCATGATTTTTACTTCTGATCTTGAGGCCTTTTTAAAAGACCTGAGTTAATATTGTTCTGCAGACTCATTGGGTCAGAGTGCCATCTTGCAGACTGAAACTAGGCTGGCCAGAGTGAGCTGGCAATGGGAGTTGAGGGGTGAGGAAAGCTGGTCTGGTGCGTGATATTAGGGAGTAGTGATGACTGTGGCAAACCAGTGAGACACACCCTGTCTGAAGGGAATGTGCCTCTTGGTTCCAAATGACGTTTGCCATGTGGGAATTCAGGCTTTTGTTCCCAACTTTGAACGTTTTCCACTGGAAGCTTCCATTGCCGATTTTTATCTGAACTCTTTTGCTTTTTAAATGTTGGCAGCTATTTCACAATTAAAAAATAATTACTGGGAAGGGGTGTCAAACCAGGGTTGCCAGTTCATAACCCACGTCAGGCAGGAATCGAAGGACTAGTGCTGCTGGGAAAACCATCACGTGGATGCAACCGAGATGGAGGTGAGGAGGCGTTCTGTGAGCCCAGAGGTCCTGTACTTAACTTGGTATCACACTTTGGGCATCATGAAGGGAAGCAACCCCTAGTCACTGGGCAGCTCCGTTCCACTGGACCCTTTAGGGGGCAGCTAGTTACCAGCAAAGCGCTGAGTAACAGTGTGTTGCTCCTGGCAGATGAGTGTCAGTGTTATTACACTGTCAGCATTGTTGCTTGGCTCCATTGAAGGAAAGAAAAGAATGAACATTTCTCGGGCACCTCCTCTGTGTCAGGCACTGTGCTTGGTGCCTTACTGATCTGGAGCGGCTTCATGAGCAGGCGGCCTGTGCACTCACATAGACCCTCTGCTCGGAAGGGCCTATGCTTGCCTTCATACTCTCTCATACGCTACTGTCACCTTCTTGAAACTGTTGAATAACTTTTGAATGGGCCCCAGGATTTCATTTTGCATCTGGTCCTCTAAGTTATGTAGCCATAACTTACACAGTCTGTCTTTACATAGACCATCTTCTTTCATCCTCAGCACTCCCCTGAGAGGTGAGTATCATCATTTTTCTCCCTTTGATACAGGAGTGAACAGACACTCAGAGATGGGCAGTCATTTACCCAAAGCCACACAGCTGGAAGGAACTAAGTCAGAATTTGTACTCAGGTCTGCCTTAGTCTGGAGTGTAGAACTGCCTCCATCATGTTCTGGTCTCTGGAGGCCTAGGCGTGGGGAAGGTTGGCCTCGTGGATTGCCGCTGTCTGAGGGCATATAATGAGATGGGTGTATACTCAGTGTCGCATTTTGTGTGTTCTTAGTAGTCCTAGCAGTTTTCTGTTTTATTAGGGCCACAAATTGAGTCAGGCAGCAGGACGGGTATTTCTTCTGCAGGACACAGCAAGAAGTATGGGGGCCAGAAACAGTGGCTCACATCTATAATCCCAGCACTTTGAGCGGAGGCAGAGGCAGGAGGATCCCTTGAGCCCAGAAGTTCGAGACCAGCCTGGGCAACATACCAGGAAAGTGTCTCTACCAAAAAAATGGGGAAAAAAGAAGTATGGTACAGCCTAGTCTCAGGGCCAACTTTGAGATTCTAGCTTGTGGGTAACACCCTCCATGGGCACCAAGGAAAGAGAACTGTCCAGATCCCAGGCACAATTAGTGCCTGAAGAATATCTTAGTTCATAGTGTAATTACTCAGCTATTTCCTTTATATAATCCTTTATATATAATCATATATTAGCTTATAGAATTAGTACCTGAAATATAACTTACAGCTTACATATATCCAGCTTATGTAATCATACTTAATACTTATATCTAGCATACTTAGTTCTATATAATCTTTCTGTATAATCATATAAGTATTATAGTTGGAGCTGTACTGACACATTTAGTGCTGATTTGTAGAATCCTTCTATATAACCATATAGTAGTTTGTAATAGGAGGAATGCCTAGAGCAGTCGCAGAACAGAAGCAGTACATGAGAAAACAGCCAGACCAGGACAAGAACCAAAGACCCAGGTGGTGGCATCACTGCCTGAAAGGGCATACGCTGTATGGCAGGCTTTTTATCTCCTCCTGATAAAGCAGTTGTAGTACCTTGCATCCAGTTCCTGTGGAAAGTAGGCCTCGGGCCTGAGATCCTGGAAATAACCGAGGGAGAAGAACCCCTCTGGTGTGACCAGTCACAGCGGCTGTACACCCCGTCAGTCTTTTCTGGCTTCTGTGATAGTTCAAATCATCCTCCCATAAATATCTTAATAGAAGAGCACAAGTCTGTCAGCTCCCACTGCATTGGCTTACAGTATCCTTCTATTAGAAATCCTTTGAAGTCTTCAGCCCCCAGATAAGAAGTGTTGTGCACAATAACTGTTGCACGCAGCCCACCTCCTTGCCTCGGTGACCTAATGGGGGTGGACCCCTTTTCTGTACGTGACCCTGTACTACTGTGCATGTCACGGCCTCCTACTGCACATGGCCCACCTCTCTGCCCAGGTGACATAATGGGATAGCCCCCTCACTTGTGACTCACGTGATCATGTATGCCCTATTACTAAGCCTATAGATGATGACCTCACTCATGACCCTGTCCCCTGCTCGTACCTAATAAATACAGATGTTTGTGGGCATTTGGGGCGCTCACTGATCTCCACTCACAGGTGGCGTGGCCCCCCGAGTCCACATGCTCTTCACCAGTTCTTCAGCATCCTGTCTCTTTACTTCTCGGATCCTGCACCTCAGCACGGTATAAGGGACTCCCCCACGACCCTGTGGGGCCCAACAGCCCTACATAGCTCTTTACCATAATCACATCACAGGCAGCCCCTTGTGCTAATGCCCATCGCATCTAAAGTTCTGTATGACTGCCACTTACACACGCAGATGTTACAGAGAGAAGTCAGATTCAGCAAACACTCAATGAGCACTCACCTTCTCCTGCTGCTGTGTGAGGGTGCTGATGAGGAAGAGAGTGGTGCTAATGAGAAGTAATGATGCCCCTGCTAGGATGGTGGCGGATAATGGTGTTGCCGAAGTTGGGGTGTATAATGATGACAATAATCACAATAGTTAACATTAACCAGGTGCCAGGCAACATTCTAAGAGTTTTGTCTGCATTAGCTCATTTAATCTTCATACCACCACAATGCTGTATGCAATATAATTTCCATTTACAGAGGAGGAGATTGAGGCACAGAGAGGTTAGGGTCAGTAGCCCAGAGTTGCATAGCTAGTAGGAGGTAGAGCTTTGTTACTGTTCTTTCATAGAGAGATAGAAATCAGCCCTGCCTTTGGGGACTGGAGTAACAAAAGAGTAATTATAATTGAGTGTGATGTATGCAATAAGATAACACAAGCTGATGATGGTGGTGGTGGTGGTACTTCGCATTTGCTTGATACGAGGCACCCTTCTAGGCCTTCTTACATTGAATTCCCCCACAGTTCAATGAAGCAGGCTCTTTTTATCCCATTTTATAGATGAACTCCAAGCCCAAACTGGATTAAAGGTCACACAGAAAATGGCAGAGCCAGGATTTGAACCTATAATCTTTACTCTGCCCTTAAGAGATAGTACAAATTGGGGGCTTCGGGAAGCCTCACAGAGAAGGCAGCATTTGAACCAGGATTGAAAGATCAGTAAAATCAATTCTGGCATCAGGAAAGGAAAGGCACTCCCTGCAGTAGGAATGGGAGGGGCAAAGACAGAGAGGCGGGACTGTGGCCCAGCATGGTCACTGATTGGGTGAGTGTGGCTGGAACAGTGAAGGGGAACAGCAGGAGATGATGCTGGGGCGGGGGTGGTGGAAGGCCCTGCTCCTGAAGGGCCCTGCTTTCCCCACTCAGGGGTATCATGAGGGGCTGCTTAGGAAGGTGACAGGAGCAGATTTCACTTGGTCACCTGGAGATGGAATCCAGTTCCAGGCTCCTGGCACCAGGAAGACGAAGCAGTTCTGTGAATTTGAAAATGAAATCAACATTATCACGCCCCACATGGAAATTCAGTCACACTCTTACTTTTGCTTGGCTTTTATGTAAAAGACAGAAGCCAGTGAAAGTGCCTGCCATTAGTCAAGGTCAAAGTGAAACTTACCAGAAAAACTTCTGTAGGTCTCTCAGTCACACTACAAGTTATTGCCAACCTCAGAGCTACTCCACAGAAACTGCCATTTGGGGACCATCCACAGTGGGATTTCAGATAGGCTCCAGCCCCATATGGGAACCCCTCCAGCCCCATACGGGAACCCCTCCGCCACACCGTGCGCCAATAATCACACACTTTCAGGAAATGTTAGAGGGAGAGATTACTCACTCCATCGTGGAAATCAAGTTTGAGCGCAGCTCTGACCTTGGTCGGCTGTGACCTCAAGAGCCTTGTCCTCTGGACCTTCATTCTCTCTCCATGCTGGTGGTTCATACTTTTTCTGGGGCCTGGACTTCTCTGAGAATCTGATGAAAACTGAACACTCACCCCGTGGAGGAAGAGAGGTGGACAGACATTGTCATCAACACAGAGATGCCCCATGTAGCATCAGGGACGATATAATGTGCCACTGATCCACACAACCAGATGGTCACTCCTAACCCCTTCCCAAGGCCTAGAAATTCAGGAGTGATCACTTTTTACTGGTTTTAGAATGGCTGAAATATGCTGGGCATGGTGGCTTATGCCTGTAATCCCAGCACTTTGGGAGGCCGAGGCAGGAGGATCACTTGAGGTCAGGAGTTCGAGACCAGCCTGGGCAACATGGTAAAATCCCATGTCTACTAAAAATAGGAAAATTAGCCTGGCATGGTTGCACATGCCTGTAATCCCAGGTACTTGGAGGGCTAAGGTAGGAGGATTGCTTGAGCCTGGAAGGCGGAGCTGAGATCACGCACTCCAGCCTCAGTGGCAGGGTGAGACTCTGTTTCAAAAAAGAAGAAAAGAATGATAGAAATTACACAGAGGTGGTATTGCTGGTGATTGTTTAGGAGTAAGTGTGAGGGACTGTGTTGACCAAGAGTTTTCTGTGGTTTGGGATGAATAGGACATGGAGTTTGCATTCTATGTAATGTGTAAGGAGCGAGGAGAGAAATAAGACACTGAGAGTCCCTCCTGTACCCAAGGGCTTCCCAGAGTGGATATTGATTTTAATTGAACATGTGGCCTATAGCGTCAACCCTCCAAATATTTTTTCCATTAACAGGACTTCCAGGTCTTTAAGATCCCCACCTCCACCCCTGGCTGGGCTGCCCCCTTCTGGGGCCCCACGAAATTATTCTTATTTGCAACTCTGGTTCCTCTGGCCAGCCACCAGAACTTTGCAACAAAAGCATTATGTTGATGGAGAGAAGGCATGTCTGATCCATGTCTGCTTTGGCTTAAAACCCTGCAGTAGTTTCTTCTGCCCTTAGAACTAAAATCCGTATCCTTATTTCAGCCTACAAGGCCCTGGCAGCATTTGCCTTCCAATTCTCCATCTTAGTTCTCCTCCCTCTCATTCTTGTACTCCCACTGATTTGATGGTCTCCGACCCAAACACCCTTCTTCTCCCAGTGTCCGCCTGGCTAACTCCCCTTCATCCTTCAACACTTGCCTTCATTGGGGAGCTCATGGAGACCTGGGCTTGGAGAGCTATTCCCCGATGGCCCCCTGTGCTTCCCCTGGTGCCACATTCATTGTATTCTAGTTACTTGTTCATGCGCCCACCTCGCCTCCTTTAAAAAACTCCTCTCCATGGCACAGCAGTGCTCCTGTCTGATGTACTGCTGTGTCCCCATCCTCTTGTACCAGGCCTGTGCACAGTGGGGGCTTGGTAAGAATCTGTCCTAATAAAAAAATGGAGCAGGAGGTTAAGAAAATGGCCTGGCATAGCTAGGAAGGCACTGTGTAAACAGCAAAGTGCTCTTTGGTGGTTTTTTTTTCTTTTTTGAGACAGAGCCCTGTTCTGTCACCTAGGCTGGAGTGCAGTGGTGCAATCTCGGCTCTCTGCAACCTCTGCCTTTCAGGTTTAAGCACGTCTCCGCCTCAGCCTCCCAAGTAGCTGGGATTACAGGCGCCCACCACCACACCTGGCTAATTTTTTTGTATTTTTAGTAGAGACAGGGTTTCACCATCTTGGCCAGGCTGGTCTTGAACTCCTGACCTCGTGATCCACCCTCCTCTACCTCCCGAAGTGCTGGGATTACAAGCATGAGCCACCACGCCCTGCCTGATGGTAGTTTTTAATCAGAATGTGCTTCACCTACTTGACTCTGGCTTCTTACCTGTGATCAGGGGATACATCAGGTCCCACCTGCGACACAAGCCTGTGCCTGAAATAAAGGAAGTGATCAACATAAAATGCATTAGAGGAAATTCACTGAAACGCATCATAACACACTTCTTCCCAATTCGAGAGTCTTGCCTCTTTAAAAATCTGCTCCCACAGCCAATTCTTTCTTCCCTACTCAGCCTACCTTCTCTCACCTGGAAACTCAGCCTGATTAGCTCCGCATTTAGTCCATCCTGCAGAGGGACGCTCAGGGCTGGGTGAACACTGGCCTCATTTTTGCAGTGCAGGAGGAATCCTTGCTGGGCTCGAGTCAGCCTGCAGCCAGTGTTCGATTTTTCAAGGGGCTTCTCCCTGTGGTCGCAGACAAACTTTGCTTTTTCGCTGCCTGCCTCTGTGCACCTGTGCTCTTCCCAGCCCCAGCACCCCACGCGAGCTTCATTTGGGCCACCTGGCACGTTCCAGGCATCTTCCTACAGTGGAAGGGAAGATAGGATCTTCTGCTGAGGCTCTTGGGGACTTCTGAAGATATTCGGGGCCTGGAGAGGTGGAGGAAGGAGCTGCCTTGTTAACAGGTATTGGCTGACCAGAGAAAATCCTGAACTATTTGGCAAGCTTTCCCTGCTGACCTCTAGATTGTGGCTGCTAGTTACATATGTGCTCTGGGAAGAGGGTGAGGTATGGCTTCCTGTCTTTAGGAAAGAAGATAGGAGCTTTTGGAAGGCTCTGGGGTAGGTGATAGGATCAAAGAAAAAACTGGAGAAGCAGATTTTAGGAAAAACAGGGTCTCTGGGGATCTGTGTGGTGGGAGCCCGCAGACAGAAGCACCCAGGTGCTCCTGCTGGGATACGCTGTTGCTGAGTCCGTGGTTGAGATTCCAGGGCGAGACGCCATTTTCCTGGCGTCAGTGCTACTTCACTGGCCACAGCAGGAAGCCCCACCATGACTGTATCTGTTAGGGAAAGGTGGTTTCCCAAAGCAGAATTGGGATGTAGTTGTTACTACAGGAAGGGGTAACGGATGCTGAGCAGCAAAGAACAGATGGCCGTGGTAGTCACAGCCAGTTCTCCTAGTTATCCTAGTGAAATCCACCATGCTAGCCTTCCTGCCCTTGCACTAGAGAACCTGAGAGGCTCTTGGACAGCCATCCCATCCTTGTTTCTTTCAGAGACTTGAGCACATGTCCTCCGCGCATTCAAAGGCCCTTCTGGGTCAGTCATGTTCTTGGAGTTAAGGCAGGAATGTCTGTGTCTTCTGTACGGCTGTCTTTAAAAACACCTCAAACTCTTATCTTTAAATCCATATCGCTGCCAATTACAGAATGCAGTCCGCAGAAGAGGCCCTGTGTGTCTGTTGGGTCAGGGCAGGAAACGGTAAGGACTGCAGATTGCCCCTCCTGTTATGGGGCAGCCCAGGGCAAGTGCCCCAGTTCTCCAGAAACCACACAAAACTGGAACAGAACTCTGCATCATATTCTGGCTCGCACCTTCACTAACTTCTGTCCTCTAACTGGGATGATTTCTCTTGGCAGCGGAAAAAAACACCTCTGGAATGATAAGCCGCCCTGCTCCAGGGAGGATGGAGTGGATCATCCCTCTGATTGTGGTATCAGCCTTGACCTTCGTGTGCCTCATCCTTCTCATTGCTGTGCTCGTTTACTGGAGGTAAGCCAGGCAGCACCTACAGAGTAGATATGGGGGCCAGATGCTGGCCAGGGTTTCGCTCGTGGGTGGGGAATCCCATGGCCTCTGCATTCAGGAAGGTGAGACAGCTTGAGTGTTTCTTGTCTTGCCACCTGGGAGACCCTCGTATCTCTGTTAGACGATGGCAGGGCCAGAGCCACTTTTGAGATCAAGGCACTTATGGTAGGCTTCTGGGATTTAGTACCAAAGAGGCTTCTGTTTGAGAATCAGGGAGATCCAAGTTCAGATCCCAGCTCTGCTACTTGCTAAATCCAAATCCCATGACCATTTTGAATGTTAATTTCAGAACCAGGAAAATGAGTTAATAAGTCGTAGCATTTGCAGTTTTTCTGAAATGATGCTTTACTTTGTCGTAGCCACATAATAACTCCTCTTTACCTTAGAATTTTTTTCCATGGTCTTTTGCTGAAAATTAAATTGAATGATAGGAAAACATTTAGCACTTTATGTGATATTTACTACATGGAAGATTAAAATGGCAGAAGCTATCCTGGTTCTCACCTCCTCTCGTGGGAGGCCAGGTTGCAGGCTGTTTAGAAGTTGTGTTTTCTCAGCTGGAGCGTCTCAGCGAGTTCAGCTGAGCAACTCCATTAGGCCCACTTGGTTGGCCTGGGTGCCTTCACCTCTCAGACTAACGTAGGAGGCTTCTGCCTTTTATCCAACAGGCTTCACCAGTGAGAAACGGGTGTCATATCTTCATCCCTCCCTCCCTTCTTTGCAGTCACTCAATTAAATTTGAGCCCATACCGTGTGCCAGTCTTCTAGACACAAGTGATTTCTGAAAAAGTGAGCAAAACAGATAAGAGTCCTTGCTTTCATGGAGCTTACATTTTAGTGGAGGAGGCAGCCAATAAACGAAGCAAGTAACTAAAACATGTGATTTCTAAGATGTTAGTAAGTGGATAATGGAGAAAACTAAATCTGGAAAGGAGAGGGGCCCGTGGGGTACTAGGGGAATGTTCTGAGTGGTCAGCAAGATGATACCTGAGCAAGGACCTAAAGGAGGAGGGAACCAAATGGGCTCTATCTCTGGCAAGTTCCAAGTAGAGGAAATAGCACGTGCAAAGGCCCTGAGGCAGGGACATGCCTGGTGTGTACCAGGAACAGCCAGAGGTCAGTGTGGCTGAGACGTGAGTACAGGGTTATGGTGACAGAAGCAGGTATCAGAAACGGGTCGTGCACAGCCTTATGGGCCATTGTTAACGTATTGCCTTTCACTCGAAGATGAGTAGGATGTGGTACAGAAGAATGTTGTAATTTGACTTCAAGATTACTCGGCTGCTGTGTTAAATACAGACTGAAGAGGAGCAGTGGCAGAATCGGAGACCACTGGGGAGACCACTGGACTAGTTCAAGGAGGACATGATTGTGGCTCAGATGCAGGTAGCAGTGCAGGTGGTGATCATTCACTGCGTATAGATCTATTTGAAGGTGGGAGCAATAGAATCTGCTGGCAGCTTGGTTGTGTGTCCTTGGGTCTGTTCCTAATTGGCTGCAACAAGAGAATAAGGAAGGAAGTCATCTCAGGTTTCCCCAGGCATCTGAAGGTACCCATAAGTACTTTAGTGCTGCAGACCAGCTAGATTATGAAGTGTGTTGTATTTTGGGATGAGCATAGGAACGTTAGACTCACCTCCATGTCTTCCCTTCTCCAGGAAAAAGTGTTTTGCAAATATGTTTGAAGCCTCTTGGTAAATTGGAGGCCATCTAGTGTGAGTTTAACTAATCAGCTGAGGTTAACAAAGGTCAGTATGCCTATCTCTTGGCTCTGCTCAGCGCTGTGGGGTTTTAGTCTCAGACCGTCACCGCAGGGGAGCAGAGAGGTCCCACAGCTGCCACAGCATAAGGAAACACCTTGTACCCAGCAATTCTAGCAAAACCCTCCAGACTGTTTGTGACTGGCCCACCTTGGATCCTCTACCCACCCCTAATTGGATCGCTGTGACCAGGAAAGACCATGGAGCATGGGGCCGAACAAGCGTCAATACCAGGCCGGCCAAAACAGGAGTATTCACTGCACGTTCCTTCTGGGGAAGGGCTACGTCACATAGTAAACAGCTTTAAAATCCTTCCATTCAAATGTATTTTCCCTTTAGAAAATGACAAGTGTTTATACTTCTGAAAAACTCAGTCCAAATGGAAAATAGGAACTGAACAATATCTTAATATTTCCTGTCTGAAATATTTTTACGATGTTTATTATATATGTGTATTTCTTCAAAAGCTTTGTTTAAAGTAACCAGAGCTTTAAACTTCATCCAACAGAGGCTGGACTTGAGCTTCTACCAAATTCCTAATCCCAGTAGCACAAAAAATGAATGTGAAGCAAATTCTTACAGAGCAAGGAAAGTAAAATTAAATTATGGTAAGAGGAATGAGTTGGCTAAGCATACAGCCTAGAGGGGACAAGGAACTTTTTTCAGTCCAACTTTTTAAAAATTATTATTAATGTGAAAGAAGGAAGCATTGGGGAACTGACATAGAAAATTGGTAAATACAGAGGAGACGTGTGTTCCCCTTTGACAGTGCAGCTACTTAGCTAGAACAATAGCACTTCTCTTCTGCCTTTGAGGCTCTGTAAGACTGGACGGATTGGCAAACAGACTTGACATAAGTAGAGCATTCAGGCAGATCACAACCTTCTGGCTCATTTCCTCAGGTGGCAGGCCTGGCACCGGGAGGTTCACACCTGCTCACTGTGGCAGCATTTTCTACCACAACCAAGAACTGGCCCTTTGCGGTTATTGTTCTGATATTTGAGAGTGTTCACTCTGGGTTGTTGGTAACTACAATTTAATAGGTTCATGACAGTGGAAAACTAAACTCAAGGTCTCTGAAGTGTGTCTCTTCCAAGTCTCCTGCTGTACAATGGTGTTAGTGCTAATGTTCACTGAGTCCTTTTTGAGTGCCAGGCACTGTGACAAACCTTGGGTGGCACCATCTCACACAACAGATTTGTATGGTAGGTGCTATCACTGTCCTTTCTTTTTGACCCACATTCTTTGACCAAGGAAGAGAAAGAGAACTCACATTTGTTGTATGCCTGCCGTGGGCCAAATAGTTGGCAATATCATCGCCCACTGTGTTGGTCAGAAGCCTTTTCTGTCGCAGTTGACAAAAATCCATTTCAAAATGCCTTAAGCTTAAGGGGGAAAAAAAAGTTTGATTCATGGAATTGAGAAGTTCAGGAGCACTGGGCTTGGCAGGAGTTGTAGGATGGAGCATCAGGACTTGGCTGGTTTGGTCTGTCTGTGTTTGTCTTGCCCTCAGTCCCTGGGATCTTCTCTCTGTGTGGTCTTCTCGCTCAGGCAGGCCCTCTGCCTCTTTCCACAGAGCAGCCTCTGGCCATGTTAGACTTACAGGCCTCCACCCCAGTGGAAAGGGAATCTTTCTCCTCTAATAGTTCCACTTAAGTCTCAACATGGTATCTCTTATTACTGACTTATGTCATTTGTCCATCCCTGGAGTCATCTGGTGGCCAAAAGAATAGAACAGTCTTGTCAGGCCTAGGCCTTTTATTTAACTCTGGAGCCCAGAAGGAGGATCAGTGCCATTGTCATCAGAACCTTGGACTGAAGCCAAACAAGGGATGGTTTCCCAAAGGACCATCAAGGCCTAAAAAAGTGAGTAGGAAGTTCAGCCAAATACTGTTACTTAAAAAATTATAAAGCTCTTTCTGTTGCATGTGCACTGGAGCCCTTTTCAGCTTCCTATTATTTATACGATGCTTACAGAGTTCCTGCCATGCATCCTGGTGGGCCTAGAGATTTAGAGACAAGGTCTCGTGGCCCTCACAGTCCATTGGAAGAGGCAGATGAGTAAATATAATAGAGTATGGGGAGTATTTGGAGAAATGTAAATCCAAGTTGCTATAACAGCATATAGGAAGGGCTTCAGCCCAGCCTGGGATAGGGGTTGGGGGTCAGGGAAAGCTCCCTGGAGGACCCGATGTCCAAGCTGGGCCTTGAAGCCCAAGCAGCTGTAAGCCAGGTGAAGAGGGTTTGGAAGAATGAGGCTTGGGAGAAAAAGCCTGGCCTACTGCAATCAGATACATGTGGCTCAGTGTTGGAGCAGATCATGAGGGCCTCACCGAAGGGAGATGTGCCTTACCCTGAGGATGATGGAAAGGCATTGAAGGAGCCAAACTGCAGGAGGGCAAGATCAAAAAGAAACACTACTGTGTCCAGACACTGTAACATGGGCCTGTAGTCACACAGCTTGGATTTGGAGCCACAGTGCAGCACAGTCTATCTGTGCAGCTGTGGGACATGTTTCCCACCAGCAGTGCTGTCATCTCTCAAGGTGTGAATTTGTTTTGGGGAGATTTTTATAAACATTTTGTGTATAAAGCACAGATATACATATGCATTAATAGCACTGTGCATTCATGGTACTAAAATTGGGACTGGGCAGTTAGGGGGAAAAAGTCTCAAAGGGCCACCTTAGAGGAGCTGCGAGTGAAAAACAGGTTGAGAAACGCTGCCTTAGACAGAGACTTCTTCACCAACTTCAGTTTCCTCATCTGCAAAATATAGTTAAAAAATGGGCCACAAGTTCACGTGAGGATCCAGTGCAAGCGATGGAAAATGCTTGTCCTGATGCCTGACTCCTGGTGAATATGCAGGCATTAGTTGTGTTATACCAGATCTGACTTTAGGGAAAAATGGAAAATACAACTCTGGGTCCTGGTACGCCTCAAATGAAGTTGTTTTTTAATAAAATCAAATGCACAGATCTAAATGAATTTTGTCCTTTAAATGTCATCACATTGTATCGCTGTACACAGTTTGCAATATGTCCATTGCATACAACATGCTTGAAAAGAACTTTTGGAATTTCTTTATAGAGTTCATTCTTTTGAAGAATCTCAGTTGTGCAAAGTATTTATCCTAGAAATAGATAAAAGTCATCTGTTTGGAGCTAAATATAGCATAAATGTAGGTTAACCAACTGAGCAGAACCACTTTGGGACAAAAAAGGAAAGGGGTGACTATCAAGTTAATGAAATTGGTTTGGGTGATGCTCCTGATAGGCCTTAAAGGCAATTCCAGAGGAGGACATTCCTAAGTAACTGGGTTAAAGACATGACCCAATTCCCTTCCCCAACCCCAGGAAACAACTCTGAAACCCAGTGGCCAGCCTTATTAATTCCCAGTCGGCTGTATTAGAGAAAGCTTCATTGCTGCTGCAGCAGACATACCCTAGCACCCCAGTGGCTTCATAGCACACAGAGGTTTACTTCTCACCCAGGTGAGGTCTGATAGGGTTGGGCAGCCCTCTTCCACTAGTGGTTTCTCTTTCTGGAGCACGTATCTCCCAAATTGCTGTAGCAGGGAAAGAGAAGTCAGGAAGGCACCGAGCTCTCAACTGCTTGGCCTAGAAGTGGAACCCTTCACTCCTTCATTCACCAGTGGCTACAGATGGTCAAACAGCCCCAAGAACACAGATGATGTAGGTGGAGCACGTGGGTATTTGTTAAGCACTGCCATAGTATTATTAAACATTTAGACCCACTGGCATCATTGAGTTATGTATATGTTTCCTGAAAGGAAGAACTTTGGAGACCAATCATTAGTCTATTTGAAATTTGGCCAAAACTAAAAACTATTGAGTAGAAACTTCGGATACCTGTATGTCTAGAGACCTCAGATATCAGTCTCATCGGGGACTATTTGAGCAGTGTTTTTATAGGCAGCAACATGGATCTTTAGACATTTATTCTAAAATGCTTTAACTGAGATGTTTCAGGTAGGATGTACAGGTAGGCTGAATGGCCCTTGCAAAGGTCTGCCTTGAAGAGCTGTAGGAACTAGACTCTGTAATAACACAGACGTTGCTATCGAACTAGGAAGAAATGTATGCAAAGTGATTTTGGACAAGGGGCAGGGTTGTGAGGCAGATACTAAAAATAAAATCAACTAATAGTTACAGCTTTAATGGCACCCTATTGTGTGCCTTGTAAATATTGCAGTCCATATCAACCATGTAGTGGTTCAGAGCTACGGGAAATAAGGGAAAAGAAATCAATTCGAAAGTTTTCGAAGTGTGCCGTTTTGGCCTTATTACTTAAGACGGTAGTAAAACACACCTTTTGAATTGCAACAGTCAAAAATTCATTCCAGGAGCTCCGCATCTTGGACAAGAGAAGCTGTTTATATGGCACTAATGTGCTGACGTTCCTGAAAAGACTTGGAGCAGCCCAGCTGCTGCCACTCAGAAGAGGAAAATTTTTGGAAGGTTTCTTTTTGGTTTACATAATTTGAGGTTAATGGTGGGAGAGAATCTGTGTGCCCAGTGTCCAATCAGCGTGCTAGGGGGTGCAGCTTGTTTATTAGTTGTGCCGTAGAATAGCATAGCTACTATGAGCAAGGCATTTCTGTCTGCTTAGAATTGTATTACAAAGATATTAAAAAATTTTTTTTTTCTGTAATCCTGAGGGACGTTGCTTAGAAGGTAGTTCTTATTGCTCTGATGAGTAATGTCTCACCCCTGAAATGGCTTTGTACATCTGAAAAGGCTTTGTATATCTAAAGGTTCTTAAGCAAAGAATCTTTTTTTTTTGAGATGGAGCTTCACTTTTGTTGCCTAGGCTGTAGTGCCGTGGTGCGATCTGGACTCACTGCAACCTCCACCTCCTGGGTTCAAGCAATTCTCCTGCCTCAGCCTCCTGCATAACTGGGATTATAGGCGTCCACCACCATGCCTGGCTAATTTTTGTATTTTTAGTAGAAACAGAGTTTCGCCATGTTGACCAGGCTGGTCTCAAACTCCTAACCTCAGGTGATCCACCTGCCTTGGCCTCCCAAAGTGCTGGGATTACAGGCATGAGCCCCTGCGCCCGGCCAAGCAAAGAACCTTTTATGACTATATCATACTAGACATGTACTCAGCAGATTACACCCCCACCTAATTAGTATGCAAATCCTAGGAAATAATTAATATTATGTTCATTTTGCAGATCAGAAAACTGAAGCTTAGTAAGATCATGTGACATGCCCAAGTCACAGTGTTAATTTTTGGTGGACTGTGGATTTGAACCCAGCCAATTTGATTTCATAGTCCACTGTCTTAACCAGTACGTTGTCTTGTCCAGAGGAGGAGTGTGCCTGGAGGCATATACTTCCCTCCGCAGCCTACTTTTATAGTGTGTGTCAAAAACGAACTCCAGGAAAAGGGGATGTCTCCGCTGCTGGACGTGGCGGTAGTAAGGCCAGATATAAATCATCCTTTGTTTTGGATTTGCCAAAATCACGTGGAAGAAAACTTAAAAAACCAGTGATAGTTTCAGATGTTCTGGAAGCTGACTCGTGGCATTCACTCAGTTACATCTCCATTATTTGAGAGGATTTTGATGTTGAATAATTTAACCTATTTGGTCTGTCTTAGTCCCAGCTGATCAGTGCTAGTTTTCTTGATACTAAATGTAATATCTTATTGACCATAACTCTAGCCTGGAAAAAGGCTTTCCAAAAGTATAGAGCAGTTTTACTTCTCAAATTCAGATAGGGCTGAGCTAACGGCAGATTCTGGAACAGAAAACTGGAAACTCTCTAAGTGGGAATTGTAACATCTGACCCAGGTTTGTTAAAATTTGGTATGAGAAGGATTTCACACTCTGATCTGGTAGATTCACTTCAGCACATGACCGAGCCATCTGTAAATTCTGTGGTAAATCAGTCAACACCAATTTAGCCATGTATGCAAATAGGAAAAGGTCTCTCTTTTATTCGAAGTCCCATCTTTAGAGTTTCAGAAATTTTGCCATGTGTTGGTGCCACCTCATTAAGAATGCTGTTCATGAAAACAAGTGAGTTTTGTTGACATTGCAATTTTTTTTCTTCCCTGGATGTTCAGTGGGAGACAGAGTGTAATAAATATGAAGGGATGCAAACCGCAAATGTGTGGGGGGATTCGTGTTGGCATAATGGAGGCTCAGGCAAACAAACAGATGCATGCGAGAGTCGAGGGTGGCATGTGGTAACACCCCTCTCTTGCTTGAGGGATGACTGACCACATGTGCCTCACTGGAACGCAGATCCCTCCTGTATTGCCGCGGTAGCAACAATGACACCAGAGCTGCTGTGAGCCCAGGCACATGCTCTTCACCCATCTGCTCTAGCGGCCGACGCTTCCGAGTCTACTTGACGATGACTGGATTTTGGTATAGGTGTTTGTCCCCTTTTCACCCCAGCAAAGTCACAAAGGAGACGGGTGTCATAAGAATGATTTCTCCCGTGCAGGTGACTGTGAAGATATAGGAAAGGGAAAACACCCCTGTTAATAACCAGCAATAATGGCTGAATTAATACAGAGAACACCTTATGTTATTGAATCCTCCAGCAGCCATGCGTGGTAGGCTAGGCACATCAGGGCCTGCATCATCCTTGTCCCAAGAGAGCAAAGAGTTTCCAGAAGGGGGAATGACTTGTCCAGGATCAAACAGCTTGTGAGTTTTGGAATTTATCAGATTTAGGGTTTTGGGTATTTTGTTGACCTAAGACCCTTTATGGCTGGCCTCTTGACTCCTCTGTTAGTTCATTCAACATTTATTAATTATCTGGTTAGTTCCAGGCACTGGAGAGCCGTTGAGGGGACAGAGGTCCTGCATTTAAGGGGCTCAGACCTTAGAGGAAGAAAGGAGCAGGTAAACCAAGGTTATCCCAAATAGAGGTTGAAAACTGGTGGTCTCCAGATCAGTTTTATTTAGCTGATATGTTTTTTAAATCTTCAATTATTTAGAAAATAGATTTGAGGAAAAACCTCAGTTGTCTGGCTTCTTGTGATAAACTGGAAAATTTAGCAACATTGTTGTCAGATTCCCTTGTGTCGTTGGTGGCTGGATGGAGCCATGGTGGCCCATTGTTGAGAGGCACTCCCTTGCCAGTTTGCCAGTCTCTGCCCCTCCCGCTGTTCCTTGCCTGTTTGGCCACTGTGGGTGGTTGAATTTGCATTCCCCTGGGTTGCAACAGTGATCAAGGAAAATAGCATGTCCTGGGAGGGACTCTGACCACAGCCAGGGTTAGGTGAGAAGAAACGGGAGCCAATAAGAATTTCTTGGAGGAGAGAATGTTTGGGCTGTATTTTTTACAAAACAAAGAAAAAGGAGAAGTGGTCCAAGCAGAGGTCGCTGTGTAGGAGATGACCCAGAAACACTAGATCATGGCGCATTCATTGTTTCTTAGGGCAAACTCTGCCAAACTGCCCTTCCTTCATGCAAAGAAAAGTCCACTGTTAGGAGTACAATCAGATTCTTTTCTGGAAGATTCTACATGTGCAAAGGCACTGGGTCTGTCCTAGTTGCTGAGTGTCTTTTTAATGCTGAGGGAGACAGAATCTAAAAGGTAGGTGTATTTAAAACTTTCTCTAATCTGGAAAACTCTGAGCTTCTAAGTCATTATTTTTCATGGGTTTGTGTGATCACCTTTATCTTTTCTACCAACAGACCATTTACTGGACCACAGGTATTCTGGCATCATTTTTTTCTTTTAAAACTGGTGAGTCTGCCATTCTTTTCTTTTTGGAACCCATATCTGTGGCCATATTTCAAGACTTTTTTTTAATCATTAGGAATGATTTTTACAATTCAGCTTTTCAAAGCTTGACAATGTGTCAAGCCATTGGGGAGAGCTCAGGCACATTTTGTGATGCCAAAATATGGCTTGCCTCAGAAGGTTTGAGTTTATGATGACACCGTGGTGTTAAACTATCTTGCTCTGAGATGCTAAAAGGGATGGGGGCAGGGAGTCTTTTGAGGTCCCCAGCTGTTCCTGGAGGTGGTCACCTCTTTTTTTTCTTTCTCCATGTGATTGTGGTTGGAGGTCTGGTTCACATGGCAGCTAAAGCTGCCGGTCCCAGGCAACTTTTTGCTCAATAACTGTTTCCCAAATGGCTACTCAGGGGCCTTTCAGAATTCACGAGAGCTGTCAGTTGTTATAGTAACCGCCCCCCTGCTGTCGAGTTGGCCCTGAGATGCCAGTGGAAGCTCTTGGAACAAGCTAACACATAGTCATTAGACAAAAGCGGAAAGAGATTCACTGCTAAAGGTTGCCAGTTAAACATGCTCCATGATACTTAAAAAGCTGGACTGATTCTGTTAGGGAAGCGGTGGGTGGGTAAGTTTTTAAACTGAGCTCATTTTTCAGGAAAGGGAAACTCCTTGTATGTTCAGTCTATTCTAGGTAACAACCATCTTTCTCTGGATTTCTCAGAATTAACTGTCTTCTCCCCCCAGGGTTGATTATGTCTGTTCTGCTGGTTTGCTCAGGTAGCCTCAAATATCTCAATTATTCAAGATATTAGGTATTGATTGTGTGGCATTTGCTTCTCAGCAAAAGTGTTGTCAGTTTACGGGTGGTAGTTTTAAGCGCCTGTGATTGTGTGTGAGGAAAAGCTGCGGAGATAGCCGGCTCCGCTCCAAAATTCCTGAAAGAGTGAATCTGGCAGAATTCAGAGTAGGGCTAAGGGTTGAGAAAAAGTCTAAATATTTTAGGAAGCTGCAAATTTCAAGTTTTTATGAGAATTTGTAAAAACATTCCAACACACTCATGGTTTCTTCAGATTAATGTTCGTAGCCACACTGAGTATATCCATGATGTTTGTAGGACAGTTGTTGTAGTTCCAGAACACACTCGATAGAGGGAGACAAGAATTTCTGTGTTACAGCAGTCCCTGCCCCCCTGTTTAATCACCTTCCAAGTTTGACTTCTCAAAGTTTAGGTTCCTGTGCCAAGCACTTTTACCCAACATGGAGTCTAATAATTAACACAATACTTGAAAGCTTGAATTAAGGGTGAAGAAAACCTGACACTCAAGAATTAGAGAATGTTCATTCCTAGAAGTAAAAAACCACCAGTGGACTCAATAGTTAACCAAATGTTTACTCCTTTGGAATTACATACCTGGCTTCAGAATTCGGTGTGGGATTCAACAGAGCTTCCAAAAAAGAGAACTTCCATATAGCTGAGTTTGTCATTGCTATTTTATCAACAGAGCTTGGAAAGAATAGGAATCATTTCAGTGTGAAATCCTATAGCCCAGCTGGTTTAGGAGACTAAATATAATTAAATAAATACTTCAAGTGTTCTTGTGTGACAGAAGTGCATCTTTCAAATTCTGTAGCCAAGTCTCAGATGCTACAGTTATTTAAGTTTTACGGGAAACTAAATATAGGACTTAATATATAGTAATAACTTGCCAACTGCTGTTCCCATCTCCCTTAGGTGCCTCTCCTGTTTATTCTCCAATCTGTATTGTGAATTAGGAAAATGTTTGTTCTGAGATGAGAGGAAGGCATGGGGTAGAAGACAAAACCCCAGATTTGTCTAATGGCACCAGATTCAGAGACATTTGTGGCAGAAGGGAGGACCAAATGATCCCCAAGTTCTGTTTACTCCAATGATGTTTTAAACCATTCTATTTGCCAGGGCAGTGTATCAAAGGTGGAAGAGTGGGTATATGAATGACAAGGGTCATCGCTGTGTTTGTGATATCCCAACCTTCCATTAACACCAGGGTAACAGAGACTGCGAATATGAAAAGATGACTTACAAGAGTAAAGTTCCCACTGGGTATTTCTTACCTCAGCATAAAAGCTCTTCAGAAAGTCCAGACACCTTTGTGCATAAGCATCCTCTTTTGAAAATGTCATTAATGAGGCCTGATGACGGGGTCTGTCTGTGTTAGAGGGGAGGGGAGGGCATTTGTGTGGAACTCTTGGTGGCCAATTGAAAATACTGTATTCTACACCTGTTCTCTTTTGTTTTTTGTCCATTTAGAGGGTGTAACAAAATAAAGTCCAAGGGCTTTCCCAGACGTTTCCATGAAGTGCCTTCTTCTGGGGAGAGAGGAGAGAAGGGGAGCAGGTGAGGGGCGGTCAAGCTTAAGTGGGGGGCGTCTTGATGGCCGGGACTGGCTTGCCAACTTTTTGTTTTGTTGCCATGGGGATGAAAGTCTTGTAGATGGCACAGTGCTGAAGCTCACCTGTTTTACCTGAATTCCCAAAAGTAAGACTTGCAAATATCAATTCAGCTTGTGCGTAGCTGGTACCAGTTAAAGTATGTCCTGTGTGTGCTTGCTTTGCTTTATTTTGCAGTTTTGGGGTGTTATTTGTTTCTGGGTTTGTATGTACTGGGGGTGCTCTATGTGTGTCTGTATGTGTATTGCATCCACTTTCTTTCCAAACTTTCAGATATTTGCATGTTTTTGAGCTTTAGAAATAAACATATAATGCATGCGTTTGGCCTTATGTGAAAAATACCTCTTAGAAACCTAAATTTGTAGATAAGTTAGGGATGAAGACTAGGAAGAGGGGAGAGAAGTGAGCACACCTGGATGTACTATGTGTTTTTCCCTAAGAATGGTGAAATGTTTTTTGTAAAAGGATACACATATGAATTCTGGATAGTTTGAATACTTGGAAAAATTATTGTCCTAGAAACATTTATAGTAAATGTTTGAAACTCATGACTGTACAGTCTTAATCACCACACTTGAATCTCTTGATAATATTTCTGTAAGGCCTGTCTTAGGCAAACTCAATTTAATATTAATATCTTTTAATATTAAAATGCCAATTAGACTCATTCACTAATCCATATTATGTCACGAGCAGTCCCTTTTTACTTTCAATGAACCAATTTATAGGATTTATGTTAGAATTTTTATATGGAATGATTCATCTCTATTGGTTGTGGGTAAATCAGAGTACTAAGACAAAATTTTTGATATCCAATTATTATGATCAGATAAACCTATGAAATCTGAGAAGGTATAGTTTAGGATTATGACAGATTAATGAGAAGGTACATGATCTATTTTCTTTTATACGGTATGGTGCAATTTTGGCCTTGTAGGGAAAGCAGTAACTGCTAACACCGGTAACTAAATTATTCTGTGATCTCTTTTTGCTTATTAATGTCTTCACTTTCTAATATATTTTCAAAACTCTTAGAAACTGAAATAGGAACTTCTCTGTATAGTTTTGGATTCAAAGATTAATCTTACAAGGGGAAGACTTTGGACATCACTTAAATGCCTAAGTGTCATGCCTAGTCCGTTATAAATAAATGTTGTGTTTTTTATTATAACATGTTCAAAGAGCCAGCAGCACCTTATGAATATCATAAAGATAAATGCACATCCCTTTTTTTTTTTTGAGACGGAGTTTCACTCTTGTTACCCAGGCTGGAGTGCAATGGCGCGATCTCGGCTCACCACAACCTCTGCCTCCTGGGTTAAGGCAATTCTCCTGCCTCAGCCTCCTGAGTAGCTGGGATTACAGGCACGCGCCACCATGCCCAGCTAATTTTTTGTATTTTTAGTAGAGACGGGGTTTCACCATGTTGACCAGGATGGTCTCGATCTCTTGACCTCGTGATCCACCCTCCTCGGCCTCCCAAAGTGCTGGGATTACAGACGTGAGCCACCGCGCCCGGCCGTACATCCCATTTTAAGTTCTCCCCAGAAGTGATGCTGTAGCCTGCCAGACTATTTCTTTTATGTATCTGGACCCCCACATGTCAGTGGTCCCATTGTAGACATATTTTGGATCATAAGAGAGATGCCTCAGTCCCTCTGGTATCTTCTCTGCTGCTCAGTGAGGGAAGCACAATCAGTTTCATCTAGGTCTAGGAGTTGGGAACCATCTTGTGAAACTACAAGTATTTATAGAATCCCTCTGATTGTAAATCATATCATTTACTTTTAAAATAGTGTAGTAGCTTAAAAGACAGACTTTGGCTTAGGGAGATGTGGGTTCTAACCACAGCTCTGCCACTTCTGGCCCTACGACTAGGAAGGGCCCATAGGACCTCTGTTTCCTTATCTAGAAAGTGAGTCTAATGATAGCTCCTTTTCATGAGGTTGTTGTGAAGATTAAATGGGGGTAATATATGTAAAATGCTTAGTGTGTGAAATATATTAACCCATTGAGAAGATGTGGAAATTCAGTCTCTGAGAAGTTGTCACTTGGCTAGGCCACTCTGCCTAAGTGGCTGCCTTGGGACTCCACTGCAGCGGCATGGGTCCTGAGCGGTGCCCCTTCTCAGGGCTTCATGTGCTGTGCTAACTACTCCATGAAAACGGTATGAGCCAGATACAGATCCTGTCCTCAAGGGGCTCCATGTCTGTGCTCTTCCTTATGCTGGCCACCCTGTCACACTGTAAAATTCCTCATTCTCCACTAGCCCGCTGTCCCCTCTCCTTCCCCATGCTCTCTCCCCAGGCACTTTTGCTGCCTCCTTTCCTGACCTGTGGTCCATCCTGCTGCTGCTCTATGAAAAGGCTTTGAAAGATAGGGTGCCCCTACCTCTGCCAGGCGTCTGCAGGAGGCTGGAATGCAAGCACTCGGCAGGCTCTCTTTCTCTCACCTTTGCCTTTTTCAGTCTGCTCTCTTTTTATCTCCTGGCTGTATCTCCACCCAAAATGTGGCCAGGAATCAGGAGAAGAGCCCCTAGTGATGCCTAAATTGCAACCCTCCAAACAGCTACAAGAGCTGTTAGAGAGTCCCTCACATTAACTTCACGTGGCATTACTCTTCTGCCCCTGTGTTTCCGTCTCCCACAGCAGGAAGGACGGGGAGGCGCTAAGTAAGGTGCGCTGCACAGAGAATTGCTAAAAGCAGGACAACGCCTGTGAGAGGTGACTATCCTCCCAGAAAGGAAAGGAAAAAAAACATTGAAAATCAGACCCAAGTATTTAATTTTTCAATAAAGCTGATTTAAGTTTTGAGTAGGTAATACTTGACATGATTCAAAATCAAAAAGTTTAAAATTATATGCACCCCTAAATTATCATCCCATCACTCACCCACCCTGCTCCCTTCCTCCTCACAAATAGGTAGCCCTTATTGCTAGTTTGTTGTCTATTCTTCCAGAATTGTTAGGTGTATATAATATATAAGCAAATAATGAATATCCTTTTATCCCCTTGTACACAGTGAGATACTGCATACGCAATCATGTGCCTTGCTATTCTCACATAACACAAGTTTTCCCTATGCCTGTATAATTTCCTCATTTGTTTACACGGAACCATGATATTCCTTTGTATAGAAGTTTCATGATTTAGTTAGTTAACCAGTGCCCTGTGGCTTTTTGATTGTTCTCTATCTTTTGTTATGACAAACAGTTGTGTGATGAATAAGTTTATGTGTCATTTTGCAAGTGGGATAAGCATGTCTGTAGGAAAGTTTTCAGAGGAAAATTTATTAGCTATATCACAGGGTACACGGTATTGTGTATGTATGGTGCCAGACTGCCCTCCATGATGGGGTACCAAGGTGGGTTTCTCCTGGAAGTACATGAGCATGCCTATTTCCCTACAGCCAACCCAGCACAGTGTGTTGTCGAACTTTGGCCTTTTTACTAACATCATAGGTGAAAAAGAAGGGGTATCTCGGTGTGGTTTTAATGTGTTGTCTCTTATTATAAGCGGGATTGAACCATTTGTTTTTCTGTAAACTGTTTATATCTCTTGCTTATTTTTTCTTTGAGTTATTGGTGTTTTTCTAATGAGAGAGGTATCCCTTGGTAGCAATATGGGTTGCAAATATTTTTTCCCAATTTGTAGTTTACTCTTTAACTGTATTTATTGTTCTTCTTTGATGTTTATATAATCAGATTTAATCTGTATTTTCTGCTTCATTTTCTAGATTTTGAGTTTTCTTTTAAAAGTCTCCCCATTTTGAGATTATTCTTTTTAAAATTACTTTTATGGTTTCAAATTTTAATAGTAAATTCAGTTGGAATTTAACCTGGGTAATAGTGTGATGTCTGAATCAACTTTTTTTCCCCAGATGGTCTCAAGCATTTTTTAAAAAATTCCGCAATCTGGGGCTTAGTGAAGATGCATATAATACCTTCTTAGATCCTTAAAATATCACTCACAGCAAAATACAGTCAATCAGTATATTAACAAAATAAAGAGTTGCCAAAAGGCTTTTACCCAGACATTTTAGATTATAAATACTGAAAAATATGTGCAGTAAATAAAATGTGAATTTCATTTCTTACCTCCTCCCCAAAATGAACTGGACTATCACATCACCATTAACCTTCCCATATCGGTGGGGGATTGTGTCAGTGCCTTAAAACTGTGGCAAATGATGTGGAGAGTCCCTCAAGCCTCAGTCCAGATGTTTAGAACATTCCAGTCTAGGGTCTGAAGGGTAATACAGCCGCCTTAAAGCCCCTGACTTCAAGCCTTCTTTTCTAGGTAATAGCTGGAAGCCTCGGGAAGTACTGTCTGGGGCTCACTTTCTGAAAGCCAGCTATAATATAAGAACTGTCACAGTCTTGTCAAAATGTGGTTTATGAAGAGACCTTTCCTCTCTTATCTCCTGGAAAGTATTACCAGTACTTTAGTCAGGCCTAGGTATCGCAAGGATTTCTTGGCAGACCTAATGCCTAGCAAGAGAATATAGTTTTGAGACCACTTTTGTGCCTATAATGTGATCATTTTTCTCCCACTTTCCTAAAGATGTTAATTGCAGGCAATTTGAATTATCCAATAAAATTCTCACTATGAGAATCAGATTTTTGTCACTTCTAACTGTACCAAAAGTTGACTAGGCCATCTCTCCTATTCATGTGAAATCCAAAATATTTTTGAAACATTCTCTCCTCATTTTAGTATGTTTCCTCTTTCACACCCCATCCGTCTCTTGGAAGGTTTTGTTCTCTTTTCTCTTCCCTTATTCCCCTTCTCTCTCCTCATATCTGATAAGCCCTGCTTATCTAAGGTATGACAACCATATGGCCTGGGACTTCCATAGCCCTCATGTGAAACTTGCCATTTGATTATCCCCAAAAGCACATTGACATTTGTCAAATTTCACGCCCCCTTTTATGATTTGGAAAATATGGCCACCAGAAATATATTTTGGTTTGAGTTTTTCTTTTTAGAAGATCCCTTGCGGAAAAGCTACTACAAGTGTAAACTGAGTTTTATAAACTGAATCACTTAACATGCCGTAAAGGAAACTTAACAGCAAGTGAGTTGTTGTATATGAAAAATCTCAACTTAGAACTTACATTGGGCTCCTTTCCAAGTGGAATCCCAGAGTTATTTCAGACACTCCTCTTTGAGGAAAAGCCCAACAACGCCTACCGCCTTTTTCTTTTATTGTTGTATTTGTCACTTCAATTTCTTGAAACATTTTGCCCTAATAAATCAATCCATGCCTTTTATTTTTTATTTTTTTAGTTTTTTTGTTGTTTGCTTTTGTTTTTAATCCATGCCTTTTAAAGATAGCTCTCAATCATCTCCCTTGAAGGCATGTGAACATTTTCAGCTTTCTATTTGCAAGTGGCGGTTATTCATGCAGGGTTTACTACAACAGATCCATTTACAAAAGTCAATATTAATGTGATTTCTCTTCTTGACAGCATGAAAATAAATGGGATTATTAGTGGGAATGCCACTGAAAATTTAAATGAGGGCAGTGTGTAAATCAGTTAAGATTACATAATTAATATTCAGCAGCAGCTCAGCTAACTGCCCGCTCTGGTCTGCAATTAGAATTTTGAGCTACACACTGCTAATAAATTCTTTGTCACCCTGATGAGGTTATAGAACCATTGAGTTTAATTTGAAGACAGTGACTTGGTTTCTAATTCCTCTATATCAACATTAGGTTAGTTCCTGACTCGGGGTTGTCAGACGAGTCTGGAGGCCATGTTGTGGTCCTCCACCCTGCCCACGCCCAGCAGTCATCATGTTGTTGAGGGCGGTGTTGTAGTAAGCCGAGGACCCTGGATGAGAACGGTGTGAGATCCCAAGCCTGTAAAAGTGGGTTTAGACCCCCGAAACCCTTCCTTCCTGTAAGCAGGTTTGGATATCTGCCTTTTAAGGGGTGGGTGTGTGTGTGTGTGTGTGTGTGTGTGTTTTAAATACAGCAGCATTGAGTGGAATGCCAGACATTGCTAATGTTCAGTCTTTCTGCACTCAAGTTCAGCACTTTGCTTCTGAAAGATATTGGTCACTCAATTATTTCCAGGTTCTTGTCAGAGGGGCAGAAAGAGATAGAAGAAAATTGTTAGCTTGTATCAGAGGTTATCTAAACGAGTACCCAGAAAAACAGAAGCCACAGAAAAAATTTGGTCATTCTGGGTGTTCTTCCTTAAGAATGTATCAAATTCCTGGGTGGAAATGGGGGGTCAGACGTCTAGAGGGTTGTTTGTTTTGGTTATTTTGCTACATTTTTGTTTGGATAGTAAGTCTCTATAACTGGAATTTTATTAATACTTATAAAAGACTGTCAGAGCAGCTGGGTGTGTGTGTGTTTCATTAGTCAAGAAGGCCAATTAAACATACTGGAGCCTGTCATGTGCTGGCAGTGTGTATTTTTCAGCGGGGAGCTCAGGGACTTGACGTTGACAGCTGATACTGGCCGATGTGTTCCACATCCTAACTAAAAGATGTACTCTGCACGTGTGTGTGCTTTGCTTTCCCAAGAGTAGACTTTATTTTTAAAAAGGTCCTTATCCTTAAAATATCTCCCTTATTTGAGTGAACGGCAGGTTATTTTTAGAAATTTCAATCCAAGAGAAAATATTCCTAATCATAAGCTTTATGTGTCCCATGTGGGCTTTTAAGAAGCCATGCATACTTGCACACACCTACCATCAGGCCTTCAGACAGTCCACAGATCTGAACCACAAGTGTGGGCTGTGGGCTTAAGACCCAGAAAGTTGCTAACCAGAATTCATACAGATTTGATCAGCTACTGGGAGGATATCACACATTACCTTCTGGACTTGCAATCAGACCTCTTTTAGAAATCTTTTAAAGATATATGGGCCCATGTTTGGTTTTCTAAAAAGGGATGAATGATTGGAGAGTAATGATAGGAAGCTGGCTTCCACTCTGCTACTTAGAACTTTCTATAGAAATGTACATAGATCTAATATGTTAGTCATCTTTGGTCAAGCACCAGAAGCACTTGGGTAGCATTTAGGGCTATGCTATAAGAAAAACGCATTCTTTGAACAGGGACTCTCCTTTGGTGTGGCAAAATGCTTACTCTGTGAGAGGCATATGAGAAATAGGACCAAGTTAGGCACCAACAGATTCACCTATCCTGTTTCACTTTCATTCTGTCTTACACACCCACTGAGTTTGAATTGAGGAAATACCTCGTGCAAACTGAGCTATCTTGGACTCTTCTGGGAGCATTCAGTGAATATTTCACGTAAGTCCCTCTATCTTGGGTACCTTGTGGATGGGTGGGCTTTAGAAAGCCATCTAAGACAGTGATTTTCCAGTTCGTTCAAGTGGCAGGAAATTTGGAATTCAGGATGTCAGAACATCATTTTTATTAATAATATTGAAGTAAATACTTCAATACCTTCGTAGAAACTGAAATTAATTTTCCTACCATACAAGTATAGCAGTCCACAAGGGTGGACTCTCAGGAACCATTTTCCCTTTCTCACAGTGGTTCATAATTGGGCACAGTGCATACCAGAATCCTCAGAGGGAGTCTTCACAATACAGAGAGCTGTGCCCCACCCTGCACCTGCTCTGTTAGAATCACCAGGAATGGGGCTTACCCTGCCTGGGTGTTCTAAAAGCTCCCTAAGCCAAAGAGCTATGCAGCGCTTGTTAATAACCACCATTTGACTGACAGTTTACTGATAAGAGAGAGACTGAGAGACTGACTGACTGTTCAGGGCCCTCCAAAATTAAGGCATACCTAAATCAGAGAACTTAAGTGTCAGAAAGATATGTGCTGCAAATGTACAATAAGGGGAAGTAGAAGACAATTAATTCGGGTCACTACTAGGCCTGTCAGGGTCAGTGAAAATAATATTACCCGGCCTGAGTTTCTTAAAGGGGACAGACAGTGCCCAGAGGTGGGGAAGGGGATAGGAAGTAAAAAGAAAGGGCGGCCAGGTGCAGTGGCTCACACCTGTAATCCCAGCACTTTTGGGGCCAAGGCAGGCAGATCTTGAGGTCAGGAGTTTGAGACCAGTCTGGCCAGCATGGTAAAACCCTATCTCTACTGAAAATACAAAAATTGGCTGGGCTTGGTGGCACATGCCTGTAGTCCCAGCTACTCAGGAGGCTGAGGCAGGAGAATCACTTGAAGCTGGGTGGTGGAGGTTGCAGTGAGCTGAGGTCACGCCACTGCACTCTAGCTTGGCGACAGAGGAAGACTCTATCTCAAAAAAAAAAAAAGAAAAGGAAAAAAGGCAGAGGTGGAAACATGAAATAAATGGTAGGGAATCATTGGATTATATTTTGTAGTTAAATTTGTAAATATATTTTTTCATTACAAACATCTATTTTATTGGTTTCCCTCTTTACATATACAAATGTTCACTGTAAAGAAATTATAATTTTAGACAATGGCGCTTCGTGATCCTAGAAATCTGATTCATTCAGGCAAGGTCTGTAAGGGTAAGTTAGCTGAAAGAGAATTAGACTTAGGTAGAAAATCGAAGTAGCACGCTCAGTGACACACTTAAGCACTTTGAGAAATTCTATCTCCATTCCCCTGAGCTCAAAATTAGAGACAATACTGCCTCCTTAAGCAGATCACAGTTCAGAAGTTTAGAGGTATTAAAACTTGTGTTTTCCTTTCCTTTTCTCCAAAGTCCTTGCTTTCGCTTTTTTATTCCTGAATATCTCTGAATGTCAAGAAGCGTAATTTCTCATGGGAGTTCCCTGAAATGAGAAAGTTAAAATACAATGTCATGTGATAATGAAGCTGCTTTTCTTAGGTATTAAACACAATGTAGAATTTGTACATGCAAAGGGATCTTAATACTGTTAAGGATCATGAAAACTTGACAACAGCCTCACCACCTTCATCAGTCCCTGACCCAGAGTAGACCCCCCAATAGATAGTTATTAAATGAATAAGTTAAATACCAACATTGTAATGCCTCCATGAAATGGAAGATTAAGCAAACATTAATAAAGAGGATGCCAGTCTATATTTGTTATCAAGGAGAGATACATATAGAATGATCTCATTTCATTTTTTAAAAATAAACCCCCCACCCCATGTAGTCCCTGCTACTCGGGAAGCTGAGGCACCAGAGTTGTGAGAATCACTTAAACCCGGGAGGCGGAGGCTGCAGTGAGCCAAGATCGCGCCACTGCACTCCAGCCTGAGCTACAGAGTGAGACTCAAAATAAAATACACCCCCTGCCTATAAAAAAAAACAAAAAAAAGGAAAACAGCTCATCTGTCTATATTTGGGTGAGATTATAATAATAGGCCACAGATTGATCTTGTTCCATTCCTGCTGCCCTCTAATCCTTCCACCATGTAGTAGCCAAAATGAGCTTTTTGAAAGAAGCAAATCAGATGGTGCCTCTCCATGGATTAAAGCCCTTGACTGGCTTTCCCCTGCTCTTAGACACCGATGAAGGTTCTTTGTGGTCTGCTGGACCCTGCATGGTCTGGCTCTGGCCCACCTCTCCAACCTTGCTTTCCACAGCCTTTCCCTTATCTCTGGCTTCCTTCCAGTTCCTAAAATGCGCCAAGCTCCCTATGCTCTAAGGTTCTTCGACTGGCTGCTTGACCTGCCCAAAATGGTCTTCCTCCAGAACCTCACAGGGTTACTCCTCCTTAATCAGGCCTCAGCGCAAATGCGACCTCCTCAGTGAAGTCTCTTCCTTCAGCCTACTTTTCAGTTATCACCACATCACTGTCTTATTTTCTTCATTGCTTTCAACTATTTGAAGCTATTTGTTTGCTTGTTGTGGATTTTCCCTATGAAGACATAAGTACTAGGAGGACAGGTGCCTTATGTGTCTTGTCTATCATTGTGCTCCCAGCCCCTCACTGCAGATGATCAAGGAATAGTCAATAAATGAGGAAAAGTATAAAGGGATAGACCGAAGATATTAATAGTGATCATCACTGGGAGAAAGATTTTAGGTGATTTTAATTTTTTTCTTTTTGTTCATTAGTATTTCCTAATTTTTCTGCAAAGATCATCTGTTGCTTATATAATTTATCGATTACTCCAGTGTTTAGCGAGGCTTACAGAAGTAGTTGTATGGATGGCAGACAGCAGCAGAGAATGCATTGTCTGCATACTTGATGCTGTGCATTGGGTGCTGAATAAACATTTGCTGAATCCATTGAAATCTTTATTGTACAGGAAGACACTCCCCGCAAAGTTCTGTAGTTAGTTGCCCACCCATGTATTTGTGTGGGAGGCAAGTGCGTGACGCGCAGCAAGGTACAGATGCAGAGCTTTGTCTCCAGAGTTCCTGATCCTTATCCCCAGTCGTGTGCTTTTCTCTGGCAATCAGAGTTATTTTGCTCCAGGGAAAATCCATTATAAACAGCAGCACATGGGGCACTAGAGTGTGATTTGCTTCAGTACACACTGCTTTTTTCAAAGATAATGTGGAGCCTGTAGTTCCACATGTAACTGAGAGACCGGCTGAACTGTCTGCCTGTCTTGTAGGAAAAAAAAAAAAAAATCTGCAATATAGTATATATATCCTTTCCAAGTCACTTTAACAGTAACTTGGTCAGTAACAATTCTGTTTAATAGCTTTATATTTTAGAAGTCTAATAGCCATAATAATTATAGTCTTAAAATCGAAGTTATTTCTTGCATTCATTTGTTTTTTTCATTTTGTTAAAGGCTAACCCAGTAAATTGCATCCCATTCATCTCAGTGACTTAGAGTACTTCTTTGGGCTATTAAGTAATTGAATAGCTGTCCTCTAACTCAACAAAAGCAGATTTTCCTTAGCTATGATACTGGGTGGTTTAGGCTTTAATTCATTTGTGAAGTCCATAACCTATGTTTTAACTTTAATGTTACATTCTGGAAATTTGTGCAAATTGGGGAAGGTGGGTGAGGAGAGGAAGGAATCTAAGAGTAGAAAACTTAATAACTAATTTGGAGAGAGAAGGAAGTTATCTCAAACATCAAAATGTTTTTTCACATAGATTTCCATTGTTTTAGATTCAGAAGATTTGGTTAGCACCAGAGCCCTATATTATGTGCATTTCATATCTCTGTAGCTTAAGTCTAACTCATGTTCTTCACAAATTTAGGTAAAGGCAGCTAAGTGAAGAGTGATGAAAACTTGTTTTATTATTTATATTACAAATGCTGAATTTAGCAATTCATAGGAAAAAAAAAACCCACTCATTTTTTCCTTCAGTCCTCTGTAAGAGTAGTCCTGGAAGGCATGTGCCAAGAGCTACAGTAATTGATGTTCAAAATCTTCTAATGGTATGGAGCAGCAGTCTAGACTGATTCTAGAGCACTATCCAAGTGGACAACTAGTTAGAGCTACTTTCCATCTGAAAATAGGCACTGCTTAAAGAACAGCACTTCATACTATGACGTGATCATTTCTGATTGCATGTGGTTATAGCCTATATAAAAGCTGAGATGGAAACATCTCTGTAACTCTGAGGTGTTTTCACTCCCACAGAGATGTTTTTTATAGTTTCTTGATTTTTCTCTAACCTTCCCAACCATAACCCCTCCTTTGGCCTCATAGAAACAGGGTACACCCAATGGAATCATTCCAGGATATTTTTGATTAGATGAGCAAAGACAACTGTGAAGAAAAGTGGACTTACTCTGGTAGTCGGAATATGGCCCCCAGAAAAAGCAAAGCTGTAATGTGTGTAAATGTTGTTTGGTGTGAGACGCCAGAGGAGGAGGACAGATCCCAGTGACACAGCACCAGAAGGATGCCGCCTGCTTGGCTAAAAGACCCAGCAGTAGGGCCAGCTATTGTAAAGCCCCTCCGCCAAATGAACAGGGACCCTTCTCTGGTCACAATAGCCATTCACGCTGAGCAGCTTCATTAAATATTCAGCCTGTGCTTCCGGCAGCTCATTAGGGCCGCAATGAGCAGTGACGTGGATGCAGGAAAGCTGAGGGCTAGCCAGCATCGGAGGCAGAGGCTGAGTGAGCTGCTGATGGCTTTTCTCTTCACTGCCTGTCCTATCATGACCAGTGTATGCTCTCTGCTTTGCGTGAAATACAGGTAAAAAAACAAGCAGATGACACTTAAGGGCTTCAAGACCTTGTCTCAGATGTTGTCTGACAAGGGCCTCTGAGTCTGAGTGCTTGCCTTCCTGAAGCTCTCTGACCTCTTTAAAGAGCTGTCTGAGGCTTTGGGGGCCTTTGCTAACCATGAACAATGTGGTGCTATTATGTACTTGGGCTGTTTGATGTCAGTGTTGGAAGGGGATACAAGGTGTGGTTTTGAACTTGGTACTGTGGGTTTAGAATAGCAGATTATCTCTCTGCAACATATCAAATTTAGAAATATTATGGTGAGAATCCTAGCAGTCTATGTGGCAGGTTTACTCTCTACCACGGTTTCACATATTTGAGTAGTTAAATACTAAGCCTTTCCCTTTCAACTATCAGATTGGATGTGGTGATGATAAAAAAAAAAAAGGATATTCTTTAGCAATTTGAGGCCCCTCCAATAGGCTGAATGTTGTCCTTGTATCTTGTTACTTTTACATGAGTTTGCCCTCAGTGCTGTGTGATCTTTAAGCTGGGAAGATCTGTAAAAGAAGAATTAAAAGATGAGGAACTCAGACAAAGTGTATTCTATTGTTGACATGTTTTTCTCCTTTCTACACAGAAAATGTTTTCAGACTGCTCATTTCTATGTGGAAGACAGCAATTCACCTCGAGTGGTCCCTAATGAAAGTATTCCTATTATTCCTATTCCAGGTAAGTAAGACACTCTCTTATTTCCAACGAACTAATTGTTTTTCTCTTTTATTCTCAGTTTTATGTGATAAAACAACAAAATATTATTTTATACCCTTTTAAAGCTTGCCCCGTCTAAGATATCCTTAACTAAGAGTAATTTAATGAATTCTCCTTTACATATCTGCAAAGTAATAAAACTCTTGAGAGGAACAAATAACTGAGGTAATGTAATATGCAGTCATACGGAGGGAAGGGAAGTACACTAGAAAAAAGGGAAAACCGTAAAAAACATTCTTAGTATCTATTGGGGTTAAATTTCATTTGCATGGGCAATTTGTGCTTACATTTTAAAATCACAACTTGTGACACATTTTTTTAAAGGTGATATTTTTCTAAGATTCTTTCCTCTGAAAATCATGTATCTTAATGTTGAAAGGTTTGGTTCTTAGGATGGTTGTGTGGCAATATTAGGGATACATTACTGGTCTGGTGGATTATTTCACTTGTCCTTTGGTAAAAAGATAAAATGCTTGGTTAGTATTGGGGTAGGGACTGGTGGAATGTACACTGTAGTGAATCCTAGCAAATGCCATAGACACTTAGAAGTTCAGCAGCGGGTTAGGTGTAATCGGATGTGGGATTTGACGATCTCACCCACCATTTTTATTTGGCACCCCTTCTTGTTTGCCAGATTTTAACTTTCTATGTCCAGATTTCATTATGTGCTTCCAAATACATATCTTCAGATATTTTAGATACATCTATCCTCTTGATATTACTATTTTGCCCACAGAAACATCACTTTGATTATAATGCCACCCCTCCCCACACCTGAAGCTCCCTCATCCTGCTGATGTGCCCTATTCCCACAATGCTTTCCACCAACTAATGTGCTATATATTTTACTTTTGGTTTGCTCTCTTCCCACTACAATGAGAGCTTTATAAGGGCAAGTGGCTATATGCTCAGTGCTAAAATAATTCCTGGCACATAGTAGGTATTCTTTAAGTACTTAAATGAATGAATGTTATAAAAATTTCTTTAAAGTTCCTGAAAGGTCTTGGCTGTGACACTCAGAGGTACAGTCATTCTTTGTTGTTTGCAGATTGTCACTAGGTGTGGTTATGTGGACTTAACCGCTCCGTTATGTGTTAGTATATTGCGAAGTCATTAGGTATTACTGGGATTGTCCATGTTTTGTACATTCCAGTCAGCTTTTCTCACGAAAACTTGTCACACAGAAACAAGAAGATTAACATAAAGTCTCTGATTCAGTTCCTGTTGGATCATTTTATGGCTGCTAAATTAATTCCCATACAGATGGTGTAAATTTTGTGTCACTGTATGTTCTCCACTAACCTTACCCCTTTATCCTTGCTGAAGGAAACTACTTTTCCTTTGAGAGTAGAGAAAGCAGACAGGAATCATCAGTCTTCGTCACCATGAAATAAGAAGTTTCACTGAATCTACTGGATTTGTACTGTAGTGTGCATATACATTTTCCTCTTGCATTACCTACAGTGTGCGTTGACCACTGGAAAACTCCTGGCAGCTTTTCTCCCCTCTGACCTGATTGTCTGACAGACTCGGTTGTTTGGTAGCTGTGTAATCGAAATCCATGTTTAAAGAGTTAAATGGTGAAATACTTACTGGGCTGCCTTCCCTTTTCTATTTTCTTTTACCACTGGATTAGGAATCAGAATACCTAGGTCCACCCTGAAATCTTTGGTCAGTGCCTTAACCTCTCTGAGCCTTAGTTTCCAGAATCTGTAAAGTAAATAGGATGCCTATTCTCCTAGCCTTTTGAGGTAACTGTTAAGACCCCAGTAGATGATATGTGTAAAAGCACTTTGGAAACCATACATTAAGCCAGAAGTGTAAGCTGTTGTAACTTGCCTTCCCAGATCATGAAGTCATGGAGAGAGAGCATTTGCATGACTCTCATGTTAAAATTGTGTTTCCGGAACACTGAACTACATCCACTGGGTGTGCCCTACCTTGCATCACTCTTATTTGATGTAGGTTTTAGAACTTTTAATTCACTAGGATCCTCTGAATATGTCTTGCCACACCTTTGAGTAGGTGTCTTACACCAGAAATTGCTTTTGAATGTTTTCTGCTTCATTTCCAGTTACCTATTTAATTAAGAAGGTAAATACTCAAAACCCAGAGGCATTTCTTTAAATGTTTCTTTTTTCCTTTTAAATATGAGTTTCTTCTAATTCATACTCACTCACTAGCAATATAACTATATCAAAAGATGATTCCTTCACATTTTCCACTGACTGAGAAGCCCATGTATTCAGTTGTATGCCTCACTTGGCATAGGCGAGGCATTCTCAACAAGCTGTAACACATTTATAAAAATGAATTATTGTAAATGTAAGGCAGTGTGATGTTACAGGGCTTACCTAGTGGAACGACAGGTGAGGCTAATCTGCTTTCTCAGGTCTTCATCGCTAACATAGCCTTCCTAGGAGCATGCCTAAACAAACGAACTTACTTCACCCTTAACTGAGTTACCCTGAATGACCTTTTCTTAAAAACTTGCAGCTTGATCACAGTCTTGTATTTTTGGTAAATAAAACCCCACAGTACTATTTAATGGTTACCTTTGGAAAATATTGTAATTCACAAAGCACGTTAAACAATTCATTGTTCTATTATTTAGGATTTCTTCTAGTTACAGGAGTACACCTGTGTCTCATATAAGAAAAACAATTTTTAACAAACTTGTGAGTTATTTTCACTTTACTAAAGCTTTTACCACAACTTTTCTTTAATGGAGACCTCCATGGAATCATTTTAAATGATTTTTCTTAGAAATTACCTAATTGTTCTTCTTTCTAAAAATGATATGAGATTTATAGAGCTCCTATGAAGTATTTATTCTACCCATTCAATATCAGTTATATTTTATCCTTGCTCAAAACCTAAATAACAAGAGTACTGAGTGCCAGATTTATCAAATTATTTTACCACTTGGGCTCTTCACTCTCTAGACAATGGATATAATCAGTAAACTGAATCATTATACTGGCTAAAAATATGTGCAACAGGGTAAAGTTGAGAATTCAAGTACCAAGCTGTTGTGAAAACAGAGCTCCAGCGTCATCACTGTAGAATACACAATCTACTGTGTTCCTAGAACTTATTTTAGAGTTAACCTCTTAAAAAATCATTATCTAGTAATTATTGAGCATGTACCAACAAAGTATATTATGTTTATTTTCACTACAGTCCTATAGAGACAGGTACAGTTGACACTCCCATTTTCTGGATGAAGAAACTGAGGTTTGGAGACATGTATTTAATTTGCGCAAGGTTACAGAGCTAAACAGTGGCACTAACACTGGAATTCTCTGTGTGACTTCAAAGCACAGATGCTTAGAAATGGCTCTGCCACCTCTTGGCATACGACTGTGACAGTTTTGATATCTCAGGACTTAGAGTCTTCATTTGGGTATTGCTTCATTAAATCAAGGCATCTTCAAATACATGTGAATATTCTCTTTAGTTTTTGCTGACTTCTTGATCGTTAACTTCTCTCACTAACACTGACCATTTGCTTTTCCATTAAATTCTCTTTCATCCTCCTGGAGGGCATAATTCTTGGGTTGACATTTTCCCCATATTAAAAAATCTCCCCTCTCATCTCTGTTCTCTACTTATTTTTATTTTCTTCCTTCCTGAGAGAAAGACTCAACTCAGGAAGGTATCCATTCCCTGCACAAAAACAGGTCTATGTGATTTAAATGATTTAGAAAACAAGTCACAGCCATGTTGAACAAATTTAGACACTGACTTCGCAACTTTGGATGATTCTGCTGTGGTCAAAATTCATAAATAGCTTGTATCTTTAAATCCCAAAGCATACATGGAATCAGTAAGTTATACTGACTTTTAGAAACTATTATAAAATAGGCAAATGATTAAGGAAAGCTTTGCCAACCCTGTGATACTCATCCCTTTGAGATAGCAGTTTATAGGAGTTTTTGAAGAATTTTAAATGATCAGTTTTACTAATTCTAACAGGAATTTAGGATCTTCAATGTGTTCTTCTGGTTTAGTATAGCAAAGACAGCTTTCAAGAATGAAGACTCTTTTTTCTCCTGGTCTCACCTAACACTTATGCAAAATGTAGAAATGCTAGACAGAGACTGTGAATATATATGGTGACTGAGGCTAGTTAGCCACGTTAGGAAAAAAAACTCATAATGCAAGAGTATTTATCCAGCTTGAAAGAAGTGCTTTTGAGGTTGGCTTCCAGGATTCCAGTCACTATAAAGGTAGTATCAATTCTTTTATCAGATAAATTTTGAATTGTTAGTGCCTGTTCCATGCATGACATATGGGAAAAGCAGGAGCAGGAGAGAGAAGTTAAACTGTGACTTCTGCAGGAGAATGAAAGGGGCTTTGACTCAATATATTTCACTATGGGTTTTTCAAAAGAAAATGTTCCCTGGTTACTGGTTTCCCATTGTTTCAGTGTGAGGATAAAGCATCATTGAAGGCAGTAACCCAGCTGTCAATCCGCTCATATGCTTTCCATCTTCTAAAATACTGGTCACAAATCTCTTTAAGATCCATAATATTCTTAACATGGACAAGTACTTTTAAAAGTCTAGTGACTCAAGAATATGCTTTTGAAAAAACAAACTTGAATGATATTTCAGTTATTAATGAAGCATTCACTACGTTGTAATTCTTTTAGACTTTCATTATATATAAACTTCTAAAAATCAGAACTTAGCTCATGAAATTAACCTGTTATAGAGAGTATTGAAAGGGCGTTCCTAAATATGTGCACTATCAGACACAAATGTCCTTACAAATGCTTTTCTCTGGAAATTAGAAAATCTAACTTTCTAATAAGAGCGTTACAAAACAAAATGTTGCTGCTAACCAGTAGCTTAGAAATTCAGAAATGATTCATGCCTTTCCAGCAGTTAAAATACATCTTAATAATTTGAAGGTCACTGGCTTCAGCAGGGTGCCAGAATATAAAGGGGTTTTAAACATGCAGTTTAAAACCCTTGGGATTAAACCAACCTTGTTGGCATATTTTATTTATACAGAGATTATCTCCAAAGGAGATTCATTGGTCTTTTGACTATAATGAAGCCCTTTCTTTATTGACTTCATTGTGTCATAAATGAAAAGAGATTTCTTTTTATGGCAGGAAATAAAATGTTCCAACCTCCACAATACTCCATGCATCCTAAGAGTGTGATTTAGACAAAAATCTATTTGTTGTGTCCTAACTCAGGAAATCTTGATAATGTCCTTTTATTTCATATTTGCTTTATCTTCCCAAGTTGACACAAAGGTATTACCAAACACCGTGAGAGACCTGAACTTGGCCTCTGAGAGACTGCGAGGGCAGACAGGAGGGGCAGGGGACTGAATTCCTGAAAATGTGGTCTATCCGCTAGAGGTGTGGTTAACAGTACCTGGTAACAGGCCAGTTGTTGGAGCAGGGTGGAGGGAAGTAGGGGAGTTGGGGATAAGGTCTGAGCTGCACTGATTTGAGCCAAGTACTATGCTAGGGCCCTGTATGTTTTCTCTGCCCATGGAGATTTGGTTGGAATTTGGGACAGGGTTGAGAGATCTGCTAAGGGTTAAATGAACTTTACAGGGATTGTTCATAGAGTGGGTGACTTAAAGACCTCTGGAATCTTAATGGTATTTATATACATACCCACACACTTCCAGAGTAAGCAAGAAGGGATATTTTATTAAATAGACCTTAAACCAATCAACCACAGCAGGTAAGCATCTTGGCAGGAAAGTAAATACCATAACACTTCATCTACCTGGCATCATCAAGGTGACCAGTCTACCAGTGTGAATTTTCCAGGTAACTGAAGCTTACCCTCAAAACCAAATCAATTCAACCATTTTGGAAGACAGTGTGGTGATTCCTCAAGGATCTAGAAATAGAAATACCATTTGACCTAGCAATCCCATTTCTGGGTATATACCCAAAGGATTATAAATCAATCTGTTATAGAGACACATGCACATGTATGTTCATTTCGGCACTGTTTATTATAGCAAAGACTTGGAACCAACCCAAATGCCCATCAAAGATAGACTGGATAAAGAAAATGTGGCACAGATACACCATGGAATACTATGCAGCCATAAAAAAGGATGCGTTCATGTCCTTTGCAGGGACATGGATGAAGCTGGAAACCATCATTCTCAGCAAACTGACACAAGAACAGAAAACCAAACACCACATGTTCTCACTCATAAGTGGGTGTTGAACAATGAGAACACATAGGAAGAGGGAAGGGAACATCACACACTGGGGTCTGTTGGGGGATGGGGGACTAGAAGAGGGATAGCAGGGGGTGGGGAGATTGGGGAGGGATAACATTGGGAGAAATATCTAATGTAGGTGAGGGGGGGATGGAGATGGCAAACCACCATGGCATGTGTATACCTATGTAACAAAATCCTGCAAGATCTGCATATGTACCCCAGAACTTAAAAGTACAATTAAAAAAAAAGGTTTCTTTTAAATGTAAGCTCTAGGGAGTTCATCTAATAAGGAGGAACCCAGGCTTTGGAGTCAGCCTGGGCCTAATACTTGATAATGACAGTAGCCTTGGGCAACCTCCTTGGTCTCTTTTAGCCAGCTTCCTCACCTAGACAATCAGAGTAATCACAGCCCCTAGAACATAAAGTTGTGCATGTAAAGCAAGTAGCACCTAACAATATCATAGATATGAAATGTTTACTAAATGCCAGGCACTCTTATAAGTACTTGTGTTATCTTGTGTACTTTTCATAACACTCTATGACTTAGGTACTGTTATTCCCATTTTACAGATGAGGAAAGGGAATCAGAGGAGTGGAGTCATGCAGTCTGGCTCTGGCTTTTCCACTCATACGACTGCCTCTGGTTTCCTGATACACAGGAAGCATCTCATCACTGGTGGCTGATAAGAAGCACAGATACTCAGTTTTACTGAGTTATAAGCTAATGGCCTTACCAGGAGCAGTGTATTCAGACTGGGCCCTCTGTGCAGCTCTTCCCTGTGGTGTATGTTCAGGGATAGCTTTGGCTGCTTATTTTCCCTTTCTAATATCAAATAAAAAACTATGGGCAAGAAAGCTAACAGTTCCTTTTATTTGTCAGTTATTCCTTAAGATTAAGAGAAAGCAAATTTAGCATATATGAGTAGGTTAGAGGCCTAATGTATTGGCGATTTCCCTCTAACAGTTCTGAAGATACAAGTACAGCAGATACATAACTGTAGATACTGGAAACAGCTTTATGTTCAAATGCCTTGTTCTTTATTTCCTACAGTGTTGCATGTGAGATCAGTATTATCTCAGCTTTGGTGTTTTCTTCTTAGTAGAAGTTGCTGTCATCAGTTCACCCTCTTCTGAAGCTCTGCTTTTGGTACCTACAAACCTAATTTCAAACTTCATCAAAAGTGGTACATAAGGAGGTTTTGTTGTGGATTAAACAAAGTAAAAGGCCAGTTATGTACATAGTTTAATTCTAACCACAAAAAGCTAAAATCTGGGAACTTAAGGGTACATAATATATAATAACAATAAGCCCACCTCTTCAGGTACTGATTCTCTTTGTCAGTCATTTTATAATTGGGTGATTTAGTGATAATGGTAGTGGTCCCACTTTTGCCTAGTTTAAACCTTTGGTATCTGAAAATTTTGTAAGTACAAACAGTGGCTGAGTACAGTGGCTCATGCCTATAATCTCAGTGCTTTAGGAGGTAGAAGGAGGAGAATTGCTCAAGCCCAAGAGTTTGAGACTAGCCTGGGCAACATGACAAAACCCCATCTCTACAAAAAAATATAAGCCAGGTGTGGTGTCATGGGCCTGTAGTCCCAGCTACTTGGGAGGCTGAGGTGGAAGGATTTCTTGAGGCTAGGAGTTCAAGACCAGCCTGGGCAACATAGAGAGACCCCATCTCTTTAAAGTAGCCAGGCATAGTAGCATGGAACTATACCTAGCTACTTAGGAGGCTGGGTTGGGAGGATTGCTTGAGTTCAGGAATTTGAGGCTGCAGTGAGCTACGATTGAGCCACTGCACTCCAACCAGCCTGGGTGACAGAGTGAGACCATGTCTCAAAAGAAAAAAAAATTAGCACAAAATTACCAAGTGAAACTTACCAGATTAACCAAGATACTAAGAATTTAAAAGTTTAATTTCTTGTTATTCCTTGAAATTACAGTGCTTTGAGAATGAAGATAAATAGTATATCAAAGTACACAGGAATATAGTCTTTGGGTTCAACCGACCTGGGTTCAAAGCTCAGCTCTGCCACTTAACTGTGTCTTTTTGGACAAGTTGCCTCAGTTTCCTTATGTGTACTTTGAGAATAGCCATGTTCCCTTCATCTGGTTTTTACAGAGATAAATGTGTGAAAAACTTTTAGCATAGTGCCTGGTAACCAGTAAGGGCTTAATAAATGGTGGTTTTCCTCTCACTCTACCAACTTTATCATTATCTTGCTTTTGTTATACCATAATAATCTCCCATTTAATCTGTAGTCAGTGAAAACATCTTCACTTTGATTCCAGCCCCTTTTTTCATTTATGCTTCTCCCACCACCACCACCACCACATCAGTGATATTTATTCTTACCTGAGTCATCAAACCCATCCATTTAATGGCACTTGTAGTCTTTACCACATGCTTACACTGCTCTTGTTCTCCCTTGTGTTCATCTCTTCACCAACACAAATGTCCTTGAGCAGAGACTATCTCCCTAATATCTGGCTGAGAACTAGGGTGGTGAGAAAAGGCTTCATCCAGGGGTTTCCCATTCTGAGTCATAGCACTTTTTATCTAGGGTCTGCAGCCAGCTTTTTCTGCCATTCTAAACTTTTTTCAGCTGTAAGATGGATATGAAAAGAGTACCCATTTCTTGGAGTACATGTGAATACATGTAAATTACCCAGAAAATGCCTGCCCTAGTTAGTGCTGCTAATATTCTCTGCAATCATTAAGGAAACTCAGACATTTAGGTGGAGATAACATGTTTTGGATGAATGTCTTCTTAAAACACACAGGGCCTTTTCAGATAAAAACTGAGTAGATCAGGCCTCTGATGCTGTCCTAATTGCTTGGCCTTTTACTAAATTGATTTTATAATCATCTGGCTCATGTTGAGAGAATGTAATAGAAAAATTATGAGAAGACAATGATTAGAATAATTAGTCATAGCCTTATATTTCATCTCAATATAAAGAAAAAAGATTTATGACTTCTCAGCTATTTATCTTGACTGCCAGAGCAAATGCTGTATTATCTGGATAGCTGACAGTGGTCAGTACAGCATGCATCTGTATGTGTATCTGCCTGTCTGGTACTTTGTGACGTTATTGGTGGTGCCTGGAAACCCAGAGGGTGTGCTTAGGCTTCCTTGGATAAAGATGCAAATTGGAGAGACTCGTGAGTCATATATGATTATCATACTGAGCTCTACTGGATTTTTGCTGCTTCTAGCCATAGTGGTAGCAGTCATACTGATTTCTGGGCATGTGTGTGTGACATTAGCTTGGATATTACAGGTGAGCACTTTGCAGAAAAAAACAATAAGCCATTAACCTGAAGGCATTTCTTTCAATGATTTGAGGGGGGCTATGGCCATTAAAATGCTGTGGTTTTTACCTTACAGAGTAAAACAGCTCTAAAGCTGACGTGTTTTTTCTTATTTTGATCTACATTCCATGTTCTTAATCTTAATCACTTACTATGCTAAACACTTTAAGTTCTTGGGAATCTGAAATTCTAAACTATCATTGTCGTATAAATGTTGCCTTCAACCTATTACTCTACTAAATATGTCACACTACCCTTGAAAACAGTGTTGTATGTGTCATTTCTAAGTAATGAAAGTGCTGTGGTCTATATACTAGAGAGAGTCTGTGGTAAGGTTGTGTCCCATCTCACCCATTTTACCCCTTGTTTGAATGTGAGTTTATTCTTGGGCTAATCCTTTAGAGACTCTCTAGCTTTGTACATAGTAACCCTTTTCTCAACTTGAGATCATTTTCATTGCCACTGATCATGACTGCAGAATTTGCTTACTTCTAAACATTTTAAGTGAAGTGATCAGATAATTTTGGAAATTTTTCTTGAACTGTGCATTCTGCTAAATATTCTGGAGAAACATTTTGGCTCCGCTTACTCTGTTAATGCTGGTTACATCATGAGAGCTATAGATTTCTTGGGCATGCAGAATGATTGCATATTCATGAACATCTTCAATTCTGAAATATTTGTAAATAACTTGGCAATTTTTTTCATAAGGTTGCCTATTAAAATGATTAGGACTTTAATTGTTCACACAGAAAGAATTTGTGCTTACAGAGCACCACCTATTTGATAAGTAACATTTCTATGCTAAGCAACTTGGATTATGAACATACAAGTCACCTTCCTAAAACAAAGTATAAGAGATGCTATTTTCCACTTAAGAATGATTCAAGTTTGAAAATGTCAATAGATGCAAAAAGCCACCCTAGAGCTTTGCTCTCTCGAAAGAAAGAAGAGAAGGAATGACATAGTCAATGTTAACTGTCACCAGATGAAGAGAAATCAGATTGTCAGGCCTGGATCTATAAAATTCTTGCCAAAGTAGGACCTCATTTACACATACAGATCTTCATACCCTTTGCTAAGAAAAGCATCTGTGGCAGTTTAGATGTTTGTGCGTTTGCCAAAGATCTTTCACTCTGAATAAAGTAAATGTCATGTCTGTTGTTTATCTCAAATTCAGCAGAGTATTTTTAAAAGGAAATATTTGTGGGGGAGGGTCGAGGGAGAAGGGAAGAAGGAGGTTGGGGCGCTCCAGTTAGTTGGGTATGGCTATTTTACAGCAGTACTCAAGTATCAGGATAAATAGGCTTAAAACATACTTTGGGCTTATGAACTGAAAGTCGCCTTTTGAAGTGACAACAAGAAATAAATTGGAATGTGGAGTCTTCCTGAATCTATACCTAGTCTGTCAACACCAAAAAAATCCAGTTAATTCAGTCAAACTGATTATTTGGCATCATGTAGACACAGCTGTCTTGAGCTAAAATTTTGAACACTTAAAGATAGATGGCATTGTACCCAGAGCCAGCTGGTACAATGGCATCTATCTATAATTGTGTATAAAGGATTGCTTAAGATTTAAAAGATTGGAAATAGAACTTAATTGCTCGAAATTCAAGCTGGACTCCATTGAACAGCAATTTAAAAGCAAAAACAAAAACAAAATCCCCGGTGTGTGTGATAAAATTTCTTGGCAAATGGGTACCCTGGATAAATTCACACTTTTAGTTAAGAGTATGCTCTGGTAATTTAACTATGTAAATTGCCTTGCATATAAAAAGTAAAGGGAATTCTCTATGTACCTTTTTTTAAAAACTGTATTTAACCTAGCTTGTAGGCATTAAAGTCATAATGAGATCCTAATGTAAAATAAATCCTGAAACTTTTCTTCAGGACATCTATTTTGGGTGATATTATTTTGCTCTTTGCCAAAATCAAGTATTTATCTTACGTATGCTTTATCAGTGTGATTTGTTTTATGGAAGTATTCTTTATAACTCTGAATATTATTGTATTCCCCCAGATGACATGGAAGCCATTCCTGTCAAACAGTTTGTCAAACACATCGGTGAGCTCTATTCTAATAACCAGCATGGGTTCTCTGAGGATTTTGAGGTATGTTTCAAAGCTGGAAGTTAACTTCCAGAAACCTAACTTGTACTTTATGCAGATTTTTGGAAACTTGAACTGAATTCATTCCAAGCATAACAAAACAATTAACTGTGGAAAGGGGAGTTTTTCTTTTCATCTATAATTTTAATAGGCATTCTTTTCCCAATAAAATTTAGGTGAAAGGGGAGTTGATTGTACCTGTCTTGAACCTGTAGTTCTATAAAAGAACAGACTTAGTGATAGAAAAGAAGCAAACTGGTAGGGATTGTTTTTCAGGTTCTTGTTTCATCTAACTGGGAACAGCAATCATAATACAAAGCTCCCTAATTCTGTGTCTTTTCTGCAGTGCACATGGTGTAGTGAAGATAGCAGGTTTAGTGTCTGAAAAATGATGCTAGCTTCATCAGTAGTGAGCCTCATAATCCTCGGGCCAATCACCTCATTTAGGGTCCCCAGTTTTCCCATTTTAAAAAATGGCACCAATGTCACCTATGTTGTAAAGTTGTTGGAGAAAATAAATGATTAACATTTTTAAACACGCCAAGTTTATTGTTAAGAACCATGCAAAGGTTGACTGTTGTTGTTTTCATGATTATTAATCCTTGGAGAGAAGACTTGGGTTAAGACAGCCTTCTGATTTTAAGAACTGGTGTGTAGGAAACAAGGTAGAGAGAGGCATGCACCACCCTGCCAACTCTGGGTTCCGTGCCAGTTCAGCAGTGACAGGGTGTCAATGAGGAGCTATTAAACAGACTGCCCTTTTCTTCACTGAGGCGCTTAACTAAGGCACATCTCTGGCAGCAAGAGTTGTGTCGAGGAGGCCAAGTTTTCATGGCAGCTCAGCTGTCTTCTAGCTTTATGGGTAAGTCAGTTCCTTTTTCTGTCTCATTTCTACTTTAAAATAGAAATGATGATGATGACGATGCTGCTAACCTACCCACCTCTTTCAACAAAATTGGTTAGGGGCAAAATGAAGTAATGGAAGGTAAGCACTTTAAGATCATCTAGGAGTCATACAGCTGTAAGGTGCAGTTACCTTCAATGAACAATGAGAAATACAAACAGGACAAAAAGCCCATCTATGCACATTTGGAATCCCCAAAGGCTATCATAAAGGCAATTATATCGATGACTTGTTTTAAGTCTTTCTCTTAGTTTTTTGTTAGTTTTTGTTGTTTTGAGCAGAACGAAAGCAAAGGTGGTCGAAAGAACCTCTGATTTATTCTATGAAGTCATATGTTTTATGGAACCAACAAAAGCATGTCAAGTATTTATTGCTATTAGATGCTTACTAAAAAAGGTGCCTATTCAACTACAAAGAACATGGTTTAAGTCAAACATTTTGTATTCATGAGGACAGCTAATGTGTGTGGTGTTAAAGTGATTTAGTTCAATTGACTGTTGGCTGGATGACTGAACAAGAATATTGAGGCATTTAACAATGTTGATGATATTCAGGACAAACATTTATCCTCTAGAGAGCAGAATTTGATCAGGATGATCAAATGCAACTCCGGTTTCTCAATTATTTATGATTTGAGACCCCAGTGCTATTCCTCACAGCTGGTTTTGACACCATTTAATTATTCAAAATAATCAACTACACCTCTGTAAACTTGATCTGACTTAAAATGGGCTTTGCTGCATCAAAATCATGCCCATTAACAAATCCTGGGCATCTGTACCCTATTTCCATCCTAAAAAAATATACTGCAGCTAAAAGCTTTAATCACCTACGTTGAACTTTATAGCTTAAGTAGTATTAGCTGATACTTATGGGAGTGGAATGGGGAGGGCAGACAGGAGGGTGAAATGACTGTTGTCATTTCACAATCTTTTCAGGTTTGAAAGGTTTAAAATCAGAGCTATTCAGAATAGGAAGGATATCCTTCTAAAAAGAACAGCAAAGCAGCAACATAAAGGGGAGAATAAGAAAATAGAAAAGCTCACCAATATTATTGTCACTTTATAATTAAGTGAAAATTTGAAGTATTTTAAAAGAGTAGTATTCCTTTTGGGTAACTGCTGAAAGGGAAAACTGGTAATAGGCAACGTAAGAAGCTATTACAGCTATTTTATGAACAGATAGTAACAGGCTTTGTAAGAAGGGATAGAAAAAGATTTTGTGTAATTAAAAACAAACTTTTATTATGGTAAGAGAGTTAAGGTAATCTCAGTCTCAGATTTCCAGACCTATTTACATGGAATAATGATGGCCAGCATTTACTAGTTAGCACTGTGCGTGGATCATTCCACTATTTCCTGAGGTAGGTGCTATCTTATTGTCCTCATTTTACTGATGATGAAACTACCCATGAGAAAACTGAGGCTGTGGGTGGCTACATTTTGAAATGGCAGCAGTAAGGTTTAAGCATTAAGGTTTAAGTTCCTATCTGACTTGAACACACATGGTTCACCTTGACACCATCCAGACTCTTTAAAGTAGTGCCCTGGGCCAGGCAGAGTGGCTCAGACCTGTAATCCCAACACTTTGGGAGACCAAGGCGGGAGGATGGCTTGATACCAGGAGTTCCCAACCAGCCTACTTTCAGAAGTGCTTTTGAAAATTTACTGATTCTCTAATTTCAGAATAATTCTTCCCAGTAGATAGATAGATAAAACAGCATTCACAGCTAGCTCAAGTTTGAATATCTCCTAAAATAAAAGAATACATTAATTACCCAGGTGTGGTGACACTACAGCTGTAGTCTGCTTAGCTATTCAGAGGCTGAGGCAGGAAGATCCCTTGAGCCCAGGAGATTGAGGCTGCAGTGAGCTATGATTGCATCACTGCACTCCAGCCTGAGCGACACAGCAAGACCCTGCCTCAGGAAAAACACACCAAAAAGCCAGAGTAATGTCCTGTAATGAGCCAAGGTCAGAAGGAGAAATAAGCAAGCTTGCAAGTGACTAGAAATAATCATGCCGCTGTGCCTTGACAATACAAAAAGGTGGAGAGAGCAGTCAAATTAGGACCCCCCCCCGCCCCCGCCACTAGGAGTAATAGGTGACCATTACATTATCTTTATGGTCTCTAGCCTTCTCAGATAGCTGAGAATGTGACTTAAAAGATTAATATACTTATAAGACTAATATTAATGTTTTGACTAATTTTAGGTCAGCATCTTATCCAACATGTAGACCTAACATTAGTCAAGGTATTGATCTTAAAATTGTAGAGAAATACAACTTAAAAGTTAACAACTGGCCATTAAGAGGCACTAAAACAACCCATCTAACAGTTACTGAGGATCTGCCATTTTCTGGACATAATATAAGATACAAAAATGAATTACAGTCCTTGCCCTCAAAGAGTTCAATCTCGTGTTGGGGGAGGCCAGGGTGTACACAACCAAAACAGAAACGGGACAAGGCAAAATAAGTGCTATTGTACAGGCATAAAGTTCCGACGAAGTGCAAAGGACAAAGGCACCTGTGTATTTTCTTTGGAGATTTCAGCAAAAATTCTCTCCCATTATGGTTAAACATCTCGGAAGCACAAAATGTTGAATAACTCTCATAGTTTCAGAACTTTGCTGCTTGGCAAATGAGAAAAACAATTCCCTGGTAGGTAATTTTGAGTTTTTGTCTAGAAGTGTTGCTGAAAGCCAGCTTTTTGTCCTTGTCAGATAAATTCTAGAGACTCTGAAAAGCGACATCATACAGTATTTGCAGTCACTAGAAATAACATCAATCCTTTTCTTGTGATAGCGTTGGATGACACCATTCCCTTGGCTACCTGAGCTAACTTCAACCTCACTGTCTTTCCAGGGAGTCGTTTCCCAGAGTAGTATTAAAAGATTGAGAGCCTCTTCCTCGGCCCCCGCAATCATAATGCAGAAGCCTTCCAAAGAAGCAGTGCTAGTATACTCTTTCAAAAGGAAGGAACTCCAAAGCTCCATGAGTCAGAAGAATTAACAGGCAGGCACTGGGAGAATCAGAAGTCTAAAAGCAGAGTACAGGATGAGGCCAGAGGTCCACAGCCCCTTGACAAGATCCTTTGGGGGAATGCCTTTATTGCAGTTAACCAGCTGTGCTAAATTTGGGGCAGTTGTTCATCTTAAATCAAAAGAACAAAGCTTTGTCCACCTGAGCCCATGCTCTGAGGGACCAGTGGCCACAGTCATTTTAGATAATGAAGGGAGACATCCAAGGCTGCTAATGACATATAATAGAGAAGTCTCTGGTCAGAGATGTAATGCTGCACTGACTGCTGCCTGCAAGAGGGCAGAAAATGATCCTGTAGGCAGGGTTGTCCAATCTTTGGCCTCCCTGGGCCACACTGGGAGAATAATTGTCTTGGGCCACACATAAAATACAGTAACAGTAGCTGATGATCTTTAAAAAAAGTTGCCAAAAAATCTCATAATGTTTTAAGAAAGTTTACGAATTTGTGTTGGGCTACATTCAAAGCCATCCTAGACCGCATGTGGCCTGTGGGCCATGGGTTGGACAAGCTTGCTGTAGAGTTTGTTTCCTGAGCCTTTTGGACACAAATGCCAGTTTTTGGTCTTAAACATCTTAAGAAAAACATTTTTAAATGGTTATGAGATAAATCACAGTTGTTTGAGGTTTTTGTGAAGAGGAGATAAAAGGGAGGTAGCCAGATTTCCCTAATTAAACATGAAAAATAATTATGTTACAGACCAGCTGCAGGATAATAATGCTTATACTTTCCAAATATGGGTTAGTTTTCTGGGGGGGCGGGGAGCAAACAGTTATTTTAGATAAAGATACATGGATTTGGACAGAGGAAGAGAACAGTCATTCTTACCAAGGTAAATGGCAATAAAGCAAAGAGCAGAAAATCCAATGGTGTTTTTGAAGGGTATGGAGTTAATACTGTCTGGGATTGGGAAGAGAGTGGAAGATAAGATGGGACCTTGAAAGCCTGGCTAAAGAAATGTGGAATCTCTCCAGATGTTTCTGAGGAAGGGAGTAACAGTCAGTACAACATTTGAAGAAAATCAGTCTGGCAGCAATTTATACCCTGAGCAGAGGAGAGTAGAGGCCAGAAGATGCAGTGTAACCAGCACCCGTCAAAGGCCAGTTCTGTGTCTGACACTGTACATGCACTGGGTCACTACCATGACCTAAACCCATCGGTCTTCTGTAGAACAGTCTCCTTAACACAACTGTAGGCTGCCTGAACTCAGGCACTGAGAATGTTACCCCTACTTGGTCTAATACTTGGTAACCAGATCCAGGTAATTTATTCTCAGCTTCCTTTGTGGAACTGAGCAATCTGAAAGATTTCTAGATGTTCTGTTGCATTTATTTATTTTTTTCTTTAATTGAGCCACAGTATAGTAGGACAAGTTTTTAAGTGCTCTTTAGATAACCTCTTGCATCAATGACTCTAGGTAGGGAGTGATTTAGCCTATGTCACTTACCTAGAATTCTGGGGGTATCACATTTTAGGGGTTGTTCAGTTTTTGATTTTTTGCTTTATTTTAAACCTGTCTTCTATTGGCCTTCTCCTTTGCTTATGTGCCTGTTAAGATTCAGACTGTTCTTTTTGAGAATTCTAGCTTTGTTATATAGAGAGTAGAAGATAAACAAGCTTAAACAGAGTTCTGAATTTATCAGAGTTCTGAATAGGTAACTTTACAATGCATAGTCCATGGGCCGGTGTCTCTTTAAAGAGCTTTTAACACCTGTTAAAATCATGTTAACTTTGAAATGGCAGTTCTGATACAGAAAGCCACTCCAGGATCTGATGATATTATCAGCATCTAAATGAGCCAAGCAGTACTGCAAGGAATTACAGATGACATTACTATCTACAAAACAAAATCAGAAGGCCAAACCCTATGGGTTCTAATAAAATCAGATTTGACAATATTTATTACTGCTTTTTGTTTCTGTCATTCATATAATTGGAAAAGTGAAATAGAGGCAACAGATCAGACAAGGGGTTTTAGATAACAAAGAGTTTGATTGGCCATATTGAATGACAGCTTTAAACAATGCTGACAGCTGCTCCCAAGCAGTCTTGGTCAATTGCATTATATTAGAAAAGAGGCTCCAACTTCAGTCCATAGCTAGGGTGGTCAAATCTGTACAACAGGAAAAAAAAAAAAAAAAAAAGGTAAATCTCACACTAAGGTAGTAAAAGCTACAATCTCTCAGCATCAGATATCTGAACAACTCAACCGGGACCTTTGAAACCTGAAAACAAAAGAATAACTTGTTTCAAATCCATTTTCAAAAGTTGTCTGAAACTATTCAAAAGAGCATGTCTTAGGTCTTTTAAGGCAGTTTCAAAAGGCAGGTCCCAATATGCTAAGTTTGGCTAGCATCGCTCATGTTCTTATGTAGAATGATTTGTGACCACACTTTATTATCTCATTTTAGAGAACAGCCAAAGGGCAGCCTTGATGCTCCTTAAACCAGTGTTTTCCAAAGCATCGGTTATAAACTATGTTAGAACAGAAAATATTGGAGTTTATTAAATTTACTAAGCGTAAGGAATGGGTAAAAACTATCATGAAACATACTTTCCCTAAAAGGGTGGATTCAGTTAATGCCTGTGGGGGCTTTTTTTTTAATGGACAGCTGGGAAGGACTATAATTATGGAAACTTCAATATACAGTGCCCAACAATTAGAGAGTCATAGAATACTATTTCTTTGAACAGACAGAAATTCTTTGCTTTTATACCTTAAATTCTTTGAGTATAGTGACTTCCTCCTTAGAAGAAGTGTACTTCTCACTGGGAAGTACTTTGTGAATATAAAAGACAAGCAGTTCATTGTTTTCATTATGTTTAATAGAAATACTATGGAAAACATCCCTAATTGCTATGCAACTCCTTTGTGGAAAAAAAAGTCTGCATGCTCCTAAACTCTGCTACATTTGTTCTGTGTAAAACATTTCTCCTGATAATTTTGTGTTACTTTGCTCAGGCTTTTTGTAGCAGCTGTGCACCACTAATGACTTCCCTTATTAGTTAGCTCCAGTACTTTCTTGGGTTTGAAGCATATAGTATAGTAAAATTTGGCTTTTTAGCAACATTGTGCTAGGTTAATGGATAATGTTTATATCCACTGCCAAGGTGGTGTAAGAGCGTTGTTTCTGCTACTGCTATTTTTTCCAAAGAAGTATAACTTTTAAAATATTTGAGTTCATAAATAATTTGTCAAGACTGTATATATGAGATATGACCATTAGTTGGCCTATTATTAGGGTTATTTCAGCACTGAATCTTCAGAGTCAATTTGTAGCCTCACAATTATAAATGAGCCTATCAGGCCTCTAAGCATATTGCAAATCATCGTAGAGATTATACTTCTTAGAAATTCCCTTTCTTCCTTTAAGACTAGGTACATTTTTTCACCTGTCTAAAGCCTTCCTCTGTTCTTCTGTGCTCCCATCACAGCTTTTTCAGGCCTCTTCTCTATTCATCATGTTTGACTATCTTTTTGAATACTTTTCTCACCCATAGACTGTGATGTATTCAAAAAGAGATAATGTTTTACATCCCAGTGACTAGGTCAAAATCTAGAATACAGTAGATGATTGATGAAATATTAAAGAATGAAATCTTTATACCGTCACATTCTTCATAAACTTGTTATAAATATATAATTATATCTGAAGTTGAGATTGGGGAGGTAATGGTGGCTGTGGCTAGGGAGTGAGTAAATATTTTATGCCTTTGAATGTATATGGTGTTCCTTTGTTTCTAAACTGTGTCTAAAATCCTGCTGTTTTCTTCACTAGGAAGTCCAGCGCTGTACTGCTGATATGAACATCACTGCAGAACATTCCAATCATCCAGAAAACAAGCACAAAAACAGATACATCAACATTTTAGCATGTGAGTAATAAACTTTAGACTATCTTCAACTGTGAGGAAATTAAATTTTCATGCTGAGTATAAGCTGAAAACCAAGCAATCAGAAGCAGGATGCCAAGAAAGAATGATACTTGCAAGCTAACCTCTCATTAGCCCATCTTCAACAGTGTAGAAGTAGGGACATTTTCTTCCCCCTTAGTCTTTCATTAGGCTGTCAGAGCTCAGAGAGCTTAATAAGGTGACTGAAAGAAAATGTTCTGAGCTTCACTATTTTCACATGAAGTGATGTCATATCAAATGTCGGGAGCCAAAATTTGAATGTCATTTGGCTATCTTGACAATGGTTTTTAACCTGTAAGGCCCAAATCTTTTTTCTTTTCTTTTCTTTTTTTTTTTTTCCACTTAAAAGACCAGTGTGATAGTAAGGGGCCAAATCTTTTAAATACAAATGAAAATATTGGGAATTGAATGAAGCAAGCTGAATTTCAAAGCATTATTTCCTTCTTCATTTATTTATTTATTTTTTTTGAGACGGAGTTTCATTCTTGTTGCCCAGGCTGGAGTGCAATGGCGTGATCTTGGCTCAAAGTAACCTCCACCTCCTGGGTTCGAGCGATTCTCTTGCCTCAGCCTCCCGAGCATTCTTTGAAAGACTAAATAATTGGTCCGTACCTTAAATGATGAGTCTCCAGGCCTTCTGGTCCATGTGCTCAGCCCTATCTATCACATTACCACGGTCAGGAATATTCTGTAGGTTAGGGACGCAAACAAATGGACATTCTTCATACAGAGCCTCAAGGAATACTGTAGGAGCACAAGCTACTTTTATGGCTAGAAGACCACATTTCATAGATATGTGGGGCTTGGGCCACTGACATTTAATATATGCTTTGATACTAAGGGTAGGGGCATAGATATTTATAGTTAACATATACCATGGTAGGGACTACATTACACAGAATTACATTTAATAGTGCATTTAAATTGGACCACTTAAAATTTGAACACTAATATATAATGTTTTCTTAAAGTTTTCGTGAAATATTCACATACCATATGAAATTTACCCATCTAAGGCCGGGCACAGTGGCTCATGTCTGTAATCCCAGCACTGTGGGAGGCCGAGGCAGGCAGATAACTTGAGGCCAGGAGTTCGAGACCAGTCTGGCCGACATGATGAAACACTGTCTCTATAAAAAATACAGAAGTGAATGGGGCATGGTGGCACCTGTAGTCCCAGCTACTCCGGAGGCTAAGGCATAAGAATCACTTGAACCCGGGAGGTGGAGGTTGCTGTGAGCCAAGATTGCGCCACTCCACTCCAGCCTAGGCAACAGAGCAAGACATCTCCAAAAAAAAAAAAAAAAAGTACCTATTTAAAATATACAACTCAGTGGCTTTTAGTATATTCACAGAGTTGTACAATCATCACCACAGCTAATTTTAGAACATTTTTTGCACCTCAGCAAGAAACCCGTTAGCAGGCACTCCCAATTCCTCCTCTCCAGCACTTAGAAACCCTGTATCTACTTTGTCTCTGTGGGTTTGCATATTCTGGACATTGCATATAAACAGATTCATACTATGTGTGACCTTTTGTGTCTGCTTCTTTCATTTAGCATAATGATTTCAAGATTCATCCATGTTGTACCATATATAGTACTTAATTCCTTTTTACAGCTGGATAATACTCTAATATATGGATATACAGCATTTTGTTTCCAGTTGACGGACAGTTGTTTTTTTTCCCCATTTTTCTGCTAGTATGAATACTGCTATGAACATTCATGTACAAGTCTTTATGTAGACATATATTTTCAGTTCTCTTGGGTATATACCTAGGAGTAGAATTGCTAGATTATATGGTAATTCTATGTTTAAAATTTTGAGGAGTTATCAAAATCTTTTCCAAAGTGGCTATTCATTTTACGTTCCCACCAACAATATATAAAGGGTCCCGTGTTTCCACACCCTCACCAACTCTTATTTTTTTAAAAAAATAATAGCCATCCTAACAGGCATGAAGTGGTATCCAATTATAGTTTTGATTTTAGCATCTCCCTAATTATTAGTGATGTTGAGCATCTTTTCATGCTTATTGGCCATTTGTGTATCTTGTTTGGAGAAGTGTCTAATCAGATCCTTTACCATTTTTTAACTAGATTACTTTTGTCTTTTGTTGAGTTGTAAGAGTTCTTTATATATTCTGCATACAGATAATTTATTGAACATGTAGTTTGCAAATATTTGCTCATTGTGTGCATTGTCTTTTCACTTTCTTAATGTGAGTTCTTCAAGATTGTTTTGGCTATTCTTTCAATTATTTATAGTCTGAATTGTACTATTGTGCTTCTTTTATTAAATTTATTCCTAAGTATTTTATTCTATTTGATGCTAATGTAAATGAAATTGTTTGCTTAGTTTTAGTTTTGGATTGCTCATTGCTAGTGTATATAAATACAATTGTAGGTTGAATCCTAAAACTTTGCTGAACCCATCTTTGCTAGTAGTTATTTTTTGTGGATTCCTTGAACTTCTATATTCAAGATGTCCAATATAAACAGAGATAGTTTACTTCTAAATAAAGTGTTACAAAAACTCCAAGTTACTTTTGAATAGGATTGTTTGTTCTACTTTTCTGAGGTTAAAAAAGGCAGGGGGAGAACAACGAGGAAAGTCAAACCTCTCCCCAGTCTTTGGATTGACTTTGGCAGTATTTGATGGCCAGCTCAATCAAGGTTCACCACTGCTGTGACTATGAGGATTTGTCTATCTGGATATGCCTCCTTTCTAACCAGAGAAATCAAGAAAGGATATATACACATCTGACACACACACACACACACACCCCATTCTCTCCACCACAGCATCCTTTATTTCTAATGGCCTTACTGCCTTGCTAAAAGCATTGTGGCAGAGAAGGAGGAGAAAAATCAAAGCAACTTCTTTGTGATGTGCCCAGAGGTCATGGTGTTTTACTAGAAAACCATCTCTCCGGTTAAATGTGGGTTGCACTTTCACAACTTCATTTGTGATTTTATTTTCACAATTTCAAATTAGATGTGGTTTTATTTTCAAACATTCAGGGAGTTAGGTTTTGGTGTTCTGTTTTAGATTCTGAGCACATTGACTGCCTTCATATATACCTATATTAATGCTTTTTATACCGAAGAATAGCATAGAAATATCACAGACACAAGTAAAATGAGACTGTGAATGTGCCAGAAACATGTTGTACGAAAAATCTCTCACAGATTTGTCACAACTTTCAAGGTATATGTGGATGTCACCAAATCACCTCCCATGTTGGTCTATTAATGTCTTATTTGTCAGTCTAAGAACTAACACTATACGGTCTAATGGATACTAAGGCATAACAGTTTGGATGCAGATGCCTTAGAATAAATTTTTCCTTTGGGGCCTGTTTATATCAAGCAACACCTGTTTCATGTCAACCCTAAACTGAAAGTTTGTCAGAACAACAGAAGCAGTTCACAGCTCCAAGAATGTAGAGGGCTCTCAAAAACTGCTTGGTATATTCTGAGGAAATGCCTGTGCTGATCCACTCATTGAACTTCTTTTTGAACTATCGTTTTATGACAATGACTATAGACAGAAACATAAATTGGGTTTTGCCTATTCTGTTTCTACCTAGGGAAAATAAAATTATGACCTCAGCTTCCTTTTACTTATTTTGCTATCCTAAAGAAGCAGGCTCACTCTTTTGGGCAACTGGATACACATCATGTATCACTTTTCCCCACTTTTGTTCATAAACTGAGGTTAAGTGGATCCTAAAATCTGAACATTAACTTCACATTCCTATAATGACATTACTCTTGAGAAAAGCTCTGGTTTCCTCAATTACTTAGGTTCTGTTGGGGTAGCAGGGAATCCAAGTGAATTAGCAATGGAACTGCCTGAAATATTAATAGATGTTTTGGACTTGATATTATCATCAGTCACCCTTTTATATTTGTATTAATGCGGAGGGAACTGGGGCATAGGGCATAATCAAAGCCCTTTGAACTTCAAATTACACAACAAGCAAATACCTTTGAACTTGGCTTTAAAATATAGAATGAGGACATTTTGGAGGACTGCAATTTGTAATCGTTTTAAATGAATTTGCATCCTGAGAGCAGGAGATGTAGAAATGGGTCTATATTTGGGGGATGGTTTTGAATGCTCTATTTGGTTGTTCTACCAAAAGTTTTCTTGGGCTACCTGATTGCCTTATGTTGTGCTTCAGAATGCTGTTAGTTTCTGAATTATATTTTTGCTTTTTTTCTTATCTTCTATAGATGATCACAGTAGGGTGAAGTTAAGACCTTTACCAGGAAAAGACTCCAAGCACAGCGACTACATTAATGCAAACTATGTTGATGTAAGTTAGAAATGTTACTATAAACCTGTTTCTGGAAATTGAAGAATGCAGAAGAAACTGTTCAATGTATTTTAATACTGTACAGAGCTTTTACTAAAAACAAAGCCTATTCAATATGGAAAGTATCTGAATTATTTACTGGTCTTCTGTGATAGTGCTTTCATCTCAATTTGTGCTGTGTCATTTTGAAGGGTTACAACAAAGCGAAAGCTTACATTGCCACCCAAGGACCTTTGAAGTCTACATTTGAAGATTTCTGGAGAATGATTTGGGAACAAAACACTGGAATCATTGTGATGATTACAAACCTCGTGGAAAAAGGAAGAGTAAGAGCTCCTTGACTCACTATCTTAATAAAGCACCTTCATTCAAAAAATATTTATGGAGTACCTGCTGTAAGGTAGTAACTTGACAAGGTATAAAGAGTTACAGAAATGGAAAGTGTTCTCTCTGCTCTTACCTTGCTTATGTTCCAGTAGGAAAGAGAGCTAAGGCATTATAAGAATGATTAAATGTGATGAAAGAGATGAACAGGGTATTAATGTAATGCTGCAAAATGAATCAGTGTATCCTCTGTACATTCCTCTGTACAAAAATTTTTTTAAAGGAGCTAATACTTGAGATGAGACTTGAGCAATGATTAGAGGAGTTATGCAGGCTAAGAAGAGAAGAAAAGGGCATTCTAAGTACAGGGGACAGACAGAATAGTAAACAGGGAAGTTGAAAGAAGCATAGTGTAGTCAAGGAGCTACTACTAGTTAAGACTGGGGGAAGCAAAAATTGCTTGAACAGTTTGACCATCATTAAGAGGACCTTTTAAAGAAACTAATGCTGTAGAATTTGTTGGATTATAAGTTTACACTAGATGATGCTAATGTAGGCTGGAATAAAAGTTGTACTTCAGGGAATTGCCACACTGGGTTGATAGGTACAGCAAACAACTATGGCACACATTACCTATGTAACAACCCTGCACGTCTTGCACATGTACCCCAAAACTAAAACTAAAAATTAAAAACACAAAAAATAAAAATAAGAGACACTACACTTCAGGTTCCCTGCTCAAAATCACCACTGCTTCATGTTGTGGAGTCCCTGTTTTACTTTTGGTGATCCAAGTTATAACAAGAAGATTCTCACAGTCAGAAGAGACCTTCCATAAATTCAGCCCAGCTTTCAAATGATACTTAAGCTCCCTTTATAACAAAGGCTACCCACATTTCTTACAGGTCAGACACAGAGGTTTCTTTCTTAGTCCCTTTTTAAAATGCATATATACTGAAAGGTGGTCATAATTACTAGGCCCATTTCTCACATGGTCTTACACAAACTTTTCCCAAGCCATCAACCTCATCAGAGGTCATACCTGCCTTAAAGCAGTTAAACTCATGTATTCCTTTTTCGGTCAACCAAATGGCATTCTTACCTGTGTTTTAACATTGTCGTTTAAAATTACATTATCAACAGAATGGTGGCATAGATTGCAGTTATACTTTACAACTTTTTTCTTTTTGCAGCGAAAATGTGATCAGTATTGGCCAACAGAGAATAGTGAGGAGTATGGAAACATTATTGTCACACTGAAGAGCACAAAAGTACATGCCTGCTATACTGTTCGTCGTTTCTCAGTCAGAAACACAAAAATGAAAAAGGTACGGAAGGAATCGGGTAGGCTGCCAGTGCATCTCCTTTTTATACTTGTATGAAACTTACTGTACAACCAAAGCCAAATCTCATAACCAACTTGGTTTTTAAAAAGTATTTTAAAAACATTTTTCACAACTGTTTTGATTGACATCAGTGTATGCTGTGAAAGGTACTGGCAAAGCATATAATAGAATTTAACTGGCCTGATTGAGCTCTTTAATCTCTATGTGAACAGGCTTCATTTTTTAAAAAATCATCCTCTTAGATTTTGGTAATACTCAGCAAATATGGCAGCATCTGTTTGATTTAGCTTTTTAATTTCAGTTTTCTGACGGTTTTAAAGCATTGTTTCCCAAAGTGTGTTCCAAGGAATACTTGTGCTGTAAGATTCTTGCAAAAGTCAGATTCTGCTGTTCACTAAGAATAGAAAATGAATGCTACATAATGTATATCCCCCTGCCATTTTAGAAATTTACAGTGAACTTAAGTGACCAAAGCACTGGTGTTAAAAATAAAACCCTTTTCTACAGAACTACTAAATACACTGAGCATCACACTTGTGGAAATATTGTTTTCAGGTTATTTCAGTTTCTTTTTCAAAATCCACTGTCACAACAACAATCCTAGATTAATCATCACAGGAGTACAACAATCCCCCCTTAATTGTGTAAGGTATGTTTCAAGACCCCCAGTGATGCCTGAAACCTCAGATAAGTACTGAAGCCTGTTTATACAATGTCTTTTCTGTACAGTGTCTTTTCCTGTACATCCATACCTATGATAAAATTTATAAATTAGGCACAGTAAGAGATTAATAATACTGAAATAGAACAATAATATTCTGTAATAAGTTAAATGAATGTATACTCTTTCTCTTAAAATACTGTAATATTTTTGGACTGTGGTTGACCTCGAGAATGTGAAACTACAGATAAGGAGGAATTACTGTATTAAGAACTGTAAATAGATGCTTATTAAAAAATGTAGTTCTTCACAGAACTTGGGTATGGCAGTTGTTTGCAGCAATGGGATAATTTTATTTTCTCGGTGTCTTGGACATTTTGGAAAATGTGATAAAACTGTACCCTCCTTGCCCCGTTTGCATTCACATTTACTCACATTTTTATATAAAATTCAGGGGCTCCAAAGCCCATCTGTGATCCCAGGTTAACAGTCCCTTCTATGTATGTTTATTTCCCAAAATGAAAGAAATAGCATGAATATTAGTAGTGTTGCACAACATCTGTGTTCTCTGTTAGTTATAAAATAGACCTGCTGGCTGGCTCAAGATAATCAATAACCAGCATAAAACTTAAAAATCCCAACTAATGGGAATCTTTCAGGTATTTAAACAGGGCCCACCTGCTCTTGTTTTAGAAACAGCTTAAGTCAGAGGAAGAAGTAGGAACTTTAGGTGTTTTACATACGGGAAAAAGTAGAAAAATGAGAGTTAACAGAATTAAAGCTATCATGGGCCTATGTATAATAGCACAGGACCAGACACCCTTCAAACTTCAATGTTGATTAATGACCCTGAGTCATCCAAAAAACTTTAGAAATTATTGAGGTATTGATAGTAACAAAACATATAGCATGTCATCTATTTGGGGGAAATTTTTCATCTAAAGTACTTAAAATTTATATAAAAAGTTCAGTCACTTAAAGGAAAACTACTCTGAAAAAGTCATTTATGAAAGTGACAGATAAATGAGACATTGCCTCTGACTCTAAAGACAGAAGTATTTGACACTTAGAATCTTCCCATCACTTCCTGGACAGTTTATAGCAGCAACCAGCACTCTGGCTCCTGGAGGTCCAGCCTGGACAGTGGAGAGGGAATGGGACTCATAGCCCACAGAGAAATGAAAGAAAAGTACTAAGATCTGGGCTTGGGGCAGAAAATCAGGAAATGGAGGACTTGCAAGAAAATTACAAGTGCTTTGGATAGTTCCAAATCCAAAAAAACTAATACTAAATACTAAATGTTCGTTCTTAGTACAGTCTTAGTCTTCTCTTCTAAGTGATAGTGATACTTCATATACAGCCTGGTAATGTCTCCATTTAATGGCATGAAAGTTGGCTACAAGAGGAAATAACCTAGCCTGGGAAAAGTGATTAGGGTGAATGAGATCAGTGGTCATGTGTCCTGACAGCCTTACATTACTTTTTTCCAGAATGTCCACCCCTCACCTTAAAGACATATTTTTCCACCTTTCTCACAGGGTCAGAAGGGAAATCCCAAGGGTCGTCAGAATGAAAGGGTAGTGATCCAGTATCACTATACACAGTGGCCTGACATGGGAGTTCCCGAATATGCTCTTCCAGTACTGACTTTCGTGAGGAGATCCTCAGCAGCTCGGATGCCAGAAATGGGCCCTGTGTTGGTGCACTGCAGGTAGGGCCTGGGATTCAGTATGTGAAGTAGGTGGGGCAGGGGACTTAGGACTCAATGATCTTGGACCACAATGACTACTACTGCTTTAACTTAGAAGCTGAATCTTCCACTAGAAACTGGGATGGGTAAGACTTACAATAGTTTTAAAGAGGCTCTATTCCTGTAACATTAAGAACTCATCTGCTGCTTCTGTGGTTTTTAAAAAATTAGATCAATCTCTAGTTTATAAAATTATCTTATTAATAATATCAGCCAGGCGTGGAGGCCAACAGCTATAATCCCAGCACTTTGGGAAGCTGAGGTGGGAGGACTGCTTGAGCCCAGGAGTTTGAGACCAGCCTGGGCAACAAAGTGAGACCTCTTTAATACAAAAAAATTAAAAAAAAAAAAAATTAGCTGGCATGGTGGCACATGCCTGTGGTCCCAGCTACATGGGAGCCTGAGACAGAAGAATCCCTTGAGCCCAGTAGGTCAAGGCTGCAGTGAGCTGTGTTTGCACCACTGCACTCTAGTCTGAGTGATAGAGCAAGACCCTGACTCAAAAAGAAAAAAATCCCCATTGTTTATAGGAAAATTGTAGGCTTATCCTAATAAATAAAAATCTGGTATTAAACACAAGTTAAGAACTTTCCACACTAGAGATTGTGTTTTTGTAAATGGCTTTTCTGAAAGGTTCTTCTAAATAATATTTATCATATATATGAAAAGATTTCATTTTAAAATTTTTAGTTTATAAGTTCCATATAAAATACCTTTTCAAAAGCACTGGGAAATGCTTGTATAAAGCTTGTTTTCTGTCAAATACACTAAATGACTTTAGTTGGTTGTTTAAAAATGCTTTTATTGTTTGATTTGCAAATGCATTCTTGCCTCTTTTCCCCACCACCCCGCCCCACCTCGCCACTTTGGTACTCAAATAAATGTGGCCTGTTCCGTGATTTATGTTGCAATGCTAAGTGAATAACCTACGTCAACTTTACTAGGTTATCTAACTGGGGTTTAGGCTGGGCGCAGTGGCTCATGCCTGTAATCCCAGCACTTTGGGAGGCCAAAGTGGGCAGATCATCTGAGGTCAGGAGTTCGAGACCAGCCTGGCCAACATGGTGAAACCTTGTCTTTACTAAAAATACAAAAATTAGCTGCGTGTAAAGTTGCACACCTGTAATTTCAGCTATTCGGGAGACTGAGGCATGAGAATTGCTTGAACTGGGAGGCAGAGGTTGCAGCGAAACAAGATTGCGCCACTGCACTCCAGCCTGGGCAACAGAGTGAGACTCTGTCTCAAAAAATAATAATAAAATAAATGGGGTTTAGATTATAATTTTTTGAATCAAAGTTAACAGTATGATAAAAGCATCAGTTGAGTGTCTTCATTTCTTACAGTGCTGGTGTGGGCAGGACAGGCACCTATATTGTAATAGACAGCATGCTGCAACAGATAAAAGACAAAAGCACAGTTAATGTCCTGGGATTCCTGAAGCATATCAGGACACAGCGTAACTACCTCGTCCAGACTGAGGTAAGGAGCAGTTGCCAGGGTCCTCATGAGATTGTGGCACACGCTTTAACTGAAAGGTAAACGATAGTGAAGAGACAGATTCATTCTTTTAGGGCTTGCGGGAATTTACAAGTTTGTAGTAGTAGATATTCTGACTGTGATACTATTTTGTGGATCACAGTTTTACATTTCTGTATGGATCTTAACATTTGGATTCCCAAATAACTACACCAGCACTTATGAAGCAGATACAGTTGTTTGAAGAGCTGTGTTAGATGGTAGGGGGAGTTAAACATGTTGTCTGGCTTGAGAAACACATAGGAGAGGATGGTTCTAAAACCCATCATTGAACACAATTTCTTGATTGCTTATCGCACAGTATGGAATACTGTGATCCAGGCACAGTATAGAATATGGAACTAAACTTAACACAGTCTCTACCCTAAAATAAGTTAGGATTGATAAACAAGTTGTGTATTGGAACAAATCACCTAGCTGTAAGTGCCTGAAGGAATTCACTGGGAGGTCCCTCTCAGGGGCAGAATTAAACTAAGGTAGACTTCATGAAAGAGTGGCTAACCCTTAACACTCCCTGAGTGACTGACTACCATATATTGTACCTCTTAGGAGCAGTACATTTTCATCCATGATGCCTTGTTGGAAGCCATTCTTGGAAAGGAGACTGAAGTATCTTCAAATCAGCTGCACAGCTATGTTAACAGCATCCTTATACCAGGAGTAGGAGGAAAGACACGACTGGAAAAGCAATTCAAGGTACTGCTTTAAATAAGTTTTTTTGGCAAAAAGCACAAAAGTGTTTAAATGCTTTGAGTTTGGAGGTTATGTCTTCTTTGCACTAATGTCTACATGTCTGCAGTGAAATCGATTTCTACTTCTTGTATGCCTGAAAGGTAATGAAAAAGAAAATACGGTTTTGACCTATGCATGAATCGTTGGTATTCAAGTAGATAGTACAGTGTTGTATTTTTTTCTGAGCAATTTATGACTTTATCTGAATATAAACATCAGCCCCTCACCATAATGACGTAGTACTTTAAAGTCACTCGTTCAGTCCAAAAAATATCCTATATTTTTTCTGAACTAATCTATCTTACCTTAATTATTAAGAATGATTACTTGGCTGGGCGCAGTGGCTCATGCCTGTAATCCCAGCACTTTGGGAGGCCGAAGTGGGCAGATCATGAGGTCAGGAAATGGAGACCATCCTGGCTATCACAGTGAAACCCCGTCTCTACTAAAAATACAAAAAAAAACTAGCCAGGCGTGGTGGCAGGACTGTAGTCCCAGTTACTTGGGAGGCTGAGGCAGAATTGCTTGAACCCAGGAGGAGAAGGTTGCAGTGAGCCGAGATCACGCCACCGTACTCCAGCCTGGGCAACAGAGCTGAGATTCCGTCTCAAAAAAAAAAAAAAAAGCAGTTAAGGTTTATGTGGACTTGACTAAAGTGAAGGTGAAAAAGAGAGATTATAAGTACTATTAAAATAATTAAGAGTCTGTCATCTGGTAATACATCAAAATTGCTTCTAACTTGCAAATACTGCCTGTCTCTCCAGTTACCAAGTGCTTTCCTGTTTATCTTTGTCTTTTAAATTCTATTTTGTACATTGTTCTATATGTAAATAGTTTCTCCCTTTGTTTCAAGATTCAAAGAATGAGATGACTCTACAGTATTAGTTTTCATGGTAAAACTTTCCATTGACTCTGAAACTGTGATTTGAATCTCAGCTGAAGAAGTGAGACTGCCAAGCAAATTATACCAAGTGATATGAAATGAAAAATAGTTTAGTTTCACTGAGTTCAATCATAAAAGTCATTTTAAATTTTTAGGTCATTTAAAATTCTAACTACCATAAAAACTATGAGGTAATTAATAATGAGGACACATTGTATCATTTTAAATGTTTAACATGAGTTCTTACAAAATATTAAGTACCAACATTTCTTAAATTCTACCTTTTTCATTTCTGTAATATTTGTCTATACATACTTTAAAAATTAATGGAAGAAATGTGACACAGGCAGTATAACCATTTTAGAGCTCAAGATGAAGAAAAAAACAAGAATCAGAAACTTGAAGATGAAAATTATATCCAGGGACCATGAGTTTTACTAAAGCATCTGGAGAAGAACACTGATCTCATATATTCCATTAATATCGACGCCAGACCCCCCCAAAATAGGATTGACAAAATGGTTCACCCAATATACATTAACAGGAATAATAACCAAACTACTAGGCCGGTTACTTATAACAGCCTCAGAACAATGTTAGTTTAGTTCAACAGAAATGTACCGAGAACTAATTAAGTATTCCTTTATCTTCAAGAAACATGATTAGCTCATAATAAATAACATTAAACCATCTTTTTTAATGTAGACTTACTTGGGTCTTTTGTGCAATGAGGAATCACAGAAAAAATTCATAACAGCAATGACATCACCATAACAGAAAAATCCACATAGTTCTATAAATATCATCTATTACACACGGTACCTGTTTAGGGCCTGATAGTAGAAATAAAAAAGATACAATCAAAGTTACTGAGAGAAGTACCCCTAGGGAAGCCCGAGTGTTTTTTGGGGCTGGGTGTAGTAGATTACACCTGTAATCCTAGCTCTTGTAATCCCAGCCCCTGTAATCCCAGAGCAGCCTGGGCAACATAGGAAGACCCCAATTCTATAAACAGTTTTAAAAATTAGCTGGTTGTGGTGACAGCACGCCTGTGGTCCTAGCTACTCAGGAGGCTGAGGTGGGAGGAACACACTTACAGTGAGCTATAATCATGCCACTGCACTCCAGCCTGGGCAAGCAAGGAAGACCCTGTGTCTTCAAAGGTTCTTTGTGGCACAAAAATGGTCTTAAACGTTTATCAGTAATCTGATGATTGGGATTTTTGCCAAAGTGTCAAGCAGATGCTGTTAGTTTTATCTCTGAATGAAGACTAAAATGCTTTTTCTTTTTCAGCTGGTCACACAATGCAATGCAAAATATGTGGAATGTTTTAGTGCTCAGAAAGAGTGTAACAAAGAAAAGAACAGAAACTCTTCAGTTGTGCCATGTAAGTAAGACCTTAAAATCACTTAGTGACGTTTTAAACTGGATTGTATGTATTAAGTACAGAGGCAACTACTATGATGGTATTGATAGCACCCTTCAATTGTACTGTACGTGGCTGTGTGGTAGAAGGTTTTGAAAATGTCCCTTTAGTAACCTCATTAATACATGACTTTACACCAGCCTCTTACCTGGTACTGCCGAAAGGGAAAATGTTATGCTCATTCAACTAAGGAAGTTTGATGAAACTGGGAGAGGTGGCTGTCAGAGTCAGCAAGTTGCTCCATCTATCTGATGTAGAATATAGCTTCATTTCACCTTGGAATGCAAGAATTGGGTTACTTCTAACATATTATAACATAAAACAATAATAAAGCTGTTATAGCTGTGGCATTAACATTCCTTTAAAACTTAGAATCTTGGATTAATCTTACAACTGGAACTATATTTTTCAGTTACTGTGGCTGTGGAGATCAAAGTGCTGTTGATTGGTGGTGACCTTTGTGTAAATAACTCAGGACATAGCAGATGATACTGTCTGTGTGCTGTAGATGTACACATATAGGTGATGATTGGGAGATTTATCTCTAATGAAAAAGACTACTCTTTTCTAAGCCCATCATGAACAGAAAGACATGGAGAAGGGGTTGGGGGCAAAGTATATGTTGGTATAATTGTAGGAATAAGAAACTAGAGTCAAAAGTTATCTGAAACCCTCTGTTGTGTCCATACAGAGTATTCTGTTATTGATCTGCTGTAAAAAATCTCTCCCACAGTAAAACTGTATTCCTACAATGCCTGTGTCCTTCCGTGTATATGCAGCAAAATTTCATTTTACATTCTGCCTCAGCTGATAACACTTTAGCTTGTTTAAAAATATAGATAAGTCTTAGAAAGGGAAGCCAGGAGAATATGTTATTCATCAAGCAAAAATCTCAGAAAGAGCTGTTGGTTCTGTGTGTATAATAAGGCAAATGTGGTGTTTTTGTTTTTTTCCATATGATAGCTGAGCGTGCTCGAGTGGGTCTTGCACCATTGCCTGGAATGAAAGGAACAGATTACATTAATGCTTCTTATATCATGGTGAGAGTCAACAGTTAATTATAAATAAAGTCAATTAAACAGAAAGGTGTTAAAGAGCAGATACCACCTGTGTGACTGATTTCATTTTTGAAATAATTTCTCAGTGTGTAATATGGAAAGTGTAGAGATTTCTGTATCTTGAAACTTCCAGCAAAAGAAACCTAATCAGTAGGGGTACAAAAATGCTTAAATTAAGCAAAATGCTTCTTAAGGAATCAATTTTATTGTTAATTTCATACATCTAGTGTTTGAATAAATGTTGAAATTTCTGTTAAGTGAAAACAGCAGGGGTAACTAGAAGTGAACTGCACATGGAGAGAAAATTGTCTGCACAATGCTAGCAGAAGTACATCTAAAAATTAGCCAAATGTACTGAATGCCTTTCTCAATTATTTTAGTGTAGTCAAAACAATGCTATCTTATTTCATGAATATATTTTACTGCCACAAAGTTAGGATAAAACACTCATATATTCACTGACTTTTTTTGTCTTCCCAACTGAAGGGCTATTATAGGAGCAATGAATTTATTATAACTCAGCATCCTCTGCCACATACTACGAAGGATTTCTGGCGAATGATTTGGGATCATAACGCACAGATCATTGTCATGCTGCCAGACAACCAGAGCTTGGTAAGTAAAGCACATCTGCTATATATTAATGAGCCCATGAGGCTACAAGCATAAATTACTTTGATACTTAGAGCTATAGTATCCATATATGCTAGGGAGGGAATTTAAAATTCTCATCTTGAAGTCTATAGATTCCTTCCATAGTCTCACAATACTGTCCCTATCAGTTCCATCACTTGATTCTCTGATGCTATTCATATCACCTTTCAATTGTACTGTCTGTGGCGGTGTGGTAGAAGGATTTGAAAATGTCCTTTTAGTAACCTCATTAATATATGACTTTAAATCAACATCTTACCTGCTGCATGTCACTTTTGAAAAGTAATAAATGTAGCTTACAGGTACTGAGTATGTAACTATGTTTACATGCATTAACTTGTTTAATCCTCAACAATTTTAAGACATAGGTGCTATTATTTTCTCACATAATAGCTAAGAAAACTGAGGAAACAAACTTGCTCAAGAGCACACATAAGTATCTGGAGCCAGGATTTCAACCTGAGTCATATGTCGCCAGAGACTGTGCTTTTAATAATTGTACTGTATGTCCTACCCCCAAAATTTGTATCAAAACTACTGACAATGTATCTTTTCCTCTTACATAGGTAAGTCAGATCTCCTGCAGGGATAGGCTATCTTGCTTCAACTTAAAGGTCTTTAAGACTAAGCTGCTACTACTTTCCCCTCCCTTAGTCCTCCTCTATTTCAGTCTCTATACAGAAGGGTGAGCAAGTTTATAAAACAGACTTAAATGTTTCTTCTTAGATCTCCTGGATACTTAAGTTTCAGAATTAGCTGAGTCTACAAAAGTTACTATGTGGACATGTGAGCCCATAAGGTAAAAAGAAAAACAGTGAGGATCTGCCTTTATGATAGTCAGATTAATGAGTTTTTTAATCAAGGAAGAACAGCATGTGACTGAACCCCCAGTCTTGGTGACATGCATTTGACTGTGTGCCCAGTCAGTAGGAACTTCTTCACTTTGTCGCATTTTGCTCCAGCTTCAGGATACCAAGACTGCTTCTGTATGATGGAATGGCAACAAAGTTGAGAATCTTAAACTAAAAGCTGGAGTGTAAATTTTCAAATTAGCTGGCAATAGGGTCTATTCTGTTTGGCATGTGGAAATTGGAGGCAATTAGGGTTGTTAAAACGTTCATTTGTTGGATGAATCAGTATTTTGTTATTGTCACTTAACAAAGGGCAGTCACCATCAAGTGTCTACCCAGTAGCTCATTTGTATGTGGAGGCTGCTGGACCAAATAAGTGGATACGTGTTCTGCAGACACTGAGGATATACGAACATGCCATCTCAGTGTCTTTCTGAGGCCTTGGAAGGCTAGATTGGAATCATATACAACTGACCTCTCAGTTCTGAGATGGAAAGTTTCATCACTGCGCAGTGTTTCCTAAACATTGATATCTTTGAGTCCTTTTTGTTTGTTGTATTATTACTGCTCTACCTTTACCAGGTCATAATTCTGTAAGGAGCCCAAAAGTCACTGGTTCCTAACACACAAAATACTGATGTAGATGCCCAGATATCTTTGATCTATAAATATACTTGTAAGCCAAACAGTCATGAGACCAGTGTGCCTGCTAAATTAAGAGTAGTATTTATTTTTCTTAGACTTTCAAGAGGAACCATTTTTCTACGTTTCTTCTACCATAATTCAAATCCCTTTGGTAGCCTTTAAGCTCATTAATTTACTATTCATGTTATGATGATAGTATTTCTTTAAGGTAAGTAGTTTTTATTCTCAGTTTTCAGATATGGAAATTAAGACTCAGGTTACTTTACCTGGGATCACATCCACTCATGAATCCTATGCTTAATCTGTGCATATTTGTTGCACTTAGATGCCCTGTTCATTACCTTCCGTGTTTGGTATCTGTGTCCGGTATCTGTGTCCTTGGACAAAACCTATTAAAACCCATGACAGTTACAGACTTCTTTTGTATAGACTAAACCCAATTGCTAATCTGTTTCCCCTTATGCTTAGCTTTAAAAATAAAAATGTACTTGGCAATAAGCTATATCGAAACTTGAAAGGGTGATAAGTCTTATTGGACTGTTGGCTCATTTCTAATGCAACAATGTAAGATTAAACAAAGCCTTCTTTGTTTTGAACATTATTCAGAATTATTTCTGACTTCAATGATAGTAGCGAGGCATCTTCAGGAGAATGCCCATAGAAACGTATCTATTACAGGAGAACTACAGTTTGCCATTTAAGCCAATTAGAAAACAGGGGTATACATCATAATCATATTTCTCACAGTCTCCAACCTATGCAACAATTAACTTTCTCTTAGGCATCCATAGTTTTTAGGGATAGAATTCAAGTACCAAGCCTGCATATCTATTTTTAATCTTAAAATGGATGAACATTTAAAGCTTGCCTGATTCAAGGCTGAAAGACTTTCTGTGTTATCCCCTCTTGAAATATAACATTGACAGATTTACTTTTCTTTTAAAGACTGTCTTGTATATACAGCCAACCTACTTATTCACACATAATCTTCCAAAAAAGTTCTATCCCTTATCATTTATTAGCTGTGTGATTTTAGATAATTTATGAACCTCCCCCTCCCCAAAACCTTTATGTCCTCATCTGTAAAGACAGATGGTAATCTCCTCAGGGTTAATATACAAAATTTGTACAGAACTCATACAACTCAATAGTAGAATCATGAAATACCTGATTTAAAAATGGGCAAAAGACCTGAATAGATATTTCTCCAAAGACATAAAGCTGGCCAATAGGTATATGAAAAGGTGCTCAACCTCATTAATTTTCAGGGAAATGCAAATCAAAATACCTCACATCCATTAGGAAAGCTATTCAGAAAAATCAAAAGATACCAAATGCTGGCAAGGTTAATAAAGAAAAGGAGACTCTCATACACTGTTTGGTGGGAATGTAGATTGGTAGAGCCAAGATAGAAAACTGTCTGGAGGTTTCTAAATAAATTAAAAATAGAACTACCATAAGACCCAGCAGTCCTTCCTGTGGTCATATACCCAGAGGAAATGGAATCAAGATATTTGTACTCCCCTATTCATTGCAACATTATCAGCAACAGCCAAGATATGAAAAAAACCTAAGTTTCCATCAATGTATAAATGGGTAAAGAAATTGTGGGGTGGGGAGGAAATGGGTAGATGTAAAATAAATCAAGAGGATACAAAACAACAGATGTGGAAGAACAAGTTTACAGATCTCATGTCTAACATGAGGATTACAGGTAATAAAATTGCAGTGTATTTGGGATTCATACCAGTATGAGTACATTTTAGCTGTTCCTGCCACAAAAGCAAAAGTGAGATGATGGGTATGTTACTTTGCTCCTAACTATAGTTACCTTTTTACTATCTATATGTATCCCACATCATCATACTAAAAATATACAAGAAAACTTTTAAAAGTCTCTCGTCTTACTAGAATATTGTAAAAATTAAATAAGATAATGTTTATGAAAGCCCTTTGTTATTAACATAATCCATAGGAAATAATTAGCATGTCTTGATTGCTTAAGCAATTGTGAAATTAAAAAATTAATTGGCCTGGATCCTGCTTCCTTTTTTACTATGTCAGTTATATTAAAGAACACTTCTCAACTGGGGTAATAATTGCTACAGTAACAGATGAGAGGTGCTAGGAAACTATCAAAGTATATTTTACAGTACAATACAATAACCAGTGAAGTTGGTGTGAGTAGATGGGAACACATGATTCTATCAACTCAGTTTAAAAGATGGCTTGAGAGGTATGGGGAATGACAAAATAAGTATGCAAGAAATAAAAAACAAATGTATGACAGAACTGCAGAGGCTTTTTTTTTTGGTTCCCAAAGGCAGAAGATGAGTTTGTGTACTGGCCAAGTCGAGAAGAATCCATGAACTGTGAGGCCTTTACCGTCACCCTTATCAGCAAAGACAGACTGTGCCTCTCTAATGAAGAACAAATTATCATCCATGACTTTATCCTTGAAGCTACACAGGTAACCTAAACCTCAGTTCCTCACTAATAGCCGTACCTGGGCCCTGGATCATCATTCTAAGTAATAATGAAGTAATTTACCACCCTCAAGCCAGGCTTAGGCATTTAAGTAAGACTTAATTTTAAATATGTACATTTTCCTTTTTACTTCCTTCAAATATTTGCTTTTTCCAGCTGGCTAGATGAAATGTAACGGTTCCTCTGATTCAGCAAGCATACAAATAGGTCTGTTGACCTAATTATAAAAACAATATACTAGAGCTCAATATTTTCTTTGCCATCAGAAATGTAAGCCTTGCAATGTGTTGCAGAGATGATAATACTAAGTTTTTTTAAGTAAATATTTTGCTGCCTTCTCATGGGATGAGTAAGGGGTGAGGCCTCTTCTATTAGTAATTTAGATAATGAGCTCCTTACCCCTTCCTTGTTTTGCTTTAATTTTATAAATAAGAAAATAGAGTAGGCTATAAGGTCTTTAGTAATTTATTGTCACTTGAAATTTCTGACTAAGGCAAATGAAGTTCTTTTACTAGCATGCCCTACTTGGTTTTTTGTTTGTTTTGAGACAGGGTCTTACCCACAGTGGCATGATCAAAGCTCAGTGTAACCCCAAACTCTTGGGCTCAAGTAATCCTTTCACAACAGCCTTCTGAGTAGCAAAGACTCCAGGCACGTGCCACATGCCTAGTTAATTTTTTTTTTTTTTAATTTTTTAGAGACAGAGGTGTCCCTGTGTTGCCCAGGCAGGTCTTGAACTCCTGGCCTCAAGCAGTCCTCCTGCCTTGGCCCCCCAAAGTGCTGGAATTACAGGCGTGAACCACTATGTCCAGCCATGCTTGTTTTTGTTTGTTTAAGGCAAGCAGCCCTCCCTGGTATTTTTCTTCTGACCAGCTGCGGTTTGGTTAACTTGACATTGTTGAGAGTTACCTGTACCACATGCTTTCTCAGGAGCAAGTTTTAGTCATTAGATTGTAGATATGTGAAATAAAGGAAGGGATTTGACTCATGTTGTATTGGTTACAGGATGACTATGTTCTAGAAGTTCGGCACTTTCAGTGTCCCAAATGGCCTAACCCAGATGCCCCCATAAGTAGTACCTTTGAACTTATCAATGTCATCAAGGAAGAGGCCTTAACAAGGGATGGTCCCACCATTGTTCATGATGAGTATGTATCTGTTTCTTAATTTTAAGATGTAAACAGTTTTGTTGTTGTTGTTGAATGTCTTTTTGAAAATGAAGCCAGAATTTTAAAACCTATCCCCAACCTCAGCTTGTGACAACTCTGTATTACTTCTAATGTGGATAGGCACAGAGTGTTACTGCTCTGTTTACATTTTTTTTTTTTTTTTTTTTGAGACGGAGTTTCGCCCGTTATCCAGGCTGGAGTGCAATGGCGCAATCTCAGCTCACCGCAACCTCCACCTCCTGGGTTCAGGCAATTCTCCTGTCTCAGCCTCCTGAGTAGCTGGGATCACAGGCACGCGCCACCATGCCCAGCTAATTTTTGTATTTTTAGTAGAGACGGGGTTTCACCATGTTGACCAGGATGGTCACGATCTCTTGACCTTGTGATCCACCCGCCTCGGCCTCCCAAAGTGCTGGGATTACAGGCTTGAGCCACCGCGCCCGGCCTCTGTTTACATTTTAATCTGTCAAACTCTTCCAAGACTCCAGGTTCTTCTAGAGTATATGTTCTAGAAAGGGGAAAGTATTGTATCTTAGCCAACAAAAGTAGACCTGCATGCATTTAGAGGTTTTATGTCGTAGTAACTGTTTACATTAATTAAATACTTTTTAAAAATCCTTACACTGAATTTCAAACACTTGTTAGGGAAATAACCTTTTAAGAGATGATTTAGTTGATTAGTAGGGATAAAGCTACTAGAATTAATGATAATATTTAAAGTTCATGATGTGTTTTAAAGTCTACAGTACTGTCCTTTGGGATTTAAAGATAAAGAATACAAATCTCAAAGAGAAAAATTACTTGCCCCAGGTCTCGGAGCTTCTAAGTGTCAGAATGGTATCCCAACCCAGCACCTTTGCACTTTAATAAGAAGGAAAGGGTCATAGATATATCTTATTGTATATGGATATTTGGAGCCAAACTTCATGGCTGGAATCAGCCTGTAAGTCAGTTGTATAACTGAATCGTTTCAAATCTCACCAACCTTTAGCCAATATGGAATCAATTATACATGCCCATTTTTATTTTAGTTCCAAGGTAGCTCTTGGTCAGCAGTATCCATTATCTTCATTAAATTACCAACTACCCAAGTGGCATAAAGTATTAATAAATTTGAAAGTGAAGCTTATTGTGAAGCCTTTTTTCCCTTGCACTAATGCTATAACATGAAGTACACAAGGCCTCAGCACCTTCACCTCAAAGCATAGTACTCTCCTACTTCAAGTAATATGTACTAGCTGCTTCCAAAAAATTTTATAGTCTTTCAAAATGTTGGCCTGATTCTTAATTAGTAAGATGAAAAATTATTAAGATTTGAAAAGCATTACAGTTGAAACATTAATTAAATAGCACACTAAGTAAGATCACTGGAAATGTGACAACCACCAACAGTGTTTAAATAGCACAGCCAGCCTCAAAATAACTGGGGACTTGCTACTGAACTATGAAACTTCGTGGTATGCAGTTAAAACATGAAGTCAGGGCATTTTCTAGAATTCTGCTGGGTTTTACTAGCTCTTATCATCTCTTTTCATTAAATTCTAATGTTACTGCCCAGTTACATGACTGGTTTTGCCGTTATGGTAGTACTCGGAGATATTTTGTCCTGAAATCAGTAATGCACCTATCTTATATTTTAGAGTAAGGAAAGAGGAAAAGAAAAACCAACATCAGTTAAATAAATACTAAACAGAAGTGTTCAATTCACTTATATATATTCAACTTTTGAGTATATTTTTCTTATTCAGTGATTTTTATGCCACATGCTGAATATATACCTCAGAAATTAATCAGATGTAGCTCATTCTTAGGCTTATATACAGAAAGAGCAAATTAATCCTAAACCAGTGGATCTGCAAATATCATATAGGTGAGCTGCCGTAAAAGCCACCAGTAGAAGCTTACCCACTAATTCATTTATCTACTCTCTGCGGAGATAAGTTATTTTTCCACATTACTGAAGAGCAACTTTAAAATTGTTAAAGTTGCTAGCTCTAGTGTAATACTCTCAACACCAGTTCCTTTTCCATCTTACCTACTTTTTGTACCTCTAAACATCACTTCCTGAGAGCCTACAAACATCTCAAATTCAGTACAGCTACAACCAAACTCATCTTCCCTGCCTGCCCCTAATCAATCAACTTAGGTGTACAGACCTCAAACATATCAGAGTTCTTCTTGAGTCTCCCTCACCTCCACATCTAACTGGCCACCAAGTCAGATTGGTGCTATCCATTCCTTCAATAGACTTTTCAAAATATTTTACAATCTGGTGTAAATTTACATTTTCAGCCTCATCCCAATCTGCCACTGAAGTACTGCTTCCTGCATACCACCTTGCCCCTGCAAATGCTCTCCACTACATACCCTTTCAGTCAACACACAGGTCAAAAGTCACTCTCAGACAATCTCTAACTCATCCCAGAGGTGCTAAGCAAAATCATTAATATCACGTCCTTACCAGTGCATACCAGCTAAATGTCATTCCTGCTTATAATGTCACACCATAATTGTGTACATGACTATCACTTTCACTTTGCTGAGGCCAGCAATGGTAATTTATTCATCCCAGTCTCCTATAGAGTGAAACCCGATGCCTGGGACAGAGTGGGTGCTGGATAAGTATTTGCATGCATGGGTATGTGTTTTAAATTGTGATGACTTGCAAACTATTAAGCATACATACCCCTATACAAATTGTCCTCAGGAAGCCTTACTTTTTGTTTCATTTATTGTTCAAAGTCGTTTTGGCTGCTTAAATATTTCTTTTTGAAGTGATTTTAAGCTTTGTCAAAAGCAGGAGTGAACATGCTTAGAGAAAAGTCCTGCGTGCATGTGGTATGTGAGGCAAAGAGTTGAACTTTTAGTGTGCAAATGCCATGACATCTATTCATCTTCATAGAGATCTTTTTAACACCTACTTTTGGGGGTGGGGGAGGGGAGTTCTCAGGTATGTCCCAAGTGGATGACATTTCTAGATAAGTGAGCTAAGAATAAAATTAAACCAAAAAGTAAACTGCTTCTATTTGAGGACAGGCACAGCTTAAAGGCAAACTGCTTCATTCTCAGCATTCTATAGTCATCTGTTCAAGATTATTCTGCTCAGAGGCTGATCTGCATCATTACTGTCAAATTTTAAAAATAGCCTGTGTTCCCACAGAAGAAGTTTAGAACAGAAGCATGGTTCTCACAAAGTCTTATAAGACAGCTGTAGATCAGACCTCACCCAAATTACTCCATTTACTCATAGACTGAAGAAGACTTTTCTGTGCAAATATTTAATTACTCACTCTGGAGGAACATCTATCGATCGCCCTTTGGATAGCATAATAATAAAAAAATACTATCTACCTTACTCACACCCATTCTGTCATGAGTGGACAGTAAATGAAAGTTTTCCAAAGGTACATGACTTGTGATAACATCACTTTCAGGGCTAAATATTTTCTCAGTTTTAATTTCTAAGATAGTAAATATTGACATATACAGCCCAAATAATCTCTTTGGAGGTCCTCAGTGATTTTTTATTTTAATTTGGCCCTGAGATAAAAGAGTCTGAAAACTGCTGAGATACTCTGTAAGAGTATATATACACAAAAAGTCCATATACACAAAAAGTATAGCAAAGATTGTATCTATACCAGAGGCTGCAAAGACACCCACAAATCATAACTAAGTCCAGTATTTTCCTTTATCTGTGAGCCTTATGGAAAGCTTTCGTGTTGCCATTCTTCCCCAAGACTGACCCTTCTTCAAGCTTCAATTTTTTGTTTTCCTTTCTGCCCTACTGATTTCAAAGGGAAGCCACATTTCTTCACAGTGTCAGGGTTATAACTCAAGATTGCAATCTTGGATATGATTTTTTTAAAAGTCTTAAAAGCTACAATAATTATAAGTAAATATATGAAATAGAGAAAAATGGTTAAATGCCCACAGGTACTATACTAACTATTCAGGCAACCACAGTGTGTTTTAAAATGAATATAGACAGAGCATCTAACATTACCGTACATCAGGAACTTAAAGTACTTTCTTTTGTAATGTCCTTGAAGTAAAGGCAGGGAAAGATGAAAAAAATCAGGTTTTTCTTCTTAACACCACTACTTAAATAACCATTACTTTTAATGGAGCTCTTAGGGGAAGTGGCAAACAAAATATCAAAGCCAGTGAATTTATATACTACTCTCATTTTATCTAGGTTATAGATTACTTGTATCACTTTTGCACCAAGTCCCTGTCGTTTTAAATGCAGATTGATGAAACTCAATGAACATCCTTTAATCCCACTTAATTCCTAAACTTCTGAAAGAGAATGGCCTTTATTTTTTTGTTTTTCTTCTGTCATCACGTTTGGTATGCAGAAGATATTTAAAAGAAGTATCTGTGCATTTGATTGATTTGACTTACTAGATTCTTGTCATATTGAAGCCATATTGTATAGGTACTTTTTACTTTAACTGCTTATTTAAGCATGGCTAAATACAGGAAAGGGGAGAGTAATTCCACATGGAGTGCATGCTGTGTAACAAAGATACATGTTATCTGACTTTTCAATCTGGCCACAGATAGCTTTGAAAAAGCTAAGAAAAACGGGGAGATCTTAAGAGTAACCATTTCACTAGAACAGATTTAAAAATGTTAAATTCTTCCCCTCCTGAACAAAATCAGTAAAATTATTTTTTTAATACTATGCTAAAATGAGGTCAGCTCAGTACAATTTAGAATCTGAGGAAAGACAACATGCTCAACAAGAACCAAAAACCACAATAAATCACAGTTAATGGAACAATCATAGTAGGGTATTAAAACATGTGCTCAGAGGTCTAAAGGAAGATTTCATGAAATGAATCAAGAACATTTATTATGAAACAAGAATAAATTAGGCCTAAGAATGAAAAAATATATTAACTCATGAAACTAAAAACTTAAAAGATGGGATACTAGTGGAGTACAGAACTGAAATAAAACTAAAATATGGAAGCCAGATACAGAAGTTCTATCATATGTATAAGAAGTGATCCATGGGACAATAAAAGACAGGTTAAAGAGGAAGAAATAACAGCTGAGGTTTTCTAAAAACAGAATCAAGTATTAAGTTTGTAGACTGAGTGACCAGGATACATCTGATCAGCAGCAGAGAGAAGATTTGAATGCCACAATTAACAAGCCTGATTTAATAGTGATATAGAGAAGTTTGCACCCAAGAAAGACTGTATAGAGAGACCTAGATTCTCTTCAAACACAAATGGTTTATCTATATACATTCCCCCAAAACAAACAGATACAAGGCCACATTCATTGATTACAACTCACTTATATTAGAAACCAACAGTGAAAAAAGATCCCAAATCCTTATACCCAGAAACTGAAATCCTTACATCTAGGATTGCTTATAAATAATTCATGGATTGAAGATGTAACCAAAATAGACATTGCAAAATATTTAAAAATGATGATGAAGACACTGCATTTCAAAACCTGGTGGAATGGAGCCAAACTGTACTTAGAGGAAAAACTATATAGCCTGTGTAAATGATACATATTTGAAAAGTTAAACAGACTAAGCATTCAACTCAAGCCAGAAAAAGCACCAGATAAATCAACAAAAAGTGCAAGGAATTACAAGCAAATAGTAATGAAAATGGGGGCTGGAAGGTGATAGTAAAATTTAAGCAATAAATAGTCTAATAAGAGATACAGTTTTGGAAATATGATGAAGGAAAAAAGTCTACCGTTTATCTGTAGCTACATTAAAAACATTTAACAGTTGGCCTGGCACGGTGGCTCACGCCTGTAATCCCAGCACTTTGGGAGGCCCAGGCGGGCAGATCACAAGGTCAGGAGTTCGAGACCAGCCTGGCCAACATGGCGAAACCCCATCACTACTAAAAATACAGCAATTATCTGGGCATGGTGGTGGGCGCCTGCAATCCCAGCTACGCGGGAGGCTGAGGTAGGAGGAGAGTCGTTTGAACCCAGGAGGTAAAGGTTCCAGTGAACCGAGATCATGCCATTGCACTCCAACCTGGGCAACAGGGTGAGACTGTCTCAAAAAAAAAAAAGAATCCAAGAGTTGTTAATTTGCTTAGGTGTGATAGTATGTTTTTTAAGTGCTTATCTTTTAGAGTTTTATAATAAATTATGACTAAAATACCTGAGATTTGCTTAAAACTATATTGAGGAAAAAACAGAAATGAAACAAGAATGGCCATGAACTGTTGAACATTATAACTGAATGATGACTACGTGAAGGTTACTGTACTATTATTACACTTTGGTGTCTGTTTAACATTTTCTATAATAAAAAGCTAAAAATAATAGATATTTTAAAAGAAAATAAGCATTTAAGACTTTATAAACTCTATACTAATAAATGTTTAAGCCTAGAAATAAGCATAGTAAGGCCGGGCGCGGTGGCTCAAGCCTGTAATCCCAGCACTTTGGGAGGCCGAGGCGGGTGGATCACGAGGTCAAGAGATCGAGACCATCTTGGTCAACATGGTGAAACCCCGTCTCTACTAATACAAAAAATTAGCTGGGCACGGTGGCGCGTGCCTGTAATCCCAGCTACTCAGGAGGCTGAGGCAGGAGAATTGCCTGAACCCAGGAGGCGGAGATTGCGGTGAGCCGAGATCGCGCCATTGCGCTCCAGCCTGGGTATCAAGAGCGAAACTCCGTCTCAAAAAAAAAAAAAAAAAAGAAATAAGCATAGTAAAATAACATTTAGTGAACACATGGTATGTGGCGTGTGCCAGTCTCTGTTCTGAGCCATTTACATGTATCAGCTCAATTTTAAGCTCCAGTCTCACTGTGCAATCTTGTCCAGTTACTTCACCTGAATGTGCCTTATTTATTCAACCCCAAATGGAGATAATACCAGTACCCATACCATAGGGTTACTGTGAGGATTAAGTCAGTACATGTACCTAGAAGAGAACCTGGCATATAAAGCACAACATACATTAGTGATCAGTAAGAACTGAATAAAAGAATGAGTTTTCCATCTGTTAGGTCCTGACCAAGGCTGCATTTGAACAACAATATACAGAAGATTTAATGCAACATTGATTTAAACAAAGCTTAGCACCAGAATGGAAAAGTATAGGCCAAGCTTACTTATTTGAACACTGATACAAAAACGTCAATAAAATGCTGTCTAATAAAACCCAGTATGTTATATTAAAAGAATTACATATCCTGAAACATTGACCCTGGTAATGTAGAGCTGGTGTTAAGCTTTTGATATATTACCAAAAGTTTATCAGTAAATTCAGGACATTTAGAGACATTAAAAAAAAAAAAAAATCAGTAGACACTGAAAAGCATGCAATAAAATGACACCCATTCATGACTGCCCCCCCCACAAAAAAACAACACTTAGCAGAGTAAAAATGGAAAGCATCCTCTTTAGCTTTATAATCGTTATTTACCAGATGAATATTAGCAAACAATTTAATATTAAAAACTGAGAAGCTTGGCCATTTAAGACACATGATACTTGCTCTCAGTGCTAGTACATAAGCCTATGTAGGTGCTAGCCAACAAAGTAAAAGGAGAATGATAGACTGAATAAAGACAATGTGGCACATAGACACCATGGAATACTATGCAGCCATAAAAAAGGATGAGTTCATGTCCTTTGCAGGGACATGGATGAAGCTGGAAACCATCATTCTCAGCAAACTGACAGAAGAACAGAAAATGCAACACCGCATATTCTCACTCATAAGTGGGTATTGAACAATGAGAACACATGGACACAGGGAGGGAATCATCACACACTGGGGCCTGTTGGGGGGTGGGAGAGCTAGGGAAGGGATACCAGGCAGTAGAGGGGGCTGGGAAGGGATATCATTAGGAGAAATACCTAATGTAGATGACAGGGGGATAGATGCAGCAAACCACCATGGCATGTGTATACCTATGTAACAATCCTGCACGATCTACATATGTACCCCAGAACTTAAAAAAAAAAAAACCATTAAAAAAAAAAAAAGCAGAAGATAGAAGAAGCATAAAAGTTGAAAAGAGGGACAATTCACATTATTGGCAGATAAAGATGTGATCAACTACCTAGGAGAATCCACAAACTATTAAAATGTAAGCAGGGTTCTTCTGTGTGACTGGGGATTTCACCATGTGAAAATCAATAACTTTCCTATGCATGAAGTGAAATTAAACAGAAAATCTTGTCACAAAAGGAGGCCATTAATAGGAGTAAAAAACTCTAAAGTACCTAAAAATTAACCAAAAATGAAATTGGCAAAGACTATGAAGAAAACTATAAAACCAAGTTAAAAGCTATAAAAGGTTAGAATAAATGGAGAAAAGATATCATGTTCATGAACAGAAAAACTCAAGACTGAAAAGATGGCAATTTCCTCAGATCCATCAATGCAACCTAATCAAAATCCCAACAAAAATGTCTTCCTTAATAATCTGTGTTCCTTAACAATCTGGTTTCAAAATTATTATGAAACAAGATGGAGTGGAGTGGAAGGTTAGCGTTATTTGGACATGAGTATACAAGTAAAAAATGAAAATTTTATGTTTGAATCACTAAAAACAATATGAAGTAAATGTAGAGACAGCCAAGACTATTACAGAAAACTTGCTTTATCAGATATCAAGACTTTGAAGGAATTGAGATACATGTGGGGAGGTACCAAAAAATAGACAAACAGAATAAAGGGTCAAAATTAAGTTCAGAAATAGGCTCACACATGTAAGAATTTAGTATATGATAAAAAGAAATCTGATGTCAATGAGAAAAGATCATACTGTAAAATAAGAAATGTTGGGACAACTACTTAACCAATGGAAAAATAACTATAATCAGACCCCTTCCTTACACCAAAGCTAGAATAAGAGTCAGATGAATTAAACAATTAAATGTTAAAAAGTAAAATTAGAAGATGTAGGAGAATATCTTTAAAATACAAGGTTAGAGAAAACATTCTCAAACAAGATTTTTAAGAAGCCAAAAATCAAATATTTATCAACTTGATTACATGTAAACTATACTTTCGTATAACAAAATGACCACAAACGATGTTAAGAGAAATAGATTGGGGGGAAAAAAAAACTCACAAGAACTACAGGCACTATAAAAATAACTCCTATATAAATCAATTCGAAAGAGGCAAACATAGTAAAAAAGTGTTAATTAGGCAATTTCGAAGAGCAAATATAGATGGTCAATATTCATAAAAAGACATTCAGCCTCCCTGGTAATCAAGGAAATGTACATTAAAACTCTGGTAAGATACAGTCTTCCATTCATCAGATTGGCAAAAGTGTTTAATGTCTAAAATGATGAGGAGAGGCAAGTATTCTCGTTCTGGGAGTAGTATGAACAGGTAACAACTACTTGGGAAAAGAAATACAGCAGTATCTTTAAAACTAAAAATGGGCATACCTGTGACCCTAGCCCTTCTACTCAGTACCTGTGCTAAAGTTCACAAATTCACACAAGCTAAATGTCCATCAATAAGGTAAATCTGGTATGCATGTAGCAGTTGAAATAATGAGCTGAACAGAAATGTAGTGTACCATGTGTAACAATTTTTACCTCTGGAGAGGTTACCTTTAAAGTTGGAGTGGTGGTCAAGGGGGACTTTGGTCTTATTTGTATTAAAGATGTAAAACATGTAACATTTTAATTTTATATAATAATGAATTCAGAAATGATGTACTTAATAGTTTTTCAAAAAATAATGGGCACAGGGCATCTGAACTCCAGTCTCATTTTTGCCACCAACTGGCAACATCATCTTGAACAATTGATTTAATCCATCTTTCTCATCACTAATGTGGAAACTATGTGCCATCGCAGTTTATGGTGAAAAGTGGAGTTGCCAACCTGGCCTGATGAAACAGTCTACTACCTTTCTAAGACTTTTTTGTCAATACATGACAGTAATTTCATTTCAATATATTCGGTCCTTTTGTACATCTGAAATCTCATCTTTTTTTTTCCCTCCCCCAGATATGGAGCAGTTTCAGCAGGAATGTTATGTGCCCTTACCACCCTGTCCCAGCAACTGGAGAATGAAAACGCTGTGGATGTTTTCCAGGTTGCAAAAATGATCAATCTTATGAGGCCTGGAGTATTCACAGACATTGTAAGTAGTTTGCTTATGTATAAAACCTGTACTACATCAGTTGAAACTCAAGACTAAGAGTTTAGAGCAGTAGTTCTCAACTGGGGGTGATTTTGGCCCCCAGGGGACATTTGGCCATGTCTGGAGACTTTTTTGCTTGTCACAACTGCAGATGGATGGCATCTAGAGGATACAGGCTAGAGATGCTGCTAAGCAAACTACAGAGCACAAGACAGCCCTCAACACCATACAATTATCCAGCCCAAAATGTCAGTAGAGCTCAGGTTGAGAAGCCCTGCTTTAGAGGACAGTATTCTCTGGTTATCTTGATGAACTATCAACATTGAGATTGGTTCCAAGCTAACAGAGATCAAAAGGACATGAAGAAGGTATAGGTCTTGATTCTAATGGATTAAAATGATTTAAGTTTCTTAGCTAACATTTATACTATTGCTGTTTCTCTAGTGTGTTTTTCACATTTACCATTTTAGTTGGTATTTCCACCTTATATGAAATGACTAAGCTGTTCTTTGGCTCAAACTGTCTTCCTCTTGTTTTTCAGGAACAATACCAGTTCGTCTATAAAGCAATGCTCAGCTTGGTCAGCACTAAAGAAAATGGAAATGGTCCCATGACAGTGGACAAAAATGGTGCTGTTTTAATTGCAGATGAATCAGACCCTGCTGAGAGCATGGAGTCTCTAGTGTGACTGGAATCCTGAAAGGGCACTTAATTTGTAAACTTCTGAAGACTGAGAACTTTTTTGAGGCCTTTTTTGCCAGACTCTAGGTTATACAATAACCCAGTTACTTTTTTACACTGATGAAAGTTTTGATATTTATTTTTTGCCATTTTATGTCTTAATGGTATCCTACTGAGCATTTGCACCTCTGTTCATTTCACACAATGACATGCAATTTTACCTAGTTTGCACTATATGATCAGTGTTACTGCCTATAATCTTATACAACAGCAAACCCTGATGTGACATTCCATGACAACATACATGCTACTTTTTTTTAGTTCAATACAGTGAAGGTCTTTGTTATGACAGTGAATATTGATTTTATAATTATTATTGCTAAAGCAGTTGCGTTCTACTAGCAGGCAATGCTGTACTCTTCTTCAGTCCTCCTCTCCCATTTTTTTAGGCACTATTCAATACTGTATGCCTTCTGTATTTTAATGGAGTGGATAGCATTGTTTTCTTTTACAGACTAGCAGGCTACTGGGAGCTAAAAAGGTCTATTAATGTCATGGCCTTGAAACAGTTCCATTTTTGATGGTTAAGAGATCCATTAAGAAGTTAGAAGGCTTAAGAACTGCTTCATGTGAACATCCCTTATTAGTTACAAAGTTATATTCACAGTTTTTTAAAAAATGTGTCAAAATAAAGGATAACTCTATTACAGCTTTCACAGTAGCTATATGGACAATATGTGTTATTTCCATTTTGACTCTCTTTTTTTTTTTTTTGAGACGGAGTTTTGCCCTTGTTACCCAGGTTGGAGTGCAATGGAGTGATCTCGGCTCACCACAACCTCCGCCTCCTGGGTTCAGGCAATTCTCCTGCCTCAGCCTCCTGAGTAGCAGGGATTACAGGCACGCGCCACCATGCCCAGCTCATTTTTTGTATTTTTAGTAGAGACGGGGTTTCACCATGTTGACCAGGATGGTCACGATCTCTTGACATCGTGATCCACCCGCCTCGGCCTCCCAAAGTGCTGGGATTACAGGCGTGAGCCACTGCGCCCGGCCCCCATTTTGACTCTCTAAAATAGCTACATCCTAAAATCAGGGCTATCTTTGACAATAGTGAGATGGCAATATTAGATACAACTCAGTTGTGAGACCCTTTAGTTATTCTCCATTAATGCTTATTGGTTTATAATACCACACATCACAGTAGGTAGAAGAATGAAAAGTTTTGCAGGTGTTTAATTTTGAAACTAGTCCTTTAAAAATTCCCTATTACTCGTATAGCAATCTAATAAAAACTACCTACACAGTTACTATTCTTTTCTTTCCTTCTTTGCCAAATATTTTATAATAAATCTCTTAATTATATACATTATTCTACTTAAGATTAAATTGGAAATACCATATTAGCAAAAGTCTTGGGACTATTTAAATCCCGCATATAGATAAATCTGATTTGGAGAGAGAAAATTAAAATATTTAATTAAAGGTGATACCCATATTTTCAATTTTTAAAAGAGGGAGATGGCTTTGTATGCTTTTGTGTAGGTTAGTGTCAAGAACAGATACACATCAGTAAAAGATACCAATAATCATTAGAGCCCCAGGAAGTTATTTGGTGCAGCCTCTGGAGCCATATTCACCCTGCAGTACATAATGAGAAAATTAGGAGCATTAATAAGAAATTTCAGTAGTGTTTGTCAGAAAAATAAGCTACTTACTGAGATCTGTTTCTTCTATTGCACGTTTGCTTTTGAGGGACAGCTTCTGTCAAAAGTGAAATCACCACCAGAACTGGGCCTGTTAAGAAGAATAGGGTTTTGTTTATTTTTTTAGGTCAATTAACTTCAACACAAAGGCCACGCTGGCTGCTATCATGCCATCTGGGTAGGCATTAAACATTAATGATGATCAGCACTGAGGTTCTATTTATCTTGAGTTATCGTTCATAATGTTTGTCAGAATGGTGCTTGAGGACCAGAATGGCTAAGGAGAAAGAGGCTATGGGCTAAGTTAAAGAATTTGAATGCAAAGGCCAGGTCAGTGGAGTTTTCATGAACTGCGTAACTTAACAGGGTTAATCTCATCTTTTCAATACATAGATTCAACAACTTGGAATACTCTGCTTTTCAAGAGCTGTATAAGCTAGTCTTGAGATAAGATGTTCAAGAGAGAATGCTCAGTTGCATGTGCTAAATGACAGACACCTTTACAGCCCCTCTGCTCCCACCAGAGGTAACACAGAAAGCTCTACCTAACACAAGTAAAGAGCTTGAACACAGGACCATTACAACTTGCCAGATGCTGAGGAGAATCAGACAAGGAATGAGCTAGACTTTTTTTAGTCAATTTAGTGGGTTATTTTAGTTGTACAGAGTATTGATATGAGTTAACTCTTTTTAATAGATGGCAAAGTGGGCTTGACGTTCAAAAGTAATTTTCGAGTTAGGGTTCATGGTCCCTTTCTCAGTAATTTTTTCTTAATAAAAGTAAACATTGGTTCAAAAACAAATAGCAAGTATTCCCTCCTGTGCTATTTATAGACTCAATTCATGGAAAGGCGTACCCTCCAATGCAATTCTGTGGCTATCTCTTACAGTGGTTTCAGAATCATGATAAAGCAGCTAGTAAATAGAAACAATAATAGTTTAGAAGTTCCCTGTGAGCAATCTGTGTGTCTCCAGTGAGCTTGAACCAAAGTCTCCATATCCTGACCCACTGAATTTTAAGCAATTGCTACTTGCCCATCTTGCCAAAGTGGTCCAAACACACTTCAGAGAGGACAGTTATATTTAGCAGGTCCTCACCCCTGCATCAGAGAGCATATCCTCACTATCATTATTCATATGTTATTGGCAAATACATAGCTTGCATCTTTCCAGAGGCAGAGTTTCAAAGACAGAGTTTTCTTTGAGACATAAGCACATTGCTTAAGTACATAACAAGGTTATTAACACTTGCACTCAGGGGAAAGGAAACAGCTATTGCAATTTAATGTGTGCTACTTTACAAAATAAACTGTGTATATGAATTTAGCACTACGTAAACAAAATGGACACATCATATAAAAATGAATTGCAATGATTAGACCAAGTGGCTGTGCTGGACATCAAAGAAAAGACACGTTGTTGCCATCAGGAGAACTCTTTCTTACTTCCTATAGCCAAGATATCTTCAATACGAAAAAAGTTAGATTCTGATTTTAAAAAAGCATAACATTAGCTAATTGGTCTTCCTAATTTTTATGCCTTTAGAGCTGTAGAGTCTATTTCAAGTAGAAGAGTCCAGCAAGGTCAAAGAAAGGTTATGATGTTCAACGTCTGGCTGTTGGAGTTTTTAGCCCAGAGTGACATACTGAAATTAGTAAATAATTTTAATTATCTTATAATGACACAGCACAACTGCCTTGTTATGAATTTTTCTTAAAAGCATATATACTATATTTAAAATTAAAATATAGATACCAGTTTACCAAAGATACATATTACTAATTCTAAGCAAAAATTTTTTTAAAAACCCAAACTCATCATAATTTAAGAATAATCAAAATGTAGTTTGTCTTAAGAATTTAGCAGTTATACTGGAAATGCATTTTCAACTCCTGTGTTCTAAAGTTTATGTTCAAATGGTGCCAGTGAATTTTTATATGAAGGGAAAATGCCTGCTTTTTTATTTTTAACGGCTGTAATTTCACTTAACCCTCCGTGCTTTCCCTTAGTTGCCATTTAACATACGATACTGGCTTTACTTATATCTCTAGAAAGAAGGCATGCTACAAATAGGAAAGAATTGTAATAATGATATTTGGCCTCTACTTTGTCTTAGCTGTTAAACTGTTTTTAGTATTTTTGTTAAATATTTGCAAAAGGAAGCATTTTCTACAGAGGATAATTAATTTCAAGAAAAATATCTTGAGTTTTAAGAAATAAACATCTCCAGAAAAGGAGACAGTCGATTTTATAAAATGTCGCAACTCTCCAACATTTGGGGTAGTGACTCCTTTTTTGTTAGGACATTTGAAACTAGCAAGCAGCCATTGTTTCTAAAGAATTCTGCCTTCATGTTGACTCATGTTTCTTTCACTTCATTTTGAAATAGCTAAAAATCATTAAAACTGTAAATATTTTGTTGCTTGGGTAAGCATCTTCTGGGAACTTTGTATCTATGGTATATAATCATAGAATTTTATATTTTCATATAAAGCTAATTTTTTTCTAGTTTCAACTCCGTCATAGTTTTTTTTCCTTTTTGTGGTGGATATGTGAATTCAACTTCCTGTGTATTGAAGTAGCAAGAACCATCTTTGCATTCCAAAAGAATCCAACATGTGTTATTTCTTTGAGGCAGTGATTGTGAAAGTTGGGTTTTCTTTTTAATTCCATTGACCATTTGTGCAATAGGAATTAGACATAGTCACCGAATACATTTGTCGCATTGACCCATTTGGAAAAAGTGTGCTTTTTTTTTTTTTTCATTTGTTCCGGGGGAGGGGTTTTGTAACCTGAAAATTTTCCCTTTTCCTTCTGTTTAAACTATATCAAATCATTCTATTATAGTGTTATTTAATATGTAAATTGTATTGCTATACATAAAATAAAGTATGGTTTTTGATGTATTCAGCAGTGTTGAGCATTTCTAAGAAAATGTTTATATCCAATAAAATCAGGTTACCAGTCTCCCTTAACAGATCACATGAATACCCACCAACCCTCTAAGTTTTCACGTTAGTAAAATGAACATTGGTAGTCATCTTTAAACAGGCAGCAAACCAAAGAAGGGTCTTTGCTGAGTTGATTTATCAATGTTCTTTCTCCTTTAAAGAGTAAACAATGACAGTTTTATCTGCTTGTCTAAGAAATCAAACTTTATTCACTTTATGACTCTGCTGCTGAGTTGTAAACAGAATTACTATTTTCTCTAGTATATTAACTAGATTTGTAACAACTCTCTTAATATTTACTATGTAGGATAAAGGATATATCCTGGCAAGACTTCTGGAGAATCTATGTGTGTAGGATCAGTACAATTGCTTCTACTTAACAAGGAATTTTGACATTTTCAAACAGGTATACAAGTACCAAACTTAGCAGCTTTGGTCTACTACTCTGTCTTGACTTTTAGTGACTCCACATCAGGTGCTCAGCTCTTCCTACCAAGGCCCCAGTTTTTCTTCCCATAGAGATAAGAGCTGATACTTCACTCTCACTAAGACATGAGGAATTTAAGAAAAAATGTGTGAAGAGTATGTGGAAGAATGACACTAGCACAAAAGAATGAATCTCTTAGGATATAACCCTAGTCTTCCTCAAACTGTACCCATGGGGAAACTACTACCCTATATCATAGGATTTACCAGAGGTTCACAATGATGGCTGGTAGATTGTGTTCAGTCCACAGATACATTGTATTTGGCTCATAATTTTAAAATTTGTATTAGTTACCAATATTTAACAAATGAAACTTTCGCACTTAGACTCAGGTTTCAAGCTCCTTTAAAAAATTTGGGTGTTGGTGTAACAGGTTCACACTCTCCCATGGCAATAAAAAGGCAGAAATGAACAGTAGTTGTCCTATTTAGATGGAATATATGCTCTCCAGTTCACCAAAGTCTACATTGCTCCCTATCACCTTAGGCCTAGCCATTATCAGTCATTTAATTAACTTGCCTGGATCCTGTGAGCAGTTGCCTCTGAGATATCCAGTAAGAATTTTGACACCATCTTCCATCTCAGTCTAGTAAACCAACAACCAAGTGTGGCAGTAGAAGTATCTCTAAGTCTTGCATCATGAAAATCCTAGACAACCAGCATGCAACACAGTGGGTTCCCACATTACTCACTGCCTCTAAGTCCACTCAAGATTATTCCATTAAGCAGCAGTTATGACTATTCAAAAGCATTTTAAAAAATCAATTTTCTACTTGATGGCTTTTACTGCCCAGGACAAAACCCTAGATGAGGAAGCTTCATTTATGCTCAGAGTACAAGAAACCAGAGTACATTTATGCTTCATTTATGCTCGGAGTACAAGAAACCAGAGTACAAAAAGCAACTGGTCCAAAACTCTATTTTTAAACAGCTAATTGTGGAACTTTAAGATTTAGAAACAAATCACTACTGACCATGCCTGGATTCAGAGACAGGATTAAAGATGATGGCTTTAAATTTCTGCCTATGTTAGTAAAATCGCATAAAGGCACTAGAAGATGGTAACCAGAAGTTGGTTACTAGCAAGTTAAAATCGGCTTTTGTGATGATGAAGTTAAGTTTGGCAGAAAAGGATAATTACAGCAACAGTTAATCTGAATATAACAATTATGTTGCTCAAAAGTTGAAAAGCAGAAATTAACTTCATCTAATTTGTGGTAATTTCAAATCATTTGACTTGTAGTTACTGGCCTATAAACTAATTACTTTCCCTTTCCCACACCCTGCACTTGCAGGGCGTAAAGGCAGGCTGTGTGGCAATATCCAGTGGGCCTTGCAAAGCTTCAGAGAACATTCTGAACCACAGACATCTTTAGCACTATGTTAGGATCCATTCCATAAGCATTTCCTGCATGTCTACTACAGACCACATGTTAGTTATACTCTATATAGAATGTAAAGTTGTTGGCAGAGGCATTTCAAGTCAGATGAGACAAAGATGATAATTTAGTCTTAAAAAAATTAGTTCTTCAATTTATTCCAAAATATTTAGTTGGCAGTATAGTAGAGATGGTTTTTAGGGAGAGAATAAAAAAGACTTGTGCACCAATGTGAGCAAACAAGTAAAACCTGTAATCACAGACACTCTCTATTACATACTATGCTGACAAAATTCTGTTTATATTAAATTAGGTACTAGAACTCAGAAAACATTTTTCCATACAGTAAAAAATGTTCAAGGAGGAAGACTAGGGTCAAAAAGCCAAGGGTGCCAGTCAGTTCAGCCATGTACAGTATTACAAGGCAAGTTACTTCACCTTCCTAAGTTCCATTTTCTTCATCTGTAAAATACAGAAACTAATGTTTACCTCATGGCACTGCTCTGAGGAATAAACAAGATGATGCATGCAAAGATCTTGGGATAGTAGATATAGTAAGTACTCAATATTAGCCATTTTAAGAATCATATAATTCTGCTTTATCTAACTGCTTGGCAGACCTTTTGTCAATAATGAGGCAACTACCTAAACTTGCCCAATTAAACAGAAATACTGAGAAATTTCTGTCACTAATGAGGAAGCTCACAAAGTCAAATAAAGGCCAGGCGTGGTGGCTCACACCTGTAATCCCAACACTTTGGGAGGCCACGGTGGGCCAACCACTTGAGGTAAGGAGTTAGAGACCAGCCTAGCCAACATGGTGAAACTCCATCTCTACTAAAAACACAAAAATTAGTGAGGTGTGGTGGTACACGCCTGTAATACCAGCTACTCAGGAGGCTGAGGCAGGAGACGCTTGGAACCGGGGAGGAGGACATTGCAGTGAGCCAAGATCCTGCCACGGCACTCCAGCGTGGGCAACAGAGCAAGACTACGTCTCAAAAAATCAAAACAAAGTCAAATAAGATCCAAGAGAGGTGAATGGGGATGAAAGTAGGTAGTAAAAGCAACACATATATCCTACTGTCCAGAAAAGAGCGGCAGAAGAAGGGAATGGATAATTATGCATGATGCCCCAAAGCTTGAATATTTCTCTTGTAACCATTTAAGCCACTCCAAGTCTTCTAAGAAAGTTTTCTTTTCCTAAAAAAAGCTCCATAATTTCAGAAAAGTGCAACAGAAGGCTTCATAATATTTTTTAATGTCAAAGGCCAAGCACAGAATATTGCACAATACTATGAAAAAGGTGAATGTTCTTTCCTTTACTAGCAGCAGTGCTCTATCTCTGCCCCCAAACTCTATAAGCCAATACAAACAACGATCATTCTTTTCTTCTCAGCCGATTTTTATCTCCTTTATCTCTCGCTACTTTCAGTAGATCACTGTCATTACCATAACCATCATCATCCCTTACCCTATGCTTACTTGACCTCATTAACCATTCGTTACTGTAATATGAAGAAGTGGCCATAAATTAGTACTTCATATTTTAGTATTTATATGGTGAAAGTATCTCACTATATAAATATCTGTTATCTGTTCCCTGTGTCAACACTATTGACTGAAGGAAGAAAAAACTACATTAAATAAGTTATAATTAGTTTTGTTAAAACATTTGGCGTTTAAACAGTAACATATTTAACATTTTCCAGACTCAGGAATCCTGACAATGTTTCAAAATGACCATTTAAAAATAGCTATATGAGATGGGCTCTTATAATAGATTATTAGATATGAAACATCATTTTCCATGGAAAGGTGGACAATAATTATGAGAACTTAGAATTTATCGTTCATATTTGTTATTAAGACACCTCTTGCTTAAGACACATTACTTAAGAATATGTGAACTGAATTTTGTGTTAGAACATTCCAACATGGTTAGCAGTTCTTTTCTGAGATTTTCTTGTAATGTTTCTCTTATCTCACTGGTTAGGACATGCTAAGAACCCCCGAGGGTCTGAAAAATGCAACTCCCTTAGCTGCCTTTGCAGAGTGAAAATTACTCAGAGTTTGATGGGATTTTACCATACCTCAATATTTGCTACTTGAAATCTCCATTATTGGATTTACATCTAAACACTGGCATGCCCAAGCTTCTGTTAAAATAGCCCTTTTTTCCTTCCAGCCTCTGTCCTCAGGTAATTCCAACCAAATCCATGGAAGTAAGTACTTTCTATATGCCAATGACTCCCAAAGTATTTATCTTGTCCTGATCTATGTCCTGTACTCCAGATTTATATCCAGCTAAATATTTATCATCTCCATTTGTATATCTGATCAGCATCACAAACTTAACATAAAAGCACAACTGGAATTCTCCCCCTAACTTGTTCTTCCCATAGTCTTTTATCATCTAACAGTAGTAACGTCTACTCAGGTAATCAAACTAAAAATCTAGCTGTCTTCCTTGACTTCTCTTTATTTCCTGCCATTTAATAATAAGAAACAATCCAATTTTTTAACACTGGCAAAATAGCTGAACAGATAGTTCATCAAAGATACACAGCTGGCAAGTAACATAAACATATGCTTAATATATTTAGTCATTAAGTAAATGCAAAATAAAACTACAATGGAAACAGGTTAATATGTATAACCCAAAATAAAATACAGAGATGAAAACAATGAAAACAGTGTAGAGAATCCAAACACTGTGCAATAATATCAAATGATATACATATTGCATAACTGGAGAAGAAAGAGATAAAGAGGCAAAAGAAATACTTGAGGAAATTATGGCCCAGGTTTTCCTGTATTTGTGGCATCAAACCACAGATCCAAGCAGATTAGAGAACACCAAGCAGGACGACCAGGCCTCCCACACCCCGTCAAAAAAAATCAGACCTAAGCGTATTATTTTCATATTGTAAATACCAAAAACAAAAATACCTTGAAGGCAGCCAGAGAGAGTTTAAAAAATACGTTATCCAAAAGTAAATAAGAGCTATGGAGGACTTCTTGTCATAAACCATGCAAGTCAAAAGACAACAGAGCAGCATATTTGTGTTGAATTCTGTCAACTCAGAATTCTATACCCAGTGAATAGGAGGTTATTCCTCTAAAATAATTTATGTGAACAGGTAAAAATATTTTCTATTTAAAGCCATATTCTTATAGGCTGTTTTTATTTTCCAAATGAAAGTCAATACTTGAGTAGGTATGTTTTTGCACTCAAGGTGATGTTCCACAAATACGATTTAATGGTAGCCTACCTAATTAGTTGCCATTAAGGTATTTATTTAGAGAAAAGCTTAGGCAATCACCACAATCCCTATGTACTGAGCTAAAATTAGCAGAAGGAATGCTTATGTTGCTTTAATACAGCTCGAATGAAGACAGAAACCTATACTCAGATTCATATCCACGTTACGCAAGCAGGAAAACAAATCAAAAAGCCAAGACTAACGCCACTATTAAAGAATAACCAGTGTGTCTTAAAAAAAAAAAAACACTTTGGCAGAGAGTCTGAAGAAATCAAAGTACATTGTTAAGTTTGCATCATACAGGCTATGTGTAAGCCACATGAGATATATAGCAAAAGGGATAAAAGGCAATGTGTTTAATGGATGTATTTGAAAAACATTTTTTAAATGCAAATATAAAGTTCTGTCACTTAATCTCCCTTAAAAACCAACTAATTTAATCTTGTCAATCCTGCTTAGAGCATTCAATAGTTCTTTAATGATATCACCGTTCCTCTCTTTACTACTACCATTTATCCAGGTTTGCATTTCCTCCTCTCTTCAACTCACAGTCTTTTCTAGAGAAACCCAATCTATTCATTGATTCACATAGTGTTTCATTCCTACACTGAGATGTTTACCTCTCATACCCCTCACTTGAAAGGCTCTCCCCTTCACTCCTATTCAATGCTCAGATGATGACCTTCTCCTTGAAACTATTTCTGACTTGTTAACCTGTAACTTTATGTGTGTGTGTGTGCACACGTACACTGCACTTTAGGTTCTGGGGTACACATGAAGAACGTGCAGGATTGTTGCATAGGTACACACATGGCAATGCAGTTTGCTGCCTCCATCCCCATCACCTATATCTGGCATTTCTCCTCATGTTATCACTCCCCAACTCCATACCCGCCCCCACTGTCCTTCCCCTAGTCCCCACCAACAGACCTCAGTGTGTGATGCTCCCCTCCCTGTGTCCATGTGTTCTCACCATTCAACACTCGCCTATGAGTGAGAACATGCGGTGTTTGATTTTCTGTTCTTGTGTCAGTTTGCTGAGAATGATGGTTCATCCATGTCCATACAAAGGACACGAACTCATCGTTTTTAATGGCTGAATAGTATTCCATGGTGTATATGTGCCACATTTTCCCTGTCCAGTCTATCATCAATAGGCATCTGGGTTAGTTCCAAGTCTTTGCTATCGTAAACAGTGCTGTAATGAACATACGTGTGCATATGTCTTTATAATAGAAGAATTTATAATCCTTTGGATATATACCCAGTAATGGGATTGCTGGGTCAAATGGAATTTATATTTCTAGGTCCTTGAGGAATCGCCACACTGTCTTCCACAATGGTTGAACTAATTTACACTCCCACCAACAATGTAAAAGTGTTCCTATTTCTCCACATCCTCTCCAGCATCTGTTGTCTCTAGATTTCTTAATGATCGTCATTCTAACTGGCGTGAGATGGTACCTCAATGTAGTTTTGATTTGCATTTCTCTAATGACCAGTGATGATGAGCATTTTTTCATGTTTATTGGCCTCATATATGTCTTCTTTTGAAAAGTGTCTGCTCATATCCTTCACTCACTTTTGAATGGGTTTGTTTTTTTCTTGTAAATCTGTTTTAGTTATTTGTAGATTCTGGATATAAGTCCTTTGTCAGATGGGTAGATTGCAAAAATTTTTTCCCATTCTGTTGGTTGCCGGTTCACTATAATGATTGTTTCTTTTGCTGTGCTGAAGCTCTGGAGTTTAGTTAGATCCCATTTGTCTATTTTGGCTTTTGTTGCCAATGCTTTTGGTGTTTTAATCATGAAGTCCTTGCTTATGCCTATGTCCTGATATTATATTATTGATTATTGATTATTATATTATTGATTATTGATATTATATTGTTGATTCAGAAAGGATAACTTTCTAATACATTTCATATTCTTGTAGTCCACATGTAAAAACATAAAAATCACATTTCATGAATTTAGTAAGTCATTTATGTGAATGCAGTTCTAGAAACGATGTTTAACATACCAATTTTTTTTTTTTTGAGACAAAGTCTTGCTCTGTCTCCAGGTTGAAGTGCAGTGGCGCGATCTCAGCTTGAATCAAACTGAATTCGCCTCCTGGGTTCAAGCAATTCTCCTGCCTCAGCCTCTTAAGTAGCTGGGACTACAGGTGCACACCACCCCACCAGCTAATTTTTGTATTTTTATAGAGACGGGGTTTCACTATGTTGACCAGGATGGTCTCGATCTCTTACCTTCGTGATTCACCTGCCTCGGCTAATATACCAATTTTTAATTATATCATATAGAAAGCCAAATTTCTAAAACTGAATAAAAGCTATTGTGTGATGGGTTACATGGTGGGTAAATATGTCAAATGTATAGCATTGAGGTACCTGCATCATACGTACAGTATCTTCATAGTTTTGCTTCTGCAGCCCTTTCCAAAGTTGAGGTCTTTCTTCTACCATTCAGTGTCACAGTGGTTACCTAGACTTTATTTATTCATTTATTTTACACTTCTGTTCAGCTGAACAGGCCTAGGCTTTCTTCTACATATTGAGGATACAGCAGTCAGCAAGATAGACAAGGTTCCTGTCTTCACAAAATGTATGTATGTCAGTGAGAGGAAAGACAAACAAGTAGGCAAATACACATCAGACGGAGGTAAAGTATTACTTTAAATAAATAAATAAATAGGCCGGACATGGTGGCTCACACCTGTAATCCCAGTACTTTTGAAGGCCGAGGTGGGTGGATTACCAGAGTTCAGGAGTTCAAGACCAGTCTGGCCAACATGGTGAAACCCTGTCTCTACTAAAAATACAAACAATAGCTGGGTGTGATAGCAGGTGCCTGTAATCCCAGCTACTCGGGAAGCTGAGGTAGGAGAATCACTTGAACCCAGGAGGCGGAGGTTGCAGTGAGCCAAGATAGCATCACTGCACTCCAGCCTGGCAGACAAGAGCAAGACTGAGTTAAATAAATAAATAAATCAAGCAAGCAAGCAAGCAAGGTAAGAAGACAGAAAATGATGGCGAAAGGGATTGTTTTTGGTAGGGTAGGCAGGAAAGCCTCTCTTGAGAAGTGACCAGCAAAGAACATAAAAAGCTCTGTGGAAGACATTCCAGGGAAAGGGAACATCAGGTGAAAAAATCCTTGAAATGGGACTAAGCTTGGTGTACATCAGCAAGATCAGAGTGAAGAAAGGGGAACCTAGTAAGAAATGAGTTGAGAGAGAGGTAAGCAGGGATCGATCAAGCAGGGCCTTAAAGGCCATGCCAAGGAGTATGTATTTTGTTATAAGGGCAATGGAAAGCCCCTATAGAGTTTAAGGAGGGGAGGTACAAATTCTGATTTACATTGTTAAAAAATCACTAAGACCATAGAGAGTACTGTAGAAGGAAAAACATAGGATAAAGAAAACTAATGATGAAGGTATCATGTTTCATTAGTTCCTGGATTTTTGGACACAAGGTAGGTAGCATACAGTACCTATAACAACAGACTCCCAAAACTTAATTTAAGGTTATTCTTTGATAATGAAATTAGGAAGAAAAATGTAAAGGATAGGATCAGATATCCATAGATATTATTCAAGACACTGATGGTGGATATGAAATAGAAGTCTTTTAGAAAGACTCCAAAAATAAAGTATAACCTCAAATAAATATTACTGGATTGTATCTAGTAACTAAAAGATTTTAAGCAATCGGTTTTACAATATATGTAATTTTTTAAATGAGTTAAAAAATTAGAGTGCTATGCATTAAAGATTTCAAACTGTCTGTTGGTATGTTTTAAATTTTTTGCTTTGTATTTTTTTATTTGAATTAATTGCTAACACTGAGAAGTAAGATGATTTGACATGAAAATCCAGGTTTCTGTCTTCACCTCAAAATTCAGCAGCTCTAGCACCTTTTATTCTTGCAAGGCAACAATCTTGAAGGTGACCAACTCTGTTTATTCTTACAAAATTCTACTAGAAGCTTCTCTAAAAATAAATGAAAAAAATTCTTTTACTTTACTTTTTGAGTAACATGGGACTTTTTATGTTGCTTCAAAAAGAAAAGAAAGCATTGATCCTTTTGCCAATTTAAATATATTCCACTACATCTATGAAGAACCCATTATGAAACAATACTGCTATGAAGAGTTTGGAGTCCAGGTAAATAATTCTAAAGGCAAAGACCAGGCACTATGGTTCACGCCTGTAATCCCAGCACTTTGGGAGGCTGAGGCAGGTGGATCACAAAGTCAGCAGTTCAAGACCAGCCTGACCAACATAGTGAAACCCTGTCTCTACTAAAAATACAAAAAAATTAGCCAGGCATGGGGGCATGTGCCTGTAATCCCAGCTACTCAGGAGGCTGAGGGAGGAGAATCACTTGAACCCAGGAGGTGGAGGTTGCAGTGAGCCAAGATCATGCCATGGCACTCCAGCCTGGGCAATAGAGCGAGACTCTGTCTCAAAAAGTACTAACAATTCTAAAGGCACAGGAACACTTGGAGATTCTAGTGAACATTTTTTGTGCAACCAACCTGAAAGGCAAATGCTGATTCCAAGATCTGAGGTGTCCAACAAGTTCCTCATTTCCAGCAAGGTGACCTGCACCTCCATACCTTTATGCATGAAAGCAGTATTTCTTGCAACTTCACAGGACTTAAAGTGTAGAGCAAGTCCCTTTACCCAGGGCATCAGCTGCCATCTATTGAGCTAATCCACTATTCAGCAGATACTCAGAACATAAACTGCTAAATACAGGAAATGAGAACCAAATCAACTAAGTCCTCTCAAAAGGATTATGTTATTTCATATAAAATCTGTAATAAAAGCATTTTTAAAACATATCATATCCTTTCCTTTTCTAAGCCATCTGACAAGTCAGATGAGACTCCTTAGGTCTGCTTTAAGTTACTTTTGTACTATTTGCTAGATAACACATCAATGTATGGTGTTCAAAAACAAGAAATAGTTGTACTCTACAAGTCTATAGAAATGATAGTACACTACGAGCTAAGACCATGAGCTGAGAGCAAAGTATTATCTGACAAGCTTTTCTTTTTCCTCATAAATACTAACAGAAACATAATTTAGCATCCCAGAAAGCAATAAGCTAAATTTATGACTTAAATAGATGTAAAATATTTTTTAATGCAAAAGAAATAAAAATATCATCTCAAATGTACATGCATGAATATCTATGGCAGATTTTGGAGTCTACTTTTATGGAACACACTTCATGAAAATAAGCTGTGCTTCTACTTAAACATTTCAAAACATTAAATGTGCAATAGTTTTCCCAATGGTATATGGTTTGAATTGATACTGGTAAATAATTGTACATAAAATGAAACTACACTGAACTAAATGTTAGTAAAAGTGACAAAATACTAGCAATATAAACCATTACATGGGTGTATGCCATAGTACCAGGTGAAAAAAATTCTTGCAATTACAGTCTTTCATTATTTATTTCACTTGTATGTAATTACATCTTACACATGTTTATTTAGTAATATCAATCTGAGGCATCATTTTGAGAATATAATTAACTGGCTACTAAAACAGAACGTATGTGTATGTTTTAGTGTTTTTCTCTATATTTCAAAAAAGTTGGTCTTTGTTAGTTGTGTTTAACTGCCATCTAGAGTTAAAATGAATCAATTTCTTTTCCCCTCTAATACTCCTCTTCAAAATTTTAGGCATACAGGCAAACATGTTTAACCTCTATTTCACATCAAACAATTATTCAACAGACAACAAAACTGTAAAAGGATAAGTTTATCCAATTTTTCAAATTACTGTTAACAATTCCACCTGCTGCAAATTGACTAAAAATTGAAACTTACATTTAAACTAATTAAAACACTATTTTTGACTATATAAACAAGACAATGAACAACCTAATATACATCTGGACTTTGGGAAATACATTGAAAACTTCATGTTAATTTACAGTCAATTTCATGGCCTACAATTTTTTTTTTCCAGAGTCCAAGAAAAGCAGACTCAAAAACATATTCAGTACTTTTTTTCACATCGAAAAATATGATTATGAATATTAGCTAAATCCCAAGTGCATGTTCAACTAATTAAACTTTTTAATATTCTTATGTTAAAGGTGGCATTCAAATCCCAATTTCAGCACAGAGTTTGTAAGACTAAGCCATCAGTACAATTACTCAGCTTTCAATTTAAGAAAGTCATTATTAAAAATCAATTTTAAAAAGGAATACTGAAGAGAAAAATAAAATTAGATTCGAAAATAAGACTTGACGCCTTAGCACAGAAGAAATGTATTCACATGAAGTGTTCCAAAAATTACGTAAAACATTACTGTTCTCATAGAAATAAAGGGTATAGGTTTTTTAAAAATTATCCCAAATGCATTAAACCACAACAGCCTTTTCTAACAATATTTTTACACATCATCAGATCCTGAAGTTGCAATCCAGTAAAACTGCAACTCTTGTTCTTTCAAAGGAAATTATATAAAAGTTTTCAAGTGGATGAACACAGCAAACAGTGATGATGAAAAACTGGCTGGTGCAGAGCCTTGAATGTCTTCAATAAACACAATTGTAGAGAATTACAAAAAGGTGGGTGGGAATGGCAGAATATAATACTTATCAAGTACAGTACTCAAGTACACATTTAGGAAGGTTCTTAATTGCTTGCTCAATTGTGTACTAATAAATTTATTACAGGATCATAAGAATCAAAGGGGAATAGAGAGGAAAAAAAATAATAAACAAGCCTGAAGGCCATGAGCGAGAAAATGCCTGCTTCAAGAAAATCCTGGATTAAACCGTCATAGAGAGACTAGTGAATGTACTGAGAGTCACTGGAAAATCAAGAAGGTAGGACCAAAAAAAAAAACTTCTATAAATTATATACAGCTGAAAAAGTTTCTGTTTAAGACAAAGGGTTTGTTTTGAGCTCTAAATTACTGAAATTTGTGAAGTAAAAAGCACAGATGGTCCCTGACTTACAACAGTTCGAGTTATAATTTTATAACTTATTGACTTTACAATAGGTTTATAGGGTATTAAATCCATTTTTGACTTAGGATATTTTTGACTTACAATAGGTTTATCAGGATGTAATCTAATCAAACATTAAGGAACACGTGCATACACATTTACTATGTATGCTGTTGTATACTGTTGGGGCTTAGAACACAACGCTTCAAAATGTATGGTGTTATGGCATGCTGAACACTTTGAACCGTAACAGAATAGGCTTTAGAAGTTACCTCAGAATCAAGAACTTTCTTCTTTTTTTGTTTTTTATCTTTTGAGACAGGGTTTTGCTTTGTGACCCAGGCTGGTTTGAACTCCTGGCCTCAAGCAATCCTCCTACTTTAGCCTCCCAAAGTGCTGGGATTATAGCTGTAAACCACAGGACACCTATAATCCCGGAATCAAGGACTTTCTCATCTCTCCTGTCTTCCCTTCTCCCCATCCACATTACAGGGTGAAATTTAACTAATATTCCTTTTGGTAGGCCTTAAGACTTGGCCCACCAAAGATAACATAATTGCCTTCCATCTCCTCCATGAAATTTTATTACCAGGAAAGAAGACTGAGGCATGTAATCACATCTGAAGGGATTTTGTTCTGCTACTTGGGCTCATTCAAATTACAAAGAGAATCATTTACAAGCTAACATTTCTATCTCCCGAACCCATTCATCTTCCCTCATCATTTATCATTTCTCTAAAAACTGCCTACAGCACCCCTTACACCATTTCCCTCTCCCACCTCAGTATTTAAGCCTCAGCCATCTGGCCCCTCTTTGAGTCTCATATTTTATATGGTTCCTGTGTTTATGCACATTAAGTAGATTTGTATGCTATATCAGTCCATTCTCACACTGCTAATAAAGACATACCCAAGACTGGGTAATTTAGAAAGAAAACAGGTTTAATCGACTCACAGTTCTGCATGGCTGGGGAGGCCTCAGGAAACTTACAGTCAAGATGGAAGGACATCTCTTCACAGGGTGTCAGAAGAGAGAATGAGTGCCCAAGCCAAGGGGGAAACCCCTTATAAAACCCTCAGATCTCTCGAGAACTCACTATCAGGAGGACACTATGGGGGAAACCACTGCCATGATTCAAATATCTCTACTTGGTCCTACCCTTGACACAAGGGGATTATTACAATTCAAGGTGAGATTTGGGTATGGATACAGGGCCAAAACATATCATATACCTTTTTCTCTTATTAATGTTTGTCAGTCATTTCCACAAACCTTCAAAGAGAAAGGAAGCTTTCCCTCTACCACTATAATACAACAAATGATTTCCTAAGAATCATCATGTGTGCTTTCAGTTTAAAATTTCCAATATTTTCTCAAGTGCATTTTACAACAACTGAGGTTTTTGTTTTTCCAAGGAAGGCATATGCAAAGTCTCACTGGCAATCTCTAGGATTGAGCATAGTTTTATCAGCAAGACCTTGTTATCTCAGCCAAGAATGTCTAAAACATAAGCATCAACTGTGAGAATGATTTCTCTATTGCAGCATTTTATCTGATTGAACCTAAATTGATACCTGGTTCACTAATAAAAGCTCTAAAGAAGAATCTGCTTATAAATTCTTTCTACTCAATATCCATCAAGGGCCAATTTAAAGCATTTCAGATATATTTTGAGTATAGACTATTTTACCATAATAAAGTCAACAGACTACAATTATAAAACAAGGCAAATTTCTGATTATTTTATTTCGAAGTAAAGAAAAGCACACAGACAATTGGACCCACTTTACCAAATTTCATCCGAGATTTCCTGAAATAGGAAGAAAAACTAACTATGTCAGTCATGAGCTATTTTTTTAGTACTTGTCTACCCAGAGTAAACTCAAAGGGGGTCTATAAAGATGGCCTTTATATAAACTATAACAAAATTTACTGTTAATAACTTGGAGTATTTGAAATAGTCAAGGATTCTGCAATTCTTAATGTCTTACTCTTTAAAGCTCGTCCTTCCTTTTCCATCCTCAAGCTTTCCTTTTCTGTCTTCATTTCTATTCTCTACTCACCAGTCTTACCTCCTCCAATAATTTTGTCTCTTTATTACTATCAAACCTCCATTTTCAAATTATTTGGCACCAGAAATGAAATCTTCAAAATTAAGAAAAATGAGGAGAAAACATACTTCCCAATGCTTCCTTTCCACTAGGCCTCACACCAGATGTACTCTCATGCACACATTTCTATGCAAGCTGCTTCCCTCAGAACACTCCACACCACACTCTCCTGCCACCTGATAAGCCCAATCACAAAAACAGACTTCCAAATCTGCCCATTTTTCAAGGTCCACCTCAGTCTTTCAAAATGCTGTCGACACTATTCCAGTTCATAGTGCTCTCTCCTTTTTTCTCTATCATTCTCATAATCGGCAGACTTTTTAACGATATAATCTCAAGATAACGTACAGAATTACTTAGAATACTAACATCAAATGGCTTGGAGTTCATTTATTAGCAGTGTGATCTTAAGTAAATCATTTCTCTAAGCCTCAATTTTCTCAGCTATAAAAATGAGGATAATAAGACTCCAGCACCCTTGCTCACAGGGTTTTTATGAGAATAAGGTAATTCATGGAAAGTGCCTGGTATGGAATAAGCATTCCATAAAAACCAACTTTATGTTTTCGGCCACCATCTTCCAGCTTTTTGTGTATACCTTAAAAGCCCAGCCAGATTCTAGGCTCTTAAGGGCAGATTACATTTTACAGATGTTTAATACATACATCTTTATAGAATGTATGACTAAATGATACAATGTTTTCTAAATAATGACGCTAAGGGGGCAATTATAGAAGATTATATGAGGCTGAGGAGATAATCATAGCATGCTGGTGCATAGAACTAGTCCAGGGGATAGGAAACAAATTCACAACACCTTTGCAGATTGTCTCATTATGGGTCAGCTGTTACTTAGTAGGCTGCAATAATTTTCATGGCAGGCTATTAATACCTCACTCCAGAAAGTACCCAAACTTATCTGATAAGTATAGAAGCTATATATTAATAGAAACACTGTTGCCAGAGATTCTTGCTCACCAGCTTGGTGACTTAAAGAAAGGATCAGCTGTGGGCAATATCAAGAGAAGAGCAGCTATTGCAGCAGATCTTTAAATAGAACGTAAGCACTTTTATTGGATGCTATAAAATAAATTATCAAACTCTATCTAGATAACCTCCAAGTGTCTGTGATATAATCCTGATTACTTTTCTAAAAACTGCAAGAAAACTCCCAAGATATTCCTTTGTTCACAGCTAAGGCGGATGGTAACCTAAAAACGTTGGGCTCAAAGTTGAAAGAGCTGGATTTGTCCCAACTGTTACTATGCAAACTTATACAAAGCAGGGAGGTCAGCAGTTTGTCAAGCAACATACAAATGCTGCAACGAGCTCGCAGTTATTATTTTCATGCAACCCATTACCAACTTAAGAAAAATACTTATTTTAAAAGTACATAAAAAATAAGCATTTCTTGTAAATGTGCAAAAGCTCTATTTCATTCCTAGAACACAGGACCACTCAAGGGTCTACTTTTCATCTTTACTAAGTGGTAAGAATAAGGAAGAGCAAAATCAAAGTTCTTATAAAGTGAAGATAGAGTGCTCTGAAATTATGATAAATGTGAATGGGAGGAATTATTTTATTCATTCATTCAAAAATATTTACTGATCACCTACATGTCAGGCAGTTCCAGTTGCTGAGGATACAGCAGCAAAGCAGAGACAAAAATATCTGTTCTTACAATGTTCAAATTCTAGTGGTGGGTGCACTGGTAAACAAATAAATGAGTGAATACCTAATAATGTTACTGTGTTGTGGAAAAAAATTAAGCAGGAGGATAGGGAGCCAGCAGGTGGGGATCTGATGTTGGGGACTGAAGGAATGCTCCTGTGAGGAAGTAGATTGAAAGATACAAGGAATTGAGTCTATGTAAGTGTCTGAAGGGGCTTTCCAAGCAAAGGAAACATTAAGTGCAGAAGTCCTGAAGCAAGAGCTAAGTTTTGTGTAGATATTCTGGGAGAAGAAATTAAAAATACACTTTGGGTTGGAGTCCTAGCTCTTTGTCTTTTACCAGCAGAGTAACCTTCATAAAGAAAACAGCTTTACCTCTCTTGAACCTGTTTCTTCCGCTGTAAACTAGAGGACTGACACCACCGCGTACTTCAGTTATTTCAAAGAATAAAAATGTTTAAGAAATGCACTTTACAGCACCGATACTACAAAGACAGGCTCGTCTCCTTGGCTGTCAAATGAAGCTAATGGTACCCATTTTACAGGGAGTTGCGGGGACTCAATCAGATAACCCACACAAATATGGCGACTGACACTGAGAAACCCCTCAAGACGTGATTGAGCAATATTACTGTCACCACGCAGGCTACAAACTATGAGCGGGCAGGGACTTCTTGCTGCTCTGCTCAGTATGAGACGCCCAGGACAAAGCATCTCAAAGCTGCTCCATAGCATTCACTGAATAAACCGACTGACTGCAAATTCCACTAACTTTGGCCTACTCTGTCAAGTTTTTCGCACTTCTACATTCTGCTGGGACATTCCAGCTTCAAAGAAACCAGCTTCACTCTCTGAAACGTTTACCAGCAGAATAACCTTTATAAAGGTTTAAACTTTAAAAGGTCTTGAAATTGATCTACTACCAGACGGCCTTTCCCTCGGCGTCATAAAGGCCTTTTCAAGCCAACGTCCCGCCCGCCACGTACCACATGCCCACCTTCTGGTTGCTGCTGCGACACTTCAAAAAACTTTCGCGCTTACACGTTAGGAAACTTTCGGCGGCCCTTTATAAAGATACGGTGACGTCACCGCGCCGCGCGTGCGCCAATATGGTAGCGTGACCACGCCCAGGCTTGCGCTGAGGCCCCGGCGTCGGCGCAGTAGCTGGTGCCTTCCCGGAAGGGCTCAGAGGCGGGCTCGGTGAGTGGAGTCGGACCGCGGGTGGGTGCCCTGACTGCCCGACGGCCGCGCACGGGCCTGCAGGGCCGCTGGGGAGGATGTTGTTAACGTAAAGAGCCAGGCTGATGAGGAAGGTTCCTCAGTCCTTCGGGTATAAGCGGGAGTTGGGGCGGCTGGAGGGCAGATGACTCTAAGAAGGTGCGGATCTTCGGTTCCAAGGGGAGAATTTGACTTGGGTTTTGTCTAAAGTGCTGATGGCGGGCCTCACAGAAAAGTTACCATGAACCGACTTTCCGGAATTCCCTTGGCGCTGCGGCCTCGTTGCAAAAGGAAACCGAGAGGAAGGCGACGAGGATTGGCCTGCGGTGATGTTAGCGGAAAATATCTGTAATTAGACCCTGGAGGGCGGGCCTGTGAGCGATTGCTGTCCGCAGTGCTGAAGGAAAGGCTGCCACGCCTAGAGGAGAAAACTTGATGAGGGCAGGGCTGTGTTTCCGTTTTCCCTGGCCGGGCTCAGCGCCCTACACTCAATAGGCATGGGCTTTCTAGCAGCGTTGGGCACTTAGGCGGTGTGTCAATCTTTAGACAATCATTATAGAGTGCATAGATGTTTAATTTCATAAAATTTAGGAAAGCTTCGTTTCAGGAAGGAATTTTATTCCTTTTTTCTCCCTTAGGGCAAGCACCTTCAGCCTTTAAGCCCAGCCAGATGATTTGCCTGCAGGTTGGAGGCCTTCAGCGCATTTCACTAGACCTCTGTATGTATCGGTCCAGTTAGCCAAGGTGAGCTTGCTTGTGGTGTTAAATGTACCATGAAAATGGGCTTTCCTACACTCCGCAAGTAAAGAGTGCTGAGCAGCCAGGGTAAGGGGAAGGTATCTAGTTGTGCTTTTCCTCACAGTTACAAATGAGAAGTACTTTCCCATTTAGAAGAGAGATGGTAGAACTGGGCACTCTTCCAATAAAGGAAAGACCTTGAATTTCCAGTTGGTTCTCATACTTGTTTGCCTGCCTTTCTGTCTATGTGTGTTTGCACATGCATAAGGGATGGTGTTCCTGTGTTGAATTTTACAGAGTGGATTTTTTTCTGTTGATGCAATAAAACGTTTACTAGTCTTAGTACCAGCTGCTTGTTTGTTTTTAATTCTGATTAAGGTTAGAGTCTAGAAAGAAAAGAAGAGACAATATGAAATATGTTGAATTTACCTAATTCGTGGTGTTCTTAGATGTAGCTGGCATATGGAAAACTGCATGCTGAATAAAAATGTGTTTAATTCCATTCTTTCATTCTATACATTATTACATCTTAAGTTTTACTTTCTCTTCTGAGAGAACCAATGGATTAAGGTACTAAAATAATCAAATGTTGCAAAGCTGAAGACATGTGGTAGAAGTAACTTTAAATGTTTTTATTCTTTATAACAGCTTTTATTAAAGATGACTTCCTTGTTTGCTCAAGAAATTCGCCTTTCTAAAAGACATGAAGAAATGTAAGTTTTTTAAAAGGATGATTCGGATATAGAAATTGGACTGGCTTTGTTAGTGAAATATTGTATACACAGATGACTTAAAAGTTTTAAAGCTTGTCATTTTCATTTTCTGACACTTAAGAGGTTTTAGTGTTAGGGAATTTCATTGTCTCTTATGAATAAGCAAGATTAAAAGGTATGTTCTATGTATTTTTCTCTTTGTAACTAATATCTAGATAAATTTGCTCCTCCTCCCACCCTTTCTAGACTCCACATTGGTATTTAATGGACTTCTCTAAACCTCTCACCCCGGGCTGGCTTCGTTGGTATTATGACTTATATACAGTCACAGGTCCTGCATTTGGTTTAATGCTCTCATGACATTGTCTTGAATCATTTTAGACTGGACCCTGCAAATTGTATAGCCAGTCCTGCTCTTCATTTGATATTATTCACTCTTTTCCTCCTGTTTCTGTGAGCTCTCAGGTTTTCCTTTTCTTTAATTAAGTACCAGACCTTCTTTTCTTGTCTCCTAAGATACTTTCCTTACCAAAAAACTGACTATTCACAGACCTGGGATTTTAGTACTACCTTTAAAATAGCCTGGTGAAACATAGTGTCTTTTGAGAACCTCCGCAACTATTTTGGAAACAGTTTGACTGTTATGTATACCAACTTATGTATTTTTTAATCATCTTACATATTGTCTTATTAATCATTTAAAAAGAACCAAAATGTATAAAATAAACATTTGACCAGCAAGAAACTTTCAAAGTATATTATATATAACAAAGTAGTTTGAAGATATTTACTTGTAATTTTTTTATATCTTTCTTCAATTACTGTTTTACCTTGTTGTGAGTATGCATATATACACACAGCCTCTCACTCATATATCAAACCATCATCTTTCTCTTGGAAAAAGAGGGAAAAAATATTTTTATTGCTTCTTCAAACATATGGAAGTTTAGCACAATTCTAAATGTGTAACATGAGATTCAGGGGTACTGAAGTGTTAAGCAGAAGGTTTCATATAGCAAGTTATATCAATGTATGTGTGTCGGGAGGTATATATAACTATGTGTACAAAAGGATATGTATTACAGTTTGCATTTTCACCAAAAATTAAAACATATCTTCAACATTCTAAAATAATTTCAAAAGACCAGAGAGGCTAAAAAAACAGAAGCATGTACTTATGGCATATATAAAGAATATGTTAATGAAAATAAAAATGATTTTAACCAGATCGACTTAAGACTTATTGAACTACCTCAGATTTTTCACTGTCTTATTAGTTGACATACTAATTGACTTTTAAAATGGGTTAGATTTGAAGTGAGGTGCAATTAAGAAATGAACTTTTTATATTGGTCAAGCAGTAAAATGTTTGCTTTTAATTTTTTAACTCCATGTGATCTTCATTTCTTTTTCTAGAGTATCACAAAGATTAATGTTACTTCAACAAATGGAGAATAAATTGGGCGATCAACACACAGAAAAGGCATCTCAGCTCCAAACAGTTGAGACGGCTTTTAAAAGGAATCTTAGTCTTTTAAAGGTAAGTTTCCATGACTTGAATATAGAGATTTATCCCACCTTGTCAAAAATCTTTTAGGTAAATTTTATAATATTTATATAATTTGTTGGTTCTAAGTAATAAGTAGAATTACTAAAGCAGCATCTTTTTTAAAAAAACCCATGTGAGTTAGATAAGTAGCATATGTATCCTCATTTTTTTAATTAAAAAAATTGAACTTTGCTTTAGCTAAATGTTTTCAATCGACTAGAAAAATCAATGACTACAGAAGGAATTGTAAGGTCTCCCTTTTGCAAAAACTAAGAAATAGAAGATGTACCCTTTCCATCTTTCATCTTCTTTTATTTGAAAGGAAATCCTGAAAGGCCATAAAATACCTAACGTATTGAAAGCCAAGTCAGAACTATCAAACGTCATAAAAACAAGAACAATTTGATTTTGCCTGACTAGGCAGACACATAAAATTCATATCTATGATAACAGATTTCCCACCTCCCTCTTGATGGATATGGAGGAGTGGTCAAAGTGTATGATTGTGCAGGGCCTCACCATTTGGCCAATGTGCCCATTTGGAGTAGAATCATATGTGTAACATTTTTGGCTGCTTGCTATACTTTGCTTCCAGAATTGTATGGCTTCATCCATAATTAAAACCCTAAAGTTTGCTTCCATTCAAGCTTCCAAGAGAGCCTATGACTAAAACATTTGGTAGTAAGACTATATTATTTAAGTTATAAAGCAGTGTTTTCAGTTTTTTATTGTTAAATATTTTCATCGATAGGCATGATATAGTTATCTTCTGTCCTCACTAGAGGATAAAGGAAGAGGAAAATTCAGTTATCTTCTCAGCTTCTGGCAGTTTGATCCACAGTAATTTAAGTCACAGCCATAGTGCTACCAAAGCATTCTATATTGCCATATGTCTTACTTGCCCAATGGTGTTAGCAATATTTATTTTTAAATGGAAATATATAGGATAATCTGGAATTTGCTCTGAAAAGTTAGAAAAACTAAATTAGAAGGCTTAATTGCTACCTACCTGCAGCACGTGATGTGATACTTGGTTTTGAAGCATTTTCCTTTTAATGAGCAAGTATTTGATGAATGCTTAGAGGGTCCTTACTGTTGAGCTAGTTCTGGGCAGAAAGTAGGGACAACAAAATAAGTATAAATCAAGAGTTCTTGATATCAAGAACATAGAGACTTTGTGTGATCAAACATTAAATTACATGGAATAGAGTCAGGACTACAGAAATAACAGTAAAAACATCTTTGAGAGCTAGAATATTCAAAAAGGTCTCAGAGAAGAAGCTAAGCTTAGCCTGTATTTGAATAGGCAGAAGGCTAGGAATACTGTTGGATTCTTACAAAAGAGCCAAAACCAGAAGACTGAATGACCCTGTTAATGATCCTGGGAGTATGACAACTAGCTTGGAAATTCACAGGGAACAAGGTTGGATATGTGTTATGGGACCAAAGAAGCTGAGACTTGACATATAGACATAATTCAACACTGAAAATGACTAAGCAAAAGAAAAATACAGACTTATATAAGAAATAAATGAGTGGGTATTTAAGAAAGAGTCATTTGCTATTTAGATGCAAGTGAATCTTTCTTAAATACCTAAAAAATGGAGAGAATAGAGTTCAGGAGGATAGCTAAGAAATCATAGTCATACATATATAAGGAAGATAATGAACCTGGCTTCATAGTTATGAAAAACTTCAATTTGGTATGGTATTTCTCCCTGATTATCAAAGTAATATAGTCCCACTGTAAAAAAACATTTAAAGAGTAAAGAAGATGAAATAGCCTACCTTCCATATCATCCCACTGATCTAAAATTGAATACATTTTTGTATATTTTCTTTCAGTACTTTAATAAACATATATTGAGCCCCTATTATATCACAAACACAGTGCTTGCTGCTAGAGATGCTGTCTTTTCTTTCTTTTTTTTGCATTCTTTGAGTCATTATTTTTACAATCTTACTTTCCCTCATATGTTTTTAAACTTCGGAAAGAATTTTAGTGGCTCTACCATAGAAGTCATTGTGAAAGTAAAATAAATGAGATTTAGCCAGACACAGTGGCTCATGCTTGTAATGTTTGGATTACACTTGGGGACGCCAAGGCAGGAGGATCTCTTGAGCCCAGGAGTTCAGGACCAGCCTGACCAACACAGCGAGACCCTGTCTCAGAAAAAAAGTTAAACATTAGCTTGACATGGTGGTGCATGCCTGTAGTCCCAGCTGCTTGGGAGGCTGTAGCAGGAGGATCCCTTGAGCCCAAGAGTTCAAGGTTACCGTGAGCTGTGATCATGCACTGCAGTCAATGTATTTGCAGCCTGAGTGACAGTGTGGAAATGTATCTGCAGAAAACATAAATAAATAAATAAATAAGACTCAATTGCAGAATTTTGAGTTGGGAGACACTTTTAAAAAGTATGTATATTAGATTCAATTCTCATCTAAATTTTTTTTTAGCATTAAAACTTCTTTCAAAGATGTTAAAATAGATAGAAATGGACCTGCTTTGGGCCAAAGCCTCACCTGTTCAGTTTTTCCTTGACTGCCCAGCTGTGGCTTTAAGGAACTGTAGAAACCACTGATCTGGGCTAATTCCTTGATTTAAAGATGAAGAAGCCATAGGGCAATTACTCCTGTTACTACTTGTTCAGGACAAATTAAGTTATATCTAGGATAGGTACTTCAGAAGTACAGCCTACACTTTAAAATGTTTCCAATAAACGTGAAGGCATTTCTATAATGAGAGTACAAAATATGGATGACCTCTATTAACATCCATTGTTTGACCTTATTTAGATCTTCTGACCAATATAATAAACATTGAAAAAGGAATGAGCTTTTACTTTTGAAAAGGAAAGTGTAACACTAGCATTTTGAAATGATACGGTTATATACTTTAACCAAATTTATTCTAAATTATTCTAAAAGTAGTACAATATATTATGAGTTAAGTAAAATTGATGGATAAAAGGTACAAAAAGCAAGAATATTTATGTATACAACTGGAAAATATAAGAAATCACATTCACATTAGCAACAAAATTCTAAAATACTTGGGAATGATCTTAACAAGGGGTTTGCATGATAGGTGTAAAGACAGTTATTACACTAAAATGGAATATTTAAAAGAAAACTTACCAAGGAAACATATGCCTTAATCCTGACTAGGGAAACTATTGTTGTTTTCTTTTTGTGTGGTTTTGTTTTGTTTGTTTGTTTTTTTGAGACAGAGTCTCATTCCGTCGTGATCTTGCTCACTGCAACCTCTCCCTCCCAGGTTCAAGCCATTATCTGCCTCAGCCTCTCCAGTATCTGAAATTACAGGCACCTGCCACCACACCTGGCTAATTTTTGTATTTTTAGTAGAGATAGGGTTTCACCAACTTGGCCAGGCTGGTCTTGAACTCCTGACCTCATGATCCACCCACCTCAGCGTCCCAAAGTGCTGGGATTACAGGTATGATCCACCATGCCTGGCCAGGAGACTACTGTTTTTTTAAAGTTAGCTGTTACACATAGCCTCTGAATTGAGTCTTTGTAAAAGTTAAGAATAAAATTTAAAAACAGCTGTCACAAAATTATTTTTAGATTCAAAAAAGTTCCAACAGAATTTGCCTTGAACTCAATAAAATTTCTGTAAATTCCTTTGGAAAAATAGCAGGAATATAAAATATCAAAGAATGTATTTTAAAAAGGAGCAGTGAGGAAGAGACCAATTCCATCAAATATTTGAACATATTAGTAAATGAATAGATATGAATGTAGGTAGTGAAGAATAGGCTTCAGTCAGTAACTATCATAAAAGATAGTGAACTTTGAAAACACGGGATGGGTGATTTTTCCATTAATATTAGTAAAATGGACTTTATCTGCCTTTTAAGAACATAAACAGAATTGTATAGATTTGGAAGAGAAAGAGAGAATTGTGTTTCTATAAATACTGCCACAATGTAAGCTGACATCTCTCTTCACATACATACCATAAAATTTAGTTTTATCTAGGAAGGCAATTTTGTAAGTAAACATCATCTCTCGAGTAAGCTGGACAAACACTCTGGGGGGACAAACACTAGCAACAGCTAGTTAGAGATACAGTGAGTGCTTCCACTGAAGAACGCTCTGGAAGACTTCATGGGGCACTTGGCAGTTAAACAGGGACTTCAACAAACTGCCACCCAGGATGGCTGGTGACTTACAGGACCCCATCTCTCCTCTTTCCTTCTTACATTTCACACCTCTAATTCCTTGAAGAATACATTTAATAAATGCTTACATGTTCTTGTACCAATGACCCTGTATCTCGTGCTTTAGTATCTTACTTTTCCTATCCTAGAAACTGTCCCTCCAGCAGATAAAAAGATTAGAACCAGCCTGGCCATAGCTGGGTTCACTGTGTATATTTATAGTGAGGTATTAGATTTCTAGTTTTGGAGAAGTGGCGTGTATAGGGGTGGAGAGAGAAAGAGACCTAAGCACTTGACTTTCTGTGCTCATGTTTTACCCTTTCCTAATCATGAATTGACTCATTTAAATATAGCTTTCTCACTTCTGCCATAGAGTAACATTTATTCCATCATCCACACTGGAAACTTGTTTTTTAGTTGTTATGAAGAGTTTCAAGCCTATATAGAAGAAGAAATGGAAGAATTTACTTACATGTGCTTATTACCCAGATTCAATAATTATCAAAACATGGTCAATCTTGCTTCATCTGTATACCTTATCCCCTTCTCCACCATTCAGATTATTTTGAAGGTATTCTGCAGAAATTATATTGTTTGACCTATAGCTATATCTGTATATATTTGTATTTTTATCAGCATATATCACTAAATGATAAGGATTATTTTACTGTTTTAAGCAAAATCACAATACTGTTATCAATAAGAAATTACCAGTAATTCCTCAAATATTAAATCAGAGTTCACATTTCTCTGAGAAATCTGTAGGCATGTTTACATTTGTTTGGATCGAAATCCAAATAAAATCTAACATTGGAATTGATTGATAAGTCTTTAAAAGTACTACCCCTGACCTTTTCATCCACTTTTAATTTATGTGTTAAAGGAATTAGGTCATTTGTCCTATGCATTTTCCAGTTTGGATATTGCTGATTACATCTCTGAGGTATCATTTTTCATGTTCCTGTATTCTCTGTAATTCCTATAAATTGATCTAGAGCTGTGCTGTCCAACAGAAATATAATGTGAGCACCATATGTAATTAAAGTTTTCTAGTAACCACTTTTAACAAAGTCAGATGAACTTAATTTTAATAACATTTTATGGAATGAGGCATATATAAAATATTATTTCAAATGTTTCTACCAAAAATTTGTAATTAAATATCCTATATTCTTTTTTCTTACTAAGCCTTCCAAATTCAGTATATGTTTTGCACTTACAGCACATCTTAATTTGGACTTGCCACATTTTAAGTGTTCAGTAGCCACATGAGGCTAATGACTATCATATGAGCAGTGATGTTCTAGAGGCTGGATCAGATTCAGGTTCATTGTTTGGGGGAAGAACACTCCCATAATCCCTGGCTGTCTCTCATTTTGGAATGTTGGTAGTCATTGATGATCATTGCCTAGATATATTCATTAGAGGTTACAGAAAGAATATTCAAATTCTTTTATTCCCTGTCTTTCAATTGCTAATTGTTTATATGAAGAGAATCTTCCCCTCATCACTTATTTGGTTACACTGAAGTACAGTTCATGTAGGAAACGGTGTGATGACTGCTGGACACTTTCTCTATAGCTTTCAAAATCATAGTTTGGTTCTCTGGCATCTTCTAATGGTGACGAATGAGATGGTATTTTGTTTTTAATTTTTCTGGGATTTGAAGTGTTTCGATCTCTTGCAGTTTTTAGTCTTATTTATGCCCAATGTGTCCCATTTTTAACTATGTGGAAGCCTTTGCAAGTTAACTCCTGAATGTCTTTGACATGATCCTAACAGTCTTTGATAATTTCCTTTCTTTATGATGTGATGAGTTATTTCAGGTTCATTGTGTCCCTTTGCTGCCCAGACCTGGAATTGGCCATTGCTCCAAGAAGCCCTGGTTCCTTTTGGCAGAAAATATATTTAGAGCCCTCAATCTGGGCACTAGGAATGTTTATTGCAGCTTGGTTTTTGGTTTTTGGTCTTTGGGTTTTTTTAAAGATAAAATATATCAAGAACTCATATCAGTATCTCCAATTCAATTACACAATTGCAGATTTAACTTAAAATCACTGATCTTATGCCTCTACCTTATTTTTCTAAAACCAAAAATCTGTTTCCAAAGAATTACCCTATGTATAGACATGGCTATCACCAATAATATGATTACTGAGAATGGTTTTCAGTAAGATAACTTTTACAATTTCTTTTTGTCCCCAGGGTATATCCCACTAGGGGTGTCCAGTCAATACTGTGTTCTGAGAATACTTGATGTAGCTCTTTTCTGTGTGGTTTTACCACCAACTACATAATAATTAGATTTGTCACATTTGGTTTCCCATTTGGGGGGAATTGCTTTTTTATTTGTCCTATAACTGTATAAAACTCTAAATGTTCTAGTGGCAAGTCTATAAGACAAAGAAACAATGTATAGTCAAGTAAGTCTTGCCTCCCTTTTCACCCCCCTTTTCCTTTTCCCTCTGTCTGCTTTGGGTACCTTTTTTAAAAAAAGCTTTGGTTTATAATTAGGAAACTCTGACATCTGATTTATTCATTTAATGAATATTTAATGCCTAGTACATGTCCTGCACTTTGTTAGATACTCAGATGCATAAAGGTTGTATGGGACACAGTCCTTACCTGCTGGTAGTATATAATGAAAGGGAAGGTTGTTATATGGAAGTATTAGGGTATCACTTGCTACAGAAGGCTAGGATCAAATTGCAAATTTTTTTTTTTTTTCAGTCAGGCTAAGGAATTCACACTTCATCCTCTATATAGTGGGTACTGATGATTTTTTAAGTCTAGGGAAAGACATATTCAAAGTAGTTCTTTAGAAAAATGAATTGATCCCCTCTTAGGTATGGATGGAAGTAAAACAAGACATACTGTAGTCATGCCTCATAGAGTAAGTACTTCTCAAGTATTTGTTGAATGAATAAGTGTAATAATAACCCATAGCATTGGGAATGAAATGGAAAGGATAGGAGAGATATCCTGAAAGAACAATTTATAGACCTTTGAAAATTTAAATGGCAGGTAAAAGAAGAGATAGAGTATAGAGTGCAGGTATCTGAGTGAAGAGAATTCCCACTATTGTTTATTATATGCAGTAAGAATAAGATGAGCTCAGTTTCATTTGGTTGAGAAATAAGGTCTAGGAAGAAAGGTTAGCCATGCCTCTACAGTAAAAGTTAGTTGAAGCTAGATGGGACACAGTCTTGAGAGAGATAAGGTAAAAATACAAGAACAGCTGCCACAGATCTTAAGAAAGCTCACACTTAGGAACAAGGAGAGAAAAATAAGCCAGCTAAAGAGGAAGAAAAGTAGGAATCAGAGGTAAGCATATTATCTAAGAAAGCAAGTTCTCTTAAGCTAAGAAGGAAGTGTTTTAGAGGGCTGATAATTTGTAGTTAGAATGCTGCAGAGATAACAGTCAAGTGTCTAACAATAGGCCTGCTTTACCAGGCCACATCTCTTCTACTTGTATCTGCTTTTCCTTTTACAAATCTGCTCTCCTATAAGAGAGATATTAAGTATCCTTATTTTCTGGTCTTCAAGAAAAATGTTTAAAATATTGTCTATAATGCTGGTAGCACCAAGATCTACCACTAACAATAATCTTATAACTTTTCTTAGAATAATGACCGTAATTAAACCTGTGATTATTTTATTTGCGTGTATTTGATTTATAAAGGTAAAAAACATTTTTTCCAGGACCTTATAAAATCTCAATGTAATCACAGAAACATTATTAGGCTTCAGTATCTGTCATAGCATCAGCATCAAAAGCTCTTTAGCATGTTTCTTAGCTATAAACTTCTGGTATGGGATAGACATGCTAAAAATCAGCTTTTATCCCTAAATTGATGGCTTTTTTCCTTCAAATCACCTTCCTCTAGACAGCAGGTGCACTAATGGTTGTGCAACTTTGGGGAGTCCCTTTAGGGAATTTCCTGTTTTTCCCTTTTACATTTCACACCCATTCCTTGCTCCCGCCGCTACCATCTGCTATCTCTTTTCTCCTGTTCAGCATTGGCTTCTTCACACCCCACTCCCACGCCCTTTTCCATCTCTCTCCGTCTGTCCAACAGCCCTCTACTTAGATTGCTCCAATGCTTGTACTGGAATCAGAGAACTTTCTCTTTTCTATCAACTCACTAAGCTCAAAAGAGAGACAAAATTTACATGGCCTTTGACCAAGGCCACTGTGAACTTGACAGACATAAGTAGGCACAAGACAACATAGGTGCTGATTTTGGGAGTGTTTATTAAGCAATGCTCAAATGTTTCACTAAAAATTTGCAGAGTCCTGCATTTCTGAGCATTCACTTGATGTATGTATCGAGATAAGAATCTTTACCAAGGTATGAACTCAGTTCAACCTTGGTGTTTTTACAACTATAAGAGAAAATATACATATCTACAAGTTAAACTACTCATTAAAGTTTGGTTCTTGAATGCTATCAGCTGAATGATATACTAGCTAGCAATAAAACTTGCCATTGAAATTAGCTTAGAAATCTAGTCCTAAAAAAAATCTAGATAGTATAATGAAAAGGCTCTTGTCACTAAGTACTGAGGTACCTCATTGAGCTTCCATTAAATATATGGGATACTTGCATACATACAAATTTTAAAATTGAATATTGAAACAAATGAAATGTGTGCTATTGATATGCTATTTACATCATCTGAAGAGACTAGAACTCTTCACTTTTAAGATTAGCATAGGGTGGGTCTGAGTATCTGACTGTGTATCTGAACATTTTATTATTTTATCCTTCTGGCTGTTTTTTGGTGATGTTAGAGCTAAATTAATGCTCTGATGAGCAGTATTATAAGAAGCTCTTTTTGTATGAATTACTGACATTTACTAGCTATTCAAAAGTGAAAAGGCAGAACCTAGAAGTACTACCTCCCCCACCTCTATTTCAAAATAAGAAACGCTGTATTCTTTATCTGAAATGGATGAATTGAACAATGATCAGTTCCCCTGCCATGGTATGCCTTCATCCATTTAAACTATATCCAGAGAAGAGTTGAGGTGAGAGATTTGGGATACAGATATTGCTAGTACAGGTGCCATTTGTTTTATGTAAATACACTTTAATATAAAATGCTGATGTCTGTTACAGGATATAGAAGCAGCAGAAAAGTCACTACAGACCAGGATTCACCCAATTCCGCGACCTGAGGTGGTTTCTCTTGAGGTGAGCATCTTAAGGAACAAATGTAAAAAGAGAGACTCTATCTATCAATAGTGCACTATAAGTTAAACAATGGTTATATGTATTGTCCAGATATATTTATTCAATAAATTAAAGAAAATTGCCTGTTTAATCTTTTTATATCCACAGTACTATGCTTTGTATATAGTAGATAGCTGAAAAGTATCTTGATTTAAAAACGTTTAGCAATTGCAAATTTCATAAAGATAGGGATCTTTTCACCTTGTCATTTAGAAACAACTATTCCGTTAAACCTTAACAGACAATATGCACTAAATCATAAGACGACAACATGCCTAACTCAAATGCTTTTGCTGCTTGCTGATGTTAGAAGTAAGAATTTAACCAGAGCTAATTAAATGCATATTATCATACACTATAGTATGGCTTTTGTCTGTTTTATTTTGTTCAGTTCAAGAACAGATTGGGAAGATGGTTAGCAAAAAATAAACTATATTTGGTTTATGAATACGTTTGTGATGAATGGGAATTTACTACATATAGAATAGTTTCATTTTGTATTTTTAATGACCTTTACACTTTTGCTTTCTGCCCAATGGAGATGAATAGACTCAAAATTAAAGGCTGAGAATTTTCCCCTCAATTTTCTGTGTCATCTAGGGTGAAAAAACAAGACAGCAATCAAGGATATGAAAAACTCTGGTACAAAGTTGTGCCTTGGACATATCTTTTTCTTTGTTCGATTCTCCAGTACCTTACTCTGGCATATACAGGACCCACACAATAGGAGTTACTCCATCTGCGAATGTCAGGGAAACTCCCCATCACGGGCCTTAGAGGATATTTTTCTTAACTAGTCTTGCACAGCAGGATGACCTTTATTTTAAGTATGTCAGGCTGTTTCTCAGACCCCGTAGATATATAGACATAGAGAATCCCTCACCATTTTCGACTTTCAGAACTGCTCTATTTAATGCTTGGAGTGAATATTTTTGTGTTTCTAGTGCTAACTCATTGGCTGAATTTCCAAAAATGATATTGATAGTGATGATTTAATATCATTTGCCCTCCTATGACACAGAGCTTTGGGCTGTTTAGTTCTCTTTGACCTCCTTAGGGCAGTCACCCATGAAACCAAAGCTAGACACAACACAGCAATGTTATATGAGCTTCTAAAGCCTATAGACTTCTATACTCAGACCAATAATATAGCATCTCAACTTCCAAGCTATTTGTACTAAAAATGGTAAAATTATATTGACATTTTGTCATCATAAAAATGGGGAAAAATTATAGTGTATATATGTTTCCTACACAATTTAGAGGCCAATGTATCAGGTTCCTATATATAACATACTAGTTATATTTCAGTTCCTGATCTCATCTCAGGTCAAATCTTTTGATGTTAATTCTGAAGCATGATTTATGTTTAATAATTTCATTGTGATAATTTCAGTATGGGGTAATCATTTGGTATGGGATTTGGAATATTAAACAAAAATATTTAATGATCATATCACTGTAAATGATATTATTGGCAATAATCATGAAGTTGGCCACAAGAGGGCGTGTAAAATCACAATAAAATTCTAAAACCTGTAATTCTGCCAGGCTCTGGTTTTACTGAGAAATTTGAAAATTAACACTAGTAAGTAGCCAGATTTTTTTCTAAAATTAACATAAAATATTCTGTAGAGGAAATGCATTCTACGTATATGTGTGTGTGTGTGTGTATACACGCACACACACATTTAAGTGAATAAACATTTAGACTATTATGAAGAGCCAAGTTCAATTGCTTGATATGCTTTTTTACTTTTGGATTTTTTTTTCCAGACTCGTTACTGGGCATCAGTAGAAGAATATATTCCCAAATGGGAACGGTTTCTTTTAGGAAAAGCACCATATCCTTTTGCTGTTGAAAATCAAAATGAAGCAGAAAATACCATTCAAAATGAGGCATAGCGATAACTTCTTCCCATGGTATTTCGAAAAGCCTGTTTAATAAAGCTAGGTGTTATGGAATATGTAGGTAATTGCAGGAACTTTAGGAATTAAATATGTTCATATTCTCCATTATCTCCTAAGTGACAGTGAAGATACAAGAATTTACTGGCAAGCCTCATGTTATCACCTATTACTCTTTCAAGGTCCCGAATTTGCTTTCTACCAAACCAATAGATGTGTTAAACACTAATATTAAAAAGTGGACTCTTTATTAATTATTGTCAGCGTTGTGTGTGTGTGGTTTAAAAAAATAATTTCCAATGTTTCTCCTCTAAGCAAGTACCTTGGTTCTGGTTTTAAGTTTTTTAGAATCCTTACTTTTTTGTTATTTTATTTTGGGGACAAGGTATAGGATCAACACGATTTTTTTTTTTTACTATTATTGTTTCTTTTAACAAATGAAAAGACAATGACACCTAAACTGCTTTAGAAAAATAACTTATGAGAAAATAAACTCATAGGATTTTGTGCCTCACAGATAACCAAACCTCTAAAAGTTCTGGAGACAGAAAGAACTGAACTATAAAGCAAGTCAGTAAGTAGCCAGTTTGAGAAAGGCTCAGACATGGTTTTGAAAAAGGATACATTTTAGAGCTAGGTATGCTTACTGGATTTTTGACTTCTTGGATATGTAAGGACTGCCAACATTGTGAATGCAAACAACCCTACTCTCGTCTTTTCATCTTTAAACTTCCCCTTCCCCTCTCTTCTAGTTTCATTATTCCTGAAAAAAAAACTTCAGTCAGAAAGCTTTGGGTCACAACCCTAAACAACTTTGAGATAACTCAGTCCACCACTGCTTGAGCACACACACACAAAAAAAAATTATAACTTTCTAACTATAGAGGCAGCCTCTGCTTAGCCTATGCTATATGACAGTGAAATGTTTTCAGTTGCAAATTGGTGTATGTTTTTAAAAGAAGACAATAGGAAAAGCTAAATACACAGCAACAACAACTATATTGAAACGTCCATTGTGCGGATAAGTTCCTTTACCATCTTGGAAATATCCTGTTGAGTGGGTGTTGGTGTGGGTAACAATAATGTTGTTTTCATAATATGTGCTGGCAGATTAGCACACTTCTCTACAGTGTTAACAGTTGTAATTAAGGAATAAACAGCACAGGGTGTCAGTCCGATGACAATTTCATCTATAGTGTCACAATACAAAATGTCACAAAATATTAGAACTGTTATATAACTATAAAAAGTATCGGCTTAAAAGCTGAAAGCCTTTGAAAAAAGAAGACAGAGGAAGGAAGAAAAAAGAAAACTGGCATAGCAACCAGAACAATTTTATACCTTCTCAAGAATGTTCTGTCATGAAAATAAATTGATAATTTTTTTCTGTTACATTACAGTTTGGTTTCTAGCCATCCAGTTGATTTAGCAGGAGAATGCAGGTTTTTTTAGCAGCTTTGAATTGGTAAACAGATTTAGATGTAGTAGAAAGGAACATGAGGAAGTTTTTTTTTTTTTTTAACATCCAATCTTTCCCAGCATATGCACATAAGAAGGTGAATGAAGCAATGTGAAACTTATTTCTCTTTAGTCAAGTGAAAAAAAGGCTAAACATTTGTTAGATGGTAAAATATTGTGTCAAGCGGTAGGCACATTCCAAAATTACACAGTGGTTGATACGTTAACATCCTCAAATATTTGAGTGTACACTTCCTTTGAGATCTGTAAATTAAATCACCAGTAGGTTAGATTAAAATACAAAACAAATGGCAATCTAACCATCTCAGAAAAGGTTCAGGTTTTTTCTCCCCCAAATTGAGTAACTTGCAAAATAATTTTTGAAAAGCATAAATGCAGTACACCCTGGGTTACGATTGAGGGCAGAAGGGAAGGTATTTCCAAGGCCTCTGCTGTACCCTTTTTCCCATTTTTGTTAGTACCTCAAAAACTCCCAGAGATGACTTTATTCCTGGCCCCTGCAGAGCTCCCCTCCCCACCCCCACCTTGTAAACTATAACAGATTGCACCACATGGTGTCTGTTTAAAAAAAAAAAAATTCCCGTAGGGACCTGGATATCCCATTAATGGGTTTTATATTCCTCATGGCAAATTAGCTTTATACAGGAATTTCCAAATATTGTTTTCTGTTAAGAAGGGAGGAACACCATATATAATGTATATTTTTTCTACAATTAGTAGGAATCAGACAAGGAAAAGGAAATGTCATCTACTCATACCTTTCCCTCCAAATTCAGTGTTCTTTCCATATGCCCCATTGTACTACACCACTATTCTCCATGAAAACTATGAATTTATGTTGTTTTTTTTTTTTAGAAAAATGGAGTTTTCAAAATGAAAGTCAAATAATTTTTTTCCAAAGCTGTTCGTCGACTGTTGAAAATGCATCAGTATTTAAAGCTCATTTTCTGCTGAAACACTTCTGCTTATATGAAATTATTAAACTATAAAATGCTAAAGATCAGAAGGAGCTGCAGTTTTTCTTTAAACTTGAAAAAAATAAAATTTAAGTACTAAGGAAAAAGGCTAATACTCTGGAAACCAGACATCTGGTCTTTCTCATGCGTAGGGAGCAGTGTGAATGAAAGTCAAGTCAAACGGACAGGTTTTTTCTGCATTATGCGCAAGGTGTTTGAAATTGTCAGCTTAAGGTTTAGATGAAGATTAACTTTGTTTACAATTTTTGCTATTTTGCACCATCCCCCTTTTTCTATAAAAAAATTAAGTGAATATATGTGCGTATTTATTTTGAATCAAAATTAAATTTAGAGATTATTTTGTCACTTCTGAGATAATTGGAGACACACAGTGTGTGCATGTGTGTGTAAGAGAGAGAAACAGAGACAGAAACCAAGGGGTGCTATCACCTATTCAAGAGGAAGATATTAAGCTTTAAACCCACTGGGAAGTAGGTTTTTAGTGTGTAAAAACCTAATGCACAAGGCCATAAATTTGGCTTAGCTACAAAATATAGTCTTCCCTCTCCTTTCATTAGTGTATTATCTTTTTTACTCTAAGCCAATTCACATCTTTTTCTTTTAAGTTAGTCTTTTATTTAAAACACAATAAAGTTTTCAATCCCACTAAGGAGTTCCCCACCTCCTTTTCACGCACTGCCCAAATATAAAGTTAATAGCTACATGGTTTAAAACACTCTACACATTTCAATAGTCACCTATTTTTTTTTAACCTCTTCCCCTGTAATTAGTATAAAGAGATATATTTTTTAAAGAGTTGCTGACCAAAACCTATTCTTCACAGAAGGTAATAACAAGTTGATGGGTTCAAGCAGGAAAGTCTTTGGAAAAAAATATGTAGGAGAAAGAGAAGAGATTACTGTGAGAAACCTTCAAGTTGGAACAAGAGACCCTCCCACTCCCATCCCATCCTGTGTGTGTTTTTGTTTGTTTCTCTTATAATTTAGAAGTTAATTTGTCTGTATGGGAAATTTAATTCCCCGTTGTTAATAAAAGGGCATTTAGAGTTTTCTGGGACAAACACAGAGATGTGTCAAACTTTGGCAATTAAGAAGAGGATTGATTTGTGGATTTGACACCTGGTATTGTGATCTCCCTTTCTAACTGGATCTGAGATTACATCCTTACCAAAATCCAAGAAAAGGAAAATGACTGCAACAAAACCAGAGGCTCAAAATGCTTCCGGACATCATTTTACCTCACAGAGTCAAGTTTCCCTGCTTACAAAGAAAAGGGACCAGGTCTCCTAGGTTATAGTAGGTTTTAAAGTTCTTGCTGTTTTTAAAACTCACATTCACATCTCAAAGAGACTATGGTCCACACAGTCATATCTAGATTGACTACAGTAAAAACCAGTAAATAGTCGCACTGAGAGGAAACAATGAAATGCTCTTACTTTAGAAAGTGATGACTTAGTTTCTTTTTTATGGTAACTGGTCATTCAACCTCCACTGTAAAAGTCAAAGGATTTTTTGTCATTTCTCCCTAAATCTAGGTTATCAAAGCAGAAATTTTTCTGATGTTTTATACAATACCACTTGGGGACCAATGCAGTTAAATCAGAGGGAGACAAAATTCCTTTCATGTATTTTGTCTAGAACATCTCTATCTTCTTTCATCTCCCAATACCACTTAATTATTTTTCATACCTTGTTCCAGACATTTTTAAGGTCTATAGAACTTATAAATATTTTCTTGGAGTAGAATGCTATAGCCTAGAAAAACCAATACTAAGATGTTCAAAAGAAGACAAATCTAGAGCCCTTTAAAATGATACCCAATAAACACAGAGGTAGATAACACTTGGACACCATTCATTCATTCATTCATTCATTCATTCACAGATCTTATTGACTATTTTCTTTGTAGCAGGCACAGTTCTAAGCACCAAGAATACAGCAATGAAGACAAAAAAAAATCTATGTCCTCAGAATTTACATTCTGGTAGAGGGGGCTAAAGGCAGATGTAAACAACAGAAATGTAATATGTGGTGTATCAGATGGCAAGAAGGGCTAATACAGTATGAACATCTAAAATGTCTTAGTACAAGAAAATAAAGCAGACTTTGTAATTTAACAGTAATACGATAGAACTGAGAGTCTCTTCTATTCAGGGATCTTGAGTTGGGGTTTTCCAGTGAAGCAGCATTTCCACTGCTACTTATTTGTAAATTGTGCAAGCTTAATGAATAGGTTTATGATAAAGGATGAAAAAAAAATTCTCACTACTTCAACAGATATTTATACATAAATGTTCATAGCAGCATTATTCACAGTAGCCAAAATGTGAAAACAACCCAAATGTCCACTGATGGATGAATGGATAAATGTGGTACCTATATATATGGTGGGATATTATTCAGCTTTATAGAGGAAGAGAATTCTGACACATGCTACAACATGGATGAACTTTGAAGACATATGCTAAGTGAAATAAGCCAGACAAAGGACAAATGTATAATTTCACTAGACTAATCGAATTCATAGAGTGGTAGTTGCCAGAGGCTGGGGGGAAGGAAGAATAGGGAGTTAGCATTTAATGGGCATAGAGTTTCAGTTTGGGAACATGCAAAATATCCAGAGATGGATGGTGGTAATGATTGTACAGCAGTGTAAATATCCTTAATGCCACTGAACTACATGCTTAAAAATGATTAAAATTTTTTATATTATTTGTATTTTACCATGATAAAGAAGTCCCTCACTAAACATAACCTGAACACTTCCATATTCTAAGCTATTTGATTTAAATCTTATTTGTGATCATATATAAGCATACATATAAGCAAAGTTAATTCTTTCTAGAAAACCTTTATAAACATTGTCCTCCACGTTTTCAAATTCAGTTGAATGTCTGCCTTTTGAAAGGTTGGTGTTCTGAGTTTTGGGTTGGGGTGTGTGTGTGTGTGTGTGTGTGTGTGTGTGTGTTGTCTATAAAACACCTTGCAAACAAGCTTCTAGTCTTGGTTCTGCCACTAGCTACTGCTCAGTTTCTTTGATGAATTGAATTGGACCTCAGTTGTTCAACAGAATTTTCTGCAATGGTGGAAATGTCCAGTATGGCAGCCACTACCCACAGGTGGCTATTAAGCACTTAAAATGAAGCCAGCGCAACTGAGAAACTTAAATTTTACTTAATTTCAATTATTGGAAACATTTTAAGTATGCTTGGAATAACTTGGGTGTATGAATCTACTTTTTCAACTTAAAATTGCATAAAATATCAAGAGATCAACTATTTTCAATGAAACTTTAGCATCCCAAATGGAGGTATGCTATAAGTGCAAAATACACACTGGATTTCAAAGACAGTGATATGGTTTGGCTGTGTCCCCACCCAAATCTTATCTTGAATTGTAGTTCCCATAATCCCCATGTGTTGTGGGAGGGACTCAGTGGGAGGTAACTGAATCATGGGAATGGTTTCCCCCATGCCATTCTGGTGATAGTAAGTTCTCACAAGATCCGATGGTTTTATAAGGGGCTTCCTCCTTCACTTGTTTCTCATTCTTCTTCTCCCTGCCGCCATGGGAAGAAGGATGTGTTTGCTTTCCCTTTCATCATGATTCTAAGTTCCCTTAGGCCTCCCAACTGTGAGTCAATTAAACCTCCTTCCTTTGTAAATTACCCAGTCTTGGGGGTGTTTTTATGAGCAGCATAAGAACTAACACAGAAGTAAACAAATATATTATTAAAATTAATTTTACCTGTTTCTTTTTACTTCTTATAAAGTAGCTAGGAGAAAATTCAGTCTTACGTATGTAACTTATAGTTTATTGAACAACATTAAACTAGACAATTCCTAAAAGCCCTTGCAATTCTCTGAGTCAATATCTTTTTTGCTTCTTTCTCTGTTTTTTGTTTTGTTTTGTTTGAGATGGAGTCTCACCCTGTTGCACAGGCTGGAATGAGATCGAGTCTCACCCTGTTGCACAGGCTGGAATGCAATGGCACAATCTCAGCTCAGTGCAACTCCACCTCCCAGGTTCAAGCGATTCTCTTGCCACAGCCTCCCAAGTAACTGGGACTACAGGCGTCTGCCACCACACCTGGCTAATTTTGTATTTTTAGTAGAGATGGGGTTTCACCATGTTGGCCAGTCTGGTCTCAAACTCCTGGCCTCAGGCAATCCACCTGCCTCAGCCTCCCAAAGTGCTGCGATTACAGGCATGTGCGCACCAAGTCTGAGTCAGTATCTTTATAAGCATTTTTTTAAATGCAACATTTTATTTGACTAGAAGCCCATAATTGCAAAATTTGGGGAGAAACTTGTTATTTAATTAATATTTGTATGCTTCAAACAGAATGCAAAAGAAGAATGAAGTAAATAAAAGTTTATAATGCCAGAGTAGCCTGGGCATGGTGGCTTATACTTGTAATCCCAGCACTTTGGGAAGCCAAAGCAGGAGGATCACTTGAGCCCAGGAGTTCAAGACCACCATGGTCAACAGGGCAAGATCTTGTGTCTAATACTGTTAATATGTTTTAAAAATCAGAATATCATTTTGTTCTCAGAGTTATATTTGAATGTGTGCTCATTTTTAGAATCCCAAGTCCAAGTGGAAAGCCTAGGAGATATTAGATGCTCAAAAACTATTTTGGATGAATATTAAAACCAGGATTTGCATTTTGACCAGACTCTTAATTAAAGTACATTTGATGAGAACATTTATTAAAGATGAAACAGCATGAGGCTGCAAGCCAGAGAAAATAATTTGGCTTCGGTTTTTGTATGGTACAAGATAAAAAGAAGTTGGATACTGAAATCAAAGGTTTGTCTCTCCTTGGAGGACCTTGATAAACACTGGAAGTAATGTTAATACTTGGTGATAACAAGGCATCTTTTATAGGAAAAGTACGTTATAGTTGAATACTATTAATCATCAAATTATAGATGGTGAAATGGAAGCAGTATGACATTAAGTGACTGTCAAAGTCACACTAGGGATTCGCCTCTTATACCTGGGATCTCAGCATTCTTAGTTTTTCCTTCTCCTCTATTCCCACTACCACACTGACAGGTTCTCCAGAGGAACCATAGAGAAGCAATTACCAGTTAAAATTAGGTTGAAAGAAAACACTGGTTTCACAAAGCATGTATTTTAACTTCATAAACTTAACAGGCTGAGAGTCCAAAATGGAATTAATATCATTGACACTAACTAGTTGAAGACTCTGAGCAAAGACCTTTGTGTGCATTAACCTTCAATTAAAATTACCTTTTTTTTGTTAACTTACAGATACACCAGGTCCTTAAAGTGCCCTGACATGCTGCTATTAGCAACACCAATAACCTGAGAAATGGTGCTGTTTTTGCAATTAGGCGATTGCTTCCTCATCTAACAGACCTTTTCTTTATTGATTTACATGTTTGTCAAATTCAGAAACTCCTGTAACTAGAAAAAAGCTTCCTTTTACCACATTCCCCCTTTTCAAATTGAACAGGAAGTGAAGTTCAACTGAACAAATATTTATTGTTTAGATCCAGCGTGGACTAGAAATTATAAATGGAGATAAACAATATGCGTACCTCACATCTTTTTGTTTCTGGGGAGTCAGCTGGATACACAGAAAAAGTAGAGTGTTATAGAAAGACCAAGGAAGGGCTTCTAACACAGCCTGGGGAATGGAGAGGAGTGCAGTGGGGAGGTAAGGGAGCTGGAAATGAAAAGAGGAGAAACCTGTGCGACACGAACTAGCCTTCCAGTATCAAAATGGCAGGTAAGCAATACTAACTGGAGACTTCCAGTATCAACATAGCAGGCAAGCAATACTAACATCTCCCCCTCTGCAACACTTATACATGAGGGACATGTCCACTTTCTCACTTCTGATTTTCTCCCCAGCTCTCTCCATTGACACTACTCTAGTTTGAGGTCTTTAGTACTTTCGATCTTACTAAATCCAATGTTTGTCCTAAGATCACGCATCTTTCTCAATCCCTTGGCAGCATTTGACACAATTTATCACACTTTTTTTTTTTTAAGGCAGTCTCTCTCTGTTGCCCAGGCTGGAGTATAGTAGTGCAGTCATAGCTCACTGCAGTCTCAAATTTGTGGGCTCAAGTGATCCTACTGCCTCAGCCTCCCAAGTAGCTGGGACCACAGTTGTGCACCACCACACCTGGCTAATTTTTTATTTTTTGTAGAGATGGGGTCTCCCTATATTGCCTAGGCTGGTCTGGAGCTCCTGGGCTCAAGCAGTCCTCCTGCCTTAGCCTCCCAAAGTATTGGGATTACAGGTATGAGCCACCTCACCCAGCACTCCCTCCTTCTTGAAATGCTTCTTTATTTGTATTCCCCAGCACCAACAACTACTCAGTCTACTGGCTCCTTTCCCTATTCCCTGTCTCCTAAATCTTGGAATACCTCACAGCTCAGTCTTTGACCCTCTTTCCCTTTCTAGCAATTCCCTCCATGATATTAACACATCCATAGTTTTAAATATACCTGCTAAGGGGACAACTCTCAAGTAAATATTTTCGGATCTGATTTTTCCTTTGAGTTGAATCAACACTTGACATCTGGGTATCTAATAAGCATCTTAGATTTAACAAGTCCAAAACAGTTCTAGATTTCTCCCCTCAAACCTACTCTTCTCACAGTCTTCTCCCTCTTTGCAGATGCTGTCATTACCCCTCCAGCAGCTCAGAAAAAAAGCTTGGGATCCTCCTCAGCCCATCCTTTTTCCCATCCCACCATGCTTATGATCCATCAGCAAATCGTGCTGGTGCCACCTTCAAAATATGTCCCAAATCTGACTATATCCAAATATGTCCTCACCACCATGATCCCCAATATCCTGGACACCCTTGCCTGATGACTGCAGTATCCACTGGAACCTTCTCCACACTTGTCCTTCTTTTCACCCAGAGTCATCTAAGTGACAATGCCCTGCCCACAAACCTCCAAGGCGTCCCATTATCCTTGAAATAAAACACAGTGTTTATCATGGCCTAGAAAATCCTACATGGCCTGGATCCTGACCATGTTTGCAACATTCTTTCCTACCATTCTACCCCTGACCTCTGAGCTCCAACCACAGTTTCTGCCCATCCCTCACCCCTACCTCCGTGCTTCTGCACTTGCTAATGCATCTGCTTGGAAGGTTCTTCTCTCTGTCATTTCTTTCAGGTCTCCTCTGCTCAAAATCTCACCTCTTGGTAGAGACCATCCCTGAACACCCTCTGTAATATAAGATACCATCTCCACATGTCCCATAACTTTGTATCATCTGGGAGTGAAACATCTGACCTGCTTTATCTTCATGATGGATATGGTTTGGATTTGTGTCCCTGCCCAAACCTCATGTCAAATTGTAATCCCCAAAGTTGAAGGAGAGGCCTAGTGGGAGGTGATTGGATTATGGGGACAGACTCCTGGTGATTGGATAATGGGGGCAGACTTCCCTATTGCTGTTCTTATGATACTGAGTGAGTTCTCACAAGATCTGGTTGTTTAGAAGTGTGTAGCACCTTCCCCTGCACTTTATTTCTCCTTCTTTGGACATGTAAGACCTGCCTGCTTCCCCTTTGCCGTCCACCATGATTGTAAGTGTCTTGGGGCCTCCCCAGCCATGCTTCCTGTACAGTCTGTGAAACTCTGAGCCAATTAAACCTCTTTTCTTTATAAATTACACAGTCTCAGGTAATTCTTTATAGCAATGCAAGAATGAAACAATGATACAATGACATTGTATCATATACCCATTTATTAATATGTTATGTATGTCTGCCACTGAAATGTAAGCTCCATGATGACAGAAACTGTCTTGTCACCGCCATATCATCAGCCCCATCACACTGTCTGGCACCTAGAAGGCACTCAATGAATACATTTTGAATAAATTAAAAGAAAAAGAAGTAAATACCTATATAATCCTGTTTAAAAACAAGAAGAGAAACATCAAGGAGCCAGAAACAGTGAGAGCAGAGCAGCCAGAGTAGCCATAGCCTAAACAAGAAGCAGTCAGAGAGGGTGGCCAGAAGCAGAGAATTCATAGAAAAGGAATGACAACAGCCAATAAAGGCAAGAAAATGTGCTAAATCTCAAATACAAATGGAGAAATGCGAATTTGCCCAAGATACCATTTCTCACCCATCACATTGGAAAAATTAACAAAGTTTGATAGTATTAAGTGTGCTAAAGGTAGAAGAAAATGTCCTTTCATATGATGCTGGTAGGAGTTTAAATAGGTATAGCCACTTTGAAGGGCAATTTTGCAGTATCTACAAAACCTGAAAATGCACCCCCAGTGACCCAATATTTTCATTTATATCCTAGAGAAACATTAACACAGTTGGACAATGATGCATATACAAGAATGCTTCAGTAAGCATTTGAATTTGAATTTCTAATTTAAAAAATTGGAAACAATTTGAATATCCTCCGTACAGAAGTGAATAAAGTCCCCACTGTCAAGAATATACTTTCTCTGATCATTTCTTTCTTTTTAAAAATCTGGCCTTATTGAGTCAAAGGGGTCATTTCTATAGCTCATTAGTAAAGAAGTTTCTCTGAATGTATAAAGAACTAAAAATAAACTTTAAAAATGTAAAAACCCATTATCTAGCCATACAATGGAACACCATGTAATAGCTAAAAGGCACGAAGTACATCTACACATGGTAATATGAACCTCCATATTTCCAAGACATATGTCTCTCCAAGACACACTTTTAAGTAAAACAGGCAATTTGCAGAATGATTCAATATATTATTTCTATTAAAAATATATATGCACAGTATGACCATGTGTCTTATAAGGAGATAATCTATTCTTATGTTAGAGTACAAAAGGAAGTGGATTATCATAGGAGCCTCACCTTTCTCTGTAACACTTTACTCTTTCACAGGTAATACATGAATATATGTGTGTGTGTGTGTTTTTTTTTTAGTATAAGGAAATTAACAGAAAATTGGAATAGGGTTGGTCTTCAGAATAAAGCTAACAGCAAGAAACCATGAAATAGTTTAGCATATGTGAAGAACAAATAGGTCATATTGTTGCAGCATAAAAATTGAAGTAAGGAGTGGCAGAAATTGAGAGGCTGTCTGAACCAGATTGTGGACGGCCTTGTATGCCAGGATAAGGCTCATGGACTTTATCCAATGATTCCACAACATTCATCCATGTCTCTAGTATAAGTCATAGCTTGAGAATGATGAGAAATTTCTCAGTAACTAGGGTTTACTTTACCCATGTTTAAAAATATGTTCTTTTGTTTTTTTTTTTGAGACAGAGTCTCGATCTGTCACCCAGGCTGGAATGCAGTGGTACAATCTCAGCTCACTGTAACCTCTGCCTCCCACATTCAAGCAATTCTCTGTGCCTCAGCCTCCCAAGTAGCTAGGACAACAGACACATGCCACCATGTCTAGCTACTTTTTGGTATTTTTAGTAGAGATAAGGTCTCACCATGTTGGCCAGGTTGGTCCCAAAATCCTGGTGCCTCAAGTGGTCTGTCTGCCTCAAGCCTCTCAAAGTGCTGGGATTATGGGTGTGAACCACTGCACCTGGCCTAAAAGACGTCTTAAACCATTGAGTTCTCTTGTAGCCTTGCAAAACAATCATTATCTATCAGCCCCTTTCACAATTTAGAAAAGTTGCCCGCTAAAGCCATATTATTTTAAACATCATAAAAAACAACGAACTGACTATGGTATGAAATAAATCACCCATGACCTACTTCTTTGGAAGCTTGAGATTAAAAAAATTAAATGGAAAGACAATGATGGTTAATTATAAAGATATTGTTGCTTGGTGCGGTGGCTCATGTCTATAATCCCAGCACTTTGGGAGGCTGAGGCGAGCAGATCATTTGAGGTCAGAAGCTCAAAACCAGCCTGGCCAACATGGTGAAACCCTGTCTCTACTAAAAATACAAAAATTAGCTGGGCGTGGTGGTGGGAGCCCATAATCCCAGCTACTCAGGAGGCTGAGGCAGGAAAATTGCTTGAGCCGGAGAGGTAGGGGTTGCAGTGACCAGAGATTATGCCACTGTATTCCAGCATGGGTGACAGAGCAAGACTCCATCTCAAAATAATTAATCAATCAATTAATTAATTAATTAAAGATATTGTCAGGCTAGGCATGGTGGCTCACTCACTCCTGTAATCCCAGCACCTTGGGAGGCTGAGAAAGGCAAGTCACTTGAGGTCAGGAGTTAGAGACCAGCCTCAACATGATAAAACCCTGTCTCTACTAAAAAATACAGAAATTAGCTGGGTGTGGTGGCATACGCCTGTAGTCCCAGCTATTCGGGAGGCTGAGGCAGGAGAATCGCTGGAACCCAGGAGGCAGAGGTTGCAGGGAGCCAAGACTGCACCACTGTACTCCAGCCTGGGTGACAGAGCGAGACTTTGTTTAAAAAAAAAGAAAAAAGAAAAAGATATTGTCAGCTTGCATATTTAACTGGTTTACAAGTGACAGCATTCAGTCCACTAGTCAGCACCTCATTAATTCATTAAATATTTGTTGACTTCAGCTGTGTTACGTGCTGAGGCTGGACGATAAGAAAAGACAATCTCCACTCTCATGGAGCTTACAATCTAAGCAGAAAAATGGATATTAGTTGAACTACTGCAACACAGAAATGTAAAAATGCAGCACCAATAAGTTTTATAAAGGAGTGACCCATGATGGTTGAAGCACATAATGGGGGAATATGACTTAGGGAGGTCAGGGAAGGTTTTGCTGGGGAAGGGGCGAGTGAGGTTTAAAGCAAGAAATGGGGCTGGGTGAGGTGGCTCACACCTGTAATCCCAGCACTTTGGGAGGCCGAGGTGGGCAGATCACTAGGTCAAGAGACCAAGACCATCCTGGCCAACATGGTGAAACCCCACCTCCACTAAAAATACAAAATTAGCTGGGCATGGTGGTGTGTGCCTGTAGTCCCAGCTGCTAGGGAGGCTGAGGCAGAAGAATCACTTGAACCCAGGATGCGAAGTTTGCAGTAAGCCGAGATTGCACCACCACACTACAGCCTGGCAAAAGACTGAGACTCCATCTCAAAAAAAAAAAAAAGTTTCTAAAAAAAGTTTTAAAATTTCTTGCTGGTCTCTAACGTTCCCTAATTTGTTGACCTGGAGGAAGATGGAAAGAGTATAATTAAGCATATACCTAAGCACTTGACCTTGACATTTTGCCCCACATAATGCTATTTTAGTGGCAGACAAGGCTCTAAATCCATTATCTGTTTGAAGTTGACATTCTTAAAATTGAGACTTCACCTTCTCTAGTAAAGTACCTAGTCTCTAGTTACTTAATAAAGTACCACAAATAGTCAAATTAGTAGCCACCAAGAATGAATAGCTGTGTATTCACATCATAAGGAAATTCTGATGTTAAAAAAAAGAAAGTCAAAGCTTTTCTTTGGCTCCACATAAAAGAAACAAGCAGTTGATTCCTGAAATTTATACCTTATTGTATCTTTTTTGACATCATTAGAAGCTGTGTATCTACAAGAGGAAAAGTTTGTTCCTGATTCCTGAACCAAAATTTGTCAGTGCCTTCAGCAATGATTTCCTAAAATGTTTTTTATTGCAACCCACATTAAGAAATCTATTTCAACTGTGACTTGCCACAAACAGACATATAGAAAGATACATAAATAAAACAAGTTTTGTTTTTCAAATGAAACAACTGGACTGAGTGTGGTAGCTCACACCTGTAATCCCAGCACCTTGTAATCCCAGCAATTTGGGAGGCCGAGGCAGGCAGATCACCTGAGCTCAGGATTTTGTGACCAGCCTGGCCAACATGGTGAAACCCCATCTCTACTAAAAATACAAAAATTAACCAGGTGTGGTGGTATGCACCTGTAATCCCAGCTACTCAGGAGGCTGAGGTGGGAGAATCACTTGAACCTGGGAGGTGGATGTTGCAGCGAGCCCAGAGTGCCCCACTGCACTCCAGCATGGGCGACAGAGCAAGACTCCATCTCTCAAAAAAACAAAAACAAAAAAACCTGTAAAAAGATTTTTAAGAAGAGTCAATTGGGGAAATGGGATTACAGATTAGATGTTCCATTAAATCAAATAATAATTATTAATTTTTTAAAATGGGGTCTTGCCCTGTTGCCCAGGCCGGAGTACAGTGGAGGATCATGGCTCACTGCAATCTTAAACTCCTGGGCTCATGCAATCCTCCTGCCTTGGCCTTCTGAGAGCTGGGACTCCAGGCATGTGCCACCATGCCTGGTGAATTAAAAAAAAAATTTTGTAGAGATGGGGTCTCACTATTTTGTAGAGATGGTGGCCTCAGACTCCTGGCCTCAAGTAATCCTCCTACTTTGACCTCCCAAAGTGCTGGGATTACAGGTGTGAGCCACCCCACACCTGGCCTATTATTTTCACTAATGATCATAATAATTACACTGTGATTTTTTTTTTTTAACTTTTAAAAGATACGTACAAAATCTCGGGAGAAATGAAGTAATACCTGGGGTTCCCTTTAAAATATATTTCATAAAAGAGAAAAACAAGCCAATGTGAAGAAGCTAATGCAGAAAAAACTTAATTATTTGATCTGGGTGATGGGTTATGTGGGAGTTCATTAAACTATTCTCTCTAATTCTATATATGCTTGAAATTTTTATAATATAAAATTACATCCAGCTGGGTGAAGTGGTCATGCCTGTAATCTCAGCACTTTGGGAGGCTAAGGTGGGCAGATCATTTGAAGCCAGGAGTACAAGTCCAGCCTGGCCAACACAGGGAAACGCCAACTCTACTAAAAATACAAAAAATTAGCCGGGTGTGGTAGGGCATGCTCGTAATCCCAGCTACTTGGGAGGCTGAGGTGGAGAATTGCTTGAACCCAGGAGGTGGAGCTTGCAGTGAGCTCTACTAAAATTGAGCTGTGAACATGCTACTGCACTCACTCCAACCTGGGTGATGGAATGAGACCCTGTCTCAAAAAAAAAAAAAAATTAAGTTCATGGCCAGGCATGGTGTCTCACGCCTGTAATCCCAGCACTTTGGGAGGCCAAGGCAGGTGACTCACCTGAGGTCAGGAGCTCGTGACCAGCCTGGCCAACATGGTGAAAACCTGACTCTGCTAAAAAACACAAAATTAGCCAGGGGTGGTGGCGCATGCCTGTAATCCCAGCTACTTGGGAGGCTAAGGCAGGAGAATTGCTTGAACCCATGAGGTGGAGGTTGCAGTTAGCTGAGATCACGCCATTGCACTCCAGTCTGGGTGACAAAAGCAAAATTTCATCTCAAAAAATAAAAATAAATAAAATTAACTTCAAATGAAATGAACCTACTCTATGTACAATGCCCTCTGATATTTTCTGATTCTTTTTTTACTAAATAATAGAAAGAAAAAAATGCTACTAATTAGCCCAGGTTGATTTCTTGATGCACTAAAGCCTTGTGATGCACGGTTTGAGATGCTAGCTACCTCTGTCTCTGCTCTGCTCATACAAAATCACTGTAACACAAAAGACACTTTTTGGTCACTTGAATGCAAATTCAAAACAGAAAGCCTAATTCTGTTTCCAACTTCCAAAAATGTAATGCTTCTTGACATTTCCATAGTTGTCTATTTAAGTTCAATGTAAATAGCTGCTGCTACTTTGGGAGTGCCTGATAATGTCTATCACAGTACAAGGATGTATGTCTCTCTGGTGACATCTAAATGTTGATCTTGTAAATTCTGCAGCAACACATAATGTAGTACAAAGATATGCCAAGCAGCATCAAAGACATTTTTTTCAAAATCTGAGTTTAATCTAAATGTCAAATTAAATTTAGAGGAAAACAAATTACAAAGTGTATGTAGATGACTTCAGCTAATTAATTCTTCCCATTGATAATATTTTGAACTTTGGACACAAAGGTTGTTACATGCTTTATTTCTGTTGTTACTTATAGTTGCTAATTTACAAAGCAAGTTAACTGTATAACCCAAAATTTTTTAAAAGGCAAATTCTATTTTTACACTAAGTGGGAATTTCCAACATTAAATCAATCTATCTATACCCAGTGTTTTTATTGTGCTGAGATTTAGATTTTAAAAAGAAGCCTCTAGTTCAAAAAATAAATATATCACTTTCTACCTTACTTTTGCTAATGGGGGAAAAGTGTCCATTGGTTCTAAAATGTCACTTTGATTGTGGGAATATCTTTGTCGCCCTCTTTCCCAAAACCCTATGTAGCAGAAACCATTGGCTTGCTATCTAACATCCATACTACTTACCTTCTTCTTACTTAACTACAATTAAATTTTATTCACATAACATCTTTTTCCAAGACATTTAGTGTGCCAGGGAAGCTGCTTCATCCCAATTGATGGTTCCAGGGGCTACACACCAACTGATCTAAACCAGTCATGCTAATCTCCTTCTCCTTGCCATTGATTGATTTAGGACTAAACATGTGATAAAATTCTGGCCAATGAGACAGGAGAGTAAGTTGGCAAAGAGGGTTTCTGGACAAGATTCTTTTGCTCCAAAGAGACAGCACACTTTGTTCATCTGTACATTTCAAAGCTGCACATGAGGCCAGAACTCCTGCAGTATCTTTCTATCAGCTTCAAGGAAAACCTCACACAGAAGATGGGCAGTCTAAAAGAATTAATTAACACAGAAACAGACTTGAGGCCCCTACTTCTGGGTTTCTTGTACATGAAATGATCAGTTTCCTTATTGTTAAGCCACTTGCATGTTACTTGCAGCTTAGAGTTCTAAATGACACATTCTATTTGTAGGATTTCAGGCAAAACTTCAAATCCATTATTTGTTAAGCAATTTGTGATATTAAACAGAGAGTAGATCTGTGTAACTCCCAAACAGCTGGTCACGTCAATTCAAAAACAAACAAAAAAAATAGCCAGGCACAGTGGCTCCCTCCTGTAATCCCAGCACTTTGGGAGGCCAAGGTGGGCAGATCACTTGAGATCAGGAGTTCGAGATCAGCCTGGCCAACATGGTGAAACCCTGTCTCTATTAAAAATACAAAAATTAGCTGGGTGTGGTGGTGCGTGCCTGTAGTCCCAGCAACTTTTGGGAGGCTGAGGCAGGAAAATAGCTTGAACCCGAGAGGCAGAGGTTGCAATGAGTTCAGATTGCACCACTGCATTCCTGGTCAACAGAAGGAGACTTCATCTCAAAAGCAAACAAATAACTGTACGAGTTGATAAAGTGTCGAGGAAAGATTCTCACAGTACAGGTCTCTGAAAAGTTTAGGGGTACTTTGGCAAATGAAGTGAATAGGAAGAGCAAAAAAAGATAGACAGGTAGAATGATGACTAAGTTAACCCTATTAGAACAAGGGAGAGGGGAGCCTCATGCATCTGAATTTCACCCATCATTATCCTCAATGGGTTTGAAGGCATGACTATAAGATGTTAGCTCCTACTGAGAAAGATCTTAGCCAATTATGAGACAAGCTATACTCTCAAAAGGACGTCCAAATGGCTCAAGTTCTGAACACATACACAAGATGGGTTGAGCTACATATTTCATTTCATGATACTGCACAGTATGTATAAGCAGGCAATTTCTGAACATAAGTATCAGCAGAGAGAGAGGCTGCTCTAATGCCTGGAGAGAGAGGGTAAAAAGAAAATTGAATATTGACAACAGATCTTTTTATGGTAAAGGAGCGACTAGGCCACTCTCATTCTGCAACTAAAGAGCAATTACTGGGCAATGAACTAGCAGAATTGCTGTATCACTCTGTCTTCACTAAGGACTGTATAATTACTCCTTTCCATTTCTAATTTTCAGAAAAGCATGCCTAGTGGAAGAAAAGGTAGGTAGGGCTTGGTTTCCATTTCCAGGGGGGTAATGTGAAGATAATGTGTTTTGACTCTAGAAACATCTTGAGCTCCTTGAAAGAAAGGAACTATGTAATTTTAAAATGAGAATAATTATATATTTTATGTAAAAGAGTTATATGCTTGGCTTATGATATTTAAAGCAAAATGATCACAGCATATGTTTGTTTTATATGATTTGGGAAGTGACATTCGATTTTAGAACATTGCCTGGTACATAGTAGGCACACAGATATTGGTTGAAGGAATATTTGTTAACTAATTGCCAGGAAAAAAAAGTTTGAAAGGATAAAGATATGTTGTTTATTCATCTGAATAGGGAGGAAAAGCCTTTTTTAACTTCTAAAACTTCTAAATAAGTTTAAAGTCTTTTTTTGCATAATATAACTTAAGAATAAATTATTTCTATTATTACCTTTGGGTTTTTTTAAGCTGACAATTTTTAAAACTAGCAAATATATTTTTAAACAGTTTCTAAAACTAAATTAAGCTTGATAATTAGGTGTAAATTGAGATGGAGTGGCAATTCTATTTAAACTCTTTAAAAATCCATTCTATACTTGTCAGTATTCTTAATAGAACATTTGAATTTTAGAAGAATTTGAAAGGAGATAATGTTTAGGCATATCTGCCTGCTATGGAGGCTTCCATGGATTTATTTCAAATACGCTTTTGCTTTATTTTTAAAAATCCCACAAAGTAAGTTTAATAATTCAATAGAATTTTCATTAATGTGGCAGGACATTATAAACCACATTTGAAACCATACACAGTACATTTAATTCTAATCTGACCCATACATGTATTTTCTTAAAAGCTTATCAAATCCAGACCTTTGAAAATGCATACACTGTAACAGATTTTTTAAAAACATGATGGAAAATATATACCACCCAGCTAAACACTCTCTTGATTTAGAATCGAGGCCTATATGTTTCTATTTCCATAGTGACTATTGCTGTGGAATCGACATGTTTTAATTTAGATATGAGATTATAAACATCATTTGGAGGCAGAATTTATTTTTTTCTCCTACAATTTCTGAAAATTGATCAGTCTAAGTACTGAACAGAAGCAAATTCTGGAGCAGGATTTAGAAATTATTTGGCTTTTGGGGCATTTGTGACTAACAAAAGATGGGTTTTCACAGAAACTCATGCCTTTTAAATCTTTAATCCTTAAAAAAATGTAACTTTTCATACTTTATAAAACAAAGAAGAAATTCTTTATCAGAACTCCTTCAGAAGCATTTAAATTGTGCTAACATATTGTTTCAAAAAAGAAAAAAAAATCAGGGCAATTAGATAAGTACAGATTCTGTTTGTATTTTATCTAAAAATATCCTAAAAAGTTGAAATGAGACATTCTATGGTCATCATTTATCTAAGAAGAGTAGTTAGGGCATGCCACACATTTAGGTCAAATAAAGTTAGCAACCCAAATCATTCATGAAAGAAAAAGAAGGAAAAAAATATATTCATTCATTGTTTTACCATGAATTTTTTTTGAACCCCCATTATCCCTGCTCAAGAAGCTCATAGATGAGGGTGGGCCGTGAAGAGGAAACAGACAAGTGCAGCAGAGGCTGGTAAGTGCTCCGGTGGAGAGAAGCTGAAGGTGTTGGCAGAGCACATAGGAAGAATGCAACGGGTGGAGGAAAGGATCCTGAGTGCTCTACAAAAAGAAAAAGTTGTAGACATTAAAAGGGCTTCTTCTTAAAACAAGTAAGATGAAACACTCAGACAATGCTGCCTAATATGGTGGAACCACAGAGCTCAGCTGGCACATAAGCTCACACCATCCCATTCCTCATGATCAGAAGTCATTAAAAGCCACACCATTTCAATAACCCTTGAAATGCAGCTTTTGGATTAGAATGAATAACATTGGAAAAGTCCTTCCTAAATTCATTTTATACTCATCACTATTCTTAATAGAACATTTGAATTTTAGAAGAATTTGAAGGGAGATTTTAAAAATATCTCCAAATCTTTCTGATTGCTTTTTGTTTTCCCTTGTAAGGGTGGAGCGAATCCAAAAGTTTATATCAACTGAAGGATTGCTAGAATTGCCTTGCCTTCAGAAGCCATCTCTTTAGCCTAGGGATGATCTATAACAAAAAGAAACTGTGGGTCTGCAGAGGGGAAAGCATAAGAGATGTCAGCCAAGAAGGGAGAAAAAAAGATGGCAAGAGAAGCCATTATTTTGTTTAACTGATGATCGGCTAGACTCATCAATGACAACAGAAAGCAAAAAGCTAAAGCTTTTACAAGATTATTTCAGGCTTGGATTTTTCTGAAAGTCCTACAGGTGTTTGCTGAAGATCTTCTTCAGTTTACCAATTTAATGAGGTGTGTCTAGTATACTCTTCGAAAGGACCGTATTTAGGCCAGGCACAGTGGCTCACACCTATAATCCCAGCACTCAGGGAGGTTGAGGTGAGTATATCGCTTGATCAGGAGTTGGAGACCAGCCTTCCCAACATGGTGAAACTCCATCTCTACTAAAAATACAAAAAATTAGCCAGGTGTGGTGGTGTGCACCTGTAATCCCAGTTACTTGAGAGGCTGAGAGAGGAGAATCACTTGAACCCAGGAAGTGGAGGCTGCAGTGAGCAGAGATTGCACCATTATACTCCAGCCTGGGCAACAGAGCAAGACTCCATCTCAAAATAAAATAAAATGAAATAAAACAAAATGAGTACCATATTTAATATCTATTGTCAAGCTTTTTTTTTTTTTTGAAATGTTATTAAGACTTGCTGGGACTTTGGAGGCTATGAAAAGCAATGGGGCAGATCAGAAGGGACAAGACCGTCATTCTTGCAATATTTACTGAACACAACTGTGTGCTGGGTACTATTCTGGGATCTAAGGAATGCAGAAGTGAAGAGAATACATAAAGATCCCTGCCTTCATGAAGCTTACACTCTAGTAGCTAGAGAAAGATCATCAATAAAGCATGGAAGGGGGACAGGGAGTATGTGTGTGGGAAGGGAGAGAGAGAGAAAGAAGGTGCCATCAGGGAAGATTTCATATTTCAAACAGATCTGTAGAGGGGTAGATTGGTAGAAGAAATCCTGCCAAGATCTCAAAGGGCAAGATCTGAGCAAAGAGATGAAGGAAGAGAAGGATGACCCATGGGGAAAAGGGTTCCAAAGAAGGCACAGCAAATGCAAAGGTCCTGAGGCAGGAATGTGCTTGGCACGTGAGAGGAACATAAGGAAGCCAGTGTAGCTGGAAGGGAGAAGAGGAAGAAGGTAGGTGAGCTCCGAGACATTCATTTGAAGGGAAGGGGGTGAGGGCCTTGCAAGTCACAGTAAGCCTTTTACTCTGAGTGGTAAATGGTAAAGCATTGCAGGGTTTTGAATGGAAGAGTGACATGATCCAATATTTTTCACAAAGATCAACTTAAGTGCTGTACTGAGCCACATACTTAGGTACTAAGAATCTATTAATGATCATGACAGACACAGTCCCAGTCCTCATTGACCTTATATCCTAGTGGGAAAAGAAAGAAAACCAAGTAAAACAACACACACAAAAGAATTTCTACTTGTGATAAGGCTACAGAAAACAAAAACAAAAAGTCAGGCACTTGAATAGTGAGAGATGGGGTGAGAGGAAGGTACAGGGAAGTTTACTTTGTGTAGGGGCATCGAAGAAAACTTCCCTGAGGAGGTGACATTTGAGGTGAGTCTTAAGAGATGCAGAGGAGCCAGCTCCAGCTAAATATAAAGTTGGAGAGAAGTTTAACAAAGAGAGGGAACTGCATGTTCAAGGCCCCAGGAAACAAAAGGATGTGCCTTGTTATAAGGAGAGAAAGAAACCCATACAGCTGGTGTCCAGAACATGCGGGAGAGAGGAAGACAGGATGAGGCTGGGGCTCCACCAGGACAGGAAAGGGACCTGAATATGAAACTGATGACCCAAAGTCGACAAAATGTCAGACCTCATAAGAGAGCTATAGATTAAAAAAAAGAAAAGAAAAACCTGTACGTTTTGAAGAAAAACAGCTGGCATGGGGCATTTGGAAGGGAACTTTCAATGTTTGGAAGTGTTGAACTCTATGTTGTGGATGTACAGAATCTGGCCATGTCCAGAAGGAAAGACGACATTATGAGATGACATCATGGGAGGATCAGACTTGCCTTCAAATGCCTACTCAGCCAGTAATAGCTGTGGCTAAACTGACACTTTGAGAGCCTCTGTTTTCCCCCATGTGAAATGATATGTGCCTTGCAGGTGTGGGAGAATTAAAAATAACGTTCATAAAACTCCTCATGTATTGTAAGTGCCAAATAAATGAGTTATGATAGAATATGAGTTCTGTTGATTTTTTACTCCCCAGCTTGAGTGAAAGCACAGAGCCAGTGACAGCCACCATCTGAACCTTGCAAATCATTTTCAACACATCACTTTATTTGTACCTCCAGCCTAGATTTTTAAGTGCCTACAAGGTGCCAGGCATGCGCTTGGCATTGGACATACACGGCTGACGACAAGACCCTGCCCTGTGGTACTTCCAACGTACTTGGGAAGCAAACAAAGGTATAAGGAAATATATGACTTGTGATAAGTACTGTGAAGGAAAAGGATGAAAGAAATGTGGAATGAGTAAAGAGAAGGATGGAAGAAGAAGGAAAGAAATCTAAGAAAACGATACGAAGTAAGAGGAGACAAAGGCTCTTTCTAAAGTAAATCCTCTCTGTAAGATAAACTAATCCAAGTGTTACTACAAGGGGTATTATTTAACTCCCTCCTTTTCAGGAAAATGCTACACTCAGAGGAAGAGAGGGAGCCAGCCACAGGAAAACTGAGGTAGAAGAGGGAGAAGGATGCTCACTCCTTGGGCTCACCTCAAAACACTAGAGGTGGGAAACAAACTAAGGAGGAAATCAGCCCCCATTAAACAGCTCCTAGGGAAAACTGAAAACTCCCAAATCTCTTTTCTCTAGCACACACTTTGGCATTTATTTTCCCAGAGGACAGAATATATAACACTTACTTCCAAAGCTATTGATTTCCCATGATCTGACCAGAAGTGATGTGTTGAGTACTTTAAGCTTAGAGCAGCCATTTGTGAGTTCTACAAAGCACCCCTTGAGGGATGCAATTGCAAACATCAGTACATTCTCTTACAACACAATATTCGTTTGCAGTAGATAGTCAGTTGTCTTATGTCAATTTTATAGATTTGAGAGAAAACTGTAGAGATCTTGTGTGTCTTCTTCAAATGAATCCTAGACCTACAGCTTAAATCCCATGTTTACGCTGGCTTAGGCGGAACATCCAGCTATGCTCTGCCTTCATCCCCAGAGAAGCTTTGCAAATTTGATCATACATGTATAAGATATGAGAAATTTATATGAGAGAAAATTTTGGCCAAGAGGGCAAGTTTACTAAAAGTCATGCATTTTTATGTATCAGTCACAATAATCAGAGAGCTTTGATTTCCTTCATTTCTTTTTCCACAAACTCTAGGTCGTGACTGAAGTTGGCTGGCACTTTCTAGGTGTTATTCGGCAACACAACTGGTGCTAACCTCTAAGAACTTGCTCGTGTAGGTTAAGACTTACAAGCCTATATGAGAGCTTATGAACACATACTTCACCATATTTAAGGTTGAAGAGGTAACTTGAAAGAAAATCTGATCAAAGAAGCTGTTTTGTTTTCTGATGTCTCTTAAAGGTTAACAGTACAATATAATTCATTGTCATGTCCTTTTCTGTCTTAGGCATTAGGAAATTCAGTGTCTGTTGAGATAGTCTTCTCTCTCAGTAATCTTTGTAGCTACTGTATTTTTCTCCTGTTTGTAACCTTGTTTTCTATTTATACTAAAAACTTTATTGAATATATGGGATCCTTATTTGAATACATGAAATCTTGTTGAATATATAGAAAATCCTATTGAAATATGTGTTCATTTTCAGAAAGGAACAAAGGATAGATATAGAAAACTTCTTCCCCAAATGTACAAGGTTTTAGGATCTCTGTTCAGTAAACAAAGCACAGACTTCTAAGCTCAGATTCTAGAAGCTAGCCTTCCTCCCATCTCACTGCTTGGCCTCAGGCAACTATCTTTCTAAAGTCTGGGTTAAGATGTACTCTTTTTTTAGTAGACTACATTTAGCAACTTGTTTCTATATCGTGGGAGTGCTGGAGGGGTAGTGGGGGAATAACCAGGTTATGTCCTAAGAGCTCTTTCTAACCAAAACAATCCTAACTCCCATTATTGTTGTGCTGTATTTTTAACTTCTCTCTTCTCTAAGCTGTTTGACCCAGTCTCAGCCCACCTTACCCTGAAGACATTTTTATTCTGAATATAAATATGGGGTGTGAATAGTGTTTTCTTCCTCCAAACTTTTTTTTCAAGAAGCAAAGCAGAGCACTGAATGTGTAAGCCATTCTCCTTGAAAGACCCTCAGGAGTATAAGGAGGGATTCAGGTAGACAATAAAAATCACGGAAAGGGAAATCCAATCTTGACTGTGAGATGTCCTGGTTCCAGGACCAGAAAGAGAAGGCGGGTCATGGAAGGAAAATGACTATATTCATTTGCATCTTCAGTGGCAAGCCATAGAGGACAACACTGTCCAATTTATGCGCAAAAGGAATTCACTGGAATGCTATTGGGCAGCTAATAGAACAAAATAAAGGTTGTAATGACAGATTTGGAAAAGCAAAAATTACAACAACTCAGGATGTGAAAGTAACAGGTCCACAGACTTCTTAAAATAAATTGATTCACAGTCTTTTTGGAATAAATGAACATCAGTTATTTACAGTCTTATCCCTTTGCTCAAGGGTCAAATTCTAGAGAAAGCATCTGTATGACCTAGCTTGGGTCCCAAGTCTGTTCCTTGGCCAGTAAACATGGCATAGAGGGAAAGAAGGATTGCTTCACAGTTCCAGTGGTCTGTGTTCAGTGGAAAAGGGCACCTTTCCAAAGCAATTTAGACTGCTGATAACCAGAAGAAGGAAAAGTGGATGCTGCTCAGGCAAAAACAAACAATAAATCATCCTTGTGTTTAGGAATTGGTCATTAGTGACAGTCATTGGCACTAAGACGCCCTACAAACCTCATCATTCTATGAGCTTGTGTAACAGTTAGCTCTGTCGTTCCCTTCTGACACTACAGCTAGGTCTCCGACTTCTGTGACTTCAGGAAGTGTGAGAGAAAGAGTGGTATCCTGGAAAGCTCTCACCCAAAAGTCTGTTAAGAGTCTCAAGTTCCTAAGACAAGCAACCACCTCCTTGTGGAAAAATATGGCCTACCCAATATAACTGTTAAACAGTCACATTTAAGTCAAGGATGTGTTGCTTCGGTGATTCCATCTGGAGACTTGGCTGGGAAATGCACGGTTTAAAAACATGGCAGCAGTATCTCTTTCTATAAATTTTTTTACTTTGATCAATTACCATTCCATTCAGTGGGAAAACGGTATGTGGGTCAATGGCCTACTCCACCCACTGGCCAGGAATGTTCTTTGTTTTCTGTGGCATATCTTGAAAAAATCCTTTTCTGAGTCCTAAAGCAGATTTGAGCTGGATCAATCAATGGGCAATTTGGAGCTCTGGGGGAAGGGAAGCATTTTTATTAAATCCAAGTGGATTCATTTGAGGGGCCAACTGGAGTTGTATTGATGCTTCTCTTAGTTCCTGGGTGCATCAGGAACTTAAATTGCACCAAAACTGGTACGTGCCACCTATTTAAAGTAGCCATCTCCCAGATATCTCCTAGCTGGCCACCCTCTTTTATTTCCTTCCTGGCGTTTAGCATCATCTGAAATTACTTCATGTTACTTGGCATGTTTATCATGTGTCTCCCACCATTAGGATGTGAGATTCACATGGTCAAAGTCTGTCTTCTTCACAGTTATGTTTCTACCACAATGCCCAGCACAGACAAAGCCTTCAATAAAGATTTGTTTTATGACTAAAGTGCTACAGAATGGAGTGCAACATGACTGTTCATAAGACTGGGTTGGGTAACCTTCCCACTCACGGGGAGAAGTGGAAGCTGATGTTCAACTCTTAAATTTAGTGTACCTACTATATGCCAAGCATTGGACAGAACATAGCCAACAGAGCAGACACAGTCCCTGACCTTATAGTGCTTAGAGCATTTTATTTGCTAAAGAACACTGTAGTCCTAATTGCTCTGCCAACCAAGTATCCCAAGATTAGAGTGGTAATAACATTAGCAGCAGTAATTAATCATAAGAGTAAATAGCTATAATTTATTCAACATCTATGTACCAGGTATTTTACACATTTTATGCCATTTAAATCCTTCTAACAAGGCACTGGAGACTTCAAAATGTGGGAGGATGGGAGAGGAGTAAGAATAAAAAATTGCCTGTCAGGTACAACCTTCACTATTTGGGTAATGTGTATACTAGAAGCCCAGTTTCCACCAGTATCCCATATACCCATGTAACAAGCACATGTACCACCCAAATCTAAAACAAAATGAAATATCTGGAAAAAATTTTTCTAACAACTACCCTATTAATATTAAAGATTTCCAAGATGAGACAACTGGGTCGGGTCTCAGAATGTTAAGAGGAATCACCTTTGGTCACGCAGCTGGTAAGTGTTGAAATCAGCTGGGTTATGTGACTCCAAAGCCCAAGTCGTTTCGTCTATATCCTGCTGCTTTACTCAGAAAAAGGCAGGCCTCGGCAACTGTTCTCTGTGCCCTAACACATCTCTAGCTCCAGAAGTCCACTCCATTGGATTATTTAGGAAATTTAGAATGCCAACCAGTCACTCCCTCGTAAGGTCCCTCACCTTCCAGAAATAACAGTTGTAGTCACTTACCTAAATGCCAGCAATGCATCAGGTGTTCGACTGGTCCCGTTGCACTAGGTCATCATAACAGCCCTGTGCAGCAGATTATTGTCCTCATATTGCAGATGAGGGACTTGAGGCTTAAAGAAGGCAAACCTCTAGCCCAGTGTCCCATAGCGGCTCAGAAGCAATACAAGATTTCAAAGTCAGATCTGTTAATACTAAATCCAGCCATGTCAAACCACATCTAGTGCCATCAACTTCCCATTTTTTTTTTTTTTTGCCTCTGTGCTTTCACTTAGGTTGTCAGAGATATCTTTTCCTCCTTCCCTCCATAGCGAACACCTGCTGCTCTTTGAAGTCTCAACGTAAGCATCACTTCCTCAAGAGAAGCGTTTTAGACTTCCCGTCTTCTGCCCAGTATCAGTCAGGAATCTTGGAGTTAGAGCAGAGACTCTGTTTAAGCAAATACCTAGGTCCACGTGTAATTTGTCTTCAGTAACACCAGGATCCAATGAGGTCAAGGGCCAAGTCTCAACTCGTCTCACTCTCTTAACAGTCTCAGCACAGGAAGGTCTTTCCTAACATTGTAGCACACCAGATCCCCAGACTTAACATCTAACTATAACCTATGTATCAACCCAGAAGAAAAACTTCCGCCCTGGCAAAAGTCCTGTGTAGCACTCTCATTGGCCCCATTTGGATCAGGTGCCCAGTTCTGAGCCATTCACCGTGACCAGGAAGGTGCTGTGCTCTGATTGGCCAGGCCTGGGTCACATGCCCACGTGGAGGGCTGGAATAGCTTTCACCTTAACCATATGGACTGATAGTGGGGGAGGGGTGATTTTTCCAAAGGAAATAGTGGGTGTTGTTACCAGACGGGAGAATCATGATTAGCAGGCAAAAATAACAGATGTCCACTACCACACCAACCCAGACTAGATTGAATGCCCAATTTCATCTTCTTAACCACTCACTGTATGGGGATTTTTGTTGTATGTGTTTTTCTCCCCATCTAAACTATAAACCTCTCCAGAGAAGAGGCCTCCAGCACCCAATAAAGTGCCTGACGCATAAGAGAAGTTTGAGCCGTATTTGTTGAGCGAATGTCAAATGCATTAATTTAAGAAGAGCTGATGGTATTTCATCTTACATCTTTCTTTCAAAGGCAGCACCACAGTGAAGTGGAATGAACACAGACGTCAGATCAGTGTTTTTCAAAGTATAGTTTGGAAAACCACCTGCATCAGGTCAAATGCAGATTCCTGGGCCATAAACCAGATCTGTTGACTTGGCATCTCATGAAATTGGGGTCCAGAAAACTCCATTTTTAGTAAAATCTTTATGTGATTCTTATTACGTACGTTTCTGTTGGAACTGTGGGACCACTATCAGACGATCATCTGAGTGTAAGTCCCAGCTTTATTGTGTGTCAGTTATGTCAACTAAAGGGAATCATACCCTTTCAGCAACTCAGTTTGCTCCCTTTTAAAATAGGGCTAAGAAAACTACCTCATAAATATATAATAAGACGGGTGCAGTGGCTCACACCTGTAATCTCAACACTTTGGGAGGCTGAGGAGGGAGGATTGCTTGAACCCAGGAGTTCGAGGCCAGCCTGGGCAATGTAGCAAGACGCTGTCTACAAAAATTTTAAAAATTAGCTGAGCATGGTGGTGCATGGTGGTGCATGCCGGCACATGCCTGTGTTACCAGCTACTTAGCTGAGGTGGGAGGATCCCTTGGCTGTAGTGAGTTGTGATCAAGCACCACATTCCAGCCTGGATGACAGAGCAAGACACTATCCACCCCCCTCCCCCCGCCCCCCGCCACAGCCAAAAAAAAAAAAAAATGGAATGAGGAGTCAACAAGATAACCCTGGTAGTTTCTTTATAAAGTGTTGTATAAAAATTGTAATACTTGAGTTTTTCTAGTAATAGCCTCTGAAATGCTTACTCTATACATGCCAGGTGTTGTTCTACAGTTCTAATTGTATGTGTTAACTCATTTAAGCCTCACTACAACCCTGAGAGACAGGTACCTTTAATATTTCCATTTTGCAGATGAAGACACAGAGATAAAAGTTGTTTCCTGGGAAGTGGCTGAGAAAAGATCTGGACTCAGTTGCTTGTATGCCAGACCCCAGGCTCATAACTACTCACTGCTTTCTTCTTAGAGGTAACATACCATCCTTCCTTAGGCAATTAAGCCACTTCTGTGGCAAAGTGAGGACACTTGGAAACTCTGGAGACATCACTGAAACTTTTTGAGGCAAAATAACTCCAAATAAGACCTAGGACTGAAAAGCACTGAAGAAAGGAGAGAAACAATGACAGTCATGTTGGGCCATGTAGCTTTAACAGGATGCCTTGGTGAAGAATTAACTGAATCAGATTCTGGTCTCTCTGCAGTAGAAAAGTCTCATTTTCACCTCCCTTTCCTGAAACACACCTTCTTGATTCTGTAACACTTCTGTGCTTCGAAAACGAGAGCTAGTCTCTAATCTTAGATAACTGTTTTTATTTTGAATTTGGTATACTTCTTCTTCCTCCTTCCTAACTTCCAGACACTAATATATTTTTTACCATGAAGCATGAGCAAAGCCTGGAAGTGCAAGCCAAGCCCTCAGAAATGTGATAGCTGTTACCAAGGATTTGAGAGTAAGAATACAAAACCTAGAATCAAGATTTAAATGCTGCACTCTAGTATCTGAGATGGCACCCATCCACCTCAATGATGGAATCAACAAGGCAGTAAGAAACCACAGAATTTGTTCTGAGTTGCTTAACTGATGGACTAAACTTAAAAACCCTGTCACACCTCTAGATTCTGTTTACCTGGCTCTGCTGAACACTGAGTGTAAAAGAACCTCTTTAACACTTCTGCTGTTGGGATGCCTGGACGCTTATGTTTAATTAAAATGTAATATGTGTCTCATATAGACATATACTGTTGACCTACTTTGTTCAAAAAAGGAAACATTAAAATGAGGTAGTTTCTTAAAGCCAGAGGAGCAACTATAAGAAATAATTTAAATGCTTTATGACCTATTCCACAAAGCTGAGGCAGGATCCACGTCTTCATTTCCTTGCCATCTCTGCTCCATGCAGAAATAGGAAGGCAATCACCTAAGGGTGAGGGTTTTGAATGGTCACTAGGACAAAGGAGGGTAGAAAAACTGAATGTGATCTGGTAACATATGGTGCCCTTGGGAGGCCTACGGGTCTAAAAGAGAGGGGGGTGGCTTGCTGATTGCCAGCAGCTAATTACCAAATTATCAGAACTTTTGGGGAACCCTCGAATGCTAGCCTGATACATTCATTTTTCACTCATGAAAGAAACATCCAGAGGGTGGGGGATGGGCAACAAGAGCTTCAAATCAGCACCTCCAAAGGCCTGGGGCCGGTGGCTGGAGTTTGCTCTGCCTGGGAGACTCAGTCCACCCTTCTGCTTATTTCCTAACTCTTGGCCTGTTGAGTTCTTCACACTATCTGTCCACTGTCCACCAAGGGGCCTGGCCGTGGTTCCCTTTTCTTGGGCTATGTACTTTCAACCAGTTTTGAGCAGCCCCATTTCAGATTGGCCTTTTTATGTTTGATATAAAGAATAGTTGTTGGCCAATTTCATCTTTTCATCGCTGTTCTCTAGGCCTGAATCCAAGCAGTTTGTCAGATGCTCATTAACTCCCCCTTTGGCTCTTTCTAGTGTGTCTCCTAAGCTCATTGTGCCAAGAACTAACGCTTTCTTTTACACGATTCTCTTTCTCTGCTCCATCAGGGAGACAAATTACTTTCCAAAAGGGATCGCCAGGGATGGTTTAATGAGAATTTCTTTGGGGCTAGGCATGGAACGCAATGTAGTTAACATTCGGTGGACTTAATTGGACTTTTCTTTTCTGCCTCTTTTAAAAAAAATCTGAAGCTATCCTGTTAATCTCTCATTTGTAATCAATTGTGTTGACTAAACAAAAGTCTAGGTCGTCTTTTCTTCCTGTCCCAGACAATCCTTTGTTGCCTCTAAATGCCTCATTCTTGAGTGATCCTGGTCGCGTAGATGGGCCCGATTGTTGACAGTTCATTATTGCGCTTTTGTCCATTTAATCTTTCTTGCTGTGTTTTGCATGTGCATGCCTTAATGAGCTCCGTTGGCAATTAACATGTTTCTAGGAGCAAACTGGTTGCTCAGACGTTTGAGAGGGAAGTGCAGGGAAAAGGGCAACGCAGCTGCCTTGAGGTTGTTTATTTCCCAGCATTTTCTCAAGACTCCTGTCCTCTCTTTGGCAGCCCCCCTCCCCGCCCTCCCTCTTATCACCTCTTTCCCTACCCTGGCCCACTCACCACCAGCACACCTGGATGCCTTACTGCTGTAACTCTTGGGCCTGGCTCAAGCAGCCCCCTACTCGCTTGTGAGCCAAACACCAAAATGGGGACCATCTAGATCACTTCTGCGGCTAAGGCAAGAACGAGCACAGTGCCCCCCAAAATGTGTCTGGGATGTTGGCAACTTTTCTGTGTCACTCTTTGCAGAGAGGAACCTCTAACCCGCCTAAGGCAATAGGACTGTACAATCTGTTATGTACAAGGCTGTGGCTTTGGAAGAAGGTTTTTTTTTTTTTTTTTTTCTTTTTGAGTCTTGCTGGCAAGATTGCTGAAGTGTGAGCAGTCATGGACAGAACAAACATCTTGTAGGGGAAAAGATAATTGGAGTCTTTTTTGTGTCTGTGACAGGATTCCCCTCCCCCGCAATTTGATTTTTTAAAAATATTTTTTAAGGGCGGCCTCTTCAATTTAATCAAGGTTAGAATATTAATATGCAGTTGATGACTACCTTGTTGAAGTCATTTATTAATATTGTAAACTACAAGTCATGTAAACAGTTTAATATTAAGAGGGGGAAAATCAGAAAACAGAGCCTTTCACCCATCAATTCCGATGCACGGTGAATAACTAAGAAGGATGAACAGCTAAGATGGTTACTGAAAGGGCTTAGTGTTGGCTTTAGAACATGTGCTGGCTGCGAAAGGTGTTTTGTAATTCAGGCAGAAGGTTCCTCTTCTCGAACTACTTTTCAGGTGAAGGAATCCTTTCCTCAATCCCACACCTGAAGGAAGCTGACATCTTAAACCTGGGAGTGACTTCAAACTTGTGGAAAGTAGAACCAAGCCCCATAGATACAGAGAACTCTGTTTATCTACAATTACAGCCAGATGTGAAATAACACCTTCTCAGGTGAGACGAATTGACAGACGCTGGTGAGAAGGTTAAGTAACAATCAAATTATGAGGAAACAACCTCAAGGATGTTGAAGTGTGCAAGAAACTACCAAGTTTTACCCCTGAGCTACAGCTAATGTTCCTTCCCTGCCACTGCAGAGATGAGCAGTCCATGAGAGAAATGCCTCCACCTCTACGCATGAGTTTTATATTATTTGCTGCCTAGTTTGCAAGCAAGCACGCCCCCACCCCTCTTCAGAATTGTAAGCCTGGAAGCAAATTTCTCCAGTTTTATGAGATGGAGGACCCTTTGAGTCTCTCTCCATGAAAACTTATTACAGACTTTCTCAAAGAATGTTCTCTCACTTGATGGTTAGGAAGTTCCTTCCCTGGGAGGTGGTGGTGGTGGTCTGGTCTGGCATTCCCTCTTTTATTTATCTTTCCCTCTTAAAGAGAACTTGACTTTGTTTTCAGGCCAACTTTTCCCATAACTTCTAAAAGAGGATGACTTTGCATTAAATTTTGTGGTATCTGTCCCTCACCCAAAGTTTTGGAGCTATTTAAGAAAAAGGTGGGCTTGCCCGGGTCATTGTTTGGTCTTCAAGAACCACATTTGCAAAGGCTCCTCTCCAGAGGAAGGAAAAGATTTTGGTTGAGATAGCTGTCACAGGGCACTGTCATAGAGCACCCAACATCTCCCAGACATAATGGGGGGAGGCACTAATAAAACACTATTATACTATCTGAGGTCAAAGAAAGGATGCTGACTCCTTAAACCGGCCTGCAATCTCCCTGGGGATAGATGTCTGGGAAAAGCAAGGCGATATTTTCATCTCCTTAGCCGCCAAGTCCTCCTCGCCCATCCTGGGGTTTCCTGGGGTTTGTGGCATCCACCGAGATTTCAGAGTTAAATCTGCATATTCCTCTGGGTCCCAATCTCCCCTCAGCGAACTGCAGCCAGAACGAGCTAACATTTAAATTCCCCCTCGCTTCCTCTTCCCCCCTCCCCTGGCTGCGTCTTCCTAGACTTGAGGGGAGGAGGGGAGGAATACAAAAAAACGAGGACGCTCTCCTTTCAGGAAATGGAATTCTAATGTACGCGTTCCTATTTCTGAATCGGAGGTACTAAAAATACCCCCGCGACAGCCTGAGGAAGCTGTCGCCGTCCTCTGTGCAAACAAAATCGACAATTCTCCTTCCCCGCGCAATGGGTCTGCGAATTGGGCGGCGGGAGGGGACAGAACCGTTGGCTGACCGTGACCGAACCTCCACCCTGCCCCAGTGTATCTTTCTCCGGACTTCAACCCGGAGATTCTTCCTCCACTGAAGCGTAGGTCCCCTAAAAGCCCGGAGTTCGGATCCCTGCTCTACCAAGCCTGGTGCCCTCAGGCATGTCATATAGTTCGTCTCTGCCTCTATTTCTCCGTCCGTAGAGTGGGAATAATCATGCCCAGCTTGCGGGCTGTAGTTACCGTTCGAGAGGATGTATGTTGAGTTCCTAGCATGGAGCAAGCCCTCGGGAAGTGACAGGGTTTTCGCTTGTGGAAACCACTGGCACTCTCAGTACTAAGCGCCTACTGTATACCAGGTGTTGGGCTAACCGGCACTCCAGTCACTTCCTGAGTTACTTGCGGGAGTGAGGGAGTGCCCTTTGCATTAAGCATCTTTCCCTTCAAATAGTATCCACCCGCACTGGAAATCCGCGTGGAGTCAGCTCCCAGCCACAATCGCCCCCTCGATGGGGAGGTTGCGTGGAAGCGCACTCCCGGGCCCCGAGCCGCACTTCCTCCTGGCGCTGGGGAACATTGTTCCAAAAGACGTGGGCTGAATCGCCGCGCAGATATTAAAAGTGTGTGGGGGGGGAGCCCCGGCGCGACGCGCCAGTAATCCGAGCTCTTGATTATCCAGATTCGGATCAAACGGGGCGGCGGCGGCCGGCCCCCTCCTGGGAATGATTAGATGATTAATGTAATGCTGTTTGAAGGGTCTCTGTTTTCTCTCTTAATTTGGGTCATTACTTAGAAAGCAAGCGTGAGATCATTTCATCAGCGTGCTCGGCGGCAGAGACAGCTATTCAGGAAATGGACTAACGGAGCGGTAATCAGGACCCAGAAGGCGGCGGCGGCGGCGGCAGCGAGCTCGGGGAGCCCGGGCGCGCCCTCCCGCGGCAGGGCTCACGGCACCCGGAGGCCAGCCCCAGACCAAGGGCGCAGGCCAGTGGACCCCGAGGCTCTGGCTGGGCTGGGGACCCTTAGCCTCCAGTTCTCGCCGCCAAGGGAGATTGGGAGCAGTGATTGCCCTCCTTAGGTCTCCCGGAGAAGGGGACGTGCCCGGAAGGGCTCTGGTGGGGTAGTGAATCGACCACTTACCCTCGAGGGCGTGGCGCTTTGCTCAAGGACAATCCCAAAAGCTGCTCCCCAACACCCAGTCGCTTTTAACCCTTTTATTTGAATTTGCTTACCCAAATAAGGCAACACCCAGAATCCCAAGCGTCTGAACAGTCACCAAATAAAAACTTGGCACCTCCTGTAGGCCGCCGTAGGCCTGTTCGCCCTCGTTCCTGGGGGCCTTAGCACACAAGCGTAGCAAGAACACCGGTTTAGCCTCAACCCTGGCCCCAGCTCCCCAAAGTTACTGCATTTAGGAAGAAAATGCTATAAACACCTAAGTCCTTCTCGTTCTTTGGGGTTGCTGAGCTGACCTCGCCGCGAGGGTAGAGGGGGAAAAAAACGCGCACTAATAATTCTGTTTATTGAGTTATATATGTATATATTCCGTGTTCGCTTGTACAGGAGGATTTACATGGCTGTATAAAGATGGCTAGGGGCGCCGCGATCTTCTGGGGCGCTCACGGTGACAGGATGGGGTTAAAACTGGCTGCCCCAGGATAAGCGGAGGCCTGGATTTAAATAAGTTTCCCGAATATACAAAGGTGGGGGCCACGAGTTTGCTGCCAGTCATCGAGGAAACGTTTAGCTTTCCAAAAATATGCTGGTTTTGATAAATAGATTTTAGCCTCTCTGCTATAGTTTTTTTTTTTTTTTTAATTTTAGAAATAAGTTTATATGTGTGATCTGTTTTCGGGTGGTACAGGGAGGGAAGGAAGGGCAAAGCAGTAGCTCTCAGCTCTGCACTGTCCTAGTCAGGTCCTTTGCAGAGGGGGCAGCAGGGCCCACGCTGTCGTGGAGTTTGCGCACATGTTTCTTTAAGTCAAAGTTTCTGCAAAACCCTTTGCCGCAAGTGGCGCACGTGAAAGGCTTCTTGTCATTGTGGGTGTGCATATGGAAGGTCAGGTTGTAGACCTGGTGGAAGGCCTTGTTGCAGATGGTACATTTGTACTGCTTCTCGCCGCTGTGGGTCAGTTTGTGGTTCTTGTAGTTCCCTACAACAGATCAAAAACAAAAAAAGTGGAGGTATGGAGAATGGTGGGGAGGAAGAGGCGGGCATCCCAGGGCAGCCCAGGTGCCTGCTCAAAAAAGGCGACGCTTGGCTAGGCGGGCGCGACCTCTTCGAGTGAAGAAGTTGTCAAACTTGGTAAGTGTCAAGCCGGGTGCTCTCCCGACAAGACCGAGGCTGAGTCCCGCGGAGCCGCTCTGCACTCCTGCCCTGCCCACCACAGAGGCCGGTGCAGCGTCCCTCCCGCCGCGCTCCGCCGGCCGGGAAACTTTTGCGCAGCCCAGAGACGCACCGAGTCCTTCTCCCGGCTGATGCCTCGCTAGAAGAAATTCGCACGAACCCGGGCTTGGTCCCTCCTTTTTTTTTTTTTTTTTGCCTTCTCATTTTTAAAGTTACTTCTTTCTCGTGCCCCAACTACCACCTGGAGATCCAAAAGTGCCTTGGAAAATCCCAGTCGGGGGCCAAGGATCATACCGGTTTCCCCCAGTCTTAAATTGTTCCCGGGAGAGTGATTCTGCCTCCAGTATTTTTCATTTGAAAGGGGAGTCCCGGATACAAAAGGAACCTTTTTCTATAGGGCAATATCCTCTTTTTTTTTTCCTACATCCTTTCCCTGTCTCCTTACTTCCCTCCCACCTCCCGAATTCGGAGTCTTTCTGTGCACCCAGCTTGCATACAGCATGGTCTACTAACCCCGCTAGGAGAGCTTTCCCCTACACCAGGCACAACCCGATTCTAAAGAAATGCTTCGCCCGCGCCTGCAGCTTTTGCCTCCTCTCTCCAGATCCCTCTTTGCCTTCCCGCCAGCCAGCCGCGACCCGAGTCCCGACGTGAGATGAGGAGAAGGCCTTGCCCGGCACGTTACCTTTTTGGTGAAAGCCTTTGCCGCAAAATTCGCAGACGAAGGGCTTGTAGCCCGCGTGGATGCGGATATGCGTGTTGAGCGTGGAGCTGCGGTTGAACGCTTTGCCGCACTGGTTGCATTTATGCGGCTTTTCCTGCGGAGAGGGGGGCGCGCACAGTAAGGCCAAGACCCTGGCCCGGAGAGGCCACCTCGGGAACACCTGGAAGGGGCGCCCCCCCCAACTCAACCCTAGAGGGTAAGGGATAATCTTTGGACATTCTATCCCCAATGTTATTAAGATTCTGGGGGTTGCGCGCGTGCTGGGCCCGACCCCGGGGGCCACGTACCTGGGTGTGAATAATTTTGTGCCTGCAGAGCGTGCTGGCCTGGCGAAAGCCTTTGCCGCAGACTTTGCACACGAACGGTCTGGCTCCAGTGTGGACCGGCATGTGGCGGGTGAGGTTATAGTGAGCATTAAACACCTATAGAAAGACATGGGGGCGCCTTGTGGTGCGTCTGTCCGAGGGCGTTCAATCAGCCCTGGGGAGGGGGGAGCACAGCCTACCTTCCCCAGTCAACATCCCCTTCAGAAACCAGAGCCTTTTCCAGTTTGTAAAGTGCTTCCCAAACTGCTGCTTACCCCAATACTGTGTGGCCGCTGACAAGGGCATCCCCATTTTACAGAATAGGAAACTGAGGCCCAACTAGGCTCCCAATTTGGGTAGTCAACTGCTGGGAAGCTCCTCAGCTGGAAGAAGGGGGGTTCCATGCTGCCCCAGGGAAGCCGCCGCCGCCGGTCGCCCCTCCCGGCTCCCCGAACCCTGGGCCTCACCTTGCCGCACACCTCGCAGGTGAAGTTTTTGGGCTTGCCATCTGCGGAGCCCCCTGGCAGCTTGCTGTGGCCCTTGACACCTCCGCGTTCGGCAGTCAGGGCTGAGTTCTCCTTCAGTACCTGCTCCAGCGGCGCCGGCAAGCGCTCTTTATGGGGATAGGGAGCCGGATGGGGGAACTTGTCCGCAGCCAGGCCGGCCAGCTTGGCGTTCTCCAGCAGAAAGAGCTTGGGGTGAGCAGCCAGGGCGGCGGGGGCCTGCGCATTGAGGAGGCCAGAAGGGAAGAGGTGGCCGCTGAGGAGCTCAGACGGCGGGTACGCGGTCGAGTCCAGGTAGTTGAAGTAGTAGAGCGAGCCGCTGGCCGGCAGCCCCACGGCCTGGTTGATGACCTGCGGCTTGATGACCCTGCCCGCGGGCAGCGCAGACGGCGCCAGGCCCAGCTCGGCCTTGCAGCACACGCCACAGTTGGTTTTGCACAAGCCGCTGGCGCCGCACACTGGGGCCCCCCCGCCGCCGCCGCCGCCACCGCCACCGCCGCCTCCTCCGCCGCCGCCGCCGCCCGCCCGGAGGCTGCTTTTCCAGAGCTCCGAGTAACTGAGCAGTGTCTTTGACGGGACCTCGTAGCCTAGGGGCTGGAGGGGGATCATACAAGGGAGCGGCGAGCAGAGGTTGAGCAGTTTCTTGCCCTGGCTGCCATCCGCCTCTAGCGCTCCAGGCCGGGGCTCAAAGGGCGCGCGGGGCTCCGACGTCTTGGCCATGATGCGCTCGATGGAGAAGGCCAGTGTCTTGGAAGTGGCCGGCGACGCTCCGGCGCGCGGGCAGGCCGGGGGCACCATGGTCTCCAGGGAAGCCGAGCTTGCCATGGCGCGCGGAGCCGAGCCGAGCCAGGCTGGGCCAGGGCGCAGCCTCTCTCCTCTAAGTCTGCATTCCGGAAAAGGCAGGGGGGAAAACTGCAATTTAATAAGCACCTACTCGGGCCCGGGTCACCCATTTGCATTCAAATGAACAGGGGCAAAACAAAGTGCACCCAAGGGTACCAAATTACCGCCCATTAACCCGGCGCGCAAAGGAACCCACCAGCCTCTGCCCTGGGACTTTGAAAGGGGGAAGAAGGGGGAGGGTTTACAAAAGAAAAGGAGGAGGGGGTGAGAAAAGAGTCTCAAATTAACCCCCCTGAGCCCTTCCCTGGACCCGGGCCTCTGCCACGCGTGCTGGGAGCTGGACAGTGAAGGGGCAAAGTTAAAGAAGACCGGAGAGCCACCTCGCATTTACCTCTTTCCCCCACCACCAAGGAGATGCGTTCCGAGCCATGCAGAGTGTCTCTTCTGTCACATTTTGATGGCAAACATCTTCCCCTCCGCGTGAGATCACTGTCTTTTACATTCAGCTGACATCACATGAAGTCACTTGAAGTGGAATGACATGGGCGGCGGCGCGGCTCCCGTAGCGGCCCCTGTGTTCCCCCGCGCCTGCCGGCCGCCGCCACCACCGCCCCTCAAACTTTAAAAGGAGGCAACTGGCGCCCGCTCTCCCCTCGGGAAAGTGCGAGCGGTTTGCGAATCGGGAAAGAGGGAAGAGACAGGAGGGGGAGGGGGAGGAATCGTGATGGTTTTGCCGGTGGAAGGAAAAAGGGGGGGGACCCAAACCTAGGCAGAGTTCCGTGCGTGATTCACAACTTTGGAGGCCTGCAGGTTTGGGGGACGCGGGGAGGGCGGAGGGTCCCGGACGCGGCGCCCAAAGGGCCCCAGGGTGTCAGTCTAGTAGCTGAAGTATCCCTTAGCCCTCCGCAGCCGAGCTGGGCATCGTGCTAATAAACTGCCATTTACCCACGGAACCTGCGCCAGCCCCGAACACGCGCAAATGATAATTACCTCATTAGGATGTGGCGCATGGACGCGGGCGCCGCGTTTGGAGGGGGGAACTTGTTAATGGGGAAATATTAATTTATGCAAAAGCAATGAGCTCGCCTTGGCTGGCGTCGGAGGTCGGAAGAGAGCTCCTGCCGCCTAAGGACGACCCCGAAGCGTCACGTAGAGCCAGGCCGCGCGCCGGGATCTCGGGGGCCTCGGGGCCGCGCGGGTGCGCCCCCAGCTTTCTGACCGGCTCTGGGTCTGAGGCTAGGGGAGACTAAACTGAGAGCTGGAAGACTTTTGGAGATCCTAATAGATCAGAATTGTTGATTTATGAACAGGTTTCTGAGGCAAAGCCGGGCTCTGCTTCTGGTTTAGGGCTGCGTGCGGGGAGGATTCGGAGGGCAGCTCTCCCAGCTGATGGGTACTTACTGTTTGTATAATTGAGAAGGTCCAATCTCCACCTGTTTAAGGAGCAGATTGAAACAGCAGAACCTCCCCTGGATCCTATTAAAACGTTTTTCCTCCTAAGGCCATTCAGTCGAACCAATTTTCCGAAGTGATTCATAGAGCTGAATTCTGCCAAGGCAGCTCTTTCACTTTTAGCCACTAAAGCACCGCGTGGAACCGGGTTTTGTGTTTTTCTAAAATAAAGAGAAGGATTATCAGAGAGGAGAGGGAGGGGGCCTGAAGGGGGGCGGGCAGAGACTTAGTGTGGCCAGAGGTACAAGCAGAGGGAAGAAAAGACCCTTTTCTAGACAGGCCCCAAGTAAGTTCGGAGGAATTCAGCGTTTTGTGCCTGGCGCACAAAAGCAAAGCGCTCCGCGCTTGGTTTGGAGGGGCTGAATTCATCTGTTTGCAGACCATTCCACCTGCGTATCACAACAAACTGCTCAAAGACGCTCCAGCACTTTCAACAGGCCGGGTGCTCTTGGCGACAACAAAAGTGGTCGAGGCTGAGGGTTCTTATGGGGGGGGGGGTGGAGGATGGCTAGCAAGAGAGCGAGCGAGCGAGAGAATTAGGTTTAGGAAAGAGGGAGGAGGGGTGCAGGGTTTTTTTGAAAACTTTTGGCCGGTTTTGTTCGCGGGACAATTATATCTTGCCAGCCAGCTTTTGCAAGACCACGAGCTTTGTAGCCGCAACCACAGTTTAAGAGGATTACGGTGGGTATAATATGAGCAAACAGGGTTTGATAGTGAATTCCATCTCCAAAGACACACACGATCAAGTGAAGCCAGAGAAAGTAGTGGTAGAGGTAAACCCTGTTTCTTCACCCAGGAACAAGTCTTGAGGGGGCTGAGAATCCCCTCCTAGGCCCCTCCGGGGTACTGGGAAACATCCCTGCAGAACGTCAAGGGACGGGAGAGAAAAGCTCTAGTTTTAACTTCAGGCAAATCACTCCCTTTTTCCCTTCAGAACTTCTCTTTCCTTCTACTCACCCATCCAGTTGCAGCTCCTTTGAGGTTCAATTTTAGACAGGATTTGGACATAGCAGGTAAGGAAAAGGAAACTTGTACTTGGAAAGAAAAGAGCGGGAACAGAGAGAGGTCCCTGAAGGAAAGTGGCCTGGGGGTGGACTGCAATAGGCTAATGCTCTCACCTTGCCAAACTCTGAAACTGCCCCCAAATTCCATAATCATAAGTCTGTTCCCTTAATATCACCCTCCCACCGCCTCCCCAAACTTCCAAATTTCTAAGCCGAGAGGCTTGCTCTTCTGGAGAACATTTCCATATACCCCACACAGAGAGACAGAATTGCATACCCAGGGTACCCCCATCCCTGTGTCAATGTGAACACAAGAGCACAGATTACTCCCTCCTCCCACCAAACATGAAACAAACCAACTCACCCCAACATTGAAACAATATCAATACACCTGCAGCATCTCAAAACCTGAATTTCTATCCCGACTCTCCTGTGGATCCCGTTTGCCACCAGTACTGCACCCCAGCCCTTTTTCCAAATTGAGTAATTGTTGCTCTCCGCAGCAGCTCGAAAGATCTGCTGGTTTGAAAGCTCCATCAGGCTGAAAGGCTTCCAAGGGCTTCCCATGAACCTGCCTTGCCATTTCTATCGCTTTTCTGTGGCTGCATAAGCCATCTCTCTCTCTCCGCCATTACAAAGGAGTGCTACCTCCACAGAAAGAAAACATTTGGGTAAAAACAAGTTGCCCCTAATGTGCCTCTCTTTCCAAATGTTGGGTGAATACACTGGCTTTTATGAAAGTATTTAATTAGCTTCCACAAACTTCTCCTTCCCTCGCCTGCAGATTATATTGAAGTGGAGGGTTGGAAACTATTTTACACCTTGCCACTCACATGTTAATTAATCTCTATCTAACCCTAATTGCAGTTTATTCAAGCACCGCTCAACAGCTCACCCACACAATAAACACTGATCCTACTTTTATACATATTACTTCACGTTAACACATTGAGTAATTAACTCCAGTACCAACTAATAGTGCAAACAAATATTTTCTGTAAACGAGATGATTTCAGGCAGAATAATAGAGGACTGGGGAAATGCAGTGAATGGTGGAGGGAGTGCTGAGATTTCCATTCGCTGTCCCCAAATCCTCCAAATTCATTCTTATATGCAGCATCTTTTTTTTGTTTGCTTTGAGGCTGAACTGCCATTTTTTTTTTTTTTTTTTTTTGTAAAGAGGGACAACTATAGAAATAAAAATCTCACAATTTTAGGGAGTTGATGGAAGGGTTCTGTGGGATTGGGGTGACTTTTTTCTATCTACACATTTTCAGTAAAGGAAAATCCAAAATAACTCGACATGAAGAGGAACACGGGCTCCAGGGCTAAGCAGATGTTTCAGGGTTGTGGATTCATTTACGGAAAATAAAGTGATCTTATCCCTCCCTCCCTCCCTCCCCAAGAAGTCTGTCCCTCAAAGCATGATTTTCCAGTAGAAGTGGGCTGAGGCTATGGTGACATTCTGGAAGTCCCAGTCTCTTTCCCAACCCAAACTGGTACACAAGCTCCACGTTGGGATTGTTGGTGCCTTCGGGTCAAGAGGAGGACCCAGCAGGCCGCCTGACCGGGAGGCCCGCGGTGGCGGCCCAAGCAAGGCCTGCTAGGCCGCAGCACGTGCTCTGCTCCAGGGCAGGAGTCCTGGGATGCGCTGGGGTAATCCCCGGGCGCCTAGGCCCTTGGCCGTCCGCTGCGCTCCACGGGGTGGGCTGCAGCTCATCACGCACGGCCCCCTGGGCCCGAATCCACGTTCGCACCTTCCCCAGCCCGAAGCCTCAGCCCCAGGCCTATTTCATTCGGAGCGCCTCAGCCTAGAGCCGGACACTTTGGCTTCTTTGCCATCTGGCCCTAGCTCGGGCCTCAACCTCCCGGCGGCGGCAGGGAAACACAGAATCAGAGTTAGGCCTGAAGCCCCTCGGCGGCCTGTGTCCTTCCCACGCCGAAGAGCAAGGCGCAGAGACCCGGCGCGTCCGCGGCTCTGCGGTCCTGACCCGGGCGGCGACCTCTGGGATCCGCGGCGGTGCGACGCTGCGCCCTGGCCAAGAGACCGGCACACCACTGATTGGGAATCCGGGCCCAACGTCAAGGACTAGAGCGCAGTGTATTAATTGAAATCGCAGATTTAAGCACAGCTGGCGGTTGTCTATTGATTTTACAGGAGCTTCTCTTATGGGAAGCATATTAAATATGACTGGCGCGGATAGAGCAGAGCCTCTCCTCCTGCCCCTTCCCTGTGGCCATTTTACGGTCATTAGCCCGAAACACTGTAATGATGACTTTTGCTTTAAAAAACATTTTTTTTAAAAATGTCAGAAATCGCCCTCACTTTAGGACAAATAACTTAGCAGATGCCTTCTCGCGGTGTAGTCAACCTCAGAAGAATATCCCTTTCTTGCGCAAAAAGCTCACGCATTTGCACCACAGAAGAAAAAGGCAAGCATCCATAAAGGTTTTCTAATTTCAGCCGCGGTGGCATGCATATCTTGGTTCTGGATGACAAGGGGCACTATTATTTTTTAAACTGTGATTATTTTCTCATCTGGTTGCAATACATAACACATCGCCCTGTGTATGCCATCTCCCCAGGGAGCTGAGCAGCTTGGAGGGAACAGGCTTGCTCACGGCTCCCGAGTTTGGGGAAACACGCACTGGGCACCCCGCTCCTTCCTGACTTTTTTTTTTTTTTTTTTTCAGAAAATAAAAACCAACGCTAAAACAAACAAACTTTATGGTTTAAGGAATGTCCTTCCCTATTGCCTGCCTCCCTCATTCTTCCGTCCTGCCCGCCTTCCTTCCTCCCTTCCTTTCTGCTTTTCTTCCTTCTTTCCAAAGGAACATTTAGAATCTGATTTACTTGGTGCCGCGCTTAACCGCTGCTGAAAATAGATTAACTTCTGAAGAGAAATTCTTTTGCTATCCTCTCTTTTTTCCCCAGGAAGCATTTTATTGAAAACATTCGAACTGGCTTGCCCGTGGCGGGCTTGTCCAAAGCACAGGGGCCTCCGCCTTCGGTGCCCGTTGTTCTCAGGATTAGTGCTGTCGGGAGACAAAGAGCCCCAGATACCCGAGGCCGGGCGCGCCGGAGAGCTCCCAGATTTCGGGTACCCTCGTGGAGCACGCGAGCACAGTCCCAGGCCTTTAGGGACAGATGGGCCAGAGCCGTCTGCATCTGCCCGCATCCTCTGGGAGGCTGCGATGATCGCAGCCAGGGTGGCCGAGCGCCCGGCCCACTGCACCCGGCGGCTGTTTTGCAGCGCCCCTGGCATTCAGGGACTGGTTTGCAAATCTCAATGCACCACAGACTAGTTTTCACCCTGGAGCAGGAAAGGTGCCTATTAGCCTGGGGCAACTGGCTTTGCAGCCCTGGGCGGAGGCGGAGGGGGAGGGGCGGTGGTGCAAACCTATCATGATTTCCAGGATCCTCCCAACTCCCTCGGCGGCAATCACATCAGAGGACATTCGCTGAGTCTTCGGAAATCTGGGCAGCGTACGCCCTTCTAGACCAGAAGAACTCTCCTAAAAGAGCAGATCTGCACTCTATCCGTGCAAGCTTGGTGCTCTCCTCTCTGCCCTGGATGCATGTATATTCACAAACATATATATGCATATCATATATACACATGTTGTTTATATGTATATATATACTTGTATACTATCGACAACCCATCGCTAGAAATGCTATTTAATTAGGAATCTGATCCAATACCCGCGTGCAGCAATTTGCCAGCAGACGTGTCATTTTGTAAGGCGCAGTGAGGGAAGGAAGTCGTCTCGCCTACCTGAGTTTTCCACTTGCCTCGCGATTTTGGTGTGCAACCCAAATGAAATAATCGTTTATAGAGAACGATGATGATATATTTTTATATATGCTATAACACACACATACGTGTATGTGTATGTATATTTAAAATTAAAAGGCATTCTGGTGACTGACTGGCCCTGCGTAGTTGAGAGATGTCGGTTTCCGACTCCCTGGGAAGACGGCTTAGGATCCGCCGCGTTATTTAACTTGGCAGCTGGTTAAACTCCGCGGTGGAGCCTGCCCAAAGGTATTAGCGTTAAGTGCTGAGAGCAGGAGTTAAGCCGGCAGGGAAAAGGGACCGGAAGGGATACAGGGTTGAGGGAAACCGATTTCAGATTTCCCCAAACTTCTGTAAGTTTGCCAGGCAATGTAGGTCTGAGTTGGATGGTGCATTGAATAACCTGAAGCGTTGTGATCGCTTTGCAAGCGAATTTCTCGGCTCTGTTTTGTTTGTTTGTTTTGTTTGGCTTTGATAAGAACTTCCCGTGTGTACGGCAAACGGAAAAGTTCTCTGTTGCCCACATCTCTGGAGCTCTCAGCAGAATCCCATCTTTTCTTTACCTGGGTAAAGATCCCCGATGCTCCACCCCGGGCGTTTATAGTCTGACCTAGGTGAAGACAAAATGAGAACTCTAAAAATACTGCAAAGAGTGCCTCCATCAATCAAAAAGGAATCAATCTTTTCTTTCTGCTTCCATCGCTGCCTTCAAGGCACATACAGACTCTCCCTCTTTGGGGATGAAGCTAGGTACCAATTAGTAGACTATTACTTATTATTGAGGGCCTATTATATGCCACAGCACTAAGTTTGATACCCACCCTAGTCAGTCCTTAACATTGTCCTATGAAGCCATGTATATAATAGATATCTCCATCATACATATGGGAAAATTGAGGTTCTTGGAGGCTGGGTAGCATGTCCAAGCTCATGTAACTGGAAAGAGGTTTTCAGAGGTGTACTCCTAAACACAATGCTAAAAACCCAAAACTAAACAACTGGCTTGTGCTGCTGGTGGAATGGAAATAGGGACAAATACTTTGGAAAACTGCATGGCAGAATCTACTATGGTGGAGTATTTGCATTACTTATGACCCAGCAACACCACTCCTAAGTATATGCCCAACAGAAATGAGTACCTGTGTTCACGAAAAAACATGTACTAGAATGTTTATAGCAGCACTATTTTTAATAGCCCTAAATTGAAAATTGACTAAATGACTGTCAAGAGTGGAACCCATAAATAGTGGTATGCTCACAAAATGAAATACTATACATCAATAAACATCAACTACTGCTACACTTGGCTGCATCGATAAGTCTCAAAAATAATGTTGAGCAAAAGCAGCCAGATCCAAATACTTGGTACTACACGATTCCATTCAAAATAGGCAACATTTGGGGATGGAAGAGAGGGGCTTCTGGGGTACTGAGAAAGATCTGTTTCCCGATCTGGTTTCTGGTTTGTGAATGTTCATCAAGCTGTGTACATTTATTATTTGTAACTTTTCTAACTATCTGTTGAGTATACTTATTTATATTTCTATATACATATTATAATATCTATATATCCGTTAAATTAGTGAATCAGTATGAGTTAGTTTGACTTGCCCCCATTCCCCAATTCTCCAAAGAGACACTACTCCTCACCTGCCTCTTGAGTTATACTCTTTTAATTTCTTTCTCTGGACCAGACAACCACATCGATTAATTGGCCTCTTATTTAGACTTCTTTTAAAACAAGCTGCATCCAAACTTCTAACACAGTTGTCTTTTGAGCTGAGCAGTTGATCCAGCTTCTCAGGGAACCTTCAATAAGCTCAAGAATGCTTAATCAAGGGAGCTCATTTGAAGCGTTCTTCTCGCCCACAACCTCAGCAGAGGAGTGGCAGTTGTGAACTTGAACCTGTACCATTTGCCCTGGGGTTCTAGGTGAATGACTTCAGGCTAGAGACTGCCTCAAACTTTCCAGAGACACTATTTGGCACGTTGCCTTTGGAGGTGGAGGATCTGGTTGAGGTCAGGAGGACAGGGTCTGGGATGCTTGTAGGAACTGGCATTAATAGAAAGCCTTGGCAAGTCCTTAGAGCTCAACTCACTGGGTCTTGGCCCTAGACAAGACCAGGGCTAAAAAAGACAGAATGTTGGCTCCTTGGCAAGTGACCCAGTTAGCAGAACTGGCAATTTTGCTCTGGGAGAGGGTGGGGAAGTTTATTTTAGCAAGAAAAAGCCTTGGAACACAGAAACCAAACCAAATACTTGACAATGTCTTTGTGCAAACCCCATTTCCTTTGCAAATCCTGCCAGGATCAAAGGTTACAAGTTCGATTTTGGCATTTCAAGAAAGATACCAAGAACCTACATCTAAAGCAATTAAGGTGGGGGTAAGGAAAAAGTAAAAGCTGGTGCTCCAATTCACATAAACTAAAAAGATAATTCTTGTCCTGAAAAACTGAGAGGAGACAGGACCTAAGGCAATATAGTTCATTCATTAGTTAGCCATCTTGAGCCTTTAGGTATCTTGAGCCTTTCTAATCTGGACACCATCTAGATACCATATATACAGTACTTCCTGAGAGAGACACAATCCCTGCCCTCATGGAACTTACATTCTATCATTCAACCAATAGGCATGCATAAGTAAGTATCCTCTGTAAACCAGCTATGTGCTGTTATTGGAGTATTGAAGAATGGATGATGGGCATGGTGGGGTGATATAAGACTCTCAGAAAGGGTGGAGTTAAAAAAAAGTACAAGCAATCAGAAACCCAAAGAATTCCCTGGCAGTAGGTTAACAAATTTTAAAAACTTCTCACTCCAGCAGAAGTTACAGGCTAAAATCACAAATAATGAATTTCTGCAGGCATTTCCATGATGTGTGGGTAGATTCACCCTTTGGCAGCTCATTGCTTAGTGCTTTTTCTAGAGACAGATTTCTGGCCTAGGTGGAACTTGGGTATCCTTGGAGCAGGGCATTTCTTAAGACATTATGACACAACATAAAACTCTTTTCTGGGCTTTGTAGGGCTAAGTGTCTTTGAAGCAGTGTGGCTTCTGCAATCAGATCAAGCTAGAAGCCTGGCTTGTCAGTCCTGTGTGTCCACAGGCAAGTTACTAAACCTCTCTGCAAGCCAGAGTTGCCCATCTTTGGCAGGAGAGCAGTACCTGCTTTATCATAAGTGAGGACTAGAAGAAAAAGCACAGAGGATCTCAGCACTGATGGCTGGCCAGTAGAAAGCAGAGTATTCACTGTTGTTGCTATAATAACTATTATTGATAACAATAGTTCTTCAGGCTGAGCAGAGGAGAAGAGGAAAGAAGATGGCAAAAAAATTCTTATTCTGTTCTTTATTACTTTCATTTGATTTTGTAAATAAGGTGTTTTTTTTCTGTTTTAAAAAGCAATCAATGGAGAAATTTTAAGAAAGTGGAGAATTACAAAGAAGAAAAATTAAAATTGCACAAATCCTACCACCCAGAAACTGCAGACAAGTCTTTGGTGTATATTCTTTCTATGCATAACAAGATGACATCATGTGATACATACTGCTTTATAATCTGCTCTTCAATATAGCATGAATATTTTCCCATGCTTTAAATATGCTACTAAGGCATACTTTTAATGGCTCTGTAGCACTTCACTTTGTGTCTTTCATGTGAGTTAGTCCTTTGTCATTGGATATTTTGACTGTTTACACTTTTTTTTTTGCAACAGTTCCATCAGAAACATTCTCACACATGAATTTTGTGCATAACTAATCCTGTAGGACAAATTCCCAGAAGCAGAATTACTATGGCAAAAGATATGCACATTTTTAAAGCTTTAGATATCAACTAACAAACTGTCCTTCAGAAAGGGGATACATATTTAGCCCCACTCCAATCAGCAGGACGTGACAATTCCTTGTTCCCAGTACCTTTACAAATACTAGGTATAATCATTTAAAAAATTCTTACCATCGCTTGAGCCTGGGAGGTGGAGGTTGCAGTGAGCCAAGATTGCGCGATTGCAATCCAGCCTGGGTGTCAGAGGAGGCCCTGTCTAAAAAACAAAACAAAACAAAAGGCTGGGTTCAGTGGCTGACACCTGTAATTCCAGCACTTTGGGAGGCTGAGGTGGGCAGATCACCAGAGGTCAGGAGTTCAAGACCAGGCTGGCCAACATGGTGAAACCTACTAAAAATACGACTGGTGAAACTCTACTAAAAGTACAAAAAATTAGCCAGGCATAGTGATGGGTGCCTGTAATCCCACTTACTGGGATGCTGAGACAGGAGAATCACTTGAACCCAAGGGGTGGAGGTTGCAGTAAGCTGAGATCCTGAGACTACACTCCAGCCAGGGCAACAGAGCAAGACTCTGTCTCAAAAAAAAAAAAAAAAATTAACAATTTGATAGACTCCAAATGGTATCTTATTGCTATGTCTCCCCAGGTATTCTTACCCAGGTCAGACTTGGGTGCCAAATTACAGAGAACTTACAGTGTAGAAATAACAGTGCAGACCTAGGTAACAGAAAAGAGGAAAAGGTGTGGGAAAAGACACTGGGAGAGAAAGAGAGAGAGAGAGAGAGAGAGAGAGCGAGATCCAGAGAAAAAGGAGACAGTGTCACATCCCTTTTGGCATGAGCATGCAGATGTTTCTAGATTGCTTTAGGTTTTGAACATTTTCTTGAGAAGCCTTCTCACTTCCCTGCTCTTCAGAACCCCCTAGTCAGAAAATGGGCTGCTGACCCTCTACCCTTCCCCCCCACCCTTTTTCTTTCTTCCTTCCTTCCTTCCTTTTATTTTTCTTTTTTCCTTCCTTTCTTTTTTTCTCCCTCCCTCCATCCTTCCCTCTTTCCTTCCTTCCCTCCCTCCCTCCCTCCTTCCTTCCCTCCCTCCCTCCCTCCCTTCCCTCCCTTCCTTCCTTCCTTCCTTTTTTTTTTTGAGACAGAGTCTTCCTCTGTTGCCCAGGCTAGAGTACAGTGGCATGATCTCGGCTCACTGCAACCTCTGCCTCCCAGGTTCAAGCAATTTTCCTGCCTCAGACTCCTGAGTAACTGGGATTACAGATGTGTGCCACCACACCATCTAATTTTTGTATTTTTAGTAGAAACGGGGTTTCACCATTTTGGCCAGGCTGGTCTTGAACTCCTGACCTCAAGTGATCTGCCTGCATTAGCCTCCCAAAGTGCTGGGATTACAGGCATGAGCCATCATGTCCAGCCCCTCTATACTTTCTAGACCTTCTGTTCTACATTTTGCTCATGGGTACTCATCTGGCCACCTGAACTCGAGCCTAGTGAGCAGGAGCCTGGGGCTAATGAGGCCATGGTGGTCTGTGCCTCTTCCAAAGGACCCCAAACAACTGGGCTCTGGCTTTGGCCAGATGTTTCACAAATGCAACCTGGCTTGCCAAAAGAGGGGACGGGATGCTCATGAGAACAGCTGGGCCAGTGCAAACCTCTCACCATGCCTACCATGCCTAGAAAAAGAATCAGAAACTCCAGCCAAAGGAAGTACCAGAAATGAGAAGAGGGGTCCTGCCCATATCCTGCAAATAGAGGAGAAGGCACAAAGAGTAGGATTATTTACCTGCAAGAGCTATACTTTTGTGCTGAATTTGAGCTCCTCTTCAGCCAGAGAACAGCATGCTTGTAGTTACTTCTCTGATTGTTGCCGTATCTCTTGTTGTGATTTAAAAATAACCAAATCTTATTATAAGGAATTTTAAATATACACAAAAGAAGCACAGAATAACCCATATACCATCACCCAGCCCCAATAGGATCAATCCATGGCCAATCCTGATTCATTTACATATCTATCTATTTCCTCCTCATATTATTCTAAAGCAAGTCCCAGATATAATACTTTGTCATCCATATATTATTTAAAGACCATCACCTAAAAGACAGTAAGTCTTTAACATCATCAAATAGTGTTCACATTTCCAATTTTTAAAATAAATGACATAATTAAAAATCCTTTGTTTAAATTATGGTCCAGATAAGGTTCGTATAATTAGTTGTGCCTTTCAAGCTTCTTTTAATTTATATATTTCTCTCCATCTATTCTATTCTATTCTATTCTATTCTATTCTATTCTATTCTATTCTTCTATTCTATTCAGTTATTTATTTGAGGCATTGTCTCTGTCACTCAGGCTAGAGTGCAGTGGTGCGATCTCAGCTCACTGCAACCTCTGCCTCCTGGGTTCAAGCAATTCTCTGCCTCAGCCTCCCAAGTAGCTGAGATTACAGTAGCCCGCCACCACACCCAGCTAATTTTTTTTTGTATTTTTTAGTAGAGACAGGGTTTCACCATCTTGGCCAGGTTGGTCTTGAACTCCTGACCTTGTGATCCACCCACTTTGGCCTCCCAAAGTGCTGGGATTACAGGTGTGAGCCACCATGACTGGCCCTTACTAAAATTTTAACAGGTACCTAGTTTTTAACTGAAGAGAAGGAAGTCTTCCCAGACTGTCCCTTGGATATTAAGAAAATATTTATTTTATTTCCATAATAAAGAATTCCTTTAAAGGTTCTTCTCACTCCCACCCACACATCCACAGATTCCTTGGGAGTGGAACTGGTACAAAGTAATGTACAGGAGAAATCTAACATCCTATGAATAGGAGAATCAAAGGTAAGCTGAGCAAGCCCCTATTGTTTAATTAAGTTCGAGCATCTGCTTATTTAACAGAGTTTGCTTCGTAGGTATTCTCTTTGGATTTCTGTAGATGAAGTTAAGTTTTTACTTAGCATAAAGGAGTAAATAAATGTATATTGATCAGCTATGACACCATTAGTAGATTAAAGTTTTGCATTTCCTGTATTTTTTTTTGGATGCAATAGTAATAATTGCTAACACTAATTGAATTCAAACAACGTAATATGATATATAGTGAAAATCACGTCTCCCACCCCAAATCTCCAGTCTCTTTCCCCAGAGGCAACCACTGTTACTGGTTTCTGGACCTGTGGTATGGTAATTATATGCAATGATTGTTATTATTGTATCAATAATGTGACCCTATAAAGCAGGTGGACTGGCTATCCTCATCTTTAGAGGAAGTAAATGAGTTTTGGTGGGTATTAGTGATTAGTCTAAGACCCCATGTTTATTTGAATGGCAGAGTGGAAACTCATAGCTAGCCAGTCGAGACCACCCTGCCCTTCTCCTTGCTCATAACCACTAATTTCATCCATTCACAGTTTCATCCTGCCAAGAAGTACAAAAATATGACCTATCAATATCCTCAAACAATAAACTGTAGACTATCATTTGTTGAATTGTTACAGCCAGTTTGACGGTTTGACTTTCTTTCAAAAAAGTAAAAGAAGGCCAGACACAGTGAATTCATCTCTAATCCTAGCTACTCAGGAGGCTGAGATTGGAGGATCTCTTGAGCCCAGAGTTCGAGGCTGCAATCAGCTATGGTCACGCTGCTGCACTCCAGCCTGGGTGACAGAGTGAGACCTGTTGCTAAAAACAAACAAAGTAAAAGCATACAGCTTATGTGCTTTGAACAAAAAATAAAAGAAAAGGACACTGTTGCCACTTTATAGGTAAAGAAATTAGGATAAGAGTCGATAGATAAAGCAAAAAGTGAGGAAGAGAAAGACGAAGAGCTTTGGTAGATGTTCTCAAGTTTTCTGTGTGTGTGCACATAGGCACTGCACCATAGACCCCACTGGCAGTTTGGTAGCCTGTAGACCCCTTCTCAGAATAAAGCTTTCATTTTTATTTTTTATTTTGTTATTATTTTAGAGACAGGGTCTCACTCACTGTTGCCAGTGCAATAATGCACTCATAGCTTGCTGCACCCTCACACTCCTGGGCTCAAGCAATCCTCCCATCTCACATAGCTGAGACTACAGGTGTGTGCCACCATGCTAGGTTAATTTTTAAAATTTCTTTGTAGAAATGGGTTCATGCTATGTTGACCAGGGTGGTCTTGAACTCCTGGCCTCAAGTGATCCTCCTGTCTCTGCCCCCCGAAGTATTGGAATTACAGGTGTGAGCCACCATGCCTTGCTCAGAATAATGCTTTTAAATGAATAAAATAAAATATGTAGTATTCTAAAAGATATCAATCATATTAATGATGTAGTTATCAAAATCTTAAAAAGTAAAGTGATATATATGCTTCTTTTTTTTTAAAAAAAACCGTATTTTAAAGTTATTCATCTAGCCTAACTGAAACTCTGTACCCTTTGACTAACATCTCCCTGCATCCCCTACCCCCTGCTCCTGGTAACCATCGCTCTACTCTCTGCTTCTATGAATTTGACTTTTTTAGATTCCACACATAAGTGAGATCACACAGTATTTGTCTCTCTGTGCCTGGCTCATTTCATTTAGCATAATATCTTCCAAGTTCATCCATGCTGTTGCAAATGACAGAATTTCTTTTTTTTCCAAAGGCTAAGTAGTATTTCATCTATATAGACACCAATGTTCTTGATCTACTTATCTACTGATGGACACTAAGGTGGATTCCACACCTTAGCTATTGTGAATAATGCTACAGTAAACAAGGGAGTGCAGATATCTCTTTGGTATGCTTCTTTCCTAATGCATTAAATAAGATCTAGTGACTGATCTAATAATTACGGTAACTTAGAAGCACTCATGAGTGTTGAGAAATCATAACCACTGTAATGTGATAGGAAAATATCTGACTTCCATTGGTGACAGGGTCACAAATACTACAAATGCTACTGTAGCTTGCTGCCTCCTATCCCCACCCCACATTCAAGTTCACGAACCTCTTGAGTCCTACCCAAACTCTCCAGGTTAAGAAGCTCTTCTTTGTAAGAGGACCTGAGCAGAGGTTAGAGGGTGTTACTTAACCTTCCATCCTGTGCCTGCTGCTAGGACTACACTTTAATTCTACATTTTTCTTTTCCAGGTACTGCCTCTATTGGGATGTTTTTTTTTTTTTTCTTGAGACGGAGTCTTGTACTGTTGCCTGGGCTGGAGTGCAATGGCATGATCTTGGCTCACTGCAGCTTTTGTCTCTGGGTTCAAGCAATTCTCCTGCCTCAGCCTCCTGAGTAGCTGAGACTGCAGGCTCCCACCACCAGGCCCAGCTAATATTTTGTATTTTTAGTAGAGGGGTTTCATTATGTTGGCCAGGCTGGTCTCAAACTCATGACCTTGTGATCTGCCCGCCTTGGCCTCCCAAAGTGCTGGGATTACAGGTGTGAGCCACCATGCCCAGCCGGGACACTTTTTAAAAGCGAAGCTATTTAAAATGCAATCTTTTAAAATGTTTTAGGTTTGAAAGAATGGTAAATGAACAGGGTTGAAATAATCAAACAATAATAAAATTAAAAATAAATTGAACTGAAAAACAAATCTCCTTTCCATCTGAAGTTTGCCATCCTGTTTCCCAGAGATAACCACTCTTATCAGTTTCTTCTAAATTTTTTTCCTACATCAGCCAGTGCTCTCAGTTCCCAACAGCAGAACTTGACAGCAGAAAAGCAGTTTACACAGTAGCTCCCAGAATGTGCTGAAGCCTGGGACATAGTCTCCATCAGGAACCAATGGACCAGTGAGGTGAGGCACAGCCAAAGGCAACCACAGGGCAACTCTGCTTGGGATGCTGCTGCTGGGCCCATTCACCAGTCACTGGATGCCCCTCCACAGTCCCGAGGCCCAGGGAAAGTTCTTCAATGCTGCCATGCCTTTGGGTTCTTCTCTCAAGAGTCAAGGTTCTGAGTTAGAGCACCTGCTTAGTAGCCACATTATAGTTGTGGAGAGAAAGAATACCTTTCTCTCCCTAGAGAGAACATCCCTTTCTCTTCAGTTTCCATGGATTTGGATGCTGGGAAGCCAAAATGATAACTGTTCATTTAATTTCTTGGAAAAAAAAATGGAAAGAGATTTGCTTATTTATTTATTTTTTTTAAGAAATAGGAGAGTTCTTTAAATGCTGGTCTGCCTCAATTTTTTTTTAACTTAATAAAATATCAGCAATATATCTTGAATATTTTTCAGTACCAGCATATACAAATCTACTTTGTTCTTTTTCCTGGCTCCATTGTATTCCACTGTATTGAAGGCTGGGATTTATTTCACCATCCTTGGAAACCTTCCAAATCTAGCCTGGCCAGGCAACGTTTCTGGCAGGAGAACTGCTAACCCTGTCTTGCTGTTCTCAGGCCAACATTGACCACAAACTCTGTCCTAGGTTGCAGAGTGATTGTAGCAGATAGTGTTGGTGTCCTGTCCACCTCTCTTACCACTTCATTGCAACTGGGCCTGACTTCACATTGCTGTTCTTGTACTTATTTGTCTTAGGGCTTTCTGTGATGATCAGAGACTGCTTTGCCCATCTGCCCTGCATGTCTGAAATGCTGGAGAATTAACATTGCCTGCCCTCTCTCACCAGCTGTCTTCAACCAATAATGAAAAAGAGTTGGAGTATAAATACCCCAGCTCTCTCACTCCTCAGGAGAAATAACTCTGAAATGTATGCTCTACCCTGGCTCCCAGATTTTCCCAGAGCAATCAAACTTCAGTTACCCATAGTGGCTGCCTTCCTTCCCAGTTTTCCCCCCCAATTCCTCTATTAGTGTTTCCTGGATCACCTCCCATGTAAACTACTTGCACTAGAATTCTTGTCTTAGGGTCTGTTTCTAGGGAAACCCAAATTAAAGCAGTGATGATGAGGAAGGGGAGACATGGAAAGAAACTCCTTTATTTATTAATTCCTTTAATAATTATTTACTGAGAACCTTAGTCAAAGACTAGGAGAAGGTGAACAAATGTAAACAAGGGAAACAAATCCTTCCTTTTCAAGGCATAAAAGCAAATGCTAAAAAACGAAAATGAAATGGGTAGCAAGAATACCTTTCTCGATGCTGCTTAACACATTGCTGCCTGATCCACTGCTGATCATGAGCTGTTCTTTTGAAAAGAAATGGAATGAGAACAGTGAGTAGAATTAGAAAGCAGAATTCGGCTTTCTAAGGGTAGTGACTTGGCCATATCTGTGATCTGTTCAAAGCCTGAAACATGTGGCAGGCTCTTAAATGCCTAAGAAATTAACAGTAGGCCAGGCAGGCACAGTGGCTCAAGCCTGTAATCCCAACACTTTTGGGGGCCAAGGCACGTGGATCACTTGGGATCAGGAGTTTGAGACCAGCCTGACCAACATGGTGAAACCCCATCTCTACTAAAAAAAAACCCAAAAACCCAAATTAGCCAGGCATGGTGGCAGGCACCTGTAATCTCAGCTACTCGGGAGGCTGAGGCAGGAGAATCACTTGAACCTGGGAGCAGAGTTTGCAGTGAGCTGAGACTGTGCCACTGCACTCCAGCATGGACAATAGAGTGAGACTGTCAAGAAAAGAAAGAAAGAAGAAAGAAGAAAGAAAGAAAGAAAGAAAGAAAGAAACAAAGAAAGAAACAAAGAAAGAAACAAAGAAAGAAACAAAGAAAGAAGAGAGAGAAAGAAACAAAGGAAGAAACAATAAAATATTAGCTAACATTTATTGAGTACTTTGCATGTGCGCCTTTTTTAGCACTTCACACATAGTGGTACATTTAATCTTGTTGACAACCCAAGGAGCTTATAACAACATGTAATACCTAGGGTATGATTCTGACTATTTATATCTTACAGATGAGATAACTGAGGCCTAGGGAAATGACATAATTTTCCCAATATCACATGGCTAATGATTACCACTGATCATCTAACATCTGGATCAAGGTCATCCTGACCCCAGAACCTATCAGAACCTATGCTCACAACCTCTTGCTTCTATTCACTCCTGTGATACCTGTCACCCAACAGTCTACAAATCCCGCAGTCTCTTGCTTTCATCTTTACTTCAATATTTAAATAGAGTGGTTTGAGCCCCATCCTTCGTAATAAGAAGATCTAGCCCTCCCTATTCTCAGAGATCATCTTTTTTAAATTTACTGGGGGAGAAATGAGTGCTTGTTTCAAGATCAACTCCTAAGTCCCTAGTTCCACCTCTACTCTCAGTTCACTCTGTGAAAGTTTCTTCCCTAGGACACCACCAACTTTTCCTTGTGCCGTCCAAGAGAATATTAACCCCAGACTGTGTGTATAGCAGCCTTGTTATGGAGCTTTGGAGATGACAAAGAGTAGATGCAACTTGAATTTATTAATTGTCATTTAATTAAAACTCTGAAGAGTTTACATTGTGATGTCAGCACTCTTCATATGCCCTGGAACATTTAATTTATAATCTTGATGTCTGATTTTAAAAGTTTTATTCAAAATTAGACTAATTGAACCAAAAAAATATGGTGGAAGAATTTATCATGCTCAAAGCCCTATTCCAGGAGGTGCTGGAGATGACTAAAGGTGTATAGTTTAGTGGTCCTGTTTACAATAATATAATGACATTAGAATTTGAAACCTAGCCATAGCTTCCACATAAACTGTACTTTTCTTTGCACCAAATACTACCAGTATTTGTCTTCTTATGTTGCCTTTGATTTTCTTTTAAACACATTCCAAAATTTCTGACACTTTCTCTGAAATTTGTACTATCTTTAATCACATGTTTTCTGCTTTAAGCAAAATCTTGTTTATTCTTTGCAATTGTATTCATTGCCCAGGAAACACGCCAACTTGTTTTTGATGGACAGAGGGAAATATGCCAACTTAACCATGTTTACAATTGCCTTTGGCCATCCCATCATCAGTTCTTAGGAAATAAGAAAAATTCAATTTGTGTACTTTTTGCTTGTTGTCACCTTTGCATTCCTCTTAATTTGTAGTTGTGTGTATTAATTGTCATCGTTTTATTCCTCTGTTAGCTGGTGGCTGTGATTAATTTGTTGTTCAGTGTTTTTCTCTGACCTTCAGTGTACTGTCAGGGTAGAGAACTCTGCTGGCAGACTGCACCATCGTCAGCCCTTTTCTCATGTTTTGCTTAGTTACAACAAATGCAGATTTACAACTTTAGATGAAATGCACGGTTTCATAAGAAGGAAAACAGATGACAATTTTAGTATTTAGATGAAGAAGCAAAACAACCTTGAATAAAAGAGGAATATTGATTTTTAAAAATTTGTTTACCAAGAATGACAGAATTGTGCCTAATTTGACTTCATTTCAGATTTGTTAATTATGTGTCTGATATAAATTAGCCACGAAGAGAACACACTTATTTTGGATTTTAAAATTTAAAGGAAATTAACTCATTCAATTTTGTGCTTAAACGCTAGTTATATGACTCTTGTTTTGTTCATTTCCTAAAATTTTTCTAAAAATTCAAATTTATGACAGTATGGCTGTTCATACCTGCATTGAAGTGGGTGAATTTTCTAAAGCCATCATGATTCCCCACTTTCTTTTGTAATTCTTTATAGACAGAGTATATTGTAATACATTTAGTTTATGCTTTCTTGGTCATGATCATACTCAGGTGTATGTTGCTGATGTGCACTCATTCAATTCAACCAACATTTATTGAGTGCCTACTATATACCAGGCACCAGACTGGCATACAGAAATGGATACACAGTCCCTGACCTCAACTAGTTGGCAGTAGTCTAGCAGGGAGACAGACACATAAACAGATAACTGCGATATAGTGCAGTTAGACTGGGATTGGATTTGGGGTGTTTCAGAATTTCTTTAGTCACACATTTTCAAACAGTCTTTTGGGTCACTTCCACAGATGGCTCATTTCCTCCATTATGTTTTGATCCATCCTAATTTCATCCTAGATTTTCAGTTTATCTTATTTTGCTCCTGTTTCTTCTTTGACCAGAAAATCTCCTTAAATACATCACACCCATTACCAAAGTACTGGTCTATATGTGGTCTATATGGTCTATATGGAAAGTCTATATGTGCAGAAGTACAAATGATCCTATCTATACTGATAAATGGAAAATGTGATTTGCCAAATAGTAGGCTCAGGATGATTCTCATTTATATATTGGGATCATTTATATATATATAAAATCTCCAATATACTTGTATATGATTTGAACATATTTGGAAGAATATATGCCCATCTGTTAGCAATGGCTACTTTGGGGAAATGGGTGTTGGGCGGGGGGAGGCTTGAACGTTTTGTTTCATATAATTCTGTTCTATTTGATTTTTTTTAACTCAAAAAATTTCTTTAAATGTTTTGAAAAAATTAAAAATAGTAGTTAGTTCTTGGCTATGCAGACCAACAAACCCAAACTAAGTGGAACTAAATGTCCTCCTTTGACACTTCAATCTACTCTTCCCATGATAATCTCTCTCAACCTCTTGCCTAAACCTTCCCATGAAGCAGGCTTTCCTAACACAGTGGGCATATTCATTAATGTCTTAAGTTAACATGTATATGTTGAGTGTTTACTATGTGCACTGGGAATCCACCAGAGAAGAGAATAGTTTCCCATTTCTATGGTGCTCCAGCCAAATGGCACAACCCTGGCCTCCCTCTGGTCTTGTTCTTGTCCTTCCTAATCCTCTCTATGGGCTCTTTAAGGCCCACCTCCTCAAGGAAACCTTCCTTTCCTTCTCCTTCCTCTGAATCTTATAATATTTAGTCTGTGTCTTTGGAAGATTCATACTACCTGGACTAAAAGTTCTATGAGAATAGCAACAGATCATCTCCATCCCTCTACTTTCAGCCTTCATTATTAGTCATATATTTATTGAGTACCCTGGGGACAGAGTGGGGAAGTTGGTATAGTCTGTACACTCCTGAAGTAGAGAAAAGAGATATGGAACATGTAATGATGCCTATAACCCATTCATGAGTAATGTGAATACTAAGAAAGAGAAGTAGATACTGTTATAAGGATATATGCTAAGGAGATGGATGCTGAACTGAGAGTGGGGTTTAGAAAGGCTTCCTTGGGGGGATCCAGTTTAGCTGGGGTTTGATTGATGAGATGAGATTGTTCAGAGGCAGGCCCCAGGTGGGAAGAACTATGGTGCACAGCAGGAAGCTGAAGGTGGTGGGTGTGGATAAACCCTGGGAGTAAGAGGAGTAGGGTTAACAGAAGAGGCTGGAGAAGTAGGCAAGGGTTGGATTGTTCATGGCCTTTAATGCCACCTTAAGGAGTTTGGGTTTCATTCTAAGGGGAGGGGAACAATTGGAGGCTTTTAATTAGAGGAGGAACGGGATCACACTTGCCTTTAGAAGGGTCTCTCTGGCTGATGAGGGGAAATGGATTAGAAAAAGTCCTGGTATTCCTAGCACAGTGCCTGCCTGACCAGTATGTACTCAAGTATTTGTGGACCAATTATTCACAAGGTGAATGCCTTTCTGTTTGGTTCACAATTTCCTTGATATTTCCTCCATCCAACTGGCACTTTTTCCTATGGTCTCTTCCTTCTCAGCCTTCAAATAGTTCTAAAATTTTCCTCTTAAAAAACGACTTAAATATGCACTTCACAAAAGAGGTTATCTAAATAAAAAATGTACTTAGCTCTCTTCCAGGGCTCCTGAACATTTTCCTACTTTTGCTAATTTTTATATGATGGACAGATGCTCCCTCTTACATTGCACATTTTAAAAAGACTTAAACAGGCACTTCACAAAAGAGGCTGTCTAAATTACCAATACACATGTTCAAAGGCAATCAATTTCACTTGATAATTAGTGAACTACAATTATAAACCATCATGGCACTTACCAGAATGGCAAAAATTAGAGTGGCAACACTTAATGTTGTCAAAAATGTGGAACAACAGGGACTTTGATTTGCTGCCGGTGAGAGCACAACTTTGTTCATCCTCTGGGGAAAACTGGCAACATCTTCTGAAAAGGAAAATACCTTTACTTCAGGACCCAGCAATTGCACCAAAACATATGTACAAGGAAATTCATGGCAGTATTATTCATAACAGTCCAAAATGAAAAACAACATTTTTACATGGATAAATCAATTGTGGTCTATTTATACCTTGGACTACTATACAGCAATGAAAGGAAATGAGCCACATCTACACCAAAAATGTAATGTAGAGCAAAAGAATCCAGCCATGAAAGAATATGTGCTGTGATTGCAAGGACAAAAAGGTTAAAATAGGCAAGTTGATCTGTTTTATGCCATTAGAAATCAGATAGTGGATACCTTTGGCATGTAAGGAGTGGGTACAGTTTGGGAAATGGCATGGACATGGGGTCCTTGGGGTCCTCGGTATGTTCTATTCCTCAGTTAGGTAGTTCTGCAAGTGTGTTCACTCTGTGATAAATCATTGAGCTGTAGGCTTAGAATTCATGCACTCTTCTGTATGTATAAAAAAAACTAAAAAAAAAAAAAAAAAAAAGGAAAATGGCTCAATATACCATCCCAAATAAATGGAAAGGAATATCAAAGCTGTCTTCTTGGCTTTGCATTTGTGGTCAGCATAAACTGAGGCCAGCAGTGGTAAAGGATAACTTGGTCAGTGCTTTCTGATGTGTTCTGCTGTCATTTCCTTACCAATACCCCCTTTTCCAGGGTTGCTGGGGTTGCTATTTAATAGGATTCTCAGTGCAAGGCAGTGAAATCTCCTTTTGAAGGAATTTTTAAATTTAACCTTGGCTTTGGAGATACAGTCTTTTCTGGCTTAGTTTTCCTTATGACTTTTACATCGTACCCTTTGGTTAGTTATCTAACTCATTTACTTAGCTCTTCTCCAAGGCTCCCGAAGAGTTTCCTCCTTCTGCTAACTTGTATACACTGGACAGACGTTCTCTCTTTACTTTGCATGTTTTAAAATTGTAGGCTGGGTGCAGTGGCTCACACCTGTAATCCCAGCACTTTCAGAGGCCAAGGTGGGACAACATCAGGAGTTTGAGACCAACCTGGCTAATATAGCAAAACCCCATCTCTACTGAAAATACAAAAATTAGCTGGCATGGTGGCACATGCCGGTAGTACCAGCTCCTCGGGAGGCTGGGGCAGGAGAATCATTTGAACCCGAGAGGCAGAGGTTGCAGAGCCGAGATCGCACCACTGCACTCTAGCCTGAGTGACAGAGAGAAACTCCATCTCAAAAAATAAAAATTAAAATAAAAAAGTAATTGTTGCAAGATATATGATTTCATTTTGCAACTCAAAAAATAATAAAAAAGTGTTTTAAAAATTCTTGGCTGTGTTATTCTGACTTAACTATGTGCCCCTGAGCAATCAAAGTTTGTCATACCTGAAAGACATATTCCCACCATTTGTATTAACAGTTTTATGCTCTTATCGCTGGATTAATGCTTCTGCATGGAGTTGAGTAACTACTGGGCAAGTTAGTGTAACCCTTTTGAACTTAATTTCCTCATGTATAATGAGGATAGCAACAGTTCTCTTCTCTTACAGTTGTTGTGAGATTTAAATGAGGTAATACACGCAGAATGCATGGCATAACAGAGTTGCTCAATAAACGAGAACTCTTTTTGTAAGCCCACAAAAGACAGGACGTACTGATGCTTTGCACCTGCAGACCTCAAGTAAACAGAGCAAGACATGTTATCTAAAGGGGTTGTTTTGTAGAGAACAACTGGCAACCTCTCTACCTGGTCCAAAAGTAGCTGTTTCCCTAAAACCTCAGTCAGCTTCCAGGAAAGATCAGCCTGGTTTAGTGACAGATGCAAATAAAGCAAACAAGGCTACAAAATGTTTAATTTCTTACAAACCTAGGTGATTATATTGCAGACAGGGCCTGAGGAGCGATTAGAGTACTCCATATCTTAGAGAATCTTGTAAAATGCTTTAACAAATATATAAGAATCATATATAATTGGCACACACTTTGTTTGAATGCAAACACTGCTGTTAAAGTGGTGCTTAAAAACAGTTTGTTGGCCTTCTCTTCGTACAGGAGAAACATTTCTCTCGTTTACACTACTTACTTGCTTAGCAAACCCTTATTTATCCTATAATGCAAGCGTAATCTGTCCAACATGTCCAAATGCCCACGGATTCTGAATTAGTGGAGTCTGAATTAACGGAATTTTAGGCAGTCTCTCATGGAGAGCTACGAGCATTTGAAAACGACCCACTCCAACAGTTTCAAGAACACTCTATATAAATTACCTCTTCCCTCCCCTTTCCTATTTCTTCTTGTTGTGTTTCAGTTCTGGCATTCAAAGGAGACAGAGGAAGACAGACCCAAACGTATATTCTTAGGACATTTGAATATTTATTGAGAAGTCACAGTTTTCCACACTCCATAACTGTAGGCTTTATATAAGGCAAAAGCAAGATGGATCCACTACTTTACATGGAAAGAAATAGCTCTGCAGCAAACCCCAGGGTTGTGCAGTTACGGATCAAAATGCAATGTACATGACAGATATAAAAAACAGTGTGGAACAAAATAATTTAAATTATGGTTACAATCTACTGAAGGAAATATCCACATCTTATTATAAACACATTTTTAGTCTAGGATTGTAATTTAAATATTCATTTTTTTACATACACAGTTACTGAGACATAAAAGCAAAATAACATTTAAGAGGAGAAAACTTTGACAGAAGACAGTTGTTCTGAACCGTGTGCTTGATGTTAAGTCATGATAGGATTGCCCCCCTTGCCATGGCAATTAAGAGAATCAATCCATTGATATGTAGCCATCCTTTTTTTTTTTTTTTTTTTGCTAATTATATGAGTAAATGAAAGGATGGGTTAACAAAGACACAAGGGGTTCATTTTTTAGTTTTAGGGGAACAGAAAGAATCAAAAGTTGATTGTTGGAGACTTGCCTTTTGTTTAAAAAAAATAAAAACACAAAGCAGACCTATGTGTTTTAATTCATTTATTTATGTACTCATTTAATTAACTGGCATCCACATATGTGAAACAAAGAAGTAAATGTACTTGATGTACTCACACTCACACCCATTTACCATCAATGCACACACAGTACATGAATGAAGCATCATTGATCTTTGCTGATAACAGGGACACACCTAGTGGCTAGACTATGTATTCTCCACAAACAGTATTTAAAGAATGGTGCTTCATATTGCTTGTAAACATATAGACATGGAAATCAGGAAATCAGTGGATATGAAGGTCATTTGCTAATCCTGGTACCACATAGCTAAAATGGCAATTGTATTGATAAACATCTCATGGGCATGGTAGTTGACAGAAAATTCCCTAATGGGTTTCACTAACAGACTAAGGACATGCACTGATTACAGGACTCTGTCCCAGTGGACTCTAGGACCAAATGGTCTAATCATCTTCTTCGTCTTCCTCATCGCTGTCCTTCATGCTGATCCCCTGCAGTCCCCCACCTTCGCTCACTGATGCTGTGGCTTCCTCTACAGTGAGACGGTTCCGGATCGTTTCATAGGTCTTGCTGTTTAAAGTGGAGTCCAGGACCCCTTGCAATCGGAAATCTCTGTATGTTTTCTAAGGAGAGAAAAGATAGAGTAATAAGAGAGATCTCATCTCCAAGATGGGGAGGGAGAAGGTAAAAAGCAGGTAGGGGTGTGAGAGCACTGACCTTTAGCTAAATATCACACTTTATGCATTGTCAAATAAAAAGCCACTGCACTTAGATTTCGCTTGTATTGAAATTTACTTGTATTGAGATTCTTTGAATGGCAGAAAATGAGAAATAGTGACAGGATAAACTATATTAGATGAGACAAAGCAAAGAACATAAGCTTGTGTTTATTCAGTTCCATAAAGGGAAATGTTCCATAATTGTTTTGGTTCATTTTTGTGGACTGGTTCTTTCTCTTAGGTTACTGTAATGTAATATGATAGACAGTGGAAGGGGCTGTAACATATAAATAATGGATTGAGTGATTATGGTATTTTGTGATTTCTGTTGCAGTCTGGTTTTAGTATTTTTGAGTCTTATAACTGCATGAGCTGTACTGATATCCCTCTGTCTCATTCACAAGACAGACATATGTATGTTGGTATATGAAACCTATTACAGGCAGCAGCAATTATGAGAAAGATGGAGCACTAATGCCTCATCAATATGTTGCAGGCATGTGACTCATTTCTTATCTCCTTGGGAAAGAACTGTATCTATTCTGTTCACGACTTTATGGTCCAGGGAAGAAATTTGGCTCTTTTTCAACAACAATGGCTTGGTATTACTGCACCACAAGTTCTTTCTTTGTTCCTTCAGGCGGTTTCTCTCAGCTTTCCTTAGGTATCTCAAGGACTGTTTTTCTAGAAATCCTTCAGTGTTAATTGAATATGACCAGAAGCATCTGGCTGTTGTCTACTTCATAATTTTTTTTAAAAGGTCTCTCTCTAACTACTACTCTCCTCATCATACTGAATATCATTTCAGCTACTGTTTGTTTATCCTATTGATATATGAAACTTGCTAAAGGGGCAAGACAAGGAAGGCTAACATATATCAATACCACTCCCATCATTATTTCTATTGTTAATAGTTCATCTAATGCGGTCATGGTGGCAAGAATCACAATGTCAACCCCTCTTGAAGGTCGCATGTTGTAATCACTGTAGAGTTAATGAGTGAACCCAGTTCGGCTTAGTGAAGTCCAATAACATAAAAGTAATCTGGTTTAGACATTAAATTAGGTTATTCTCAATCATGCATCAACATGCAAGGCTCGCTGAGAATAGGAAGCTAGACAACTACGTGTTTTCACTTTGATGGGGAAGGATAAGAGACTGAGTAAAGGTTAGGCATGCTGTGGACCAGATTTCCAGACAATTAACTTAAATTTTGGTACTTTTCAATCATTTGTTCTGTTGCTACTTAGAATAACATAATTGTTGCCAGAATATGTTAGGGAAAATAAAGGTAAAAAGCACTTGAGTACTGTTTCTTTTATTCAAATTTGAGAGCGGTGTGTTTACCAACTGGACTCTCAATGCCTAAGTGCAGAGACCACATCTAGTCATTTTTGAATCCTCCATCTGGTAATATACAAGTAGGGGCTCACCTAATATTTATACAATGTTGGATGAATGAATAAATGCTGTTGAATAATGAATGAATGGATGAATAAAAGAAGTGGCTGTTGATGCAAGAAAGAAAGCCAATTATCCTTGGAAATTTGCCCTGGAGGAGGAGGCCTCTGGGTGATGTTTTTGGTTAAAAGGTTGTGAATTTGGCTTCATAGTTCAGAGTTGTGGCATTAGTTAAGCGGAACCCACTTTTTGCTAAAGTTGAAGGGGTTCCTTTGGCAGTGACATTTCTGTATCCCTTCTCTGTGGTTCATATCACATTTTTTTTTGGCAAAAGGCTAAGATTAAACCTCTCCTCTGACATATTTTTCCTTCATAAGATATTGCTAATTTCCAACATCAGTTTGGGCATAACAGTAATGGGAAGATAATTTTTAATTATTAAAATTACACCTTCATTTGATGTCTACCCAATAAGGGTCAAACAGAAAATTTCCCCAAAGTGTATTTATGCACAGAAAATGGAATTCAAGTGGTCAGGCAACCACTTGACTATTAAGCTGGTCCTAAGAAACTGAAGTTAAAAAATGTGAAAATGAGGCTGGGTCCCTAGTCTGAGTGTATACATTCCTTTTTTAAGAGCTGTAATACACTGCTGTCTATAACCTTTCCTGAGCAGATGCTTTGTGAGATCAAATGCAGATAATAATAATTCTCCTTAATTACACACAACGGAACAGCAATTGGTTGTAAGTCAGCACTGGGGTAAAGTGCTGATCCAAAAGAGACAAAGAAATGGGTTGGGGGTGGGGTGCCCAGGAGTGGGTACTGCAGGGACTTCTGGAAAACTGTTAAGAAATAGACATTCAGCTATGTTTATCGTTAAAATATTTTAAAGGACTCTGTGCTTTGAATGAGATTTTTGCATATGAATGTTTTAAAACCCTCTATGGTGAAGCATCAAATAGAAACTGAAATGATCAAAAACGTATTTACCCCCTTCTGTGATCTTATTATTTCATGTAAACCACTCAGATTTCACGCTGAAATAATTATCATTAGTCCAAGGCACACACACAAGAACAAGGAAAAAAGCTACTTTCAGGGTATGTTATCTCACCTTTGTGATCCTTTACATTTGATTGTATACACACACTGTCAGAGGAACTACTTCAATTAACTATGAGAACAATATTGATTTGCATTCTGATAATAGTCACAGGACATATTTAGAAATAGCTGGGGGTAAATATTTCTATTAAATTAATAGTGGCAAAATTTTATTTAATTAAACCATAAATGAAATTGGCAATTGATGTGATTAACATAATGGCACCAAAAGCCAGTTTTTGAAAGTCTAATGCAAAGGACACGGTGGCCCCTGCAGTATTTTCGCACAGTAAAAACATAAAGTATTTTTCCTCTCTGGAAAAAGATATCAAATTCATTTGTACTAAATTCCTTTTGCTGTCTGAGCAGCACATTTATCAGGCATCACAAAACAATTGCATAGGTTTTTCTTGTATGAGATGCTATTTTATATGTAAACTAGTATTTGTGGTAAGCAAGCTCTGCAGCTTGCCAATAAAAAGTATTTCAGTAAGCTATTTGCAAAAAAGACTCATTATTTTTTTTTCTTTTACCTTTACCATCCTAATTAGTGTTTTCAACTGATAAATGTGAAGCTGTAAGTCCATCCGGTCCGTCAACCAGGTGCAGATCACGTTCATGGAGCTGTTGTACCATTGCTGAAAAAAGAGACAAAAGTTCTCCAGCCAACACATCATGGTGCATTTATAGGGCAGAGAGGAAGCAGGCAATGTTTGAGTACCCCACTCTGTTCCAGGAGGAAACAAAACGGTTAATAGAGATTAATGAACATTAATTTATACAAAATTACAAGGTACTGGATACGGGACCAATCTAAGAGAGACCAATTTGGACTTTGAATCTAATAGAAGTCTTTCATGATAGTCATTTCCTGTGTTTCAATTCATAGAGACCATCTTTTGCTCTTCTGATGATCTTTTTTATTGGTTAATTTTATACCAGTTAGATTGAAGATACTGATTATTTTCTAATGTCATTGTCTCTGGTGCCCAGAGAGATGAGAGCTTCTCCACTGGACCAACTGATGTTCTTTGCCACTTACCGTTTGAAAATTCCACACCCTGTCTGCTAGAGTACAATTCTGGGAATTGGGCTGAGCGCCTTAGGAATTTAGGGGCAAGTTCATTTTCATTTACCTGATTGAAGAGTGCTGATCAAGACAATGAATGAGGATTTCTCTTTAAGGGCCAAACTGTACTCTGGGCAGCTTATGTGCCCTTACATTGGCTGTGCAATCTGTTTTAATCTTAACACCAAAAAATTATGGAAGATGAGAAAAAAAACTATCTACAAATGAGCTCATTTCAAGCTGTTGAAATCATACTTCCCCTTAAGGGGGTTAAATTTTGCTTCTTGTCTGTGAAAAATGCTTGAAGCTGTGTCACTTTAGACTGCCACCCCTGTGGTGCAGGAAGTCTCTGGTGCAGTATAATTTTGCAGTACTGCTCATATATTCATAAATCTCACTCGGAGACATATGAACAGTGTTATGAAGTGTCAGTATGAAAAAAAAATCTAATCTTTTAAACTTCACCAGGTTTCATTACGCTCTGGCGCTTATACCAAACAATTTACAAATAAAATGAAAAGGTGTGGATGGACCTATATATTTATTTATAGGGCAACTATATGAACTGTGCACAGAAAAGATGCAAAAAAGAAAGACTGGTTAGAGAATTGAGATGATGCATACTCTCATGCTAACCAATACACACGCACATGCACACGCGCGCGCGCACACACACACATCGCACACCAGTGGGGATTCGAAAAGCATAAATAAAAACATGTTTCTGATGGTAACTCCACCCTTTCTCACCTAAAGATCATCCAAAATCAGTTTATGCCTAACACTCACAGTTTTTCCGAAGCCTTGTTTCTGACTTAATTTCTTTTAAAAAAAATTAATTTAGGTTTTTACTTGCAAGGTAGAACTGCCAAGTTTCACCTTGCAAGAAACGACACAGTCTCAGCCATGGCGTACAGAAGCCCTCTTTGCAATCTTTCATTTCAAGGCTCCTTCCTCATCAGAGCCAATTGTGGCTCTCCTTGGAGCCCAGCCGCAACAGAGACCACACTACCCCAATCGAGGCAGCACTGCAGCCTCACAGCCAACTTCTGCTCTTTTAAAGATCATGGAGGCGAAACTGTCAGTTTTAGGAACCTTCTGTCCCTCCCCAGGGAGCAGGAGGGGTAGGAAGTAGGAATTTTTTTTTTTTTTTGAGATTTACAGTTCACTCCATGGAGGGAGGTGTTAGCTGGGGTCAAGCTGCTTCAGGCATGGACAGGTTTTCCCCTCTAGGGGTGAGAACATTTTACTGAAAAATTTTTTTTGGTAGTGGTTGTTGGGGTGTTTTTGGCACCTCCTGCCTTGGGATTCTGGAGCTTTTGCTGTCACTGCATCTGGGTTTGTTAAGAAGGGGTGCCGGGACAGGGTGATCACTGGGTCACTGGTATTCCTGCAGCCCTACCTTACTCCTGGCAATTGGTGGCTCTCTTGTGGTAACCTCAGGCCTCAAATTCCACATTTACTGGCTGTAGCTGACATGTAATTGGGGATGGGGGGCTCAAAAGATCTATTTTGAGAGCTACAATCAACCTCCCCTTACCCCCAGCCTCCTGGGATTAGAAGATGACCTTCAGGCAATCCTGGCAACCTCCTGGCCAAACCTACCATTCCAGGGTCTCATGATGGGTACATCTCAGGGACACAAAAGAGGAGTGTGGCACTCTGGCTTCTAGGCAGAGGTGGCATTTTGCTTTGGCTGTGACAACAGGCAAACCGGCGCTGGCTTATATCACTGCCAGCAAGCCTTGTGCAACATGCCTTTTTCTCTTTGCTGAGAGACGTGCCACCTTTCGGGAAAAAAAAAATAACGCAACCCCCTGCCACCCCTCCATTTGATGTAAGCAGTTCCCACTCTTGTAAATGGCTTTTGGATAGTAAAAAAATAAAAATAAAAATAAAAAGGTAGGAGACTATCAACAATCTTGCTCGGCTGCTGAAAGGGTAGGGAGGTAGAAATTGCATACAGCAATGGATCAGTGCATCACACGCAGCCTCCCACCCCAGGAGAACAAGAAAGCCCTGGAACATCCATGCTTTCCTTCCTGGATCTCACATCTAGCAAAAGAAGTGTAAAAAATGTATGATGCCCCATTGGCTACACATTTAAAGAGGCAAAAGGGAGTAAGTCACTCCTTTCCAAACCTTATGCTCAGGAGATGAAATTGGAGGCACTTTTGGATGCAGCACAGTGCTAACTTGGTTTTTCCAGAAAGGCGCTTCAAGGCATTTGGATGTCAGAAAAAGCAGGAGGCACTGCCTTCTAGAACTTTAAAATGTTAGAGGTACAAAGGATCTTCCACATTATTTGTTGTAGAGGAGGAAACAATGGCCCGGAGAGGTGAAGTGACTTGCCCAAGGTCACACAGTGAGTGCCTCCAGAAGCAGCATTTCTCCAGGATAGCCACTGTATTGAAACAGAGGACTGCCTTCTGTTCTTCCTCCCTAAGGGATGGAGTAGTGTGTTTGCTGGTCATGACAGCCGATCTTGCACACATCTTCCCAACTTCGTATTTAGGGATATCACATTGATAGCTAGAAATAGGCCTTCGTGGGGGTTTTTCATCATGGGAATTGGCAAATGCCACAACCAGCGCTTTCTCCCTCCCAGGAAGCCAGTCATTAAACATTTATCAGCACAATCCTCGGTGCCTGGGTTGTTCTGCTCCTCCTCACAGGGGCTTACAGTGCGTATTAATCGGGTTTGCTTTATTGGAGATGGATGGGAATGCAGCAGATGTGTTTTGATTCTTCGAAAGAGGAAATAAATAAAATATTTTAAGTTCTCCCCATTTTGTTTAGTTCTTGGTTCAGATATACCTTTTCCAGAGCTACCCTAATACCTGGGCACTAACTTGTTGGCAAAATAGACTCTAAGTCTGCAGAAAAAAGAATTGTGGGCTGAAGAGATGTACTAAGTATTCAAGTGCAATTTTGATTTCTTTACCGCCTCACACTAATTCAAGTATATTAATTTGAAGCTTGCTAAATAAAGCTACTTTAATCCTAAAAAAGCACTAAAGAGAGAAAACCCCCAACAGTCTGGGCACCTTTAAAATATGCCCTCTGGTGATAATTCTGTGAAGGTTTTGAACTTGTCACCCAAAAGGATGCCCCGTATAGGCGACAACAGGGCCGTTGGAAGGGTAGGGACTTCTTCAGTGGCTGAACTGGATCTGAAGGCTCTATTTAAAAGGAGCTGGCAGGCTGATCTAAAAATTTGCCATTTAATTCTTCCTGCTTTCCACAGTGTAGTGGTTAAGAGCACAGGCCCTAATACCCACCTGGGTTTGTGATCTTGGGCAAGTTACTTATGTTCTCAGAGACTCAGTTTCCTGATGAAACTGGGGACTAACTAGCTTTTTTCTGATGAGTAAATGAAATCATGCTCATAAAGCACTCACGACAGCATATGGCACATGATAAAGCCTCAATCAATGTTAGCTACCACCACCTTCATCACCTCTACCACCACCTCCACCACTGCAATAATCATCGTCATCATCATCGTCATCATCATCATCTTTCTCCTCTCCCTCTCTCAACCTAAAAGATTCCAAAAAACAAGGGAGAAAGCAGAACACATTACCAGGGAAAGCCATGTGGTGGTGAAGAAAACTATTCCCATTGGAATATTTCTGGAATTGTATGCATGCCTTACAGGACACACAAGTAGCTCCTTAACCACGCAATTGTGTTGTAACGTTGTTTTCTGGTAGATCATCACCCAAATTTTGGGTTCATAAAGCACATTTTAAACTATATTGACCCAGATTTAAGTCTTCAATTAAAAAGATTCAGACACAGAGTGAGTGATTTCTCAAACCTGTGGGGTGAATTGCAGCTTCAGCCTATGTCAGCTACTTACTAGCTGGGTAACCTCAAGGAAATTACTTAACACTCTGACCCTCAGTCTCCTCTTGGGGTTAATACGAGTACTCACTTCACGGGATTACCGTGAGCATTAAAAGAAATCATTTACGTGGAGTGCCTAGCAGAGTGAGTGTCACATAGTAAGGACTCCATAAAATGTACCCTCTCTTGTTATTCCTCTCAGAAACATCAAGGATATACTTTCTTTTTGTTTTTCTTTTTTTGTGACAGAGTCTTGCTCTGTGTTCAAGCTGGAGAGCAGTGGCATGATCTTGGCTAACTGCAACCTCCATCTCCCAGGTTCAAGTGATTCTCTTGCCTTAGGCTCCTGAGTAGTTAGGACTATAGGCACGAACCACCAGGTCCAGCTAATTTTTTCTATTTGTAGTAGAGATGAGGTTTTGTCATGTTGGCCAGGCTGGTCTCGAACTCCTGACTTCAGGTGATCCGCCCATTTCGGTGGCCTCCCAAAGTGCTGGGATTAGAGGCATGAACCACCACACCCGGCCCATGGACATACTTTTAATATGTAACAGAAAGACATTGTTTTGATCTTCCCTTTCTAGTAGAAGCTTAGATCATTAATATCCTGATGCACTTGGGTCACCCATTCTGCCCTACAAACACAGTGATTTCATGTAGAGAAATCCTTCAACATGAAATGTTTCTTCTCTAACATTTGGGTTCACTAAGGCCAGGATTAGGGTGAGGCAGTGAGGCAAGGTTGTACAAGTGCAGGATCAGATCCTGTCTTTAATTAAAATTTTGATATTTCAGTCATCATGGATTTTTGACTTTTGCACTAATTTTGATTTTTTAAAAAATGTTGTATTAAAGTCTTATCTTGATTACTATATTTCTTGACCCTCCCTTAAATTTTGTGATCGAAAAGTGGCTCATTTTCCTCTCCCTAGTCCCACTCTTGGGTTCACTGTTCCCCTGGAAACTTCATCCCCTGGAAAGGATGTAAGTTTGAGAGACAACATGAGTAATTAACACCTTATTGGACAACATAGGATTCACAGAAAATGGGCTTTCATTTAGCTCTGGATAATATCTCATCAGCTATATAGAGTATTGCTACAATGATTGCTACTGCAGTTATGTCTTCTGTCATCATAGTCACCTCCATTTACATGAGTCTTAATTCCTGACCCCCAACAGCTTGATGTTAATTTGATATCCTAAAAAGACATTACTGTTAATGGTACATTTGTTTTCAGAACAAGCCATATATCACAGATGAGTGGCAGTGGAAACAAGGAATAGTGGCTGAGAGGAGATAGAACCACTCACGGTATTTTCATACTCACTTGTCACAAGGGCAATTTGTCCCTTTAACTTACACAAACCAGTGTCAGACCAGACTATTCCATAGGACTTTAGAGTCTACTGTTTTCAGCAAAGTACTACTTTGTACAGGATTCTTAATACACACCCATATGCACTCACGTGCATGTACAATTCATAAAAATAATTGCCTACTCATTGAACATGAAGCCTTTTTAATGTGCAGGGAATACACAAAGTGTATTACAAGCATTATATAGTTTAATCATTGAATTGAACTCAAGATGTTGACACTATTAACAGCCTCGCTTTGTAGATGAGAGGCAAGAAAGTGAGGCAAGGGCATTGATGGGTTACATAAGCAGCCTATGGTCACAGAACTATTAAGTGGTGGGACAAGTTTCAAGTTGGTTATTTACCATGAAATCTGTCTAAGTTGTTTGTATTCAATTGATACTTTATAAAAGTAATGGATTGGTTACACAGAAACAGCTCTAGTCCTAGGTGTCCCTAGAGCAAATTCATTGAGCTCTGAAGTTCTCAAAGAAGTGTGTGGGTAGGACAATGCTGTCGAATCTGTTTTTCTCAGAGCCTAAACTTGGCTTGGTGTTGAAAAGATTCTACATTTTATGAGCATAGAAAGTTGCTAAGGAGAGTGTGGGGACTCAGGGGCATCCCCATGGAAAACCACTCAACAGCCTTAAGAATTGATAGATGAGAGACAATCATTGCTGACTCTTAAGAGAAATGATTAGAAAAAGGTGAATAAGGCTTAAGGCTACCACTTCTTAACTAACATTAACATATTTTGTTCTTCTCTCTATCATCCTACCTCCAATTCTTATTTTATTTTAGGTTGGTAACTCATCAATTGCTAGTGGGAGAAACTAGAAAAGTTGCCTTCATCACAATGATTGAATATTCCTAACAGAGTTTCAGAGATAGAAAAGCTATATAACATGGATCAAAATTTCTGAAAAATTACATATCACACGCTTTAAAATTTTTAGTGAATATGGAGAGCAAAATGGTAGAGCCTTTTCATGTCAAGGGAAAAAACTGTGTCATGTGAAATTAAAGATGTCATCAGGAAGCACTAGGAGAGAAGAATTTTAGGCAAAGTCACAAATTCAGTGAAAATAGTCTAGTCCAAACTCAGTTCTTCCTGTGTTGCTTTTTTCTTCACAGGAAAATTTTATTGAAGTATAACACACATACTGTAGTAAGTACTTTTAGCAACACACACACACACACACACACACACACACACACACACACACTCTCCCAGCAAGACATGTTGCCCCATGCCTATAAGTGAGAGAAATAGCCCAATATCATAAAAATGAGCTCTTTAAAAAATAATGGTGTTTGGCCTAAGAACCAATAACCATACCGCGCACAAACACACATCTTCACACACCTTTTGTGATTGAAAACTTGTGACTCAGTCCAATGTATCTCCATCCTGAGTGATAGCTGAAATTCACTAGGAACTGAGTTCTGTTAGTTCATTTCTGAACATGTATTTCCTTTGAAACTGGCAAGTTCAAGCCATCTATATTAGGAAGACAAAGCATTAAATGCCTGGGCAGTTCATGTCTAAATTCTCAACAGTGCTGTAGTTAAATCTTTATCATTATCCATAGTTTCACTTCACAGATAAGGAAACTGAGACTCAGGAGCAAAGTGGTCTAGCAGCTAGCAAGAGATGGAGCATAAACTTAAAATTCTGAGAGGTCCTGTGGCTAAAAAAATGACCCAGACCACTTGTGTTTGGATCCGGACAAATTCCTAACCCCTCTGTGCCTCAGTTTTCTCATCTGGTAAGTGGAGATAATAATAAAACCTACTTAAGATTAAATGAGTTATTTATGTGCCGAGTGCTTGTAACAGTGCCAGGCACATGCTAAACATTGGGCATTACTATCTGAGCCATGCTATCCTACTCCACTTCACAAATAAGAAATCACATCTCCTTGAGTGTGAGCTGCTCAGGGTTGTACAAAACTTTCTGAGCAGCAGGCCAGGCACAGTGGCTCATGCCTGTAATCCCATCACTTTGGGAGGCTAAAATGGGAGGATCACTTGAGGCCAGGAGTTTGAGACCAACCTGAGCAACACAGTGAGACCCCATCTCTACAAAAAATTTAAAAATTAGCCAAGTATGGTGGTATGTGCTTGTAGTCCTAGCTACCCAGGAGGTTGAGGTGGGAGGATTGCTTGAGCCCAGGGGTTTAAGGTTACATTGCTATGATTGTGCCACTGCACTCCAACCTGGGCAACAGAGCAAAGTCCTGTGTCTGAAAAACAAAAAACAAAACAAAACAAAAAAACCCTTTTGAGCAGCTTCTGTTTTTCTAAAAATACCTGAGCAAGCAGGTAATTTGGTAACTGCTTGGTAACCAATAGGTGTTTTTGAACTGAATGCTGGAGGATTTTTATCTTTTCTTGGGAAAATTCTCTTTCTCTAACCCAACACAGCCACACCTCAGAGAAACTGGCACAGCGTCTTGCCTAGAGGGGCTAATGAAATAACATTTTGTTTGCTGGCAAAGAGTCAAAGAGGAAGGTAATACTTTGACCATGCCCATGTGACTAAGTTCTTAATTTTGTTCTGGTGACAAAAGTGAACTATTATTTGTTAAGGGGAAAAAACCCCTACAACCTATTTAAAGTGCTGTATTGAAATACTGTAATGAAATATTTTATGTTTGAAGCTTTTAATGCGTATTTCTTCCTTACCAGTTGGGTAATTTAAGAACATGTGAACAGCATCATTCAGGGTTTCTTTACACTTCCACCAAAGTCCCTGTAGCTTCGTTAACCTAAGCCAAAATTCCACAGCCCCCTGGGTCTCTCAGGTCTAAGGATCACCGGGGATCTGGTTGTATTTGGTGTTCTAATCAAAGATTCACAAAACAACCCTGGCACATTCGAGCCATCTATGCCAAGTGGGCAAAGCACTAAAGGACCGCACACAGTTCAGAGAAAGTTTTCAGATTTTTTCAAAGCTCCCCAAGGGCTGAACAAATACTTCCTAAAAGGGCATATCATCCAAATGCATTCAAAAACTAGTACACCGTTGAAAGATACAACCTTCTGCCTTGAGTGTTGCTATAATTCAGGATTTCATCTTTCAAAAGCAATTGCTCTTAAAAATGGGTATTTCCCAGTCACAGCTTTAGGACGCGCAGTTAACAACATAAGGTTATAACTGGACACCGAAGCTCTAATCAGACACCAAAATCAGAGGATACAGATAATCAGAATGACCTTCCCAGGTGCCCTAAGAGTCATTTTAAGTTGAGGGTAGAATTTTTTTTTTTACATCCATATTTCTTTGGATACCTCAAAAGCCATCCCATTGAAGATTTTACAAAGCTATCGGTGCTGTGGCTCTTCAGGATGGCTGGGTCCTAAAGTTTGGATGGCATCTCCTCGAGGACTCACTGTTGGAGGGGTCTGAGACAACATGCTACCACCACAGTTTCAGAGACTATGGCTTTCTATAACTTGCTGCTGAGAGAATTCAGCTTTGCCTTTAGCCTTTTCTCATAAGGAACAGATAATGCAAAAGACAAATTAATTTAAACATATATTTAAGTTGTTACTGCTTAAATGTTTGCTGCTTTAATAAGAAGGTATAAGGAATTAAGCATTTGGGAACATTATTTTAACCCCTTTAGGAAGGTCCTAAATATCTTGATTTTTCATTAAAATAAGCAGTTATTTATTCATGACCAAATTTCAAGTCTCTAAAATGTGAAAAAAATTCAACAATAAGTAATTCTTTAGCATCAAAATTTCAGATGAATGATTAAAGGTATAAATCCGCATGTGGACTCCTGACTGAATGCATTGCAGCCTTCTAACCCAAGTCAGTCCTGTTGCATGGGGGAAATTTCAAGGGGAGGTAAGAGTCCAGAAGGATCCTTTCTAAAAGCAAATCAAGCAGGGGAGTTTAATCCAAAGCTTAGCTTACAGTAAAAATCTAGGGGTCTCTCTCTGGAAGATACATCTTGTGGGGATTTTTTTAGCTAGCCAAAGGCTGAATACAAATAAGTATATTGCTTCTGAATCAATCTGATTGTCTGAAACCCAACAAGTCAAAAATCCCCCTTTATCCTACCCAATCCCATGTTTCAATATGGTGGGTGGTTATCAGTGAGGAGGTGTGATAGTCTCAGAAAGGCTATCTTTCCTAATAATCATAAGATATTGCTGGAAATGGTGTACCCTCTTCAAATGAGAAAACCAAGCCAAAGTTCAACTGATTGATATCAACTGAAAGACACAAAGACACAAAATGGGGAAGCAGAGGCACTGTTGTGACTTTTCAGTTAGGATCACTACCTCCCACCCAAAAGCAAATAACACTCTTCCAGTTTCCACAACCTGAGTAAGTGCAATTATACTTACTCAAAAGAGGGACTTTTGAGTATAGATGCAACTCCACTTTTGGGTATAGATGCAAAAAAAAAAAAAAAAAAAAAAAAAAAAATTGAAAGCAGGAATCTGGAAGAGATATTCCCACATTCATGTTCATAGCAGTTTTATTCACAATAGCCGGAAGGTAGAAGCAACTCAAGTGTCTATCCGAGGATGAGTGGATAAACAAAACGTGGCGGATGCATACAATGGAATATTACTCAGCCTTAACAATGAAGGAAATCCTGTCACATGCTACAGTAGCGATAACCCTTGAAGACATTATGCTAAGTGCAATAAGTCAGTCATGAAAAGATAAACACTGTATGATTCCACTTACATGAAGTATCTAGAACAGTCAAATTCATAGAAACAGAAAGTAGAGCAGTGTTGCCAGGGGCTAAGGGGAGGGGGAAATGGGAGTTGTTTAATGGGTAGAGAGTTTCAGTTTTGCAAGATGAAATGACATCCAGAGATCGGTTGCACAACACTATGAATCTATATAATACTATTGAACTATACACTTAGAAATGGTTAAGACAGTACATTTGTTCTTATGTGCTTTTATGACAATTAAAAAAAAGATAATAATAAAAATCACTTCCCATACTTAAAATGAAACTATGAAACTTTGCCTAAGAAAGAACAGATATGTAGCAATGTACATATTCTAATCTGGCACACCCAACCATACTTTTAAAAAGCAAAAAAAAAAAAAAAAAAAAAAAAAAAAAAAAAAAATTCTTTGTAAGATGAGTGTGGTCATTTCATTTAATCCCAGGACTGAGGCAATATCTCAAACTCTCAAGGCTCCACAGAGTTTTGAGATGACGAAGAACAAAGAACAAATCTGGTAGCATTTGCTCAGTCATTTATTTGGTTTATTTAAAACATGCCACGGGGCCAACATTTCTAAATCTGTGAAATAGAATTAAATGAAACCCAGAGATGAGAACTGAGAATCCTCATAGAGGACTGGGTCCAAATAAGAGAAGGATGCATTTTTCACACTGTGTACCACGTCACCTCATATGTTTTCACCGAGACTCCCCTGTCCCTTGTCAACCAGCCCCCGCTCCAATTTTGCAAGCACAGATCTGCTCAAGCAATGCTCAGCCCTGAGACCCCAGTTGCCCAAAAGGGCAACAGCTCTCCATCCAGAATCACTCCCACCACAACAGACTTATTAAGGTTTGGAATGTGTGTTCAGGAAGCCCTTTTTTAGGAAACAATTAAGTAGAATTAGGCTAATAATGCAAGGCAGGCAAAGCTTTTGCCCTTTGCTGAAAAATAACTCCTACGTGGAACAGTTATACTAATAAAAATCATGCATTTCTTAAATGCCTCAAAATGATCTTTGCACCAAGCTCAGCAATTAACACTACCCCACTGAGGAGCATTTATTCCCCAGGCTTGGGAGGATTAATCTCCCTGTTCGCCCAACCAATGTCTTCTGTTGGTGAAAATACAGTGTGAGGCTTTGGGGTCTGGGAATAGAAATTTCTGCAAGCAGGAATTTTGCAGGAGGCTTAATTCTCTTCTCATCTCAGAGGGTGGCAAGTTGGGAAGGAAGGGCTGGGAGCCCCCCACCAGGCCCAAAGAGAGGCCACACCAAACTCTCTTCAGGCCTACCTGTTCTTGACCTCCAGGGAGGATGGGAAGGCCTTTCTTCAAGTGGCCTGGGCCTTGTCTACTGAGGGATTGTTCCCAACACCCCCAAACCCACTCTCTCCCTCAAAGTAGCCATTCATGGACCTTCCTCTGGGCCAGAAGCAATAGATACCCCAGCTCCAAACCTGGGCAGGAAGTGACCGCTGGGCAAAAGCGGGACACAGACCCTCCCGTCTGATGCTTTGTCTCCTTGACAACACCCCAGCTGGTGGCCCGAGGCACAGGCTTAATTTCTTTTCTTTCTCTGCCCACCCTCCCCGCCCCATACTTCTTTCCCTCTTTCCCTACACGCAAACGTACGACATCCAACATAAAGTTGCCGAAATAGCAATCTTGTCTCTGAATATATAAATTGCAAAAATTGATATGAATAAATCTGCAAGTAGCACACTGATTGTGGCACATTTTATCAAAAAACGGCACTCAGTTGCTTGGTGGCTGGGGAGGGGGTTGGTGTCATTACACATACAGAAAAACATCTGCAAACTCCCAGTTTCTTTACTTAGAACTGAATGGAGGCATGACCTCCTGTTCCTTGCCATGAACCCTGAGTTCACACTCATATTTTACATGTTACAGGAAGCCACAGCTCGCCCCAGGGGTGCTGCAAACAGACACGCAGAAGCCAGATGTAGCCCCCCCACTCCTTAATGCACCTGAAGAAGCCGGCAACTCGACATTCAAAAGCTGACATGCTCGTAGCTTAAGGTCACTTCAGATTTTGTAAAGAGGAGGACAAAACCAGGAATGCTTCTAGGGCTGGGCTGTCAGCGGGGAGGCAGAGGGATTACAAGAAACCTGTGACTCTGCCTCTTTCTGCCTTTGCTGGTAGTTTTTTTGTGTGTGAACAAGTGCCATACAACAGATTGAGCCTCGTATAAAGGCCTGAGACTGTGCAAGGGTTCCCTGCTGGGCCTCAGCTGTGCTTGCAATTAGCAATAGGCACGGAGTGATTATTGTTGGGGTAGCGGATGGCAATGCGAAGTGACAAGTTTTATGGGGGAAGTTGGGAGTGGGGATGCTCTGCAAGTTTCTCTTTCTTTCTTTTTTCTTTCCTTTTTTCTTGTTCTGCAAAATACCCTTCCTTGGGAGGCTGCAACCTCCTGTTTCAGTGAAAGCTATTTTTCTTTTTCCCTCATCATTCAAAAGAGTCTTAACAAAATTGTTGAAAGAATATTTTTCTCAGTGCTTCAGAATGCGGGTTTTCTAGGTCAGAGCTTCCTTGCTGCCCTATTTAATGTCAGAAATACCCATTTGCTTCAAATTAGCAGAGAGCTTGGAGTTGAGGGCAGGAGATTAAGCATACAAAATTACTCAGCAGGTGACAGTGGGGTGGATTTGGGGGTTGAGAAGTCTTTAAAACTGACTACAAGACATTATATACTTCTGACAAAAGAACATAGTAATCCTACCTGCTTGCTTTAACCACTGTTGTTTGCCTATTATTATGTGCTTTAATGCTCATGAGAGCAAAACTATTGCTGATACTACTCAATTACCATAGTAACTCACACCAGTGACCTCTTATCACAGGGCTCCCAGCCCAGCTGAACCAATCCAGAGAGTTTGTGTCTTTTTATTTATTTAAACGGTGACATATACTTGGACTGGAAAGCTCCAAACAGAGTCTACTCCTCTCTTTGTCTAGGATAAGAACTTGTTTTGAAATTTTGAGTAAGGGCCTTTCATCTTTTGATTCTGAGGTGGTTCGGAAGTTTACGGATTTGAGGCCATGGAATGCCTACAAAAACATGAAGACGCCGAACAATGCCCAATAAAAAGAAAAGAACATGTGTACATCAGAGACCAGCAGCCTCCCAGCTGCAGAAAAAGTTATGTTTCCCACTTGGCTCTCCAGCTATGGTCTCTCAAAGTTTGGTAGGAGGAAAACTGGAGGTTCTTCCTGGGGCAGCGTTGCTATCTTATCCTATCGGTGGACTAAATACAAACAAGACACACTGACTACTCAGAGGGATTTAACTCTAAGTTTTAAAAAGGAATTAAAAGTGACATTAGTATACATTTTTTTTTTTTTTTTGAGACAGGGTCTTACCCTGTCATCACCCAGGCTGCTGTTACCCAGGCTGGAGTGCAGTGGTGCGATCACAGCTCACGGCAGCCTCAACCTCCCTGGGCTCAGGTGATCCTCCCACCTCAGCCTTCCAAGTAGCTGGTACCACAGGCATGTACCACCATGCCCGGCTAAGCATACGTTTTTCTACCTTTGCATTTTTCACTGGCCTGTGAATATATATGTGAATACATATGTGCATACGGTATGCTGTACTCTGCATACTATTGGTGATTCTGATTTGTTGTGCTACATTAGCATATTAAACTCTCTGAGAAGTCCTATAGTAGAGAAGTCCATTTGACTTAGTGTTTTTCTGACAAAGTAACTATTCTTTTTTTTTTTAGACAGAGTCTTACTCTGTCGCCCAGGCTGGAGTACAGTGGCACAATCTCAGCTCACTGCAACCTCTGCCTCCCAGGTTCAAGTGATTCTTGTGTTTCAGACTCCTGAGCTGATGGGATTACAGGTGAGTGCCACCCCACCTGGCTAATTTTTGTATTTTTAGTAGAGATGGGGTTTCACTGTGTTGGCCAAGCTGGTCTTGAACTCCTTGCCTCAAGTGATCCACCCTCCTTGGCTTCCAAAAGTGTTGGGATCACAGGCATGAGCCACTGCGATTCTTCATGAGTCACTCATTAAATTCTCTCAGGATGTTTATATCTCATTGAATCTGATTTGGAAAAAGGTTCTATAGTGACATTAATAACATTACAATGGCTTATACCTGTAATGCCAGCACTTTGGAAGGCTGAGGCAGGAGGACCACTTGAGGTCAGGAGGTTCAAGCCTGCAGTGAACTATGATTGCACCACTGCACTCCAGCCTGGGTAACAAAGTGAAACTCTATCTCTAAAAAAAAAGTAAAAAAAAAAAAATAAATAAAAACAAAAACCCCAAAAACTAGCAGTAATAATAATAAAAGTAGGCAGGGAATAGTGACATGTGCCTATAGTCTCAGCTACTTGGGAGTCTCAGGTGGGAGGATCACTAGAGCCCAGGAATTTAAGGCCAGCCTGGGCAACAAGTGAGATCCTAGTATCTTTAAAAAAAGAAAGATAGAAAATATTTAGTGAGCACTTGTTATGTATCAGGCACTGTTCTAACCAGTTTATATGACTTAACCTCATTGACTTCTCCTAAAAATCTTAAGAAGTAATGACTTTTTAAATCCTATTTTACGTTTCTATAGTATATAATATTTATATGAATTTGTTCTTTATGAAAAAGGAAGAAAAAGAAATGTAATCTCATATGTAATAAACTGGTTTTTAATTTTTATGGTACTTTTCTTGCTTCTGAGCCTTCAGAGATTGTGAAGCCCATGGGTTCCATGATTTCTTTTTCTTTTCTTTTCTTTTTTTTTTTTTTTTGATACAGGGTCTTTGTCACCCAGGCTGGAGTGCAATCTCAGCTCACTGCAGCCTCGACCTCCCAAGCTCCAGTGATCCTCCCGCCTCAGCCTCCCAGGTAGCTGGGACTATAGGCGTGCAACACCATGCCCTAATTTATTTTGGTATTTTTTGTAGAGATGGGATTTCACCACGTTTCCCAGGTTGGTCTCAAACTTCTGAGCTTAAGTGATCCACCAGCCTTAGCCTCCCAAAGTGCTGGGATTATAGGAGTGAACCACCAAGCCCAGTAGATAAATAATGTTTTCTATAACTCCATGAATGCCCTATTAATATCAAGTTAAATGAAGAGGCAAAAACCTTCAAAACCCTCCCACCTTTGAACTCAAGGTACCCAAATATCAAAATATACCTTCCCCCCTCTATCTCTTTTGATTAGCCTCCAAGGCCCTGCTGCCTTGAAAGAAAGAATCTAACTTAGATGTCAAAATCAGATCTGTGCTTATCTGTATAACTTCTGAAACTGCCGAGTGTCTAAGAAATTAAATAAAAACTTAACCAGGGGTCAAATCCTGAATGAAAAATGGAACATGGGCCAGACACCAGCTGCTCTAGTAGCCCTGGCTCAACAGCAGGACCGATCACAGCAAAATCAGGAAAATTCGATTTTGTGACATGTTACATAGAAAAGTTTTGTAGCAAACATCAGAAGCTGACACCTTACTTTCTGCAAGCAAACAGGCGAACTGTGATATGTAAGAGAAAAGGAATTGCTCTCTTATGTACCTGAATTTCTCAGTTTCGACCATTTCTTTCTTCAAGAGACATAAATAATGAGCCCAATGTGATTAAGCCCCAATCAACTTCTAACTAAGCCTTGTATGCCACCTGGGTCTCCCAGGGCAGGTGTGCAGTTTGGGCATTAACAAACTGACCACTGTTAACAATACCTTTTACTGGGCCTATTTTTCTCTGGATATGTTGGGGGATTTATTCATAGGCCTCCTTGTGCATTGAGAAAATGGACCCCCATGCCTTTAGCCTCCATCCTCTCAAAGGAGCTTCCTGTTTTGAGAAAACGTATAGTGACAATCTGAATTTGCACTTTCAAGTCATCTCAATCATTTAAAGCTCGATTGTATCAAAAACAAAATTCCAGTTTGGGTGGCACATCTTACCACCCATTATCCATGTGAGCAGTGTGAATAATTTATCTGAAAACTATTCTCTGGTATGCATACAAGAACTTAAGATGTAGGAGAAGGATTCAGCGTATGAACTGAATTCAGATTGTTCACGAACAGCATCTGCCCACTCCCCTGATCGCTTCTTAGGTATGGGAACTGCATTTAGAGTGAACTGCATTAATTCGCAAGCAGATTGACGTAAGCAACTGAATAAGAAATTTGCATACCATATAGAAATGATTATAGAAATCATACTCTAAAATAAGGATTGTAACTCATGTACAGAACGGAAAGATAAAGTGGAGTGCCAACTTTGCCTTCTTAAAACAGGGTTGGCTAATCATATTAGGGCTAATTCCATAATTTGCACACATTAAACTTTCTAGAGTCATGAATCATTAGAGTTTTGTGAGCCAAAGTTGAAGTTCTTACTTAGGAAAATTCAAATTGAGTTTAGGGAGCTGGTTTCCTGGGCTGAGACGGTTTTCCTCATTACTCTGTATGTAAAAAAAAACATGGTCTACGTATGTACATAATTTCCAGGCTATTACATGGAAAAGATTCAGGTGAATAGGTAAACGAAATGCTTTACATCAAACCACACAGCTGGTTTCCAAGCAGATAATGAAAGGACACAAATATACCATCTAGAAGGTACTGTCTGGAATCCCAGAATTTGAAGACAATAAGACCCAACAACTCTAACTGGGTTAAGAACATTTTCCAAAGTCCTCCAAGCAGTTTGAAACTAGATCTATTTCAATTCAGTGAACATGAGCTCTTTGGGGAATGATTCCTCATAAGCAAAGAGCATGATCTTTTTAGGAACTGGATATGACATTGAGTGGTTCCCTAAACGCAGTCAACAAACAAGGACTGGGTGCAGGGACAATACTCAGATGGTGGTCCAGGAGCTGGGAGGGGTGTTGGGTTTTGGAAGAGGAGGCAGAGCGGCATGAAGGCTGGAGAAGGGAAGATGGCAGCAGATTGGGGAGAGCAGCGCAGGCAGCACAGGAGGATGGAGACGGCATCTTCATTTCCTGGGAGGAAACATTTGGGTGTCCATAGTGACTGCCCAATTAAGGGAGTCCAGAAAACAGGTTCTGATGCCTGGGGCCCAGGAATTAGGAAAATAAAGACAAAGTGCTGCTTTTTCAAAGTTAACATGTGTTTTCACCATGTACAGCTGGGTTCTGCCTCCAATGGCGCCCTTTCCTTTTGCTTTATTTTTACTCTCAGGAAATCATATTCCCCTCTTGCTACTTCTCACTGAATATGACTCTATTTTTTTTCTCTTCATGGGAGGGAGAAAACACGCACACGCAGGCACACACACCCCACACACACTTGCCAGATCATTTACCCAAACCTTACCCTGGGGAGCCAGCCATCTCATTTCTGTAAAAGGCACAAACCTCAGACCATTGTCCTTACACAAGATACACATTCAACATGCTGGGTGCCCTCGATAGCTACAGATGGTTTGGGATCCACCAGCCAGGAGGCAAGAAGTCTGCGTCAGGTCCCCCATTGAAGTGTTCAGATGGGTCTAGGGCCTGAGCATAGAGAGTTAAACCATAAATTAGCCATGAGTTAATATGTGAGGCCTGGATTACTCTGCCTTGCCGTCAATGCTTCCCGTCCACAAGGCTCCCTCCCCCTTCCTCCCCACACCCCACACCCTTTTGAGGTGACAGAATAAGAAATTAAACACTTGTGGGTTCATTCGAAAGAGTGAATGAAATTGAATAAGCTCTCAGTACTTGAGGCGCACAGCGAGCGCCTGAATGGGGCAAACCTCCTAAGTTGAATGGAGTGTCTTTTGGGACCAATTTGTCTCTTTTCACTCTTTATTCTTCCCTTTTTGCTGACAGATGTACAAAGGCGGAACTGCGCCGTGCAGCTTATCCGCATGCACCCACAGCAGCTGTCACTTTTGTCGAGCAAGTTAATCAAGCAAATGCCACCATATCCCACTTTCTATAAGGAACAACATGTTATAGACAGTAGTCTTGCTAGAAAGAGACTTTATTTTAACTTTGATTGGCTTGGTTCTCCCAGCCCTCCCGATGCTTCCCCCTTTCCCCCCAGAGGAGGGGGAAGGGGGGACTTTGCCTAAGCCAAGGATTTGGCTATGACAATGTCAGATTTCATAATAATATTGTGTGTGAGGCTGGAGATGCATTTGGAGCTCTTTCCTAGGGACGGAGGGATGCCCCGGGTCTGGGTTTTTTTGGAGTGTGCTATTGTTTGTGCTGGACTGTTAGGCTGCATGTCTCAAGTTATAAAAAGAAACGCCGAGGGCAGAAAATAGTATTACGCCACGAATGTCTTGGATTAATTTTATTCTTTTTTCCTTTGTAAAGCAGGTTGTGTTATTTACATATTTCTTTTGATAAGCCTCCTTGCCTGGCCAAGCTTACAAAGACTGTGCTAAATACATAATAGCATTTCTTTGTGTATCTTGTTGTTAGTGAGTTCTTTAAGTTGAACGCCCAAATTTATTTCTAATGTGCACCAACAAATGCAAGCAGGCCTCCATTTCTCTAATTCTGTGTAAGCCAAGTGGGGAGCCTTTACAAGAATTCCCTCACGTCCACATCCACTTACCCTTCTGCCTCAGTTACCACTATTCGGTGGTGTTCAGAAACCACAGGCAAGAGTGAACTTCATTAAACGGTACGCAGTGCTGACCTCAGCCACTACCCCTGAGCCCTCAACCTGAATGCCAAAACCAGACATATTTTGAATAAACAAACTCTTTAGAAACAATGCATATAGACCACTTCCCAATGGCTAAGGGATTTGCCACTTTCAAGAGTTGGCTAACAGCTGACAATCTATCTGGTAAGCTCTTAAAAGTTCCAAGAGAAAAAACAACTCTCTTTTTTCTTTTCTCTTTCCTTTCTTTCTCTTTCCTCTTTCTTTTCTGTTTTTTCTTTCTTCCTTCCTTCCTTTTCTCTTTCATCACCTTGTCACATTGTTTAGTGTAAGCTTTGCTTAAAAATAAGAAAGGACTTTGGTGATACCTGATCACAAATTTTCACATTACTGACATCTTAGGCATTATTGGATAATGACCACGTAATGATTTAGTTGCAACTCCATTTCTATTATGCACAGATTGTATAACCATGTTATTCTATAATTGTAGATTACTCACCTCCCCTCTCCATAAAGTATTGCTAATCCGAAACCTCATAGTGCCATTGAAAACTTAGCTATGTGGGTAGCTTTAAAGAGTCAACAGTACCTCATTGGAAAATCTTGAGCATTGTTGTTTAATAACACCACTGTGTCAAGCTTTGCTTAAGGAACTTAAGCTGCTACCCTAAACCACTTATCAACTGTCTGGGATGTAATGGTATTGTGTTACCATCATTTTACCCCCCAAATACACCACAAAACTTTATTCTTATGGGATAAAAGATCTTAGAGCACAGGCGGAGAGATAGACTGAAAGCTGAGACCCACCCCTCAGTTAGGCCCAGGTAGAAGTGGAGTTTGCAGCATATATGGTATGCAAGATTCCTTACTGTGCTGTAGTCCCTCTCAGCTGGGGATGGGCTTTCACTCTAAGTGGGTTACAGAAGGGCTTTCTGGGATCATCCCTCTTTAGGACTAGGGTCTGCTGGTATTTACAGAGCTTGAGTCCAGTGACAATGTCCTTACATTCAGGAAAAGACCTGCCCTAGTGGGGCTGAATTTTCATTAAGGGGTCTCTCTGATAAGCTATGCAACGCCCATCATTGTTAGTGGACAAGCTGTGACTAATAAGCCACATTATACCTAGAAGGTCATAGAATCACAATTTCTGTCTTATATCCTGTGGTGGTGCCATGTGGGAAATAGTGATTATGGTAAGAACCCCAGTGGATGAACTCGGGACACATAGCACTCAGTATAGTGGGGGCTTTTGGGGCTGGGGAGTACATATTTGAATAAAGTTTTTGCCTGATGTTATAGTTACATGTCTACTCTTGTGGTCAGAAAGAAAGGGGTTGGATCTCAGATTGACTACTTCTCAGACTTCTGAATTTGGCGAAGTCAGTTTGCCACCCAGTGACCCAACTTCTTCATCTATAAATCGTTCTACTATAAGGACACATGCACACGAATGTTCACTGCAGCACTGCTTACAATAGCAAAGACCTGGAACCAACCCAAATGTCCACTGATGATAGACTAGACAGGAAAAATGTGGCATATATACACCATGGAATATTATGCAGCCATCAAAAACGATGAGTTTGTGTCCTTTGTAGGGACATGGATGAACCTGGAAACCATCATTCTCAGCAAACTGATACAAGAACACAAAATCAAACACCGCATGTTCTCACTCATAGGCGGGTGTTGAACAATGAGAACACATGGACACAGGGAGGGGAGCACTACACACTGGGGTCTGTTGGGGGGAAATAGGGGAGGGACAGCAGGGGGTGGGGAGTTGGGGGAGAGATAGCATGGGGAGAAATGCCAGATATAGGTGAAGGGGAGGAAGGCAGCAAATCACACTGCCACGTATGCACCTATGCAAAAATCTTGCATGTTCTTCACATGTACCCCAAAACCTAAAATGCGATAAAAAAAATCTATTTCATGAGGAGATCATGAAAATTACATGTATCATTACATTTAAGTGCCTAGAACAGTACCTGGTACATAGACAGCACCCAGTGAATACTGGCTCTCATTGGTCTCAATACCTGTAACACAGAGATCATAAAGGTTCCTATATCCTAGGGCTGCTAAGAGGATTTAAAAGAAATAACACATTTAACAAGATGGTGCTATTATCTCTAATGTATAGTCAGGAAAACATACATTTAAAAAACTCTAAATTAATGTTATAATTGTTATTATTAAATAGCCATTTACTAGAAACTTCAATTAATTGGAATCTTTCCTTCTCTTAAGAGAAAACTGCCTTTTTTTTTCTCCCCCTAAAAGCACTCTTTAGGATTTGTATCAAAAGAGCAGCTTTTAGAATGTGCTTTCGGCTGACAAGCACTGTAGCCTCATCTTGAGGCTAAAGTATGGCAGAAAGAGCACTGTATTCAGAGTTGGGGAACTTACTTGGTGCAGTTCTAGATAATTCAGTCCTTTAACATCTTCAAGACTGGAAAGTGACACTTGGGGTTAAGTAGCGTGAAGCCAGAGTCCTAAAAGATCGTGACCCAGAGAATCAGACTCAGCTTCAAATGCTCAATGATGTGGAAAGCAGAACTAAAACATTTACAAAATTGTTTCAAAAGTTGTCGGAACAGAAAAGGTTTTCCGATGAACCTTCAAATTCACCAAAAAGTCAAATGGGCCAAGGTGATTCATTCCCCATTATATGAACCAGAACACTATATTTTCAAGGCTTACAAAAAATCAACTGACAACTGCAAAAATCCATAGTGAGATTCTTAACGGACTTAATTCATGTTTTTGAGTTAGAATTGGAAACAGAAAATATACTCGACAAAGTACACAAGATTCTACAAAGGCTAGGAAGTCATCTATACCTATTTAACAAATAGTTATTGAGGGCTTACAGATGCCAGACACTAGTGGTAAATTAGATAGACAATAACAGTGCTCTCAGAGGTGGGGATGAAAATAGCATAGTTTTAGAAGATGAGGCCCCGAGGATCTGGGCAAACTCATTTTGGACCTTAGGTTTCCTGTCTTAAAATGAAAATAATACTGTCTCTTCCCATCTCTCCACAGTGTTGCTACAGAATAAATAAAGTTATGAAGTCTTGTAGGATATAAAGTAGGAAGGGTATAAACAGAAATAAACATGTATTTCAGTATCTTTTATCCTTAAAATCAGGGTTCATTCACCTCAGCACTACTGACATTTTTGCAGGTAATTGTTATGGGGGGCTGTCTTGTTCATCATCAGCCCATTAGATGCCAGCAGCAGTCTCCCGCCACCAGTCAAAACTGTCTCCAGACATTTCCAAATGTGCTATAGGGCACAATATCACCCACAATGGAGAACCACTGCTCTAAATTAGTGGTTTTTGACCAGATTAAACCCTTGGAACTTATTTTAAAAACAGATGTCTAATCCCTACCTTAGATCTACTGAATCAGAATATTTAATGTACAACTGGGATGAGTGCATTTGTAAAATAAAACAGTACGTATGCAGTTCTGATGCACACCACCGGTTAAGAATCAAACATTAAAAGACAAAATGACACATATAATATAAAAAGAATTTAGCCTTCAAGGTTTTCGAGCAGTGAATGCCTACAAAGCAGATACCTACATGCCTAGAGTGGAGTCATCATAACCAGGGTGAAGCCATTCTTTGTTTAATTTCTGAAAGAATATTTCCAAGGAAAAGCCCTGCTAAGGCTAATGAAGATATAGCATTGGTAAGTCAGGGACACTCCCAAAGGAAGCAATAATGTCTCCTTGCTTAGTTCCTAAGAATAGACTACTGTCTCTTTCTCCTCAAATCCTAGACATCTGCAGATCAAGCCCCTTCTCTGGGGCTTCCATCTCACTGGGATCTTGCTCTACTCTAAGAAAGCCTTCCTTTAGTGATGCTGTGGAACAGCTGGACCCTCTGCTACTTGCTATCATGTTTTCTGATCATTTTATCTCTGGTAAAGATCCCTGTTGGCGTGGAATGTACCGCTACTTTTCTCTCTGCTACAAAGCCTATCTCAGTATTAGGAAAGGTTGTGTGTTGGTTTTTTACATCACTACCACTACTGATGATGACAACAATAAGAAGAGATATTCATGGAGTCATTTCTACATACCATGCACTGTGGCTTGTGCTTTAGAGGGGTTGCCTTATTTAGTCCTCCTAATTCAAAGAGCTACCTACTGTTTTTACCTACATTTTTTACAGAGAAGAAATTGAGTCTTGGAGAGGGTAAAGTAGCTTACTTGATGTCACACAGCTAGTAAGTGGCAGATCCAGGAATTAAACTTAGAAATGTTTGACTGCAAAGCCTATACTCCTAATATCTGCTTGATATAAAGGAACCAGTCCCTTGAAAAGTTGACAGGGCACCTTTCAGTAGAAGGAAGCTGTAGTGACTCATTGAACTGACAAGATCTGACTCTTTGTTGAAGCACTGGTGCTCCATGGGAACTATACACAGGTGAGTGTTAAGTTCAAGCTGACAAACTTAGGTGTTAATGACTGCTTGATTTTTATTTTTTAAGCTCCTTAAAAAATGTTTTTGGATGAAGCTTATCAAAAGGGAGACTAGTTTCTGAAATATCTACCAGGTAGAATATCCTTTAGAGACAATCACTGGAGTCCCTTGATAATATGATGACCTACAGATCATGCTCATGATTTAAACTCAAATAATCGCCGGGTGCGGTGGCTCACTCCTGTAATCCCAGCACTTTGGGAGGCCGAGGTGGGCAGATCACAAAGTCAGGAGTTCAAGACCAGCCTGGCCAACATGGTGAAACCCTGTCTCTACTAAAAATAAAAAAAAATTAGCTAGGCATGGTGGCAGGCACTTGTAATTCCAGCTACTCGGGAGGCTGAGGCAGGAGAACTGCTTGATCTTGGGAGGTGGAGCTCACAGTGAGCCAAAATTTCACCATTGCACTCCAGCCTGGGTGACAGTGCAAGACTCTGTCTCAAAAAACAAAACAAAACAAAAAATAGACAAACAAAAACCCCCACAAAAACGCAAATAATCTATTTACTGAAGACAAATGATTTGTGTAGGTGGAAGTATCATAGAGCATGGATTTTCAATCTCTCTACACTACTGATATTTTGAGCTGGATCATTCTTTGCTGTGGGGGCTGTCCTGTGCACTACAGGAGGTTCAGCAGCATCCCTGGCCTCTGCTCACTAGATGCCAGTAATATGCCCTCAACCCCCAAGTTGTAGCAACCAAGAATGTCTCCAGACATGGCCAAAAATCCTCTGTGGGACAAAAATCACCACCGAGAGAAGCACTGACTCAGAGTTCCCCAAACTAATGAAGCACCTAATAACTGAGTCTTTTCTCTTTAACAAGATGATTTCCTAGGCCAAAGAATGAATTTTCTGAACAAAAGAGAGTGATATTTCTCTTCCTTAAAAGATGATTTTAAAGAACTTCACTAGAAAGCAACTCATGCATTTAACTTTGCTTACTTTACATATTATTTGTTCTTTTCTAAAAAAATCTTTTTTTCCACACAAATAATGAGAGGGGCTTTATACCTTGGTTGGCATACAGATCTGGTAATTAATAATACTCCCATCCCGGGCAAGACCTGGAGCTTTGTTGGTATAACTGGCTTTAGTCCAGGGATGGTCAGAATGAAAAATTCTGCCAAAGGCAGTCAAGGCAACCCAATATGGCAAGTGACACTATCACTGTAAGCCTTTTGATACAGGAATATTCACACTGGAGGCAAATCACTAGACTCTATTAACTGGATTTTTAGTCAACTCAGCAGGAGTTTAACAGAAGAACAGGAGGCTGTTAACTGTTCTCCTCTGAATTGGGAATTTGGAATGAATGAAGTATTTAAGTTGAGCCTTCTTTTCAGGTTTTTGGACACACAAAAATAACTTGCAGCCACCTGGTGGAAGCAAGACTTTTTTTTTTTTTTTTTTTTTTAAATCAAGGTCCAGGTGGAATTATAAAAAGGAAAAGAAAGAGAAGTAATCAAGGGAGGCCAAAGCAGGAAGCTGTATTGCTGATCTAATGTGCTGTTCCAGTTCCTTCCTTTGGCTCCAAGTGGGACTCTTCTGGACACAGTGCAGGCAGAAGAGTGTCCTGGATGTCTCACAAGTTTTTCTCATCATTGCATGAAGTCCCCCAAACAATCTCCTTCAGAGACTGGCACAGGCTCCAAAGCTAACTCCCAGATGGCCACATGGACTTCTTGAGTCATCATTTTAATAATTCCTAAGCTCAACTTTGTTGTTATTGCTACATCATCATACTCATCACATTTTTGTATGATGATGGGGGTGGCAGAGGGCTATACTACATCCAGAGAGGAAGGTCCGCCTGTACACACTTAGCAGTAACCTCTTTTCTAGTTCATCCAGATCAGTGGTTCTCAAATGGGGATGATTTTGCCCCCTGGGGGAATTTTGACCATATCTGGAGACATTTTCTTCATTTTAAAAAGGACAGTGGCTGCTACTGGTATCTAGAGGAGAAACCAGGGATGCTGCTCAACATCCTTTAATCCACAGACTAGCATTCTACAACAATTATCTGGCTCAAAATGTCAATGGTGTCAAGGATGAGAAACTTTGCTTTAGAAGTGTTTTTAAAACTGAGGATTTTAAACTTATTTGTGTGTAGTAGAATCATTTAATGGTACCACTGAAATTTTTGAAAGAAAAACAGGAAATGTCAGACTGCATCGCATAGTAAGAGTAAATATTGTTTCATAAACTTTTATTTCGTGTGTGTGTACATGTGCACTGGGTTGCAGTGTAAAATTTGTTTCTTATTGTGAGTTGGGGCAAATAAATTTGAAGTAATTGATCCTGCCCGGTATTTGTCAAACTTTTATGTGCATTTGAATCAAAGAGACTCTTATTAAAATACAGATTCTGATTCATTTGGGCTGGGGTTAGGGCTGAGACTATATATCTCTTACAAACTTCCAGATGATGCTGAAGCTGAGGGCCTGTGGATCACACTTTGAATAACAAGAACCTATGCATGATAATTTAAATTCATTCATTAAAATAATTAGAGCAGTAACTAAATCACTAGGTATTGGTTGTGAAATCTTTTGATAGCCTATCTGGAGCCCAGCAGTGAGCGAAATAGTTATTTGGTTAATAAATGAGAAGTATTTGAGGATTTAGCATAGCTCATCTCCTGCAATGCAATGTAATAATATTTGTTCCACAAAATGTGCTTTGGCTATTCTGTGTGTTTGTGTGTGTGTGTGTGCACGTGTGTGTGTGCACATGTGTACTTGTACATGTGTAGTGTGTTTGAGTCTGTCACTTACAGCTTCCATGCCATAAGTCTGCCATAAGAAAAAAAAACCCTGTTCTAAGGCACAGAAGTATTGTGTGGGTCATGTTAACAAGAATACTGTGACCTTAACGTAACAGAGCAATCAGCTTGGCTTCTTAGAATGATTAATGGAACATTCTCCTCTGGAAAGGAAAACAAATTAACTGTCTTCACCAAATGTCTTCTGGAACACAGAAAGCTGTTCTGATAAAGACACTTTGCAAAACTCTTCATTGCCTACAAGCTCCAGAGAAAATTCAAGACTGGCTTTATGTAAGGTTTGCCCGAAAGTAAAAGAGATCTATTTCTATGAATGGTTTTGGAAGGAAATAGCTAGATTAGAAAACTACTTGAAGATATGCGACAGAAATGTAAATCTGTGAGGATACCAACAACAAAAAACCCCTCAGTTTCTTTTGGATAGTAATAACCCATTTAACATGATTAATCCAAATCTATTAATGTCCCTTATATTTTGTATGGAGGATTGTTGAAAGCTCAAGTTACCTAGGCAGGGAGTGAAGCATTCCCAACTTTATGTGGAATGGAAATGTGTTTCTATACCTAAGACTCCAAAAGTAAAGGAATTAATTGTTATCATTTACTTGCTATTGCAAAGTCCATGGGGTAAGAGGGGATTGACATTTGAATAATATTCACGGCAACAGGGCATCAGAAGCATCAAAACACTCTGTTCATCTCCTCCCATCCTAATAGAAGAGGAATGATCAAATCTGTTAAAAGCAGATTTGGATGGTGGGAGGTAGAGAACGCATGAAGACACTGGGAATTTGAATGGCACTGGAGGGTCTAAGTCATGAAGAGGAACTTGGATTGTTCTATAATTTTAGCTTGGAAGTATCCTGAGGTTCACTTCCAAGAACCCAAGCAGAGCTTAGATTCGGACCGAATACATGGTTTTCCTCAGCCAAGGAAATTTAACTCCCTAATAAGCTATGTATCTTATATACATACAAACACATGCACATATACCCTATTTTAAAATAAATATCATATATATAGATACCCATTATGTAACAATATTCAGTAGGTCATGTTACCAATCAAGATGAGAGAGTGATGGGCTTCTCATTTTCCCCCCAACTTGTCTCCAGTTGCTGTATTCCTTTTGGGAAATGACACTCTACAGCTATAATGCATGGCCTAGGCCATGATTTAACTGCCAGAATTTACTTTGGGGCTCAAAAATAGGTGAAAGAATCAACTGTCTCTTCTTCCTCTAAATGCCTTTCCCAGTTCGTTTGGATTAGCTTTCCAGTTTCAATATGCATCATCTCACAGATTCTAAGGGATGTCCTAGTAGCCTGGCAGACATGCTCTTTAGCTTCAAAATTGAGGATGGTAGAGATGAGGTCACAGTTCAATTAAAATTTGATCTAAAGAGTATGGAAAAGCTCAGCTTCAGACTGATTTGAAGGGCTTAATTTCAGATTGATAACCTCAGGGAAAATCCCAGTAGAATTAACAAAGGAACCTTCCCAATAGTGTGGGTATGTGTGTGTCAAAGTCACCAGTCTAAGGCTTCAAAGCAGTTACAGTGACACAAGAAATGCTGGACTGTGATCCTCTGATTTACCTACCCAGCTCAGATAGCTGTGCCTTATTCCAGTAGATAAAATCTCTGAACCTCTTCACATAGGCACCTTGCACCCTGGCCTCTGTGAGTTTCTTACAGTTTAGCCCCGCCCCCCCATCTTTTTTTTTGTAACTAGCTTCAGAAGTTTTCCTTACATACAGAGAACAGCTTTAAAAAACCCTGGTTGAATTCTGCTAAGTTACTAATTATGTTTAAAAGAACTACTTGGTTGAATTCAGCTTGATTTTTTTTTTTCTCAGCAAATCAGTTCTATGTTTAGATAGTAATAAACTCCTCCAGTCTGCAGAACAATTGGCACGGCAGTCCCTATAACAAGTCAAGATCATGAAAAAAGGGCCAGTGCTGGTTCAAAATAAATTTAGGGGGCATCACAGCCCTGCCCTGCATCAAATCCTCGTTTGCACAAACCAGCTGTAAAGAATATTTTGGGGACAAATGGGGAATTTTGAATACAGTGTATTAGAGGAACATTTACGACATGGGAAGTAGTGATTATTAACTGTAAAAAGCAAATTTTTTGCTTACTCATTTTAGAAAAAAGTACATAATACATATAATTACAGAGAAAAAGATCCAAAAAGATAAACCCACAGATAATAATCTTCAAGTGCTGGGAATACATCTTTTTTTTTTTTTTTTTTTTTGCTTAGCTATATTTTCTAAACGTCTACAATATACATATGCTGCATTTTAATAGTAAAAGGTATTAACTACTCCCTCCCTCTGCCCTCACCCCCAAAACTCCTGAAGTTCCGAAGGTTAATTCTGATTTATTTGGCAATGCAGTGTGGTTTTGTTGAGGGGGTAGAGCTAGGTTATTTCAAAATCACTTGAAGGAACAAGTAGTTCTATGAGATGATAAGGATGACGATGATAAAAGACTCATTGAATTTTTAACTATGCTTATCTACATTCATTATATCATTTAGTCCTCACACAAACTGTAAGAAGCCAATTTCATTACAGATGGGGAAATTGAGGCTCAGGAAGGTGAAATAACTGACCCCAGTTTAGAAAGCTCAAAAGTGGCAAAACCAAGTTTCCTCTTTCTATGCGTCCTAATTCAAAGCCCCACTCCTGACCATCGTTATTTTGCCTGTTTCAGAAAAATGTTTTACCAAAAGTAAAAAAGGTACCAGGCTGCTGTACATCAAGCAATTCTAAGCAAACTTGGGGTTAATGTCTTAAAGTGATGGGGAGACTCTTATAGCACCTTAACATGGATATGAAGCTTTGCTTATCAAGGAAAAAATGAGCGCTGGGAAAAGCATTTCCATTTTGATGATGATGATGATAGTGATGATGATAATGATGGTGGTGGTGGTGGTGGTGGTGGCTAACACTTACCAATGCTTCCTCAGAGCTCGATGCTGCAGATGCATATGGCATTTCACCCTCATAATAACTCCACGATTATCAACCCTGTTATATAGATGAATCAGCTGAGGCTCTTAGAGATTAAATGCCTTGTTCAAGGTCACCCAGCTAGTAAGGATCAGGTCTGAAGGATCCAGAGGCAGGGCCTATGATCACTGCACAGTAAGTCCCATTCAGGGCACTCAAGTCTGCTTATTGCTTAGAGAGGAGGTAACTCACTGTCTCAGTGTCTAGAATGCCATATGCCTTGATTTTCTTTAATCAGCCCCTTAGAAGTACAACTTATTGCATTAGTAAATCCTATGCACCTCTTCCCATTTCATACTTTTGGAAATGGCTTCTCTTACCTGGATGGCTGGTGATATACCCTATAGATAAAGCGTAATGCTCTCCTTGTAGCCTAGTATTTGGTACTTTCATCCTCCAGCAGAATGATTCCTCCTTTGATTGACATATACTACATGTATGGTGCTTGAGCAATTTAGTAAGGTTGTTAAAATAAGGTTATCTGTGGTTTCAATATATAAATACGGCAAGTATATTTTGATAGGCAAAGGTTTCATCTTTCAGATTACCCCTTTCAAGGGAAATAGTCACACTCAATTATCGTTCTGCCACATAAACTGGACAAATACACGATTTGAAAATGGAACAACAAATTAAAATCCGCGTGAGGCAAAGAGTACTGAGCAGCAGCCCCTTCCGAAGCTGACCACACTGCCTGATTAAGTTCTTATGAGGTGGTTTGGTAAGAGGCCCTTTCCTGATCTGATAACTGCCACGGAGAAGCCAAATGCAGAGTCAATCTGCAAATACTTAATCCTCCAGAAGGCAGATTAAGTGTATAATTGACCTATATAATCCATGTATCATCTCCAGTCAAATGTTCCCTGGGCCCGGTTCACAATGACACGGGGCCTGAAGAAAGCCAGTGCGGATGCAGCATTACCACCAATGTGGATTCCATCCAAGTTCGAGATGGCTTTTTAATCACTCATCTCCGAGCCTGTGAGGTTTAAGCAGATGAATTCACCCTAAGCACATCTCTTTTAATCCCGATTTTCTTCTCAGTCTGTGTCTTCAAGAAGTACAAGGAGGAAAGAAAATTAATTTTTGTTTAGACCTTGAAATCTTAGGTGCTTCTCTTGATGATCTGATTTCTAATTTCAAAAAGCATGTTTTTATTTTGGGGAAGATGTTGAATTAATCACTAGAGAAGTGGGGGAAAGGCCATCTGCATGATTTATGGACACTCCAACTTTAAATCATCGTCTTCAAGTTATTTCTTGAGCTTGTGTTTTCCCCTGTAGCTGCTGCTTTAGTTCTACGGAGATTATTTCATATCCATGTTTTATGTTTTCTTTGAATGTCAACAATAATTTTCAAGAAGGCCAAGCTTCCACTTGAGTCTCACAGCAGTCTGATCTTTTAAAAATGCAGCATCTTTAATATATTTGAATTCATTGTTTTTGTGTAGATTGGAATATTATCTTGCTTTAAATCTCGGAATGTTTTGTTTCAAAATATTATAAACTATTATTTTGTAGCAAGTGAAAACAATATACAATTATACTTTGTTTTTTAAGAAAAAAATTATAGAAACAGATAAAAAAGGTACAGCTGCACAGCTGAAATATTATGGGAAACAGTTTGCGGATTCTTTTCTGATCAGCACTTTGTCTTGGATTGGTTAGTTTTTTTTCTTAGATGCTTTATCAAAAAAGTCATTAGTATTTTTATAGAAAGACTATGTAAACCAATTATATTAATAAACAGAGAAATCTTAACTGCAAAAACAAACCAGTTAGGCAACATTATGTCCAAATGTATTTCTCCAATAAACCTAGAGAATGCTTGGTTAAAAAAAAATTGGTGAAGATGAATTTGGAAAGCCTGTTCTTAAGTTACGTAATAAAATAGATAAAAAATGCAGAACATCAAATATAGAGTCCCAAATGCTATGCCGATAATCTCCCACAAGCACCCACTTCCAGCCAAAAGTACAATGACGTGGCAGAGAGAAAACTAGCTCATAGAGCACGGGGTAGGGGCCTAGTTAAAGCAGAAAATGCACCATTAAATGACCAGCTATTAATCCAAATATTCTCAAATACAAACACACACTAAAACCATCCAGCCTTTTCTACAAGGGCACACTCAGAAGGGCAAAAAAGGGAACAATACCAAATGTCGACAACTTAAAGGACTTATCAGGTAAATAAAACCAAGACTTGAAACACAATTAAAAACACAACAGGAACTCTTAGAACATGCTTCTGAATGACAGATGCCAGCAGGAACTAAAAACCAGAGAATGACACGACAGTCAGAATCAACAACCCCCAAACAGCAAACAATCTCGGAGATATAGATTATTTTTCTTCATTCAAAATGTTAATTTGCTATTATTCATTTTTGCCATTTATCAAAATGCAACAATTTGGAAGAAAAATCTCACAGATCAACAAGTCTTTCTCAATAGGTTTCTGCCAATTGTTTAGAAACTTCCCGAGGACCGCTATCATTAACGAATGGAATTTAAAGAATAAGTTCATTTGCAGCAAGAAATTTAGAGTGGCAGCTTTCACAGACCCTTCTGCCTTGATATTCCTGTTCCCTTGTTTAGCTGGGTGGACACGAGAGTCTTGCAGAGCATATATGCAAAAAAATAAAATAAAATAAACACCATGCTTGAGGAAACAGAAGCCGAAAATAATCAAACATGTTGGTAATCTGATGTTTTGCTGCTAGATTATAGAAAAACAGTAAGTACTGAATTAAATTACTGAGGCTGCATGGTAATGAAGCTTTTTGAGAAGCTCTGGGTTTTTAAAACGACAAATGTTTTAAATCCATGACAGATTCAATAACTTTTTTTGCATGTCAGTTAGGTTGCCTAGCACCAATATTCTGTAAATTAGGAGATCAGGTTATTTAGAAAGTAAGAAAGTAAATGGCAAAGACACTTGTTATATCTAAATAAGCTCCTGAAAATTTTTTTTTCCATGGGCCGAGAGTGATGTGCAATACACGACTGTAATAGTTAAGCCTTTACAATCAGATATACTCGGGGGGTTTAACTAAGACTCTCTTGGGAAAACCAAATTGGGACAACATGAGACTAAATTGTGGGGGTTTCCACAATGTTACGAATGACATTTTATACTGATTGATGAAATTCAACAAGAGACTGGAGGTACTTGTGAATTTTTGAATGACCGTAACTATAACTTGCTTTCGGAAAAAAAAAATTCTCAGTAATATTTCTTTTTTACTATTAATTTACATTAAAGGCTGGAGGGCTTAATTTTGCCTGTGGTCTTCAACAGTCAGGCAAGTCCAGTTTTACCATCTGTGCTAGCCAAGGCTGCACTTTTACTTTTTAAATGAAGATTTGGTTGTACTTTCCTTTAAGAAGTGCCACAAAAGAGATAATTTGCCTTGCTGCCTTCAACAAGGCTCTCTTGCTTGTACTTCTAATTTAAAAAAAGAGAAGCAAGGGTGGATTATTTGTCAATGAAGTGACAGGCAAACTGCAGATTAAGGATCAAATTCAGTACCAGATTTTTTAAGTTTTAGAGAATATAAGGTTATTGGTTATTCACACACACTCACACAGTAACACACACACACACGCACACGCACACACATGGGCCACATAAAACTGAAAATCAGAAGATACTGATCAAAGGAAAAAAAAGGCAACCTAGGCATTGAAAAGAACAATCCACAGGCTTCTTGAAAATTTGTGGTTTGGAATTTAATTCAATGGAGATAAGCAGAGTGTCCACATTCCTAACTGCAGACCCAAGGGTCCTGCCTGTCTCTGTTTTCAATGCCTATTGGATGGTGATTGTGCCCCCGACATTCTATGCTCAGTACTTTCATATAAGGCATGCATGCAGAGAAGGGGGAGGACCCGCTGGTGAGCTTTATGCATGTATGAGGCATTCTCAGTGGATGTGGGTCATGCTAGAAGATGTACACAGGAAGATTATTTGATTCTAATTCATGCCACTTGATATAATGTGATAAAACATTTGACATGAGAGATAAGTTCCATTTTTATCCGAGAGAGGACGGGTGGGAATTAAAAAGTAGGAAGGGTTTTGTCGAGGAAAGGTGATGCAGGGGAAAGAGGGGTATCAAGCACAGAAAGGGGATGACTGGAAAAGAGAGAAAAAAAAAAAAAAGAAAGGAGCCTTTCAACACACGAGGAAAGCAAATGAGCTGGAAGACAAAGCATATAAAAGTCAGAAGCCGTAGAATCTGAAAGCGGTGCCAACAATGAGCTCACTTAGCTGTGGAACAAAAACACACACACATACACACACACACACAAACTCAATATAAATTGCTGAACACAATCACAGAAAAAAAAAAACAGGAACACGGATTCTATAGTAGACCAAAACATTAATGTTCGCATTGGCACTAAAAATATGGAAACCTGGACGGGAGGAGCTCACGTTTCACAAGACAGAAGTAGGCTGCACACTCAGAGCCACACGGAGACAAGAACATCAGCTTCCATGCACTCTGGCCGGGTCTACACTGGCAAATTTGGTGGAAACCCGAGACAAAATATCCGGCTAAATGAGGTAACCCCGTCTGCTTTGGCCTGAAAGAGACAGGCAATCTGAGACGGAAGCGGATTCCTTTTTTTTTCTTTTTGCCTCAGTGGCTTGCTTTGTGTGCAGATGCAGTCCCAGTGGAAATAAGATTGCTCAAAAACGATTAACCCTTGGGAATGTGCATTTTCCGAAGTTTGATCTGGGTCTGCAGCCCAGTGTACTCTTTTTTTTTTGTACAGTTGCTTCTTGCAAATTTTCAGCCGGTGGGTAGGCAGGGGGCACCATGGTTTAAGCTGCAACTGACTGAGCAACTCTAATGTAAATGTTTGCCAAAATCCAGGGGTAAGGATTTTGAGTCTTCCAGGAACGAAATTATCTTTGAAGCGATAACGATGCGACATTTACTGCACACCTGCACGCCACAGCTGGTGTCAGGGAGGCGCCACTCCCAGGAGAGGGAGTTGGTCTCAGCTTCCCTGACGAGAACATCTCCCTAAAGTAAGGCCAGATTGCAAGGAGGAAAACCATGACCAAGAGGGGTCTTTGCCAGTTAGAGAAAGCTGCCTCACAAGCTTCCTGCAGGAATGAGCCTGCTTGCCGAGAGGCTGTGCGGCGTCCTGCGTATCACACAGATTGGGACTGAGACACTGCCACACCAGAGTGCGTTCAGAACAGACACAAGACAGATAAGAGCCTAAGGCAGAGGGAGAGGAAAAGATTCAGTTTGAATCAGAACCAATCCATTTTCTCAAAATGTGACTTATCCTCCTGTCTCTTATTTTGTCACATTTTGGAGGGTCTCCTCCTTGGTTTTCAAGGAGGAGAAGGCATTTACTTACATCAAATAACCTTTCTATGTACATCTCCTCATTGACCTTATCACGCAGGATATCCTGAGAATGGCGGACGAAAGTCACGTAGGCGTCGGCAACATCCATCCCGGGTTTCTGTAAAGAAACAGGAAAACATGAAAATGAATTTTCAGACAGTCACTCTTCCTTGGTTACCATTCATTTTTACCCTCTCCTTGCCCCCACACACCCTGCGATGTTTCTGTTGGATCACCTCTGTAGGCACGGGATCACTGTCCACAGCCTGGGCTGGTACAAATTGATATTAGAACTGCTTCCTCTTTCCAGAAATCAAGCCCTGGCTAAGAAGGGCATTGAGATTGTAGGATTTTACAAATATTTTTCTATGATTAGTTTTTTTCTTGGCAAACTGATCTAATGGATAAATCTTTACTGCATAATCCAGAGATGTTCTCTGACTTTGCCTTGGATTGAAACCCCCATTAAAGAATACCCAAACATACTGTCTTCCACTGTCTGCCTTTAATATATTATTAGAAGGGTGATGGCCTTCCCATTCCCTTTTCCTCTTTTGAAACACTGAGAAAATACTAAGTTAAAAAATTGTATTTCAATCTATACCCCTTCCTACCCGTCTCATTTGTGTGTGTGTGTGTGTGTGTGTGTGTGTGTGTGTAGCTTAATCCAAGTGGATATAGTGAGTATTTGCTAATTAATTAGTTCACTCAGAGGAAACACTAAATCATTTGTCTTTGCTTCCAGTGCAGCCTTAAAGTCTAAGGATTAAAAAAAGAAGAAAAGAAAAGGCAGGAGAAGGAGGAGAGGATTTGATTTTTAAATGAATCAGATTTTCTGGAAAGGTAAGTAGGTGGTTCATCTTGCAGTTAGGAAATGATTTATTGTAAGGAAGTAAAAAAGAAAGAAAGAAAGAAAGAAACTCAGAAAGCACACTGCTTGAGATGTCACAATCAAAGTTACCTCCAAAGAAACCTATTAAAACACTGTAATATAGGTCATTAGGAGAGTGGCCACAAATCCCTCAAATTTCCACAGTAGATATTTATGTTTGCTAATAACTAAAAAGATGATTTTTCATTACTGTGATTTACCTTAGATCACAAAGTATCATTTCTCTACTAGACGTGACTGTCAGGCACTGCAAATTGGAGTTAGTTAACACTTCTGTGTAATTTCCAGGGTGAAAATGAGGAAGGTTTAGAAACAGTAGGACTGTATTTTTTTTTCCTGATACAAAGCAAACAATTATCAAGCAAAGGGCCAATGCTTGGCCCCTGGGATGCTAGTAACATTTCTTAACACCTGCTGAAACAATGACAAGGTATTAATTTGAAAAACAATGAGGACAATCCAAAGCCACAGTAGTCAAGTGTTACACTTTCAAGCAATTTTCAGTGAATGGATCGAGCAGGTTCCATGATGGTCCTATAATTGTTGCAGTTTTATGATGCAAAACAATAGAGGTTCTCCAGTGAGATGTAAGTGATAGCTATCAGTTCTAAGCAGGCACCTTTCTCCTTCTCTCCCTTTGGCAACTGCGCATCAAAGGGCATTCTCAGTAGGGATGGGGACCCCTACCTGCGAGACTTGAGAAACTTATCATTATTGTTTCCATTTCTCCCCTGGTGATGCTTGTGGCCATATGGCCTTTTCCTGGGCACGTGCAGCCATCTTAGAGCTAAGGTGCAAAGTCAAATGCAGCAGATCTATCAGTAACCCAAAATATTAGAAGAAACAGTGATCTACGATGATGCTTATTTCCACCATTCCTTCTCTTTTCATGAAGTTTCACTGTCTTCAAAGGAAAAACTGATATTTAAAAAAATCATTGTGGTTCATCTTACCCAGGTAGTTAAGAACTCCATGATTTGCTATCTTCTGACTTATTTTTTTCCAACAGCACTTACCAATAGCTGATATTGTATTATATACTATTTGTTAGTCTGTTGCCTGTCTTCTGTCACTAGAACATAAACTCCATGAACACAGGAATTCTGTTTGGCCTATGTTCTATTGTATCCCCAGCACACAGAATGGTACCTAGCACATAGAAGGTGCCCAGTAAATATTTGCTGAATAAACAAATTCAAGAATGAATGAGCAAATCCTTTCTCCATCTCCTATTTCAAGCTCTTCAGTCACACTGTGTAAATTTTCACTCGATCTCCCACCAATTGGAATTTGTGCAAATCATTTAAACTTTTCTGTAAAATAAGAGTTAAAAAAAACTTCTCTGGGTCTTAGTTATGCTATCTATAAAATGGGATGACTAACAGCTCCCCTACTTACCTTCAAGGACTGTTACGGTCATCGGCTAGAATAATGTATGTGAAAATGTTTGGAAAGCCATATATTGTCATACAAACATGAACTACTATGATTTTTTTCTCCCATAATATTATACCATTCCACAGCCTTACCTACCTTTAGAATCTGCTCTAGAATCAAGACATTGGACCCAGAGAAGCCAATGTCAAAAAATGATAAAGCCTCAGCACAAAAAAAGTATCATTTTTCTCATAATAGAGTCCTCAAGCTCCCACTCCCATCCAATTTCAACAGGTTTGGTTTCCATCCCTTGATGGAACAGAAATAGGGAAGAGGGGATTGAAACAACTGTGTGGACAAAAGAGAGCTATCATTTTTCCGTATGCCTGACGGTGAGGGAGGAGGCTGCCTAACTGTAACACTAGACATGTAGACTCACCAACCACTGGGGTTTGGGAGTATTGAGGGCAGGGGCAAGCCTCCCCTATATCTCAGTAGGCCCTTTGGGGAACGGGTCACTATGCAGCCACTGGGGAAAGACATGGTCACAATGGTGAGCCTGAGTCATTGAGAAAAGATTAAATTATAGTCAGTACCCTGTTTAAAAGGGCAGGAAGGATGTGTAATGAATTTCAAGTAGATTTCCAATCAAAACAGTTAAAATAAGAAACTGTTCACAAATAAGCTCACTCTTAGTTATAGCTAAAAAAATATAGATGAGCAGACAGCTGATGTTTAGATTATGCTTTTTTTTTGAGACGGAGTTTCGCTCTTGTTACCCAGACTGGAGTGTAATGGTGTGATCTTGGCTCACCGCAACCTCTGCCTCCTGGGTTCAGGCAATTCTCCTGCCTCAGCCTCCTGAGTAGCTGGGATTACAGGCACGCGCCACCATGGCCAACTAATTTTTTGTATTTTTAGTAGAGACGGGGTTTCACCATGTTGACCAGGATGGTCTCGATCTCTTGACCTTGTGATCCACCCGCCTCAGCCTCCCAAAGTGCTGGGATTACAGGCGTGAGCCACCGCGCCTGGCCTAGATTATGCTTTTATATCATAGTGCTACTTCCACACAGTGGGATAAACTTTTAGAAGTTTTTTAATCTATTATAATGACATTGTTTATTTCAAATGTGGCTTTGACAGACTGATAGAATATGATATAGATTTTAGAGAGCATTTAAACAAATATCTGTATAGTTAAATCCAACCACATGTGGAAGACAGAATTTGTGAATAAGCGATTCTGTGGCTCAGGAAAAGAAGAACATTTTAATCTGAGCTTGCCCCTACCAGAATACTTCTGAGCTTGTGAAAAATGAGCTCAAATGCCCAGCATCCTAAGTAAGTCGTAATTATGAGTACAAATTCTCCTACATACACCAATGGGTCAAAAACTACATCTAAGACAAGAGATATGCCTTGGGGATTATGCAATGTTTTAAATGACTGGTACTAGAACTTCTCTCCAGTAGTGTGGATAATTAAGAGACAAATCTCAAAGGTGACTAACTGCTAGTGCCCACATGGAACTAAACCAATAAATGTTGCTCATAGGGCAACACAGGTGAACTCAGAGGCTTCAGAGGTAGAAATGACTTGAGAAATGATTTTATGTGATGGTTCTTAAGCCTGGCTGCAAATATGAAGGACCTGCGGAGCTTTAAAAATACTGATGCCTGGGCCCTGAACCCCAGAGACGCCGTTTCAATTTTGTCTGGCAAGCAACCTGGGCATTAATGCTTGCAAAAGCTCCCTAGGTGTTTCCAGTATGTAGCCAAGGTCAAGAATCCCTGACTTAGTCCATTGGTTTCCAAACTTGTACTACTTATCAGAATCATGTGAAAAACTTATTGGAAACAATGTCCAGGCTCCACCCCAGTACGACTGAATCAGAATCTCTGGAGGTGAGGATCAGGGACTCTCTATTAATAAAATAAAAACAATTATGTGCCCATTAAAAATAATAAAAGCTAAATAAATTAATTAATAAAAACCAAAACCAAACTTTGCCAAGTATTACTGTGTACATTCTGGTTTTGGGACTGCTGACTTAATAGGCAATAGTCAGTGGTATGCTAGTAAACTAGCTCTTTTTTTTTTTTTTTCCAAGATGGAGTTTCACTCTTGTTGCCCAGGCTGGAGTGCAGTGGCACAATCTTGGCTCACTGCAACCTCTACCTCCTAGGTTCTCCTGCCTCAGCCTCCTGAGTAGCTGGGATTACAGGTGCACACCACCATGCCTGGCTAATATTTTGTATTTTTAGTAGAGGCAGGGATTCACAGTGTTGGCTAGGCTGGTCTCGAACTCCTGACCTCAGGTGATCCACCCACCTTGGCCTGCCAAAATGCTTGTATTATAGGTGTGAGCCACCACGCCTGGCCCAAACTGGCTCTTCAAAACCAACAACAAAACAAAACGCCCTAATTTGTAGTGCTTGCCAATTCGCATGGTGCAAATACTCCCATCAAGACTAATTTTGAGCTACTAATGTGCTCTCACTGAAGGCAGGGTTGGAGAGAGATGCACATAATTGACTCTTGGGAGCCAGTGCTAACAACTCTACCACTCCCCTGGAAGTGCAGGCTTTATGGTCCAACTGACAGCACCTGATCTTCACAATCCACTTACTCGCCAGGTGACCTTGGGCATGCTAATTAACCTCTTTGTGCCTCAGTTTCCTATAAAACAGGATGATAGTATTAACTCCCTCCTAGGGTTGATTTCAGAAGCAAATGTTTAATATTATCTACCATATATAAACAATGTACATAGAGAATATATGTGTATTATGTACTATTGTTTTCTATAAAATTGTTATTTATTTATTAAAAGGTTTATTATTGGTTTATTTACTAAAAGGCTTATTATTTATTTACTAATAGGTTTATTATTGGTTATAATAGCTAATCTTATTAGCTATTAAAGTACATGTTAATTAACTTAAAGTTTAGCTTTGTCTTAAGTCATTAATAGCTGGTAGAAAAAATACTTTTTCTAATATGCACTAAAATAATTACCACTCTCCAAATCAAGGTGTTTGTTTATGCACTGTATGAAATTATCTTGCAGTATAGCAGAATTTTTAAGAGCACTGGCTTAAATCTCAGCTGTTTGTTTATGCACTGTATGAAATTATCTTGCAGTATAGCAGAATTTTTAAGAGCACTGGCTTAAACCTCAGCTCTTCCACTAACCCGATGTGGGATCCTGAGCAAATTAACTTCTCAGTGCCTTAGTCTCCTCATCTTTAAAGTGAGGCTATTGTGAAGATAAAATGTAAACTGTTCTAGCGAGTGCTTTATAAGGCTTGGTTATAATAGCAGTTGTAGTAGTTATTATATTGTGTATCACCAGTGGTAAATGTACATTTTGGGACATGCTGCATCAACTTCTTCTGTCCCCAAGAGTGTGAAAACTCTACTATTTCAATTTGCTCCCTCACAGCCTAATGATACGGTTTGGCTGTGTCCCCACCCAAATCGCATCTTGAATTGTAGTCCCCACAATTGCCAAGTGTCATGGGAGAGACCCAGTGGGAAGTAATTGAATTGGGGGTGGTTACCTGCAGGCTGTTCTTGTGATAGTGCGTGAGTTTCCAGGAGATCTGATGGTTTTTTAAGGGGCTTTTTCCCTTTTACTCATTCTTCTCTCTGCTGTCATGTGAAGAAGGACATATTTGCTTCCCCTTCTGCCATGACTGTAGGTTTCCTGAGGCCTCCCCAACCATGCTGAACTGTGAGTCAATTAAACCTCTTTCCTTTATAAATTTCCCAGTCTCGTGTAAGTCTTCATAGCAGCATGAAAATGGACTAATATACCTAATGAGGTTTTTAATTTAACATAATTAATCCATAAACACTGAATGAGCACAGATCTGGGCACCCTGCATTATGATATAGAGTCCATTTACTGTTCTCCCATCTTTATAATAAATCTGGACCTAGCTTGCAGGAATTATTAGGTTGAATCACAGGAAATGGCTGATATTTGACTTCTTTGACCTCGCCAATATGCCAGTTTCATGTGGTTCAATCTAACATAACCTGATGCTAGTATCAATGGCTGGATCAAGTTTCTCCAGGTGTTTGGGCCTTGTCCACAGGTCACCTGTTCAAACCTGATTGAGATACCCCCTCTGCTCTGGATCCTAGAGAGAACAGACCACAGCTACCAAATCTTTGGGTCAAAGCCTAGAATTTCAATCACTGTTGAAGACCAGTGGAGCCAAAGGCTGATGTCAACAAATTCATCCCTATCCAGGTGTGTTCAACAGAGTGTGAGCATCACACCACCACTACCACATGTGTCCTTCTCTTACACTGAAATTCCTAATAAGTGCCAGGTATGGTGCTGGATGTTCTATGTATGTTGTGTCATTTAATTTCCACAGCAAACCCATGACTTAGATATTATCATCATCTCTGTTTTAAAGATGGAGAAACAGGGCAAGAGAATTTGAGTAGTTAACTCCCCATGAAAGGAAAATTTATACTTTGGGGGCTTGAGAAAGTAAATTACTTAACTTCTCTCCCTGCTGCAGTTATGTGAGCTTTTTAACTATTCTCCATTATAAGAACTATCTACATGAAGGAGTCTGAGGTTTGTTGATGAGAAGTATTATATAAATTCAAAGCCTAATTATTGATTGTACATTCTTTCATTAAACAAACAAAATATATGCTAATGCCAAATTCACTCCAATTTTCTATTTTGTCTTCCTTTGAGAAATAAGCCAATAAACCATTACACACTTAGCTTCCCGGGGAAATGAATTTAAATGTTAATATAAATCCTTTTAGAAAAAAACAAATTTTAACAAATAAGTATTTGAACAAGGAGGGTACTTAACCACGTTCAGAATGAGAAATGCTTAGTACAAGACCCTTGGTGGCTGTTGAGATAAGCTCTCTAAATTTAATATTTTATAATAGACTCATACCTCTTTTGTTAGAAATGAAGAAACAAAATCATTTTCTTTTTCGCTTTATTGGAATATATTAAAATCTCTCCAATTTTATTTTGCTAATAGGCAGGGCAAAGTCTGTCTATAAATGTATCCTGATTTATCACAGGTAATCCCACACTTTAGCATTCATGTGTTGTACTTAACCTCAATTTAAATGTAAATTTTGGGCAACTTGGAGTGCTTTATCTGTGAACTTTGAGAGCTCTCTTCATTAATGAGGCCTGCACTAATTATAAGCAGTTTTTTGAGGTTTTCTTAAAACAATTGCAGAACTGACCCCAAAATGAACAAATTTAGAATTTATTAGTTTTTTTGTTGGTGCAAAGGTAATTGTGTTTTCCACAATTACTTTTAATTGCAAAACTACAGTTACTTTTGCACCAACCTAACAAAAAATACTGACACCCTTGTACAAGTTGTTTGTAGCTTCATGGCTCTCCTTTGAAGGTGTATACACAGGAGGGTTGGTGAACAGGATGAAAACAGAATGAAACACCAGAGGAACCAATGAAAATGAAAGTGAAAGTGAAAGTGAAATGGGTTTACCCTCAAACAGGACCTTTCTCCATGATAAAAGAAACCATAGCCTCCTCTCATCCGAAAAAAAAAAATTCTACTACAAAATATTCTTGGCATCTTTCTGATGATCCAAGTCAGGAACACACAATTTAGCTAGTGGCAATTACTATGAGTAGCACTATCAAAATTCTCATGAAAACAAAAAATAAAAATGAAAAACAAAAAAAAAACTCCACAAGAAACAATTTTCAAATACTCACAGGTACATCCACATATTTGGAAGCTGCCTTCACCTAAAGAGGAAAGAAGAGGATGGAAGTGAGGCTGGTGTTTATGTTTAATTGTTCACTGCTCAATGCTGTATCCCCATCAGAATCAAAACAACATGCTGGCACACGGAGCTGACCAGGAAAAACAAAAAGGTACTAGAAAATAAAATCTGTTTGCTATTTTTTTCAAGCCATAGCCACTGATTTGCAGAAAGAGAGAATGCACACGCAATTTTACTGATTCAGATTCTGTTGCTGGAGTGGGAGCTTTGCATTTTCCTCCCTCCCTTGGAAAAGGAGAAAAGTGACTAGCTAAACCAAAATGGATTAGTCGGGGGCTTACCAGTCTAGAGAAACAACTAAGACTGCTGTTACTTCTTGGGTCTTTGTGTAATTTGGCTGCAGGTTGTCCTAACTAAATACCTTAGTTCTCAGTTTTTCATTAACTCAGATTTTTAAGAGGATGGATGTCCTCAACCCAGAGGGAGATGGGTGTCTGTGGGTAGGGGGACTGTGCAAAGGCTGCTATTATATCTCCTGAGTTTAGGTGCTAAAAAATTCAGATGGGAGGTGCAGGAAGTAGTTACAAAATTTTTAGTTTTGTAAGGAGGGAGTGTGGTAGTGTGGTACAGTGTAATGTTTGAGAGCATGGAGTTTGGAGTCAGACCTCGGTTCTAATCCCGACTCTACCACTTACAAGCTGTGTGACCTTGGACAAGTTACCTCATCCCTCTGAGCCTCAGTTGCCTCATCTGCAAAATGGAGTTATTATTAATAATAGTACCTATTTCAGCAGGTTGATAAGGGTGAATTCACACTTAGTCCCAGGATGTAAACACAGAACAAATGGCAGCTAAGATGATGAATTCATAAGCAAATGTGGGTGAGCTCTGGGTGCTGTGAGAAGGCAATGAACAGCTGGGTTTGAGAAATAAAGCCTATGGGAGTATGTTTGATATTCTGTGTGTTTCATTTTGACTCAGGTCTCACATGTTTCTCTAGGCACAGTTAAGACCAAGTGGCTACATTTGGGGTCAGAGAGGGTTTCCAGTTTTTACTGGAAACTACAAAGCTGCAATGCACAAAAAGCAGTTAGGATGTCTTTTCATATCTCAGCTAGGCTTCCTCCTGCAATTTGGCTGAGATCAATATTAGAAATCACAGCTTCACCCAAATGTCTCCCAGAAAAGTACCCAGGGGAGTGATTTCCTCTATTGCTCTTTTCTCAATGCTACTTTCCAAAATGTCAGTTCTCAAGAGAAAACAGCCAATGACCCAGTAGGGTGGGGTGGAAATAACCCAGAATTTAGAGTCAAAAGGTCTTTCAGTTTCAGAACTCGTTGACCCTGGGGAAATCATGCCAAGTACCTTAGCCTTCGTTTCCAGATTTCTAGACCAAGGTGACAATACTGTGTACTTTGCAGGGCTGAAAGCTTGATGAGGTGAGAAAACACATGAGAAAGTGCTTTGTAAACTTTAAAGCAAGGAACACACATCAATTAGGTAATTACTGAGAGGGTAATGCATTCTATCTTCTTGAATCATTGCCAGTACCCAAGATGATTCCTGGAGTCTCCTGTTATAGATTCTCTTAGAACCCTACACTTGTTCTTTGCAGCACTGATTGCAGTTCAGCTGAAACTGTGATTCAGTAACTTTTCGTGCAATGTCTACTTCCCATATAATGTCACGAGAGCAAAGGCTATCTTGGTCTTGCTCATGGCTGTCCCCTCATTGATTCACCTGGTACCTGGCTTAGAAGGGGAACTCAGGGAAAATTTGTAGAGGGAAGGAATGAGAGAAAGCTAATAACCAGTTCTGGCTTCAGGTTGATTGAGAAGTAAGCAGAGGCAAGATCGGATCAAGGAACCACTGCACTGGTCAGTCTGAAAACCAACATAGTTGTATAGAAAACTGACCACCTGCAGAGGCTAGTGAGTAAAGGGGAACACACCTAGTCCTTAAAGGGATTTGAGGCAGGCTCTCCAGATTTTGCACAGTTATCGTTTCTACTAAAAGATTCCAAGCCCCAAATCTTTCCTCTCCATTCCTATGCTAGAACTTAGTTCAGGAAAGACGATGGCTTGCCTTTTTTTTATCATGTCTCCCCATGTATAATATTATCTAACATTTCTGTCATATTTTTCATTTGCAAAACACTTTCATGAAGTTTCTTCTTTAACCTGCAAAAAAGGGGGGCTATTCAATCATGTCTATTTATAATCAAGAAACCTAAAATCCATAGAATTTAAAGAATTTATTTGCTCATGATCACAGCCAGAAGGCAGAGAAGCCAAGACTCCCACGTGGTCATCTGAGCCCAACTTTCTCCCTTGGAACCCTTGATCTCCTCATACTGGTAGAAAAGCACGACGAATTCTAGTATCAGTGGTCAGAGCAGGTGCTGGCAAAATAATTCTTCTCAGCTAGAAAGTGCCTCCTGTACTCTGTGATGTCGAAGCTTGGCATTTGGTAGGGGTTTTGCTACTGCTGAAATGATCAACCTTTAAACACACCTATTCTCCATTTACCACTAACATGCTGTTACAATCTGGAGAATGACCCGAGCCAAATTCTATTCCTTTACAGGCAATTTGGGATGAGGCAAGTTTCTGTCACGAATGAAAATCATCCACTCTCTTTCATGCACAGCCTTTAGTTTGTTAGGATTGTTCTTTTATTTAATAAATGATAACTTGCTTTTAGTCTTATTGATCCTCCTCCCATCCCATGATAACAGGAAAAAAGAACCCAGGGTAAACTGTGGTCTATTATTATTTAGAGACACATGTGTATCATTTTTGGTTCTGGATATTCAACTTTTTTTTTTTTTTTTGAGACAGAGTCTTGCTCTGTCACCCAGGCTGGAGTGCAGTGGCGTGAACTCGGCTCACTGCAACCTCCACCTCCCGAGTTGAAGTGATTCTCCTGCCTCAGCTTCCCGAGTAGCTAGGATTACAGGTACCTGCCACCAGGTCCAGTGAATTTTTGTATTTTTATTAGAGATGGGATTTTTACCATATTGACCAGGCTGGTCTTGAACTCATGACCTCACGTGATCTGCCCACCTCGACCTCCCAAAGTGCTGGGATTACAGGCGCGAGCCACCGTGGCTGGCCACTGGATATTGAACTTTAAGAAGGATGTTGATGATGAGGAAAAGGGGGAGTCTGGCAGTATATTCTATAAGGAAAGTGAAAGAGCCTTGGCTAGAAAAGGATGGGCTAATTGCAAAGGAAACCATAATATTTAGGTAGTTAATTAAGGAGCTTCAGTATAGAAGAAATGAATCTGTTCACAGTGGTTCCAGACCATAGAATCAGAATGAATGGGAAAAATTACAGGGCCCTAGAAAAAGGTCTAAACAGCTATCACAGTCTAGCAAGGAACTGGCCATGTCTGGTCATGGAGACCTCCTTCTCACTGGAGAAGCTCAAGCAGAGGCTAGGTAGAAGGCTCTGGATGTGGTTTTCTTTTCTTTAGATTTGTTTCTTTACCTATAGGAGAGGTTATATCTAAGGCTGCTTTTCATTCTCTGATTCAAGTCCCCTTAAGAGGTGGGAAGTTGTCACCAGTTACATTCTTTACAGTAGATAAATGTCACAGAGTGGAGAAATCGACAGAATCAGGATCAGAATCTTTTCCTGCACTGTCAGCAGTGCTCCCTTTAAGTATTACGTTTTCTTAAGTTATCCATATCCGTAGGAATATGTCTTTTTGCCAGTTATACTCCAGGTAGAAGGGAATGACCAGATCCTCTCAACTGACCAGAGCTTTGGAATTATTGCCAGAAAATCCAAGCACGCACCAGGCACTGTATCTAGATCAAATAACCAACAGCCCTCACCATCTACACAAGACTATTTTCCACTGTAATTAGATATTGTTTTGATAAATACAACATATATATTATATAATGCTTTCTTAAAAATGTGAATAAAACACATTTATTGTATATAAATGTGTATATATGTGAATAAAACACATATATAGTAGCTTTTGTAAAAAGCACTACATAATATAGTAGCTTTTTTGTCTTTATGTATTTTTTCCATCAACGGTTGTCAAAAGTGTGTATTTGTGTAGCTTTCTTTTTTAACTTTAAATCTAGTGAAGTGGCTAAGAGAATGGGTTCAGGATTAGCTAGGTTAAAACTCTGGCTTTGCCATTTTTTATCTTGGTGACTAGTCATTACTTAACTTCTTGGAGCCTCCTCTGTAAATGGGACAATAATAATGCTACTCAAAGCGTTCAACTAAATGTAGCTATGCTTTTCATAATTACTGGTAATATTGGCTTACTGATGTAGGCAAAGCACATGCCCCACAGTCCGGTGGTGATAGTCTGTTTTACTCCCCACCTCTGGCCCATGGGCAATTTCTTGCTATAAAAACAATGCTGGAATCTCCCCAGGTTACCAACAGGTGTCTGAGCTGATTGTCAGTCTGGCACGCTTTCCGCCAATTCTGTGATACCCTATACACTGAGAACTCACCCTCTAAACATTGAGGCTAACAGCAAAGACCTGTTCTCGTCCCTGAGTATGGTTGAGCACACTCATAAATGTCAGGGCCTAAGTGAGAGGGAAATTCCCCAGGCCAGTGCCCTGGGTTACAATCAACAACATCATCTATTAATGTCTGGGACCAAGCCATAGCCATGTACCCTAGGGCACAGGAGACAAAGGGGAGGGGGCAGGGCTTGCCCCAGATACCTGGTCTGGAGTCCCTCTTGACCAGCGTGGGTCTCAACTGCCCTCAAAGGAGAGGCAAAAACTGGAACTTCAGCAGAACTTCATTTCCCGGGACTCCCTGCTTTCTGACCATCCCCTCTGGTGGGACAATATGTATCCTTTCTCTAGCAGCGTTCATGAGCCCTCTTGTCCCCAACTCCCCAGATAGAGCCAGTTCTGGAAAAAGCTTAGAAGAGACACCAATCCAGAGAGGCTAATGGAGGCTAAGGATAAATTAGGAAGAGGAGCTGTGAGTGGAGTGATTGGTCATGTTGTCATGTGTCTGAAACAAAGAACACTTACTGTGTACAGGCACCAAATGAGGAGCTGTAGGGTGAAGGCGCTTGCTCCACGCTTTCTGTCTCAACAACCTTTTGAGGGGGATCCCACTAATATTACCATTTTACAGTTGAAGAAACTGAGGCTAAAAGAGATAAGCAACTTGGCTTGAAGATACACAACTAGTAACTTACAGCTTTGGACCTCCCATTCCCTAAGCTGCCTATTATCCTATTATTCAGTTTTTCTTTTTAAAAAACTATCAGACCACTTTTATTAACCAGTTACATTGAAGGGTTACTTTTTTCTTGTGTGTGTCTATATAACCTTAAATGGCTTCTCCAGAAATAAAAATGTATGAGGGACTTGAATACATTTGAGTCAGTGCAGAAGGTCCAAAACAGTTTCTCTGGCCTGAATGTCCCAGCTAATTACCTCGACCCTCCACCTCACTTAGCCAGTGTAGACAGGCTTAATGGCTTCTCTATTGAGCTCTTCCATTATTTTTCAGGTGCCCAAGGTAATCTTTTCATTGAACACTCACCATTCTGGGATTTTCACAATGCTGATGACTAAGGGATTTTCTTCTGCCTGGCCCTAAAAAGGGGACCTGAGTTAATCATTGTGCAGCTTTGATAGGGAGCGCGGCAGGGGCTTAAACCACTTCTCTTGCTTCATTAGGGGAAAAAGCAACCCAGGTGCAGACCACGAGGACCTCAGGGTCTGATACTATTAAATCAATGCACAGACAAAAAAAAAAGTGGATTAGGCCCTTTTTGCAAACAGAAATCTGGTGGGTAAGACTCAAAGATGGAAGAAGAAAGAAGTCTGAACAGATACCACCGCATTAGCGATTGCCCGAGCACCCCACGGTCTCTAAAAAAAAAAAAAAAGGGAAAAAAACAGTCAAGGAAATGATTTCTTCTCTGCACAAGCTGACTCCATCCCCGCCTGTTTGACTTCACCAGTGCTCTGAATTGATTTTTTTTTGGCCTTTGCCTAGAAACTGCAGACCACACCACCATTTCAAAGGGCTAGCAAAATTTACTCCAATGTTTGGCCTTTGAAATTTCTGCTGCAAGGCTAATGATGCTATTTTGCTCCCTTTTCCACTTCCCTAACCCAAGAAATTTAGACATGTAAAATTTTTTTAGTCAAGGCAATTCAGTATGTAAAAATGTTACTCAGTGCCACCACCATCCCTAAAATAATTTCATCTCCTGTTGGTTTGATTTTTCATCTCTCACCAGCCTCATATCTAGAATGTAGGTGCTCTCTCTCCTTAGTGTCTGCACTGCCTGGGATATAGTAGTGGCTCAATAAAAATATGTTTAATGAATGAACTTTAGAGTATAGTACTCTTTACTTGATACCCAAGGTAGAGATTTCTAGCACTTTCTTACAGTTGGTGTTTGAGCTGTAGCACTCTTATAGGACAACTAAGAAAGTACCACTGGGTACGATCAGTTCAAAAGGAACTTGTATTTGGTGCTTGTATAAGAAGAGCTTAAAGGGTCTCTTGTTTTGGTACACCCTAATTAGTACAGTATACAAAGTAAGGACTTGGGATCAGGAGACAGACGCTTGATCGGCATCTGGTTTCATCACCCACTAGCTATGGGCCAGGTAACTAAACTTTCTTAGCATCAGCTTTCTTTTTGGAAAATAGAGATAATAACAATAGTACTTCTGCCTCACAGGGTGGTTGTATGGATCATTCATTTTTAAAAAGATGAGTTTCTTAAGTGGTTACCACAGGTGAGACAGTATTCTAAGCATTTTTCTTGTATTAATTCATCTACTGCATGTAAAGGGCTAAAGGAGCTAAAACATGTAAACATCTTCACACAGAGCCTGGCACACACTATGTATTTAATTAGTATTGGCTATTATTTTTATATACCTTTTCCCTCCACCTTCCAAGGGGCTGATTTGCTTGGTCAGGTTTCAGTGCACTGGCTGGGCTACGTTCCCTAGTGGTTGCGGTCATTAAACTTTACATATCTGCAACTTGGGTATGCTGCATCTATTTCAAGCTTAGAATGCTTTAGGTAAGAGCATGTAAGGGGCCTGACCATTCTACTTCCTCTCCTCTTTACTGGCCATGTTCCAGGTATGCTGTAGACCTCTCTGATTCTTTTTCTCACTGGCTTTTCAGGCCTAACCTCGTAAGAGATCCCTGGAGACCACTGTGGCTCCATGGAGTTCTCTGCATTGGAATGTAGACCAGAAGTCCAGTTCACATTGTGATAGTTTGTTTCCAAAGATGCCTGCCATCAATTCTTGGGCTTCCCGTAGGTGCAAGCTCTTCCCTCATTGAGAAATGGAGTCTATTCCTCCATCTGTCCAGAGTCTGAGCTGGTCTGCAACTGCTTTGACCAAGAGAATATAACGGAGCTGATGCCACGCCAATTCTGAGCCTAGTCTTGAAGAGGTCTGGCAGCTTCTGCTTCCTCACTCTTGAAAGCCAGCTGCCATGTAAGTGTAACTACCCTGAGACTACCATGCCGCAAGAAACCCAAGACACATGGAGAAGCCCAGCAGGATGAGATCCCATCTGGAGAGAAAGAAGCCACATGGAGAGACACCAAGTTATCAGACATTCAGCCCCAGCCCAGCCTATTCATAGGGAAGTGGCTAAGAGCATAGACTCAAGTTGGATTGCATGGGGCCACATTCCATTAGGTTGGTGCAAAAACAATCGGGGCTTTTGCCATTACTTTCAATAGCTCTGCCACTTACTTGACAAGTTACTTAGCCTTTCTATGCCTCATTTTCCTCATCTGTAAAATGAGGATAATAGTATTGTTCATAAGGTTGTTGAGTTATTAACAGAGTTCTTAGAACAACAGTCCCTGGGCATAGTAAGACCTATGTGCTAGCAATCATTGTCATTTCTGCTGGAAAATCAGGTTGTTCTAGTGAATTGCACTTGTATATTAAGGTTGGTCTGACTCTACACATGTGGCTCCTTAAATTTAAATAAAAGAAAATACAATTAGAATTCAACTTTTTAGTTGTACTTTTCACAGTGGAGAGTACTTGAGAGCTAAATGTGGCTAGTGACAACTATTTTGGACAGCTCAGATACAGAATATTGTCACCATTTCAGACAGTTCTATTGGACAGTGCTGGTCTAGACTCAAGGGAAATTCATAAATATAGGTTATTGCATTTTTAAGTGATAATGAATTAAGAATTCCTATGTTAGAAATGAAATTAATTGGAAGAGAAAGCAGGAGAAGAAAAAAGGTATGGGTGTCATAGTCTCATTTTGTGGGTGAAACAGGAAGTAAAGATAGATGAGTACAGCTTAAAGTTAAAACAGTACCAAGACAGCAAGAACAATATCGGTGTAACTGTAACAGGAGGAGAGTAGGGGAGAAGGGGAAGATGTAAAGTGAGCTGAAGCTCTATCTATTACAGTAGGGAGTCAAATAATCACTAAGATTGACCAATCAAGAAATGACACAACAGGGCCGGGCTCAGTGGCTCATGCCTGTAATCCTACGCTTTGGGAAGCTGAGGTGGGTGGATCATGAGGTCAAGAGATAGAGACCATCCTGGCCAACATGGTGAAACCCCATCTCTATTAAAGAATACAAAGATTAGCTGGGTATGGTGGCATGTGCCTGTAGTCCCAGCTACTCGGGAGGATGAGAGGTAGGAGAATTGCTTGAACCCAGGAGGCAGAGATTGCAGTGAGCTGAGATTGCGCCACTGTACTCCAGCCTGGTGACAGAGCAAGACTTCATAGAAAGGAAGGAAGGAAGGAAGGAAGAAAGAAAGGAAGGAGGGAGGGAGGGAGGAGGGAGGACAACAAAGGCTGGGTGCAGTGGCTCAGGCAGCACCCTGGGAGGCTGAGGCAGACTGCTTGAAACCAGGAGTTCAAGACCAGCCTGGGCAACATAGCAAGAACTCAGTCTCCACAAAAAGAAAGAAACAAACAAAATTAGCAGGCATGGTGGTGTGCACCTATATTCCCAGATACTCAGAAGGCTGAGGCAGGAGGATCACCTGAGCCCAGGAGTTCAATGCTGTGGTAAGCTGTGATCATGCCACTGCATTGCAGCCTGGGTGACAGAGTTAGACCCTATCTCTAAATAATAATAATACAAAGCAATACAATAATAATAGTACTTAGCACTCCAGGGGTTTTAAAAAATATTAAAAAGTTTCCTTTTGAAGGAAGGGATTGGGTGCAGAAAGGAGGACAAAGAACTGTGTTTTTTTTTTTAATTATGAATGTTTCTGTACTGTTTCATTTTTAACCATGTGCCGATATGACTTTCATTAAAAATTATTGAAAAAAGGAACAAAAGTGATAGAATTTTCCATTTTAGTGGAGAAAGGCACTTTGCAGGAAGAATGTATCTTTCTCAGGGTAACTTTCTCTAGGTGTTTGCTTAATGAAACCATGGTTTATGGATGTGTCCTCTGTAAAGGCAAAACCAAAACCTAACAGAACCAACCCTCAATATATAATCTGGAGGCTCTAAGTGCATCTTGGGAAGATGAATAAATTTTAAGTGCCAACTGAGGGACCGACTGCTTGGGTGAGACAGAATGTGTGAGTGGGCGGATGTACTGGGACTGCGTGTGCGGGTGAGCAGTTGAGCAAACCTCAGTGGCTTCTGCCTGGGGCCAAGTGACAATTACGGTGAAAGCCCCTTCTAATACTTTCTGAGGACTGGAGAAAAACACAACTCTTGAAGTACATCTGAAATCATAGACAGCATGATAGAGTCCCAGGGCTCTGTCACCAGAAGGCCTAGAATGTCTTCCTTGCTTACTAAAGGTCAATACTGTGCTGGGCCAATTGGGAAGCACTATGACCATGTGAGCACTGGGTCGAATCCTACAGAGATGCACAGACATTATGAGACCACTGTCCACTGCTTCCTTTTTAAAGAGGGCCAGAGTTTATAAATGCCATTTTTATAGAGGTGGGAACTGAGACACTGAAAATTTCTCATGAGTAGCTCACCAGATGCCCATTGCTCGAAAAATAATGGCTTTCAAAATTTCATTCCTATTTGAAAAAAGAGTTAAACTTTGAGATGTTTAAAAATAAGGTTTTTCTAAGTTGCCTATAAATGGAACCAGCATTAAAAACATTTCTGATAATGGAAAAGAGAATACTGGCCAAGTCTTGCCTCTTCCTCCTGCTTTCTCAATTATTGTCTACGTGACCTTGGGAAAAGCAATAAACTCAGATTTCTCATGAACAATACAGAAATATTTAATAATAGTCATGTATAAAATACGGTATATAAAATATAGTCATATATATAAAATTATGGATGTATTTCCCAATGATTGAACATCTAATTTACAGTATCTTATTCAAGTCTTCCAGGAACTTGTCTCCTCCATTTACAAATGAGGAAACTGGGCTCAGAGAGGTTAAGTTGCTGTCCTTGGGGCACACAGTCAAGAAGTAGCAGAGCTAGGATTTGAACGCTAGTGGGTGGAACTGACTTCAAAGGATTCTCTACTGTATCAGGTTGTCCCTGCACTGCCTTATCTTTTCACAAGACAATTTAACAAAGTGCAAAGGGAAAAGTCCTACCATGACTGTGGAAGTATTTTGAACAACAAAATGTATTACAATATTCACCGACCACAAATAAGACCTCACATATATAACTATGTAACCATCAAGGATAATATTCTGAAATGACCTCTGAACCACTGTAGAGCTTCACAGGGGCCCATGAGAAGGTGGGAGAGAGCCCAGGCTTTCCTGCGAACCATCCTTACACAAGAAGATAAAAACTGAGTTGCAGGGCTACTGGTTGATTGCATGGCTTCTGTGCATGTTCATAAATATTGATTGTGATTAAACTATTATCATAGTAATGAGGGTAGTAATGCCTCCTACAGCCCATCCCACCACACTCCTCGAAGTCCTTACCTTTCATTAAACAAAGGGCTGCTGGCACTGCTGGGGAGTTGGGCAAGAGGCAAGGAAATGATCTCTATTAAGCAAACGCATTCTATTCCATGCTCCGATTAGGAGCTACAGTCTCATTAACGATGAGAATTGTTCTCATCTCCTGTTGTTCAGGGTACTGTGCTCTGAGACTAGATCCAGGAAGTGTATGTTCTCATCTACCCCCACCTCCCACCCCCTGGGGCTTCTGAACAGATGCCCGATTGAAGTAGACCTGTTTTTCTTTCCAGTTTTCCTCATTTCTGTCCCAATACCTTCATTTCCAGAGAGGATTTTTCCAAGCCTCAAGGGCTCCTTCAGATCCACCCTCTTAATGCTGCTGATACTTGACAATGGTTTCATGCTTACTCTTTGCCTAGCACAAGGTTAAGCAATTTATAAAGAATTAACCCTCACAATGGTGGGCATGAATTTCTTATCACTTACAGATGAGGAAACTGAGGCTCAGAGGTTAATCGACTTCTTAAAAGATCCACAGCAAGTGGCGTTATGGAGCTGGTATTTGAAACACGGGTCGCTTGGACTCTGGGGTTGGCCGTCCTAAGGGCCACATTGTCTGCTTTTCCATTTTGTCTATTTTTGTGACATACTCTCATTTTAAGAGAAACTTGGACGTGCAAATTGAAAAGTTTTAAATGTGTAAAATCTCCAAGCAGACATGTAAGCTTATTTTTGCTGATTTTATGTGGGGGCCCTGCCCACTTTTGGCATTTTTGGCTTTTGTTTGCCTTTTGAACATTCCTCAACACTAAGAAGGGTGACAATGCAAGCTTGGAGAGGACAAGGGCCGTGTCTTACTTGTGTCCCTGGCTTCCACATGGCTTTGGTGCTGAGCAAGTGAGGGCTATATTGTTGTTGCTGAATAATAATGTTTCTGCACGAAGGAGGCACCTGTCACTCCTGATGTCCTTGCCTTTTCCTACAGGCTGCTTTAGCCTGAATCTGAAAGTATAAATTATGTCACTGCTGCCAATGACAACTTATCTATCATAGCCTAGGTCTGTAACACAGTGGTTTGGTTTTTGGTTTTTCTCTCCTTTTTTTTTTTCATTTTCTCAGGTAAGAGTAAGGAAAACAAGCAATCCCAAAGAGTATTTTTGCAAAGCTCAAGGGATGAGTTAAGAGGTCTAAGTTCTGCTAAATTAGCTGTGCAAGTCATTTTCCTTCTCTGGTCTCAGTTTCCACAACTGCAAAATGGGGTGGCTAGAAAGTGTCAGTACTTCCAAGGCTTCTAGCATCACACACCTTCCTGATTTTGGCTACAACCCATGTACCATCTGTACTATAGTTACTTATTATTGCTCTTTAAACTGGCTCACTTAAAAAATACTCAATTATAAAAGGAAATATATTACTATAAATGAAAAATCAGTATCACTCTCAAGAAAAAAGCCAGGTGGAAATAAATATAATATAACTAAAATAATGGTATTAAATCCTGGGTAGCCATGGTTACCTGTTAAGGGTCCTGAGCCTGAAGCCTCCCCTTCCTCTGTTACATATGAAAATTTGAAATTTTTAGAGAAGTGTGAAAGACAAAAAGTACCAAATGGAAACTTTTTCTTGATATAAGGATAAAGATGAAAAGATAATTAGAAAATTAATAACCCTCTCACAATGTGATTGGTCTTATTTAATGATGAGTTTTTGGAGCATCTACCACCAATATCATCTCAGGTCCCATGTGGTACATATCCTATACTTGGGATATATTCAGTGGTATGCTGGTTTTTGAAAGGCTCTCTCTCTCTCTAAAAAAAAAAAAAAAAAAAAAAAAAAACCAATATAAGAATATGCTGAAATATAAGTAATACAGTGTTTGCCAATTTCAGTAAAATGCTCCTGCTGTGGTCAGTTTTAGGCTACCAATGTGACATCCCTAACTTTGGATATAGTAAGAGAAATGGAGAACTGGCTCTCATCAGCAGGTAGGAGTCAAATAGACTCTAGCATATCACTGGAAACATTGCACCGGAAAGTCTAGAAAGTTCCTTCTATTAAATGCACTCTAGACAGTGACTTCCAGGCAGTAAGATTTTTGTTTTAATCTAGCTCTACCACTCTTAGTTCAGTAATTTACATACAGCAGTGGCTCGTTGAGTAACTGATGCTAATGTTTGTGCTCAGTGATAGCGCCACACTTATACCTACAATAGCAACAATATCTAACAAGTATCAGATACTTACTCCAAGCCACCATTTTCTCATTTAATTCTAACCACACCACATAATGGAGGTCTTATGGTTCCCATTTTACAGATTAGGCAACTACGGTCAGACATTAATCAATCTGTCTAAGATTATACTTTTGGAAATGGCAGAATTGGACAAACAAGAAGCCCCCCACATACTGAAATAAACCCGATTCAAACCAAAATATGCTTGGAGAATGAGATATTCAGTTCTAGTTAAGCAAACATTTTGATTAATAAAGAGGTATTTTAGAGACCATGTAAAAATGAAAAATTCTTTTAGCATTAAGATAACACACAAAATGCTAAAAATACACTAAACATAATGGAAAATGTGAAATTTTTGAATATAAGAATATGCTGAAATATAAACCACAAGAATTTTGGTTGATCTTGTTATGGATAATAGTTTGGGTTGCTTACAGGAGAAATGATTGGTATATTAAGACTGAACTGGTGAGAAAATGCTTTGTTAAAAGCACTAGGGTCATGTAAACTTTCTTACAGTTTTGAATAATTTGACAGTAAGGCTAAGAATGGTTATTTATGGAGCACCTACTATATACCAGGTGTTATGAAAGGTCTACTGTTTATTTCATCTCTTATTAGCCTAGTGGCTCTCTGAAGCAGCTATCAGCCTTCCCACTGTATAGATAAAGAAACCAAGGCTCAGAAATGGTCACTAGCCTGCCTATATTTCTGTTAGTCTGGGCTTCACAGTCACATCTTTATCTTAATTACTTTCTAACTTTCTGGTGATAAGCTTCCCACTGCATGTGATTTGGAGGTCAGGGTAGAATCTGTAATTAATTTCATCACAACTATTTCCTGTTTGAAGCCATGTACATATTTATTAGGTATTTTTCTTTTTCTTTCTTTTTTTTTTTTTTGAGACAGAGTCTGGCTCTGTCACCCAGGCTGGAGTGCAGTGGTACGATCTCAGCTCACTACAACCTCTACCTCCTGAGTTCAAGCGATCCTCCTGCCTCAGTCTCTCAAGTAGTTGGAATTACAGGCACCTGCCACCACACCCAGCTAATTTTTGTCTTTTTAGTAGAGATGGGGTTTCAATCATGTTGGCCAGGCTGGTCTCAAATTCTTGACCTCAGGTGAGCTGCCCATTTCTGCCTCCCAAAGTGCTGGAAAATACTCATATTCATTAGGTATGTCTCTTGTAGCGGCATTTCTGTGAGCTGGTCATTTACACCATGCAGTATGGAGAAAATACTGTGTGTGCCATATGTTTGCTTTGAATGATATTCAGCTATCCACTACACAATATTAAGTACTGTGTAGTTAACTTTGGATGCTTATCTTTTGTCTTCTGTAGAGTTTCTGAAAGGTTGCTTCAGACAGCAAGTGTGTTAAATGTCAACTGCATTTTCATGGCATCAACTGGAAATGAAGATGTCCTACTAGGTGATAAAATGATCTGTCACAGACCCCAAATGGGATGTCAAATTCTGAAACATTAGGGAGTGGCTGATGAAAGAAGTTGATAGAAGATATGGCAGATCCGGGTTTTATAGTTCTCTAACTTTTTTTAAAGTGCAGCGTTATTTTTTGTTGGCCCATGTGAACAAAATACATCAGAAGAAATCAATGGCAGCCCTCAGCTCTAACATCCGAAGATCACAAGCCCAGCTGGCTTGTAACAAGGAGTTGGTCTCTCTGTGACCTTTTTTAACTTCTCCAGCTGTACTGACTTTGGTAAATTCCCTGCTCAAAACCCTTAACATCTGTATCATAGGCAAGCTCCTTCATGATTGGACTCCTTCACTGGCTGCTCTTTAATCTCATCTCTGTCATCTCCCTCCTTCTGGCCTGGCCTTTCTATGAGTCACAAGAGACTTCTAGTCCCTGGAATATACTAGATCTTCCCTTTTACCTCCAGGTCTTTGTATCTTGGAATACTCTTTGTTCTCTCCTTTGCCAGGTAAAACTCTATTTATTCTTTAGGTCTCAGCTCAAATGTCATTTCCTTCAATGGCCCCCCAGATGAGGTTGGGTCCTTGTGGTCCACAGTTACAGGGCACTGAGTAATCAACATGCTTTAAATTACTTGTTGAGAATACGTATCTCCCTGATGCAAATGTCCAATAAACAGCATCGTCCATCTTATTCATTGCTAAGCCCCCAGTTTCTAGCACATCGTAGGCACTCCATAAACAGGTGTGGAATGAAGGACTAATGTAAAATGAATGATTATCTGGACAGCACAAAGGAAGTGGGGAATTTTGAATGTCTACTACTTCAGTGTTATGGTAAAAGAGCTGGCTAGTGAGTAAAATCTTTATAAATTACATATGAAAAATAGATGACTCTTTCATTTAGGAGTGGTATCAGCTAGTGGCTAGTCCCTGGAAAAGTCACTAATTGACTTCACCTACAGATTTCTGTGTATCTATGGGAAATTACATTTTTCAAATAATAAAGGAGCAATTTAGGGTGGAGTCTTAGTAACTATGTGACTTTGACAAATCACTCAACATCACTTACCTATAAAATGGGGACGATAATTGAATCAGTTGCATAGAGTGATTGTGAGGATCAAATGAGAAAACGCATGCATATACTTCGCACAATGTCTGGCACATAGTATGTGTTCAATAAATGCCAGCTACTACTACCACAGTTGGTGCTTCTGTCCAAGGCAGACACCTCCACTCTAAAATGTAGAAGCCAATTGACTTAAAATCACATGTGTTTGGCAGTGAATAATCTGGTGATGTTACCCTCTGCAGGGTGAACCAAAACCTCTGTCAGCATCACTCATCATCAACTCACACTGCAAAAAGCCGTCTCTTCCACCCTGGACATTCCCTGAAGCCAAAGCATAAGTGAAATGCCATCAGAGAAAATACTAACAGACTCTGAGGAATGTTCACCCCGCTCTAGAATTCAAACTGCATCTAACCAAAATGTTCTGTGAACAGAAGTGAATTTCATTGATCCAGTTCCGGCTTTAGACCCAGGTGGCATTCTTGTTCTAAGGCATGGCATCAAGAGCTCTTCACAAAAGCAGTCAACGCTACTGATTTACACAAACTCCAACACTTCTTGCAAATTTTAGTGGGGAGAAACATATCTGTTTTGTTTCCTTTCCAAGTGGCAAGACAATCAAAATATGGGCAAAAGGAAAACAGGGTGACTGAGGGTAACTTGAGACAAAGAAGATTGGACATACAGTAGGTTCTGGGCTCCTGGCAGCCCTAAGATAGACTTTATTCTTCCTGTTGTGAGTGGCTTCCACTTTGCGTTGTGACCACCTTGAATGGATTTGTTTGATTGGAGGAGAATGTCTGAATTCTAGGGGGCTTCATAGGACTTGATATAAAGTTCAGACAGAACCTGACAAAGGTTCTGTCTGCTTTGTGGTAGGGCCTGGGCTACTCCTACATCTTTATTCCTCTGTGGGGGCCCCAGAGTTTAGTGAAGGAAGAATTCACATGGAGCTGGGGGGCTTAACCTTTTTGAGCCTTAGTTCCAACATCTGCAGAAGAATGTTGTTGGAATGAGATTGTTCTGAGGATTCAGCAGGAAAAATACATTTAAAGCACATAGCTTTGTGCCAGGCATTTAGCAAGTGTTTAAGGAATAGGAGCTGTAGCTCTTATAGTTATTTTAGACTTCTGAATTCATCTAATATAACCATCATTATATTACAGTGAAGGAAATTAAAAGCCAAGATGTGGTCCGTAGTTCCAGGTCATGCAGCTCCTGGGTAAGGGGCAGAGCTGGGTTACCATCCCAGGTCTCCCTACCCTGTGCTGTCTTTTTCACTGTATTCCACATACTCTCAGGACTCACTCAGCTCAGCTGAGCTCTTCAGTTATCACAGTTCTTGAGCCTCCCACCTCTGCCTTCTCCAGTCAAGCCTCCACCCACAACATCCACTTAATCCCTAAGCCGTGTTTATGTGACCTCCAAAATATCCTGCAAAAATGCCTCCTGCTTTCCTGTCTCCTGGCTAATGCAGCTGCTGTCCTGTTCAGAAGGTTCTCCCCTCTCCTATATCCATCACTGACTCCTTCAAGTTTGAGAGCTCAAGTCTCTCACGTCCTCTGCAGAGAGATGTTGCCTGAGCATCCTAGCTAAAGTAATGTCACTTCCCCACTTTCTCTTGCTCTCCAGTTTATGTCCTGTGAAATTCTTCTCCCACCGGATAATTTTCTTTCATTTTTAACTGCCTGTCTCCTTTACTAAATGTAAACTCCAAAAAGGCTGAGAACACACCTTTCTAGCTCAATGCTGTGTCCCTAGCACCTAGCACAGTGCATGACACACAGGTGCTCAGTAAATAGAAGTTGAATAAATGAATGAATGAATTCCTGAACCAGCATACTTGCTAACACCTGCAGAGGACAGAGGAAAGCATTGTCACTTTCTGTGGGAGGGACCTGGGTACCAGCTTGCCCCTCTTCTTGGTCTCCTAAAAGAACAGCAACCGGCTACCCACAAGTCAGGGGCCCTTCCAAACAGGCATCCCAAGCAAAGGCACATCTTGCAGTCAAGGGAAATGGGCAGATAGTTGCTAATTGTGTCTTCCAACTGGGCTGATCTTTCAAAAGTTCGAAAGGCGCCTGCCTCCATAAATCCCAGGCTGCTACTGCTGCTGGAGCTGGTGAGGGAGGAGAGGAGGGTGCGCTTGGGCGCCTCTCGGGCTGGCACGAAGAAGCCACATCTCATCCTCCCTCCTCCCCCCAGCTCCTCTCCAAGAGAGGAAGCAATGCAGATGGAGACGAGAAATAAATATTCCTGCCTGCTCTGTGCCACTGCAGACGTTTTCCAAAATGTCTGGCTTGGACCATGAAATCAAGCCCACCCAGGAAAGGAGGCGCTCAGCGGGAGAAAGAGGGGGAAAGGGTGGCATATTTGTCGATACTCGTCAGCTTTCTGGGGGGCAGAGCACATGGCTCATCCTTGGCAGCCCTGCTGAGGTGGGGACGTGGTAAGTGCACAGTAATACTTGAAGAATTGAATCAGAAATGGGAGCGGAGTTAAGGAACTCATGCCAGAGCGACGGCACTATCTCTATGCCTCTGCGCAGGGTCCTAGGACTCACAGCTGGTTCTTTCACAGGTTTCAAGCTTTTTGCACAATACCTGCTGCCTCTGCTCAACCCTTTTACTTCCACTCCACTACCGGGGAATTAACACAATTGGGCTAAAGGAAACCTTCAAAGGCCATTTGGAGTTTGGGCAGGAACTCAGAATCCATATGTGGAGATATTCCTGCCACCTCTAAACACAGTTCACTTTCTCTAATACTGGAATACTGGCAGGAGATGAGAACATGGGCTGCAAATGATAAGTGGGTGCTTTTGGCCTGGGGTGGCCAAGTGTGTGGGAGAAGTGTCACTAAGGAGGGAAGTTACAGGCCCAGCAACAGGCACCGAAGTGTTCTGCATTACACTGCCTTTGCTAGGCATGCGGTGAGGCTGCAAAATGTCTCCGAAAAGGGAGATGAGAGGATGGGAATTTCAGCTTGAACACTTCTGCATAGGATGCTCTGGGTGTCCTGTTTCTAACCCTCCTGTGAGACTCTCTGGTGCCCTGTTCTTGATATCGCTGCCCCTGGACTTCCAATAGTCCTCTTGGTAGGCCAGTAATTAGGGTGGGGCCTTTGGTGGATTGAATTCTGCTCAGTAAAGAGCAGAGGAGCTTTCCTGGGTTTCATAGGTTCAAGTCCCATAGAATAAAAACAGTTGCTCAAAATGAAGACTCAGAGAAAGCCATGTCATCTATGGGTGTCAGGGGAACATTTTCCAGAAATGTCACATTGAATTCCGTTTATTTTTACCATTTCCAGGACTTCACTGAGGAATGAAACATTGTCTAATATTTCCCACTCATGTGCCCTGAATCCTTCTTTATGAATCTACCCCACTCATTTGCCCATCTGCCTTCCAGTGACAGGCAATTGCCAGCTGAATCCCACTCTCCTCAGGACTCTGCTCAGTGGTGGGGGAAAGCTGGCAGGAGTCACTGGTTCCTGTCCCCAGTCTGCCCATTGCTGTGTGACCTTAGACAAACCATCTCCCTCTCTGGGCCTTGGCTGCTTTGTTCATCAAAGGAGTGGGTCGGATAGGTTTCCTTTCAGCTGTGACACATTATAGGAGGTTCTAGAGAGTGAATTGGATGGAATTCCTACTGTCATCATCCCCTTCCCACCTCACCTTCACTAATAAGCTCCAGGGATGGGGGCCATCACGCTTCTGGGATTGAGTTCAATCCTTATACCTGGGAAGGTCGGAACTGATATCAGAAGAAATTGTTTTAAGTGTTTTCTGTCTCTACATTTCCCTTAGTTCCAAGGAAGATTAATGTATATGGGTTGGGGAAAGATCAAAGTAGGGTATGTTTGGAAAGAAGTTGTGTGCATTTTTGTTTGCATTTTATAATAATTGTATTCGTTACTTTTTAAAAATAATAGTTGCCATTTATTGAAATCTATTATAAGCTAGGCCTATGCTAAGCTCTTTCACCTACATTATTATCTTCATGATAGCTCATTAGGGAAGACATTATCTGCCCTGCACTCCCTCACAAATGAGAAAACTGAGGCTCCGAGGGGATGAGACACTTGCTCAAGATCACACAGCTGTTATCATTGGTATTGGAATTTGAGCCTGAATCTGTTGGATTCCAAGGACAATCATGTGCTATCCACTACCCTGTGCTGGGTTTTGTCTTGGCATTCAATCACTATCTGGGAGATTCTTCATACAGTGAGGCTGTTTTAAAGACCCACAGGCAGTGGGTCCTAAATTGATTGCCTTTCCCATGGTGTTGTCAGAGGAAAACAGCTAGTCTCAGAGCCAGCAGGAACCTGCTGTCAGAAATGGCAGGGAAGCATGCAGCTGTGGTGTCTGCCTAGCATCAGGAAGGGTGGGAGAACTGGGCCCCCAAAGCAGCTCATTTATAGCAACCATCTCCACTGATCATTTATCCATAGACAAGAATGCTGGTTTCTGCCCAGCCTTAACTAACTCATTTCTACGTCCTTGCCCAATTCTGACACAGAATCAGAGCCTCTCAGAGTTTGCAAAGAACTAGATCATAGGTCCCAGAAGTTGTAAACTTAAGTGGCTCTGAAGCCCAGGTAGGTATGTGAATAAGTGAAACAGCCAGGAGGGGGCTTTAGCAACTGCAAACACATGTTCAGTCCAAGACCCCCAAGACACAGCTCCAGCAGACTTGCTGTGCACCTAGCATGGTATGCAGGCACCCCCAGAAATACAGAATTTGCTGTCAATCCTCTTGATTTTTAAATGTAGTCAATTCAGTTAAGAAGAACATACTTGACACAGTGAGGACCATATAAAACGTAGTTGCAGGCCTATCTGAATACGGGTCTTCACTTACAAACTCTAAAATTATTTTTGCTCATTTACTGATGAGGAAATGGTAGCCCACATTAAGTAATTTGCCAGAGCTAGCTAAGGTGGGGTTAGGTAGGCAACTTTTTGGATGCATACATATAGAGATTTGTGTGTGTGTGTGTTCAGTGTTCATAAAAATATACACATATTGTACATTTACAAATGAAATAGAAATGTTGGATTACCTGCTGTTACGAAATGTTCGGCTTTTCACATAGTGTTAATATTATACGATAGCTTACTATAATTAACATACACACCCATCCCAAAACAACATGCCGCAACAGAACTACTCCTCCAAACCAAAACCAAAAACTAAAATAAAAGCCAGGAAACAAAGAAGCTCTTTACTTACAGTAAATGACAGAAAAGAAGAAAACAAAGTCCCTTCATCATATCTGGATAATTTTGCCAGCACTCCTTCCAAGATAGTAACGAACTAGAAAAACAGCAAAAAAGAAAAATAATGTTATTTCAAACTGTAATTGTTCACAATAAAGAACATCATTTCCCAACCACGTGAAGGCTGGGATCGAGCCCTCCGTTCATTTCTGCAGTCTATTATTTGATTCCCGCCTTCGGAGAAAGGAATAGACTGCCTTTACATAGAAATATTTGACTTATCCGGCTTTCTCTTCATTATTATGTGATTGCAAATATAGAGTGTTACAGAAGTGCAAAGTGACAAAATATTATTGAGTTGCATATAGCATGCGATAATATTAAATGCACTTTTTAAAATCCAAAACTGCGCAAAGCAGTTTCTACGTTACATATTAGCACTACATTTAATCCAATCTATTTTTATTTGTATTTTATCAGTAATTTGGGGGAAACAGAAGTTTAGCACTGGCAAATATAAATGTCTTCCCATTCAGCATTACTTAGTTAAAATTCTATAATTCATGAGGGTGACTGAAATAGCTTTATCTGACTTTTATGTTTTATTATGACTCTCACTGCATGTGAAACTAGAGGAAAAGGGGTTTTCATGATGGCAGAATTCCTTATTACCGTTTAACTTTCTGTATTTAAAAATCTAACTTTGTCAGTGCTGAAAAACAAAATAAACATTTCCCGTATAACCTAGCACAACGTTTGGGGACAAATTCTTATTAAGTTAACATATGCCACTTCATCAATTTATCTTCACACGGCTCGAGATCATCGGAAAATCATTTAGAGCTGAGGCTGGGTGATGTACAATCTTGTTTCCTGAGAGACGGAAGTATCCAGCTCAACTTTTTAACGTGTTACATTTTAATGGAAATGGAGACATAACAAAGCAATGTTCACAACGAAACATTTCACCTGAAGCTGGAGGTTACCTTTGCAACCAAGAGTGTTATCATTTCTTTAACAGTTTCTTCAATTAGTTCGTCTATTTTTGAATGGTATTGATGCTAAGAACACAGAAAGACAAATATTAGCATGTTTGGGAGGTGATGGCATTGCATCCATCAGTAATTTTTAGACAACATAATTTATAAATAAAACCTGGCCTGCAGACCCCGTTTATTTCCTTAGTCCCAGAAATATCTGTAGGATCCTGACTCCAGTTCGTTGATGGAGAGAGATCTGAAGCTCTTAAAAATATTACCAAGTTCATTGTTCCTCACTTAAGGCTTTCGATGCCGCTAATGTGTCTAGACACATAAACACTTTTACGAATAGCACACATGAATGGCTTAATGACCCAGCAGTGTGTTTATTTGGATCTTACAAAGCACAAGATACTGTAATAATTTAATACAGGAGATTAAAAATTATCTTTGGAAAACTGCTGGGGGTTGTGACTTAGGTAGTAGATTCCCTTTCCAAAGGGAATTCAATGAAGACGCTGTGACTCATTTTGCAAAAACTGTTCTGACACCCTCAGGTTTGGGTTGATGCCTCAGAACTCCCCAATTTTATCTCCAAGTCTTGATTCAGTGTCAAGGCAGTCTCTCTTTCTGAACCTTTGTGGCAAGCCACTCATTTTCTCCATTCATGGATAAGCAGACCCAGTATTAGAGCCTACACTGAGACCGCTGCTAAGTTTTAAAATTTCTCTAACTGTGCCTGTCAATTACATTTAAATAGTAATGTGAAAACAAATCCCTACACAAATAAAAATCTGCTGTAAATGCCAGGGAAAAAGGAAAAGTGATTTCAACACAAAGTATTATATGCCAGCTCCTTGACATTTATTAGATCATTTTAGTATCCATTTGAATTATCCCATATTTCCTTAATGAAAAATAACAATGCAAAACATTGTTATTTGAAAAGGAAAATGCACTTACCCACGTTTTAGCAAACTTTCAGAAGGATGGTTAATTAGAAACAGAAAAAAAAAGGAACAGTGCAAATAAAAATTAGGACAAAAGGACACGAGAAAATAAAAATTAAATAAAATATTCAAAAGTCTATGTAAACATATGGAAATAAGCCATAGAAATGTGGTTTAATATTCTGATAACTGGCAATCAGAATTATTGAGAGTGAGCAAAGGTATGTGAAGTAGGTAGATCCATTTAGAATCATAGGCAAGGTTTGTTTGTAATTGGAAGACCTGGATAAAGTCTCAGTGCAAAGTTGGGAAGTCATGTTACCTATGAAAATTTAACTCAGTTCAGTTTCCTTATCTGTAAAAAACAAACAAAAGAGATAGTAACACTATCATCCTTGACCATTGAGAAGGGGGAACCTAACTCTGATTTTGGAACGGGAATAAAGCCAACCCTGTATAAAGATTGTTTAGCAGGTCTATTCTAGTATTATTATTTCAGAAATCCACTGCCCAAGTCCTTTCCTGACAGTCATCCTTTCAGACTCAGAAGACTCTGTTGTGAAGATCAAATTAGAGCTTAGATGCGAAAATAGTTTGTCAACTGTGATTGTGATTCAAATATTGTTAGTAGTTCAAGTTCTTCAAGTAGAAGATAAGGACAGAGAGAGACAGTCTTATTACTTAATCATCTCCTCCAGTTTCATTTTAGTTGATTAGAAGAAAAACAATAGAGCAAATGGCTTGTATGTTGTAGTCCCGATGAATCAGAACCTATGTTGACTATACTGCTAGATTCAAAAAGGAATTTACTCCTAAGTGGCATAAACCTGAAGCTAAATGCAAAAAAAAAAATAAAAAAAAAAAATAAAAAAATTATCTGCAGAATTCTTTGCTAGAAACACAAAGAAAGATGTCAGAGCAAAAGAATTCGGGAAAATTGACAGGGCTCCAAATTCATTTTTAGGTCGTGAGATAAGATCCAGAATCACATGCTTACTTTTCCTCCTCATGTGACTGCCTCACTCATCTAGGTTTTCTTTGCATTGCTATAAATGATTCACATTTATTAATTATGGGAGTAAACTAAATCAGAAAAGCTAGCCGTGTGCAAAATAATACAATATGAAATACAAAATGAGGGGCTTCTACCCCAAGCAAAGAAGAACATCATTGAGAAACAAAACACTCTCTTGAAAAACTGGGCTGAAGTGGCAAATAGAGATAAGAGTAATTGTTCTCCACACACCAAGAAAGATTTAAGGTCTTACTCTCAGGAGTTAATGATGTCATTCTTTCTCCCAAGAGAAACAAGCTTTCTTTTCAGGAGCTGGGAACCTCAAACCCTTTGATAAGGGGACACAGTGGAGACATCGTGGCTTATGGAAATATGATGGTGTATGGAAACCTCTTCCCATCTTCAATTCTTCCATGCCAAACTGTGACTTAATTTTCTCCAGGCAGTCCCACTATCTCTCCCTTTCACTCCATACAAATATTATAATCTCCATTCCTCTTCTGTTATACTGAGCATTTCTTTTTTTTTTCTGCTTATAAAACGAAGTGTTTTGATATGATTATTCTGTCTCTCCTTCCAGGGGAAACTTTAGCATGTCAATCTCTGTTGATCTGTTTCCTCATTTTTGCAGTGGGGCTAGAATTATAACTTCTATATAGACATTAGATTCACCTAACCAAATAATGCAACAATGCATGGAAACGTGGTTTAGAAACTGAGAAGTACTATGTGGCAATATTACTACTATAACTATTGCTAATAGATTAACATAGTGGTTGCATGTGTATATACATTTCTCTAAACTCATCTAAAATCTCTGTATTTTATTGTATATAAATTATGCCTCAATTTAAATAAAATATTCTTTGGGGAAGGTAGCAGAACAGGGTAATAATTACTCTGCTTATCATGTAGCAAAGAGGTACATATAAAGGAGCCCCCATTCCTATTCAAGTAATTACAGAATACGTGAATCCCTTTTGCCAATTTTCCCTGCTATATGAGACTTATTGGATTCTGGAGCAATAGTGAGTACTCTGCCTTCACTCCTTGATCTTTCTTGGGAGTTACATTGTTCTGTGCAGATCTGAAGCTCCATGAAGAGTATATATATATCTCAATATCACTGGGGCATCTTTTAATTGCCAAACATTCCTACTAGACAATTTTGTTATACAATCTCTTGCAGTCTGATTGACTATCCAAACATGGTACAAAGAAGGAGCTTTCCCAGTTTCCCATTTTTCAGTCCTCCCTGCTGGCCTTCTTAGATTAACTTGCCCTGTATTCCTAAATTATATCCTGGGGCCCAAGATGATACTGAGGGAACTACTAATATTTAATGACACGGAAAGTTTGGTCAGTTCACTTTTGCTTCTGATGGGCTGAGATGCAAATTCACAATTACTGTGTGAAAATCATTCCACTTGACTTCCTGTGCTACATGTTTTGCCTTGTCATAGAACAGATTGTGTGTATGTTGTCTTTCTGTTAAGACCATCTGACCTCGGAAAAGAGATGAAAACACACTAGACCAAGTGAGAAACTATTTAATACACAATTTCCCTTCTATTGGTACTTCACAAATTTTAATGAAAAAATATTTAAGATGGAAAACTATGCTTAACAAATGTTTCAGCAGCTGCCTTTAGATGTGATATTACCCCAGTGATGAAATCCAGGATGTGATCTTAAAATTGGAGATTTCATCACCTGGACAATATCTAAAGCAGGTTGAGGGAGTTGGGATCCAGGTGGAGGCTGGTATTAGCAGCTAGATCTGTAATATGGGCTTCATATCCCATACTCAGAAATGCAAACTACATAAAAACATTGGACTTTCATCTATTCTTATCCCAGTTCCAGGATGTTTCCAGATATTCTTGTTAAATCTCATTTTAGCAACTCAGCTTTACTTTGGAGATGAATATTCCCATTCTACAAAGTGAGAAAAATCAAGGAGGAAACATTTCCATATGACTTTTCATTGAAGTTCTGATTAAGGTTACAGCCACTGTGCTAGGCCACTTAGAAAAAGTGCATATTTACAGACAATTAAGTCAAGCTAGCTTTATTCTCACCTGTTCTCAGCCACTTGGCATTCAAAGAAGAGGCCTCATTTCCCACAGCTGGTCATTTAAATGTCTCTGATTCAATTATTCTAAGGAAAACTTTCATAATAGATCTCTCTAGGATGGCTTGGGAAAAAACCAGCAGCCTTACAATAAGAATAATAGACTAGGATGCATTACTGGATGGGCCCTTAATAAAGATATTTAGTCTAGATGTGTGTGTGTGTGTGTGTGTGTGTGTGTGTGTGTATGTGTGTGCGCGCACGTGTGCACGCCCATGCTATTTTGGGAAAAATAAGAAATGTTTACAAGCTTCAGTTATTTATTTTCATTAAAAAAATTATGTTGAGTCAATATGGGGAGAATATGTGTAGTCTTTTCTACTTTGTCAAATAGAACAATGTCTAGAAAGAAATAGACACTGCTGTTTCATGTCAAAATGTTACTGCAGTCCAAGACAATGTTTTGATTTTATATACAGAATTAGGGGACTTTAATACCCAATTTTAACAAACCACATATTTCCCAAAGGTTGTGTGTTGGATGCTATATCCTTTATTCAGAAAATGATGACACACTGTCTGGTAGCTAAGGTATGGCGTCCGTAGGATGTCGTGATTAAACCAAAAGGCAGCTTATTCTTCTATAAAACCAGACTCCCAGATCAAGCTAAGGTTATTCTACTTTAGCCCAGAAGCGATTAAATACAAAAGAAGGCTCCACCATTGTGATGGAACAAGAAAAGTCAACTTGTTCTTTCTCATCATCTGTCTCCAACTGGGAACTATGGTTTGATTAAGGAGGTCTCTAGGTCCTCTGAAATTGTAGAGTAAAAATGTGTGAAAGTATTTCTTCCCCCTGAGAAATGGCTCCATAACTTTTTTTATATTCTGGGTGAAGTTTGTGACAGTAACTCCCCTACTTCCACTACTCTCTCTAAACCCCCAGCTCAAAAAGAAAAAAGCTCAAATTAAAGTGACTTGGCTTGTTTGGAAGACTTGTTTAGCCATCTGACTAGGTATGTGGGAGCTTTTGAAACATGGCTATTGTTGAATCAAACTGCAGAGGGACTGCAAAAGCTGCTGAGGAGAAGGCAAGACCAGTCTTATTGTATCAACCCTTCCCCACCCTAGCCTAGCACCAGCCTTAGAAAACTCAAAATTTGCGTCTCAAGAAGATTTAAGTGGAAACAGATCAATTGGACTTTATTAAATTTAAAAGAAGCCTGTTATGTTTTAAAGAAGCCTGTTGTGTTTCATTGAGAAGATGAAAAAGAAAACCCACACAATGGGAGAAAAAAGTTGCGAGTTCCTCAAAAAGCTACAGTTACCATATGACCCCACAACTCTAATCCTAGGTATGTACCCAAGAGAGTTAAAAACACAGGTCCACATGAAAACTTGTAGATGAATGTTTATAGCAGCATTAATCATAACAGAAACAACTCAGACGTCTATCAATTGATGAATGGATAAACAAAATGTGGTATATCCATACAATGGAGTATATGATCCAGCCATAAAAAGGAATGACCAATACATGCTACAGCATGGATGAATCCTGAAAACACTATGCTGAGTGAAAGCAGCCAGACACAAAAGGCCACATATTGTATGATTTTGTTTATATGAAATGTTCAGAATAGGTAAATCCTTAGAGACAGAAAGTAGATTGGTGATTACCTAGGGCTGTGGAGAAGAGAGGAGCGTGAGAATGGGTAATCAGTTTCTTTTTCAGATGATAAAAATGTCCTAAAATTGACTGTGGTGATGGCTGCATAACTTTGTGAATACACTAAAACTATGAAATTGTACATGTTAAAAGGGTGAATTTTATGGGTATTTGAATTATATTTCAATTAAAAACATAGTAGCTCCAAGAGTAGAAAAATTAAGGAGAGATAGGATTCTGGAAAATATAAACTCAAAGATATCTCAATGAATTTATGAGATCACCAAAAACAGGCTTTTAAAGTGGGTTCTATGAAGGCTGAGGGATTGTTTAAATCTCCCAGAGCAGCTCAGGTGGGTGGTGGGCAGTGAAGAGATGCAGAGCAGAGGGCAACCTGGCGGCTTGGACTCTAGGCCACTCTTTCCCTCTCCATCCAGAGCAGCTGTACTTATATTTGTGTCACATGCTGGCCTTCTTAGTTTGGTTTGAAAAACAGATTGTGCCACTAAAAACAGCCTGAATAAAACTAGAAGAGTGCTATCATTTTACAGATGAGGAAACTGAGGCCCAAACAGGCTGAGTAATTTGTCAAACTCCAGCTCTCAGCTCAGCCAGGGGAAGAATCCAGGTTTCTGAACACTGAACCCAGGTCTTCCCCAAGGGGGCTCTCCTTCCTATCTGAGCCCTTCCCTTGAAGTCAGTTTTACATTCTGAGTATCCAGATCAGTGGTTCTCAAAATGCGGTCTCTGGAGCAGCCAGCAGCATCAGCATCACCAGGGAACTTGCCAGAAATGCCAATCCTTGGACCACACCCAGACCTATCTGAAACTCTTGGGTGAGATTCAACGATCCAGGTATTCAGATGCTCTCTGGATGAGTTTAACATACACTGAAATTTGAGAACCATTGCTCCAGATCATGCACTTAAACACATGATGCTGGGACAGAGAACCAAGGGCCCCTTGCATTTGACTCCAGTGCCTAGAATGTAACCCCCAGGGAAAGGTCCTCGACAAGAAAATCAGACGGGAACAGAATTTAACCAGGGTGGGGGTGAGGGCTGAGGAAGCTGACTTGTAGGGGAAACAAGGTTGAAGATGATCTTGCCAGGAAGAGAATACCACCAACCCACATTTAAAAATGGAAGGTGCCGAAAGAGAAAATAAATAACGAATAAGGAGCAAATATAATTTAGTAAAAATTCTGAACATGTAAGGCTGGTATCGAAAGATCTGATTTAGGAGCAATTTATGCCAATTGGCAACAACATAGAGTTGCCAGAAATGCTTCTGAATTAATTCTAAATTGGTATATGAATATCTAGCTGGCTTAAGGCCATCAGAGAAAAATGATCATGATAGTCTTTAATCAAGCCCAAGTTGCTGTTTCCTTCTTCTTTACATTTTAAATACTGCTTTGGAATTGCAAACTTAGCAAGGGACTAAACTTTTGGTCAGGGAAGATTCACGATCAATTCAGTCTAAGAAAAATTGAAAATCTGCGATTTTTTTTTTTTTTTTTTGGAAATTCAAAACCTGCTGGCTGGGGATTGGGTAGCAGGGTGATCTAACGTTATACATCCTGGAAGTTGCTTAATGCAAGAAAGGGCTCTCTTGCTGTCCAGATGTTCAGAGTGATAAAAATCACTTCAAATGTGAAAATGACTTGCACTCTGGCAAATACAGATCTGCTGGAGACACCAGCCTAATAAATAAGGTCGTCAAACTTCATTTAGCTTAGAGGAACTTTACGGCCACCCCAACTCCAGCCAAGAATCACTTCCAAGTGACTGACATTCTCATCAGCACATGCCTTAGAAATCTACTTGACAAACAGATACTGAACACTCATCCATGGCTTAATCCACAAATGTTAGAGTATATTTCTGAAACGAGCAGACTAGGGTAGATGGAAGGAATTTGTGAAGTTTTCTTCTACATGATCAATGAAGAGGGGAAAAAAATCTGTATTTTTTTTTTCTTTACCTCTTGGCCCATTTCCATGCTGCAAAGTTTTGTTGATTGAGCTTTGGCATCAACCATAACATTAAACATGGTGCATATTGACTGTGGGACTCGAAAATCTGTTGATCGACTGGTTTTTTGCAGCTTAACTTCAAATGCAATCCTGGTTCTATTAAAACAAAGTAGGAAAAGACCAATTCAGCATTCAGATGGCAGCAGGTGGAGGAGATATTTTCTGAGAGGTCAGCGAAAAAGAAAATTGAAGGCTGTAATCAGTTTCAGTCGACAATGACTTCACATGTGTTCCCTTTGAAATGACTTTCCCAACTAAAGAAGGCCTATTCATGGAGACAGCCATGCACACTCTTCCTTTCTCGGCAGTACACGGAACACCTGTAGCTTGGCGTATTTCTGTCTATAGTTTACATGCTACGGAGAACCTTAATTGCAGGAGAATGAATGAATTCACAAAAACCCGGTGATAGCAGTATAGCATATGTAAGTTCTCTCACATCGACAACTGCCTACCTTGAATTATTTCATTAATAAAACAAACAAAAAAAACCCAAAGCAGTTTCTAATCTTCAAAACCTGGTGGTGGGAAAAAAAAATCTTAAATGGCATTTATTGTTGTGGGTTTTTTTCCCCTTTCTGGTTTTGAAAGAAAACAATTTAAAATCCAGCAAGTTTATTACATTGCTTTAAAGACTAAAAAATTTTTTTTGCGTGTTAAAGGACATAAAAAGGAAATACATCAAGCTGTTAAAGACGGCTACCTTTGAGGAGGGGAGTGAAATTAGGAGGTGTGGTACTGGGGGACTTGCACTATGTTTTGTTTTCAATGTCAATGTATTATTTTGCAATGAAATATACTATTCGTATGATTTCAAATGTCATAATATACAACTATTTTATATGTGTGCTTAATATGCATAATATAAAATTCAAGAATTGTGTAATGGTGAAATCTGAATGTAACATAATTCTGACGTTGGTCAAATTATGATCTCAGCAATGTGCTAACAACTCACAGGAAAAGCCTAGCCTGACATGGCTGGCTGCTAATAACAGGTGTGAGATCTTATCCTTGACATAAGCATTGTAAAAGTGGCCTAGTTATATTTTAAAAGGTTTCAGGGAAGTGGGTGATATCATCAGATGTCTTTAAAGAAAAGCACCTGCTTAGTAAGTGGCTTTATTAAAGCCCCATTTGTCTGATGCATCTTTTTAGCGTTGTTCACTGTCAAGTTCTGGAGATCATGCAGCCACCAGGAAAGCGTTGCTTTAAGAGGAATTTGTAGCAGTTTTCTAACAGTGCATAGGAGGACCACACAGCTAGTTAGCTCAGGAAAGGATGCCAGCTTGCTAACACACCCTGAGTGCATGCAGGGAAGCCAAGTATAATTTCTAAGGTTGGGAGCCCAGTTCTTAAGAAAAAAAAAAAAAAACTAAACTAAAAAACTCAAACCCTTAAAACACCCCTATATATTATATGATCATGTTAAAGATAAGTGTATCTTGGCTTCTGAAGACTCTGCACTGAAGTAGCTTTCTAATCATGATGATCATTTTAAGCTACGCTGAAAATACATCATTTGCTGGTTTTGTGAAAAGCAGGTCTGATGGGGACTGAGTTGGACAGGTCTCTGTGCTGATCTTCTGAGGCTTGTGTGCCAGTTCCGGCCCAATTTGAGAAATGGAAATGCTAAATTGCTCCGTTCCAATGAAGTAATCGTCTTCAGTTTTCACAGAACTGTTCATAGCCCTTGGAGTGCAGGGCTGTGAAAAGAGGAAGCTGAATGCAAAATTAATATGACTGAGAGGGCTCTATAGAACCGAAAAGCCAGAAAAGGAGAGGTCATTTAACTCAGCCAACTCCAGGAGGTCAAAAGACAGCATGCCTTGTTTTGTGTTCAGCACAAGTAACCTGATACAGACTAGACTAGAGTCTCTGTAAATGTCTGTCGAATTAATGAATTAAATTTCTTGAGCACTGGAACATGAGGAGTACCTTGACTTTTTGGCATTGCATATTTATATCTATAAAACAATGTCCTTACTATGTTGGCCTAGAACAAGGGTTATATAGTCTGTTCTACTGAAGAAAACAATGGTTCTAGGCTCATCTAATATAGATTCTAATTATTAAAACATCCAATAACTCCTCCCTGTTCCGTCCTCTGAATCTGTAGGTCTGGGGATATTTCCACCCATTTTTGCTCTTTTCTGTTTTTGGGCTGATGTATGGGGCCTTAATTTTAAAAGGGGCATCAGGAAATTTAAGTGTCCAGGCAGCCATACATGTGCAGTGGAGTAACTTCCGTCAATAAAAGGTTGCATAACAGCTACTATGTGCCAAGCATGATGCTGAGACCTGGGGAGGGTGAGGAGCTCCAAATGAACAAGATCCACTCCCTGCCTCTGTGCAGCTCACCCTCTTTAGGTGTCTGAACCATGAAGATATGATAACAGCATGGTAAGGGATATGAGTCCCTGTCTGCCTGTGACATCCTCATATCTTTCCATTTTCTCTGAGCATCTTCCCATTTCTTACTCCCTACCCAGAAGACTGGCTTCTCGGTGAAGGACACACGCCTTTCTGTACAATTACGTGCACAGATTAGAAACTGGTAAGCCTTCACTGTAATGCATTTCACTCCTATGACAGATCATGCAAAAAGTTTTTTAATGAAATGGTTTGGCCATCGGAAAAACACTGCTTTTCCTAAAATTGATATAGGCTATCTAGGGGATCGTGGAATTCAAGACCCTAAGGAAATATTTTGATCTTGAGTTTGAGAAGTGTGCCTGCCTTCAGTTCTAAGAGTGAGAATAAAAGAGCGATACTAAAAAATCTGGATCACTACAACTTTAAGCTTCTGGAAGTGGCCTCAAACACCTGCCCAGATTCTCCATATTGCATAGTTCCTTTCTCAATTCCTACCGAGATGCTGTTCACCTACCTGGGATCGCATTGTCCTTTTGCTTTTTTGATTTCCAGTTCTGATATTACTTCACCTTTCCTCTTCCAAGATATGAAATAAAAAATTCAGAGAACTTCCAGGCAGACCCAGCCCCATCACCCACAACTGATCCATCAACCAAGCTACACAACATCTGGAGATTTGGAGTAGCCTGTGCTGCTTGTGATCTATTTTTCTTTTTGAATGAGGAAAAATAATGGAAGTTATGAACTAGAAAAGAACTTGAATGTGTATCTGGGGGTAGACAGGGTGATGATGATGATGTCACACCAGTGGAATTTTATTTCTATATTTGATATAGAGACACTCCATGAGGAAAGGGATGCAGTCTCTCATTCTTCATTGTATGCCAACAACTTAGCCCTGTGCCTGGCATATGGGAGGAGCTCAAATAATGTCTGCTGAATGGATGAATATTGTCCTCATTTTCTTTTCCTCACCTTCTCAGAATAGTCTGCCTGGGAACTTCAAGAGCAGCATTCCTACCCTAGTCCTAAAAGCCACAGTAACACACAGGGAATCTGTGTGCGGGCAAAATGTATGTTCAATGTCTCATGCCCCTTGTTGAAATCCAGCTAGATTTTCAACAAGACAACTACAAGTTGGCCCATATATATCCTCATCTTTTATATATGGAGTGAATGACGATTCTGAGACCCTATCCACATTGTTAGAAAACCATTAGATTCCTGTTACCTATACTGGATAAGCTGGCTCCAGAATTGCATATTCTTTTTTTCCCTTCCAATTGTCCACTCATGCACACATTCATACCTTTAACAAATACTTACAGGGAAGTATTTTGTGCCAGACACTCCTAGGTATCAGGGATAAAAATAAGAACGGACAAGGATCTTTTCCTCTTAAAGCCAACAACCATGAAAAAAATTGGCAGCCAGATTATTTTGGGTTTGGGACAGATAGAGGGTAGGTGAATGAAAGTTAGATGTTGACAGCCACTACTCCAGCTGACTTTGATAAGCAATCACCGTCTCCAATTAGTTTAGAATTATAGCCAATTGAAGAAACAGACATCTACCGTTCCCTGAGCCTGTGTATGGTGGGGAAGGTGTGCAGAACCTGTCCAGCCACCTGTGCTTACCTTTTGACACAAGATTCGATCATGTCACTTGCCATCAACTTCAGCCGTTGTTCCAGGTGCTTTCCAAACTCTTCTTCAGGCCAGTGCAAGTCCCGAATGAAGGTCTGAAGCGCATCAAGTTTCCAGAACAGATCTTCCGAGGTGCCTGACCCATTACTGGCAGGATAAAAATAAGAAAACGACAGTCACCCACTGGCCTCAGGCTCTGCAAAAACTAACACAGAGACAACTGGGGGCTAGAAGGCAAACAGCAGCTTCAACATACAAAACAATGTGTGTTGGCGGTGGAGGCGGGGGCGAGTCTCCACCGGCAGATTTTGAGTTTTACCATACATGACTTAGTACGCTTTGCTCAGCCAATTACCCCAGACCAGTGAGAAGTCTGGGGAAGGTGTTGCCCCATAACAACCAGGAGAATGGTGTATGGTAAAAATCAGCCTTCTTGGTAATAACCACATTAACACATGTGATGATTCAGATGAAGGCCACGAACCGGGGGGAGAGAGAAGTCTCAACGGATAATAACTACATGGCAACATGCAGTTATTAAAATTCAGGGTTTCATGCATTTCCCCAGCTCCCCTCCAGAGTGGAGGCCTCTTGAAGATTGCACAAGACTTTTCGTTTTAAAAGGACAGTGCTAACAAAGTGGTGAGCGAGGACCTGCTTTCTCTCTTGAAGAGCTGGAAAGAAATTAGGGTGACTCAGGTCAAGAGTGGTATACCTGGATACCTTGAATCCAAAATTCTAGTTCAGTTTGGTTACTGTTCCAATTTTCATAGACTAGCCCATTGCATAGGCAGGGTCCTCACCAGGATGAGGTGAGTTGGGGCAGGGGAACTTAGTGGACAAGTGATACTGTCAATGCTTTAGGGCTCAAAACCTGAGCTCTTTTACCATTGCACCATCTTACCCAGTCCTGTGTGCAGATGGGGAAATTGGTCTTGATGCCTTTCTGTACGATGACGTCTAAGAAACTTTTACCTGGGGCATCTACAAAAAGCCTGTGTATGAGAAATGCTCCGTCTCTCACCCTCTTGCTCTTCTCTGGCTGTCTCTTTTGTAACAATCCTATTTGGAGCTCTGAGGGGTGTCCTCCCCCCCACCCACTTCCTCGCATACCACTAATGCTAACACAGTAATTTATAAAATGTCCAACACACCATGCATTACCACTTGTTCTGACATCGTCTATAGAAACAGATGAGAGTGGGTGTTTCTATTGTGACAGATGCCAGCTGCATTGAATTAATGCTTCAGAGAGAAATATAGCTAGTGCATAAATGCATACACAGCTACTGCAGGGCGGGGAGGGGGCACACGCCCAAACATGCTGAGAGGGGGCCTACGGCCTGGACCAACAAGGTAATGTTTTCAAGGACGGACCGGTCTGAGGTCAGTACATAGATGTATCTGACACGAAGGAGCAGGTAACATAGAAACACACCTTTAAAATGAAAGGTGGCAAAGGAAGAAACTGGAATTATGAAAAGATATAGAATCAGGCATTTCCTGGTGGGTGATTGAGAATCCACGCCTTCTTTTCAGATACTGCCATGAGCATTGTTCAGAAGTGGGGGAATGCGTTGTTTCTGTGTGAACGTTCAGCCTTCCCCCTACCCCAACCTATGCTTGGGAAAAAGAAACCCCAACTTTGTCTAGTCTAAGCCCCGTTTTGGAACTGCATGGTTGTATGTTTTAAATCATTAAGTACATATGAATGCAATAATTGGTATTTATTACAACAACATTTTGACACCCATCTGGTTTCAGAGTTTCAAAAAATTCTTGTAGGGTTTTTTTTTTCTTTGAAGAGCTTATTATTAAGTTTTGACATGAGGAAAAGAATATTTTCTTTTTATTTTTAAGATAAACTGTTAATGTTAAGGCAATAGCACCAAGATTATTTTGATTGCTGAGCAGTTACCAAAATGTGTTCCCACTCATGCCTTAATTAATTGAACGGAGACCATTATCTGCTTTATTACAATGTCTTGATTCATATCTTTTCAAAAACAGTGTCACAGAGCATGCACAGAGGAAGATAAGAGAAGCTATCTGATATTTTTAAATTTTTCACAGATACTACCTAATCTAATTTTTTAAGATAGTCATCTTAGCATGAATATGATTTGTGTTCTTTTTTAGAATTTTTTCTCAGATATAAATTTTTGGAGGTTTTAATTTGCCTTTAAAAGAGAATCAGACACATTGACCATATGATTTCATTGTGAAGTTGTGAGCAATTAATAGGTTGTAAAAATATTAGGCAGCTTTGGAGGAGCCAGTGAGAGCAGTCATTTTAATGGCCTGCCCTCCACCTGGATTACTGTAAAAATAAAAATACTGAGGGCCATCTTGATGAATGTGATTTTGAGATTTCAAAACATCACTGCCAGTTTCAGACCATTTTTTATTCCTTTGATAATAACACTTCCCTTTGAAAATGTGCCCATTTACTTTAAAAAAAAAAAAGCTTATCTGGCCTATAATTAGCTGTGGTCTAAGAAAAGGATCAAAGAAGGGTATAGAATCACTAACCCTTATTTCACTTATTAAATCATGCACGTGGTTCTAATTTTCCTGAGGTAGAATTTAGGGGTGCTCGATCTTCTTGCTAACAAAACAAGAGAGAAGATTCATTTTCTAAGCTAGAAGAAATGGCTTATCAACCCTCACTCTCCCAAACTGCTGGCTTTTAAGAAGTGGCCCATGCAATGCTGACATTCATGTGGATGAGTATAAAGCATAGCCCTATATTGAGATGATATGGCTCCCCTAAATTTATTTATTTGTTCTTTGAATCTTGTGTTTCGAGATTCAGTGAACTTCTCATTACCTAGATCTCAAAGCACCATATTGTATTGTGACCTTGGAAAGTACATATTTTTTACATAACATTTATGTGACTAAGGCTTGATCCATTCAGAAATTTTCATTTAGCCCTGAACATACTGTTACTATATCCTGCCATTTGCTGACACCAGAAATATGCTTTATGGTTTAAACATTCTCTAGGAATTTTTTATTTTTATTTAAAAAGAAAACACCCCAGATTCTAGGTAGGTGTGCTTCCCTCTCAGATTTGGATCAGGCCAGAGATGACTGGCCAGCCCATAAAAGAGGTTTCCTCAACTATTTTTGGATGTCTAGCTCCTAAAGTCACGTCACCTGCCAAAAAGGGTAGAATCCTTTTGCAAAAGAATTCAGGAAGTGAAACATAGTCCTCCAGCATTCAGTGGGCGTAAGACAAATTGTTAGTGCTGTATATATAGCAAATATCTTACAAACACGATGCATGCCAGAAATAAACAATATTGTCTGTGTATGATCAGCAAAATATGTCTAATTATCCATCTCCATCTCTGTTATATAGGATGTATAGAAATAAACAATACATATCCATGCCAAGATCACTTAAATTTAAATGAGATCTAATGTGAACTGAATACACACTCCGCATCATATATAGCAGCCATCCATGACGGTGCCGAAAAAGTAGGCATTTGTGGGATGCCTAGAGGGATGTTAACTGGTAGATTTGGTACTTTGGGAAGGTTCACATTGGGTAGGTTCACATTGGGTAGGTTACTGGTTAAACTCCTGTGGAAGAAACAGACAGAAAGAAAAAATACCATCACAGTGACAATGCAGATGTAGCAGAGGCACATGACAATTTAAATAAATCGACGAAATCCACAGCAAGACAACAGCAAAAACTCAAGCGACACACTTGAGAAAGCAGCTTACAGATGGGAAGCCGTGGTGTGGCTCTGTATCCAGAGAAATGACAAGAGTTAATGGAAAAAAATTAACCACACAGTGACTTAAAAGTGCGGACACTTGCAGAGCACCCATACACAATGATCACATGCCTTTGGAAGGGGCCTTTGGTTTCCTTATCCATTGCCATAAGCGTCTAGAACTTTTCTCATGCTAAGAACTTGAAGTTCCTGGAATTCTTGGTGTGTCTGGGGCTGGGGTTGCTGTGAAGTCACTGAGATTGATAGAAATGGTGGAGTGCTTTGATTTTCTTATTTTTGAAACAAATTATTATTGATGGAGGCGTATTTCTCAATCAGATGTTAGGTACAAAATAGAGTAGGAAGTTCACCCACTTGGAGGCACACATAATGGTGATGTACAGAAACCAGATTCTTTCCAACTGCTACTTCTAAAGACAGGTATATGGGCAATGAGGTGTCAGTTGATGATGGTGAAATTTGGAAATTGTATCAAGAAGAAGGATCAGATTTGAATAGTTTTATAGAACATTTAAAGAAAATAGAAGCTTTCCCAAACTAAGTTCAATACAAATGCAGAAATGTTTATACACAGAAATAGACACCAAGGAAATGAAAATAAACCCAAATTCAGCTCTTGTATTAGACTCTTTGATCAAAAGTGGATTTAAAATGTGGCTTCATAGCATAATAGTTACCCTTGGAAGTGGGATAGAGACTGGGAGAAAGCATGACAGGGGCTTATGAAGAGGTTCTACTTCTTGATCTGTGTGATGGCTTACATGGGGTGTGTGTTCAATTTGTGAAAATTAATCAAGCTGTGTATTTTTTGTAAAAAGTTAAAATAAAAGTGACTAAAAAGTTAAAAATGTTACCTCATACCAGCCTTTTGTTTTTGGACAAAGATGGATCAACTGATGTGAAGGAAGAGGGATGGATGGTTTTATAAGTAGAGAGAGAAAATAAAACAAAACAAAACCTGCAACTTGAATCAACTGTATTTCTTTGGAAGGACTGTGTCATACACGGCTCCACAAGCTGGCACCGTGTGTCTCAGTAGTGGCATTTTAAGGGTGTTCCATCCAGCAAAAGTCACTGGCACGGTAGAGCCCAGCCTAACTCTGCATCTGAGAGGAGCCTTCCTGTTTAAGTGAAGTTGACAGCACTTTGGCAAAAGACTTGAGGTTCTCTTTTTGGATCTTGCAGGAGAAGAGCAAGTTTTGCCAAAGCAGCTCTGCCCTGGGCAAGCTGTGTTTGACTAACAGGACTCCTGCAAGAGCTGGAGCTGCCTCTGGGCTTGCTTGGGTGGGGGAGCGGTGGGCGGGGGGAGTGGGGGAGTAGGAGAAAGGGAGAATGGAGGAGGGGTTGGGTACATGTCTCTTGCTAAGTCAGAAATTCTGGTCCCTGAAGATCACCTGGATGCCTGTCTCCTTCTAGAAACAGATTATTCTTTCATAAAGGCAATACAGCCCCAGCTCATAGACTGAAAAACCTAGAATGCAAAATTCTCTTCCTTAAGGGAAACAGGTGTCTCACAGATTTGTCCTTTACACCTCACATTTTGGGAAAGCCAATTATATATCTCTACTTGAAACTAAAGGGTGCTCTTGTGCAAATGGTCAAGAAAAGATTAACTATATGACTGTTAAATAGAAGGGAAAACAGAACTTTTCCTTTCATGTGTCTCTGTTTAACTGGGGAATCTGCCTTGGAATTCACTCCCTGGTGGCTCTCAGTCTTAAACACTGCCATGTAACAAAACCGTTGGCGATTTCCACTGAGACATGTGTAAGCCTATATAAGCAAATGTGATCATTAAATGATACACACACTGAATAATGATCAAGGAATTAGAAGATCTTAGAGATGGCAGCCTGGAAAGTTAAAATGTCAATTCTGAGCAAATTAAAAGTAGCTAGGAGTGAATAACATACAAATGTATGCAAAAGCAATTTAATTTAAACATATTAGCGGGTGGCAGGTACACAGATTAGAAGCAAGCTTCATTTTGCACACAAAAATAAAAAAGTGCTTATATTAATCAAAACATATTGTATTTGTAAAATATGACATTTCAGCTGCACTACTGCACTGGACTCACAGAAACATTTCCTTCATGTGATATTTTACAATGCTCTACTTTTAAAAGGATAAAACATGCTTGATATTTCTGCTTTTAGCAAAATGATATGGTGTATTATAAGGGTTACTAATATTTCATTTGGATATTAATAACATAAATAATCAAGGAGGTAATTCCAAGCATAATATTTTACTAATATACATGTGAAAAGGGGAAATTTTCAAGTAGCACTTAGTTGCAATCAGGCTCCTGGAACTGCTGATGACTATAATGAATTATTACTTTAAAGAGGGCCCTTTTAGCAGCTACCTTAAAACAAGTTAGCCATGCCTCTCTGAGAGAATCATAATTAGGTATCTCTGGATAGTACAAGAAGTGTGAATTGCAATCCTAACAACTTATATACACTAAAAATTTAGACTCTTTCATTCATTTGGGGGACTCTTGAAAAAGAATAGCTTCCATTTAAGTCAAAGGGCCCGTCCCTGGATGGTTTAGAAACATTCTCATCTACTCACTCTTACATGGATGAATGTCATAGATGTGTGCACGTCTCATCATGTCTATGGATGGAAATGAGTAGAGGTGAAGTCATTCCTACTTTCTAGAATTGAATCTAATCAAGACACTGCCTCCATGCAGAAGGGATGTAGTTGTGTTTTTCTTAAAGATTTTGGCTTTAGATTTATGAATGGGCTTGGATTTAAGATACAAAATGCTTCCTACTTTTATGAGTCCGTTGTTGAATGCATATATGTAGTACATCTTGTCTTCTCTGAGTGCTCTGAGCACTGAAGTCTCTCTCAGTGCTCGTTCTTAGGTCTAATCCCTACTTAGGGGCAGGGGCACTCTCTAATATCTTATTTTACAATCTTTTAGTCATTATCACTCTGCCCGTCAACTTCCTTCTCCATGAAAATTTAATACCACAGATATATAGAATATCTGTTTCTGTATTAGGTGTAGATCTGTGCTTTATACATAAAAAGAGTAAGATGTTTATAAGCGCCACCCTCCAGCCTGAGTCAATTTTCACCAACTTAAGGGCTGTGAAGCCCACATTGAGAATATATCACCTACAGAAAAAACATTCCAAACTCCATGGGACTTTAGAACCTCCCAAACATCTCTCCAACTTCATGGCTTGCCTCCGTCATAATCCATGTTGGTGAAACCTCAGCGTTGGCATGCTCTCCCTCCCTCATATTTCTACCTTTGTACATCATCTTTCCCAGCATCCCTGCCCCTTTTGAAATCTTGCTCTTAAGCTGTTTTTCATGACCACTTAGTGGAAATTTATTTCCCTCTACTCTATGTTCTTACAACGTTTCCTTATGTTATTTGTAAATTGTACATTGGTAAATATTTAAAGTCATTTTTTCTTTTTTTCATAATATTGACATTTCATAAAGTCATTTTTCTTGTGTGTATGTTGCTCAGATCCAACTAGATTGAAATCCTCATTTGGGGAAACATCCCCATAGTTTTCCCATGACATCCTTACAATTTTTAGCCTGTGTGGGTTCTCTAACAAATATGACAATTAATCAACAAACATTTACTGAGCACCTGTTATGTTCCAGGCACTATTGTAGGAGTTAGGAAGGCAGTGATGATCAAATGTGTATATGTGTCTGACTATGGAGAGTGATATTTTGAGGAATGTTAGCACTGGAAAAGCTTTGGTTGTTCAAAGTCCTTATTTGACAAAGTAGGCTACTGAGCCTCAGGGAGGTGAATTGAGGGAGGATCACAACTCAGAAAACTTGGTGGCCCAAGGTCACCCAGCAAGTTATTGGCAGAATCATGAGATCTGACATCAAGTACATTACTTGTCTATTTGACACAAGGTCACCTACATATTGCTAAATTGTCTTTGGTCTGATGGTTTATTATCAGCAGGATGATTGATATGCTAATATGTTCCACTGTAGTAACAATTTTACCACATATGTATCTCACGGCATTATGTTTTGTATCATTAAATATACACAATGTAACTTATTTTCAAAAAAGATTGATATCTAGGACTGTTTGAAAGGTGACATTAAAAAATACTTTTTAATATGCATATCTCAGGCAGAGTGAGAAATTGTATTTTGAGAAATGAGAAACCTGAATTTTGCAGTGTGTATATATTAAGAAGCAGTGTTTAGTTCTACCATTTAGAGCTGATGCAGGGCAAGTGAGCCCCAAAGTAGAGCTTAGCCCTTGAGGGTTCTTGGCTTCACTCAGGAAAGAATTCAAGGGTGAGCTGATGGTAAGGTGGAATAAAACTGCTTTATTGAAGTGGTAGTGTTACAACCCCAGTGGTGTGACAGTGCTGTGACTGCTCCTGCAGAGCAGGGCTTCCCCACAGGCAGTGTGCTTAGAGTAGCAGCTCAGGGCAGTTTTGCAGTCATATTTATACATGCTTTTAATTACATGGAGATTAAGGAGAGGTTTATGTAAGAAATTACTAGGCAAAAGATAGTAATGTCTGAGTCATTAGGTCACTGACATGGAAATGAGTAGTAACTCCATGGCAATAGTAAACTGACATAGCACACTGGTGGGCATGTCTTACTGAAAGCTACTTTTGCCCCAAACTTGTTTTAGCTAGTTCTCAATTTGGTCTGGTGTCTGAACCTCCCCTCCAGAGTCAAGTCCTGGCTCCTACCTCAGAGCAGTCCTAACCTGAAGTGGGCAACCATGCAGCCAAAGGTTCCCCATGCCTGGAGGTGTTTAAGTAAAGACTTCGGGATCGTTTGTCAGGGAAGAGATAGTAGGCAAGGGTGGTGGGGGTACTAGACTTGGTAAGACTTTGAATTAGTTGCTTCTAGTTTTTTTTCATATTGAAGGCCACTATGGCTTATTACTACTGAGCTGACACTGAAGAGCTGGTGGAAATATTGTCCATTTCTTCTTGGGACCAAAGGCTCATATTCACAGCTGCCAGAAGGATTGTGAGCAAACTGCCCAACTGTGAGTTGTGACCCTACTACATGTCCTGATGGAAACCCATGAGAGGGCCATGGGCTCCAGATTTTATTGACAACTTGGGCTTGTCTTTGAGAAGCTATCTTCAGCTGCAGTTAGAAGCAATGAAATGACATTTTCCACCAATGTATAGAGATTCTAACCATGTCCGTATCTGGCTTGATGGAAACAGAGATGTAGCCTCCATTTTCTTTTTTGAAGAGACGGAAGACTGTCATTCTAGGGAAAGGCCGCCATAGGACTCAGCCATTTTACCCTTTCCATCAAATAAGTTCAATTGTTTTATTTTTGCTGTTGTTGTTTTTGTTTTTCTTTAACTTATATAACTTCAATTGTATCAAGCCTAAATAATGACATCTCTATTTTCTTTTACAGGGCTATATTTTGAAATAAGAAAATCTGAAGAATAAATAACATTTTAAATTCTCTTTTTAGCAAACTCAATACATTGGTAGCATTTTCTTATCAGATTGTTATTTTTCCTCAGCATTTTGAATGTTATTTTGAAGTAAACATTACAATGTATTTCTCATTTTACTTAATAACCAGGTGCATATAAAATCTGAAAAGCAGAAGAACAGTAGTACTTGAGGATAACAATTGTTTGAGAGAAAGGCTGTGTGTGTGTGTGTGTGTGTGTGTGTGTGTGTGTGTGTGTGTGTATATTGGAAGATCATGTGGCAGAAACTGAAAAGACTAAGCCAACTAAATCTGTTTACCTAAGTTAGCTTCTCGTTTTGGGATGAGCTTGATGAGAAGTATTCCAAAAAGATCATTCTTCACTTGGAAAAAAAATCCAAGAGAAATGAATCTGCTTCTTCATCAACTCTCCAGTAAGTGGTCAGATGGAAGTTCACATTTTGTTTCTATTCACATTGTAGGAAGCACAGAGAGACTCACTCCTCCTAACACATAACATGTGTCCAAGCTCCTTTTTACACTTCATTTTATTCCATTCTGCAAAGCTGTTCCGTGACATCCACACTCTATTTTAAAATTGGCTAATAAAATGTGTGTGGTTTAAAAAAAAACTAATTTAGCTTATATTTTAGTTGGCACTATTTTTGTTTGTTTGTTTTCAAAGAAATAGGGTCTCGCCCTGTCACCCAGGTTGGAGTACAGTGGAAGGATCATGGCTCACTGTAACCTTGAACTCCTGGGCTCAAGCAATCCTCCCACCTCAGCCTCCTGAGTAGCTTGGACTACATGCTGCACCACCACGTCTGGCTACTTCTTTTATTTTGTAGAGATTGGGGTCTGGCTATGTTGCCCAGGCTGGTCTTGAACTCCTGGCCTCAAGCGATCCTCTCGTCTCGGCCTCCCAAAGTGTTGGGATTACAAGTATGAACCACCACACCCAGCCCTTAGTTGGCACTTTTAAAGATCTCCACATACTCTGAAAGGTATATACTATTTAGCATGATTTGAACAAGCCACAGTTATATTCACTAACAGCACAGTTTTAGATAGCAAAAAAACTACTAAACACACACACACATCTGCATAATTCTCAGGTTATAATTCACAAGTACTATTCCTTTATTCACAATTTGCAGACCTTTAAATTGCCCATGCAAGAGTTCAGATTTTATTTTTTTGATTGGTAAAAAATTCCCAAGAAAACATTCCTAGACTAAGACTTTCAGGTGTGAAGATGACTTTGAGTCTATCTTTATTTCTGATAGTATTAAGATAATTTAACGCCCCTAAAGAAGTAGTAGCAGTCATGTATTTTGACTTTTGAGAAATTTAACACATTATAAAATGACTTAGTGACATTATCACAAATTTTCACAACAATTCTCAGACACTGGCTGGGAACATTTTTAAAACTCCAGTTTTGCAGGGGATCAAAGAAGTTCACAGAGGTTCAAACTCTTGACTTCTGGCCAGCAAACGGAAGACGGGGCACTAAATGTAGGGCTTTTCAAGGAACAGTGAAGGATACCAATCGTTCTCTTCCATGTGGGTTAGTTATAACAGTCTCCACATTTAAATGCAAGTAAGTAAATGTTATTTCAAGACCATTACTATTTTAAAAAGGAAATATTACTCATTTTAACCTTTTCCTCTTAATAGCTATTCTCCAGCACAACTGTCTTGATTATATTGAGCATTTAAAAAACCAGTCTCTCATTAATGCCTTACCATTAAGGGACCCAGTTCTACCCTCATGAGTTAAAAGTCAGTAGGGCCATATTAGGAGACTGTTATAAACTTGAGAATAACAAACTAAATTTTAAATTTCTTGGTGTTTACAAAGGAAGAGCTACTGCTTATTAACCTGCTCGCAGTAGGGAAACTTCTCTTGTGGCTCAGGGCTCAGATGTAGAAGTGGGGCAGAAAAACCTATTTTACATTACTTTATCAGTGAGAGTCTTACACAGTATAACATTAGAGGAGGGTCTCAGTTCAGAAAACTGCTTAGAAACAGGCTGCAAGTAAAGGCTTCCAAATTGAGGTACAGCCTCATGAATATTTTTTCTGGAGTTCCTAAAATGTGCTTGTAACATCCCTCTACTTTGCTCTATACTGTTTGCTGCATCACAAATATATAAAAGACTAGCATGAACAAAATGATTTCCTTAAAAAAAACAAAAAAAGAATCGAACAGGGAAAATCCAATGCTAGGCTTTACTGGAGCTTTTCAAACCATCAAATCATAACCATCAAACTCTCCATATAGGAATCTGTATCTTTTCAGAAAGGGGAGTCTGAGACTGATCCTCTGGAGCCTCGAGTCAAACCCTCTTCCCAGCTGGGGAGTGGAGGTGGCACCAAGCCTGCCAAACATTTTCAAATAAGATTGAAAATTTGCCAAACATTTGTGGAAACTGACAAACTTGCAACCCACAAGATTTCCCATAATTTATCCTGCAGGGTATATGTCCCATTTTTAAAAAAGCACTCTGTGGTCAAATACATTTAGGAAAATCCAGGTTAAACACAGTTACACAAACTTCTAGTGGGATATGTAGTGTTTCCTAAACATACTTGGCCATAGAGGTCATTTTAAAAGGTGCATCTAAAAGGCCTAGACCAGGGAATGGCAAACTATGGCCATGTTTGTTAATAAAGTTTTATTGGAACACAGTTATACTCGTTCTTTCACATATTGCCTATGACTGCTTTTGTGCTACAGTGACAGAGTTGAGTAGTTGTGACAGCAATTATGTGGTTCCAAAAGCCTAAATATTTACTATCTGGCTTTGTATAGAGAAAGTTTGCTGACTTCCCTGCCTAGAATCCTACTGAACACACTCTGGGAAACACTGATTCCTAGAGATAATACCATTGGAGTAAGACACACCACACAAATGTCACAGCCAAGTTTATATTCCTTCTTACTTATTTATCTTGTGCAATAAAACAAAGATTGCATTTCATAAAACATTTTTCAACCTCTTCCTGCACCCTGCCCACCCCTTCCATCCCCCACCCTCCTGCCATTTGGGCAAGGAAGCTATGAGCACTATAGTAGAAGAAATGTATGGTGTTTCTCTCTGTCCAAACTAACAATGAGACTCATATGACACCATCGTTCCATTTCTTATGACTCTCCAGCCATTTGTACCCAAACTCCAGTGGTATCAAAAAAGGTTTCCTTACTTGACTGGTTCCCATGACTCCCGCTCAAAGCCCCTGTGAATGGATTGTGCAATTGAGGACTCCATCAGATCCACATATCTAACAACAAGTGGGGCAAACAGGTCTTGCAGGTGTTTGTGAAATTTTCCATTGCACAAATTATCTAGAATAGATAAGCAAAAGGTTGTTAAGAACCCAGAGCTACTTTATCAATGTACAACACACACACACACACACACACACACACACGTGATTGATTGTCTTCTACATTAAATATATTGCTTCTAAGGAAGCCAAAAAGAGAAGGAAAAAAGTACATAAAAAGCATTGAAATGAAATTAAAAAACGCTTTACCCCTTTGCATTGATCTCCTAAAAGGAAAAATGATCATGCAACTTAAACAACAAAAACAACAATCCTCACCATTTTTTTCTGTTTTTCTTGCACCCACTTCCCTTTCTCCCATTAAGTTACCAGGAAGAAAGAACACTGTTTATACTCTCCCCTCCTTCATCACCCTCTCTAGGGAGGAAGGTCTATTTTATGGCTGTTGTCACTATAAAATACTCTGAAATGCTTGACACGTTACTCAGTTGGAAATTGTTTTTTGTCTATAACACGTCTTTTGATAAAAATCGCAAAATATGAAGAGGTTAATTAATTTGAGAGCCAATAAGACACAATAAATGGGTATCTCTTCTCACAGTACTCTCAGGTACTTCTGTCTAGTTAAGAGAGAGCTTCCCTAGAACAGGACACTTTTTGGAAGAAAGGGAATACCCTTCAGCTGTATGTTTCTTTTTTGGGGGGTGGGGTTAGTAATAATAAAACCATGAAGAGCTATGTTAAGCCTGCTAAGTCTGCTTGGAATAAAGACATCTTAGCAATCTGTTTATCTGCACACTACTTAGGAAAGTCAAATAGTCAAAGATGATACATACAGTCAGTACGGAGAAAATCATTCAGCAGCTGAAACAGTGGAAAACTGTCCCATGTGTCTGGCGGTTGCACCTCTAATGCTGCATCCATGTCTACTGCAAAGAGTGACAGGAACGTCTCCGCATGCTCCACCATTAAATCTGACCACCATGCAAAGGCCTTTGAAATTTGGCAGAAAAACAATAGACAAAGAGGTGATGAGCTTCTTTCTTGGACATGAGATGTGAACTCCAGCCCTCACTGTTCAAAATTAATGGCGCATCCAGCAGGGTTTGGTAATTTTATTGTAAAGAGAACAGAATTTTTGATACAATTGGGTCTCTAAGTGTCTAAGGCAGTGCTTTGTGTGATTCCAGGCCTGCCATAGAGAGCCTTTATTCTGACATGTGGGTCAGAGGATGCTGCAGTAGAAATGACAGACGTGGAACTTCTGTTCAATTTACAATAATTCAGTATGTTTTGAGTCATGCTCTTTGTCATCGTTGTTGGCTAGTTCTTGCTCTAAGGTATTAAAATCTGGGAGTTTCTTCACTGTGTTTATGGGTTTTCTGCTGGTCTAACTTGAAAATTTGAAATTATTGTTCACTTATATCTACATATCTGGGGCTTGTCTACGGTCTCATACAAAAACTCAAAAACTCACGTTTCCCTACACATTGGAAATGTTACTCCTATTTCATACTAAGTCAAAGAAAACCATTGTTGCAATTGTCACAAAACTTTAGAGTTGAAATCTTTTAAGCAAGGAGCCTTTGGTTTTGTATCCAGTCTGGAGGAAACATCAGGCTTAGTCTAGAAAACACTGAGTAAGATCAGGACTTATTTTTCTGGGGGTTGGACACATATGTACATTGAAAACCAAAAAATATCAGTGAAGTAACTCATTTTCATGCACATGGGCCCTTGGAAATCATTGTGCAGGGTCTCAGGGGTGACATTCACATCAGACTGGGCCAGATGTGAATTCAATTCAAAGGCATGCATGCATGTTGACTAATCATTTCTGGCAGGGAGCATGCAGAATGAGTGGCAGTGTCAACAGGCCCTGTTTTGCCGATTTCAAAGACAGCAGAAAAACAAAAACAAGTTGCCAGCCCCTTCTGGTCCCCCACCTCCCCATTCAATGCCGCAAAGTATTTACATTGGAAACACTTTCCGGAGCATTCACAAAAAAAAAAAAAAAAAAAGAAAGAAAAAGAAAAAAGAAAAAAAAGAAAAGAGAAAAAGAAAAAAAGATGGAAAGGCATTTGAAAATATGAAAGATGATTATGGAAATAATTCCATAAATGAAAGGGTTTGTTCAATGGCCAAGCTCTTCTGTGATCTATTAGTTATTAGAGAGATATTCTAACAGCCACTAGGAGGCAGAATAAAGGTCCACCTCTCTTCTTTCATGAGATTTCACTTTACTTACTTCTCCTTTATCAACATGTGGCTGGTTTGCAAATTAAATGAAAAAAATCAAGTCATGGACCATTCTGCAAGGTTGGCTTGGCTGGAAATAGACACCTGCTGTTTCCATTTTAATTTACAGTAAAACCTCACTGATTCAGAGTAATGGGAGAGGGGAGATGCTGGCCTGTCAGCAAAAAAAGCCTAACTTATTGGGCTTTCTAAAAAGAGATATCCTTTACTGTTTTTGAATGCAGCCTATAATTGGACACTAAAGTAAAAAGTATTCATGAAGTCTACATTAGTTATATTAATGCATAAGTGTAAAAGTTTTTTTAGCATCTAGTAATTATAGATAAGTTGACTTATATATTGAAGTCAAAGAAACAGTAGATTTAATTTTGTAGATCCTAGGATGGAAAAAGGGTATTGGAGTCCTCTAACTTGTAAGAAGAGTCTTTAGAATTTCCTGAGAAAGTTGAGATCAAGTAAAATATATTACATGAGAAAAATTAAGAGTCACATCTGCAATCGAATTGTCACAGATTCCAAGTATTTGGATCTGAACCGATGAGGTTTTATTGTAGTTTTACCACCTGCAGATGAAAGCCCTGGAGTTTAGGGCTTACTCCACTGACTACCTAGCTACGTCCAGTAGAGAAAGAAACCCTCCATGCCACCCCCAGAACTTTCCCAGCCACCAGCCTTTTAGGCAGAGACCATTTAAGTCCCGGAACTTTCTAGATGAAGTTCCATCTCCACCCCCATATGGAGGGCTGACTCTCATTAATCCTTATCCCAAATAGTTGAAAAATTCACAACGGTACACTAAATGTGGGTTAGTGTTTATTCTTTAGTTATTGGACTAACTTTACATCTTCGGGGTGAGTCCAAGAAAAGTTACTGGGAAGATTGAGTTGCCTTCCCAGACACAATTTGCTCTAGAATGACAGAAGAAAAAAAAAAAAACAAAAAAACCAAGCTCAAATGTTTGAAATTAAAAGCTCTTTAACCCAATCTCATACTTGGCTCTTACCAGTTTTTTTTTTTTTTTTTTTTTTGAGACAGAGTTTCGCTCTTGTTACCCAGGCTGGAGAGCAATGGCACAATCCTGGCTCACTACCTCCCTGCAGCCTCCGTCTCCCAAGTTCAAGCTATTCTCCTGCCTCAATCTCCTGAGTAGCTGGAATTACAGGCACCCACCTCCAAGCCCAGGTAATTTTATTTTTATTTTTACTTTTAGTAGAGACAGGGTTTCACCATGTTGGCCAGGCTGGTCTCAAATTCCTGGTCTCAGGTGGTCCACCTGCTTTGGCCTCCCAAAGTGCTGGGATTACAGGTGTGAGCCACTGCACTGGCCTCTTACCAACTTTTTTACTTAAAAGTTGTAAACCAGAGGTCATAAGAAGTGCCACTTCTATGATCTTTAGAGAACTTAGCAATTTAATATATTATTGAGCAAATATCTACCATCCTTGCATTAATAATCATTTAGATATTAATAACCTTACAAAGAACAATGACTACTGTGATATGAATCATTGCTATTAGAGTCTAGTGGAACAGTTTAAGGATCTTGTGAACCAAAAGAATTTAAATTTGGGGACTGTGGCAGTGAGGACCAGAGTGATTTTTGTACATTCAAGGGAATTCTTTTCAAAACCTTATAATCAACCTGACTCTCCAAGAAGGAGAAAATGATTCTAGCAAGGGCAGTACAACCAGAAAGCCAAAGTGTCATTCCAATTAAATGAACCGAGTCTGTGTGACTGGGCTGGGAAAGACCAGGCTTAAATATTTATTTCATGCTTGCTCATACAGGTGAATGCTATTTTTGTACTTGAGCTAACTCACAATGTTCGTGAGCATCTCAAGTCTTATAAACCTTTTCCAAAGACAATAAGGAGAATAAGGAGTTATACTTTGGCTTCTAAATACTTACCCAGAACTTCTTATTATTCAAAGACAAAGATGTGTGCTTTAGGGGTACAGTCTACATCAAACGCACTGCACATTTTGCACACAAACTAACATGTATATATGTACTCCTCTATATACCACAATACATATATACATATACATACGTATACATAGAGAGAGATTGGGAAGGTGTAGCAACCATACATGAAGGCATAATTTGTATGTGTGTGTGTGTGTGTGTGTGTGTGTGTGTGTGTGTGTGTGTGTGAATAGATTAGGCTCTGGAAACAGAGTTAAACTGCAATTAAGAGATAAATGTGACTACTGCTGTCATATACTGCATGTGTGTACATAGGATATATTCTTAGCTGGTGAGATTTCTTTTCTTGGGACATTTAATTACTTTATCTTGGAATTAAAAATGTCTTTAAGGATTATTGTTTTTTTTAGGTGGAGGAGGCAAGCCTACTTCTCACTTTGATTTGCGTGGTACCACCAAACAGCATGGCCACACAGCCAAGATCTAAGCTTAGGATTTAGTGTTTTTTTTTTTTTTTTTTAACTTTACTGAACACCCAGAGAATATGATAGTGAGTACTGATGAGTAGAAAAAATTTGTCTTACTTTATCTTTTGGGGAACAAAAACTCCATGTTTAGTGTGCCAGAGCTAATGCCACCTCTTCCCCTGTACTTCAGCCAGTCTTGACCCTGGTTGTACACTGGAATCACCTGGGCAGCTTTTAAAAATTACCTATGCTCAGCACCTCCCCGAAAGATTCCAATAAATTGAGCTGGGGCAAGACCTGGAGATCTGAATTTTTAAGAGCTGTCCATGTGATTGCAATCTGTAAGTGAAAGTTGGTAACAGGTGGTAGTGCCTTTCTGGCCCACTCTACCTTGAAATGAATCCACTCTCAACACATTCTGTTTATTCTGTTCATTTGGTACTTTCCACATAGGTTTTATCACTTTGATAATCAGATATTCTTATATTTGTGTTATTAGGAACAAATTCTTAGCAATTTTTGTTCCTAATAACACAAGAGCCAAGCTCTGTGGAGTGCTGTGTGCCAGGAACAACACCAGATGCTTTACTGAACATGGCTTTCCACCCTAATGATGACCATCTATTGTTACCTCCACTTTGCAGGATAAGAGAAGTTATCCTGGAAGAGAAGAGGCAAAGCTGGGATTCAAAGCCAGACTTCTCTGGTACAGAGCCTAAGCTCCTGGATACTCTGCATTCTATTGCTTGAAGGACAGCCTGCCTTATGCCTGGTTGTCTTTCAAAAAGCAGCAAGGTAGTTGCTTCAGTGCTCAGCAAATAGAAGATGCTCACTAGGTAGCTTTTGATTGATGGAGAAGATTTTGTGATTGGGTAAAATTACTAATTATAGAAAGAATCATGTACATGTATCTAAAAGAAAATTTGGTCTCATGTGCTCTACAGTATGCTAAAGTTTTCATTACTAGGTTTTAAAGTTAGTCATGGGAACAGAATTGAGTTTATGTCTACCCTATTTATTTACTTTGAATGGCTTTTGAATATATAAGATTAAAATATTTTGTGATGATGGTTATTAGGGCAGTTTAGGATATGGATTAACAGTGAAAAAGTGTTTTTTGGAAAAGCCAAAAGTGACTTCTTTAGCATATAAGCTCTCCTTTGGTGTTTCTTTTGAGTAATTTAGACAAATATACATCCTTTCTTAGCCTGTAGCAGCCTCCAAAAATAACCTGATTATAAATCAAGTATATCTGTCATTTTTTGTCTTCTATGATTCACTTAAAAGCACAACTGTGACTGAGAAAACTGTCCTCTTTGTATCTAGGTCTTCGACAATGTGTGGGTTTGGTCCAGCATCATGAGAAGAGCCTTAACCACTCAGATTAGAGGAGGGCAGGCTGGAGCCCCTCTATGCCTCTGGAGATGACTTTGAAGACACCTGGGAAGAACACACTTACCATCACCGGAACCCCAGATGCTGGCAATCTGAAAAGAACATCCTATAGGATAGCATAGAAAAAAATATTCTAACCCCACTGAATTTTATGCCCTTACAAGTCAGTCCTAAGTTTACATGTTTGGAGGTTACGATTTGCTTTTCCGTATCACTCATGGCTGTGCGTTGCTGATAGATGCTGTATGAGTTAGTTCTACCTGACTCAAGGGGTCTTATCCCATTCTTTGAGGGGGTAAATTTCAGGGAAAAATTCTTCAGCACTCTCTCTATATATAAATACTGTATATATGATTCACATAGAGACAGTTGTTGAGGAAGATTAGTATCACTCCGGTAAGCTACTGGTTACTAAGTTTGGTACTCATCTGCTGTAATAAAGGTAAATACAGACAGACATAGGAAACTACACCAGGCTAAGGACAGAATCAAGGCAGGTAGGAGGCGTTCTGTTGGGATGTAACTGCAGTCGTTGTTAAGTATATCAATTGCTTCATGCACGCACAAGAGAATCACCCACATTGACCCTGCTGTGGAGGGTCACCCATTTCACAAGCAGTCCACTGGAAGTTGCTGTTACATTCCTTGGGGCAGTGTTAGAAAGCAGGAGCACTAGGAAAAGTCCCATTAGAAGACATGGTATTGTAAGGGCATGCACAAAGTATGACAGCAGGTGGCTGGTTCATTCGGTTGAGTCACATACCTCTTTCCCCTGCCACGATCAGCCAAGATTGAATAAAATAGTAGAAAAACAGGGAGGAAATTTAAATATGCAATCAGGCATTAGTCGGGATGGTTGGATTTATGGTGTATTATATATTATTTAACTATACTGGTAATTTCCATTTAGTCATGGAATGATCATTTTAGGTGCTTGAGAAATTACTTTTAGGAAATGTAATTTTTCCCCTTTGCTATAAATCTGAATGTAGAGAAAGAGGAAGAATTATGCAATTTTCAAAAAGATTATTCTGAGAGAGATTATTTTAAATCTCAATTTTGAAACGAGCATTGATAAAACCATTTAACCATCATGAAATCTTGGAATCTTTCCTTGGAGGTGTCAGGTTGTTTAAGTCCTTATAGGTTTGGGATTTAGTTAGCCTTGAAATCCCTTGGTTTATAATTATTATCAAAAGGATCATTTTGATAGTGGTTTGTCAAAAAAAGAGTAAGCTATCTTTATTTAGATGTATGTTGGAGAATCGACAAGTTGAACAACACAGAATAATTTGCTTCTGTCACTGCATTTAACAACCCAGGCAATCTAAGATTAAAAAAAAAAAAATGAAGACTCATACAAGCAGAGTAAGTTACAGAGATAAATTGAGAAAGAAGGCCTGTGGTCCACATACCAAATAACTAATAAAAACAACAGTGGTGGCAACAAAAACAACCACAAAAAAACAAAAACTATTTTGTGTGTTCTGAACAATAGTAACCAGAAGCTGTTTGAATGATTAAAAATCACTCACCTCATTTGTTCGTTGCTAGAAACATCTGAAAACTTAGGCTGAAACATACAACATGCAACCACCTTTTGGTTGTTCAAAATAACCTTCCAAAGACTTCTCGCAAAACTTCCACTTTCATTCTCTTTGCAATCCCAGTTAAAATAAAATGGGTGTTAAGGCATCTTATTCACAATCTGGCTGGGAAAGTCAGCTCTGCAAGGTCAGCTAAGGAACCGTAAGATACACTTCCCACCAAGCCTGCTCACCTCGGCATGGTGCTCCTCATTTTGCTGAAGAACTTCAATGACTAGTTCAGCAAGACGTATTGTATCTTCAAGCTTTTTGGCAGGAGTGATTAATCGGCCTACATTTTCTGTAGTACAAGAGTTTGTGTTAAAATTCAGCGAAAGTGGCAGGCTACTTTTATGGCCATTAGAACTAGTGGATAAGAAATTGAGAATAGTTATCATTTTTTTTTTAAAGAATTCATGCAAATGTTAAGTGCCATGTAATTAGTAGTGAGCAAACCATAAAGCCATTTTATTATTATCACCATCATTATGATACATATTAGAAAAAAGCAGTGCTCCAGCTTCAAATTTGCATATGAAGCTATATTAAGTCTATGACACCCCATTTCAAATTTAGTGACATTTTGTACACATGTTCTTTAAAGACAGCATAAATGTCCTATATCACTCACTAGATTGTATTCATGCTACCTGAAGTGGGAAGATTAATAGGAGTTTAATATTGATTGCTGTTACATTTGTTTTTTAGATTAGTTACTAATTAAATGCTACAGCCTAATTTATTCACTGCAGGCCTGTGTAGGCTAGAATGTTCATTTTGAAAAAGCAGAGTCAAATGTCTGCTTCAAGTTGTCCAGGGTGGAGATAGAAAGGAAAAGTTGGATATGCCTGGGCCATTAGTCAGGAATAATAATTGTTAAAATGGTGTTAGGAGTAGATTATTGAACAGGTTGTGGTAGTTTATGCTACTGTTTGTTACAACCGAAATTTTATCAGTTACAATGTACTTAATTTTTTTTTTTTTTTTTAGTTTCTCTTATATTGAAAGTGTTGTATTTTTACCCAGCTCAAGAAGAACCTGAACCCTGACTTACGTTGCTCTCTTTTCAGAGCTGAGTTCATGAATTTGACAGTCATCATGTTCCAAAAATTACAAAGTTTTTTCTTGGGGGAAAAAAGTAATATTTAAAACATAAAGGAGGTTTTCTTCTATTTTCTGTCTTTTCTTTTCTTTCTTTTTTTTTGAGACCGAGTCTCACTCTGTTGCCCAAGCTTGAGTCCAGTGGCGCAATCTTGGCTCACTGCAACCTCTGCTTCCTGGGTTCAAGTGATCCTCCTGCCTTAGCCTCCCAAGTAGCTGGGATTACAGGTACCCGCCACCACGCCTGGCTAATTTTTGTACTTTTGGTAGAGATGGGGTTTCACTATGTTGGTCAGGGTGGTCTCAAATTCCTTACCTCAGGAGATCTGCCCACCTCAGCCTCCCAAAGTACTGGGATTATAGGCATGAGCCACCGTGCCCAGCCAAAATGTAAAGGTTTTCTTGGTCAATGAAACTGCTTGGATTCAGTCTGAATTCACAGGGGAACTTGCATTTCATGTTTAGCCCCCTTCAAACATTGAAGCCTCAGAGTCAGAGCACATGGGATATAGTGAAATAAACATTACTTAGTAGGATTCCCCAAGTAGGTACATACATTTGCAAAATAACTGCCAAAACATTTTCATCTCTTCATCTGAAGCAGGTATATTTTGGCTTCAGGATGCTTCTTACTAGAAAGAATTACCTATTACTAAATAGGAAAGTTTCTGGCACATAGCAGGGGGTGGGAGGAAGAGGGCAGACTTAAACAAAATCATAGGAGATTGCTAATTAAAAAAAGTTTCTTAATATTATTTTATGCATTTCTTAAGTAGGTAATGAACACATCAGGTCATTAGTAATTTAGGATTTACTAATGAAAAATAAATTCAGTGAGATACTATGCAAAAAAAGTGTTCTAGCCAATGGGATATAAGGGTGATGAGTGGGACAGGGTAAGATTAGCCAGGTATTGAAAGTCTCAGTCTAACAAGGCCTGATGGCTAGTGTGAAAATGGGTTTCCCCGATTCAAGTCAATGGAAAACTCCATTGTCTCTGCCATACCCTGGTGGAAATGTGACTGGATGTGATTAGAGCCTGAAGGTGGGGCTGTGGGAAACATAAGCATGTGGATCAGGCAGAGAATAGTCAACACTCAGATTAAGGAGCTGTGCGAGCTTAGGTGCTGACAGCCCCGTTGCCTGGTCTAGAGCAATAAATGTTTAGAGAAAGAGTGTTTGACAAAACTGACTTCCGTGCTTTTGGGCATCTGACCTGTTAGTAATTTCATAGACTATCATAATTTCATTCATAGACTTTCAGGCATTTCTACAAACATACTGTGTATATATTTTTGGGTAATATGTGTAGAGCGAGGTATTTGCATTTTGATAGTAAATATGCATAGGTTACTATTTTTTATTAGTTGATATTCACATTTACACATCAATTTGCAAATTCCTCATCCTATGCTTATTACCCACTTGACACATACACCCACATACACACATCACACACTTACATACATTTTCTAGTAACAGACAAGCCTGCACATTAATACAAATCTGCAGGAAATCCCACTTGAGGCAAATTTTTGAAATCTCTTGCTTTGAAAATAGAGAGCACTGTCCTTTTGGGTGGAACGCTCACCAAATCTAGGGAAATTCTGGCTGTTTATGACATATGATACAGAAATAAAATAATTTCTACCAATATTTTTATGCACCTTTAAAAAAACGTCAATAATTTTTATGTTTGGAGAAATCCAAGATGCTGAAGCTAGGACCACCTGAAGATTTGTTTTAATAGGCAGTACTCTTAGATTGACTACAATAGATATCAATAGATACACATAAAGTGTGCATGTGCACGCAGCCATTCTATGAGTGTGTGCACATGTACGCAGATATGTGTATGCCTGATGTATATATACAGACAGTATGTTTAATAAAACCCTTTGCAAATTTACTTGAACATAAAACCATTAAAGTAAGCAGGTTAAAGAGCCTTTAATCTAGAACACTTGATCTTCCAATTAACCCCATGTAGCCAGACTTTCATTTACTATTAATTAACTGTGATTCCATTATCTGTAGCTCAAGCCACGTTAGTGAGACACCACACTATTTTCTTGTTTATTTTCATAGCTGATGTACTACTAGCTAAGTGGCAAAATGGAACTTAAAGTGAATTCTCTAAGATGTTGTCTTTAAAGAAAATATTGTGCAAAATCCTTTAGCACTTCTTCCCTCTCTTCAACAGAGGTCAAGGAGAAATTTGTGCTTAGAAACGGTTTTTTTTTTTTTTGGCCAGTCTTCTGCTGTCTTGATATGTATTACAATATTCCTATCCCCCAAGCTTGCACTAGCTGGAGCACTGATAAAATGGAACTAAAAATATAGTGTGCTTAAGAACCATTTCATACAATAGAATTGAAGCTCATAACACAGAAAATACTGTCATGCAAAATGTTATGTAACAACAATGTTATTTTGTGCTGACATTGAGAATTGAAAATGTTGCATATGTCAGACATAGCTAGACAAAAAAATGTGGACATTTGGAAATAAATGCTCTCTTTTGAGTGTCTCAAAACCTATAAAATTATACTTGAGAGCCTGAGTCTCAGCTTAGTGTTCCAAACTGAAACAAAAATTCAAGAAGAAAGGTGAACAGAAAAGCAAACTAAACTAGAAAGCTGCCAAGTAGAGGAATGATAAAAGTTTACAGTACTTGATTTTGGCCTAGGCAGGCCTTTGAGCCTCTGATATAACATGCTGGTCTGCGTTTGGATGGGTGGAGAAGGAGGCCCAGGAGGGGGCAGGGGAGCTGCTTGGGTAGGTGAAGAGAGACAGTAAAAAAGTAGAGACAAAGTGACTTTAACAGAGGGTGACAAGTAAGATGACAAACTCTGAAAAGACCAACCAAATAAGCAAAAATGATAAAACACAAATGGAAAGCCGCTGCTTTCTTGGTGATACTTCAACACGACGGAGGTGTGACATTGTTTGACAAAGACTCTCACCAGTGTCACCAGCAACCCCCACCCATCACCACCACCAAGACACTCAGAGGCTGAACGCAAATACCGGATGCTTTATCCAGATGGATACACATGAATGATGGCAGCAGCAGCATTGACCAAAAAAAGATACACTTCGTACAATGAAGAACACCTACACGTTAATAGCTGCTTCTTCCTTACAGATGACCAGAAATAGGATCTGATATATTAATAGTTGGAAGATCTGGCTTGTCATCCTCCATATGTTACTTACTTTCTACATAACCTTGCACCTGCTACTTGAACCTCTCTGTGCTTTAGTCTTCTCGTCTATAAATTGAGAATATCTTTTCAGTTTATCTTACAGGGCTGCTGATAAGAGCAAATAAAGCGATCTAAGGGACAGACCTCTGTAAAGCTCAAGATGCCTACACGTTTATTGTTACCTCCACATTGTGAGAAGGCTGCAATTAATTGCTTTGCAAAAGCAGATGAAGGGCCGTTATTAGTTCAAGTGAGCTAGGAAATATTCTTGCTCCCTTTGTGGAATTTCAACATGTCAAAATCTGTCATTTTAAGGGAAAATGTGTGGTATCTGATTGTTTCCAGCTCATTTAATTATTTTCAATTTGGAATTCTCATGGCTTTTATATTGTGGGTTGAATCATATATAAAAACTTGCCAGCTTATCAAATATGTTACTTGCTATTCCAAATGTTAGAATACTGTAATCAGCACTTGACCCATCTGTCATGTGGTTTACAATATCAGCACAGCAAACATCCTATAACAATAGCCTCTCCTTCAATACAGGCACAGAGCACTAACAGCTTCTGCAATTCTCTCTCTTTAATGAGTGTCTCATTAACTTTGGACCTGCTCCTTTCTAATAGTTCTGGTTTATAAAGCAATCTGTATGGTGAGAGGGACATACTCCATTGCCAAGTTTGCTTCTTGGTTTGCTTGAATTTTCAACTGGGAAAATTAATTTTACTGCAGGCATATAGGAAATGGAATTCTAGTGACATTAATAAAGAAGATTGAGAAATATGGATAAAATATAATATTCTGGCAAAACCCATCTATTAAAAAAGCAAGAGTTGATGAGATCCTTTTCTTGCTGGACCATTTCAATGTTTAGAAGACAGGACAAAAAAATTTACCAGTTTCCTCTTACTAAAATTGTTTGGGAAAAATGTGTGTAAATAGAATTTAAAAGACTCAGTTTTAAATGACAGCTATTTAAAAGGAGGCAACTACTAATCCTTTCATCATAAAAATTAGTACTCCATATTTTATATTTTTAAAATCTGGTTTTCTACTGACAGCACTATCTAAAGTTAGGCGCATTTTGATAATCCATCCTTATGGGCTCTTTTAATGAATGCATGCTACCTGCATGTGCAATTCTCAGGGAAATTCCTGACTCTTTCTCACCCAGTTAACTGAATCTGGATAGAGAAACACTTGATCTGGTGGTAAATAAAAACAATAAAGCACCCCTGGGTTGATCCGTCACCCATGAGGCAGCAGATACATATTTCAGCTAAATGGGTCTTGATGAGAAATTCATAAAGGGATTTCCTCCTGCCAACTGTCTGTCCAGAATTCTGACAGTGAGGTTTGCCACCATAGAAAAACAAGCTCCCTATTTTTTTTTTCCTCACAGAGCAAAACAAAAACATCATACCTTGGTTTCCAACTTCATTTACCCAATTACCATTGCTCATGTTTACACAATTAAATCTGCTTGGCTTCCAGAGAGAGTTAAATGTGACTGCAGAAAAACAAAAAGAGAATTCCACTGCATGCTCAGCTAAGCCAAGGAAGAGATGCATCCAGGAGCGAGAGACACTCCAATTAGCCCTTAAATAACCTGACCAACTCTGGTTCCAGTGAGTGAGATGCCAGTCCCTGAAATACCGTATGAGAGATGAGTATGATTGATGGAAAATCCACTTACTATCAAGTTCCAGACTATTGATATGTTGCTGAAGATGCTAGTGTTTGTATTACACAATTACTGAAAATAACTAGCCTGTAGCAATTTGCTATGATTTGGGGGTAGGTGTAGATAAAAGCTCAAGTAGGAACAGAAAGCTAAGCAGATAGCCACATCATTCTATCCTGAATACCCATCTTCCCTAAAATGATGGCTACATAGGCCAAGGACATGCAAGGTTGAAATCTAATATAATTTCTTTAGTGGGACTCTCTATTATGTATACTTGATCCCCTTGATTCTCCAATATCCACTCCCTTTCAGAAGATTCCATCTCTAGGCCAGTCTAAAGTATGTGTTAATAAAGGCTGTTGGATAGATCATGGATCATTGTTCCTATCCTTTTCATTGGAGTCATCTTTGTCTCTTTCCTGTAAGGACCTAGGTGGTATAGCTTGTCCATTCTACCTCCAAAATGTCTCGATTTTATCTCACACCATACTAGATCACATGTCCATCCACACTCTTGCTGAGGGGGTGGACATGTGACTCAGATCTCATCATTTCCACCTCAACTGTTGCTAAAGCCTCCAAGGCAGCCTTCAGTCCCTTTTCTCTTCTGCAGTTCATTCTCTGCCATGCAGCAGTCAGAGTGATCTCTGTTAAACACATATCTGAATTTGTCACGCTCCTGCTTAAAAACCTTTGAGAGCTTCCCCTCATGACAAGGGTTATGCCTTCATATGCCATAACAAAAGAGTGCCTTCAGAGCAAAGGTTCAGCTCCTCTGTTAATGCTTCTACTTGAGCACTTCTGGCCCTTGATAATAGGAAATTATGTACATTTATTTGTCTAACTTCTCCTCTGCCAGAGAATTCTATATTTCTAGGGTCTGGAGTAGTGCTGGGGCCAGGGTAGGTCATCAAATATTGGTAGAAGGGAATCCTCAGTGGATCCTGTTCAATGCAGTGCTTTCATGAAAAATAAAATGCTCTGTGTTTGCAGTATACATATAAACTACACAGGAACTCTTATCTCTTATCCAAAGTTCCTGGTTACTTAACAAATGTACTAAGCTGAATTTTGAATAGTAAACATCATAACTTGAACTTCCAAGTCAGAGAATAACGTCAGGTGTCTTAATGCAATTAAAAACTATTTAAGACAATTAAAAATAATTTAATACAAATAATTTAAGCTAAAGAAAGAAATAATACTCTTGTGATGTTTTTCTTCTCTAATTTGGTATCATATGCCAACTCAGGCTTTGTTCCTGGGGCTGAGCTGTTGCACATAAGAAAAGTGAGCTTAATTCTGGACATTGTAATGGAAATCTATCCTTGTATGTGCAGGAACCTTGCTCAGGGGAGTTGACTACTCTACTCTTATTTTGGTGGCACTTCCAAGGAAAGTATCCTACAGGGGCAGTCACATAAACTACACCTGGCCAATCATAGTACCTCATACCATTATGGGGACTATGATTGGTTCTGGGATTATCATGTGACCCAAGCTGGGCAAATGAGACCCTTCTCTGGAATTGTATACAGTTGCTTGGAGAGGAATGCTTTTTCTTCTAGAGTCATTAGCTAGGATAAAAGGTTGGTGCTATCTGTGAGTATGTTGCTCCCCAAACTTCAACCATTAGCTTCAGTCACATTAAAGAAGGCTGTCAGCAGTTGGAGATATGAGCACACATGAACATTTTTCATTTCTGAGGCCAGCTCCTCCATGGATTTCCTAGCTACATGAACCAAAAATATTCTCTTTTCTTGCTTAAGCTATTTGAGTTCTTTTTTTCTCTGATTCAGGAGTATTACTAAGTACCCAACTAGTTCTCAAATAAACTTTTATGTACATTGCCACAAGCTATCTTGGGGAGGAGCTTGGGGCATCTGGAGGGATGACGAATAGAGGGAAACACTGCAACAAGGCTAGGGAACACCCCAGCCAGTTCTTCTTGGGGTCAAGCCTTTGACCTACATTGTGTCCTCCTCTGGCACTATCTCCTACTCTGCAGTGCATCAAAGACCCTGGCCTGGATGAAATCCCTTGTACTGCATTCCTGTGACACCTTACTTGTTACTTTTACTATCAACATCAGATTGTGATTGCTTCTTTCATGCCTATGTTTTCTATTTTTGTTGTTGTTGTTGTTGTTGTAAGCTCTACAAGGGTAGGGACCATGACTGCTTTTGCTCATCACATACTCCCCTGGTGCCTGGCCATAGCTCCTGGAACCTAGTGGGCGTTTAACGAATATATATGGAGATTGCAATGGTGTGTTGGAAATTTATAATAAAAAGACAATTTGAATACCTATTATATTTCCTTGACCCTCAAAGTACCATCCCTGGATCAGCAGCTTCAGCATCACCTGGAAGCTTGTGAGGAATGCATAGTCCCAGGCTCCAACCCAGACCTACTGAATCAAAACCTATATTTCAACAAGATCCCCAGGGATTCAGATGGACAATAAAGTTTAAGAAGCACTGTTTTATAATTCATTTCTGAAATCAAATAATATCTTTATACTATACATTTTAATTTTGAAGAACATCATTTTAAATATTATCAAACAAATAATAAGTGTATATATATATATATAAAATGAGCACTATGTGCCAGGCATTGTGCTAAGATATTTATTTAGAACACGTATTTTTATCTTTGCAACAATCCTCTGTGGGAGGAACCATTATTAGCACCTTTTACAGAAAATAAAAGTGAGGTTACAGAGGTTAGAAAGCCCAGTGGAGCCAAGATAAGGATTTGAATTTGGGGTACAGTCCTTGAGTCCTCAGGCTGGTTGGGTAGTGTTTTCTTAGAGTTGCAAATATCTGATTCTAATATGTGGATTCCAGATGTCAAGTGTCTTACTGGAAGCTCAGACCAGTCAATGGATTGTGGATGGGGCCATTATGTGTTGACTGAAAGGTAAGGCAGCCTGGTGGGGTGGTGATGACTCTTGAATAGCACACAGGACAAGAGACTGGAGAGTCACTGACTACTCATTTTATTTTGAACCTGGCTTCTTTTCTCTAGGCCTTGATTTTTTTACCTGTCAAATAATCAAGAAACCTCTTTTGTGTCATACAATTTTGTTGCTAAAAAGTCACAAGCATTTATAGTGTAGAAGTTGAAAGTGTGGGCTTTGGAATTAAACAGGTTCATGTTCAAATTCTGACTCTACAACTAACCAGCTGTTTAACCTTGGGGAAGTGACTTAACATCTTTCTATTGCAGGATTTCCATGCATAAATGAGTAAGTTCTTATTTCATTGAAATGAGGCACATTTTAACATTTCTGAAATATGGATGCATCTTATATTTGATAGCATGTCACAATATAGTTGGCAGCATTATTTCATTCTTAGGAGTATATGAATGGTACATCTTATGATTGACAGCCCTTTAGAGTGAATGAAATATGGTAATAAGACACTTATCTCACAGGGTCATGGTGAGAATTCTATGAGATATGCATCACTACTTAGCACATACTAAATTCTTAATAAATGACAGTTTTTATCATCATCTGCAGCATCATATTGTTTTTTCTGAAAGAAGAGAAAGACACTGGTTTCATATTTGTGGCTTCATGGCACATTGTAACAAATCATTTTTCTCCAAAATCTTTCTTAGTGACAGTGTTTAAAACATTTTTCTCCTTGTCCCCCTCATCTATGGTAAAGTATAGATGAGGTGCCAGTCCACAGAATAATCTGGGTTGGGAAACCCTAACTTATGCACCACTGAAACAAAAAGGATGAAAGGGCTGGCTGTGGTGGCTCATGCCTGTAATTCCAGCACTTTAGGAGGCCGAGGTGGGTGGATCACTTGAGGCCAGGAGTTCAAGACCAACATGGCCAACATGGTAAAACTTCATCTCTAATAAAAATACAAAAAATTAGCTGGGTGTGGTGGTTTGTGCCTGTAGTCCCAGATACTTTGGATGCTGAGACAAAAGTATCAACTTGAACCTGGGAGGCAGATGTTGCAGTGAGCTGGGATCCAATCACTGCACTCCAGAGTAAGACTCTGTCTCAAAAAGAAGAAAGAAAGAAAGAGAGAAAGAGAGAGAGAGAAAGAGAGAAAGAAAGAGAAAGAAAGAGAGAAAGAAGGAAAGAAAGAAAGAAAATAAGGAAGGAAGGAAGGAAAGAAGAAAGAGAGAAACACTTAGGCCCCCACGTATAAGGCATGAAGCATGAGATGGTCCTCATCTCAGAACGGCCAGCCGTCTTGTGAGGAAAAAAGTCCTCAGTTCTTTGACAATCTTGCAGAATCTCAACTGCCCTTGGGAAAACTTTACAAAGTAAAGATTTTCTCAATGATCACTTCCAGAAAGGATTGCTCTGTTAATCTGCAGTCTTCCCATAAAACTGGTGGGTTATTATACTTTGACCTTATCCACTGAATGAATGGATATTGTCTAAGTGCTCACCACATCAGCTAAAAAGTCTACATGGTAGAAAGAGACAAAAATGCATTGCATTTGGATTTAGACAGACCAGAATTCAAATCCTGCTTGAGAAAGTTACTTATCCTTATTGAAACACTTTAATCTGTAAAGCGTGCAAAAATAAAGCCTTCTTTATGAGTCTAAGGTTAAGATTGAATCAGAAGCCCTTAGCACAGGGCCTGGGCCCATAGGTTCATAGGTGGCTGTTCTCTCTCTCTCTCTCTCCCCATCTACACATCATTCATCCATTTAACCACCCATCTACCCACTCTCCTCTTCTCTCCTCTTTTCACCTCTCCTCTCCTCTCTCTTTTCCTTTCCTCCTATTTCTCTTGCTCTCTCTCCCTGCTTATTTATTTCTGTCTATATCTATCTGCTGTCTATCTACAAATCATCATCTGTCTGATTTTGCAAATCCTTGGCATATTTGAAGGAAAAAGTTGTTTTATTTCAAATTCCAGTGGAACCGTTATGATGCTCAGAAAATTATGCAAGTATTTAGCCAAGAACGGAGGCAAAACAGCAATAGTAGTGTAGACTTTCTCAGAGCTTGCTGGGTTCAGAATGTGTGACGGTTTAAATGGAAATGTATTTAAAATAATAGAATTCATTTGCAGGAGTCACAGCTTTTCTTTCATAGACTAGCAGGCTTTTGCATCTTTTTTTTGGAGGTACTGTAATTAAACTGAACATTTAATTTCTAATAATGCCATCAGACATAAAGCATAAGTCCACCAAAATGCCATCTGCATAATCCCGTAGATTCTTAAAGTACAGTCTGACTAAAGGACTCAGCAGCTGTCCATATTTCAGTCCCCAGTACTTTACCCACCTCCCTCTAATTTGCATACATAACTCTGGTGGTGCCCTAGCACCTCCATACGGTTGGTTATGCAGACCTATCCATGTATTCGTGATCTATTCTCATTAAGAAAATTGAAAAGGGAGGAAAGGGCTAAGAAAAAAATTTAAAGGCCAGGAAAGAAGTAATTATGATTATGATTACAATTGAGACCTGATATACTTAGAAAAAGCTTCATACACCAAGCTTCAAACCCATCTCTGCTTTGACCTCAACTTTTAAACCCAGTTCTACCCTATTCCATCTCTTCAGACCTTTCTCTTTATTCTTGATAGTGTGATTTCTCTGCAGGGTAAACCACCAACCCATCCCTTTGCATAAACAGCCTTCAATGACTCTTCATCACCTTTGCAGTTGAGGCCTGTGGAATCTTTCCTCTTAAAAAATCCATATGCATGCAAAAGTTGGCATAGATTTCAAATTAAGAAACTTTGAACCATGAGATAGTCTGAACACAGAATTATTATGGCATGGCAAGACCTTTGAAGTCCTGTCCCTGCCTACCTTGCCATCATCAGCATCCGCCCACTACTATCATTTCACTCTGTTTTGCAGCTATGATGAATTAATGACAGAGTAGTTAAAAGTGTGGCTTCTGCCTGGGCTCAGAGTATAGCTACAGCACTTATACTTCTAGATGTGTGTTTTTTAAGTTCTGTGCCTCAGTTTGCTCATCTCTACAATGCAAATAAAATAGTTCCCTCTTAAAAGGGCTTTTGGGGAAAAATAAGTTAATAATATAGATACAATGCTTAGAATCATACCTGGAACATGATATGCATTAAATAAGCATTCATTATTTTTATTAGGTATCTGGTTTTACATTTTTTGCCCATATTACTCTCTTGATGTAGCATGACTTTCCATTCCGAAACCTAGCTCCACTTCACTTATTCTGATTCATGTCTCAAGATGCAGTTCAAACTTTACCATCTCGTGAAGACTTCCATGGTTTTCTGACAATGCCCCATTCCTCTTACACGTAATTCTACCAATAGGCTTTGCAATGTACTGATTTACACATATACACCCATTTGCACATATACTCCATGAGGCTAACAGCTGTTTCCCTCTTGCTTACATAGTCTCTGGCTTTTAACACTGTACCTGATACAGGGTAGGCTCCCACTAACCACTTGTCTAATAAATGGATGAATGAGCTAATAAATGATTAAAAAAATAAATAAATATCTTCCTTACGAGGGAAAGAAAGGTTCATGTGTTTTGAACATAGGTTTATGAGTCTTCAAATACTTATCAGTAGCCCTATACTTGGAATGTGCCCAGGAATGTTTTCTGAACTCCTTTGAAATATGCTCAACTGTTAATTTTGATTAACTGATGGTTACTTCTGAGAATGCTTTAGGCTTTAAAAACAATGATCAGTATTCTAATTTACTAAAGTTTTAAGTCAGAGCTCTCCTCAAAATAGAATCAGAAGTTTTGGGACCAACAAGAAGAAAATTTCCAAAGCCAGAACTTTCCAAGAGCTTTCCTCTAATAAAACCTCCAGCAACAGCCCCTGTTCGGTCATGCTGTCCATGCTTCCTGCTTTATCACGCGATACATACAAGAACAACATCGACAAAACTTCTCTCTGTCTTGGCTGATAAACATTCATCAAAGAACACAAACTTCTCAATAGGGCAGAAAACAGAAAAAAGAAATTAAAAACAAGGAGGAAGATTCATTTGGTTAAAAAACTTTTTAAAAAATGCACATGAGGCCAAATCACTGGAATCCTATAACCAAAGATGAAATGAAGCTCCGCAGCAAACCAGAATTCTATTCCTTTAAAGTTTATGCCTTTTCAGAAATTCTACTCTATAAAAGTCAACATTAAATGGGCATGAGATGTATTTAGACAGCACAAATTAACTCCTTAAGTATTATTGCAACTCCACATGGCTCTCTGGGAGTACATACCTTAAGGAGCTATTGAAAAACAAAAAACAAAAACTGAATATAACTCAACAGTCCTGATAATTTATAATGCATATACAATTGGTTCACCTGCATCCTTTTGATTCTCTATTTGAAAGAGAGAGCACAACAAGGAGAGAAGAGAGAGAAACAAGAACACATATGCAGAATTAATGAGCAAGTGGACCAAAATGCCCCCCACTTATGTGTGATACATGATATTGGAAAGAAAAGGTTGCCCTTGGGTTCCCACCGCCCCGAAGTTTGGGGGCCAGCAAAAAAAGGCTCCTTCACAGAGGTGGAAAATGCTGCACAAATAGAAAATTAGTAAAATTAAGTTTAATGTGAAATCAAGCTATGAAACATACATGAACTCTTCAAGTGACAATTAAGTCATATGTTCTAGGCAAAGTTTAGAGGAAAAGGACAAGTCAAAATCTCCAGAGGGAACAAGGAAAAGCTTCCCAGCTTGATAGAGAACAGACAGGAGGCATATAAGATCTAATTTTTACAGAGAATGGACCACCTGGTGTGATCTCATACCCATAATAGTTTGGCATTTTAAACATGGGAAAGAAGGTATGATTTTGCCCCAAATGTCCTTTATCTGACACCTAATGCATTGCTCCCCGGCCTAGCTGCTACCTTTTGATTGTGTACCAGTGACAAGCACTTTACAAATTAGGGTTACACACAAGCAAAGTAAAAATGCATTCAGGTCACAGACAGAGAATAACTGAAAAACTTACAGACAAATCTGAGTTTATCACAAACAAATGGCTTAATTGTCTAACCTGTTTTAGGCTGATAAAAAGTGACTGGACTTCTCACATTGGGTTTCACAGACAGAACCAACAGACAAGCCAATGCTAAAAAACTTGAAGCAAGGAGAGTGAGTTGGTTTGGATCTGGATTTTCTTGAAATAATGAAAACAGAAAGAGTGAAGACAGCATGGTGAGGAGGTGGTAGGTACTCACGAATGGTTAAATCCATCACTTGGGAGGCCAAGCAGAAGACAGGATGCTCATACATTTCTCTCTTTTTCCCTATAAAAGAGGATTTGGGCATGCAAGAGGCTTAGGTCAGAGGTAAAGAGGTTAAAGGTCATAGGTTAGAGGAAAACGTTACATTAGCTCAAAGGAAAATAGCCACAGAGTATTTTGGGATAAACACAGGATAAAAGAAAAAGGAGCTTCGAAATTGGAGATCTACTGGATTAACCATTCAGCATGCCGTGAGTCACGAGAGAGATTGTGACCATGATTTTACACGTCTCTTTAGAGCTGTTTGCAAGAATACAATGACCAAAACATCATGAGTAAAGGGAAACAAAATTTCATTGATTTAAGGCTCCAAGATACTAAGGATTTCAGACTTTAGTATCTAAGGCTCTTGAGGTATTTCTTCATAAACATAGTCTCCAGAAATATTACTACAACTTCTTTCCAGAATTCTCAGATAACTAAGCTGTTAATGCTCACAGAGGGGCTCAAACGTAAAACATGAAAGATTTCCTTTCTGAGGGTAGGATCAGAGCCTTGTAAAAGAAAGTTGTCTGGTAGTAATATCTTTCAAGCTGCAATGTCTCAGCCTGTGGTGGACTATGTTCATGAAAGAAAACCTGATACATGCAGCCAGAGGATGTTGGGTTGTCTGAATTAACAATCCCAGCATGCTTTGAAATTGGTGTCTCAGCCACTTTTGCAGAGGTCACATTAAAGTGGCTGAGCCAATCACGGACAAGGAAGGAGAGAAGCGGAAGAGAGCAGGTAGTGTGGAATGAGGTACTTCTCTGAAAAGAGAGTTGAAAAAAAAGGATTGGTTTCTTCAAAGAATCCCCAGACCTAAAAGTCACAGTGCAAAAGATAATTAACATAACCAAGAAGAATTGAGGCACAAAAGGAAATTACAGACCAGCTGATCTACTTTGGAAATGAATGCATTTTTACTTACAGATCTTAAAGTTTGTTTTTGGATAGATTTATCTGAAAGAAGAGAGCAGATCTTACCAAAAGACTAGTAATAGCTAGACCAAGACCTGTGAGGCAGCAGCCATGGCAACAGAATGTTTCTTGATCCCATCCCAACTCTGGTCTTGCCTAGAATTATTAGGTACCTGGCTGACTTTACCAAATACAACCAATCATTACGTCCTGGGACAGTAAATGCTGGAATAATTATTTGCTAATATAGCCCTTCAACGACCTCTTGTTCCTCTATTTTTGTTACTCATTACCAAGTCAAGAGTTGATAAACATCCTTTTGGTGCCCAATTCTTAAGTGTTTCTCCCTGGATGCATAACAATGAATTCATTACCACTGGTACACAATTTGCATTGTCAGACAGACAAAATTGAGAGAGGGAGGACATGTAATGTACGGAACACTGTGAATTTGACATAATCTTAACCTAATTCTCTAAGGAAACAAGGATTTTGGCAGAGCAAGTGATGGGGTCTGGGTAGTTGGTTAGTTTCTTTTCCCCCCAGTTGTCTTGAGGCAGACAATGTGCATTTGCTAGTTTTAATCAGGTGTTGTGTTTCACGTGTGAGATAACATCAGATTCCAGAATGCGGACACATCGAGTTTTGCACACAGAACTTCCACATTTATACACTTACACCACTGGTCAAGTTGGGTGTGGCTTTCAAATCACCCTATAGCAGCCAACAGGGTAACAATGAAAAGTGATTAATACCTTCATGAATGAATAGGTCCCAGAGAACCATATCTTCTCAAGTAGAATTTACTCAAAACGCCTTTGGTGATTACTGGGTCATCAGTGACCGCTTCCCTAAAACTTGAGAGGGCAGTGGTAACAAGCTTCGAAGGTCTGGTGTAACAAGAATGAATGAGATCTAAAGCCTACCCAGAGCCATCATAGATGGCTCAGCACTAACCTGCCATTGAGCTTGAAACACTACCAAAAGACAAGGTACTTTCGGGGGCAAGAAAGAGTTAGGCAAAACCTTGATCTTGTTCTTTTCAGTTCTTGTATTACTTCCAATGCTATCAGCAACGGACAACAGACTGCTTTATTTTCCTCTGTTTAAAGAAGGTGGCAATTCTACGGAACCCCTTCATAGGAAAACATCAGCCACAGAGCCGATATCTGGGGCCAACACAGACTCTCAGAAGGAACTTAGTTATCTGATAACATCTTATTTTCAATATTGTTCCCTTACAAAGGCTGTTTTCTGAGCCCCTGTAATGTCTTTTAATTCATTTACTTGGCCACAGCCAAGGAAGCTTCCACATTTCAAGTGCTTTCAGGTTTCAGCTTAATATACTCAGATGGACCACTGTTTTCAGGTGCCCTTCAGAAAAAAGAAAGACTTCCCCAGGGAGGCATACCAAAATTTAAATTCAAAACTGGGGACAGAAGGGAGCCTTACCTTCGATTTTGGCATACTCTGAAAGCCGAGAATAGTTGACTAACGCAGCCTGTTCCAGACATTTACGGATGACTGTTTTTACCTCCTCTTGTGGCACTGGGGTAACAATATCTTTCATCAAAACCTTCAAGTAGAAAAAAGAAGGATTATTAAGAAGGGTCAAGCAAACGTGTCACTCATCCACATTTCTTAGAAGTGTGCAAGTTTAAAATCAGTTCTTTGTGACTTAATACAGATTGAAAGCCATGCTTAAAGAGAAAGCACCAGAATTGCAAAGCATTGGCAAAGGCTGTCCATGAATCAGGGAAGGGCTAGGAACATATCTTCAGTATATCCTATTTGGGAGTTTGAAGATAGAATATCATGAGTTTTGGCAGTTTCCTCGCTTCTATTCTGATATTTGTTGAATGGTAAACAAATCCTATAAAAATTACAACTAGGTCATTCAACCAAAACATTTCATTACAATTATGTTTATGTCTCTTTATATATATATGATCTATCTTTTGCTTTTATTCTTACCCTTTCCAAGAGTGAGAGAGTAGCTTTCAAAGCACCTTCAGGTCGACCAAATGGAAAGCAATACCTAAAAAAGACAAAATTCTTCAGGTTGCCTAAATTATTACATTTTAGCATGAAATATGCTGCAATTTGATTCCTATAGCAACTCTCTCTGAGGAATGGAAAATGCTTTTTATTTTGTCACGTTGTGTTATGTTAATCTGAATTCACACCATATATGTGTGTATATAATGTATATATGTGTATGTGTGAATAATGACTAAAGAGGGACTCTGCAAACGTCTGCAGCAGAAAAGAATATTCAGAGTGGTGACATAAGGCTCTGTTTAGATTTCTATTGTGAAGGAGAACTATTCGTTAGCTCAAATGTGACCTTATATGTTATTATTGAGACTGGTGTTAAAAAAGTATTAGTTGGAATTGGCTCAAATTCAAATACATTTACTTAAGTCCCCAAAAGATTGATATATGGAATAGAAAAGTGGATTTAGAGCAAATTATTGATTCTGCTAGCTGTTCTTCCCTGCTTATGGTTTGCTGTTGTTATGGATCTTCTGCTACTGGTAATGAACTTTACATATAGTGTAAGATCAATAAAGATTTATCCAGGAGGATTTTGATGGCACAGAAAAAACTATGTCAGGTACCACTATGAGTTCCAGTGACTGGTTTCAGGTTGTCACTGGCCCTTCAGGACACTGTGCATGGGACAGAGAGACTAGCATGGCTACTTAAACCCAGACTATCTTATGTAAGCATCCCACTTCTTCCACTTGCTGGCTGGCTTGCTTTGGGCAAGTTCCTTAACCTCTCTTAGTCTCATTTTATTCCTGGTTTAAATGGGGATTATGATAACTACTTTACTAGGCTGTTCTGACATGAGCTAATACTTCTCCAGCCTCCAGTTGTATCTGGCATATAGTAAGTATTTAATCAATAGGGACCATTAGAAATGCTAGTATTATTTTTCAGTTTCTATTTCGGGATCTCTGGTCCAGAACCACCAGGACAGCATTAAAAACACCTAATTTGCTCCAAGGGAGAAGTGGGCAATGTGGTGTAAGGCTCAAGTGCAGAATCTGCTGGCTCTCTCGAGTATGCAGGGAAGATTTAATCCACCCAGGTGGATCCAAGGTTCGTTCTTTCCCTGTGCAGCCAGCTAGCCGTGTTTCTGAGGTAGGGGAGAAAATGAAGACTCTCCTAGGAGTACCACTGCCTTCCTTTCTTGTTCACTATGTTCTGATTCACAAGATTTTTTTTTTTTTTAAACCTAGGAACCTTGAAGAAACTTCAAATTCAACTTTTTATAATAGATTGATGACCAGGGGCAGCTCAAACATAGCAGGATTTGTTCTTTAAGTGGAAATAACATGAACTTAAGAATGCAAAGTATTCCTGGTTATTGCGGAACCACATCTGATCGGTTTGCTTGTTCTACTCAGTTATTTCCAAATATCCAATTTATCCTCTGGTAGATTTACAGTTTTGGAACATTAAGCCCTCTATTTATCCCCTTTCACTCTCATCTCCTAATCAAAGCCCTCAAGCCCCAGATCCTTACCTAAAATGTGTAATCTGATTTTCCAACAGAACTCGAAGTCTCTCTTTGATTTCTTCAAAACGCTCCTTTTCTTCAACAGTCACAGTTCCGATTCCATCAGGCCTGAAAGAAGACATGTCATGAAATGACGGGAACCTCATATGCTGACACCATCAAATCAAATCTCTAGCAGGAGGAAACTGTCCATTTTAGAAGGAACAACTACAATGATAGATGTGACCTCAGGAGAAGCCCAGCTATTCAGGGCTGGCTTCCAAAAGGGCTGGGTTGTGTTTGGGTTATCATCTTGGAAACATGCAGGGCTGTAGCTCACTTCTTGTGAAATGGTAAAATGTACAAACTGGTAGCTTGCTGGTTAAGTCCAACCCCTGAACTTGTTCTGTTTGGCTCACAGCTTCTTAAGAAATTTGAACTACTTGGCAACATTTTTTAAAATCAGGTTTTAGAATACAATTCTGATTTCTATTTTTTTTCTTGAAAATGTGAAACAGCTGGCATTATTAATTGCTGGCTAACAGCTTCTTCCTTACCTGGGGCAAGCACTCACCTGGCCCACATTGCTAAATTGTATTATCTATCTCTCTTGTAGGCACTTGGATTTGGGATCCCTGAATTATTTACACAAATTCCTATGAAAATCGGATGCCCTGTAAGTGTTTGTCTTTCCCAGTGTTAAACATCTTACATTCCTCAATTTCCTGCTTATAACTACAGATGTTTGGATTTATTTAAGTGCTCATGTATTCACTGAAGAACAAATCATGTTTTCCAATTTTAGTAAACTATTACTCATTGTAATAAAAAGAACTCCAGTTTAAATAAGTGATTTCAGTTTGATCATTGTATTCTCATGGTTCTGTGTCACCATTAGGTGTTTACATATATCCCCTATTTGTTATGGACCATTCAAGTTGAAAATATAAAGGGAGGCTATATATTTATAGCTCAAATTTATCTGTTTCAAACTAGATGCAGGATAATCTGACCCATTCAAAGTCTTCAGCTTCCCAGATCTCATAGTGACTTGTTTTGACTACTGGCTGAGCCAGTTTGCAGATTGGTGTGTCACCGTAAAACTTCTATTGGAACATTTTTCAGTTTGCAAATGCAAGTCATCTTGAGACCAAACAAATGGTCGTATTTATAGGCCTTCTCAAGGATCCAGCATAAGTTGGGAAAATCCTTTATACTAGACCAGTCTGACTGTACAAAAGACTTGGCAAATGACAGCAATGTACCTCCTGGGAGGGGTTAATCAGTCAGCTTTCCTTCTTTTTTGATAATAAAAATACCCTATGTGAAAATTGAGAAACTTTCCTCTCTCCTACTTTATAAAAAATAACCCCCAAACAGTAAAATCCCGTTCAGTCCCTTTCTTCATACTCTTCTAAAGAAAGAAGGCAAAATGATAAACAACAGGTAGGTCGTCTTCAAATTCTCTGGTAAATCTCAAATGTTAATTTACAAAGTTTATTTAATAATTTTTTAAGAGACAGGGTCTTGTTCTGTGGCCCAGGCTGGGCTGGAGCAGTGTGATCATAGCTCACTGCAGCCTTGAACTCCTGGCCTCAAGTGATTCTCCTCCTTCAGCCTCTTGAGTAGCTGGGATTACAGGTGCAAGCTACCATGGTTAACAACAACAAAAATATATTTTTTTTACATGAAATGCCATGAATCTACAGTTAGATCTCAGGTTGAATTTATTGGCCTCTGCAAAACACGTGATGCTGTTTGTAACTTTTCATATATATGCTGTAATCTGTAACTGCCTTAAGCTGTGGTTTTTACATTTGTTTACACAAAATTCAGCTTGTTAATGCACTGAACACACATTTGTTTATATGATTAGCGTGTGTATACACACACTCAACTGGGGGAAAAATGGAGCAATTTAAAGCATTTTGTTTTTTAGTGGGGAATTAACCCATAGAAAAATGCTATTAAATATAATTTTACAGTTCAGAAGGGGTTTAAAGATGACAGCAAAAAGCACGGAGAGCATTTAACACGAACAGCCAGGATATTTGTGGTCATTATTAGGAGATAAATCTCTCTGTGAATAAAACCATTCATTCATTACCCTACAAGCCTTCTAAGGCAATTAGGCAATTAGAAGGCAGCTTTCTGCTTTGTGTCTGAGATGATAAAAAGTGAACACTTAGTGTATGCTTGGCTTTCTCAATTAATTCTCACTACAAAGGATATTATTACAAATCTAACATTGGATTATATTTTTTCCTTTTGTTCTGATGATTCCCATTTATAATTATTAAAAGTATCAGATAGCAGCTTCTTCTTCCCTGATAACCTCTCCTTGGACTACTTTCTGAACACCATTAATCTCACTATTCCAATAAAAGTAAACAACTAAAAATTAGTGTTGTCATCTCTTAAATTTGTTTCTTGATCACCTATGTCAGTGTGACTACTTTTATTTAAAAATAAAGCAAAGTCTGTAAGGTACAAGTACAGAGTTCACCAATAAAAACAGATGTTAAAACAGTTTGATGTCAAATGATTTCGCCATAAAATGTAAATTTGTTTGTAAATGCCAGAATTGCTCTGAAATGGTATTGGTAACAGGAGATGCTATTTTACAAAGTGAAGAAAAGATATACAGGAATAACAATTTGTCAAAGATCCTAGGTTGTAACCAGGTCAGTTAAAAAGCAAAAGAATCCTTTGTTTTGTTTGATTTCACTTCATTGCTTTTGAAAATTCTGTCAAACATTAGTTTCTTTTTTTTTTTTTTTTTTTTGATACCCAGGCTAGAGTGCAATGGTGCGATCTCGGCTCACCGCAACCTCCGCCTCCTGGGTTCAGGCAATTCTCCTGCCTCAGCCTCCCGAGTAGCTGGGATTACAGGCACGCGCCACTATGCCCAGCTAATTTTTGTATTTTTAGTAGAGACGGGGTTTCAACATGTTGTCCAGGATGGTCTCGATCTCTTGACCTCGTGATCCACCCGCCTCAGCCTCCCAAAGTGCTGGGATTACAGGCGTGAGCCACAGCGCCCGGCTTAAACATTAGTTTCTTGTTCACTGACTCCTATAATTTGGCAATGTTAACTGTACAAGTTTAGATAGATCTCTATAGCGCTATTAACTGAAAAATTCAGGTTACATATTTAGGAGAGCAAAATTTCTGCAGAAGCAACAAGATACTTTTTCTAGAGCAGTGGTTCTCAAACTTGAGTGAGCCTCAGCATCACCTGGTGACAATCTGGATTGGTGGGTCCCCTAAAGCTGCTGATTCAGTGGAGTTGGGGGTAGGATTTGAGAACTTGCATTTCTAACAAGTTTTCTGGTGCTGCTAGTGTTGCTGGTTTGAGGACCACACCCTAAGAGCCACTGTTATAGAGGAAAAAAAATACTAGGTGGGTGGCTCTTCCAGTGGCAGAGAGGGTATATTTGATTCAGGGTTCCAGATTTCTCTTAGATTGGAGTGGATTTGGAACCCGAGATAGTCTGCAAGAGATACATGGTATTATTTAGCTATGAATCCCTTCCAAAAGTGGCATTTGTATTATTTACAAGGTACCATTCCAAGTAGTGCTGGTTGAAAAATAAATAGTAGAAATATATCAGTTTCTTTCAGATGCCATGCTTTTGTTTCGTCTTTCTGAAAATATTTGGGGGTGATTCTACAACCGTCATAAAACTAGTTTTCCATCTTGTCCCTTTCTCAAAACTAAATCACTTAAGGAGACACAAAGAATGCAAGAAGAGGAGGGGTGAAGCTGGATTTTAAACTCTGAGCTAGAAAATTCCAGGTTGAGATGTATCTCTACAAAGAACACCTCTCTAGAAGCCTAACTCTCTTTCCCTCTCATGTCCTGACTGTGAATATTCTGGTCTTCTTGCTTTCAGGCTTCTTAGCATCCATCGCCACTTTCTAACCACCCCTGGATTTGGAGGAGTGGCCTCAGCCACATTGTGGGCACTTTTGTGTCAGGGTAAATTGAGGTGCCTATTCCCCTACTATTAATGCTGAAGGGCTGCCTAGAGGCCAGCCCCTCCCTTTCACAGCCACTCCATATCTAAGCTGGTCTATGACCTCAGTTCAGCTACCAGGACACTCTCCTCTGGAATCTTTACATTGAGTAAATGATACAAGGCTAGAAGAAACAGATGGAATTTGCTTGTCCCAGCAGCTGTGCCTTGACCGAACTGTCCTTACTGTTCAGTAAGTTTTTGATCTTGTCTGTTTCTTAGAATTGTGAAAGGTCCCATCCTCAAAGCTCTGAATTAATTTGTTTGCAGTAGAACCTAGACATGCTATCATCTATCTGTCTGTCTGTCTGTCTATATCTAATCTATCTATTGAGACAGGGTCTCATTCAGCCCAAGGTGGAGCGCAGTGGCACAATCTCATTCACTGCAGCATTGACATTCCAAGCTCAAGCAACCCTCCTACTGCAGCCTCCTGAGTAACTGGGACTGCAGGAGCATGCCACCACACCCGGCTAATTTTGTTTTTTTGTAGACACAAGGTCTCATTATGTTGCCCAGGCTGGTCCCAAACTCCTGGGCTCAGGCAATCCTCCCACCTCAGCCTTGCAAGGTGCTGGGATTACAGGCATAAGCCACTGTGCCCAGCCTGACATGGGCATTTTAAAGGTTTCCCAGGTTACTCTAATGTACAGTACGAACCACTGCATCAGTCCTGCTTTCTACTCTTCCACAGCTGACTTAATTCCAGTTTTTCCTTCCCTTTCTTTGAGGCCCCCAGCATCATCCTAATTAACTCCCCTTTGCTTATATTATCCAGAGTTAGTTTTTGTTACTCATATTGAACTTGATGTAAGTTCATAAAGCACATATCCCTTCCTTTCCCATGCTCCAAATTTTAATAGATGATGCCTTCAAACTTAGCTTTAGAAACACATACACACGTGCACACATACACACGCAAACATAGCCCCTGGTCTCTGGTTCCACCTAACTGCACACTGGCTAACAACTCAGTTCTTGTATATCATGATCCTGCAAACTTGAGACAATATGCAGGTCAAGTGCAGTCATTTTTGGAGCTGTGCTGAAGACTGGAAGCTCTCCCACCTGCAGGCCATCACTGGAGCCAGAAATGGGTCTCTCCAGCCACAGCAGACTATATTGCATCTGACACAGCAGGCATCTCCGGAATCCACCTTTCAAGTTTTCGGCAAACCATTTTCTCACTGTCCTTCACAAAGTTGACATTTTCGGCAGCATGATAGGAAAGATGTCATGTCGGCTGCTCTTCAACTTCTTGTCACAGTGGTTAGCACCAGTTCTGTCATCTTCACTCTCCTCACAGTCTCCCATCTTGAGCCATGTCACAAATAATAATACATCTAGAGTTGCATTTTTCTTTTTCTTTTTTTGTCAAACGGAAACTACCATAACCCAGCTGCCCATCCTTTGAGTTACTGGTTATGCAAATTGTTCTCTTTCCCAAGTGCTTCTGAGCTGGAGCTTATTAACTAATATCTATTATAGGATTAACATAATTAAGTACTGAGGTTTTAATGTGAAACATTTTAATGTTTGAAATTAAGTGTTAACAATGTAGTCAAAGAATTCAAGATGCAATGTGTTTTGTGAAATGAATTTACCTCTTTAGTGTTGTTAAATTGTCACTACACACCCAAGTGAGCACACAGATTCTTAGCAATTCATTATCTTGCTAGAATGATTCTCCATATTATGTTAAAAGCTGGGCCACAAAACCTTTTGAAAGATAAGATGTCTTTTTAAGAGGGTCAGGATGCTAAATTAATTCAAAGCTTACAAGGATCCATATGTTCTGATACTGCACCTATTTGGTGATTAAGGGCAGAATCCAGGTGTAAAAAGAAATGTATGAATTCAACAGAAGAGGAAAGAGTGTCTGGTCCACTGCTCTGCATACAACCAGCTTTCAGGCTCCAGTCACTACCAACAAGGGGTAAAACTCCAGCTGAAGAGGGAATATACTTTCATCTCCAAATGCAAATGTCCACATATGCTGGTGCAGGCACCGTAAACATGATATATTCTCTCTCTCCAAATGGATGCATGCCTGCAGACCGCATTATGGATCCATGAAAATGTCCTTAAACAAGCATGATAACTGAATCCTACTTGCTACGAAATTGTTCCAGTCCAGAAACAGGAGAGCTTAAAGGGCCAGAGAGGGACAGAATATACCAGTAGATGTTCTTTGCAGTGCTCCCTAAATAGGACATTTAGACCAAACATCCTCTTTTCACCCCTGACTTAAAAAGAAAAAGACTTCTCCCAGAAACTAACTCTTTATTATTTCTAGTTTTAGAATGATACCTTTGAATTTAATCTTTGCATGGAACGTTTTCCTTTGTCTCTTTCAAGTGATTAATAACCATAAATTCAAAATAGCACCAAAGCTTTGTCTTCTCAAAAGGAGATAGCGCTGTTTGCTCATCTGTAAGGTTAGTACAATGCTATGTTAATTATAAATTATAATTAGGGCCCTCACATCCCATAGTTACTGCTTAAGCCAGCCTCACCCCTTCCTCTCCTTTCCTTCCAGCCCATGCCCTTTTCTAATTATGCCCTGATGCCCTGGGGCTCAGACACGCTGCTAAAACAAATATATCAAAGTGTTTGTATCATAAAGAATAAGATAGGAAGCAACAATAAGCAGTTCCTACAATATTACAAGTGTGTATTGTAGCTTCTTGGGGCTATTAGTTAATTTCCAAATGAGGCTTGGAAGGGGCAAAAATGTACCAGTGAGGACTGTCTTGACTTGTTTATAGTTTTTCAAAATATGTGGTCATAACCCAACAGTATCAGAAGGTGTCATTAATTCTATTAAAGGGTGAAAGTAGTTGAGATGTCTCTCTCCACATCTGAACAATCACAAAGATTATGGATGCTATAGACACAAGGATATTACTCAAAGTGGCTCAGGCTCAATCCAGGTACTGAATGACGCAAGAACACAACAGATGATTAGAGAAAGTATACAAAATGCAGGAAAGCATGCATTTTACCCCCAAGAGGACCAATTTTAAAAACTGGCACTATAGGCTGGGCCTGGTGGCTCACACCTGTAATCCCAGTACTTTGGGAGGCTGAGGCAGGCGGATCACGAGATCAAGAGATCTAGATCATCCTGGCCAACATGGTGAAACCCCATCTCTACTAAAAATACAAAAATTAGCTGGGCATGGTGGTGTGTGCCTATAGTCCCAGCTACTCGGGAGGCTGAGGCAGGAGAATCACTTGAACCTGGGAGGCAGAGGTTGCAGTGAGCTGAGATCATGTCGCTGCACTCCAGCCTCAGTGACAGAGCGAGATTTAAAAAAAAAAATGGCACTACATAGATTTTTCCTTTTGAGGAATAAGAGGAGAAGAGATGTGTTTCTTTATTTCTAGACAAATATAGACAATTAAGCTTTGCATTCCATTCTGAAGATACTATATATAAAATTCTGAGTGGTCAGACCAGTAATATATGTGGCTTTTTGATACTGCATCCACTCTAAAAGAGATGTGACATCTGAAAATGTTTTTGTACCAGTTAATTCAATGACCATGGAATGAAGACAAATCATTGGAATTTTAAAAGGAAAATGCACATTATTTGATGGTTTATTATGGGCCAGAAAGATTGCACCAGTCCAATAGATAATTTAGCACATTTCATAAGATTTCATGTCTCCATGGGAAAATCTGCTGTTCTTATGGGGAAAGTCAGGAAGAGAGTCACATGGGTTAAAAGGAGACAAGTTCCAAAGAGAATTTCTCCTTGGACATCTGGGATGCCTACTTATACTGAAATTTGTTTGAAAATTTTTCCCACTTTCTCTTCCAAGTACTTCCTATTAAGTAAAGCTGGTTCTTTAGAATTTAGAGAGCATGACTCAGCCATGTGCAAGGCCAGCACTTGCTCAGAACTGGAAGGCCAGCCAGCGACATGCTCATGTTCACAAGTGCAATAATCCTTGTGTTCAGTATGTAACATGAGACCAAGAGTGTGGGGGTGTTTGTTATACCCCATCCATGCCTGCCTGCTATATAAAGTGCTATATGCAGAGGTCAGTAAAACAGAGCTATCTCCACTACACAGTTTTTGCCACTTATCTTTATGGAAAGAAGAGTTGAGAAGCACCAGATATAAAGTCAGAGAGAGAGAGAGAGAGAGAGCGAGAGAGAGAGTGAGTGTATGCCTGTGTATGAGAAAGAAAGAGGAGAGAGTTAGAGTGAAAGAAAAAAATGTATGTTACTCATTTACTACTAGGAAGGCATTCACCAAAAAGAAATAAAAGGAACCATTATGTGACATGGATTGAAAAGGCTGCCCAACATTCATTAGAGGCAAGGGCATAGTCAGTAAGGCAATCACTGTGGTCCAAGGGAGAGAAAATAGAGACCTAAACTATGGTAGTGGCATTGAAGAGAGGGAGAAATGGATGGACTTGAGAGATACTTAGGGGTGCTGTCAGGATACAGAAAATGAATTGTTGTGACACACTGGCTAGGGAGAAAGAGAAGTCAAAGATGGCTCTTGAGGTTCTATCTTGGGCAACAGGGAGGATGAAACCACTTACTTAGAAATCCTGCCGGAGTAACAGGAGAAAAGTGAGTTCCATTTCATTGTTTGGTTACTCACAGACTAACCCACAAGGGATCACCTAGTCTCCGAACATGAGCAGCACCTTGGCTCTGGATACATCTCCCAAAAGATATCTTTGGACCACACTTTCAGAGATTTTTAAGATTCATGCCCTCGTACATCTGCTTTACTCATTAATCTATGCAGCGTAGTTTTGATTGGGGTGGTTGGCATTATAGATGTTTTAATTGCTGATACAATGTACTTTCTACATAGGCCATATGTGAAGAACAGCACTGGCATTCAAGAAATGTTAAATAATAATGTAAATGAGAAAAAATTCCAATCCCAATAATAAAGAGATCCAAGGAACATTGACGCAACTTGCAATCATCAGAGCTGTTTGATTGCCTTGTCACTGTGGGACAGTGACCAAAGTGATGCTAATCTAAATGTCATCTAGAAAGAATACTAAAAATATTATGGTGAGAATTAAGTACTGCAACCTTAGAAACTGATTTAAAAATTAGAAGATGTAGCAATTTACATCTGTGGATTTTATGATCGCCAAATGCAACCAGCTGAACATGCTCACATTTTCCTTTTTCTCCCCTCTCTCTTTTGAGAAAATGGGTTCGGTTTTAAAGAGTTAGTTCAAACTAGTTCCCTCAATCGGTGGGTCTTAAACTTTGCTACATATTTGAATCACTTGAGATTTTTAACTCACGATACTTGGGCCACATTCCAGATTAATTAGAATCTCTGCAGGTGGGGCCCAGGCATTAGCATTTTTAGCCTCTCCAAGTGATTCTAGCGGACAGCCTAGTTTGACAACCAAAATCCTAAATATGTGTGATCTGAAGACCAAATGCTTTAGAATCATGGTCAAGAGGGGTGCTTATTAAAAGTGCAGATTCCCAGCTCCATTATTTTTTCTTTTTATTGAGATGGAGTCTCGCTCTGTTGCCCAGGCTGGAGTGCAGTGGCGCAATCTTGGCTTACTGCAAACCTCCGCTTGCCAGGTTCAAGCAATTCTCCTGCCTCATCCTTCTGAGTAGCTGGGACTACAGGCTACCTAAAAAAAAAGAAATACAAAAAATTAGCCACCATCCCTGGCTAATTTTTTGTATTTTTTTCTTTTTAGTAGAAACAGGGTTTCACTGTGTTATCCAGGATGGTCTCTATTTCCTGACCTTGTGATCCACCCGTTTCGGCCTCTCAAAGTGCTGGGATTACAGGCATGAGACTCCATGCCTGGCCCCCAGATCCATTTAAGACTTGCCAAATGAAATTATTTGAGGATGAGACCTAGTACTCTGCATTTTATCAAATCTCCACATGATTTATGTGCACACTGGAGTGTGAGAATCGCTGTACAGATTGAAAATCAGTGGTGGTACTTGTTATGCTTTTAGACATAGGGTAAGTCTTGTACAAAAGAAACACCAAATCCATATAAAGGAAAAAAATCAGCTCATCACCAGGAAGTTTGGCTTAAAACAGGGTTTCTTGACCTTGGCATTATTAACAGTTTTGGCATTGTTTTCAGGAGGCTTTCCTGTGCGTTACAGGATGTTTAATAACATCCCTAGCCTCTACTTACTAGGTAAAAATAGCATCACTCCTTCCCAGCTGTGACAATCAAAAATATATCCAGATATTACCAAATGTCCTGTGTGTGTGGTGGGGGTGGGAGGAGTGGGGGGGAGGGGAGGATTACCCCCAGTTGAGAGGCACTATTCTAAAAAATGCCAAACATGTGGATGGTTACATATATCCCAGTGCTTGAAATTATGAACAGCAAACATCTTCCTGATTGACCAGATGTGTCTACTCTTAATTAGAGTATCTTTGATTCACAGAGCATAGTTTTTCATAGAGATGCCATACAAGCTTCCAGAGCAGATGCCTCTTCAGTGGTCATTAATGATTTCTAGCTGCCTGGGAAATGCTGAGTTAATAATAGGTAAAAAAAAAAAAATCTTTTTACCTAATCTGAATCTGGTTTTGAGATCTCAGTGGGAATGGGCTCTATTCAGTTAAAGGCAGTTAAAAGGCAATTGCTTTCATGAGTCATGAATTCCTTTTAAATCTGGAACAAAGAATAGGTAATATCTCCACATCCAAATGCTGGTCATGTTGGTGAAAGGTTTGGAATGTGGCTTCCCCAATCCCAAAATCAGTTAATTAGTGCTCAAAGGAGACTCTCTCCTTAGGTGGTATAAACTCCAGATAAACTCTGGTTTTCTCCACAAAGCTAAAATCTCCAGGTAGGCCATATTAATTTTGGCCATCTTCAGGCTACTCTTTAATTCAGATGACTGCTGTAGCATCTCACCTGGAAATGTTGAAACAAATATCAAATGACCAGGTTTGGCATCTCACACCATATACAAGTGTTAATCCTGGACAGGTGGGAAGGTAGAGTGGTTGCAAATGGAAGTGCCAAAGTCAGAATATCCATGTTTGAATCAGGCTCAGATAGTTATTTGTTATGGAGCTTCAGGCAAGTGACTGAATTTATGTGAGCCTCAAGCCCCTCATCTATTGCATGATGGTAATAATGATATGTATCTCATATGAATGTAATAAGGATAAAATGAGATAACATATATCAACAGCACTTCACTTAGTGCCTGGAATATAGCAAGTACTTAGTAAATGGTAGCAATTATCCTTATTTTAATTAAACTTTATTTATGATTAAATTGCACGTTTGAAAACACTTTTATTTACGAACCTGAAGATGGACTATTTCATTTGTTACTGTAATCCATAGAAGAGAATTTTAGAGGTTAAAGGGATATTATAGATACTATAATTCAGTTTGCTCATTTTACAGAAAGGACAAAACTGAGGCACAGAAACGGGGTCGAATACTCCCAGATTTACACAGAATAGACTCTAACACTCAGGTCCTCAGCATACAAGTATAGTCCTGATGTGGTGCAAAAGGAAAGAGCTTTGGACTTAGAACATCTAGGTTTGTTGCTTAAATTTACAGATGTTTGATTTTATCATCTGCAAAACAGATACAAAAATAGCTGATCTGAACATTTTATAACAAATGATTGAAAGCAGTTTGTAAACTGCTACACAGAATGCTACACAACTGCTACTTACTATTATGATTTCTTCTTTATTAAAAAAAGTGTCATGCAAACATAGATTCTGAAACACACACATAAGCCTCGATGGGACCAATCAAGATCCTTTTGGTTAGTTTTTCATGGCATAAGAAACAGATCAGGTTCAAGCAACGTGCCTTTCAACAGTGGCCATTTGTTCTCTGCTCTGCTTAGATGTTGAGCCTTCCAAAAGCAGCACCTTGGACAGCAGCCAGGAAGGCTTCCTCTCCGAAGTCTTGTCATTTTGTCAGACCTGACCTTCAGGCACCTACAACATTCTGTATGCACTTTTTTCCTAATTGCAAGTTACTGTTGCCTTGCAATCTAACTTTTACAGTGAAACACAAACAGAAACTGCATTTCACCTCTATCCTTACATATTGCAGTGAAGGAGATGAATGACCACATGGAATCAGGGTTTTCTTTGACCTTCACTATTGGACTCGCATATACTGATTGACAGCCTGCCACATTCTCTAGAAAGCAAAAGTTTGCATTTTTATTTGGCCTGTCTACAAGTGAACTGTATACATTTCAGGACTTAGGAATATTCAGTGAATAAATTTATAATGAAGAAGCATACAGCATACACACTTGAGAATTTTGGGTAGCTTGGCAATGCCAGGATCAGAATCATCAGTTCTAAAACCACCACCACAACAAAAAACTTTAAAATGTTGTTGTTAATTTGGGGTGAGGGTATAAAAGGTGAAGAAGGACATAGAATAAAATTGTAAATAATTAGTAAACTTAGTTTAAAAGGAAAAAAATTCACCAATTTGCCAATTTATAAAACCACAAAGAAAGGACATAGGAAACAGGACAGGATAAACAAAATTTTAGAACTTAAAAGTGCCTTACATACCGATGTTTAAGTGATTCTACTAAGAAGCATTAATTTAGTAATAGAATTTATCTCGTGCCATTATTATAAATCATTATTTGAGATGAATTTTCTTTTATAAGATGAATGTGGAACTAATGGATATTTGCTGAAAATGATGGCACTACTATAAACGTATAGGCCCATCTTATGCCAATCCATTTTATTTGCTCCTTAAATACATTTAAAATTATGAAGCATGGGTTGCTTGTTATGAATGACTTGGTAAGGTACCAGACCCCTGACTAGATGCCACTAAAACAGCAATCTGACTCACAATTCTGTTTACATATTGCTTAATTAGTCTTTTCAATATGAACATGTTTTAAAAGTCACCGAACACTTGACTCAAATTCAGTCCCAATACACAGAATTTTTGCCCATTGCTAGGACTTTTTTTTTTTTAATTGCACCTTTGAAAATGCTTAAAGAAACAGAGACTTCAGGATTACTCAAAGCTTGCAAAGGTGGAAGTGATGCATGGATGGAGGCTTGGGGAAAGGGTAAAGATATTGCAAAATACAAGCCAATACACACACAACTTACCTTTTCTGTTCTTGATTTGCCTGGGTTTTGGAATCTTTTCTTTTTTTCGATTCCTTTTTGGTATCTCTTTTAGCCTCTGGTTCAGGTGGGGAGGGAGTTTTGCTCCCTTCAGGGTCTGTATTTGGTGGCAGCCCACTAAGGTACGCATGCATTTGTTGACTTTGGAGGGGGTAGTCGCATGAGGCATGCACAGAGTGTGACCAGCCATAGGAGAATCAAGAGCACACGCACATGCATAAACAAAAGAAAGAAAAAGAAGGATGCATGAAAAAGCAAGCACGAATGCATTCAAATTAAAATAATAAGAAAAAAAGATGCAAACTTGCATAAGGAAAATCAGAACTGAAAAGAAAATAAGAAATCCAAAACTGTTTCCATGACAAGATGTATAAACCTAACTGTGAATCAAGTGGCAGTCTTACAATATGAAATCCAGACAATGTGTATCATAATTCATGATGATGTTTACCAGGGAGTTTACAAAAACACTTCATTATTTTGTAACACTTTCTTATTCAGTAACATATGTAGAATACAGTGTGACAACCCAGAGAATATAATGCAACTTCTCTCTCTCTCTCTCTCTTTAAAAAATTCAGTCCAAGAGGCTGTAACAGATAGTCATCAAAGTGTACATATTTATAAAAAGCAGAATTATGCACAGATACCCCCCAGGTATCAGAGTTTCCATGAGTATCTTTTATGCAAATAAAAGGTCACGTGCTGGGCTAGCAAACCTTATAACAATGGGAGGTGATGATAACCTTGTTGCCTGTTAAATATTCAAACCTACAATGCTATTGTTATCTAGCTCTAAATGTTGAAGTTGCATTTTATAAAAATACACCAGTGCTAGAAGGAGGAAAAGCACAGAAAAATCCTACAGAGATTTCCGTCGTATAGCTTGCAAAGATGAAGATGACTGGCACAGTTCTGATTTAAAATAAATGTAGTCAATTCTGGATTCTCCCACATGTGGATTTCTCCAGAGCAGTGACTTTTGCATCTGAGGCTGGGTTTCTGAAGCCACCTAGTGTTCCCTGGGTGTGGCTTTGCTGGCTGTTGGCTGGGGAACTTTGGGATAATATAGGCTTGTCTTCATACTAATGCAAGGCTACATACATTGAGATAGTAAACTAACTGGCTGTGGCAGCGTGGAAATTTATTCCATGTCTCCAGAGCCAAATGGCAATGTTCTTAAATTATTTGCTGCTTTGCATTATTCAGAACATGGATCTTTTCCTCCAGGAGCTGGGCAAGGTCTAAAGAAAGAGAGTACTTAGTACAGAGTCAGGAGACTTGACGTTCTGGGCTTGTATATAAAACCTACAAAATGAGGGGGTTGATTAGACTGTGATCTCAAAAGTTCTTCCAGGCTCTATGGTTAAATTAAAAGTGTTATCATCATCTTTGCCTTCCAGCTTCACCTAGCTTGCTTCAGATCTGGAAATGTACTTGGCTTCCTTCTTCTGCAGGACATTTGTACATGCTGTTCCTTTTGCCTGGAACCACTCAACTCCTACACATGCTTTAGTTCTCAGCTCCAGCATCACTTCCTCAGGGAGGCCCTCCTTGCCATCTTGTCATTCCATCTGAGTCATGTTTCTTTATTAAATTCTGTCATGGAATTTTATTCCCTTTCCTCAGAGTCAGAGCGCCAATCTGAATGTAACTCTGCCCTTGTTTGATGTCTGGCTTTTACTCACCACATATACTAAATGTGTACCAGAGTGATTGATACTAAGGAAGTCTTCATTAAGCAATTATGGAATAAATAACAAAAATAAAGGCAAGTATTTATTGTTTTTGCCATGTTTCAGACACTATGTTGAGCCCTTTATATGTACTTGCATTCTCTTAACAAACCCATTTGTTGTTAAGAGACAACAAATGGGGGACACAATCATCCCATTTTACAGATGAGAAAACTGTGGCACATAGGGCTTAATTACCAACCAGGGTTATTGCCAGTAAATGGAAGAACTATGATTTGAACCTGGATTGGCATAACTTCCGAGCTTGCCCTAGAAACCCTGCTTGCCATTTATTTTAAGAAGAAAGTAAGTTAGTGCCCTTTGTGTGTGTGTGTGTGTGTGTGTGTGTGCATGTCCAGTGTGTATGTGTACATGTGTGCATACTACTGAGGAATGAGGACAAACAGATACTAAAAGCAAGACCAGCCGTAAACCATTGCCAGTGCCTTTTCTTAAGGATCACCTCTAGACACACAAACACCCACTTACCTGTTCCCATGGACATGGGAAGCACAGAAGGCAAAGCTGTAGTGAAGAAGGGTGGGGTCGATCATGGCGCCATTTTCTGCCCGTTCAAGCAAGTCTCTGAGGTAGCAGAGATGTCGGTGACACCCCCGGACTCCATTTCGGGCGCAATACTCGTCTAGTACAAACACCTGGCCAGGACTGAACCAGCCCTATATAAAGAAAGGAGAGACTTTCTTTTAAATACAGGTTGTTTTCTGGGGAGCTGCTAGAGTTGGGCTGGAGAAGGGGACTGAAAAATAGCCGGAGCTAACACTTCCTGATTGATTATGACACGTCAGCCACTGTCCACAACACATTGTGGTTTAGTCCTCACAATGGACCTATAAGGTACATTCTGTTATCCCTGTTACATGGTTGGAAAGATTGAGTTCAGGAAAGACATAAAATTTCCTAGTTAGTGATGGAGAAGGATTAGCAGACAGCATGGTTCCAGAAACAGTCTTACCTATTGCTCAAACACTGAACCATACAAATTAAAGAAGTACTGGGGTGGGGATGTGGCAAAGTCATGGTTACTGATAAAGAAGAAATCATGACATTAATGCTCTACATTGATATAGAACTTTACACTTAGCAGAGAACTTTCAGATGAGCCCTATAGCAACTCTGTAAGGTAGACAGAGAAGGTTTATTTCATAGATACGAAAATGGAAATCCTAGTTGTTAAGTGACTCACACAGAAAATACAAAACAGAGGCAGGACTCAAATCCAGCTGTCTTATTCCAAGTCTTCTTGTTTTCTCTACTCTAGAGCATCAGGAAATTTTAGGGTTGGTCTACACACATGCCAGGACTTCATAAATCCTTTCACTTTGGAAGGAGTGTTTTAAAAATTTTTAAATGAAGGTAATAACGTAAGTCTCCAAAGAGAACAGCATGACTTAGTTTTCAAGTTGTGAATCAGATACAATTCCATTAAACTGAGAGGAACTTCTTGGGTTCTGGTTTAGAGTTTTATTTTCTCTTCTGGTAATTGTTTGTATTTTTATTATTTATTTTGCTTGCTATGGGACCAGTCCAAACTCTGCTATACAAGAGAATGGGAATTCAGATCTCCAATTTAGAGCAGATTTGGTGGCATGATGAGATGGAAATTGCTACCCCCATTATGCACTTAAGAAAACAGGTGCTCAGAAAGGCCAAGTGAGTTGCCATTCAGGCAGAGCCTGAAATCAAATTGCATTTTCTGGTTTCAGGGTCTGTTCAAAGCAAGAAATCAATCAATTTAGGTGATATTTTGTAAGCTGGAAATTTGGGGCTATTTTAAATATAAACTTAATTTTACTTTGAGGGTCTTCTCTGAGTTATCTTTTGAATATTGCCCCATCTTGGGAGAGAAAAGGCAAAAAGAGAAAGCGAGTAGGGGCCAGGTAGAGGCCACAGAAGTACAGCGAGAGAGGCCTTTGCAACACTCTAATCTTGTATTAGGGATCTGAGAATCTTCAATTGACAACATGCAGCTCAGTGATGCATCCAACGAGAGACGGCATCTTTCCTATTTCAAATTATAAGTTACTGCAGAGGGCGGAGAGTAGTCGAGGCAGTGGGCTGCCCCTATAGGCAACTTCTTTGCCACTCCATCTGCTACCCCAAATGCTAAATCTTAGAAACAACACTGCTGTGAAAGATTAAAATATATTTTCTACGACTCAGATGACACCAAGTCTTTTGTAGATGCCAAAATAGCTGCTTTGAAAAGAGTTGAAGAAATATCAATTAGGAACTCAGTCGAAGACACAGAAAAATTTATGTATCCCTGCTGGTCGGTCTCCAAAACTAACTGAAAAAAAGATTGTAATAATGAGAAAATGGAATATATAGAGGCATGAGATAAGGTCCTTTTAATTTCTGTTATTTTCTGAAATTTTGGAATAATGACTAATATATACAGGTATACAAATGGGGAAGGAAGCTGTTTTATGCTATTCATAATTAATTTTAGATTTTGGACCATGATGTTAAGCCTGTAAGTAACTAATGGAAAGCAAGTTTGAATATTTCATTTCTGGTCTAATTTATAAACTCTTCTTCACAGTGAATCTTAAAACAAAGAAAATTGTTTTAAAAAATGATAATGTGAAAAAAGTCTTGAAAATAATGTACCTCAAAAAATTCCTTAAGGGAATAGTGATTATATACACACGGGAATGATTTAAGTTCAGAGGCATATTCTTACAAGTTTCATGAATGCCATTTATAATTATGTGAACAATCACATAATTGTACAAACCATATTTGAGAAAAAATTGCCTTGCAATGCAAGGTAAGCTTTTTTTCTTTTCTTTTTTTTTTTTTTTAAGTCAAAGTGATGTGTTCCTTTCCAATTTGGCAAAGTTCAGATGCTTTTGATGAAGGAATTCTAAACCTGAGATAATCAATGAATCTTTCATGAGATACAGATTAATAAATTATTCCACATAATTCTGTTTCTGTTTTTAAGACTATTTTATCTACAATTTTTTTTTTATATCTTGGCTTTTGGTACAAAAAATAAAGAAATTTAAAATAAAAATTAGTTAGAATAGAGTTATGATACAGCTATGTCATTTAGAGAAGTATATGTATATGTCATTATACATATTAGTATCAATAATATGCTAACCCTAGTTATTATATAGTATAAATATTATATATATTAACTTCAGTGTTTAGAATCAGGGATGAGAATTTTCCTCTATATAAAGACATTTCATCTTTTTCTCTCATCTTTCCCATCTATAAAGTGGGATTAATAGCATACCTTTAAGAAATGAAATAACAATTTATGGCTTGAGAAGGAAGTAAGTTGGGTCTTTTTTTAGACTTTTGAATTTGATAGTTTAAAGCCAAAAATGTATCTTCAGAAATTCAATAAAGATATAATAGCACTCCCTTGAATTTAAATCATTTATATCTAGCTTTAAAATAGGATTTCAGGAAATATTGATACTCCTGCTGGATAGATAGCTGAATTTCCAAATATCTAAGCACCATAAAAAAAATTCTCTCAAAGGGTGAAAAAAATGCTGCGAATATTGTGAAGAAAAAAAAAAGTCATCCAAACAAACAAACCCAAATCAATTTAGCTTATGAAAAATAAAGTTTATTTACAAATCATTTTAACCTTTAAGAAAATACACAGAGAGAATACATTCATTTAATGAGATAGGATTACCAGGTCTGGGATGGGGAGGGAAGGGCATCGTAAACTCTAAGCTACTGAGGCAATTTTTACAAGTTCTCCACAAGCAGGTGCCAAACTCGATTACCCTCTTGAGAATATTTCTCATGTAGCAGCTGAAAAGGGGGAAGCTAAGATAGGGAGGCTGGGGAATTGGATCTGTTTCTACTGATAACTTCCTCCTGCTCAGTCTTGTTTCTTTGGTAAGTAAAACTATCTCAACCCAGGAAATCGGAAACACATTTATAATTGTTAAAGGGATTTTGTAATGGAGAAAAGAGCTTCTGACATAAAGGTAGAGAAATATTTAAATGAAAAAAATGTAATGTTTAAATTGCTGTAGACCAAAGAATATACTTGCCAGGCAAGAATAGGAATCATTAAGTCTGTGATCCAAAGTAAGGCGTTGTACCATCTCAAAGAGGGAAGCGTGGTCAAAGTTACAGGGGTTGGAAGAGATAAATTCATCCATGCCATGTTTTTGAGCTCTATCTGCGTCTGTTCATTTATACATGTAGAGAGAGACACAATTTAGAGAAACACATCACATTTTCTTTGACATTTCAAATACACAGGAATTCACTAGACATTATGAACGTTAGCTGTTTCCCCGTTGCTTCCCACTAACATCCCCAAGATATTCTTTTTACCTCCCATTGTCAACTTGCATCACTTACTGGTGAGTTTATTGCATTTAGGCAAAAATATATTGGCATCAACATGTTTATCAAATGATCACATTTCCAGTGCATTTATGTTGTTCTTTAAAAACTAAGCACAAGACCGTCAGTTCGCCTGCATTTCACCAAACACTGAAAGCAGATCGGATCTTTGCTTAAGATAGCCTATTTAGCTTTGTAGGTTTTTAATAGATTCTGCCATTCCAGTGGTTATGTCTACAGCAATTTCTCTGCAATTATTGGGATTATCTGGAAAAAGGGTTATGCTGATTTTCAGCAAAGTGACAATATTTGTATCCTCTTCTTCCAAATCCCCGTTGCCAATTTGGTTTCATAAAAGGTTTGAGTCCCCACCCTCCAAATTAAAAAAAAAAAAAAGATTTTCATTGAAACCTGGAGATTAAGTTAAATGGGAATTTAGTTTGTGATAATCAGGGACATTGCCTTATAGTGTGCTTACTCAGTTAGCAAAGCTTAGGAAAGAGACAAACAGATTTACTCAGCAAGGGCTATGATCTGCCATTTATTGTGAATTGACAGTCTCAATGTATTCACACTTTTCCTTACGGGGTGAAGGCTGTAGGCAAAACCTCCTAAGGGCTAACTGATTAATCTCAACATGTGTAACTAAAATACACTATACTCAACTGGCAAAATAAGTCATAGAATTCAACTCGCGTGTGACCAGGCAAATCCTAAAGCGGCAGGAATGAAGGTGCTCTCCATTAAAGAAATTGACTCACTCCACCTCATCTTTACTGACTCTCCTGATATGCAGACTATGGAGAAAAAGAATCTTATATCAAATCAAGCAAAAGATTTTATTCACCCTCTTGCATGCAACATTCTACTGGAACACGGGGACCTGCCAGGAACTAGCGATGCTGTCAGGACATGGGAAAAATCGATTTCTGACTTGGGAGTAGTTTGGGTAATATTTTCATATGTGGCCTCGGTCCCAGGCAGCTTTTCTTTCCCTCTCCCAGGCTTAGGGTACGGCTGTTAGCTTGGGTGATGATTAGCAGTGTGACTTTCAAATGATGATTTCTCCTTTTATTATTGATAGTATATTAATAAATCATTCAAACCTAAATGCATGGTATTGTCAGATTTATACCTCCTTATTGTTAGATTTTAAAAATAATATTGTCATTCGTTACAGAAGCAGCAAGTGGTTTGTGTTTGAATGAGATGTGTCGTTTATGCCCAAGACTCACAGAAGCAACGGTTTCCAGAAGGCTAGTTGAAGAATGTGTATTTTAACAGCCAAATCACTCCATTAAAATAATAAAACACAGCTTTTGGAAAGGATATCACATGTGCGGGAATTATATTAGAGAATATGAGAGAATCCTCCTTGCTGCATTAACTGACTCCGATTGATCCTCAGCAAAGTGTTTTCAGCTTGAGGTTGGCTGCTTCAATCTAGGAGGCTTCTTTCAGTTTGGTTGTTTGGTCTACAAACTACGTTTCTTCTTTGACTTAGGATGGCCAGGCAGTTGTCGCTGGGGGGAAAGCTAGCTGCTTCCAGGGCATGTGTGTGACTCCTCCGGCCCAAGGCAAGTGTCTTAAACCTGCTCCGACTGTAGTCTCCCCTGGCATGATGACACTCCTGCAATCCAGGTGACATTTCTCTATCCCCTCTGATGATAGATTCTGCCCTCTCACCTCCAACCTGTCAGTCCCAGATCAATTTAACTCGGGAAAAACTAAGCGTGGGGTACACATGAATTGCTCATGCTGTTTCATCCTCATAAAAAGCCTTATCCATCTCTCGCCTCCCAATTTTAACAGATAGATCAGGCATTTTGGCTAGCAGCAGCTTCTTGCTCTTGGATTTCTCAGAAAAGGCTGCAAGCTGACAAACCGGCCGGAGCCTTTCTCTGCCAGTTTGGCTTGGCTATTTTATTGCTCTTCAATTATGATGGTACAACTGGTCATTTAGCTCAGGGAGAGGGGGGCTCTTTTGTAGCTGATAAAAGAATATGGCACATGTTTCAAGTTTCTTACTCTGTTTATTTGTTGAAACTCTTGAAAACTTTGCTGATGACCTATTTCGTGTTGCTGGCCACTAGAAAAATGGATCTGAAAGAGCGACTTGGCTCCTCTATGAAGACCTGGACTCAGACCCACTCCCCACCCCTCAATCCATCACAATGGCTCAATGAATGCAGCTTTGTGGTGCGAATTCTAGGCTAAGAGTAAATCTAAAGAACAATTTCATTTTTTACTAACATTTTAAAGCAACCTTATAGAAGAATAAGCCTAAAATCAGCCTGCTTTCATTTTCAAAAAGTAACGTCAACATAAAACTTCCTTTTCCCTTCTTCCTTTCTTTCCTCTTTCTCCTGATCCACTTGTAGCATGATCCCAGGTCTGGATTTAGGAGGTCTGGATTTTAGTTTGAGCTCTGTTTTAAAATAACTGTAGGATGTTGGCTGAATTGTTTATCTCTCTGAGCATCAGTTTCCCTGTGTGTAAGAGGAGCTGAATTTTCAGTTCCCTTCCTGCTGTCATCGGCTGTAATTTAATGATCCTTAAGATCCCTTGCACACGATGTGTGGAATGGAGCTTAATGTGGTGGGAATTTCCAGCAAGTAAAGTGAGCAGCCTCTGGATTTTACTTGTCCCAAATTATCATTTACTCAGAATTGGGCTCATTAGTCTAATGGTTTCAACAACTCAAGAGCATTTACAAGAGTGGCTGGCTCCCACAAAATCTTTTGAGTTTCATTGAGCTTATATTTACTGAGCTTATTATATTGTAAAAAAAAAAAAAAAAAAAAAAAGGGGAGGAGTAAGCCGGGAGTGCGTTTTCAAGGTGTTAATGAAAAACCTCTGATGTTTAAGCTTATCCAAGCAGGGGCTTTGGTAGTTTTTGTTTTTGCTACATTCCCAGCCCTGGAACAGTACTTGGCACATAGTAGGTACTAAATACGTATTTATTAAAATAATGTGTTTATCTTATCAGAATACAGAAATTCACTCTACTAACAAATATTTTTATGTCTTGATTTTGTGGAATACTTATATACTAAATTCACTGGAAACAGCTTATTTAATGGGAGCTAGCATAGCAAGTAGTTAAGTGACCTGGTCTAGGCAGGTCACAAACAATATATTTGAGACTAGCTCTGCCACTACTAGGTATGTGATATGAGGCAGGTTGCTTAATGCCTCTGGGCCTCGTTGGCCTCATTTGTAAATTGAAGGTAATATTCAAGTCTACCTCAGAGGACTATTGAGAGGATCTGATGAGAAGTACCCGGTAAGTACCTAGGGCCCGGGCATATATTAAGGTCTCAATAAACATTAGGTAGGAGTAAACAAGCAGGATCTTTAGTGTTCGAAAAGCCAGTTTGTTTCTAGTTCTTAGTGAGCCAGGATGTCTCTGAATGTATAGCTAATGTTCTATTACTTCTTTGCTTCTTAAACCTTATCATTTCTACAAAGCTGGGAGGCCTTCCCTTTCTCTCTGCTTTATGTTTCTTTTCTGCCCCTCTATAACCAATTCCTACGTCCTGTCTCTGTGTTTTCATTGGGTTATGTTCCAGTTTCTCTGTGGTCAAGACACAGACATAAAATTGAATCCCTTGGTAGATATCATGTTCCTTGAGGGCAAGTTTCTAATCTGTTATTTCCTCTGCCAGCTCTTAGAGGAGCCAGGTCCTCAGGAGGGGTTATTAACTGACTTACTCTGACACCTTCATCCCAGGAAACTTCCCATTGACTTTATTAAGGAGTCACACACATGGGGATTCAGATGGTATCTTGCAAATCCAAAAGTAGGAACATGTGCTCCTAGGGGAAAAAAATCTTATAGAAGGAAACAGAATTCTAGGTGCAGGTGTCTTTGGATACCATTCAGATTGTCTGCCTGTGTCTCCATACATGTCTAGGACCATATGCATTACATATGTTGTCTATTTTAAAATAAAACACTGCAGTGGTCCAGCTGTTCCAAATTCTGTTTCAAAGTACTTGTGGGCGCTTCCCAAGCAACACCATACAGTCATTCTTGCACTGTCCCAGTCTGTTCTTCCACAGTGTCAAACATAAAAAATAAATGCTCCTTGCAACTCCATTTCCCCCTGTACAAACAATTGGAATTGGTTGATTAAAGAAAAAGAAAACTCCAGTGTTGACATTAGCAGAGGGAAAACAGCCCAGAGCAAGAAGCATGAAAGAGTGAATTCCTGAATTCAGGACATTGTGGGATCACTTCCTTTGCCAATATTTGGCATGTGTCAAGAGAATGAAAATAAATTTGAACATCAGGTTAAGCAAAAAAGAATTAGGAGGGTAAAGCGGCTGCTTGAAACCCCAGCGATGTTTGGATGATCTCTTGCTTTGGAAGATGCATACCAATGCTCTTTTTCATTAACTGTATTTATCAGTTTTCTAGAAATCAAAGATTGACATTTTAAGAACCAACTTCAATCTTTACCTTTGTCAGACCTAGCCTTAGGAAGTAGTTCATAGGTCCTGCTTGGTCTGCAAGGGCTCTGAATGTACTGATGTACTGAGAGTGAGTTACGTGATTTTATAGGCTCTGTATCTAGGGCATAATTCAACACACCTTGCAAACATTGCTACCTGTTTCACTTCAGGGGTTTAATAGCATAAGGATTTTTTAGTCCTTTATGACATGGGCATAGGAGACTGACTTCAAACTAAGCTTGGATGGGTAATGCTGATATTGGTACCTACATTAAGAAACTTCAAGCACTGTCAATGGTATCCACGACACAGACGCAGGCTGATGAACACACAGACTTATGGAGAGCAGGTGCACTTTCAAGCAGAAACTAGTCTAAACCTCGGCCCCAAGTTTGCTTGGAAACAATTTTGGTTTGATATTTAAGGAATGTTGGGAAAACATTGGTTCCTAAAGTGATACTATTATGTGGGTTGTATACCCTCATTTAATTTAATTCATTAAAATTCAAGTGATACGGTCCCTAATTGACTACTCTGTCATTTATGTTGTTCTTTGATCATGATATTTGGGTTCATTTCATGTTTGATAGCTTTTTCCTTTTTTCCATATACTATTTTTCATGATCTATTACCTCAATATCAAGAATACTTATGTGATCTTGTTTCTAACATATATATTTTTAGATAGGCTTGCAATAATGTCTAGCAAATAAATGTAATCTTCCAGGAAGAATAGTATAGTTTTCATATTTTTATTTTATTGAAATTTTCCTATTACTCCAACAGCTTAGGGATTGAAGATAAAAGGTCAAAGCTACCTTTTTATTTTATAAGATTACATTCTGGAAATATTTCTAGGCTAGTGAAAAAGAAATTCTTTGTTGAAAATAATTATGATTGTATTATTAACAAATTGTCTGAAAGAGGTTCTTCTCTCTCATGAATCCCTTTTGTAATAAGGTAGAAGTAGCTGTTTTAACATTGAAATTTAGAGCACAGTTATGGCTGTTGCTACTCCTGATGGATGCTAGAGGCAAGAGAATAGCTAATGCAACTCTAAAGTCATCTGTGAACCCAAACTGCAAATTAAAAGGTGACTTTGTATCTCTCTTACATGGAAAATGTGTGCTTGTCATATCTGCTTGACAGTACAAGAGTGAATGTATGGTTTGGACAATAACGAACAATGACAGTAGTCAGCCTCATCAGAAGACATGAAATAAAGAAATGACAATGATTGATGGCAGCTGGTTGTTTACGGATTTTTCTAGAAGAGCTTTTCTTGGGATAGTCAAGTAACAAGGGGATGTTGTGCCCTGCCTGAGCTCTGCACAGCAAGCAAAAGACTGGTCCTCCCATGCCTGCTGCCCGGAGGCACAGATGGACCACTTAACTGAGAAACAACTTAATTCCTTCATGGTCCCTTCAGCTAAATTGGGCTAATATGAATGGTCAAGAGAGGATGGCTTCTTTGGAAGCTCTCAAGGCTCACACTGCATCATGCAGAGAATTTAAAACTACTATGGCAATACTCCCAAGAAAATAAGTGTGTGATATTTATTTCAACGTTAATTCCTATAATTCTTTGTCAGACAGCTGCTTTGAGTAAAAATCATAACAGAGATTTTGTCAATGATCTCAAGCAAAATATATAAATGATCTTAGTTTTTTCCTGCTGTAGTTATATTAACTTACAGAGTACTCAATGTTTTTATATTCACTCCAACATGAGCAAAAATAAATTTTCTATACCTGATTAATACTCTTACTATAAATCACTATAGGGCATGAAAATACTCAACTAACTAATAAATAATATGTTAAGTATGTCTGAAGTAGTTAACAGTGAGGTGAATCTTCATTTAATATGGTCTGTTTAGATCAAATTACAGTGTTTGGAAAATTTTAGACCTGATTGTGGGAATCTATTGTTTTAAAAAGTGATTTCCTTTTACAATGAAAAGGAACATGGTTTACAGTATAGCTTTGGGTCATATGAATTATGTTAATATTGAATTAATTATTTGATATCACATTCCTGCAATGTAGCAACTGCAAGTTGACAATATAAGAAGATACAGCAAAAATTTTATGAGATAAAACTATAGAAAGGAATTAAGGCAAACAACTATTTAAAAATCTACTAGGATAGCAATGCGTTGTTGTGCAAATACATGTAAATTAGTTTAGAACAGAATTCATTCAGTCATCTATTGATCCATCCTTTCTTTCATTCTTTAAAAAATGTATAGCAAAATCCTAAATTCCCACTAAGTTTACGTTCTATGATAAGCCTTTTAAAATGCCTCATCAGACATTCAAGAAAAGTAAAGTTAAATTAAGTATCTGCTTGAAGTGGTAAAAAAAAGTCTGTCTGCTAGCCAGGGGTACATTTATGCAAAATAAAAGAAAAAAGAAAGAAAGGGAGGAAAAAGCAAATTAAAGAAGGAAAAAAAAGAATTTGAAGAAAAGATTATTATTAAATGGTCAGGAGAAATGATATGACCTACTTCTTCTAAATTAGCATTCAGAATACTCAAATACATATTTGCCTGCTCTCTTGACCAATTTTTCTAACTCCCTCTAATGTCAAGTCTCCTCAACACATTTTTGGTTGATAGCTTTTTTCTATATAAATTAAGGAAGTGTGTGTTCTTTTTTTTATTAATAATTCAAATAGTGAAGAGAAAGATTTTTCTAAAGTTGTAAAGTTTCCTTTTTCTCTTACATGGGTATTTTTAGAAAAATACAAATGATGTCAAAAAAGTTATTGTTGTCATTGTTCTTGGCGGAGTAGCAGAACGACATTTGAGACCAGAGGTTAAAGCCCTCCTTGGCATTGTAAGATTGTGAATCCAAAGCATTTGTAAATGAGCGACATGGATTCAGTCATGTCCTTAATTTCCTGTTTTTGTGTGTGGTATTCCCATGTATTGTAGCTCTCCTTTCAAAATTAATCCTCTATTGGGTCTTACATTAGAGCACACCCTTAAGCCAGGTAGAATGAATTCTTTAGTGTTCAGATAATGCATTTACTTTCTTAATTGTATTTCACAATTACTTCCAGTCTTGCTCAGTTAACATCTCTGGGTTTCCTACCCCACTTATTTTTTAAGGTATCCATGGTTACCACACCGTCGGTACTCTGACCATTCGAATCTTTGGAATGGGAAAATAACAACAACAACAACAACAACACATTATCAGAGTGCAAAATGATCTGTTTTCAGGCATTAAGCAGTCAGGTAGCTGTGAATTCCATGAAACAAAGGCATTATTTGCCATTTCGTTATGATATTAATTAATATTCTTGGAATAAAAAAATTAGATGTTAATGGTTGGCTTTACTCAGAGGATCATTTGATGCCAATATGAAAGCCAAGGAGAGGAGGCAATTATGCACACATCACATGCATCCTAGTTTCAGTATGGAAGCTTACATTTCAAACCTAAGGTCAGGAAAATAACATGAAAAGTTGTACTACAAAGTCTAGACATGAGGAAGATTTAAGGGTGGGGAAGCACATTGCAGGTGTCAGATAATCTAGTCTGATTATCTGAGCTGTGCTAGCTATAGGGGAGCACTTACCCTTCAGTCCAGCTAGAAGTTAGCAGGGTAAGAAGGAACAAACCAGAATAACATAAAGACTAGCAACAAGGCTCAGGAAAGCAGACAGGATTCTAACCTAGCAGCCTAAGTTCTTGGGTTCGAGCAAAGATTGAACAAGAAAACTTAAACGAAACAAAACAAAAAAACAAAATCAACCTCCCCCAAACCAACAGTAACCCAAATCCCTCTAACCGTTGAAGACGTTCAGGTGGTAGCAAAAAATAGAACAATTCTCAAAAATACCCAACTTTGGGGTTCTATGATGTGATTAACAGTTATTAGTTGAGAAACAGACATTAGAATGACTTATTGCAAGTGATATATTAAATAACCATTGACTAAATGTCAAAGCTTAAAATGCCCTCGTCCCCCCACCCAACCCTAATCCAAATGAGAATTGAGGTACTAATTTTTACTGTTCCACTAACACATAATGAACAGGGGATAAGGTGTCTCAATGAGAGGCCACATGGCATAATAAATCGTGGAACACTCAACTACAGATTTGGACATTGTTTCCAAGGTAAGCAGCATTGGCTTTAAAAATTGGAGAATTGCAAGTATTTGTTTAAAAAAGTTGTATAGCTAGGTACTGACTTCATTTTGTTAAATTTTAACAAAAAAGAAAAAAATTAAATCAACGATGACACACACAAAAATACTACAAAAGAACAAAAAAGTTTTAAAGGTTGGTGAAACCCTCCCAAAAATCTCTGTAGAGTCACACACAAACTAATGAATAGCAGGATCTATTTTTTCAGTTTTTACAATTCCACATAAATACCCTACTCCACTCTTTTAGACATGTCTTTTCATTTTAAAATTGAGCTTTTGAAATTGCAAAAAATAAAAACTGCTAAACTGAATTTAGAAAGACCCAAATAAACTCACAATTACTCCCAAGTTTTCCAAACTGTAAAAACGGTCCATTCTTAAGTTTCCCTTAAACAGACAGTGACATGACAAGACTGGGCTGTTTATTTTTCTCTAGCCCCAAATATTTCCATATTGCTTCCCTTCTGTATGTAGCTTTCCATTTCTATATAGCTTCCATTTGTCTTGTAAATACTAATAAGGCGATTATAAAGTTAAGGCACTGAAAGGTGGATGTTCTTAAAACTTATTCACTAGTAAGAATGGCAAGAGGTACTTTGAACAAATATTCAAGAACAAGATTTAAGGAAATGTGTGCAGAGTTAAGTACTTAACAACGACCCTTACCTTTTTGGAAGTCAAGGAAACCTTTTTAAAATGCAATACTTGATTTTTTTTTTTTTTTAACATTTTTTTCTTAGCTAGAGAATCTGTGATTGACTTAATTTTTGTGATGTGAGTTGATTAAAATAAATCAATGTATAGATTGGCAACCAACTGTAAGTGAAGAACTGAAATTTGTTCTTTACAACTATGTTACCACTGTTTTTATCTTTCTTGCTTTGTAGTATGTGGTGACCAATCCATCCTGCTTTGCTCAGGATTGAGGGATTTCCTGGGACACAGGATTTTCAGTGCTAAAAGCAGAGACATCCTGGGTAAACCAGGATGGGTTGGTCACCCTAAGTAAGAATCAACACTGTGGGTTTGACTGAGATACCCATGTGTGAGGCTTAATCTATTTAGTAGTGGCCATTCAAATTTTACAAATTACAGCAGCTGTGAAGTAATTATGAACTAACCACCATTCTGTGGCAGACTCCACTGAAAATTATAATATACAATGAGCCCTCCAGGATCCATGGGTTCTGCATCCGTGGATTCAACTAGTGGTGGACTGAAAACATTCAGAAAAAAATTACATTTGTACTGAACATGTACAGATTTTGTTTTGGTCATTATTTCCTAAAAAATACAGTATAATAACTATTTACAGAGCATTTGCATTGTATTCAGTATTATAAGTAATCTAGGTAAGTTTCAAATTATATGGGAGGATGTGTATAAGTTATATAAAAATAGCATGCCATTATATAAAAGGGACTTGAAAATCCATGGATTTTGGTAGCTGCAGGGGGTCCTGGAGCCAATTTCTACTGAGGGAGGACTGTACTCCCTCATATTTAGCCACTTTTTTTTTTGGTTGCTGGGCATAACTACCCAATGATACTATGGAATGTAAAATTCCTGGTTCCTTTTTTGATCTTTTTGTAGACGCTCAGGTATAAAGTTTGGGTTGATTAAATCCTAACTGGTTTTCTCTTCTGGCTTGTAAATTCTAGGAACAGATGCCACAGTGGCTGGTACTCTGGCTACTGTTTTTATTAAGTGTTTAAACTAGCAACAGATAGAATTTGGAGCAGTGTTGAGGCTCTGTTGCAGGGATAATAAAGAGCAATCATAGGATGACTGGGATCAACGCTATTGGACTGAAGTTCTGGGTGAGGGCTGCCATTTATTACATGGCCACTGTGTACAGTTGTGCAGACTGGGCACTGCAGAACACAATGTGTGCCATTCACATTTTTGTGTATGTGCAAGGTGTTTCCTGCATTACACAGTCTCCATAGCTGACTGTAGTAGCTTGTTCTTTTAGAACCTAGTAGATGTAGCAGGGCCTCATGCTCTCTGGAGATCTCCTATTCCTAGGCAGTGATAAAGGAGACAGTAGAGAAGCAGGTAGATCTACCATCAGGTACTGATAAATCCCAGAGGCATGCCTGATCTGGCTTTCTCACTCATCTCTCAGCCTACTTTACATATATTCCCTAGGGATGATATCATTCACTCCCCAAATTTTAACTTTTAGGATATTGCTTTGGATGCTCCATTTAATAAAAGTTCCCTGTTTCAACTAGAGTAGTGATATGCATCAAGCTGTGTGTATTCAATGGAATCTTTCTGCTGATGCCTAACAATTAGCATTCTAATTTCACAACTAAATGAATCCTATCCACAGAGAGAAGTCTCAATCAAAAGCCCCTGTGCATTTATGAAGAGACATCTCTTCTTCAGCAGCTTCCATCACAGGTTTCCTTTTTTAATCATTGTCTTGTCTCTAATTTTACTCAATGTCCTTCCTCTTCCTTTTACTGGAGAGGAAAAAGTGGGGTCAATGGCAAACCATCCGGGCAGATGACAGAACAGAGACACTGAATGTAAGGTGAAATGACTTTAGAGGAAATGAAGATTATTTGGAAATAAGACCAGTATTTTCCAAATATCACCTGAGATACATGCTTTATGAGGTTGACTTGAATGATTATAATTAGAATTTTTTTTTCTGATACATGGATAATTCCTTTTCAAGAGGTTATGAAAGGACGTGTTGTTTCCAAATGTATTAATCTCTCTCCTTCTCACTCAGTCACCACTAAATGACATTCTTCATGGTATTTACCAGTGTCTGAAATTCTCTTATTTATCTGTTCACTTGTTTATTATCTAGGCTTCCCCATTGGGATGCAGGTATTATAAGAGTTGGTACCTTGTCTGCCCTTCTCATTAGCATGTCTTATCTCTACACAGTGGCTCAATAACCTAAAATGAATGAGTTCCATGCTGAAGTTAAAAAATCATCATGATTATTGCTAAAAATGAAACTTGTACCTGAGTTATCTCTAATTGACTTGATATTCAGCGTAAGGCAAAAGATTCTTTTTAGAACGAATGTTTGGAACAAAAATGAATTACTTTGTTTCTCCATTTTCTTTATTTTCATAAATGTCTCCAAACATGTACTGGCTCTCACCTTACCCTGTGTATCAGAAGTATTGTTAGATAAAAGCCACTTTAGGTAGCAAGACAACATGGAAAAGGGGCAAGAAATTAAATGTATGCAGAAGTAAGAGGAGAAAAAACTTGAGGACCATATTGGGCAACGTGGAAGGAGGGGTTTTTGTCATAGTTTTTTTTTTTTAAACAACAATTAAACAAATATTGGGTATGACTTATCTCAACTAATAGCTATTACTCTCTTTACTGCTCCCAAGTAAACCTAAGTGCCAGAAGATGTTAGAGAATATAAGAAGACAGTGGAGAACTTGGTGGTAGGTGTGGGCAGAGGGCTACTCCTTTTCCCTCAAGTCCTACCCCAATCTCTTTCTTATTCTTTCATGATTTTCTGCGTGGAAACTCACAGTAATTATATGATTATTTACACTGTTCCACAAGGGCATGCATCACCATCAGTACTGGACAGGAATTCCTGGGAGCATCTGATAGAATTTGCAATCCAAAAGAAGTTGTATTTCCTGATCAGCAAGGGTGTCACAAGGTGTAAGAATATAGTCTTGTTGACAGAAGTGGGCATGGCTGTAGAATTCACTGAAATGCAAGTTTACCTCTATTTAGTAGTTATAGCTGCAAAATCATTCCACCACATCCATATTTCATTTAAGAGCAGCAGAGGAGAGATTGTGCAACACTGTGTTAGAGGTTAAGTCTCTGCGTTTGCTTTTCCTTCAACGGCAATTCTCTTTCCTCAAATATTTGTGGAGCTGACTACCTATCATTTGAACTTAAGCTCAGGGAAAGCTTCTTTGATTGTCTAACATTTCTCCTTCTCACTCAGCCACCATTAAATGTGTGACTTCATGGTATTTACTAGTCAGTGTCTGAAACTTTTATTGATCTGTTCACTTGTTTACTATCTAGGCTTCCCCAGTGGGATGCAGGTATTATAGGAGCTGGTACCTTGTCTGTCCTTCTCATTAGCATGTCTTTTCTCTACACAGTTGCTCAGTGACCTAGAATGAATGAGTGAATTCCATACTAAAGTAAAAAATCCATCATGATTATTGCTAAAAATTATTGTACCTGAATTATCTCTAATTGACTTGTTTTCAGCATAAGGCAAAAGATTCTATTTAGAATGAATGTTTGGAACAAAAAAGAATTACATTATTTCTCCATTTTCTTTGTTTTAATAAATGTCTCCAAACATGTACTGGCTTTCACCTTACCCTGTGTATCAGAAGTATTGATAGATAAAAGCCATTTTAGGTAGAAGACATGGGAAAGGGGCAAGAAATTAAATGTATGCAGAGATAAGAGGAGGAAAAACTCGACTATGAACTGGGGCTGTTTAAGGAGACGGTTTCATTTTTGGGTCTCTGGTATTTTAGCTCGGAATGGGATTTTAGGTACCATGTTTTGTTTTTTCACTGCATGTGATAATGTCATCATTTATTTTTAAATGGTTCTAAATTGCAGATTTAAGTTGATTTCAAATCGTCCCTATTTTTAAATTACTTTTAATAGGTAGAAATGAAGCAAGGACATACATAATCTACTATATTTGAAGGACTCAAACAAATACATGTTTGGCTGTGAATTCCATACTCTCACCAAAACAGAGATAAAAGTCCACCTAAAATACACTTTCCTTCATTTAGCCCTCATGGGAGAAGGTCAAGTATTGCACTTTAAAATTACTTTCAACTAACATTTGTCCCAACTTTCCCCCTGAATTCACTATATGTTTTCAGCAAACGTGATTTTATACATTTTAAATATAAAAGCAACTACGTTTTCTAATTCAACTTTGGAAGGTTTACTCTACAGAGTTATTTTTGTAAAACCGCATATTTACTTACAAAATTGAGAGATAGGGGCATCCAACTGGGGCACGTTTCCTCCCTTGGCATTGAGTTTCTGGACTTGGGTTGGGGGCACAGGCTTGTGTGACTGCCCCGTGGCCCGATACATGGCCTGGACCCACAGGATGCGGTCTTGTTCATCGTCACTTGCAAATATCACTGTGTCTCCCTCCTTGACGGCATTGAAGAAGGCTCGGCCACCCTCCAAACCTGGAAGAAAAGGGAGTAACAACTACTAAGCTGAGCTGCCACATTCTCAAATGGACTCAGCTCTTGGAAAAGCAGTTTCTGCTGCTTTTCCTTGGGGCAGAAGAGGAGGGTAGCGATTAACTTAGGATGGGAACTCTGAGACTCACTTGGTCACAGAGTGGGACTGTGATGTTGAAGAAGTGTCTCCGAGCCTAGTTCTTATCTTTTTTGTGTCCTGCTGGGGATAGAACTGTCAAGCAGGCTGCCTGCTTGCTGGACAAACATCTACCTATAAATATACCATTTTTTCCTTTATCTTTAAACACAAACAAACAACAAAAAACTCTCTTTACCTCATCTCTCCCTTCAGCTACTATTCTATTGCTCTTCTCTTTATAATGAAAGGAAAACCCCTACCAAGGCTTTTCAAATTTTAGTACCTATATGAATCCCCTGAGCATCTTGTTAAAATGCAGCTTCTGATTCAGTAGGTCTGGAATGGAGCTTGGGGTGCAGCATTTCTAACAAGCTTCCAGATGATACAGATGGTGCTGGTCTGAGGACCGCATGTTGAGTAGCAAGGGTCTCTCCCCTCCTCTTCTGCTTTACAACCCCTCCAATCAGGCTGCTGCCCCACTGAAACTTGTCCAGGTTTCTGTGGACACATTGCTGAATGACCAGTGACCTCCACATTGCTGAATCCAATGGTCAGTTCGAAGTCTTCATTTTACTGGGCCCATCCACCTATATGAGTATTTGCACTCACTCCCTTCTCTTCAAGATGCTTTCTTTACTTAGCTTTCAGGAAACCTGACTTTCCTCCTACCTTCCTGGCTGCTTCTCCTTAGTCTTGTCTGCTGGCTCCGACTCCTCTTCCTGACTTTTAAATGCGGGCATGCCCTGGCCTTCTGTGTTTGCCCATCTTTTCTTCTTTAGCTATACCTTCTCTCATGGTGATACCATCCAGCCTTTAAGTACCATGAGTATTCTGATGGCCCTCATATTTCTCCCTCCAACCTGGACCTCTCCCTTGGAACCCAGACTTGAATATCTTTCTTGACGTCTCCCCATGGACATCTGATAGACATCCCAAGCTTGTCAAATCCAACACTGAACTCCTGGTCTTTCTCCCTGACCTCCTCAGCAAAGCTGAGTCCATCTCTCTTGCCACCCAAACCCCCAATCTTGGGGTCAATTTTGACTCTTTACTTTCTCTCACTACCCACTTCAAACAGATCATAAAATTCTGATGGTCCCACCATTAGGACTTTACCAGAACTTGACGACTTCTGTCTCCAATTGCAGCCATCATCAATTTAGCCATGATCATCCCTGGATTATTTTAAGAGCCTCCTATCTGACCTGTCTGCCTTTATCCTCACTCTCTGTAGTTGATTCACACATGGCAGTCAAAGTCCTTGATTTAGCACTAGAGCCAGGTCATGTCACTCTTCTGCTCAAAACCTGCCAGGAGTTCCAGCTTCCACTCAGAGGAAAAGCATTGGTTCTGACAAGGCCTGAAAGGCCCCATGAACTGGTCCTCTGCCACCTCTAACCTTCTCTCCTAGTAGTCTCTCTCTCCCTCTATGCACACATGTACTCACTTCATTGTAGCCACACTGGCCTCCTGCTCTTCCTTGAATACCACAGGCATGTGCTCACCTCAGGACCTTGCATTTGCTTTTCTCCGTGACTAGAGCACTCTTCTTTCAGGTATCTGCATGATTCACATCCTTACCTCCTTCACGTCTTTTCCTAAACATCACATTCTTGTTGATACCTTCCCTGACCTCTACTTCTTGTGACCTATCTCTTATCTTGCTTAATATTTCTTTATTGCTCTTATTACTTTTTAGCAAACTATGTAATTTACTCTGCTTCCTAAGTGCAGACAGGTTTTGTTTGTTTTGCTTACTGCTGTATCCCTGGTGTCTGAACAGTACATGGCACATAGTGGGTTCACGAGTACTTGTTGAATAAATGAATGTGCTCCAAAATCATCTTTCTCCATGAGCAGTTCTCAAGGTTAAATTTTAGAGATTTGATATATAATATAAATAGGTGGAAACTTCTCTTTGGGTTCAGGTCAAAGCTATATTGTGTCCATCAACATATTCCAGAAACCTGTATTTTAGGTAACTGGGTATTCTCTAGCTGGAAATGATACTTCATATCTTCATCAGGTTCCTCATCACTTCCTCAATTACTAAAAACTAAGAGAAGAATGAATGATTAGAATCTCCAAATTTCCAATGAGGTCCAGCCAGCAATCTGTTTGACATTCGTCATTGGAAAAGATTTCTGGTAACATTAAGATTTCTTCATTGATGCTATTTATTGAGGTGTCTATACTGCAAGTGTGGGTGTGTGTTGATAGTTTTGCACATGAAATGGCCAAGGATTTAGGACAATAAATAGCTACTTCTTTTTATGGGGGGTCTGATGATTCCACACCTATAAAGCTTTACTAAAATATTTTTGGTGTTATTATAAGGGACTATTGTGCTTAATTTAATATGGAAGGTTTTAAAATGCATAATTTGAGTAGGATAATGGGGAGTTAGCAAGCTGGGAAAAACTGATCAACCTTATGAATAGTGCAATGAAAATAAAAATTCTGAAAGGGGAGGGAGGAGGAAGAGCTCTGAGAGGTGCTTTAAGCCTGGAAAGTGAGCAATAAGGAGTTGAAAGGAAGAAAGGGTCAACAGACCTGTAGCCTAGTCTCATGGTATCCTTAGGAATAAGCTACTTTGCTACAGTCAGGGAATGCCAGGACGGACATCACTCGTATCACTTTTACCAGCCCCAAGGCTTCCCCCTCCCCCAGGGCCCGCTGCTGGGGTGGGGATACTGTGTTCCTGGAGCTACTGTCAGAAAGTTAGTTCATGGAGTTACTTTGGGGAAGTGGGGAGCCCTTTCCACTGTGCAGTTATTTAGGGGTAGAGATGGAAAGACAACAAGAAGTTTTTATATTTTTATTCAATCCTCCCAACAGCCTTATGATATAAGTACTATTTTTCCACTTTACAGATGAGGAAACTAAGTCATGGGGTAGGTGGCTACTAGCCCATGGACACAAAGCTGGGTGGTGTATGTCAGAGCTGACTTCTGACCTCAGCTGTTTGGCTCCAGAGCTGATGACTGTAACCATGGTGCTATACTGCACTAAAGCATGAATCCACAGCCTGGCCCTCACTAACAGCTCTCTGAAGAGTTGTTATTAACAATAAAATAAAGCCTAATTTTGGAGTGTGTAAGGGCAAAGAGGAGCAAGGAAAGCAACAGAAGCAATGACAAGCAGAGCAGCAGAGAGCAACAGGGCTTTTTCGGAAAGCACAAGAGACTGAGGACACACCAAGGAAAGCAAGGAGGAGACAGAAAAGCAACAGATGAAAGAGAGGAGAAAGCAAAGTGAACATCCAGCAAGTGAACATCCAGGTGTGCAGCAAGGGCATCAGTCTTAAAAAAGCAACAATTCCTGGGGACTGAATCTGAAGAATGTGATCTGTGACTTCGCATGGGCTCTCCTTGGAGAGCGAGGAGCACAGTCCCACAGGTCAAAGACAAAAAGACACGTCTGGGAATAGACAAGGCAGACCAGGTAAGGGAGTGTTGGCCAGCTCTCTAGGGGAAAGGGGTTACTCTTCCAACAACTTGCATGGCCGAGGTCCATTTATGAGGGTAATAAAGGTCTCTATGAGTTGTGTAAGAATAATTTAGTTGTTTGATAAACTGTGACATTGAATTATTCTGGATTAATATTCTTTTATTTGAAGACTTAGTTATCTAATCTGATAGAAATTGAGAGACTGTTTCATACTTTCCAAACCATACACAGGGAAAGGTAAAGTGAAGCATTTTTATTTTTAGCTTAAAAGGAGTAGCTTGTAAGTGAAACTTATACAATTCACCAATTCACCAAATTAACACTTCAAGGACCCAGTAGAGTTTATTCAGTGGAAGTGCTTATGTCTTGGGGAACCACCTAGATCGCAGGCTGGTACTAAGGCAACAATATCTAGTTGAATCCCTCCCTTCTGTGGCAGACAGCAATGGGTCACAAGTGTTCTTAGCCCATAAAACTGCCACTAGTTGGGTCCACTGACAACCTGGATAAAACCAAGAGAAGGAGGGAAAGAGATAGAGTCTGAAGTCCTCCCCATTTGCACACTCACCTTTCAGGGAGCAGTTGAGGAGATTCCTCAAATCTGAGGACATTGGTTAAAACGTACATTACTTGGCTCTCCAGCTGGCAAGTGTTACTGTGCTCAGGAATCCCCTGGAGTGCCTATTTAAATACAAGGATTCTGACCTGCCTTTCCTTCTGGTTCACAGGTTAGGAGTGGGGCCCAGAAAAAAGTAATTTAATAATTACTTTTTTGTTTTTTGAGACAGAGTCTTGCTCTGTTGCCCAGGCTGGAGTGCAATGGCGTGATCTTGGCTCACTGCAACCTCTGCCTCCCAGGTTCAAGCGATTCTCCTGCCTCAGCCTCCTCAGTAGCTGGGATTACAGTCATACACCGCCACACTTGGCTAGTTTTTGTATTTGTAGTAGAGACGGGGTTTCACCATGTTGGCCAGGCTGGTCTTGAGCCCCTGACCTCAAGTGATTACAGGTGAGAGCCACCGTGTCTGGCCAATAATTACTCTTTAAGGAATTCTGAGTTAGATTTTCCTATGACAACTGGGAAGGTTTAAGTCTCCGTTTTCAATCAAACATGACTTGGGGAATAAATAGGACTTAGCACATGGAAAGATAGAAGAAGCTGCTTATTATTCTCAAGAACATAATTGATTTACATTTTACATCTTTCCATTTACATCTTTTGCAAAGAAATTTATACATTTTATCCCATGGGATCTATGTAAAAAGAAATAAGTTTTAAAAATATATATGCACAGTTACTCCTTACACATGTAGATAGAATAGCTCTCTCCACTCCTACCCTCCCCACTGAGGGAAGATAATTTTGCTATCATCTGATAAAATAACAACTATAGCTTTGGTATAGCTGTTCATGCAGCTATGCTTTACTGCAAGTGCCAAGGCATGACATGGGTTAGACCCGGAGTCCCAGCTTGGCCACCAGGCAGTCTCTAACTTAGATATCCTTTGATATCTCAGAATCTTAGTTTCTTCATTTACAAAACTGGGTAATGAATCTGGTCCTATCCACTTTGTGGGATTACTGTGAGGGCTAAATGCAGTCATAGGCGGGAAAAGGAGAATGAACTGGCTCAAAAGGAATTATTGTTATAAGATGGTATTGGTTTCCCTTCTCATATGGGTCCTGTAGCTTCCTATTTTATGTTTTAAAATTTATCATTTTTTAGAATTCTTATTTTTATATTTTGAGTCAGTATCTATCTCTGTCACCCAGGATGGAGTGCAGCGGTGCAATCACAGCTCACTGCTGCCTCCAGCTCCTAGGCTCAAGCAATCCTTCCACCTCAGCCTACCTCGTAGCTTAGACTACAGATGTGTGCCTCTATACCTGGGTTAAAATTAAATTGCTTTTGTATTGATGATGTCTGTTTCTGTTGCCCAGGCTTGTTGTGAACTCCTGGTCTCAAGCGATTCTCTTGCCTTGGGATTACAGATGTGAGCCACCACACCTCGCCCTAGCCTTCTACTTCAAAATGCAAGTCCTGAGGAGAACTGAATCTATTTTTTTTGAAGGAAACCCAATGACTTGCAAATAACACAAACTATCACAGAATGTCCTAAGGACTGGTTTCTTAAGGCAGGAGCCCCATCCGTTCCATGAGAAGTTGCATGAAATTGTTTGTTTCAAACTCGTAGGTTCTACTCATTATGAAGGATTTCCAGGCAGAGCATTTAATTCATGCCTTATGTGGTCAGCTCTGCATTCTGCTTTGGCAATATACAAATAACATGTGAAAGTCCAAAGGGGTGGGGCTGGGCCCAGTCACTCAAGAGTTGAGATTCTGAGGGTGCTAATTTTACTAAGTGGACTGGGCTCAAGCCCTTCCCTGCCACACCTTTTCAGGTTAGCACCCCATCTTCTCTCAAACTCTGTTTTTCTTTTATGTGTATTTTGTTGCATGTGGAAGAGCAATATGGGAGTAGAAAAAAAGGTTTTGGGCCAAATAATGCAGTATGGTTGGAAATGCTTTCCTTGTGCAGATTTGGCATAAAAATAAACTTCTCCGGGAGAGGGCTGTTGGTGCTTGTTGTTCATTAATATGCTGAAATGATTTCGCACCCCCCTCCCATTTTGAAGGTTCTTTGAGGCTGATTTCTATTCATTTTTTTTTTCTGGGAAAAAGATAAAATGGGTAGGGGGAGAGGTGCGAGGGGGCAGGATGTAGAACTTATGCGGTGTAGAACTTATAAGAAATACTACCATTCGTGTAGATTTCTGAGTTACATAAGGCTTAAGGGCTTCATTGTCTCTGCTTGTGGATTGGTGTCTTCTTAGGAAAAAAGACACTTAGGGATGGTTTTCAAGTGCTGCCAGCTAACCTTATGAGCTTTTGAATTGTAGCTAGGGAATATGGATATATCGGGCAGGCTCACTTGGTCACTGAAATCTGCCAAGCCCACACATCACTGGTGGAAAACAACACACACACACACACACACACACACACACATCTTTGGTGTACATGTAGGACTACTTCTTTTTCGGAATTTTTTTTTGGCATTGTATGGTGGAGTCCATGGTTGATGTGGATACACGTAGGTAAAAGAAAAATGCTCTCTTACTTTTTTGGTTTTAAAGTAGGGAATCCCTTGAGTAAAACCAAAGCCCTAGGTTAGGATAGCATTTAACCAACCGGGATGAAAATGGCATAATATCAGGGATTGTGGCTGTCGTAGTCACAGCTGAAACCCTTAGTAAATCAACTTAGTACCTAGCATGGAATAAGTGCCAGGCAAATATTAGTTGACCATTGATTTGGGAAGGTTGAGGGTTTGTGGGCTCGTGGCCTAGAGGGTAGGTGGGTACCTGGCTGGGGGTCGGTGTAATCCACAGTGTAGCCATCCAGTTGTAGCAGTTCCTGAGGCTCCGCTTTCTTCTCCCGATAACTGCACATGGCAAATGTGTACTGACTGACCTGGTAAGGAAAAGCAGATTGTGAGGTTGGTCCCCTAGAGCCTGTCTTCTCCAAAAAAATCCCTCCCCCATGTTTTCTCCTCTGAGGATCTGAACTGCATGGTTGGGTTCAAACTGAGTTTTGCTACCTCCTGGCTGTGTGACATTGAGCATGTTACTTAACCTCTCTGGTCCTTCATAATCTCATCTGTAGACTGGATATAATCTTAGAACCTACCTTATTGGTTTATTGTGAGGGCTGAATGAGTTCACATGTGGAATAATCTCAGAGTCTGTTCCTGGCACTTAGTAAGTGCTTGATGAATGTTAGATACTATCATTATTGCTTTTAATATAATTGGGTTAAGCTACATGCAATTGTCATTTCTGTAGGTCAAAAGAGGTTGAATGGCAGCAATGTTGCAGGTTCAACCTAATGTGACCGTGGCCTTGGCTGAGGCTGCCATGCTTGCAGATACGACACAGACCTTTTGGTCAGAAGTTAGAGACTACACATTCATTTATTTATGCCTTTTTATTTTAGTATTTCATTTTTTGCAGCATTTTGATCAGCATCAAACTGTACGTTTCGTCCCCTTCTTCTCCTGCTAAAGGAGTACTTTGGTCGCTTTGAAGTCTTCTTTTCATCACAGACAAGTGCAGGAGTGACACGCTGTCACAAGCAATGAGCGCTCGATCACTAGGTGCCAGTCACAGTAGAGCAATCCTCAGCCCCCAATGGCGTGGCTGTTGTCACTGGTGCCCTAATGGCAGGCCTCACTCTACCAACACAATCCATGCCAGTGCAGGGCGGGCGCTCACAGCTGCAGGCCCGCCTCCAGGATCCTGTCGCTCTAGTGCATCCAGACCCAGCACATACACTTAGCATTTCTGCATCTGGCTTGTCTGCAAGAAGCCTGTGGGAAAGCAAGCATCCTCCCAGCTTCGGGCTAAAAGCTCTCAGGCGTATTTACTATCCGCGGATGTCAAATGTCTTAGACAAGGAGTGCCACGTCCCTCATCCCTCAGTTTCCTTTATTAAAAGAGACATTTTCTAAGTGAACTTTGATCCCAGCGGGGGACATTTTTAGTCTCTTCTATGGTGAGATTTGTGTTGTTTTAGTGGCGATAAGAAATTGTCGTTCTCGAGTGCTACATGCATCTCCCGCACTGTCCGAGGCTTGAGGGTCCCAGTGGAGAGATGAAGGGCGTCCACAGGAGGATGTTATTGGTGGTTGGTTTGTCTGTTGCTGCCCTCTGTTGGCTCCTGATGGAAACTTTATCGCCCCACTTGGGTTTCCTTATAATGCATAGAGTTTGCAGAACTTCTTTATATTGCAACGCCCGGGGAAACCTAAGGCTGGGTCAGTAAGAGTATTTCCATAAAGGAACATATATTAACTTTTTGTAATAAACAAAACAACCAATAAAGTACTCTTCTCCTAAAATGGAAGGTCAAGAGTGTAGGCTGGGGGTTCCATGGGCCTGCAGTCCCATCCCAGCTCTGATAAGCTGTCTGCTCTCTAAGCCTTGGAGTCCTAATCTGTATTTACCTGCGTCTTATTGTTGCTAGAGAATTAATTGAACTTTACATACCATATGTGATACTCACAGAGCAAACACTTCATATGCACATACATTTATATGGGCAGCTTCCTCGAATTTGACACATGTTCTAATACAGTATAGTTCAATAGGTGGATTCACCTACTGGATTATAAATTCATTGAAGGCAGGTCTAGGGAGTCATATATCTTGGTTGTATTTTCACTCCCATAAGCAAAATCTGCCATATAATGGGCATTCACTAATTGAATGTGATTGGTTCTAGAAAGTTGAGTATATACAATCCAGTAAAGCGGGTTCCCCTCCAAAATTTACACAGTATTCCACGTACAGCACCAGGCCTTTCCAACTTGTTATTCTTGGTCCTAGGGATAATAAATTCCCTGTAACACTCTGCATGACTACGATCATAGATATTGCTAGAACGGTCCCGTGGGGATTTTTTTTTCCTTAACCTGGCATTTCTCATCTGGCAACATGAAAAATGACACAGTTTATTAATGTGATTAGCCAAACAGAGAGTTGCTGACACTCACTTGAGATGAAAAAAAATCACAACAGAAGGGTGTGATTTCAAGATTTATGCATTTACTATTACTACATGGTTTGGGCTTTTTTATTTTTATTTTTTTTCCTTTTCTATTTCAGTGGCTTGCTTCTTGGAGAGCTGTATGCTGATGCCCTCTTCTGGTTATATTGCTGAAGTCACTGTCGACAAACTGAACTGGTCTGAGTTGGTAAACCAAACTGAGTTGGTTCATTGGGAGCATCTTGATTTAGGATTTTACGATGTACTTTAGGAAATAAAGGAGGGGAGGAGGAATGATTTCTCTTTGAATGATTTGAATTATTGAAAAATTTGGGGGGAATCTTGGTTTTTCTAGAGTGCTTGAATGGTGGGAGAAATGCAAATACTTGGAAAGTCTTAAATTTATTTTTTAAACATTCACAAGACCACACTAAGTGAAAGCCATTCCCAATGAAATGCATGTTCCTTTGTCATAGTAGAATTCTTTTAAGATTGTATTTTGTTGATGAAAAATTAATGAGGCAGCGAACACTGTTGTAATAAAGGCACAGCAAAGCCTGGAATGCACGTTAGAAGTGAGAAAGTCGGCCACCCTGTCAGAGAGCCTGGCCTACTACAGAAAGCATATGAATCTAGTGATCTCAAACGACAAGCAGACATCTGAAAGTGCATGCTGGAGAGAAGGGCTTAAAGGACTATGCCTTTCACATCCTTGGGATTTTTGGTGGGTAGGTATCTTCTCATGGAATCATGGGACAGACAGTTGGGACTTCTGAGGGAACAGTCAGCGAGGTTTTATTTTAAAGGTGGCTGCACCTCAGATACACCTTTAAAAACCCTTAGCTTATTTCCAGGCACTTGTTTTAACTAGAAAATACTTTCAAGTAATATTCCCTAAACAGTGGATGGCGGACCAGGCATGGTGGCTCACACCTGTAATCCCAGCACTTTGGGAGGCTGAGGTGGGCAGATCATGAGGTCAGGAGTTTGAGACCAGCCTGGCCAACATGTTGAAACCCTGTCTCTACTAAATATACAAAAATTAGCTAGGCATGGTGGTGGGCGCCTGTAATCTCAGCTACGTGGGAGGCTGAGGCAGGAGAATCACTTGAAACCAGAAGGCAAAGGTTGCAGTAAGCTGAGATCAGGCTACTGTACTCTAGCTTGGGCAAAAGATCGAAATTCCGTTTCAAAAAAACAAAAGAAAGAGAGAACAGCTGCAGCTGCCTTTCATTATTAGACAGTGTGTGTTGGAGCGGGTAAGGAGGTCAAACCAGAATCAGAATCTCAGGTCATAGTGGGCCTTAGCATTATACATTTTTCATAATTGTCTCAAATTCTTTCTTTCCTTTTTTTTTCTCTCTCTGTCTCTCTCTCTCTCTCAAAATAGGGTCTTGCTATTGCTCAGGCTGAAGTGCAGTGACACAAACATGGCTCACTACAACTTCGACCTCCTGGGCTCAAGCGATCCTCCTGCTTCAGCCTCCCTAGTAGCTGGGACTACAGGCATGTGCCACCATGCCTGGCTAATTTTTAAATTTTGTTTTTGTAGAGATAGGGGGTGGTTTGTCTCACTATCTTACCCAGGCTGGTTTGAACTCCTGAGCTCAAGTGATCCTCCCATTTTGGTCTCCCAAAGTGCTGGGATTATAGGCATGAGCCACCACAATTGGCCAGATATTTCTTAATACATGCTGAAGTGCGAGAACCACTGTTTTAATATATAGGAACTGTCCAGAACCTCTAAGGTTTGCACCTGAGTTTCAATTATAGTTAGCAGTAAATTCCAGTCATGAGATGAAAAGGTTAAACCTTTCTTATCCCCAACTCTCCCCTCCCCTTCTTCCTATCACCTATGGGAGACTAAAATACTTGGATGTACAACTAACAGTAGAATGCATTTTGTCTAAATCCCCTTTCCTTGCATTTACCATCATTCTTTGAAAATTAGCTGTTTTTTTTTTTTTTTTACTGAACCCTGGTCACTAGCCCTTGTCCAAAATTCACATACATATTTTAGAAAAGAGTTGTTTATAATAGATGCATTCATTCATTCAACAAATACAAAGGTAGTGTGTTTGGTTTTGGGACTGTAAATATGCAGAAAACCTGACATGATTCCTGCCCTCATGTCTAGTGTGAAGGTAGACATTAATCACATTTCAGAAACGTGTTATTTTAATAGTGGCAAATATTAAAATGAGAGGTATATGGTACTGTAAGAGCTTGGAGATTTGGTCTAGTGGGTGGTTAGGCAAAGAATTCCCGAGGAAGCATTGGCCAATTGAGCCAAAATCTGAAGATGGAGAAATTTTTCTTTTCTTTTTCTTTTTTTTCTTTTTGTGAGCCATTTCCCAGGCTGGAGTACAGCGGCGTGATCTCGGCTCACTGCAACCTCTGCCTCCTGGGTTCAAGCGATTCTCCTATCTCAGCCTCCCTGAGTAGCTAGGACCACAGGCGCACACCACCATGCCCGGCTAATTTTCTTATTTTTTAGTAGAGACAGGGTTTCATCATGTTGGTCACACAGGTCCCAACCTCAGGTGATCCACTTGCCTTGGCTTCCCAAAGTGCTGGGATTACAGGCGTGAGCCACTGTGCCCAGCTGAGCAAATTTTTATGGTGTGAATCACATAGTTCCTGGAGACTAAGGACTATTTTTAGTGCGATATAGTTGCAAATGAAGGATCACAGTGTCTAAATCCCAGACTCTTGATTGACACTGAAGTGAAGGCCATTTGGTGGAGTAGAAGGAGAACAGGTTTTAGGGTCATGCCGAACTGGATTTGTTTTTCAGATCCATTATTTTCTACATGACTCAAGGCAGTTAACTTTTCTGGGACATGGTTTTGTGATCTTTAAATGGGGATGATAACATCTGTGGGACATTTCTTTTTTTGATAATTAAAAAAGAATTTATTTCTTGTAGACATAGGGTCTCACTATGTTGCCCAGGCTGGTCTCAAACTCCTGGCCTCAAGTGATCATCCCAGCTCAGTCTCCTGAAATGCTGAGATTATAGATACAAGTCACTGCACCTGGCCTTCTGTGGGAGCATTTCTCATGTGTGCATGCAGGGCATTCATTTCCCTCCCACAACTGAATCCTGGTCTTCCTCTGGAAACCACTCTCTTTTCAACTTTCAGTGCAAGTGGTTTTGTGGGACTAACTGCACCTCTAGCTGGAGGGAGGGTGGGTAGAACACTTGGCCCATGCCTCCCCAGTCAACATAGTACTCCTTGGTTGCAGTGATTGATGCAAGGATTTGGTACCACATTGGGCCAAAAAAAGCTCACTGAAGGCCTGTACTGGAACAATTGGAAAAGACAAGTTTTCTCTGGGACTGCCAAATTTTCATAAGGCTTGAGCTGCCAGAGATCGTGCCTGAGGGCAAAGTCAATTCAGAGGAAAGCAGAACCAAGAGATTATATATATTGAGAGATGGAGGCGTGATGATATTGTTTGAGTTTGGGATCTAGCCATGACAGAAGACTCTCCAGTTAATTACTAGTTTAATTAGCTAACCAATACAATTCTTCTCTTTTTAAAACTTAAGCTTGTTGGGGTTGATATCTGCCATTTGCAACCAGAATATAAATATAAATGTCTTGTACGGCAATTGTGGAGTTGAGTGGGAAAAACACATTCAGAGTTACAAATCCTTCAACTATTCATATGTCTTACAACTAATTTTTGTGGTTAATTATTTCAATATGGGATTCCCAGGTGACTACTACTGTATTCCAAGGCATTATATATTATCTAATAATATTTTATCTTGTTCTGATATAGCCACTTTTCTGAAAGCTGGAACATAATTTCTGCTAACATTCTCAGTTGGGAATTAGAAACAGAGGAGCCATGCTGGTTCCATCTGAGTAAAGTAATTCAGTTCTAGAACATTCTTTTAAAAATATTTTTATTTTAAAAATTTCTTATTTGTATAGATTTTTGGGGAACAGGTGGTATTTGGTTATAGGACTAAATTCTTTAGTGGTGATTTGTGAGATTTTGGTGCACCCATCTCCCAATCAGTATACACTGAGCCCAATTTGTAGTCTTTCATCCCTCACCCTTCCTACCCTTTTCTCCTGAGTCCTCAAAGTCCATTCTGTCATTCTTATGCCTTTGCATCCTCATAGTTTAGCTCCCACTTGTGAGTGAGAACATACAATGTTTGGTTTTCCATTCCTGAGTTACTTAACTTAGAATAATATTCTCCAATCCCAACCAGATGGCTGTGAATACCATTAATTCATTCCTTTTTTTTTATGGATGAGTAGTATTCCATCATATATATATATATATATATATATATATATATATATATGCCATTCTGCATGCATCAATCTCTTTGAGTACCAGCCCTAGCTAACTGCTTGGAGCTACTGAAGGCAGTTGCAGTTAAAAGACCTGTGTTAGGGTTCATATATGGCTGCTTGTAAGCCATTGATCTTGAGCAGGTCACTTAACTACTCTGAGCCTTGTTTCCTCTAATGTGAAGTTGAGAAAAACCTTGTCCTCACTGTAGTACAGAAAGGTTGTGAGACTAGCTTGATGATTGCTTTGTAAACTCTAAGAGACCATATAAATGATTGCTCACATTATTAGAGGAACCACAGAATATAGTTTGTATAGTGCTAAAATGGGGGAAATGTCTCAGAAATTATTTGAACACCAATCAAAAAAATAGATTTTAACCAGAAATCTTTTGAGCACAGAATTAAAATGTTTTTAAAATAAAAAGATGATACAGGTATGACTTTCTAACCTGATATGGGTGATAAGTTGGCCTGTCTTCACTGTTCTCCTTACACACACAGGGCGAGGCATTCTGACTATCCAGTAGTACTCTATGGAATTGACATCTTTATCATTAGTGTTGATTTGGTCACATTAGAGTTACTAACAGTAGTAACCATCGTATTTGGTTCTCACCACGGATGTGAGGACTTAGAAGAAGGCCCCAGTAATTTCTTGATTCAAGGTGCTGAAGACTCATTTTCCCTTAATCTCTGGGTTAGGGTTTGTAGCCAGCCAAGTTTATAGGACATATATTGGAATTTCAAGGAACATGGCAAGAGAAGGCTTTATCATTGCCATTTGCATATAATTATCTGTTTAGCTACTCTGATGTTTGGTTCTATAAAGAACATAAAACTCTAAGATGGTGTAGTCTGAAGGGAATGAGACCCTTCACTTTAAGTGGAATAATGACCTCCAAGGCAGTGTTTCTCCAGGGGTGGCCTTTGGACCACCTGCATCAGTATCTTCTGGGATGCTTGGTATAAGTATGGATTACTGGCCTTCACCCCAGACTTACTGTATCAGAGTCTTCTGGATGGCACTTTAGGATCTGCATTTTAAACAACACCTGATGCAGATGGTCCATGCCCACATTTACAGACACTGTCTCATCGTACAGGAATGCTTGAATCTCTGGCACAGAAGCTCCTTACAACTGCTTAATTCCCCTCACAGTTAGTAGGGTAGATTCTAGCCAGATCTATAATAATTTTAGCTTGGATCCTTAAGAAATGGGAATTGCTACTTTGGTTCAACACTTTTCTGAGTATGTCCTTCATCCCTGGCTAGTAGGAAGTCCCTTAACAGTCTAACATTTGGTTCCCCAAGGTAGTAGCACTAAAAGGAAATCTCAGTCAGGGAGAATTTTAATTGTTAAGCAAAAAAGTAGACTTTGCCTATATGTGTAGAGCAGGACATGAATTTTGAGGAGACTAACATCGGATGTCCTCTCTTCATCTTTGTTTTTTTCAGAAAATTTTCCTTGTTTTAAATCTAATGTATTAAATCACAATTGTGCCGGAAATTGTGTGCTGCTAGCTCTCTATATAAATAAATTCCGTAAGATGTAACATCTGAATTGAAAGACACAAAGAGTCAGTAAGTGGCTTGGGTAGACATACTTTCTGTTTGGTGGTTTCCACACTGTTTTCCACAGAGTTCCCTTTAAGGCTACCTTGGAGCAGGGGCAGGGTTAGGGGAATCTTCTTCCTTCCCCAGCACCCTCACCCTTCTGCAAATTGGACCAGGTGGTTTTCTGGGTTTCATGTTTGCATTTTGAGTTTCAAAGCAAGGGTTTGGTGGCTAAAGAGAAACTGAAAATCGTTTGTATGTATGATTGAATTCAACATTGCATGTAGCTGTTGGGGGCTGATTGTCACCGCTTAGACTGACATCCTTTCCTTCAAACAACCTGGGACATTTTTGCTTCCTCTGAATTGGACCAGCACGATTGGCCTTGAAATTTCTTCCTGCAGCTATGATGGCATTGGGGTTGTTTCAAAGGAGTGTGTTTTTTTTCTTTATGATTTTGATAAAGTGCTTCTAAATGTGATCATTTAAATAGGGGAGATGAAAAAAATGGAAAGTATTAAAAAATAATGCAGTATTTTCTGCGTATGCCAGCAAATTACTTTTGGACACTGTGGTGAATAGGACAAGGCTTGAAAGAGAAGACCTGAGTTGTCGTCCTCGCTCCCCGATTATCTTTGTGATGATGGGACTCTCATGTCACCTCTGTTTGTCACCGAGGTTGTTAAGGGAGAAATCTGATTCAGGCTGAAACAGATTTTCTTTGGGGGATGGATGTACCCAATGTACCTTGATGGCTCTTTAAAGTTAATGATAATCATATGTATATGAAAAATCTCACAAAATTCTGAAATTCTTTTCTCCTGCCCTTCTAGGAAAGATACTGAACTTTAGATGAGATGTGCCCTTTTATGATTCTCAGAAGTGAGCACAGAGCTTGCTTTTTAGCTGCTGTGTGACTTTCATTTTCTCTTGGTAGAAGGCTCAGTGTGAAGGCTCTAAACATCTGTGTTCCCGTTGCCTGAAAAAAATCTTTCTCTCCCTTTTGATTCTCTCTGTACTTCCTGTACAGACATCGCTTTACTGATGTTTTCCACACATTTCCTCTTGTTTTTACTGAAGAGTTTCCTCTCCCGAAATAAGAAGTCATCTACTTCTCCTAAGAACTTCATCATGTCAAAGGCTCTCAGAAATCTGAGAATGGTTGTCACCAGCCACTTCTCAGAGCACATGATCTCTCCTTTTTCAGCACCACCCAAGGCATTGCCTTCTCTTTCTTCTTTTCTCTTCCACAAAATATTTCCTGACTGCCTGTGCCAGACACTGGGCTAGGGACTGTGTATGGGTGTGGCAGGGAAAAGAGGGAAGGACACAGAAAAGAATCAGAAACAGAACTGGCCCTGAAACAGCGCACAGTCTATTGAGGAGGCCAGGCATGCTCCCACCAAGTGATTCTAAGAGAGACTGCTGTGCCAAGTGCAATGAGAAGCATGGAGTGGTGAGAACTATGCATGACTCAGCACTGCCTGTTTTTTTTTTTTTATTTTGTTTTGGGACGGAGTCTCCAGGCTGGAGTGCAGTGGCACAATCTCAGTTCACTGCAGCCTCCACCTCCTGGGTTCAAGCAATTCTCCTGCCTCAGCATTCCCAGAAGCTGGGATTACAGGTGCAAGCAAGTGTGCCTGGCTAGTTTTTGTATTTTTGGTAGAGACAGGGTTTCACCATGTTGCCCAGGCTGGTCTCAAACTCCTGACCTCAAGTGATCCACCCACTTCAGCCTCTCAAAGTGCTGGGATTACAGGCATGAGCCACCGCTCCCGGCCAGCACTGCCTCTTTTGATGTGTCTTGTCTTTTCATTTATATTGTAAGCTCTTTAAAGTAGATAGCAGCTATTTTTGCCTTCCCAGTATCCATTTCTCCTTCTGGCAATGGCATCCTGATTTTGCATGAAAGAAATCCAGTGGAATTTCATTTCAACCCAAGTGCCACCCCTTCTTCCTGCTAAAAGTTGAGAGTGAACTAGTTTGGACTAAACCAATTCTCCCTCTATAAAATTTGACCCTCAAAGAGAGATACAAGGGTGGAAAGTGGTCAGTGCCAGTCTGTCTCATGACCACACCAGGAGCACTGGCTATGGTTCCCAGGACTTGTGATGGCTAATATGAGCTGTCCATTTGTTTGGATTGAAGGATGCCTAGCTGGTTGGTGGAGGATTGTTTCTGGGTGTGTGTGTGGGTGTTGCCAGAGAAGATCAACACTTGAGTTGGTGGCCTAGGAGAGGAAGACCCACACTCAGTGTGAATAGACACCATCCAATCAGCTGCTGGTGTGGCTAGAACAAAGCAGGTGGAAGGAGGGGGGACAGGTTTGCTTGCCGAGTCTTCTGGCTTTCATCTTTCTTCCGTGCTAGATACTTCCTTCTGTTCCTCCTGCCCGAGGGCATCAGGTTGGAACCTGATTCTTTGGTCTTGAGACACTGGGACTTGTACCAGTGGCTTACTGGGCCTTTGGAGTCAGACTGAAGGCTGTACTGTTGGCTTCCCTGGTTTTGAGGCTTTCAGACTCAGAATGAGCCACTACCAGCTTCTCTCTTCTCCAGCCTGTAGACCCCTATTGTGAGACTTTGCCTTGTAATGTGTGAGCCAGTTCTCCCTAACAAACACCCTTTCCTATACACATATATCCTGTTGGTTCTGTCCCTCTGGAGAAGGCTGACTAACACAACCTGGATTTCTGGAACTATGCTGTGCCCTGTTCTTAATTAACATGGATGGGTAATTCAGCCTTTTCCACATTTCTATGAGTTATCTTCTCCAAAGCCTTCTGTATATTCATTTTTTAAATCTTAATTAGCTTGAGACTATTTCTGCTGTTTGCATATGTGGAACTCTAACAGATTCCTTTCTGGGAGCGAAATACCAGACATGGTAGTTCTTTTCTATGTTCTCTCAATGTGCTCCATGCAAGGCAGGTGCTTCATAAATGTTGGTCAGTTGTTAGTCTGAGGAAATGTATCACAGGCTAAAATAGCTTCCGTTGCTTAGCCGTGAGTTATTTTGAGGGATGGGCATCATTCCAAAATGTTCCTTGCAGCTAAATCACTTTAAGGTTTTGTTGTACCCCATAACAATACTGAAAGCAAAGATTACTTCTGCTTATTAGAGCCAGAGAGCTGCATTTTGCCTTAGTGGCACAGCAGATACAAGCAGATCTATAGATGGTCTAGTCTTAGAAGTTCAGAGTTGGTGGAACTCTCAAGGTCATTTAGACCTGAAAGGGAGTTGCCTTATAGCCAGATCTCTGAGTATAAAGCACTCTAAATACTGATTAGCACTCTAAATATTAATCCTAGTCAAGTAACCCTATATTTTGTGACGCAGTTACAAGTTGACTCACTTTGTGACATCTTTCAGAGTACAGCATAAATTAGTTTTCTGCAAATTGAATGATAGTATAAACGCTCCAGTGGAGTCTAGAAATTAAAAGGAAGCACTGGAAAATTTCTTTGTAAATGGAAAAATCCTGATGCAAAAAATGAACACCCCTCCCCGACCAAAAAGATGGGGTCTTTCAAAGACAGGTATTATTATTTCTGGAAAAAAATTTAAGAAATGCTCAAGAGTAAAGACATTATTTATATATGACTGATGTATTAATATCAATATCTGCATCTACATGTGTATCCATATACACAGATGTTCCCCACAACATTGTTAAGAATAGCCCAAATTGGGAAAGTCCAGAATTCTGTCCAAAAGAGAATAGTCTACAGATAATAGAGCCAGAGCTACATGTGCAAATATGGAGAAATCGCTATAATAGTTGTGTGAAAAAAGCAAGTTGCAGAACAACTTGAAGAATTTGGTTTGCTTCAGTTAAACAAAAAGTTTACTGGAAAGATTTATTCTAGATATTAAACATAGTTATGGGAAGTTGGCTAAGACTTTTGGAAGCACCAGGTACCAAGTGGAATAGAGCACTCCCACACACGTAATTCAAATTCAAACATGCTAAATAATAAAACAGAGGCAAAAAGTCCAACTAAATTCTGACTTTACTCATAATGCCTATCTCAGTGCTTTTCAAAATACTACATTGTTTTCAGCCGATGTTAATGTCCCTATAGCCCTAACCTGGCAATCCTCCTGGAATCCTCCATCCCTGGCAGGAGACTGGGCAGGGGTGAGAGTCTACTCTCCCTGACTTATCTCACATACTTCTGGATTGTTTGAATTAAAAAATTATGAGTATGTATTAATTTTTAAAAAATTTAAAGTGATATAAAACTAGAAAATAGAGCACAAGGGAGCCCTTTGGGTACTGGAAATGTTCTATATCCTTCTCTGAATTCTGGTTACATGGACATATGTAAAAATTTATTGTGCTAAATGCATGAGCTCTGTGTATTTTATTAAAGTTATACCTCAGTTAAAAAGCACTTATTCATTCTAGCAAATCTTTAATACTGATGTCTCTTAACACTGATATTATTAGAGTTGAAGAATTAGTTACCTGCACCAATACAAAAAACCTTTTCTTCCATCTCTTCCAAACATTCTTACCGATGGCCCACAAATACCTAAGGGAAAGGAGAAAGACCAGAGCTGCATTAATGCTTGAGTGAGTGAACTGTTGAACACACTTTGTCATGAAGCTTGGTAATGCACATGGAAATGTACATTATAAACAAGGAAATGCACATGGCTCAGGAACAGGGCACAGATTTTGGAGCCCTGTGGTTGAGCATAAAGAACAGCAAGCGTGGCTCACTTCCACTTACAGGAGGAATTGAGGCCAATCGTGAGACTTAGACTCCTTGACTGATTCCAGAAAGTACCTTGGAAAATGTTACACTGCAACTTAATTTGTGTATGTGCTAAAAGTCTTTTAGGTAGGGGAACTCCTGAAAGACATTGCACAGGAAAGAAAAAAGAGTGCTAAATTTCACAACTCTTTCACCTCTTGTCACATTTCATTCAGGAAAACCTTCCTTTGTTTTCTTTTGCTGTATTGCAGGTGTATTACAGGGAGGAATGCAGGTGTATTACAGGGAGGAAGTTCCAAGTCAACATAGGAAGTTCTCCCCCACTTCCTTCCTCCTTCTCTAAAAGCTCTTCTGTTGAAAGAAATTAATTTTTTATACAGAAAAATAAAATAAGAAGCAGGGTCAAGAACTACAGAGGCAGAGCTCAGAACTGTCTGGATATGTTAAGATCAATATTACTAATCGATTCACAGATTTTCCTATCTACTTTGTGCATTGTTACACGTTGAACTGGCATCGATCTAGGAATTGAGGCTGGCATTTTCCAGGCTGTATCCAACTAAGAAAGGAGAGCTCAGGTCATGCTCAAATACATTCAAATACTGAGTTCTAAAACTGGCTTTACCTGTTTACTGTCATCAACACCCACTGGACAACTTCCAAATCCTCACTTCACCTCAATTCAGACAGAATTTCTGCTTTGGAACATAATGAAGAATGCACCTAATTAAAATTTTTACTGCCTGACAAGTTTCAGGGGCCCCTAAGAGTGGCTGGCAGCCAAAATCTACTCAGACCTTCAAGCCAGAAACCCAGGAGTCATCCTGGGTCCTTCTGTTTCCTCATCCTTATTCCTCAGTCGCCAAGTGCAGTTGAATTTTTACCTCCTGGGGAGTTCCTCACGGCTCCGTCTTCCCTCTTCCCACTTCCACTATTTCAGTCCCCACCCACAATTTTTGCTTCCATGGACAATTATAGAGGAACCTCTTAATTGGTTTCAGGGACATGAGAATGATTTTCATCTTATTCCTGGAAATGAGACAGAGCTTACCACCTGCAAATCTTATCATGCCTTTTCCATGCTAAAATTCCTTCAGTGCCTGCCCCCTTTCCCTACCATTTATATGAAAGGTGCCTCAAACTTTGGCTTCTTACATTTCATTTTCACGATTGGTCCCATATCTGTTCACCTATTCTATGATTTACTTGATTATTTTTCTTTAAATTAACTTAGTTAACATGGATAAATTTATTTTGAAAATGAAACTATATTATAGGCTTGATATACTAATTATACTTATGTAGCACACATTAAAATACATAAATGATTACAGTTGTCCCTCAGTATCTACAGGGAATTGGTTCCGGGACCCCTGTAGACACCAAAATCTACAGATGCTCTTATATAAAATGGTGTAGTATTTGCATATAACTGAAGTAAATCCTCCCATATGCTTTATTTTTTTGGTTTTTTTTCTTTTTTTGAGATGGTGTCTGGCTCCATCGCCCAGGCTGCAGTGGAATGGCACAATCTTGGCTCACTGCAACCTCTGCCTCCTGGGTTTAAGCGATTCTCCTGCCTCAGCCGCTTGAGTAGCTGGGATTGCAGACACACACCACCATGCCCAGCTAATTTTGTATTTTTAGTAGAGATGGGGTTTCACTATGTTGGCTAGGCTGGTCTCGAACTCTTGACCTCAGGTAATTAGCCTGTCTTGGCCTCCTGAAGTGCTGGGATTACAGGTGTAAGCCACCACACCAGGCCCCTCCCATATACTTTATAAGTACATCTCTAGAGTACTTACAATACTTAGTACAATGTAAATACTATGTAAATAGTTGCTCTACTGTATTTTTTTATTTGTATTATTTTTTATTAAGGTATTTTTTATTTTTCATTTTTTTTTCCCCAAAATATTTTCCATCTATGGTTGGTTGATTTCTCAGGTGCAGAACCTGTGGATAGGGAAGGCCGACTGTATTTGATCCATGCTCGTTTGTATGTTGTTAAAATTATCTTGTGTACTATCAGTGGCATGAATACACTTGGGAAAACCTTAGCCTATAAGGACAAAGTCCAGCATCTTGACCTAGCCTAAAAAACGTTTCATTTTCTATTCCTGCTTACCCCCTTGACTTGGCTTCTGCACATTGCATTATCTACATTGTGTATCTGGAATTCCTGACCACACCATAAAGTTTCACACCTCTGTAACCTGGTACAACTGATGCTGCCTGGGATGCCTTCTCCGTGATCCTCATGAGAAAACTCATATTCTCCCTCAGTTTAAACCCTTACTTTGATATCATCACCTCCTAGGCCTTGTAGGTAATTCTGCTGTTACAACTATTGCACAGTTTTAATTTATTTGTTGTGATATTTACTGTTCCTATTGAACTGTGAGTTTCTGGAGGGAAGGAACCCCGATTCTGCTTTCTAAATACCTATCACAGAATCATGTTGTTCTTTCTGAATTCCTATCACAAGTGAGGGGGCTGGAGACTTCAAAGGGTTTCTAATAGAAAGATACCATAAGCCAATGCAATGGGAGCTGACAGACTTGTGCTCTTCTCTTAAGATATTTATGGGAGGATGATTTGCACTAGCACAGAAGCGAGAAAAGACTGACAGGGTGTACAGCCGCTGTGACTGGTCACACCAGAGGGGTTCTTCTCCCTCGTTTATTTGTGGGATCTCAGGCCTGAGGCCTACTTTCCACAGGAACTGGATGCAAGGTACTACAACTCCTTTATCAGGAGAAGAGGCTCTTGCTCTAAGACTGCCATATAGCATACGCTCTTTCAGGCAGGGATGCCACCGCCTGGGTCTTTTGTTCTTGTCCTGGTCTGACTGTTTTCCCGTGTACTGCTTCTGTTCTGTGCCTGCTCTAGGCATTCTTCCTATTACAAACTACTATATGGTTATATAGAAGGATTCTACAAATCAGCACTAAATGTGTCAGTACAGCTCTGACTACAATAACTATATGATTATTCAGAAAGATTATACGGGACTAAGTATGATTATATATATAAGTTAGATATAGTAAGCAGTAAGTTATTATATGATTATATAGAAAGATTATATGGGACTAAGTATGATTATATATATAAGCTAGATATAAGTAAACAGTGAGTTATACTTCAGGCACTAATTGTGCCTGGGGTCTGCACAGTTCTCCTTCCTCGGTGCCCCCGGGGGTGTTACCTACAGCATTCCTTCCCAAATGTGTCCTACCTCATTCCATCGCCACTGCAACTCTCCAGTCAAGTCACCATCACCACCACCTGCACCATGACAAGAATCTGCTAACTGGCCTCCCCACTTTCCTTCTCGTCTCTATGCTTCATTCATCCCACAGCAGCTAGACTGACCTCTTAAGTGGGTAAATCAGATCACCAATATGCTCATTCTAAATAGGAATGAGAAACTATGGAAGGGTTTTAAGAGCGGGGGAGTGGTGACACAATCATATTTCTATGTAAGAAGATCACACTGGCTCCTGGGTAGAGAATACACTGTAGGAAGAAGGGGCAAGAGAGACAGTAGAGAGATCAGTGAGGAGCTGGTTACAGGGGTTCAGGCAAGAGAGGTGATGGCTGGACCAAAGCTGATGCAGGAAGCATTGACTTGATGACTGATAAGTTTATCAGCCCTGTGCTGCTGCTGAGGCCAGTGCAAACAGCTCCGGGGTTACATAAATCATCTAACTGTCCTGGTCAGTGCTTACAATGATATATTAATGTATTCATGGCAGAAATGGACATAAAAGGGAGGTTCAGCCAGGGCTAAGGAGAGAGATTATTGGCTTGTAACCGTTAAGAGTATAATCTTCCAGTTCTAGTTCTACCAGCTACTGTGAGATGTTGGTCAAGATTCTTAACCTCTTGGTGCTCTGTAAGACAGGTCAGTAATGGTTCCTCACTCACAGGGCTGTTGTGAGGATTAAATGAGACAGTGCTTGTGAAGTATGAGCTTGAGGCATGTCAGGAAGTAGATGCATAACAAATGTCAGCTTTATTACAGAATCTCTCCATGGGCAGAGGAAAATGTATCATTTTAGCAGTAATCAATAACTTAAATACGTGAAAGGAAATCTCCTTGGACTTACTTGCATAGGGAAGTAGATGACGTAAAAGATAAAATTCAGGAAGTGGGCAAGAAATTTTGTGGTTTTTTAGTTATGACTAGCAAGATTGTAACAGCCTCACATTTTTCTGGAATTCTGTCTTGCAGCTACAACCCATTTCCCAGAGATTTGCAACAATGAATACAGCTACAACATCTATTGTGTATATAATCATAATACAAGAGAATAAAAGTAGGAAAAGAAGTTCACTAGAACCCATAGAGTGTAATTCATACTGAATAATTAACTCTCCCTTCATAATAAAAATCATAGCTACTGCTTAGTGAAGTGTTACAAGTTTTCTGTGCTATGCCAGCCACTTTATGTGAATTTATTACGCTCTTGTGGAGGAGTTGAGAGCTTAAATCTGGAGATATGTTGCCTAGATTCGTGTGCAACCTTGGGCAAATAAATTTCTAGAGTATCTCTACTTCAGTTTTCTCATCTATACAATGGGGATAATAATAAGGGTACCTACCTCAAGGGTTGTAAGGACTAAAGTAGAAATATAAAGTGCTTAGAACAATAGCTAGCTTAAAGTAAACACTTACTATTAGCTATACCATCATACAATTATTCCTGTTTTATAGTTGAGGGAGCTGAGGCTGAGAAAGTTTAAGTAACTTTCCCAGGTTCCACAGCTGATGAAGGACACAGCCAGAAATTAAACTCAGAACAGTCTGACTCTAAAGCTTCCTCTTCACACTCTTCCTCCTCCCTTCTAGATGACAAACTTTGGTTTCTTTTTTGAAGTCAGAACATGAGTCATGATTCTAATTGAACAGAGGGGATTTCTGGTTAAAGGCTTCTGAATGGGAAAGCTGGTGGGATCAGAGAAAAAGTAACAATTTTCCTACAGAAAGTCTGCTTGAGGGAGGGGCTTTCCCTCTGAGGTTTTCTTCAGAATTTATTGCTAATTTGGCACATACCAGAAGGTGTCAAAACTAAGAAAAACTGAGGACTGAGATGTACTGTTTTTGTCTAGTCAGCTCCGGCTCTGCATTTTCTTGGGTTAAAACATGCTCATTAAATAGGATGCACAGCACCTGGAGCAGATGGAAGTTCTGTTATTGCAGACACACAGGTGGCTTCCCTTCTAGCTCCTCACACTACAGGCGATCTATTTGTGTGGGCATTCGTGGCCCTCAACTCTGTCTTCAGGCTGTCTGGGTGTGTGGAAATCTGGATTTACCAATAGATAAAGCAGTATTCTAATGTAGTGAGTGGAAGTTTAGACCAGTGATTATATCTCAGACTAAAGGAGAGACACCTAAATGTGAATTTTGGCCCTGTCATAAACTTTCCTTTGGCTTAGCTACCCTGTGCCTCAGTCTCCTTAGCTGTGAAGTGGGGATAACATAACAGCTACTTCATAGAGTTCTTGTAAGAACTCATGGGGTGATACATGTCAAGTGCTTAGCATACTCACCGGCACGTTGTAAGGGCTGGATAAGTATTATTGTTGTTGTTGTTGTTGTGTGTGCTACTATTTGTCTTAGTAAAAACAGCAGTCCTCACGGTGGCTCACACCTGTACTACTAGAACTTTGGGAGTCTGAAGTGGACAGATCACTTGAGGTTAGGATATTGAGACCAGCCTGGCCAACATGGTAAAACCCCATCTCTACTAAAAAAAAATTAGCTGGGCATGGTGATGTGCATCTGTAGTCCCAGCTACTTAGGAGGCTGAGGTTGACAATCACTTGAACCCGGGAGGTGGAGGCTGCAGTGAGCTGAGATCACGCCACTGCACTCCAATCTGAGTGATGGAGTGAGACTCCATCTCAAAAAAAACAAAACAAAACAAAACAAAGCAGTCCTAGTAGAAAGAGTAAGTAATTACTGACTTTGCAAAGGGCTTCTCTTTGGATTCTTTATTTGAATTCACATTCAACTTTTGGGTACACATCTGTTGGAAAGGAAAGTGAGACACACATGTCTGGGTCTGGAGCTCCAGGCCATATTTTGCATCATGATTTGAATGTATCCTCTCTTATGACATTTTTGTAAAATCCTTGCTACTATGTCACTGACATCCCTGTTATTCACTGGGGACATTTTAGTTATATGAGAGGCCAGAGTGATGAGCTACAAAGGATTAAAAAAAGAAGATGAAGATTAATTTGTGTTCAACTAAAGTTGCAGGAATCCCCCAAAACTGCTGAATCATGGAAGACCCCCCTGGCCTCAGTGCCCCTCTGCCCTGGGACTACTTGGCAGGGTAGCATCCATGGCAATGCTTGTAACTTTTCATTTGAATAAAAAAAAAGGGACAGTCTTCTCTTGTGGTATTTGTGAATTTAATGTAAATTAGTAACATAGCTCTGTTTATTAAGTATCTACTGCCTTGTAATTTTCAAGTACACAATATATTGTTATTAATCATAGTCACCATATTGTACAATAGGTCTCTTGAACATTTTCCTCCTTGTTAGAAATTCTTCATAAGAACTTCTTATGAGAATAGAAGTTGTAGTGAGGCAAGGACCATGATTCCTCAGGGATGCTTTTGTCCTCTCCTTGGGTAGTAAAGGAGAAGGTGGAGAGGAGGGAGACTCCAGGTACCTTAGCCATCTTGCAGCAGCCCAGCAAGAAGAAGCATGGGCTGGGGAAAAGTACAAAGAATAGATGAAAGCAAATAACAATGATGATTACAACCACCACTACCAACAACTCTTTCATAGCTGTAGCTATTACCATGTATCAGACCTTGTTCTAAATGCTGTACATGTATTAGCTCATGTAGTCCTCACAACAACCCTACAAGACAAACACTGTTGTTATTTCTGTTTTACATTGAGCAAAATGAAGTACAGTGAGGTTAAGCAACTTGCCTACAGCTAGTAAGTGGTTGTGGCAAGAATTGCATTCTAGGCAATTTGATCTAATTGGCATTTAGGGATAATAATATAATAAAGAAGATAAAGTAGAATCATAAAGATATCCAGCTAATTCCAAAGAAGGCAGAAAAATAGGAAAAGGGGAACAAAGATCAGATGGGACAAACAGAAAATAAAAAGCAAGGATGACAAATAACAAAATGATAAGTTTACACCTATCAATAATCACATTAAATGTAAATAGGCTAAATATCTCAACTAAAAGGCAGAGATCTTCAGATTTGAGTTAAAAAGTTAGACCTCATTCTATGCTGCCTATAAGAAATGCACTTTACAAAGACACAATAGGTTAAAAATAAAAAGATAGAAAAAAGATTTGCCTTGCTAATACTTAAAAAAAAAAAGCTGGAGGGGCTATATTACCGTCGTACAAGGTAAATTTCAGACAAAGAATATTGCTGGAGATAAAGAAGATTATTTCATAATGATAAAGGAATAAGTCAATCAAGAAGACATAACAATCTTAAATGTTTCTGCATCTAATAACAAAGCTTCAAAATATATGAAGCAAAAACAGAACTACCAGGAGAAACAAATTTAAAACTGTAATAAGAGATTGAGAGCTTCCTCTAAATAAATGACAGGAAATCAGTAAGGATATAGATTATTTGAACAACACTATAAACTGACTTGATCTAATTGACATTTATAGATAAGAAGTCAACAAGGGAGATAAAGTGAAACACTAAAGATATTTGATTTGATTAATCTAGTCCAGTAGCCTGGTTTTAGAGTCTGTGCCAAAGAGAGTGGTGTCTTGGAGACCTATGATGAGAGAAGTATAATGATTTTGAAAAACAAGAGGTCTAGAGCAGTGGCACAGCTACAGAAATGGAAGGGGAAAAGAGATTTTAAGAAGCTAGCTGAGTGTTACAAACTATATCCCTTTTGAAGTTTGTTAAAATATAAAAGGAATATCAGATTGCTGCAAATTACTCCTGGTTGGTGGACTATGGTTCATTGAAGGAATTCAATATGGAGCCACGAGGAGCTATTTTAGTCAAGCTTCAGGTCTTCAGTTAAGGTTGGATTGAAAGGAATAACTCTGGACCTAGCTCTAATGTTTACTCTGACTCAGACAAGTCTTTTAACCACTTTAAGCTCCAATTTCTCTAAGAGTAAATGGGGGTTCATTTATTCACTTATTCATCTAAACAATAAATAATTCACTGGACTTTTGCTACATAACAGTCTCTGTATGAAGGTTCTGTGAAAAAAGGAGACAAATGTCCTTACTGACAAGCAACTCACAGTCTAGTGGGGAAGACAGATGACAAACTAATAAATAAAGAAGTATATGATATGTATGATAATGATAAGAACTCTGGTGAAAACAAAACAGAGTAAGAGAGGGAGGGAGGACACAGGTGGGCCAGGTAAGGCTTTCTGATAAGGTCTAGAAGCACTGGAGATCTGGGTGAAAGAGAGGGGAAACAGCTGGGACAAAGGCCCTGAGATCGGAGTGGACTTGGTGCCTGGGAGGAAGAGCAAGGAGCCCAGTGTGGCTGGTGCAGTGATCAAAACCAGGAAGGTAGGGCCTTGTATTCATGGTAACAACATTGGCTTTCACTCTGAATGAGATGGGGAATCACTGGAGGTTTTCCTGCATTCGAGTGGCAAGATCTGACTTGTGTGTGTGTGTGGTTTTTTTTTTTTTTTTAATTCCCCTTGCTTCACGGTAGGAAATAGACTACTGGGAGGCAGGGGCGGAAGCAGGGGACTACTTACAAGGCAGGAGCAGCAAGTGAAGGGGAGCAGCCATGGAGGCTTGGAGGCCAATGGTGAGATGCAGGCAGGGGTGAGGGGTTGAATTCTAGATTTATCTTGAAGATGGAGTGAAAATAATTTGATGATGGCCAGGTGTGGTGGCTCATGCCTATAATCCCAGCCCTTTGAGAGGCTGAGGTGGGAGGACTGCTTGAGGCCAAGAGTTCGAGACCAGCCAGGGCAACATAGCGGGATCCCATCTCTGCAATTAAAAAAAAAACTTAGCTGGGCGTGGTGGTACTTGGGAGGCTAAGGTGGGAGGACTGCTTGAGCCCAGGAGGTCAAGGCTGCAGTGAGCTAGGATTGCACCTTTGCACTCCAGTGTGGGTGACAGAGCAAGACCCTGTCTCAAAAAGAAAAAAAAATACTTGATTGTGAATGAGAAGGAAAAATGTCAATGATTACCTCAAGGTTTTTGGTCTGGGTATCTGGGTGAAGGGAGGATCATTTATTAAGATGGGAGAACGATAATACCTAATCCTTGTGAGGCAGTTTCACTGATAAAATGAGAGAACGGATGTGAATGCATTTCCTGAACTTGAAAACACCATACAGATAATAGAAGATGAAAATTAGAAAGCCACCTAGGAGTTGCTAATTCTCAAATATGCCCAGATACTAACATTTTAAGGTCAAGAAGCAGTGTTGATTTTTCCCATTGATACATTTCCATTCAATAAAGTTATTCTGAATGGCCCAGTGGCTCATTTAAAGAACTACAGTGCATGCCAACAGTCATAATTCCCAGTGATTGTGATGTTCCTTTTATGTTTCAAACAACCTTAATGTGGAAACAATTTATAACCTCAGCTATGCTTCTTAAAAATTCCTTTTTTGGCTGGGCATGGTGGCTCATGCGTGTAATCCCAGAGCTTTGGGAAGCCAAAGAGACAAATCGTTTGAGTCCAGGAACTTGAGATCGGCCTGGTCAACATGGCAAAACCCCATCTCTAGCAAAAATACAAAAATTAACTGGGTGTGGTGAGTGTACACCTGTGGTCCTAGCTGCTTGGGAGGATGGCGTGAGCCTGGGAGGCAGAGACTGCAGTGAGATGAGATCATGCTGCTGCACTCCAGTCTGGGCAACAGAGCCACACCCTGTCTCAAAAAAAATAAATTTTTTTCCTTTTCTTTCCCATTTTCTAAGCTGTGACATAGCTCTCCCATTTCTGTCCTCCTTTATACAATGGGGCTCAGTAAAACTATTTTTGTGGAAAAAAAGATAGTCCATAAACATTTTTACTTTTCCTGAAAAGTCCCTTAGGCAACTAAGGTTGCTCACCCCTGATTTAGGACACACTGGGTCTGATGGTGTTATTAAGGCAGCCACCGTTCACTTTTCAGAGCTATTTTAAGCTCTCCTGCTATATTTCCTGGCAGGGGAAATTTTAAAATGGCAGTCTAGCAATATGAAATAGCTATGGAACCTGTCAGAAGTGAGCTACATATTTCTTCTGTCATCTGTAGGGTCAAGGTAGCCTGAAATATGTTAATACTTTACAAACAAATCAACACAAAAATTACCCAGTCCAAATCAGTTAGTTCAGTTTCCAGCAGAGTGAATGAAGAGAATGTGGGAAATGGGAATTCGTCCAATAGGGAAAATAATACCTGTGTCAAGTGGTTGCTGTGGAGAATAAATGACAGAGTAAAACTCCTAGCACAGTGCTTCAAAGGGGACTCGAATGTGGGCTGAGGCACTGATCGTTTTTTTAAAGGAAGTGAAAAAATAGCAGTTTAGAGGACAGATACATTCATTCATATTCTGTTCTCTATTTTCTCTCTTTGATCTGCCCTCTCCTCTTTGTTTCTCTCTCTCTCTTTCCACGTCTGCTATGCTCACTCACGTGCTGGTTCCTTTAGCAAATATTTACTGGGTGTTTATGAGGCAGGATTTTACTAAAGGTACAGATCTTTTCTTGTATACTACAGAAACCTAATTGAATTATCAACCTCTTTGTCTTGAAACTAGGATGTTCATCACAGAGGGGAAAGAGATATTAGGGAGAAATTCCATGAATATTGTCAGAATATATGCCAGGAGCATGGTAAGAAGGAAGAAAGGTGGACCTCAGCAATGTTTCATGGCATTCTAATTTAATCAAAGAAAACCTGGTTGTACTTCATCCTGGACCCTTGACGAAGGACTGAGTGTACACTTAGGGCCCTGCACATGCTCCCATGGCTTTTTCACACCCCAGGCAGAAGAGCTTTGCCATAATCCCATCTCAGGCTTGGAATAATTTGGCCTCAAGACAATGCAAAGCAAATTCTCTAAATCCAAATCAAAGATTGGGTTGAATAACTGGTCTACAGTTCACAGGTGACCTTTGCTTCCTCTGGAACCCTTCATACCTGAACCTCTCTGGTACCCTGACTGGTTGCTCTCTATTCTTCTCTGGAACCTTGGGCTTTCTTTGCTTCCCAGAACTCCGAGGCACCACGGCTAGCCTCCTGTTCTTTACTCTCAGACCGCATGCTGCTGTAGTCTGCTCATCCACTGGGATGTTCAAAATTCCTGTCCTGGTCATGCCCTCCTGGACTTCATGTGCGCTTCCGTTTAAATCTGTCTTAATCACGGCTAGGTCCTGAAATAGGGTATCTGAATTCCCCAAACCTCTAGGACATCTAACCAACCCTCATTAATATTTATTTATTTAGAGATGGAGTCTCACTCTGTTGCTCAGGCTGGAGTGCAATGGTGCGATCTTGGCTCACTGCATCCTCCACCTCTTGAGTTGAAGCAATTCTCCTGCCTCAACCTCCTGAATAGCTGAGATTACAGGCGTGTATCACCATGCCCAGGTAATTTTTTTGTATTTTTAGTAGAGACAGGGTTTCACCATGTTGGCAAGGCTGGTCTGGAACTCCTGACCTCAGGTGATCTGCCCCGTTTGGCCTCCCAAAATGTTGGGCTTACAGGTGTGAGCCACCATGCCTGGCGAAACCCTCATTTTAATGGCACTTTCAGCACTTCAAGCCTTATCGTCAATACACATATACCCAAAAAAGAATTAACGAGACCCTTTTAGGGCCCAGAGGGGCTAAGCAGAATGATAGCCAGTTGGCAGGGGGTACCTACAGAACATCCGCCAAAGACTCCATTCCCTTCAACTAGTTCGACTTTCCCTTTTCAGAGTTACAAGATTATCATGATTTCTGAGATAATGGGATCCACGTAATTTAGTTTAATAGGTCATGGCTCAGCATCTACTCAGCCACTAACAAACATTTTCTAGAAAAATCATTGGTTTTATTTGTAAAAAAAAAAATGACATCTTACTTATTCTTTTTGCTCTACTTGAACTTAATTGGTCATTTTTTTTAGACTTTAAGAAAATAATCACAAATTTTCTATTTTTTCTTATTCATTTAAATGCTGCACTAAATACTAAAATATATTAAATGTGACTTGATTGAAGGTGACTTCTGCCTGCTGCTCATACCTCAAAGATGTGGTTGCTGATTGAGGGGCAAGTGAGTGATTTACAGAGTTTAAATGATCTGGTTGTCTCTGACAAGGTATGTGGAGCCTACAAGACCTCCCCAAACTAAAATCACATAGCAAGCTGCTAAGAAAGTTTCGAATTGTCCTAGAAACCCTATTAGAGAAAGAGAAGGACATTTTTCTATCTTGACAGCAAGGATGCAAATACAATAATCATAAGAATTGAGGAAGATTACTGTAAATATCAAAGTCAAACACTTTAAAACCTCATGAACCCTTTGTATTTCCTTCTACATAGTTCTCTGAAGGTCGTGTGTTTGTTTCTGTTTTTGTTTTGAGAAATGAACAGACGTGTGTCCAAAACTGCCACTTGGGGAAGAAACACTTACCCAGAATGCTTCATGTTTTGAGGCTTATCCATTCGGACAGCAAGTTTGATTTTGAGATCTTGGTCGGGGCAGTTTTTGGATACTGCCATTTTGTGCCACTCTGACTGTTTAGGGCTGTTCGGGGTGGGATGGAGAATAACCTGCAGGGGAAAAAGGACAAGCAGCTAGAAAATAGAAGCACCATTATGTTTTTATAGATTTGAAACTTTGATTCTGATGCCTGGCTCGAACAGTTCGCACTGCCTGGGGACAGAAACACATTCTTTTGCTCCTTCCTTCTCTTCCTGGCTAATTTTGTAAAAGTAAAGACTTCTGTGTTTCTGTAATGATTCTGTCATGAAAATCATGATTTCTGTGATTCTTCTTAGACTTTTCTAATGTTCAGAAGTACTAAACAAACCCAGAATGGAGAACATTGTCCACCCATTATTCTCTATATCTTTGCGTAAGAAGATGGATGCATAAAAGGAAGAAATATGCTAATATATTAGAGAGTCCTTTTAGTCCACTCTTTTTCTCCATTATTTAGGATTTCTTTCACTTTTCAAGAGGAGAAATTCCTCAAGGCCCCCAGGGGAAAATGGAAGAAACCTTATTAGATGGATGAGAAATGTGAGACTCAGGGAAAGAAAGGGACTTGCTTAGAGTCACACATTTCAACCTGATTTCACCTGGCCTGGATATCTTATCACACAACATCCCACTTTGCCCTGGCATGGAAGAAAGCACACACGACTTGAAGACAGATCAGCTCTTAGGAAATGCCTTTCACCAGTGTGCTTCAGAAAGAGCAGTTTGATTTGGGTCTTCTACATCCATTCTTGTTGTCTGGAATTCTGAGAGTGAAACAGGAAGTGGGTAACTCAGTAAATCCACTTTTTTGCCTTGTGATCACAGAGTTCTCAGGAGCCACATGGGATCTGGGGAACATGCATTTAGGGAGGAATGGAATATTTGGAAAATCCCTGAAACTAAGGGAACATGAACTAAATATAGGCACAACAAAAGCTGGGCTTGCTAAGATTTGCTTCTGTGATGGCAGCATGCCCTGGTTTGTTGCAAGTTGCTTTGGCTGTTTTCAAAGTATTTATTTTCTCCAGGTGCAGGGACGGTAGATCCCTTTCCTGGACTTCTTTCACCTCTGGAGGTGGCCATGAGGGCAGGGTCTCAAGGGTGGGCACTCTGGCCTTCTGGATGCTGTATCAGCTTCATTAGTCATGCAAGCTTGGCCCATGCTTGAAGGGTAGACACATATGGCTTCCTGTGTGACTGTGGAAAAAGACTGCAGACAGGAGGAGGAGGAGGAGGAGGAAGAGGAGGAGGAGGAGGAGGAGGAGGAGGAGGAGGAGGAGGTGGAGGAGGAGGAGGAGGCGGCGGCGGCGGCGGCGGCGGCGGCGGCGGCCATGGCAGAAAAGAAAAATCAACCCACTTAGATGTGCTTCATTTATGCTGATTTCTCAGCCCTTCTCTTTCTGGACCTGACCCTTTTTCTTCATTAAATTCCCTATCTCTGATGAAATATACATTCTTGCTAACCACAAATTTCAAGTGTTCCCAATGTCTTATGACATGATTGAAATGCAGAAAAGCCTGATTTTTCAGATCAGAGGCTGTCAATGTTTTTTGATCATGTCCTATTTTAGTCAAATGTTTTTGAGCAATTAGCCCAGTATCTGTATGCTAACATTTTATATTACATAAGTTTACTTTGTATTAATATATTACCTTATCACATATATCATAAAATATACACAAATCAAAGATGGGCTAAATATTTACAAATCTATATTTTTAAATAACTTGCTAATTATGGTGGCTGTGCTATTAGCTGTATTTAAGGTATCACATATATTTAGGGCAAGGTACATTGTTAATGACATTGGTTATAAATCCATAGTTCGAGTAGTCTTATAAATAATTTCATCATGTCTTGACTGACGTCTTGTCCCATCTGATTACACTGGCACTGTTTTTAATCTCATGATATGAGTGGCAGAGTGCCTGCCAGTAGGTCAGGTGTTAGCTCCACCATTTTTCTGGTTTGCCAGGCTTGCATTGCTAATACTACCTTCAAATCAGAGCTTCTGTGCAGCTATCTTCTGAGGTCACTTGTTTATTTTGTAAGGGTTCATTTAGTTAGAGCTCCAGCATAAAATGTATAAATTCACTTAACTGCCACCAGAGAACTGCAACATGTCATAGGACGATGATGGGAGTCAATGCGTGAGTCAGGACACTGCTGGGTCGTGGAGACCTCTCCCTTTTCTCTAGGAGCTGCTTGTTCTTACATGTCACCCTGTATCATGTGCCACATCCTGAGATCTGACATTTTGAGGGGGCTGCTAATCTCAGTGAAGCTGACCCTCCATCCTGAGGCTGGTCTGGCCTAAGAGAGGTAGGGGTATGATGCTGGGAAGCCAGCAAGGGAGGTGCTGGTAAGAGACACCCCACCCAGGGCTGGAACAGCAGTAAGAAAGGCCCTGGGTTTCCGTCTGCTCCTGCCTGTTTGGCAAAATCACAGAGGGAGCAGTGCTCTGGGCACCCGGAGCTCATTAACAGGCCTTTTGCCATATGGATTCTGGGCGTGCTTCCCACTGGCAATTTGGTGTCCATTCGTGATGCAATGGCCACAGCTCATTACTGGCTGCGCCACAAAGACTTCTTCCCCTGTGCAATTGCTTCCTGGGGAGACCTCTTCTCCAGGGTGGATGGAGAGATGAAGTGACCACAGTTCTTTTCTGTCTTTGTCCCCACCCTGCCATGCCCCTGACAGGCTGACGACTCATTTGTATGTGTCAGTGCTGCTGAATTATGAGGGTCCTTCTGGGCGCACATGAGTCCCAAGCAGAACAGACACCTCATCTGGACATTCCAGGCTGCTAATCAAGCACTTTGTCAATTCAGCCGAGGCCCATGTGTGCTGTGCTTTGATGTGGGGATGCTGATGTGGCCACATGGACCCACCCCCTGCAGTAGCTGCACTCCAGCCAGCCGTGGCTTCTCCTAGTTGCCTGCGAACAGTCAGGGCCTGCTGAGGGACTGCTTTACCCTGGGCCTTTACCTGACGGATCCCCTCCCCATCTTGCCTATATCTCTCTGGGTACCTCTTGCATCCCCCAGGAAGGAATCCCTGCCCCTCAGATTGGATTCTGCCTTCTTGCTAAGTGCTTCATTTCCAGGTGGGTTTTTTTTTTCCCTCCTAACAACACCTCCCATATCACACTGTAATTTCTGGCTTTATGTCTGTGCTCCTTATGCTTTATGAGGTTAAGGGTTTTTGCCTGTCGTTATTCCTATTTGCTCTGTGCACAGCACAAATGATTGGACACAGCGGGCCTAGAATCCTATAATATTGCAGGGTTGGAAAAGATGCAGGAAAACAGGCACTCTACGCCTTTTGTGGAAGGATCAATTGGTGCCTGCACTTTAGGGGACAATCTGGCAGTATCTGTCAAATTTCAAATTTCAATCAGCAAAATATTTTTTGGAAATTTATTCTATAGGTATCCATACATATACAAAGAAAATAAATTCAAGGCTATTCACTGAAGCATTGTTTATATAGCCAAAGATGAAATAATCTAAAAATTCATCAACAGAGGATTTGTTAAATAAAATACATCTACATAATGGAATATAATGCAGCTATGTAAAAAGAAGTCAGGTCAGTCTAGAGTCATATGAACTAATCACCAAATATAATGATTTGAGGCACCATGTAGGGAGGTGCATATATAGTAGCTTCCAATTGTGCTTTTTTTTTTAAAGAGGGGTAATATACACATATGTGCTTATATATGCTATGTTTGTACATGCAGAGACTATCTGGGGAAGGATAACCATAAACTGAAAACAAGATATTTCTCTGGGAAGATATACTAGAACGATATAGAAGAGATAATTACTTTTCTCTATATATCCATTTTTACTTGTTTTCACAATGTGCATGAATTTTTTAAATTAAAAACATTATTAAAAACAAAGGATAACACTAAAGAAACAAACCAAAAAATGGTTGAATGAATAAATGTAAGACCAGGATTCTAAACTGGCTCTGCTATGTGTGGGAAGAATTAGAGCAGAGAAACACTCTCCCGTGAGGTCCAAGTGTGACTTCACTGCACTCTTGGGTCACCTAGATGCTGCCTATGAAGATACTGCCAGCGGAGGGTGTCCAGCCAGCACAAGGGCCAGGCAGGCCAGCATTAGTGCAACCGGCGGACAGTTTCTTTGGCACAAAGGAGCAGTAAACTAGCATCTGGGGGAATGTATGAGGGGCCTGAAGAAAAGAATGAATCATTATGAAATGAGTGCGTGTGGAACTGTGGCAAGCCCATGGCTTTCACCACCAAAGCAGAGCCCAGGGTTTTATTTTTGTGTAGGGACAACAGAGTGTAGTACAAATAGCCCTGGAGATGAGACAACATGATTCCTGAAGTAACTGAAGCCTCTGGGCCTCAGTATGCTCCTCAGTACGAGAGGGGTGATGACTGTGGCTGCCTCAATAGGGTTGTCTTGAGAGAGCTGAGGGGCTATGCAGAAAGTCTTTGGGACAGTGGCCTGGCCCATACATAGGCCCTGACTGCTTGGTGGCTCTGGAGGAGTCTCCTACATTCCATGGGAGTAAGTTTTCTCATCTATAAAACAAAGGATTTCAATATGCCAGTGGCTTTAATTTTTCTGAGTAGAAATGGCTTTGAGAAGTTGGTGAATGCTTTGGTAGCCAGTCCAGAAAAACGCATATAGGCCTAGGCACACACACATTTGTAAACTATTTTCAGGCTGGGTGTTGTAGTTTAGGCCTATAATCCCAGCATTTTGGGAAGTGGAGGTGGGCGGATCACTTGAGGTCAGGAGTTCGAGACCAGCCTGGCCAATATGGTAAAACCTTGTCTCTACTAAAAATACAAAAATTAGCCAGATGTGTGGGTGGTGTGTGTCTATAATCCCAGCTACTTAGGGGGCTGAGGCATGAGAATCACTTAAACCAGGGAGGTGGAGGTTGCAGCAAGCTTGGGCAACAGAACGAGACTCTGTCTCAAAAAAAAAAAAAAATTAAGGGCATCGAGGGTCTTCAGAGGCTCATTGTGGACCCAGGTTGAGCATCCTGGGTTGGTCAGTTACACTGGTTCTTTCTAACACTAATATACAGGGTCTCTGAGACTCATGATCTTTAACATCTGCCTTCCTGGAAACAGAGAAGTTTGAAGAAAAATGAAAGGCAGGATAATTCCTCCACTCTATGTGAGTCTCTCTTTCCCTAGGGACAGAAATGAGTACCTATCATTTCTCAAAGAAAACAGTTAAACCTTTCTTTTCTTTCATCATCCCCTCTCCTCCCACTTTTCTGGGTAGGGACACTGTTTTTTGTTTTTGCTATTAGCTTTCTTTACTTTTCATTTAAACTCCATCTATGGTCTATGCTGTAGTAATATCACTCCAGGTTGATTCTATAGAGGAAAGCCAGATTGGGAAAATGCAGGAAAGAAAGGAAGAGAAAAAAAGGAAGCACAGGAAATGAGTTCTCGCTGGCACTGTGAAGTGTGTGTGCCTGTGTGCTTGTTTGGGGTGGTCTCTCTTTATGCTATAGATGGTATATCAGAGGCTCAGAGAGATCGCCTTGGCTGAGATCATGTCACTTTCAGGAGTGATTACAGATTCAACCAACATGAAATAAAATTAATTGAAAGTCTGTGTTCTGGGCTCTGGGTATAAGGTAGTGAACAAGATAGTTTAGGTTTCTATCTCTGTAGAGGTTTTATGGTCCAGTGGGGCAGACAGAAGCCTGAATGTCTGTCAATTCTGTTTCTTTCTCTCATTGGTGATCAGTTCAGTAGTATATGTGAATGAGGAGCTGAGATAGCAAATGAAGGGGGTTGGGCTGTCAGGAAAGGGCTCTCCAAGGAGGTGGTATGTATACAGAGAAGGCATTTATGCTTTTTGAAGGGTTGGGAGGTAGGGAGAGGACAACAGGTAGAGAGGAAGCCCCCTGAGGAGGGAAGATAATTTGGTTTACATGAGGGATTGAAATATGGCCAATGATGCTGGGGACGGGGAGGAACGTGGCAATGGATGGGGGTGAAGAGGTGATGAGAAGCCAAATTAAATGAGTGAATTCAGATTTTACCATAAGCAGGTGGGGTCATTGGCAAAATCGACTTGTGAAAATATTACTGGCTTCCTGGTGCAGAGTCAATGGTTCATATGCAAAGAGAAACTTCACTGTTATCTCAGTGGTTCTCAAGGGAGTTGGTACCACGACCTCTCAGGGGTGTCTCAGAAATTTTAATGACATTTTGATTGACAAAATAATGGTGTCGGCCCCTGTTGGCATTGAGTGCACGGGGCCAGGGGTGCTAAACATCCTTCAAGGATGCTCCCTAGTGAGGCATCTTCCTGCCTCTGACTTTTGAATATTCCCATGGGATATTAGCGGAGGTGGAAAAAGTCTGTTTATAATGAACTACATGGAGATCTGAACTCTTGTCTTACAATTTCAAATCAAAGTCTTTTTGGCACATTTCCAAGGAAATCAAGGAAACTTTACCAAGTATTGTTTACCATTTCATTAAATCAGTTTACTGATGCTCAGGCTTGGGAGTCACCCGTGCAGCACACCTCCATACCCCACAGTGGATTTTGTAGCTGTCACCTTCACAGTGACTCTTCATACGGGAGCAAGCAAAGCACTACTCCATTTGGTCTTTGAGTATTTACATTTTGAAGATTTTTTACTATTAATTTACTTCCCTTTGTTTCTCTGTTATGTCACTGCGTTGACTTTAACAATCAGGTGGGTAGGCAGTTAAATCATCGAAGAATTCCACTTTAAGACAGTAGAAGGCATTACAAATCTTAACCCTAAAGGATGTTTGGGTCTGATAGTATTGAGAACTCCTGCTCTATCTCCTATAGCACACACACTTGTTAGCCCAGCTTTGTATAAGAGAATCTGAGGCTCAGAGAGGTCGAGGAACTTGCTCAAGGTCACCCAGCTAATTTAGAGTGGAGCCCAGGATTTAATGTTCAAAATTGAGCCTCTCAGCACATGGCAATGCTGCCTGTTGGTGTCCTGTGCACTGGAGACCTAGTTGGGGAAATCCACTCTCTGGAGTTCCCCCTTGTGATGGGAAGTGCTTACCCGCCCAAGCTCCTTGTCCTCCAAGGCCAGGACACCTGTGCTCTCTGTGAATAGCTTCACCTTTACAGCTGGCAGTGCATGGGTTGTGGAGAAGTCACCTTGGGTGCCCCAGCTGCAGAAAAAATCAAAGAGGTCAATGTAGACATATCTGCCTTGGTGAGGCTAAACTATTCCCTTGTTCCCAGGTCAGGTGAATGCAGGGTTAACCAGAGGCAGCAATGGTTATCACATCCTCCTCTCCTCCCCTCCAAAGCTGCCAGAGTAACAAAAGTGTTAATTAACTTGTTAGGGAAATGCAAGACAGATGCTCAGAAAGTTGCCATGGTCTTCATAGAGCACTATAAGGAATCACCTGAAATCAGCATAAACTCAAGTTGGTGAGAACTTATCCCCATGCATTTGCCATATCTACAAACTATTCCAGGGCAATCACTAATATTTCATTGTATCCTTTGACTTCTTTGTGGAAACTGCAGTTCTAGATTTTGGGATGGGGCTTTATTTGGTTCAAGCCAACACTTGACTTTCAAATGAGACTTCAGCAGTAGTGGTGGGGAGGTGGAGAGCCCATTTCCACTGGCATTCAAAAAGGAGTTGAATAAGATTATGGAGCTCCACCCTGTCAAGGTCAAAGAGAGACTGGAAGGGAGAAGGATGAGAATGTGGGAAATGCCATTCCCTGCTCATAGTCTGTGGATATCTGAGTTTCAGTTTTTCCCAGATGGAGCCTGGATTACCCAGAATCTGGGTATAGCACCAGGTGTGGCTCACATGAGCCCCTAATGTGCCCCTCAAATACAGCCTGTTCATTCATTATTATTCTTACAGAGAATTCAGCGCTATCCATTCTGTGCCTGCAAACAGAGTGATCTTCCAGAAGTGTTAACTGGACTGCACTGAGCTCCAGGTCCATGGCATCTGTTTCACTGCACTCAAGGGGCAATCTGGACCCCCACCTATGGACTGCCACTCATCCACTCCAATGTCACAGGCCTCCTGACTCTGCCACTTCAGGCCTTATATGTATGGTTCCTCTGTTGGCAGTGTTTCACCCCACCCCACCCATTCACTGGGCTACCTCTTTGGGGCTCAGCTTAAAAGCCACTCTCCCTCCCAATCTAAACTGTGTTCTGGTATTAACCTCTCTTTAGCATACTATTTAATTTTGCATCCTAGCAATCACTGGATTTGTAATTATTGATTCGTGTCATTGTTTTATAGCAGAATCCTCTAATATTCTGTAAGCTCCATGAGCACAAGGACTGTGTGTTTATGTTGCATACCCAGAACTTAGCACAGTCCTGGACATACAGAAGGCACTTAACAAGTATTTGTTGAATAAATGAATGATGCCAAATATAATGTCTTTTACAGAACTAGAAAACATCATAGATACAATTTCATATAGAGAAGTTTTTTTATTTTACTTTATACAATGATCAACTTTCATACTTTAAAATGCTTATTATAATTTTTAATGACTCTATATTACATTTTATATATGCACCATAATTTATTTAGCCATTGTTCTATTACTGAAATAGAAATGAGCATTAATTTTGTTTTGTTTTTTGAGTGGGTGTTTCTTTCTGTTGTCCAAGCTGGTCTTGAACTCCTGGTCTCAAGCAATCTTTCCACCTCAGTCTCCTGAGGAGCTAGGAGTTAGATATTAATTTTTGATTTCATCTCTGATTGTTTCCTTGGGATGGAGACCTAGCTGGGAGATCATTCCTTCATTCATCAACAAACATTTAGAGATGTTACACGGTTCCAGGAGCTGTGCTCATCAATGCACACTTTCCAGGCTTGAGATGCCTATTCCCAAAATGCTTTACACAAAGGCAGTGACTCTCCTGCCACCATTTGGAAATGGGAGTGCAAATCACAGGCTTCCTTCTTGCCTGAGTATCATTATTCACCTTTTCTTCTGGCCTATTTTATCATTGTTATTTTCATGGATATTTTGCTGACTACTAGTGGGCTTCAACATTTTACCCTGTGTTTGTTGGAAGTTTGTATTCTTCTTTTGTAAATTACGGAAACCTGCCTACTAGTCTCAGTGTTGCCTTTAATCAAATAAATCCTATTAACTCAAAGACACAGGGAATCTAGTAAGAGCTGAAAAAAGAAGACCAGGAAAATTGAGATGAGGGGAAACCAGATCCATGGGGATCTCAGTGCATGAAACCACTGAGAAAGCACGTCAGTCATAGTAGAGACAGAGAGGACATGGAGGAGGCCATGAGATAGGACAAAAAGTGACAGGTTTCAAACACATCAGCAAAATGTTTGAGGTACAGATAGAAACTCCTAAGTGGTTCTTAGCAACTGCAGCAAGACCTCAAGATAGGGAAATCTTTGTCTCAGCAATGGCAAGGGTTTCGAACCAGATATTTTTAGTTCAAATCCTGGCTTAGTCACTTGCAAACTATGAAATTTGGGGCAAGGACTTCATGTCCCTGTACCTCAATTTCCTCAGCTATAAAATAAGCTCATTTCACACACTAGCTGTAAAGAACAAACAGCTGCAAGTTTGGAAGAGGTTGAGAACCCAATAAATTTTGGCTGCCTTCCCTTCCAAAATAAGATGTATTCTAGTAATAGTGATAATTGCTTATCTATTTAAATTTACTTACTTAATGATTAGTTGACATGTAATAATGGTACATATTTATAGGTATGATGGTTAATACTGAGTGTCTACTTGATTGGATTGAAGGATACAAAGTACTAATCCTGGGTGTTCTGTGTGGGTGCTGCTAAAAGAGATTAACATTTGAGTCAGTGGTCTGGGGAGGGCAATCCACCCTTAATCTGGTGGGCACAATCTAATCAGCTGCCAGCAAATATAAAGCAGGAAGAAAAACGTGAAAAGGAGAGACTGGCCCAGCTTCCTATAGCCTACATCTTTATCCTGTGCTGGATGCTTCCTGACCTTGAACATTGGACTCCAGGTTCTTCAGTTTTGGGACTTAGACTAGCTCTCCTTGCTACTCAGCTTGCAGACAGTCTATTGTGGGACCTCGTGATCATGTAAGTGAATACTTAATAAACACCCATATATATGTGTGTGTGTGTGTATATATATGTATGTGTATATATGTGAGTGTGTATACACACACACACACACACACACACACACACACACAGATCTTATTAGTTTTTTTCCTCTGGAGAACCCTGACTAATACAATAGGGTACAGAGTGCTTTTTTTTTTTTTTTTTTTTTGAGACAGAGTCTTGCTCTGTCACCCAGGCTGGAGTGCAGTGGCGTGATCTCGGCTCACTGCAACCTCTGCCCCCTGGGTTCAAGTGATTCTCCTGCCTCAGCGTCCCAAGTAGATGGGATTACAGGTGCCTGCCACCGTGCCTGGCTAATTTATTTTTATTTTTAGTAGAGACAGGGTTTCACCATGTTAGCCAGGATGGTTGAGAACTCCTGTCCTCAAGTGATCCACCCACCTCCACTTGCCAAAGTGCTAGGATTACAGGCGTGAGCCATGACACCTGGCCCAGAGAACTATTTTGATACATGTATTCAGTGTATAATAATCAAATCAGAGTAATTAGCATAGTCATCGTCTCAAATATTAATCATTTTTTTGAGTATTGGGAACATTCAAAATCCTCTTTAGCTATTTGAAAATATGCTAAAAATTATTGTTAACTATAGTCATCCTGTAGTACTTTAGAACACTAGAACTCAGTCCCCTTATCTTGCTGCACTTTTGTATCCTTTGTGACATCTACCCAACACATATTTATCAAGTACTTACTAAGTATCTGACCTTGTGTAAAGAAAGCAAGATTGACATTGCCCTTTCCACTACACAGATGAATGGTAAAATAGCTATTATCACTGCCATTTCACAGATGAGAAAACTGAGGAGATACACAAAAATCTTGCCTATTTTATTCCACGAAATCATGACCAAGTTGGACCAGAACCCAAAATCTCATTTTACAGCTTTTGCTGCTATTATTGTAAAAATTATCAGTAATAAGCATTATTAGTGATTAGCAACACTGGCAAAAAATGTGACCATGAATTTATTTATGATTAATTGTACTATTAATCTCTTTGGATGGCTGGGTGTGGTGCCTCGCTCCTGTAATCCTAGTGCTTTGGGAGGCCACACATTAGAGAGTAGCCAACATAGAAAGACCCAGGCTTTTTATTTTTTTCTACAAAAATAAAATAATTAGCTGGATATGGTGATGCATGTCTGAAGTCCTAGCTACTTGAGAGGCCGAGGCCTAAAAATCACTTTAAGCCCAGGACTTTGAGGTTACAGTGAGCTATGATCACACCACTGTACTCCAGCTTGGGTGACAGAGCAAGACCCTGTCTCTAAAAGAAAATAAATAAATAAAAATAAAAGAAAAGACATCTCCTTGGGCATTCATTATACTTGGTCATGGGGATGAGCAAGATTCCTGCTGGAAACCAAAAGAGTTCTGAAATGAGAAGCTTTAACACTAAGCCGCAAAGAGCCCTGAGCCCAGAGTCCTGGGGATACTCCACTGTGTGTTTCCATGGTACTGTCCTCAGCGTGTACGGATTTCCTGGCCTCATCAGTGGGTACCAACCCAGGATGCCTGAACCCCTGCTGCTACCCAAAGATGTGCAGCTCATAAGGCGTGTAACATGCGTCAGACTGTGGGGCCGTCAATGCTTCCGAGAACCCATCAGCTGGATGGAATGCAGGCCGCTGGAGGCTGCCCTGACAACCCCTGTCCTATTGGACACTGAGCTGCTTTTCCCTTCTACCAGGTCCTGCAGCTGTGCTTCCCACCACGACCCTTGGCTCACCTCAAGTTGTTAGGTCACGGATGAATCCCAATTGAACTATTGAACTATCAGATTTCAAAATGCTAACCTGGTCCAGTGAAGCAGGCCAAAAGAGAAGTTCCCTCATCTAATCAGGACTGGCTGTGTAATTTTCAGGGCCCTGTGCAAATAACAAAGGTAGGTCTCCTTGTTAAAAAACAAAACAAAAAACAAACTCCAAACACTCCAAAACAAAATACACAGAAAAAGTGTCATTCAAGGTACTAAGATATAAAGCATTTTCATTTTCTTGAGTATTCCCTCTGCTCAACTGCACACTCCATTGTTTCATGGGATGTCACAAACACAAGCTTGAAGATAAAATGATTAAGAATTTCAAGATGGCAACAAAAGAACATTAAACCAAATGAGGGCCCCTTCTGAATGTAGGAGCTGTGCAGCTGTACAGGTCACATGTCCATCAAGCTAGCTCTGACCCAATGCCACCCCAGTCTGGTTAGCCTGGACTGAGGAGTAGGTGTTGGCTGGCACTGGCTGTTAACATGAAACTTCTGGTCTTAGCCACAGTCACTGGATTCTGTGAAAATTCTGGCCTCCTTTTGTCAAGGCTTCCTACTCTTAGGAAAATCAAGAAGGTTTGAATATTTGCACCCTTCCTTATCTTCCTCTCCCCTGTAGGAAAAAATGTCATGAAAATATTCATTCTTTGCCCTTTTCTAGCCATGGAGAGATCTGGCTATATTTATAATAAAAATAGCTAATATTTATTCAGATTACTGTGTGCTAGGCACAAATTCCTATCTCACAAGTGTGACACAGCCGTACATGCATTTGATCATTTGAAAGCCTCTTGGCTGTCTTGTGAAATGTCTACAATTATCACCTCCAGAGTTATAAATGAGGCTCAGAGAGGCTGGATAATGTGTTCAGGGTCACACACAGGGAGTCAATGGCAGTTAGACCTCACAATTCAGACTCCTAATCGGGAAACCAAGTTTGTTGCCTCCCTTGCTCCTTCCGTCATTCACTGCTTTATGTCTTGATTAAATCAATATAAGTTATCTCTGTAACTCAAAGGGAAAGTTCTATTTCAAGACTGGTGGGACTTTGTGCCACTCTGCCTTTTTACTTCGAATTTATTTCACATGTTCAACGTACTTCACAGAGCACTACATCCCACACAGACAAATTAGCCGGTGGAAGAAGCCTCAAAAACCTTGGCCTTTTGGTGGGATCACACACCCAAAAATGAATCTATTTCTCATTGTTACATTGTTCTCTGCCCATTTCTTTGCCCTTGTTGTGCAATCAACTGTGGCTATTAAGATGAATACCTCTTAAAACTGAAATACAATTGCACTTTGATTTGAAAATACCAGAGGTGGATGATATTTATTGCAAGCAGAAGTTGGAAAGGTTAACTGACTAACTTCTCTCTGAAGACAAAGCAGATAATGTAAAATGGGGTAGGTGTCCCTATTCTGTGATCCCATCCTTTCTACCACTGTACTCACACTGAATGACTAGCTTACAAAAACGTTAAAAATAAGCCACCAATTATTGAGTACCTATGGTTTGCCAGGCCCTGGGCTTAGTGCTTTTAATGAATTATCTCAATGAATATTTCTGACAGCTCTGTGAAATATATTCTGTTATTTCCCATACTTTACAAATAGAGAAACTAGGGTTTAGGGAAATTGAGTAACTGGGCTAGGATCAGAATTGGGCTTCAAACTCAGAGTTTCTGACTTCAAAGCCCATGCATTAAATCACAGGGCTTTACTGTGGTTTATTTAAAAAAAAAAATCTATATCTGTATATCTATCTATCTATCTATCTATCTATCTATCTATCTATCTATCTATCTATCTATCTCTATGTCTTTTGCACCTGACACAGGACCTGGAACACAATAAACATTTCTTAGTAACTAGAAAGAACTGACAAATTCAGAATAACCATGTCACTAAATTCAGGGGATTATACAGAGATGAGATACATGAAATAACCAAAGGTGTGACTGTTACCTTCAACTGAGGGTTTTATCTATCTCTTTGAGGAGTTTTTTTTTTTTTTTTTTTTTTTTTTTGAGCAAACAAACTCTCTGAAATGTGCACAGCAGCTGGCAGCATGCAAAGGATACTCAGAATATAACAGCTCTCTAGGGAGCAAGGCGTCAGTCCATGAAGGCTGAGGGATGGCTCTCCAAGGGCTGGCAGTGATGTGGCTGCCAACGGTATAGTGATAGAAAGTGCCACCAAGTTATGCAATAAGCTGCTATTATTACTTTTGGTCTTTTCAGTCACAAGCACATAAGCAGAGACTGTAGAAATGCCATCACCCACAGGGGCATCTCCGAATATGAAGGAATGTGCATTGGGACATGTGTGCCTATTCCAAGCCAAATACTTCCTGTAAGAGGGTGGCAAATAAGCAGGTGAACAGCATAATGACTAACCTAAAAGTGCCATATCGGCATCAGATGAGGCTCTAACGTTCACTGCTTAGAATTGTATCTCCAGTTAGTGCTTCATTTAGGAAACGTGTCCTGAATGTCTACTGTATGCAAGTCACTGTGATAGGCACTGGTATGGATCCAAAGGTGAGTGAGATGTAAATTCTGCCCTCATGGATATTACATTCTTTTGGGGGAGATGGCACATGCAGAAATAACACTTATAAGGTATGAGAGTGCCTCGGCTTTCACATCTATAAATTAGGATAAGAATATTTATTTTTATTATAAATATAGCCAGATGAGCATAGTGGTCTGCACCTGTAGTCCCAGCTACTCAGGAGACTGAGGTGGGAGGATTGCTTGAGCCCAGGAGTATGAGGCTAGCCTGGGTGACATAGTGATACCCTGTCTTTTAAAAATATAGAACTGACCCAGAGGATGGAGTCCTTGATGGAAGGATATGTAGGATATAAGCTATTGCATATGCAGTGTTTACCTCAATACCTAGCATATAGAAAGCACTAAAAAATGTAAGTCTTCATTTTAGGATTATAGACCAGGGGTTGTTAAATTATGGCCCATGGGTATAGGCCTGCTTATGTATACCTCATAAGCTAATAATGGCTTTATTATTTCAAACGACTGAAAATAATCAAAGGAATCATATAACACATGAATATTATATGAAAGTCAAATTTTGATGGTCATCAATAAGGTTTTATTAGAACATGGCTAGCTTACTCATTTATTTTTTATCTATGGCTGCTTTCGTGCAGCAATGGCAGAATTGAGTAGTTGTGACAGAGACCCTATGGCCAACAAATCAAAAATTTTTACTTTCTGGTCCTTTATAGAAAAAGCTTGCAAATCTCTGTTACAAACAGTTAAATTGCCGAGTTGGCCTAATGGAAATACTTTTATTTTCATTAGCAGTTTAGCAGTATGCTCACCTGGGCATATCCATAAAGACAAACTGTAAACATGCACTTACAAGGACAGCTCACCCCGTGGGGATCCAATTTGCTGCTCCAAATTCTTCATGGAGTTCTTTCTAGCACTCTTAGTTTATTAGAAAATTGGGGCTTGTGTATCATAGCATTTCAGACACGTGGTGCCCAAATGCTGCTTCCTGATCCACTGGAGCTGGCTGACTCATTTAGTCACACTACATCATTATCAAATAATAAACATGAGTAGCAGATAATTCATATTTGGGGGGATGGGGGTGACTTTTAAAGTCTCAGCACATTTTTTCTCCAAACCTGTTCCACAGTGCCACCACTTTGAAAGAGAACACTTTGATCTGGGGGAGAAAAGGAGGGAGAGGAATAGCCTTTTGGGAGAGTGGAGCTCAGAAGAATCTATGGGTAAAGCAACCTTGTTCTGTGTGTTTGGGGAGCATCTGCTTGATCACAGTCACATCTCTGTTTACTATTTAAAGCCTCTTATTTGCGGAAGCCTCCTCAGACCATATGTTATCAACAAATGTTGCTAATCAAATACACACAGTAATTTTCATTAGAATTTTTCCCCCCATGAACAAAAAACAACATTTGCCACATAGGGAATATGCCTCCCAAAATGACAGTAAACATCCACTGCAAACCTTTGACAACAGAGTGATATTTACAGATGCATATGTGAGTAAGCCGAGAACACACCCACGTTAGGCAAATAAGGACCCTTGGAGAATTGGATTTTGTGCAGGTTGGTGTTGGGGTCGGGGGTGGGGGAATGTCATTAGTTGCCATGGTGATGCTCAGCAAAAGGCCATAATTCGTGTCTCGGAGACTGGATTTACATTTATTCAAGGTATATGGCTCACGTGAACTGCGTGTTAAATTGGTGCAGTTCATAAAATTAACTGCAGGCTTTAACAAGAGAGAAGTGTCATTTCAAGGAATGAAAGTGCCGTGGTCCTGTTGCTAAGAAGGAAAGTTAATAATTGCCTGGAGACAGCTGCATTAAAATCTTCTGGCCTGCCTTTGAGGCAGACCGCATGATATTCTACTCCAAGGGAATCAATTGTGCCATCGCAGTGTGTCCCATCCAAACTAATTGACAGGCTGGGCTTTGGGTTCTTTAGTGTACTAGAAAAGCTAAGCTACCTCTTATCTACATAAGTGAGGCGTTTGCTTTGTAGAAACTGGGCTGTCTCAGGGGCAGAGATGAAGGCTTTGGTTTGCCTCCTTGACATTTCGGCTGGAATGTCTCCTCTCCAGGAGTCTGAGATCAAATGTGTCCAAACCTCAGCTTGAACTTTTCTCCCTCACATCTGTTCTAAGGCTTCCCTCACTTAGTCAAAGGAACTGCCAGCCACCCAGACATCACTCTTTTCTTTTCTTTGCTACATGTCCACCTTGTCACCAGATCTTCCAAGCCCCCTATATATATCACAAATCTGGTTATTGCTATAGAGGAAAAGAAAGCAGAAAATGGAGTTTGAAAGTACCAGAAAGCAGGCAGAGGGGGATATTTAGATAAGGTGGAACATTAAAACTGCACCAAGGAGCAACTGTCACCTGTATGACATACTCCTTTATTTGTTTTGTTGGTTGATCTCTGGCCAGAATGTAAGCTCACAGGGCAGGGATCTACGCCTGTCTCCCCCATCACTGTACCCGTCTTCTAGCACAGTGCCCAGCACATGGGCACACTCAATAGGCACTTGCTGAAAAAATGAATTCATAAAATTGTGAGTTCCTCCACACACACAAATGTGTGGAGATGAGATTCAAGTTGAAAATGACATTTAACAATGCTTGATTATCCACAGACATTATCTGGTATGGATAAAGAGGAAGTGAGGAAAATTCTATGCTATAAACTTCATAAAGACAGAGACCAAGTCTATCTTACTTACTGTTACATTCCAGTTGTTTAGCTCAGTGCTCAGCACAGAGGAGACTTTCGATAAAAGCCTATGGAATCAAGGCTGGAGGGAATAACGTATCCCACACTTCATGCACACAGAGAACGCCTGTATCTCAATTCCTATTTTCTCACTAACTGCGTAACCTTGGCCAAGTCATTGGCAGAGTCTGCACACCTGTATAATGGAGGAGGTGGATGATTTTTTTTGTCCTAAAACCAAGAGCCTGGGTATTTGATTTCTAGCATTTCCTTTGGTTCTTTCTTAGAGGTACTATCTCTTTGCTTCTATTACCCACCTCTTCTTGCACTTTTTCCATTAGAACTCTAAGCATATTCATCATAGTTTTTATACATTCTTGGTCTGATAATTTCAACATCTCTGCCATATCTGAGTCTGGTTCTGACGCTTGCTCTGTCTCTGTATGCTGTGTGTGTTTGTTTATAAGTATGATTTCTAATTTTTGTTGAAAGCAAATTTTTGTTAATGTACTGAGTAAAAGAAACCCAGCACCGGCTTCAGTGGCATTTTCCGCTCTTGAGCTTCTGCGCCAGTAAGGTGTGCTTCTCTGTATCTGCCTGCCTGTCTCTCCAATTTTGGTGGCAGTGGTTTGCCCTGTAACTTCAATTCTCTGATGGATCTAAGAAGAGATGCTGATTTTCAGTTTGTTCAGCATTTTTTCTCGTGGTGAGGACAGGAACAATGACTTCCAAGCTCTTCGCATGCAGGACTGGGGACTGGAAGTCCAGCTGAGCCTATATTATTTGAGATCCTATTCAGCTGTGAAAGCTTAGATTGCATTATTCATTGAAGGTTGACTCATAAGAAAATATAGAGGTGGGCAACAGGAAAATCTACATTTTCCAAGGTTTGATCTAAGCAACAGGATGGCATAGGGAAGAACTTTCAAAGGCTAAATTAGAGAGATGACAGCACATCACCTGATTTGAATTTCAGTGTTGCCTTCTCTGAAATGGAGCTTACGGTGCAGCCCAAACATTTCCCCTTTTGTTGTAGAAGGAGGTGAGATTGTTGTCCTTGGAAATATTGTCTCTGTCTTCCCAGTCTATGGCTCTTCTGCCCCATCTCCATCACCTAGTTGCCTTCTTCTAATCATCTGTTTATTCTGAGTTTCTGAGTAACTTTAGAGAAAATGAACTGCTCACTGCATGGCAGACACACAAAGGAGCTCCCATGAAGTTACAGGGAAAGCATTCATTTATTTCCTCCTCTCAGTGACTCTGCCAACCAACTCCTATGTAATTCCCAACACTTGGTGTTTTTCTATAATTACTTTTGTAATGTGAGCTGGTTATTATGTTTGCAACTGTGGTTCCCATAAATAACTGGGAGACTCTGGCTAATTGTGTCTTTAGAACTTGAATCTGCCTTAAGACAGAAACTTGCAGGCTCCAGAAGACTCAAGAGTTTACAAAACCCACACTACAGTCAGCTAGGCAAAAGCCACTGGCAGGCTTGGGCCAGGGGAATTACAAAATGCATTGCAAACCCCTTTGCATTGCCAACCAGCTTCACTGAAAGCACAAGCCATAAGGGAAAAAAACTGGGAAAGACAGAATAACAGCCTCTGAACTGAAGGAAGTCCAGAACACAATTTTGGCTATGCCCGTCATTTACAAATGAGAAACCTGGTGCAGTGGGAAGAAATTTGGAGCAAGACTGTTCTATATCTATCATCTAACAGCTTTATGATCTCAGGCAAATTTATTAGCGTCTCAGGTCTCAGTCTTCATGTCTGTAAAGTGGGCACATTAATAGCATCTACCTTATAGGGTTTCCAATCTGCCTGGCCCCCAATTAAATGGGAGAGTGTAAGTTCTTAACACAAAGCAGTTAGCATTATCCCGGCAGCACGGGATTAAGAGCTCAGGCTCTGGAATCTGGCAGCCTAGCTTCTACACCCACTTGTGCCACTTTCTACCTGAGTGATGCTCAACAGCTGACTGCCTCTCCTGTAGACTCTATTTTACTTCCTGTAAAATGGAGATGTCTACAGTGCTTCTCTCCTAGCTTTCTTTTGTGAGATGAGAAAATACTAGCCTGATTTTCAATAAATCCTAAAAGAGTGGTGATAATTATTCAGCAACATCTCAAAGATGCACAAGAAGTAGTCTAAGTGCCAGTACTAGGATGAAACATCAAGATATGAGCTGACCTTGCAAATGTTTTCCAAACCATCTGAGCAATGGCTTTTGTGTTTTCTCAGTCTGGGAAAAAATAAACTTGGGACTTGAATTTGAGTCTGAGTTTTTCGGCAGTGATGGTAAAAGGACTTGTTCTTATTTTTCTGACTTCCTTCTCTGAGTGCCTGGAACACTTCTCACTCGCAATCCTCTTATCTTCCTTCACTGGCCCTTCCTGACCCCAGGGGATAGACCAGATTATTGTTCAGTGGGATGTACACTCTCCTGCCTTCTCTAAGAGAGGAGTTTTCTTTCTGCCCAATTGATGTGGGATTTGTTGATGTGATTCCTTCTTTTGGCCTCTGCAATGGTTTGAATATTGTCCCTTCCAAAACTCATTTTAAAATTTAATCTCCAATGTGACAGTATTAAGGAATGGGGCATTTAAGAGGTGATTGGGTCATGAGGACTCTGGCCTTATGAATAGATTAATCTATTTATGGATTAATGGGTTATCAAAGGACTGAGACTTGTAGCTTTATAAAAAGAGGAAGAGAGACCTGACCTAGTGTGCTCAGCCCTTTTGCCTTGGGATGACTTGTGTCACCTTAGGACTCTGCAGAGAGTCCCCACCAGCAAGAGTCTCTCACTAGACTCAGCCCCTTGACCTTGGACTTCTTAGCTTCCATAACTATAAGAAATAAATTCCTTTTCTTTATAAATTACCTAGTTTCAGGTATTCTGTTATAAACACCAGAAAACAGACCAAGATAGTCTCCTAGGCAGTGTATACATCCCTGCAGCTTGACTTTAAAATTGCTCATGTGATGAACACATGGACACAGGGAGGGGAACAGCACACACTGAGGGGCCTGTCAGGGGGTGGGGGCACTAAAGGAGAGATAGCACGGGGTCGGGGGATTGGGGAGGGATAACATTAGGAGAAATACCTAATATAGGTGACTGGGGGATGGATGCAGCAAACCACCATGGCATGTGTATACCTATGTAACAATCATGCATGATCTGCACATGTATACCAGAACTTAAAAGTATAATAAAAAAAAAATACAAAAAAAAATTGCTCATGTGACTTTCTTTGGCCAATGGGGCATTAGCAGATGTGATATAAGCACAGGCCTAAAATGGTGCTTGAGTGGTTGAACTTTTTCTCCTGTGCCTTTGTTGCACTGTGAGCAAAGACTCCTCCAGGTAGCTGCTGTCCCTTCAGCCTGGATCGCAGAATGAACTAGTGGGGTAAACCTGGGCCCAACCCACAGTGAGAATCCAAAGCCAGCCAGACCCAGAACTTGAAGCAGAGCTACTCAGCTGATCGTGGCATGGATCAGCCAACCTCCAACCAATTTTCAGGTGACAAATGAGAGTAAATGACTGTGGCTTTAAGCCTCTGAGTTTTGGGGTGGTTTGTTACACAGCAATAGTGAACTGATACAACCTCTTTATCTGTTACTTAATCATACCATCCTGTTTCTACTTTTATGTTCTGTTGGTTTGTCTGGAGTCCTCACTTAGAGTATCATATTATGCAGTGCCCAGACATATTTTATAGCCCTTGCATATTATATAAAGTCCATGGTAGCCACTCAATAAACCCCTGCCTAATGATTTTGGTGGCTTGAAAATGACATCCCTGTTTTGCCAGTGTCAGATGAGGCAGGGTCTACCCACTGTGTGAGAGCTGCACTGAGGCCCGACTATGCTGGCCAAGCCTGCCACAGGCATTGTCTAGGTTCCGGAATGAGCAAGCGTGTCAACACCTCCCAGAGCTAAGGCAGGCAGCCAATGTCTCTCAAATCACGAATGGTCAAGTGCTCCCAGGAAAAGCCCTAGCCACATCAAAGGCACTCCCGACAGAGCATCTCACATGGAAGCAATAACCACAAAGCCAACCTCAGTAGCACTTGCATGTCCCTAACATTTGTGGCTCTGAGTGGGGACCCAAATTGTGGTGGGTACACAGAAGCAGTGCTAAGGAGTGCTCAGGGATAGCCATTCAGGGCTTTGGCTGCCCTCCAAGCAGCCAGCCCCATCCCGTGAGACCTCCCGGTTGCCTTTGATAGAGGGGATTATGGAAGCTGTTGTTGGTTGGCATTAGGGCGGGGGCTGGCTGCTTTCATGGGCTGGGTTCCCATCATCCTACTAAAGGGGACCCCTGAGGACACTGTAAGCCATGCTTCTCTCTTTCCCCAGGGACTGGCTTATGGGTTTGGTTTTTATTTTCTCTTTTCAACATTTATGAGAAACCACTAGGAGTGGTCATGAATGCCAGGAATCTTAAAAGGAAATGATGAATGAGACCAGCTGGCTAAATGCCCTTCAGTAAGGACTGAGGTGTTGTCTTAAATAATTGGGGAAATGGCTCTGGAGGCCAAGTGCATGACACAGGCTCAACCTGCAGCCAGAGAGTTGTTCTTGAAAAGTGATAAATCTCAGCTGGAGAGAAATAACTGGACCCTGGTATACTGACACCATCACAGCAGAGTGAAAATAGTACCTGAGTTCCCAGTTGCATCTGGGGCTCCTTACACTGACCACTGGGGCTATGTTAAGTTCTCCACAAGGCCTAGCCACTCTTACTTTGGGACCTCACCCACAAAATAACAAACATACTATCTTTGAAAAAATATATACCAAAAAAAATATATGAAAGGTTTTTTTGTTTGTTTGTTTGTTTTTGAGACAGGGTCTTGCTGTGTCACCCAGACTGGAGAGTATGGGTGCAATCTCAGCTCACTGCAACCTCCATCTCCCGGGCTCAAGTGATCCTCTCACCTCAACCTCCTGAGTAGCTGGGACCACAGGCATGTGCCACCATGCCAGGCAAATTTTTGTATTTACAGTAGAGATGGGGTTTTGCCGTGTTGCCCAGGCTGGTCTCAAACTCCTGGGCTCAAGCAATTTACCTGCCTTTGCCTCCCAAACTGCTGGGATTACAGGCATGAGCCACTGCATGCAGTTGAAAGTTGAATTGAGTTACAATTGACTAGTTGACATAGGTTAAATTTAAAAGTCATATGATTAAATATCATTTTGATTTTATAGTTATCTTTATATATTTTGGAGTTTATACGGTTCCTTTTAAGATTCAGATAGTTTCCTAAGCTCTTAAAAAATATTGGGGCCCCACTGGCCAAATGTCTTAAGTCCAGACATAGCTAAAACTTGATGACTGGTACTCAGTTTTTCCTCTGAAATGATAAATTTGAAGGCTTACCAACTGGTAAGAGGCAGAATTTAATTTCCTTGAATGCCAACTTGTATGCTTCCTTCCAACAAAAACTACCTTCATGTCCTTTGCCCAGGTAAAGTAAGTGAGCAGATATTTCTGCCATGCATTTTCTCCTGAAAGGTATTCATACTCTTCTTTATCTCAATCCCAAGGAGACAGATGTAAACGTAAGGGAGGGTAGGTTCAGATACCAAGAGTGTCTAAAGTGCCCAACACAAGAGCCAATCACTCACCTCTGGAACTTTTCTTTTAATGCATTTAACAGTAACAAAACTTGCTTTCTTTAACCCCTGGGGTAGATAATATTTGTAAAACCTTTTAATGTTTCTAAGGGTCTTACAAATGTTAGCTGATCTTTTTTCAGTGGACTCTGTGTGTGTGTGTGTGTGTGTGTGTGTGTGTGTGTGTGTGTGAGAGAGAGAGAGAGAGAGAGTGTGTGAGAGAGAGAGAGAGAGAGAGAGAGAGAGAGAGAAAGAGACATCTAGCCTGCCTGCTTCCTTCCTTCCTGCATCCTCTTCTCTCCTCTTTCATGTTAGAAATGGATTCATGGTGTACAGTTAAATTCATTTGGAGCCTGTCAGCTTCTGGGTACCTCTGCATTCCCATCGCTCTGTTTGTCAGGTACTCTGTTTTACTTTTTAAGCTTTCCACCACATTGAGTAAGGCTCAAGGCTCTGGAAAATTAAATAGGAGAGAGTAAAGCCAGGCACAGCCTCTGGGGAAATCTAGAGATTCTGTGGTTATAAATGTGGACTTTGTAGTTAGATGGCCTCATTTGAATCTTGGTTTCACTTACTAGGAGCTGGGTGATTGCGGGCAGGAGATGTAACCTCTCTGAGCATCAGTTTCCTCATCTGCACAATAGGAATAAGCAAAGCATCTACTTCAGGGTTGTTAGTAAAGATTGAATTAGATAATTCAGGCAGCTTCAGTGAATAAATGTAGCTACTATTATTAACAAGGTCCTACAAGTGACAGAAGTTTAAAAGGCCCTTTAAAAACCCAAGTAGAGAGGCTGGGTTCAGTGGCTCACACCTGTAATCCTAGAACTTTGGGAGACTGAGGCAGGTGGATCCCTTGAACTCAGGAGTTAAGAGAACAGCCTGGGCATGGTGAAACCCCGTTTCTACAAAAAAATACAAAAAATTAGCCAGGCATGGTGGCACATGCCTAGAGTCCCAGCTACTTAGGGAGCTGAGGCAGGAGAATTGCTTGAGCCCAGGGGGTTAAGGCTGTAGTGAGCCAAGATTGAGTTACTGCACTTCATCCTGGGTGACAGAGTGAGACTCTGTCTTGAAAAACAAACAAAAATACCCCCCAAAACCAAACAAAAACAAAAACCCCCAAGTGGTTGAATTTGGAGGTTTTCTTTTCTTTTCTTTTTTTCTTTTTTGAGATGGAGTCTTACTCTGTTACCCTGGCTGGAGTGCAGAGGCATGATATCAACTCACTGCAACCTTTGCTCTCTGGGTTCAAGTAATTCTCCTCCCCAGTAGCTGGGATTACAAGCACCTGCCACCACATCTGGCTAATTATTGTATTTATAGTAGTGACGGGGTTTCACTATTTTGGCCAGACTGGTGTTGAACTCCTGACCTCAAATGAGCCACCTGCCTCGGCCTCCCAAAGTGCTGGGATTACAGGTGTGAACCACTGTGTCTGGCCAGAGTTTTTCTTGAAGAAGGCCATAACTAAACTTAAAAATACCTTTCTTTGGTACAGTTGGGTCCTTTAGCATTAGCCATAATCAGCTCACCATAAAATTATATGCTTCATGATGGACTTGCTTGTAGAGGTCTTTATCAAGATAACTACTTAGAATCATCTGAATAGCAAGGGGAGTGTGAGCCCCCCCGTTCTGACTCTCCTCCTGTCTCACCAGCCAGGCCTCCTCAGTCCCCTCTGCTGATTTTCCTCATCTCCTCCCTAAATCTTCGCATACTGAGCAGACCTTAGATTTCTTCTTTTGTCTATACCAATGGATCTCAATTGGTGGGTGCGGTGGGTGGGGTGATTTTGCTCTCCAGAATATATTTGCAGTGTTTGGAGACTCATTTTTTGACTGTTACATGGGGGTGTGGGGAGAGAGTAGAACTACTACTGGCATCTAGTGAGTGGAGGCCACGGATGCTGCTAAACATCCTACAGTGCACAGGGCAGTCCCCAAGCAAATAATTACCCACCCTAAATGTCAGTAGTGCTGAAGCTGAGAAATCCTGGTCAGCACTGACCAACCTACTGTCTCATAGCCACCCCGTGTTGAATATGTTCAACACTCATCTTCTGACCTTCCCCATCCCAAACTCACACTGGCTTTTCTGAAGTCTTCCTCAGGTCAGCAGTTGGCAGCTCCATCCTTCCAGTTGCTTAGGTCCAAAGTGTAGAGTCACTGGGACTCTGTTTTGTTGCCTACATCCCATACCTAATACCTCAGCAAACCTGTTGGTCTGATATTAAAAATATAGATCTGACCTAATGCAGAATCTGACCACTTCCCACCACTTACGCTCATTTCACCCTGGACCAAGTTTCTATAATTTCCTCCCTGAATTATTGCAATGCCCTTCTAACTTGTTTTTCTATGTTTGTCCTATTTTTCCCCAGCCCCCAGAAGCCAGAGTAATCCTTTAAAATGCAAGTCAGCTCTCATCACTCCTCTGTTCAAATGCATTCTCACTCAGAATGAATGGCAGTGTTTTCACCATGGTCTACAAGGCCTTACATGAGTTGGACCTTCATTGCCTCTGTCCTCATCTCCTACCACTCTCATTCTGGTTCATTTAGCCTTCACCTGCATCAATGTCGTATAGCTTTTCTTCGGAAGGGCCAAGCATGCTTTCCATTCAGGGTCTTTGTGCTTGCCATTTCCTATGCACAGTCTGCTTTTCCCTCATCTCTCTGCATGAATCACTCAGCTTGTTCCATGAGTGCTGGGGATGTTACTTTATGCAGGATGGTCAGGAAAGCAAAGTCTGTAGCACTCCTTATTCTCTTTCTCTGCTTTTTTTTTTTCCTTTATCACTTGTTGCCACCTGACATATGTTTTATGTCTGTTTTTGTTTGCTTATTGCCTGTATCCCCCAACTAGAAGCTAAGGTCTGTGAAGGACAAGGAATCTTGCTTTTTTCTCTGTTGTATCTGTGTCTAGGTCAATGTCTGACACATTTCAGACACTTAAATATTTTTGAGTGAATCATCAATTTTGAAATAGTTCTACTTTAGAGTTACAATGTCAGAATAATTTTCATCCATTACATATAGAATACTCCAAATGAGAATCATTTCTTTGCCACTTAAATGCTATACAAGAAGCTACTTCAATTCTTTGGGCTTCCATTTTCCTCACCTGAAAAGTTATCAGAGCTCTAAAGAAGTTCAATAAAATCACATATCAAGGTATCACGAGGTTAAATGAAATAAAACACATAAAGCATTGGGCAAAGCACTGTTCAACTAGTAGCTGCCACAGTGATATTAAATGGTGCTACACACAGGGATTTTCTCTAGTCTGTACAGGAGCACACGAAGAATTTCCTCTGCAGTTGCCCAACCTCAAAGGACTCTACCAGAGTGTTGCCACTTGCCCCTTCCCCATTCATCCACTGTAGGACTTCCCAGGCTAGTTCCAGGGTCCCCCAGACTTCTGAGCCCTCTGATTCCACATATTTTAATCCAAACAAATTAATTCAGTAAGGGACTCATTGCTGAAGGCAATAGTTGTATCTATAATGGAGATGAATCACCAGGTCCCAACCAAGTGACTTCTACTGTGGGCTTGTGAGGAGCACAAGATGAGAGCTGGAGCAGCGATAGAGAATGAGAGACAACAGGGAATTGACTGGACAGCTCTCCTTGCTGTATCCTCTGAGTTTTCCAGTGATGGGGGTAAGTTTACTGATTGAGCCTCCTCAGTCCCTATTTGTTGATGTTCCTCCATTCATCCATTCACCCACCTGTCCAAACCATAGTGAGCACCCAAGGCACTGTTCTGGACTCTGGCAAGACTCAATGAATAAGACACAAAATACTTGCACTCAGAAAGCAGTTCCTAGTGTCTGGGCAAGACAGACAATAATCAAATAAACGAGAATCATAGGAGCTGTGAAGACAGTAGAACAGAGTCAGGACACAGAGAATAACTGAGGCAGGGCCACATTAGGTAGGATAGTCAGGGGACATCCTGTCTGAAGACATGGTGCTTGAGATGAGACCAGATGGAGGAGGGGTCCCTAACAAGCTGCTCCTCCTTCTGTGTTCCCTCCTTTAGTGAACTAAAGGGATAACAGGGTGTGGAAGCACAGCTTCAAAGTCAACAGAAGGAAGGGATCTACTTAAACCCCTCGTCTTCACTTTGTCTCTGGAGCCCAGCATCCTAAAAGTATTTGTTGAGTGACTAAATTCATTTGGTTGTTAATCTCTCTCTGTGGCTCAACTCTGGAGTTCCTAGGTGGTAATACTCAAGCAGGAGCAGTATAGCTAGGTGATACAGGTATTTATGAGAAAGAAGCGTCTCATGAAGAAGTAAATTCAGAAAACGTTGGCTTGAACAAAGATAGGTTCCTTCATGTAGGATTTCTCAGAGCCTTTATTATGTTAACATGCATTCCAGATTTTCAAAAGGGGCCACAGCATATAACATTTCCCAAATTTTTGTGACTATAGAACCCTACTTCCAAAGAGCGTCATGAATGGTTAGTGTTTGGTGGAGGATACCTTGACAAACCTGAGAGAGTTTGACCAATGCACCAAAGAATTTCTTATTAGCTAATAATCAGTTCAAAATAATCTCTAAGGGATGTTGAGCCCCGGGGTATCCTCTCTTAGACATGTATTGGTGTCTTGGTGAAATCAGATAAAACTGATAGCTGAAATGCAGGAGAAAATCATCAAACCACTTAAGAGGCTTGGTTAGAAGAAAGGAGGGCAGCCATTCAATTTGCTCTGGGTAGAGTTATTGGTGGAATTTATCTGGGAGATGCAGAGAAAAGAAGAGGATAGAAGAGAGATTTCTATTTATGCATCTTTCCCTACTCCACTCTGTGCTCCCTGAGTGATTGCCAGTCTGCATGACCCTGAGAGGGTGCTCCCACCTCCAACTCCCTGACTGTTACAGGGGAGGGCCTGGGAAAATCTCACATTGTTAAATTCTAGGCTGAGTAAGGTAATATTTTAATTATTAATCACTACCATTATCACCAATTCAGCCTAACAGCTCCTATTTATTGAGCATTTACTATGGGCCAGGCAATGTTTCAAGGGCTTTCCACATATTATTTTATTCAATCTTCACAGTGATGCTATGGGGTGGTGAGAGCTCTTAGCCCTATTTTACAGATGAGGGAACTGAAGCTTAGGAATAAATAAGTTGACAAAAGTCACATGTTTGCTAAGGGTATATGTGACCCTCCACCCTGTCCCAATCTTATGTTCAAGTCCCACTCTTATCCACTTTACTCTGATGAATCCACTGCAGGATCTCACGGTGGGTTATTTCAGTCAATGATCCTTGTTGAGCATATTAATGATGATTTTCTGAAGGTAGAGAGGCAAGGACCTGGCCACTATGTTTGAAAAGGCATTGTACCTGCGCAAGAATGATGCTTACACACTAAAAGTATAGCTCCTGTATCTTGTCCCCTGGCCCAGCTTCAGGCATCTGTATTCTGTATTTATTGTCTGTCCCTTGTAAACATTTATGTTTGTGATCCCTGTTGAAGGGAATAAGATGTCTTTGGCAAGAGAGTGATTTATAGTGATTCCTGTGTAGATTTATGCATTATGTATATGCATACAATATGTACATAATGATGTGATTATCATGTAACATTTTGAAGTTGGAGCTCTGGAATCAGAGACACCTGGGCTTCCTGTGTCAGGCATTTGTGTCCATACAGGTATGGCAAAACCAGATATATGCAGATCACTAACTAGCTAAGTGACCTTGGATAAGTACCCTCACCCTTCTGAGCCTCTCTCTGCGTGTCTGTAAATGGGTAGATAAACATATCCGTCTCAGGGAAGTGAGAATTAATTGAGACGGTGTATGTTAAGGTCTTAGCAAACTGTCAGATACCATTGAGAGTTCTCAATAAATGTTGGCAATATATGATTTAGGATGAAAATTTGTCAAGCCTACAGGAGCTCAGAGTAAGGAGAGGCCTGAGGAGCATGTAATAGCTTAGGTGGGACAAGATAATGGTCTGAGAATTAAGGTTTGCAGGGAGGATGGATGTGGTATTGAAAGAGATTTCTAGGCTCCATTCCATACCTACTGTGCAGGACAGGTCTTGGTTATCCAATCATGAGGGAAGGAAAGAGTAATTACTCAGTTTTCTTGAGATGCTGACACCAGGCAAACCAACTTCTCTAATTTCTAGCTGTCAATGGGCACATTGGTATAGTGACTATTGGAATGGCAGCTTTGAAAGGGTTACTACAAAAGTGACTCTTAGTTGGGAGTATACTAGTGACTCTCCCACTTCCCAGCAAATGATGATGACAGTAACAAAGCATCAGCTGAGTACTTACTCTGAGCCAGCGACTGTGTTAAATGCTTTTACATGGAATATCTCATTCAGTAAATTAAGAATTGAACCTGAGCTGAATGAATGTTGACTATTACATGTCTCACCAGGTCAGACACAGTCAAGAAGGCTTGATTCATGAAGCATGTCTGGGACCCCAATTTACACTCAGTTTCTGAAAAACAACGGGATGAGCAGAGAATGCTTTGGCTAACAGTGACTGTCTGTCTCACAATATTGTGGAAATATCAAGTACCTGATGGATACAAGGTCAACCACAGCCCCACCACACCCCCCACCCAAACACATAGAGGAATGAGAAGAGAATGAGAAAGTGGAAGAAAAATGCATTTGTCCTAGAGTAAAACATTATAATATGTTGAAAATCAGAATTCTGTGACTATTTGTGTTTTAAACTCTCCTCTTACAGCTTTCAGATTTATAGGAATAATAAGACAGCTCTGCAGTCTTCTGAGTGGTGTCATATGGCTTCACCTCCCTTCCCATGATGAAGAACAGATTCGATACTGCACCACTTTACAGTTAAACTCCAGTCTCCATCCCTCTCTAAAGATGTCTATGTGTTTTTTAACCTTTGCCTACACATTTTCCCCCTTTCCTATCAGTAGCTTAGGCTCTGACAGTTCATTATGAGCACAATGAAATCCGGTTTATTCCCTCCATCAATCATCGAAGAAAATTCATAGAATTGTAGTCATTAATTTCATCACTTTAAGCACAGAATGATAATTTCATTATCCATTCTGATTGCTTGTAAATTTTTATGAATTATTTGCATCATTAAAAATTTGACATGTGTCCAACATGAAAATTCAGAGCTGTTTGGATTAGATAGACTTTTTTTTTTCTCCTTCTGTCTTGTGTCAGGCACATATATTGGTGATGTTCAGTGTGTTGAAGCTTTCTCTTCTCTGTGGAGGGTGGCAAAAAACAAAGCTACGTTCCTGGGGAAATGAGAGAAAATGCCAAAAAAAAATCCGATACATGCCACAAATGAGTGACTGATACATAGTTTAGCTCTTCCTATGGCAGTGGTGTTCAGGGACTTATATTCAGACCTTACCATGTGGATTGCAATTTGCTGGTCATGTCCAGGGACCCCGGCTTGGTCAATGTTTTATCTATAATCATGTCACAGTACATCTTGTTTGCAATCCCGCATTTTTGTGTATTAACAACAGCAACGTGTATTAAATGTTTTCTATGTCCTCAATATAATGCTCAGCACTGTGTATACAGCGTAAGATATATGCGCAACAATCCTGTGATACGGATATGATTACTTCTATTTACATGTGAGGTGTCAGAGACTCACCAAGGCTGAGGAAACTTTTTGTCTAATGCTATAGATACTTATATTATCTATATATTATTATGCCCCAAATTTTAAAAGTTTGTATTAACTTAGAAATGTTCTTTCTTAGAAATAATGTGTTTGAATCAAATGTCCCTTTAGCCCTATAAGAAAATATCCTGCAGACAAAAACACACATCTTGGATTTTATAATTTTATTATGCCCTGGCATTTTGGGAAAAGGTGCATGATCAATATCTCAATAAACATTAATTGATAATCTACTCTTTGTATATCACAATGTTAAGTTTTGGAGTGCTACAAAGATGTCTAGCTCCTGGTTTGTCTTAGTTCATTTGAAGAACTGAGTAATTACCTGAACAATTAGAGAGCTACACAGAGGAATTAAACAGTTTAATATAGTTCAAGAAATGTCCCAAGGCAGAACACAATGAGCCAATAAATGAAAAAGAGTGCTAATGAACACTGTGGTTCAGAGGAGAACGAGACTGATGTGGTATCAGGGATTTGGGAACCCATTACTGGGGGTAAGGGGCAACTAGAATGGGTCTTAAGGATGGAAAAAAAATATGGATCAACCCAGAGTACGTATATGGGAGATGGGAAGTTGAGAGCAATGGTTACTGAGCATCCTTGAGTATTTTCCTTTTGCTGTCAAGATAAATTTCAAAGTCTGTGTTTATTTATTCAATCAGTAAATATTTATCAAGTACCCTCTTTGCTTAGAGTTAGTGCAGATATGGTTTCTCCTTTCGTCAGGTTCACAGGCTGGTGGAGAAACCCCAAAATGGATTAAGACATGGGTGATGAGATTTATGAAGGCAAAAGTTGAGGAGCTAAGGATCATATAGTGTGGGAGCTTATTTAATTTGGGGATGAGAGAGGGGAAAGCTGTTCAGTATTCCTGTAATGACACCTAACACACATGGTGTCAATTCTTCCCTTTCACAGAGAAGTGCTGATGGTTATGGAGGGTGGCTGACTTAGGCTGCTGAAGAAAGGGTAGAAGGCTGTAGGTTGGGTAGAATGAATGAGCTATCTGAGGGTAGGCAGATTTGGCCCAGGAAAATTGGTGAAGTCGGCAAAGTTCGTGAACGTCTATTGTTTTTGCCTGCTCAACATCCTTGCCCTTGCTTTTGGTCACAGCATTCTAATTTTTCTTTGGGACTACCTCTTCCTGAACATGGTATACATGGTTTGGGTGAAGGTGACCCCACTCTGAATTGAGAGACGGTCATTCTTGACACTGCATTTCCTGGGCCATGATGTCTGGTTTATGGGTGGATATCTGACTCAGATGATTAATAAGAATCAGCCACAAAATTTAGGCTGAAACCACAGGAAAGGGAGAGCTATTCCCATTGGAGTTACTACATTGCAGAATGCAAGCCATGAGTTACTGGTAGCAATCAGCTTGCCTCCAAAAGGAGAAAGGTTGCCTGAGAATGAAGACCACCCAGAGGAAAACAGCTGAGGGAAGGAGAGAAATTCTTAATGACATAGTTTGAACATCTGGATCCAGTCATGCCTACAGCCCTAGACTCTTCATTTATATGAATTGATGAAATCCCGTCTCAGTTTAAGGCAATCAGAATTAGGGTTCTGCACCTGTTAGATACAATATTTATGGCATGAGTGAAGGTATCATTGGGACCCCAAGCCTCTGTATCATGCAACTTACCCATGTAACAAATCTGCACATGTTCCCTTTATAATAAATGTTAAAATAAAGAATTGGAGTTCTGTTAATTGCACCAGAGGAAAACTAGTAAAGCAGAGCCCCGCCTATCTGTATTTCTTCACTGGACTCCTCCTTTTTCATTTGCTTCTTCCCATCTTCCATGTTCCACGCTTTCCTTCCTTTCAGATGCCCACTCTTTCATTCTCAGAGGCTGATATTTTGTTCTTCCCACTGGACTGGCACTACTGCATTATTTGGAAACTTCTTAAGACCTATTAATCAAATCTCACCTCTCTTGAGTTCCATTCCTTCAGGCTTTTAATAGAACACAGACTAATTTGAGAAACTAAAATTTCCTTTATATATGTATTCATTTGTTGGCACCTAGTGGGCCTAGGTATTATGCTAGACATTTCAAGTACTAGATTAAAAAGATCCCTGCTCTCATGAAGGTAACAGTCTGGACTGTTGTACAATAATCTTATCTTAATGAGGTATTGATGACTAGGGACAGTCTAATAGAGGAAATGGCAAACTAAGACCCTTGGGCCAATTCTGGCCTATTGCCTGGCTTTGTAAATAAAGTCTAATTGGAGCAAATCCATGCCCATTTACTTACATAACCTCTGTGGCTAATTTCACATTACACTGGCAGAGTTCAATAGTTGCAACTAAGGTTGTATGGCTTGCAAAGTTGAAGTATTTGTTATTTTGCCCTTACAGAAAAGTCTGCTGACCACTGGTCTTTTTGCTTCCTTACAATGGTATCTATAGCATAAATGGGATCCCAAGAGATCTAGTGTGTTAGTTCAGTGCTTCTTAATGGTGAAGGTGAATGAAAGGTAAACTTGGACCCTCAAGAGCTTGCTGGCACCATGTGAAATCCCACACAGCAAGCACAACTATTTGAAGTATTCTGGTTTTAAAAGCCTGACATGTATTGCATTCTACCCCATAATGTGATTGCCTGTTTCAATATAAAAACGTTTCAGATTTTACCAATACATTGATATGACAAGATGCTCTTTGTTGAACTCTGTGACCTCAGGTTGCAGCTTGAAGAAAATATGGCCTGAATTAGAAACAACATATCTCTAATGTGGGACTTTTCACACTGTGGCTTAGAGGAGATGAGGTTTTCTCTAGTTCCTGCAACCCTTCTGCCTCCCATTAGAGATAAGAGCAATCAGGAAAGACCACTGTTTCTAGGTAATTTTTGGCCCCGGTATGCCCTACCGGCCTGTTTAGAATACTTGTAAATGACAAGGGACAGAGAAAAGTTTTGCTTGTACTATTTGTTTAGATTTTTGAAGTGTTACAATTTTCCTAATGAGAGGAGACATTCTGATATTATTCAGTGTACTGTGCTTTATTTTCTTTCCCCTAGTGACCTCTCTTTGAGGTGCTTTGTTGGACACTATCAATATATTATTTGCGAACAGAGGCCGCTTCAGGACACATCTTTGGTTTGAGGTTATGATTATGGATTATTTTGTTGCCTTTGTTTGGCATGCTTGGTGGTAGAAAGATTGCTCTGCGTGGTTGGAGTGTTGCATTTGTTACTGATGCACAAAAGGGCATTCATTATTTATTGGGTGCTATTGATTTTTTTTGACTCTTGGAAAACTGGGATCTGTTCATATCATTAGGTTTCATTTAACTGTATTGGAAAAAGAATCACTTAGTCAGACAGAGCCAGCTTTTCCTGTTGTTGGAACAGGGATGGCAGGCAGGGCTGAGAGACTGTTGTCATTTAGGAATCTCTTCCAGTTCACTCATTAAAGACACTGATTGAGGGCCTATTATGTGTTTGGTGCTGTGCTAAGTGCTTTTGCTGCTGGATCTCATTGAATCAGCACCGTGATCGCAGCAAGGTGGAGTTTTAACTCCTGTTTTACAGATGAAGACATTGAAATTTGGAGTCTCTAAGTAACTTGAGCAAGGTCATTCAACCAAGCAACAATGAAAACAATAGCAATTATAATTTAACATTTACTGAACACTTAATATACTAGGTACTGTATGAAACACTTCAAACACATTGTCTAATTTAATTGCCACAATAACCTTATGGAGCAGGTACTATTATTGCTTCCATGTTTTAGAACAAGACACTGATGTCCAAAGAAGTCAGCGATCCTGCTCCAGGTCACCGGACCAGTGAGGAGTGAAGCTGACATTCAAGCCCAGTTTGACTTCAGTGTCATTTTTTATAAACCTGTGCTAGTACAGATGTCCTTGCTAGTTGGGAGTGGAACCGGCATTCAGCAAATGCAACACTCTTTAAAACCAACACCCTTGCTCTCTCTCGTTAGAGCTGGCCTCCACCACCTGCCAAAGCCTGGTACCTGTGGCTGAGGGCCTGACAGGGATTCCTCAGTTCAATCAGGAATTCCATAATGGCAGACAAACTCAGTCTCCCTTTGCCTCTCTCAGGATGCAGGATGATGCATTCGAAAGAGCACTGGACTGAGAGTTTGGAGGCCCAGATTTTAGCCCCTCTTCAGTGTTGTGTAATGCTCTGGCAATCATTTCATCTGTAAAGTAAGAAAGTTAGACAGGACGAACTCAACACTCTCTTTTGGATCCACCATCTTTGTTTTTGTTATTTAATCTCTGACCAAGGTGTCATAGGTTTTCCTGTGAATCCTGGGTGAATTAGAAGTTAGACAAATCTCTCAATGAATCCTGTGTGAATTAGAAGTTAGACAAATCTCTCGATGTAGGGGCATGACAGATTGCTCTGTGAAGTGAAATTTGATTGCTGTTTTCTTGGAACCTTGGTGCCACTCCCATGGCTATTACCTGGAGGGAAGCATGGAGGATTGGGGAGAGGAGCAGAAAGAGGATACTGGTCCATGAAGCTGCTTAGAGGAAGTTGAATTGTGTGTGCCCCTGTGGCAGATCAGAACATCTACTTTCAAGGCACGGGAATGCTTAGTGGGTTGGCAGAATCCCAGTGAGCAAAACTCTCCTTTTCTCACTCCTAACAGTGACTTCATTCCCCCATAAGCCCCAAAGTTCTACTCATTTCTTTTTTTTTTTTTTTAAGAAATATATCTTATTTTGTAATTTAAAAACTTAATGCATTATATGTATGCATATTTACGGGGTACAGTTTTTAACACAAATATACAGAATTATAATTTTTAAGTGATTTTTTGGGTGTTTTTTTTTTAAGTTCAGGGGTACATGTGCAGGTTTGTTACACAGATAAACATGTTTCATGGGGGTCTGTGTGCAGATTATTTCATCATCCCGGTATTAAGCTTAGTACCTTTTAGTTATTTTTTCTTGTCCTCTCCTTCCTTCCATCTTCTACCCTGCGATAGGCCCCAGTGTGTGTTGTTCTCCTCTATGTGTCCATATGTTCTCATCATTTAGCTCCCATTTATAAGTGAGAACATGCGGTATTTGGTTTTCTGACCCTGTGTTCGTTTGCTAAGGATAATGGCAGTTCTACTCAATTCTAAACCTTTCCGGAGGCTGCCTTCTCCAGAGTAATGGCGCTTCACTTCCTTCTTATGTAAATCCCACTCATCCCACCCAAGTTTCACATCCTCTGTGCACCTTTCTGGATAATTCCAGCCCTTGCTCATCTCTCTCTCCTCTTGCAGTCAAACTTCCCATGCATATTTTATTTCTCAGCTGCCTTTCATTGGTTCCTTGGATTGCTTTGGCTTGAAGCTGGCCTGTATCTCCAGAGAATCAGCCCTGGGCTATATGCTGAGTGGGCTCTCCTGGCATCTCAGAGGGTCTGGGTGTGAAAGGGAGATGGGATGGAGTTCAATGCCTCTGACTTTTGGATACTTCCCACTCTCAACCGTAAATGTTTACTGAATTTCTACCATGTCCAGGGCTTGGTGCTAGGGATTCCACAGGGAACAAGACCAACATAGCATTGTTACGTGTTTCCCAGGCCTTTCAGATTTTTTTCTGGGTCCCTGAAACGTCTTCCAAAAGCTGAACAATCAGTCCTATATGCATATGCACATATGATTTATTTTCCAGACATGGCAATTGTAAACTTTCCTATTTTAGCTATGATTTTAAAGGTAGGGAGCTAACGTTTATGAAATAAGAAATATAAAAAACATCTCAGAAATGGAAGGAGCCAAAGAAACATTAGATGCTAGTATTTTTAGGGATCCTGGTTCCTTCTTTGATAATTCTGTGTTTTTTATCCCTGAGCTGAGCTGCATGGGTACACTGGTTCATTTCATGATTTGTTCCCTAGTAAGACACTGAGATATAAAAGGTTGCTGAAATCCAGGGGGAAAAAGAGTCATAATAGAATTTAGCCACTAGATGGCAATCCCAGGCTGTAAATGCTCCCCCAAGTTTGACAACAGCCAACTTCAAAGACCTGTGCTAAAATTCAGCCACAGCGCAGTTTTAATCCCGCACTTCCAAGTACATTTCCATTTGCTGCAGAAATATTTCAGCTGGCTTGGAAATGTTCATGAACACAATAAGTCCTCTGCATTCTTAACTAACTTTTAAATTCAACCAAGTAGAGTTAATCAATAAAGAGGAATTGTAGTTATGCCTAATATTCAAATGCAATTTTGAAATGCACCTTTATTATTTTTTTTTAAAGCAAACTTTGATTCTGTTTTATAACAATGATATGGATACAGTATAACAGTGATAGGGAAGGTAAGTGTATTTCAAAAAAAAGTCCATTCCCTTTTTCTGGGAGTAAGCCCCCACATGTGAGGTGAAGATGGGCTCCTGGGTTTACATCTAGGCCATGTGGCTCTGCCCAGAGCTGACCCAGAAGAGAGACACAAGGTCAATACAGAGTCATTCCAGATCTTATTCTTTAGAGAATACGAAACTGAGGTCAAGGAGACAGAGAGATGAAGAGTTGACTTTTTGGAAAGGAAAGCTCCACTGGATTATTCTTTATTGGTGGTTGATAACTCCCTCTGATTTAATTAGTACTGATACACAATCCCTCCATTTCCTCTGATTGAATCATTTAAATCAAGTTCTATCCCTGGATACTGTCAGGAAATAGACTAGACCAGAATGGATTTCTATTTATTTTTGGCATATAAGAAGATAACATGACCCAAGAATCAAGCCCTAAATTGATGTACAATAAATTCCTAGCCCTCCTGCATGCTAGATGTACCTTGGTCCCTATTTGTCAACAGCGTGAGAAGTGTTAGTTCCTGGAAGGATGATTTTCCTGAGCTAATCACCAGGTAACCAGACTTTTCAGCACTGTCTTGCATGAAAATGTTGCTAAGAGGGACAATGAACGTAAGTTGCAACTTCCCAGGGCTGAACACACATTCTCTTAAACCACTGTTTCGGTCAATACAAATAAATTAAAATGATTTGATATAAATAAAAAGAATTCATGGCTAAAATGGATAATTCTTAGCTGGGGGTGATTTTGCCCTTCCATTCCTTGGGGACATTTGGCAATAACTGTTGACAATTTTTTTTTTTTGGTTGTCACCACTACAGGTAGGGATGCTTCTGGCATCTACTCAGCTTATATTTATAGATTTATTTCTTCACTAGTCTTTTCATGCCTTTTAAGAGCCTTCTAGAACTTTTTAAAGTCCAGAGATGCTGCTAAGCCTCAATGCAATGCACAGGACTGCCTCCTGGAACCAACAATTAACTGGCCCAAAATGTCAACAGTGCTGAGGTCGAGAAACCTTGGCCAAATCTTTCACCTTCATCCATGGAAGGGATGAAGAAATTTTAGGTAGTTCTAGGAGTTGGACAGGTTTATAAAAGAATGATGGGGTTGTATCCAACTGCTTCTGTGGAATACAGTGTTTGGGCACTAAATCTCTACCCTTCTGAATCTCTTCTCCTCATTCCCATCCCAGTGTATTTGCAAACCCTTCCCAGTTCCAGCTGTTGGTGAGTTGCACCAGCTCATTCATGTTTCTGGAAAAAAAAAAAAAAAAAAAAAAAAAAAGATTCCAAAAATGCAAATGAATTGTTCTCTATTAAATACACAGCTTTGCAAAGAACCATTTAAACTAATGCTGGTAATATATTTTTTCAAAGAAACCTCTTCCAAAATGTCTCCAGTCTCTGAAAGAGTCACTGAAAATAAACAAAAAACGAAAAAACAAAAAACTCTGGTTAAGAGATTAACTTGCCCATCTTTTTTCAGATGAACTTGCTTCCTACTTTACTGAGAATTTGGAAATTCCCAGAAACAGATTTGTTTATCTTCTTTACCTTGTACTTTCAAGTTTCTTCCCCTTTTGTAGCACAAGCTACTTGATGGTGCTAAGTCCTGGTGCTCCCTATTTATAAAGTGGGAATGATAATATCTACTTCACATAGTTGTTCTGAGGTGGGATGTAGCTCAGGGTGATCCTTTCTCTATGGTTCCACCCCCATGCCCGGGTTTGGACCTCCAGGAGCCATGTCTGTGGTACATAACCTTGCCCTCCTGGCCACAGCTGCTTGATCCAGGTATAAGCACCTGTCCCAGGATGAGCCAATCATCGCCTCATTCTGAAATTTAAACTTAGAATGGGGACATCAACTATATTGGTGTCGTAAGTATAGAAATGACTACAAAGACTACTGCTTTCAGGATAATCTGAGAATCTTTAAAACAGAGCATTGTAAAACCTAAGATGTCTGTTTTTGTCTGTAGGATATTTTTGTACAGGGCCAAAGGGACATTTGATTAGGACAATTTATTTCTGAGTAAGAACATGTCTAAGTTAATGCAAACTTTTAAAATTTGGGGCATAATAACAATATATAAATAATATAAGTATCTGTAGCATTAGACAAAATCTTTCCTCAGCCTTGGTGAGTTGTTATACCCTGGCATTTTCGGAAAAGATGCATGATCAATCTCTAAATTAATGATAATATAGAATTTAAGTTCTCTCTTAAGTTCTCTTTAAGTCTTATCTTTAAGTCTTATCTTGTCAGGTGATGAACAGAGGGGGTGTGTGGGATCCATGGGAGACAGAGTGGTCCCCTGTTTTTGGGTTGACTACAGCTTGTTGGAAGAGTGGGTAATACACGTAGGGTCTTTGCTCCTTCGTTAGCCTAAAGCCCCATGACAAGTTTACCTATGTAATGAACCCGCACATGTACACCTGAATTTAAAAGTTAAAAAAATTTTAAAAGACTACACACATTAAAAAAAAAAAAAACTAGTCAACTCCCACACCAAGAGAAAACATGGTTTTATGGCAGAAACACATAAAGAAATAGATTATTCAAGCATAATGGTTGGAAGCATAGAAGCATAAACATTGTAAAATTCAATGTCAAAATGTATGACTAACAAGGTCGTTTCAATTTTGTCACAAAAGTTTTTCACACCTCCCCCCTCCCCCTACACGAATGGAGAGGCACGGAAACAGGACACCCCTGGAGCTGGGTCACACTGGTTCAGGAGCTCTCTGTCTCCAGTGTTTATCTTCTCCCATCTTAAATGTACTTGTTTCTTTAAGTTCTCTTTCCCTCAGTTTCATCTGCAAGGCTCTTTTATACCTTGACTCAGCCTATATTTATAGATTTCTTTTCTCTTCCTCCTTTCATACTTCCTTTTTAGAATCTACGTTCCCTACACAGTCCAGCACTTCTGAGACTATAGGTGTTGGCAGATACTACTTCCTTTTGCTGGAATGCCCTTCCCACCCTCTCTGCACTTGCAAACGCTTCCTAGCCAAATTCAAGGGCCATTTCAAGGGACTTCTTCTCCAGGAGCATTCTTTGGTTTTCTCAACAAGAAGCAATCTGCAGTTTTCCCCAGAACGGAATCTTTACTGTTTTATATTCACTACTAAATGTACATGATTTATTTCCCTGTGAGTATGCTGCATCCTGGAAACAGGGTCTTTGCTCTTTATTTTTTAATCATTGGCATCCATAGTGTTTTGCATCTTGTAGATAATTGAAATTTATCAAATAAACAAATTATTCATTTTATTTATTTGTGTCCCGGGAACTCAATAATTATCATCTCATCTATTTCAAAGCTGTAATAAAATGCTTACGTCTATCAAAACAAAATTCAGAGAAAAGTGAGAGTCTCTGTTAAATGTTTTCTTCCCCTGAAGCTTTCCTTGGTATTCCCAATAAGAATGAACACTTTCACTTGTCATTTCATTCAGGTAATTTGGAAGACAAAGCCAGCCATGGAGGAAAATGTTTTCTTTCTTTTGCCTTGAGTGTTCACATTCAACAACATTACTAATTCTATCTCTGTCATTCACTTCACTTTGCAAGCTGGCATGGAAAGATTTACTAAGCAGAAAAGAAACCGTGGAATGCTCTAGGAAAACCACCCCAAATGATGAGTGTAAACCAGAGAAATTCATAGACTATTGTGAAATTATTGAGCAAACAGAGATTGAGTACTGTGACTCTCAAAGCACAGATCTTGTAGCCCTGGAGATGACTTGAGGTGGCACAAAGATGGGACATCAAATGGCACAGTGAGACAGTCGTTCTCTTTTATTTCTCCTCATTATCCCAGGAAGAAGTTCTCAGTGTGAAAAAAGAATGTCTTAAATTTGCTAAGCCTTTTTTGTTCTACAAAGTAGACAATTTTGTTGACATTTGGAGCTCCTTCTGCAGGGAACAGAATCAATCTAGAATTTACTAACATTGTTTTTACTGAAGTTATTTTTACGGCTACTCTATATTTACAATCAGACAGAACAAGACTCCTTTTGGATTTAAAGAAAAATATAAAACAAGTAATAGTACCAATGGTGTGCCAGTATGTTGTGAGGGGTACACAGAAATGACTGAAGTTTTGGGAAAATGTACCTAGTACTTTACATTATATTTAACTGCATGAATGCTAAAGATATGTGTTGGATTTGAAAAAGGGAGGGTGTCTTACGAGTAGATATATGTCCTAATTCTTTTCAAAGCCATATTTGGAATAGATTTTCCTATGAAACCTCATCATTAATATGTATATATGAGGATTTATTCTTACATAATGTTAAGTTCTTAATTCCTCTGAATCATTTCCATGTTACATTTTATTTTCCAGTTGTGTGTGTGTGTGTGTATCCTGAGTTAACAGAAGAGCAAACATTGTCGTATTCTGATTCTGACAAATTATGCAAACCCCCACCTAATCCAATTATTCAGTATAATTAAAACAGTTAGTTTTAAATTATAACTGAGCTCAATTTTAAAGGAAAAAATAAATCTCTCTTTTTAATTTTCTAGTGCCTTAGTTTTATCCAGCTTTGCAAATTGTACTTATGGCCTGTCTATAAAAATAAACATAATGTAAATTATGATTTAAATCCCTATGGACAAGCTGTTCTGCCTTCTTTGTTAGAAAGCAAATAAGACCTACTTTATGGCCTGTTTACTAAACTGGAAATTTAAAATGTAGGGATTTAAGAGACATCAACTATATTGGTGTCCTAAGTATAGACATGACTACACAGACTAATGCTTTCAGGATAATCTGAGGATCTTTAAAAAAGACCATTATTTGATGTTTTTCTTCTAAATTATATGGTAATATAGAATTTTAAAAATGTATACATGCACATTACTTATGCTCACCTTGTAAGCTGCTGTTTAAGAATCTATATGTTAAGAAGACTCTAAACTGTGAAGTTCTGGTAATTTGGTTTTGATCCTCACGCTCACTCAAGTCTGCCTTTCTTTGCCTCCCTCCCTCATCTGGATTGGGTCACTACTGATGCGTCCAAAACCAATGGGAGGAAACAGGATTCCCCTTTCCTCAAAAAGCCGTTTTATTTGAGGTCTCAAATATATTCAGCCTCAAACTGTCATGTAAAATTCTAATTGACGAGCCTCATGGTTAGCAATGTGTTCATAAATCAGTCAATCCATCCCTTGTCCTAAGGAAATGTTAGCAGGTGAAATTTTCATAGTAATCATACCTAAAAATCTAGGTCTCTCCATTATGGGTAAAGTAGAGTGTTCCTCCTCTGTTCAGATTCACAATTTAGGAAGAAACAAAGTAGGAAGGTGTTCTCTGTGTGACTTGCTCCTATAAGCATAACCAGATTGGAAAGAACACTTCCTGACACACGCAGAGGAATAAAGCACTATGCTGGTTCGTATTGCTCCAACAGTGAATGCCTCCTCAGCTGCAGTCACTGGCTGGGGGCCTTCACACAGATATGGCAGAATGCAGAGGAGATCAAGTTCTTTGTACATGTTAGCCATCATGCAATCATTTTCTTCTGGGCTCAAAAAAAAAAAAAAGCTTACAAGAGTACATGAGAATTACAGAGATGTTAATAAAGAGATAACTCTGAATTTTCTATATTTAATTAAAATTTTTTGTATGTCTGCAAAATCTAGTAATATGCTTTGTACTGATAATGACTTCCCAGGCGGGGTGACAAATTAATAACCTGCTTCTCTGCAACTGTCCGCTTGCTCAGCCTCCAAACCTAGATATACTTGATTCCTGTCTTGCCCCTACTGTTTCTACTCCTTCACACACACACACACACACACACACACACACACACACACACACACACTCTCTCTCTCTCTCTCTCTCTCTCACACACACACACACACTCTTTCTCTCTCTCTCTCACTCTCTGTCTTAATTCAACCATGAGGCTTTTTGTATCATTCTGTAAAACATCTATTTTTCTTCACTTCAATCCAGCCTAAGTCACCATTGTCTCTTGCTTGGACGACTGCAATGGGCGCCTTACTTGTCTCCGTATGTCTACTCTCTTAAGAAAAGAACATATGTAACATGGACAAAATTTTCTCTCCTGATTTTTTTAAATAAAAGCTTTAGTGAGAGATCATTTACATATCATAAAATTCATCTAAGTGTATAATTCAATGACTGTTTTTGTAAATTTATAGCATTGTGCGACTATTGCTATACTCCAATTTTAGACTATAACCATCACCTCCAAAAAGATCCTTTGTGTCTGTTTGCAGTCAACCACACTCCCACCCACAATCCTAGGCAACCACTAATCTACTTTCTGCCTCCACAGATTTGCATTTTCCTTATAAATGGAATCAGATAATATGTGGACTTTTGCCTCTGGCTTCTTCTACTCTGCATAATTTTTTGGAGGCTTATCAATGTTGGAGCATGTATGAGGACTTCAATTCTTTTTATTGCTAAATAGTACACCCATAGATGTAATTTCTGAAGCATGATAGTTAAACACCTGGGAGGCCATCACTCAACTTTGAACTAGAGTATTACAAAGCTATTAAGTACCCTATGTTTCCCTGCAATCCATTTCCCACAAAGTAGCCAGCACCGTGGCCATTCTTTGTGTAAGACTCTCTGATGGCTTCCTGTTACAGTTAAAATGAAAATCAAAGTTCTTCCATGTCCTACAAGGCCTCCACGATGTGGTCCTTGCCTATGTCTCTTATTACTTTACCTCTTGCTCACAGACTGGTACAGTTTTTTTTCCCCTGTCCCTTGAACATTACAAGCTTCTTCCCACCTTGGGGACTTTAAACTTGCTCCTTTCTTCCTTGACTATTCGTCCACTCGATCTTCAGGTGAGTGGATCTTTGACATTGAAGTGTCAACTCAAATAGTTCCTCTATAGGGAGGTACTTTGAGACCAATCTCAAGCGAGTTTTTCCCCATTCACTGACTTTTCCATCATACCACTCTGTTTAATTTTTTCATAGCACTCACTGTTGTCTTACATTATTTTACTTGTTTACATACTTTTTTTCTATTTTTTAAATTATATTCTGGGGTACATGTGCAGAATGTGCAGGTTTGTTACACAGGTATACACGTGCCATGTATATACCTATGTAACAGGTTTGCTGCATCCATTCCCCCGTCATCTACATTAGGTATTTCTCCTCATATTAGCTCTCCCCAATCCTCTCACCCACTGCTACCTCTCCCCTAGCCCCCTATCCCCTGACAATCCCTGGTGTGTGATTTTTCCCCTCCCTGTGTCCATGTGTTCTCTTTGTTCAACACCCACTTACGAGTGGGAATATGTGGTGTTTGTTTTTCTGTTCCTGTGTCAGTTTACTGAGAATGGTGATTTACCCATGTCCCTGCAAAGGACAGGAACTCAACCTTTTTTATGGCTGCATACTATTCCATGGTGTATATGTGCCACATTTTTTTTATCCAGTCTATCATTGATGGGCCTCTGGGTTGGTTCCAAGTCTCTGCTATTGTAAACAGTGCTGCAATGAACATATGTGTGCATGTGTGTTTAAAATAGAACGATTTATAATCCTTTGGCGTTTATACCCAGTAATGAGATTGCTGGGTCAAATGGTATTTCTGGTTTCCTCTAAAGCCGTGAGGAATCCCTATGCTGTCTTTCACAATGGTTGAACTAATTGTATTTTTTTGTCTCCACCCAGTAGAACACTGGTTTGCTGAGGGTAGGAACTGTGTCTGTCTCGTTCATTGGTGTATCCCTTGTGTCTAAAGCAGCATCTAATACATACTTTGATGTAAACATTTATTGAATGAATCAGGAAACAGGTTAACAGGTTAATCAGAATGCAAAGTGAATCTGGAGAGGTAAAACACATAAACAGTAAACCCACATCAAACAATAGTCTTTAATATGGTGGAATTGATAATATATTTGAATCTGTACTTTTCTTTCTTTTTTTTTTTTTAATTCTGAGATGGAGTCTCACTCTATCGCCCAGGCTGGAGTGCAGTAGCATGATCTCTGCTCACTGCAACCTCCACCTCCCAGCTTCAAGCCATTTTTGTGCCTCAGCCTCCTGAGTAGCTGGGATTACAGGCATGTACCACCATACCTGGCTTTTTGTTTTTTGTATTTTTGGGACAGGGTTTCACCATGTTGGCCAGGCTAGTCTTGAACTCTTGGCCTCAAGTGACCCATCCATCTTGGCCTGCCAAAGTGCTGGGATTACAGCCAAGATCCAAGGTGCCCAGCCCATTTTCTTCTTAAAGTATTCCTATGAAGAAAATATAATCACTTGTCCCTTGATTGGTTTAACCTCATACAGATAAAGTATGTACTTTTGATTTGTACTTTGGGCGTAAAAAAAATCAGAGCAAATAACATAATGCTGATGTGGAGTTTTGTGTGATTTTCTCCCACTTTTTAAAAAAGGTGTTTGATGTAAATTTCAAGGGACTTGTGGTTTCAGTCACCCTGGCAACCTAGGTTTAGAATTAAGCCCTATTAACTGCCTCTCTATTTTGAGGGTCCTCAAGGTTATGTAGGCTTCTCATCTTATTTCCCAAGAGCCTAAATTTTCCATTTCAAATATGGGGCAAACCTTTTTTTTCAGTTTACTTTTTAAAATAGATAATAAAAGCCAAAATGAAAAGAAGGGTCTTTCCTCAAATTATAAATGTATATTTAAAAAATTATATATCTGTGTAATACACACACATACAAATACACACACACACACATACACACACACACACACTTATTTTTTCTATATGTAATATTTTTTCCTAGAGCCTGGAAAAATTTAGGTGGTAGGGAATGAAGTTGGTCGCTAATATGAGTTCACTGTAACTAAAACTAATTGTATTAACCTTGGTTTTAATACTCACTATGCAGACCCATTGTCACTTAAACTTAACATGTGCAGTATGGATTTGGTGGCCTGATCACTGATGGATTTTAAAACATTAGGAAGAAACTAACAAAAACATTCTATTTACAAAAGGACTTATACTGTTACTAGTTCTTGTAAAAGACCTGGAAAATTCCCACAATGACTATGTTTGTTTCATGTGCATTCTTCCCCTGTGTATTTTAATCCATGCCTTTGTTTTCTCTTGATGCTTCCACCCAAGATCCTGCACAAATATAACTAAGACATTAATTGCCCTCACTTCCATGTACAAACACCACAGCAGAATCTGCTTGCTTAGTTACATGAAGTATCACTCTGCTGTTTATATAATAACTCTAATTGTGCAGCTTTTTATGTATCCAGACAAATGGAGCAAATTGAGATTGTTCAGTGAGGCCAGGCAGTGACCTTCATTTGAGCACAATGATTTGCTTGCTGTTTGTATACAAACAGCTGAACCACATCTTAATTCCAGGCTCAAATTTAAAGGCTGCAATGAATTCTCTGAGGCTGCCAGAGACAGACAGAGACAGTTTCATAATAGTAGAAGCTGGAGAGAAAGAGGTCTCCCAAAAACAAATATAGTAAGTGGACTTTAGCCATTCACTTCCTCCCAGTATACAGGATGATGGAGGTTAAGCAGATGTGATGTGTTCACTAAAATAAGGTGACCAACTGTCCCAGTTTGCCCCGGGATGGGGCAATGCCAAGAATGAAAAGTCCTGGGTAAACTAGAACGATTTGTCACCCTATTCAACATACGGGAAATAACTAGCTGTGAACTAATAATACCATTTCTAGGAATTGATGCAAAAGGAACAATCATGTATGAGTATGCAGATTTTCATACAAAGTTATCTATCATATGCAAATATCTGTGGATAGGTGCGGACACACCCATAGATATAGAAGAACAAACTGGAAAACAATGCCAAAACATATACAGTGATTATTTCTGGATACTGGGATCATGAGTACTACTTAATTTTTCCTTACATTTTCCTTTAATTTTCTGCAACAAGCATTATAATTTTTTGGTCAGAAAGACACCAAATATTATTTTAAAAACTTAGCCAATAGTAAGACCAATCACACTGCCTTGTACAAAATAGCTACCAAATAAATATTATTTGAAGTGTGTGCATAAAATAAACATTTTTCCTTCAGACTTTTTAGTGGTTGCATCTGTTGGGAGAGTCCTGGGTCCAAGATTACATTGCAGAGTTGGAGTCAAGCCTGATTTATCTACATGTAATTAAACATTATCCTCATGAAAGACTTCAAGTACCTAACACTGACATTATCTACAGAGAATGGCTCACTTGCTCAGTGGGACTGGACTCACTGTAGGTTATTCCTCGAAATAGTTTCCCATTAATAATACTTCCCTAACCAGCAGCAAGCATGATGACAAACACAGTGCAATCTGACTTATAAACCAAGCAGGAAATGAAATCTAGAAGGGGAAGGGAATGAGTTAATTCTCTTTTTTGGTTTGGTGTCAATGTCACCCTATTGTCAGCATGTAACGTTCTGTAAAAGACACATCTCTGCTAAAGTGGAAAAAGAACAAATTTGGTACAGCTGTAGAATAATCCTTGTGGGGAATAAAAGGACCAGCTCCAGAACTGACTGCCCCAGTTCACAGCTGTACATCCACTACCCACACAGTTTCGAGAGATGCTAGGTGACTTCAATTCACTCAAGGTCATTCACTGAGATGCTAGCACTACAAGTTACAAATTGGCAAGCAGTGTGTGCAGAGCAGGGTTTAGTGGTAATAAACAGTTACAAACTCCTGAGAGAAGAGCCAAGTGTTGTTCACTGCTAGAATGCAACCTCCAGAGGGCATAGTACCACCCTTGGAAAAGAGCAGACAATGGGAATGAAAAGGAGAGAGTTTGGGTTCCACGTCCCAATGTATCTTGAACCTGCTTTCGTCTGCCATCATCGACCACCATCCTCTCTTACATGATGAGAGCCACAACCTCCCAACTGGTGTCCCCACTCCCAATGCTGCTCATGCCTCATGCAGTCGTTCTCTACACAGCAGTCACATTGATCTGTTAAATACGTAAATCCAACCAGGTTACTGTGGGACATAAAACCCGAACCTCCTGCCTTGACCTCCAGGCCCTGTGGGATCTGGCCCTGCCAGCCTTGCTGTCTTCTCCCTTCTCTTTCCCTGTGCTCTACCCTCAGGTCTTTTTCTTGCCCTTCACAGGTGCCTTCTTGCCATAGGGTCTCAGGACTCGACGATTCTCTCTGCCCACCATGCTCTTCGCATGACTGGCTCCCTTTTGCTTAGGTTTAAGTGCAATGCCACCTCTTGGGGATATTTTCTGACCCCTATAATTAAAACAGCTTCTCCCCAACTTGGTAAATCTCCACTGAATCACCACCCTTCATCTTTGCCTCACAGCAGTGGTGGAGGAGCCCTGAACCCACATTTTGGCTGAATGCTAAATGGGCTGAGGGTTAAAAATGAATATTTGGCCAAATTTGAATATGGATATCACTGAATAAACTTCTGAGGGTATGAGAATAAATTGAAATTAACACTTTAGATATTATTAAAAACTTAATTAGCCAAAATTTAAACTTCTGTTACTTCTCCCTGCTGCCTCTATACAACACATTTATGACAGATGCCAAACGGACATTTACTTTGACTTGAGGTTGGTGGGAAGTGAAATATTATGGGGCCAGCTCTTTCAGCATGGTCGATTGCTGACAGTGACACTGATAGTGGGTTAAGCTTTCTCTCCTTCCAGATAGAAAAGAATTACGATAAGTTTATCTTATTTCATTTAATATGATGAATGCTACTGCCTCAAACAGGTCTAGCGAGATTAGCATTATGATATTAGCCTAATCTTTACTTTTCTGCTTTGCATGATTATTTAAATTTTTTGAAGATTTCTTGGCTCAAAAGTGATATAATGTTCTTCCTAACGATATTAAGTTGTACTCTTTTACTATTTATCTCCTTTTTCATTTATTTATTCATATAGTTTTATAATGAACAATTTTTACATGTTAACGTGTTGATAATACATACTTGTATATATTTTTGTAGTTCCACTAACTAATAGAATTCAACATATAAAGGATATATGAAGGTTTTTTACTCTAACATGCATTTGGACTGCTCATCTATTTTTAAGAATATTCAGATATTAACAATAAGTCAGAATGATATGCCTTGCTTGTATTGCAGACATTATCACATTGATTGGCTCACATATATGTGTTTCCATGATCACTGAGCATGTACAAGTCCAGAAATTTCAGAAATGACTTTGAAATAACACTTGACTATTGGGTCTCCTAAAGGCAAGTTTTGAAGCCAGAGGTATATAAGAAATTTTAACTGAATAATAAGGCCAAAGCCAAACTTGAAGGTATCTCTGCCCAGTGACTTGCATGTACCTTGTCTATTGTTAGTCCCGTTAGATTGTGGGTGCCATAACAGCTACATTTCTGCTTTTATTCACTGTTGTAGCCCTAGCACCTCAAAAGCACAGTGTTTATAGCACATAGCAACCACCCAGATAAGTGAGATGAAGGAAGGGCTGACTGGATGAACCCAGGAGTCTGACCAGTAGCATCGTATGCACTTCTCTCTGTGATCTGATTTCCCCCCTGCTTTATAAGTATTTGTGAGATCTGCATGGGATGCTTGGTTCTGATTACAAATGACGAAAAGAGCAGACTGAGTTCTTCTAGAGGCTGCCATTTCTAGAGACCAGGCTGGCTTTGAGATTCATTTTATTTGAGGTCTCTTTAAAGGAGGAAGGTGAAAAAGAGAGAAACATTTTCTAGGTCCCAAGTCCTGCTACATTTGGCTCAACAGAAAATCACCTAATTCTGCTCTTGGGGTAGAAATAGGTTGAGTGATTTGACGCAGCAGGGAGAAAAACAGGGTGACATCACATGGCCGGGCAGAACTGGGACATCACACCCAGAGCCTTCTGCCTCTTAAGAGTCCTCAACTATTGATCCTGCAACTCTGTTGTACTACTGCATGCATAAAGCATGGGAGACATGCTTTATTCCTTCCCTCTCTCTAGTAAATTTACAGAAGAACAACATCCCAAACAAAACCCTGTCATTACTGGATTGTATAGCGTCCTACTTGCTAAAAGTCAAATTTACAGAGATTTACTTGTGTTGCATCTAGCAATTCCTTGGTGTGTATATTTGTATGTGTGTGTGAGTATATGTATTTTATTTATTACTTAATAAGTGATAGTGGTTTGGTGTCAAGAACTCATACAATGGGTTTGTTTTACTTTTCTGACTGTCTCTGTTTTTTATTTTCACCCCTAGATACTTTGCAGCCATCTTCTCTTCTTTTAGCCTCATTTAGGTAGAGAGATCTGCACTATAATTATCTTTATGGTCATCAGTACTCTAAAGAGGTTTTCAAGCCCATTACATTGGGCCCCTTCTTAGGTTTTCCATACCCTTTACCACTTGCTGCTAAGGTTTAGCTCTGAATCACCCAAGATCATCTTTACAGGTAAGGCATTATAAGAATACTAGCTTGATAGACAGATTTTTCCAAATACAAGTAAGGGATCTACACATAAATGAACACATTCCAAAGGAAACTAAAAAAGGCATCTAACTGAAAGATAAAGTGTCTTTAGTTTCTTTAGTTCATACCAACTGACTCTGATGGTCTGTGCTGTTTCCTCTTTCACCCTGGGTCCACTGACAGCAATAATGTTTAAAATAAGAATATCTCTTACATTTGTGCCAAGTGCTTTGCATATGTTAAATCTGAAACATTATTAAGCAGCTTATGGTGTAGGTGTCATCAGTATTATTTTGTAAGTGAACAAACTGAGGTTCAGAAGGATTTAGTAGCTCACTCACCATAACAATGTCAGTGGCACAGGTGAGATTCAAACTAGGGGTTCTATCACCCCAAAGCTTTTGCTTTTATGCCTGTGCTGAACCTTTATTTTTCATATATTCACTGAAATGCTTCCACCCAGACTGCAGCTGTTAAAGGATGCCTGAAATAGCTGCCTCATCCCAAACCATCTAAACTAGAAGCTATGGGCTGGCCTGAGAGGTTTTGAATCCTTACCCAAGAACTCAGGTGACTCTGAAGGACTTCAGAATTTAAACACCAGAGCCTAGAAATTTCTAAACTCCCTGATAATTGGCATCATGCCAAAATGCTCTGTCCTCCCAGAGGGCCGACACTCATCTGTACCCTTAGACTGAGGCGAGTTCCATATCACAGCACAGGGGAAGATAAACTAGTAAGTGACAAACACAAGAAAGTAATATCTTAGCTGGACTCTAGCCTCTTGAACAATGGCTCTAATCTAGAAAGAAGCTGGAAGAACAGGCTTGTGGAGACCCAGGCTGTACAGGGCTGTGACTCTGGGTGAGGACTCAAGGAGGATGCTGCCTTTTGGATTCCTCTTGCCTTTGAGAACTAGTTCTTTTATCATCACATCAAAGGCAGTCAGCCCTCAGAATATGTCCTCTGGCTCTGGAAAGCATTTTGGCAACGGTACTCGCTTCTCCTTTGGCAGCCTTGGCTGTTTGATTTCCAGGTGTTTGGAGCATGGGGGTGTGGAGTTGTAGGATTTGGGGGAAGCCTTCCTAACTTCTCTGAATGTCTCTTTTTCCTTCTATTTCTTAACAGTATCATGAAAGATTCAGTGAGATTACAGTTCATTTTGGCTATTAATACCATTTCCTGAGAAGTTACAATATTCTGTTCACGGAACTCAGCCCTTAACATAGATCATATTGTTTTTCAACAATAATCTCACGGGGCAGTTCTGTTCTTGTCTCTCTTTCAAATTTAGGGAAACTGAGGCTTAATGAAGAGAAGCTACTTGCCCAAAGTTACCCAGCTGGTGAGTGGTGAAACCGTGATTTAAACCCGGGTTTGTCTGACTCTTAGCCATATGGTTCCAGCTAGTTCACTGCCTGGTACCTAGATTTCAACAAATGGTAGGGGCAGTTGTTATTGACAATGATTCCCTTGAGGATGATGATCATTATCACTAGTGTCTCTCCTGGGATTGTGTAAATGCCTCAAGGGCAGAGATTCTCTTTTTAGACTCACATGAGTTACACCTCACAGTGCTGATGTATGTGGGTCGAATAATACCTGCTGAGTATGTACACTGATCACCCTTTAAATATGGGCAGGGTTTTAATCCACAGAAAAATGGAATTTATGGAAAGGAAATGCACACTTTTAGATAGTTTTGTTGACTATTCAATGCTAATTAAATTACCCTATTTTAGAGATCTAATTTCTTTTAGAAAGGTAGGTTAGCAGTATGGGTGAAGAGTACAAGCCTTGGGTCTGGCTTTTGGCTTAGCTATTATATCTGCAAACTTGACTAAGTCATTTCACCTCTCTGGATTTCAAGATTCCATTAGCAAAATGGGAATAGCAATAGTACCTATCTCATAGGTCACGGCAGGGCATTAAATAAAATGATGAAACACCTAGCATGGCACCTGGTCCATAGAAGATATTGAATCAATGTTAATAATTACTATCTTACACTCAGGGCAGCTTGTTTCCCTTCCTATCCCCTTCCTCCATCCAAACAAGAATAAAGTCATGATTATAATAACCAACAGGATTACTATCTGCCCAAGCAGTGTTTTAAGCATTTTCTATATATGGTAATTAATTTTCATAAGAGTGAAGAAATGGAGGCACAAAGAGCTAAGGAGCCTGCCCTCAGCCACACAGCAGAAATATGAACCCAGTGCTCTGGCTCCCAATTTTGTATTCTTGTCCATGACACCATACTGCTTATGAACACTGATGAATCTAAATCAAGTATCTGTTATTTTCTTATTAGTGAGGATTTAGACTTTCTAGACCTTATTCTATCATTACAGGCAAACAACTCTATGCCATGCTTTCCTGTGTTCTCCCTGATCACTCAATAACAAATACAGTGGTTTTTTAACCCTTGGAGAGAAATGTATAAAATTGGATTTCTACTGAACAGTGATAGAAAAACAGTCTAGTTCTTAGATTACTTCAGATATAAGTAGCAGATAATCTTCTCAGGCAAGGTATTAGAGAAGCTGAATCAGAAAGGAAATGACCTACGGTCACTTAGTTCTTAAGAGTTATTTAAGAAGAGTACAGCCTTATTTCATAGCTACACAAGATTAGACTACTCATGAGATCCAAACTTTCACAGATTTTTCACGTTTAGATGGAGTATCAATGTCTAACTGACAAACTCCAGCCACTACTTGATCATCCAATTCTGAAACTATTCCTGAAAACTCTGTCTTAAATTCTGACATTATGGTTCTTTTCTGGACCAGTTAGTTGGATGAACTAATTACAGATTTGTTGTGGTAGAAGGGACCTTGGATTCCACTTTTCAGGACTTGGTGAAGTTGGAAAGCTTGGTGGCTTATATAAGACAGGTTGGCAAATTTATGATGGAGTTGGGAGCAGAACTAGGAGCTCTCTCTCCAAAACTTGTTCCCCAGCACCTTGATTCCTTTCCACTGTCTTTCCTACTGTCTGTTGTCCTGCCAGTCTGCCCACCTTCACCCTCCAGCTAACAGATACACACCAACTGGTCTTGATGTTGGGAATGCTGGACCAAGCATTCTGGTCTGAGGGGCAGGACAGTGTCTGAGAATCCCAAACTGTGATTATAATTTTACTTCCTCCCAACCCACATATCTTCTGGGAGTCTAGCAAAATTGAATTTCTGGGTCAGTGTTGACTTTTACCATTTATGATTTAATTAACTTGGAAAGAAACTAAACCTTTTTCCAGGAAGGAAAAACAAGATAAATGGTATCCAAGCTCCAAGTTCTCACTACATAATGTCTCTACATAAATATCTCCTGGACTGTGTACTTGAACATGGAGTGTCAAGACAGGAAAGGAGCTGATTCTCAGGAATCCTCATTCCCTTTCCCATTCAGTGGCCTTTAAAGTCCTCAAAACCTACTGTGGCTCCTGGAATACAGACCATGCCCAGGGACTCAGATTTTTCCAATCAACTCTCCTCCATGGGCGTACAACTTCAAAGGTCACGTTTGTGTCATCCTTCACTCTAACACTAAAGCCTGGCAAACAGCATATGCTCAATAAAGACTAGTTGACCAATATATGGTTCCAAGTTTATTTCAGTGCTTAAAGATATTTTAGGTTTCAAGATGGAAATACAATCATATTTTCCCTGGATTAAACTCCTCCAATGGCTTCTCCAGGATCTTGGAATAAAATTTAAACCCTTTTCATGGCCCCTAAGATCCCTAGGTTGTCTGGCCCTGCCTGGCTCTCTGCACTCTCCCTGTAAACACTCTCCCTCAATGACTAACTTCTACTCCCATTATTCCCCTTTCTGGTCCAGGAACACATCAAGCCCCTTCCTACCTCAAAGCCTCTGTACTTGCTGTTTCCTCTTCCCTATGCCCCCACTACTTTCTATCATAGCAGCCTGCTCATTTCTTTCAGAACACAAATTATAATCTATTGTTACCCTTATATATTCATTTGTTCACTTGTTTATTGCCTATGTTCCTTACCTGAGTGTTTGATCCACAGGCCAAGGTTTGAGATATGTTATTCATAGCTGTAGCACCAGTACTGGTTGGACCCAAGGAAAGCATCCTGTGTATACTTGCTGAAGGAATTCAAGTTTCTACTCTTTCATATCATCCTATCACATCTAAATATCAAAGAAGCCATTCAGGAAAGATATTCTGCTTCCATTTAAACCATTCCATGACCCAGTACACAGAAAACATTTTGGTTAAATTGAAAAAGGAAGGACCATTAAGAAGATAATACATGAGGCAAGTAACTGGAGGGAACAACCTCCTTTTCTGACTTTGTAACTGACTTAATGTGGGAACAATTTAATAGAACTCCATTTCTATGAATAATTTGGGCATAATAAGCCTGGCCCACTCTGCACTGTACCATTAGGATGAGTAATATATTTCATAGAAGAAAAATGTTACAGAAAGTTGCTGCATTTTGCTTTGTTTTTGTCTTTTGTTTTAATATGGTTGCATCAGATGAGCTTTCACTGAAGAACACTAGGGCTGTGGCATGATTTCCCAGTTAGGGCATTTTATTTTCTCATTCCCTTGGAAAATGCCAAGTGTCCAAGTTTGGCTGTGTTTTCTAATTCCTGGCAATAATGAAATCCATATGTCAGGAAACCCATGGCCTGTCAGGGAGTAAGGAACTTGATACATAATCAAATGCCAAGTGGCATCTTTGGTTTCAATTCAATAGAATATAATTTCAGATACATTAGCACAATACTGGGTTGCTAATTCAAACTTCCTTTCTTTTCAGTAAAATTATTTGAATGTTCCAGTATTTAATCTTTGGGGCATGGTTATTATAGAGGGTAACTTACATTGTACAAAACTACCAATAAAGATAATTTTGGAATATATCTTCTACTCAGGGAACAAGACAGGGTCCTTTACATCAATTTTTTTTTTTATCCAAATAAACATAATTTATCTACCATCTTCCCAATCTCTGCCATTTCCATGTACCAACACTTTCAAGATACTTTCATGATTGCTTTTTATCATATCCAGGTACCACCTGTGCTATTATTTACTTAATATATTTTATTTAAATTGATTCACTTTTTAAATGTTAATATATTTCTTTAAAAAGGAAAACTTACATCATTGCTACAAAAGACAAAGTAGCACCACCAGCCATGAATGAAAAGTAAGTGTAATGGGATCTAAACAAGGTTATAAAACCTTAACTGGATGATGTTGTCTGCAGAAGGCTCTGAGCCTGAGATCTCTGGAGGTCTTAATGACCTACTATCACCAAATTAAAATGTTCTCCTTGACCTGGTCAGAAGAACTGAAAAATAAATGGAACAGGAGTGTCTTCCTTTTCACATAATTTGATGTCACTCAATGTCATGTTCTGGTAACACTTAACACAATCTCTGTTCTTAGTAAAGGTAAGATTGCCACCCTTTGAAAAGCATCACTTTAGAGCAAGAACAACCTTCTGCTCTATTTCAAAGAAAGTGGGAAAATATATTCCAAATGCTTTGGAATCCCCAAAGCATTTCCCTTCTCCATCTTCATGCCTTCCTGAGGCTGCTGACCTAACAGCAGGATTTCAAGCACGCCTCAGTATCCCCATTGGTTTCCCATCAGAAGCAAAAACAATCTATTGCAAATGGAGACAATATTTTTAAAATAAATACATTTTAGGGAAACTTGATCATATACTCTCCTGGCTTTCTATGTTAAAAACTCAGGAGAGGAGGACAACAGAATTGAGAGGATATAGTCTGCTTGAAAATACCCACAGGTAGCAAACAGACTCATCAACTGAAGGATGAGTATGGGCCACAATTTAGCTGAGAGCAAAAAAGGCTGCCCGCCTTCACCACACACACCGTTTTTTCCAACTACAAAATATCACTATATTTAACTCATGAACACAGCGTTCTTATGCAACTGATCCAAAATGACCATGTTGAGCAGGGTCCTGGCTATAAGTGAAGTGATGGCACTGATAAAAGGAGGTAAAGGATGTGAAATGTCACATTCAATACATGAGGATTCCAAAGAACACACTCTTAGACAAATTGGGTTATGAATGTACTCCTGAATTTTTGGCTATACTTGAAAAAATAAAAAAAGACAACAGCCAAATTCCTTGCAGACACATGCTCTGGCACGATGTTATGGTTCCAGTTACGGGGTCTAATACTTGGTAGCAGCAACCATGGAATTTCAGTAATAAACAAAACATGCTTGAATGGAATTTTGCTTTAATATATAAATAAAGTATGGGCACCAGCTGGCCACAAGAATAGTCAAAGATAAGATTCAGAAGATGAATAGGGCAGGAAAAGGGCTAAGCTTGTCATTGGATGAAGTGAAGTTATTAGGACAAATTAAAGATGATCCCTGAACGGATAATTTCTGGAATAATTAAAATCAAGTAGCAGAGATGACAGCTGGAGATTAGTAATAGGAGAAAGTGTAAGTAGGAGGGGAGAGAGTGGCGTAGGCCTGTAGTCCCAGCTACTCAGGAGCCTGAGTGGGAGGATCACCTGAAACCAGGTTGATCAGGGCTGCAGTGAGCTGTGATCGCACCACTGTACTCCAGCCTAGGTGACAGAATAAGACCCTGTCTCAAAAAACAAAACAAAACAAACGAAAGCCATACCCAAACCCAAAAACAAAACAAAACCACTTGGAGGCAGAGGAAAACTATTAGAACTGAACTGTGACAAAGAAAAATGGTTAAAAAGAGTATTGAGTACAGAATTGTGGATTTAGAAGGAAAATAAGTAAAGGATATAAGGAGAGTCTACATGGAAAGAATAAAGGAAAAGTCAGGAAGACACACGAGTGTTGTTCCATTTCAAGCTCTGGGAATATCCCTTTGGGATGCTATAGAAATGGCAAATACAGGGCACTTGTACTCCTTCCTCTCCCACAGCAAATGTTACAAGTTGACCTTGGCACCATTTTCCTCTGAGTATGGATTTGGCCTCAGAACCCTTCTCAATACGGCTCTTTAGATAGCTACCATCGACTAATTTGACTTGACCCTGGTCATGAAACCTGCATCTTTAAGGCATTACAAAACAAACAAATCAACAAACCTATTGCCTGACGAGGAATAAAAAATGCACACTTCTTGCTGGAAAAGCAAAATGTTTCAATGTGAGCTGTTTCTATATATAGACATCATAATCCACATGTACAGCTATAAGTATGTGTGTGAAACATGAATATTTCAAGCAGGTGGACCCAAGCATCCTGCAATTATTTGCAATCTGAAATTCTGTTTTAACCATTTATAAGCACAGGAAAACCAACTCATCATTCACCCTGGCAACTGAAACCGTTGAGTCTGATAAAATGTTACAAAGTGTGTTTTGAGTTATAAGAGCTTATATGAAACAACAGTCTGTTAGAATAATCAGAACTTTCTTCTTCCTTCTCAGGCATATAACACCATATTGGGCCCAGCATCTTAAAAGGTTGGCAGAAACACCAAATAGATTGTTCTCCCCCCATATATCACACATTTTTAAAAACCACAAATAAATAGTGCAGTATTACGTAAGAGCATGGAAAATGATCAGACCATTTGAGGAATAACTGGGATTTCATCAATGGCAGTTAAAAAGAAACCACATTCACTGTCAGTCTGAAACGCAGTTGTGAAAAAAGGGAGGAAGGGTGGCATGTGACAAGGTGCAGTGGTTTCCATTTCCTCTTGTACACACTCATTAATTTCTCCCAGCTTCTGAGCATCTGAGGCTTTTGCCTATTCATGCAAAGAGCCACTTGAAGGCATACAATGCCCTCAGATTTTCTCTAGTCCAGGAAACATTCAGTGCTTTCTTTGAACTATTTTGTTTGAACATCCTGGTAAGTTATTCATGTTCTGCCAAACAGCTCATAATGCTCTGGGGGGAGGAGAGGCAGTGCGCTGCTGTTCGGGGCTCCTCTTTTGATGACTCTCTTATGAATTAACACCAACACAAAAAGATGCTCATTAGTCTAGATGGGCTTAACTGAGACAGAAAAGTAAGGGAGAGAAAAATAGTGGGTAGGGAGGGAAGGGAGCAATGATCTCTCAATAATTTTTGAGACCTGAGAGTCTATTGACCCTAATGAATGAACCCGTCATTGCTCCTGTGGACGATTAAAACAAGACCCTAACTGCCCTCCTGCATAACCCTGCCTGCCCACTCCTCACCCACTGCAGCCAGAGTCACCTTTTCAAAACACATCTCTAATCTATGCTTTCCTCTTCAAGGCCTAATAAGTTCCCCATGGTATGGCCCTGCTTGCCTCTCTGACAGCTTATGGCACCCCTTGTTCTCCAAACTCCAGCCCCACTGGCCTTCCTTACCCAGGACCTTTGCTGACCACAGGACCTTTGCACAGCTGTTCACTCTGCCTAGAATGCTCTCCACCCATCCCTACGCCCATTGCTCAACTTTAATAATATTAGCTCAAATATCTCATATGTCCTAAGGTAGGCCTATTCTGCACCTGTCCTCACAGACTGGTTCAGGTCCCTCCCACTATCTCCTCTCAAAGCATTCTTTGTGAGCATTTATAACTATTTATAATTATATATTTGTGCCATTACTTTTCTGATGGCCCCATGAAACTATGAGCTGTATAGGGCTACAACAGTGACTACTTTCCTTTCCACTGTGTAATAATACCTTGTACACACACATAGTAAGCATTTAACAAAATTGTATTGAACCAATGAATTAATGTATTATGTAACATACTGCCCTGCTAATACATTCATAACTATGACATACAGGAAAAAAATAAGACAAAACCCCAAATATCGTATGTTCTCACTCGTAAGTGGAAGCTCAGCTATAAAGATGCAAAGGCATAAGAATGATACAATGGGCTTTGGGGACTCAGGGGGAAAGAGTGGGAAGGGAGTGAGGGATAGCAGACTACAAATCGGGTTCAGCGTATACTACTCAGGTGATGGTGCCCCAAAATCTCATAAACCACCACTAAAGAACTTACTCATGTAACCAAATAGCACCCTTCCCCTAAAATCTATGGAAATAAAAATTTTTTAAAGTCTTATACTGAAAGCCAAATATTACTTAGAAAATACCATAAAGTGAACATATCAAACTCTCCTGCACATTATATTGATGAATGAAAGTTGTGACTAATCTCTTCAGGGTGAATACTTAAAACCACCAGAAAGGAGACTGTTCCTTTTTTTCAGTTCTCTGCTTTGAAGGAACTAGAATCTTTGCTATGGCTGCCAAATAAAATGTAGACAAGTCATCTTTTTTGAAAAATAAACAAGGTTTATATCTTCTTGGATCTTCTGGGGAAACCAGATCTTTACCTTGGAGTTGGCCAGAATGGAACTAACGGCAGCAACCCTCTATAAGAGGGACCCTGGAGAAACATAACTCACGTTGGTTTAGAAGCCTCAGCCTGGTCAGTCTGTAGTTTCTCTCCTCCTTCCACCTCCATTGTGCAATATACGATGCGATTCGGAGCCAAGGATTTGAGGCCTTGGACTTCCATGATTACCACCTGAAAAGAGAATTTCACATAATGGAGGTTATTGGCAAGGACCCTGGCAGCATCACCCAGAGGAAAATACATAGATGTGAAGCTACAGAAAAAACCAACAGGTATCTGATGGCTTCTATTAGGTTTGTACCAGTCATGCTGGGACCAGTCTAGCATGAAGATGCAATTCCTTATAGTGTAGCTGATTGCCTGCCAGAAAGACAAGGCTCACTGATTCAAATGCTCACAGGGGCCAGACAGGCATATAAAATGGGCTTCTCCTTCTGTGTTAAGCAAATTAGATCAGTTTTTCATTTCTACCAAGAAATAGGCTCTTATTTCCTTTAAAAATAGTCTGGCTTTTGGTTCAGAACTTAATAGAGACACAGGCTCATAAATTCACTTTTCTCTTCATAGTAAGGTAAGTAATAGTGTAAGTATGAACATAGAGGTCAAGTACCATTCAGCATTAGACTCAGAGATACAATAGGGAGTAGCGGGGACTATGGCAAACTGGAGGGCACATGTTCCTTCCAAAGGGAGCAGCTGCCAGTTACAACCTTGTTGCCTTGTCTTTTCTCAGTTTAGAGTTACCAGATACTCCAATTTTGCCTTTCAGAAAATGGAAAACTAAATCAGAATCACAGTCAGAAAGCTGATTTTGAAATGTTGACAATAATTCAAATAGGGAGAAATAAAGTACACAAACTCTGTACAGACCGACATTATTGAGTCAAAACAAAAACATGTCTGCAGCTGCGACTGAGGAAAAAAGCTGGTGTCATGATGGACCAAGATGTATCATTTTCATTTTCTGGCACTTCCTACCACTACCCCAACTCCATGTAATCACCTGTTATTCTGATGTTTAGGAGTATGCCTTGTCATGAGAGATGGGGGAGGGAGAAGAATGCGGAAAGCAGAGAGATTGATTTAAAACTCTGAAAAAATGACCCACATCAGAGATATATAATTAGTACTATATATGAAAAAAATCATTCAGTTGTACTCAAAAGCATGTAATGGCATTACACAAGGAGAAGAATGTGTGCAAAAAATGTATACTTCCTTAGTGGACCAGATTCAAGAAAGCACAATAGGGTTAGCATTGAACCAGGATTTCACAAGTCACAGTTTTGCTACTGGTTCTCAAACTTCATGTGAATCAGAATCACTTATAAGGCTTGTTAAACCAGAGATTGCTAGGGTTTATGATCCCCAGAGTTTCTAATCAGTAGGCCTGGGTTGGAGCCAAGGACTTTCCATTTCTAACAATTTTCCTGGTGATGCTGATGCTGCTGACCCAGAAGCCATACTTTGAGAACCATGGTACTATTCGTGTGATGTCAGGCAAATGATTTGATGTTGAAGTCACTTCATTTTTCTTTCAAATCTCTAAGGCCTCAGTTTCATGATCTGTAAAGTGGGGGTAATAATATGTATTCTGTGGCTGCCATGTGAAGATCAAATGCGATGATGTACATAACTGAACATTTTTACACTGAGAAGAATTGTATGAATAGAAAGAAATGGAAGGCACAACGAAAGAGTACAGACTTTGGAATTTAAAAGATCTGACTTCACATCTTGATTATGCATCTTCACAAGCTGTGCAATCATGTGCAGATTTCTCATCCTCTCTGAGGCTTAGTTACCATACCTGCAAACACCTGAAAAGACTGTTGTGCGGGTTCACTGTGTTATAACGAAAAGCACCTGGATCACAGTGGCATTCTGCAAACACCTGTTGCTTTCCATCAGTGCACTCCCTTTGCCCAAGGCCCTGCTGCTGGGCACTGTGGACCTTCTTTCCCTTATTACAAAGTTAACTACTACCTGGTGTCCCCACCAACCATGCAAACGTATAGTTACGTAAAATATGTCTTGCACCAACCTGCAAATTCAAATCCTAGTCTGCTCTCAGATGACAATCCTCTCCTCCTTCTTTCTTCCCCTCACTGTGCTTACCAAAACACATTCACAAACAGATGTGCAATGGTTTTTTCTGGCAGTTTTCTATGATGTGCAACTCAGTGTTCTAATTAAAAAGTATTTGGCAATCCTAGGACATTTCATTCTGTACTTGCATTTATAAGTCAAACTATTTGAATCACATACACATGGGAGTATGGACGTGTTCACATCTATATTTCAGATAATCAGCTGTGCAATATTAAGTGCTGACAAAGAATTAGAAAATTACAGATTTAGCAGTGCATGGTAGTGCATGCCTATAATCCCAGCACTTTGGGAGGCTGAGGTGGGTGGATAGCATGAGTCCAGAAGTTCAGAACCAGCCCGAACAACATGGCAAAACCCCATCTGTATGAAAAATACAAAGATTAGCTGCATTTGGTGGTGTGCACCTGTAGTCTCAGCCACTTGGGAAGCTGAAGTGGGAAGATCACTTGAGCCCAGGAAGCTGAGCCTGCAGTAAGTCAAGACTGCACCTGCACCACTGCACTCCAGCCTGGGCAACAGAGTGAGACCTTATGTCAAGAAAAAAAAAAAAAAAAATGAGGAAAGAAACATTACAGATTTAAAACATTGATGAATATCAACAAACCACTTCCCCCTACCTTTCTGTAGGAAGACCAGAGGCAGTAGGGAATAAATTGACACCTTTAATTGGCAATAATCAAATTCAGACACCTAAGAAAATACATTCAGTACTTCAGGTGGCAGTATTGTTTTTTTTTTAAAAAATTTGTGTGAAATTACACTGATAATTTTTTCACACACTAAGTGCTCTATAGTTAATTGAATACTGCCTCTTCCAACTACACAATACATGTTGAAAACACTAATGTATCTCTATCCAAACTTAGCACAGAAAAACGAATTACCTGCAGTTAATTCACAGCAGGTTTTAATGATGTTCTAGAAAATTGATTTCGTCTTTACACATTCTAATTGTGCAGAAGTTTGATATCTTCTCTTGGTCTCCCCAAATCTAGGGTTAATCCATAACCCTTGTGGGGTTTTGAACTTTAGTAAGTTACAAGTGGTTCTCAAATTTTGGAGTAAGAAGCATGTAGGGCCTTGTTAAAGTACACAGTTCAGGGCTGCACCCAAATTGTGTGACAATCATCATAAATTAGTTTTCCCTAATAAGATTCCTTATGTCCATTTCCACCCCCAACCCCAGACAACACTAATCCACTTCCTATTTCTGTAGATTTCCCTTTAAGACCTTTTATATCAAGGGAATCATACAATATGTGGTCTCTTGTGTTTGGCGTTTTTTTTTTTTCTTTTTTTTGAGACAGGGTCTCACTCTGTCACCCAGGCTCGAGTGCAGTGTCATGATCACAGCTCACTGCAGCCTTGACCTCCCCAGCCCAAATGATCCTCCCAGCTCAGCCTCCCAAGGAGCTGGGACTACAGGTGTATAGCATCATACTCAGCTAATTAAAAAATTATTTTCTTGTAGAGACAGTGTCTCATTATGTTACGCAGGTTGGTCTTAAACTCCTGAGATCAAGCAATTCTCCCACCTCAGCTCCCAAAGTGCTGAGATTACAGATGTGAGCCACCATGCCAACCCTGACTTTTTTCACTAGGCATATTTTTGAGGTTCATCCATGTCTGGCATGTATCAGTGGGATGTTCCTTTTAATTGCTGAATCATATTACATTGTATGGGTACACCACATTTTGTCTATCCATTCACCAGCTGATTGACATTTAGGTTGTTTCCATTTGGGCTATTATAAATAATGCTGCCATAAATATTTGCAGTCAAGACTTTGTACAGACATATGTCTTCATTTCTATTGGGTATCTGACAGTGGAGTTGCTAGATCTATGGTAGTTTTATGTGTAATTTTTGAGAACATGCTAACCTATTTTCCAAAGTGGTTGCATTATTTTATATTCCCATATAAAATATGTTCTCTACTGAGACTCTGGCTCAGTAGGTCTGGGTGGTGCCCAGGAATCTGCATACTGAACTACGTTCCCAGGTAATTCTGACATAGTTAGATCAGAACTACACCCTTAGATTGTATGCATATAAAAAGAAAATGTGTGAAGAGAAATTACAGAGAAACTTATTGATATGTTGAGCATTTTGCCACAAAACTAGCCTGAATGAGTACTTACTTTGGGAGCTGAGATAAACTAAAAAAGACCCCACCACACGGGACTCTCAACTATGTAGCCAACAGGAAGAATAATGGGAAAGAGAATTTACAACTCATTACAAAATGATGCTGGCTTGCCTCTCATAAGTGTAACACAGACTGCCAAAATTTTTAACTTTCTAAATTATATAAGGTCTTTATAAAATCCTTGAGCACTGTTTTAAGACAGAAAGTAATACAAGATTAAATTTAGTAGGTGGCTTTTCAGATTGCATTTCCTTAAGAAAAATGTGGGCTCCTGGAGATGGGGAATCACTTGCTGATTAGCTGACCTATGCTTAGCATGCTGTTATTTTAATAACTGCTCCTGGGGTGCAAAAAGAAAAACAAGCTGATTGTGATGCATCTAATCACCCACGTCCTATTTGCTGTGCCAAGAAACTTTCAAGGGCTCACGGCTTTTTACCTCCAACGAGAAAGACAGCACAACGTCTGACTTGGAGAGCTGGTTCTCACTCTCTTCGCCCATGTCGATGATGGAAGCATTGTGGCTGCGTTTGAGTTTCTGGAGCTTGAACTCCCCGCCTTTGGATACTGGCATGCTCTCCAAGTTGGCCATGAGCAGGTTGACAGATGACTTCAGTTCCTCAATGTACATGTTTTCCATTTCTTTGGATACAAACTTGGGAAATTTGCGTTCCTTGGGAAGAAAAAGAAAACTATGAGCTGAGGAGTAAATAGAGAACTGATTTAAATAGAAGGTCTTTGTCTCAAGGCCCAGAGTTAGGATCACATCTACTACTAGTGAAATTCACTCAGATTTCATGGCCTTGTGCTAGAAAAATGTTCAGCCTAGTTGGGTAGACAGCTGCCTGCCCGCTATTTATACATTCTAACAGGTAAGAAGACTGTATATAAACATCCAGTAAGAAACACTGAAATGCTTTATCATAGTTCTATTTTCCCCCCAGTTTTCTTCAGCAAATTTGCTTTGTAGAAAGAAAAATGGGGTGAAATTTTTCAAATCTGGTTTCAGTTCAGTTTTTCTTTTTAGTAAAATGCGGTCAGCTGTTTTTAAGTGAGGGAAACAGAAAGAGACCCTATTTCTGGATATCTACAGAGATTTTCTCACATGAATAATTCAAAAGGAGCTCATTTGAGATGTTTCAAACATAGTCTATTTCTAAGAATAATAGTTACTGTTTTCAAAAAAAATTGAAACAAATTAATGAAGTGATGAAAAATGTGATTAAAATTTTTTAGAAGACAGAGCAATTTGGTATCATAAATGACTTCTATTTTTTCTTTTCTTGTTTATAAATTTAGTTGTAATTGCAACATGTGCTAACCATGCTATTTCTTTCTTCATACCTCTAAGTTACCCAAGTACCTAGAATATGCTTTGGATCGATTGCCTTCTCAAACAATCATTTACAACTTGAAACATAAACTTTTCTTCCCAAGCCCCACTCCATAACTGATGGAGTGAGAAGCAAGCCAAGTCAGATTGACATTTTTTTTTTTTTTTTGCAAGCGACAGAAAAATCCAGCTTAAACTGGCTTAAAACAACAAAAGAAAATATTCTGGGGTAGATCCAGCTTCAGGCCAGGCTGGAATCAGGGCTCAGATGATATCATCACAACTGAAATTTTTGTTAAAATCTTGGCTTTGGTTCCTCTGGAGTGGCTTCATGCTCAGTTTGGCTCCCCTGTTGTTATAGGTAAGTTGCTAAAGATGTGGACTGCACAACATCACATCATGCTATCTAAAGGAAGAATATTTCCTCTTGCAATATGCAAGGAAGATAGAGACAGTCTTTCATCCCAAAGTCTAACTTATATACATATCCAATTGACTATATTACTGGCCAATTTCTTTTTTTATTATACTTTAAGTTCTGGGGTACATGTGTAGATCATGTAGGATTGTTACATAGGTATATACATGCCATGGTGGTTTGCTGTATCCATCCCCCATCACCTATATTAGGTATTTCTCCTAATGTTATCCCTCCCCAATCCCCCCAATCCCTGCTATCCCTCCTCTAGTCCCCCACCCACAACAGGCCCTGGTGTGCGATATTCCCCTCCCTGTGTCAGTGTGTTCTCATTGTTCAACACCCACTTATGAGTGAGAAAATTCGGTGTTTGGTTTTCTGTTCTTGTGTCAGTTCGCTGAGAATGATGGTTTCCAGATTCATCCATGTCCATTAATACATTAATACAATGTATTAATACATTAATACATCCTTTTTTATGGCTGCATAGTAGGACATTAATACATCCTTTGGATGGACATTAATACATCCTTTTTTATGGCTGCATAGTATTCCATGGTGTATATGTGCCACATTTTCTTTATCCAGTCTATCCTTTGATGGGCATTTGGGTTGGTTCCAAGTCTTTGCCATTGTAAACAGTGCCACAATGAACATACGTGTGCATGTGTGTTTATAATACAACGATTTATAATCCTTTGGGGTATATACCCAATAATGGGATTGCTGGGTCAAATGGTATTTCTATTTCTCGATCCTTGATGAATTGCCAGACTGTATTCCACAATGGTTGAACTAATTTACACTCCCACCAAGAGTGTAAAGGTGTTCCTATTTCTCCATATCCTCTCCAGCATCTGTTGTCTCCAGATTTTTTAATGATCGCCATTCTAACTGGCACGAGATGGTATCTCAATGTGGTTTTGATTTGCATTTCTCTAATGACCAGTGATGATGAGCATTTTTTCATATGTTTGTTGGCTGCATAAATGTCTTTTGATAAGCATCTGTTCATAACCTTTGCCCACTTTTTGATTTTTTTTTCTTATAAATTTGTTTAAGTTCTTGGTAGATTCTGGATATTAGCCCTTTGTCAGATGGGTAGATTGCAAAAATTTTTGCCCATTCTGTTGGTTGCCAGTTCACTTTAATGATCGTTTCTTTTGCTGTGCCAAAGCTCTTAAGTTTAATTAGGTCCCATTTGGCTATTTTGGCTTTTGTTGCCATTGCTTTTGGTGTTTTAGTCATGAAGTCCTTGCCTCTGCCTATGTTCTGAATGGTATCGCCTAGGTTTTCTCCTAGAGTTTTTGTAGTGTTAGGTCTTATGTTTAGATCTTTAACCCATCTGGAGTTAATTTTTGTATAAGGTGTAAGGAAGGGGTCCAGTTTCAGCTTTCTGCACATGGCTAGCCAGTTTTCCCAACACCATTTATTAAACAGGGAAATTACTGGCCAATTTCTATGGCCAGTAATATGCTGTGGAGATTTGCACAGGCATGGCTTATGTCCTCTGTCCTTGCGGCTGGGAACAGAACTCCACCTAGCTCACATGGAACATGAATTGGTATGCCAATTCTGTGTGGCAAAAAAATAAGCAGTCTCATACATGGGCATCTGAGTCAAGAACCAACTAATTCTATTAAGGGGCCAGTCATCAATCAGATTTACTCTCTCAAGCAGTTGAACTGAGAGACAATGAAAGTACAATTGGCTCGTAGAGCTGAAACAGTAAGATCTTACAGACTCAGGGTTGGCTGCCATACTGGATCAGGTCAAAGCAGAATAAGCCACTTGACGAAGAAGAGAGAGAAAGAGGTAGAGACAAAGAGAAAGAAGAAGTAAGAGAGGTAGGGACTGAAGGAGGGAGGAAAAGGGAGAGAAAAGAAAAGTAAGCTGCTGTCTAGCATTACAGAAAAGAGCTCTGACTTTTATCATTTTCTAATTTCCACAGGCCTAGTTATTTCTCCCATACTTTGGTTCCTTAAGAATTTATTTTTCTTTCAGTAATTCCCCACCCACTAGTTAGTTAAAAGGGTTTTTCTTCCTTGCCACCTCACAGCTTCAAATACGCAGAGTGGTTCTTCTCCATAGAGCTTGGAGATGTCTCTATGCTGTGCCAGTGCCAGTCTCCTTCCTACATGAAGGCTGCCGTAAGTCTTGTTCTCCTCTCCCCCTACCTCCCTGCATAACCAACAGCCTTCTTGTCATCTTCCATATTTCAGCTTCAAGACTTCACCTCGCTGGGTTGGGTCCTCCTATTGCACTTGCTAACTCACCTTCTTGGTAACACTTCTTGAAATGAATTGAATGTTTGTGTCCTTGCATAATTTGTATGTTGAAATCCAATCTTCAAAGTGATGATATTTGAAGATGGGCCTTGGGGAGGTCATTAGATCATGAGGGCCCCCATGATGGAATTAGTGCCTTTATAAAAGAGGCCTCAGAGAGCTGCTCATTTGCTTCTGCCACCATGTGAGGACCTAGTAAAAAGACAGCTGCCTATGAACCAGGAAGTGGGCCCTGATCAGACACTGAATCTGCCGGTGCCTTGATTTGAACTTCCTAGCCTCCAGAACTGTGAGAAACAAGTTCCTCTTGTTTATGTCAACTATGGTATTCTGTTATAGCAGCCTGAAGAGACTAAGACACTTGTTATAACTAATGAATCAATTGTGAAGTTTGTCCAATGTCTGTCTTTCCTGCTGGGAAATGATTCAGGACAACATCTATCTTAATACTCCTGTTGAATTCTCTGTATCTAACATAATGTTTGGCACGTAAGTATTCAATACATATGAATTGAGTGAACAGATCAATGGCATGTCAAAAATGCCCATATTAAATATCATTGTAGTGAAAATTCAGCTGTGAGGAGGAGGTGGAGAGATGATAAACTAAGTTGGAGAAGAACACTGAGATTCTGCATATAGGGGTCTTAAATCCACTCCGCAACCTCACAGTACCAGTTCCTTCTGGAACTTTTTAGTATTATCACATCCTGCTTTTAAGACTGGGCTCAGCCCACTGTGTGGTGCTTTCTAAACACTGTGGGTGAATGTGAAGAGCAGGATGGATGCTTCTGAAAAGAGATCATGACTGATAATCTTGACAAGAGCTACTAATAATTCATCACAAAAGAATCTCGAAATTCGTATTTCTCTAAAACTTCTGCATAGTGGTCTTGACATTTTGTCATTCTTGGACTTGATCAGGGACAAGTATGAACCTCAGAACTTGGATATCTTTCATGCAAAACATCATCAAGATGCAAGGACTTAGCTGGGTCCCTATCACTTAGAAAACATTTGCTGCCACAAGCACTGTGTATGATACAGTGTTAGGCACTTGGGGGATCATGATGAGAGGATGTAAACTGTGTTCTGTTAGCTTACAGCAACTGGGGAGAAAGATCTATAAAGGAACATCAAGGTAGGTACTGTAATAGAAGTATAATGTGACATAAGTCCTTCCTGAGAGAATCAAGGGTGGCTTCCCAGAGGTGATGATGGATAAACAAGAGTTTGCCACCAGGTTGAGTTGGCTACGATAGGGCCACTGCTCTTTTCTCCTTCCCATGGAAAATATTATAGGCAATCATGAATCCAAAAGGTCTATACAACTGTACATAGTCACACAATATTTCCTTATTTTTTTTCGGAATACAGCCTCTCTGGAGAGTGAAGGGAAGAGTGAAGTGAAGAGTGATGTAGGTTAACTCATAGTCTGAGGGTAGTCCTTAGGTCCCATTAAAGGCTGTCAAGGAGCAAAGGTTACATCCCAAGAGCTTGAAGCTCATAACATGGACCTGTGTTTTGCCTCCTCATCCTGGTATCAAAACCTCAGTGAACTACATGGCATTTGGTGTTGGTAAAGGAAGTAGGTAAGAGATATCTCTGATTTTAATGCCAGTTGCTGGCTTGGTAGTTGCTAGGGGGATGAAGAAAATAGCTAGTGTTTGTGAAGTGGGTTCTTCTTGCTAATCAGCTTAGAGAGACTGTCTTGTCAAGTGCAGTTCCTTCTATCACAACTCATCTTAGGCACTCACTCAGGGCCTTTTAACTCCACAGTGTTGAGATTTTTGAGGAGATCCACTGGTTACAGATAACACCATTCTGACTGAGAGTTAGCTCCACCAAATTCTACGTAGCAAAGTATTGGAAAAATCCAAAGAATGATCACTCCTGGCAGAACTTGGACAGTTCCTAATGACATCATAAAAAGAGGCTCATAAAAACTGAAGTCTGCAAGGAAAACAAGGACATTTTTCTGCTCCAAGTACTTAAGCCTTGGGAAGAAACAGCATTCTGTCAATCCAGGCTGAGGTTCTTGAGTGGAGTTTTTCAGTGGCAGACCCATTACAAACACATTTCAAAGCTGAAGTTGTGCCAAAATAAGGAAAATACAGTCGTCCATCCCCATTGCTACTTTTTCAAGCACAAAAATAGATTACCCTTGACAGAAGAATTGTTTATTCATACTGCTTTATGAAAGACACAGCATATGGGTGGGCCAAGTCCTCCAAAAAGAATCTCCGCTAGCCATTTATTTTTGTTTCGGGCTAATAACATTCCTCAATGGAGACAGCCTCCCAAGGACAATTCCCACTAGGGTCACTTATGCTCCGAGGGATTTTGGAACATCTTGAAAAATAGCATTTGAAAGTTCTAATGCCTCCCTTAGCTGCTGGCTTTTCTTTTCTGGTTTTGGATTTTTACCTGAAGAGGATGAATGCGGTATGTGTAAATGCTGACAAGCTGGCCCCTACTCAGACTGAGGTTCTCTAGACCCTGAAGGCTCAAATGACAAAAGCTGGTAGGCGATCAAAAGGAGAAATGTGACAGAGGGACCCTTGCTAGACACTGGAGCTCACTGACAGTGCTGCAGCTATTTAATCAAATCTCTCAGACACTTCCTGGGCTTCCGTCGTGTGTCAGGTAGTATGGCTGTCACTGGAGATGAAAGAGCCAGCCAAGAGGGGATGGTATGGGGGGCATGCCAGAAAGTGACCGGTTAGTGACACATGAAGCAACAGAGGCATGCAGAATACATCGAGGGCACCAAGGAACTCATCCAGTCCACAATAGTGAAACAGACTCAACCCTGAATGCTGGGTTTGTTGCTTACTAGCTTTGTAACTTTGGACTGATTTCTTCACCCATTGGAATTTTGGTTCTCACATTTGGAATGAGGATAATAAACCTACATTTGAAATAGGGATCTAGTTATTGTGAAAAGTAAGAGATTATAACATGAATACTTTTCTATCACTGACACATATAGCCTCTCTTTACAGACACACACACAAACACACGTGCATACACACATGCACGCGCCCTTGCAAACACTATGCTACTACTACCACCACTACAAACAACAATACTGCTAATAATGATGGTGCCTACAGTAAAGATAATAGTGTTATTTGGCATTTATTGAGTGCTAACTTTGTGCTGGACACTAAGTTAAACACTTTACATGCTTTATTTTACTTCACTAATCCTTCCAACAACCCACTGAAGCACGTGCTGCCATTATTCCCTGTTTTATTGTGGAAGAAAATGATGCAGAAATGTAAAAGCAAGAATTAGTAGAGTTGAGCTTGAAACCTAGCAGACTGGCTCCAGAGCTTGTGTCCTTAGCTGTGATAGGATAAGGTAGAACTATCTGGCTCCAAAGGTCTATAGATCTGAGGCGACTCTAGGGGTCCTTTCTGCATGGTGCAACCTGTATGCATCACCTCATTTTGTAGTGCTCAGCAGAAGGCTGGTCACAGCTGAGTCCTCCACAGCATTGGCTGTTCCACCATTGCCCAGCCAATGTGCACCATGTAGGGTTAAGCCCAGGGAGTAATGAGGAAGGGACCAGTAGGTTAAATGAGAGAAAGAGGTCTTGGTATTAATTTGTCAAAATCAGCACCGCAGACATTGAAAGGCATTTTTTGGCTCAGGCACTATAGTTTTCTAGGCTGGCTTATTTACCCAATTGGTCTTACTTCCTCAGCTTTTATGAATTGGATGAACTTTCTTCCACTTCAACAAGCTTCAGAGGACCTCCCTGGCATTTATATTTTTCCATGAGCTCAGATTTCCCTGGATGTTTAGCTATTGACAAAGGCCAGAGTCAGAGAGGGGCTCTCTGCATACACATTTTTTTTTATTATTTAGGCAACAAGTTGAAATAAATCCTACTGTGTGCTAGACACTTATGTTATTTCATAACACAGCATGAATGCCACGTCCAACATTAGTTTGAAAGTTGGGGGTTAGTATTATGCTCTGGTAGGAGAAGATCCCATTTGTAGCTGATTTTTGGCAATGTGTGGAACAGAACTTTTCCATCAGAGAAATGTTTGGATATTATTTCTCACCGATATTTGCAATAGGGCCAAGATATGAGCTACTAATCGTGCTCTGCATGGAAGAGGGGTCTAAGTGGCATTTCCACATTTAAAATGATGGCTTGAAGAACCAATGGTGTTTTACTCCTAGACCTCTGCCACTGCACTACAAAAGCTGTATGATTTGTCTTAAATAATTAGCTCAAGAATTTTGGAATTTTACACTAAAATTTGGCCAAAAGAACTGGCAAATATCACAGCAGCACTAATGCCACAATCTGCCTGCTTAAGCTCAAATGTCAACTTTTGATCACACAATTTAAATAACTTAGACTTAATTCCTGGGTGAAATTTGGGAACACTTTAATATCAACATGAGAGGATTTGGGAAAATGTTTGAGGAGGGATTACTAAGTCTTTTCTACCAGATTTTAAAAAATGCATTCATATCTCTTTCTGGAACTTTTAAGGCAGCATGACTGATGTTCACAGTGAGACCGTCTCTGTCTGATGTTCTTGTGCAGCCGTCTCTGTCTGATGATTCGTGAGATGCTGGTGTGATTGAACTGATATATTACAGTGCAAGGTCGTGGGTAAGGGAAAGTCAGCTTGCTCTTGCCTCCCTTCCCTCCTAGGAAGAGAGGACAAACATGCCTTTCAGTGGAAATATGTGATAATGAGAATGCTACTGGCAAAATAACCAGGGTCCCTACGATATCTTTTCCAAAAAAAATCAAAGCAGAGAGGATTCTGAATTCTAGGAGCCAAATCTACCTAACACTGCTGCTTCATTTGGGCTTCTAGATAAGCTGCAGGGAACACACAGCAACTCCTAGTGAAGAAAAGAAAGCAATTTCCAGGAGGGGTAACCAGCAGGGAGTGAAGAATGAAGGGAGTCCTGTCCTGGAGTAATTCCCTGCCTCTCTTCTGAGTATTCTAAAAAAATAGCATGAAACGTGGAATTAGATAACTCAGTTTTCTGCTTACTAGCTGTGTGGACTTGAACATAGCATGTAAACACCTTGATTTGCCTATACCGGGGAGAATTAATGTTAACTCCAAGGATTGTTCATCACAAGTCTAAATGAGATTTTATATGAATTGCACAGCCAGTGCCTGACACATTTAATAAAGGACTGATTAGCAGAGAGAGAGGTCAGGATGAGGCAAGGTAAAAGCCTGGGTGAAGGGCATAATGGATCCTTGGATTGGTAGGAGGAGGCAAGTGAGGGCCTATATTTGGGAAGACATTTTGTAATGACAGTATGCATACTGGTTAAGAGTGCAGATTCTGGCCATTGAGTGACCTTGGCCAGGTCCTCTTCTGTCTCTGCTTTAGCCTCCTCATCTGTGAAATGGGAATAATAATAGCATCTTTCTCATTAGGTTGTTGGAGGGTTAGATAGCTTCTCAAATGTAAAATGCTTAAAAGAGTATCTGGCACATAGGAAAACACTAGGTAAGTGGTAGTTATTACTATTAGGTACACCTGGAGCGTTTCCCAATTCATAATGTCCACCTTGCCCACAACCCTACTTCTTCCCACCCTCACCCTAAGTGATATATCCCCAGCATCCATGTATTCGATGAGACCTTCACCCCTTTTCCACTGTGGATTGGTTAATTGCACCAGGGATTGGCCTTCGAACCAAGTTGGGCCACGGAGAGTTCTGATTCTTAGCATTGTGAATTTGCAGGGGATGTGAAAGAAATGATAATGAATGTGACATACAGAGATGGGAGACACAGGGAAAGTCCTGATCACTCTGCAGGCCCTGGCTGTTCTTTCCTGGGCTCTAGCTGCAGCTTGTCTGCAGGCTCTGTGAGATACTCCTCCATCTCCGATCTCTTTTATATAAGCTTGCTTGAGTTGGTTCCTCTTATTTGCAATCAAAAGTGCTCTACCCATCTTTTAATTCAGAGAACAGAGTGAATTACATATGATAGATGACATCTATATCCAGGAATTTCTGGTTATGATATTTACAGGAGCTGATGTTCAGCCATATGGGTTGAATTGCACATCCTCACGAAAATTCACTGTGTTGCTGGAAATAGAAAAATCGGGGCATGCTAAAAGAAGATAAGTAGAGGTGCTTTGTCTCAATATCTCTTCATGAACTAGCCAATAGTTGAGATCTTGATATTTTATTTAATTTTTAATGGAGTAGATATTTCACGATTTTCATCAGTATTAGCCAGGCTGGTTTAGGCAAGGGGGGAATTTATTTTTCTTGGGATCTGACTAAACTGAGAGAAAAAGCAGGTACATGGCTGAAGCTTAAGAATAATTAGAATCAGGGATTTAAATGGATGTCCTCAGGACTGAGGACCCCTTGACATGTCAGTGTAGACTCTGTCTCTGTTTCTATGTGGTGGGTTTATTCTCTCGTCACCTTTTCCCTATATGGAAGAATTGACCATTGCTACAGGTATCCTTCTACCACTGGAAGATACAGCCTTCCTGACCCACAGTCCTCAGGCCCTATTAAGGAATTAATTGGTTTAGTTTGCATCAAGTTCCCATTTCCGGACCAATCACTTGTGGCCAGGGCAGGCTGGGAACTGTGACTGGATGAAGAAGAGCTTGCTCCAGGACCAGTTAGCTACGGCAAGGGGGCCACTGGCATGAATGAACATTGCAGAAGAGAATCAATTTCTAAAAGAACAGGAGACAGTAGTAGGCACTCCATCTCATAGAAACCCTCAATACCCTATACAGGGACCCTCCACATATCATTCTTCATGCTCTGTAAATAATAATCAAGATTCACTTAATTACCTACTTCATTGTCTAAGAATGCTTAGTTCTAAGTTGTTAACAATATCTAATTTAGCTTTAGAATATTTAGTGGTGGGGGTTGGGGAAGAGACTTCTTTGATTTACCATTCAGAGATGAGCATCTTAGCTCATTTATACCAATTGTTCATCTAGGGTCTATTAAAAATTAAAATTAGCCTAACACCAGTTTCTTAAATTATCTTGTTAAGCCTTAAAGTAAACAAACCAACTAAATTAAAGGTGCCATAAGCTTGTTTCTGAGGTAGGTGTGTGTGTGTGTTTGTGTGTGTGTGTGTGTGTGTGTGTGTGTGATTTTTATTTAGATGGATGAATACTTATTAGTTGGGGATATACTTGTTGCCTAAAAGGCAGATGAATAGGTCAAATGACCTTCATTTTCTGGATAATCCACCAGTAGGAAACATTTTTGCAGAAGTAAATTCTAAAGCCTTCTAAATGTTTATTCTCACATTAAGTGAGACCTTAAAACAGAACCTTTTATAATACCTTTAGCCAAATCCATAAACGCATACTATTTTTAGCCACCAGGCTGACTTGACTATTAACTTTAAAGATGTCCAAAAACAAGATGCAAAACATTTCAGTAAAAGTGCTTCAGCTCAGAGGGATTTTGATGCTTCTTGGAATCTCTCTGGCTTCTCCTCCGGTAGGATCCTTTTCTATACGTCCAAGTCCCGGGACACCTCTCTCCATAAAGAGAAAAGCTCTACCCTTTGCCCACCCTGCTGTTTCTAATAACCCCCACCCTCACATGCACACAGGGCCTGTGAATACAGTGGGAATCAGCAGAAGCCTGTTGCTATTTAACATTTTTATATTTTATTCTTCATGGATTTTTTGGTATTAATTATAATTTTTAAATACCTTACTAAAATAATGTTTATTTTGATTACCGGAGGCCCACTTAAATTTTGTACCCGAGGTAAGTGCCTCAGTCTGGTGCTAGCCCTGATATTTAGACAGACTTGAGCTGAGGGTGTGGCACAGCCTCTTTGCTGGTGCCCAGCAGGTTCAACCTTGACTTCCCCATCTCTAAACCAAGAATGATAATTGAAATATCCTTGGAGGGCTGTTTTGAGGATTGACTGAGTTGATGCATGTGAAGCATTTAGCATGCTAGAACAGAATCAGCACTCAACAAATTTGACTGGCATGACTACTATTAATAATATCACAGATGGCAGGGATAGCAATAATGGTAGATAAAAATTAACTGTAGTCACAAACAGTAAGACATAACCTCAACCCTTGAGGAGTCCTATCTACTGGGAGACTCAGACACGTAAACAAATGATCACCATTCAACAAGCTGTTATAATAAAGGTTGATATGCGGTCTGATGAAAGCACAAAGGTGGAAAGGATTAACTGCTAAACTCTTAGAGAAGATGTTTTAAGTCAGGTACTAAAGGCTGAATAGCTGAGTTTGCTAAGTGGAGGGGAGAAGAAAGGTCATTCCAGGTTGAGACACCAGTGCGTATAAAGACACCGACCCTGGAAAGGGCGTGGTATATTCAGAAGGAGACATCCTCTGTAGTTGGACTGGGGATTTCTGGTGGGAAAGCTGTGCAAGGTGAGGCTAAAAAGAAAGGGTAGAGTCTGTTGGCTAAGAGTGTTGAATATCGTTATAAAGAGGTTAGATTTTGTTCTGGGAGCAATGAAGGAATCTATTGAAGGATTTTGAGGCTCTGTTCCGAGATGTTTATATATGAGTTTTAGTATGGCAACTATGTGCAGGATGGATAGAAAATGGGGGAATTGGACCCAGGGATACCCATTAGGAGGCTATTGTAATAATCAGGTGCTGAAGATGAGGGTCTATATCAAAGCACCAGGAGTAGGGGTGAAAAACTGTCAAGAGATCTCTGACCCACATTTAGGAGGCAGTCATGGGAGGCTGGTGGCTGACTGAGTGTAGAGCATAGCAGGGAGAAAAAAGAAATTGACAATGGCTAGAAGGTTTCATCCACAGCAACTGGATATAGAACACGAAAAGAGGAGTAAATACAGTTATGTGTGTGGGGTGGGAGGAAGAAGACAAGGAGCTGGATTTTGAATGCATTCAACCTGAAATGCCAGGAAAATGTCTAAGTGGAAATGTTCAGTAGACTGTTGGAGATATGAGTCTAGAACTCAGAAGGAAGGTTGGAGGTCTGAGCTTGGGTATTCACTGGAGCATAGGAAATGCATGAGGTATCTCTGGGAGAGCTTGCCTTGAGAGAGGTGGGCTGAGGGCCCAATGAGGATAATTGTCCTCATCTTCCCTCCTCTCTGCTTCTCAGCTTTATCCTTTAGAGGCTCTCAATAATCAGCGTGCTTCCTGAGTGGGACTTTGGCCTGGATCCCACCAAACATCCCCCATATTTCCTTACCCTGGCTATTTGGTCTGCCATTTGGAGACGTCCATCCAGCTCTCGTCTGATCTGGGCTGCTTGCTCATCTGGATTGTCCAGCTGCACAAAAGCACAGACATTGAGACTTTCAGTTTAAACTCATGAGATTCCATTTTACACCCCCCACACTGTGCTCCATGGACGTATTTCACTAAAGATAGATTCTTGTAACTGACAAATCCAGTTTGAGAGAAATCCCAAGTTAATTCTTCTAGGCAGAGCATGATGTGGTAGGCAGTTGCTAAGACAGGCATTTGAATGACCTTGCACAAGAACCATCAATCTCTTCTGAACTGCTAGATAGCAGTGTTTCTAATGAGGACCCAATGCACATTTCTTTTTGGCCCAATGAAGAAAGTGCTTATGTGGCAGATGTACAAAGAAGAAGATGGCGATATAACTATTAGAAATGTCAGGAGCAGACATAGTGCATATCCCCAGTGCATAAATGGCACGTGCCCAGCTGCTCTCCACCTCTGGACCATGGAAGATTGATGCCATTGCATTCCTTCTCTTTGAACCCTGAGACCTCAACCAGCTCTCCAGATGGCTACTTCCAATCAGCTGGTGTCGATATCTAAGTTGAAATCTATCCCTGTCTTACCTGATGATGAGAGCTATTAGGATATAAAGATCAGAACAGCCAAGCATGGACAATTCCCTAACTTAACTGTTTTCAGTTTCTTTCTATCTAAAGAAAAAGGGGTCAGTTATGTAGTCTTCATCCTTTCACATCTTTCTGTGACTCTTTGAAAAGACTAGCAAACATTTCTGTAAAGGACCCTAAATTCAAAACTTTAGGCTTTGAGAGCCATAAGATCTCTGTTGCAATAAATCAACTCCTCCCTTGCAGGTGAAAACAGTGCTAGACAATATGTAAGTGAAGATAATATGTAAGTGAATGTAAGGGCTGTAAGTGAGTGAGACCCACTATATTCTAATAAAATTTTATTTACAACAGGTGGCAGGCCGTAGTTGCTCATTTCCATTTTATGAGTTGAAACTATTATTTCCAAGAAACACTAGCATTGTCTTTCAAGCTGTATTGGGTCTGCTTATTCAGCAAGTTATATTTTATTCACAGAAAAGTTTACTAAGGAACAGTGGCATTCAAATAAAATGAATTTTATTCTTTTTTTAGTATATATTAATTCACAACAAAAAGTAGCATAAGAAAAATGTGTTTTCTAAGTCCCTTTCTTCTAAAATTAGTTTTAGAAAAAAGTTTTAAGTTCCTTGCCTACAAAAAAAAAAAAAAAAAAAAAAAAAAAAGATTCTCACCTATGCCATAAAATGATATAGCAAATAAGTTATTTGGAATATGATATAAACAATAACACAAGAAAATGTATGGTCATACTTTTGAAGCATCATAATTAATCTTCTTTGGTTTATTTTACAAAACACATTAAAAATCAATTTGGCTTTATGCTGTACATTTTAATCACCCTGTTCAACTCAAGAACCAGCATCACTTTATCTTTCCCTTTCCAGAGTTTGGGAGAAGGACTATTTCTTAGATCATAAAAACTGGATTGCAACATTTGGCTAAGTATTCTAAGGCAGCATTTTCCAAAGGGTGTTCTGTTACAAAGTCTTTGAGAAGCTCTGCAGTAAGAAAATTTGTTAGACTTTAACTAACTCAACTATTTCTTTTTTCCCCTGAGACTGAGTCTTGCTCTCTTTCCCAGGCCAGAGTGCAGTGGCACAATCTCGGGTCACTGCAACCTCTGCCTCCTGGGTTTAAGCAATTCTCCTGCCTCAGCATCCCAAGTAGTTGGGATTACAGATGTCTGACATTGCACCCGGCTAATTTTTGTATTTTTACTAGAGATGGGGTTTCAGGTTTCGCCAGGTCAGCCAGGCTGACCTGGGAACTCCTGACCTCATGATCTACCTGCCTCAATCTCCCAAAGTGCTGGGATTACAGACACGAGACACCGTCCCCGGCCCCAACACTCAACTGTTTTTAAACTGAAACTGTAATTTTTATTTTTTGCATAATGCTCATAGAACATGAGTTGGAAATTGTATTTTAAACAAACGTAAAGCACACCACCCAAAAGCAGTCACATGACTGACCAGTGATCCATCCCAGTAACCACTTCTTAACAGACACACAAATCGTGGGAAATACAGCATCCTCAGTGCTGTTTTTAGGCTCCAGTGAGCTGCTTTTCTTTCATTCCTTTGGAAGCCCAAGAGTTCTTTAGCTCCAAGTGCAAATCCACTGGGAACACTCAGAAATGTCTTGTTCAAAATACATAAGCAAATGAAACATTTGACTGCTTCACCAGGAAGCAGCAAAATGATTTGGTTATTGGCTAAAGTTAGTTAACAGCTAAGTGATTTGGTTAGGAGAATTTTGTCAGAAGATATGGTGCTCATACAGGTTAAAACAGAAGAGGGAAAATACAGCTCAACAGAACCAGCTCCATTACCAAAGTTTCCAGAGGCATTTGAGTTCTCCCACTGACTTCATAGAATGCAACTGGAAACAGCAGAAAATGCTGGCAATGAAGATGAGTAGGCAAGATCTACATTAAGCTCAATTCTTTTATTCATTAGTTCACTAACTTATTCATTCATTAAATTTTTATGGAATGTCTTGATATGTCAAGATACTGGAATAAGAAAGGAACAAGACAGACCTAGTCCCTGACTCCATGGAACTGAAATCCAGCAAGAACAGGCATGATGTGGGCGTAAAGAAGGGATTAGCGTTTATTGATGCCTGTACCAAACACTAAATACCTTATGACCTGTTTTACAGCCTTTTCTAAAGGGTCCCAAGAAACAGACTAATGTGCGTTCCCACAGGAAAAAGGATTTTGAGGTGAGGAAATGAGAATTTCTCTTGAAAATCTGAAGTATGTCAGCATAATCAAGACTTTGAGAAATTCTAGAGTAAATAATTCTTTTTAACTGCATTTAACCTTGTCTTTTACATGATTATTCCACCAAAAATCACACATTCCACAGAGCCGTATGGAAAATTCCAAATGTGAAACAACAACTTTGTAAGGTTGGTATCATTACCCCCATTTTACAGATGAGAAAACTGAGTCTTGATAAGGTAGAGGAACATTCCCCAAATCACACAGCTAGTTAAGTGGTAGTAGCCATCTGAAAACAAGTCTGCTCTGCCTCAAACTGGAATTATTCTGCTCTGCATTATGTTGGCTTCATACTTACGTGCTTTGTTTGGTTTTCTAATCCAACCTCACTTTGTTCCTTGTAGACACGGGCCAGTTTGATCCATAAAGCCACCACTGGGGGCAGAGAAATGTCAACCTTTTGTCACTTGTCAAGATTGATTTCTTTTGGGGAGGCTGTAGCAGTGCTGGATGTCTCCCTAAGAAATAATAGCAATGAGTGTGTCCTTATCCTGGCTGTGCCACCTAGTAGCTGTGTGACCTTGGGCAAGTCAATTAACCTCTCTGTGCTCCAGCTCTTCTTATCTGAATAATCAGGTTAATTAATGCGACCTGAGGTTGTCATAAGAATCAATGGAGACAACAGATAAAAAGTGCTCAGCCCACAGCTTGGCATACAGCAAACCCTCATGAATGGTGGCTGCTGTTCCTTGTGTTATTAATTTAGAGCAGTCCATGTTGGCTGCATTTCTGACATGGGCCACAATGGGGCGTCAAAGGTTCAGAAGAGAAGTTGCCAGATGGGAACGTGTTCCTTACTGGCGTGGATGTGGGGTCTCAGTCTGACAGTCTGTGCAGCAGAGATGATGTGATCAGAGGTTCCCATCTCTTGACAAATTTCCCTGGCTTTTTGTGTCTCCCACTTTCCCTGGGGTTGAGTCCCCTTGCTCTGTTAGACTTTAATTAGCAGGAGTGACCAGAAGGTGGCCACTGCTGCCTGATGGCTAATGATTTGAAGAGAAGATGAAAAGGGAAATGCAACCGAAGCTCCCTAAAATAGCTTGGCGTGATAGAGAAGGCCATCCTCGAGTGAGGAGCTTGACAGCTCCACTGTATGAAATCCCAAAATATAAAGAGAAATCAAGTAATTACCTTTTCAAGGACTGGAAAGAAAAAGCCAGCGAGTGAGCTTCCATGGAAACGAGGTTCTGTTTACTGCGCTGGTCTTTTCCACTGAGGAAAGGAAAGATCAGCTGGAGAACCGAGCCAAGGGCAAGCCTTTCACGTTGACAGCTCATTAGGGTTCAAAAATGTACATGTGCATAAAGCCTCTTTACCTAATTAGACAAATAATCTTCCTACTAGCAGAGGTCAAGCAGAGGCTGTGTGGTTGTTTTGACTTGTCAGTCAAGCAAAGGGAAGTATTTCCTCTGGCTTTTCCTGTAAAGTGATGGAGAATTAAGCCTAGCGCTGCTCAAGTATAGACAGGTATTGCCTGAGCCGTCAGTTCAAGCCCACCAGAGGCGACTGTCTCTAGCTTACGGGTGGTACTCTTTCTGTCAATGCAGAGATGAAAACTCAAACATATCACTATAGGGCTGATTTAAACACAGACGAGATATAGCAGAGTGAAGTTGCACCCATCTACCCCACTCTTTAGCTGTGCTGCAACCTTGTCAAGTTTCTTAACCACACCATGCCTCGGTTTCCTCACCTGCAGAGTGGACATCAATTTTATATTGCATAGCTCTTTGAAAGGACAAAATGACAAATGACAAAATGTGCTGCATTGTCCAATGGAAGTCAGACTGACTTAGGTCCAATCTTGACTTTGCAATTTCCTTACTGACAGGGATTGAACAAGCAATTGAACCTTTCTGAGCCTCCATTTCCTTATCTGTAAAACCGGGATAAGACACCTACCCTGGCATATGATGAGGATTAAGTCAGATGACATACATCTAAAGCACCCAGTGAGGTAGGTGCTGGCACACAGAGGTCCTACAGTTTAGCAAAGTTTATAGCATTATCCCTATTTTAGAATGGGCAGTCACCAGGTTTTAATTCTCCTCCTTGCCTTTATAATTTATGAGAGAAATCAGACCAGGGTAAAGAAGCCTGGGATCTTGGAACAGGTGTTAGGAACCCGTGTTCTGATCCTCAGTTTGCCTTTTCTGTGGGATCTTGAGCCAAAGTTGTGACCTCTCTATGCACAGTCTGTTCATTTGAAAGAAATGACAAGCTTTCAGCTATTATATTTCAGGATTCTCTGAAAAGCCTAGACTGGTATTTCTCAAAGTTGTATTCTAGGGAATATCAGTCCTGCAGGTCCTCTAGATCCTCGATGAGAAAAGATTCTGTGGTCAAATAAAAACTAGAAACTCTGCTCCCTCTATCCCATTCCTGGAGAGCCACAACACACATGATCAAGAAATCTTACACCAAGGCAACCTCAGGCAGCCCCACATTCCCAAATGTATCTGACTACGTGTTCCCAGGAACACATTCTGGGATGTGCTCACCCAGGCGATTTTCCTGTGTACTTCACTTTTCTCACGTCTGCAGACAGAATTTTGGGGATGGGGGGTGGGGGTGGAGACAAGGAGGAAGCAATCCCACTATGCAAATAGGTCTATATGTCAGCAGAAAAGAATTCACACCTGGGAATGCCCTGTCTGACCTCTAGGGTGATGAAGAAATTGTCACGGGGCCTGGGCCTGAAGCCTCCTCCTTAGCTTCAGAGGCCTTGGAGAATTGGCCTTGACGGTGTGCCTGGGAGACATCCTTGGGTACCAGCTTCCCCCGGGGATGCCTGAATTCTTTGGTGCTCGCGTGCTAACGATGATAAGGAGGCAGCTTCAACTCTTGACTCTTCCAAAGTCATCAGTGTCGCTGCCAAGAGGCAGTCTTTGGTCAAGCAAAGAAAGGATGTGATTCAAATACACAGAAAATGTAAACAGAAATAAGCAGATTACTTTATGCCTTATTTGAATAATGGTTCTGCTTTCTGGAAAAATCTATGGTTCTCAGCCTTAGAGTAAATGAACCAACTTCAGCTTCAGGACTAAAGTGACAGTGATCCAGACTGTGGCTGGAAGGAGTTTTAGGGATAATGTAGCAACCTCAGACTGGGTGTGTGGCCCCTGCCGAGCTCTGCAGCTTTGCTGGGCACCACATCCTCTCTCAGTGTGTTCCACTGAATACTTCATTCAGGCTTTTGGGAGGGCTAGCTTTCTTCTGCTGCCAGGTTTTTGCACAGTTCCTCATGCCTGAGCACTCTTCCTTATCTCTCCCTTGACTGGTGTAACCCTTTCTTAACTTATCCTTCATCTTTCAGCTTTGCAGCAACTCTGTTCGCTCTTCAGATCTGTGAATTTCTCCTGTCTTTCCTGATGATTATGTACCTTTCCCTTCTTAACATACATCATTATATAACTTACATGTATGTATGTAAGTTGATGTTTGCCTACTAGACTGTAAGCTCCGCAAGGTCAGGGATGGGTGTGATTTTGCTCACTTCTGCATCCCTGGCACCTACATATTTAGGTGCTTCAGTGGCAAATACAGAGTGGGCTCTGAGTAAATGCCTGGCAGATGAATAAAATGACTGCCTGACTGGATACAGGACTGAGTTAATCAGCTGTGACCCAAAAAAGGAAGAATCAACTACCGACAGTCGCACAATGATCAGGGAGCGCTGGGACCAAACTCCCAGTCGGCTAACTTCTAGTTTGCTCTGTCTTGCTGCCTAGTGGCTGTGTTCCAGCAAGTGCCATTCTCTGCAGAAATCGGAAAAGACTGAACTTTGCTGGCCTATAACCAGTCTCTTTCCTGATTATAGCTTTCTTAATTCTGGACTTTGGGGATGGAGACAGGGTCTCTATAAGCAGCTGTGGTGCAAGCCACCTGCTGACCCGGGTTTAGCTCAATCTGTTCACTTTGTTTTCTCTTTACTTCCCAGCATGTCCCCTGGGTTCCTAGGGATTAACGTCTGAGATGGAGGCTTCCAAGAGCTACTGCAGAGGAGGGTGGAGGCACCTCCCCATAAAGCACTCCCATCAGCTGGCAGGGCCCTCCTTTCCTCACAGCCCCATGTTTTTTTATCCTCCTTCAGAGACAAGCTGCTCCAGCAAATGCTGCCTTCCTGGTGCACTGCAGTCTGGAAAGTTACAGCTGGGACAGTGTCAGTTCCCAACCAGGAGATGGGAGTGCCCAAGCTCCTGCCTCAAGACTGCACTGGGCTTTGGACTGTGGCTGTATTGCAGCATTCAAGGTCTGGCTGCTGCATTCAAATTCCTTCCTCTCATCTCCTAAAGCCTGTCTCTTGTGTATCCACCTTTAATGTAGAGCCTATAGAACATGGTCAGCAGGTGCCCCCTCCACTGTCCACATTCAAATCCTTGCTTTTCCACTTTAAACCTGAGCAATCCTAGGCAAGTGATTGGACCTCTCTGAGCCAAAGCTGTTATTTTTTTCAACTCTTTTAACTATAAAATGGGAATAATAATGATAATACCTACCTCAGAGGTTTGATAAGAGATTGAATAAAACAGATGTGTATTGTGTATGACAATTAGCAGAATGCTTAGCATGCAGTCATGTTCAGTACATCTTAGCAGCTGTTAGTCCTTGGCATTTCACAGCCTGCATAAATTCTCCCTTACAAAAATTCTGATTCTGCGGCACTTAAAGAAGTATAACAGATTTCCTCCCCTTGTAGGTAAGAAACCAAGCTTTAAAAGGTTAAAGATCCAGAGATAATTAGCTCTAGAGGGGGTAATCCTTAGGAAAAAAAAAACCCCATGGATTTCAGAATCAGAAAACCTTGAGATCTAATGTAGCCGGTGACACATACTCACTGTGTGATCAGGGCCAGATGCTCAACTTCTCTGAGCATCTATAGCTGCAGCACTAAAATAATAACCTCAAAGGAGTATTTTAACAATGATAATCAATATTCTCAGACAGCAGGGGTTCAACACATTGTAGGTATAAATAACTCCATTATAAACTGGAGGAGAATCTGATGGAATCTACAGCCTTGTCACCCATCTGAGTCTTTACTGAGGGCTCTGTTTCAGGGTTATTTGTAGAAGGAACATGGAGTTTGGTCTCCCATGCACAGTCAGTCACATTCTGTTTTTATAAAAAGTCATCCAAGGAGATGATACTACCTAATTTGTGGAAGAGTTAAAATAAGATCATTTGTGTCTTTCTTTATCATGCCTTATTTCCTTTCCAAGAGAAGACCTTGGGTAGGTCAAAGTTTCCATTCTGAACGATGTACTTCTCCTTGATTGCAAAATGCAGGGTTTAGCTCCCAGGTTTTGCCAGCCAATGAGAACCCTGGCTGCGTTTGAGTCACTGGTTTTATGTCTTTGCTGGCTTCTGGCAATGCAGTAAATATAACCCAAGAGCTCCAAATGCAGCAATTTTCTGAGCAAGCAGCAAATAAATACATTAAAAAAAACCCAAACAGAAAACCAATCTAGTTCTTTATGATCCCATAGTGCTCAACTAGTCTTTCCCCATTTCCCCGCAGTCCTGAAATGACCTCCCCTCTTCTTTCTACCATTTCAAGTCTGCTGTATCATTCAGCATTTGGCTTCAGGCCTTTCTTCAAGAAGCCCCCCTTGATTACTTTAGCCAGGCATCAACCCGCTTTTACAGGAATGGCTAGCAAGCTTTCTACGTGCCCTGTGCCTTAGCTCTCTCTTCCACACCAAAGCAGCCACAGCACATGGTAGTCAGGGACCCAGGAGCTGGCAACAGTCAGATCTAGCTTCAAATCCTTGCTCTGACACTTTCCAGCTCTGTGACATTGGAATATATACTAAGCTCTCTCTGTCTGTGGCCTTATTTGCAAAGTGGGAGTCCTAACGGTAACAAAGCCAACAGCAGAGGCTTGTTATGAAAATGAAAGAAGACGGTACTCATAAAGTACTTAGCATGATGTCTTGAATATGAGGGTTTGCAAGGTTAAGGCTATAATTTAGTACTACTGAGGTCAGAGACTATGTTTCTATCCAGCATAGAAGAGATAGCTGTGTTTTTTTAATGGATTATTTTAATGATCTTTATAGCTGGGGCTGGGAGATCATCCATTTCACCTGCACGATCCTGAAGCCATTTAAAGAAGAGAATGGGTGTTTTCTTTCTGAGTGAGTGTGGCAGCTGAAGCCCAGGGTATAGAGGAAGCAGGTGGTTTTGTGAAGAAAAATGCAGGGGACTAGGCCTGATCTATCCCTTCCTAGGCATGCAGTCACCTCCTAAATATCTCTTGACTCCATCTATGCTGTGTATCCACTTCCTTAAGCCAGGCTGCCATCATCTCCATCCTCAGCCACTGATTTCACCTTCATCCTCTCTTGCTTCCCTCTGACACACAGCAGTTCTCCATCCTGGCTGCATATTTGAATCCCCAGAGAGAGATAAAAGGCAATCCTAATGTTGAGGCTGCACCCAGACCAAATAAATGTGATATTCTGGATTGGGGCCCAGGCAGCAGTTTTTTTTTTAAAACCCTCCAATGTACAGCCAAGATTGAGAACGTCTATCAAAATCCAGTGGTTCTCAAACTTTGGTGCCCATAAAAATCAACCAGAAAACTTGTTAAAACACAGAGTCCCAGGCCTTACCCGTGGAGGGTTTTGATTCAGTAGGCCTGGGGTGACACCCAAGAATTCATCCTTTTAAACATCTCCTGGGTGGTGCTGATGCTGTGAACCACATACCATGGAGCAAGGATTTAACTCATGCTCTGCAAGGCAGGCTGCTGATCTTTCTGGAACATGCATTTTCTCATGTGACTCTCCTGCTTAGGACCTGTCAATAACATTCCATTTCCCTCGGCAGTAGGAGTCTGAGATCCTTATCAAAGCTTTGAGAGCTTTTGCCATCTGCCTCCTGCACAGCTTTCCAGCCTCATCTCCCACCACTCTGTCTTGTTCTCTAGGCTCAGGCCACTCTGTATTTCTAGGTTTGCAAACGTGACATACTCTTGCTTGGCCCCTGGTCAATGTGAGTTCTCTTTCCTCCTCTGTCATCATTTTTTCCCCCTGAGACAGGGTCTTTCTTTGTTGCCTAGGCTGGAATGCAGTGTTGAGATTATAGCTCACTGCAGCCTTGACCTCCTGCACTGAAGTGATCCTTCCACCTCAGCCTCTTGACTAGCTGGGACTACAGGTATCATCATGTCCAGCTGATTTTTGTATTTTTTTGTAGAGACAAGGTCATGCTACATTGCTCAGGCTGGTCTTGAACTCCTGGCCTCAAACTCCCACATGAGCTTCCTAGTGCTGGGATTACAGGTGTGAGCCCCTGCACCCAGCCCCATGTCATCTTTGTCTGGTTAATGCTAAATCATTAACCCAAAGTCCAGCCTCAATATTGCTACCTTAGGGACCTTCTTGGTCTCAGCCAAGGTCACCTCTTCTAGGTCTCGCTAACATCACAAGCCTTCTCTTTTATCACTCCCATCACATTTGTATGATCTGTTTCTCGGCATGTTCTGTGCAAGACTGTAAGTGCCTTCAGGGCAAAGACCTTGTCTTGTTTTGCTTATTATAAAAATCTCCAGTGACTGATGTGTGGTATGGGAGTAAGAAATATTTGCACAGTTAAATTTGAGATAGATATAATAACATCTATGTGGCAGGAATGTTTTGGGGAGTTAATGAGATGTTTTTCCAGGCACTTAGTGTGGTATCTGACACTTAATAGGTGCTCAAATCATGACCTAAATAGAAATCTAAATGCAAATGGTTTAAATTTGTCAAATTCTGTTGAATGAATAAATGAAAGTGAGTATTTAAGTGCAGAAAGGATAGAGAATAACTGACTAAACTGTTGGGAATAATAGAGATGTGAACCAATGAAACTCTGTGAGTCCCTGCTTTCTCATCTGTAAATTGAAAATATTAATATTCAACTCACCATTTAAAAATATTCACTAAACACTTGCCTTGTTTTAGGCATTATGCTACGAGCTATGAAAGCAGGATAAATACAGAACTTGGTAACTTTCAGAATTCTTTCAACAAAAAGGTATTTTTTTCAGAACTAGTAAAATATTGCACATAAATGATTATTTTCATTGCCAATAGGTTTTGAATTGAGTTTTTACTAATTTCTGAAATTTAGTTTGGGCAGCTGATTTGATGGGAAATGGTCACTTTTCCAAAACAAGCCAAGAAGTGATTATATTCTCTAGAGATTTTGACATGAACATTATAGGAAATAAAATGCCTATTTGTACTGTTAAATAATTCTGCTCTTTAAGCAGCATCAAGTCATCGTAAAAAGCACTCTACAAATGGCAAAAATAATGCGCTCAACAGGAAGTCCAGAAAAACATCCAGTGATGTTTAAAATATCTCTAATCAAATCGAATGCTTTTGCTAAAATATACCTGCTCTTTATTTTAAGGAGGAGTGAACCTTATTTTCAAACACTGATAGCATAGTATAAAATAACTCACAAGGTCAAAATGAAATTGAGTTTTCCAGCATCTGAAATTATGGCTTTAGCAAATGTATACGTGCATGCAGGTGACTAGTGTGTGTGTGCGCATGTGTGCGTGTGTGCATTTGTGTAAGAAATCTCTCAAGTAGTAGAAAACATTGAGATCTATAAATCACAGAGCTTCCCATGTCAATTAAAACTATGCGAGGAAGTGTAATTTCCAGGGTACTTGAAAACTGTCACATGCATCACTGTTTCCTCTGAGCAACATGTCACAAATATAAGACGTACTTAATTTCCAGTTCCAGGCTGATCATTAACAGTACCTGGTGGAAAAGGGCTATTAATAAGTCTATCTACCTACATCATTATCTCATTTTGCCTGTCCTGAAGAATATGTCTACTGTAGGGTTGCCATTGTTCAAAGTCAAAAATATTTAAAAACGGTGGGTTTCACCTTAAGACGTGTCAAAGGAACAGTTTGTTCCCGATATCAAATCCATAACCAAGCAGATCTTCAAATTAGTTCTTTTAAAAGTGTCTGTGCTTAAGAAGAGGAGGTAGTATTAAAAAGAGTAAGGGCCCAAATTCTCCAACAGATGGGAGAAAAAGAATGAGCTAAAATTCCCCAAATTACATTATTGGCATTTATTAAATATGTCCTGCTTGTAGTATACTGCATTGTGTTCAAATGTGCAAAGGTATCAGGTTATCATCTACTCTAATACATGAGATAGTTCTTATGTGTTGGACTACATAGATGCCTACTCTCACTATATTCAAGAAGTTGGAAGTAGATTTTGTACGTTTGATGAAGTTGAGGTCAATAATCCCAGGTCAGTCATAAGCAAGGATAATTATGTGTTGTACTGACAACAAAATAAATATTGAAAAATAAATTGAAAAGGGAAAACAAATTAATTAGAACAGGTTAATTCATTCCATGGTAACAAATTAACCCTGAAATCTCAGTGGCTTAACACAATAACCATTTATTTCTTGCTTATTCTACTTACTGGGTGCTAATTATGGGGGACTCTCTTCCACAGAATCACTCAGGGATCCAAGCACATGGAAGCACCACCATTTTGTGACTCTTGCTACCTCAACATGTGGCTTTCTGGCTCAATGTGACAGGGAAAACAACATGGAGGATTCAAAGCCAGTTTGCTGAAACTAATCATATGGCCCTAACCTAACTGCAAAGGAAGTTAGAAAATGAAAAAAAAAATACACAAAATATTTCATAAGTATTAGTGTGTCTGCCTCCAAAAAGATAACAGATTATGGTTAAAGTGCTTAAAATACAGAATCTATTTGAATATTTAGAAATTGCTTGATACTTTATTTTACCTGGCTTATGTGGAAACCTCTACACAGAATTTAAACTTAACTTGAGTTTAAATCAACTCAAGTGAACATGGTGTAACGTAATTTAATTTGCATTGTGAAAGGCAAATACGACCTTGGCTTAGAGGAGGGAAACAGAAGAGAGTAGTAATCTCTGAGAGAGAAACCTGCAAATAAGCAGTATTTTAACCAATATAGATTAAAACAACATTGACTGCAATACACATATTCAGCACTGGGGAAATTCAAATCAAGATGGCCCTAGGGTCTCATAATCTAATTTACTTCTAATGTACCTACAAGTTCCCAGCCTGAGAAACACTTTCAATGGTAAACCAACATCATCTCTTGAAATTGTATTTGTAATCTAGACACCAGGATAATCCTCTGTGAAACTGTTTTTAAGATTAGGTAGTTCATCTGCTTATGCTGCCCTTTCATGTTTGCAGAAGCTAAGAGAATACTTTTTAAGGTCTTCAGAGAAAACACTCTGCAGTGATTATAGCAAATTCTGCCTGTCCTCCTACCACAATTACTGTAAAATCTCAGGAGCAACAAAAACATATCCAGGAACCTTAAGTAACCACCTTTACAAAAGGAACTTACTTTTACAAAAAAGTAAATGTACAATGGCAACTGTGTTTTTAAAAAGCAATATCAAATATATATAGCAGGTCAATACCCTGCCCTTTTATGCTAACATTCCTAGACACAGAATTGATTTGTAAAATGATGCCTTTCAACAAGATGCTTGTTGTATTGTAAGGTCAGAGAGTAGAAAAAAAATGCATTTTTGAGAGATGGCTTTAAGATGAAGTGAAACCCAAATGGTTTTCAGGTTAATATCTGAGCAAGTACCTGACACAAAAGAGGTGTTCAATGTATATTTGTTGAGTGATTGCCTATAAATATTTTATCCTCCATGTAACAGGGAACTCTTAATATCCTAAGATGATCTATGTGATGTTTTAAAATTGAAAAATTATCTATGCTTTCATCCTTCAACCCATAATGGTCATTATTATCAACTCAATTGATTAAGGATGATAAAAATCAACCATCTATTCATTTTATTTCATAAAAATAAGTGGGTGATCTAAAAGTATAGGGTTTGGAGAAAATCAGATACCTAAATAGATGTGAAAACTCTTCCAGAAGTTGAAAGGACTGTTCAGAGATTATTATTGTTGTTGTTGAGGGTGTTTCACCTCCTTTTAAGTCCTGTGGGAATTTTGCTGACATTTCAGCAAACTGTGTGCTCCTGTGAATTTTTTATTGTGAAATTCTGCCATAGAGATATCAAATCATGGCCACAAGGCCCATGCTGGTTTCTGACGGTGCTTAATAGATTCTGTCTCTACAGCCTGACATGTGCAGTTGAGTTGGAAAATGGCTGATTAAAAAATTTAGAGTCAACATATGCAGTCAGCCTGCACAGAACAAGATAACGCTCTGGGTGACAGCCTGCAGCTTTGATGTAGAAGGGTTGGAAGGGATCTTATGCTCCTGATAGGAAGTCAGACATACACCCCAAGAGGAGAAAATTCTGAAAAATTCATAGGCTTCCTTATCATTAATAATTAATCTCTAAATCAACAAGCATTAGCAATTTATACTGGCCGACACTGGAGAAGAGCCAAGGATTGGAGCTATACCTCTCTCTGCAAACCCCTCTAGAGCGATTAATTTCATGGCAACCTTCAGTTTCTTATCGGAGAAGCAGAGCTGCAGAAATTCAGGAAACAGTCTTTAACATAAACTGTGACATTAGCCATCACAATTTATAAGACAAAGGGATCAAGTCTCTCCTTAACCAGTCTTTTCACCTTCCTCTTCACCACTAGCACCAAAAAACAAACAAAAAAACCAAACAAATAAAAAACAAAAAACCACCAAGGTTTAGATTTGACACTAACTCAGATTGGGATTTTTTTGACAAAATTCTATGATCTCTAAAATCAGTAGTTCTCACCTGGGTAGGGAAGGGGGAGCAATTTTGCCCCTAGAAGACTTTTGGTAAAGTCTAGAGACATTTTTCGTTGTCACAATGGAGGGAGAGAGGTGCCACTGGCATTAGTGGGTAGAGGTCGGGGTGCTGTTCAACACCATACAATCCACAGGCCAGCCCCTGCAACAAGAAATTATCCAGCCCAAAATGTCATTTGTGCCGAGGCTGAGAAACCCTGCTGCAGATGCTGACCTCGGGAAAGTAAGATGTTTGCCCTGGCAACATTTGATTATGGGGGCAAAGAGAACATTACTAAACTGACATAGAGGCTTAACTTCATAATATTAATCCTCTAGCTGTTAAATCCCTGCCAGTATTATCAGCTGGGCTGAGATCTAAAATAATTTTAGGAAGAAAAGACATAAGAATGAGAATTTTGACATTTCATATGTGGTTAAGAAATTTGTTCAAGAAGGCACCAGGTTTGCAAGAATAATCCAGAAAGGTGTTTTCAGAATTCTGCTTTGGAATTTATTTCACTGAGGTGTGTAATGCCTTACACAGGGGTTCAACTACTGGGGTCATGCTGACCCCTGTGTTGTATGCATATTTATGTTGCAAGCCTTCTTGCTCAAGGAGACAGCTGCAGTAGAGTATCTGGAAACATTCACTGTCTTCTAACATTCTGCCACATGGATGCTGGGCCCGACACACTCACAAACCACACCCCCAATCTGTCGCTTGCAAGGAAAGGGTCATGCAAACACACAATCACCGCTCTTTGATTTAAAAGTCTGATATGCTGCACAGGACAGAATCAGAACAAGAGAGGCAGAAAACTTGGGGTGAAGTAGAAGTAGGGGCAATGAAGAGGTTTCTAGAAGGCAATCATACTATCTATTTACTTCACTTTAAGATAAAAGTGGAAAAACCCCACTCCTTTTCCAGTAAGGAAAAATATATTGCCCTCCTTTCTCACTAAATTCCATTTTTAGTTAACTTTTTAAGTTTGCTAATGTCACTATTTCATAAGGAAGGAAAAAAATTAATGCTTGATTCTAACATCTGTGCTTCTCAGGATTTTTTTTTCCACTGGAATGAGAAACCACACTTGTATAGAAGAAAGAGCTTGCAATGAATTTATTTTACAGAAGAACATCTTAAGCCAGTTTCTCTTCCCTGATAAGTGAGGGAGAAATCGAGATTTCTGGGCCCCAGGTTTATAGCATTCTTTCCCTGCTAAAAAATGTTTTAAGTCTAAATGCATGCATATTGTTACATACAATTTTTATATGAACAAAGTTGCAAAAGAGAAACCTTGTTGACTTAAGGAAGCTTCTGCAGCAGGTGTTGAATGGGATTCTTTCTGCTGTTCAGGAACTGGAGACATAAATTTTGGTGGAACATTCACACCCTCCAGAGCTTATTAAAAGGTGTCCAGCCTAGTCCTATTATCCCCAGTCATCATTCCAATGACTTGCCTCATCAGATGTATATGAGAAGAAAACTGTGAAAGGAGAGGAGAGGGACTGGTTAGAAAGAAAAAGAAACCCCTCAGGGTTCCCAAGGCATTAGCTGAGAAAGGAGATTGCTGTGGCTTTTCTTTACCCCACCTGTGGTGCTTCCTGCTGCTTCCCTTCAAGAAAATAACCTTTAGGGATTGGGATTCCTGAAAAAAAGAGTGAGCATCTTGTTTTTATGGTTCTGTTGGAAGTCTGCTTTGCAGCCAGCTGGTTGACCTGCCCTTGTGTCTAGTTCAGCAGATCTAAAACACAAAGAATTAGAGGGAGACAGCCAGCTTGAGTCAGGTACTAGTAGCTCTATTTCAACTGCCACTATTTGGTGTGGCAAAGTTGTTTGGGTTTCTTTTAGGTCAAATGCACACTGAGGAAGGTACTGCAGCTGGACTAGGGCCATCATGCTGGAGCTTCATCCTAGAGGTGGACGCTGGTCCTGGCTACAGGAAGCTCTAGAATGAAGCCCCAGAGATGGGAGCTTGTGTGTGGGTTGGAAGACAGGAAGCTGATGAAGATCTCCCTAAGTGTAGGGGCTCTCACTGGTGGGCTCCCAAGTAACTCATCCACGTTTCTCATGAGAGCACCAGCACTTAGCTGCCGTCACACAGTGGGACCAATGGAGAGGTAGTGAGATAACTGGAGAGGAGATCGCAGTCACCAGCCCCATTAAGTAAAACAACCTTTGCCTTTCCCCCTCAGCCCTGCCCAAGACTTTTCAACTCCCTGCATTGACCCTGGAGAAACTAGTCACAGACGAGGCAGGGAAGTGATGAGCTTTAAGTTGGATATAAAATTGACATTGTAAATGAGACTGGGTTTTTGAAAGCAACTGGAAAGCTAAGAAGTCTATACAAGGAGTCATTAGGAGATGGAAGAGGGAGTTCTGGCATAGCAATGCTGAAGGTAAAACCTGAAAAAAAATAAAGCTGTCTCATATTTGCCTTCCGCTGGGTGCAGAATCATTGATAAATTAATTATAAATTCTATCAAGATCCTTCCGTAAACTTTTCTTTTAATAAAACTGTTATATGCCTTAAAAAAGGGATAAGTAGCTCTATGGGCAATGGGGAGCCAGTAAAGGTTACTGAGGAAAGCAGTATCATAATCAGGTTTGTGTTCTGGATGACTCTCGAGGGAGTGGAAGATGGAGAGTAGGCACAGAAAAAAGTTGAGCAGATGCAGAAATTGTCCAGGTGAGATATTATGACAGAGGCTGAGCCAAGCTGAGTCAGCCATTCGGAAATTCTGTGCTTGAAAAAGTAGCTTCATGTCTATAAGGCTAATTTACTTTTCTGAAAAATGGGGATAAGCACAGTGCCTCCCTCTTTGGGCTGGTATGAGGATTCAACGAAACCATATAAAGTGAACACCTCGGCCCACCCTACCCCAAGCTGGCCCTCAAGCAGAATTACCTATTACTATAAATGGCTTTGGCTCTTCCAGACATTTAGGCCTGAAACCTCAGCATCTCCTTGACTTTCTTCTCTCCTTACACACATCTAATCATTTGCCAGACGTGCTCCTCTCCTCCTCTGTCTGGCAGCTCTTCATATATTTGTGTCTTTCTCTTCATTCCCTATTTCTTCCTTACTTCTGCCCCTTGACACATCTCCCGTGGACTGCTGTTACAGTGGCTCAGCTTGTCTCTCTGCCTCCTCTCTATCTTCCACTGTTACAAGATTGATCTAAAGCACACATCTGGTTGTGTCTCCCCACTGTCCATGAAGATGATTTTCAATTTTTAGAAAAGCAGTGTAGCTCTTTTAAAAATAGAAGTACCATCCAGATGCTCTTAATATGAAACTACAAAAGCAAGAATTTCTCTGTGTGAAATAGTGACAATATTGGTGCTGGTGGTGGTGGGAGTTCTGAGGCTCATTCTCACATTACAGCCTTGAGAGGTTCTGAAAACATGTGGATTCCATGAGCCAATCTTTAAAAATGATGAGTACGTATGCTGGTTCTTTGTGGCCTGGGCTTAGCACCCACCATTCCAGCCTCCACTCCCGCCATGTTCCCTGTGATCCTGCTGAAATGACCATTTGGTGGTTCCCCAACCCTGCTCTGTGCATTTCCCTTCCTTGTCTTTGCTGACTTGGTTTTCTTGGCTAGGAACTCATCTCTGCATGACTGGGTTCTCCTGGCTTCAGAACCCACCTCAGAGGTGCTGTTGCCCTGTCTAACAGGCTCCTCCCCTACTCTTCCCTAAGTTAGCACCAGCCATCCTTCTGCCCTAGGGCAGGCTTTTCACCACAGCCTGTCTCTCTCAGACTCCTCTAAAAGACTTAAAAAAAACCATGCCCTCTCCATTACAGAACCCAGGTTAGTTTATAATTGTACATCTGTTGGTGTGGTCACCTGACTGACGTCTGTCTCTCCATTAGGATATGCGTTCCATGGTTTTTGCTCAACGTCATCACCTTAGATACTGGCACAGGACCTGGCCTCTGTTAAAGCTTCAATAAATAGTAGCAGTGGAAAGAAAGAAGAAAATGAATCTTCTTTCTCTTTCCATCCCAGTGGCCCTCACTTTGTTCTACCTTGATGTTATTATTATTTGCACACACATCTAATCCTCCTGCAAGACTAGAAACTTCTGAGGGAAGAAACTGTATCTGGTTTCTCGCCTGATCTCCACAGGGGCTAGAAGAAAAAACAAATGGTGGGCAAGATTTTTGTTGTTTGACAAATCTACATGAACAAAAACCTACACTGGGTTCCCATGTAATGCAGTCCCTCAGGGTCCTTGTTAGAAAGTGTCATTTTGAAGAGCTCAGGTTCTTCAATCACTGACTCAATGACTATAACACGTCTACATCCTTCCCAAGATTCCTCCACATTATTCTACATTTTATTTCAGACTGACTTCTGTAACAGGTAAACGAAAATAAGGGGTGCTGGATGTGGATGAAAACGGAAGGAGAAAATGGCACTTCAGGACTTTTGTTCTCTAGAGGACTTCATTTGGGGGAAAATCATAACAAAAGAGACCCATTGTATTTGTATCTGTTGATGCATTATGAAGTATTTATTGTCGGACTGTCTTATTAACTAATGAATTCAAAGGCAGTGAGAAAATAATCAGAGGAAATGCTAGTGAGCTATTTTTGGCAGCGCAAGAGACAGAGACAATTTGGAACGGTGGAGTCTTCCTTCTTAAGTAATTGAAATCCTATTTCACAGTCCACAGATTTTGTGGCTGTATCACAATACAAGTATTTCTGGAATCAAAGAAAGAACTCCACTTTTTTTGGACATTAAGGGGTAAGTGCAAGAGCTATTTTTTCACTGTTTCTTCTACTTTAGCACAGGGAATCTACACTCCTAGGAAGCAGTGAATCACTAAATGACCAAAAAACGCCAGAATGGACTGGAGCTTAATTGAGAATTCTTGCAAGGAAGCCCAAAAAGCACTAGAGATGCTAACTACTCATGACTGCCTTGTGTACATCTTCTGCAAGCACTCTCTTCCCATTCTAAATGTTAGTGCTTCAAAAATCATCTGTGAAATCTCTAGTGTTCAGTGAGTGATAGGATTTTCAAACTAGTCCATTTTAACACTCTCTCTCACTTTGCTACTGAACAGAATTGGAAGCTGAGAGGTCAGGAAACTAGTTTAACATTACAAAATTCTTATTTAAGAGATCTGGATCTCTAGAATATAACCAGTTTCTAAAAACGATGGTACCAGAGGCAGTTTCTTATTTCCTTCCTTCTTTTTTCCCCTTCTTTCTCCAAATATTTATTAAGCACAGCCTGTGCCAGACAAGGTGCAGGTCCTGAGAATACAATGAAGAGGATAAAGAAACTGTTTTTCCCTCATGAAATTGATAATCTAGTGAGGAAGGCAAACATTAACCAAATAACCATGTGCCTTAATGTAAACTTATCAAGAGATAAGATTATATATAAGAAGTCTGGCCCAGCAGCTCTTAAACTGGGAACTAAAGATAAGTAGAGGCTAACCAGGCAAAGAGTAGTGAAGAGCATTTCAGACAGGAATAGCATGTGTTAAGGGCCTATGGCCAGAGGAAATGTTGGAAGCAGGGTCAGTGTGGCTGGAGTAAGGGTGAGGAGGAGAGTGAAACAGGAACAGTTTGGGAAGGCAGGCGGGGCCAAGTTGTGTGTGGGGTCTTTGTAAGTCATGGGAAAGCTAAGCATCTCTATGAACATGCTAGAAGCAAGAGGAAGTCATTGAAAGATTCAAAGCCAGAAATTAGGGAGAGAAATGTTGGGAGGAGGGATGAGAAGTTCAGGTGAGCATTACATAAACATCATTCTGGCTCATGCAGGGGATGGACTGGAAGGGTTAAGGGTGAGTAGAGCTATTGCCAAAGGTGGCGGAACTGACCACATACACCAAGTGCCTACCGTGCATGGGCTAGGTACTTTATAACATACATAGACTCATTTGTGATTAGAATTCTGTAAGAAAGTTTCTTTTTTTGTACTTAAATCAGCTATTTTGGAATCATTTCAGATTTACAGAAAAGTAGCAAAGACAGTACAGAAAGTTCCTGTCTATCCCACGCCCAGCACCCCTTATTGTCAACATCTCACATTACCATGGTACATTTGTCAAAACATATGAACTAACATTGATACTTCATTGTTAATTAAACTCCACAATTTATTTGAACCTCATTAGTTTTTTCCCCCAGAATCCTTTCTCTGTTTCAGGATCCCAGTAAGGACATCACATTACATTTTGCTATCATGTCTCAGACTCCTTGGTCTGTGACAGTTTCTCAGACTTTCTTTGCATTTTGTGGCCTTGACAGTTTTGAGTACTGGTCGGGTATTTTGTGGAATGTCCCTTGATTTGGGTTTGTCTAGAGTTTTTCTCATGGGTAGGTTTGTTGATGGGTTTGCGGGAAGACTATAGAAGTGAAGAGCCATTTTCAATATATCATATCAAGGGTATATGCTGTCAACATGACTTCTCACTGACAGCAAACCTGACCACCTGGCTAAGGCAAAGCTTCCAGATTTCTTTACTGTACAGTTACTATTTTTCTGTTCCCACTCTATACTGCTTCCTTTGAAGTAAGTCATTACATAAAGTCCAAAGTTAAGGGGCAAGTTTTTCTCCACGTCTTTGGGGTGTAACTATTTAAGTTATTTGGAGTTCTTTTGTATGGGAAATTTGTTTTCCATTTCTCTCTCCTTCCTAATTTATTTATTTAACCAATTATTTACTACAGTATGGAGTTAGGAAAATTTATTTTATATTTTGAGCTATAACTCGGTATATTATTTAATTTTTTGTTTGAATTCGGCCATTTGAGAATTCTTTATGTTGGCTCCCATGTCCCCTTGACATATGCCCATCATTTGGGGGGATTTTTTTGCAGCACTTTTCAACGTTTTGGCTCTAATGATGATCCAGGTTCAGCTTGTATATGCCTACCACAGCCCTAGAATCAACCATTTCCCACAAGGAGGCCTGGCTGTTTTTATGGGAGAATGAAATTGCAAACCGAGGTATGGGCACTGGATGTATTCACTGTTACTGGGGAAAGAAAGATTTTCATCCTCAATTCAGATGAGAACATTAATGGTGAGAGAGTTTAAGTGACTTGCCCGAGTAAATGGAATACCCAAGATTCAGCTAAACATCATTTTCTCCATTTTCCTTTGTAAAAATATCCTAAATTTCATTTCATATCCACTATTTCCTGGCATGGTCTGTGCACTTTGGGGAAAGCTGAGCCCATCCTCAGTTCTAGGTGAGTGTCTTCCTGGTTTAAGCCATTCAGCAGATCCCATGCACCTAGTCACAGTAATGGAATTAGGACAGGATACTTCTGTACAAAGTACATGCACCAATCATATACAAGACCACATTTACTAGAGGGTTTCTGGGAAAGGGGCTTTCAGACTCTTAAGAGAAAGATGCTGGAGGAGAACGCTCTCTTCCTGATAGAAGTGAAAGGAACTGCAAGAAAACCCTATGGCAGGTTAAGACTATGCAGTGCATTGTGAGGGAAACTCTATCCCTGAACTTAGAGTTCACAATCAAAGTAGATTGATTTAATTACTTTGATTTCATAGAGTTGAAAATTCTGCTATCGATGAAAGATAGTAAGAGATTCACCCATTTAATAACTTTTGTAAGTCACAACACACCTACCTTGCTTCCACAAAAGCAAACAAGGCACAGTGCAACAGATCTCTGAAGTAGCTAAAAACTGGGAGTGGTGATTTCACTCAAAAACTTCGACTGAGGAAACTTAATGAAATTGAGCAAAAACAAAATTTTGAGTTCCTAACTTGGTGTGGTAATACACACTCAGGCACACACACAGACAGACATTTCTAATACAAGTGACCACGATTAAAGGAATGTATAATCAAAGAAACAATGCCTAGAGTTCATATGGAAGTGTCTGGTGAAGTACAAATGTACCATCTAAATCAAAGAAGTGGTGATAATGATGCTAATATTTAGAAGAGAAGGGGGCCTTAAAAAACAGACTAATCCTAGCATTTCAGTTTGGAGGTTAATAAACTGAAGTCCAGAATGTGAAGTGACTTATCCATATAACTAGAAAGTGGTGGAGTCAAGAAAAAAAGGATACAAAATTACATCTAGATAGGAGAAATAAGTTACAGTGTTTTATAGCAGTGGTCCCCACCTTTTAGGAACCAGGGACCAAACTTCATAGAAGACAATTTTTCACCCGGGGGGGAGGTTAGGGAGGTTGGTGCGGGGGATGGTTTTGGGATGAAACTGTTCCACCTCACATCATCAGGCATTAGTTAGATTCTCATAAGGAACACACAACCTAGATCCCTCACATGTGTGCTTCACAGTAGGGTTTGCGCTCCTATGAGAATCTAATGCTGGCACTGATCTCACAGGAGGTGGAGCTCGGGCAGTAATGCCTGGTACCTATCTGTGGCCTGGGGGTTAGGGACCCCTGTTTTATAGCAATGTAGGATGACTATAATTAACAATATATTACATAATTTCAAATAGCTAGGAGGAGGATACTGAACTTTTCCCAACACAAAGAAATGATAAAATCTGAGATGATGGACATACTAATTACCTTTATCTGATCAATATACAATGATGTATATATCAAAGCATCACTATGTAACCCATAAAGATGTACAATTATGTATCAATTAAACAATTTTTTAAGCAAGACAGCTACAAAGAATGATGCTAAGAAAATAAGTTAACTATATTTCAGTGAACAAACAAAAAAAACCTTACATGTTTTGGCAAACAGAAGATCATTTTCTCTATGTATTGCAACACTTCAGAGACATGCGATATCTATGTCTTCCTACAGAGGGAAAACAATACTTTTAAAAGCCCATCTATTTAAAGTGTTTTCAGAAAGTCAGGTAGGGGAGGAAGTCAATGGGTCAGCTGACATCTGTGGACGGAAAGGCGTCTTTGACCCCAGATAACAGAAATACATTTAAATGCTAACTGTGAACTTGAAAGTTATTTCTCTTGAATTTCTGAAGTTTTTCTTTCTTTTTTTTCTGTGGCTAGCGGGGAAAAATGGAGCTAATGTACATTGTAAGTGATGACATAAGAAAAATATATTGTTAATCTGCAGATCTGCAGACAAGCAAAGGCTAACATAATCCCCAGATTTCCTAATAGTATGTACTTAAGGATGTGTCATTCCCATTCTTTCTGATTTTGCCTTTTTGAATGTCCTGTTTATGGAACATATTTCATAATGTGGCTTGTCTGTCTTGTACTGGTGCCTCATAATAAGTAAAGCTCAACTCATTTGTATTTTAGTAGGATTTAAAAATGACCTTTTATTTAACATTATGCATTTTGATAGCATCTTTCGCTTAGACAGCCTTCCCAGAATACATTGGATTGTTAGACAGAAATGTATTTTAAGCCATCAGGGACTAGAGTATTTGTGATTAGTGCGTGTATCCTTTGCTCCTCCCCACGGAGTAATGCACAAAAGGTGCTGGCCTCATGCTAGTTCTTAATAAAACGATCACAATGATGGTGGTAGCTGTTGGCCTCCACCAAGTAGCACAGCTGCAGCAGCTATAGCAACAGCCTGGGAACAGCCACAAGCATGGGTTGCTTCCTTTATGGCCAAGGACACAACACTAAAAGGAGATTTGTTATGGCAGAGAAGAGGGATCAACAGCCTTGTTTGCTTGGATCAGGGTTGAGGTGGCCCAACGTGGGGGTGGCAAATCCCTCCCATCTGTTCTTGTTTTTCTGAAGGGCTGATGTCACTGAACAATTTAAAATGGCTAAAATTCACCACTCAAAACAAGGACAGAAAACTGCCTTCAACATCAGAGCATAGGTTTGTAAGTTCACAACGACCACCTCAGGGAATTTGTGAAACAGTCCCAAATGGAGGAGGAAACACTGCAAAATGCCATTTGATTCAAGTAGAAATAATTTCTATCAACAGCCAGGGGCATTTTATTGAGTGACTGTTAATAAGACCTAAGAAAAAGCACTTAACTGCTGCCAATGAAAGGACTTTCTTGTTTTTAATTAAATGACTAGGAGGTAAATAATCAGAAAGAGAAGGCTGTGAGACCCTACGGTACCAGGGACTTAGGGCCAGGATGAATTGGCTTGGAGATTTTCAGTTTTCTGGGGTGATTATCCCGAGTACTATTTCTTTCTGCTAATATTATCTATTGTGTATACTGAAATCTTATCCTTAAATTTCAACATTATGTATATAGTTTTTATTTCTACTTCCTGGGTTGCATTTAAAATTTTTTTTTGCTTCTATCCTAACACTTGCTTCCACAGTAAAAATCTCTTATTATGCATTCTTTTTCTACAGTTAATAAAGAACTTTCAAATATATTAGCCCACCTGAACTGCGTAATAACACTGTGAAGTAGGCGCAAGTGAAAAGTCACTAACCCATTTTATAGCTGAGAAAATTGAGACCAGAAAGGTAAAGAAAAATTCCTAAACAATTCATTGAATCCCTTTTCTCATTTAATCAACAGGTATTTATTGAGCATGTGCTACGCTAGGTGCCCAATCATATTATACTGGTCAGGTGATGAAGCACTGTGGTTAGAAGAATATGCTTGGATGCAGAGAGATTAGGATTTAATAAAAAGCTTCCATTGGTTAATCAAGAATCAAGGTTTTACACCACTGCAGCACTACCAACATTTTGGAATGAATAGTTCTTTGCTGCAGGGCCTGTCCTATTCATTGTAGGATGTTTAGCAGCATACCTGGCCACTACCCAATGTAAACCATTAGTTTTTCTTCCCCTGTTGTAGCAACCAAAAATATTCCTAGACTAAAATGTCCCCTAGGGGGCAAAATTTTCTCAGTTAGAACCATGGAGCTAAGTGAGTTTTGTGAGCCTCTGTTTCTCCTCTCTCTAATGTGACTAGCATACTCTGTCTAATAGCATTGTTATAGCTAGTGAATTGCCTGGAACTGGTCAATAAGTGGGAGATGTTGTTACTGCATTGCTGTTATGATCCAGGTCATCAGATATTTTTAAAGTGCCTACTATGTGCCACTGCAAACAGGAAAGTGGAGGCAGACTCAGGCTTCAAACTCAGGTCTTAACTCCACAAAGAGTGTTTCATCTGCTCTGTCAGTTGCTAACTCTTCTAAGGCACCCAACTAGCGAAGAGCCTCATTTTATTCTTGCTCTGCCATATTTAAGTATCTTCCTGTCTTAGTCTGTCATCATCTCTTGTTGCCAAAGTTGTAAGAAAATGTTTGTTTTGAAAAGGCTTTTCTCGGGCTGACCTGTAAGAACTTGCCATTCTCACTTGGTGTCAACCTTGCTCTCCCTTCTCACCAACAACCCTCACAATGGATCAAAGCCCTCAGAGTGTCTGGGTGGCAGAAGGGATTCAGGAGACTGTAACCTACTTTCCACAGGGCATCCATGGCACAGCGATGGGTGATGTGTGAAGAGAGGAAGAGGACAAATCAAGTTGATATTGTCAGCAATTTTCTCCAGATGAGTCCCAGAAAAAAATATTTCTAGTATGTGAATAGGAATAATAGTATGACAAATGATGCTTCCTTTGACTTCTTTTGTTACTAGGCTGTGATTTGACAGCTTTCAAGAGTTTTAGTGATATTTATTTGTAGAAAAATTACTTAGTTCTAACAATGAACACACGTTAAATAAAGAATGGCTGACATTTGATTTCCTTCAAGCACTGAAGTGCTTTTCTCTAGGCAGAACAGCACAATTAATTTTCCCATGCTGCACCTGAGCTGAAAAAGAAATGCATTCCTCCATTCCATTTTTTTTTCTGTTATGACCTTAGGTGGCTTATAAACATTTTCCCTATAAGAGGAAATGTGAATCTAAAGAGACCATACACAATGAACTTTAAAATCGTAATGTAAACATAATCAAGAGATAATGCCAAAAGAATAGGATGCCATCTTGAGATTATAACCTCCAACTGCTGTAAAAGTGTGCAAGGAGAAGAAAACCGATGTCTAGAAATACAGGTTGGGTGTTAGCCAAGACCTTCACTTGAATGCCAGTGTCCGGGGGCTCCCTGAGTGATAACTGAATTACTCCTTTATAAAATGTAGTCCTTTTTAAGACAGCCATTCTCAGGAGGGAGGTTGGAGGGCATAAAATATTAATTTGTATTTGGATGACATGTTTATATAACCCTTTGGACACTAATGTACTTGACATTACAGAATTTCTTTTGGCTAAATCACCAAAATTTATCAGACCCTTGTCCTAATCTTTCAAAGCCTTAGGTTTTGCTTCTGATTGTTAAATCAATTCACACAAATGTGTTAATAGCTCCTTGAGTCATCTTTCCCAGGAGATACTTCCGTTTTAATCATTGGAAAAGCTTCTAGAAAGAAGTAGCTCTTGAGATGGGAGGATGGATAAGACAGAAGAAAATAGGATAAGCAAAGTAGGTTGGAGGAGATCCTGAGGCAAGTTCAGCAGAGTGATGACTAGTCTGGTATGGACACAGGGCAAAGCTGGAAAGGAGTAGTAAGCATTTTAGCTTGGAGGGGTACCGATTCTTCTCTGGACTAGAGTCCCAAGCAGCTACCATGTTGACCATGTTTGGAGTAAAGGTGTGTTTGGCTGTCCTGTGCAATTTACATTTTCTTTCAATGGAAACTTTTGGCTTCTCTTGCCTTTCTGGAATATCTGTTAACAATGTCGGGGCTGGAGCTGATTGGCAGCTGCTTCTGTTAAGTGGAATATTAACTCTCCAGTTGGCCACAGTCCTCACCATTTCCTGGTGTCTTCTTACTACACTGAGCAGAAAAAAAGTTGTAATTTATTGTCAAGTTTTTCTTGTGACAGAGTACCATAATCTCCAAGATGATGCATGGTCATATTGTTTTGTTCTTATGCTGTAGGTCATGGAAAATAAAGTTGACTTTTCTTACATCAAGCTCACTTCACTCATTTGTGTGAACTCTTTCAGCATTAGACATCGTGACCCTTGCTCTAGATAGGGAAAGACTAAGTAACTTTCCAAGGCCACAGGGAAGTCAGTGCTGCCTTGGCAATAAAATGTGGCAGCTCCATTCTCATCTCTGTTAAGTTAAAAAGAGAACTCGGGCTGTCCCTCTGTTCATGTGGCATCATAGGAAGCACGCTCCTGCCCACCAAATTCTGCTTGGTACCCACCAATCTTTCTGGGTCCTGGATCTTAGGGCTGCAGCTTAGAAACCTAAATTAACGCTTAAGCTGGATTACTGCATGAGTCTAAGCGAGGGGTAAGGGGAATAACCCACCTGCCTACTCACAGAATTTCTTAAAGGTTCATCCACCTGCACACAGAGGAAAACACACATCAACAATGATTCCTTCTATTCCTTGGTATGTACCCAAAGGAGTCAAAGTTGATGTCCACACACAAACCGGTATGCAGATGTTCATAACAGCTTTATTTGTAATTGCCAAAACCTAGACACAAACAAGACATTCCTCAATAGGTCAATGGATAAACTGTGGTACATTTAGACAATGAACTATTATTCAGCACGAAAAAGAAGTGAGCCATCAAACCCTGAAAAGATGTGGAGGAAGCTCAAACGCATGTTGCTGAATGAGGAATATCAATCTGAAAAGGCTACATACTGTACGATTTCAACTATATGACACCCCGGAAAGTGCAACTATAGAGACTAAAAAGATCGGTGGTTATCAGTGGTTGAGGGGAGGCAGGGATGAAAAGGCAGAAAACAGGATTTTTTTAGGGCAGCAAAACTACTCTGCATGGTGTTATAATGGTAGATACATGTAATTAATTACACATTTGCCAAAACCTGTAGAATGTACGCACCAAGAGTGAACCCTAATGCAAACCAAGGACTTTGGGGGATAATGATGTGTCAATGTAGGCTCATCCACTGTTACAAATGCATCATTCTGGTGGGGGAATGTTGATAGTAGAGGAGGCTGTGCATGTTTAGGGGAAGGGGGAATATAGAAGACCTCTGTACTTCCTGCTCAGTTTTGCTGTAAGCCTAAAACTTCTCTGAAAAATAAGGTTTACTTTAAAAATATATATATTCTTTCAACAGCAGTCAGTGCTGTGCTTCCTTTCCTGGAGGTCCCTGAGTTAAGACTGTGAATAAAGAGATAGTGGGCAGCCAGAAAAAGGAACTAGATCATGTCCTCTGGAAGAACATGGATGGAGTTGGAAGCCGTTATCCTCAGCAAACTAACGCAGGAACAGAAAGCCAAACACCACATGTTCTCACTTATAAGAGGGAGGTGAATGATAACATATGGACACATGGTGGGGCAACACACACTGGGGCTTGTCGGGGTTATGGTCAGGGGAGGAAGAGCACCAGGAAGAAGAGCTAATGGATGCTAAGCTTAATACCTAGGTGATGGGTTGATCTGTGCAGCGAACCACCATGGCACATGTTTACCTATGTAACAAACCTGCACATACTGCACATGTACCCCTGAACTAAAAATAAAAAGTTGAAGAAAGAAGATGATAGAGGATATTTTTGATAATAGTATGGTCTTCTCTTATGAAATAAATTTATAACTCCAGATGCATGCGATTTTCTTACATAAACATTGTCATTTAGCATCCATCATCTGAAATTTTCAGTACCACTGTCTTTACAAAAACTTTTGAAATATGATTGATGGTATTTTAGATCAGGTCCTCAAACTCTGGTCAACATCTGAATTGCCTTAGAGTTCATTTAAAAACATATATATATGTATAGCTACCCAGAACCCACGACAACGCTTTGGATTAAAGTGTCAAAAGGATGGGGGGCCAGTCCCTGTATTTTAACCCCACTTCCAAGGTAATTCTTCTGCTCAACAAAGGATAAAAATCACTGAGGTTAAAGGAACCATTTAATCCAGAGAAAGCAAATACCTGGCACACTTACTAGTACAGTTTTTTCCTGCATAGCAGCAGACATCACTAATTCATTTGCATTCTTTCCCATGAGCCTTAGAATTGCTTACCACAACTACCATTTGAAGAGAGTTGGCTTAGGAGATAAACCTATTTGTGGGCCCAGGAATAAAACTTATGCATATATTTTTCCAGTCTTTTGGAAATACATAAGCTACATCTCACCAACCTATCACAAACATAAATCTAACCCTATAAACATATTTTAGAAAGATTCCATTCCTTTCAACTCTCACTAGTCCAAGCTACCATCATTACCTACCGGGATGTTTACAATAGCATCTACTTGGTCTCCCCGCTTTGACGTTCACTCCTAAAATACACATACGGTCCAAATTAGATTTCTAAATGATACAATAGAATCTACTGGTGCTTTTAAATTAGGATTAATTTGACTTTTAGATTAATTTAGGTAGAGTTGACATCTTTGCTATGTAAAGAAGGTCATGCCATGCCCATACTTAAAAACCATCCAGGTCTCTTCTCATCTGTATCTAGAATGATCATGGCCTCTTAGTAGATGATGTGACTTCTACTAAGCTCACAAATACCATCCCTCATCTCAAGGCACTCTTTCCTTCACTGGTTGTTTTTTCTTCAACCTTTTCCCCATTTCTTGGCCACTGAGTTTTTCCCCATCCCAAAACCCTGCCTACAATTTCTCATCCCTCTCTTGGGAACGCTGCATCCCTCCTTACTTCCACCATAGTTCTTGCCCCTCCCTCAGGCCTCTGCTTCAGTCCACTTTCTTAGAAGGGTCCTCCCTGACCATTTCATCCCCAGAAGTGCTCATCACCCCCACCACACTGTTCTTTGTAACTCCCTCTGTTCATTTCCTTCACTGTCCTTCTGATGCATAGCCACGATTACTTTGCATATTCACTTGTTTACTTTTAAAATGTCTGCTTCTCACCCTGGGTTGCAAGCTACACAGGACAACAACAGGGACAGTATCTGTCATGCTTATCAGATGTATATACAGAATCCAGCCTCATGCCAGGCAGAGAGCAGGTTCTTGATACATATTTGGCAAATAAATTAATGAAAACATATTTTAAAGTCTATTTTTGCCAGGTGCAATGGGTCACACCTGTAATCCCAGCACTCTGGGAAGCTGAGGAGGGTGGATCACTTGAGGCCAGGAGTTCAAGACCAGCCTGGGGAATATGGTGAAACTCTGTCTCTACCAAAAATACAGAAACATTAGCCAGGTGTGCTGGCACATGCCTATAGTCCCAACTACTCAGGAGGCTGAGGCAGGAGGGTCACTTGAACCCAGGAGGTGGAGGTTGCAGTGAACTGAGATTGCACCACTGCACTCCAGCCTGGGTGACAGAGTAGGACTCCATCACCCCGCCCCCCCCCCCCAAAAAAAATTCTATTTTCCTTCATTTCTGCCACCAGGATGAGCTAACAATACAAACCCTGAGTTTCTTCACTTGCTATTTTGTGACCCTATCTGCTAAGTGCATGTTCATCAGTTCTAACACATTTCCTTTGTGTTCCGCATGAAGGCTCACCAAAGGACAATCAGTCACAAGACAGGAGGAAAAAGTGCCATGGTCTGTTGATGTCACTAAGCCTCTTTTCCTGGTCATCCCAGTGCTCACTCAATGGGCTCAGGTACTCAGTGGCCGTGGTAGGAGGGATAGAAGCTATGCATAGGGTTAATGCAGATGTCCCCTCACCAAGGCTGGCCTGGCTAAGGCCACTGCTGTGTACCTTGTGACACTCAGTGACACTCTTAGAAAACCTCTATGCCAATAATATTAAGATACCAATAACCATGCGAAAATATTTTGATTATCAAAGTCCATTGGATCAGGTAAATCTATGTTTAACTGAATTCCATGCCATAATTGGTTTGATTGATACTCTAAGGTATTTATCTTATTGGTGCATTTATTTAATGGCGACCTAACTAATTCTGTCAGTGTTGTTTACTTTAAACTTTTTAATTGTCTTTGTACTTCAGTTAGCACAGTTAGGCAACCCAGAGACCAACACTGAGTCCTTAAAATGGCACCATATCTTGGAGTAGTCAGTCAGCGGGGGGCAGATGGGTTACATTAGACCTCTTTTATCATGGAAGGGACAGAAATAAGTCCTCATTGTAATATTCCTGATATGAACTTGCCTTCTTGGTGCACAATGCTTCTGCCAGAACTACTCTCTGGACTCACAGAATGCCTGACTTATTGACAAAGCATTTTGACAGCATTATGTCGGATCCAGGAACTTATTTCACAGCAAAGTAAGCGCAGCAACAGGCTTCTGCCCATAGAATTAACAGGTCCTTACCCATACCCCAGTATCTGAAAGGTAATAGCCTCACTTGAAAGTGGAATGGTTTACTGAAGACTCATTTATATTGCTGGTTAGGAGATATCACCCTAAAAAAATGGGGCTCTGTCTTATAGAATGAAGTAGATGCTTTCAATTGGATAATTATATAGTGCTGTTTTCTCCAGCACCAGAATTAATGGGTCCAGGAATCAAGAGTGAAAGTGAATTCACGGGTCCAAGAATCAAGGGTGGAAATGGGAATCTCTCCTCTCACTGTTAGGCCATTCACAGAATATTGTCTTCCCATCCCATACCTTTGAGCTTTGCTGGTTTCCATATCTTAGTTTTTCCTTCCACTCATTGTATTATATGAGTTGTAATGGGGATTAAAGTTACAGTTTAGTCTTTAGGTAACAGAAAACTCAGCTGTGTTTATGATAAATTTTAGGGAATTAACAGAACCCAAATAGAGATGTGATGATTGCTGAGAATTTTTTACCCCCTGATTTTGGGGTTAGGGAAAGAATGTTTTAAGTTGTGCAAAGGATAGTTGCATCTTATAAGGAGAAGACAATTGTTTTGCTGTTGTATGGAAATTCAAATATGCATATGAGGAAATAAAAATATTTTACCCCCAAATATATTTATCTGACATATTTTGAGATTACTGCCAGAGAGCCAGCAAACAGAAGTGGCCCTGCAAAGCTGTCTTTTGTAGGGGAAAATTTGCATCTATAGAGAATCTGTATTAATGCAGCGAGGCCTTTCTTTGTCCATATCTAGGAAAGATAAACTGAGTCTGACACCTTAAAGATCTGAAAGAAATATTTACCTGACTGTCCTCTCTAAGGGTTGGTATCTATGAATTTTCAGCTATGATACAAAACAAGACCACCTTTGCTAGCCAAGCCTCCTCCTTTCTCCTTCCTATAACTTGTCACTAAAACTAATTTGCTGCCATATTTATTCTGTCACTAAGCCTCTTTACCTGGTCACCCCATTGCTCACTCAATGGGTCCAGGTACTCAGTAGCCAGGGTGGCAGGGATAGAAGCTATGCATGGGCTTAGCACAGACTTCCCCTTACCAAAACTGGCCTGGCTAAGGCCACTGCTGAGTGCCACTCTTAAAATCTCTATGGCAATAATAGTAAGGTATCAATAGCCATGTGAAAATAGTATTATTTAGACTATCCTTTTTTTGGTTGTTTTTTTGTTTGGTTTTGAGACAGGGTCTCACTCTGTCACCTGGGCTGGAATGCAGTGGCATGATCATGGCTCACCACATTCTTGACCTCCTGGACTCAATGATCCTGCCTTAGCCTCCCCAGTAGCTGGGACATAGGCATGAGCTACCAGCCTGGCCCCCAAACCTGTTTTTGGCCATGCTCTGAGCCCATATTATTTCTGCAACTTCAAATTGGTACATAAGCTTCTGAACCTCTTTGGAGGGTTGGGTCTTTATTCTGAAGGCTCTCACATATACAAGTCAAATAAATTTGTACGCCTTTTCTCCAATTAATCTGCCTTTTGTCAGTTGATTTCTCAGGGAAACTTCAAGGGAACAAAGGACTTGGCCTCTATATATAAAAGGGTAAGTCTGGATGTCAAGTAGCCAAAGAGGTGACCTGGGCCAGTAATTAAGTTACTGTACCTTAGCTATAAGTCCTGTATTTGGCTGTGTGACTCTGGGGCCAGGACTCTGCAAACCAGGCTTCTGCTCTGCCAGCTGTTCCCTGCTGGGCTCTGTCAATAAGTACAGGGAAAGCTGCAGGGTGGAAGAGGGAGCTGGTACTTGCTCCTTCCTGGTTTCTTCCTTTACATCCCAGCAATCCCCCTGCCATTGGCAGCAGCAGTGCCTTCCCCAGCAGCAATGGACTCCAGTTTGCCACATTTCCAACACTTGCAGATACAGCCTCATTGCAACTCATTGCATCCCTGCCTCAGAATTTTGGGTATTAGACTCAGGGCCCTGCCTCTGAGCTCAGAGGCACCAGCATCAGTGCCCAGCATCTCTTCTCAGAGGGCTTGTTTTTCTCTTTGTGTGCCTTCACCCTCCCTTAAGCTAAGTTTAAATAATTCCAACCCATTCTCTTTGTTTCCTCAACTCTAGGGGATGGGGCTTGCTGCCTGACATTGCTGTCTATATGATATCTTAAAGTTATCCTTTCACCTTTGTAGTTACCTAGTTAACTACTTTATATGTCACTAACAATTCTTAATATTAGTTCCTCTCTGTTCACATAGCAGACTGGCTTCTGTCTCCTGACTGGCCCTTACTGATTCAGTAAGGCGTCCTCATCAATTAGGGGACACAGGGCTGGCTGACCAGAATAGGATCACTTGCACATAAGGATAACCTGATTGATAACATTTTCAGAGCACCCCTCCTTGACATTTTGGAATGTGAAAATTGACCTTCTGTGATAAAGCCTGACATACGTTCAGTATCCTGGTGTTTATAACACATATTCACAAATTATCTGACTCAATTCTTAGAAGAACCCTGGGAGATGCAGCAAGGCAGTCGAGTATACTGGCTTTGGAGACACAAAGACTTAAATGCAAATCTTGCCTCAATCACCTCCCCAGTCATGGGATCTTGGGAAGTTACTTAAATGTATTTTTAAAATTTTTTATTTCCGTAGGTTTTTGGGAACAGATGGTGTTTAGTTACATGAGAAAGTTCTTTAGTGGTGATTTGTAAGATTTTGGTGCACCCATCACCCAAGTAGTATACACTGAACCCAATTCATAGTATTTTATCCCTCACCGCTTTCCCCATCCTCTCTCCCAAGCCCCCAAAGTCCATTGTGTCATTCTTATGCCTTTGCATCCTCATAGCTTAGCTCCCACTTATAAGCGAGAACATACAATGTTTGGTTTTCCATTCTTAAGTTACTTCACTTAGAATAATAGTCTCCAGTTTTATCCAGGTTGCAGAGAATGCCATTCATTCTTTTTTATGACTGAGTAGTATTCTATTGTATATATACCACAATTTCTTTATCCAATGGTTGGCTGATGGACATTTGGGCTGGTTCCATATTTTTGCAATTGTGAACTGTGTTGCTAGAAATGTTGGTGTGCAAGCATCTTTTTCGTATAATGGTTTTTTTCCTCTGGGAAGATACCCAGGAATGGGATTACTGGATCAAGTGGTAGATCTACTTTTAGTTCTTTAAGGAATCTGCACACTGGTTTTGGTAGTGGTTGTACTCGTTTACATTCCAACCAGCAGTGCAGAAATCTTCCCACGCCAACATCTATTATTATTATTATTAATTATGGCCATTCGTGCAGGAGTAAAGCGGTATCACATTGTGGTTTTGATTTGGATTTCCCTAATCATTAGTGATGTTAAGCATTTTTTCATGTTTGTTGGCCATTTGTATATCTTCTTTTGAGAATTGTCTATTCATGTCCTTAGCCTACTTTTTGATGGGATTGTTTTTTTCTTGCTAATTTGTTTGAGTTCCTTGTAGATTTTAGGTATTAGTCCTTTGTCAGATGTATAGATGATGAAGATTTTCTCCAGCTTTGTGGATTGTCTGTTTACTCTGCTGACTGTTCCTTTTACTTAAATATTTTGATCTTTAGTTTCCTCTTTCTTAAAATGGACGCTGTAGCATCACCCACCTTAGGTTTGTTCTAATGGCAGAGAGACAGGAAATATCACTCAGAGAAAGAACATAAAGCACTTAGCGTATCGCCTCATGCAATAAATGCTCTAAAATGTTTGCTATTGTTTCATGAACGAGAAAAGAGGGAGCTGGAGAGGGAAATATATTTGCCCAAAGTTACTACGTGAGAACTCCAGGACTTGCACTTGTCTCTTTGCACTCAAGTTACTTCCCACTGTTTCATCTGTGACACAGTTCTTCTGGAAGCCCCTCTATGAGGTGTGTAGGACCCTGGCCTGCCCAGGTATGATGTTCTATGTAGGCAACACTTTACACATAGTTTCTGTTGATAAATACCTGCTCAGGTGCATCTTTCTGGTAAACATCAGCTGGTTCAGGCACACCAATGTGGGTGTGACTCAGGGCTCATCTTTTGCCCTGTGGGACCTCAATTTCCTTAAGTAGAGTCATCCCCTCCCATATCAGTGGTGGTGGTGGTTGTTACTGTTTTCTTCTCCTCCTCCCCTGCCTCCTCCTTTTTTTTTTTTTTTTTTTTTGAGACAGGTTCTTGCTTGGTCACCCAGGCTGGAATGCAGTAGTATGATCACTGCTCACTGCACCCTTGACCTTCTGGGCTCAAGCAATCCTCCTGCCTCAGCCTCCCACGTAGCTGGGACTACAGTCACATACCACCATGTCCAGCTAATTTTTAAAAATTTCTGACTGATAATAATTTTGTTTTCTGTCATTATGGCTCAAGCACTTCATTTGTTTTAATTTCAATAGGTTTTTGGTGAACAGGTGGTGTTTGGTTACATGAATAAGTGCTTTCGTGGGGATTTCTGAGATTTTGGCGTACCTATTAACCCAAGCATTGTACACTGGACCAGATGTGTAGTCTTTTATCCCTCAGCCCCTCCCACTCTACCCCCCGAGTCCCCAAAGTCCATTATGTCATTCTTATGCCTTTGCATCCTCATAGCTTGGCTTCCACAACGAATTTTTAAAAAATGTGTTTTGTAGAGACAGGGTCTCACTACGTTGCCCAGCTCTTGAACTCCTCATCTTGAATTCCTGGGTCCAAATGATCCTCCTGCCTCAGTCTCCCAAAGTGCTGGGATTACCAGCATGAGCCACTGTGCCTGGTGTCAGTGGTTCTTCTTAGCTCTGGCTGTACTTTAGTATCACTAAGGAACTTTATTTAAAAGAAGATAATGATATTTGGGTTTTTACCCCTAGAGATTCTAATTTAATTGAACTGAGGCATGACCTAGACCTCAATCTTTAAGAAAAAAACCCTTTTGAGTTTACTGTAAAGCCAGAATTGTTAAACCCTGTTCATCAATGTGCTCCTGGGTCAAATCTGGCTGATGACCTGTTTTTATAAAGTTGTTTTGTTTTGAGACATTGTCTTGCTCTGTCACCCAGGCTTACATATTGTCTATAGCTGCTTTTGTGCTATATCAGCAGAGCTGAGTAGTTACGACATGGACCATGTGGCCTGCAAAGCCTAAAATATTCACTAGTTTCTCCTTTAAAGAAAATGTTTGCCAACCCCTACTCTACAAGTCTGTATGAACTCTATGGGTCCTCTATCTCTACCATACTATGGATCTATGATTCCTATGTGATAAATTAAATAATATACACAACCCAGAGGAGTGGCTTTCAAACTTTTTAGGCTACAACCTATGGTAAGAAACATACTTACATCTGTGGTGGTTTAAAACACATGTCTACAAAGTCTTTGAAGGTCCTCCCTCCAAGAGGTAGAGCTTAATTCTTCATAATATGGGCTGGACCTTGGCAACATGCTTCTAAGGATAATTCTTCAGCAGAAGTGATGGTTTATGATGCTCTTGGTCATAAAGAGACATTGTGGTTTTCTTCTTGGCTGCTCTCTATCTCTTGGATTACTCCGGTTATTAAGTTAGATAATGCAGGTCGGACATTTAGCATCGTGTTTGGTAACCCTAAGTGTTCCTTAAGTAAAATCTTAGTTCCCATTATTACAACGGTCTTAATGAAATCCCTAATAGTGAGTCATCCTACTAGGGATGATATGTACATTTTATAGGAAGGAACTGGGCACCTAATCTCATGGCTCACTGGTGACATTAAAGTGAGAATTCTAGAACTAACACTCTAACCTCTATTTACCTCTTGCCATGCCTCAGGAAATGCCCCCGCACTTCATGTGCTTTTTCTTCCTTAATTCTCACAGTGACTCTAGGAAGTATGTACCATTCTTATCCTCAGTTTATGGTTGGGAAAACTGAGCACACAACTTTTAATTAAGTCCTCAAGGCTACACAGTGAGTAGTAGAGGCAGCATGGGAACTGTCTCAGTCAGTTTGGGCTGCTATCGCAAAATACCACAGCCTGGGTGGTTTATAAACAACAGAAATTTATTTCTCACAGTTGTGGAGGCTGGAAGTCTCAGGCTAGGGTGTCAGCATGGTCAGGATCTGGTGAGTGCCCACTTCAAGGTTGCAGATGGCCAAGTTCTTGTGTCTTCACAAGATGATGGAAAGAGCAAGAGAGCTGTCTGCTCTTGGGGTCTCTCAGAAGGGCAATAATCCCATTCATAAGGGCTCTATTCTTATGACCTAAATATCTCCAGAAGACTCCACCTCATACCATCACACTGTGGGTTAAGATTTCCACATACGAATTTGGGGGGAGGGACACAAACATTCAGTCTAAAATATGAACCCTTAGTTGGATCCCCGAAACTGCAGTTTCACCCACATTACCCTTTTAAGACAAGAAAGAGAGAGAAGCTAGTTTGGGGAACCATCATTACTGCTAATGTCAGCGGTTGTGGGGAGTGGGGCCGCAGGACCAGAAGATCCCAATACATGGGCCCAAAGCCACCCCACTTAAGGTGCGGGTATGAAGAGAATGTGGATAAGAGCACTGCTTTGGACTATGACAGTGAATCCTGTGACCACTGAGGAGTCTCTTTGCAAAGCTCACGGGCAAAGTAATGCTTAGAAAAGATGCCCTGCTTGCCCTCTGATTTCAAAGCACCTGCCAGCTCATACCTGTGGGTACTGCCTCAGGGCACGGATGTGGTTTAGAGAAGGATGCCTTGCAGAATGACTATGAACTAGATAGCGCCTCCTATTCCCTGGCAGAGCATGGTCTCCTCATTTATCTATAGATCTGTGAAAGGAAAACAAAAGCTCAGGACCCCAACTCACTATGCCAAAAGGAAAAGGTTAAGCTGAAAGTTGAGTCATGCAAGAAACTGCTTTTCCTTTTGTTCCTAAGCAGATAGCTACAGATAAAAAAATATCTCCACAGGTAGCTACTCTATGTTCACCTTACCTTATGTAAAATGCCTATTTACTGAGTGCCAGATGTATATCTAATTGACTATTCTTCTACCTGCTTCTTTTATCTTGCAACATTGGATTCAATAATGCTACCAAAGCCTCCCTTTTTCCCCTCCTGCCTGATTTTCCCCTTTAAATACTGAAGCCCTCAAAATCATCTTTAGAGAAAGTCACAAACCTTTTTACAGGGCATGTCCTTAACCTTGACAAAATCAACTTCTAAATAAATTGAAACCTGTCTCAGATACATTTTGCTTTACAGATTCATTCATTCATTCATGCAAACATTTGACTGGTTATTATAAGCCAAAGACTGTGGGAGATAGAGATATAAATAAAATGTGGTCTCTGCCTTCAAGGAGCATGAACATCAAGGCCTAAGTTGCCAGTTACAATGCCAGGAACTGAGCCTACTGGGGGAGGAATGATAGTGGAGTTCAGGCCTGGGAGGCTCTGCAGGATGTCACAGAGGCAGACAGATATCAGAAGACCAGCTGAGCAGTATCATCAAGGAATAAATGGATTGGTGATGATGGAAACACAGAGAAGGGAACAGATATGAAATATAAGGACTCAACAATACCTGGTGACTGACTGCATGGAAACAAACGAAATGTTGGAGTTACTGGGATGGTTTTAAGTCTGTTCTGGCAATCTTTGTCCGAGAGAACTTTCTGCAATGGTGGACATGTTTTATCTGCCTTGTTCATTATAGCAGCTACTAGTCACACATGACTGTGGAACATTTGAAATGTGACTAGTGCAACTGAAGAATTAAACTTGCATGCTAATTTTAATTTAAGTTTAAATCAGTTCTGTATGGGTAGGGGCTATCACGTTGGACAGCATAGTTCTATAGTTAAGTACTTTACATGAATTACTTCATTTAATTCTCACAATGATCTCATGCAGTTAGGTATTACCATTAGCCCCATTTCATGGAAGAGGAAGCTGAGGCACAGAGAGGTGAAGTCACTTGCCCAGGATGACATAGCAAGTAAGTGGGATTTGAGTTGAGATATCTTGGTGCCAGAGCCCATGTTCTCAACTGCTTCATAATTATGTCAGAATTCTGTTCGTACACCTCTTTTTACAGATATAAGCACCATGATATAACAAATACATTATTAAAAGCTTGTAATATTTTGGCATTATAATTATTTACAAGGCATTAAAGCAGCTTACTCTTTAAATGAATTCATGCGTGTACTCCCCAATTCAACTCTTTGGGAAATCTATGAATATTTACTTGAGACAGTTCACATCTCCAGCTGAATGACCCTATGAATGAATAAATTCTGGGAACTCCAGATGCTTTTCTACCAGAAGTCACTTAATCCAGGAAAAGACCTCTTGATAGGAATGGAGAATAGTCCTTAGTTAATTTAAGGAAAATCGGTGGGCATTTTTTGACTTCCAGTATAGGGAATTGGCATTAGAGCTCACAGCAAGGGACTCTGTTGTGTGGATGTGAGAATGCTTCTGGGAACATCTGTCTACAGCCCGCAAAGATTGCTGACATTTGGCCTGTTCTACCAGGAAGCTAAAATTGACTTCTAATGCCAGTTTTTTCTTCAGTGGGATTAGTGGCAAGTTGAAGAGAAAAATCTTAGAAGCGTCATACCCTGGGGAGGGAGTTAGAATGAATTACGAGCTCTAAAATAGATTTGAACTGGTGGCTCCTAGGGTAAGGTGACACAGCTACAGGAGACCAGCAAAGGTCATACAATGTGTTACTTCAGGATGAAAAGCAGACAAATCATGCTGAGATAAAATGCCTCGTCATATTTTCCCTTAGTTGCAAAAGGTGTAATTTTGAAAGATGAGTAAAGATTCCCAAAGCAGCAGTCAGTACACAAAAAACAATGTTCAATCCAGTTGACCCATTTACATAGCTGTTCCTCTGAAAGTTCCCTCATCTATAATAAGGTGTCCACAAGTGAATTCCTGGTAACATAGGGAATTTTTAGTCAAATGTCAACTCATCCTGCTGAAGGACTTAACTGAATTCATTCCTTCCTACCACTAGGAATATTAAGTACTCCATGTCAGGCAAGATTTTAGGTACTGGGGACATAGCAATGAATGACTCAAATAAGGTCTGTGCTTACATGAGACAGTGTTTTAATTGTATATGGGCATTTCTCCTGGCCTGACTGACAGAAAGTAACTTCATTCTTCTTCTTCTTTTTTATTTTTATTTTTTTTGAGATAGAGTCTCACTCTGTCACCAGGCTAGAGTGCAGTAATGCAATCTCGGCTCACTGCAACCCCTGCCTCCTGAGTTGAAGCGATTCTCCTGTTTCAGCCTTCTGAGTAGCTGGGATTACAGGCACGCACCAACATGCCCAGCTAATTTTTGTATTTTTAGTAGAGACAGGGTTTCACTGTGTTGGTCAGCCTGGTCTCGAATTCCTGACCTCGTGATCTGCCCGCCTAGGCCTCCTAAAGTGCTGGGATTACAGGTGTGAGCCACTGTGCCCAGCCACTTCATTCTTCTCTAGTTTCAGAGAATATTCCTTCCCTGCTCTCTGAATCTGTTCCACCAATCACTCCTGGTAAATTATAGCTGTGAGATACTTGTCTGTGCTATAATCATGTGAGTATAAGTTTGACTTTAATTTGATTCACCCTGTTGCTCACATATGATTCAATGATATCTAAGGAAATTTAGTGGTATCCATTGTGGTTCTATTTACTTCAACTACCATTTTTTATGTCCCCTGAGCCCCTCCTACAGGCCCTGCTTCCTTTCATGAGAGAGCTATCTCTGTGGAGAGGATAAAACACAAAGAGTGGCTGAGTTGGGGAATGTAGAACTCAGAGAATCCTATTTCCTTCCCGGTCTTTATTAGGAGGGAGCCAAATCAGACATAACGAAGAAGCTGAGCCAAGTCGCTTGTGACCCTGCTATAATTGCCTCCACTGTGGGATCAATGAGGAAGCCAAATGCTGAGCAGCTGTGGCATCTGCAGTAGCTGAACAGGATAAAGAAAGGGGTGGGGCGGAGTAACAGCATCTTGACTTTCAGGGAAGCCTCCGGACTGGAAGTCAAGCAGAAAGCAAGTGAAGACCCATAGAACAATTAGCTATCGAAGCCTCTCTCTTTGCAAAGGCTCCACCCTGGGAGGATGCTCTGTGCAATGTGAAGAAACGAGCTCCTATGCTGGAACACCTTCCCTTTCACTGCAAAGGCATTTGAAGGTACTTATAAGGGCTAATTCTACCAACAGCTTCCAGAGTCCCTGTCCTAACACCTTACAGTTAATACTGGCTTCATTTAGGATTCCTCAGGCTCTGGCTCAACAAAGGGTGTATCAAGCAATCATGTGACAAATTGAGTCACTCCCTCTTCTCTTCCCCTAACACTAATTCCCTCAGGGGGAAGCAAAATAAAACCACATTTCTTCATGCATGATCAGACTTGGAAAAAGTTTATATGGACTTTTAGAATTGCAGAAAATGTGCGGCAAAGCACTGGTTCAGGGTGCAGGGCTTTGTTTTTGGAGAATTTAAAGACATGTGCTTAAATCTCCACTTCCCAATTTTATTAACTGTTGGATCTTGGACAACTTTTTTGTTTAATGTCTCCAGTCTACAGTTTCCTCCTGTGAGTTTTCTTTAGTACAGACCCTTATTGGGTTGTTGTTTATCATTCACTTAGATACTGTATAGAAAGCACTTGGCCCCACAACTCCTACATTCAATAGCTATTTGTTGCTCTCCTGCTATGCATTAGGCATATGCCAGACCTATTTACTGTTCCTTAAGCAGATTCCAGAGCCATTGAATCAGAATCTCTGGGTGGAGCCTGGGAGCCATTTCAACATGCTCTTCAAGTGATTCTGAAGATGCACAGTAAAGATGGAGGACTGATGTGCTTTTTTTTTTTTTTGAGATGGAGTCTCATTCTGTCACCCAGGCAGGAGTGTAGTGGTGGGTGGGATCTTGGCTCACTGCAACCTCCACCTCCTGGATTCAAACAATTCTTGTGCCTCAGCCTCCCAAGTAGCTGGGATTACAGGTGCCTGCCACCACACCCGGCTAAATTATTTTGTATTTTAGTAGAGACAGGGCTTCACCATGTTGCCCAGGCTGGTCTCAAACTCCTAACCTCTAGTGATCTGTTCACCTCGGCCTCCCAAACTGCTGGGATTACAGGTGTAAGTCACTGCACTCAGCCAGGTTCTATGTTAATATCTCAATAGTGGTAATAATTACTTTATCCCCTTAATTAAAAGTCTTGAGAACAGAGATTATCTTTCTGTCCTTGCTACTTAGCACTGAGGTATCTGTGAACTTGTTGACTGAGTGAATGATTCCATCTCACAAAGCATCTAGGTTGTTCTCAATCCTGGAGGCACCAATGGCCTCAGCCGGGGTTGGGGAGAGGGCAGAGGTTTTTAAACAAATACTGATTCCTGGGTCCTGCTCCAGACAATTAAATTAGACTCTTCAGGGGTGGGCCAGGGAATTGCTATTTTTTTAAAAATTGAGATATAATTAAAAAAAAGAAAACTGAGATAAATCTTGGGAAAGTTACCCAACCTCTCCGTGCTTCACTTCCCTCAGAAACTCAAATCTTAAATATACAGGACAATGAATTTTTATATATGGATCCACACATTTGGCCACCAGCCAGATCAAGATGTGAAATATTTTCAGCCTTCTAGAAGGCCCCCTCATGCCACTCTCAGTCAGTAACACACATTATTCCTATTCCCTCCCACTGAGAGAGTTTTAAAAGCTCCCCAGGTGATTCTGATGCACAGCTAGGGCTCAGAGTCACCAATTTAGATTCTAGAACATTGGACGCCCCACCTCTGCCACCTCCCATCACACTTGTGGACTGGTCTTTGGGCAATTTCTTCATGAGGTGATGGAGAATTGGAAATAGTAAGATTAATTAATTATCAGAGCAAAGAGGAAATTAAACACTCAGGCTAACCTGAGCTTATTATCACTGCCTCCCCATGCTTCTCGCTTATTTTAATTCCTAACTTATGACTTCCTATGTGTGTGTGTGTGTGTGGTTTTTTTTTTTTTTTTTGAGACGGAGTGTTGCCAGGCTGGGGTGCAGTGGTGTGATCTCTGCTCACTGCAACCTCCGCCTCCTGGATTCAAGTGATTCTCCTACCTCAGCCTCCTGAGTAGCTGGGACTATAGGCACATGCCACCATGCCTGGCTAATTTTTTGTATTTTTAGTAGAGGCAGGGTTTCACCATGTTAGCCAGGATGGTCTTGAACTCCTGACCTCGTGATCTACCTGCCTTGGCCTCCCAAAGTGCTGGGATTACGGGCGTGAGCCACCACGCCCAGCGACTCCTCTGTGCCTAGTTCTTCAGGATTCCCCAGTGAATTACTACCTTTGTGAGGTTTGTGCCCCTCCCCCAGAAGCCAGTCACCCTTGCTTCTGCAGCAGGAAAGTTAACAACAAAAAGCACTGGGGTTCTTAATTTCTTTGGGGCCAAGAATTCCTCAGCACAGTCCTATTTAGCTTATGGACCTCTTTTCAGCATAAGGTTTTAAAATGCATAAAATATGTGACATTACAAAGGCAACCAATTCTATTGATGTACATATATCAAAATAATTTTAAGCATCATTTTAAATAATAGGTGTCTATTCATTAAATAACTAGATCTAGCAACAAACCTAATATCTACAGTAATCTGGTATATTGATAAGTGTAAACAGTATTTCAATGTATCAACAGCAACTGTTAACATGATATAAATGTATCTGTTAGTGTTATTTTGGTTTGTTGCCTACATTTGTAACTGAATGAAATGTTACACTTTAGTTAAAGGTTAGTAAAAATAAAGATGCAACTTGATTTTCAGTTGAATTCATGGACCTCCTAAATGTAATTCATAGACTCCCCCAAAATGCCCCTGAATTCTCTGTATAAGACTGTTTCTGGATTATGAGGCTTAGCTATTGAGGGTGTTTAGCTTGGCCAGTTTGGTAATATTCCCTGCAAGGAAGCTGAGATGGGAAGGCTGAAGTGATTGTCCACTGGTAGCAGAAACTGGTAGGTGAAACTGAATCACAAGTCTCCCCACACGTCAACACTCCTAGCAGCTTGGTTATGATCTGATCTTTTGGTTTGTAGCAGGTTTGCACAGTTCATTCATTTGTTTATTCATTCATCTATGGTATTGCTTTATATTCTAATAGCTATTTGCATGATGAGGAATTCAGTATCCTTCTGTTACCTCACTAATCCCATCATGGCCACTCAATAGCAACTTAAAAAACTAACACAATCCTGAGTAAAAGCTTTTCAGTCCTTCTAAAACATCTAGAAATACATATTTACAAAACAGAATCATACTGCCAATTTTCTGCAACTTAGTATTTGCACTTTAAAATATATTTTTGACATATTTCTATTTCAGGAGCTATACACTTCTTTAATGATGACCACACAAAATTTCATCTGTATTGTTGTGTCAAAATTTTAAACAACTTGATGGCATTTTGTTTTAAAATTTTTTGCTATTAAAAATGATGTATACTTGTGTATATATTTCTTTGATCACATATATAAATATTTCTTTAAAGAAGATTACTAGAAGTGAAATTGTTGGGTCAAATGGTATTTTATAATTTGATTTTGACAGATATCATCTTATTTGTTCTCCAGAAAGGTTGTGCCTATTTATATTCCCCCCAGCAAGGTGTGAAGGTGCAGGTCCCGTGCACCCTTGCTAGCCAGATATTGGTAGACTTTATTTTAAATCCTTTCCAATAAGGTGAAAAATCTGATACTGCTGTTAAATACGCATTTCTTTGTGTACTAGCAATGTTGAAGCTTTTTTCATATGCTTATTGCATGTTTGTACTTATTCGATGTTTATGCCCTTTGCTCATTTTCTATTTAGGTTATAGACATGTTTCTTAAATGATGAATTAAAAATGAAGCCTTATTGTTCACCTCTTAATTTCATTTCTGCATCTGGCATCCTTAATTTGATTAGTTAAGAGTTGAACCATTTGCTATTTAAATAAAATACGAGCAGCCAAAAATCCTTTTGGAATGAGGCAGGGTTATAAATAAAATGCACTTTAAAAAATATGTGAAACATGGTTGTATGCAACTTGCCTAAGTTCTCCCCTTAGATTTCACTGAAGATGTTTGGCATTAAAATCCATGGATTTCCCTGAGCTTTTGACAACTGGTCAAAAATTGTGCTCTACAGCAGTCCTCTGACTTAGCTTGGTATTATTACTACTTTTTGTGAAAGGAGGAACAAGCCAGAAAGGTTAAGACTGAAGGTCATAAAGTTAATGGATGCAAATGAGCCAGCCTCAAACCTGGTCAATTCTGAGAATTCTAGAGTTAGCACATCAGGACCTTCTCATAGTGAAGGAATTGCTAACGATTATATAGCCTTGCAGCATGGCTGAATTATTACTCATTTTCTCTCTTATACTGTAATAGTAATAATAGTAATACTGCCTACCATTTGCTGAGCTTTTACCAAATGCCTGAGATGGTGACTTGTACGTATTACCTTCTTTAATACTTATTAAAACTCTGTGAGATAATGTGATGAGAGTTTGTTCTGTTTTTGTTACGCAGACCATGCATTTCTCTTTCTCCTGGTAAAGGACTACCATTTCTTTTAGGGGGATGACCTCTTCCTCACTGTATTTATTTGTGGTGGTGAGGTAAGAGGCAGGGCTCAGACCAGATTGAGCACCTCTCCATAAGACTTGCTCACCAGGGCCCTGTCAATTTACCATTGCCATGACAACACCTGCTAGTTACCACCCCTTTTCGGGGCAACAATCTGGAAGTGACCACCTTTTTCTAGAAATCTCTGCATGATCCACCCCTTAGTTTGCATGTACTTAAAAGTAGGTGTAAATATGACTGCAGAACTTCCCCTGAACTGCTGCTACTCTGGACACACTGCCTGTGGGTTAGCCCTGCTCTGCAAGGAGCAGTAAGGACTGCTGTACCCTGAGCTTCCATTAAAGTTGCTGTCTAACACCATTGGCTTGTTGTTAAATTCTTTCCTGGGTGAAGCCAAGACCCCTCGTTGGCTAAGCCTCAGTTTTGGGGCTCACCTGGCCTGCATCAGTGGGGCCTGTTAATTAAGGAGCCTTGTCAAGGAGTGATACTGTAACCCAGCCCTGGTCAGTGTCACTCTCCAGGGACTTGGAATCTTCCCTGTTGGAGCTGATGCTTCTCAGGGATTGTGCCCTGGGGGGACATTTCATTCATTCCTACTACTTACAGCCTTATAGCCACCTGAATTTCTGCCTTTTCAGAACCTCGTTTGCAGCTTTAAAAAAATTCTCTGTATTCTTTATATTATTCCAATACCTTCACCTTTGGTTAAATTAACCTGAGTATTTATATAGTATTATTAGCCCCATTTTACAGATAAGGCACTTGAGGCTCATCCAGCTTATAAATTAAGGAGCTGGGAACTACCAAACATCTGTTCAATACCAAAAAACTCTTAAATGCAGGTAATGTAACCAAGGTTTGATACCAAACAAAAGCAAGCAAGCAGACAGGCAAGGAAAAATTCTTGGAAGTTTCTATTAATTTCTCTGTTACAAAGCAGTTGAATTAAAAAGTCATTTTCATAATAAAGGAATTATATATATGACATTAAATAACTTTGCATCATGGTTAATGCGTTGTCCATTTTCCTCACTTTTGTGACTGGATACTCTACAGGTTTCTAATGTGGGGAGGTCATTTGGGGAGCCAGGATCTCTATTAGGTCAATTGTGGGGTCCTAACAAGGGACTGCTCTTCCCTTCCACTTATTGTTTTGGAACTGGTATTCAGCTTTGGTAAATGGAGGCCAGAAAAATAATGGGAAAGCCAATCACTGTAGGCCTGTGATTCCAAAACCAAAGGCAAGAAATGAGGGTGGGGAGCAGAGTGAAGGGGAGGGAGGAAGATCATTTTGTGTAAAAGCAAGACATAGAAAGAAACCTGTCTTCAAAGTATCAGGTGGTTCAAAACACAAGGTACCCACTTAGAAGGGCAGAAAAAAATTAGCTAACAAAGAAACACTGTTTGGCAAAATCACAGATATAAACAAGATATGACTGGGTTAGAGTTCTAAAGATGCCTAGGAGCAAAATATTACTATCATTTTAATATTGTCGATGATGATCTCCTGATATGTATAACGCAAATTTTTTTCTGGGGTCAGTAAAACTTTTATCTTTTAAAAAATTAATTTTTTATCTATAGACGAAAAGAGGCTAGAGAGAGATAGTACCCAATCCACCATGTATAAACTTCATTCAGAGAACAATTTAAACAAAGTTTCAAAAAATTTCCAGATATACACAAAAACATGGAAATGTAACTATATTTGATAGCAAATGATAAGGAATGTTTGTAAATTTGTTATAGGCACCATAACGGTTTCCTGCCGATGACTACGTGTGCTTGTTCTTGTAAAAGTCCTCTCTTTTCAAGTCACATGCTGAAATAAATACAGATGACATGATTTGAAATCTGCTTCAAAATCATCTGAGGATGGGAGAATGGGCGGCACCAAGATGAAACAAGAAGGACCATGACTTTTTAGGTGAAACGTGATAAAAGCTGGATGATAACTACATGGGGCTTACTATATGATTCTCTTTATTTTAGTACATGTGAGAATTCAGCTGGGACTACAGGTGCCTGCCACCACTCCCAGGTAATTTTTGTATTTTTGGTAGAGACGAGGTTTTGCCATGTTGGCCAGGCTGGCCTCAAACTCCTGGCCTCAAGTGATTCATCTACCTCAGCCTCCCAAAGTGAAGAGATTACATGTGTGAGCCACTGTGCCTGGCCTATGATTATAAATCCAGATTTGATAGAGAATAATAGAAAAATTGATATATATACATATATTTTTTTTTTGCTGGGAAATTAAGCATTATATTACATTTGCTTGAGTCACAAAAGAGACATTTCAGTATAAAAATGGTTTCCACGAACCTTAGAAATCACTGTCACATATTAACACATGCACATCAAATATCATAAATGCTATAATACTTGCGGATATATAAAGTCTTTTTAAATAAAATTTAAGACATTCCCCTTAGTTATTTAAAATACAGTATATGACATTTGGAATACTATCAGACTATGCAAATTCACATTTATCTCTTGCTTGTAGACAAGAAAAAATAGATTGTAATATGTACTACCACATTTCAATTTATAATGATTATAAATCTATCTTTTAAAAATCACTTTATTTTTTGAGACAGACTGTCGCTCTGTCATCCAGGCTGGAGTGCTGTGGCGTGATCTCGGCTCACTGCAAACTCCACCTCTTGGGTTCAAGCGATTCTTGTGCATCAGCCTCCCAAGTAGGTGGGACTACAGGCATCTGCCACTAGCTAATTTTTGTATTTTTGGTAGAAACAAGGTTTGGCCATGTTGGCTAGGGTGGTCTCAACCTCCTGCCCTCAAGTGATCTGTCCACCTTGGCCTCCCAAAGTGCTGAGATTACACGTGTGAGCTACTGTGCCTGGCCTGTGATAATACATTGAGATTTAGTAGAGAATGGTAGAGAGATTTCTGAAAAAAATCTAGAAAGCTTAGGGTTCAGGTACTTAAATGATAGTTTTGGTTTGCTTTTTTAAAGTATGAAGTAAGACCTTTATGCAAACTCAGAATGTTCTATATCATTTGCTTGCTACATGGTCTGACAGATCAAAGCACTTTGCTCTTTTCTGAAGGTGGCATTATATTAGATACTGTCACCCAAACAAGAAAACTTTACTGTAATTTTCTACCACTCTATATCAAAACCAAACCTTTAAAAAATGACAGAATTGGGACAGAGCAATGACATGATCTTTATCTTTTACATCAGGTTCATGGGGGATCAGACCAATTAGCCGAATTGTATATTGGTCCTCCATCATCTGCTCATTTTGACTATCGAACACATATCATGTAGTTTGATTGATTTTTTTTTTTTATTGAATTAGTAGATACTTTGGAGACGGTCAAAGTATCACAAAATCATGAAAAGCTAGTGCCCTTATCCCAAATGGAACAATTTTTCTACTTTCTTGGTGGTACACACGCAGATTCTCCAAATGTTAATGGTTCAAAACATCAATGTTAGGCAGGCAGAGATAATTAAAAGACTAGTGAAGCCCACAATGTGGACCATCCAAGCCACCCTTTTAATTTTTGCTTATTTCAGAACTTCTTTGTGGCAGGATAGTTTTCTCTGACGGCAACAGCCACAGAAAAATCTACATACTGGAACAGATTGATTGTGTATTTTTCTCCTCTATGCAAATATCTCCATATCATTCACCTCTCTCTCAGTACGCCCACTGCATTGAAGATGAGACAGATAAAACAACCAACAAAGAATTGGATCACTAGCTCATCACCAGCCAAGATGGGATCAGATCTGCTAGAGTTCAGTACAGAATCTCATATGCTGTTGTGTTAACACATCTTTGTTGAATGCCAAATGGTCTGGTAACAATGCAAATGAGTCCTGTGGTGTTTAGCATTTACTACACAACCAAATAACTCAATCATATCTCTGGCCCTGAGTTCCACATATATTTAAATGTCCACTTAGATATCTAATAGAAATATCAAAGATAACTTGCATGAAAAAGAAATCTTGACTCCACCCTCCTCCAAACCTGTTCCTTTCTCATCTTCGAAAATAACACCTACATTCAACCCATTTCAGCCCATCATCCTTATTTCCTTTTCCCCCTCACATTCCATATCTAGCTCAGCATTCTTATTGGCCCTGTTTCCATATTGTTCTGATGAATTTGACACCTTCTCGATATCGCAAGCCACCATCAACTCTCGCTGCAACAGATTCCTACCTGGTCTCCCAACATCCACATTTCAGAGTATTTTCCCTAAAATAGCCAGGGTGATCTTCTCAAGGCATAAATGAAATCCTATTACTATTTTGCCTAAAATTCACCATTGACATCCAAACCCATCATCATGAACTACCTGACTGAACCCATTAGATCTGGATCCTACTCACCTTTCTGACTTCAAAATTTACCACCATCCTCCCTGTCACATGTGTTCTCACAACACACCACACTCAGTTTCTTCTTGCTGTTCCCTCTACCTGAAAATTTACTTCCCGTCTAGTTCATGGCTGCCTCCTTCTCAGTGTTCAGTTCTTGGGCCACATTTCATACCTTAATTTTTTTTCTCTTGACCACTCTAGCTAAAGAAATCACTCCTCTCTTTTCTGGACATTCTATCTATTGTCTTTTTTAACTTATTTTATAGCACTTACTACCATCTGCAGTAATCTTATTTCATTAGTCACATGTTTATTGGCTGTACTTTTAGCAGAATGAAAGCTCCCTGGAGCCAAGAACCCATTTATCACCTCTCTAGCATCATGTCTAACTCATTGTAGATGCTCAATACATGGTAGCTTGGTGAATGAATGAATTAATACATTTGTAAAAATCTACTCATCTAAATGTTTGAGAGACCACTATGAACAAGGAGGTCAAATAATTTCTACCTGTAAAGTGTTTCTAGACTGTTATCTTTCAACTCAAAGAGAAACAACCAGAGAACCTGCTGTTTTTCTATACAAGTACAAAGGGTAAAATCCAAACTCCTTTTCTCTAGCACAGCCAGGTGAAATTCCTAGAATACGAGTCAGAGAATCCTAGATGTTTCCTAGTTGAGTAACTGTTGCTCAGTTATTCGCATTCATGTGTAGACATGAGACTGGGGTGGGCTCAGTGGGTTGAGTCAGTTTGGCAGCGGATCTACAAACTCCAATCCTCTAAGGTTAAGGAGATGACACATTCCAATCCTACATTTCTGAAAGACAGAGTGCAACCCACATTCCCAGGAGGGAACAACATATTGTCAGCTGCATTAGGAGCATTTTGCTCTCTGCAGGCAGTGGCACTGCTGTGCGTGGATATCACATTTCCTTCCCAGAGTCCGTGGGAGGCCTCCTTGAATGTGAGAAGTGCAAACAGAGAGGGACACATTTGTTGTACAGAAGCGGGCTTCGGGTTTGAAGAGAAGCTCAGGATATTAGCTTTAAAATGTCACAGATAAAGTATGGACCTATGATTGCAGATCATTTTTGGTGAGGGGAAGGAATCAGAAGGCCTTCCAAACACAGGGACTCCTTTGTACATTCAGAGGTCCTGGCAATGCCATCTGGGTTTATATGTCAATCCCTAACATGAGCTGAGTCCCTCAAAGGCTTCAGCTCAGTAGAGATAATGACTCAGATCCTGAAGAGACCTTAGCTGGGATCTGCAAGGCCTAGCCCCTGCCTGCCTGTCTTTTATCATACCCCTCCTAGGCCCTGTTCTAGCTACACAGACCTTTCAACTCTTGTGACTTCTAGACACTCTCCTGGCCCAGGGCCTTTGCACATGCTGTTCCCTCCATCCCACTTGTTTCTCCTGCCCTCCCTACTTCACCTAGTGAAAGCCTATTCACCTTTTACATACCAAACTCAAGCAACAGTTAGTAGAAACTACCCCTGACCCCACAGACTATACCAGATTCTGTCAGAGTTTTAATCTCAATTTCTAACTATAAACTCCCTGGTGTGATATTTAAATTAACTTGGATCTCCCTCAGTGGTCTGTAGGGTATGCAGTACAAGGGACTTTGCTTGTGTTTGTTTACCATTAGATTCTCAGTGCCAAGCACAGTGCCCACCTTTAGCAAGGATTTGTTGCATATAAATAATTGGGTAATCTGCAAATAAGGATAATGCATTCCTAGAAAATAAATATCCTGAAAAATGTAGGCATTGCCAAAGGAAAGGTTCATCCTGACATTACACTAAGTAAATGGCCATGGTTAGGAAAACATTTCCAGCTCTCTACCTTCTCGGAGTATGGTAGAATTTGACTGCCTATAGCCTTGGGATTTGGGAGGAACATGACTGCTTCTGGCCTATGAGTTGTGAGCAGAAGTGCTCTGTCTCCCTTTTAGGCTGAAACCTGTATTTTCTGGTGAAAGACCCTCCAGAGCTTTCTTGTGCTCTGGCACAGCGGGAGCATCATTTGAAATGGGGGCTGCACCATCAGCCTGGAACATAGGGTAACGGAGTCTCTGTCTGTCAACTGATGGTGGACACAAAACACATAAAGAAATAAACTCTTCTCTTTTAAGGGACTAAGAGTTTGAATTGTAACCACTGTACAACGTAGCTTACCCTGACTGATGGAAGAGCTGAATCCAAACTTATTTACTCAAACAGTAACCATAGCAGCAACGATAACAATCATAAAAACTTGTTGAAACATTATCATGTGTCAGATATAGTTCTATAGGCTTTATACGAATTACCTAGTTCATTTCAACCTCACAAGAATGCAGGAATGGTATCAGGGGGCTTTTTTTTTTTTTTTTTAAACAAGGTCTCACTCTGTCACCCATACTAGGCAAGATCATAATATGGAACTCCTGGGACTTCTAGGCTTAAGCAGTCCTCCCACCTCAGCCTCCTGAGTAGCTAGGACTACGGACTTGCATATACCACACTCAATTATTTTTCAAAAAAATATTTTCTGCAAAAATGGGGTCTTGCTATGTTGTCTAGTCTGGTCTCAAACACCTGGCCTCAAGTGATCCTTCTGTTTCAGCCTCCCAAAGTGCTGGGATTATAGGCATGAGCCACTGCACCTGGCCCTAGGGAAAACATTTCTAATTAAGGTTTACAGATGGAGAAATCAGGCTCAGGGAAGCCAAGCAAATTGTGCAATTTCAGCTTGTTTGCAAGAGATGGGGCCTGATTCTGTTTTACTTCAAAGGTCACGTATTGTTAATTACCATTCTATCCATATTATCTATTATATTGTTAGGTTGTATTTTTTAAAAAAGGCAGAAGAAGAAAGAAAGTGAAAATAGACATTCAGGTGTCTGTGTGGGGGAAGAAGGCATAAAATGCTTCTGCTCATCAGCCCAGCTGGGATCTCAGGATAGTGAGACCATCCTCCCACAACAGATTTTTGTTGGTGAGAAAAACCACCAGGACCCCTAGCTGAATATGCCTAACAATACTGTTCACCAGGGAGCATTTTAGCCAGGGTTTACTCTGTAGCAGATTTTACAGAGGAATTTACTTTACCATGGAGGATAATCTGTCTTTGTACCCAAACAACAGTAGGAAACTTGGAAAACTGAAGTTCAGTGCTCCAAGCCATGGGTAGGTGACCACAAAGATTTGGAGAAGACCACATCACTGCATCCTAAGGAACTCAGAAAACACTTTAATTGGAATGCTGTGAAGCTTCCTGAAACAGACAACAACTTCCAGACTGTTCTGCTGCTTTACAACATTGTCAGTATCTAGTTTGACAGAGATCTTTCTAACTTAGGTTCAACAAAAAAGCCAAACAAAACATTACTTATTTTTAGTTAGTAACAATTATTTAAATAATATTTTATATGACAATAATTATTATTACTATGTGCCAGGCACTATTCTAAGGGCTTTATGTACATTATTTCATTTATTTAATGTTCTTATCAACCTTGTGAAGTAGGTATTTTAAATCCCCATTTGGAAAATGAGAAAACTGAGGCAGGGGATGTTTAAGTAATTGCTCAAGTCACGCAGCCACTGGCTTTAGATCCTGGTTGTAAATCCCAGTCTGGCTTTAAAACATGATGCTAATGGCAACCACATAAGAACACCACTACAATGATAGAGAGCACTCAACAAATATTAGCTGTGAGGTGCTAGCAACTCCACTAAGGATGCATTCATCTCCTCTTTCAGTGCTCATAACCACCTGATGGGGTTCGTACTGTCATTATAGTTGAGGAAATGGAGGCTTGGAAGGGTTAAGTATCGTGTCCAAAGTCACAAAACTAGTAAGTGGCAGCCTCTGAACTTTAACTTAGGTTGTCTGGCTCTAGAACACTCACTGTGGCCTGCGTTGAGCAAAGATTCCACACAGAATTAGAGAGAGGGGCTTCTTCCTACCTCTCTGTGGAAGACGGCTGTACTGACTTGGTGAGGTGAGGGCTGCAGGGCACTTGAAGGCCCGGCTGCTTTGGAAGTTCCTGCAGACAGGATCCTGGAAGGGAGCTAGAACCTTTATGGTGGGTAGTGGCAACAGTGGTGTGATGAAAACCACCTTCACGTGGCTTCATAAACAAGGACATAAGCCCAGGTGAACATCTCAGAAGTAACTGAGGGAGATTCAGGGGCCAGCTGAGATCCCACGTGACGCAGGTGGAGGTTGGAGCCAGAAAAAGTGAGTTGTTGCAACGCTTTCACAGGCTCATTTGCCTTTGAGCAAATCAACTTCTATCTTTGCTCCATTGAGGAAAATCTAAGATAAACAGCTTCTTTTCTGGTGAGGGTGTTGGTCTCTCCAACTATGAACAAAAAATTATTACCTAATGGTTTTCATAATTGAAAGAGCAAACCTGCCCAGCCTAGGCATAACCACACATGAACAGATTGATAGAGCACAGAGTTTCTTGATCTTGGCAAAACTGACATTTGAGGTTGGGTAATTGTTTGCTGTGGGGGTGTGTCTGTGTGTGTGGTGGGGGGGTGCAAGGGTCCTGTCTTCTGTGGGATGTTTTGCAGCAGTAGATGCCAGTAGAAAAACCCCCTTACCCCTAGCTGAATAAAAAACTCACATATGTCTGGGAGAGGAGAGTGGTAGTGTCAAAATTGCCCCTAGCTGAGAACCACCAATCTAGCAGTTAATTTTATTCATTTGTTGAGGACTTAATATAGTACTAGGCTTTGAGGACGGACGGTAATAGGTTTAAGCTGGGGGCATCAGAGAGCTTCCAGTTTTGAGAAAAAGGAGCAGATGTTAATCACACAATTATGGAAATAATTTATTGTAGAAAGTGCTACAAAGGAAAAGCACCATGCCTTCAGCTAGGATGAAAAATATTCTTAAACCCAGCTGCAAGGAGACAATTCATATCGACTAGATTTTTATCGAGAGAAGACGTTATAGGTCTCCAGTGAATGCCAGTAGATTCTGCTGAACGTGAGTATGACCAGGCTCTAAATCATTTTAAACTCTAAAGCTTTTCCAGTTCAGGGGAGCTTGATGCCAGCCTTAAGGCTGCAGACGGGCGGAGGAAAATGGACACAGTGTAGACAGCCTTCCTTGCACAGAAGAGGGCATGTGGGGCTCACCTCTTGCTGTCTGAATATACATGAGCTAGACTCTACTATGCCTTTGATCTATCAAGTAGCTGTCAGAGGACTCCACAGGTCTAGGGATAATGTACTCGGATGTTTATTAGGCTAAATAGAAAAACAAAACATCCACTGAGACCGAGGCAAGGGAAAATATATCCCTCTAAAAATAAACTGATTTTAATTTCAAACTGGGTCAGTTTGGCTTGGGAATTATTCGGGAGTGTGTCTGAGCCGCTGAGGAGATGAAGTGGAACCCTTGCTAATTTAATTTGCATATGCCGCTTAAAATGCGAGAAGCCTGCTGCTCTGAGCCTGGCAGCTCCCTACACGCTGACACTTCGCTGGCTTCCTCTCCTGCCTCTACAGGCTCTGTCTGGAGAGCCACCGAGGTAGCCCATGGTCTCAGAGAGTCAGAATTCAGTGGAAGGCTTTGGAGAGCCTTTGCCTCAGGGCCACATGCTCAAGGCAGGGTGGAGGAAGAACACTGGGTGTAGGGTGTCACAGTTCAGGTCGCTTCAGGTGGGCACTGCAGTGCCCAAGGGAGCTGTGCCTGTGGCTTGCTGGTGCAGCGAGATGGATGCCAGCTGTTTCCCTGCAAACACTTGACCTTGGTGTATGTGCACTCAGGAAGAATGCTCAGGACCTCCCCTAAAACGGGCAAAATAGAAACAGGGATGACACTGCAGCAGGGCTAAAGGTCCTCTTTCACTGCCTGTGCTGCACTTTCATTCATCATGGGCTCTTTGGAGACTACTGCCTTTCCTGTATTCCCTCCTCTTCAATTTCTTTCCTCGTGTATGTGTCTACAAGCTTTTATCTCAGTCACTCTCAAACCTGCCTCCCTTTTACCTATGAATGCGTCAGCTCTCACCTGGGCACCATTGCGATGGCATGCAGCTCAGAAATTCCCAGATTTGGGAATTGCATGGACTAAGAAACAATAACAGTTTAAAAACAAATGAGGCCGGGCGCGGTGGCTCACGTCTGTAATCCCAGCACTTTGGGAGGCCGAGGCGGGTGGATCACGAGGTCAAGAGATCGAGACCATCCTGGTCAACATGGTGAAACCCCATCTCTAATAAAAATACAAAAAATTAGCTGGGCATGGTGGCGCGTGCCTGTAATCCCAGCTACTCAGGAGGCTGAGGCAGGAGAATTGCCTGAACCCAGGAGGCGGAGGTTGCGGTGAGCCGAGATCGCGCCATTGCACTCCAGCCTGGGTAACAAGAGCGAAACTCCGTCTCAAAAAACAAACAAACAAACAAAAAAAACAAATGAATCAAGTGACACACACAGACGTATTTATTTTGTCTGGTAATGACATGAAAAAATGTCTACTATTTAATATCCTACTGTGAACATTATTTCATAAACAAAAGCAATTTTAGTGCCAAAAAGAGGTGGAAAAGCAGTAGTTTCCAAATAATAAAGCATCCTCAAGAAAGTACAATTGTGACTGTTGGTATTCTTATACACGTGGTGTTATGCATCATGCACACACAGCCTTTACCTTCCTCATTTAGCAATGCATCAGTGAAAACTCTGCCAAGAACTGTCACCAGTCCAAGGGCCCACACAGGAGAACCAGCATCCTCATTTCCCCAACTCATATTTCTCTCTTCCTCTCCCTGAAACCTTCAAAAGATAGCTTCTGAAAAGACAAATCTGATCATACCTCTCCACTGCTGAAAAACTCTCCAACAGCCCCTCAGCTATCCTCAGGATAAGCTGAAACACACTTGGGGAAATAGATGCAAAACGATCTGCTTGAATTTCATGGCTAATTCTTGGCAGAACCTGGGTTTGGACACCAGGCATGTCTGACTGCAGTGAGAGTGCTCTGTGCCAGTGAGCCCCGGGCTCCCCAGGTGGCCTGGCCAGCCTGTCTGCCTGCTGGAAGACTTCCAGTTGTCTGTCTTTGCTCCTTTCCCATACTTCTGGACTACCAGCCTGGGAATTCCCAATCTTCTCAAAACCCAACCTGAACTTCTCTCTCTTACTTCCTTTATTAAAAATATAACATCTAATAGAACGGTCTGCAATGATGGAAACAGTCCATACCTGCACTGTCCAAGATGGTAGTTTATAGCTCTAAGTGGCTAGTGAGCATCTGAAATGTGGCCAGTGTGTTAGAGGAATTACTTTCTATTTTGAGTAAATTGTCATTAAAGTTGGATAAGTGACACATGACTAATGGCTATGGTACTGGACAGAGCAGGTTTAGATATTTCTCTGTACATTTAATTCCTAACAATAATCTTCAGCCCGGATCAATTATCCCATAAATGTTCAAAGGAAAAGTTAGTATAGCAGGCCTAGACCCTCTAGGTTTGAACCCTGGCTCTTGCACCAATTAGCTCTGTGATCTTGAACAGCTTAACAACTCAGTTTCCTCAAGCATTAAAGCAAGAATGATAATAGCACCCATCTCGTGGGGTTGTATGACTATAAAATGAGTTAATATGTGCAAAATGTTTAGACCCTGCTGGCATATAGGAAGCACTGGTACATTTGCTATTGTTATTATTTACTTAGTTCATACAATGTGGGAAGCTCATGAGCAAGTCTGGGCTAACTGCTGAAAAAATACACCAGGTCCTGCTCCTGAATCAATGCTTTAGAGGAGTTGCTGTCACTCATGGCAGCAGTGGCCAAGGCAAACATTTATGATGGCATTCTATAGGATCTCACTTGACACTCACTGCCCTCCTAGCAGGCATTATCACCCCTCTCCATTTCAAAGACAGGGCAACTGAGGCATAGAGTCATAAGCAGTTTGTCCAAGGTCACATTGCTAGAACCCGCCAGAGTCTAGCTTTGGACACTAGGCTCATCACACGGTGCCAAACCGCCTGCTCCCTGATCACTGAGAAGGGAAGAGGCTGACGGCCTATGGTGAAGAACGCTACTCTGACTAAAGGCAGATCACAGAAGGAAAAGATGAGGGGATCAACAGGGTGAAGGAGGAACACAACAGATATTTTTAAAGCTCTATCCTTGGATAACTAAAGGATGGAGGGATGAGTAGCCTCTGGGTACTGTCTGCTGCTATTGTTGGTAACTCCAGCCTGGCATAGATCCACCTTGGAAAGGACGACAGGGACAGAGTTGTCCACTTCGGGTCCATGAAGAGCTTTTGAATTCATTTGGCTGGAAGAATTTCCTTCACTGCTCCTCATAGCATAAGTAACATATTTGCACCTCCTTGACTTTCCTATATTCAAATTTGTAATAACCCTTCGGTTCCAGACTAAATGAGAGTCACACCCCTTGGACTGAATGAAAACAACCCTGAGTTTCTCAGTAGACCAGGCCTTGGACACAACTATCAGGTATATTGAGTATTTACCTCCTTATGTCAGGGGCCACGGACTCAGTCCTCACTAAAGGAGACATGGAATTATCTCTGCTAGGAAAGCTAATTTCCTTTATCTTTAATTACAGGAATCTAAGATGGCTCAGTGTCTGATTATTCAGGGATGTGCAATAGCTTTGAGTGACCCATTAAGTGTATCAATCAATTGCTAATGATAAATAATAAAGGATTCTGGCCAAAGGAAGCAAAAATACTATTTACCAAAAGTAATTAACCCTTCTGTTTCCTACCAACCAACAAACCCTCAGACAAAATTTCTCCTTTCTTAATGGCACAGTAAGATTAGTAAAACTTTCCACAACAGAATCAAATTCTCGCTCTATTCAAGTTTCTATTTGGCATTGGTATGCATTTGGGAGTTACATGGACTTATACAGATTTTAAGAAGTCATTGCTTTAAGATCACATGGGTAAGTCCTATTTTGGAGGTGAAAACAGGAAGCACCTATACTGTCTTAGATTGCTGGTAGCTGCACTATATTAGTAAAAGCACCCTGGAAAACTTCTTGGCACTACTTACTAAAGCTGAGTATCTACTTATAGATATCTAAATACCTAGCTCCAGAATTCCATTCCTGTGCATCTTCCCAAAAGAAATAAGAATTGAGTGCTAGCATACATCAAAGAGCATGTATAGGAGTATTTCAGAACAGTTTTATTCATAGTAGCTTCAAACTAGAAGCACCCAAATGTTCATCAACAGTAGAATGAATAAATACATTGTGGTTTAGTCACACACACACACTGGAATACTGCATAGCAGTGAAGGAGAACAAATTACTGTTGCTTGCATATAAATAAATCTCAGAGATGTGAAGTTGATCAAGAGAAGGCAGACACGAGAGGGTAGATACGATTTCATTTATCAGAAGTTCAAAGCAGGCAAAAATAATTTGTAAGAACATTTTTAGTTGGTGAGAAATCTGTGGAATATCGTTGATTTTACAGGCCCGATACCCAGCTATTCTCTGATTTCACAGTTGTCTCCATAGCATTAGTCACAGACTCTAAAATGGGTAGCCTCTTCAACAAAAGAAATAGTCATTCTCAACAGCTGCCTGTGAAAGTGGGCGATACCCTGTTAAAGAGGCACCTGCAGAGATGTGGCGCTTCCTACTTTTCCTCATTTAGAGGAATTATTTTCCAAATTATAATACTAATACAACACTGAATGAGAAAACCATGGAGGCCTTTTATAACCAATGTCTTGAGGGACACGACTAACATTCACTTAGAAACTAACATTTCCATTCTGGGAGTTTGTGATTCATCTGATAGGAATTGGATACAGGAAATGGAAATTCTGACGATGCTTCCCCCCCAAAATACTTAGCTCACTTATACCCAGAGTGACATTAAAATGAAAATGATCTGGCTGATGGTCTTGTTCTTTTTCTGTAAGTTCAGCAGCAAGAGTAGCTTTTAAGAAATGACACAAACTCAATTTTGGTTCAACTTGTGTTTGCTTAGCTCTTATAACATTAGAAATGGCCATATATACTTTACGTTCTTTGCTTGTGTTTATAACTCTATGAGGCCAATAAAGCACATGGTACTGTTATTTTTCAGGTAGGGAAAATGAGGCTTATCAAGGTGAAGTCACTGGCTAAGGTCATACAGCTAATATTTAGGCTGGTGCAAACGTAATTGCGGTTTTTGCAATTATTTTTAAAGGCAAAACCAGCATTACTTTTGCACCGATGTAATAAATGTTCAGAGCTGAAATTCAAATCCAAAAGGGTCTGTTAGCAAAGTCTATGTTCTTTCTACCACCTGGGTTCTTTCCCCCAGTAAAGATTGTCCTCTTCCCGGACATCTGCAGAGAGATACATGTTATATGTTCCTTATTACCTTTAACAATCTGTTTACAATCTAATTAGGAAAGTTTCATACATCTAAGACTCATCTCACATTTTCCTTAAATAAATTCATTTAATTTTTCTGGAAGAGACTGAGCCAAATCTCAATTTTCCCTTTTCTGGCTGTATCTTCATTTCCTTAACTTTCTTCTTTACAAATAATTGTTACCATAGGTCTTCAGCACCCACCTCAAATATGGCATTGAAAACTAGAGCTGGAGCTTGTGAGAGATTTTGGACTCATTGTTGTTTCATTTCTAAATGTAAATGTTCTCTTAATGATAATAATATAAGTGACTGAGTTATCTCATTCTGGAAGCTTCTTGGCAAAGCCTGACTGCTTGTGTTTAATATTCTCAGATAACCCCTTTAACCAAAGGAAGAAGAAAGTGAAATAAATATCTGCGTTTTATTCTCTGTTATCTTTAAAATAAATATTGTAAGCCTGACTTGGGTGCAGGGGCAAAACTAGAAAGAGATGAGAGGGTATGCTCAAAACTTTAAGCAGCCTCTTGTGTCCAATAGTGTGGATAAATGCTCGCAATTTGGTAGAAATCTGGAATCCTTCCAAAAACCTGTTGTGTGACCTTGGTTAGTTAACTTTTTACAACTTTAGTTTTCTTATCTCTAAAATGGTCTTAACACTATCTACATAAGATAATGCACGCTTATACTAACCCCTAGCATAAATGGTAATCCTTTCCATCATTGCATGCTTTTGTATTTAACCCCTTGGCCTTAGCATCTGGATCTACTTCAAGTGGGGTGGTCACAGCACCTAAAAGATTCACACTGCTGACTCCACTACCTGATTTTAGTGTGTCAGTTTTCTTAGCACCTAAATTGATGTGGAGCTCAGTGCTGTCTTACAATGTTTGGAAACAGATTTCATTTGTTTCTCTGAGCGTGATCACCTTCACGACCAAGTGACTAAGGGCTTCTTCCAAATGCTCTAGGAATGGTGGAATCCATTAAGAAAAATTATCAGGGAGCGGAAGGATAGAAGGCATCTGCAAATGCCCTTAACTGTAACCACAAAGTTGCAGAGCAGGTTATAGGGGAGATAACTTGCTCATTCAACCCCAAAATGAGAGAAGGTAGTTTACACACCAGCCAAACTGATTTATAAAGTGAAGTTTAAGAGCTCAGCCTTTAGTATCAGAGAGACCTCTGATCAAATCTCACATCTGTTACTCACTAGTGTGGTTTTAGGCAAGTTACTTAAGCATTTTGCATATCAATTTCACAATCTTTAAAAGGAAAAGAATAAAAGTATTTACCTTATTGGGTTGTTGTGTGAGAATTAAGTTGTCTGATACATAATAAGCATAATCCAAATTGTAGTCACTATCACCTCAATGTTATTATCATTGTTATTTTCTGCAAGTGCTGGGTAGCCTTGTATATCGTGCCTTTAACACTTTCTCATTCTACATTAACAAGGAAGGGAGACCTTCTCTGCATCTGTGGTGGCCATTAATGCTGCTTGCCAAGTAGTTCTGGTTCTCCTCTCTGCTGGGCATGTGGTAAGGCTATACTCTCAGCTCTCCTTGTATTGAGTGAGTCTAGTTCTGGCCAGTGGGTTTTGAGAGCAAGTGATACGAGGGCATAAAGCATTTAATTTCTGGTTTGAGCCCCTTCAGAGCATTCTATTCCCTCTGGCATGGCAATTCATGATATTGGACACATTGGCTGCTCCATCAGCCAGAGTGTCTGAAGTAGACTGTGAATCTATGAAGTATCTGTGAAGTACAGTCCTTCTGTCACTTCATCATGGTCTTTTTAGCCATTGAGATGATGGGGTTGTTGCTGTGGCATATCTGGCCTACCATGACTGACATCACATCCCTACCCCTGGTCTAGTGCTTCCCAACCGGTGGTGATTTAGCCCCTGCCACATCTCCTAGTGACATGTGACAATGCCTGGGGACATGTTGGTTGTCACAAATAGAAGGTTGTGCTACTGATATCTAGTGAGTAGAAGTTAGGGACGCTGCTAAACATCCTACAATGCACAGCACAGCCCCTAAAACATCGAATTATCCAGCTGAAAGATGTGAATAGTATTCTAGTCCAATACCGAGCTCCTCTCAGTGAGACTGCTCACCCTGTCTCACTTCCTGTGATTGGATAATACAGCCTGAGTGGCAGGTCCACCGCAGGGACATGCTCATTCCTTACTAAGCTTCTAAGCTTGGTGTCCAGGGACACTGACAACTAAGATGGGGCCAATAAACATTCTGCCATGAATATTCTGCAGGCCACTCCTTCAGAGGGTACCTTCAGGGTTGCACCAGACTGGGAGACCAGACACTGCAGGAGAAACAAAACCACTTTCTCCTGCAGAGGTCTCTTTCTGTTCTTCCATTGCAGGGCTATTATTTTGCCACTGAGTTGTATACTTTCCTGGGCAAAATTGCACAAAAACCATATTCTAGATTATGACACATTTTAGTTTGAAGGCTTGGAAGGGAAGAGGAATTTGGCACAGGTATGAGATAGCCATTTGGGCCCAGGCTTCTGACAGTCCAGTATCTGTGAGCAGTTTGAACTGAAATTCTAATAGACCTCTTTCAAAGACATTGACTAGCAGAAATGACATGTCCAAGGTGACATGATTAGAGATATAACCATGACCACAAGCAAGACCTGCTCATTCCCTCATCTTTAGTCTTTTCAAATCTATGTTGGAGAAGAAAGAGGGCTTGGTGAATGGGTGATGAATACAGTGCATGGTGGAATTACTTTGGCCTTCCAATTCTGATGGCCCTGAAGTTTTGATTTTACTTTATCCGTATTTCAGTCTCCTGTATAAAAGCTGTGATGAGAATCAGGAAGGACATATGTAAAATCTTTAGTCAATGCCTGGCATGTAGTTCTCACTCACTAAATTGGGAAATTTAGCCCTTACTTCTGGAGCAGAGGGTGGAGCTGAGAGGGATGGCATAGAGGTGTTAGGCTGCTGCCTTCTTTAGAGGTATAAAGAAGTCTGGCGAAGGCAAGGTAGGGAGATGGCAAAAATCTCAAATGTCAGTATCATGTGTGTAATGGTGCCTTAATACTGTCTTACCTTCCAAACTGAGGTAGTCCGCATTTGTCATTGTAGTTTACTAATAACTTGTACCCCAAATTAGTTTGCTTCATTGGGATGTATACTCTCTAATCTCAGAACAAGAAAGAGTCCACTATACTGGCACAGCTTGGATTCTAAACTTCTGAAAAACTATCACAAGTACTAGCTCTCCAACTGGCACTAATTTTACAAAGCCAATGAATTGCAATGTGAGATAGGAATACAATTGGTCAACACCTATTTCTTGAGGCCTAATATATGTGAGGCACTGGAGAGCGAGGAGTGAATCAGACAGGCCAGCTCCTGCCCTCATGGAGCTGATTTCCTGGTGGAAGAAAATCATATGCAGAAAGAAAGAGAGAGAGAGAGAGAGAGCAAGAAAGAAAGAGAGAAAGAGAAAGAAGGAAGGAAGGAAAAAAATAAAGCAAGAGAGAAAGAAACAGAAAGAAGGAAAGAAAAAGAGAAAGAAAGAACAGAAAGAAAAGGAAGGAATAGAGGAAGGAGAAAGAAAAAAGATAGATAGATAGTAATTTGTGCTGAAAAGAAAATATAAGGATGCTAGGTTAAGAATGGGTCAGTGATCCCGCTTTCATATTCAGTGAATGCTCCCTGGAGGTGGAGCCATGTAAGCTGAAACATAAGAAATGAGAAGGATGTAGGGGCAGTATCTTCAAGGAGGAAAGAACAATCTAGAAAGAGAAAATGGCAGTCCTATCGACCTTTTTTCTACATTGTCTCATTTTGAACTTCCTCATAGTCTTGTGAAGGAGACATTTGTGGTGGGCAGCATCTAACAGGCCCCTAATTGTCTCTTGTCTTGGTATTCATGACTTTGTGTAATCTCTTCTTGCATGAGGTCTGGATCTAGTGACTTGCTCCTAACAAATCAGACACATCAAAAACCATGGAATGTCACTTCAGTGATTAGGTTAGAAAAGCGTGTAACTGCTCTCTCGCAAGCAGACTCTCTCTTTCTGGTGCAAGCTGTCAAGTTGGAAAGTGTCACATGGGAAGGAAGCAAAGACCTCAGTCCAACAGCCCACAAGGAACTGAATCTTTCCAACAACCACTGAGTGAGCTTGGATACAGATCCAGCCCTAGTTTGGAATATTGTGACTCTGGCCAGCACCTTCCTTGCAGCCTGTGGGAGACCCTGAAGAAGCAGACTCAGCTAAGCCATGCCCAGATTCCTGACCCTCAGAAATGGGAAGATAAGAAATGTGCGTTGTTTCAAACAACTACATTTTAAAGGAATATGTTACACGGCAATAGATAATATAGCATTCATGCATTTATTCACTGATTCACTTATTCAACAAATCCCTTTTGAGATTTCTTGCAGGCCAGGCAATGGCCTAAGGAAATAAACATGCACCTTGCCGTCTCATAGACTCAGAGAGGGAATGGTGTGCTTGGTACTAAATGACAGGACAAGTGTACTCTGTACTTTTCCAGTGGTTGCAATGTCTTGTGGTGGAAACAAATATAAAGGAGATAATAACTCTGTCTGGCAGAGTCAGAGAAGGCAGGAAGTGAGGAGACTGAGGCTCAGTGAGGGTAAGAAGATGCCCAAGGTCACAGAGCTCTTCTGATGCATTCTGCTCTGTTCAGTTGTGATAGAGGGTGTGCATTTATCTCCAGTGCAAGACTATTTTGACCTACGATACTCAGTGGTTTTTCTCTTATGCTCCTTGCTAATCTAGAAACTATATGCTGAAATGCATTCTTTCTTGCAAATGTAAATCAGGCAATGGGTTAATTAGGGTTCTGTGACAAAGACTAAGTATACTTCCAATTAACTTTCATAAACCAGAAATCAGACCACTCTAATCTAACTCATTACGCTGTATGCATTTGATCACAGTTGGAGTCACCCGTCTCTATAAAGGCAAAGATGCTGGTGTCGGTCAGAAAACGAGTGAAACCATACTTCATGATGGAATCAAATTAGCAACAGAAATTAGTTAATAGAAATGTAGCGAAGGCAAAGATGCCAGAAGAGCACCTATGGATGCTTCAGAATTTGAAGGAACTTGCCTGAGAGATGAGCCTAATGTTTTTATTTTGTTTTGATAATTTGCCAAATCTGCAAACCTAGAAGGACTCTAATTAAAGTTAATGAGAAGGAATCTCCATTTTAAAAGTCTTAATAACTTGTTACTTTTGTACAGAGCTCTTGTACGTTTTTCTCCTGAGGTCATGACATGTATTACATTCAAAATTCAAATTTAAAAGGCACTGAAATATTTGATTTTATTCCTTTTCTTTTTTCTCTTTCTTTTCTTAGTTTTTTTCCCCATTTTATGAGGCATATTTGTTTTGAAGCATATTTTCTTTATGAGGTATACATATGAGGGAAAAATTGTTTAATTTTTAAGTTTTAATTTGGATAGTTTTTGAGGAACAGGTGGTTTTTGGTTACATGGGTAAGTTCTTTAGCGGTGATTTCTGAGATTTTGGTACACCTGTCACCCGAGCAGTGTACACTGTACCCAATATGTAGTCTTTTGTCCCTCACCCCACTCCTACCCTTCCCCAGGTCCCCAAAGTTCATTTTGTCATTCTTATGCCTTTGCAACCTCACAGCTTAACTCCCACTTATAAGTAAAAACATATAATAGTTGGTTTTCCATTCCTAGTTACTTCTTTCATTTCATTTTATAGTGAGTAGTATTCTATGGTGTATATGTACCACATTTTCTTTATCCACTTGTTGGTTGATGGACATTTAGATTGGTTCCATATTTTTGCAATTGTGAATTGTGCTGCTATAAACATGCATATGCATGTGTCTTTTTCATACAATGACTTCTAAAAGGGCAAGTTTTAAGGGCACAGTTTGATGAATTTTTACATGTGTACCCATTCATAAATACCACCCAACCCCAGATATAGACCAATGCTTCACAAAGAGCTTTCAGTGATGGTGGAAATGTTCTATGTCTTTGCTGTCCATTTTAGCAGCCACAAGTCACACACAGCTATTGAGTAGGAGAAATGTGGCTAGTGTGATTGAAAAACTCAATTTGAAAGTTATTTAATGATGGAGTGGCTACCATTTTGGATATTACAGACATAGAACATTGCGATCATCTCAGAAGCACCCTGGTGCACTTTTAAATCAGTACTTACCTGGTGCCCCCTCCTTTTCCCTCTCAAGTAGTCACTATTCTGATTTCTATTGCCAAAGATTTGTTTTTCCTGATCTTGAATTTCATATAAATGAAATCATAGAATATATACTCCTTGGGTTGGACATTTATCCTCAATACAGTGTCTATGAGGTTCATCTTTTCTGTTGAATGTGGCAGCAGTTGTCCTTCTTTTTAAAATTTATTGTTACTGTATTCTATTGTATGACTACGCCATAGTTTGTCCATTCTACTACTGATGGATATTTAGTTTTTTTTCTAACTTTAGAAATGAAACTGCTGCAAATATTCTTGTGCATATCTGTTGGTGGACAAATATGCTGATTTCTCCTGGGTATTTACCAAAGGCTGGATCTACTGAGCCTTATTCTCCCCATAGCAATGTAGAAAACGTCTAGCTGTTTCATTATAATAAAAATTTACATTTGCAACATGGCTATTTGTAAAGAGTAAAATAGTTACTTCAATTAGTAACTATTTGAAGCATTATGGATAATATCTAATAACTAAGATGCAATTACCTAACGTCCCAGTAATTATACTTCTAGGTATGTTCCCTGAAGAAATTCTTAATATATATGCACAAGAAGACATGTACAGAAATATTTATAACAGCATTTTTTGGGTAATATCAAAAAATAAATGTATTTCATTGAGTAAATGACAGCTTATCCATATGGAGATATCATCCAGAAAAATGAAGAAATAGAGCTATATGTATCAATATAAATTAATCTCTCCAATATATTGATTCAAAAAAGCAGTGGCAGAAAAGTACAGTCCAATATGGTGTATAAAAAGATTTAAAATAGTTAAAACACTACTATAGATCTGTTAAAGTTATGTATATTGGTAATGAAAGTATTAAGAAATTAACAACAAAGCAACAAATGATTATTCTGCATTTGGGGCAGAGTGAAGGAAGGATACTTCAAATGCACCACTACATTTATTTATTAACCTGTGTAATGAGTACACAGGTGTTGATGTTACATTAAGTATCATTTTGCATGTCTTAATTATTAGAAAGTGGTGGAGACTGCTAAGCCTGCGCTAGTATGTATTTTCACTTCCTTCTATTCCGTGCTTGAATCCTTCAACCCCTACAAGAGTTTAACCCTGTACACAGCTGCACAGCTAGAACTATGTCTCTCAGGATTGTGGTAAAGAAATGTGGTCATGTGACTGAGTTTTTGCCAATGGGATCTGAGCAGAGGTGAGTACAGCTTCCGGGTTATATTCTTAGAAAGAAACATCTTGTATATCACTGCCTCCTTCTATTTTCTTTGGGCTGAATATGAACATGGTGGTGAGACAGCTTTGGTCACATGCACACAGATGATACCATAGGAGATGATGCTGCAAAGAAATTGAAGAACTACTAGCTCAGACTTTTACATCACAGAAGAATAAAGCTCTTTGGGTCTCTTAGGTCACAGCAGTTTAGACTACACCCAACTATTATAATACAGTCAGCTGGACCAGTGGTATCTAACTGATATAACTGATCTCCTTGATTACCATAAGGGGGAATCAGTTTTCGAGATGAGGCATGGGAAGCACTCCAAGACTGCAAAGATTCACATGTGGAGTTTGACATGTTGGATTCAAGTTCTAAGGACACCTGTGTGACCTTGAGCCAGTCCTTCACCTGTCCAGATATCATTTTCCTCATCTTTAAGGGGAAACAGGAAGACGTCCTCCTTGCCTTGTTGGGGAGCTGTGAAGACCAAATAAAATAATGCCAACTGCCTAACTTGGTATAAAATCTAAATTAGCATGAAGAGAAAGATACTGCACAACCTAATACCATTTCCACAAAACCTTATTTTTTAAACAAATTTAAAAACACAGTTCATTCCAGTAAGTTAATAAAGAATTAACAACATGAACATATTATTTAAAAGACCATTTATAGGAAAGACATCTACAGAGCAAATCTTGGACACTTAAATCATCTGGGACAGTTTGCAGGCAATTATCCTTGTAGGCAAATTTTTGAATAAGCATTTTTATAATTTCTTGCATAAACATTTTTGATCCATAAATTCTGCAATTTTCTATCTTATTCCATGAAAGAAACAAATACTTAGAATAAACCTAAGGAAAGTGTCCAGTCATTACATAGGAAAAATTAAATTGCCACCTTTATGTTGTTTGTTTCTTTAAAAGAAGTTAGACTGAGTTAGATAGAAAGAGTGGGGAAACAATGCTGGAATATGAAAAGAAGTCCTTAATTCTTTCTAGTGGATTTCTTACTATATTCTTCATATCTGTACAAGTTGCAGAAATCCAAAAACCATGGCAAACAATTCTGTCTCCAAACAACATATTTATTAAACTTAAAAAATCTAAGTAAATCAGTCAGTCATATAGGAGGCCAAGGTGGGAAGATCACTTGAGGTCAGGAGTTTGAGACCAGTCTGGGCAACATAGTGCCACCCACTCTCTACAATAATTAATAACAAAAACATAGTAGCCAGATGTGGTGGCACATGCCTGTAGTCTCAGCTACTCAGGAGTCTGAGGCAGGAGGACTACTGAGCCCAGCAGGTAGAGGTGGCAGTGAGCTGAGATTACACCACTGCAATCTGGCCTGGGTGACAGAGTGAGACCCTGTCTTTTAAAGAAAAAAAGAAAAAAAAGAAAAGGAAAAGGCATATCAAGATTCTGTAGACACTGATGATGTTCTCATCTTTCCTTCCACTGAGCAAATCAGATCTGTCAGTCTCTCACTCATAAATGCCTAAGAGCTTCTCATAATCCTTGGAGTAAATCCAAGCTCTGAGCTATGGACTAAGATGCACTGTGTGTCCCCAGCCCAGTCATCCAAATGTACTTCCTTTACGTTTCTGCTTGGTCTTTGTGCTCCATCCACACTGATCTTATGTCTTGGTATTCTTTGAACCAAGCTCATTGCCTTATTTCATCAAAAGCACTTCCTTTTCTAGGTATGATCTTCCCCAGGCTGTTCCTTCATTTCCATCAGGCCTCTGCAGAAGGATCACAAACCCTACAGAGACTTCTCTGTCTACATAATCTCAAAAGCCACCATTATCCTCTGTCCTCTCATTCTGATGTGTTTTTCTTTATAGCCCACATCTTTTTATGACATGGTATACCTTTTTTTTTCTTGTTTTTCCCATTAAACATCAGTTTCGTGAGAGCAGAAATCTCACCTGTTAGATTTGCTGCCATATCCTCAGTTCCTGGTGTATGATAGACAGTACACAGTGTCTGGTGTATGATAGGCACTCAACTCACATTGAATAAATGCACAATTGAATGTTGTTTTATCATTAATGATGCATCTAGTCTGACACACCTTTCACTCTCACCTCACTTTTCTATGAGGTTTTTCTGATTTTATTATGATCAAGACAGTATTTTAAGATGGAAAAAACAGTGCCTGCCCATTTCAGAGTGACATAATGAAGTAGCTAGTATTTCTTGATGACAAAAGGATCAGAGAGAAAATATGTTACTTTCTCTGAAAAGTGTTTGATATAATAAGCTAATGACTCTCAAAACTGCCAATTAAAAACATTACTGAACTTATCTTTCTACAGTTACTAATAATTTCTGAAGAACAAAAATACTTCCGCATTAAAAAAAAAAATTGATGCCTTGTGTGGTGGGTTCCTACCAAACCAGAGCTGACAACAAACACAATAAACTCAATAAGTGAGCCCAGCCAAGACCATAAGAACTACCCACCTCATTTGTAATTTATAATCCCAGCATTTTGGGAGGGCAAGGCAGGTGGATCACCTGAGGTCAGGAGATTGAGACCAGCCTGGCCAAAATGGTGAAACCCTGTCTTTACTAAAAACACACAAGAATTAGCTGGGCATGGTGGTGGGCACCTGTAATCCCAGCTACTTGGGAGGCTGAAGTAGGAGAATCACTTGAATCTGGGAGGCAGAGGTTGCAGTGAGTGGAGATTGCACCAGCCTGGGCAACAAGAGTGAAACTCCATCTCAAAAAATAAAAAATAAAATAAAATAAATTGATTTCTTTTTCATTAAGAGAGGTCAATTACTTTCAGGTCTTAATCCTATGTTATATATAGTGGTTTTACTTACTCTAGCAATAGAAAACATTATTTTATAATAAAACATTGCCTGTTTACTAAAAGAAATTGGTAAAATAAGTTGGGCATATATTGGCTTTAAACAATTGTATGCCAGGGCATGTCAACAATAATAATAATTTGAGGAACTATGGTGGATTCAAAAGTGGCCACAATCTTTCACTCTGATTATAACCACACCATTTTCAATGTGAATTTGCAGCTCCTCCCATCAAGAGATGGAGTCTCTTTCTCTTCCCCTTGCATCTTGGCTGACCTTGTAACTTCCTTTGCCAGTAGAATACAGTGGAAGCAACAGTATGACAGTTCTGAACCAAGACTTCCAGAGGCCTTGTACTCTTCCACACATTTACTTAGAACCCTGTCTAATGACCACGTGAAAAAGTCTAGAGTGTGGAATAATTCCAGCTGAAGTTATCCTAGATCAATCTATAGTCATCTGGCCTTCAAATAGGACAAAGCTTCCTACCAAACCCACAGCTGACAACAAACACAACAAACTCAGTAAGTGAGCCCAACCAAGACCATAAGAACTACCCATCTCATTTGTAAGCTTGTGAGCAATAACGAATGTTTCTTGTTTTAAGCAATTGAGTTTAATGATTGTTTGTTATGCAGCAACAGATGACCCGTACAGGTATTATCACAACAGTAAAATTAAAAATTCCTTATAAAGGCAAGGGCTTTGCAGCTTTCTAATGATCCTTGTTAAGTATTTTTGACCTCCCTATAAATAAGGATTTCAGACTTCTTATCTCTTGTCTAGTCCCAACATCTACTCAGATTCCACCCTTACTCTGGGATAATGAGGAACTCCATCTAGCTTGAGTTCCTTTACCTCAGCCAACCTATCTTCTCCCTTCCAATTTCACAGAGGCAGTCTTTTAAAGCTAGCATATCAGCATTGATGCCAGGAAGCAAGCACACCAGTAGAGTTCAGAAAAGTGGACAATTCAAGTTGAAGACAGAGAATGAAAGAGACAAAGGAAGAGATTCCAGATTAGGAATTTACAGTTGCCACAGTAAAGGGAAGTTGGTAGCTAACACTAGAACCCCACTATAGTTATGCCTGTATTTTACTAGTCATCCACTACTCATAATGTTTATTTTAAATGCTGTTTGTGTTCATAAGCTATTAACACAATAATGCTGGGTAAGAAACCACCCTTGAAATTGGTGACTTATGCTAACATATGTTTATTGCCATGTTCATGGGTCTGTGAGCTAATTGTGGTTCTGTTGACCTAGACTGGGCATGACTGTAGGTTTTAGCCTGTGAGCTGCTTTAGAGATGGCATAGCTGGGCTTGGCTCCAGGCTGTGGGTTCAGTTTGATTTGTTTCATGTGTAACATGCAGAGGCCCAGGCTAGAGGGGTAACACCTGCCTGGTGCATGGTCTTCTCTTGGAAGATTCCCAAAGTGCAATGACAGCAAAACCATGTGCACAACACATCTCAAGACCTCTGCTTATTTAGTCTGCTGACAGCCCACTGACAAAGCAAGCATGATGGCTGGGACTGAAGTCAAGGGGTGGAGAAGCTCACTTAATGCCCCATGAGCCATGGTAGTGTATTTAATTTTAATAGAGGGTAGCAAAGAATTGAGGCAATTATTCCAGTCAACCACATTACACTTATAATACAATTTTGTCTCTACTCTGTTCTATCATTGGGTAAAAGAAGATACCAGATATCTCAGATCATCTCTCTTTATTCAGCCTAAACAATTGCTTCATCATTCAAACCTAGCTCACCTAGTACCTCCTCTGTGAAGCAGCAGCTGACCAATCAAACCCCATTGTTATCTGATATCTCTAAAGTGCTCCAGCTGTTGAAACTTATGCCACTGTTTGATCACCCTTACTGCCCCCATCACCATGCCACTAACTACCATTACCAACCCAGGCTATCATTTACTGAGTTCCTATAATGTGATGGGCTCTTACATACTTTATTTCTATCTGGTAGTTATTAATATCTGTTTTATAGAAAAGTTAATTAACTTGCTAAAGGTTACATAGATAATAAATAGCTAAGCCTGCATTCACACTGCCACTATATATTACAATTGTCTACTGTTTTACATATTGATTTTTTAACAGTTAGAATGTATTGTGGATGGATTTTGTTCCTTCAAATTGCACTGTATACTTCTTGAAGGCACTTCCTCAGGTTGCTCCCTGGCACAATTTAATTGATTGTTTCAATAACTGATTCCAGAGAACCAGCCTACCCCGTACTTCATTATTCATCGGAAAGGAACTGTCTTAAGATGTGAGAATCTGATTAATGGTAGCTAATAATAACTAGCACCAACCACCTTATTAAGTGGGTACTATCCCAGCTGTACAAGGAAGAGCTGGTACTATTCCTATTGAAACTATTCCAAGAAATTGAGGAGAAGGAACTCCTATCTGATTCTATTAAGGCCAGCATCATCTTGATACCAAAACCTGGCAGAGACATAGCCAAAAAAGAAAACTTCAAGGCAATTTTCTTGATGAACATTGATGCAAAATCCTCAGCAAAATACTGGCAAACTGAGTCCAGCAACACATCAAAAAGCTAATCCATCATGATCAAGTAGTCTTTATCACTGGGAGGCAAGTTTGGTTCAACATATGCAAGTCAATAAATGTGATTCATTACATAAACAGAACTAAAGGCAAAAACTGCATGATTATCTCAATAAATGCAGAAAAGGCTTTTAATAAAAATCAACATCCATTCATGTTAAAAACTCACAACAAACCAGGTATTGAAGGAACATACCTCAAAATAATAAGAGCAATCTATGACAAATCCACAGCCAATATCATACTGAATAGGCAAAAACTGGAAGCATTCCCCTTGAAAACTGGTACAAGACAAGGATTCCCTCCCTCACCATTTCTATTAAACACAGTACTGGAAGTCTTGGCCAGGACAATCAGGAAAGAGAAAGAAAAAAAAAAGAGAATCTAAATAGGAAGACAAGTAGTCAAACTATCCCTGTTTGCAGATGGTATAATGCTATATCTAAAAATCCCCATAGTCTCAGCCCAAAAATCCCCTGTCGTCTCAGCCCAGAAGTTTCTTAAGCTGATAAACAACTTCAGCAAACTCTCAGGATAAAAAAATCAATGTGCAAAAATCACTAGTATTCCTAAACAGCAACAACAGTGAAGGTGACACCCTTCACTTTTCTTCAGGAAAGAACTTCCATTCACAACTGCCACAAAAAGAATAAAATATCCAGGAATACAGCTAACTAGGGAGGTAAAATATCTCTACAGGAAGAACCACAAACCACTACTCCAACAACTCAGAGATCACAGAAACAAATGGAAAAACATTCAATGCTCATGGATAGAAAGAATTAATACTGTTAAAATGGCCATACTGCCCAAAGCAATTTATGATTCAATGCTATTCCTATTAAAGTATCATTGAGATTTTTCACAGAACTAGAAAAAAACTATTTAAAAATTCATATGGAATGAAAAAAGAGCCTGAATAGCCAAGGAAATCCTAAGGGGAAAAAAAAGAAAAAAAGCTGGAGGCATTATTTTACCTGACTTCAAACTATACTACAGGGCTACAGTAACCAAAACAGCATGGTACTTTTTAGAAAAACAGTCATAAAGACCAATGGAAGAGAATAGAGCACCCAGAAATAAGACTGTACACCTACAAATATCTGATCTTCCACAAATCTGACAAAAAGCAGCAATGGGGAAAGGATTCCCTATTTAACAAATGGTGCTGGGATAACTGGCTAGTCATATGCAGAAGATTGAAACTGGATACTTACCTTACACCAAATACAAAAATTAAGATGGATTAAAGACTTAAATGTAAACCTCAAAACTGTAAAAACTCTGGAAGACAATCTAGGCAATACCATTCAGGACACAGGCACGGGCAATGATTTCATGATGAAGACACCAAAAGCAATTGCAACAAAAGCAAAAATTGATGAATGGGATCTAATAAAACTAAACGGCTTCTGCACAGCAAAATAAGCTATCAACATACAACCTAAAGAATGGGGAGAATTTTTGTGAACTATGCATCTGGCAAAGGTCTAATATCCTGCATCTTTAAGGAACTTAAACAAATTTATAAGAAACAACCCCATTAAAAAGTAGGCAAAGGACATGAACACTTCTCAAAAGAAGACATACATGCAGCCAACAATCATATGAATAAGAACTCAACATCACTGATCATTACAGAAACACAAATCAAAACCACAATGAGATACCATCTCACACAAGTCAGAATGGCTATTATTAAAATGTCAAAAAACAACAGATGTTGGCAAGGTTGTGGAGAAAAACGAATGCTTTTGGATGGAAAAGGTAAGATCTTACATCCATGGAATAACTTTTTGAAAGTAAATAATTATTACTGTTATGATGTGATAATTATTTAATTCAGGGGTTAACAAACTGCAGCCAGTGGGTCAATATGCCAGCTGCCTGTCTTTGTAAATAAAGCTTAACTAGGACATAGCCATGCCCATATACCTTACATATATTATATGTGGCTGCTTTCACTACAATGACATAATTAAGTAGTTGTTGCAAAGATCATGAGGTTCACAAAGCCTAAAATATTTACCAACTCCTAGTTTATTTATTAACTGAGAAGCTTTGTCATTTGGAATTTTATGCTTGCTTTTGTGGGTATGTTCTTCCTCCAAAGAATAACTTTTTAAAAATTTGGCCCAGCTAAGAAACAACATGAAGTAACTACAGTTTTCAGGTCACCCAATTGGCCAGATCATGCATAAGCAATGACAAGATAAGAAAAATGAGAATTCCCTATCTTCCAACAATCCTCTGAAGACTGCAGGGCTTTGTTAACTATGTTTTTAAAAATTATATCAGGAAACACTTGGATTGCTATGAGTAGAACCTAAACGAGCAAAGGAAACAAACCTAAGCAGTGGCTATTGAATAGATGCGTCCATTAAAATAATGTGTAGCCAATATACAGAATTGAGTCTTCAACTAAACTTTCTTTTCCTCCAACAAATTTTAGGGGGAAAAAAAGAGCAGACCGAATAAAAGAGATTCATAAAAGACTTAGCAAAATACACACATACCTAACACCTTCCTAAAGTATAGACAGGATCAATAAACTTTCTACTTAATCTCCAAAATCTTCTCTATGGAAAAGATGGCTACTTAGGAACTTGCTTTGAAGTCTTGAAATCCTGAGTTCAAATCCAAGCTTTGTTGCTGACTGGCTGCTTGACCTTGGAAACATTGTCTAATCCCCCCGCCTTTTAGTTTCTTTATTAAAATGTGGTAAAAATGTCTGCTTTAAAGTCTTGTTATAAGGATTAAATATGATGATGCATATAAAGTATTAGGCTTACCATCTGGCACATAGTAAGTACTTAATACTTGGTAGGTATAATTGATGTCCAAACTGGAGGTCAGAACATAGATTATGAAGCCTCCACTAAGAGTTCACTCTAAAAGAATGATGTGGAATCATTCACTAGCCAACAAGGAAAAGGAATTAATATATTTTATTCATATTTTCAAAGAGGATTGGAACACAAAGGGTTAACAACAAAATTTAATCAACACACTATACTCCATTACCCAAGCTTCTGCTAATTTAGGTGTGAATCACTGAGGAAGCAAAAAGGCTGCTTGAAAAATTCAGTTCACTAGTATGGGGAATCTGGACTGGCAAAACGTGTCCAAAGGCTGGTAAAATATCTCTATTTGCAAGGCTGTGATAGATGGCTTATAGGTTTTGTCATTTGGCAAAAGATAGAAAAAAATCAGAAAATATTATTTTTGTATGTATTTTTTCTGAAACTACACCTCTTTAACATCTCTGATTACAATTTTGCAGTTCAATGCATATGAAAAGACTGAATAAACAAGCATATTTATGATTTCATTTCGGCAACAAAGGAAAGAAATTGCTGAAATGTCTATAGCAGTTTTGAAGGCTGCATAGAAAATGCCCAATTCCCTGCTCCTTAGATGCAGGATACCCACTGTCTCTCAATTTCCACTTTCCATTGCTGCTAGCATCTTGATAACAGCAGGTGCAATCAGAAATGGCCATGTATTCTAGAAATGAGTGATAGAGAAGAAAAACCATGATTGTTGCTCTGGGAAATTAATTATTGCTCTCTGTCCCTATACCAATCACATATTTAATACCTCTAAATTTGACCCTAGTAACTGAGTATATGCATCTTTGTTGTTGTTGTTTTCGAGACAGGGAGGGTCTTGCGCTGTCACCCAGGCTGGAGTGCAGCGGCATAATTACAGCTCACTGCAGCCTCGACTTCCCAGGCTCAAGTAATCCTCCCATCCCAGCCTCCCAAGTAACTGGGACCACAGGTGTGAGCCACCATGCCCAGTGAAATTATTTTGTATTTTGTTCTGTAGAGATGGCATTTAGCCATGTTGCCCAGGCTGGTCCTGAACTCCTAGCCTCAAGTGAGCCACACTCCTCAGGCTCCCAAAGTTCTGGCATTGCACATGTGAGCCACTACACCTGGCCAGTATATACATATTAATCTATTTTCACATTTGAAGATGGCTGAAATAAAAGTACATCTGGCAAGCAAAGTCATTTAAAACTTGCAGTCCCTTGAATATCTAAGGACTTTTAGGGGCAGTGTATGACTTTGAAAAGACTAGGTTAATTTCTGTCCCTCTTTGGCCAATCATGTGATGGAAGAGACAGATTGAGTGTGGTCAGAAGGAAAGTTTATGCCTGAAAGATTACTGTGACCCTCAGGTGATATCCACATTATAAAACAGGAGTACTGGCAGGTGAATTCAGGCTGAATACTGAAGACCGGTAAAACTGCTGCACTTTGTTGAACCAAAAAAATGACCAAACATGGACCTTGTGTAATGTGGACATTTAAGCCCCTTGAGGCCATAACTGCCTTGGACTCTACATTTACTGAGTTAGCCAATATTTAATTGTGCATCTATTTTGTGCCAGACATTGTGCTAAGTGTTGGCTGTATAGCGGTGAATGCAACAGATATCAATCTTCCTCTTAATGAAATCTAGAAGAGATGGACAATAAGAAAGAAAATAAGTGTGCAAAGCAGTATCGGATTGCATTAAGTGCTATATAAACAGGATATTGTTTCAGGAAGGAAAAAAGCAAACACCGAGGAGCCCATTTTAGGCAGAATGGTAAGGGAGAACTTCTCTACAAAGGTTACATTTAAAATGACACCTGAAGGAGCCAGGCTCATGAAAGCCTGTGGGATGTGAGAAAAACAACGTGGCAAAAATCCTTAGGATGCCTCCCACATTGAGTTCTGCCCTACTATAGTTCCACCCTTGAGTGTGGGAGGAACCTAATCAATAGTATATAACTTCTATCAAGAGTATATGCTTCTAATCAATAGTATATGACAAGAATGAAGACATTTTACAGATGAAAATTCTTAATCAGTTGACTCTAAATTAATCTAAAGGGAGACTAGCCTCATGGGCCTGACATAATCAAGCCATCCATTGATTTACTGATTGGTTGTCAGCCAGGCTGGAGTGCAGTGGTGGGTGTGATCATGGCTCATTTCAGCCTTTACCTCCTGGTCTCAAGTAACTCTCCCACCTTAGCCTCTCAAGTAGTTGGAACCACAGGAACAGGCCACCATGCCTGGCCAATTTTTAAATTTTTTTTTAGAGACTGAGTCTCCCTATGTTTCCCAGGCTGTTCTCAAACTTCTGGCCTCAAGTAATCCTCCCTCCTCAGCCTCCCAAAGTGTTGGGATTTCAGGCATGAGCCACTGTGCCCAACCAGGTGATCCTTTTAATAGTGGGTCTAGAAATCAAAGATTTGATGCACCAGAGACCCTCTCTCCCCGCTTTAACTGGATCTGGAGATTCTACAACTGCAAGGAAAGGAGTTTTGCCAACAACATGAAGGAGATTAGAAGTGGATCCTTCCCTGTTGAGCCTCCAGATGAAAACACAGCCTGGCCAGCACCTTAATTCCAGCTTTGTGAGACTCTTAACAGAGGATGTGGCTAAGTCATGCCTGGACTTCTGACCTAGAAAAACTATGAGATAATAAATGGGAATTCTTTAAAGCTGCTAAATTTGTGACAACTTGTTACACAACCAAGACAACAAAAGCAATAATCTAAGAAGGACAACTATAAAGTCATTGACAGGTGTGTAGTGAACAAGGAGAATGATTAGTCAGGAGTCACATCATGGGCCATTCTAAGATAATGTAAGAAAGTTTAGACTCTATCCTCAGCATACAATACGTGATGCCTAGTGCACAGTAGATGCTAAAATCTGTTGAATGAATGAATGATGAAAGTATATTTCTAAATAAAAGTGTTTAAAATTAGCCTTCCATTACCACTTCCCATCTCCAGATTTTAAAACATTTCTTCTGTAGATATTCAGTGAAAGACCATTCATGTAAAGAACTATATTGCTGTTAAAGGATCAAGAAAAGTGATGAAGAAATAGAGTCTGTTTCCCCAAAGCAAATGTTCAGTCAACAGACCTACCAGAAACTTCTGGACCAGGAAAAAGCTATGTAGTTATAATGGATATTAAGGACTCTGTAATCAGGTATGGATACAACCCAGCAATCTGGGTCACAGTTGAAAGCCTGATAATTTGAGGTTTCTCTTCAGAGTCTAACTATCTGAAAAGCTGCCAAGTGCTCATCCAGTTAAAGGAAGACAGTACTATAATAAGATAACCACATCATCAAAGGCCATGCTGATGATGGTTGGAAGGAAAGGAAATTAAGTGTTAAGAAAATTAGCAGTCCAATAATGATAGAAAATCCAATATCAAAAATGCAAAGGTGTTTATATATAAATCAAGTTTCTTGATTTCTTTCTTCTTTCAGACTTATCTGAAAAATCTCTAGAAATTCTGGGAGAATAAATGAAGAGATTATTGCCATGTCCCATTAGTTGGAGTGTGCATGTTATCCCTGCTGCCAGCTGGGCACATGTAATGGCTAAGGAGAAGGTTGGAGTCATGCTGCACTTAGTTTAGAAAGGAAGAGTGTGATCAGCGACGGAACAACCAGAAATGGCATTTTCAAAGAGCAGAATGGAAACATCGAGATACAACTGACATCTTTAGCTCATATTCATCACATCTCTTCAAAATTAGCTGGATTGCTTCACTAAGAAGGTCTATTTGCATTTAAAAATAGATGAAGATGTAGACCCTACTCCTAAAATGCACCTCTGAGGTATTTTTCAAGGGAAAATATCCACACATTTTTGAATAAGGTAGTTAAGGATAACTTATAAAGTTAAACAGAGGAGTAGAAAGTAGCAGACAGCTGGTGCAACTGAGAATCAAAATTGATCACAAATTTGAAAGTCACTAAAGGGAAAGGGGAGAGATGCTGCCTCCTGAAAATGTTTTTAAATATCATGAAATCATCATCACTGTCAACTTCGAATTTCATGAAGATGGAAAGCAGGTCTGCCTTAGCCTCATTTCTCAGATAATACAACCTATTCTCAAATTCTCTCACTTAAAATTTGTTTTTTGAGACAGGGTCTCACTCTGTCACCCAGGCTGGAGTGTAGCAGTGAAATCATGGCTCACTGTAGCCCTGACCTCCCAGCTCAAGTGATCCTCCCACCTAAGCCTCCTGAGTAGCTAGGACTATGCATATACACCCAGCTAGTTTTTGATTTTTTTGTAGAGATGTGGCCTAGACTGCTCTCAAACTCTTGGACTCACACGACCCTTCCACCTTGGCTTCCCAAAGTGCTAGAATAGAGCTGCGTTGCCCAGCCCACCTGACTTTTTTTGAGTTACCTTTAGAATTCAACTCAAATAGTTATATAATTGACTGCATCTTCCCAAGGGTCTATGAAAAATAAAAACAACACTGATTCATAATAAGAATTGTCATTTTACTTTGGATATTATGTTGAGTATGAACTTCTTCTATGAGATTTATCCATTAATTCTCAAATAAACAAAAAAGACGTTAAAAAACTCTGTGTGCAAATTCAGAGACATTTGTTAAAAACTCTCTTGCTTTTCTCCTAAGTTTTGATAGACATGGTTCATGTCACAATAGAACACTGATATGTAACTGATATAATCACTCTTTGATAAACGTCATTTCTCATTTGAGATAAAAATGGCAGTTACTGGCAGAACCGAGAGTGAGCATGAGAACTTTCACAAAGCAGCAGCAGAAATCAGATTATAGCTTCCCCTAGGATATGATCTGCATAAAAGGAAAACATTAAACACGTTTTGGGTTTTAGAAGCACCTAGAAATTGCTTTGTCTGGTAAGGAGAAGAAGGTTCAGAAAATACAAAATTAAACAAGAAACAATTTAAGTAGAGTGAGGAAGAAAGTGATATGATATCATTTCTGACTTACTCCTATGAGTTGATAAGAGTTGTGCAGAGCTGAGAGTGTAGTCTGCGAGAGAGAGTAAATCTATAATTTCAGACACCTGATGGTAAGTGCCTGACACCTGATGGTAAGGCATGACAGGTACTTTATCTTTGCTGCCTGTCTACAAACAGCCTGCCAGCAAAAAAACAGGAGGGAAGTAAATTAAATCTCTGCTTTGCTGCCTGCCTATGCAGACTTCGTATGAAAGCTGCTGTGGTCAGTCTGGGGCTACTTTCAGGGATGGAGTCAGAGAGCTCTGTCCCATCAGTACATCAGCACGCCGGCTACCGCCACCATGCCTTCTGCATCACTGTGGTGTGAGATGATCTAAGAGGGCCAGCCAATGAAAAGTTTCTATTTTAATAGATAGGTTTCACTTTAATGCATACTATTTTTTTTGTAAAAAGAATAATCAAAGCTGTGATTTTATGTACATTACCTAAGAGAAAGAGGGGCTTAAAAAGTGAATTTGGGGCCAAGCACAGTGGCTCATGCCTGTAATCCCAGCACTTTGGGAGGCCGAGGTGGGTGGATCACCTGAGGTCAAGAGTTTGAGACCAGCCTGGCCAACATGGCAAAATCCCATCTCTACTAAAAATACAAAAATTAGCTGGGCATGGTGGCACGTGCCTGTAATCTCAGCTACTCAGGAGGCTGAGGCATGAAAATCGCTTGAACTTGGGAGGTGGAGGTTGCAGTGGGCCGAGCTTGTGCCACTGCACTCCAGCCTGAGTGACAGAGTGAGACTCTTCATCTCAAAAAAAAAAAAAAAAAAGTGAATTTGGGAGTTGGTTTAATAAGAAATATTAAATAATCATCCAGGTAGTACTTAAAAATGGCAAAAATCATAAAGGTGTTATGTTAACGCCTGATGTCTAAAAAACAATTCAGAAGATGATATTCTTCATATTTCATCGTTCTGATGGTTTCCTTGTTGAGACTTTTGGTATTTGTTCTCATTTACAAAATAACTGTGTTTAAGGCAGAACATTTGGAGACATAAAAAAAGCACAAATGAAAATCATAAAAATCAACCATAATCCTATTCTTTAAAGATAAGCACGGTTGACTGGACATGGTGGCTCATGCCTGTAATCTCAGCAGTTTGGGAGGCCGAGGTGAGCAGATCACAAGGTCAAGAGATGGAGACCATCTGGCCAACATGGTGAAACCCTCTCTCTCCTAAAAATACAAAAAAATTAGCTAGGCGTGGTGGCATGCGCCTGTAGTCCCAACTACTCAGGAGGCTGAGGCTGGAGAATCACTTGAACCAGGGAGGTGGAGGTTACACAGTTGCTGAGATTGTGCCACTGTACTCCAGCCTGGCCACAGAGTGAGACTCTGTCTCACAAAAAAAAAAAAAAAAAAAAAAAAAGATAAGCACAGTTAACATTTTGTTATTTGCTGTCCAGTATCTTTTTCCATCCTTTTTTCCCCATTGAAATGGGACTATGCCTCCATATTGTGCTTCATAGCCAGATTCTCCACTTAGCAATATCTACGGAACATTTTCCCACATAGTAAGCTTTCTTCTTTAAAAACTCTTTTATTACTGTTTTATTGGATAAAGAGTATTCCCTTGTATGGTTAAATCAAAATCTAATTAATTAATCCTCTACTGTTGGGAAGTAAGCATGCTTCCATTTTTTCACTATCATATAAAAGGTTGCAATGAACATCTTTGGACTTAACACTCTGGCACACACATCTGAGTACCTATTTGTAATGAATTCCTAAAGGTGGAGCTCCTAGGTCAAAAGATTTGTTTTGCTGCTAACAGATTACAGAAAAGCTGCACTAAGAATTTATTGTCATAGTAAGTTATGAGAATAGTCATTTCTGTATTGTCATAGAAATGAGCATTATATGTTGTGAAATATCATGACCAGTGTTTTCTTTCTTTTAAAATGCTTTTGTTTTCCAATATTAATTAAATTGGAATTTAATAAAATTAAATACTCCTAAATTTAAATTATTAAAGACATAGAAGTAAAAAAACCATATATTTAGAATTCATGTATATTTTTGTATGTGTGAATTACTTACATATGTTCTTTAGCCCTAACTTCTACTGATATGAAACCCTGAAACAATAATCAGATTTAGGTATAAATAGAGATTAAAACACTAAATGTCTTAAGTATCCCCATCCCAAGAAGTACTTCCCTTTATCTTAGAATTTTTTTTTTTTTGAGTTGGAGTCTTTCTCCGTCGCCCATGCTGAAGTGCAGTGGCGCAATCTTGGGTTCAAGTGATTCTCCTGCCTCAGTCTCCTGAGTAGCTGGGATTACAGGCGTCCACCATCACGCCCAGCTAATTTTTGTATTTTTAGTAGAGACAAGGTTTTACCATGTTGGCCAGGCTGGTCTTGAACTCCTGACCTCAGGTAATTCACCTGCCTCAGCCTCCCAAAGTGCTGAGATTACAGGCATGAGCCAGCATGCCTGGCTTGTCTTGTAATTCTTTTTTGGCTAAGGGTACAATCTTTATTTTGGGGAGAGAAGACATTATTTTTTAATATTACTATACTTTTTTCTATTGCACACAAAAAAGATGTTGAACAAGAGTTGGATTAATTCACTTTTTAGGAGAAAAGAGTAAAATATGGTCTGACCACTCAATTCAACAAGTGCAAAAACACTGAGATAAGACAAGAAATGGCATAGCAACGGATTCATTCCAATGATGCTGAGGTTTGAGCAAGCTCAGAAAATAGCTGTTGCAATACGAATAAAAATTAATCCCTAGAATAATTTTGTACCGAGAAGTTTTAGGAATACTTGACTCTGTCATTATGAATCTTACTTATAACTCAGGTGGATGATTTTTCAATGTGGACACTATGACACCTTCTTGTGGTAGACACGCTGGTGGAGGTGATAGTGGTGGTAGATACTAACACCACCTGCTTATCCCATTTTAAAACTGCTACATGGTGGGGTATAGTAATATTTTAAATAAAAGAACAATTAAATTTAGCTTTATATTGAGATTTGAAATTTCAGAATACTTCTTGACCCATCACAGAAACCTTTCATCTCCAGATTTGTGATCAATGCTTTGAATTAAAGTTGGATGAGATGAAAGTTGATACCAGCAATATCTCTGAATGTAATGCATGTGTTATATTATGAAACACTAAACAGACTCTTACTAAAACATCCAGAAAATTCTGGGTGATATGTCATAGTTGATAAGACCCTATCTACCAATTAAAATAATTTTCCATTATCCATTTATTAATTCAGTAAACATTTACAGAGCATTCACTGTGTGCCAAGATTTTATACACTGGGAATATTAGCAAATAAGGCAAAGATGAATCTCTCTGATAGTTCTTCGAAGTGGAAGGGCAACATAATTACCAGGAAGAAGGCCCTTATTTAAAATGCAGATTCATGGGCCATGCTCTGAGGCTGCATAATGAGAATCTCTAGGGCTAGGAACGTGCATTTTTAAATTGCTCCTAAGTGACACCCAGTAAGAATTTCAGACTGCAATATAGTCACATAATAAATACTTGTTGAATAAATGAATATAATGCTAAGGTTAGGTAAGATATCAAGACAGGGGATACCTCACTTCCCCAATCCTCCATCTAGAGGAAATATAGGTCCATTTAGAGATGGATGCAGGCAGAGCCTCAGCTCTCCCCATCAGAACCACTCAGAAACTCATGATGTGACTAATATACAGGTATCGGGCCTTGTGCAAGCTTCCATTTTAAATAATTATTCTTGACAGGCAGGTACTAAGTTCAGTTGTCTTCCCAGCTGAGGAAGCACAAGCCCTTCAACTGGCAAACACCAAAGTCAGAACCATATTTTTTTTTTAGATTTTTAGCACTTTTGACACTTGGAAACCAGGCGTTATTCATAGGGCCAACTAACCCATTAGACACAATGAGCTCAGTGCCTAGGGCCCTGAGACTTTTAGGGACTCACAAAAATGTTTTAATTTTTTTTTTTTTAATCAGAAGAAAAGCATGAGTATAATATAGCCTGAATTGTATTCAACTTTTTACCAGTACAATAATAAAATATAACTTTTAATCTTTTTAAAAAAAAATCAAGAAGCATCTCATGGAAGTTGGAATGTAGCTCTGCTTACCCACAGCTCTGGGCCCAGGTGAGAAACACCTTACCTGGCAGGCATTGTACAGGAGCTGATGTTCGAATTTCTTGATCCCAAGAATGTTCTGGAACATCTCGTAGAGTTGCTCCTTGCTCAGAATCAGCTCAGAGGCTGCGCTGGCCGTCATCCGGGCCTGCTGCTTCCTAGGGTCCTCTTCCCCACGGTAGATGGCATCAAACTTGGCCATCCAGGAGCTCAGCACAGTCTCCTTGCTGAGGCCGTCAATCTCGGGCAGACTGCGCACCCTCTTCTCAATGTGCTTCTTGAAGACCTCCCTGGAGTCATTGGCGGAACAGCCTCCACTCTGCACCATGCGGGCCACGCGGTCGCTCTTCAGGAACACCTGAGCAAGAACAGGGACAGGAAAGACAATGAGAGAGTTGGCCACAGAGGGACCAGTTCCCCGCGGCTAGACACTGGGCCAGCCCACCTCACGTGCATCCCAGGAGGAACCACTGTGGGTCTCGTCCTGCCCTACCACCTGCTGGCTGTGCAAACTCAGACTAGTCACTTACATATTCTGCTTCTGTGTCCACAGCTGTAAGATGATAACAATTATACATACCAGGTTGTTACAAAGATTAAATGAGATACTATAATGAAAGGCAGCGCATAGTATACAGACCTGTGCTCAGGCGGCATGGGTTCTTTGTCCCTTAGTGGCTGTGTGACTTTGGGCAAATTAACCTCTTTGTACCTCAGTGTTCTCATTTAGAAAATGGGATAGTAGTACTTATTTAATGTTTAATTTCTTTTTGAGAGAGTCTTGCTCTGTCACCTAGGCTGGAGTACAGTGACATAATCACAGCTCACTGCAGCCTCTGCCTCGCAGGCTCAAGTGACCTCCAGCCTCAGCCTCCTGAGTAGCTGGGACTACAGATGCATACCACCACACCTGGCTAATTTATTATTATTATTTTTATTTTTGGTAGAGACAGGGTTTTACCATGTTGCCCAGGCTGGTCTTGAACTCCTGGGCTCAAGCAACCCATCCACTTTGGCCTCCAAAAGTGCTGGATTGCAGGCATGAGTCAATGCACCCAATATTTAATTTTTTATTTTAAATAGAGGCAGGGCTTTGCTCTGTTATCTAAGCCAGACTGCAGTGGTGATCATGATGCACTGCAGCCTCAAACTTCCAGGCTCAAACCATCCTCCGGCCTTAGCCTCCCAAGTAACTGGAACTATAGGTGTGTGCCATTATGCCTCGATAATTTTTAAAACTTTTTGTAGAGACAGGGTCTTGCTCTGTTGTCCAGGGCAGTACATATTTTAAAATGAGGATTAAATGTGTTATGTGTAAAACACAAATAAAATAGTGCCTGGCCCATATTATACTTATTGCTATTATTATTACATGTAAAGTACCTGGTATGATAGCCAGCACATAGCATTAAACATTAACCACTTTTTGCATCTCCTTTTATCCCTTCAATGAAACTCTTAACTGAAAATATACAAGTATCAGGTAAACATATATTTAATTACCTATCTTCCTTCATGAAATGTAAACTCTACTTGGGCAAAGAATGTGTCCTCCTTGTTCCTCACAATGTCTTCAGTTCCTAGAATGTCTTCAGCACCTGACACTTTATAAGTGAATTAACAATGAACATAGGTGTTATGTTCTGTTTATTTTGTGGATGAAAAACCAAGACTTCAGAGAGGGGAAGGGACTTCCCTTTGGTAACTCAAATTGTCTAACTACAAATGGGTAGTCTTTTTATTTCACCCTGGTTCCTTCCTTCCCTGCAGGTTTCTCCTGCTTCATGAGAACCTCTTCCGCCTGGTGGAAAATCCCTGATTGGTCTGCTGGTGTTGTGTGAGTCCTGGGACCAAGGCTTCTATTAAGAATGTCTTACTTTCGCTCCACTGCCTACCATTTAGAAGCTTACACAAGCTACATGGTTCTGGGGTGTAATACAAGGCAGTGAAGTTGCCGTTTCACATTCACAGAGAGGAAGCATCTGACATGTTTGAGCTGTGTCCTGGTCACACTTCAGAAGGTGCATAAATATCCTTCGAGAGGCAGAGCAAACGTTCATTCCCCTGTCAGATTTCAGGAAATGCACTTGTTGGCCATGAGACAGCATTGCCTGGAGGCATCTCATTGCCTCATGCTTCATCACAAAGGCTTTCTGGGGTGAAGCAGTGTTTTTTTAAAAAAGACTCCCATTTATTGTTGACGTTAATGAACTAATTTAGAAAGGTGGGCTGAGGATTTGCCTCACAGGGCAGAGGCCGTGGCCTGCTTCCCTGTGACTGGGAACTGGTACTCAGATGAGACCTTAGAGTTAATTTGAAAATTAATTATAGAAAAAGAATTTCAAATGAATCTTCAGGCCTGATGAGCCTTAATGAGTTAAACAATTTACCTACAAACCTGTAACACGTAATGGGGATGGTTTCTCCATCTAACCAACACATTACAGATCCCAAACACCAGCTTTTTGAGGCTAGCGAAGGAAGTCTCTGGAGAGGCAACAGAGCATTGTGGCAGAAGCTGTAAATCATGATCTCAGGCCAGCTCTGCCTCTAACTTGCTGTGTGACCTTGAGTAAATCACCTCCCGTCTCTGATTCTCTAATTTCTTTCTTTCTTTTTTTTTTTTTTGAGACAAGAATCTCACTTTGTTGCCCAGTCTGGAGTATAGTGGTGCAATCTTGGCTCACTGCAACCTCTACCTCCTGGGTTCAGGAGATTCTTCTGCCTCAGCCTCCCAAGTAGATGGGATTACAGGCATCTGCTCCATGCCCAGTTAATTTTTGTATTTTTTTTTTTTTTCAGTAGAGGTGGGGTTTCACCATGTAGGCCAGGCTTGAACTCCTCCTCTTCAATGCCTCCCTGGGCTCTGTGACCCCTCCCTGCCCATCTTACATGTTTCTTTGGGTACTCCCTAGGTGGAAGACACTGTACCAGGTACCAGGAATACAATGGTGAGGAAGAGACCGATACAGATTTAGCTCTCATGGAGTCCAACTGACATAATCCTAATAGTGCCATGTAAATATGATTATGATCTTGAAGACAAGGGTCCACGGGAACCTATAGCCAGGAATCTATTCTAATATGTGGTCAAGATAGCGTTCCTGAAAGAAAACACCTTCAAGATGATATACGAAAGATGGATAGGTGAATGGAGAGCTATAAGTTATTACAGAGAGAAGGAACAACACGTGTGAAGACCCCAACTGCCTAAGGAAATAAAGAGGAGTCAGTGTGGCTGTGGCAATGAGGGCTGGGAGTGAGGGATGTGAGATGGGCAGGGAGGGGGCCACAGAGCCCAGGGAGGCATTGAGGAGGAGGAGGCATGCAGGAAGAGGAGGGGATTAGGGTTGTTGGTCTTCATTTTAAAGGTGCTGGAAAGCCACTGAAAGTTTTAAACTGGGACATGGCACAAACCAGTTCACATTCTTTGGCTGTAATGAGGAAAACGACTGAAGGGAGCCAAGAAAATAGTTAGGGAGGCCAGTTGAGAGGTGCTTGTAGAAGAACAGGTGCGTGTGATGGCAGTGGGGACACTAAGGGGTTAAGCCTTTGTTGTCAGTGCTAATAAACATTTGGGGTTACTTGAAAATATTCAATCAACAATGAAGTCATACGCTCCTCTACGTCTGTTCATATTATTATCCCGCAAACATGAAGTGGGCCCCAGTTATAAGCTCTCAGCCCCAGATTCTTTTCCCTCAAGGTCCTTATGGAGCTGCCTTCTGTCATTGTTTTTATGACTGGTAAATATCTGATCTCCAGCTAGACTATAAGTTCTAGGGAGGCAGGGTTGTCGCTCTTTGTTTCTATTACTCCTTCTTAGTGCTTGAGACAGTGCCTGGCACGTAGCTGGTGCTCAGTAAATATTTGTGGAATGAGTGAAACTACAAGAGCAAAGCAGACTCCTCCAGCAGGGAAACTACAGAGTGAGACTATGTCTGGATGGGGGCGAGAAGGTTAAGGGGAAGCCAGCATGCACAGTATATTGGTCTCTCAAAACAAGTGACTTAGGCTAGATTTTCCATGGGACTCAGTAACAAGGGGTAAGATATCTCACTCTCCTTCCTGGTCAACAATGAAGGAATCGTGCCTTTCTTCTTTGATGAGATTCAAACTGAGAAGACTTAGAAAAGTGGAGGGATCTATCTGTCCTGTGTTAAGATACACTCATTGTCAACACTTGGGGCCAGCTGGAGTCTAACTGGTTGGGTGGGTGATGTATTAGTGTGTTCTCAGGCTGCTAATAAAGACATACCCAAGACTGAGTAATTTGTAAAGAAAAGACATTTAATGGATTCACAGGTCCACATGACTGGGGAGGCCTCACAATCATGGCGTAAGGCAAGGGAGGAGCAAAGGCACATCTTACATGGCAGCAGGCAATGGAGTGTGTGCATGGGAACTCCCCTTTATCAAACCATCAGATCTTGTGAGATTTACTCACTATCACGAGAACAGCATGGGAAAGACCTGCCTCTATGATTCAACTACTTCTCACTGGGTCCCCCCATCACACATGGGAATTATGGGAGCTACAATTCAAGGTGATTTGGGTGGGGACACAGCCAAACCATATCAGGTAAACCCTGAATCCTGGACATGCCATCTGCTTCACATAGTCCCTTCCTTCATACATAGTAGCTACTCAATAAATACTTCTGAATTACCAGCGGAAGACAAGTCACCTAACTTCTATCAATCTCACTCTCCTTCATGGTCAACAATGAAGGCATCCAGCCTTTCTTCTTTGATGAGGATCAAACTGATAAGACTTTGAAAAGTGGAGGGATCTATCTGTCCTGTGTTAAGATAAAACTACCAGATCCTAGAAGGAGGAGAGATGAGTGGAATGTCAAGAATGTGGATGAAGGAGGCTGAAAACTGGGGAGACGGTAAAGATGAATTGCCCAACGAAGGCAAGACAGCCATGGGGAGAGAAGGTGGCAGCAGGAAACTATTTTTCCAGGCACATCATCTGTCTTGGCTTCTCAGTCTGTCAAAGAGGAAGTGTGGCCTGGGCCAGCCTCACCCTATAATGAATACAAACACTAAGTACCGATGTGCCTGTGTGTCTCTAAAACAACTATTCAAACTCAATTGTGCCGGGAGCTCTCTCTGTATTTTGTAAGTGTGTTTGTTTCTGTTTTTGCTTTTTAGTGGCTGCCACAAGAGACTTTAACCTGAAGCCCAGTTCTATTTGGGCACATCCATAAATCCTCCCTGCTTTTCTGCCAGCTTCCAGACAGGTCATAATGAGAGAAGGAAGATAAACAAATAAATACGGAATTGTGAAGGGCAGTCAATTCAGCGACTTGACCTCATCCATCAGTCCTTCCCTCCATCACCAGAGCCAAGCAACCTCAAGGTCATTTTAGAAACACACAAACACAGCAGTACTTAGTGACTGTTCACACTACGGATGGGGTTGGCCTAGCTCCCATTTGCTTCCCTGCCCTGAGAAGCCAGGGCAGATTCATTCCTGCTCTGAAAAAAGCATATCATTTCAACATAAATAAGAAAAACACCTAGATAATGGAGTAAATAAGATTTACAAGAAACACAAACCTTGTCACTATTAATAAATGGCACATAACTAATGAAAGGAGTAGACGTTATGGTTAGGAGGGTGGGCGCTGGTATTAGACCACCTGGGTTAAAATCCTGGCTCTGTTTCTTGCTAGCTTTGCCACCTGAGCAAGTTACTTAATCTTTCTTGGCTCTAATTTCCTCACCTTTAAAATGGGCATTATAGCAACCTTCCTTTATAGGATTTTGGTGAGCCCTGAATCCTGATTCAGTGATATTATGCATACAAGTTGGTTAGCCTATTGCTTACTACAGGCTAAGAATGTAATACAAATTAGCTGTTATTTTTTAATAGACTATCATGCAACCATGAAAAAAGATAAATATTTTTTCATTAGCATCCAAAGACGTCCAAGATATATGGTTATCACGGACCACAGCCTTCCAATGGCAGGGGTGGGGTGGGATTGGAGGACAGGAACATGGTCCTGAATTTAGAATACCATAGGAAAAATACAGTTTACTGATGAGAGTATGTCATTTATGAGACTTTTGTAAAGGGAGAAAGGAGATTGGAAACAAGTGTGTTAAATAAAAGAAGTGGGCTACTAATATTTTGTAGTAATTTCCCACCTTAATATGCAAGCCAAATAGTTATCTTGACATGTACAGATACATTAAAAGTAACTTGAAAGATATAAACCAAAGTTTAATTGTGGTTATCTAGAATGATGAGATTGCAACAATTTTTTTAACCATTTAAATGTAGAAATTTTTCTACATTGTCTGCTTTATTTTTATAATGGGAAAGTTTTACTTTCATGGTCATTTGAAACACATTTTTTTCTACTTGGAAAAATACAAATTTTACCTTCTTTAAGGCAAGGTGCATTTTCATTTCTAAAATAAAATGTATTTTCAATTTTAAAAATATTCTTCAAAAAATAAAGGACTCAGGGTAAAGTGTCAGAAGCAGATCTAGGGCCATGACCTTGTGGTAGGTGGTGCTAATTTAGGAGCAGAAGTACTTTCCTTTCTCTTTTCTGTATCATTTTTCCCTACTGTGTCTTGCACCTTCCTTCCTCCATGCCCAGTGAGTGAATTGATTCTATCAACATTCAACAACTTCTTTCTTCTATTTCTTTTTTTTTTTTTTTAAGAGTACACAATATAAATGCTTTATTGCTAGCACAGAGGTTCTTTTTTTTAAGTAAATTAAAAGAAATAAATCTTCATTTTCACATTTTATATTGCAGTCCAAAGGTAACTAGTTGGTTAGTGGATATGTCCACTTGGACACATGCTGGAGGAGGAGGGTGGCATTCACATGGAAGAACTCAGAAACGTGGCATTGGTCAGGGCTCAAAGCATTGGGCTGCTGAATGCACTGTCATTTGTAAGTAACAGCAAGTGGAGACTTGAAAACGTCATGGATAGGTAAGAGTTAGAACATTGGTATGGTTAGGAAGGAGAAAATCGTTAAATACAGAAGGCTATATATATGTTGCCCATATTCCACATACTCTCGATTATGTTTGGTACTTTAAAAGACATGATCTGCATCTAGGTTAGAATCTGGATTGGATTTGGCAGGTGGAAAGACGGAAGAAGGAAAGGAAGCTAATATTTCCCACATCAAACTGGTGGAGTCACTGGAAGGCAGAAGAGGAGTATGTAGTTGGTAAGAAAGGGAGGCGGGCTTTCTTCTATTTCTATGCAGCATATGGACACCATACCTCCATGCTCAATTATCACCTTAACATATTAATATTTTCTAACCTTAATAATGGAACTGTCAGGTATGTATATTCTTATTTAGTCTTGAGAGCAATTATGCAAGGAAGGGCCTATTACAGATGAAGCACTGAGGCTCAGACTTGGTTGAGGTCCCACAGTCAGTGCGTAACAGGACTAGAACTCAACCCACCTCTGTCAGACACAATTTTTATTTTTAATTTATTTAGAGACAGGGTCTCATTCTGTCACCCACGCTGGGGTGCAGTGGTGCAATCTCAGCTCACTGCAGCCTTGAACTCTAGGCTCCAAGTAATCCTCCCACCTCAGCCTCACAAAGTACTGGGATTACAGATGTGAACTGCACCTGGCCTTGGACACTAAATTTGTCCTCTTAAGCACTCTGCCTTTTGCCTCCTGCTTCTGCCTTGCTAAGCTTTCCCTACAAGAATCAATGCTTAAGAGTGGGCAGTTACTCTTCCTCTAGGGATGTACCTGGTAAGGCCATGGAGTAGTTGTAGTTGTTCTAATTACTAGAAAATATATTGCTTCATTTTAGAAAAACAGCCAGTGTGACCTGATTTACACTCCTCTTAAATAAAAAAAGTTCAACCATAAGAACAAAATATGTCTTCTTGCATTGATGGCACCTGCAGTGTTTGCCTGCCAGCTGTCCTTCCTCTTCTGGTAATAGTAACTCAGTCTTTCTTCCAAGAGCCCCATTGCCATTGAACATAGTTGCAGTGGGATTGTCAGTCATATGACTTTGTCCTTCTTTAGCCAAGTGGTGGGTTGGGATCTGAGCTTGGTCAATAAGACTGCCACTTCTTGAGTTCACATTCTGAGTGGGTTGGCATGAGAATGGATTGGGCTGGAGTAGATTTATCCCAATGATGAAGTGTCTGTTATATCTTGCTATCTGGCTTCCTGAAGTTAAACTGCTCTGGTTTCCTTCTTTTCTGAAGCTTAGCTGTTTCTTCTGATAACAACAACAATATCAGCAACAATGGCAAACTACTGTTGTGTTGCTGCTGCTGTTGTTATCCTGATGAAAATAGGGCTTAAATTAACCACAGTCAGTTTCTGTTGCTAGCAACTAAAGAATTCTGTCTGTTGCAACATTCAAAGCTAGTTTGACAAAAATCAACTAGGCTATTATAAAACAAAAATGAAAAACACACACATGGCCCAAAGCTCAATCATAGCAGCTTCACTGGCTGAAGTTCAGATATCAGATGCAGTATCCTGAAGTGAATTTTTATGTCTTCCGCCACATTTGACACTCCCACTTTCTTGCAAATACCCCATGTCTCCTTCCAGGAAGAATCTGAGTTTTGTAAAACTTTTTCATTCACTTATTTTCTCTGATGCCAGGACCAGCACATGAAGAAATTAAAATCAAGCAGGGAGGTGAGGAAGTAAGCAGGAAGAGGTAAGTATGAGGAGGGAGGGAGAGAGCGAGGGAGGGCTTATATTTTGGACATCTGTCTTAAAAAATAGTTAGAAAAGGTGTGGGGAATGCAGAGAAATGGCTCTCTGATGCTGTATCTCAGGACCAGGAGTGTGAGAACCAGACAGAATTTGCTGGGCCAGATCTCAGAGCACCCACCCCAGCCCCCAGCCCTTGGCCTTGAAAGCCAGAATTGAAGAGATTAATGGATTAATCTGCTGCCCCGCTTGATCTGCTCTGACAGAGCCATCAGGAAAGGACAAAAATAAACCTGTGTGCTCTTGAGAGCCATAGGGACCCTGGTCTCCTTTCTCCCATCCCCACTCAGGACCCAGGCCTCACCAACTTGCTGCTAATGTTGGCCGGCTTGGTTCAGACTGGGCTAGATGGGCACAGATGGAAAAAGAAGAGTACCTCCTCACTCCTTTCATTTTTAAAAAGATGATCTTTACTACTCTAGCACGCTGAGAGATCATTACAGCAGTTGGCTCTCTATCTGAGGGTTCCACATTCATGCATTTAACCAGCCACAGATCCAAAATATATAAAATAAGAAACAACAACAATAAAAAGTAATGTGAATCAAACCAATAAAGTATGACAACTATTTATATTGTATTAGGTTTTATGAGTAATCTAGAGATGATTTAACCTATATCAGAGAAGGCCAGGTGTGATGGCTCATGCCTGTAATCCCAGCACTTTGGGAGGCCAATGTGGCTGGATTGCTTGAGCCCAGGAGTTCAATACCAGCCTGGGTAACATAGCGAAACCATCTGCAAAAAATACAAAAATTAATCTGGCATGGTGACATGCACCTGTAGTTTCACTTATTTGGGAGGCTGAGGTGGGAGAATCCTTGAGCCCAGGAGGTGAAGATCATCCTGGGCAACATAGCAAAACCCTCTCTCTACAAAAAATACAAAAATTAGCCTGGCATGGTGGCATGCACCTATAGTCCAACTACTTGGGAGGCTGAGGAGGGAGGATTGCTTTAGCCTGGGAGGTTGAGGCTGCAGTGAGTGAGCTGTGATTGTACCACTATACTCAGGCCTGGGTGACAGAGGAAGACCCTGACTGAAAAAAAAAAAAGTATATGAAAGGAGGTGTATAGACTATATGCAAATACTAAGCTATTTTATATCAGGGACTTGAGCATCTGAGGATTTTGTGTTTGAGGAAGTCCTGGAACTAATGCTCCGTGGATACCGAGGGATAAATATACTGCATTAGCAAAACAAGGCCAATACCTGAAACTGACCTTGTAAAGTACAGAAGTCCCAGAACATTTTGAGAGTATTGCTGTTACACTATTTTTTTAATGTCATTGCTGTTGGTAAACTGGAATGTGAAGTTGTGGCATTGTAGGGTGGAGTGCGTATGTGGAAGAGAGAGAATTTGGAAGGAGGATATCTGTTGGTTTTGTCTGCTGAGCATATATTCCTCCTGTTTTGGCAAAAAGCAGCCTAATGTTTTATTAAGATATCATTATACTTTTCCTGAAAAGGGATGAGCACAGTGGAGAGGTGGGGGGAAGATACCCATCCTGCTGGTAACTTTGGAGTCTCTGGATCCAGACATGGTTGAAGCCAGGTCTACCCCTGGACTTCAAGTTACTTGTGGAAATAAATCTCTTTTTAGGCTTATCCAGTTTGACCTAGGTATAGTCACTCATAATCCAAAGAGTCTTGACTAAGACAGGGGCCAAGAGAGAAGCAATTGGAACCCAGAGTTGGGTAGAGGAAGAGACATCAGCTTCTCCATTGCCCAAGAATGAAGGGAAAAGGAGAAAGGAAGGTTGACTTGGAGAGCTCCCAAGTAAAGTGTTAACTCTGGTCTCCAGATAAAGAACCTTGGCTTCAGAGGATTAGACTTCCCTGGAAAAGTGAATCTAAAACTCTCTAAAGCATTTACTAATGAAGACAGCGGTTAGATCATTAATACCCCACAGGCTTTCTTATAATACTCAAATGCTAACATGAAATATTCAGTAATTTCTCAATGCCTGTATTCTTACCAGACAAAACAGAAACTTTCAAATAAACTAGTCACGATAGAGGAAAATATTGGGATCACTATAGATGTAATGGTAATTTCCAGAGACTCATTAGCAAGTTGATGACTATTAATTTTCACACTTAACTAATAGATAGAAATGACACTGTCTTTTAATTTATGCCATTAGTCAAATTAGCTTTCTAATTAAGATTTGCAATCTACAAATTTATAAACTCTGGTGAATGACTCTAAATATGGAGAACTATCGACAGCGGGTCTGCTTGGTCTGACAAGTGTTCTGCCATGACTCTCCCATTAGGTTTCAGAACGTGAACAAAGAGGGAAAATTAATTTCATTCCCGGACAGTTTCTAAACAAAACTTTGTGAAATATATTCAAGTTATTCACTATCATATATCACTGTGATTCCAAATCTCATTTCTACTCCCCATGAAATTCAACTGAAAAAAATGCACCACATCAGATGAAGCAGCAAGTATGACACTCACTGGCGATAATGAATGAGACTTGCAAAATGTAAAAAGATTTAAATTTGGACAAATAGAAAAACAAATTTGACTTCTAAAACAGATCCAAATAAAAATTTCATTAAGGAAATGGTGTGTAAAATGAGTCTGTGGTTGGTCCCAGCAAACATCACAAAGATTGTTTACTATTAAATGCTAATTAGCAAACGAATCAATAATATTTTCACAACATCTAATTGCAGTCTTACTCTCTCCATGAAAGAAGGAGTCAAGTGCTTTAGCAAGTGGGAAGAAGAGTTTTGCCAAATCATGATTTTGCCTCTACCAAGGCTTCAATCATTAACATATTGAAAGCATCTGTTGTGGGCTGAATCAGATGGGCAGACTAAGAATGTGCTTAGAGCACCAGCAAAGTAGGCATACCGATTTTTTGTTTTGAAATAATTTTCTGTCTAATGAGTAAAGGAAAGAAGGAAGGAAGGAAGTCAGTAAAGCAGTCCCCAGGGGAATATCAGATTTTGTTAGGTTTCTCTTATGCCTATCTTAAAGTTTATCATTATTACTTTGAATTGTATATACAAGATATCATAAGCTTTCAGTGCTTAGGAGCTGGTCTCTAATGGTTGTCATTTAGCCTTGACAATGCATAAGACATTTGGGTCATAGGATTCCAAACACAGAGTATTTACCTGGTTCACATTAAAATAGATTAATATAAAGTAAAATGTCATTCAGTGATCAAATAATCATTTTTGAAAATATGCATATGAGGAAATCATAGGAATGTATGGTGTGTCTATTTCATAATCATGTACAAATAATGCCAATGTGCACACTGAGAAAGAACACTTATAAAATTTAGAAATATTTACAGAAATGCAAATCCACTTTACTGATAAACTTCTGAGGTCTAGTGGTTACAATTTACCTGTAATACATACTCAGAACATATTCTCTCTTTTGTACATTTTCTCTAGAGAACAGCACTGCATTCTGGACAGTGGTCCCAGCTCCAGAAAAAAAAAAGCAGCATTTTAAGAGAAAAAATAAGGAAGCTCCTAAAGCCACCATCCTTGGGAGGTGCTAACATACTTTAAAAACGGTATAAGGGGTGAGAAAAATGCTCCTGACTCAAAGTCTTAGGTTGTGATTTTTTCAGGCTGTGTGACCTTGAGTAATTAATTTAACCTCTCTGAGCCTCAGTCTCTTTATCAGTAAAATGGAAATACAATCAGACCTAATTTATAAGACTGTAATATCTTGTATGAAAAACATTCAGTATATCGCCTGGTATAAAAATCAGTTGTTAAATATTAGCTTACATTTAGTGTTTCCCCAAACAAAATACTGTTATTTCTTAACATTGTAACCAATCACCAAACCCTTTGCCTTAGGAGGGATGGTCTTGTAGTAAACCAAACCAAATCTATTGTCCCCATTGCCCAGCAGCTCAGAATCCCCAGGCCTAGGGCTTGAGGGGTCTTGGCATTCTTCCGCATGGTGATTCTCACCTCATAGTAACTCTGCACAGCGTTCATGAAGGCTTCATCAGCCATGATCTGGGTTTCCCCATTGAGGAAAGCCTGAAACCTGTCCTTGACTGTCTGCAACTGCTGTTTGCTGATCTGTAAGAAACAGAAAAAGAGGGAAATGTGAGAACTTGTTATAGACAAGCATCATGGATACTTTATGCCAAAGATGCCAGGTCCATTGGTGATTGGAGCTGGCTTGTACAGGTGTGTGAGAGCTGATTAGTAAATCTGCAGAAACTTTCGTGAGCCAGTGCTAAACACAACCATTATTTTAAAATAATATATAAATAAATTATATTAAAAACAAAGTTAATACACTTGCGATACTAAAAATTCATTGCCTCCTAGTTATTTTACCACTTTTCAATTTTATCAGTGCTTTTGAGGTTACTTAATCCTACAATATTTGCACAAGGGAAATGATACACAAGGGAGTGATACCACCCATCTCTTTCCAGCTCCACATTGAGTGCTGTCTCATTGGCAGCTTTATATCAGCCATGGTGGGAATATTTATATCACGGAAATTAGCAAATGCTACAAAACACTTTTTTTCCCCTCTTGAGAGATGGTTGTTAAACATGTAACAGCAAACACAGCACTGCATATGCCTCTCTGGTGCTCTGAAATACCTTGATAAATGCGGTATGACAATATGCAGAGGTTTTCAAACTTTACTGTTGATGGTACATCCATGATCACATGACAGACGATGTTTGGGTACAGAATACACTTTGGGGATGTGGTATAGAGAATTTGGGTACTGGGTTATGTGCAATTCCTTGACTATCAATCCCACCTTTCTTTCTTAGGAAAACATTCCTAAAAGATTCATACCCATTTCTCCTCCTCACCCCTTATCTGGCTCTGTCCCACAATCCATCAGTATTGATGCAGGCAGCACTAATTTATGAAGCCCTTCCCGGCTCCTAGGCTGGGGCAGGTGGCAGGTCTTCCTGCTATGTGAGTGCATAGCACACTGTTTATTTAACTGCTTGCTGATGATTAAATTTGTTACATGATGTGCCTTTTCTTGCTGTCTTATTCATTGATATTTTCCCAGGGCATAGCTAACTGCCTTACATGTGCCAGACACTCAGGGCTGATTACTTGAATGAATGAATGGAGTGTATGCAAGACATATTATTTTCAGATATCTTTTAATTGGTTCTAATTTATATAAAGTATGTATATTAAAAAGTCAGCCAAAACTTTGCTGTTTTAAAAATTAAAAACAGGATTCTAAGTTGAAAAAGTTAAACTTTTTGTAAAAAGTTATGCTTTATAATTAATTGATCATGAGAAACTGCATCAGAGAACCACTGCTTTAGTGGAAAAAGTAAGAAGATCAGTCCAGTACCAGTTCTGTTGACCACTGTGTCGTCTGGGAAAAGCTACTTATATTCTGCATTGACCTGACAGTGAAGAGCCAGGCTTTGTGGATCAGGGCTGGGTTTAAATAAATAAATTTTACCTCATCCTTAATTTTCTCACTGGGAAAATGGTGATAATTCTAATTATCCAGTGTCCTGGGATAGTTATAGTTATTCAATAACATAATGAGTTCTTTAAAAAATTACTTGTTTTTATATAAATTCAAGTGATTTTACCATTAGAATCAATATAATTAGAAAATAAAGTTTAAAGCTTTAGGAGACTCAAAGCCAGCATGAATTTTGACTCAGTCAAGAAATAAAAACAAAACAGAATTTTGTCTGTGACAGAGATGAAGCCTGGGTGCTTTCATTAATTTTTGTATCTTTGGAGGAAGTTGGGGAATAGACAAGTCAAGGGTAGATTAAAAGGGATTAGAAATGTATCAGTCATATTTGTTACATTCTAGCACACCACTATTCAATGTTAGCCACGTGTATAATTTTAAGTTTTATAGTTGCCACATTAAAAAAAATAGAAACAGGTGAAATGAATTTTAATATACTTCTTCTAACCCAACATAGCTGAAATAACATTTCAACATGTAATTGGTATATACATTATTAATGAGATAGTTTACATTCAAAAACTGCTATGCCTTTGGAATCTGGTGTATTTTACCCTTACACCATATCTCAATTCGAGGAACCAAATTGCCAAGTGTTCAATAGACACATGTGGCTAGTGGCTATTGTACTGGACCAGGTTAACCTAAAGCATAGAATAAACTCACTTCTAAACTGCTTAAGCTTTCCTGCTCTGACCTACAGATATTGATATAAGTGAAACTGAAGAGAAAATCACAGTTATTTTTTATGTGCTTGAAACCATTTGAACTGTAATATTACAGTAGCATTTGATTTGCTCATAATCTGTAACATAAATTTATTTTAAACAGACTGGCATTAATCTAGTTCACAAATCCTTACAGTATAGGACCAACCAAGGTGTCTCACAGGATTTCTTGCTCAGAATTCCTTCTAAGACAGTGTCAATACTAGCTTTGCATGATTTTGGGAGTGGGGTGGGACCATGAGGCAGGAGAGGAATGGAGGCCAACAGACCTCACTGTTGTCTTAAATGTTTAAGTAATTGGAATAAAATTATGCTCATACCATATGAATGATCAAGATTGATTGTTGACCCAGGGTAAGTCTATTTTCTCTCTAACCTTTCCTTAAACAAGCATGGTGGTCATTTAGTTAAGAAATATTTACAGAGTACCCACCCTCTGCCCAGCCCTGCACTAGACCCTAAGGGTTCAGTGGTCAGCACACTCAACCCCGATCTCATTCGTCATTTCTTAGGGCTGGGCACTAAGGAATCAAAAGAAATAAGGTCCTTTTTTCAGGGATCTTACAGTCTAGACGGAGAGGAAAAGGCAAGCCAAAAAGCACATAAAATCATGATTGAGGATTTCAGAGAAGAGAAATTACAGAATATAAAACTCTCAAAAGAGAAAGGAAGAAATTTCAGGAACAATAATTTCAGTCAGGTTCAGAGAACACACATCATGAAGACACACATTAAGCTCTCAGCAAGAGAGTTGGGGACATGGACTTCAGTGGCAGAACTTTGTTTATATCTGGGTTTTGCCGCCTGCTGGTTTACAATTCACTACTTTTCTCACAACGAATTCAGCAAGCCTAGTGCTTTAGTCAACTCACTAGCCATGTCTCCCTGGGCAAATGACTAACCTCTCTAAAGCTCAGTTTTCTCATCTGTAAAATGGGATCAATATTGATCTCATAGGTTTGTTGTGAGCATTAACTAAGATAAGCAAAATACTCACTGCAAACTTAGCACAGGATGAATGCTCAATACATGTTAGCTACTGTGATGATGAATTATCATTTTTTTTTTTTTGAGACATAGTCTCATGAGTCTCACTGTTGCCCAGGCTGGAGTACAGTGGTGTGATCTCGGTTCACTACAACTTCCACCTTCTGGGTTCCAGTGATTCTTGTGCCTCAGCCTCTCAAGTAGCTGGGACTACAAGTGCACACTACCACACCTGGCTAATTTCTGTATTTTTAGTAGAGATGGGGTTTCACCATGTTGGCCAGGCTGGTCTTGAACTCCTGACCTCAGGTGATCTACCTGCCTCAGCTTCCTAAAGTGTTGAGATTACAGGTGTGAGCCACTGCGCCCACTCTAATTCTCATCTTTAGTGTTTGTACATACTGTTCCCTTAAGAATGCCCGCCTCTGGGGACATTTCACATGTACACATCTTTAAATTTAGTACATGTACTTTCTTCCAGACTCCCCAGGTGGAGGTCACTATTTTCTCAGCATTTTGTTCAAGTCCTATGGGAGCATGTTTTATGTGGTGAAGTAGTGATTTATGTAAACTCGAGTGCTCATAGGCAGAACCATGAGTCAGGAATTGAGAGCACAGGCTTGGGGTTCAAGAGACACAGGTTCAAATCCTGGTGATACCACTCACTTCCAAGCTGGATGACCTTAGGCAAGCTACTTTCCCTAAGCCTTGGTTCCTCATTAAAAAATTTGGATGATAAATATGACCTCCCAAAGTTGCTGAAAAGATGAAAAGGAAATCGGGTAATATATCTCACGATCTTAACACATAGTCTGGCAAAAAAGAAGAGTCAAATGATAAGGAGCTCATTGAGATGATAAACTCAATGGCGCCCAAGATTCTGCATGATGTAGCCTGATTCTGACTTGCTCTACTCTGCTCTACTTACTCTGGTCTCCAGCACACTGGCATCTTTTCTACTTCTCAACTGTGCCCTAACTTTTCTTGCCTAAGAGCCTTTGCCCTTGCTGTTCCCTTTGCCAGGGATGCCCTTCTGGTTTCCCCATGACTGGCCCCTTAGGGTTCAGCCGAGCCAGCATCCCCTGGGAAGCTCTTCCCTGACCATTCAGTCGACAGTAATGTCCCCCTAGCTAATCTCTGTCACAGTGCCCGGAAACCTTAGCATATCCCTCATAGTCATCACAGTTAGCACTTATCTTCTCTAAGGTAAAATTATTTAATTGTAACATGTACATAGAAAAATATACTTTATCAGCATATAGTATAAGGAATTCTTGTTCTTTTTTGTTTTTTTTGAGACATAGTCTTGCTCTGTCACCCAGGTTGGAGTGCAGTGGCATGATCTCAGCTCACTGCAACCTCCACCTCCCAGGTTCAAGCGATTCTCCTGCCTCAGCCTCCTGAGTAGCTGGGATTATAGGCAAGCACTACCATGCCTGGCTAATTTTTTATTATAAGTAGAGATGGGGTTTTGCAATGTTGACCAGGCTGGTTTTGAACTCCTGGCCTCAAGTAATCCACCTGCCTTGGCCTCCCAAAGTGCTGGGATTATAAGTGGAGCCACCACGCCTGGTCAGTATAAGAAAGTCTCACAAAGTACACTTTTCCAGATAACAAACTTTCATATCAAGATAACATTACCTAGACCCCAGAAACCCCTGCATATTCCCAAAGTCATTGCTCCCTTCAAAAGTGACCACTAGCCTAACTTCTATTATCATAAATGAGTGTTGTCTGTTTTTGAAGTTGGTATCAATACGATCATACATGATGAGATTCATCCCTGTGGTTAGAAGTAGCAATACCTGGTCCCTCCCCATTGCTGGTTAGTATTCAATTTTACAGGTATACCACAATTTATCCACTTTCCTATGATGTATATTAGGTCCTTCTTTATTTTAAAATTATACCTATTTTTCATTATCTATCTCTCCACCAGAATGTATATTTCACAAGTACAAGGACCATATCTGTCTTGTTCTCTGTTGTGCTTCTTGTTTAAAGCTGTGCATATCTGCTTGTTTACTGCTACGCACACAGTGGGCTCTCAACAAATATTTTCTAAATGAATACAGGAGCTTATTAAGGGCTTGATGTATGCCAGGCATATTGTTAGGCTCTGGCGATATAACAGCATCAAGGCACAGTCTTAGCTCTAGAGTTTCTCACAGTTGAGTCAGAAATCGCATACTCTTCTTAGACTTCTTAACACACTTTGCCAATTGCATGAGTGAATGAAAATCTTACTTAGAAGCTTGCAAAGCCAGTCTAAGAATCAGTTGTGGGAGAGTTTGTCTCTGGTTAAAAGTTAACTGACCTAGATAGCATTGAACCTGAAAGGTGACCTTGCATGAATAAATTGAAATAATTGGGCCAGAGTAGCTGACAGTACAACTCTAAATAAACAAATGGGCTTCGATGAGCTGCTTAGAGAGAGAATCCTCCTAAAATAGAAGTCCATCTAAAAGCATTTAATATGTATAGAAACTACTTGTGCATCAAGGTCAGAATTCATAATTGCAGTAAGGAATTCCAAGCAGAAAACCTGAAAAGATGAAAGATGATTATTGTAAGAGAAAGTGCAGCAGCAGCGTTTGCTAGAACTATTCAAGCATTCTTGGTTCCGTCTACCTCATTAACCAAGAACTGAAAATTCCCACTGCATTTCAGGCAGTTTGTAATTTACTGAAGCATTCTGGAGAAGTGTGAAATGTGATCTACAGTGAGAAAACTGCATGTTCTAAGTGTTGGTCTCAGCAGAGGCAATGTTGAAGTTAGAGCAAGCTTAGGTCAAATCCTACCTCTGCTATGAGACCTTGGTCAAGTAGTTGGCTTTGGGTTTTTCCTCTGTAAATAGGGGAAAGCAATATCTACTTTACACAGTCTTTGTGAGAACTAGGTGGGATAATACATGCATAATACACATATTTATAGTACATATAATATATAGCATAGTATTTGGCATAGAGTAAGGACCCAATAAAAGCAATATAAGAAGTATTATTATTTTCTTTTCCCTATCATTAAACTTTTATCTTCTTTCAATGCTTTTTTTTTTCTTATTTACTCAGCCTCTTAAAGGTATTATTGATGTGGTATTCCTTACCTCATTCTTTCTTGGCCCATTATTTTAGAGACTGCAAAGGCAATTATTCCCTTCCTAGTTTTTCTTGCAGTTCTCGGTGGCCATGTAACAGAGACAGAAAACTATTGTGGGGTCTTCTGGACACATATTTAAAGTCCTTATAAAAAGGAGCATAATTGCTGTTATAACTCTCTCTTCCTGCTGCCCCTTCTTCTGCTGAGAATACAAATATATTGTCTACAGCCATGGTATCTATCTCATGACCATCCAGGGAAGACCAGGAGCATCACAGAAATGTGGTTCTTATGTTTCTGGGTGGCTGAACAAATGTTTGTAGACACCCATCTCTGGACTTCTCATTATGTGAGAAAAAAAACGAATGCCTACTTGTTCAAGTCACTGTATGTTTTCTCTTAATGGCAGCTGAATGCATTCTTAATGGATACACGTGGTTTGCCATAGTCATAGCAGAACACGTACTTACTAAAATGCTTATTGGTTAATATGTCTCCTATTGCAACAGCAACTCTATCAGAAAGAAGGGGGAAGCAATGCTTACTGTAAAAGAAGGAATTTGAAATAGCAGCATTCTAAGCATAGGCAACGGGGAGTAGGAAAGTATCTTTGGGTGTATGGAGATGTTCAAGTTCTACACATAAGTGAGGTCCTTTTCTACTTAGAGTATAATGTCAGCATTGTATATTGCAATTTAATAATATGAGCTGTGCTTTTTCTTTTTAAAAAAGAAATCATTATCTGAAAAAAGGAGACAAGTTTTAAAAGCTTTCCTTTATTATAGATAACTGGAAAAAATGTTCACTCAACAAGGGCTTAAAAATCATCAGCTAACCTGGAGAAATTAGGGCAGTGTTTATTCCTTGAAGACTTCAAAATTTTATATCAGGCCATGAATTTCATTAACACATAAAATATCCTTTCTACAACCAGATTAAAATATTGTCTACCCTAAATGAAGTCCTGCTTTTAGAAAATTTAGCAATCGCATCATCTTAACCAAATATTTACTTGTTTACATAAAGTTCTTCTCACCTTTTATATTATATGTGTATAATTATATAACGCACTCTGAAAAAGGCATTTTAAGTGAGTTTTATTCATTTGCTTGAAGAAAAAATCTGAAAGATTTTGTCATGGCAAAATAGGAACGAGCAATTCTGAAATGCAAGTTGAAGGAGGCAAAACATATTGAAGGTGGGAAGAGTTATGATGAGGCTGTCACTCTGGACTTCCCTTTGGAACATGGTTTCCCAAAATTCAACTATTCAAATAATAATTGAATTATTTAAGTAATACTCCCATGAGTATGTCCTCCCCATGTACTAACCATACTATTTACCTTTTGTTTTTATATTACAATATATCAGATCACTTTTTAACTAAAACTTGTTCTAAGCAATAATATCTGAAATCCCAGGCTTTATGTAGCAGCTATAGTTAAAATAGATATGTTCCAACTCTTTCATATCTCTACCACATTTTACGAAATGCTTCTTTAGAAAAAAATGTAAAATTCTGCTATATATAACAGTTCTTGCTCATTTAAAAAAAATTTAGGGTAGGCCAGGTGTGGTGGCTCACACTTGTAATCCCAGCACTTCAGGAGGCTGAGGCAGGCGGATCATGAGGTCAGGAGATCAAGACTATCTTGGTCAACATGGTGAAACCCTGTCTCTACAAAAAATACAAAAATTAGCTGGGCATGGTGGCATGCACCTGTAGTTCCAGTTACTCAGGAAGCTTAGGTAAGAGAATTGCTTGAACCCAGGAGGCAGAGGTTGCAGTCAGCCGAGATCGCACCACTGCACTCCAGCCTGGCGACAGAGTGAGACTCTGTCTCAAAAAAAAAAAAAAAAAAAAAAAGGATAGCAGCTATATATAATTATTACTTTTTAAAAATTAGCTCAATTTTAAAATTATTTAATAATAGAAAGGCCAATCAGCTTGTTATTCCTAAAGATCTATTTTTGGGCAGAAGAGAAAGAATAAAGAACTATAAGATGGCCACATGATACTTTAACAGAGTTCTATGACCTACAGGGAAATGAACTTGGAGACATAATTTGAACATTGATTAGGATGGGATTCGCGCAGCAAACAATTATCTAGCAGAAGAGGAAAAAAATGGGAAAAATGCATCTAGAAGGTGAGTTGGGGCTAAAGATTGGACTGAAGAGGAAAAGGATCGAAGAAAGGGGAAGAAGAGAAGAGAAGGTGAAGGTCTACTTTTTACCCTTCTGCCCACAAAGCTCTTAAAAGCTGTTCTTTAGTAGGACAAATGTTCTACCCTTGAATCCAAAAACATTACAAAAAAAGAACATATTTTTCCAATTTGGAAGTACTCAGGCAGTACTCACATGGATTCTTATGGCATGTGGTCAAATAAGGAGTTCTAGAGACAAAGGTCGCATTAAGAGTTAGTTGGCGAGTTGCCACCGTTCTCAAACGTTTCGATTTCAAGTCTCTTTCCCCTCTTAAAAATCACGGAAGACTTCAGAGACGTTTTGTTTATATAAGTTGTTTTATAGCTATTAACAAATATTGAAGTTGATATTAAAACTGGGAGTTTAAAATATTAACTCATTAAAAATAACAATAAACTCATCATATGTCAAATTGAAATAATAAACTTTTATGAAAATATTTTCCAAAACAAAACAATAGTGAAAAGGCTGGCAACATTTTATAGTATTGCAAATATATTTTAGAGATTAGTAGAGGACAGATAGATTCTCATTTGTGTTTCCACATTCAGCCTGTTGTGAAATGCTGTTTTGGTTGAAGTATATGAAGAAAATCTGGACTCCCACAGATAAACTGTTGGTAAACTGAGGGATATTGTAATAGCCTTTTCAGTTAAATGGGGTAGTCTTCCTGATACTATACCAAAGCTCAAATAGTGGTGTTTTCTTGAAAGTTAGATGCAATGTAAAATCAGACACCATCTCAATGACCTTTTATATTCAATTACATTAAAACCTATTGGTCTGTCTTGCTATTTGAATGAATCTTTTACCCATAAGTGTTTTTTTGTTTTGGTTTGTTTTGTTTTTGAGACAGAGTCTTTCATTCTGTCACTCAGGCTGGAGTGCAGTGGTGTGACCTCGGCTCACTGCAACCTCTGCCTCCCAGGTTGAAGCGATTCTCATGCTTCAGCCTACCAAGTAGCTGGGATTACAGGTGTGTACCACCACACCAGCCAATTTTTGTGTTTTTTTTTTTTTTTTTTTTTTTAAGTAGAGATGGCTTTTCATCATGTTGGCCAGGCTGGTCTCAAACTCCTGGCCTCAAGCAATCCACCCGCCTCGGCCTCCCAAAGTGCTGGGATTACAAGCATGAGCCACTGCACCCGGCCCATAAGTAGTTTTATTTTTTTTTAAATCATATATTGGTCATATCAAAAATGAATTCAGTGAGTTATATTTATTTTCCAAATGTTTACACATTTCATCACACAATACATAAAAATCGTATGACTTAATATTACCATTGATATCAAAAAAATCTTTAGGTATTAATAAACTGTCCAGATTATGATGGTGGCTTGAAATCTCAAATTACTGGCAAAAAACACTGTCAGTTGTTTTTCTTAAAGTAACAGGCTCCCTCCATCTACAAAATATTTAAATTTGTCTGTGATTGTTTTTCCAAGTAAAAATGATATTCCATTTTTTTGAAAGGCTCGCTTAGTTGGCAACTCAATCAGACAATTCCCTTCCCAGGAGACAACCATTGTCCTTCCTCATGCTACCTAAGTGCTTTCTGCATATTTACCATTTTATTGTATCGGATATTAAAAAGTATGTGCCCCCAAAATTTAATAAAATTAACACTTTCTATGGTTTTATCAAGGAAAGTATTCCATGAGGTTGACTGTTTTTAAGCAGGAAGTACATGGCCATGAGAAATACAATGATTACTAGTACAGTTTGTCACCACTGCCTTGGTTTGTGCTAAAGTACCAGCAGACTTCCTCATCGCTACTTTTGCATCATTCTTGAAAATGTTAATACAGTAAGAAAAAAAGCATGTAATATCTTGGCATTACTAGGAAAATCACCTTGCAGACTTCCAGGGGCATGTAGACTATGCTTTGAGAACCACTGCTCTAGTGAATCAATGAATCTGCTAGTAGTGAATTTACTACCAGCAAGATAATAGTCAGGAAGAGAGTGTAGGGTATGAACTTGGAGAACACAGCACGAGAATGTAATAGGCAGAAAACAGAACATGGTACAGAGGCTTGCATGCCAAACTGAGAAGTTAGGCTTTAATTCAAAGAATCATGGGAAACCATCGAAGTGTTTTTGCAAAGGAGTGACATGGTTTAAGAACGTGCAGAATCAAGGAACAAATATGAGTCTGGGGGTGAGCGTAGAATCAGGAGAATGTTTCAGGCTTGCTGTGATATTTGAAAGGAGGGTCCTGAATAGTATCTAGAATCTCAGTTTTCAGAGACAGGGAGAGCTGGGAAAAGAGGAAGGTGGTAGGGAGAAAAGGCGAGAGACAGATAAGGAGGGCATTCAGGGTGAGGGTCCAAAATGGGCAGAATAAAGACAAAGGTGAGAAAATGTGGGGCCTTCTTGGAGGAAACAGTAAGAATATCTTTTGTCAATTTACAATCTAGACCCTGCTGGCTGGAAAAACAAGGATTAGAGGCAGCTGTCTGTATGAGTATACACAACAGAGGAGTCCAAAAATAAAGTCACAACTATTAGAAATGAAACGGCAGATAGTTCCATTTGGCTGGAGCTCAGATTAAAAGACTAGCACAGCAACATATGAAATCACTAAATCACCACACACCATCTTGGGTCTTATAAAATTTAATAGTGAACTTATCAGTAGCAATTATTTCCAGAGAAAAAGTTGAAAAAATCTGAATGCAGTCTATGTACAGGTTATACGTGATGCTAATGTAACATTCACAGACTGTGACCATGAGCTTCACTGACACTGATTTAGATAAGAACCTTATCCTGTTCGCCATGAACAAGGAGAGAAGGTACATGTGATTGACAGTCACTTTTCAGGCTGCTAGGGGATGTGGAGGAATGTGGAGACCTTGGCTGGTTGTTCTAACAATCACCATTCAGGATCCAGAAGAGCAGAGAGAAGAAACAAGACAGTCTGAAGGTGAGCTGAAACTGGGAAATACAGAAAACACAAGTGCACACCCTAATGTAAACTAGGAACTTTAGTTAATAATAATGTATCTGCATTGGCTCATTAACTGTAACAAATATAGCACACTAATGCAAGGTGTTAATGATAGAGGAAACTGTGTTGGAGGTAGGGGGATAAGGAGTATATGAGAACTCTCTGTACTTTCTGCTTAATTTTTTTATAAGCCCAAAACTGCTCCAAAAATAAAGTGTATTAATTAAGGAGACACACATATGTGCACACAAAGACCTTCTATAGGATCCAAATATAGCAGCACACATGATGCAGGCCTAAGCATGTCCAGGGAAGAACAGAAAATTCTATCACTCAAGCCTGTCCTGATATTCAGAAGCAGGAAAGAGTAAAAAGCCATCAGCACATCTGAGTTTCATCATCTGATGTCTTAGAGCAATATGAGCTGGCTGAATTGTACAGAGATTTCAGAGACTTTTCTGCACCCACAAATGAGTTCTGGCTTATTAAAATGATATTTATCATTGGCTCAATTCTCCCTCTGTGATTTTATATTATTAATAATTTAAAGGCTTCAATGATTTGATTACTCTTGCTCCATCTGACAGAGAAATAGCTTTGGATCCTTTTGGAAGCAGTGGAGAGGTGAACTTCCCTCACACTGAGTGACACCACTTGCCCTATCAATGGACAAACAGTGTTTATTTCATGTATTGGTAAACACATGGAGATACTTCATGGAATATTACTGAAATCACTTTGGAGATAGCTCCTTTTTCCCTTTATAATATTTGTTTGAAAGAAATGTCAAGAACATGTCCCTGTGGTTAACAGTAGTTCAAATTTCATTTTTTTTGGTAAATCCACTGTTTTAGTAACTCCACTGATGCATTTTAAAGGTATTAATGCCATTTAAAAGTCTTTCTATCTTTTCCCTTTACTTTTTTCACTTGGCAAAACCTTACTTGTCTATCAAAAGTCGATTTCAGATCACTTCTCTCTGATGGCCCCTCCAGCCCCTGAATGGTACTTTTTTTGTCTGAACTCCCTCATCCCTGACTCTTGGTATTTATTATATGCTTAATATAAAGCATAAACTTTAATGTCTGCTTGCATCAGCATTACCCATGAAGCTTGCAGAAAATATTGATGCCTATACACCCACCACAGACCCACCCACTTGGAATGGCTGGGAATAGAAACCCAGGTATGTACAAGTTTAGAAACTTCATGAGCATTTCTGATATAAGCCAAAGTTGAGAGCCATTGCAAGAAACACCTGCTGAACGAACTGAACTATGGCATATTACAGGTATTTCCTATTCTTTTTAGTATGAGTTAAATATTCTGCAACTTCATGTGAAATAGAAACTAGATTTTTCTTTTTCAGAAAGAACCTTTATTTACTTTTTTTTTAAGATGGAGTCTTCCTCTGTCACTCAGTGGCATGATCTCTGCTCACTGCAACCTCTGCCTCCCGGATTCAAGCGATTCTCCTGTCTCAGCCTCCTGAGTAGCTCGGAATACAGGCACGTGCCACCATGCCTGGCTAATTTTTGTAGTTTTAGTAGAGATGGGGTTTCGTCATGTTGGCCAGGCTGGTCCAGAACTCCTGACCTCAGGTGATCCACCCACTGAGGCCTTCCCTAGTGCTGGGATTATAGTAACCTCTTAGGCTTTCTTGCCAGATGTTTATAGAGCTAGTGCTTTCTGGGCTGAGTTGTTTTGACCCTTCTGAGCTTCCAGAGGAGGCACTGCCTTCTGGCCTGTGGCTTTCTGGACAGGAACCTTCTGGGTTGCAGCCTACTTGCCCGCAGCGGTCATCTTTTCCTGCTGGAACTTTAGCAGCAGCACTCTTAATAACAGGTGCTTTTTTGGGAAAAGCTTTCAGGAGAGCTGCCTTTTGAAACTTCTTAACTTCATTCTTGATTATTCTGTTCCTCATTTTGCCTTCATGACTTTAAAATGATCAAAATCTGCCATCTTGGCTTTCCCTTCTCTGGCTTCAATCTTTTTGGCCTATTGTGTGTCTGCCCATTTTGTATTGTCTGCCTTCTGCCAGGCTTGTGGGACATAAGCCTTGGTGGGTACTGTGTGGAAACTTGAGGATGAAGTCAGTGAGCTGCATGCATTTGAAAGGCATAGACTACCTCCTTACATGAGTGCAAGGTTCATCGACCAAAGGCCTGTTCTGATCAACGACATCTACAATTGTGACCAGTTTTCCAGCATAAGGCCCTAAGAAGATGTAGGCTACTGGCCACTCTCCATGAAACTCCTGAGCACCATGTCAGTGGCGTTCAATGAGAAGGAAACTAGATTTTTCAACGCAGTTTTAGAAGACTAAATGAGGACTCAGTAGATGGTACAGTGAAGCAGGTTTAGTGGTAACATAAGGATGAAGTTCTGTTATTTGGAGCTTTTTATAAATGAATTAGGTTGTCATTTGATGCAACCTAGAGTATGTGACTACCACAGCCCCTTGCACATAGAGTTTATGGTACTTTGTGTCATAGGGTTTTTTTCCTTTATGTTTCCCAGGCTGGTCTCAAACTCCTGGGCTCAGGTACTGCTCCCGCCTTGGTTTCCCAAAATGCTGGAATTACAGGTGTGAGCCACTGTGTCTGACCCCAGGGGTATTTTCCATATAGAAAAATTATCTAAAACTTGAAAATATAGCCTGGGCAACATAGCGAGATCCCATACCTAAAAACTTTTTCAAAAAATTAACCAGGCATAGTGGTGCATGACTGTGGTCCCAGTTAGGCTGGATAATGAGGTTTGGGGATTGCTTGAGCCCAGCAGCTTGAGGCTGCAGTGACCTATAATGGCACCACTGCACTCCAGCCTGGGTAAGAGAGACCCATCTCAAAAATAATAATAAAAACAATAAAAATTAAACTTGAAAATAAAAATGAAAGATGAATGTGTCACCTAGTTTGTGATGAAGGGAATTGTTTAACAAGCCTGGAGAATGAGGTCCTCTCATTCTCCAGAAAAACTCTAAGTTTGTTTAACTTACTTTTTTCTACTGATTAGGTCCAAACTCTATGAAGCTAGAAGTTAACTTGTTGAATACTGATAAATTATAAATAATTTCTGTCTACTGGAAAAAAGATAACCTCCCAAATTATAGCATTATTGATCTAAAGAACATTAACCAATTTTGAATGTAACTCAGCAAACTTATTTTTGCATCCCTTTGCTGGCTGGCTATATAAATCTCTCATCCTTTATTGCACTTTGAACCAGCTTCTCCATTTTGCTAGTTCCTTCATTAATGAGTTAAATAAATCTTTGATAACAACTCATTAGATATTTATATGAGTCATGTTTTTAACTTTGTGAAAAATATACTTTGACAATATTTAAAGAACTTATCATAAGACTCGGCAGTTAAGTGCTATCCAATAAGTGTTAGTCATTATCTATCTCTTAGGAGGACTCTGTATGTTTATTTTTTTAAAAGATGCTATTAGGATACAATTTGCTTCATTATCTGTGTTTCTGGCTGCTCATATGAATGAGATCTATTCAGATAAGCAACCAACCTTGTGTTGCAGGAGGTGTACTTTTCTGGGGTAAAAGGAGATGTACCACTGTATTCACATAAAACATAACCAGGAGGCTTGTCCTGTGACAGACTCCACACTCTCTCTTAGGAATATTTGCTGCCCTGAAGGCTTACAGCAGACAAAGCCACCAGTCTTTTACAGCTGAGTTGGCTGCTGCCAAATATAAGAGCAGTGAATCCACTAGCAGGAACAACTTGAGGCCATGTCAGAATGCATCCTCCATGGATACACTTCCATTTAGAAATACAAAGGCCCTCCTACACAAACGTCCTTTCAAAGAATCAGTGGATTTGAAGTTGGGTGTCAGAGAGTAGATACCAGTAGAAAAGAGTAGATACGCTGAGTTGAGTCAGCTTCTTGGGCCTCTGATACATCAGCAGAGAAGGAACAATGACATCCGTGACTCCCAGCATGGGCAACCAAGAATCCAGGAGCAGAAATGGACAGGGGAGTAATGTGGGACAAGTCTTCTTAAAAGAGCAAGTTAGGCCAGGTGCAGTGGCTCAAGCCTGTAATCCCAGCACTTTGGGAGGCTGAGGCGGGCAGACTATGATGTCAAGAGATCGAGACCATCCTGGCCAACATGGTGAAACCCCACCTCTACTAAAAATAAAAAAAAAATAGTAAGTTAAATTTTGTCAGGAGAGATCAAAGGGCTAGAGAGAAAACTAATCCTGGGAGCAAGAACACACCCACAATTGTGTGTGTGGCATAGATGGCAGCTGAGGTGATCTCAGATGCCCCATGGCAGCCAGTACTCAAAGCCAAGCAGACTGCAGGATGGCAGGGGAGATATGAAAGCTGCACATTCCAAATCTTTGCAACTCAAAGGCTTCCTTTTGGAAGCTTGTCTCTTTGATTTAAAAAATAATAATAAAGGACCAGAGCAGGCCTTACAGCCTTCACTTCACTGAAATTCTTCATTTGTATTTGGTCCCCAGAACCCTCACAATTTGACTGAGATTTTTGAGTTATAAGAAGCTTCTATGAAAAGCTAAGTATCAATTTCTAGTCATTCATTTCCTAATGTCTCCCCTTACACATACTCAGTTGACATCTGCTCTACTGAGAGACCTGGATTTTTGGTGAAGGTTGAGAAGGACAGAGGCATCATTCTGGAGTGTTGGTTAAAAATATACAGGGAAAGGAGAAGATATCCAAAGGTGAGAGACAGAAAAGAAATACCAGAGGGGGGAAAAGACATTTCCCCCTCTGTACTTACTGTTCAAATCAGCACTTACTGTTCAAATTTCTGAAGCCCTAATTCATCCATCCATCCATCTATCCATCCATCTGCCCTTCCATCCATCCGTCCATTCTTCCATCTGTTCATCCATCCATCCATTCATGAACCCATACACCCACCTGTTCGACTACTTATTAAGCATCACTATGTGCCACGCACAGTTCTAGACACTGAAAAGCCAGTGATAATTTAAAAAGCAATAAATCTTGCCCTTTTGGAACTATTGTTCTAGTTGATGATCATGAGACCCAATGGATGATATGAGTTCACACCCAACACTTTACTTAATGTGTCATTAAAAGAAGTAAATTTGGACTCACACTTTTTTCTGAAGACACCAAAGGGCAAAATGGGTTTATGACTCAAATTTGGCCATAAAGGATGGTCACATTTCTTTCTCTAAAAAGATGTAGTACAGCATTTAAAGAGAAGAAATATTAGATTACATGGGGGCTAAACACTGGATCAGAGGAACGCGGCCTCAAAAATTATCTTTGGTGCATAAGCATAAGATTTTAGGAGTTTTGCATATAGTCTCTAGCATTTTTTTTTTTTTTTGAGATGAAGTCTTGTTCTGTCGCACAGGCAGAGGGCAGTAGCCTGATCTCATCTCACTGGGTTCAAACTCCATCTCCTGGGTTCAAACAATTCTCCTGCCTTAGCTTCTCAAGTAGCTGAGATTACAGGCACCTGCCACCATGCCTGGCTAATTTTTATATTTTTAGTAGAGAACGTGGTTTCGCCATGTTGGCTAGGCTGGTCTTGAACTCCTGACCTCAGGTGATCCACCCGCCTTGGCCTCCCATAGTGCTGGGATTACAGGCGTGAGCCATTGCGCCTGCACTAGTCTAGCATTTTTTAATATAGCATCCTACATTCCTCCAGAAAACTATTATGGTTCCAGAAAGAAAACAAATACTAAAAATGTGTGGCTTTCCTCGCACAAAGGTGACCTAAGTGATCAGTCAGACCTGGCAAGCAATGCCAGTGATGTGTGTTCTCTCCATGTCCCAGTAAAAGGCAAATTCCATTTTCAAGCACAGGTGGGAATGGTGCACCTCAAATTTTTTTAAACCACTGAGAACTACTATTGTTTCCTTCTACAGACCCAAGTTCTGAAAGACAACTTCCTAAAACTCTGTATTTATCAAGTAATGATAAACAAAGACTATTTCTTATTTTTATTAAACTGAGCCTCAGATCAGCAGTAGCTCTACACGGAACTGACGTAATTCCAGTTCTGATGTGTTAGTGGTCCTGGGAAAGTTGAGAGACAGCAAATATACATCGGGGCTCCTGGGCTCTGAAGCTAGACAACCATGTGGGACTTGAATTCTGGCTCAGCACTTATTAGTCATGAGACCTTAGGCAATTTTTTAACCTATCAGGCACAATTACAAAGTTAGGGGAGGCAAGTTAAAAAAGATATATGTGCAAGGCTATATGTTAAAGTATTACTTATAATAGCAAATGTCTATTGCTGGGGACTGGTTAAATAACAACTGTGTCGCCACATGATCAAGTACTGTATAAATAAAAAAGGAGTGGAGAATAGCTTTAGATACTGGTATGGAATGACCTCCATTGAATATTGTTAATTTAAAAATATGAAGTGGAGAAATACATGTATAGCATGATGCTATTTATCTAAGAGAGAAGGAGAGAAATATAAGTGCACATGTGTGAATGCACAAAAGCGCACTTACATGGCCCCAGAAGAAACACCACACATCTACAACCATCTGATCTTTGACGAACCTGGCAAAAACAAGCAATGGAGAAAGGACTCCATGTTTAATAAATGGTGTTGGGAAAACTGGCTAGCAATGTGCAGAAAGCAGAAACTGGACCCCTACCTGTCAGCTTACACTAAAATTAACTCCAGATGGATCAAAGATTTAAACATAAAACCTAACACCATAAAAACACTAGAAGAAAATGTAGACAAAACCATCCAGGATATAGGCATAGGCAAGGACTTCATGACTAAAACACCAAAAGCAATGACAATAAAAGCCAAGAGAGACAAATGTGATCTAATTAAACTCCAGAGCTTCTGTACAGCAAAAGAAACCATAATTAGAGTGAATAGGCAACCAACAGAATGGGAAAAATTTTTTGCAATCTACCCATCTGACAAAGGGCTAATATCCAGAATCTACAAAGAACCAAAACAGATATACAAGAAAAAAACAACCCCATTCAAAAGTGGGCAAAGGAAATAAACAGACACTTTTCAAAAGAAGACATATTTGAGGCCAATAAACATAGGATAAAGTGCTCATCATCACTGGTCATTAGAGAAATGCAAATCAAAACCACATTGAGATACCATCTCACGCCAGTTTGAATGGTGATCATTAAAAAATCTGGAGACAACAGATGCTGGAGAGGATGTGGAGAAGTAGGAACACTCTTACACAGTTGGTGGGGGTGTAAATTAGTTCAACCATTATGGAGGACAGTGTGGTGATTTCTCAAGGATCTAGAAATAGAAATTCCATTTGACCCAGCAATCCCATTACTGGGTATATACCCAAAGAACTATAAATCATTCTACTATAAAGACACATGCACACATATGTTCATTGCAGCCCTGTGAACAATAGTAAAGACCTAGAACCAACCCAAATGCCCATCAATGATAGACTGGACAAAGAAAATGTGGTACATATATACCATGGAATACTACGCAGCCATAAAAAACGATGAGTTCGTGTCCTTTGTAGGAACTTGGATGAATCTGGAAACCATCATTCTCAGCAAACTGACACAAGAACAGAAAGCCAAATACCACATGTTCTCACTTATAGGTGGGGTGTTGAACAACAAGAACACATGGACTCAGGGAGAGAAGCATCATACACTGGGGACAGTTGGGGGGGTAGGGGAGAGACAGCGGGGGGTGGAGAGGGAGGGGAGGGTGGGGAGGGATAACATGAGGAGAAATGCTAGATACAGTATGCACCTAAAGTAAAATAAATAAATTAAAAAAAAATGGAAGACAAACTAAAGCTTGAAATGAAATGATGTCTAGAGTGTGACCTCTAAATACCATTTCCTATGAAACTTAACTAGGGTTCCTTGGAGCAATGGCCGATTTCCTATCTTAAGCATGAAATGTACATGATGACACTAATCTTACCAGAAATGAAGGAAGCTATCGAAGACTGATGGGATTCTGTTTAAAGGACTCAGGAACCAATTAAAGGAGGCTCTCACTGTCCACAGATGGTTTAAGAATGTATAATAATAATGACTGGATAGTATTGTTGTCAAATAAATCATAACATTACTCACAAAACAAAAAATATAAATGATAACCTTCCAAGGATGTTAAGGAACCAACCGATTATTTTCATAAGTATCAAGCTTTTGTGTGTGTTTGTGCATACCATATGAACTGCATCTCAGACTAAATAATTCATGAGAGAAACTTTCTCTTTATACACTTTCTCCAGCTAATACCTGAAAAATAGAATGATAATTTTCACCCTGTTGCAACTCCCAAAATAATAATGGATGAAGGCAATTGTCACTGATGGATATTAAGTCCCCAAAGAGAGAGAAATAGTTATTATATGTCTACTGATGGAAGTACAAATACTGCCTCTGAAGTATTCTTGTAGAGGAATGAAATATTAATGTGATAATCACTGAATCCTATTACCAATTTATGGGGAATGGAGAGAACTATGTTAAATGATATCAAGGGGTATAGCCAGCAAAATCTAGATCATGGAAAACTCCCCTAGTGTCTTCAAGAAAAAAAATGCAAGCAAACTAAAAAAAAAAAATAGGGAAAGAGAAATTCTGTAGATTAAAAGATATGTAAGGGCTATATCAATCAATTACAATGTATGTACCTCATTCAGAACCTGATTTGAATGCATGGACTAGAAAATATTTGTGAGATCTTAAGGAAGTCAAAAACTGACTGAATATTTGAGGACATTAAAGATTTACTGTTAGACTTTCAGATATAATAATAGTATGGTGGGTTATGTTTGAAAAACAGATCTTTATATTTTGGAGATTCATATTATATCTATGGATATAATAATGTTATGTCTGGAATATGCTTTAAAATAATTTATTTCAGGGGCATGGGGAGCATAAATGAAACAGATTAATTATGAAGTGATCATTAATAAGCTGGATGATGGGTAGAGGGTTTGTTACACTAACCTCTACCTGTGTGTGTGTGTATATATATATACACACACACATATATGTATACACACATATATGTATATGTTTGTGTGTATATATACATATATGTACATACATATGTACACATATATATGTTTAATATTTTCATAATTTAGACTTTTTTAAAAGTTAGTGAGTGATCTAACTCTGGTGGGAGTAGTGGGGTCAAAGGCAGGGAATGCCAGTAGCAAAGTAACTTTCCCACCTTGATCATTCTTGTCAACTTCCTAACACCGTGAGTTTCACTTGCTTGTGCCATACTGCAGACATTTTGAAAAGCTGCTTTTTGAATGTCATGCACCTTGAGTCTTGCTTTTGCCATACAGCATTTTTGTTGTTGTCGATACCAAAGTAGCCTTCTTATACAACTGCGTTACTCACCCAGTACCTAATGGTGAAATCTCTGGTCATTCCCAAGACTGAAAGAATGTAATTTGATACTGTTAGAAACACATCAGCTTCCCTGCTCCCATACCTGCTCAAGATGATTAAGTTGATGATAAGAAGGTAAGCACAGTGAGCAGAAAAATGGCAAAATCAACACTTTTCTTATTTCTCATTGACCATATTATGAGGTTAAAAACAAAGCTGAGTTCTTCAAATCTCTCAAGACAAGCCCTTCCCAGCATAAATAGAAAAAATATTTGATATATGGATCATCATCATTAACACTGAACCATGCCCTGTGTGTGTCTTGAGATGTCAGCTAATGATAGCCTGAAACCATCATAATTAATAACACATAAAAAATAAGAGTCTAGGACACAAAGAAAAACTCTTTTCACAAAAAAGGGGGTGGTGGTCAGGTGCAGTGGCTCAAGCCTATAATTCCAGCACTTTGGGAGGCCAAGGCGGGCAGCTGATTTGAGGCCAGGAGTTCAAAACAAGCCTGACCATCATGGTGAAACCCCATCTCTACTAAAAATAAAAAAATTAGCCAGGCCTGATGGTACATGCCTGTAGTCCCAGCTACTTAGGAGGCTGAGGCACAAGAATTGCTTGAACCCGGGAGGTGGAGGCTGCAGTGAGCTGAGATCGTGCCACTGCACTCCAGCCTGGAGGACAGAGCAAGATACTGTCTTAAAATAAAATTAAAAAATAAAAAATAAAAATGAAGTTATTTTCTTGTTAACCATTAAAAAAAGGGTGTTACAGAGAAAGCAATTTGAAAGTAGAAGCTCTTTTTGGAAATGACTCTTTTAGTGTGTGATGTGAGGATGTACCCATATATTTGATGTGCCTATAAAAATCTCTAATGGTAATCCCAGCATTTTGAGAGGCTTAGGCAAGAGGATTGCTTAAGGTCAGAAGTTTAAGAGGAGGCAGGGCAACATAATAAGACCCCATCTCTAAAAAATAAATAAATTAGCTAGGTGTGGTGTCACATGCCTGTAGTCCCAGCTACTTGGGAGGCTGAAGCAGGATAATGCCTTGAACTCAGGAGTTTGAGGTTAAAGTGAGCTATAGTCATGCCACTGCACTTCAGCCTAGATGACAGAGTGAGAACAAGTCCCTACAAAACACACACACATCCCTCCCTAAAATACTGTAAAGGATCTTATAAACTTGATTAATCTGCTTTTAAATGTTTTTAACTAAGAGTTTTAGTAAGTTTTAAATAAATTTTCTAAAAAAAAAATAGACACAACAGTTATGGAATAATAATAATAGATTGCCACAAGAAAAGTTAGCAATTTGCTAGCAGATTTCTTTTTGTTTAATCTTGGAGTAATTGGTGGGTAGAACTGAAACACAGGTATCTTGGTATTAAATGCACAGCAAGCAATGCCTATCTTTCATTTGAATCTAAGGATCTTTCTAAAGTACCTTTTTTAGTTATGATCAAGCATTTTTTTAAAACCTCAAGCCAGGCACAGTGGCTCACACCTGTAATCTCAGCACTTTGGGAGGCTGAGGCAGGTGGATCACTTGAGCTCAGGAGTTAGAGACCAGCCCGAACAACACGGTGAAACCCTATCTCTACCAAAAATACAAAAAATGAGCTGGGTGTGGTTGCATGCACCTGTGGTCCCAGCTACTTAGGAGGCTGAGGCGGGAGGATCACTTGAGTCTGGAAGGTGGAGGTTGCAGTGAGCCGAGATTGCACCACTGCACTCCAGCTGGGGTAACAGAGCAAGACCCTGTCTCACACATGCATGCAAAAAACCAAAAGCCTCAGAACTGTGCCTTTGAGTTACTAATTCGGAAAGCCTGAAACAAAAGTTTTCAAAAATACTAAAGCACATTCAAGCATATTTTTGATTAAAATATTTTATTTTCATGAGAGTGAAAACACTTTTATACCACTGATAAATATAATACAACCAAAACATTATTTTGTCTATGGTTCCTCGTTTTAAATGTATACTTTTATCTGTATTTGTCCAGGCATAGAATATTAGCATGATGCTAGTTACTAATGAGTACAAAGAAGAGGGTGTCCTCAAAATGCTTTACTGATAGGATATGTGTTCAAAATAGCTTGGAAACCATGGATATAGTGATTAAGGGTCTTCATTTTGGAATTGGACTGCTTAAGTTTGAATTTTAAATCTATTGTGGCCTTGAGACAATAGCTTCGCTTATGTAAGCCTCAGTTTGTCTGCAAAACAGGTATATTAATAGTATCTGCATTTTATATGTTCTAAAGATTAAATGAGATAATGTGTAAAGTTGTAGCTGTCTTTGGCGCATGGTTAGAATACCAAAATGTTAGGTATTATCACCATAATATCATAATCATCCTCTTCCTTGTCATCATCATCATCATGATGAAATCAAGCTGTCTGGTCATGATCATTTGTTTATGCTCTAACTATAATAATAAAATGTAAGTAATCTTCAATGTGTCTTTAATGTGTTTCTCACAGTTGTGTAAAAAAGTCATACTTATTTTGACAGTTTTATTAAAGGTACAGCTGCTCAACTAGGTCAGGTGTCCCTCAAGGCCTGCTTAAATGATGTGATATGAACACAACACACAGTCAAATCTGAAATAACTGGAGGGCAGGCAGTGAATGCAATACCTTTTCTCATTAGATACCGCCTTTAATTATTTACAAAGTACATAAATGGAAAATAGTTATCATTCACTAAATCAGGCAGGACATAGGCCAAGAACTTCTCACCATATGTATTCCTCCCTCAATTTCCTCTAGGGCTCTGCATGTGTGGCTGAATCCTTAGGTTTTCTCAGATGAAAACCAACTGACTTAAATGGTATTTCTATTTCTAGATCCTTGAGGAACTGCCACACTGTCTTCCACAATGGTTGAACTAATTTACACCTCCACCAACAGTGTAAAAGCATTCCTATTTCTCCACATCCTCTCCAGCATCTGTTGTCTCTCGATTTTTTAATGATCACCATTCTAACTGGCATGAGATGGTATCTCAATGGGGTTTTGATCTGCATTTCTCTAATGACCAGTGATGATGAGCTTTTTTTCATGTGTTTGTTGGCTACATAAATGTCTTCTTTTGAGAGGTGTCTGTTCATATCCTTCGTCCACTTTTTGATGGGATTGTTTGTATACCTATGTAACAAACCTGCACATTCTGCACATGTACCACAGAACTTAAAGTATAATAATAATCATAAAAAGGAAAGAAAACCAACTGAGTTAAGAAGAGATTGAGATAAGCATACACTTTACTATGAAGTTGGTGACCCATGGAAAGTTACTCACTTCTCAATATCTAGATCTTAAATAAGATTGTAAATAAGATCTTAAATGATCTCAAATAACATCCATGCCTTCAAAAGTAAGTGTGTTTTAAAGATCTACCAGAATGACCATGGGACCCCACACAGATGTATTTTTAAAATTTGCAAAGCTATTGTATGTGTACTTTAGTCCCTGTTTTAGCTTTCGATGTGATGGTATTACTTGTTGGTAGGGATTTCCTGCAGACAGGGTCTTTCCCAAATAATGGGATTATTAGTATACTTTCAATCAGATGACTTCTCTGTTCAAATAAACTGCTATCTTGCCCCTCTTTTTGTACTATACCAGAGGGCTAACAAATATGGGCAAAATAAATCTCTCCTTATGAAGGAAAGCATGATTTCACTCATATATTTTTCCAAGAGGATTTAAAAAATAAACTCCACTGAACTTGAAATTTAAAAGACTAAGGGCTTGGGGTATGTTTCACTCATCTTAAATAGGACTGCAAAAAGGAAACAGAGTTGAGGTTCCAATATTAATCTGGCTCCATATTCAATGCTGGTGATTTCAAAGGAATTCATTCAATGATTACAAAAAATATGTTCTTCCTGATTTTTGCTGAGAGCAGAGATTAGTTTCTGAGTGATTGATTTTATTGGGCAGATTGTGTTGGTTCAAAGCATAGACTCTGGCATCAGATGGAACTGGTTTCTGGTCATATCTCTGCAGTTCCCAGTTATATGATCCTAGACAAATAAACTCAATTTCTAGGAAAAATAGCACCTACATTCATGGCTGAATTAAATGAGTTAATGTGTATAAATGCATAATGCCTGGTCAAAAAAAGCACTCATTATATGTAGACTTTCATCAGCATCTCATGATGACCATTTTTATCACCAGCACCATTTGCATGATTACCATGAAATAGTCTGACTCTTTAAAGTGGAAACGGAGATGCCTTGGTTAAAGTTCCAGTTCCAACATTTTTCTGAATCTCTAGCATACCAGAAGCATTTACCGTGCGATTTGGTGTCTCCTTTTCTCCAAGCAGAAAATGGCCTCAATAAAACCTGCTGAAAGATTTCTCCAAGTGGTAAGCCCAGCAAAATCAAATGCACTAATGTATTAGAATTTGGAAGCAAATGTCAAGTCTGTAAAACAGAACTGTGGCAACATAAAGCTGACACATATTCATTCTCAATCACTGGTGTTTATGAAGTTCTGTATCAATGGCCACTATGCGAGCTAGAGTTGGTGCCAAGAGCTTTATATGCACTATCCTATAGATTCTTCTTGACAATCCTGAGAAATAAGCACCACTATTACAAATGAGGAAACCAAGACTTAAGGAGACTGAGGAATGTGTCCAAAGTCACACAGCCAGGATGGAAGAAGACTCCAAGCTCCAACCTAAAGCCAGTGTTCTTAATAAACCCATTATATAGTCCCCGCTTAAAGGGGAGTAGGAGGATGTGAGTCTAACCAGCACACTTAAAAGCATTTTATTGAAAATGGCAGGCCTGTTACTTGGTTTTCATGAATTTAATAGTATGTTGCTCAGGCGACTTTGCCCCAATATGTTGTTCTTTGAGACTTAGTAAGTATCAATTGACAGCAAGAAAGAAATTTTACAAATATCCTGGCAAAAAAATGGGAAGGGGTGCAGAAGCCAGTTTCACAGTCACGTTCCAGAGCTACTCAATGATAGAAGTAATCCATATGATAATACAAAGAAACTAGCTGGAGTCTTTCAGAAGTTTTATGTTTATTCTTAGACATAGTTTCAAATAAACCTATCAAAATATTGCAGTGTAGTGAGAATGTGAATAACTTCAAGGAAAGTAATAATTATAATTAACATGTATCAAGCCTCATTATGTGCCAGGCTCTAGGCCAAGTCCTTAACATATTTTTTCCTGCTCTCGCTCCCTTCAACAAACTTTTATTGAGGACCCATTATGTGTTTGATCCTATTCTAGGCTCTGTGAATAGAGCCTTGAAAAAAAAAATAGCCATAGTCCACGCTCTCAGGGAGTTTACTTTTATATATTGTCTTAGACACATGAGTACATGCTTTTTGGAGGAAAATTTGAAAATTTGCATCAGAAGGCTTACAATCCTTTAAAACATTTGATTTTTTATATTATCATAATACAATGAAATAATGCTTCAGTCACTAGAAATGATTTGGAAGTTTATGAAGTGATGCAGGAAAATGTTCATAATACTGAAACAGAGCATGCAACATATATTTTTATAAATTATGGACACAGAAATAAGAAAGCTACATAAGCACCAACTTTATAGTAGTATCTGAAAAATTAGATTGTGGGTGATTTAAATTTTATGCATTTTAATTTATTTTTTCTAAATTCCTATGGTAAGTACTACTGATACAAGAGAAATTACCTTATAAATATTGTAGCCCTATTTATTTCTATTCCAGGCAATTTGTTCTGAATCTCACGTCTTTACATATATTTGTTTCTGAATCTAATGTCTCCATATATATTTTTGAAAGAGTACAAAGAAATGGAAGTAAACAGTGCTATATTTCAGTGATTACTGTGTCATTTAGAGGCAAATAGTACAGTGGGGAGTCACAGAACTAGATTCACACCAGTTCAGCAAATATCATTTTGCACCTGGGACCAGCTCTAACTACCAAGAACTTCAAATTACATCTCTGCTTTGAGCCTTCCTTTACCTATCTATAAAATGAAAGGATTGTATAAAGTGATTTTTAAGCATACTGTCAATGATCAATGATCAAAAGTTATTTTGCTTGCTCTATTGACAATGACTACGGCCTCTAGACCCTTGGGCATTCACGGAAGTCCAGTCCTTAACAAAGTTAAGGAGAAAAGTCACATTGTGACTCAAAGGGACCAGAGAGTGTCCATTTACAGATGTATCCTCATATGTTTACTGAGTCTAATTAGAACATTTTCAATAAAGTTCTGGTGCTTTCATCACTGTTGTGATAATTCTGTGTTATTTTTAAAACAGTGACTTTTTTTTTCCCTCAAGCACATGTGTTGGCTCCTAAGCAAAAAAAAAAAAAAAAAAAAAAAAGCATTTATCAGTATTCTTTGTGCAATATTTCCCTTTCCTATCAAAGGTTTGGGTGACTTATATATGAATGAGACAAAACAGGAGGGGAGATAAAATTCCAGGTAAATTAAATTAAATGAGATTCCAGTAAATTAAATGAGCTATGAATGTAATTGGGAATCTTAAAGCAGATTTTTTTTTCTATACTCACTGAATATTCTATAGCACTATAGTCCAATAGGACTCTCTGGAATGGTAGAAGTACTCTATATCTGCACAGTCCAATATGATAGACAATAGCTACATGTAGTTAGTATTTGCAATGTGACTAGTATGAATGAAGAACTGAATTTAATTTCAATTAATTTAAATAGCTACTTGCAGCTAGTGACCACCACATTAGGCAGCTCAGGTTACAGCCTTGCTATACAGAATACGGCTCATGGACCAGCAGCATCAGCATTATCTGGGAATTATTAGAAATGCAGAATCTCATTCCCTATTGTAACCTACTAAACCAGAATCTGCACTTTAACAAGATCTCCAGGTGATTCATATAGAAACTTATGTATGAGAAGCATTGCTCTAGAGAAAATTGCTCAAGTTTCCATTTCATTGCATCAGTCAATCGAGCAACCAATTGATCTTTCAATAAGTCAGCAGGTACCAGTATCTGCTCATGGCACCAGGCACAGAGTGAGTCACAGCAGGGAAACAGAAAAGATATAGGAATAAGCACTATGCAGTTACAGCATGATAGATAAGACAACGAGCTAGGGGTCAAACTGTGCTGGCAATGCCCTTTCCTAAATGTGTTACCTCAGGCAAGCTAGTTTACCTCTCTGTTTTCAGTCCTTTAAATAGAAACAATTCATGAAGATTAAATTAGATAATGTATTTGAGTGCTTAGCACATTCGTGGCATATAGTATGCACCCAATAAGTAGTCATTTTATGGTTGTTTTACTTATCAAGGCTCTTATAATTAAGCTGCAGGAGATTCACACCCTTAAACCAGCTGGACCTTTGCAGAAGATGAAGGTATTAACTACAGCCTATACTGAAAAGATGCTGAATCTTTTGTGGCTTTATTCTCCAGGAATGCTCCACTTTTTTTTTTTTTTTTTTTTTTAAGACGGAGTCTCACTCTGTTGCCAGGCTGGAGTGCAGTGCAATGGCACCATCTCGGCTTATTGCAACCTCCGCCTCCCAGGTTCAAGTGATTCTCCTGCCTCAGCCTCCCCAGTAGCTGGGACTACAGGTGCCTGCCACCATATCTGGCTACTTTTTGTATTTTTTTTTTTAGTAGAGTTGGGGTTTCACCATGTTGGCCAGGATGGTCTCGATCTCCTGACCTCGTGATCTGCCTGCCTCGGCCTCCCAAAGTGCTGGGATTACAGGACTCTTATCAAAATCAGCATTTAGAAAGATGAAGCACCTCATTATGGATATATCGTTCATTAAACAAAATATCAAAAAGGAATCAAGTCATGTGACTGAGTGTGCTTAACTTTTGGGTTTTTTTTTTTTTTGAGATAGGGTCTTGCTCTGTTGCCCAGGCTGGAGTGCAATAGTGTGATCACAGCTCACTGCAGCCTTGACCTCTCAGGCTCAAGCCATCCTCCCACCTCAGCCTCCTGAGTAGCTTGGACTACAGGCTAATTTTTAAATTATTCTGTAGAGATGGGGTCTTACTAAGTTACCAGGACTAGTCTCAAACTCCTGGGCTCAAATAATGCTCATGCCTCAGCTTCCCACAGTGTTGGGATTACAAACGTGAGCCATTGTGTCCAGCCTTGTTTAACTTTTAAAATGTCATATCTTCTGCCACAGGACCTTGGTACATTCTCCTAATTAAAGCCCACATAATAATTCATTTACTTTAAAAAATTCACTTTTTACCTTTTAGAGACAAAATATCACTCTGTCACCTACGCTAGAGTGCAGTGGCATGATCATAGCTCATTATAACCTTGAACTCCTAGGCTCAAACAATCCTCCTGCATCAGCTTCCCAGGTAGCTAGGACCACAAATGCATATATTAGCTCAAACTGCCACCATGCCAGGCAATTTTTTAAATTATTTTTTGTAGGGACAGGGTCTCACTGTATTTCTCAGGCTGGTCTCAAACTGTTGTCCTCAGGTGATCCTTCTACCTTAGCTTCCCAAAGTGCTGGGATTACAGGCATAAGTCACTGCACTCAGCTGACAAATATTTATCGATAACATAGTTTTGGTAGAAGGTTTAAGCACAGATTCTACAACCCATCTACCTGGATTGGAAATGGAAACCCAGTTCTGCCATCTAGTAGCACATTTTAAATCTTTCCTGTACCTTACTTAGTTTCTTCATCTGTAAAATGGAAATAATGGTAACATCAACCTACGTGGCTGGGTAAAGTTAAATGAGCTGATACATTTACTCAAAAGAGTGTCAGGTACTTGGCAGTTCAGTAAATATAAGCTAACAAGGCACCAGAAGTTAACAAAATAAAACCATACATGTACCTTTAAAAAACCCACAGTAATGAATGACCTTTTAAAAAAACAAATGACCTTTTAAAAAAACAAATGACCTTTTAAAAAACTGCATAAAGACTGTCAGCATAAGAAGCGTTTGGAAGTATTTTCTTCTCAAATTAGTAGTATCCCTACTTTGCTCAGCTTTCAGACCAAATGGCTGCAATAACTTATGAATGCCAAGTGACAACAAGTATTTATTATGCTTGTGAAACATTAACAAACAAAATTTAATATGATATAGAATGTGGTATCACTATTTATCTAAAATAGGGTCCTTTTGGTATTCTCTGTAACTGGGTCTTCTTCAAAGGAATTCAAAACAGACCTGAATTATACAGAATCAGTTTCAGTGATGCTGTTGACCAAATTTATCCACGAACTGAATTAAAAATTGTGGAAGAGTTCAGAGGAAAATATTCAGCATTTGAGCTAATATGTACAGCAGATCACTCCATTAAGCATCATTTCTCATTTTGCAGCATCACTGTTATACCAGAATGTGGACCTTTCGATATAAACCATTGCTGGAAAATGACTGTACCAAGTAACTGGGTCCTTTCCTCTGACTCATCTTGACCCCAGCTACAGAAAATCCGTTATCTCATATTGATCAGGGTTGGAGTTATTTTTGAAGGGTAGTTAATCTGTTTTTTGAGAGAACTAACAGTTACATTCATGGAATTTCAGATAAATTTTTTAAAAAAATTGAAACCATCCTGAGCATATGGTGTGTGTGTATGCATGTGTTTAAGTGTGTGTGCACGTGCGCTGTGTGTGCGTGCATGCACATTTGATGATTTTGTTCCTCAAAATCATTGTTATACACTGTGGAAAAGCCCTAGAAGAGAAGGATCTCCAATTAACATCCAATTTGTTGTTGGTGCCTGTGGAACTCCCCTGGGGTGTCCTAGAGACAAGAAGTCCAGGCAAAACTACAGATTCTTGGGTTTCTAACTCAGTTATCCCCCACCCTTGCAAATGAACAAGCAAACAAAAATACAATCAAAATCTGCCAAGATATACATGTAAATAAATGCACTAGTGGAATCCAGTGATAACTCTAATTTAAATAAAATATGACGGAGTGATGAGTAACAGCTTGGGCTGTAAAAATCAGTCTGGGTTCAATTTCCAGCTCTGCCATTAACTACTAACCATGAAACCTTGGAACATGACATAAAGCCTCTGAAGTTTGCTTGTGTGTAGAATGTGAGTAACAATTATGTCAACTAGATACATTTGTTGTAATAATTAAATAAGTAGCAATGGAAGCTTGCATTTACATCACATGTATGAAGTGCTTCTTTACCCTAGTTACTCCTCACAGTGGCCCACAGGACATGCAGTTATCTCCCCTCTCTCCATCTCCACTATACAGATGAGGATATAAATGCACATCTATTAGTAGCTTGCAGAAAAATAACAGAGCTGGTAAGTGCAGCAGGTAGTATTTGAACTTAGGAGGCCAGACTCCAGAGCCCACATGTAAACCGTTCTGTGTGAAACGTTTGATATAGCCACAGGTATTTAGTAAATAATCATTTATATTAGCTATTGTTGTTATTGTATTTATGGTAGATAGTAATGACAAATATAACAAAAACTATTGCTAATGGCCCTCATTCCATCATCTTTTTTCCCCAAGGATGGGAGGACCCTGCTGATACATTTCTGTGGGCTAGAGGATCTGTTGTTCATGTTTACAAGTGAGAGGCAAGGTGGTTAAAAAAAATAATCAAGAGCTCTTTTTGATGAATATTCTGGTCTCAGTAATTAGGTAAAGAATTTTCCAGAATCTAATTTCTCCCTTCTCTTGAACATCAGTTCAGAGAATGTAGATGCCAGTAATTATCCTGTGGCAGGCTCTCATTCAAATCACCGTCTCTTTGCCAAAGCGCTGTGGGTTCTCAGGGGGCCTTTCTCTGCAGGTTGCTGAGTACTTTTGGTCTCAGAGCTACCCACAGCCACGCTTGTGTTTACTGACATCTTCCTAAGAACTCAGAGTCTCCATCTCTCTTGAAGGAAAATGGCCACATAATTAAAGATTTTTATATACTCATAAACATCCTCTTCCTCAAAATCTTGAACTCTATCTCACTGCAGGGTCTTTGCACACACTAGAATTCTTTCCCACTAGCTCTTGGCAAAACCTTCTCACCCTTCTAGTATAATTTCGAAATCAACATCTCTAAGAGGCTTTCTGTGATCATCCAATCGAAACCTCTTCATACAACCCTTTCATCACCTTCACCTTTTCTATTTCCTTATAGTACTTACCATTAAAAACATACTCTTGTTAGCATATACCCTAGCTATAAGCTCCATGAGGTAGGGCCCTTGTTTTTCTTGTTCTTCACTGCACATTCTATCTTAGCATGTGACCCTCGATAAACATTAAATCAACAAATATATAAATTTGCTCCTCCTTACATTAGCTGGATTCTTCAGACTTTTCTTGTTTTCTAAGGCATATATACACACACACACACACACACACGCACACACATATATGTATATGTGTGTGTGTATATATATTATTATTTTTTGAGACAGAGTTTCACTCTTGTTGCCCAGGCTGGAGTGCAATGGCACAATCTCGGCCCACCGCAACCTCCGCCTCTTGGGTTCAAGTGATTCTCCCGCCTCAGCCTTCTGAGTAACTGGGGCTACAGGCACGCACCATCACACCGGGCTAATTTTATTTTTAGTAGATATGGGGTTTCTCCATGTTGGTCAGGCTGGTCTTGAACTCCCAACCTCAGGTAATCTGCCAGCCTCAGCCTCCTAAAGTGCTGGGATTACAGGTGTGAGCCACCACGCCCAGTCTAAGGATTGTATTTTTAAGGTCCATCCTACTTTATCAACTTTCTATTTCAGGTTCTTCTTCATAGGTCCTCATTCATTCATTGAACAAATATTCATTGAATGCTCACAAAGTGCCAGACACTGGGGCTCAAAGAGGAATAAAACACATCTGGCTCTTGAGGAACATTTAGTCTCTTGGGCGAGGAACATGTGGACAAATGATTTCCACAAACCTTCTGTCTACCACCGGTATTATGGAGCACAGAGGGGCTCCTAACCAGACTTGGATATTAGGGGAAGGCCTCCTGCAGGATATGAAATGAAGCTGATTGCTGAAGGATCAATGGGAGGTAACTGAGTAGAGAAAGCTGGGCCCATATTCCAGGTGAAGGGAACAACATCAGCAGGGGTACAGAAATCATGATGGCGGTGACACTCTCAATGATTAAATGTTAGATGGTTAAGTGTGAGGAAGGGATGGCATGGGCCAGGTTATGGAAAGTCTTGAACCATGTGCTAAAAAGCTTGAATTTGATCCTATAAGCACTGAGAGCTATGAAGGTTTTATTCAGAAAAATTAAGGTATTATGTCATTAGAATTTTTTTTCAGAGACAGGGTCTCACTACATTGCCCAGGCTGGAGTGCAGTGGCTATTCACAGGTGCAATTCCACTACCGATCAGCACAAGAGTTTGATCTGCTCTGTTTCTAATCTGGGCCCTCCTTAGGCAACCTGGTGGTCCCTGCTACCAGGAGGTAACCACGTGGATGCTGAACTCAGCACAAACACAGAATGGCATAGTGCACTACAGCCCAGAACTCTTGGGCCCACGTGATCCTCCTGCCTCAGCCTCTGGAGTAGTTTGGACCACAGGTACAAGCCACTATACTGGGGCTTATTTGAATTTTTATGAAGCATGCTTACAACTTCCCTTTCCTGAGCTCATGAAGGGCAGCAATTTGCACCTGGTCAAGTTAAGGAAAAGGATGATGAAATCCATGAAGGCATTACATAAGAAGACAAATGATGTGTTAAAAAGACATTAACGATTTTTTTCCGGAGAAGGCCTGAAGCAGAGAGAGTCTAAGCATGGGCATAATTATAACTCTTATTTATATGGGCAACATTTGCTTAAACTAAGAGATGATTTCACTCTGATTGGAAACCATTTCTGATTCAACTTAAATGACCTGCATAAATATTTTATAACCATTCAGGATCAGCATATTTGCAGACAAGCCAGGCTACTTGATAAAATTGTGTGTTTTAGTGCTTCAGAGGAAAAAAATAAAATTTGAATAAATGTAGGAAATGTTGGAATCAAAAAATGTGTGACAGAAATTCCTTGGGTAAACAAACCATTGCTATGAAAACACTGCATCCCATAATTTAGTATTTAGTAGTCACTTACTAATTAAATAAATGCTAGAATATTTCTAAGCTTAAGTCATTATTTTTCTTAAAACTGTAAGCAAGCTTATATTTACAATTTCACCAACTGCATAATTTTTGCTTTATTTTAAGAGAAAAAGAGAATTGAGATGGCGCTGAAAGAGTCTGGAGAAATTAATGCACAGAGTTAACCTGTATTATCCAACCCAAAAGTTTTTCTCCCAGAAAATCGGTTTGAGTTACGGTACAGCTTTTTTTTTTTTCCTCAGGGAATGTCCATGAAGTAGCCCTTTAACGCCATTCTTTTCTTGAGGGATGCTGTTATGTTTCTTTGTTTTGTTCCTTCTTATATAGTAGGCCCACAAATTGTGTCCTATGCCTGTTTGGTTTTCTCATGGGTAGAGATCAAGCCTTGCCTTCTGTGTGACTGCTCCCCTCCCAGCACTTTGCATGCAGTAGATGCTCATAAAATATCAAATGAATAATGAATGAGTTATCCAATCAACTCTCATTCCACTTTGTCTCCTGTTTGATAGAGAAGGTAGATATTTCCAGAAAGGCAAATTTAAAAGATTTCCTGATCATGTCCTTTGCAGGAATGTGGATGGAGCTGAAGGCTGTTATCCTAAGCAAAGTAATGCAAGAACAGAAAACCAAATACCACGTGTTCTCACTTTAAAGTAGGAATTGAACAATGAGAACACATGGACACAAAGAGAAGAACAACACACAATAGGGCCTGCTGGAGGGTGGAGGGTGGGAGGAGGGAGAGGATCAGGAAAAATAACAAATGGGTACTAGGCTTAACACCTAGGTGATAAAATAATCTGTGCAACAGACCCCATGACATAAGTTTACCCATGTAACAAACCTGCACTTGTACCCCTGAACTTAAAAGTTAAAAAAAAAGAAAAAAAGAAAAGGTTTCCTGAAAGTAATCTATAATGAAATAATCTTTTGAGACTGAAAAATGTAACATATATGTATTTTAGAAACCACCATGAAGAATAAATGCAAAACTTAAATGTTTGACATTCATTCATTCATTCATTCAAAAAATACTGAGCATCTACTGTATTCTAGGCACTATACTTGGAGCTGTGGATATAGAAGTGAGTATGAAAGACATGGCAGACAGACAATATACCAGTAAGTATTAAATAAGCATTCCAGATTGAGATAAATGCAATGAAGCACATAAACAGTGTGATGGCTAATACTGAATGTCAACTTGATTGGATCGAAGGATGCCAAGTATTACTTCTGTGTGTGTCTGTGAGGGTGTTGCCAAAGAAGACTAACATTGGAGTCAGTGGACTGGGAGAGATAGACCCACCCTTAATCTGGGTGGGTGGACACTATCTAATCAGCTGCCAGTGTGGCTAGGATAAAGCAGGCAGAAAAACGTGGAATGACTGGACTTGCTGAGTCTTCCGGCCTTCATCTTTCTCCCGTGCTGTATGCTTCCTGACCCTGAACATCAGACTCTAAATTCTTCAGCCTTTGGACTCTTGGACTTACATCAGTGAAGCCTGCACTTTCGGCTTCCCTACTTTTAAAGGTTTTGGGACTCAGACTGGCTTCCTTGCTCTTCAGCTTGCAGATGGCCTGCTGATGGACTTCACCTTGAGATCGTGTGAGTCAATACTCCTTAATAAACTCTCCTTCATATGTACATCTATCCTATTAGTTCTGTCCCACTAGAGAACACTAATACAAACAGGGAGATGACATTTTTCTCATCTTTTAAAGTTCAGCCCAAGTGTTACCCCTGTGAAGCTTCCCTCAATATCCCTAGAATGTGTTAGGTATTTTTTCCTGCTTCCTCTCGTTAATCTTTCTACATAGCTTCTTTACACGATGTTTCACTTTGTATCCCAGTAACAGGCTTGTCAGTATTTATACCAGATTATGAACAAGGCTCCCCCATAGAGCAGACATTCATTAAGAAATTGTTGAATAAAGAATGAATGACCTGCATCGGCTCTTAAAGCATCAGAAGTTCCCAAGTACTGACGGAGAATCCACTGCCATGAGTCTCTCTAGACATCAGCAGATATTTCGGTATGAACGTCAGCAGCCATTCCTAGTGTTACTCTCTAGAGCTGCTGTCCAAGCTTCACCTGATGGTCGTCTTCCAGAACCCTGTTGTGATGACCCTCCTCTAGACAGCATATTCGGGTCATGTGTGCCTACCTTGCCCATGCTCTCCAGGAGAAGAGCAGTGCTTCACAGATTGTCCGCCACTGTTGACAGCACTTTACTTGAGTGCTCTGAGGAACTTTGCACTTCTTAAGCAAAAGAGTTAAGACCCAAATGAGGGGGTTACTTGTCCAAAGCTAACTACTCTAGATTCTGGCTTTTGTAGCCGAGGATGCCTCTGTCTAGTCTTAGCCATATAGCCTGGTAGCGATGTGCTCTAACTCTGGAGGCAGACTTCCTAGATTCAAATTGGCTCTCTCACCTACTTTCTCAACAACTTCACCTATGAAACACTCGTGATATCTTGGTAAGAAAAATAATATCTTCACAGGACGATTCTAAATTTATCTGTATTTTTAAATAACTTGTTTCCGCTATGGAATATATTCAGGTCTAAATACATTTTGTCAAGCAGCAAGATAATGTTAGGATTACAGGCACAAATTCTAGAGTCAAATCAACCTGCACTCAGGTGTTGGCTCTTCCAGTTTCTGTATGTGACCCTGGGGCAGTTCCCTAACCTCTCTGAGCCTCAGCTATTTTTCATGTATAAATGTAGATAATACTGTATACTTTTGGGTTTATAATGGGGTTGAATGAGATTATGCATGCAAAGAACTTGATCATGTCTGGGAAATGGGAGCTCAATAAATGTTAGCTGCCGCCACCACCACCACCACCACCACCGTCATCATTACAGTTGGGAAGTCATTATCCATGATATTTCTACATTTCTTGTGACTGCTTGCATTCTTGACTGTCCTTTGAAGGACATTTACATATCAAACAGTCTTGGAAAACAGGGACAGAGCTTCTCTGAAGGGCAGAGGGAAGATTTGTTTCCTGACTAGGATAACAAGGATGATGTTTCTCTCTAGACAGACTGCAGGTTTGCTATCAGTACCTTATAAGATTGGGCTCTCCTAACTGCAGGGTTCCTTAGCTGTGACACAGATTCACTGTGTTTGCAGTATCTGCCTGGGCTCCTCCAAGTTACCCCCACAGGACTTGGAGAACAGGAGAAACGGGTACCAACAGAAAGCATATGTCCTCTGCTGTAATGTGAGTAGGACAGTCCTTTGCCACTTTCACAGGAGTTTTGGGTCATCTGCCAGCATTTAGGAAGCTCCATACAGTAAAATTGTAGATCCTTCTCAGTTCTTGAAAATGATAATTGTCATTATTATAACCATCATCATTCTTTTGGGTGAAGAAAATGTTGAAAGCAAATATTAAGGTCTTCATCCTAAGTGAAATTCCTTGTATGATTCAGGGGTACCACTCCCTTTGAAGGCACTAATCATTTGACTTTAATATATAGACTATGACTAAGTTATATGCTCTCTTAGAATCATGTAGAAAAATGAAAACTAAATTTACTGGGAAGATATTTTAAATGTGAGTTTACTGTGTGTTTACTGAATATGAGTTAACATGACTTATTAAATATAGAAATGCATTTTTGAAGGCACAGAATTCAAAATCAGAGCCACCCGTGCAATTTGGTATGTATATTGTAGTGCCATGATTTTGTTAAATGTGTTTCTTAGTATACTTTTTATCTATGTCATTTTAGTTAAATGGTTTGGAATAAACCAAAACAACAACAAAAAGATTAAAGCATCTCTCCCAGAAAATTCATTTACAAAACATTCTTTCTTGATGTCTTAGTAATAAAACAGTTTTACATCTAGAGCCCCCAATTTAATTTTCCTTCTTTCTATTTTTATACAAAGCCCTTATTTTCCCTTCAGGGGAAAACAGAGCTTAGATACATGTGTTAAGGTGGCAGGCTGGGGTAGATGGTAAGAGTAGAGTCAAGTCAAATGGATCTTGGTTTAAGTCCTGGCTTCCCCACTTCCAAGCGTGGTGACTAACCTTGGACTGAGCGCCAGTTTCTCCATTTGTAAAGTGGGCATTATACCACAAACCTTGAGGAGGTACTGAGAGGCTTAACTAAAAGGTAGTGGTTCATGAACACTAGTCAAATACGTGCTTATAAAATAGGAAAGGAAAGAACAGATGATTTACTCCACAAACGCCATTGATTTAAGAATTTTTTGGCAGATTTAAAGTTGAATTAGAAACAGTCCCTGCTCCACAACTGTTCTTTGGTTTTATGACTTTGGCTTACTCTGAAAGATTAAAAAAGATATAAGCACATAGAATTTATATTTATTTGCCACAAGGATGATGTTTAAGATAGTGTCTCTTGTATTTCTCCATGAGACATCAATGAAAACCCAGGAAAAACATTATTTCATGCGTAAGTTCCCAGATAATCTTGTCTTTCCTTAAGGAATTTTTATGCTTTTATTCATGAAAAATATAATGGGACTTTCCTGTTGTGCTGTGGCTATCAGGAATCTGTAAATGAAATCTGTGGTTCCATATTTGAAATCCAGGAAATTAAATACTGTTTGATAATAATTTGATAATAATAACCATAATAGTAGCTCCCGCTTATTTAACACCAAAAATGTGCCTGGTGTTGTTCACAAATCATCTGTACTCCTAAATTAACCTGTGAAGCAAGTGTCATTACCCCTTTTTACAGATTTAAAAAACAGGCTCAGCTGAGTGAAGCTACTTTGTTTAGGGTCACACATGAGGTGAAACAGATTTAAATCCAGGTAGTTCTGATCTCAAAATGTACGTTCTTTCCAGTTTTAATCATCAAGTCTGTCTAGATTTTCCCGAATCCTATTATTTTCTTTACAGTTATTTGGTTGGACACAATCATGCAGACATCGCTCTTTGTTTTAACACACTTCGCTTGTGTTAAAACATTGTTTTGTGGTTTCTATCCAGTGAAGTCTTTGTGAAGAGAAAGATTCAGATTGGCAACTCTGTCTCCCAAAGCTGACACACACAGTAAAAGTCTGTTCAGTGTAAGCAAATAATATGTATCAGTGGAACATGATTAAACCACAGGACACATAAGGCCAAGCCGAATTTTGACTATAACGTAGTATTACGGGGTGTGGACAGCATATAATGATGCCACATTAAAACACACAAGCACACATGTGCACATACACAAATCCATATATCAAGAGTGTAAAAAACAGTCTTACGAGTTTCTTGAAATATTATCCAAAAAGTCTGCACCTACAAAACCAGCTTGTCTGCTGGCTCTTTGTCCATCCTCTACTACTTGCCTGGAATGTTTTCCTTCTTACCACTTTCTTTATCTACTTCACTTTTACTCATTTTTCAAATCTCTGAACAGCCTTCACATTCACTGAGCAACCTCCCAGTTACCCCTCTTCATGATTAGGTCAACCTCTCTTAATGTCTCTAACCCAAAGTGATAGACACCCAAAACATTTTAATTGAATGAATCAGTGAATCTCTGGCTGGTAGATTTTGATGGGGGTGAATTTAGAGACCCTGGAAAAAGGAGGTAGTTTCAAAGTGAAAAGAGCTCAAAATGTACCTTTAAAATCCCAAGTATTGAATGGATTGAATGAATAAACGGACACTGATGGGTTATTTATCCAGTGGACATTCATAATACTTGACACCCTCACACTTTTTCAAATCAAGAATCTGAAGCTAGTTCACTATGGCGTACAATCTTTTCCAAGGGTCACTAAGCAATCAATCCCCAGCCATCCTTCTCTTTCCTACTATTTTCTGGTCTGGTTCAGAATGTTGATCCAGAGAATGGAGGCACTCTTCTGTGTCCCCAAATAGGTCATCATCAGCAATATGTCTGCACTGCTAAGAGACACTAGTTCTCAGATTCAAATGGAAGTCACCTAGTAATGTTGAGTGGGCTTCTGAAATGAGCAAGAAGAACACTTAGAAATGGACAGGGCTGAGGCAGAGAACACTTGCCTCTTCTATGCTTTGCCTCCTCTTACCAATCTGCACTCTTCTGCCTTTAAGATGTATTTTAATTCATAGGAGAGCTGAACCATGCAACTTTACATCACCACACTTGCTGAGTGATTTATTGAGTGGATAAACCTACAAGATCAGGTATTCACTAGCTGGGGAAGGAGAGAAGCCTTGCTCTGAGATGACTGATCCTTGAAAACACAGAGAAAGCTTATTAAAGAGCCTGTAAGACACCAAGGGTAGGGTCATCACTGAATAATGGCATTTTGAGATGCTTTTCTTTTTTTCCCCCCATGTAACAGAATTCTCAACCAGAGAGGATTCTGCTCACCCCTTCCCTAGGGCTATCTGTCAAAGTCTGGACACGTATTTTAGTTATCACATCTGAAGGTGAGGGGAGACTACTACTGGCATCTAGTGGGTAGAAGGTTGTGTTGCTGCTAAACATCTCAAAATGAACATGATGGACCTTGCCCCACATGTTAACAGTGGAGAGATGAGAAACTTTGATATATAACTGTATGAACTGGAGTTTATTACCCTCCTTGCGCCTCCATTTTTCATCTGTAAAAGTGGGTACAACAATCATTCTTATCTCACAAGGTGAACGTGAGTGGTAGTGTTACCATCTGTAAAGTGCTCTTGGCTCATAGAAAAAGCACTCTAAAGTTAACAGATATTAAGTTGCTGTATAGCTTAAAAATCCTCTCATTTTTCCCAGATATGCGAGGATAACATTCAGGATTACTTCAAGTTCTTCACCTGCTGATCTTGTCCTATATCCTCTCACCAGTGAAGACTAATTTGCAAATTTCTAGGCCCTGAACAGATCCAACTTTTCTGTGCCTTAGGGCCTTTGCACAGGCTGGTCCTTCTCCCCAGGTACCCTTTTCTCCCCCTTTTTTTTTAGAAGGCCTTCTAGTGTCACTGGCAACGTCATCACCTCAAAGAGAACTTTCCTGACCACACTGCCTCAGTAGGACTCTGATTTTTTCTCTGGTGACTCCCTGCTCCATGAACAGCCCTGGTCACAATCAGGATGTTTAATTTGTTTGCTTACTTGATGAATGTCTCCATCTCCCAGTCGATTACACGCTCCATGTGGACAGGGACCATTATGCCTGAACTGCCCAAGTCAAGGACCACAATAAATACTTGATGGATGAATGAATGGACAGATAAATGAATAAACTGGGGAGCTGGGAAGACGACGCCCCCTTTGATGTTGGAGGATACAAAACACATAGTGAAGACTCAGAGCCATCTTGAGGCCAAGGGCATTCTGTTTCAATAACGTCAGCTTTCTCAAGAGGAAAGGCCACTGTTGCCAGGGGCAATTCTGGGCAGAACAGGGGTGGGTTGGGTGATAGGGCTGAGTGACTGAGAGAGAGGTAATACATTCAGATTATATTGAAGGACAGCCTTTATTTAAATTAATGTTTAATTCTACTGACCTAGTTTAGTTTAGACTCACTGACTCACTAGCTTTACTGTGCCTTTTTGTTTTCCTTTTGGAAAGAGGCTCACCAGAGATTACAGCTGCAGAAACAACACGTTTCAATATGCTGCTCCCTGGTGATTTGAAACACCCCTAGAAATAGCTCTGTATTGCGTATTGTTGTTGCCTTGCATATCTTTAAGTGACGTAAGTGCTTTAATACTGGGTGGCTGTAGTTCAGATTACAACATATCACTGTGATTTCTATTTTATCTTTATTTATGTATTCGTTTATTTACTTCAAATGGTGGAAAGAGAAGATCACATTGTGTTGAAGTGCCATATACACAGTACGTCCTGAACTTTTTATGGGACGGGGAGAATGAAAACTTTAAATCTACTGAGAGTGAACAAAGTATAAATAATCATGGATCTTAAGAACCAGTATCAATAAATACAGAGGCCCAAGGATGGAAATACAGAGATGAAACCAGTACAGGGAGGGGTTTCTCACCCTCAGAGCTATTTACATCTTGGGCCAGATAATTCTTTGTTGTAGGGGGCAGTCCTAGGCATGGTGGGATATTTAAGCAGGATTCATGGCTTCTATCAACTACATGCCAGTAGCACTCCCCAGTTGTTACAACAAAAAATACCTCCTGACCCTGCAGAATGTTCTCTGGAATGGAGTTAGGGATCAAAATTGCTCCTAGTTGAGAACCACTTACTGAGAATTCATTTGCTAACATTTCTTAAGTACTTATTTCTGTGCCAGGTGTACCATATCCACCCTCTCAGTTACTGCTCAGAAGCAACCTATGAAGTAGGTTATCTCTTTTTGTCTGAGGAAGAAACTGAGGCTAAGTCATTTAGTAACTGCCTTTGATGACTCCGTTAGGAAGCGCCAAGGCATGATTCACACTGGGGTTGGTCTGATTTCAAACCTTACCTCTAAACTATTATGCTATTACATAGAGTTTTTCTCTATCTTCATTTAAAGATGAATCGTCTATAGTTTATGAACTGCCTTCAATCAGTTTTCCTTTCTCTTCCTTCCACAAACATGTATCAGCACTAATTATATGTAAAGCATCTGTATTAATTGACTGGGCTGGAAAGGCTCTGCTGCCTACTCTCATTTTATTTCCCTAGATTCATTCTCTTCCCTTTCCCCCTCTGCTCTGCCCTCAGGTATGATGATTTCTATAGACTGCTGTAGCCAGCTTCCTTGCCTGATGCTTTTCTATTGAGCTCAGCTAATGAGAAGGCACCAGCAGGAGATCAGGGTGGGAAGAGAGAGAGGTTGGAGTATTTAATCTACTGGCTCCCTTCCTGCCAGATAGCACTTTGGCACTTCTCTATCTAAAGCTGCAGTCCTTGTTGAGTGGCCTGTCTTTTGTGCTCCAAGCTCTCACTGATAACCTCCTCCTCTGCCTCTAAAACCTATGGGCTCCCTGCTGTTGCTAGCCCCAGGGTGTTTCTCCGTCCCTTGTAGCTTTTCCCTGCTCTGTCCAACCTTCTTTAAGTAATCCCTTCATTATGTACCCCTCAATTACCCAGTCTGGGTGAGCCAGCTGTGTTCTGCTATGACTGATACAGAGGAATGAAAGACACTAATAAAGGTTGAGAGCCTAACCCTTGCCTGGGAAAATCTTCAAACTATTTGGGAGACAAATTGTTCAGACCAAATAGCTAAAGTAATTACATTGTGTACATAGAAAATGTACAGTATGCTAATGATAGCAGCAATAGTAAAGACTTCCATTGAGCATCTACTTTAAACCAGGGCATTCAGCCTGGGTAGTACAGCAAGACCTCATCTTTAGTTAATAATAATAAAAAAAAAAAAGCTGGGTGGGGCGGTGGTGTGCAACTGTAATCCCAGATACTCAGGAGGCTGAGGCAGGAAGATTGCTTGAGCATGGGAGATCAAGGCTGCAGTGAGCCATGATCACCACTGCACTCCAGGCTGGACAACAGAGCAAAAGCTTGTCTCTAAATAAATAATAAGAAACAGGGCATTTAAAGTCTTCCTCTCACTTAATCCTGACAATAATCCTGTGAGGTGTGTGTTATTGGTCCCCTTTATGGTTGAGGAAATAGGATTAGAGAGATTGGGTAACTTATTTAAGGACATACAGCTAGTAACTGGTAGAGTATGTTACTGAATTCAATGATTAATGTAGATTTTAACTAATACTAACCTCCATTGCAATCCAATGTGATTTTTTTTTAAAGAAGGAAACAAGCATAAGAACAATCAAGTATTTTTGAGAGAACTGTTTCCAGTTGAAAAGACACTAATTCAAATGACACTAATTTAGAAACTGTCCTTGCTCAGGCAAGGAATCTGCAGCTCTTCCTGAATAAGATTCTGGAATAATTATTTCCTCTTTAACATTTATAGTCTTGGGACAGTGAAGGCCACAGTCCGAGAGAGATCACTTTTTCAAATCAAGAGCTTTGAAATTAAAGATTACTTCAACGAGTCTTTAATTACTATATTTTAAATATAGTTTGCATTCATAATATATTATTGCACAAAATGAGTCTATCAGGGAGTAAGACGTTTTGACCCTAGGGTTTGACCCTTCCATTTCAATGCCACAAATGCCTTGATTATAAACATTAATCAGACTTAAATCAACACTGGAGAATCTTCATCAAGGCAGTTGTTTCTTGGACAAATATCAGTAAGCCAGTTTAATTCTTTAATTGAATTTCTTTCTTTCTTTCTTTCTTTTTTTTTTTTTTGAGACGATGTTTCGCTTGTGCCCAGGCTGGAGTGCAGTGGCTCACCGCAACCTCTGTCTCTTGGGCTCAAGTGATTCTCCTGTCTCAGCTTCCCGAGTAGCTGGGATTACTGGTGTCCACCATTATGCCTGGCTAATTTTTGTATTTTTAGTAGAGATGAGCTTTCACCATCTTGGCCAATCTGGTCTCAAACTCAAAAGTTCAAGTAATCTACCCACATCAGCCTCTCAAAGTGCTGGGATTACAGGTGTGAGCCACCGAGCCTGGCCATAATTCTTTAATCAAGTTTATATCCAATACAAAATCATTTCCAATTTTTCAATTTTCATTTTTATTTTATCAAAATTATTTTCATAGGGATGAGCTCATTTTTTTTTTTTGAAAATCCTTAATAAATATTTGCTTCATCTATCAGTTTTTATTCACAATGATTTCAAATATATATTGCCACAGTGATTTTTTTCATTGGCCATTATTTCTACCATGGTTCATTTTCCTGGGTCAACTGTTATACATCGAGATTCTTGTCAAGAGGGTGCTATTTCCCATCAATTTTTAGGCACTACCAACTTGTTATTTCTAAATGTAATAAAATGCTGATAAAAGATTGCTAGCCTAATGAGAAAACCGAGGTACAAGATTTTGAGAGTCACACTCTCCAGAAAAATGAGACTTAGGTCAAGAGGCAGAGAATGAGAGAGAGAAAAAGTAAAAGTGGAAAAAGAGAGAGAGCCTTAAGCTCTCCTGGTGGTCTAGTTACCTATTCTTAGTCTTCAGGGACAAAGGGTGGGGTCAAAAAGTCTCGCTTCAGGCCCAGGCTGATTGCTATTTCTCATCATCATTCTTCATTTTCCTTAGTGGCACCCAGCTATGTCTTATTTGTATAACTTCTCTTAGGTTCCAAGATACCATTCTCCCGGTTTTCCTTCTGACTCCCTGACCTTCCTTCCTAGCATCCATGTTTTATTCCTCCTCCTCCATATGACATCAAATGTTGGGGAGTGCCAGGGCCCTGTCCTGTGTCTCCTTTCCTCAGTATCCTTTCCCTTTAGATGTCATCATCCAATAGGTGGCCTTACATGCCACCTCCTATGCAAATGGCACTCAAAACTGTATCTGTGATCTTGACCTTCCACTAAGCTCTAGACTCTTAGATCCAATGTTTAATGGATGCCCTCTACGTAGATGGCGGAGTACAATATGCATCTCAAACCTAACATGGCCCAAAGAAAACTCTGAACTTTTTCCATTCTAAATCTCTTCTCCTCCAACTCAGTAAACAAACCACCGTGTACTCAATTGGACAAACAAAAAAATGTAGACATCATTCTTGATTTATTTTTTCTTTCTTGTTTCCTTCACTTAATCCATTGTCAAGTTCTGTTGAGTCTATTGCCAAATAGAGGAATATCCCTTCCTGCTAGAAAATGAATTAACAAAAAAGCCATCTTTTCTACTTAGAATGGCGGTAAAGGTACAACCACACATCAAGAGTCATTTAGCTTCAGATGTGCTTGCAATCTCATTTTAAAGGCAGCAAAGGAAACAACTGGCATGTGCTGTTTCAGGCAACATGTGCCATCTAGATGGTTCTATAGGCATTATGCAAGTCGCTCATAGGAGCAATTAAATGGTTCAAAATGCATCCTTTTTATCATCTGAAAGACACACATAAGTGCTTTTAGGAAATTCACGTTGGACCCCTTTTGAATTATAAGAGAGTGGATTATTCACCTCTCTATATGAGAGAGCATTTGAAAGCATCAGACCAAGGGCATGGCTCTCCAAATGATTTATGTATATATGTGTAAAACCCTTTTATAGTTTAGTGATCCTCCTAGCTTGTATCCTACTACCTCTGTACATCTGCACTGCTGCCACTTGAGTCCTTGCCACTGTCCTTTGCTGATCAATTGTCATGTTTCCTCATTGATATCCCAGCTCCTACTGTTTCTTCTGATGCTTTCTAGATGTCAATGTTCTTTTTTTTTAAAACAAAAAACTGAATCATGTTGCTCCTCCTGCTGAAACTTCCAGTGGCTTCCCATTGCACTTGGAATAACATCCAAACTGTTTCCTCTGGCTCAAAAATATCCACAAGAGCAAACTCCTGGCCACCTCTGTGATGGTATTACCTTTGCCTCTTTCACAGCATGCCAGTGACACAGGCCTTCTTTCTCTTTCTCAAGCAAGCCAGTCTCAGGGTTTGTCCTATCTCAGAGCTTTTCCACAGTAATCATCATTTGCCAGGAATACTCATTCCTCTTATCTCGTGTGACTGTTTCCTTTTGTTATTCAAGTTTCAGCCTAAATGTCACCTCCCCAGACTGCCCAATCTAAAGTAGCTCCCAGGAAGTCTCTATTGCATCACGCAGCTTTAACATTATGCAAAGCACTTATCACTACCTGACATTTTCTTATTAATTACTTGAACAGTCTTCTGTCTTATTCCACTAGAACATCAGGTCCATGAGAGGAGGGATGAGGTTTGTCTTGCCTGTTGCTGTATTTTCATCCTCTGGCATGGTGCCTGTCATATATGATGCATAATATCCGTCAAACAAACAAATGTATGATAATATCATACACATCAGGATATAAAGACATTGTGGGTGTTTCTTTAATAGACTTTCACCCCCATCATTAAAAATCAATGTTTTATGTTAAGATGTAATTGTATGTGTTCAACATACAATTACATCTTAACATAAAACACTGCTTTTTAATTTTGCTGCAGTAGTCACAATATAGCCATATCACCCACAAATAATCTTTGAATAACAGGATTATTTTCAAGTGGTCCACACTGGCCTGCATATTTTCTGAATCTAATTACAACCACAGACCAGAATGCAATTCCAACTCTGCTGCTAAGGACCTGTGGGATGCTGGTCAAACCACTACCATTATGGGCCCCTAATCTGGGAAATGACCTTCCCTAAGATCCCTTTCAGCTCTAAACAAGCAGTGGAGAGTAGTAGTCAAAAGCATGGTTTTGGTACCAGATGGATCTGAACTAAAAACCATTTTCTATGTGGGAGAACATGAGCCTCAGATTTTCCTCCAAAAAGTAAGGACAATAATGTTATCTAGGGTCAAATGAGCAATTTTATTCACATAAGCACCCAATATTACTACCAGTTTATAATGAGCACTCAAAGCATGTTAGTAGTAGTGGTCATATTATTACTACTACTGATATTATTATCATCATTCATGAGTATCAATTTCTAAGAAACAGCTTTTCAAGTACATGTCCACCAAATATTAAAATCCTTGGGGAAATTCTCATGAAAGTATCTGATTAACTTCTGTATTGCTCTGATTGGTTTTTTACTAATGGTCGGTTGTCTGTTCTTTCCCAGAGCAAGAATTTCTTATAATCACGGAGAGAACAAAATGACTTCCATGATCCAGTTAAAATACAGTTCTGTAGCAGAATTAATCCATGTCTTTGCACGCTAAGTCACAGAAAGCTGAATGATTGTACCCTAAAACCATAGCTTCACTCTTGAGGGTCTTTGTTCCCTGTGAGCCTCCTTTGCTGAATATCCCACTGTCATTTCTTTGCTTTTCCAGCCCGAGTCCACAAGTAGAAATGCTGCCCATTAGGGTGACTGTGAGGATGCAGGGCTCTTACGTGTGTTTGGTACCTAGCACAGAGCTGCACACAAAACACCTCACCTGACAGAGGCAGCACCTTTACTGACAGAGGCTGTCAGTTAAGCTGAGCTTTCTCCTCCCATTCCAATTCAAATGAATCTGATACAAAATCCAAAGGAACTGGTACTGGTGATGGGGAAACAAACCCAGAATAGCAGAATAGTAGTTTATGTAACCAGACTGTTTATAAATCAGCCCTCCTTAAACTGGGACCCATGGTTCTTAGCTTTCCTCAAGCTTTCTTGGAGGCTGATGCCCCAACAAAAGCTGAGTCAGTGATGTAAATTGCATAAAGCGTTGGAGGGAAAGCACATTTGAATAAATCGAGTCAAATGCTCCACAATATTGTTAATATTTAAGAGAGTGGCCTAACATTTTTACCTAATTACTCTCTCCTCTTTTTTCCACATATTCCACCTACTCCTTTACCATCCAATCTTAATAAAAAAAATTTGTAAGCCAACATTCTCCTGCACTCCTTCAGAGCTGCTCATTGCATAATCGCCTCTAGATTTATCTGCTTGTCATTTCCACCTCTCAGAAGTACACACCATCCACACCAGAAATCTCAAGGAAATGCATGCATTTGACACTATGGATTTATATTTGTTGTATTGAAATAATTGCAAATCCACCATTTGTAGATTAAGGCATACGACACTTAACTGTCAAAAGCCCTGCATTATAAAGGCTTATTTCAATCCCACCTCATCCTTCAAAGCCCGGCTTAAGGTTTCCTAAGAACTTCTCCAGCAGTTACTCCTCTTCCTTCTCTGACAGGTGTGCCACCTGATATTTTGCTCAGGCAACTGAACAATGGCATCAAGGTTGTAATTGGTAATTCACAATTCTTTCATATGGGGCAAGAGCTGGTGCTTATTAAATCCTCATCAGCTGATTTTGTTAGAAAGCCATCTTTCTCTCCAAAATAAGGACATTCATTATCTGTGAATGTCATAATTTAAGCAAATTATTTTATAAACTTAAAAAAACAAAGAGAACATTATGTGGGAGTTTGAATTAAACATTACAGATACTAGTATTTATTTGTCTTTAATATTTTAAAACTGCTTTTATTTATTTCAGTGTTTTTTAATGGCTTAAATGTCTTTTATCTACTTATATTTCCTCCTAAGACTAAATAATATGTTTATCTTAGGTAATGGTATATATAAAATCAACTTATATTAAAAAGATTTTCATTATGAGGCAAAATATTTACACAGTGATGCCAAGTAAAAGAGGCAAAATACATAATTATACAGATACAGTATGGCTTCAACTATTAAATATTCAAAAACTGGAAGGAGGTACCCAAAAATGTTAACATACAATATTTTTAGTGGTGGAAAGACAGGTGATTGTTAAGTTACTTTTATATACTTTCCTGCATGCGTACATTTTATACAATGTACATAATTTTACTGTATAGTCAAGTAAACGCCACTTTTTAAAAAGTCCTTTTACCTGAATACATAAGGTGACCTTCAAGCGAGGTGAAGCTGCTCAAGCCGTCCAGCTAATATGTCCAAGGTTCATCGGTGAGTGAGTACTAGAGCTGAAATCTGAACCCAGAATTTCACTCCTTAAAAATGATCCCTTCCTGCTAGAAAATGAGTTAACAAAAAAAGCCATCTTTTTTACTTAGAATGGCGGTAAAGGTACAATCACACATCAAGAGTCATTTAGCTTCAGATGTGCTTGCAATCTCATTTTAAAGGCAGCAAAGAAAACTGGCATGTGCTGTTTCAGGAAACATGTGCCATCTAGATGGTTCTATAGGCATTATGCAAGTCACTCATAGGAGCAATTAAATGGTTCAAAATGCATCCTTTCTATCATCTGAAAGACACACATAAGTGCTTTTAGGAAATTTACGTTGGACCCTTTTCTGAATTATAAGAGAGTGGATTATCCATCTCTCCATATGAGAGAGCATTTGAAAGCATCAGACCAGGGTCATGACTCTCCAGGCAAATGATTCATGTATATATGTGTAACATGCTTTTAGTTAGTGACCCTCCTGAATCTCTGACTTTCTGGTAGAAATTAAATGAGCTAATTTCTGAGGCTGTGGATGGCGATTGATGGAGAAAGCACAGGGGAAGGGCACTGGTCAAAAATGTTTAAACACAAACAAACAGAAAATTATTTCATACTCATGAATTAGAATAATCAATATTATTAAAATAGTCACATTGCCCACAGCAATCTATAGACTCAATGCTATTTCTATCAAATTACCAATGTCATTTTTTACAGAATTAAAAAAAAAAACTATTCTAAAATCTATATGGAACCAAATAAGAGCCCAAATAGCAAAAGCAATACTAAGCACAAAGAATAAAGTTGGAGGAATCACATTATCCAACCTCCAAGTATACTACAAGGCCACAGTAACCTAAACAGCATGGTACTGGTACAAAACAGACACTTAAGCCAGTAGAACAGAATAGAGAACCCAGAAATAAAGCCACACACCTACAAGCATCTGATCTTTGATAAAGTTGACAAAAATAAGCAACGGGGAAACGACTCCTTATTTCAATAAATAGTGCTGGGAGAGCTGGCTAACCATATGCAGAAGAATAAAACTGGACCCCTACCTTTTACCATATACAAAAATAAACTCAAGGTATATTAAAGACTTAAATGTAAGTTCTAGAATTATTAAAATCATAGAAAAAAATAGGAAATACCATTCTGAACATCAGTCTTGGCAAAGAATTTATGACTAAGTCCTCAAAAGCACTTGTAACAAGAAAAAAAATTGACAATGGGACCTAATTAAACTAAAGAGTCTCTGCATAGCAAAACTATCAACAAATAGACAACCTACAAAATAAGATTAAGTATTTGTGAACTGTTCATTTGACTAAGGTCTAATGTCCAGAATCTGTAAGGAATTTAACTGAACAAGCAAAAAGCAAATAACTCCATTAAAAAGTAGGCAAAGGAGGCCGGGCGCGGTGGCTCACGCCTGTAATCCCAGCACTTTGGGAGGCCGAGGCGGGTGGATCACGAGGTCAAGAGATCGAGACCATCCTGGTCAACATGGTGAAACCCCGTCTCTACTAAAAATACAAAAAATTAGCTGGGCACGGTGGCGCATGCCTGTAATCCCAGCTACTAGAGAGGCTGAGGCAGGAGAATTGCCTGAACCCAGGAGGCGGAGGTTGCGGTGAGCCGAGATCGCGCCATTGCACTCCAGCCTGGGTAACAAGAGCGAAACTCCGTTTCAAAAAAAAAAAAAAAAAAAAAAAGTAGGCAAAGGAAATGAACAGACACTTCTCAAAAGAAAACATACAAGTGGCCAACAAACAGTAGAGGCTTTACTTTGTTTACACCAAATCTCCCATGCTTTGCCTTGTTGCCAATACAGAGTAGAAGCTCAATAAATTTTTACTAAGTGAAGAAATGAATGAATGAAACGTGGAACTTTTCAACAAGAGACAGTGGCCATATGTCTCTCTTATCTCTGCACACAGTTAGCACTTACTAAATTTATATTAATCTTACCATAGAAGCCTTGAAATAATAAGGTAAAAGATAGTTGCTACTGCACTAAATCAACATATGCCCTGAAATCCATTGGTAGATACCCAAAGTAAGCACTTGTAATATATCACCTGAGACACTAGTTTCCCCAGTCCTGTCAAACTCATTGTTTTCTTTGCGAAACCACCAGTCTTTGAAAGGTGATGTGAAGATCTAAAAACACAGTAAAAATGTAACACAAGCCACACAAGTAACTTTAAGTTTTTATAGCTACCTTAATAAAGAGAAATAGATAAAATTTTCATAATATATTTAACCAGGTGTATCCACAATATTATCATTTAAAACCATAATCAGTACACATGCTCTCTCACTTGGGAAGCATGTATATTAAAATTGGAATGATTACAAAGAAGATTAACATAGCCCCTATGCAAGGATGATATAAATTTGTGAAGCAGTTCATATAAAATTCTTTTAACTATTCATGTGATATTTTACTTTTATAAATATATAATTCCTTCTAAATCTGTGTGTTTCACATATACAGTGCATCTCAGTATGGGTTTATAACTTTCCACACGTCTAATTAAATCCTGGGAAGAAGTTACACTATAAGTGGTGATTCCTCAAGGATCTAGAAATAATACCATTTGACTCAGCAATCCTATTACTGGGTATATACCCAAAGGATTATAAATGGACCTATTATAAAGACACATGCACACATATGTTCATTGCGGCACTGTTTACAATAGCAGAGACTTGGAACTGACCCAAATGCCCATCAAAGATTGACTGGATAAAGAAAATGTGGCACATATAAACCATGGAATATTATGCAGCCATAAAAAAGGATGAGTTCATGTCCTTTGCAGGGACATGGATGAATCTGGAAACCATCATTCTCAGCAAACTGGCACAAAAACAGAAAACCAAACACTGCATGTTCTCACTCATAAGTGGGTGTTGAACAATGAGAACACATGGACACAGAGAGGGCAACATCACACACTGGGGTCTGTTGTGGGGTGGGGAACTAGGGGAGGGATAGCAGGAGGTGGGGAGATTGAGGAGGGATAACATTAGGAGAAATACCTAATGTAGGTGATGAGGATGGAGGCTGCAAACCACCATGGCATGTGTATACCTATGTAACAATCCTGCAAAATATGTACCCCAGAACTTAAAGTAAAATAAAATAAAATTTAAAAAAATTTAAAAAAAGAACCTAAATTATGGTGGTTCTCAAACTTACAATTCCTTCGAAACTGTCAAGCCATATTCTGAAAATGCAACACAAATTTGTTGCTTCAAGACCGTATTTCAAATGAAACTGGGGTATACTTTGTGCTCTGCCATTCTTAGGAATTATCTCCATGAAACTTAATTGCTAAGCACAGGGAGTATCCACTCTCTTCCTCTTTCAACTATTTTCATTACTTTAAAGATCAAAGCAATTAGTCAATGATATGAATCATTAACAAATCGTAACATTTAAAATGTTAACTCCATTTTGACACCAACTTCACAAGACAGGTTTTCCTGGACTTCCATCTTCCTTTTGCTTCCTCTCTTAGCAGAGCTAGTCAACTGTTTTGAAAGCGTTCTGTGTTTTTTCCATGTATATAGTTTTTTAAAAAACAAATTAAATTTCAGTTTCCTAGTATTCTGAGAGACTGCTGTTCTTAAAATAAATGAAGATAAAATATGTAGGTAAATATTCACTAACAAGGTACATACAAGATTGATCATGGCAACACAGATTATAATACCCCTGTACTGGAAACAACCAAAGCGCCCATCAGCAGTAGAATGGGTGAAATATTCATGATAGTCAATGGAATTCTACACACAGTGAAAAGCAACTACTGCTACATAAAAACATGAATTAAACCCACAAATTAGTGAGAGAAGAGGCCAGTCACAGAGACATCATGCTATGATTTCATTTATATAAACTACAAAAATAGGAGAAATTAATCTACTGTCTGAGAAATCAGGATAATGGTGATAGAGGGTGGGGGAGAAGTGATTGGCAGGGGACAGGATGGGTCTCCTGGGGGGCAGATATTATTCTGTGTTCCTTGATCTGGGTGCAGATTACACGGGTGTGTGCACATAGGATTTATACAATTATCTGATGTTCATTATGCTTCAATACCATTTTCATAAAAATAATCAGATACATGAGAAAGTGAGATGCTTGGTATCATACACTCCTGCCCCATGTGTTTCTGTTAAAAATTGGTCATATTGTGCTGCTTCCTGCTTCTACCCTTTTGAGTTTCTAACTAAACCAAGGCAAAACAACTGATAGGACTTTTAAGAAAAAGGGATGTTTTTCTCTGTGTTTGCCTGTGTCTTTCCTTCTCTCTCAGTCTCCCTTCTCCTTGCCATGCCTTCCTGCACTCCCTAGATCCAGTTCTTTCTCTTCTTCAAGCAAATTTACTTAAAAGAAGGAAAGATGAGTAATAACTATACTTTTCTGATTGGATTAGAACAGTTTTGGAATATATCTGAAATCTTCAAATTGATCTTTTTGTGATAATATGAAGAACTTGAATGGTTAAAATATTTATTGTTGATTTCTCATTTCATTTTCCAATTTGTGCTGTAAGAGAGATCAGTTTTTCTCTACCTATTTAACTCCCATGGAGTGTGGCTGTGGGGGATGCATATACTTTAATAAAGCTTTAAATTAACAATTGTGTGATACTCTGACCCACTCTTGCTGTGAACACTTAGCGTATTTATAAGAAATATCAATATGGCCAAAAGGAAGACAAATGTGTTGTGCATACCAAAGCCTATATGTAATGAGAAAAACCCTTTCCCATTTTAACTATTTCTGAACTGCTGTCTCTCTAGGAAAAGGGTTAGCTAACTGCAGGCTTTGGAGGCAGTCCCCAAGGAACTGACTACTTGTGGGCTTAGAGGTTGTCTCCACTCACCACCCCCACTGATCCTCAAATAAATTTGTTTACCAAGGTGGGTATGTTGTTATTCTCCCCCACCCATGAAAGTAACTTGTGTTAAAACAACCTCATTTCCAAACATCATACAGAAATCACAGGAGAGGACTTAACAACAAAACAAATCAATGTGCAGCTTAGGACAGTCATTTAGAGCAAACACATTACTCCAGCGGGGGAAAAGGAAGAAAATTTCCCCTCGGTGGTAACTTTGAATATATACATGTACATTTAAAGCAGGCATGGCTAAATGAAGCTGTCCCAGCACTGCTGGATAAACACAACCTCACTGCCTTTGCAGGAACCTACCTTTGTAAAGAATTATATGAAACTGTGCAATCAGAAGCCTCACAATTTTTACAAGAGAGCTTTAAAAATGCAGTTTCTCCTGGAGGAAACCAAACAGAGCTGCCACATAGTCATCACTCTTTTCACATTTCAGTATCTTGTGCTAATCCTCCCAGTTTTCAAATCTCTTTAGTCCACAGTGACAAAGATCTACTAGTGACCCAGAAGCTAAGCTGAAGCCCAGGTTTTCCTCCTCCTCCTTATCAAAGTGTTCTAACCAGAGTTGTGAATGAAGTGAAGGATCCAGTTAATTTTGTTTTTTGGCTTTTCTCCACCTCAACCTAGGGGGAATAACATAAAATAGTCCAAGGCCAGGAAGTAAAGGCAAAGGCATATGAAGTCCCTAGACCAGAGGTCACCTGGAGTCTCTAAGGATTTCAACACCTTGCATCCCTAGGATTTAAAATATCTCCTCTCACTTACATGGAGAATAAAAAGTTGACTGAAGAGGCTTTCTAAACATCAGGATAGCAGGATATTCGATAGACACTGCACCATTTGTTTGAATTTGCTCTCTGGCTAACTTCAGAACCTCATATCTCGAAAGATCAGATATTGAGAAAGGTATATTTTTGCAGAATGATGGTGAGCATCACAAATCAACTGCAACACGCCTTCCTAAGGATCAGGGAAGGGTCTCTGCATGATCTTTCAGGAAGCTGCACCATTCAACATTGTCATATGAGATAAAATCTATATGCCATCTTTGTATTGCCTTTAAGGCAGCAGGGCTCCCTGGAAAAGAAAAATAATCTACTGCACAGTTTGGATGTTTAAGTTTGTAGAAACTTTTTGATCTATCTGATTTGAATAATCTGATTTTTAGAGTGCTTTAACCCCTTAGAACCATGAACTATGAGTCAAAACAACTTCCAAACCTGGAGTTTTTGTAAAGAGAAAATGTCCAGGGCTTATTAAATAACTGGATAAAATTCTTTATTTAATCTCTTCTTTTGAGAGTAAATAGAATAGATGGAGGTCCTTAAGAAGGTAGCTTATTTGGTATACTGTGTAAATCACTATGAAAATTCAAGAAATTACCTAGTAGAAAGAAGCCAACATTTTGGGTCAGGGAGGTTGTCTGCTAGATAAATTGGTACAATGTGAACATTAAAACAAGGTTCAAGTAGTTTCCAAATCAATTTTACTTAGAAAATAATGCAAATTGCATGTGGGCTTCCACGTTCAAATGTGTACGTTACCACAGTTCCCTCTGAGGGAAGAAAAACAGGATGTGGTTTAGGATGCTGCTTCAAATCAACTCAAGGACCCTTTAACAATTATAATAATACCTGTGTGCAACCCATATGTGGTTTAAGTGACTTTGTCCAATCCTAGGAATTTTCTAGCTTTAGGTTGATGTTAAAATTCAGTGCCAAGTCCAGAGTGAGAAAGAAACCACCTTTGAGAACTGTTTTTCTAATGTTTTCCTTAACAATGTAAAATAACCACCAAGTAAGCCTCTGGATGGGAACATTTCAAATTATGGCTGCAAGCAGAGTTGCAGTCTTACAAACTGACATCAGACCCTTTCATACATTAGTTCTTAAACTTACCTGCACGTCAGGTCCTTCAGAGACCTACACTAGATCTACCGTATCAAACTCTCAGGGGAGAATACGTCAGGGACAGCATTCCTACAACTCAATGGTGAAAAGCCAAACCACAGAATCTGTAAAATAGACAAAAGACTTGACCAGACATCTCGCAAAGATTGGCGCATGAATGGCTGCTCCACATCAATAGTTATCAGGAAAATGCAAATGAAACTACCATAAGATACCACTCCACACCTGTCTGAACAGCTAAAATTAAAAAGACAGACCAATTTTGGAAAGGATGTGAAGCAACCATAACCCTCATACATTGCTGGGAGATGTGTAAATAACACAACCACTTTACTTTGCATAATGGTTTGGCAGATGAGATAAACATATACCTACCTTACAAGATAGCAACTTCTCTGCTAGCTATTTACCCAAGACATGAAAACATAAGTGCCCAGAAAAACTTGTATGGGAATAAGCATAGCAATTTTTTTTTTTTTTTTGAGATGGAGTCTCGCTCAGTCGCCCAGTCTAGAGTGCAGTGGCACAATCTTGGCTCACTGCAGCCTCCGCCTCCTAGGTTCAAGAGATTCTCCTGCCTCAGCCTCCTGACTAGCTGGGATTACAGGTGTGTGCCACCACGCCCAGCTAATTTTTGTATGATTAGTAAAGAGGGGGTTTCACCATGTTGGCCAGGTTGGTCTCAAACTCCTGACCTTGTGATCTGCCTGTCTTGGCCTCCCAAAGTGCTGGGATTACAGGTGTGAGCCACCATGCCCAGCAAGCATAGCAATTTTATGCCTAACAGTTAAAAACTAGAGACAGTCAAAATATCCATCAAAAGGAGAATTGATACATAGTGTTATAGCCAAACAATGTAAAAGTACCCAGCAGAGAAAAGGGACAATCTACTGATACACACAACATAGTTGATCTGCAATAGCATTATTCTGAGTGAGGGGGAAAAACCCAAACGCAAAATATCATACATTGAATATTTCCATTTTTATGAAATCTTAGATTAGGTAATACTAATGTTTAGTAAGAGATAAGAACAATTATTGGCTCCAGAAGATGGTGGTGTAGGTGGGTGGGCAGGGATTGACTGTGGGGGGGCATGAGGGAGATTTCTCGAGTGTTGGAAATGGTCTATATTTTTAAAGAAGTGTGCGTTATGTGTGTATGCATTTGTCCAAACTCAGTGAACTGTAGATTTAAGATCTATTTGTTTGAATGAATGTAAATTATCCTTCAATAAAGTCAAATTAAATGAAAAAACATCTCCAAGCATATTTCAATGTAAACTTATGTTTGTAAACCACTACATCAGGGAATATATAAGAAAAACACTGCAAAATGATTTTTACTTTTTGCTACAATTCCAAGTATTGGTGATCATGCTCTCAACATGTTGGAAAAGCAAAGTTTGGAGTGAGGGCTAAAGCAATGACAACCTGTGTGTGTGTGTTACAGTAAAGGATTGACCCAGCAGGTTTGTGATGTTCAAATTTTTCACATTCCAAAGAAAGGCATGGCCCCCTTCATCAGCTTATGAGAGGTAACTTCTACACCCTCAGAATATTCTGCCTGATAAGAGTGTCTTTCTATACCTGGGGCACTGGGCTATGCCAGATGGTTTATGCTAACAATGTGATTAACGGTGGGCTTGGGCTGGCGACTGTGTAACTAAGGTCAGTCATGTGGGCACTCCACCTCTATGTAACCAATTCCTAATTTTAAAAATCCTGAACATCAAGGCTTGAGTGAACTTCCCTGGTTGGCAGCATTCTGTACACATTGTCATACATTGTTGCTGGGGGCAGGAAGTGCTGTCCTATGACCTCACTGGGAGAGGATAACTGGAAGCTTGTGCCTGGTCTCCCATGGACTCTGCCCTATGCACTTTTTCCTTTGCTGATTTTAATCTGTATCTTTTCTGCAATAAACTGTAACCATGAGCATAACAGCTTTTCTGATATCTTTGAGTCTTTCTAGTGGATCATTAAACTGAGGATAGTCTTGGGAACCTCATACACATGCATGTGTGTGCAAACACACACACACACACGATACAAATACATTGAAATTAAAGAAACAATAAAAAGATGCAGTGTCAGTGGGAGCAGTGAGTTTTCATAAAGGCCCAATGATCCTGAACAGGCTGTAATTATAACCCCAGGAGTATAATCCTGTGTTAGGTTAGGGGAATGGTCTAGAATTTTGTACACTGGCGTCAAGCTTAAAAGGTACAGGTGGATATCATATAAGGTGCTGAGATTTTCATAGCAGTATAGCTACTATGATTTTTCAG